>NC_071466.1:177477998-179977998 GCF_028500815.1 Rissa tridactyla
GTTAATGCTTTTGCTTTCTCCTGCCGCGTGGGAATTCTGTCTAAAACCTTGTAAGCCCTTGCACTTGGAGAGTCTTGGTCTCTCTTGCTGTATTCTTGGGAGGTATTTTAATTTGTCTTACTTTGTCTTTCAATGCGGAGGAAGTATTTTGTAATTAGCAGTGTGTAGGAGCCATGTGGACTGGTTCTCTAGGTAGTTCTGGATTAATATCTGTTGTACTGCTGCAGGGACCTGACCCCAGTGACACGGGTGGCCACCTTTCGGTTTTATGACGGAGCATCTCATGGAGGTGAAGCCCCACTTTGTCAAAATTGTGCGACATGTTTGGAACAGCTTTAGTGATGTGTGTCTCAAATGGGTTGTGAGTAAGGTTCTAACTCACAGTAATCAAGGAAGGACTTTGACCTCTAAATAATCTAGTTTTAGCTTGTGTTACCAGACTGAATTTCTTGTGAAAAGTTTTAAGTTCTGCTGTGTGTGGTTAGTCTCTTGAATCTATTATCTTGACCTCCTGCATTCTTACTGTAGTGCATACTCTGGCACGTTCCTCTCTGCAAGTCATTGTGTGTTTATTAAAACTTGCCATTTCTGAAATGCTACTCCACCCAGTATTTGTGGCTTGGGTAAATTGCATGTACTCCTTTCTGTGTGGGTTATAGCTTTATGAAAGCTTGGTCCTGGGTTTGAAAGGCACAGCAGGGCTGATTACTGTGAAACTTCTCCAGCAAGTTCTCTTTGTCCATGACAATCCCTGCAGAGCTGGCCTACTTGAGCCTGAACTGTGACCTTGAGAATTTCATAAGGGCTGAGATGAAAACTGTTGAAACCTGAGCAGTGAGCGAGCCTATTCACTTTGGGTGGGAGGAGCTGAGCAGGAGTGTTAGCAGCCAAGAGGTGCAGCTGCCAGCAGGGCACTGGGAGCCCTGGTGTTCATTCATAACCACTCTCAGGCGTGCTTCTGGAACTGCTCCTCAGCTAAGCTGCACCCGACTTGGAAATACCAGCGAACAGAAGAATATTTGGTGAAAGAAACTTGACACTGTAAATAACCAACATAACTTGTAGCCTCGTTGTTCTGATGTCTGTTTTCTGAATCAAATATTGGTGTCTAAAGGCAAGTATATCTTTAAAATCCTTTTTGTTAAATAGGAGAAAAACACTTTCACTTAAAGTCCATGGGCAATAATCAGGTGTTAGATAAAACACATTTATAGGTATGATAGTCTAGCAGTTTCCTTTTTTTGTTTTCTGCATGCTGCAAAGAGTCTGTGTGTACTGCATGTAGAGAATTATTTATGACCTTTTCCTTTGTTGGACTGTGGGGAGAATTCTACTGGAAAATGTAGTGTTGTCAAGATGTCAGGGCAAATTATTGTCAGAGTTGAAGGGCAAGTCTAAAAAGCTTCTGCGTTCTCTGCTACACCATCAGCTTTCCTTCCTCCTCCTCCTCCCTTTAGCTTTCACAGAATTCGGTTTTAAGAAGATTTTGGGTTTTCCTTGTATACCTCTAAAGGGGAAAAGGAATATTTTTTTTTTAATTTGCATCACTAGATATACTCTTAGTTATATTATTGCATCAGTATCAGTTTGTGTAATGTGTTCATTATTTTAAACTTATAACATCTATATAAAAAGGATTATTATATTTAAAATTCCTCAGTTGTTATAGTTAAGAATATATTTGATTTGAGTTAAACTTCCATGCTTGGAATTCACACCTGCACAGTTCAGAGAGGTCTTTTTTGATACGCCTATGGTTTTTTTTCAGCTGTAAATATTTTTTGATTGAATAAATGTTTTAAAACTAAAACCAGGCTTTGTCAAAAGTTTTCATGCACTGTTGGAATTGCACGAGTCTTCTGTTTACCTTTGTTTTGTATACTGAAGTTTAAGTTTTGCCACAGGCAATATCCTGGAAGAATGTCTTAAGCACAGGATTATGATTTGTTTTTCAGCCAGCATTTACTGCTGAAGAAGCCCCGATTGAGTAGCTGATATAAAAGATACGTTCTGTCCTTTAGAAAATGTATACAACGGATACGTTTTCCATCTCTAAAGAGATGTTCAACAGATTTACTGGGAACAGATTCTTCCCCCCCGCCCCCAGCCAAGATAGATGAACTAAATATTTCAGTCATGTTTACTTTTTCCTACTGATTTAGGTATTATATAAAACAGAGAAACCAGGAGACTTTTTCTCCCTTTGGAGTGGCATATTTAGTCTAGTGCCCGCTTTCATGAAGTACTTAACTTTTGTTATGAGGAATCTTATTTTTTCATGTACAGATACACAGTGGGACACACCTGATATATTTAGGCTAGAGTGCAGACACCTTCCTGTTTATGCAGGCTTTTCAGCTGTGTCTGACTTCTGCTGTTGGATGTGGCTGTAGTTCTGTTTCTGAGTATTTTGGAACCATGTAAACTTCCAAGCTGTGTATGTTCATGCATTTTCTTAGTATATGAATTATTAAGACACTGAAAACTGATATCAAAAGGGCAGGTGGCTTCCTGTGACGTTACTCTAAGATCACCTAATAAATTATATTAATTCTAGTTTTATCAGTATATTGGCCTGTTCTGCTATTCTGTCCGAGTTTATTTTTGGGGAGGGGAGAAGAGGGAAAAGGAATTTTTTTATTAATTTTTGGGGAGTGTGTCTAATATTTAGCGGCGAATGAAGTGCAACTTCCAATTGTCATGTACAGAACATGCAAATAAAAGCACTTCCAACTACTTAAAAGTATGTCTGTGTCCTTTCAGGAATCAAATTTATGGCAAGGAATTAAAAGGGTTTCTAAGCTTTGGGCGCTGACTGTGTGGAGAGCAGAAACCCCTTTAATGTCCCAGGTTGATGCTCAAGAGTTACAATAAACTTTAGTCTAGAATCACGCCATGGAGAAGAATGCTCATTTTTATTAAATGTTACAGATTCCTTTTGATCTAACAGCCTTTCAGCAGCGTGTCAACTATCTCTCCAGTAACACACACTGTTTTGAAGTAGTTGAAGCAAATGAGCATGCGTATACAAGTGTTAGCAGGCATAATAAATCACAAGCTGTTGAAAAGTTGGAGAACTAGTGAATTTTTACATCCAAACCATGTAATTAACTGTTTTACCACTGCAGGTTTAAGTGACATATGAAGATGACTCGGTGGAGGGCAGGAAAATAAAAAAGGAAGCTTAAATTAGATTTCTTTCTTTTCCCCCTCCTTTGCGGTGGCGAGACAGTCATACTTTGGCAAAAGGCACAGAGTCTGCCTCTCCTATACAGCTGTTGAGTTAAAGAAGATGGAACCTAGTCAGAATACCTGGCTAACGGCTTCCTTGGTTGGGAGATAGCTTCAGAGAGGGGAAATGTAACATTATCCTTACTGAAATTCTTAATTTTGTCTACCCATAGATTTCAATTTCACTTCTAAGTGGAGAAAAGGGCATAGGAAGGAGGAATAGGTTTTTAATCTATTCTTGTTTACAGTTTGGCTACATGAACAGTGTCAAGGGACCTGAGAGGGCAGGGAGAGAAATATGGGAAGAACCTTCAGGATTACATTGTTTCCTCAAAGCCCTGGATGTCTCCCACTTTTTACTAAAATGAACACAGCGTGGCAGAGAAGACTGTCCTGGAAGAACCTGGTAGGCTGGCAGAGTCATGCTCAGAAGTGGCTCCAGAACTGGCTGGCACAGTGGCTGGAGGCAGACGAAGTGATGTGGGTGGCTGGTGGTGGAGCCTCCTGTTACTCTGTGCGAGCCTGCTGTCCGGTACAGGACACGGTAATGTCCTGATAGCAGTGTCAGCAAAGCCTTCCTGGGCAGGGTCATAGCCCTGACTCTGAAACGTGAGATAACAGACCCATTAACTGGGCAAGATAGGTCTGTAATGAGAGGATACAGTTCCTTCTGTGTGTAAGGGCAGTTTTTCTACTGCAGCTTTCTCTTTATTTTAATTAGAAAGAAATGCATATTCTGAAGAGATTTGGACCCAAGGCAGTTTGCAGTTTTGTAGTTAAGAAGACAGATTTGGAGAAGTGATGTGGAGCTGTGTTTATTTTTAAAAACAATAAAAAAAAAAAAGTGGTGTTCTCCCTCCCTGCATTTCCTCCTTATTGCCCCACCATTCCACTCTTTAAGGTTTTCAGCTGTTCTTTCTGTTCCTTCCGGGACATCTGGACAAGAACTGCTTCAGCTGAGGGAAGTATGAGACACAGTCATGGATAAATGGAGACAGGCCTGAACATAAGACATCCTCATCCAGTTTCTCCCCCTCCCTGTGCCCAAGTGAATAGAGTTTTTCACTGCTTGTACTAAAGAAGTGAAAATTACAGATCACACATAATGGTTTCTATTGATGGGTCATATTTGTTTTTTTTTCACTTACATCTTTTTTCGTTGGCGTGTATTTGGGACATTAGATTGTTAAGAGGCATGAAGAAATTCTAGTGATTCATAGGATACTGGAAGCTACTATGTTTCATTATCAGAAAAATTATTTTCAGTGTTTTCTGTATGTGTCTTAGTGTATGTATATATAGGTACTAGTGCACATACACTCAGCACAGTTGAAACCTGTCACAGGGGTTATAAAATACTTCAGTATTATCCTTGAGTCAATGTGAACTGAAATTATTGAGCTGCAAATAGTAAGTACAGTTCTTTGCATAAGCAGCTGGAGTAAACAGTATTATTCGAGGATTAATCAAATTCACACTACCATTGATTTAATTTGTGGGATGTGTTTCATATCCCAGAAGAAGAGGAGGCCTCTAGTACGGAGTAAGGGAGAATGCAAGCTCCTATTTTCAAGCCAATTCTTAGTGTCTTATTTTCTGCTTTCCAGCAAACAGAGTAGGTCTCAAAACATGTTTTGTCAGAAATAAGGTGTGATGGGGAAAATGGGATCAGCAGAGAAGCACCAGACAGAAATAAAATTCCACATACAGAAGAGGGCAGCCGTGCATACTAGTCATCATGGCAAAGAAGCCGCTGATTTAACAAGCAGTGGATGAAGGAG
This sequence comes from Rissa tridactyla, assembly GCF_028500815.1. Taxonomy (NCBI): domain Eukaryota; kingdom Metazoa; phylum Chordata; class Aves; order Charadriiformes; family Laridae; genus Rissa; species Rissa tridactyla. Next base: position 177,483,011 of record NC_071466.1, read on the forward strand.
GTTAGGGAGAGCTTAAGCTTATCTTGCTTTATTCTGGTAGCTCTCAGCAGGAACAGGTTGGATTAGCTGATTTCTAGTCTTGAAGCACAATTTTCTGAGTATTTTTTTTATGTTTAAAATTTAAGTAGGTTCATTTAAGTGTTTTATTCATTGCATAAAATATTTGGGGCATTAATAATAAAAACCCCCTTTTTGTGGAGCTTATTTTATGCAACTCCTCTAGGGGGCTGGCTGGTTTGTATGTATAAATATGGCAGAGTCTTAGAGAAGAAAAAGCTAGCACTTTACCATTTAAAGAAAAATAAGAAATTAAGAAGTAGAAGCCGTGGCAATCAGCTGATGAAAACTAGCTAAGTGCCTAAACAGGCACTTCAACATGGCTGTGTAACGCAAACTGTCAGCTCCCTTTTCAGATTCCCATAGTGTACCACAATATCAAATAGGGAAGCTGCATAGCTCACGAGTTGTGCTTTGTGCAAGGTAAATTTGGGACTTGAAAGACTAAGAGGAAAAAGAACGTATTTAATGAATCCTTAAAACCTAAATAATCACCATTTTTGTGTACTTAAAAAGCAGAGATGAGTAGGACCAAAACTGAGATGTAAAAAATGAGATGCAGTGTATTTGTGGAAAAGAGGAGCTGAAGCAAAGCCATTCTGCTTTAAGCATCCTAATGGGTTTGACAAGAGGAGTATAGTGTTGCTTGGCTTGCTGCTGATTTGGCAGCCTCTGTCTCTTCACTGCATTTTTCACGTGTGCCCTTCGTTTGTTTCTTTTTTTTTTTTTTCCTTTTGTATCTTACTCATCAGAATGTGAGGTAAAAGGCTGTTACTGCAACACTCTTGTTCCAACCAGCTAATGCTAACCAGCTTTCACAGAGAACATAATCCTTACACAAACACCTTAACTCATGAAGGAAGAGGGTCCAGTGCGACGTAGGTTTTCTTCATGTGCTGGGATTTCATCTGTGTTTGCTCCAAGAGCTGATGGCCGAAAACTTGTCCGGAATGCTTCATTTGGAGGATATAACGAGCTCTCTCCTGCTTTACCAGGTTTGTTTTGGTCTTGCATTTCTTAAGATCTATGGAAGAGAATATAATTTCCTCCTCAGTTTTTCAGCTTGAATAAAAATAATGTACTGAGATGTTGGTAGAAATTAGAAAGAACAATGCTTGTATGCATTTAGATAACGACTCTTTGTAGTAGCAAGATTTGCAGATAGGCAATTGAGTAAGTTAACTTACACCACGGCAAATCTCTCTTTAAAAGGCATTTGTGTATTTGGTACCGACTGAAATATTTGTTTTGGTTGCTTGGGCTTTTATGAGCGAAGTTCTGTGATGTGGTTTATAAACGCCTTCCTCCCTCATACTTTCTGCTCCCCCGCACACAATGGACTTGCTTTAAAATAGTAAGGTACAGCAGAAGGTTTTAATTTAGCTGTAGCTACTGTAGAAGCTGCATGTTTGTCATCAGTGGCTTGACATAAAATTACAAGATAGAATGAGTTAGGGCTAACAGCATAGCCTTGCTAAACTCTGTAGTGCATAATTTTTAAGACATCTAACATCAGAAAGGGCTTGAACCTCCTTTTGCTCAGATTTGTTGTCTCCTGAAAATCAGTACTGGAATATTGAAATGAATTACTCGTCTTTCATTGTCCATAATGTGCACTTCTGATATAGGTACCTGAATTTCAGCAATGTATTTCAGGAAACTTTGATGCTTGAAAATGTGTTACAAGGTCACCTCTTCCTGAAAGAGGACATTGTAGAAATTGCACATTCTTACCAGAATTACCCTGTATGTGTGATTTGTCTTGTTCATGCGCACATATGCACTTTGTTACATAGTCCCATGGGGCCAGAATGCTGGAGGGGGGGAAGTAAAATAGTTTTCGCTTTTTATTGTATGCCTTCTGCAGAATGGCTCACTGAATTTGTAAGCCCTGGCTCTGAAGCCATGGAAAAGAGTTGGGATGTGGAGTATAGGGGAGGTGGCAGGCTGGAGATTGGGGAGCTCTCTGCATCACTGGCAGGTGCTGCCTTGCAGAATCACTGGAGCAGCATGTTCAGCCTCAGGCAGGTGGGGGCAGTTGCTTGGGACACCACATTCTATTAAACTTCATTTTTTACCCTGTAACATTTCCTTTCACTCTGCTTCAGGAAACGATTAGCTTTCTACCAAGAATCTAATACTGAATTTTATTCAAGCTGCTCAGGAAATAGAGATCTCGAAGCTTGAAAGCATGGAGTTGGCAACTAGGCAGATCCTCCCGATCTTTAAAATAAATGCGTGTTGTCTGGTAATTACTGAAACAAAAACGAATTCATTTCTTATTTGCCTTCTTCCTGTATAGCGTTCTACATTAAAGCTGATCACTGTTCATAAATGGACAATGAATGACTTCTTAGTATGCAGAACAAATGGGAAACAGTTTGTAATGAAAAAAATCAAGTGTAAATATATAATTAAAAAATGTTTTATCATTTGGAATCTTCCATATATATGAAGAATTTAAACAATATTAATGTTGAAAGGTATAATCTTTCAGTTTGGTTTAAGCAAAGATTAGTTATTGCCTGTCTAAAAGGCAAGTATAGTTACAGTGAGGATAATCTTTGGTTATTATTGTTTATTTTATATGATGTTAGCAAAAGAAAACATGACCATGAGAAAATACGCAAAAGGACTTTGCTTGCTTTTCTGGTTACTTCAGTTTCAAAATCCATGGAGGAATCTGAATTAGTTAATATGGGATTGTATTCTTAAAACTGGTTGTCAGCAAGCTTTTGAAAGTCAGTTAAAAAAGCCTATTGTCTCCTGTGTTCAATTTGTTTAAAAGATATTTTTTTTCCTGCTGTGTTTATTATATAACAGCAGTATTATATCGCCCACTAGGTATAGCTCATAGTTCTCCCAGAAGCGTATAGTTTTTCAGCTCAATTATTTGTTCTTCACAACTGCACATGCACACCAGTAATCATATCAGGCCGTTCCTTGCTTTTCTTTTGGAAATCAGTAATATTGTTGCTTGGCTTGCTATTTGTGATCTTTTCATGTGTTGCTTTTTTACCGGTTCTTCTCTTTGTTGGGAAGAAGCCTCCAGTGGACAGTAATTCTTCCTTTTTGGGTAAAATAGATCTGACATTAAAAAGTAACGGTTTTTTTCCTGATTTATTTTTTGCAAGTATCCTAATTGCAGATGGTATTTATCGAGAGGTACAAAAGGAGTATTTGAGATGCAGGAGATGTTATGTGGTTGGTTTTGGTTTTTCCTTTCCCTCAAGATTGATTGAAGGGACAGATTGCGGGTGTGACTTTAAAGAACGATACCTGTGTTATGCTTCAAAATTGAGAGCTTGAGAGCAGCCCTGAAGAAAAGGACTTGGGGGTGCTGGTGGACGACAGGCTCAACATGAGCTGTCAGTGTGCACTAGCAGCCCAGAAAGCCAATCGTATCCTGGGCTGCATCAGGAGAAGCGTGGCCAGCAGGTCGAAGGAGGTGATTCTCCCCCTCTACTCCACTCTCGTGAGACCCCACCTGGAGTACTGTGTCCAATTCTGGAGCCTCTACTACAAGAGAGATATAGACGTGCTGGAACGTGTCCAGAGAAGGGCCACGAGGATGATCAGAGGGCTGGAGCACCTCTCCTATGAGGACAGACTGAGGGAGTTGGGGTGGTTGAGTCTGGAGAAAAGAAGGCTCCGAGGAGACCTTATAGTGGCCTTCCAGTATCTTAAGGGGGCCTACAAGAAAGCTGGTGAGGGACTTTTTTAGGATGTCGGGTAACGGCAGGACTAGAGGGAGTGGATTAAAACTAGAGATGGGACGATTCAGACTGGACGTTAGGAAGAAGTTCTTCACCATAAGGGTGGTGAGACACTGGAATGGGTTGCCCAGAGAGGTGGTGGAAGCCCCATCCCTGGAAGTTTTTAAGGCCAGGCTGGATGGGGCTCTGAGAAACCTGGCCTAGTGGGAGGTGTCCCTGCCCATGGCAGGGGGGTTGGAACTAGATGATCTTTAAGGTCCCTTGCAACCCTAAGAATTCTATGATTCTATGAAATCTCTTAACTGGACAGTTTTGTTTTAAAAAGTACCTTACCACAGACTTTATCCTAAAGATTATTTAATGCTAATCTTACAATATGTATATATATACTCCTCATTTTTTGTCAAAGACGATGTTTTGGCAGATTTTTTTCTTTTGGTATTGACTATGTATTCCAGCTCAGTCTCTAAAGCAGCGCTGTTTGTTACTGTTTCATTGCCATCTTGCCTTTATAGAGTTCTGGTGGTGTGAGTTGCAAACCGTTGTCAGGCTCTTGCATGTTTGAAAGCTCATCATGAGTTTTCACGTAGATTTCCGCCTGCAAATTTTGGAAGGAGTTGCCTAGTGCTCACAGTAGGAATGTACTAATGGACAGTTTCTCTTGGCTTCTAAGGTCACACTGTGAACTGTGACTGACTGCAGTGGGGTTGGGATCAGCTTTCAGAGCCCATGGGGCCTGTGATGGTAAGACAAGGAAGGTCACACTGGGAGAAAGTCTGTTAAGACACAGCGTTGCTCTGAACACAGTCCCTGACGCCCAGAACTGCTTTAGAAGCTAAGGTAGTGAAACTTGTGTTTAAAATAAAAATAAGTTTTTTTTAAAATCTGCAAGTGTCTTAAACATTACTGGGAGCTCAATCTGCAGCTCTGAAGGTTGATTCAAATGGCACTTGCTTGCTGTCTCCTAACTCTGAAGATTGCTTTCAGGATTTTAGGTAGAAAATGGTACACAAATTCAAGAGATTTAATGGAGACGAAGTTACAGAAAGGGACTGCATCTTCAACGCCTGAATTTCTACATTGTGAAATGTGAGCTCAGGTTATCTTGTTAAGGAGTTCCTGATTGAATTACAGGATGGGAAACAACAGGTAAGCTAAAAATGTAAAGCCCCAAACCAATGCTGGTAAACACTGAAAAACTTTAAACACATTCTTTTTATTGGACGCTGCCTCTAGCCTCTCATACCTTGGCAGTCTCTGCTCCAGACACTGATTCAATGACTTTTTATTGTGCAATTTTCAGTACCTCTGGGGTGAACAGAACTACAAAAAGAGCAATAACGCAAAGGTCTTGGCTTTGTTGTTGTCTTTGTCAGAAATCCGTAGAGAAATTTGTTCTTCATAACTGGTAGCAGGAAGGAAGAAACCAGTATTTCTTATAGTTGATTCTGTGAATTATAGTTGTTCTGTTGTTGTTTCCTTGACCAAGTATTTCCATGGCAAAGTGTCCTCAGCTTGGGCCCATATATAGCTGCTTGTGATGTTTCAGTACAGATTTTCCTGCAGGTATTAGTACCAAACTGTTCTTGTTAGAAGACGACTGCTTATGGTATTGAGGTCTCTCCATCTTAATAGAGGCTCCCTGGAAAACGCGCCCTTACAGTAGGTGAGGTTGTGTCTGGATCAGCACCTGAATTACAATTTATTTTTTAACACATGTTTTAGCTCATGGGGAGAAAAGCCATCTGTCTGTGTTCTGAGTGAGATTATCCCTTCTACAGAGAGGGAGGTTACAAGTGGGATGGCATGGCATGTAAAGCTGACAGGTTGGGTTTTCTCACAGACCAAGATGGAGCAGTGCAAGGTGTTCCAGGATCTGCAGCACCCTGACATGTGTTCATTAGCCAACCCCTGCGACAGCCCTTTGGTGTGCGTGTAAGGAAGGGAAGAGTGAGTGTGGTGGCGTGTTTATAAACCAGCAGGCACGCACACCTCTCCAGCTGGAGACACTGGAAGCAAGTTGATGGAATTCAGCTGAACTTTGGCCTTTGTGTCTAATTCTCTGGGACAGAGTAGTTCTTTCTGTTTTCGTTTCTGCTTGGTGATACTGATGACAAGCTTGTTTGTGAAGATAAAACCATATGTTTGTTAGATAAGGGTGTATAAAGCCCTTAAAATTGTGCTTTAGACAGCAAGCTGTGAATTATAGCTTCTCTTCTGTAAGAACAATCCTGACTTAGCAGTTCCTTGTTGATTCCCATCACTAGGGCTTTTGTATGTGCCTATAAATAAATAAGTAAAAACGGGAAAGCCATTAGAAAATTCCTGCAGTACATTTTCAGTGGAACTTGGTTCCTAATAAGGTGTTTATTTTTGTGTATGGGAGTGAGGAGAAAAGCTCATTACTGTGCTTCTGATGTGTATTTGGATGCCTAATACTAGCATTGAATATAGTAACTTCTTAGTGAACTAAGGCAGGTGTGTCCTCTAAGGCTTGAAGCAACTTTTGTTTTGTTTCTGCACCTGATGACTGGTGCTGTAGGAAATGTGTCTTTGTATTTCTTGTTACACAGGAAATGTGGCTTCTGGCCTCTGGATCGTGACATGCCTTTTTGTTTTTTTCCGGATTCCCTAGTACTACAAATCTTCCGCCCGTCTAAGTACTTCTTACCTGCGGTCTAGTGGTCCTCTGCATTATAGGTTTTCATTAGCTGAACAAAGGGTTTCATGAACTGTGCATGGAGGGGCTTCTGTAAAGGCATGTAAAGGTTTCTTTAAAGGCACGTTGGGTTTACTTTGTGTAAATGTAAAATGAAATACCACTGTTTTGCAGTTTATAATTTTAAAAAATATGGTCTTAAAAAAGAATCCCTGAAAAACGTAATAAGTATAAACAAGAAAACCACAAAATACTGATTACCGGACCAAAATTAAGAGGAATCTCGAATTTCTCATGTAACCTGAAGACCAACCTAATGCCTCTCTAACTTAGTGAAACTTCCCAAGATGTGTATTCATCGTAGGTGACTCAGCCCTGGCTAAGAGTTTCTGGGTATTGTAAGGGTGAAGATACTAATTAAAAAAAAAAAAAATCCTACACTGAACAAAGTACTCAACACTGCTACAGAGAGTTAATAAAAATTCTTTTAAAGTTCATAAAGCGTCCCCACACACTCTGCTGAAGAATGTGAAATTAGACTGTTTCTCTGATAAATTTTCTCTTTGTAGAGATCTGAGTATCAATTTTGTTTCATAATTGGGAGCATGTTCAGAGGGAAGCTCCGAAGAGCTTTTGCTGTTTATGCAATTTATCTGCTGAGGTGGTGCCCTCTGGTGGGCTGAAGCTGAGGGTACCACTGTCGGAGTCATGCAAGACTTCTCATCTGCTTGCATTATTGCTGAAATTCATGTATGACTTCATAATTATCTGCCTTCTGTCTTGAGGGCATGAAAATGATGGCATTTTTACTTACTCAATAAATACATTGCACAATTTGTTTTATTCCTGTTTGTAAAAGCTTTACGCAACCACCAATATCTTCAAAGAAAGTGGATCACTGGGATGTCCTGTCTCGTAACCAGAGTAGATTATTTTTTCTTAAGAGGATGCTAGGTTCTTGGTGTATGTTCTATGGCACATAGCAGCTGCGCAGCAGCACTATTGCCAGTTGTGACCTCCCTTTCCATTGTCACCCATATACTGGCTACAGCCATTGGCTCACTGCTTTTTGAATACTGGGAAAGTGTGGAACTTTGTGAGTCACTCGCAGAAGACAAATGTGGGATTTCGACAACTGTTTTAATATAAAATCTTGCAGTTACGTTTATGCAGCGTCAAGTTGAAAGTATAAATTCAAGGGTAATGTAAGCAACCTTTTCCATTTTCTTGCAAAAAACTGATTGGCAATTTTAATTAGTGTTTTAGATTTGCTTTCATGTAGGTGGTATTTAACAATTAGCTCTAGCTACAGAAATAAAAAACAAAAAAGGCTTTATTCTGCTCTGGGCATGCGTGTATGCAGATAGGGGAGAATGAAAAGATAAAAGGACAAAAGTTTGCATACCATATTTATGATTCCTCAGGTTATTGGATCAGGTGCAGCACCATCCAAATACAGTGGACTGTTCTTGACTCGTAGTGGGTATTAAATTAGTTTATATTGTAGTAGCTGGTGTGTTTTCAACTGGTATATATACAGTGATTGAAAATCCAATTTGCTTGCAGCTTTTTGTGCTAAACACAATTTGCAAATTTATTTCAAAGGCTTGCTCATATAAAATGTTAATGTCTTCAAATCATTTGCAACAATGCTGTCTTTTCTTTAAGGTTTTGACAAAGGGAAGGATGATGTGTCACAAAGCAAAGAGGATACAGCACATTCTATGTCAAAAAGCAAGGTAAGGAAAGCAGCCTCCTAATTTGTCTTAAAAATGTCAGTGTGCGAAGGAGTTGTGCATTTTTAATTAAATGCAAATGTGTTTAACTTTCATTGTAGATAATCTTGAAGATTACTCTTCAGATTCAGCAATAGATAAAGGTTAAAGGGAATTTCTTAATATAGTTCTCGGGATGACATCACATGAAAATCTACTGTTCAAATTAGTGAAAATGAAATGTGGAGTCTTCTCACTGTCATCTTGGGGCGGGAAGTTGTCTCGCCATATGTAATGATGGATGGAGGCCAACTCTTGCTATGGAACAGAATTTAGAATCCTTTTAAGCTGTAAGTGAAGATGCTGTTCAGTGAGCTGTAGCAAATCTTCTTATGAGAATGTTAAAAAACCTGTAATTGGAAAAAGTTTAGTTTAATGGCTTAAATTGCCAGAGTAAAATATAGCTAAGTGTAATCTGTTGTGCTGTGTGTTGCAAAGACTTCTGTACACAGAATTCAAGTATAAAGGCCCATTTCGTTAAGGCAATGAGAGTGCAAAGGAAAGCATACTCAGTATAACATTAATCTAGATATAATTGCTGTGCATGTTTATGCTTTCTGGTAGTCTTGATAATAGAAATGGAAAAGGCAGAAGCCAGGCAAATTCATAATCATCATAGTGTAGTTCCAAGATGGAAAAGGCTCACTGAGATGCCATGAAAACCGAGAACGTCCAAAGTGGAGTTGGGAAATGAACACTGCAGTCACCAAAACCTCAGCATCTTGGAGTGGCTAAACTTTAAAAGGAAGAAAGCATAAACTACCTGAGCCAACCAAAAAGAATCTTTTTATGTAGTCATCCCAGGTCTTTTCTCTCCAGAGCTGTGTTTTGTTCTGATCACAATTGTCTACCCAAATAGTTTCCAACAGCATTCTTATTCAGGATAAAATGTTCTGTTCTTCTGGTATTGAAATAGTATGCACATGATGAGACATTTGTGTAAAACGTCATTGTAGTAGCATAGAGAAAAATCTACTACAGCTACACTTTCCTTTCCCAAGTTCTTTTAAATTTGTAGGTTACAGTTATAGAAGCTATCAGGTTTAGGACGTCGTATAGGCTGCTCTGATGCAACCTTCTTTATTTGTTGCCTATTGTGCATGAACATTTTGGTTGGCAAAGGTGCCTGGCATATCAATGCACTGAATTTTTATCTAGTAATGTTGATGTATTTAGGTGTGGAATTCCAGGAAAAAAAAATATTTTCAATTGGGGGTCTCATAAAACAGCTGTCGCTTTCTCTTCAAGACATTAAGATTAAAGAGAAGAGGGAAAAACTGCACTTTGCAGGCGGGGAGGTTGTGTATGGTTTAATCACTGAATGGAGTAGCTAAGTTCACTTGTTTTTCTTATTTAGGCTGGCTATAGGATACAGTTTAAATTACCCAGCTGTGTGGTTTTCTATTTTCTGCTAGGATGTCCATGGTTTTTTAGAGGCAAATGTGATAACAGACACTTAAACAGATTGTCAGTGCGCAGCAGGCGTGGGCTGCTCTGTAGGAGAAGGTGAGGACCTGAGCTTGAGCACAGCTGGCTCCCCAGGGAGATGGGGGAGATGCCGGCTTCTCACCGCTTTCTGGCACAGCTCTTTCCATCGGGCTCTGCGGCAGGGTTAGTACTGCAGTCTCTCAGAGCCGGCCCTGGGCACAGGCAGCCGCAACCCTAGAAGGCAGGGGGATGACTCTAATTTTTCTGTGGTATTTCAGGTGTCAGTGCCTTAAAGAGAAATGTTAAAGAGATATCAAAGGAAAATCAGCTCAACTTAAAGGTTACAGTAGCATTTCCCTGCTTAAATGGTGTCATCAGAACTGCACTGGGGTGAGCAGATTAGTTTCTGCAGCTGATGCTGCAGTTTTATGGTGTGTAGCTAAGCATTTCAAGCGGTTGGTGTCTTATATTTGACTTGGAGTCACAAAACTTTCCGTCTTTCAGCTTTACTGTGTCCTAGAGCCTCACTTGTCAGGGAGACCAATGAAGCACACTTCACCATCCAGCCTGCTTCTGATCAAAATATCTATGTTGGTCCAGAAACCTCTAAGTCATTTTTTACTTGAAAATCAAGTTAATACTGTCTCTTTTAACTCGGATTTATTTCAGACTCTATTCATCATTTATCTCTGACTATCCAATTTGTTTTTTCTGTTCCTTATATTTATTTTTGGTTCTTGTCTGTCTTAAGTCTTTGTGTGCTTTGTCATTACTTTTGTTTGTGTCTTTCTACTATCACAAATGAGACCAAAATTCCTACTTCTCCTAATACATGTTTTTCTTCATCCTTATTTTTACAATTACTGCATGTAGGCCTTGATAAGACTAGTGGTTCCTTTATAACCCACAAATAAACTTCAGGCTGACACAATATGGTAACTATCACAGCTGTGGAGGTAAAGTAGCAGCCCTTCTTTTTAAGTAAGGATGGAAAAGCCGTGATGAGATTTGCCCAGAATCTGGTACTGAATGTAACTTGCTGGGGGTTGCAGTAAGTTCTCTTAAAACGTTTTCTTCTTTTAAATTTTAATCGCATTTACTTTGTGTGTATGTAACACTGAGAAAGTGAATAGCTTAAAAATAGACGCATCGCTTATCTGTCTCGTAATCCATTGGACAGGTAAATATGGACCTTTACTCAGTGTCACATTAGCGAGCTTTAAAACTGAGATACCAAGAAAATTAGATTTTGTACCCCGTGATACTTACTGGTTTGGGGTTTTTATGTGCATGACCTTTAGATTGCATTAGCTTTCTGTTGGTGAGCAACTAGAATATTTATAAATGTTTTACTTAAGGTGCTCCATTATAGCTTGCATAACGAGTTCGTTACCTCTTCTTATGTGACAGTGATAAGCCTTTTCCCCTCTTCTGTTATTACATTTAAAGTACTGTATTTCCTTTAACTTCTAGACAGAGGAATTAAATTTCAAGTTGTATGTTTGTCTTAAAGCTAAATTTTGAGCGTTAAGAACATATGATTAATACAAAATGAAGAGGTTTCCTTCATTTTTCCAAGATTTATATGGAAGTTAGGGAACATTTACTTATCATTGAAATTATTTTGAGATAAAATTACTTTTTACTAGTTATTGCACATACCTTTTTGACACTAGCTATCCAAGTAGAGTCCTGTAAAGTCTTAGTTCTGAATGAAAGGCGTCAAAATAGGATCAAAGTTAAATTGCTTTGTTCCACTGTTAATCTTTAATTTTTAGTTGTTTGGTTTGAGCCACTCGTGTTAAGCAAAAGAGTGCTCAAGTGCACTGTCTTTATTGTTGCAATAAGTTTTCTCAAAACTTGCATATTTTTTGACTGACATTTTATCGTATTCCAAAATAAAAATTCAGTGAATAGACATTGCATTGTAGTCTGAGATTTGAAATGACTAGTCAGAAATGTTAAACATCTTGAGAAGCAGTTTTCGTAAACTGTCCTTGAATTTACACAGTTTAGAAGGCTACATTGATTTTTCTTTTTCCTTATTCTTTTTTTTTTACTAGGCAGTAACTTTGCATCCATCAGGCTTATATTTCAGTGCTTAAAGAAATGCAACTCTTTGTAATTTACCTGAAGTTTATATATAGTGGATACCTACTCAGTGTTCTCTGCCTTGCAAGTAGGAATGACATGATAACTCTGTGATCAATTCTTTTTTTTTTTTTTTTTTTTTTTTAAAAGAGCTCTGTATCCCAAGGTGAATATTTGGTGGCTCTAATTCCCTTTCAACTAGTAGGCAACAGATGCCAAGGAGTAAACTTTGAACCTTATAAGACGTGGGAAGGGAGAAATCATGTGGTGCTGAGGCAGCATATTGTCCTGCCATGAATAGGGACTTGGGTTTCATAAGCAAACCTGAGTCTCGTTTCCCTTTCTGTTGCCACTGTGAGCTTCTCAGAGATGACTTGTGAAGTAATCAGAGCATGGAATTAGGGAGGAAGGAGCAGAACAAGTGCCGTTAATGGTCGGTTGTGCTCTGGTGATTTATAGAGCGCTGAATCCTAGATTGAAGAGGCTGTATTTTCCTTCATGGGTCATGGGGTAAGTGACTCTATAGCAATCCATTCGGAGGAGCTGTCAAGTTATGAATGAAGGCATTGGGATTTGTATGTCATGGGAATGACTTCTGTGATTAAGCATGAGGATTCTCCTAAAACCTTGTCTCTGCTAACATAATGCTTAACTAGTCAAGACTGTGACATATCAAGTAATGGGCTACATGGGCTAAATATTGACTGCATATAGTTCAGCTTCTTCTGGAAGAATCTCAGTCTTCCTTCCCGTAAAACCCTTACAAAAAAAGACTCTATAAATAGGTGGTGAACGGCTCATGTTACAAGTTCTGGTTTGTTTGGTTTGGGTTTGGTGGTTTGTTTTTCTTTTAGTGGGAGAAGCAGTAGAGAAAGGAGTGGGAATGGGAACCTTACAAACATAATTGGGCACTTCAAACACTTTCTAAAGTGCCTGCAACAGTAATATATCCTTGTATCTATCATTGTCGTTTATTTATTATGCATTTTGTGAATTTCAGTCTGAATCCAAGCTTTTCAATGGCTCTGAGAAGGACATTTCTTTATCTTCAAGCAAACTTACAAAAAAAGAATCTCTCAAGGTGAATTAATTTCTAAGTAACTCATCATGAACTATAAATGCATTCACATAGCTTTATCATGTTCTCTAACAAGAAGACAAAAATGCCAAGTACTGATGAATGGAGTATTTATGTACATTCCAAGTACTATGGAATATTTAAGTATTGTGAGAAGTTGTGGTGTTGATTCTCTTCAAATCTTATTGTACTCTTACTTGAGTATGGGCTTCTGTAATGTGGTCCTTAAGATGGCACAAGATTATAGGATAACTCAGAAGATTATACGATAATTCAAGTTGGCAGGGACCTCAGGACATCTACATACAATGAAATGATGAATTGAATTACCAAAGATAGAATTTGCATGCAGTACCTGAGGTTTTTCTACTGCCTTCTTCCCCTTGTGTTGTAACAAGACCAAACTCCACTGTTTGGCAGATATCATGTCAGCAGAAACATAAAATTATTTGCCTCTAAAAGAGGGAGATACATTGCTGCAAATTTCTACTAGGGAGGGAAAGTAATTGGTGGGTAAAGACTACTGATCTGATGATGTACCGGTAAATGTGAATCTAGCCCAAATTTGATTTTGTATTTTACACCAGGAAAGGAAGGGGGGAAAGGGGTTGGTTTGGTTGGTTGGTTTTCCCTCTGTGATTCTAACAGGAGTTTCAAAGTCTTTAGTCTTAAAAGCAAATTGCAGAGGGATTGCATTGTAGCTGCTCTTGAAACAGACCATTTTAGATGTGTTTTAAAGCTACTTCTCTGTATCTGTATTGCAAATTGGATTGAGCATGTTTTTCCTCAGCTTGTATTGATAGATGTCTTTTTGTGCTCTGATTAGTGACTTACGGCTGTGGCATAGTAAATATTTTTATTATTATTTACAGGTTCAAAAGAAAAATTACAGAGAAGAAAAGAAGAGAGCTACAAAAGAATTACTTAGCACTATCACAGACCCATCAGTTATTGTTATGGCTGACTGGTTGAAGGTCAGAATCCAAGTGTGAAACCCGAGTTGCAGATGTAGCAGCTGCTTGCTGCTTTCTGACCAAAATAGAAAAGGCTCAATCTTTTACTTGCTGTTAATGTTTTTTCTACAAGCACAGCAGCCACTAATTGCATCCCAGGGTCTCTGTGCTCAAATCCTAGGGGAATAATAGAGGAAACTAGCTCCCACTTACTGCAGTCACCATAGTCACATGCATCTTGTGTGTGCTGCCATTGACTTCAGATTAGTTTGCTTTATGATTCTTATTTTGTGCTTTCCATTTTCAACTTTGAATTGCAGCTCCGTTATGTCCATACAATGGTTCAATCAGATATTTGAATACAGATTTCTTTGTGTATTTCTAGTATTTCTTTGTGTATTTCCTCTCTTAAGAACTAACTGTCCTCTAATGCTGGTACAAAAGGTGAGGAATTAATTTCTCAAAGAGCAGTGTCATCAACAGCAGTGCAGTTTATATATTTTTATATAATTTCTTAAATTCGTATATATGCCTTGGAAATTGTACGAGAAAAAAGATTTGTTACCCATTTTTATAGTTAACTCCAAACAATAGCTTGTCTGGAAAAGGTTTATCCAGTTTTTTGCAAAAATCAGTGTAAACAGGCTAAAACATTGCTCAGAGGTCAAGTTGGCATTCAGTCCTACAAACACAGAAGTAATGAAAATCCAGAGTTGACAGAATTGATGCAAGCAGTCTAATCAGATGTGCAAATTCAGGGACTTGAAAGGATCTTATATTTCACATATGGGTTAAAGCTGACAGCCCTTATAAGACATTTTATTTAAGAAATTCAAATACATCAGAGTTGTCTTGTGGATATCCTATTCTCCTTATCAGACGTCTGCCCTGTTTTCAGAGGAGCTCTGCTTCTAAATACTATCCTGTCTTCATGCTAGTGATAAAATATCTTCCAGACAGGAAAATTCATGAAGATTTCAGATGAATTGTCATACTTCCCGTATCTGGATGTGTGTATACCCCTTTGCAGAATAAGTATTCATCAGGAAAGAATAAAATAGTGAGCATTGAAATTGTAGCGTTGTATTGTCTTTGATAAACCTGGATAAACTTTTGATAGACTTGATAATCTTTGATTGAAATGAAATAATAAATAATTTGCTATTGGCTTCACCGAGATATAACTGTAGCTATTTATCTTCTAGATTCGTGGTACCTTGAAAAGCTGGACCAAACTGTGGTGTGTACTGAAACCAGGAGTGTTGCTTGTTTACAAAACCCCCAAAAATGGCCAGTGGGTAGGAACAGTGCTCCTGAACGCTTGTGAACTCATTGAGAGGCCTTCTAAAAAAGATGGCTTTTGTTTCAAACTTTTTCATCCTTTGGAGCAGTCCATATGGGCTATAAAGGTTAGTGGTAGCATATATGGTTCTTAATGGATGACTAGCATTAGCCAGCTACGAGTAAAGACAACTTTAATGAAAAGTTGAACTTTATTTTCTGTTATAACTTTAATGGTTTGTTTATTCTGAATATAAGCCTTCAACATCTAGTCGTCTTAATCACAAAAAATATTTGATTTATGCTGCTCTGCATACTTAAATAGCTTCAGAAGTGTGGTGTGCAGAGGGGTGCCATTAAAGAGGTTAATGCCATCACTGGCAATCATGTAAGTGCAAGGAATGAGTGTATAATGTTGTATTTTACATCAGTCAAATCTGAGAAAATAAGGACGGAAGTGATTTGCTAAAACGAAAGAGTTGAGATGTGGCTTCCAACCCTATATTCATGTAATAAAATGTCAGCCTAGTTTGATTTGCTTGTAAGAGTAGAAATTCAAATGACTTCCTTGTGCAATAATAGCTTATATTGCAACTTGTTAGCCAATTGTGTTCCTTTTTGGCTACAATTTTAGGAAGATAAACGTTTTCCTTCAGTTCTGAGGTCTGTTTGCTTTGTCATATATGGCATAATATTGTGGGCAGCTCTAATCTGTAAGTGTTGAAAAGCACAGTGTGTTCTGCACAGCAAAGGTTTATTTTAATTTCTCTTAAGAATCTTTAATGTTTACCATTGCTCATTGTTTATACTCTAGTAAATAAACTATTGTAGTCCTTGTTTCGTGTTTGCATATGGAGAGGGGGTGCGGAAGCACAGCACAAGTGAACATATTTGCCTCCTGAAATGACATTTTACTTTAGATGAACTTACTGTACAATATTAGCACCCTTGTCATAATAAATTATTTATGCCCCCTGCAACATACGTCTTAGGATAGCTACTGTGAGATTGTATCTTCTGAATCTTAAATTGATATAGAGTTATCGTCACATCTGTAGAATATTCTGCATTGATTTTGTCTTCCTTATCTCAGACTGGGAAGTCAGTCAGCTAGTGTAATTCCTGATATTTGTTTGTGGTCTTTTCTGAATTGTTATCGTTATCAATGTTATCTAAATTTACCAAGCTTAGATCAAATCTTTTGTAGTTGCTTTTGAATTATTTGATTTTAATACTCCTTAGGAAAAGTTTTCACTGACTAGTGATAATCGCACATTTGCAGAACACAAACTTCATATCCTTTTTCAAAGTTATAGGGTTTGGTGTTAATGTGCTTTAATTTATGATCATGTATACATACATTGCAAAGTGGTGGCCTGTCTGCAGAAGATCACAAATCAGTCTTATATTTCTTTATTGCTTGGCAATGAGAAATGGATTTGTTTGTTTTTTTAACTAGATATTTAGAATTTAGAGGACATGCCCCACCAGATTTTTACTTTTTTAAGGTAGGTCAAATTTTGAACCTGAACAAGTTGATATTGTCCATTCTAAATGTGCTGAGAGCTGGAGTGGCGTTTGTTCATTTTGGTATGGCTATTTGCAGTTGAGAATTACTGGATTTAAGTAGATGAAAGGCCTTGAAGTTTGAAACCTTTTTCTGCCGTGTTTACCTCGTCAATTATAATGTCCTAGTTACAGGTTTATTATCATGAGGCAAACTTTCATAAGCGTCATAGCAATTGACTGATTTACAGAGTAGATGTACCAGAACAAACTTGAAGTTTAAGGCAAAATGAGCCTTGTTTGCAGTCAGTGCAGGAAGATGGTGTTGCAAGAAATACAGGTGTAAGTACTGCAGGAGATTTTCTCACTTGAACACACTTCCCATAGTGTGTCCTTCTGGCAGACTGCAAATTCTCTTCTGCAGTAGTTTGTGGCCAGTCACTTCACACGCTCCCTTAAGCCTGTTGCTGTGGTCTTTGATGTTCCTCCTGCACTCTGAGGTAGCTGATGCACTCACTGTACCTTGTTCTGTCTTCCTCATGTGCCTGGTCCTGATGCCATTTCAGTTTTCTAAAACTAATAACTAGAAAAGTTACTGCAAATAATTTTTCATGAGCAAAATCAGTCAAGTGTGACTGCTTATCGGTTTTTATTGCTTTCCCTGAATGTTCATTGCATTTGAGTTTTATTGGCATGAATATTCTGTAGGAAGTAAACTTCAACATTTTTTAATCTAGGGGAATTTTTAACTTACCCATTTCTTGCATTGGAGTAGTTGTACCATCATTCTGTCAGGAGCAGTTCAAATAAAGTCACCATACAAATGGAAACTAATGTCTCTAGTACATAACAGTAACATACTGAAAATTGATTTTGAAACCGTAATGGGTGGTATCAACAAAAAATGCCCAGTGCTTCTGGAACAGTAATCAATTAGAAAAAATCAAGATCCACAAGCAGTTATTCCAAAATAAGTCAACCTACTTAAATGTTTGCTGCAAATTATTAATTCGGTTTTAGTCAACGTATTGTCAAAGCACCTAGGGGAGTATAGCTTTCTTGCATTAAAAAGAAAACCCCAAACCAAAACCACACCATCTCTAAATTATAGTTGTTTGGTAACTAGTGTACCCTGCATGCCCACAGTATAACCCTGAAGGGGAGATCTCATGGGCAGACATCTGCCCTTAGTCTGTGTCCTGTGACCCGAGAGTTTCGAGGACTTGAGACGGTTGGGGCCTTTGCACAGTGCCGGTGCACTCATGGTGCCACGGTCCCCAGCACCTCTCCACCCCTGCCTGGCGCTGCCCTGTGCCGCCGTGCTCTCCCCTCCGCAGGGGCCTGGTGAGAGTGATACCGCTTCCCTCCCTGCCTACCCTCGGGGTGAGGAGTGCTCGTGCATGGGATTGTCCCTCCTGGTTCTCCTCATCCACTAACTCCTGATCCCCGTGATGTCGCATCACCAAAGACTTTTTGTAGGTGCACCTTTCTGCTTGCTCGAAAGGAGGCTGAGGTTTGGAATCTTGTTTCTAACACCCACGTTGCTGTTACTCCATACTGACTATTTGGGAGTTTCTGAACATCATTTACACCAGCACTAGCTTGCCTGTATTGGTATTTCAGTGCTACCAAGACTCCTCGTTACCTGCCTCTCGCCCTCAAAAACGTTCTGGCTGTTTCATTTGCTTGCTTCTAAAATATCTGCCTTTATCTGCTTTTGCTCAAAACTTCTGCTGGCTTTCCAATTCCCTCTTCTAAGCCTTGTACTGGCTTTTCATTAGGCTTCTCTGGGGGAAATCAGTTGAGGTCAAAATGTGTTAACTCATCAGTTAGGCAGGCTTAACCCAGCTTTCAACAATAGCTTCAAGTATGTTTAATACAGCCCTCTTTGCCTATCAGTTGTCTCAAAGTTACCATAAGTAAAGTTTTTTTGAGGGGTCTTTAAAATGGTTGCTCTAGCATTTTATTCCAAATTGAAGCTTGACAGAAATGGAAAGGTCTTTTGGATATTTTTTTAATTATTTTTTTTTTTTTAATTTGGAATGTGAAGAACTTCATAGTGAAAATTAAACTTTGGCATTTGACATCCTGCGTGTGTCTTTTGGTTGAGCATAATGTCATGGTGTCCTGCTGATACCCTTTATAGAGAGACTTAAGCATCTAAGTGTCTTTTATGGACCTGGGCATCATCTTGGGTTTTTTCTTATTTAAATGCCAAGCCTGCAGTTAGGCACCTAAACGTTTTGTGGAATTGACTACTGGGTAGGTAGAGAGGTGGAAGGGGAAGGAGGGAGGGAGAAAGGATGAGTGGGTTTCTATAGCAATACATAGTGTTTGGGTGGGAGGAGTTATTTCCATTTTATTTAAATATCGATTGACTCGTCTGTCTTCTGAAGACAGGCAAAAATCACGCAGTTCTGGAGTATAGGATACTGCTGAGACACCAAACACATTGGCATGTAAAACAAGCATGAAATGGATCAATGAAGAAGGCCTCCCATTTTCTGCAAGGGTTTGGCTTACCCTCGTGTCTCTCTGTGCTATGAACCGTAGCATCCTTGTAGGAATTGAGAGGAACCTTTGCTCTCATCAAGAACAAATGGGACTGGAGGGGGAAGAGCTGTACGAATGTGGGATCTTCTACTAGGCAGCATTTGTTGTAAATCAGCTCTCCTAAGCCACCCCCACAGACATGTCTTTTGTTTTGCTTTCTTTC
The DNA here is from genome assembly GCF_028500815.1 of Rissa tridactyla. Classification (NCBI taxonomy): domain Eukaryota; kingdom Metazoa; phylum Chordata; class Aves; order Charadriiformes; family Laridae; genus Rissa; species Rissa tridactyla. The sequence continues at coordinate 177,502,271 of NC_071466.1, forward strand.
AATCTTATGTCTTTAGCTGAAATCCTGAGCTGAAGAGGAATAGCTTGCCCCTTGTGATCTCTTCACACCCATCTGCAGGAATCCCCAGACAGTGAGGGTGACTCCCTCGTGATGTTCCTTTTGATGCTTTTATCATCTTGCTATAATTAGCATCAGCAGAGCATTTCCATGTTACTATGCCAAATCTGATTTACACAAAAAAAAAACACCACCAAAAATTATTTGAATCCCAAAGACCATTCTTTTTAATGTGGGGTCGAACTGGGAGCTGTATGTAGAATGAAGTCTTTGAAGAAGAAATCCAGTAAAAGAGGGCTGTCCATCTTTCCATTCATGTCTTCATTAGATGTTGCTGAGTGACAGTAAATAGCCCTGCAGTGTGTCAGCTTGTTATTACATTGAATTATAAACTGTAAAACTGAATTAAAATATCTGATGCTGTTGCTTGTTTTGTGTATTTCAAGGGTCCCAAAGGTGAAGCAGTTGGTTCTATAACTCAGCCGTTGCCCAGCAGTTATTTGATCATCCGAGCCGCTTCAGAATCAGATGGTAAATAGATCTTTCGGTGTTTTTCCACAGTGACAGCAATTAGTTTTTAGAAAGACATGGTTTCAGTTGTCTTTCTACGGTTGTTACAGCACTGTGTTTGCAGTTTAATCATTGTTAAGGTTCTCCCTTAGCTTAGTCCATTCAGTTGTGTTGGTACTGGTAGTTTTTTATGGTTATTGAAGGAAAATTTTGACCTGAAGAAACTGTCATTGAACTCCTTGCAGTTGCCTCGTGTTGGCTGGCTACAGGAGGGGGAATGGGTTATTTCGGATACAACTATATTAATGTGTGTCTAAATACTCAAACTAGTGCCTTTCCAAAGTGCTAATGTGTATATACTTTCTTGCTAATGAAAGCATTTGTGTATTATGAAGTGCAGCAGTTGCACAGAGTTCTACTAGTAAAAATTCCCTCAAAATACAGTTTTGTAACACCCTTCATCAGCGGGAAGGGCGTGGTCATTATCAGCAACCATCTTCAAAGCTTACATGTTGAAACAAAATTTAAGACTGTTGTGTAACCTTTGTAGCAGCTGCTTTCTTTCTACTGGTTAATTAAGCATACCCCTGCAGACTTCAAAAATAGGACTCCGTTTGCCTTCTATATTGAAAAATGGATTAGATACATGAAAATGAAGAAATAAGGAGCAGAAAGAACACACAAATTTGTTTAGTTACTTCTAGCCAAAAAACTATTTAGAATATCTGCTGGTTTATATTGAAATGGCATTTATATGCTGTCATAGCTCCTTTTCCACATTGTTATTGTATGAGCAAATTTTGCCAACGGATACAGTTACTTAGTCTTCAAAACTAGAGCAGGGCTGGAGGCAACTTTGGAGGAATTCAGCAGTCAGGGCCTGGATGAAACCATACTCGCATTAAGGAAGAAATGCTGGAATGTGCTCTAACAGAATTATGATTTACCTTGCTCGTCCTATCCTGAAGCATCCTTTGTGCCAGAGCTGAGTAGCTGTGAGTTGGTTTTATGTTCCCACCATATTATAAAATCCAGTGCATGTAACATGGAATGGCTCTGAAGTGTGTCTTCAAAAGAAATGTAAGCAGACCCAAAAGGATTGTGAAATTAGGAAGTGGAAATTTTATCATTCAGGTAAATCTTTGATTTTTTAGTCTAATAATAAATTTGTCTTTAGGCAGGTGTTGGATGGATGCTTTGGAGCTGGCACTGAAGTGTTCAAGTCTGCTTAAACGTACAATGATTAGAGAAGGTAAAGAACATGATTTGAACTCTTCAGCAGACAGTACTCATGTCTCTCTCTATGGTCTGCTTCGTGCTAACAACTTGCACAGTGGAGAAAACTTACCGTAAGTGAATTAATTACTAAACCTGATTGTCCTTTTGGTAGGACCTTCTAGTGATAACTTCTCCACAGGGAGAATCTCTTCCTAAGGCTGCAGTTCTTTTTTGCTCCTGAATTATCTTTATATGCCTTATTTGCACTGTGTTTTATATTGTATGTGGATAAAATGAAAAAATCTTTTTTCAAGCAAAGTGAGTACAGAGGGAAATTTAGCCCAGGGAGCTCAAAGTTGAGTATCGCATCAGTAAGTTCAAGTACTCAAATTGTTAAAGTTTAAAGGTTTTGTATCTTGAAGATGGTCTCTCTTGTTAGCCTCACCTGAAAATAAGTTCAGTACATGTGACAAAAGTTGGTAGATGTGAATATAAGTTGCATTCTTTGGTTAAAGAAATGAATAATCCTATTGCTATTTAAATGGTTTCAGCATGTCTCAGCTTTGAATCATCAGATGGATGAATAATGATTCAGTTACCATATTATTATATTAAATTAAATGCATAAAAGTTGAAAATATCTGGTATCACTCACCTGGTATCTAATGGCTGAGTGCCCTTGAGTAATTCCCTGTTTATTTCATTAAATGCTTTCAGCCAGAATTTTAGGACTGTAAGATTTTGTGGAAATACATTATTAAACAAGCCTGGCAAATTAATGGAGTTTCAAACACTTCAATTGTGGTACCAAAGTGCATTAGAAAATATAAAAGATTTAGTCCTTTATTTGGAATAATTGGGTCTGAAGCTTGTGCTATGCACAGTTTATCTCAGTAATCTTCCACCAATTCAATATACTTTCAGGTGCATGTAAATTTATTTCAAATACTCCCTCCCACCCATGAAGGTTTAGCTGCCCATCTGCCTTTTCTGAGTGTGCAGGAATTCTGTACTGCTGTTGTATTTGAGACAGAGACCTGGACTGGGAGAAATGCAATTCTTTCTGGCATAGATAGTCTGAGAAAAGCACAGAAAAGGCAAATTATTGCCCCTGACCCAGATTCAAGGGCCTATCCGGATGACCAAGCAGGCTTAGCTACAGTTGTGCTCCTTCCATTATCTCATGGAAACAATAAAACTGCTGTGTACAATTCAGCTGGAGATCTGTACTCATGAATAGTAGTTTAATATCAGCAGCTGGCCCACAGCAATTAGCTACAACTGTTAAATCTAATTAAGACTAATGCTTTAATTAAGCAGATCTTTGGATATAGCATATTCTAAGAGTATTCAGTGTGTTTAACTATCTAAGCAACAAAACCTGCAGGCCTAGTTTTAATAGGGTTGGCAGGAGAGGGAGAAGAAAGGTGAAAACCATTTTAGCTTCAACTGAGAGCTAGCTTTTTAAAGTATGTTAATAGCAAGAGGAGGTCCAAGGAGAACATTGGACTGATACTTGTTGAAGATGGTCACCTGAAAAATAGGGGTGAAGAACAAGGGGAGGCATACAATGCTCTTTTTTTTTTTTTTTTTTTTTTACCTCAGTCTTTAATAATACTGGTTGACCTTGGGCTGTCTGGTCTTCTGAGTTGGAGGACCACAAGTGCGGAAACAGTGACTTTCCATTTGTGGACACTGAAACTGTAAGAGACCAGTTGTATCACCTGAATGGGGCCTGATGGGATTCATCCCAGAGTACTGAAGGAGCTAGTGGATGTTACAACAGGACCCCTCTTAGTCATCTACCAAAGGTCTTGGGAGTCTGGGGAGGTTTGCGCTGACTGGAAGCTAGCCAACGTTATTCCAAGTTTACAAGAAGGGCATGAGGGAAGACCCAGGAGACTACAGACCTGTTAGTCTAACCTCAGTACCTGGAAAAATTATGGAGAAGATCATACTTGTACTACTGAAAGACATTTAAAGAACAATGCAGTCATTGGGCACAGTCAACATGGGTTCACAAAGGGAAAGTCCTGTTTAACTAATTTGATATCTTTCTACAATAAGGTCACCCGCCTAGTGAATGAAGGGAAGGTGGTGGATGTAGTTTTTCTCGATTTTCAGTAGGATTTTTGATACCGTCCCTCACAGTATCCTTCCAGACAAGTTGTCCAGCTGTGAGATGAGCAGGTTCATGACATGCTGGGTGAAGAACTGGCTGAAGGGCAGGGCTCAAAGTGATGTAGTGAATGGGTCTACATCTGGCTGGCGACTGGTTGCCAGTGGTGTTCCTTGGGGCTCAATTCTAGGGCCTGTTCTATTCAATATTTTTATCAATGATCTGGATACAGGAGTTGAACGCACCATTAGCAAGTTGTCTGATGACACCAAACGGGAAGGTGCTCTTGACTCTCTCGAGGGGCAAGAGGCCTTGCAGAGGGATCTAGATAGATTGGAGCATTGGGCAATCATCAATGGCATGAAATTTTACAAGAACAAATGCCAGCTTCTGCACCTGGGGGAGAGCAACACCAGAAACAAGTATAAATTTGGGAGAGGAGTGGTTGGAGAGCAGCCCTGCAGAAAGGGGTCTGGGGGTGCTGGTTGACAGTAGACACAATATGAGGTGTGCCCTGGCAGCCAAGAGGGTAAAACACATCCTGGGATGCATCAAACACAGTATAAACAGCTGGTCAAAACAGGTGATTGTCCCGCTGTATTCAGCATTGGTGCGCCCTCACCTTGAGTACTGTGTGCAGTTCTGGGCCTCGCAATTTAAGAGGGATGTTAATGTCCTTGAATGTGTCCAGTGGAGAGCAACAAAGCTGGTGAAAGGGCTGGAAGGAATGTCCTATGAGGAGTGACTAAGGACTTTGGGCTTGTCTAGTTTGGAGAAAAGGAGGCTGAGGGGCGACCTCATTGCTCTCTACAGCTTCCTGAGGAGGGGAAGTGAGGAGGGAGGTGCTGATCTCTGCTCCCTGGGATGCAGGGATAGGACATGTGGGAATGGTTCAAAGCTGCACCAGGGGACGTTTAGACTGGACATTAGGAAGCATTTGTTTACCAAGAGTGTGGTCAAACACCGGAACAGGCTTCCTAGAGAGGTGGTCGATGCCCCAAGCCTGTCAGTGTTTGAGGCATTTGGACAATGCCCTTAATGACATAGTTTAACTGTTGGTCAGCCCTGAGGTGGTCAGGCAGTCGGACTAGTAGACCATTGTAGGTCCCTTCCAATAGAACTATTCTAAACTTGGTGCATTTGACAGTGCAGTGAGAAGAGTACATGCTGTATGTTTCCAGGGAAGCTAGTTTGACATTGCTGCCAGATCAGGCTTCATATTGGCAATTTTAGTGTGTATTTTATTAAGATCCTGGTTTGAAAACACAAAATTATTGCGTGAAGCTGAAGATTCATTTAGCCTTTATTTTTTGTAGGTTAAATGACAGTGAAATTGAAAGGCATCACTTTAAAGATCAAGATATGTACTCTGACAAATCTGATAAGGAAAATGACCATGACCACGAGGAATCTGATAATGATGGACTGGGGAAAAGCGAAGAAAGCGATAGCGACACATCGGAGCGACAAGATGATTCTTACATCGATCCGGAACCAATTGATATCAAGGAAACTACTTACTTAGAACAGAGTCATGAAGAACTTGGGGAGGTAAAAGTGCTGTTGATGTAGTGAGCAAGCAGCTTCTCCAAATAGAAAGCTGATATTTTAGAGGTCAGACTACACTTGAAAGCTGATATTTTAGGGGTCAGACTACACTTGAAAGCTGACATGCAGGATTGGCTTTTGTATTTTCAGCAATAATGGGTGGGAAAAGTTCTGTTCGCCCATGTTCTGCTCTGTTTTAACACTCTTGTGCTTGTGCTGTTTTGACAGAGGTAATGAGATTATCTGGAATACAGCTTAGACAGAAGGTGCTCAGTTTGAAAGGGCCACCTGCAGCAGAAGTTGACGATATCTACCTGTTCCTTTGTTGTTATTTCTATTTATTAACTTACTCCTGTTTTTTTCTTCAAGTAAAAATCTTCAAGTTGAAGATTTTAACGCAAGCTGGCACCTGTGTTTTTCTACTGCAGGAGAGGAGTTAAGCAGCCATGGGGTCTGCAGAACTCAGTGGAAGGCTTGCTGTGTTTCTAATGTCACCTTGCATTCTAATAGGATGCCCCAGAGCTGCCATTCCATTACTGCAGTTTGTCTTACATATCCACACAGGCAAATATGATAGGTATCTGTATGTTTTACTTGCTATAAAGATACCAAAAAAAAGTTAATAACAAAAATTGAGATGAGCTTTTTCACAGATCTCCCCTTTCTTCTCAGGTGCTAACTATGAGATTTTTTTTCTTACCTATGGGACATAAATACTTTGTGTTTTAGTGTTTTATTGCTTTCTAGTCTTGTTTCTAGAAGAAGCGGTAGTTTAGGAAAAGTTGAGGAGTTTGACAATAAATTCTTAAGTATGCATTTTAGAACTGTTTCTGGAAAGAGGGATGTTTTTCCTACAACCTTTGCTTTTCATTTCAGAAACTGTAAGGAAGAATATCTCTCCTGTCCTTGGACAGAGAGGAGCATATTGGAGTGTGGCTGCTGGTTTTGTTCACTTACCCCTGAGTAGTGAATTTTAGGTTCCTTAGGTTTTCTTTAAGGAAAACCTAAGGAAAAGCTAGCTTTCCTTTCTTTAATGAAAACCACTGATACTGTTGACACCACAAGGCACTGGGAAGTATAAATGTGGCAGCTTTCATGGTGGGGAAAAGTTGGTAGAATGAACAGCCTTTTGCTGTGTAAGTCCTGCACATGATAACACAGGGTGATATACTTGATGCCTAGCAAAGGACTAAGGGAGGATTTTTGAACAACATTCTACCTCAAATTTTTCTGTTTTAGGGCTGATGAAAACAAATGCGGTTTTTAATGCTGAATGGCATATCTATCGTGCTTCATTAAAGATGTATCATAAGTGTATCTAGAGAAAGTTGATTTTTCTCCCATAGCATCTCCCCATCTTCAGCATCTGAGTTGTTCATTTCAAGTATCCATTTTCCATTCTCATTGCATCCTTAGAATGTGTTGACTGTCTTCTGGAGGATTATTTTCTTTCTCCTTTCTGTAAGCAGTTGTGTCTTTTTTTCCATCCTAGGCAGGGGAGGCTGCTCAGACAGAAGTAGTGTCAGAAGAAAACAAAAGTCTAATTTGGACACTGCTGAAGCAAGTCCGTCCAGGAATGGACTTGTCCAAGGTTGTACTGCCTACGTTTATATTGGAACCTCGTTCTTTCCTGGACAAGCTGTCTGATTACTACTACCATGCAGACTTTCTGTCCGAGTGAGTCAATCCTATCTCTGGTTTTCATTCTTTTCATTTTTTAAACTAAAACAGGTAATAGCGTATGCTGAAACGTTTGATCTGGGGTACTTAAACAACATTGTAGGCTGCTTAAAGTTTGAACGTTTGTCTGACAATGTATCAGTCATCAGATATCCTTGTTTTCTGAAAGCTAACTGCCTGAGATCTCATACGGTACATCTTGAAGTCTGGCCTCTCTTAGTAATAGCAGTTGTGTTGCAGACGTTTCCGGTTTAGCATTTGGAGACTGATTAGAAGACTTCTAAGAATTAGGGTTTTTTTCTCTAGGAGACATACTTAAAATGGTAAACCAGTACCAGTTAACCTTTTTAATACAGGGCTAAGTTCCATTCAAATTTGTAGTTGCCTGTTCAAATGTAGCTAGTAAATTAAAGACTAAATTGAAATACTGTTCAACAGTAAGTTCTGTGCGTGAGTAGGCCGGTTCTCTAAAGTAGTGCCTTTTATAAATGGAAGAACTTCAGAGGGGGTGGAACAGGATTTCATGTTATAAAGAAAAGACTCAATTACAGAAATACCATTTCTGATTTTTTGTTTGATTTAAATTTTCAGACAATTATTTTCAAACTTTGATGCAATCAGGCTGACAGTTTTACAGTACTGCAAATGACAAAACCTTTGCTTTAGTCAAGTCCTAGATATAAGATAGATTGCAACAATTGATAATGTGTTATAACTGAAACGATATTGATATTTGCTCTGTGTGTTCTGTTTGTTTCGTAGAGCTGCTCTTGAAGAGAATGCTTACAACCGCATGAAAAAAGTAGTGAAGTGGTACTTGTCAGGTTTCTACAAAAAGCCAAAGGTGTCCTCTCATGTGTTATTTTGTCTTTACTTTAGTCGTTGTGTCTAGTTTGAAGGTTTAGGGATTTGCTGCAGTAAGTTTCTGTTTTTAAAGTATATTGGTTTGCAATTTTTAAAAGCAAGGTTAAGTTTTCATTATTTATGCAACTATATTGTGGACCTTTTTGGTCCCTGGCCATGCTTGAAATAGACTGTAGTCAATGGGGTGTTTTTCCCTTGGAGTAGAAGTTGAGCTAAACATTTTGTGATAAAGTTGAGCCAGTCCTATGTTCACTGTTCCTCAGTGATAATATGCTGCAGTTGGAGGAGTAATATTTCCGCTACTTCATTTAGCTTTACACTAAATATTCTTTATAGTCATGTTGGTGGAAAACAGTAATGAAAGAAGAAAGTGCTTACTACCTAACTTCAGACAAAAGATCTCTAATAATTCTCCTACAAAATTTCTTATGTCTGTTTGTCTTTATGTGTAGCCTGAGATAGTTTAGCAGATACACTAAATCTATGCTGGTTTCCTTAGAATGAAGAGCAGAGTAACTTAGGATAATATTCAAATGATGAAATCAAGTACAATGTGCTTCAGCATATATATTATTATGATTTTGTGTGTGCATGTGTCTTCTCTTCAGTGACAGACTGATATTTTGTAAGTTCTGTAGCTGCATTGTATAGTTACTCTCTGTTCTGTTTCTGTTTAGGGACTAAAAAAGCCATACAATCCTATACTTGGTGAGACTTTCCGCTGCATGTGGATTCATCCAAGGACGAATAGCAAGACTTTTTACATTGCGGAACAGGTAGCTGCAATAACCGGCACAAATATTTTGAAGAAAAATAAATGTATCGCATTTTTGTGCTAGACATAGGATGTGGCAGTTTCAGAAAATGTATTTAAATGTAGGACTAGTATCCTAAAAGCTCTCCTGAGGAGCACAGGTTCTTTTACAGATATCTCTTTTAGTGTGTCTTCCTAGAAAGACAGAGAGAAAGGTGTTTCCAGCATTTCTGTTTCCTCTTTCTCCAGTAAAAGTCAGGTGCTAATTTTCTTAACTCTTGAAATTTAGTAAGAATGTTTGCTTGAACTTTATCTTTAAAGATTATAGTCACATTTCACATATATTAACTCTATTCTGTTATGTGCAGCTTGAATTTTGTATTCTGCCATTATTAGCTCAAGGTTTATACTATGTTGCATGTTCTTTTCTTTTTTTTTTTTTTTTTTTTTTAACAGGTATCTCATCATCCTCCAATATCTGCCTTCTATGTTAGCAATCGCAAGGATGGTTTTTGCCTTAGTGGTAGCATTCTGGCCAAATCCAAATTTTATGGTAAATAATGTTTTTTTTTTCTGTTGTACTTTTATTGAAGAGTGTAAAATCAGTGCAAATGAGCTGTTTTTATGGATGAAGAAGGCTGTTAAGAGAATTGCATTTGATCATTGTATTATCCTTTCCTTACATAGGTTTTGCTACTGGTCTTCAGAATTCTAATTTCTATTTTGGGAGTTTTTTAATTTTTAATTGGTATTGTAGTGGCTTCACTAGGCAGGATAGATTGCAATGCTAAATATACTGCTTTTCATAATTTTATTGCTCAGTTATTAGGAAGTGTTGACTGTTGTCTTGCAGGGTCAGAAATGTGATTTTCTGTCTTTGAATTTCAGGGAATTCGTTATCTGCCATACTGGATGGAGAAGGACGGCTGACATTCCTAAATAGGGGAGAAGATTATGTAATGACAATGCCGTATGCTCATTGTAAAGGTAGTGGGGTTTTTTCATTCTCTAGATGGCAAAGCTATGAGAACAGAAGTTTATTATTCTAAGTAGTTCATCATTCTAAATAGTATTCTGTGTTGGATTCGAGCTTGTCATCTGAGAAGAGTGTTCTGAACATTGGTAGTATTGGTGGCTCTAGGCTTCCACATATTTTATCATGAGAAAAATACATCTGTTGTTTAAGCAATGATTTATTTTTTGGCACAGAAAAAAGATTTTTTTCATAAATAGCGAGAGCATATATATAGCGATCTGTTATTACATGACAGTAATTTACTGTCTGAGTTGCTTTTTTTAAAGAACAGTTTTCAGCTAGCTTTTCCAATATTTTCCTCTTGTAAACATAAAAGGAAATGTAGTATCTACACCTTACTGTGTCATTTGAGTGTAAATCGTGAGCATTTGTCTTTAACTTCACTATGGGAAACCAGTCAGTAGTTTGTAAATCTTTCTGGAAGGTCAGTAGTTGTACAAAATACATTGCAGAGTTGCTGTTTTTTAAACTGTTACCTATTCAAGTATATCTACCTATATATTCTCTGACAGAATTCTCTTTCAGAAGCCTTATAGTCAGCAACTATAATATTTTATTTATTTGAGATATATGAATATGCATTATCAGAATTAGGTAATTTGTCATTAGTTTGGTAGGCTCTTCTCTTTCCATTGTTCATGGATGTTTTTAATATTCTCTTAGATATTTTTTTGTATATAAAACTTAATTAAAAAGCTCATAACATACATACATTGCAGTCAAACAGGAAGAAGGAGAACTAGTGTGACTAATACAGCTGATAGAGAGGGAGAAAGGTAGAAGAATATGCAGAGAAGAGAATGTGCGTGGTGAAAAGAACATATTTGCACATGCATCCACTGTATGTAAAATATATTCAGTGTTTCAAACGCTGGATTGTGGGGGGAGGAAGTAATCAGTAATTAGTAATACAGTAATCATGGGAAAGAAAGCGTACTCAGCATTGTCAACTTTGTACTTCCAAAAGTCTTTAGAGAGGGGATCAGTGTTGTCTTATATTCGTTGTCCATGATTGTCTTCACCTGTGGTCTGACTGTACATACTGCTGCTGTTCAAGTGAAGTTTTTCTTTGCTGTCTTTGTCCTAGAGTTATTTTCCTGCCTTAACCTCAAAAGCTGCCCTCCTCCAATCATCTCCAATAAGACTAAACATCACACTTGCTAGAGCCAGCAGCGTACACTGACAAAGATATGTCTTAATAAACCGTTTTTCCTGCTTATTTGTAATTCACCTAGATCTTTTTGTTTCTGTTTGTGTTATCTTATTTGGCAGAAAGATCATGGTTATCATTAGGAAAGGTCATCTGAAAAGGTGATTTTTCTTCTGGCACAAACTTGTTTACTCTAGGAAATGTGCCCAAAGAACGTAGGTTTTTTGTCTTGTTCAGTTATAAACATTCATTTTAGCTGTTTTTTTGACTTGCAGGAATTCTTTATGGCACAATGACCTTAGAGCTTGGGGGAACAGTTAACATCACCTGTGAGAAAACTGGCTACAGTGCAACAATTGAATTCAAACTCAAGGTTAGTAAATGCTGTAAGTGGGCATAAGAAGGAGAATGAGCATAATGATAATTAAAAAAAATAAATTAGGTCACTCCTGAGATATGATCTGATTTAATATGGAATTGGGTTTTTTTTGGAAACTGAGGAATTTTCACTTTAACTGCTACATTTCCAGCTGTGTGTATCTAGCAAATAGTGATTATTATTTTTTTTTTTTAAAAAGGAATTATATTGTCATCTCTTTCTTAATATATTCTTCTGGGTCCAAATGTTTTGACCAAAAGTTACAGTGCTGTCTTCATCTCTGATGATAACAGATAGAAACATATGGCTAGTTGTATGAATCTTACGAACAGCTCGAGTGGGGAAAAGGCAACAAGTCTGTCTTATCTCCAGCAGTGGCACCAGTGTGTGTCCAGGAAAGTGTAAGAACAGGGGAAGTGTTTAATGATCTGATTAGTGGTTCGGGTATTTTGTGTATTGTTGTTAATATACCTTGGTGATTTTTAATTCTCTAAAAATGTTCAGGGAGTTTTTAAACTCCTGGAGAGCCCTTGGAGGACAACTCAGACCCAGGTTCCCCTCTTCCATCTTGCATAAAATTTAAGTTGCTCATGACACCTCAAATAAACACTATGCAAAGGCTTTGGCTAACATTTACATCAGCCTAATGCCCAGTGCATTAGTTTACATGGACTGTTTTTGGTACCTCGCCACTCAAAAGCTAAACAAAGGTTTCTAAACTACTTATAGGTGGCTTGGACTTCTGAAAAATACGTTTGCCATCTTTGAGGCAGAAACTGATTTTAAGCTGAACGGATAGTTGTTAAGAAGTGTGCATGTGGAGAGGGAAACTGTATTCAGTTGAAATATATAAGTTAAGAGGCTGTGTTAATTAATGTTTTGCCTCGTCAGCCCATAGGATACATGTGCAGACTATCAAAAAGGCTGAAGAAAATCCCTGGCAATCATTTTTGTTATTACTTCTGCACAAGTTAAGCTCTAATAACAAATGGGCCTTGGCAAAGTGGTGAAATTAGTGTAGCAAATGCCTATTTCCTCCAAGATATCATTGAGTCACTGTTTTCTGTTTCCACATTTCTTAGACAATGCTTTTGCTCAGCAGATCTTTTAAGAAAATACAGCATGAGAGAACTGTGGTTTTAGACTTGTTTTAGGGATTAAATAGGCAGAAGTGATAATATTATAAGCCATCGGGGCTGTTTACATTGCATTTCATAAATGCACTTTTTTCCTTAACACTAAACATAAATGCAAAAATAATTTGCTATCAAAATAAACATGAAAGCATTTCTTTTTGTTTCGCAGCCTTTTTTGGGTAACAATGACAGTGTTAACCAAATATCGGGGAAAATTAAGCTTGGCAAAGAAGTTCTGGCTATTTTGGAGGGTCACTGGGTAAGTAGTGAGAGGTGGTATTTTATAAATTCTGGCTGATAGTTGAGACAGGTGAAAATAGCACTTAGTTACAAAAAAAAGACTCGAGTTTAAAGAAAAAGAGTTGATGAGGTACCACTTTTATAGAAAGTATCTCTTTATAGTTAGACAGTTCTCAAGAAAGTATAGAATCAACATAGATATTACTTGCAACTCTTAAAAGGTGGAGAAGTTGTGTATGTTTGAGTAGTTCATGAAGAAAATACATTTCAGCTTGCGAAATGTTTTTACTATATGTGTTAGTGCTATAAAGAATTATTATGGCACCAGCATGAAATGTTTAAACTTGTTTCAGTTCTGGTAAGATGACACTGGCACCACTGTTTTTTGGCAGTGGCAATGGTTCATTGCATCTCTGTTCCAAGTTAGAACTAGCACTGAGTGCAGAAATTGGATTTTAAAGTTAGCGTGTCTAATTATTCTTAACTACACGCATCCAAAGGAAAATAAATCCTTTTTACAAAAAGTGTGCTTATTCCCCCTTTTTGTGTTATTTTGGCACTCTTTGAGATTATTACAGTTAAGGTAACTGAATTATATATGTTACAGGACAGTGAAGTTACTATTAGTGACAAGAAGACAGATGTTTCAGAGACATTCTGGAACCCGACATCTGATATCAAGCAGCGTAGATTACCTAGATACACAGTGAAGTTTGAAGAGCAAGATGACTTTGAGTCAGAGAAGTAAGTTCACTTTGAACCATGTATAATTATTTTGTCAAAATAAAACTCATCATCTTCTCCAAATTATGAGCAAATTTTATGGTTTGAACACTGAACAAATTAGGAACAAAATACAGTTTCTTTCCTTTTCATGTTTGCTGATACTGACCTGTAAAACAAGAAAGCAACACTGTTAAATACAAAGTTGTTATTTACAAACCTTACAATCATGGAGGTTCTTGATGGAAATGTAGAAAAAACATGTATAACAACATGGTCGTAGTCTGTTAGAGACTGATCCCTTTACTTAGCCTATAATTAAGGAATGTTGGCAATTATTTCTGTCAACCAGATTGTAATTCTCTTTATTGCTTGCTTGTCAGGCTTTGGCAACAAGTGACAAGAGCAATAAATAATAAAGACCAAACAGAAGCTACTCAAGAGAAGTACGTTCTAGAAGAAGCTCAGAGAAAGAGTGCCAAAGAGAGGAAACTGAAGGGTGAAGAGTGGACGTGCAAGCTGTTTGATCAGGATTCAGTCACAGGAGAATGGCACTACAAATATGCCGAGTGAGTCCTGGAGTGCTTGTAACAAAAACTGTTTGTTCAATGCCTGGTAGCGTCACTGAGCCTCTTGCTGTGGTTTCAGGAGCAAAAGAACTCAGATACGTAGCTGAATTCAAACTCATGAAATGTGCAACACTACCTGATATTCCTATTCACGTGTTTTAATTAAAATGCATAATTTTTTAGCTGCACTTGGTAGGCTTTTCACCAAAGAGAGAATGTTATATATTGTATTGAAAAGGCGGTGATTGCTAACGCAGGAAACCATGTTTCATGTGACCATTTTGGGCTTTTTCTTTTTTATGGTTATGCGCCTCGACAAATTTGTGCTATGTTCTAGAGTTTCTTGGGCATGGCACTTTGGGATGCATTATGCTCCTTTTTTCCACCCCCAGACTGACCAAAGCAGCTACACAGATTTTCTCAGATTGGAGAATATGGTACATATGGGTGTACCAACTGGAAATCAGAAAAGCCTCTGATTAATTGAACTGAGATATTTAATTTGTTATATTTTAGAATAACTCTGAGAGTAACCGGTTTACAGCGGTGGTTAATGCTGGGACCAGGTAGCTCAGCTCAGCTGTCAAATTACGCCCTGCGCACATGAGTGTCTGAAGCTCTTTGTGTGATGATCTGTATCAGCAGATGAAGCTGCAGCTGCCTCTCCAGCTGCTGGGATGCATTCTTTGTTCTCACCAACTCTTGCAAGAGTCAGCTTGGAGCTGAGCCCTTTGCTAGTGATGGTTTTCAAAGGACACCCACGTTCTCCTGATTCTTTTACGATACTCAACATGCTTCCATATTGCAAGGACTGTAAAAATAAAATATCCAAAGATTATATACTGTGAGTTAAGTAATTCTGAAGCCATTGATGCTGGAAGTGTATTCCCATGGCTAAACCTGGCAACGCTTCACCGTTCTGTATAGGAATGGCAATACTGGGGCAGTGGCCTAAGTGTATGCGTAGGGATGAGTACAAGAATGCTGAGTACTCTTCATGTCTCCAGCAAATTTGCAGCTTGGAGGTTTCCTGGAACGAAGCAGGGATTCCTCTGTATTTAGCAACTCTCAACAGATTTCTTTCCCATGTATTTCCTTGGTTTCCTCTTAGGTCTGTGCAGACTTTTACCACTCAAAACATCCTGCAGCAGGGAATTCCCCACCTAGACTAAATGCTCTGTGAAACACCCTCTCTTGGTTTAAATCTTCTAGTGCTGTTGCAAACTCTTCCTGTTGGAAGAATTGTGAATAGTCCAGCTGACTTGACTGCCCATACGGTTGAACCCTGTGTAAAACCATCAGGAAAAGTGCGGCACTTTAAATCTGTTAGACTATCCCCTGCAGCTTTAAGACCTATCTTGTTAATCTGCATTATTTCTTGTCTCCTTGGAGCCTTGTTGGTTCAAGGATGTGCCATGGAAATCTTACTATGTGTTAGAAAGCAGTCTGTGCTGTCAGCAGTCCCTGGAAGAAACTTCTGTCTCCTTTTACGCATGTAATGCCGGCTCACCACCTGGTCCATGTAGAGAGCAGTCTTTTACACTTACTGTGAAAGACGTGTTTAGTGAGCCGTGGCATTTGTTAGGGTATATGGATTACGGATTTAGGCCTCTGGATTACAGATACAAAAGACCTTTGGGAGAGCAATGCCTTATTCTTACCCAGTTACCTTAGATGACATTTAATTCAAGTCAGGTTAAGCCAAGATGTAAATGCAGGTCTGTGTTCACAACATGTGAAACAGCTACAAACATTTTAAAAGGCGTACAGGAGGAGATGAAAGGAAATCCATGCTTAATCTACTCTCACTAAAGCGATCTTCATGCAGCTGACTTGCAGTTTCTGTCCTGAAAAGGCTGTAATCGGTGGGGATGTTGGTCTTTGCCTTTAGCTGCCGCTTATTCTCCAGTGAGCTGTGTCTTTTGCGTGATTTTTTTTTTTTTTAAATTCTATATCAACCTGTACTTGGAAAAGCACTCTTAAAAAATCATAACAAGCAAACCGTGCATAGCTCATTAGTGCCTCTTGAAACCAGTCTTGATTACCATCAGCCACTTTGGGATGAAAGCAGATTTGAGGTGACTGCTTCTTAACCTCTCCTTCCTAGGCATCTTTCAAAAGGAAAAAAAAAAAGGCAGTCCAAAATAATAATAATTTACAAAATCACCTAATTTCCCTCTAGTTCTAAAATAATAACTGTACACTAAGCAGAAAACTTCTCCATGTTTGACAAATACATATCACTAGCCAGATAAATTCATAATGATATTGTCGGTTAATACAATAGCTTGTACTTTTATCAGCTGGCTGAGGGTTTGCGATGTGAAGTTTATTTTTTGACTCTCTTGGCCTTTTGGGGTAGGACTGGGCCATAGGTGGAATATAGGATCGCCTATTTCATGTCTGACTTCTGTATAAGGAGAGAGCACTTTAGCCTGTTCATACCAAATAGTTTCTGAGCAGGAAAATATTTCTTATTTAAATTGCTGTGGTATTAATCAATTATATATACTTTGTCTAGTACCAGACCATGGGACCCTTTGAATGATATGATCCAATTTGAAAAAGATGGCACCATCCAAACAAAAGTTCGACACCGGACACCAATGGTATGTTCCAGTTCTGTTCGCAGGTGCAGAAGGATCCAGAGACTTGTATAAACGTCATCAAAGCTTTGGGAGTGATAGGAAATACTATTGTTATCCTACAGAAATGTCGTTTACCCCATCCATAGTCCTTCACTTCTGTGTTGCATCCGAAGTGGTAGAGATGACTTGATTGGATAGGAATATAAAATATGCAAACTTGAACTCAACAGTTTAATGTGTGTTTTCCCTTAAACGGGAAGACACACAAACTTCAGACTGCTTATACATCAAAAATTTTTAACTTGGACTTCTATTAGATATTGTGCTTTTAACTATTACTATTGGAATGTGCTCCTTTCCTACAGTTCTGATAATCTGGAAATAATACGTAAATTTATCAATTGCAGGTTAGCGTTCCAAAAATCAAACGAAAGCCAGCCAGTCAGAAGAAAGGAGAGTGTGGTTTCTCATCCCCGGAGCCTGACAACCAGGATTCCTCTGGGAGTGAAGGTAGGAAAAGATACATTTGCATACAGAAATAATAAATTTCTTTGACAGTGAAATATTGTTCTGTAGTCACACATGCTCTGCTTTATCTCGGTGTTTGTATTGTGAAATAATGCATGCTTTTGATCACAGTTCTATTCAATGTGAAGCACGTTCTGGAAAAACAAAAAGAGCAGAATGGCTCATGGTGCAAAAGGTCCAATTATGGTTCATAATTGCAAACTTTCCTGACCTTTTAAACATCAGTATGTAGTGTAGGTAGGCTTAAGTGCTGCACATATTTACTATCTGGGTAAAAAAAATCATGTTTGTAAACTCTGTCTTAAAACAAGGTGAATTGTTTTAATTTGTAGATCAGTATGTTGCTAGAAGGCAGATTTTTGTTGCTTGCAGATTATACAATACAGTGAGTGTTTTAAGATACTTCAAGCACTTAACTTGTTGTCTTTCTGTACTACAGGTGACTCTGAAATAAAGCTTTGGTTTTCAGTAGAAGCTCAGTTAGAAAACTTTCTCTTCATTTTTGCGCCTGGTTTAGTTTGTCGTTAGTACTTTGTTCCTTTTTCGATGTAGTCACGTCTGTGAATTACATCTGGATTTTGTATCTTTCTAGCGCAACTCCTGAAGCATAATACAAGAATAAGGAAAAAAGGGACAGACCTTGGTGAGCTGCAGAGTGCCATTGAATCTATAAAGGAAACACAAGAAGACATTAAGAGGTAGTACTAAATAAAATGCTTTAAAATGGTTTAGAGAGTACTAATTTTCTAGCTTTTTTTTCCTTGGAGGCTGGTATGTATCTTTCTGCATTAGAGCCTTGATGTCTTTAAACTACCCTTCTTCCCAAATGTTGATTGCTCATTGATGTTTCATAATTTTCCTCAAAAACTGTCTTTTGTAGGGAACGCTAATATACTAGAAAATGCCACATTGTCTAAATTGTAATTTACAGGATGTTATTTTCTATCTTACAGGGACATTATGGCTCTACGAAATAGAGTCACTTCTAATTCGCCACCCGTGGACTACCATTTCTTGCAGTTTAAGCACTATGTCTTCATTTTACTTGTGGTTCTGCTACAGCTTATCATTAATTTCTTGTTCAAATAGGAAGTGTGAACAAGGGCCTTTCTGAACTGGAACGATCAAACTGTTACTGGGGACCATGTTTTAAGTTGGACTTTAAATGATGCAATATTATCTAAAAGAGCCCTGTAGCAACAACTCACAGAACTTTGCCTCAGCGTCCATAGTTCAGAATCATACTCCCGTCTACCCAGTTGAAGTAAGAATTGTGTAAGTGCCAGTACACTCTTGCTCCTGGTGTGTGCCTCTGTCTCGCAGACATTCGACATCAGCCTTGTGTTTTATATTGCGTCACATGCTGTACTGGTGAATCTGCACCACAGAATAGATGAAGTTAATTCAGAGGTCAGACCCTGTAGGTAGAACGTGATTCCTATTATGGTAGAATGATAAACTTTGTTACATTTATACTTACCGTTTTTGTAACAAAGGAACTTTTGAAGCAGCCAACAGTTTTTGTAAATGGTGTTGGGTGTTTGGAAGTAAACTTTTGTTTAAGGTCAAATACATTATTATACAAAGATCATGAGTGTTAGGAACTGGCAAGTAAAAAGCTGGAGTCCTTGGGAATTCTGCAGTGTAATGTCCTTGATTTGTTTCAGAAGTATGAGTTTTTATCCTGAATTACTGAATTACTTGTAAGCCAGCTGTTTTATTTTTATAGTTTTAAAACTTCAGATTCTTCATAAAAACATTCCTGCATCTACTGTACAGAGAACATTTTTAACAGGACAGCACAGGGGAAGATACTGTCTTGGTCAGCTCTCTCTTGTGAATTGCAAATGTCAAGGATTTACAGTATGTTTGTAAGTCTTGATAAATCTACAGCTTTGAATTTGCATTGGTGTATGGCCAGGTCACAGTAAGCAGACAGACTGCTGATGCCAGGACTCTTTTCTTATTTTTGAAACAAACCGTGAAGATGCAAATGTGTGCTTAGTTTGTAGCTTGAGTTGAACCTCTCAAAAGGCAGATGACGTAGAACAGAATTCGGGCACCGACATGAGTTCACTTGCAAATGAAAACATGTGTGTTTTACAAGGGGAAAGTCTTCAGAAATTGTGGGATGGCTAACACCACACACATCAAAACAAATGAGAGTGAAACCCTAAGTCTCTGTTAAACTCCACCTTACTGCAGTATATACTACCTAACACAACACATGGATGCTCCTATTCGTTGAGCTGTAGCCATACCAATTAATGTGAAGCTTAAGTTTCAATTTAATACCAGGGTTTCTAACCTTCTTATTTGAAGAAATATATGCATGTATGGAACTTGTAAAATTCCAGGAAAAAAAAAAATGTAGTGCCAGTGTTTAGCTGGTGAATTTCTTATGTCAGTCAGGTGTCCAAGTCACAAAGGGGCTGTAGTATCGTAAAGGTACCCTCAGTAACCCAGGGGAGACAACAGGAGGATGAGCGGCACAGTGCAAAGGGCAGCCAAGTTTGTTTTCTGAAGATCCTCTCAGAAATCAAATCCATACCAGGCAGTGGGATACCTCAAAGGTCACTTTGGACTTTTTGCCATGGCCCAGTTGTCCCTCTGCCCCGGCAGCCTCCCTGTCTCACAAGGTGATCAACCTTTCTGTTCTACATCAGTCTCACCCAGTGTTCAGTGAAATTACTATTTACTTGTTGTTTGTCAGTCTAGTTCATATATTCCTGTGGCTGACATCTTCACACACCTCCCCTTCTCTTTTACCTTTCCTCTTATTTGGGCCTCAGCTAGGTAAAAGTTTATTGCTTAAGCAGTCAACTTCAGCTTATTTCTTAGAGCTTCGCATTAGCATAGTTTGGTCTTGAATCATTTTCTGGAATGCGGTACCTTAACCAGAGTGATCTTGTATGCGTTGGCAAGACCAAACTTGTTTGGACTTCTATTATATCTACAGCTGATGAGGTAAAATATAGAGAGTCCCTCACTGTAAAAAAAAGAGGGGAAAAAAAAAAAAGTCCCTAACTTAAGTCTCTAAACAGAAACTGAAGTTGTTAGCCGTGTATAAAATAGCATAAAGAAAGCAGAATATAATACCATTAATTTAATGTTCTCAGCCTGGAATTTGGCCGTTTGTTATCACATTCGGATGTCAAAGCTTCACCTGTCTTAAGATCCATTACAAGCCTTTAAGCATACTCTGTGCATGGGAGTAAAGAGGAAATGAGTGAGAATTTGGGCAATAACTTCAATTCCAAAAATAATACTCTGCTAAATTTGTGGTGCTGAAACTTGACTGATCGTTACAAGCTTTTGTCTCCCTTGTAAATAGAAACATCCTCCTGCCCTTTCATGTTGATTTTTTTTAAATCACTTTATTCAAGATCAGTTAATGACACAGTCTGCGTGTATTTTCACATGGACTGCATGGCAGTAAGTGTGGATTTGACCCAGGCAGCTGGCTGGCAGCACAGCGTTGGACAATGTCGGACTAAACAGATATTCCATATCTGAAATTCATGTTCGGTTCAAGATAAGTAAAAGACTTGAACAGAGCAAGACAAAATGCCTGTGCTTATTTTCCTTTTCAGCCAGTTTTTTTTAGAGTTTAATTCTGTTGGTAAAAGTGGTTTTAGTGATGGTCGAGGAAGAGAAAAGCTGTATGATGAAACTTTTTCAAAAGTTCTGCTTGACTGTATGATTAGCTAAATTCTGAAATGTACATGGAAAACCTAGTAATTCCTAATTTTGCTGGGTTTTGTGTGATGTTCCCTCATGGGAATAGAACAAAGACATTTCTTGCCGATTTTTACAGTACAGCTGGTCACAGGCATGTACGAAGCCTTTTCTTTAGTGCATCACCATTGTCTTGTTTAACCAAGATGCGTAGCTGATCTTGAATATTATGTACTTCAGACCGAGCTCTGCACATAGTTATAAAAATTGACTGTACAGTTTGCAGTTGTTTGAGGGCTGTGGCAGCCTCCTAGTTTTTGAAGTTTGAAACAGCACTTGTTTTCACATTTGATTTACAAATCTTGTTTTGTTTGTTTTTTTTCTTGTACAGGAAATATTTTTAGAATTTGTTATCATGTGGTTTTGTTGTTTTGGTTTTGTTTGTTTTTTTCAAATGCACTCTAAGCCTTTAATTTGCCATTTAGGTACAGATGACCTAAGGTAAGAAAAAGCAAACAGGCCATGTGAAATGCAGCAAGTATCAGTTTCAGCAGTAGATGATGTTTCTTGCATTTCACATGTTGATTCCTTTTAAATAGTTGACATTTCTTAATGAGGGTATAGCCTGGTTGTTCCCTCCTCCTCCCAATTAAATTTCATAAATTATTTGGAAGGTTGTCCCGTAAAACATAGTGATGGTGGTTTCTTCCCTTTTTTGTTTGTTGTTTGCTGCCCTCCTGTGCCTTCGGGAATTTTATTTAATTTTTTCTTTGCTAGACTGGTGTTTATGAAACAGACTTTGGATTCAAGGTTTTGTATAGTTTCTTAAAGGCTATTACTTCACCACTGTTTGTGTAAATAACGTGTAACATCTGTAAGTTTGAATTATTGTTATTTCAAGGGTATCCTCCAATCACAGAAAATGTCGCAGATATTCAAGTATTGTAAACAGTGCCTTCTTGATGGGTTTCTTGCTGTTCTCAGACACGTACAGAAGATTTGTCAAGTTTGTGCCATATGTAACATCTGACCTTTTGTGAGGGCTTCTGTGGTCGAAAACTTAACTTTCCTGCTTAGTCGGACTCGGGGCGGGCAGGGGGATAAATCTACCATTAAAACATCTTAAATTATTCCCTCTTCTGGTGAGCCACGAGTGGAGTTGATACAATGGGCCTGCACTACTTTGTGGTTGTTACGGGGAAAAAACGTAATAAAATAACAGCTTCCAGACAGGTTATTTTGGGGTGCTGCCCGGCGGGGAGGGCAGGCCGGCCGCTGGCCGCCGCTCCCCTCGCCCCTGACCGGCGACACGCCTTTCCTTCGGCCAAGCGGGAAAATTAAGTCTTCACGACACCGAGCCTGCCCCTACCGATTTGTATCTGTTCGCTCGCCGCCCTTCCCCCTCGTTTAAGGGGTCTGAACTGTTACGGGGAGGCGCAAGCGGGGCCGCCCCTGGCCCGGGGCCGGCCCTGCCGCCGCCTCCTGCCGCACCCAATAAAGACATGTCACACCTCCGCGCCGCTGTCTTCTCTGCGCCGCTTCCCCTGTTACCGGGACGCGGTTTCCCTCCCGGCCTCCCCTCACCGGCTTCCCCTCAGAGCGCCGCGCATGCGCCCCCTCAGCCGCAGCTCCCGGGTGCCGTGCGCAGCCGTGCGGCTCGGTGCAGGGAGGTGAGGCGGCGGCCATGTCGCGGCGGCCGGAGCCCAGTCGGTTGGCGCAGGAGGCGGCGGCGCTGGCGGCTGCGGTGCGCGGCGCCCTGGGTCCGCGGGGCGGGCGGGCGCTGCTGGTGCGGCCCACGGGGCAGGCGCTGCTGACGCGGGACGGGCGGCGCCTGCTGGAGGCGCTCAGCCTGGAGCCGCCGACGGCCAGGTACCGCGGGGAGGTGGCGGGGGCGGGCCGGGCCGGGCGGGGCGCGGTGCGGTTCCGCCTAACGCCCCCGTGTGCCCGCAGGATGATGGCGGCCTGCGCCTGCAGCCACCGCGCCGCGACGGGGGACGGCGCCAAGACGTTCGTGGTGCTGCTGGCCGGCCTGCTGGGCGGGCTGCGGGAGGCGGGCGGCGGCCTGCGGCGGGCGCTGCGGGCCTTCGAGGAGGTGGTGCTGGAGCGGGCCGTGGCGCAGGGCCTGCGGGGGCACCTGCTGTCGGCCCTCCCCGGGCGGCAGGCGGAGGCGGGCGCCCTGGAGGCGCTGCTGGAGGCCTACCTGGGCGGCCGGCTGGGGCCGGGCGAGCGGCGGCGCCTGGCCCGCCTCTGCGCGGAGTTCTGCCGCCGCTGCAGCGGCCCGGCCGCCGACCCCCGCCCGCAGGTGCTGCGGCTCCTCGGGAGCCGCTTCGCCGAGCTGCACGCCACCGTGGCCGGCCTCCCCCTAGCCAGCTCCAGGGTCCTACCCGGCATCATCCTCCGCAGGGACTTCGCGGCCTACTGCCCGGCGGGGGGGGACCTGCGGGCCGTGCTCGTCACCGAGCCCCTCCGGACCCCCCTTCCGGCCCCCGGCGTCGAGTTTGTAGTCGAGTCCGAGGGTCAGTATCAAGCCTCCTTGTGCTGGATCTCCAGGAGAACAGAAGCCCTAATGAAACACCTGCAGAGCAACGACGTCAAGCTGTTACTGTCAAGCGTGAAGCAAGAGGAAGTAGTTATCTACTATGCAAAATTGTACGGTGTGTCTGTGGTGGAGTCCTTATCGTCGGAAGAAATTGCCCTGATCTGTGAAATCACAGGAGTCTCACCTTACGCACCTTTTGGTGATAACATACACAGAGAAATCACTGAAACCGCAGTGGCAACGTTTTGCCAGCCCTTGCTGCTGGGCTCAAAGAGATGCGTCCACATTGGCTTCACCAGCGTGTGCGCCTTTCAGCCCCATTGCCTAATTCTCTGTGGGCCAGTCGATGGTGTTAATGAGCAACATGCTGCTGCTTTGCAAGGGGCATTTACAATGCTGCAGCAGCTATTTAAGAGAGTTGATCTGAGGGAGGAATGCAAAGCTGAAGGTGAAAGCCAGAAGGAAGCCGCAGATGCTTACAGCTGGCATTCTTCAGCTACTCAGAAGCAACTCGCAATAGAAAATATTTCTTGTAACAATAATTGGGTTTCTGAACAACTGGAAACACACAGGGATGAAACAGAGACAGAAATTGTAGACCCTGACTTGCAGGGAAGTGACAGTCCAGCATGTGTGCAAACAAACTTGCAGATACCCTCAAATCCCATCTCGCACATTATAGAATTCAGTGTTGCCACCGAAGGAGATGGGTCTTCAAGAGACATGCAGAAACCACATGCAAAATGCGAGCATCCAGGTGACTTGAGTGAGAAGCATAAAAGCGATTCACTTGGGGACAATTGGAAGAGCTACAGCACTGCTGTATCAGCAGCAGATAATGCTGATGTAGTCACTGTGCGTGAATGCCTAGATGTTGGCAAAGATGTAGAGAAAACAAGTTGCAGTGCAGTTCCATTTAAACATGGAAGCAGTTGTGTAAGTATTGCACAGAATTATTCCAACTCCCTCATAGAAGCAGGATCCGTTTTGCCAGTAGGAGGTTACTTTGAAATCCTGTTAAGCTATTATATTCAGCACTATGCAAAACAGTTTCGGCAGTCAGAAGTAACTGTCATAGCTAATGTAGTTGCTGATGCTTTGCTAAGTATTCCCAAGGCCTTATACAGGACAACAGAACGAAACGGCTTTACCAAATTCTATCTCAAAGCCATAAATGCACTCAGAAAAAATCAGCCACTGCCTATAAATGAGAAAGGCTTAGAATTAGTGTATTGCAAATACCAGTTAGTCATTTCAGTTCTTCACTGTGTTACAGAGCTTCTCTCCATAGATTTAATAATCGGTGTAAAGCGGCCACTGCAAAAAATTGAGGATAATGACTCAGAAGATGACTTCTGAAATGATGAATAAAGAACGTTTTGATAATCTGTTTTCCTGTGTCTTCTTATCAAATGGACATGTCGCAAAATTTGCTGCTAGAGACCAAAAGATACCCTTTAGTCTGAGACCTAACATGCTTCTTTCCTCTTAAAATAAAAGGACTAAAAAGGCTGATCAGCTGAGATTTGTGGAAGACTGGGTTGTGAACAGCACAGACTTGAAGTTTCAAACATGAGAAAGTGTAGCTGATTTCCACTGCGGGTGTGTGGATCCGTGTACGTGCAGAGGATCCTCTGTATGTTCTAGCCAAGGGTGAACTTTGCCTCTTGTGGAGGTTTGAGTGTTTGTGTAAGTTAGATGTCATTAGTTTTCCTGGCACCTTAAAAGTTGCCAGTGTGACATGAGCCACTGAACTTGAAAGTTGTAAGCAAGGGGTTTTTTTAACCTTCCTAATAGGCTGGATTGAATGTTATTTTAAATAAAAATATTTTTGTATATATTGTGGTTTTGAATATGATGGGAAAAATGTAACTGTTGTTAGCCTGTTCAGCGCTGGGGCAGGCAGTGGTAGGCCCTTGCAGTATATCCCAGTGAAGAATTTTCGTGTCCGATAGGAGATACGGTGTTTTTATCCTCCATTAACTTCACTTTAGTCAAACTAGTACAATTAAGAATAATTTCACATTACAACTGGCTGGCACGTGCTCTGGCAAATTAGTTTATGTGACATTATGTAGTACTAACTCTTTATTTTCACTATCCTAGGTTAAGTTGTGCTGCTACTATAAAAGGCTGTGCATGTAATCATAGGAAGAGTTTACTTTGATCATTTGGGATTTTATTATGGGGGGGTTGGAGGTGTTGGGGTTTTTTTAAATTCTTCCCCCCAGGATTTTCCCCCAGATACGATTTGCTTTAGGCTCACTATCACCCGGATGTCAACATACCTCCTTTTCTGCCGTGTCTTAAAAACTTCTGGTTTGCTGTGGGAGGTTTTGAGTAACTGAGCGGCCACAGCTGATAACGGTATCACATTGATGCTCTGTGTGCCACTGCCAGTATTGCGTAATACTTAGAATAAATGGATTTTTGTCGTTGTTGTCCTACTATTAAATAAAATATAGTGAGGATATTTAAAATCATAGGCATAATTCATATTTATGTGCTACACCTGAGATGATTACAACTGCAAATCAGATCTTTTTCCCCATTAATATATGGTGAAAAACTGATGCTTTCCCTTTTTCAGTTTCTTCAGAAGAGTCTGTTTACTAAAGTTGTTTCAGGTGTTTTGGCAGCAATTTTTTGTTTGACTGCAAATTTCTGTGGAAAGTTTATATATATTCTTGGCAATATAAAATACTGTAATTAATTCTTTTTCCAGACTAATACACTCTTACAGGCATCTGCATATGAAAAACTGTGAAACTCAGTGTTCAGTAGAGTGATTAATGAAGGACTAGGGAGAGTAATTCTTTATTTTTTTTTTTTTTTTTGAGAACCATTTTTGGTGGGTGCAGAGGTGGGGGAGAATTAAACACGGAGGAGAAGAAAGAAAACCACAGCTGCATGCCTGGGCGGCCTCGGGGCTGCTCGGGAGCTTCCACCAGCCCTGGCGCTTCAGCAGACACCTGGGTTCTGTATTTTAGCTTTGCAGTGAGCTGCCGAGACAGTTTTTTTCTTGCACAAGTTTATACGTACTCTGTTCAAACTGCTGACCAACTTGCTGGCCAAAGATTAATGATTTGCTTTGCGGTAGTCTAAAAACAGCATGAAGCCTGGCAGCAGCGGGGGTTGTCTGCAAAAGTTGCTTTTCTATTCCGAAGCAAGACGCTGTCTAAATACCAGTAAAATAAAGAGAATGCTCTGTCATTTCACGTTATTTTATACCGTTTGCACATCTGCACACGTTCAGATTTACTGCCGTTCCTTGAAAAAGTTTCGAACTAAAGTATTTTGTTATGTGCCTTCTGGCTGTTCCATTTAAATTGTGTTATAATTGAGAAGAAGAAAGTCCAAAAATATGCCAGAGATACAAGGGGGAATTTAAACGTGGCAATTACATAAAACTTTTTCTGCCCTGCTTCTGGTGAAGGCTCATTGAGTCAGGTGCTTTATTTCATTGACTTCGCTGTCCTTTTATATTTTGTGCATGATCACTTTTCCCTTTTGCACTACTGCGTCCCTGTTTCGTACAGAGAACTTAGAACATGGCACGCCTTTCCCTTGGAGAGGAATGTCCCTTCTTTATCCCAGACCGCTGGGGTGATGCTTGTTCAGGACACGGCTGTTTGGTATCCAGGCCTGGAGTCTAAGCGCATTACGGGATGTGCACTGGCTCAAGGGAAAAAAAAAAAAAAAGGCATTAACTTAGTCTTTGGGGAGAAGAGCAGATTTACTTCTGTATTCAGCTCACTTTTACCTTTAGGAGTCTTCTCCAGTAGTTAGCCTGGAAGTGTCATCATGACCTAATCTTAGAAAATATTTTGGGGTCACTGCTGAAAGAGGTTTCTGACCTGCTTCAGCCACTGTCCCCCGACTGCAAAGGCTGCAGTGTCCCCGTCACCCTCCTCGGGCTGTTACTGCTTCTTGGTACCTGAGCCTTAGGTATGCAGTTATTCATGGTATCTTGCAGCTATCTCAAATTTTAAAGTTCTCTCTACATGTTACTTGCCCTTTGACAGGTGGCATGGGGACAATTCCAAGAGTGATCTGGTGACACAGTGTCAGGGACAGAGGGGTTACCTGGGGCAGCTGGGGAGAATATGTTTACTCGGTCAAAACCGCAGGGAGCGGTCTGTTTGGGCATGCACTGAGGTTGTAAAAGCCTATGGGTTTTACTTCTTGCACCGTTTCCCAGAGATTATTTCTGTTTTGTGCTATTATTCTATTATTTTTATATTTCTAAATACGGATTGGCCTCCACACAAAGCCAAAGTCAGGTGAACTTGTCCATGTGTGCGGATTTGGGTCCAAACTTGAAATACAATGTGAAGGGCAGGGATACTGATGGTAATAGCTTAAAATTAAAAGTATGGTTTTAGAATAATCTTGATGTTTAACTCTCCTCTGTGCGGCCCCTAGCAAATCCATATTCTACCCCACATGCAATTATCAGCATATTTTGAAGGCCCTCACCCCAGCCACAAGGAGCGGAGGTGTGTTTTAAGCAAGGTAATCCCATTTGTCAGGCAGCAGATTCATATATACGGGCAGGTGGTTTCTTTTTTTTAAAATTAAAAAAAAACCAACAGGTTTTAAGGCTCATGTGTAGCAATGTGTAGTGAGACTAGATTGAAACTGCATGGGAATAAGCTATTTACATGACGAACACACTGGTTTTATTTGTTGATTTGGGTGGGAGTCGAGTCTCAACAGACTTCTGCAGGTGCTGGGACCTCACCGAGACAATCTCCCTTCCCCAGCGCTCCTCCCGCTGCCCTTCCAGGTCGCCTGACCCCGGCACCTTCCCGGCCCCGTCGCATTCATCTCCAGCGACACCAGCTCCTCGTTTACCAAACAGGTGTTGCTTAACGTCTTTAATGGAAATTATGCAACCTAAATATTGACCTTATATTTGCATCCGTGCTTACTTGATGACTGACCTTTAGCCTTTTTGGCAGCTATACAGAGAGCGTTGCTGATGGGAACCAGCCGCAACAAAGGATATTCTTGTTGTGTCGCAAATCGCACACTACTGAGTCGCATTTGCAAGAGGGAGCAGGGGAATGCAGTATTATGTTCAGGAGCATAACCGTGTAGTGGCATAACTCTGGTAATTTTATATTGTTTCTGTTGTTGTCTTTATAACAGCCATCTTCCAGAGTCCACAGGTGGGTGATTAATCATACTGTGTGAGAAGATTAAGGAAGATTAAATTCTTGACATGCATATATATCTCCTCAACTTCACTAGAATTGCATTCATCTGAGCCTGTACTTAATTTGTTTTTTGTTATGTAACAAATCTGCCAATAGCAGTATTGACTTTCATTTTTTATTACTGAATTTATTTCTAGGCTTGTTTAGGTTAATCTGTCCCCTTGTGTCTTTTTTGGCGAGGTTCTTTTAAATCTCATCTTAAGAGAAAAACTATTTCAATGTTCAGTTGCAAAAATCTCTTTAGTTTAATTGTCCTGAAATCTAAGAAACTTCTTTGACCACCAGTAAAACCGGAGATTAAATACTTGCTTTATTTACTATGTTATTTATCGCATTGCTACTATTAAGACTGAACAAATCAAGAGGGTAATGTCTGAATTTATAAACAGCTTTGGAAATGTGTTGGCTGTAATTAACACGATGGTCATTTTGCAGTAGCATTTTGTGTAAGGTGTCATTTGTATTCTGTTGATGAAACTAGAAATAGATGTTTGGATCTAGGATTATACAAATTACTTCCCTTTGAGACTATTAAACTAATAATTACTTCCGGGAATAAGAATTTTAATTTTAGCACTTCGGAACTAAAAATAATGATAGCAAAAATATAATAGATTTAATTTATAGCATCTCCTTCTTTATTATATGATGCCATAGAAGGCTTAGACTTTGGAAGTGATGCTTATTCCTGTGATAGGCAGAGCGGTGCACTCTTTTTAAAAACAGTCCTGGCAAAAAGAATACAAAACAGTTTTCTGTAGGAAAACCGTTCCTGCCGGTTTATTTCTCATGGAATCACCAGCAAATAAAAGAACTGTTACATTGAGGCTTTGGTTCAGTGTGGGATTAAGGGCACATCAGTAATATTGCTTCCTGTGTGGCTGTGTTCCAAACCACCTACAGCAGAGCTCACTATAAAAGATAAGATTTCCATTTAAGGTATTTAAAAAAAGGTATTGTTTTACCGAACACAATCTCTAACCTGAGGTTCTTATTTTCAGATTCCCGGTAAAAATCCAGCATAGTGATCTTGCTTTTGATAATAATCATGACCTACTTTCAGTGGATGTCTTCATTTTTCAGGTGAAGCATCTAATTAAATATTACCTTAAAATGTAAATGCAGAGAGTGAACACATGGCAGGGATTTCTCTGCGTGTGTGGGGAAAAGGCGGCTCCAGATTGAGAGTTACGTCCGTTGAGATTTTAACATGAGGCTTGATACGTGGCTGGTATCATGTGTGAGGATTATATTTAAGCTTTCAGAGCAATGAAAGTCACTGTAGAAACTGCTGGATTATATTCACAGGGCAAATAAACTGCATGGGATCTGTTTCCTAAAACCAGAAATATCGGGGGCTCTTGATTAATGATGCAGTACTGAAAAAAATTACAGAACAGTTACATGGTGCTGCAAAAAAATTTAAACTGTTCTCAATGTTGACTGTAATGGAGATGTTTATTGGCATTGAGGTGTTTTTAATGTACTGGATTTAGGAGTACAGTCCTGAGGACCAGTGGCCCGCTGCAGGGCTGCTTCTGCCGTTCTGGTCAGTACCGGGGGGGCTCTGCCCTTGCGCCCCAGCAGTCATCTCTTGCCTCATTTTTCAGCTTTTCTAGCACATGTAGCTTCAAGTAATCTCTTGTTTCAGTGTGACTAGTGCATTTTTAATTAATAGAAAAAAATAAAGGGCGGCTTATTTAATTCCGTGATTGATGAATTTCTGTATGTGAAACCTTTTTTCATAGTTTACACATCTAAAAAGAAAAGTTCAGAACTGTGGTACTGTAAAGACAATTTTTAGGAAGAAGTACCCAGTACTTCCCATTATGAAAGTCAGGTTTTAGCACTTGTAATTCAGCCTGGATGCTCTCTCTCCCCACACTCTACAAGGTGTGACTGCTTCCTGCTGACTTGCCTGGGAAATGTTGGCCAAGCAGTTCACCTGTTTCCAGAAAACGAATCAGAAAAGACGCTTTGTTTTGCCTTCATTTTGTATGATTGATCTTTTACTTGAGATTCTTTCCAGTCTCTTTGCTTCACTGCTTGGAGTACAGTTCTCTGCTTTCTCTCTACTAAGAGAGCTGGAAGGAGTTATGAACCAGGGTGCAAAAAAAATCCAAACCTAAATCCTCTACGAAATAATGTGCTGCTGGGCTGCCTCCTCACCAGGCTCACTCTGGTGAAACCTACTGAAAAAAAAAAAACCACAACAAAAAAGCAAAAGCTCTTCGGCCACATGTGAGAGGGCTTCTACTGTGCCAAGCTTAGATGCCATGCAGTTCTGCTTGCTGTAGTGTCTATGCATGAATTTGGCCACCTCAGTGAACCTCGCAAGCTGCGATGTAGGTGCAAGTGGAGGGTTTTTGTGGCATTTCCAAACAACTGGTGCTTATAATACAGCAAGTATCGGCAATCAGAATTTGTAGTGCGTTCCCTATAATCTGAGGCATTTTTATCACCTTGCAGAATTTTTCAGTGAGGCGCTTTTTAAGCGTTGGTGGTTATTAGCAACTATTATCAGCACCATTTTGTTCTAGGACTCTATTTCAAAAGTTTGCCACCTTGGCCATAATCCCAAGTGTTTCAGAAGATATATGGCTTGGATCTATGAAGTGGAGCCAATCTGTACTCGAGCAGAAAGCAGGAAATTTTCTGCTCCTGTTTCATTGCTTCTACTCTCTGCTTGACTGCAGAGCTCAGGAGACAGCGTAATACAGTAACAACTCCATGGGAGCGTGGGTGGAGAGACGGAGGACAGGAATAAGAGAAGACAGGAGATAAGAAGACCCAGTTGAAAAGGAAGAGAGGAGGAAAGCTGAAGGATGAATGATGAATATAGCCTAGGAAAGGAGTGGCATGTAGAAGGAGGAATCTCAGACACATGAATGGGAAGCAGCAGCCCCAGCTTTCACACGTCCCTCCCTGGAGATGCAGTAGCAAAGGGAAGACATTAAGTTCTGCTCTCCCCTTGGAAGAGTGGCAAAAGACAGTTGGTAAATGGAAAGAAAAAATAAAAATCCATGAAACTGATTTCCTCCTGTGCTGGGGTAGGAGAGTAGCTACCTGGGAAAGCATTAGGAGCTGTGGAGACAGCCCGTCTTTGTGTCCCAAAGCAGTCTGGGCTGTAAACTTGCAACAGACTGAGATAACGATTCACATAACTGTTCCTGAAGCTCAGAGGGTCGAGGGGTGGGTGCAGAAATCACTGGGTGTGGATTTCATTTATTTAGATAGCACATCTTGCCCTCCCTGGCCTGAGCCTCTGGAATGTGCCTTGATCCTTAGGGGCTTCCGAGATACAGGCTGGAGTCATCAATAACGCTGCGTTTTCCTCCCCAGCCTTAGCAGCGGTGGGCTCTGGGCTTGGGCTGCTTTGGTTGGTGGTGCCGGGGGAATAGTGCCCAAGCTCACCTTACAGGTCGTGCAGGAGTGTAACGGGAAGCTTCAGAGCCTGGAGGGTGCTGGGTTTACTGCTTTGAAAATGATTGTACAAACTCTTCTTGAAGTCATAAATGATCATCTGATAGATTTGCCATCTGCTAGGCCTTAGATAATTCATCTAAATTTACCTGTGTTAAAGCGTAGAAAGCTGTCCAGGACTTCTGAGCTTATTTTACATAGTGAAATATAAGAAGAGTTTGGTGCTTTTAGCCTCCTTATTAAATTGTAGGGGAAAATGAGTTTTCTTGCGTAGTTCCAACTTCTGATATGACTGAAAAGTTTCAAGAGAAGCAATTATTCTGAAAACCATAGATTTCCAGCATCTTGAATACCAGTCTCTCATTCACAGCGTCTTGTTTATTTAATAGCAAGCACTCATGACCATGAAAAAGGTCTGTCCCCACTGAAAACAGCAGGCTTCTATTCAGATCCCAAGCTTCAAGTATTCAAGTGACTGTAAACAGAAGATAACGAATTTATAGGGTACCAGACCAGTAAAATTGATTACCTACTACTTCGGAGCAGAAGATGATCAATACCAGGGTTTTTTTTTAATTAATAATTCTCATTGGTTTTCCTGCTGAAAAAAAGAAAGATGGTTGAAATAAAATGCATGAACAAGATCATAGATCGTTCTCTTGCTATTGAATTTAACATATTTGAGTTTTAACCATTCATTCTGGGGTGTCTGTAGGGTTTTTGTAAATGTGGTTGATCTAAATGTGAAAACTTTTTATTGATTCAGTAACTGCCTGAATTTGGCTGTGACATTTTAGCTGCAAAGATCAAATTATAATAAAAATGTGGCAAACATCTCTGAATATCTTGGAAATCTACTACCATGAACCATTGGGGAAAAAAGGTGAATTTCATCTTCTGGACTTTTACAACAATGTATGCCTGAGGTTAGGATTGAGTCCCAAATCATCAGTAGCTGCAAACTGTGTTTAGTACATCCTAAATTGTACAGCTCTTCAACAGTTTTACCTTTACATTTTGACACAGTTCAGGTTTATAAGGAAGTCTGAATCTATATCGAAATGCAGAGAAATAAATTTCTCATCGTTATTCCCTCTGGATTCCTGTTGTCAGAATGAGTGGGTGTTCACGTCAGGAGGTAGAATAAATGCTACTGCCTTGAAATGCTGCCTCTGCAGCTCCTAATGTTACTGCACTTGTCATCCTGAGCTTTCTAAATGCTCCAGTTTTGAGCTTGGAATAAATTTGTTCCGCTCATAAAAACACCCACATCTGTAGGAAGAAATGTGTGTGTGCACCTTTCTTTAGTTTCCATAATGTGGCGTGTATTTTCCCTCGCTAATTTTCCTCCCTTGCGCTGTTTTGATGTGCCATGTGACACTGGCCATTATTTATCTCTGTTTTTTCCTCAGGGTTGATAGTTGCCATGTTTTGTTAAGATCTTGGATGCCAGAATTCCTCTTGACTTCTTACTTATCTGTTCACCTGTATTTTAATCACCCTGTTCAAAAATTATTTTAATAAAAGAGTCATTGAATAATTCAATAGAGAAGAGCAGATATGAATATTCAGTTTAAAGGCAGCAAGTGCTGAGGACTTTTCAAACTTCCCACTGTCATGAACAGCACAGGATTACTATCTTAGAGATGATGGTAACTGGATTCTCCTAAAATGATTTTTATTTACCAGAAATATCCAGGATGGCATTATAGTTGGACAGTATCACCATATAATTAGTTTGCTGTTATTGGTATAATTAGTCAGTGCAACGTTAATACAACCACCTGCATTTCTTGTAAAAATAACTAACCAACACTTGGTCTTCTGCAGGAATAGCTGTTAAATATCATCGGGCAGAGGAGGAGGCAGAGGTTAAGATCCCAGGGTTTTATCATAGCTGGCACTGATTTACTACAAGCCTGCAGTAAGTCACTTAGAGCCCCTGTGATTAATTTTTCATCATGAGATAGTAGTGGGATTCATATTCATAAAGGTTTCAGGCCGTGCTTTAAATCTCTGGGAATCCGAAGGTGGACGCAGACATCGTCATTGTGTGCTAAAAAAAATAATAAATACAATGTATTTGACGTCCTCCGAGTTTCTCAATTATCTTTTAATGAAGAATGGAAAACTGTTTTTACCAGGATTGTAGATACTGCGTGTTTTATTCTGACTTTTACCCCTGACTACTGTAGGAAAACTGAGATGTTGATGAGGAAGCAGATACTGTTTCCTGTGTTTCTTTCCCTTCTAATACAAGAAAAACTCCCTCGCATATTAAGGCTTTCTGCATGCAGTACAGGGAAATGTTTAAAATGCAATGTTTTTAACGAGCTCGTCCCTTTCTCTTGGTGCAGCCATGCGCTTGTTCCTCTGTTTCCCTGAGCTATTGCACATGACTTGCACTCCAAGCAGCTCGGAAGATGTGGTAACCAGAATATCTGGCATAGCCAGACCCTGGAGGTGCTCTGTGGGTTCCCGTCTCAGCTGAATGGACCATTTATACCAAAAGAAGTATTGCCAGCAGGTCGAGGGAGGTGATTCTACCCCTCAACTCTGCTCTGGTGAGACCCCACCTGGAGTACTGTGTCCAGCTCTGGAGTCCTCAGCACGAGAAGGACATGGACCTGTTGGAACGGGTCCAGCGGAGGGCCACAAAGATGATCAGAGGGCTGGAACACCTCTCCTGTGAGGACAGGCTGAGAGAGTTGGCGTTGTTCAGCCTGGAGAAGAGAAGGCTCCAGGGAGACCTTATAGTGGCCTTCCAGTACCTGAAGGGGGCCTACAGGAGAGATGGGGAGGGACTCTTTATCAGGGAATGTAATTACAGGATGAGGGGCAGCGGTTTCAAACTGAAAGACGGGAGATTTAGATTGGATATCAGGAAGAAATTCTTTACTGTGAGGGTGGTGAGACACTGGAACAGGTTGCCCAGGGAAGCTGTGGATGCCCCATCCCTGGAAGTGTTCAAGGCCAGGCTGGATGGGGCTCTGAGTAACCTGGTCTAGTGGAAGATGTCCCTGCCCATGGCAGGGGGGTTGGAACTAGATGATCTTTAAGGTCCCTTCCAACCCAAACCATTCTATGATTCTATGATTTAATTATTGGTCCTCTGCACCTGGATGGACAAAGGGATGTTTCTGCACCCAGAGGTGTTCAGCCCATGCCTAATGTACCCCAACAGCACTGGGTTCAGCCCAAAGTCCCTTGTGAAGGTTGAGGTGGTCCAGGTGTCCGACCTGACAGCTGATGGCAGAGCACAGCAACTTGCCTGCAGCGTAAGCCTCACTGGAGGCTGTCAGAGACCACAGAAACGCTGTAAGGAGCAGGTTCAGCGCCTCGTTGCTTTTTTATCTAAAGGTGCTAGTGTTCGCTTACAGACAAGTAAAGAATAATGTCACTTTTGGAGAGCTAATTGGTGGGAAACTGGTCTCAAGGGCACCACACAGGATCTTTGTGGCTGTGCAACTGTGTTTCTTCACCCCGCGTGACTGTCCAGAGCTCCAGCACGGCGTGTGCGTAGTATAATGGTCTCCAGTTCAATTATATGACCACCTCCATAGCTGACCAACTAGGAGTCTTGTACAGCCTGGCACAGGCTCTGTCTCCTAAAAGCACTGGAGCAAAGGTGTATGGAAAAACACTGCATGGGAAACTCTGTCTCTTCTTCCCCTGCAGCCATATCTTTTGATTTTTTAGTTCCTTAATCCAAGTCCATGTCTAATTTTTGAGGGAGCAGCAGATGCTGAATTGTTATCTAGTGTGTCATTTGGTTTGCTAGGAGAGAGCGCCCTAAGTGTGCAGGGGACTATCCGTGTAACACTGGATGATTGTGTGAGAATAAAACCTGTAGAGACAGAGACCATTTACTGGGTTATGCGTGTCACCTAATTCCAAGATGTGCTTCTGTCAATCATCCGCACACCTAAAAGTGTCTTGCAATTCTCCTTTGACTGCTAAACTTTAACAGTCTCCGTGAAATAGTCTACATTTTGGAAGACTTATTACTGCCATCAAAATAATGAGTCCAACACCTACATAGTTCTCATTTATCTGTGGCATTTTTCGTCTTTCTTCTTAGATATTGGAGATCACGTTTTTTTTTAAAAAGACTAGAAACTTTGTGTTTACGCTAATAACAGGTCCAACCCAAACCTCTAGGTCAAAATAAGATACTTATCCAGGATCCTAATCCACAGGTTTTCAGTGGGCCAAAAATGACCTTTTTTTTTTTTTTTCTATTGGATATGAGAGATTATTTGGGTTGCTTGGGAGACAGCTGTATAATACCAAACTCACAGGATGCCACTTCTATAGCAATTCTTGTACTCTGAACGTGTAGAGTATTAGATGTTTATTCACAAACTCGGATATATTAGTTGTAGTCAGGTTGTTATGGTGCTCTGACTTTGACCTTTAATTTCCACAGGTACCTTGACAGAGCATCCCAGCAGCAAGGAAAAGGGCAGAGAGGTATCGCTGTTTTAAAAAGCTGACTAATTATCCTGAAGGTTATACGGGAAACACCAATTTTCTGCTAAAAAAAAAAGGTCGATGCATATTGTCGCTTGTAAAACAAGCAACAGATTTTGGTTAAAATCCGACTGCTGCTGTAAAGGAGACTGACTGGAGAACCACAACCACACCAGTGTGTGGGTGACATTAAATGTCAGAGCACTGATGGAACTGGGAAGGAGGGAAAGGGGTTTTTTGGCTTTACCGTGCCCAGGAGGGACGGAGTGGTGTCAGGCCCTGGGTGGTGTGTAGCTGGAAATCTGCCTTGCCTTTCTGCCTGCTGAAAGGAGTCACTCGCAGTGATTTGGCTTAGTACATGAAAATGACATTTCAGGGTACAAGTGGAAAAGATAGAGAGTGTACAGTCCTGGAGCCTAAACTCCCCTGCGTATTTGGTGAAAAGGAGACCTCTTTTAGTTTTACATTTCGTGAATTTATTTCCTAAATTCAAGGTACTCCAGAGAACATGGGTTCCTGCAGGACGGAGGTTTGAAGGGTTCAGGTTTATGAGGCAGGGGACAGTTGGGAAGGGCTGATCCTGAACTCAGGAGAGCTGATGAAATGCTCGCGTTGACTCCACAAATTTGGATTCAGACGGTAGGTGATGTGAAACAGGCATAGGAATAGGGGACTGGACCGAGGGGGCTATTTGCAGTTGTCTCCGGTTTCATTGAGAGTGCTTGTTTAGCGAGCCAGGAACATCTCTTGTCCGCAAGGGATTGACTCCCAGTTCCTGCTGAGCTGCCAGAGCTGCAGGAGCCAGAACTGGCCGTTCTTCCAGCGCTGCCCGTGATGCGGCAGCCTCCCGTGCCGAGGTTGGCAGCCCCTCTTCGACTGCTGCGCGCAGCTCTAGAACACCTTCCAAAGAAGAAAATATTTTAAAAATAGAAACAACACTTCTTATTAGTAACAAGAACAGATGTTGACCTCAGATGCCACGTCTGCTTCAGGTATCCTGGGTGCTCTTCAGCGCCTTATGCAAAAGCAGCCCTGGAGCATTTATCCCAAATGCACCTAGCTCCCCTCTGCCTCTTTTTTTGGAGGGAAGCCTCTTTCTTTTCTCTTTCCCTTTCCCTGGAGGCCCTTCTTCCTACCCCAGACCTCACATCACAGCACGCGATGCCACCTAAAGTTGTGCGTGCTCCCCATGTTGTTGATCTGCTTGAGATGTCACCAGCTGACGATGGAGGAACCAGGAGTCTCCAGAAGTTTTGCAGGCATTTACTTGGGAGGTGTCAACCAACACGTAAAGGTCTGGACAGCCCCTTGGGCTGAGCTGGTAGTCCCGCTGTTATCTTCTGGTGCCCTTCTTCCTGTCTCCTTCCTTCTTTATTGTTAATATATTTTTGCAGACTGTTCACCAGCGGCTCTCACTGAAGCATCTGGTCTCCTCCAGGCTGCTTCTTGGTCCTGGTTCCTTCACTTCTTTGAGACTGAGAGGAAAACCGTCTCTAAAGCGTGGAATAACATGGTATTTTTGGTGATGGACAGGGATTGTGTTTTCAGGTTTTTAAATCCCTGCTTGTCTCCAGATTTTAAGTGTGAGGGTATGTGCCCCCTGGATTCGTTTTGGGCAGCTGGGTCAGAGGGAGCCATGAGCTCTCCTGATTTCTCATGACAATTATGCAGTAATCTAGATTTTGGGTGTAAGAAAGGGGCAGGCTGCAGGGCTCAGTGTTTCATAGCTGTCTAGGCAGGCTGCCTTTCAGTTTGCGTTAGGTCCGCGTAAGACAGACGGGCACAGCTCTGTCTACAGCTGACATCGCCGACGGGGTGGGGTGGGAGGGAGAAGAGCGCGTCACACAGTCAGAAATCTGCCTAACGCTCCCTCCTAAATACAGCCCAAGAAAGGTTCCTCTTCCCGGTGGCTGCGTAGCAGACAATTGCACATAAATGCGGACTGTTAAAATTCGTATCTACGTATAATTATGTTGCGTCCCCCGCTGACTTTGTCCACTTTTCTACTTGGTTTGTGTGCAGCATTTGCTTAGTTTTTTTTACTACACGGTGGTCTCAGTGCTGTTGGCAGTCGCAAGGAACAGCAGAGGAGAAATTCCTTCCATAGGAAAGCCACAGATTAAACATAATGGCTCTCCTGGAAGGGGCAGTAGTTGATGCCGAAGCGTTTCAACTTTCTTCATTTGCTAATGCTGTAAAAGTTGGCAGCTCTTTAAATTGATGACGGTCCTCTAAATTCATCAAGCTTTTGATTTCTTTTAAAATAAGTAAACCATCAGAATGCCAAAGTACCTTTGGAAAGAGGAGCATTGTGATATTAAGTTCATCTAGAATTTACATAGAAAAACACAGCCTATGTGTTAATTGTTTCACTTCAATGCCTTTTGCTGATATTGAGAGCTTAGAAGAGCTCAATAGTGATGTCAATTACTTGGGTATAAATCCAGAAAATGACAGCGGAGTTGGTCCAGATTTACATAAGTATAAATGAGATTTTAAGAAACGACTGCATAGTTTCCTTTCAGGCTTTAGATCTAATTATCTTAATTAGCCTCTCAATTCAAGGGTCTAATTTCCACTATGGTTAATGAATTGCACTTGTACTTGGTGACTGAATTATCTTGCCATTTTTTTAGGGAATATTCTAACGACTCATAATGAGAAAAATAGCCTCAAAGTTCTCCAGCTTTGTTTTTCCAAGTATAAAGACTAAATATAGTATGTGTTTCCCAGAAAATGTGAGTGGCGGGGATTAGTAATTCATGAACCACATGGCCCATTTACAGTCCTAACAGCACAGAATTCACCGTGGCATGGAGCACATCAAACAAAACGACTGGATTGACTTTCATGCATTTAAAACAATGAGGGATAAAGGCTTAATCCAAGCTGAAACTGCAAATGCTCCCTGGGCTCAGTTAACACTGATGAAAATATTGAATAACGGCTAAGAAATGAGCTGGAAACTGAATTTTGGAAGGCTGAAAAATAATGAATAAAAGCCCCAAAGTATTAAAAGTTGTAGTTGAAGTTGTGTTCTGTCAGAAGGCTGTCGTTTGCTCAAAGAAGTCTTAGAAAGTCCTCCCCAAACCCATGGCTTGTATTTCGTTGTTGGTGGTGTAAATCCCTGCCAGCCCGTTTGCAGAGGTAGCACGTTGTCATTATGAGCAGCCCTTGGAGTCTACGCTATTTGTTAGCAGTTGATCATTTTCACGTGGTTTTCTTTTAAAATAGACCTCAGCGCTGGGTTGCAGGGTCCCCGGTTCCTCAAGCCTCATTAAGGAAGGGATGCCCTTGCGTTTTAAGCTTGCTGCCCCGGGCAGGGGTGGGAAGCAGAGCAGAGCAGTGCTCCTCAGCGAGGTGACTGCGTCCCGCCTGCTGTCGGTGGAGGAAGGTGGACTTGTGCGGCAGCTGTTGGCGGGTCTCCAGGCCGTCGAGGTGACAGCGGTGGCTCTGAGCGAGGATGGCAGAGCACGCTCCGAACCCCCATGGAGGGAGGTGACACCAGGCAGACGCCACTGTGTCACGCAGCGCTCAAGCGCTGCGACCGTCTTCACGTCTTTTTATTTGTATAGTACCCCTGCAATGCCAGCAAAGGAGCAGCAAGCTTCAGAAGCCCCAAAATGATCAGGTAGGCTACTGGATCGAATACCTTTAAATGACTGCCGTATCTCCAGTTCTTGCAACGCATACTGCAAGCCTGGTCTTTGCCGTGTTGCCGTAAAATAATGCGGCAGCTCGAGCAGGAATTACCGTCCTTCCCAACAGAGGTAATGAGAATTATCCAACAAAAGCACTCCTACACACCGTCTTAAAATATTGCGTATTGTATCCTCAGAACTGGCCCTTTCGCTAATTACCGCCTCGTCTTGTTCTCCCCAGCCGGCTTCTTCGAGTGCAACCCGCTATTTAAGCCTGCCTCCGTGCGTGACTTCAACCCAGTCTTTTTCTAACGTCACGCTCTTGGAAAAGCTGAGGTTGGTCCAGCTGCACCTCCAGTAGCTGTGAGTAGGAGACGGTATTTGTTTGCTGGTTTCTGTCCCTTTGTAGCAATAACCCAGCTCCTCCTTGGAGCAGATTGGCCGCGGTGCCTTTGAGTTTCATTCGGTGCCTCTGCTTTTGCTTCAGGTATAAATCAACCACAGCGGGCATTTGCTGCCTGCTGTACTACAAACCGTCAGATATTATCCGTCAGCGCTGCACACAATTTTGCGGCAGTTCGGTAAACAGCGTCCGCGGCTGCTGTGCTCCGAGGGAGTCAGAGCCCTAGAAATGAGCTGTTTCTAAACGGTGGGGCATAAACTAGGCCTTTCTTTACTCAGCCGAAGCGCATAAAGCAACTGATTGCTGGAAATATTTCTCTCCAGCCTTTTCTTCACTGCAGAAGAGGCACATTCTGAATGGCTGTTAGAGATCCAAACCGCGTATGTGCCTTATTTATTGTAGCATTTTAATCGTCTAGCTCCTGTGATGCGAATACAGATGAAAAAGGCACCTTTTCCCACGTGTGGTTTTTGTTCTTGGTGTATCCAGTGCAGCAGGTTTATCCGTGGAAAACCCAAACCCCATCTTTTTGCATTACCATTTCTTGCGCTGGAATCCGCTAATAATCATGCATCTCCATGCCCCACTAAAGAAAGCAGCGTGGCATGAAAACCTCTCCTGGGCTTGTCCGCCTTTAGGAGCTGGGTGTGAGGGAGGAGTTATGCTGGACACCCGGACACCGGTCCCTGGGGTCACAGCTGGCTCCGGCCGAGCACCAGCCCCGCTTTCCCCCGTCTCTCACTGCCTGTGGGCTGATGATAGGAAGCAGCTGGCATGGCGGGCGTTCGACTTGTCCCTGTGCCGCGGCAACCCCTGGCATCAGAAAAGCACAAGCACGGGTTTGCTGCTGAAACCTCCAGCCTTTCCTCCGGTTAAAACCTGGGTTAAGCAGTAGGAGCCTCCCGAGGCACGTGTGAATGGTGTCACAGATGGGAAGTGGACTCCAACTGTGGTTTTGATGGCTGATGGCAGAAGCCTTGCTGTGCCTCACCTTCCCACCCGGACCTTTCCACCATGTCTAGAGAAGGGTTTGTCCTTTTTACGTTATTTTTAATTGCCACCTCTGGCCTTATCCTGGGTGAATCCCTCTACTTGGTTTTTGAACCCCGGGTTTTGCTCCCTGAGGCAACATGAGGTTTATAGAGCAGTGGTGGGTTGAGTGAGGACCCGCTTCTTCTGGTTTACATTAACCTGAGCGGCAGGTCACTTTCTGTGTGTCCCTTCTAGGGGGACTAGGGATTTTATAGTCCTCATACCCCTTCCCCTCCTTCATTTCACATTTCCAAGCAGAAGAGTATAATCTTTCTCGTATAAAGCCTTTCTATGCCTCTATGTTCATCCCTGTCACCTTTTTCTTTATATTTTCTATCCCTGATATATATATAGAGAGAGATACATTTGAAAGAACTGATCGGAACAGTGCGTGATACCCAATGCATGCACGTGCCCCGGCTTGTTGCTGTCACAGGATGGTATTTCCTCTCCTCCTCGCCCCAACTTTGCTTCCCTTGCGACCGTCACTTACCTCTGAGCTGGCACTTGGTGATCCCCAGTGCCTTTGAGCTCTTGGTCCTGAGTGCCCACAGCTGGCCCGCTGCCACCGCAGTGGATGGAGTGTGCCCACGCGTGGGCGGTGGTGGGGGGCACTGTACGTGTGCTGATGAACTTCATCTCTCCATCACTACCCAGCTGGACACCACAGGGCTGTGATCTGCAGCTCGCCCAGCACCAGAGCGGGTAGTCCTCCCTGTCCCTGAGCAAGCCCCTTCTCAGGACCTGCACTGTGTTTTCCTCTCAAAGGCCGGGCAGTGGCTGCTGAGGGCAGACGCTGGTGGGCAGTAGGAGAACACAGAGAAGGCAGCGTCTGTGATGGTCCAGCAGCGCTGGTAGGCAGTCCCGGCACTCGGGTGTTTTATCACCTTCCAGAGAGGAAGGATCAAAAATGGTTTTAAACTAGAGCAGGGCAGGTTTAGATTAGACCTTAGGAAGAAGTTCTTTACAATGAGGGTGGTGAGACACTGGAACAGGTTGCCCAGAGAGGTGGTGGAGACCCCATCCCTGGAGACATTCAAGGCCAGAGTGGATGGGGCACTGAGCAACCTGATCTAGTTAAAGATGCCCCTGCTCACTGCAGGGGGGTTGGACTGGATGACCTTTAGAGGTCCCTTCCAACTCAACACTGGGAAAGGAGCCAACTAGTGCTGCGAGGCCCAGCTATTTGATCATATCTCGAAAAGGTTAGGATGCTGCGGTAAAACTGATGTGTGCTGCTGAGCGGTGCGTAACCACGCAGGCTGGCAGGGCAGGGGGGGCTGTGCAGGAGGGAGATCTCCTCCTCCGGGCCCTGAGTGGCCGTTGCTCCCCATGTGCCTGAGGAATGCCACGTCTGCACTCGCAGCCTGGCTTCTTCCCACCTGATCCTCCTAATCCACCAAGTCCGTGGGGTTAAAAACACCCTGGCTTGCAGGACAAATCAAGACCGAACAGCTCAAGCGACAAGAATTTGTCATCGCTGTAGTATCGAGCTAGCAGGCAGCCTTTTGCAGTGCAGGCTGCTGCCCAGGAAGAGCCAACAGTTGCTTGTAGAGCGAGTAACGTGAGAGCTGAGCCAGTATGGTGCCTGTCCTCCCAGCCCCTGCGCCTCTGGACGGGTTCGTTTATGGTGATAATTACGCCTTGTACAAAGGGCCGTGTTCTCCCCAGTCTGCCCCCTTCAACCAAGCCTCTGCTGAGCTTTTGGTCTTATTTTGGGAAGACCTTGACTCCTACCGCCACTTTAAGTGTTTCAAGAAGGCTCTGTCATGAAGGTCTGAGTTGCCCTCGGATGCCCCAACACCCCCTGGGATGAGAGAGTCACCTCTGAAGGGTGGCTTTGTCCCCGGGGAGCTCAATCGCTCCTTGAGGGTCCCCTCTTACCCTGACACAAGATGGTCCTTGCTGTGTGTTCAGCGCCTGGTAGTAGGTGGGATGAATCCACGCTCTTTCTGAGAAGTGTCCCATCCCTTTTGGCACAAGGCCAGGCACTGGATTCTTCCAGAGAAAAATAAATCTTTGGGGTTAATTAATACTTCCCTTACGCTAGCACAAATCTGCTGGAGTCATTAGAGCAAAGTAGCCAATTGAAAGGACAGTCTCTCGTCTTATTCTGAGTGAAGTCTCCAGAGGATTTATTTTCTTAATTTTGGTTCTTTCCCCTTTGATTTTAATTTAAGCATTTTCTCAACAAATAAAGACTTCCAAATACAATTTGCTCTGCATGAATGAATCACTGCCGTGCTTTTTCTCTCTTGCCTTCAAGTAATGTTATAGGATGAACAATGTTGCCCCTGCTGAGTAAATAGAAAATAATGAAGAAAATGAAGTGACATAAGTGAATCTCGCTATCCATTTTCAGATGAGATGACCGTAAGACAGAGGCAGAAGTCAGGAGCT
Source organism: Rissa tridactyla (assembly GCF_028500815.1). NCBI lineage: Eukaryota > Metazoa > Chordata > Aves > Charadriiformes > Laridae > Rissa > Rissa tridactyla. Next base: position 177,546,142 of record NC_071466.1, read on the forward strand.
GTCAACTGTGTGAGGCCTCCAACCAAAGAATCTCCCTGAAAAGCGGGAGCAAGCCTTACGTGCCTCTCCTGCACACAGGCAACAGGCATACATGTTGCAAAACCCGAGGACTTAGAGTAAATCAGACAGGAGGAGAAAATGCAGCTCCGTTTTCCCTGCCGTGGAGGTGGACGCTGCCGCAGCCGCTGCAGGGGAGTCGTGCGAAGCGGAGCAGCGAGGCAAACTCCAGGAGAACTCTGAGCCTCTTATTCCACTAACTCCTGCACGAGCAATTGGCATCAGGCTGGCAAGAGGTCAGCTGTGAGAAAGGAAAGGAAGACCGACTGGCTTCATTCTGGGGGGTTTGTTCGGTTTTTCATTTATTTTGTGTTCATCTGGGCTGCTTATGCTTTTTTTCTCTTTTCCTTTTTTTTTCTGACCTGTGCACCTACGGCACTTTCTCTCTCTCCTTCTCTCCCTACCTCACGTGTGCCTGACAAGCAGATGTTATGCTCTGTCAACTCATCTGCTGCGATGATTTCTTCATCCCATGAAACAGAATCCGGAAAAAACCTTTGTGAGAGCTGACCCTGGAGGAGCGCACGAGAAACCACGCGGGGCTGGCCTCCGGGGGAGGGCAGCTCCAGCAGGACCTGACGCCCCCCAGACCCCCTCCTGCCTCTACTTCATAGCTCTTTGATGGGGTAAACCCCTTCAGTCGCAGATGGCCTGCCGGCACGTTTTGGTTGTGGTAAACCCACGGCAGTCGTACGTTGCACAGGCAGCGCTCGCCCCGGTGTTCGCAAGGGGCTGTTGTGCCCATGTTGGAGAGCACAGGCTGCATGGGGCTGGTGGTTCAGCTCTCAGACCAGGCCACCAGCTCACTCGTTTCTCCTACTGAGGTGTTCCTACCCTCCGCATGGCCCGAAGCAACATCTCTGGTCTCACGGGAGGGATGCAGAGCTCCAGCGGTGGCCTCCCCCAGCCTGCCTGCACCTCTGCCACCAGGTCTCCAGAGAAGGGCTGCTGCAGGCGCTGGGGAACCTGCTCCAGCCGGATTCGAATAAATCTTGTCATAGAATCGTAGAATTGCTGAGGTTGTAAGGGACCTTTGAGATCATCTAGTCCAACAATCAACCTACCTCTGACAAAAACCATCACTAAACCATATCTCTAAGTACTAAGTCCACCCATCTTTTAAATACCTCTAGGGATGGTGCCTCACCCACTTCCCTGGGCGGCCTGTTCCAATGATTAATAACCCTTTCAGTGTAAAAATTTTTCCTAATATCCAATCTAAACCTCCCCTGGCACAACTTGAGGCCATTTCCTCTTGTCCTTCGCACCTGGGAAAGATGACTGCGAAGGACGTCTTGCATCGCAAGATGCAGCAAACCTCTTCATTCCCCTGTCCTCCTGTGTGGCTGCAGACCTGTCCCACCTCGTGCTTCCGTCTGTTCTAATGTCTGTACCCGTCTGCACATAATAAAAGCACCCAGTCCCTGAGACAGCTTCTGAAGAAGCTGCAGATGTGTGGCTTCATTGAAATGACTTGGGGGTTTGCCTCAATGCACTATGCAGATTTACTTTCCCATTTGCTAATTAGGGCCACGGCAATGGCACAAGCATTAGTCATCCTCAGGCAGAAATTGCTGCAGAGCTTGTGGGCGCCTGGTCCGTAGGTGTTTCTCGTTCATTTACATCCCCTAGCACTGACGTGACGGTTGGTGTGGATCAGGCGAGCTCTAGGGGACCTCTGCCCATCGGTGCCTGCAGCAGGGCTCTGGGCTGTCCGGCCACGCAGCTGAACATCCAGCTTGGTGCTTCCTCCAGCTGACAGGTGCCTTCCCGCAGGGGAAGGAGAGGAACGAGAGCTGCTTTTTCTGCTGTGTCACCTCGGCTTCGCTGAGGCATTGGCTGCCGGAGCGAGCCGTGGGCCTGGCAGAGGGGCAGGACACGCTGCGCCCCGGCAGGCGGCCAGCACGTCTACAGCTGCCAGCTGGGGCTTACTCATGGCCGGCCTGGTCATCCCGGGACACCTCAGCAGGTCTGAGGCAGCCCGGATGGGGGTGTGCCATCACCGTTTGACCGGGCACTGCTGAATTAGCCAGAGGACTCATATACTTTGGCCGCCAGGCACAAGGGGCATGTCACCTGCTGTCCCTGGGGACGCTGCACCCAGACTCAGACCTGTTCGCCCAAAGCAATGGGAGAGGGGCCTTGTGGTGGGGTGGCTCGTGGGCAGCTGCACGCTGGGGGGGCCCTGCCTGCTGTTTCCATGCTGGCTGCTGTGCCGGCGAATGGCTCCGTGCCACGGCTCCCCCCACCTCCACACCCCCGGAGCACCGTGCTGCTGGCACGGGAGAGGCTCGGCACCGATCCGGGTCTGTCACCAGAGAGGCTCGGCACCCACCTGGATCTGGTGGGACCCGTGCAAGCTACGTGCATCCATAAAGCCTCCTGCCTCGGGGCGCAAGCTGCTGTGGACCGCACACAGGAAGAGTGTGTGTGTGTGTGTCTCTGGTCCAGGAGAAATAACACCAAACCTCTGGCTGCCTCTTGTGCCGTGAAAATGTGTCTGTGCTGGCCTGAGAGCAGTCACTCAGCTCCTCTGAACCTTTTGCCTTCAGCTTCTGCTTTCCACAGCCGGTTCACTCTCAGAGCTGGGCTTGTGGTCCTTGACGGCTGAGGCCAGTGGCCTGGGCTGGCTTCAGAGACTGCAGAGACACAAAAAATCACAGCTGAGCAAAAGCAGCATCTGCCCCCTCTGTCCTGAGCCCCAGCTGACTTCTGCTTTGCTTTGTCGAGATGCTCTACCAATAGTGTTTGCCATTGCCAATTTTCTCCATTTCTTTCTCTCCCTTGTCTCTAAAGAATTACTCTTGTGCCATTGCTGTTGCCCAGCTGCTTTGTAGTCACCTTGAGCACCCCTGTTATTTTCTTGTAAAGAGAGGCCCAAAGCACTTCAGTTTTCCTTTTAATCCCAACCATACCAGCTGAAGGCACCTGCCCAGGCTGTTGGTGCTTCACGAGGGCTCAGCTGTCCAGATGTGCATTTCCTCCAGAGCCTGAAAATGGGAATGCCACACTGGGCTTGTTCTGTCTTTTGGGCTTTCAGGAGGAATATGGATCTTCTGCCTCAGCTGGCTGGTTGGGGTTTTTTTTGACATTGCAGCCAGTTTTGTGCTGTGCTCTGATGGTGTTGATGCAGCAGCAGACCCTGAAGGGGTGTCCACCCTGATGTTGGGTGTGTAGCCCCAGTCTCAGCTCTGTTGCTGCTCCCTCTGCTTGTGCCCTCGGCCGGTCTGAGTCCTCGCCATCAGGGCGAGCGACCGCTACATCTGCAGCCTCCCAACCCAGAGCAGTGTCTCCAAGGGCTGTGTGGCTGGTGTGGCTCACAGCCACCTGCCCAGAGCTTGGTGGGGGGGGCTTCAGGTCCACCCCGGGCACCACGTAGCACCACCCGCAGCAAGGGCCAGTGGCCACAGGTGCAGAAACTGGCTGTCACACTCTCGGAGAGGGTGACTCACCTTCAGTCATGCTCATTTTACCCCTCTGAAGCTCAGCCCAGATTGTGGCTCCTAAAAATAACTGTATCTGGAGGGCAGGATCCACGGGAACATCTCCTGGCTGGGATTGGGGGCTACTGAAGCAGACGCATCTCTTGACTGACTGCCCAAGTGCTGCCCTCAGGACCACCGGAGCAGAGTCATCCTCTGGTATAGAGCACCTGGCACATGCCAGCCCTGCAGACATGGCTTCCTTTCAGCAGAGACGCCGTTCGCCCGGGGAGAGGAGAGCAGACTAAACGGTGCCTCCCAGCGCAGGCTGATCCCTGCCAGACCCTCCACTGCCAGGAAAATGAGCCGCTGGTATCTGGTTTACCCCTAGACCCAGTGTGAGACAAGCAAAACCCAACTAAAGAAACACCCCCCCCCAGAACCTAATCCACCTCCAAAAATATCCCCTGGCCAAAAGAGGACAGGTTCAGGAGGTTCTTGGCTGCGTGCGTTGCTTTAGCAGGTGAAAAGGAAAAAAAAACATAAACCTCAGGGTGGTGAGACCATGGGGGATGTGGGGTGCTCCGGGGCTCACCCCCAGGCACGGCGGGAGAGTGAGCGGTCCCCAGGTGAAAGCAGAGCCCCAGCACTTGGGTTTCGCTGCAGGGTGGTTTGCCAAGGCCACCCGTGGTCCCTGCCAGCACTTGTCCTCGTCCTCGGCATGCATCTCCTTCCAGGGTTGCTTGTGCTGGCTTTTCCCTTTCAAGTTGAAAAAAAAAAAAAGATAAATCCATCTCTTTCTGCCTAGCAGAGCTCTGCAGTTCCCTCACATTTCTTGCAATTTGGGACTGGGGCAGATATCACGAATTAACAGGAATAACCAAAGGCGTTTCCACAGCTCAGACTATTCGGGGACTGGCATTGGCATAATTTTGATGAAATACTGAGTCAGAGCCCCGGGGCTGAACGATGTTGCAGGTGACTGCAGGTGAAAGGAAATTGCTCACACACAGGTGTGAAAATTGGACGCACAAAGAAGCTGTGTTGAGGCCGGTGTCCCCCACCGCCCGGCCGGGGACCCAGGCGGCCACGCTGGAGGGAAGAGAGCCCGGGGAGGAGCTGGTGCAGCCACTGCCTGCAAACAGCAATCTGCATAGAAGAGCAAGAAAATGCTTTCCCTGTTTTTACCCTCTTTTGATATTTCTGCAAAATTGAAATCAGTCAGAAAACGCAGCAGGCTTCTTCTGAAGGTGAGCCATTTCATTCTGGCACAAGGAAACCAGCATCTTCAGCAGCGGCCGCCCCACAGTCTGTCACCGCTTGCTGCGCTCTCCGGCTGAGCCGGCATCATTTGCCCTCAGGGCAGGAGGAGAAAAGACTCTCCTCTTCATCCTCACATACCAGAACTTTCCAGGCTCCCAGGGGTCCGGAAAGTGCGAGGTGAGATACTGTCCCATCCCTCGTGTCTCCTGCACCCAGCTGCTCCTCGCCGGCAGCCCCTCTGCCTGAAGCAGCAAGCAGCCACCTGCCTCGTGGGGAGCGTTGCAGAAGCCCCTCGCTGGCCAAGGGGCACCCAGGCAAGGAAACCCCAGCCTGAGCTCACCAGGGGCCAGCTTGGCCTGCGTTACCCAACATGGGATAGTCCTGGGGTGGAAAAACCACAGCACCCTGTGGGGCTTGTCCTCTGCACTTAAACCAGGCTGTGTACCCAGCGCTTTTCCAGCCCGACATTGCACTTGGGACCTGCCTGTCTTGGCTCCCTTTTAGCCAGTGTGGCTGGCCGGTGGGGATGAAGGCAACTGGCTGGTTGTGTGTTTCCCACAACCCATCATAGAATCATAGAATCATAGAATCATAGATGTGTTGGGTTGGAAGGGACCCTTAAAGGTCATCCAGTCCAACCCCCCTGCAGTAAGCACGGACATCTTTAACTAGATCAGGTTGCTCAGAACCTCATCCAGCCTGGCCTTGAATGTCTCCAGGGATGGGGCCTCCACCACCTCTCTGGGCAACCTGTTCCAGTGTCTCACCACCCTCATTGTAAAGAGCTCCTTCCTAATGTGTTATCTAAACCTACCCTGCTCTAGTTTAAAACCATTGCCCCTCGTCCTATCGCTACATGCCCTTGGAAACAGCCCCTCCCCAGCTTTCCTGTAGGCCCCCTTCAGGTACTGGAAGGCCACTATAAGGTCTCCCTGGAGCCTTCTCTTCCCCAGGCTGAACAACCCCAAATCTCTCAGCTTGTCCTCATAGGAGAGGTGCTCCAGCTCTTTGATCATCCTCGTGGCCCTCCTCTGGACCTGCTCCAACAGGTCCATGTCCTTCTTGTGCTGAGGGCTCAATCACTAAATACCTATGGTGCTTCCTTGATCTGGAGTCTGTCTCTACATGCTGGAAGGAGCTTGGAGACGTTTAGCCGACCAGGTAGCTCAGTGCACCCCAGTAATGCGTCTGGCCATGCAAGGGGCTGCTTTGCATGGCAGGGAGGCTCCTCCAGCTCGGGAGCTCTGGGTCTGCACCCGCCAGACCATGTGGGTGCCCAACGCAGGGGCAAAGCACCCCGTGGTTTCTACCCTCTCCAAAAATGTTAGGGCAAAGAGAACATCCCTTGGCATCAGGAGACAGGCTCTGTCAGGAGAGCTCATATCTTCTATTAGACCAACAGAGACAGGCAGGAGAAAAAAAGCTGGCAATTTTTAGGGCACACAGGTGCATCTGGGTTTTTTCTTGAGTATTTTGTTTGGTCTAATAAAAGACATGACCCCTCCCTGCAAATCTTGCCTCTCCTCTGACCTTAGTCCATGGCAGTGGCAATGGCCTACTTGGCATTTTGTGCTTCTTCGCAGAAATGTGGTGGTAAATAAGAAAATGGTGGGCAAAGACACCCACTGAGTGCCCTGGAGAGATGGAGAGGAAGCACCATTGTGAGTAATTAAAAATGAATAAAATCTCACTTGTCTGCGTTTTCCCTGCTGCTTCTCGGGGGAGATGGCAGCAGAGGAGAAGGGCGCGGGCTATGCTCTGGGCCTGCTTTTGTTCTGAAGGCTTCCAGCAACAACTGGGGTTTATTTTTGTCCATAATGATGACTCCTGTCCTGCTCTGAACTTAGCAGCGTTAAGCCCAAACAACTGGCATGTCCTCGCTCAAGACTGCGGTGTTTTGTTCTCATTGACTCATATCACTGCCAAGCGGATATTGGTGTCTTTGCTGTTGTTAACGATTGTTAGCTACCATTAGGCAGTAAGATGTATTCTTAAGGCAGCTACCTCTATAAACACAGAATTATTGGGCTGGGGGTGGGACACACTGGACGCTGTGGGGAGCATTTTCACTTCACCTTATTCTTTGCAGACATGGAGACCGTGGGCTGCAACCTGTCCCCTTCTGCTGCGGCAGGTGGTCCCTCCCCGGCCACAAAGGCCAATGTGCGCTGCTTTTGGCTCTCCTCCTCTTCCATCCCTGCTAAAACAGCAGCCACAAAACCTCTGAGGAGCCCTTTCCTTTCCTCATGCAGCTTTTCAGGCTCTCTGCCCAGGGCCACTCAGTGGCAGAAAGTGGAGCTCAAGCAGGGACAGAGCTAGTTGTCGGGATTTAAGGTTGGCGCTTAAAGGGCTGGGTTTCTCCTCATCCCAGGGAACTGCTTAGGGAAGGAACCAGTTTGAAAACACACCAGTTTTGTGGTGTGCGAGATACATCCTCTCACAAAACCCCACGTGTTCGGCTACCATGGTAAGCAGGCACAAACCACGTCTGGTGGCCCAGTCCTACCTCGCAAGTCCCCAGGGTCTGCTGCCATCCCACCCAACTCCTCCTGCAGCCTGGGCCTGGATAATGCTACACACGGGTACAAACAAACTCCTCCATATGTTATACATATACGAGGGCACACATTAGCACAGGCACATCATTGTGCACCCCACCCAAGTACCTGCTTTGATCTACAGCAAACAAAAAACCCATGCAAATAGTGGGCTAAAATGGTCAGCCTCTGGTTTTGCCCTTGTGCTCCCCCTGCTATAAGTGGTACTCTCAGAAATGTCCCCAAGCACGTCTCCGAGCACGTTGTCCAGACTATTGCCACAGAAAATAGGATAAGATGCCCACACTTTAGCTTATGGGGAGCCTCTGCACGGTGGTTTGGCTTCGGAAACATCTAGTATGAAAGGCCCCTTGGGCTGGACACGTCATACCTTTGTCACCCAAACTTTGCTGGAAAAGTCAGTTCAGATGATTAAGATTTCAAATAAGCTAAGTGTTTGTCAGAGTAATTAATATTTCACTCGAATGAGCCGACATTTCCCCACTTCAGCAAGATAGCTTTGGATCAGGACCATATTTACTAGGGACTAATCTTCCAGTACCCATTGACAGTGAAGTGCAGTCAAATGTTGTCTTATAAAAGAAACACATTTGTCACTTGAATGTATTTTCAATGCGTGACGTTAATCTTTCTCATTGTTCGCATGAGAACTATTAAGTAAATTACTGCTAATTAAAATAATTTTCTAGACAAAGAAGTTTGTTACATTTCTCTTGCTCAGGTGAGGCTCAGAAATGACACAAAATGAAACCTGAAGCACGGAAGGGGGGAGAGGAGCCCGTTGGGAGAGGCATCCCAGAGGGGCACAACGATGAGCAGAGGCTGAAGCAATGAAACCCTTCAACCGACACGCAAAGAGGAGCTTTGTAGCATCCTTAAGGAGCTACCGGGGAAAATCTCACCCACCTGAGGCTGAATTTTTTTCCCCACATCACCACAAACCTGGAGCCCGTGGAGATGTCCCACATGGTACCCCAGCCCCTCTTCCCATGAATTCATGGAGGAATTTCCCGGTAGGAAAGACTGGATAAAGCATCCAGACCTTGTTCCTGCTTTTTGACTGGCTACGAAAGGGGCTACTCTGTTGATGAAAGAAAAAAAAAAACAAACCAAAAGAATATTTTTTGAAAAAAATATTTATTTAGGGTCTTTTTGCACCAGGGAATATTTTCCTGTTTGCGAGCTGGTCACAGCCCTTCTGAAGCTTGCTACTGCCTCTCAGCACATCTGGAACCAATTTCTGACAAGGAGTTGTATGCAAATATTAAAATAAAAATAGAGGCTTTTGCTGCAGTCCCGTATCTTTGCTGGAAAGCTCTCAGACAGAGCAAGTTGAATACTGGAATTTTTCCAGCAGCGCTCTCAGCATTTTCCTGACATGAAAGTGATGTGAAAAAAAAGTATTTTCAAGGACACTTGAGCGAAGTGCATCAGTCTGTGTCATCTTTTCAGTTGAAATTCCCCAAACAGAATAATTTTTTTTTCACATAGCCTGATGACTGCCAGAAGTCTTTCCACATCAGCTTTGCAGAAGGTTGTGGATATTCTCATAAAACATATATATAAAATGGGCCAGATCATGTTCAGATCACAACCTCCAGGAGAACAAATGCTTGTTTTGCAGGGCGTTTTGCCACAAAATAACAAGCACTAAAGAGAAATGTAATACAGAGGATCAGCAACCTAACAAAAAAAAAAAAAAAAGCAGGAAAGATCACTAACGTGACATTCAGAAAACGTATTCTGACTAAAGACTACAGAACAGCTGCTGCAGCATCTGCATTTGCATAACACAAATTAAAACAAAAAAAAAGAAATCAGCTGAGCTGTCATCTGCTCCCGGTTACCGGAGCACGGCCTTGCCATTTTCTCTGTGCTTGGGGTAAGCTGCTGCAATTTCGGGACACCGCTTGTGACAGGAGGACAAAGTTTTAGCTGACACCGGCTACCCTGGCCCCCTCGGCACCAGGCACTGCCAGGCAGTTGCTGAGGGACAAGGGGCACAAGGCGCAAATCCCCCCAGGCGATATTTTTGAACAGCATTGGTGATGTACAAGGGCAGAAACGTGGATCCTTAGATCGTAGATCTTCCAAGGGGCAAGTTCCTGACAAGACCTTCCTGTTTCCTCCCAGTTGTCTGGGACCATCATCAAGCAATTTTCTCTCCACTTACATAAAAGCACAACGTCACCAGTAGTATACTAGTTGGCTTATCTATTTCACTCTTACCTGCTTGCCTGTAATGCCAGACTGATGGAAACTCAACCTGGCCGAGTGGGAGGTGTCCCTGCCCACGGCAGGGGGGTTGGAACCAGACGATCTTTAAGGTCCCTTCCAGCCCAAACCATTCTATGATTCTATGAACTCCACTTGGCAGAGGGCTGCTGCACCCTGAGCCATGTAGAGGCTTTTTATGCAGCCTCTCACCTTAATGAAGCCCAGAAAGGGTGAGCTATTAATTCATTGATTTGTTGTATATGGTCATACGTGGAGAGCAAGATCTCGGGCAAATTCAGAGCCAGATGTACAAACACCTCTTCAGAAGCAGCTCATGGCCCAAAGGGACTAGTCTAAGCAGAGATCAGCCCAAGTATTAAGGACAGCGAAGTTTTGGGACGGTTCGTCTCCATTTTGCTGCTTAGGAGCGTTCGAGGCTGGGAGTTGAATTTACGTTGCTTGAAGCCTTCTCTGACTTCAGCACGAAGGCCACCTACAAATCTGAAGTGATAGTGAACACAGAAATAAAAACAGCCCGGTTTTGCCCGATACTCTTGCAGTCCACAGCACACCTCTGGGCGCCGGCACGGGGTGCTGGGTGTGACGGCAGTGGGAGAGCGAGCACCCAGCTTCTGTACAGCACCGGCGATGGCAAAGTAATAAATCTCTTGAGACATCAATTACCATTCACGGTCATAAAACGAGAAGGGTCGGCCATAAAATAAAGAGCTCTTATTTATGATGGGTGTGTCTCAACCGGAGCTTTCTGCTGCCTGCAAATCGGAGCGTATGGATACTTCAGTGGAAAACCCCCAGCTGAATATGGAAAGATCGCATTTAGGGTGACTATAGGACTGAGTTTCTAGAGGAAAATTTGCCCATTGTGTGATTTGGCCCCTGTTGCTCAGCAGGCTCGGGGCAACAGCTACCCGGTCACCCGTATTGGTGACATCAAACTTCACAGTTGCCTCTGCTGTGGAAAACCTCTTACGATACACATTGCTGGCATGGGACAGCCCATGAAGGCTGGCCCCAGACTGGCTTTGATGTGTCACCAGTACGTGTGCTGGAGTGATCCCCAGCCATCGCAGGGGGGTGTCCCCAGCATTCAGATTAGGGTGTTGAAGACCCTACACCTCTGAGCTCCCCAGCCTTTTAGCCACAGTCCTGGAGACACCAGCCTGACGGGAACGTTAGCTCTGAGCCACCTCTGTGGTGTTGAGATGCTCAGCTGCAGCATCAACCATGGCCGAGAGTGGCCAGTGCAGCTTTGCTCATCTTGCTCCTACATGCCTAAGAGTAGCCCAGAGCCTCCATACCTCAAAGTTTTGTAGCTACTTCTCCTCCAGTGTTTCCAGGGTTGGCTGCACCCAGCCGTTTATGTCAGGCCTCCTGACAGGATGAGGGACATTTGAGGGACATCTCCAAGGGACATCTCCAAGGGACATTTTAGGGTCACCAGGGGACTTTGCTTTGCTGGATTTTGGGGCTACAGCCTTGCCAAGGGCCTTTCCTGCATTCCAGGCTGCAAACAGGCTCTTTGTAGTAAGACAGGATTTTGCTTCAGGCTGTTGCTAACTGATGCAATAAGCAAAATTATTGAAACATCTACACTGGATGATTTTTCTGCCCAGGCCTAATAAAAATATGAAGTTATGAGGCTTTCAATATGTATCTTGAAAATAAGTCACTGACAGTTTGCAGAGCAGCCAGTATCGAGCGTGTTGCTAGCCCAACCTCCAGGCAAGCAAAGTCTCTCTCCCACCACAGTTTTGGTTTGGCATCTGAGGAGGAATGGGTTTGTGCTATAGTTGTCAAGCCTGGTTGGATTTAATGTGTTGTTTTTTCCTCTCTGTGTCAGATTCTGAAATCCACAGAGGACTCCAGCCTGGGTTTTTGGAGAGTGACGATTTCACCCTTGCAATCCCACCCTGGTCTTTTTTCCTCCCTCTCACTGACGGGGGAGGCAAAGGTATTGGGTTTGTCCTTCCTCACTCCCGCTGCTCCTGCCCAACCGGGGAAGTTCAGCGGTGACTTCAAGGAAAATCAGAAAGGCCCCGGGCGGCTTTTCTTCATTAGTTCTGGCTCCGACTGTGGCAAACCGGGCCCAGAGCCGAGCTGCCATCTGGAGCTTCTGCTGCCCGGCCAGGAGCTGCCTCCCCCGGGGTCCGTCTGCAGGAGCTCTGTCTGATGCCCACGGCCACAGCAGCAACGTTGGGACGGAGCTGGACCAGATTTGCCTCTATATTCATGCGATGGCATGTTTAGTCAAAACAAGGACCCACTGGGGACATGTCGGGGGATGCCCGGGCTCACACCCCTGGTTTGTTCTTCCTTGCAGCGAGGACGAGGTCTGGCGCTGCCTGGACCGAGGGTCGGGCTGAGCACAGCCCTGGGCTGCGCGAGCGACAGGCACCAAGGCAGGTCACAAGTTCTCTCTTTGCAGGGCACTCGGGCTTTAAAAATTCATCCCGTTTCTCTCGTTGCATATTCAGCACCTCTATACGTAATAGCTGCACTCAGCGCAGCCTAAAGCCTCTCTTTAAAAGGTGTGGGATCTGTCAGTTTACTCTAGTTAAAAATAAAAGGCCTAAAAGTGGAAATTTTTGAAGTGGCTGCAGCAGAACATACACCGCCATCATCAGCTTTGCGCCAACGCTGCCCGTGCTGGTACCGTTCTTTCCTCAGCGGTGACTCCGCGCGGTGAGCAGCGTGCCCACCTTGGCTGTTCGCTAGCCCTCTGCTTCTCAGAGACGATGGATCATCAATGGCACCGGAGGCTTTTCTAAAATTGGTTCAGACTATATAAAGGAAGGGCAGAGGCAGAGAGAGGAATGAAAAAGTGACAAGCTGGTGACATGTTCATTCAGCTCCTCTTTCTCTACAAATGAAGAAGCGCGTATCTGAATTTAAAAGGGACTGCTGAATAAAAGGCAGGCAGAGACCATTAATAATGAATCACCCAAGGAGATGAGCACCCAGCAATGAACTTTTGGGAGAATTAATATCTCGTGCTGTTACTGGGTCATCGTCAATCCCAACCATAGCGGGGCTGTGTCCCAGTGACGGCCCCTACCCCAAAGAGTTTGCAATCTAAGTAGCAAAAGCAGGTGGGGAGCGGGGAGATGTCCACGCCGCCTTTTTCCTTGCTCTGCCCCAGCACTGGCTTGGATGTTGGCAGGCCACTCGGCTCCACAGAGCGAGCAGAGCCTCTGCAGCCGGCGCTGTGCAGGGGGTGATGAGCCAGGTGTCCTGGCACTGCTCCGGTGCCACCGCAGCGCTGCTGGTGCCAGGCAGCTCGTGCCCAGCTGCAAAAAGGGTGCCAGCATCCCTGGGGAAGCAGACCCAAGATGACGGGTTCCCATTGACTTTGTCTCAATGCCTACAGGGGATGGCAGCTCCCCAGGAAACTGGGCGATTTGGAGGAGCAGAAGAGACATTTTGTTCCTGCCAGGTGACTTGCAAACGCTTGAGCTCTCTCTGTCCGGCCACAAAGGCCACTTGTGCTGCAAAGAGGCAAAACATTACAGGCAGCTTTTTGCAGAAATGATGTTTCCCACTTAAATGAAAACCACAACTGTCTCCTTGCCTCTGACATGCAGCACATATCGCCGGTGCTGCTTGGGGTTTTGGAGTTCTGAGCTCCTGCCGCAGGCCCCGTCCACCCCTTCCTTCTTGCTTGCCCTCCCCAAGCACTCCTGCCCGCTGCCTCCTTCTCAGCAGCTGTTTAGCGAAGTGCAAGCTGAGCTGCCAAATGAGAATGAATAAATATTAACGTGAGAATATTTTCTAGCCCTGAAGGCTCTGATCCTGGGGTTTTCGCTTACATGAAGGCAGCGGGAGCAGTCATGTGTTCGGGGGCTGTGGGAGCGGGCCCAATGGGTGCTGTGCCCCCCCCTTCGTTGCTGTGCAGGGGGACAAAAAGGCACTTAGCCATTGGCCAAACCTGGTTTTCTAAGACTGAGCACAGCAAAGAAATTATCACAAAGGTGGGTCAGGCTGCACAGTGTGTTTTGGTCTAGGGCTAGGAGCATGGAAGCAATAACTGAGAAGATCATATAAACTGGACTACAGGGTATAGTAGAGTACAAGGTACATATCTATATGACTATAAACTCGAAAGGGTAAAGAGGTTGTGAGGAGGTGGCAGGAAAGAGCTCTGCCATGTGTGTGTGAGCCAGGAAGCACCTGCATGCTCACTCTTGTTCCGTTTTGTCAGATCATTTATTCATCACAAAGTGCTCTTCAGCATCTGTCTCTTCGGTTTGGGGGAATTCTTTTACGGCACCTTCAAACCATTTAAGTAGTGCTCATTTCCATTGGAAAGGTGGCAAGGAGCTGGAGGTGGGTGCAGCACCGCACACCCAGTGCAGTGACCTGCCAGGGGGGACTCTCTCAGGTGAGGAAGGACCTTCTGGTCCCTCGGAGCACGATCTCCACAAATGTCCCAGAGGTGCCTGCACCGCTGCCCCTGCAAAATGGCCTGCTGCCCACGTGGCTGGGACTGAGTGCTGGCTCGGGCGACCAGGCTGTGAGGGTGGGCCAGGCTCCAGCATTTGACACATGGTTTTTCAGCCCCACATCTGGGCCCTGGGAAGGTGGCCCTGGGCAGAGGACATCTAAGACAGCTGGCTGAGCCTCCACGTCATCCTGTTGTCCCGATCGTCATTCCTCCCTTTGCACAAACTCCATTCGTAACTCCAACAAGGAGGTGGTCCTTTTCTCTGGCTCGGTCCCCTCTGCCACAGGGTGCTGGTGTCTGCAGCACTGCGTGCCCTCTCCTTCTCCCTGTCTTCACGTGGCTCCAAGGAGCCACACACCTTCTCATCCTCCCTGGGAAAGTGCTGGCCTTACTGACATAGAGGGGCCAACAACTCACTTGTGAATGTTTTTCTTCACTTTCCCTGTTTCTGAGGTAGCATCGTACTTGGTCACCACCAGTTGAAGCCTGCAGCAGCACCAGCTTTCCTTTTGCAGTGACCCCGAGAAGCAGCCTGGTGGCAAAAAAGTACCCCTACAAAAACTTCCAGCCTATTATCCTAACTGTCAGTAAAATAGACCAGATTTGGGGATAAGGACGAAGATGTCACTGACCCAGGGGCCAGGATAGAATCATAGAACGCTTTGGGTTGGGAGGGACCTTTAAAGGTCATTTAGTCTGACCCTCCTGCAATGAAGATGCCCCCAGTCACATCAGATCCTCAGATCATACAGGAGTGCATAAACGGTACCACCAGAATTTGCTAATGGTCTCGTATTTCTTCAGCAGTGACCTATTTCTGAAGCCACAGAAGAGCAAAAAAACCCCACACTGTAATGCTCTTGTGATAGTGGCACATATCTATACGACATAAGGATACGTTCCTTCCTGATCCCAGCCAGCAATTACGGTGTAGTGATAAAAACACATGGGGCTTTTATAATTATAAAACTATGAAGGAACTCGGGAAAATATAGTGGATACTTCATAGACTTAGAAAATGCATTTCTTGGTTGAAATGCTCATTAATAAAACTTATAGGCTGGTATTAATCACAGGAAATTGGCTAATCTCTGTGCAAGTTTTTATTTAATTACTAAGCGTTATGTTTCAAAATCTAAGCTCTTGGGTGGTGTCTCTGCCCTCAGTGGATCTGAATCACTGTCAACGGCAGGGAAGGAAAGCAAGAAGATAGAAGAGCATCTGGCATGGAAAAAATGGTATAAAATGCACTGCAAAATTTTGCAAAATAGCTTTCACAGAATGAACTGGTCTCCACCAGAGATGAGCTTCCAGCTTAGTAAGGTATCACAAGCTAATGGATTTGTACGGACCCAAAACGTGATCCAAAGCCATCCAATTCAGTGAGATATTTCCCCCCTGGACTAATAAAGGCTTTACATTCAACCTCATATCCCATCACGAACTTGCACACAGGTCCTCCTAGTGTACGTGTTGACCCCTGAGATGTGAACTGGGGTTGGACTGACAGGAGTGGATGAATTCCTGTCCTTCTCCTGCCAGTCCATGTGCTTTCCCCAGAGAGGCTGTAACAGGGGCTCCCGACATCTTCTATGAGCCAAACTCATCACCTTGTCATCCTGGAGGCCAGCCACCAGCCGTCACTTAGCTGGAGATGTCCCTGCTCTGAGATCACACCTGACAACTCTGCTCCCAGAGTCAGGAAACAAACTGAAAATGCAGCACCAGCAAATAACTTCTACAAACTACAGAGCTGGCAAATATGTCAAAAGCATTTTGATACTGAACTCTCACTTGAAATCAATGATCCAAATGGGACTCAACTTGTTCCTTATTAAGGGCTAAGGGCAAGCTTAACATTTCGGTCTTCATTCACACATGAGTTGGATGGACTTTATGAGCAATTGCTGTATGCAGCACTTTCCTGAATCATGCATTATTAAAATCCCACAACTGGAGAAACAAAAAAGGATGAGGCTTGCTCACCCATCCTCGTCCAGCTCCATGGCAGGAAGGGTGACCTCCGCATCTCCGCAGCTCAGCACCTTTGCCCCACGCGAAGCCCCTGGTCCCCTGCCCTGGCCTCTCCTGGGTGCAATCCCAGAGTTTGTCCCCTTATCCTTTTGCGCTTTATTGCTGACATGAAAGGAGAGAGGCAACCCTTGCCCTCCCCCAGATTTCACTCCTGGAGTGGGACTGAGGGAAGGCTAGGAGGAGGAAGCCAGGAGTATCCGAGCCACAGGTGGTGTTTTTCCTGCTGCCTGCTTTGAAGAATGTCCTTCAAAACCAAAGATAACCATGCAGAGCCACCTGTTGAAAGGGGAGCTCACCAGAGGGTAGTTTCTCCTTGCAGCCGCTGCCCGGTCCCGGGGTGGCCCCCGAAGCACGAGCCAAACCCTGCCTTTGAGAGCAGCCCTGGCTCTTGCTCTTCCTTCTGCTTGCACAGGAGACCACTGTGTCACCGTCGCACAAAGACGTATTGTGGCATACAGCCTTCATCCACAGGTTTTGCCTGGGCAGTCAGCAAGGTGCCAGGGCTAGAAAATCAGCGTCGGAAGCTGTGTATTTCATGTAATTAGGCTGCTAAATCACAGCCCAGCAAAGCCATGTTGCTGCCCCTAGCTGCTGGGTAAGTCATTGGCTGGGGACCACCTGTGGTGTGTGAAGTGTCTTGGAAGTCCTTGAGAAAAGACTGTGGCGGTGTAGACTCCAGGCATGGCACTGCAGACTCCAGGTCAATAAGAAAACTAGTCTAGGAAATCATCAGGAAAAGCCTCGACATTTAAAAGCCCCATGCACACCAAGCAGGGTATAAAATAAATGCAGGCCCAAGAATAGTGTCCCACTGGTAATTCGTGCTCTACATGGAACAGTGACCACAACACTGCAGGAATAAGCCCTGTTCCACTTCATGAAGCTATACAGGTCCTTCATTCTTCTGGTGTGAGTGGGTGCAGCTCTACAGAAAACCCAACGCCATGCCAGCATGTGCCAAGATTCCAAGCTTCATCCAAAGGAGAAGATTCAAGCGTGGCAGACGTGGCCACTAAAAGGTGCTGCCCATCGCAACCCTGGTCAAAACATCACGTGTTAAACAGTTGTAAGGGAAACCGTGCAGCTGGTGAGCCCTTCACACAGCATGCATTTTCAAGGAGATAAAACTAGTGTTCATGTATATTGACTTTGTGGAGCTTTTTGTGTTTCTGATGATTGGACAGGCCAGCAATCTCCGAAGCCCATTGCACAACCCCTCACGAGGCTGCAGACGGACCGTTTCTCAAGGCATCGGTACACTTCTCGGGGTGCTGGGGACAAGGAGCTTTGCAGCCAAAGATGCCTCTCCTGCTTTCATGCCTCAGTGACCAAGCTGCTTCTGAGTCAGATCTGCCACTCCAGGTACCCTATACGTGCTCGCCGCTTCTGAAATGACCCTCAAACAGAATCAAAATGAGTTAAAAATACCGAGGCCAAACAGCAGCCTGCGAACACCTAGCTGCTCAGAGGAGAGGTGGAAGCTTCTGCAGTTGGACACCGTCTCCTTTTTCCCCCAAAGGAGGCCAGGCACTAAGCTTGCAGCTGTGGTGGTGCCCCACTGTGCTTTCCATGGGGGACGATGTCCCTCCTGCCCTGTGCCCTCCCCTCGCTAAGGCTTTGCAGCTCAGGCTGTGAGACAGCAGGTACCTCCTCGCTCCACCTCAGCGTCCAGTCCCAGGTGACCAGGGCCGAAGGCAACCCTACCTGCAACATCCAGCAGCTCTTCAGAGAGCACCTTTCAGCTCACCACGTTGTTCTCACTCACACCCACCCACCCGCAACAGCAGTTAGCAGCCCACGTGGACCACACAGAGAACTCCAGCTGCATACAAACAACATACCCACTAATTATGAACAAACCAGCTCTGAGACCTCTGGGCCATCCGAGTCTCCCCTGAAGCCCCAGCATCCCAGCTCCTCGGCATTGGTGGGTTTATCCCCAGGGTCCCTTTATCCAGGGTGTGAACACCCTGTTGGTCCTCACCATCCTCTTCCAACACCTTTCGCACATACATCGCCTTTCCTCCCACCTTCTCCAGCCCCTTACAGCCATGCCCGCCCGCCTGCCTGGCTGGCCATGCTGGTACCAGTAACAGCAGGAACCCCCACGGAAGAGGGCCTTGGCAAGGGATAGCTCTGGAAAAATAAAAAAAACCCATAACATACGTGTGGTTTTGCCAGCTACTGCTCAGAAAGGACTGTTCTACCTCCCTAGGCTCTTCTGCGTGCACAATAAGCCTCAGCAATTCATCAGTAATGCTGTTCAGGTAAGATCAGTATAAAATTTATCTGGTTCTTTACTTAGACTTCTCAATTCCTTAAGAAAATTAAGGAAATTAAATTAAACTAAACGGAAAGGCCCAGTTTCAACCTTTTTAACATCTTTTCCTGTAGCTGCTTTGAATGAGCATTTGGCATTGAGAACTTTCCCATATACCCACAACAGGGGCTGGGAATGTGCCACCTGGGCCACTCAGTGCTAACTGTTGCTGCAGGGTTGTGTCCCATCACGCAGAATTATATACCTGGTATTGTTGTATTATTCTTCTTTGAGGTGAGAGGAATCATGCTTTAGAAACATCTGCAGTCCGTCCGATGATTTCCACGCCAAGATCCTACATCCTCCTGCAAAGTCACTGTAATGCAAAGTGAGTTTTTCCCACTTCTACTGCTCCTGGCTTTTCTTTCTGCCCCACTACAACTAATTCTGGTACTTGGCACCCCTCTGTGTGACTTGAAGTTATTGAAGATAACCTTTTGCTTTCAGGTTGGTCCCTCCCTTTTTTTGGGACATCTCACGGCTTACGCCAGTGTGCGTGCATCTCAGTTACGGTCGTTACCTTTGAGCTCTGGCTCTGGGTCTCTGCACCACCCCACATGGCTAGCAGTACGAGCTGTGCTTCAGACACTACAGCCCAGGCCAGGAGGATGCTTTCGCCTGGCAAATTCTACCCACAAGGCCACAGGCTTATTCTGGGCTGTCCCCATGTCTGTGCAAGCATTTTCTCCCAGCCCTCCGTCCCCACTGGTTAGACTTTCAGAAGAGTTTCACATTTGCTGGGGTGCTTCACCACTGATGTGGCCTTCATGAAGTCCTTCCGACTGGGGTGGAGGGGGGAACCTACAATTTGTACAGGGGAATAGTGTCCTTTTTTTGGAGTGTTCTTCCGTTTTCTGCTGTTTCTGCGCACCCGCCGCAGAGGTGAAGCTGGCGCACCACAATTTGCTGGAAGCATTTCTGCCCTTCCAGGCAGTCTCTACCCGCACGCGCCTGTCACGGAGATGCGAGAGTCCACCTGTTGCTTCTTGTGCAGCAGGTCACTGGGTATTTGCTGTCGCTTCATTGAAAAAAATTATGAAATAATATCTGGAAGGGCACTTGAGGCAGGAACTATTCATGCTGGCTAGAGGCGCTTATTTTGCCATCAGCCAGGTTTTCCTATGCTAAAGAGATGCTGAGCTAAAAATAAATGCATGTCCCATTAACCTCCAAGTGCCTCGCAGCAATTGCCTGGGGAAAAAAGGCAAGAGAAATGGGTAGAGTCTGAAACAGTAATTAACAGTGAATAGAGGCTGAAAGGAAAACATGGATGAGGTGGGAATTACAGAAAAAGCCTATTCCCAGCTGAGCTCTGTTCTCCGCACACCAAAGCTCACTTACACCTCCCTGGTAGGGGCTTGCAGCAGGACTGGTTTCTTCGCAGCCAAATATTTTCTGGAGAAAGAGCTCTTCTTTGCCATTTGGATTTGAGAGAGGTTACTTGCCTGCATTTTCATTGCCAGCCCAGGTTTCCTTGCCCTTGTCCTGAGCACACACCTGGGGCATAAGAAAACCAGTGATTCCCATTGCATGGAGAAGGAGCAGCGGGAGTCGGGGACCTGACTCACTCTCAAAGGCACAGAGGAAACCACAGATCTACGCTGAGCTCATTGACAAAACCTGGAGAAACCAAACATATTTTGAAAAACAGGCTCGTTTTGCCATATAAAATGTGGGTGGAAATTTTTTGGACCAGCTGTGCTCCTTACAAGACAAGAAGGGCTGCGAGTCACGCGGCTGGGGCGATTCATCGCATCCAGGCTCTGACCCAGCTGTTGGGCAGCTCCTCACATGCCAGGTTTGGCCCCTGTCCTCTCCCCATCAGCCCAGTGAGGTGCTGGGGGGTTCTTCCACCTTCCCTCACATGGTGGAGGCCCCATCCCTGGAGACATTCAAGGCCAGGCTTGATGATGCTCTGAGCAACCTGATCTAGTTAAAGATGTCCCTGCTTACTGCAGGGGGGTTGGACTGGATGACCTTTAAGGGTCCCTTCCAGCCCAACACATTCTCTGGTTCTGTGACTCTACATGCACTTGCCCATGGAGCTACGGCTCAGCCCCCACTGCCCAACGCCGAGGTTCTTGGCTGGAGGGAAGAGCACGGCTCTGCCCCCTCTCCCTTTGGAGAAGGCATGGAGGAGACACTGGGGACAACAGCTCCAGCTGAGGGTTGTGCAAATGCAGAGAGATGTACTGCTTGGGCGCTGCCTCACCCCCGTGCACAACACGGAGGAGGCAGGAGACGCAATCCTGAATCCCTCGGTCTCTCTGTGCCACCTACAAACCAGCAGCGCTAATAGTGCCTAATGATCTCACCTCCAGCGAGTGAGTCACCTTGGCAAAGGGCTCAGAAATGCTGCCTGGAAGGTCCCGCAGAGGCGTGCTGCTCTCTCCCGCATCCAGGGCCCGGTACAGCCCTGAAATGCAAAGGGGCAGGATGCTGTGTATGAATCCACAGGACTTCATTCAACGCAGCTGAAGTCTTAAATATGCTAAGCAGAAACTGGCTTCTCTAATTAAAAAAAAGCTCTTGGTGAAAGAATAATGATTTCCTTTTTTTTTTTTTTTTGCAACAAAAATGAAATTTTAATTACATCTGCGTAACTTGAGGCAGTTTTCAAATAACTGGGGAGTTTTTGATCACGGTTTTTTTGGAGTATTTGGGATTCAGCACCTCAGTCTTTTAAATATGTCTGGCTTCTAGTGAAAAATAATTAATGGCTACAACCATGTGATTAAATGGTGCTGTGGAGGACTTACCTGCAGCCATTGCTGAAAGAGGAGCCTTGTAAGATCAAATTTCCTACAAATCCCACAGTGACTGCCATTCTTCTAACTGGAGTGCCTGCGATACAATAAAGCAAATAGAAAAGCCTACACTAGTTGCAGTTAGGATTTAAAAAGGGTAGCTAATTTTTCTAATTGGCTTCTCCCTTCAGAGAACAGAGAGAGGATCACCACTAGGACCACCGCAGCTTTCCCAGAATTACTCGAGCTTTGCATTTGCACCGTCCATAGCATCTTGGGGACGTTTTTAAATCCTGTCAAAAACATAGTGACCTTTTCTTTCTTGCAGCTTGATGGGTATTCCCAGAAAAAATAAACTCAGTTTGATCTCTTGACATTTCTTCTGCTATATGCCCAGGTTACTCAAAGGCCATATCTACATGGTATAGAGAGAGGGAGGAAAACAAACCGCCTTCCCAGGGCTCTGTGGCTTTGCATTAACCCAGCCTGGAACAACGATGGCCTCTCTCCTGCACTCTGCAACACATAACAGTGCCTTCCCTCTTTGCTGTCCGAAATTAAATGCTTGAAGATCGTTGGCTTTGTTTTGGCCAAGTTTTGCTTGCTTTTCGTTGCCTTTATTTCACTATGGGTCTTTGGTTTCGCCTGCCTGAAACTGGAAGAGCATCAAATCATATATCCAGATTGAAATGCAGGAATCTTTGCATCTAAGGAAAGCTTTCTATTTCTTGTCATGTTGTTGGAAATGATTGCTTGTTAGGGATTAAAAGACAACAGTTTTGAGACAAGTGTTGACCCTCATTTCTCAGGGCATAACACTCCCTTCACTTAATACAGGTATGGAAGAAGTTTTACGGGGAGGAAACTATGTAGTAATAGCAGCGTCCAGGTTTCTTGTCCTTTCTTGGAAGCAGCTGGTCTAAGCTGCTTTTAGACAGAGGATTCTGCTCTCGAGGGAATACCAGTCCCCACCAGTATTGCCAGTCCTCTGCTCTTTGCTAATATATCGTGGTTTATACTCTGCCTTCTGTATTTTTCCTTTTTATTTCAAAGCAGGCGTATGTGGATAGATGTGGCAGCCCAACAGGTCTTCCATTCTTTTCCATCCATCCATCCATCCTTCACCCCAAATCCCAACCCATCAAAAAATTGCATTTAGCGACATTTACTCAGTGCCACAGCAAAGCAACAGCAACACCGAGGCAGATGCCAGGGAATCCCGGCCTTAACCCAACCCTTCTAGACACATGGCTGGGCTCTCAGGACAGGGAGGAAGCAGATGTACAGCCTGACAGCGGAACTGGGGGCTACAGATGAGCTCATGAGCCTGAGCGTGGCACTGAAAGCAGCTACGACACGCTGTCGGAATAAAACCTGTACTAGCGACTGGTGCAGCTGCATCTGAGCAGTACCACCAGCAGTCGGCCTGGCAAACTGCACGAGGGCTCTGTTGTTTTCCACACCACACCACATTAATTATTTACATTTTTTCTGGGACTTCGGCAGGTAATCTTAAAAATATTTCCGCGGTGAATATTTGTTAAATTATGCATGGTGTTTACTTTCAGACTTCTGCAGTTCTGTCACCTTTCGTGAATATGAAAAGCAGAAAATTTAGAGACCTGTCTTTCTTTTGATGGCAAAATTTTCCAGAGTGATCAGCCTGGTTATAGAAATCCGTACTTGTGCTGGCACTGCCATTTACTTCAGCGGGACTTCTTCAGTGAGTGAGGATGACCTGTGTCAATACGGGGCTGAAGCATCACTTCCTTTGATGAGGAAGGATGGGAGAGCAGGTCGGCACTCCCCGGAGGTTGCCGTTTACGCCTGAACTGCCTCAAAACACCTCCAGCATCAAAATTAATGTTGAAACTTCAAAATAATGGCAAGTCTGGGATATAATAAATAATAGCTGCTAGGGAAGGAGCTGGAGTTTCAGCCCTGATGAGGGAAGGGGCACAATCATGTCAGAAATGAGAAACCTGCCACATACTCTCTCTTCACCTGTTTTCCAAGAAAACCTGCCTGTGGCTTTCTCCTGGAAGCCCTGGTACATCTTCAGGCCCTCAGCATACAAGCTCGATGTTCCCAAATGTGTTTGTTCTGGGGAATTTGGGAACATGAACCCCGATGCACGAACAGGTAACATCCCCCAGGAAGGTACCCAGGCATTGCACCCGCTTTGCAAATAAGGCCTTTCATTGCTTATGAGACGTGAATGAAACAGCAACTGAATTTCCTGTAAACCCAAGACAACTGATATAAGTCTTGCTTTTTCTCGATTGTTGCCATACTGAGAGGAGGAATGTGTCAGTCAAAACAAGACCCAAAATCTGCAACTGGGATTCTCACAAACACTCACTAGTTTGCACCAGGGCTAGAAATGCCTTCATTATTATATCTTTTTTAAAAAATCACAGCTTTCTAAAAACAAGTGTACAAACTGACACAATAACTAAAAACCTTGGGTTTAGGGGTTTGTGTTTTTTTTTTTTTTTGAAAGAAAATCAGTTTCCCAACGACTTCCAGCAAAAATACTTATTCTTAAACAAGTATTTCAACTTATATTTGTAGTTCAAAAATCCAAATGTAAATTCTCCCTCCAAACCCATTAAGGGATTCTGAACTTCCCTGGAAGTGTTCAAGGCCAGGCTGGATGGGGCTTTGAGCAGCCTGGTCTGGTGGGAGGTGTCCCTGCCCATGGCAGGGGGGTGGAACTAGATGATCTTTAAGGTCCTTTCCAACCCAACCCATTTTATGATTCTATGAACAAAAATATAACTAAGTAAAGAATACCTCCCCCAAAAAGTAAATAAAAGTTTTAAAACACTTGTGTATATTGAAAGCCAATAGCAATACACGCAGTGGAATGTGTTTGTCTGGCAAAACCTTCCTGTAGTCAGCTGGGCTGCATTTCCACGGCGGAGCCTGCTGGCTGCAGGGTGGGAGTTGTCAGAGCAGATGTAGATGTCTAGTGACGGAGAGAAATAGGCACTTCCAGGACATGACACGTAGCTGTCTAAAATAGATCAAACAGATCGCAGCTCCTAAAATACCTGCTCGTTTTCAACTCTAGAGCAAGCCTGGGTGGCAGGCTCTGATGTAGGGGTCTGGATGATGTCAGGGTTGTCCTTAAAGGCAGGTGGGGCAGATCCCAGCTGGGAATGAGCTGTCTCTTCAGATCCAATCCACTGCAGGAGCAGGTAGGCGTGCCAGAAATTGGCCAAACTCCACCCCAAAGGCAGGTGGGAGGTTTGCTCCGCTACTCCCTTTTATGTGTTGATAACCTGTAATATTTTTGATATTAATAATTCATAGCGCCAAACTATTATGTACCTTAAGAGTCTCATGTTTCCCTGCCTCTGGAAACACCTCCCCTGGGACCATTTGGAGGTGTCACACTGCCAACTCACATTGTCACCCTGAGTTTGGCTGCTGGACCCAAGTGTTGTTCCTCCTCTGCAGTTTCCAGCTGTGAGTTTATCCTCAGATTGGTCCCCTGGTACCCTGTTCTCCACCTTGCGCTGCTGGATGCAGTTGGATTCCTGCTACTTCAGTCCTCCGGGGCACCTGATTACCATCCCCCCATCTCCCCCCGGACCAACAAAACCTCACAAGTTTGTGTCAACACCAAATTTAATTGGCATCCTTGCACACTGTTCCAGGTCGCTACTGAAGGGCTGACCTCAGAAGAGATGTTTTCTTTAAATCAGACATCATAAAAAGGATACCCAAGTTGCTGGATTCTTTTTCCCAAGCTATAGCTTAAAAATATTCTAGTCCTTAGACAGTCACTGGCAAATTATGCCTTGTTACACTAAAAGGATTGTTTTATCAATTGTTCTTTTTAAAACCCAGGAACTAAGGATTATGTAGAAGGATTATACTGGTAAAATTCTATATTTTGTTCTACATATTAATGCATCAAGCAGGTATTTTCCTGAAGAAATCTTCCTGTATTGCAATATGACAGAAAAGTATTGTAGCCCCGATTACTAATACCTTGCCAAGCATCTCAGTGTATTGAGATCATCATTATTTACCATTCAGACTCCATGGCAACACTGCATGTAAATATATTTACTAATATTCTTATAAACGGAGATTAAGGCTTTGCACATTCCAGCTGTGAACATGCTGGGAGAGGAAATGGGGACTCCATCTGCTACTGTGTTTGTTCAGTTGGCTGAAGAAAATCAAACACCAATTTAAAGGAATATTTCATTAAAGAAAAGGGATTTTATTCTTTGAAAAAAAAATCCAGGTTATCAGTTGGCTTCTTGTACTCTTCTAGTCCATTTGGAGCTGCTGCCAGGCAGGATAACAATATTGATCTCTCTTGGTTTTGCTGCAGTTGCTTCTTTGTCCAAGTGTATTAATTGCCAG
Organism: Rissa tridactyla; assembly: GCF_028500815.1. Taxonomy (NCBI): domain Eukaryota; kingdom Metazoa; phylum Chordata; class Aves; order Charadriiformes; family Laridae; genus Rissa; species Rissa tridactyla. The sequence continues at coordinate 177,571,608 of NC_071466.1, forward strand.
TATCAGTTGCGTACTGTTGGATTTGTGTCCGGGGTGTCCCCTGCAATGCCACCCCAACCCCGCGGTGCCGGGCACTGTCAGCGCTGGCTGTCACTGCTCCCAGCAGCCAAGGCAGCCCCTCAGAAATGCTGAATCTGCATGGGAGCTGGGAATTGCTGAGAGCACCGGGAACAAATACACATCCATCATCCTACAGGGACAGCACGCAGAGATGGGCTCATAGTTTTTCTACTTTACGCTGTCCTGCCCATGGTCTTTAACTGGCGGCAGCATCACGTTAAGGTATTTTATAAAACATTCCAGCCCACCAGCATTATGTGAGTTTAGGTTCCTCCGTGGTGGTGATGGGAGGCTGTACTTTTAATGAGTTTCCCTGTGACCTCTGTCAGGAGCTGGTAGTTTCTTGCACCAGGGAAACATTAGAGGAATCCAGAAGAAAAAATAGCTGCTTGCTAGAAAAAAATTGGCATAAGAAAATGAGACTTAGCAAGGAAAGAGAATAAATGTATGCTGCTGGGGCCCGTTTCTCTACTCCTTCCCAACAGCTCTGGGCCATGTTAACCCTTGCAGGCTCAGACGAGTTGCTCCCGATGTATAAAGGTATAAAGGAGCTCGCAAGTAGGTTCTTGCTCCTGCCTCGTCTCTCCTGATCTGAGTATTTGCATTACAAAGCAAATGCTCGGTTCTGCAATTTGAGCTGTACCTGTGTACTTCCTAAAAGCAATTTAAGAACTAAATTTAAGAACCATCAAACAGGCTCTGCCAATCCCCAGGAGGCAATGATATTTAAGCATGTAAAGGCAAGATAGTTTTGCTTCCTTGTCAAACCGCAGGGATGAAATTAAAAGTTCCGGATATTTGCCTTGACTAACAAAATCAAGAATTAAGTTTAACGTATCCGGTCCCGACATCAGGAAAACTGATTTGTCTTGCAGGTGCTAGAAAGGCAACGTGGCACAATGTTGTCACACATTGGGCCGTTCTCTTCTCTCATTCTCTTCTGTGAGTGTCCGAGCCTGACTAGGAGGAAAGAAAATTATTGCTCACAGATTTGCCCTGTCCGTTGGAAAGCTGCACCCGGCTGCTCCCTGCTTCCCCCCTGGGCGCTGTTAGCGGCGATGCGTGTGTGATTCAGAAGCTGCAAGTAAGGAACAATCTGCAGCCAACGTATTGCTGCTGATGCAAAGAGGGCACCTGGAAAGACTGACACAAATTCATATATCAACGGCTCCCATAATCCTTTCTTGGCAGGGAGGGTGGACAAATGACCTAATAGGTCTTTTTCATCTGGAATATCTATGAACCTGAAAATGGTGCTGAATTGATTTCCTAAAATAGCACTTTCATCACCGCCTGTGTTTCTTAAGCCGATGCTTCAAAACCAGAGCATTTCTATGCTCACTCAACTTTGTTATTTGTCCCCATGAACTCCTCTGGAATTGCCAGCATTTGGAAAAAAAAAAAAACAAAAAACCCTGAAGGTGAATGATGACAGAGTTGGAGATCTGGGGCCTACTGATCGATGTCCCTCTAATATGATTAGAACATTATCCCAGGTACACACTGCGTATCACTGTCCTATATTACTGTTTCTATTATGAATATAACAACTGACTGACGGATGACAAAGCAAATTACTCCAGGCTTTTGATGAACATGAAGAAGGTACTTGTTTATCCAAATATAATTAGGGGCTGTAATTTCACTGCCCTTTGAGAAACAGCCTCCAGCATCCCTTCAAGTCTCTTTGCCTGTGCGTGGAAATCTCCCTGTTATGGGTGGCAGGGAGGAACGCCAGGACTCCTCCTACCCATACTTTCAGAGATGGGATGCAGGCACCTTCCTTCCCTCCATGTTCTCTGGGGGAATATCGCCATGTCCTCTTGGTATGCAGAAGAAACTCAGATATTTTTTTTCTTACATTTCAGAGGGATGGAAACCCACGCAGGACAGTCTGGCTGGTTTCCCATAGCATTACTTGGGCTGGACCACAGAGGTTTGGGGCATTATTGGGCACATCCACTGCAGGCAGTGGAGCAGGGCGCAGATGTGGTGGGCTAGTGTCAGGTTGGGCTGCCGAGTCACCATGTGCAGCCTCACGTCTGGGAGGTTCCTTGGGCGGTGACCATGTCAGCGAGGTGCCTGCTCAGCATTGTGCTGGGCACGGATCAGAAGTTTCCAGTTCTGGAGCAGGGTGAAGGGGAGCTCAAGACTTCCTGGGCCATGCTGTGCTGCATGCTGGGGACATGCCTCCTGTCTTGCCTTGGCGCACGGGCAACAATGACGTTTCCAACCTCCCAGAAATGTGACCTGGGTAGGTCTTTGTGAAAACTAGGCATTACAGCAGCAGGAGCATTAGAACACATAGCAAGGCAAGATAATTTCCAGGCCTTGTTATGAGAAAGAAAAAGCCAGCAGGAAAAGGGGCAGAGAGAAATGTGCTGCTGCTGGGAGTGACAGGACAACATGACAACAGGACCTCTTCAGCACAGCACCTTCCCAAAAATAGCCTGGGGTGGGGAAGACCAAGCTCTCCAGTCTCAGCCACCCATAATTGTCTCTTGACTCACGGTTCTGTGCAAGCAAAAGTATGTGGTGTCCTCAGGTTTCGTCTCCCAACCCACAGCCTCACAGGCCAGGCCCAGCTGCCTGTGGGATCTGTGATCAGCTGCAGATAGCGTGGATCCATGCTCAAAACAGCTCAGCAAGAAGGGTCCTTCCTCGCACTGTGGCTTCTCTCATAAGCTTAACATAGAATCATAGAATGGGTTGGGTTGGAAGGGACCTTAAAGATCATCTAGTTCCAGCCCCCCTGCCATGGGCAGGGACACCTCCCACTAGACCAGGCTGCTCAAAGCCCCATCCAGCCTGGCCTTGAACACCTCCAGGGATGAGGCATCCACAGGTTCCCTGGGCAACCTGTGCCATTGTCTCACCACCCTCACAGTAAAGAATTTCTTCCTAATCTCTAATCTAAACCTCCCCCTTTCAGTTTAAAACCATTGCCCCTCGTCCTATCAACGTTACACATTAGGTCTGAGGTGTTAAGACGGGCCCATGTGTTCACTGCATGGCCCAGCACAGTGTTGTCTCTCCAGGTGGAAAAGGAGACACCGGCATGGCAGGGAACCAGGAGATCAGGTCGGAGAGCCGGCTAAGCAGTAAGCACAGCTGGGGTGACCACAGAAAGAGAAGCAGAGGACCCGCATCGCTGGAGTGAGGTTTGGATAATTTTACTTGCTTCAGCACTTTTTCAGCATTGGTGAGGAAATCACACACAGTTGATCTATGGAGAAAAGGCATTTTATCAAACTACGGCTTTATGCAAACTAATCAATAAATGGTGTTTGAATGGTAAGGTTTCTAAATTCCTAAACTGGTAGCATCCCTGCAGTCTGATGTTAGCGGAGCCATTTAAGTGATTTGCAGCCTTGTGCTCAGCCCAAAACCCATCTGTCATCCTGTCTGTAATTTAGTCTTGCTCGGAAGATGAAACATCTTTTCAAAATTCATCACGGTTAGTGAAATGGAAATAGCTACATTTCTATTCAGCCTCTTTTAATATTTTTCTTTGGCTTCCCCCCCCTATTCTGAGAGCACAATAACCACTAGGAAAAGCTATTTCAGCAAGCACCTTGATTCTCTGGTGCTCGGTTAGGACCGACCTGTGCTATTCCTTTCTCTTCACCTTCTTGTGACCAGATGAGGACTATGATTTTACTGTGGTTTTCTAAAAATTTGGGGTTTCACCTCAGCACTTCCAGCCTTACCCCGTAGACACTTAGATGGGAATGATTTCTACTGCACACTTCTTTTTAACTGAAAAAAAAAAGAGTATAAAATTGCTCTGCTTATTCAAGAAGGAAAATGACCTTCTATCTGCAGTGGAGCACGAGTTCCTTCCTTTGTTCTTACTCCTGGGAATGTTGCAAAATAATAATAGGATAATCCTACCCATATTTGGATATGCCCACATATTTGTTACCAGCCCGGGTGGGGCTCTGCGTATTCAGCAGGGCTTTGCGGCTGGAAGTGGGCACTGATTTTGCTAGGTTGGGAGAGAAAAATATGCCTCCCCTCTTGTCTTTACCTGCCATTTCCTAGATAAGCTGTGCAAATAGTCCCGTGCTTGATTCTCTTTCCCTGGAAGCCCTCTCTCCACCGTCCATCACCTGGTCTCACACTACTGCCGTGCCTCTGCCTCCCTCCTCAAGCAGCTGCCTCCTGCAAGCTCCATCCCTGCGTTTCTTTCTCTCCGGCGCAGCCTTGGAAAGTCTCGATGCCAAGTTTTTGTCAAGGTTGTCCAAGCAGCCTGGAGTACAACTAGACACAGAACTTTATTGTGCTGTCCTCAAGGTCCTGCTTTTATTATTAGACTTTGCCCACTGTTTGGCTACAATGTTTGAGATCGAAATTTTAGCTCCATCTCAGCTTCCCTATTACACAAACCAAATGGAAATCTGCTGATCAGAACTCCCATGTACTTTGAGGGGGCTAGGATTTCAGCCGGCTGCCTCTTTGAAATACACCTTTCAGTACTGGATCCTTGCCCCACATGCTGCTGGGGCGGTCAGTCCTTGGGTAAGGTCACTGGCAGCTTCCAGCCCACCTATTTTATTGCGTTTCTTGTGTTTCTGAACTCATATTCTGACAAGGCGCTGGAGTACGAAGATGACCTTTGGTCTTCAACCAGCATCCTGCAGCGAATCCTCGACCCAGAGTGTATCACTGGATTTTAGTGAGGACACCATACACAGCGCAATCCCACATCAAAGTAACGTATAAATGCAAGTTTATATATTTAAAAATGCAGCTTTTTTTTTTTTTTTTGTAAGAGGTAATTCTCAGTCTGCCGCTGTAAATATACAGAAACCCACTGCCACCAGTGGAACGAGAGAGATGCCCACCCGTGCCTGCCAGTGCTTCTGCAGCACACAGCCCGCCTCCGTCACCTCCGAGCTTTCACTCCCTGTGCCAGGGCAAGCCAGCGGGATTTTGCTACATTCCGCTTAGCTCTGCAGTCGAGACGGTTTGGAAAGATCTGGGTCAGGTTCAAAGGAAAAGCACTTTATCAAGTAAAGCACTAGGGTTTGGTTTTTTTCAGAATGCGCTTGTAAAAATGAACAACAATATGCAGCCAGGAGAGGCTCTCTCCCTGTCCTCAGCAGAGCACATGGACCTTGCAAAGGGCAGAGCTTTTTGTCCTCCCCTCTGTCCTGCTAGGACACAAGGGCTCTGACCCCCAGAGCACTGTGAAAGAACTGAAGAGAGCAAAGAGAGGGGGGTGCAGAGACCCAAGTGCTTTCTCCATCCCTACCAGTACCTTACCGGGTAGCCCTGGGGCTGTTACAGTACTTCTCTGAGTTTTTTTCCTTTTGGTGAAGATGAGGCTGGTGTTACAAAATTCCTCACCAGGTTCTTTGACTGGTCAGTCATGCATCTGCGTTAGCTGAGTATTGCCATCTTGAACGTTGTGTTTGCAAACCTGGTTCCTGCGGCTCCTCTCCACTTCTGGCCTGCCCTCCTTGGTCCTATTTCCTTTGTATCCAGAATAATCACAAGCATCTGCTACCCAGAGTCAGCAACTTTCGCAGATTATGCAGCTTCTGAGAGAGTGTTGGCCTATTTTATTTTGTCGATACAAAGATAGAGGCTGTGTTTACCATCTGAGCTGCTGCAATGCCTTCTGAGGCATTTGTTGGAAGACCTGTATATCTCAGGTTTTTGTACTCTGCCAGGCACAGAGACAAAGGGAGAGGAACAAATTCTGGGAAGAAAGGGAGCAACATGAAGAAAAACTTAGTTTGCCTGCTATGGAAGGTCTACATCTTTAACCATATAATGACACAAAGAAATAAATAATGAGCCTGGGGTGTTTGGTACGATGAAGCTGCATTAGAACTGGGCACTTCAAAATAGCGCAGAAAAAAAGGGGCCAAAACAGTGCTGGATGAGGCTCGTGATCTGGGGAGGGTAACAAACAAGTGAGGATGTATGGATTGGGATCTGGATTTTGCAGCTGAGGTCCAGCTCTTGGAAAGAAAGGCAAGGGACCTGAGAGACTGCTGGCTCATGTCTGCGTGGAATGAGTCAAAGATAAAACACCTATTTTATCCAGAAGGGCAAAATCTCTTCACCCCCGCACCACCCTGGGGGAAATATAGGGTAATTCTGTTGGTAACACCAGAGTTATCTGCAGATTCACTGGTCTGAATGGGTTCAGCATCTTCTCCTGTACAAGCTGAGGTCTGCAGCACTGAACAGGCCAGTCAGCAGCGTAAGAAAGGTAAGACTTCACCTGCCGGAAGATGATAATAGAAAGGAAAAGGAGATTTTCAGAATTCAGGTCCATGGCTAACTGGCTCCACATGCAAATATTTTCATAAAAAGGCTTTTAGTTCCCAGGTTGTACTTATTTCTGAGTACTCATATTATCACACTTTGCCTTTCAATATTTGTTTGCTTGCCAGGTTATATTGGCTGTTAAAAAGACCTTGCCTCTAAGGCTTTCTGTGCCCACTATGATGCTGCCCAAAATGGCAGTACTCTCGCCTGTTTCTGAAATGTCAAAATGTATTTTCCTCCTATGGGATAGAAGTAATTTCTGAAAAATAGACATTTAAATACTCAGCTAAAAAGAGCATTTTCATCATGTTGACCAAACCAGACTGCAAGCTTCTATTCCTACTTTTATCTTCATTTTCACATACTGCATTTTTGTATATAGCATCCATAGGCATTAGCCCCGAAATATCAAAAAGGTGAGTCTAACTTGTAGTTAAAGACAGCATTGTGACCATTTCTCTTAACAGCAGTTTACATTTGATTTTCATGGAAATTCATTAGTACCGGAGGAATCTTTTAGACCAGCTTCTGAAGGATTGTTCCTAGCAGTTTATGTTCCAGTGTTCTGGCGAGCCAACCTTCGAAGTCCATCCAGCTTTTGAAAGTCGGATTAAACAGTTAGGCAAGACAAGCATGAAGGTAATTCATATCACCTCATTTCAGCCATCTGAAAAGCCACCCCACCAAAAAAAAGAACCCCCCCCCCAACCCCTGCAATCTATTCTTTGGTGAAACAGTTTGGGAGATTGGACAAAATTTCACTAAAAAAACCTTCACAGAATATCTGAAAATAATTTGACAAGCTGCTGAACCACAGTGTTTATCATCTTGTCTGCCTTAAATTTGTTTGCACTCACTGCCATAGATTGGTATCAGAAATTTGCTATCGGAACAAGTGTCTGAGACACATCACATGAGTTACGCTGGCAACATCCTGCCGGCTGCGTGATGGTTTCACACCATGAACTGCAGTTGTGTAACACAGCAAGATGCATCTTTAATGCGGCACGGATTACAGTAAACTGCAACATAGATTCCATATACAGTATGCTACACAAAAAAGAAACAACCACCCCAAAAAGGATATTTCTAAAACACAACTGGCTCCTTCTTTCCAGAAATGTTGGAACAGCATCAAATATTCCAGCCAGATATATGCAGGCTGATATTCCCCTGTCCCTCAGTGTGCTCCTGTACAAGTTGCACATTGAGCATTGCATTTTTTTTGTCATTCTCACCTACAGATGCTCCAGACTCAATTCTTGTACACGGGCAGAATAAGCAACAACGGCACTGGGTTTTGAGAGTTTTGTCCTTCTAAACTGCTGGAGAGAAAACAAAATACCATCATTTTCATAGCAGCTGTGTGATGACATCAGGTGCCAGCCCTACAGGCTCCAGGGCATCAGGGGCTCTGTGAACCAAGGGTGCAGGAAGCAGTCTAGCCACTGCAGTGTGGATCTCCACGCAGATTAATTTGTCCTCCTGAGAAGCACACATCATATATAATGCCAAGACGTGGCAGAAATGAATGGCTCCGGATGCCTTCTCACTTTGGAAACCCATTGTCACATCCCAGGTAGCAATATTCAGTCTCAGGGTGGAGCTTCAGGATGGATTATTACTTTCTTGCCCTCCTCCCCAGCATGCCTCTTTGGGACTGCTGGGCAGGGATTCTGCAAGAGGAACTTTAATTTGAGAAGCGCTACAGAAATGTCAGATTACGCAGCAAAATATATTATTCTGCCAGAAGATATTCTTCTTCACCACTGCCTGTGGGAACAGTTCCAAGCCCAGTAACTTGCTGTTGTTGGCAGTGTTGCTAGACCAAGAAAATAATGTTTGAAAGCATGAGGTACCCTCTAACTCGTGAACTTTCCCATCAAGTTGACATACAGTAGTGGTGCAAAATGCAGCAGCCTGCAGATAAACGGAGAGTGAGTTTCCAGTGCTGTCAGTCTGGCACCTTTTCTGAGCTCTAAATTCTCCTGAAAATGTAAATAGGGCTGGTGAGGAGGAGAGCTAAATGCAAAGCTGGTATCTTTGCTTCCCATCAAAATGCTAAAATTAAATCCTTTTTAGTAAGAACTTCCATTCAAGAGTAATTTCAACTATGAGAGACAAGTACATTGTAACTATCAAAATAATTTATCTTTTTTTTTTTATCAGGGGAGAAAATAAACTGGAAAATAAATTCTAGGATAATATAAAGCCATTTAATTAATATATAGCATTCCATATAAGTTTTTGGGGTTTCTTTTCTTGTGCTTGGGATTCTTGCAGCCAAAGGTCTGGCAAGTTGTAAATAAACAGATCAAGGTACTGCATTTTTTCTCCTCTTCAAGAGTGTATGTAGAAACAACAAACTAAAAGGGAACAGGGACAGAATGATCTATGCAGTTGCTGCAAGGACTGCCTGCTCAAAGTTGGAATTATGGGGGTTTTATGCGTCATCTGACCTTGGTCATTGAATGAATGAAATGAAGCAAAAAGGCAAGATACAGTTTTCTTGCTTAAAATAATTCATAATTTATAGTGACAGCATGCAATGTGTGATAGCATACTAGCAGAAGAAGAGGCATATGATGCCTGCACATGGTGAAAGGAGATGGGCTCTTACCTGGTTGCCCTCATTCTGTTGGAGCTTCCACTGAGTCTGAGCCTTGTCTGGATAAGGACCGCAGAACCAGGCTTGCATCTGCTTTGGAGTCCTCAGCTGAGATGAAGCGATTCACCTTCGTACTTCTCTCTGACAGAGAGGGGTTTTCCAAGTGATCACACAGGATCAGACCTTTGTTAGGTCTACTGAGAAACCTCAGCCATTACAATCTACATGAAGAAAAGGTGGAAGAAAGGAAACTTCATTATTCTCATTATAGAAAGAAGGAACAAAAGACCAGAAGATGCAGAGCATGCAGAATTAAAGCTCAACCTGTTGAGTCGCAGCCCATTGCTGAAGTATCTGCCCAGTCTTTCTCTCTTAAAAAGCTCCCAACTTTAGGATCCCACTTCTAAACTCCGCCAAAACCTTTGTGGGGCATCTGTGTGTGTGAACATGTGTATGCCATTGAGCAGAGAGAAGAGGAAGGGAGAAAAAGAAGAGTATGAGACAGGGAAGGAATACAGAATAAAATACTGATACCTGTCACTGTTATCAATAGTACAGAGTTACAGTATCAGCTCTGTGCATTACCTTTTTTCTTGTGATAAGGCAATTGAAGGAGGATATATAAACAAAAGCTGTTGAGCACTGAGCTCAAGGATGTTGGTTTCTTGTAGACTCATCGTAGCTGCAAGCACTTACTGAAGGATGTCTCAAAACTGGGCCATTGATAAGTTCTGTCTTCTACCTGGACTCTTCTGTTACCTGATAAGAGAGAGGTGATGCTTTCTGTGGTCTTGCTTATGTGCCCATGTGTCTGGTTTACAGAGCTGGCAGGAACTGTGTTACTTCTCTATTCTCCACCTCGACTTAGTTAAAATCCACCAGCAGTTTACAGTGTAGAGGGGGAGGAATGGCACAGGCAAGAGACAGACTGGTAGGCAGCCAGACAAAAAGCGTGAGCTCATAATTACGATTTCCTTCAGAGAAGCAGCTAAGATTGTCTGGATTATTTCCCTAACGTCTGAGATCCTGCATATGAAGATTTAACATAATTCACATGAATATTGCATCTAAGAAATTGCATAGCATATTTTCACACAGCCCATTTCTTCTCTCCTTAGAATCTCTCACCTGAAAATAGTGGTGCTAAATGGTACTAAGAAGGAAAAACCTTACCCAGACAAGTTGCTTGACCACTAAAAATCCATTCTACCCTCATGCCAGCTGTCAAAAGTTCAGTGTGATCTGAAACTCACATGAATCAAGGAAAACCATAATTTTCCTCCCTTCCTTCCTTGTTTCCTTACTCTCTCCCTTCCTTCCTCTCTCCCTTTCTGTCTTTCTTCCCCTCTCTTTCTCCTTCCTTCCATTCACCCATCTTCCTTCCTTCCTTCCTTCCTTCCTTCCTTCCTTCCTTCCTTCCTTCCTTCCTTCCTTCCTTCCTTCCTTCCTTCCTTCCTTTTTTTCTTTCTTTCTTCCTTCCTTCCTTCCTTCCTTCCTTCCTTCCTTTCTTCCTTCCTTCCTTCCTTCCTTCCTTCCTTCCTTTTTTTCTTTCTTCCTTCCTTTCTTTCTTCCTTTTTCTTCCTTCCTTCCTTCCTTCCTTCCTTCCTTCCTTCCTTCCTTCCTTCCTTCCTTCCTTCCTTCCTTCCTTCCTTCCTTCCTTCCTTCCTTCCTTTTTTTCTTTCTTTCTTCCTTCCTTCCTTCCTTCCTTCCTTCCTTCCTTTCTTCCTTCCTTTCTTCCTTCCTTTCTTCCTTCCTTCCTTTCTTTCTTTCTTCCTTCCTTTCTTTCTTTCTTTCTTTCTTTCTTTCTTTCTTTCTTTCTTTCTTTCTTTCTTTCTTTCTTTCTTTCTTTCTTTCTTTCTTTCTTTCTTTTTCTTTCCTTCCTTCCTTCCTTCCTTCCTTCCTTCCTTCTTTCTCTCTCTCTTTCTTTCTTTCCTTCTTTCTCTCTCTCTTTCTTTCTTTCTCTCTCTCTCTCTCTTTCAATTAATACATTAGAAACTATGAGGTTGAAAGGAATTAAAGGCTAAAATCTCTATTGCTTAGGGTTATTTGTTGCTTCTCCAGAAAATTATTACTAAACCAACTCACCTTGCTAAAGTTTTCTCTTATAAGGAAGGATCACTTGTACAGGCCACTTGCAATGTGGATCCCAGCACTGGAAGTGCTTTCCCATGTGGATACACAGCTGTAGAAAAAAGGAACACAAACAAAACCTGGAAGTCCAGGAAATTTCGCGGTACTTAACGTTCAGAAAACATAGTTGTGACCAATCATGCAATAGAGTTTCATTCAACTCCATTGACTGGGAATAAAAGAGAATTGAAGAAACATGAGTGAATAGCAAATGCAATGTCCTGTGAGAGTTAAGAGGAAGGACCTGCTCGGTGTGATGATATCCTGACTTTAAGGACTAAGCACCCATTTTATTTCAGCTGCTCCTGATTTTTTTCTTCCATAGCTCTATTGCAAATCCTTATTCTTTGATTGTTTTTTTTTCTTTAGCTCTCCTAAGCTGCCACAAGTTCAACAGTATTCCTAAAGGGATTTTGACTCCCTTATCCCTCCCATGAAAGGATGCTCCTCTGAGCAGAAGTAGGTATCATGTTTCCTTCCTACCACCCTTGTTCCTGTCATCGGCTATTTAATTCAAATCCGAGTTATTTAAGGGATTGAGGAGCTTGACTTTCTAAACCCTACTTAAATCAAATTAAATTAAAAACATTCTGAAGCGTATCTAAATTCAAAATGGGGGCAACTCATCTTCTCCTGGGGCTCCCAAAAGGCAAAAAGCAAGTTACGTTTTTGCCTTGAGATCAATCCTGTCACTGTCTCCCTGATGTCCCTGGGAGGGGATTCACTCCAGACTGACCCTCAGATTTCTCTGAGGCTTTGGACTGAGAGATTTTTCAGGCCACGAACATCCCCCTCCCAAAGAGCCGCGTAGCTCTGGGGAGCAGGGGGAGAGTTTTGGGATGTGAGTATCACCCTTGAGGACCTCTGCTGTTGAGTTGGGAATGCAGATAAAACATTTCCACCCTAAGCATCCCTCCTGCACAAGATAAAATAAAGACCTTGAGTGTCTCCCCTCTCTGAGAGTACCTGCTGTAGCAAAGCCTCAAGGAGCTTCATATAAAATGTGTTTTTGTCTTAGCAACATTGCACTTAGTTTACTTTTGCAGATTAACGATGACTTTTTCAGGGCCTCTGGTCAGTGGCCAGTTGTAATTTCTAAGCAGCCCAATTTGAAGCTGCTAGTGAGAGCAGCTGCGCTTTAGCTTATCGCAACGTTTTGATCAGTTGTAAGTCAGGTTGACTGGCCCACCAAAACTATAAACCGCAGGGCTCTTTGAGGGCGATTATGATTGCATGGAGAGGTTTACTTAGCAAGAGGAAAGGGAGTGTCCCCCTTCCTCCTCTTTATTTAGAATCTGTGGAAATTATTAATTCTGATAGGTTGGGGGCAGGTGTAAAAAGCAGGGTTTTTTTTAATTTTTTTGATTATTTTTTTTTCAAATTCTCACATTTATTTGCCCAGCTCTAGTTCTGCTTCATTCAGATAACACCCGCCTCCAACATCACTGCACAAATATTAGTTCTCCCCTAATCTTTGAATTGAAAATGTGACGCATCTTACCCAACAACCAGAACGGATACCTCTTGGACAGACTTCTGTTCTTCTTCTAGAGGCTTCTCCGAGTTTTTAGGAGATTTTTGCCCTAGCTCCTCACACTGTTGTTAGTACTGTTATTGCTAAGGAAAAACAAACAACAGCAATAATAATAGTAATAATAATGATAATTGGTAATATTGATGTCTGACATCTTTCAGTCTAGAAAACTAGATTACAGTTTTCTCTTTTTATTTTCACTCATTTTCTATTCTGACTGCTCTTCTATTTTCTTCTCATTCGCCAGTCTAATATCCCACTCACCTTCCTTTCCTAGCACTTTCTTGCCTCATTCCACTTTGGCCTTGTAACTCACACACTGGCCATTTAGTTGCTATTCCTGATCTTTGCATCTCACACCAGAAAGAACAACTCTTCTGTTCCTCTGGAACCCACCAAAGACCAATGCTCATCTCACATGCAACCATGAGTAAAAATATTGATGATAACAAAGCTGGAGTTAGTATCTTCTTGGATCTGTTGGCTTAGAGGGTACATTACCTTCCAGCAGACTTTCCCAGCTGGATAATGTGTACATTTCAACATAAAAATCAGTCACGTACTTCTAATTCTCTGTTGCACAGAGCTATTGCCCTGTGGAAGATGCAGAAAGAGCACCGACTTAGGTAGAAGTATGGAAAACAAAAAGGAAAGGCAAAAATTCTTTATGCTAAAATGCTATAAAGCATTTCAGTGCACACAGAACTACGTATTGTTCCTAGGTTTACTAGAGCTTTGGTGGGACTTTGGGAAGAAAACGTTGAACCAGATGGCAAAGATTTATTTTAAAGTATCTTGAAAAGAATAATCTGTTGCTTTCAGAATAAAATAGACTTAATTCAATATTTTGTTGAACTGATAGTGTCTGAAGTTTGACCTCTGAAGTTTCCTTCTCATCCAGCTGTGACTCTTACAGAATGTGTGAAACACTCATGAGAAAAATACGATAAAATCTGATAGCACTTCCCTATTGTTTTGTTAAGGTTTGGGGTTATTTGTCTTTATCTGCCACTCTTTTTTAGCTCCCATTGCAGAAGAATAAGAAATGTCTTCCTTATCCCATGAATTCTTATATTCTCATGAAGATGGGATCTTTTTATTTTCATTGTGTGAGGCCAGCATTGGCAAAACTGATATTGACACTGGGTCAGCCCAGGATGCAGTCTGTGCTAGGTGTTCCTCAGTCTCCTCTCTTTCACTTTCTATGAATTAGCACGAAGAAAGAGGACCTGTTTATCTCACTCCCTCAAGGCAAACCCTCCTTATGAATTTCAGCTATAGGAAGGCCATGTTAGATCCAAAAAGACTTTCTCAACAGAAATCAATGAAATATGTATATTGCCAATAAAAAGAAAGATTTTGGAGAATTCACACTTTCCAGTGAGCAGCTGTTTCATTGGAAAATTCCTGACCAGCCACAGCATATGGAAAGACAAGGTCATCATGACTCTGTGTTGTCATCTCCTGTTCCTTGGAGGATTAATATGGATCAGTAATAACTGCAGCAGCCAGAGCCATTAATAATTGAAAAGGTGCTAATGAGCGCATTGATGAAGTCAGCAGAGTCAGAAATTTCTTACCCACAATAATTTTGTCTCTTTTTGGTCCTTTTTACACCATGGGCTAAGCGAAAAATTCAGTTTTTTCTGCTTGTGAGGCCTGACCATCCTTTAATAAACAGAATTATGTTTGATGATACTATGACTGCAAGTAGGTGCCTGGCCATTAAAATCCTGCCCGAGTTTCCCCAGTTTTCCTGCAACCCGTGCTTCTCCTTTGAAGTTCCATGAAGTTCATTAACTTAGAGACCTGAAACCATCTTTATTCTGTACATGACTTTATCCACGAAATATGCAGGTCATCAAAAAGAGGCGACTACATGTTCCCTGTACATGGCTTTCTTCTTCCTTCAGGCTGAGCAATCCTACCTGGTTAGGCCCTTTGTAACGCTTGCATGGCCTCTAGTAAGATCTACCACAAACTGAGAAAAATCTTACTCTCTAGGCTCATCTGCTATCTTCATCTTTGATGTAAAGTCAGCTTGAGCTGTAATCCAGGAAATTCTTGCTAGATGCTCAGGCAGATGCCCTTTATGGTCTTCCTCTGCTGAGGGCTCTGGGCTGGGTGCTGTCTTAACGAAATGACTATGCTGCATAGGGGAGCTCCTACCTCTCAGAATGGCTCTGCCAGGAACAGACAAACCTGCACCGAGCGATCTGCTGTTGGTTAAGGGCAGGATACGGAATGATATAGCAAAAGAAGAGCAAGAACAAGTAGGTAGTTTCATTTTTACAGCTGCCTCATCAATTCCCTTTAGAAAACCCTACCAACATTACATTCTTCCTACCCAAAATGTCTTTGGGGCTTTACTGGAGGTACCTTATATTAGAGTTTGCCTTGTTGTTTATTTTTCACCACCGTACATTTCATTTATGGCACCTGCAAAATGCCACCTGCGCTTGACAGGGATTATTCTGAATGCAAAGTACAGATAAATGCAAGGCCTGGAGCCTTGAAAAATGTTCAAAAAGCCATAATCATGACGTTAAGAACGGGATACACAGCATGCAAACCTAAGATTTTCCCCTAAAATTACACAGTGGCCATCAGTAGCCACTGGTTGTGATGAGGAACTTCTGAAACACACCAGGCTCCCATGGAAAGGAGGAGGGAACAGAACAAGAAGCAGTGTCAAGCTCCAGTTCGCAGGGCTGCAGGCAGAAATTTCTGTTTCCAACAGGAAGAAACCAATCTGTCAAGATAAGAAATAACAGAGAGTAATATATAATGTCTCTTGGTAGACAGGAACGTTGGAGCACAGTAGTAAGTGCTATCTCTTACCCATGAAGGCAAATGCATCAAAACAGCCAATGTGGGAGAGAACTGGGAGGGACGATAAGTGTGGCTGATGACATGCCGTTACTTAGTAAGGTGCGGTGCGTTCCTGCTCCAAGTGACCCACTTAATGGTTGTATACTCACAGAAAATATAACTGATGCAGAGGAGGCAGATAAAGTACACATGCTCATACTAAGGGAGAAAAGAACTTCAATTATAGTGTTCCAGGGCAATAATCCCATTAAACAAAGGCTGTGTACAGATGTGCCACCGATGGATGCACACTAACAGAATGAAAAAAAACAAAGGATGAAGAATCAAAGCAGGGAGCGCATCTGAAAGATGCCAAGCTGTTCAGTCTGGGATCTATGCAGGAATGCTTCTAAGGACCAGAGCAATGATGTGAAACTCTATCCTTTGCTGATCCGTGCCCTGCTTCCTGCCTGCCCCGAACCTCTGATAAAGCAAAGGTAAAGCTCCCTTTTAAAATTATTGGTCTCCTGTCACCTGCGCCACATGATTCCCTGGAGTGTGCAGTCACCTGTGCCAACACTTCAGCCAGTGTCCCTCCAATCCCAAAGCAACAAGTGAACATTTTACAGTCTAATAGCCAGCTTTATTGTTTTAATTGCTAAGTAATGCACCAAGAAGTTTAGGCTCCCAATCACCTATCACTGCCTGTGCTTCAATTATTTTTTTTTCCAGAACACTCTGAAGGCAAAAAAAAAGAAAAAATATAAACAGTGATAAGTAATCTACTGAGAGTAAAGAACGTATTTATACACATAGACATTGCAAGAAGCTAATTAGCTGCAGCCAGTGAATTAAAGTTCAGGAGGCCACACACATTTTTATTTCCTGAGAAGCTGATCTCCCATCTTAGTTATGTCTAAGGTGCCTTTTATTAAGGTACCAATGTTCAAATAGGAAATAGTTTTTGTTTTAATGACTTGTAAAACTTTACATCTTTCCTTACAGAACCCTCAGGTCCCTGCAGTAAGTGTTTTCCCAGCCACAACCCAGCAGATGTTTTCAGTTCATTGGTAGAGATAAGAAAACAAAAATATGGGTAACACTAATGAAGCAGTCTGATCTTACATAACAATTATCAATCACAGTTATTGATTACAGGAACTGAAGGCTAAAACTGCATTTGGAACCAGGTATAAAGTGACACACCAGACCGAAGAGCAAGGCAAGACCGCGACTGGAGGCCAAGTTCCGAGCGGCAACACGTCAATATTGCCCATTTTGGCTCTGGAAAAGTAGCCAGCAGGGCAGGGGTCAGACTGGTTATTTCGGAGCAGGAACGTGGGGAAAAGGAACAGAAGTGTGGCTGCTGCGCTTAGCGGCTAATGAGATCCTACGAGACTGAAAAGCATCCAGGTGGCTGGCTGCCTCCTGGGGCTTGGGAGGAATAGCTGTAGATTTAGATATTTTTGGAGTAAGCAATAGCAGACTCAATTTAATGAAGCAGGATTCCTCCAGTTCACTGAATGTCAAGAGCATGTATTTGCAAAGCAGTATTTCATCAACTCATATTTTACCATTTAGAAAAAAAATAGAGCTTTGAGCATGCTAGACATTCATAAATATTTGGAGCAGTACTTGCCTATGAATTTATATCCCATTTACAAAGGACTTAATTATTGTGTCACTATCAGTCTAATACAAATAATTCCACTTTAATGTTATAAAGTGCTCTGTAACTTGTACAGTATACTGTGATGTTCTAATGCAGATAGTAATGTCTGAAAATCTAATATGGAACAATGTAAAAAAAAGGTTTTACTGTTATGTAGCATGATAAAATGCAGTAGTTTATAGTAGTAAATATTTATATTAGTATTTTATAGTACCTAATAAATTGATATATGAAATGCACTGCTTGGATAGCTACAGATAATTTAAAAATAATATGTTAGCTTAAGTGTAACACTGGTTAAGTAGAGAAATCACAAGAACTCTGTGGTACACTTTACTTTGCAAACAGGTTAATAGATTGAAAACTAACGAAACTTCTCTAGAACTTTATGAATTCTGAAATTTACTAAAGACTTGTCATAAAATTCATGTATGTAATCCTGAATTTATAGATGACACCTCATTTTTACAGAATTAATTTCATTATGTCTGTCCCTTCCTAAACTGAAGGTAGGAATAATTTTTAACTACATCTGTATTGCCAGTGATGGCTGGTGGTTATAAATTATTTATGTTGAAATCAAATTATTTTTTATTGTGCATTAGCAGTGAATTCATGACTGGCTGATCAGCTATTAAGAAGTAATCAGGGAATCGGTACTTGGGACACAATGGGAACGTTTCTTTCAGAATCCCCTTAGGGATTTTGCAGAAAGCCACTTTTCACCACTTCTGAGTTCCTTGTTATTTTATCCACTATTAATTATTCCTCTGGATTTGAAAAAAAAATATTCCAAAGTGATGTTTTTTTCAAGAAGTTTTTTATGTAACACACACACATTTGGATTAACAAATCTGCTTTCTGTCTTTTCTCCCTTCACACATCAGATTACTTCTTCATCTGTATAGCACCTTGTTTGGATGAATCCTCCATGCTTAAATGCTGCTATATAGCCAGGTATTTCTAGCTCCCTGCAGATTTGAGCTCCCAAGGACACATACTCACTTTAGCAGCTGTAGGCTATCATCTAGACCTTTCACAGATCTTGACCATCTTTCTTGTTGCTCTGGCATTTGCAATAATACTGGGGATTGTGGCTTCTTGGCACAGCAAATTCATGAGAAAAGGTATCCTGAGGACAAGGACCACATCTGCCCCAAAACAGCAGAGCCGTGCTAATGGAAAGGAGAAACATATCTGATAAGATTTGTACATCTGCCCACACCTGGAATTTTGCAGCCGCCACCAAGTTTCAGCAAGTAATTCCAGAGCATCTGAGGAAGGAAGGACCCAGGTGGCCATTGAGGGCAGCCAGGCGACCTTGGGAGGAGATGTCACCCTTACAGCCCCACATTCCATCCAAACAACCAGACCCTATGTTTGCCGTGTGCATTTCAGACCCAGACACCACTGTGGAAAACAGAAAGGCAAAACAGCACTAAGGATGCAAAATAAATATACTGGGCAATTTGTGTTCCAGGTGCTCTGGGGCCCCACCAGCTTTGGCAGGTACAAGCTGCTCCAACTACTTCTGCTGTTTGCCTTCCTTTTCTTCACTTTAGGTGTTCAAAATAGTGCTAGAGAATTTAGGTTGATTCAGTAAAGGCACACACTTCCATTTAAGCTCATCCTCTGGGCCTTGCATTGTCAGTAGTGAGAAAGAGGCATTTCTAGGGCACAAGTCATCCCACCTCCAAGCAGACAATTAAAACACCCCAGGTTAATGACCCTGTATAAGAGCTTATCTTTCTTCACTATTAAGGCAACCCAGGAAAGCGAGATATTGAAGCTGAGAACATCTGAAGTCGGGTGGAATTAATTCCACCCCTTATTTTTGAAGGTTTCAGTTACTTCACGTAGCAAATCCCACAGCTCTCACCAAACTTACTCTCCTTTGCTCTTCTCCCATCCTTTGCAATTTCCCTTTATTTTTCTGTCTCATTGCTGCCCTTCATCCTTTTTCAGCTAATGTAGCACTACCACAGAGTTCTTAAGAATGACAAGTCTGCTTATTGCAGTGGGAGACAGAGAAAGATGAAAAGTAAAAGCATCAAAATAAAGCAACAAAACAAAATGACAAGCAAAAACTCCAAAGCAGTTTCATCAGTACCCTCAGCTTTTAAATACTGTTATATTTCATAAGAAAACTCCTTAAATTAGGCTACAGATATGATTTAAAATGCATAGAGATTATAAGCCTAAATGATGCAGAAGCAGTCTGCTCTTCTGCAGAACACTAAAATGCTATATTTATAACCAGGACACAGCGTGGCTTTATAGAAAAAGACCTAATAAATAGCAGAGACTATAGCCAACTTTCAGTTCCCCAAGTATGAAGACTTTCTTTCCCCATGCAAATCTGTCATGCAAATCATGGAGAACAACTTTGACCTGCCTTCTACATGAATACTTCGGAATGAATCAGACAGACCATGTGAGTGCTGTGTATGTTAGACATGCTGTGCTACTGTTCCAGTGGTTTTAAATTAATAACATTACGCTGCATTTTTCATTATGAAAAATTTAGCTGAGGATTTTTTTTCACAGCTTTTCAGTCTCACATCCCTGAACATCAAATGTCAGCAAGGCTTTTACGTAAATATCACAGAATCACATAATAGTTGAGGCAGAAAGGGACCTCTGGAGATCATGTAGTCCAAACCCTGCTCAGAGCAGGAACAGCTAGAGTCAGTTGCTGAGTGCCATGTCCAATTGGGGTTTGAATATCTCCAAGGATATCTCCACAATCCTTCTAGGTAACCTGTGCCAGTGTCTCATTAACCTCATAGTGAAGCATTTTTTTCATATGTTTAAACGGAATTTCCCATATTTCAATTTGTGCCCATTGCCCCTTGTTTTTTTCTCTCGGCACTGCTGAGGAGAGTTTGGTTCTGTCGCCTTTACTACACCACAGAAGATGTTCATAAACATTGATAAGATTCCCTCGAGTCTTCTCTTCTCGAGACTAAACAGTCCTGGCTTTCTCAGCCTCTCCTCATACAAGAGATGTGCCAGAACCATCTTCATGGCTCTTTTCCAGACCTGATATGTATGTCCATATCTCTCTTTTACTGGGGAGCCCAGGACTGGACCCAGCACTCCAGATACATCTCCCCAGGGCAGAGCAGAGGGAAAGGATCTCCTCCCTCGATTTAATGCCATCCAGGAGTCTGTTGACCTCCTTTGCAGCAAGGGCACATTGCTGTTTCATGTTCCACTTGGTGTTCATCGGGACCCCCCGGTCCTCTTCTGCAAAGCTGCTTTCCAGCCTATCATTCCCCAGCTTGTCCTGGTGCCTGGGGATTGTTCCTCCTCACAGGCAGGACTTTACATCTCCTGTTGTTGAATTTCATGAGGTTCCTGTCAGCCCATTTCTCCACCTTCTGGAGGTCTCTCTGAGCAGCAGTGCAACCATCTGGTACATCAGCCAGTCCTCCCAGTTTTGTATCCAGTTTTGCAAACTTGCTGAGCGTGCATGCTGTCCTACCACCCGGGTCATTAATGAAGATGTCAAACACTATTGGCCCCAGTGCTGATCCCTGGGGTACACCACGAGTGGCTGGCCTCCAGCTGGACTTTGTGCTGCTGGTCACAACTCTCCGGGGCCAGTCACACAGTTTTCAGTCCACCTCACTGCCCATTTATTTAGTCATCAGTTTGTCTATGAGGATGTTATGGGAGACAGTGTTGAAAGCGTGCTTTCAACATATGTAAAAATAAACATCCACTGCTGCTTCTTCATCCTCCAAGCCAGTCATTTCATCGTAGAAGGCTATGTGAGCTATCCCACTATGTCTCTGCCACCCCAATGAGATAATAGCAATGGCACATGGAGCTCAGATTCCTCCTTTTTGTTTCCTGTGCTGCATGCGTTAGTGTACAGGCATTTCAGAGAGGCCACAGCTGTGCAGATTTCCCAGGAAAAGTGTGAGAGCTTCCCTCATAATGTTGTTCTCTTGGCATTTCCTTATTTGAGTGCATATGGTTGAGGTCTCCTTCAGTCCTATACTGCTGGTTTCAAGGTCTCTCTTGTCCACCCTGCATCTTCTGCTTGCCAGCCTGGTCTGCCACTTCCTGACTTGACTCTGGGTTGTCATTTCCCTCTCCCATCACTCCCAGTTTCAATCTCTCTTTACCAGGTTGGCCAGCCTCTTGGCAAAAATGTCTGTGTCCTGCTTAGTAAGGTGGGACGGAGTCTCTTCCCAACAGTCTCTGATCCTCACAAAGGACCCATGGTCATAACAACCAAATCCCTGTCATTGACACCAGCTGTGCAACCAGATGTTGATCCAAAGGATCCATCCACTGCTTGTCAATCCTTTCCCCCTCACCAACAGGATCAAGGGCAAAACCATTTGGGCCCTTATGCCCTTGCCTGGAGTCATGTAGTCATGCTCAATACACTCCAGGTCTCCCCTGGTAGCAGCATTGGTGTCCAGCTGGAAGAGCAGCAGGGGTTAACAGCCTGAGGGCTGGACGTGCCACATCAACCTCTCCACAACATCCCAGATCTGAGCCCCCAGCAAGCAGCAAATCTCCTTAGACAGCAGTTCAGTCTGTCCTGGTTTGAGCGACAGGATTAATTTCTCTTTCAGTAATTTTACTTTTTAGTAAGGTCTCTTCTAATGCTTGGGAAAACTGCATTTTCAGAAGACTCTAGTGTCTGAATTTGGGAAAATATTTACTTTATAGCCAGCTATGGTATGCGGGTTTCAAGGTCTCAGTGTTTTTGAGCTATCCATGTGCGGGGATGAGATGGAGCAATACCTGGGCACTTGACCCAAGCCAGCCAACAGGACTATTTCACACCATCAATGACACATTCAATATAAATTAGAAAGTTTGCTGAAGAGTCTCTCCTCTTCTACGATAGCTGTGATACTGAGAACTTCTTGCCCTGGTGCTGGACCCCTGAGCCCTTCCTTTCTCCTGAAGCTGCAGTGCTGGCAGTGTCCAACATTTGCTGTCCCCTGCTGGGAGTGCACAGCTTCCTGCTGGTATAGCTGTCTGAGTGTAATCCTTGTATATTTTATACTGATATTGGGATCAGTATTGGTTCTTCAGTGTTATTAATGTTAATTATTTAGTATTATTCTATCAAATCTGTTTTTTTTTTCAATCCTCGGGTTTCCTTGTTCACAAGCGGGAAGGAGTCATCGGGTGACAGAACAATTGTCTGAACAACAATAAATTGTTGTGGCTTCTTCAAACCATAACAATGTCGGTAGATGGGGGCCTTCATGCCCAAGGATTGCAGCAATATTAATATCCAGCACGATCTTCTGATCAAAGGTTTGCTTTGGTTATTGCAGCAAACAGGATTTGAGCATCTTAGAATCCCATCAGTACAAACTCTTCCAGACACCCTTGGGGACAGAACGGGTGTCACAGTCCCTGACAGACTGTCCTGAGAAACTACATCTGGGAACACGCAGAGATAACGCAAGATGCTGCAGCCGTTGACTCAAACTCAAAGATCTTCAGCTGAATATCCTTCCCTTTCCTCTTTCACCCTCTCAGCTCTAGCCAAAGCTACAGAGAAAGCGGTACAGGAGTAAAGAGAGAAAATGATCATTACAGAAAAGTTTTAAATATACATCTTTTCTTACAAATTTACTTAACAGCTTGTTCATATCCCTATTTTGACATTCTTTAGACAGCTTTTGCTATGCAGCTGATCAGTCTTTGAATGCCAGCCGCTTGAAGCGCTGTGTTTCGAACTATAATTTTAAGACACCAAGGTATATAAAACCTTAATTTTTTTGCTCACTGAAGTTAGATAGCTGCGATTCTCTCCACCCGCATTCTGTACTGCTATGTGATGCCAAGGTACCTGCCTTCAGGCAAAAGTGTTGTCCATGTTGCTGAAAAAAACCAAAGTTTTCGAAAAATGTATTGAGAAGAGCAAGAAGTCTATATCCATGTCTGTGCTTTTTGAAGGTTCACCATCTTCAGAGAAATCAGGCTGCAAGGAAGGAAGGAACTAGCTCTCCTGTGCCAGGTCATACTCTCGCTAGAGCTGCTGAGAACTTTTTTTTAAAGGGCAAGATCAGAGATAAAATTGGTAATTGCCAATGCACTGAAGATTAAATTGCTTGTCCGAAAGGGTTAGTCTTAGCAAATGTTTCAACTCAAAAAAAGTGCATGCAATGAAAAGTTGTCTAAATTTTTCGGGGTTTCATAATAAAATGCAAGATATGAGTTTTCTCATGATTTTAAATTGCAAAATTAGAATGAACGCTAGTAAAGACACAGTGAAGTGCTAAAAAATAAAACCAAAACAACTGCAGATGATCCAAATGGAATGTTTGGATTTGCTCCATCTGTGATTTTTTGGGGAGAAAAGAGGAGGGAGGGATTACAGTCCATGAGAACAAGTTATTGTATTTTCCTCCCTATTTGGGATGCTGTGTTTTCATATGGCTCAGAACCATTTCCTGCCCAGTCCTGGGGCTGGATATATATCCTGTCCCTGGCAGGGGTGCTACTGTGAGCATTTTTAGCAGTAACAGGGAGTTCTGGCAGTGGCTAGTACACCCTGCTACAGTGAAAAAAAACCCAAACCAAATCAAACTGAACTCCAAACCATTAAACCTGTGAAGGTCAAAGAACCAGAGTAGTTTAAGGGAGTGAGCTTCCTCCTCGCGTGTATAAGGTAACTGGGCAGCCTTTAGGCAATGTATTACTTGCATCCTTATGAGACCACAGCAAAATCCTTGGCTATAACTACCAAGTTTCATGGCATTTTATTTTATCATGTAACGTGACCAATAATACTAGAAACAAGGACATCTCTGCATATAGTTTTACTGTCGTGTTAGATACATTAGGGCCAACCACAGGCACTACAAGAGATATAGCCTTTTCTGTTTAATGTCTTTTCCTCTTATGACTTAACTGATTTATATGCATTATAAAAAGATTTGTTCTAATATAGTAATTTAATAATTTATCAGTTTCCACATACAGCTTCTTTAAAAAGTCTATTCTACAGTGATATTTCAGTTAGCACAGTTGGTTTTTTCCCGATAGAATTATTTCCCAGTAAGTGCAATATTAAAACAACCAAAAACCTGCAGTGAGTTCTAACCCCCAGCAATGACCCTAAAAAACACCAAGTGCACTGTACTTGAGATTCTCACTTCTGTACTACCTCTAAAGCACTTGTACATCCATTCAGCACATCTGTATAATTTACATTTTATCACTCCACACTGTATCCCTATTTTCTTCATATCTCCCCTAGGTTGTTTCTTTGGGTTTGGGTTTGTTTTTTTTTTCTTTTGTCCTGTTACTTTTGCTTTATACCTTCTCTATCTATGAACAATCTCTATAATGTAAGACAAGAGTCACGATTTAGTCCCCGGAGAGTCAAAAAAATAGAAAAATTAAAGATGTTGAAGGTTTATTATGTGAAAAAGTGTATAATCACATTTCAGCATTTCACTTTTTCCAAACCATGTCATTTTTCTTTGCCTGTTATTACAGTATCCCAAAGGTTACACATATTGTATTTCTTTAGTTTGCTGGTATCCCTGTCTGCAGATGTGTTCACTGAGGGAAAATTTGCTCTCATTTCACAAAAGCAGAAGCAAGTGAAAAACAGAAATCTGTGAGAGGCGTTCATTCAGCTCTACATGGGAATTTGCATGATTTGCCATGTGATAGTTCATCAGAACTTTCTATGCTGTCTGTGGCACTGTTTATAAACTATGACTTGCTTTCTAGGAGGATGTTCTTTCCTTTAGAAAACAAGTAGTTCCTCAAAAAGTAAACAATACGTGGAAGAAATAACAACAGCTCTGCACTGTATCATTCATTGGCTAGCTACGTAATTTGGAATAATCACTCAGTACGAGTTGAAAGAATTGCTTTTTGCCACAAGAAAGCAATTCAGTCTTTTAAAAGGAATACTCTGGATTCACTGTTTTCATTATGTGCTGGTAACCCAGTACTTCCGCATGGGATTTCATCACAGTTTGAAACTGTACTGAGAAAAAGACATCTCTTTGTGGCACTTGGGGAACCTTGGGCTTTTTTACTCTGTAAATAGTTCAGTGAGGGTGTTCTTATTTTCGGTGACTGGTGATAACTTCCATGGTGATTGTAACTCTGCCAGCTTACACAGACAGAAGCAGACAAGGAGCACTCATATCATTCCTCATTGTAACTCAGTGCTCACCAGAGGAGCACTGCCAGCAGATTTCGGGAGAGGGTAACCTTGGGCAATTAGTACTCTGGAAAACAGTCAGGGGTGAGCTGACCTGAAATTAGCTATGAACAGAAAAGAACGTGTGGTCATTGCTTTTCATACATCACAGGTTTGCAGTGCTGAGCAGGACCCGAGCCCTGTAAAACTGAGCATTTGGTAGGTGCCAAGCGTGCCTAGTGCTCTGAAGGGGTGCTTAGGTGTTCCTGTAAGCAGATCCAGGTCCATACTGAGGACTTTTTGCATTTTTCTGTTAGCACAAAAGGGACTGAAAGCAGCTTAAATGTTCAATGAATCGCCTGCCACAGAGGATCCTTGATCCAAAGTAAGCACACCAAGCTCCACGACCTACACATTTTCCTGAGCTAAAGCACTGTCACTTTAGCTTAGCTGTAGCCTGAACGCAGCTCAAGCCCGCAGGGTGCATGCTGTGCTTAGGAAGATTGAGCCTGCATGTGAGTGCCAAACTCATTTGTTGCAACAGGCGTTACAGAAATACTGGTTTAGCTTTCTGCAACAGCTTCAGTGCTTGACCTTCTTCAACCCCCTCCATGTACAAACCCAGGCCCGTGCTCCGGCCCTGAGTGTCCTCATGGCCTCTGCCTGGAGATAGCCCCTGCCTGAACCTCCCTCCGCCAACATGCACGTCAGTGATGCAAGCTGTGGGGGGAAGGAATCAAAAGTGATAGCTGCTAAGCCCTACACATTCAAGGGAGAGGTCATTTTCCCCGATATTTAACAGTTCCATGAGTAAGACACTCAACGAGCACGTGAGTGACCCGGTTCAAACTCATCTTCTCTGATTTGGAGCAGCAATTTGACCTCAAGTCACTGTCTCCAGGAGCCTTGCCCTAGCTTCTGTGCCACAGGGCAGTTCTCCCAGTGTCTCTTACCAAAGCTCTTCCAGCTTGGAGAAAACACCGTGTCTCCGCACATTCGGTGACATCTACGCATTTCTTACATTTAAAGGCTTTTAAAAAAGC
Organism: Rissa tridactyla; assembly: GCF_028500815.1. NCBI lineage: Eukaryota > Metazoa > Chordata > Aves > Charadriiformes > Laridae > Rissa > Rissa tridactyla. The sequence continues at coordinate 177,597,900 of NC_071466.1, forward strand.
TTCAAAATGTAATATTTTGAAAAATAATACATGTTTATGAGGAAAATGTACCTGTGCCAGTATCTAATGTGTTCTCAGGTGATTTGATTCCCATTATTCAAAAAATGGTGTTAGTTTGACTTCCTGTGCAATACCAAGGCAGTACTCCAACTCTCCGGCCAGACTGAAACTAAAAGTTGCAGAGCATGCTATAAAGCATGGGAAACACACAGGAAGATAAAAATTCAAAGCAAAGAAAAATAAACGGGCCATTAAAGCTCAAGTATAGGTTTAATTTCAGCTCAAGTCTAACTGTAAAGTTTCTTACTGTCTTGACTGCACAAGTGCTGGGGTAAGTTGAACCATTTTGACGGCAAAACAACCCAAACTAGAGCACTTGCATGTGCATACCATTCAGGTATTGTAAGGAAGAGGCTTGCCATGTGGTGCCATGTAGAAGCAGGACTGGTGTCCGTATGTCCTCCCTCTTGTCCCTCCCTACTTAGTTGTTCACAGAGACTGCTGCTTATTGAAAAATATTTCCATTGTTCTTCAAAAACTGCTAACGAGCCCTAGTATAAGGGCTTCAGTTTTATTTTGTCTCATGAGAAGGTTTTGACTTACTCAACTAATGCAAAACCCCTAGAAGACATCTGTGAATTTTGGATGAAAAGGCTTCAGTCTAGAAGTAAGTTTCCAGCTTCGACCTGCTTGGATGTGTCCCCACTCCTTGGCCCCTCCTGTTGACTAGCTTACTCTCTGCTCAGTACTGCTGGCTTCTGCACATCTCCTTTCTTCCATACATCACTCCTCTCTAGGGGTCACTGGGTCTCAGCTCAGGGTTCTGCATGTCACGAGGTGGCAGGCTGCAGAAGGACAAGCAAGGCTAGCCCGCCTGTCGCCTTGTGAATCCCTTGTTTACAGATGACTGCCACTTCAGCTGATTGAATAAAGGGAACGCCTGCAATAGCATGTAATTGGTATTGCAATAAAAGCCAATCGATTGCTCATTTTTATGAAATGCTTTCTGTACATCTCTGCTCTCTTCATACTCCCAAGCACTGGACACTTCAGATAAATAAAAAAATTAGCAACTATTACAATTTTAAAACTCCAGGGTTACAAGGGGACTACAGATACTTTCATTTTAGAATCACGTAACATCTCCATCCCTGTTTGTTTCTCCCTAATTCTTATCACTCGGACTATGCCGTGCGACTTTTGCCTGGATCCTTCTTTTGCCTCCTTACACTTTTGTAGTTTCTAGCTATTTTAAATCGTATGTTATAAAAAAAGCCCACCTCCCAAAATTCAGTGTGCTGCGGAATAGGGCATTCTTAAGTTCCCTGCATAAACCTCTGTCTTGCAGATGGGATTTCTTTACCACATTTTTTTGGGGGCTGAGATTTTACTGGCGTACACTGGTACAAAACTGGTGTGGCGCTGTACAGCGAAGAATAGGACCCTTTATCCTTTACTTGTTCTTAACATAGATTGTCTTGCAGATACTAGGCAGATCCACCACTTTTTTCATCTTCTTTTGTTTTCTGCTGTCATTTCTATTATTTAAATAGCTATATTTAGACAGCAGATTGCTTTGGAAAACTAGAAGCAAGAATTTAGTAAAAAGTAGAGAATACACATTAAGTATCTGGTAAGTATCCTCAATAAACAGCTCTCACGCCATCACACAGTGTGTCTGCCCATCCCACCTGCCTCTAAAAATGTTTGACATCATGGGCTCATTCCAGCCAAGAGGAGCTAAAAGTCTCAAAGACATTTATTTATGTTTCTGTAAGTCTAATGTAGATCACAGATGTCTTCTCCAAGCACGCTCCATGCAATTATTCAAGACCATGTGCATGGGGGAGAAGACCTAGGAAGGAACCAGTTGTAGGAAAGGCTTTATTCAGAGCTTGCAGTCAGGCATGAGAGACGTTTGTAGGAAACCAGGCTGCTTAGCTCCCTGGCAGGCAAGTAGGGCAAGTTAGAATGGGAGGGTTGAAGCTATTGCTGCCTCTGGCTGTCCACCCTGGCCAAGGCAGGAACAATCGAAACTCTGATGAAACAGCATTTGAACCACCATGGTTTCAGCCTGGGCTCTTCAGGTAAGCTGGTGCCGACTGTGGTTTTGTGGTACCTGTAGCCTTGATGAATAGGAGGGTTTGAGTAAGTCTGTACCTACTTGACAAGACTGCTGCTATTTTAGCTGTGGTGCCTTCAGAAACGCTCCCAGCTCAAGTTTAGCGCAGCGCTAGAGTGGTTGGGGTAGCATTACGTCCCGACTCCCCGGCAGGTCCGTCCTCTACACCCTCCCACCGGGCGGGAGGCGCGTTCCTTCGCCATGCCGCGTCCCACCGAGCGGGGGGAACAGCTCTGTGAGGGGGGACACAGGGTTCACCCCAGGCCCGGTGGCTCTGCGGGCAGGCCGCCGCCCGGGCGCGGGACACCGGCACGCCTTTCCCCTCAGGCCACAGCTACGTGAGAGGAGGCACGTTCCGGGGCACGGACACGGCCGTCCCGTCCCATCCCGTCCGGTCGCTGCGGGGGAGGGCCGGCCGGGGAGGCCCCAACGGTCTGGGCCAAACGGCCGGCGCGCGCCCGAGGTGGGGCGGGGCGGGCGGCGCGCGCGTTGCCAGGAGACGCGGGGCGCGCGGGGGAGGGGAAGCGGAGGGGGGCGGGGGGGGGGGGGGAGAAGGGAGGAGGGGTGTGTTACGTGGTGACGTTAATTCTATATGAGCGCGAGCGGCGGGAGCTCGGGTCTTTTTTACCGCTCGAGCCGCGCGGCGCCTCCTCCTCCCCGCTCCTGAGTCACCGCCGGCCCCGGCCCGCGCGCAGGTACCGGGCAGGGCGCGCGCCGCCGCCACCGGGGCCGCGGCTGTGTGTGGGGGACGCACGGACGGACGCGGTGGGGGGGACGGGACCGGACGGGGGGTGCTTGGCCCGGGCGGGGAGGCCGCGGGGGCCGGGCTGGCCTAGCGGGGCCCCTCGGCCGGCGGGGCGACGGCGGCGGGGGGGGATGGTGGTGCACCGAGCCTCCCCCGCGGGGTGGCTGCGCGCCCGGCCCCGCGGCGGGGAGCGCTGCCCGCCGCCCGGTTTAACTCCCCTCCCGCCGCCGCGCCCCGCGGAGGGGCCGGGCCGGGCTAGGCCGAGCCGCGCGGCGCGGGCCGGCGCTGAGGGGAGGCGGGTTGGGCCGGCAACACGTGGGGCCGGAGCGGGGCCGGCGGGGAGGAGGGGGCGGCGAGGCCGGAAAGCCGCACGGGGAGGAGGCGGGTGCGTGTCCGTGTGTTCGTCCGTCCGCGGTGAGGGAGGCGGGAGGGGGCCGGGTGCCGGGCGGGCGGCGGATGCGCACATGGCGGAGGGGACGGGGGGCGGCAGCGCGGCGTGGCCTTGTGTTGGCTCCCGCGCCTTGTTGCCGCTGGCGTGCGGGGAGCCACGGCCGGGGCGTGCTGTGCTGCTGGCTGCTGGCAGGGGGACCCAGAGACTCGGCCAGGGGACGGGCAACTCTTGCTTCCTGCCTTCAGGAAAGAGCTTTTTTTTTCCTGTTTTTTTTTTTCCCGTTTGCTGGAGTTCAACATGTCGCTTCTCTGGGGGCCTGCTGGCTGGTGTCATCCAAATGAGACCTTTGCTGTCCTCCTCATGGTAGATGGATGGGCCCAGTGTCCACAGTAGCAGATGCAGGAGGTGCATGATGTCTGTCACCAAGGAAGACTAAGAAACTACCTGAAAGATCTAGTAACTACAGCTGGAAGCACTGGCTTGTGTTTAGCGTTTGTATATATCTATCTGCATATAAAACATTCCATCTACTCCATATTGGTTATTTAGGGGACTTACACCGCCAATACTTGTGAGGCTTTCAATATTTAATACCAAACCTTGCCCACTTGCTTGCAGAAGAAAACACAAACTTTTTTTTTTTGCAAGTGACTGTGGTGTAGTAATGATATGGCAGCATCTTCTACAGTTTTTGTCCCAGGACACTGCAGTTTCATGTGTGTCCATTTGGTGTTTGAAGCCCTATAGAGATACTTACATCTAATGTTCTAGTTCCTTTGAGGAAGGTAAGGGAAGTGGGCACTGAGTGTGCAATATATGACAAATCCATTGGGGTTTAACTCCTGCTGGTGGACCTTAGATTAATAAGACAGTAGGTAATGCCTGATTATTTTTCATTTCAATCATGAAATAAAACTTGAAAGAAGAGCTACGGCTGAAAGCTGTGTACAGCTGTGGGTACTGTGTGACAAAAATGCTTGTTAGTAGCTTGTTAGTAGCTTGTTAGTAGCTTGTTAGTAGCTTGTTAGTAGCTTGTTAGTAGCTTGTTAGTAGCTTGTTAGTTAGTAGCTTGTTTTAACTGAGCCTCCTGCTGTGCCCCTTTTACAATGGGGAACTCCTTTAAGGATGAGAAAGGCACTGTACTTGGATTGAAGCAAGCTGAATGGCTTCCAGTTTGTTGTAAATCCAGAAGTTATCTCAGTTCTTAGGGCAAAACAGGATTTGAAATCTACATGCATTGAAATTTGAATGACTTGGATGCCTCTGTACCAGACAGAAGTTTAGAGTGCTCAGGGCTTCAGGTACCTGAAATGTTGATATAAGTGCTTAGAATAGGCTATTGATACCTGAACTTCTGTTTGTATGGCCTGCTTACTCCTGTGAGAGTGGTATACGGTAGCAATCTCCCTTCCCTACCCTTTTTCTTTGTTTTGTGGCAGGTTTTGCATGTCATGTGTTCTGGTTTACGAGGACAGAAGATTGTAGAATGAGGGTCTTGTGCACAAGTTGTAGATCTGGTGTTTTTCAGAGCCTCTGGTCCTTCTCTGCCATTCACAGGACTAGGAAGTGAGTGTTGGGACTGCTGGAAGTGTGCAGAAGTAGTGTGTTGCATCCATGCAGCCAGCCCAGCATTACAGGAAGTGCCAAAAGCGCTGTATCTGTTGTAGCGGTGTGTGTACAGCAGAGTAATGCTCCTTGTGCTTTATCACCCAACCTCACCCAAAACCTGTTCCTGGGAGTAGGCAGGGGACTTGTTATGGTGATCTTCTTACTGAGCACCCTGGAAATGGGTGGTCTGTTTTTTGTCTTAGCTTCTTGCATAACTGACAATGAACATGTGTGCACAAGTGAAACTGAAAACAAGGCATTGTGGGTATGTATGTTATGAAGCTTTGTTAACAGAGTTTTCACAACCCTGAGTTAGACCTGAGTCTTGTAGGGTGACACAGTGTTCTTTAATACATCAAGGAAACTTTGTCTTACTGCACTGTCAGTCGCATTGGTATAAATATGTTCATTCATTTAGCTCCTAAAAGTTGAAGTAATTGTAACATGGAGAATTTAACTCATTATGGCAGGGATTATATTCCTTCAGGGAATAAAATAGTTGAGGATTTGAATTTCAGTAACTGAAAAAATCTCAGGGGAAATAAGACAAGCATCTTCTATTTTGAATTCTTGATCAAATCCTTTGGTGAAAGTCCGTTTGTTCCAGTAGACAAATAGGTGTAATGAACATGTCTATAGTATCTATACCTTTTTGTTAATATGGTTGTAACCTGGTTCATCTTCAGGTTCTTGTGAGACAGCTACAAACATGCTGTATCTCAGACTAAAGGTCTGATTCTTATTTCTTTGGGAAACTTCAGGAATTGGACAGTTTGCAGAAAATGGAGATGCAGGTGTGCTTTAAATGTCTGTTTGTTTTTCTGCATTTGTATATACATTCAGTGGAACTTTAGCTATAGGTTTTTCCATGGACTGATAGTGCTTTGGTATTTTTGTGGTACTAGTAGGCATTTATACAGAAGATGGTTCTTTGCAGACAGAAACAAGACTTCTTAATGCTGGTTATATTTTACTAGAGCTGAGGAGTCTTCTGAGTTAGCTTCTGGTCTGGGCAGCTGTATTCCATCTACCTTCTCATTAGGAAACCAGCTAGTATATAATAGAGCAGAACGGTATTGTACAAGTGGTGTTTAGTCTGAGAAACGGTTGTGATGATGGGTTTAATGCTTATAGGTCAGTTTTCATTTGTAAATTACTTTAGGCTCAAAAGTGATTATAATTAAAGTTAATTCAATCTAGCTGATCCTCACTCATCTCAGAGGTTAGTGCAGTTCCTCATCACCTAACATTGTTAATCTGGAGAGTAGGTCTGCTGTCATAATGTATTTGTCTGGAAAACCAGACATGCCTGGAAGGCATCATAGAAGTTGCTTGGGGATTCATTTCATGACCTTCTGAAAAATTAAGCTATTTAGAAACAATGAATGAGATTTTTTGAGGGCTTCCTACACTTGACAAAGTTAATGTAAAAAGAAAAAAATCTTAATTACAGATGTGGTTTCATGTATTTAGCAATAACTTTGACCTTAACTTTTCAGGAAGACTAACTATTTTGCAGGCTAAAACTTCATCTGCGATCAAAAAAAAAACCGATGACTGCTAATTTACTTTTGATATTTTATATTTAGTTTTAAAGTATATAATTTAAGATTTGAAGCAATTTATATTCTATCTAAAGATTAATCTCTTAAATGAATTTATGTATTACCAAAACATAATCTGCATCTTAACTACTGTCAAAGGTCAGGCTGGAGATCTTTCCTAGATGGAAAGCTGTTTAGATTTTAGTATTGGAAAATACAGGATGCATTTGGGGGCTGAATGTGTGTTTAAATATACATGTGCACAGACATAATTTACAGTGATGATGTCTCAGTTTAGAGCTTAACTTGCAGTAATGAGTAGGCAGTTGAACATCAGCTGTTTCACCTGGTCTTTGTAGACTTTAGAGCAAAATACTACCAGTTTAGTAGCTTTTTATGATCAAAAGGGGAAAGCAACTTTTCAGATATGAAAACTTCAGTTTTTGGATGTACCTATAGCTGTGAAGTGTTCAGTTGCTGATTTGGCATTTATTCTTTTAAAAAAAATACCACCCCACCCCCCAAATCGCAACCAAACCAAACAACAAAGAAGCTCTCACCCAGAACTTGAGAGATACTAGAATTATTCGAATTTTTAAGTTTTGGAAATGCTGGTTAAGAGGCTTGATGAAGTGGGTGCCTGAAATCTGGAATGGAAGAAACTCCCAGGCTTCTAAGACCTGTGTTAGAATCATAAATGCTTGTTGTCTTTCCTGACCATCTGTAGTAAGATCAGTTCAGTCCACCACTTTATCTAGAAGATTTTGATGTGTGAAGTTTCAAAGGAGGGGCAGTTCTTTCCTGTTTCATGTGGGATGACTTGCCCTTGAGCGAAAGCTTCCTTTTAGTTCTGGCTCTAGTTAAAAACCTGGCTTAAGCATTGAAATGTTAAGCTGGGGGCACACAGGAGGGAACATGAAGTCAAACAATTGTTTACATCCAAACCGATTTTTAATCAGTTCTTCTTGAGCTTCCTTTTAACTTGGGTATTTTTGTATCACTTCTCATTGTTCATCTCTCAAATAGTAGTATTAATCTCAGATGTAAACTGCTTCTGTTCCTCAGGTATTTATGTTGCTAGGCCGTGAACTGACCTATTTCCTCTCTTCCACAATGTTCATCAGTGAATACAGTATTTTTATTGAGGATACATCACTGATGCGTATAATCTTATTTTGCATTGTGTGTTTTGGTCATCATGCATTCGTTTCAGATCTTGACTATTTCTGCACGTTGACTAGAAGTCTTCAGTGGGCTGCATGCAATTATACCAGTGTCTTTGCACAGCAATTTTTTGACCTTTCAAACTCTAAATTAGTTTGAATTGCTTCTTTTAATATATGTTACTTTAGATTTTAGTACTATTTATTTTGCCTCGTTTGCATCACCCTTTTAAGCAGCTCTTAATTCTGTGATACTCCAGTTATGGAAATTATTCGTCTTGACTTTGGATGGTTAAGTATGAGCTGGTATAAGTGCTTTATTCTGTTCCTTGCACGTGAAAGGTAGAATCAGCAGAAACATGCTTGCTCTTTTTGAACTGGTGAGATCTTCGTGACATGGCCTCTTGATTCTTTCATCATCTTCACAGTTATAGAGGTATTGGGTACTTCTGCTGGTGCCAAAAGCACGATTGAGAGAAACTCACAAGAAAATGCTTATGAAGATCTTTGTAAATAAGGCTCAAGTTCTCTACAGGTGTCATATATGTTTAAAAATGCTTTTTAAACTCTGCAGCTATATTCATTTGAAAGTGACTTACTGAAACCATAACCATGCTTATACTTTTCTTGGCTGCTACTACTGATTGTAACATCTCACCCCTAACAGCCTCCAAAATGTATCAAAGTTAGATTGTTGTGTTCTTTCTTTAGTATATGCTAGTTTGTTAGTTGAAAACTGTGTGTTTTAAGGTTTGCAGTTTAGTAATGGCTTTGTTTCCATGGAAAAAAATATTGAACTGAAGCTAATAAAAAAAGTTGCTAAGTATATTTTAGTAATTTCAGTGGCTTCTTGCAGAGCGAATGAATTTACAATATTGCATTAATCAAATGTTCCAGCAAAAAACTCTCTTTTGAAACCTGTACACATTTTTCAGTGTTTTTAACTTTCTTTTCAGATAAGCATGTTTAGATGTTTTTTAAGTCAAATTGGATAAAGAACTTTAGTGCTGCAGTGTGTGAGTCTTGCAGATAGTGCTGTAACTGGCAATATGGCTGTGTTTGTTTATGTAGCAATCTCAGTAGTCAACTGACACTCCTTCCCTTTGGTTGATGTTGTGGCATGGGTGATTTAAACTGTTAAAATGTATCCTGCTACCTGAAGTACTTTGTTAAAACAGTAGGTTTTTGTATTACTTTAACACTTTTTAACAAACGGAATACTTCTACCAACATAAACTCTGTAGAGAAATACTATTAGGAAGTTTTAAAGATCTTTTTATATATGATATGAAGATTCTGATTTCAGCCCTTCAGGATAGCTGTTGTTTTCCCATTATCAGTGATAGAAAGGAGAAGCTGCAGCAAGCTATATTGATTAGTTTGTTAAAAAAAAAAATAATTTAAAAATCCTTGTTTAGGTTTTTCAGATTTGATTTTAAACTTCTGGATTACTTTTCCAATAATGAAAGATTGTCCTAAATAGAAATTGGTAGGTTTTCTGCTACAGAATCTTGGCATCCAGAACAAAGGCCATATTGTGTGTTAATTACCCTATTTTTAGAACATGATCAGGGAGCTCAGATCAGTAGCAGGGACAAACATGCAGATATAATTCAGTCCTGATTTTAAGTTTTAATTCCATAGTCCGTTTCCTTCTGCTTATGTAGATTCTTTTTTGCTACAAGAGTAAACAGGTACTACCTAAAATTCAATAAAAATGCTACAAAAATAGGAGTTCAGTAATTGTTGACTGAATCTTCATTTCCTAATTTAAAAATTAATTAAGGGAAAACTCTAAAAAGTGTTTCCACATGAATGAAAGCAAGCCCTGCAGTTACTAGTAACTAACTTAGTTATATATATATATATATATAACATCATGTAACTGGCATTTTCACGCAAGCTGTGGAGCACTTTAAAGTTGAAATGTGGAAAATACATGTTTTCATGCCATAACGTGTATTGTTCAGGGGCCTGCAAGCACTAGTGAAATAATTGCATTGGCAAATGGCTGAAGTTGGTGTCTTTACCTCAGGAGTTATTAGGAAAAGCAAAAATTACCACTTAAAGGGGAGAGAGCAGACAGTTTCAATTAATTGTATGGTGTTACTTGGTCCAGCGTTATCATGGTTTAGTGTCTTTATTCTCTACAACAAAATTCTGAGTTTTGCCATGTTATCACAAGGTCCGATGTCGTAGCATACAGTTTCACAGCAACTTCACAATTGCCTAACGCTATTCATGAGTTTTTATAAAAGGTACTTGCCTGTGGTGGCCTCTGTCTCTGGACCCTGCTGTTACTCGTGCAACTGCAGGTCTAGCTCTGTACAAAAGAAGTACCTAGCACTCTTTTTTTTTTTTTAACTTTACAGCTGTTCAGACATTGCTGATGAAAGGAAGGGAGTATGTGTAGCTAGGGAAGAAAAACAATAAGCTTTTCCAGCAGCATTTGCCAGTTATATGCTTTAGCTGACTGGAAGATCATTGTGTTCCCCTTATGAACAGGTCATATCTCCCATGTGGTGATGTGAGTGGTTCTCATCTTCGTCAACTTAGCAGTTGGACATAGTTAAAAGTTCTGAGTATGTTTTGTGAAACACCACTACTCATCTGAATTTGTTAACCTTCTCTGCTTGGTCCAGATGACCTTATATTATGCGTGCACAATAAATTGCAACGAAACAGGGCATTTTGAGTTACTGCAAGGGTCCAGGGGCAACCTTTTTACTGTATTGAGGAACCTGTATTCCTTGCTTCTGTTGACCATTAGCTCCTCAGTCTCTGAGACCTTGGTAGCCTTTATTAATACTATCTCGTTTATTATCACATACCCTTTTTTTCTGTGCGTGTATTTGGGCAGACAACCTTAATTGTCTACTCCAGATTTGCAAATTTAATTTTGTCAATTTTTGCTCTCCTACATTAACAGTCAGAAATTTTGTTAACAGAAGAACTTTGAGGCACTAATAAAAGGAAATTGTCTCTGGAGAATTCAGTGGCTGATAATGTCTTTCATCAAATAAATGTGGTATCTTGATGTTCTAGCATAGGACTAGCATGCTGACTTAATTGAGATTGATTTTGCTTTTTTTGACCTTCAGCTTTCCTAGCAATATATCATAATATGAAGGATATAATATTTGTAACATGCTGCTTATCTGCCATGTTAATGATATGCACAATATCACCTTGTTTGAACAATTTCTGTGCTAATGATAACAGATGTTTCGTGAATTTGATCACACAAGTAAAAAGGAAACACTTGGTCTTCTGCTTGATTCTCTTTTGAAATTCAAACTCTTTTTTTTTTAATTTTATACATTATTCAATTGCTTCTTTTTGAAGAAGAGCTAAATGCTTTCCCAGTTACTACTGAACTACTTTCCCATGTAAAAATTTTCCTGCCTGGTAGTTGGTACCATAGCTTCTACTAACAGTTGTGAAATGATTGATAGGTCCTAGTACCAAAAATTCGGAAGTGTGTAACTTTATGCCATGTACTGTGCCCTTTTTAAACAGTTCACTTAGTTCTGACATTGATGTGAATGAAATTCCACTCTGCAGAGCATCTGGGCTCTTTAAAGTTACAAACCTGTCTTAGTGGTTCAAGCAAACTACCTTAAGCAATTATTTTGAATATCTACAGTCAAAGAGCGTCTTTTGATGGATCTCTATACTACCCTTTTCCTTTTGGATGCTGATTATTTACAGAAAAATGTTACAAGTTGTCCTTCTGGAATGCTAGGCAAGAACATCCATTTGAAGTAACTTTCAGTGAATATATTGCTCTCTACTTTCCCAGTCCATAGTGAGCGCTGAACTTGGCTGGTATGATGTCATTTGTCTGGCACCTTTGGTTTCTGCACACGTTGCAAATAGCAGCTTACAGGACTTAATCCTGATTTTTTTTTTATACAACTAGCTGTCCTCCAGTTGGACCTTTGTTTTCTTCACTGACATCTAACTTAGTCCACTTAGTTTATTATCTTATGTTGCAGTTTCTTAATCCCACAAAGGGCTCATTTGTTTTAGGTGTTTTCTATTAATGTATTGCTTTCAGTTGCACAAGGCTTGCCAGAGACAGAAGGAGGCTGAGATGCTATTCTCTAGACAAGCTGACTTATTTGCAGTGCTCTGAATTATTCACTACTGAGGAAATTAGTTTGGGCAAAAGGGCAGATTTCTTTTAAAGATGTGAGTAAACAAGGCTTGGCTGTAGTTTGGGTCCAGTATCCTCAAAAAGCCCTTGATGACTTGAGAAATTTCTTCTACTTGTTGTTGCAAGTTAATTGTGTGAGCAATTCCTCTAGAGAAGGGGAAATTATGTTTCCTGAAAGGGAGGCAATGGGTACTGTGCGTCGTACCGTGTCCACAGAGATGCTGAACAGCTGAGATCTGTTTGTGGCCTGCCAGCCTTAGGGCTTGTGCAAAAAAGCGGTGGTTTTTTGTGGAGGAACTGTGTCTCAGGAATGTCTTGCCTCCTCAGCTGACTCCTAATTCACCTCACCGTGACCTGTCTTCCTGAGCCTGAGCGGATGTCAGGGTAATCTAATACTGGCATGCTTACTTTGGACACTTAAAGCTGACCTTCAAAAAGAAAAGGCTTCTCGCCAGGGTGTTTGTGTCCTAGCTGTAACGTGGCTGGTACTGCTCTGCAAACTCAGCCTGGTTTCTGTGTGAGTAGGCGGCAGACTGGGAAAGAGGAAAGACTGGGAAGGGCTGAATGCTTGTACAGTTTGGGTTTCTGGCCTCACTTGTGACAAATTACTTAGTGAAGAAGTAGTAACCCCTGCAAACTGAAAGCTTACTGATGGATAACTTGAGACAAACACATGGCAATGTCATTATCAGTTTCTGCATGTATAGAAATAAATTTCATAAAGATAACAGTCTAATGAGGTAAAGTATCCTTTAAAGATCATGAAAATGCAAATTTTGATGCTGTTTTGGTAAGATTTACGCTTTTAAGGGTAATTTCTGGTAATTCTGCAGGATGTGCTCAAAACTATGGCTAAGTTTGTGATGGATTAGCAGTCTCCTAACCTTTTCATTTTGAAAAAGAACATATTCCTTGTGATTGCAGACAGCTGAAACTACCTGTATGAAAGAGGTTTTGAACTTTAGCCTTTGGAAAACTTGTACCGTAGCTTGCTTTTCTGTGCTTTTGCTTTCTTTTTGTAGCATGAACTTCCTATGCGTTGCCTTCAAGTCCTGCAAAGATAAGATAACTATTTCTTTTCCTCTCCTTATTTTTACAGTGAGCAGCAAAACATTGTAATTGAAGCCTCTGGGCACCTCTGTCTTTGACCATAATGCAGTGCTACTGGCTGTAGCCAGTTTAAATAACAGGGAAATAAAATATTTTACAAATAAGGAGGTTATTTGCCTGCTGGCTTTTGAACAGGGGAGGAGGTTAGCCTTTATTGGCACTCATATAAGCCTTTTCTTGCTGTCAGGAGGCCTAGGTTCGAAGTAGTATTCCAGCCCAGAGCAATCACCTAGACACTGAGGCTTGAAGTAACACACCAGCTATAGCTGTAGACAGGTTTCTTGTAATCCTGCACTGACAACTGGTGAACTGGTATCTTCCAGGGACTAATTCAAATAGTGAATGCCTCTTGCTGCACACATGCCAAGATACAGTTGCTGTTCGCAATCCTAAATGCACCTATGAAACAAATCAGAAATGACAGCTGTGTCTTTCTGGTGGAAAGCTGAGTGATAAAAGTAATCTATCCAAAGGTTTAGTTTTGGGGAGATACTGCAAAATAAATACTGCAGCAATGTATTTTAGTATTACTGACTGTGGTACATGTTGTATCCAAAGCTCTGGGTACTAGGCTGGGCCCTTGTATTAGGCATTGTGCAAAAATAGCGGAGGCTATTTGCTCTTAAGGAATACATTTCCTCAGTGCTTTTCTGCCTCTACAGTTGGTTTTTTTTTTTTTTTTTTGCTGGTAGAACTGTGTTTGTGGAGAAGCTTATGGTTGTTTAAGTAAATGACAATAAAGTAAATGTGAGGCAACTCTATACCCATGCTAGTGGGTTGCACAGATTAGTCTAAATGACTACCAATGTAGTTCTGTTGGCGTAGTGCCTTGAAGCCTTGTCACGCAAGAAATGTTGTCTAGAGCTCGCAGATGACAGTGTCATGACAAACAGTAGGATCTCCTCAGTTTGCAGAACTGTTCCAACTGCAAATGTTCTGGTATTAAGTTGTGTAAAAAGTGGAGGGAAGATTAAAGGATGAGACATGAAAAAGACTGATGCAATGAGAGTTGGAAAAATGGGATGAGGCAGATAAGAACACACTGGAGGGAGGCTCTGAAGTTGACAGCTACTTGATACAGTCTATTTTCATTTCCAAAAAATCTTTGAAGAAAGTTATCCAAAGTCTGAATAAACTGGGCCATAGTTGGAAAACATACAGTGCTTGCATGGATTGTTTAAAAGCCGGGAGGCAGAGGATGAGTAACTGCATTTTGCAATGAGAAGAGAGGGGCAGATACTGGACTTCCACAGGGTTCTGCAATGAGATGAATGCCTTCAGCATAGTCACGAGTGATGTTGGAAAAAGGGGTGAACAGTGAAAGGATGAATGTTGCTGATGACAGGTAGCTGTTCAGAATGGTGAAAACAAGGGCCCACTGAGGAATTCAAGAACACAGAGACTGCTGTTGAAAATTTCCTGTGCCACAGTATTGCCCAGTGTAGAAAAATCTGGCTTGGTTGGGATCTCTGAGCTGAATGTTGCAACTCAGAAACAGGATTTTAGTGCTTTGGTACGTGAATGATAACATCAGCTTACCTGCATCATTTCAGGGAAGATGAGGACTAGTTTATGAAATAAAAATTATTGTGGGGTTGTCAAATACCTGCACATCTTGATCCAGTGTGTTTTTTTCCAAATGTGATTGAAAGCTGGAAGAGTTTCTGGAGAGATTCTTACCATGTTATTGCTTTTCTTTCTTAGGCATCTGCTGATAGCCATAGTTGAAGATGGGATGGATGCTTCTGAAAGTTTTCAGGCATGACTTGATCATAGCCAATCCCATGTCCTCATTTAGAAAAAAAATGTGTAAATGAACAGTAGAAGTTGATCTCTTTCTGTAAATGTGTATCTAAGGTATTTCAGCTGCTGTTTCATCTAGCCCACTGGCCTGGTGAGACTACAGGGGTTGTGTTGTCACTGGTCGTGTGAAAGAACAGCCTCTAGTTTTACGGAAAGTGAAGCTGTATTTGCTGGGGAGAATGGAGAGAGGAAATGTTGGTCTCTACAAGGAGCAATAATAGTTTGTGAGTGTGATCACTCTGTCACATTTACATAGAAATGTGTGAAAGGCAGGTGAACTGTGCGTCTTGTGTTCTTCTGCACACTAATACTACCAGTCTTATTGAAAAGCATCCTGCATGAAAAACAAGTTAAGAGGAAATGTGTAAGGAAAAAGTTGTATATTTTGCATGGATAAAGTCTTTTGCAAATCAGAAATAATGCTAATTGCTATGTTGCTCAAGAAATACAGAGACCTCTAAATGAGAGTTGTAACTGTAATATGATTTCAGTTTCTATAGGTCTTCAGTCCATGCTGTCTTTTGAGAATGGTATCCAAAGGACACTCCTTGGAATTGTTATATAGGCAGCTTGCATCCATGTGTAAACCTTAAGTCAAAAGACAGGCAAATATGACCTGAACTTCAAAATGAGTCAAAAATGTTAGTGGAACTCCTCAATTTCTTACTGAATTGTTAGATGTCCTCTGATTTACAGTAGTGCTGCCATTCTATTTGATAGAAAATACTGTATTATTTTTCTGAAATAGATTGGCAAGTAGTTGTTTCTCTAGTTTTTCTGCGTATTAGGGAATTAAACCCTTTTGATGATGTGCAGTTTTCTAAAGACTTTATTGGCACTGTAAAGTTGTGGTCCTAAATGAGGACGTCAGGTACTTCCTTCCCATGTAATTGTTGGGAAGTAACTATGACACCAGACAGTATATTTTGTTTATATCTACATAGAATGTAGGTGTTAACTTCTGAAGTTCAGTTCTAAAACGTGTCTTCATATTGACTGTTAATGTCCTGATTTACTGACATTGTGCTCTTGTGTTACACACTTTGGACAGATCGAATGCAATTTTTATTTTCTCTGGAACACACACCTCCAACACTTTGACTAAAATTCTCATTGGAACACGTGAGAAGCTGAACTTTTCAGAAAGAGATTTTAATTTATTTATCTTACTGGACAGCAGCCAAAATGGGGATTCCAAAGCAGTGGTTTCCATGCTTCCTGCGCCAGTGGATTATTCTTGGTACTTGATGTCTCCTGAACCATTGGACCTAAGATGGCAGTGATGGGACAGTGTTTTCTTGTGCATAGGATTTTGTATGACTTCAAGCTACCCGAAACATCTTTTTTGGAGACTGGACTCCTAAGTACTATCTTGCTGGTGGAAAGTGTTATTCATCTTGTAAAACTTTTGAGAACATAGGTGCTTCATGGTATGCAAGATTTGCAGTAGTCTCAACATCAAATGTTTATAGTTACTGTGTCTAGAATGTGTTTGTCATGATACTGAGATACTTAAGAAAATTCTGATAATTTAGAACATGGAAATTAGTCACATTAAAGAGCTTGGCATCAGGCATCAATTTTTTAAAAGTATTGCGGTTCTCTGGGTATTCTGAGGGACTACGTGGATTGGGTTTGTAAAGTTGGGATTAAAAGTTAAATCCACAAAAAGGCATCTTTAGTATTTTAAAAGAAGCTGATATAAGTATCCTCTGTCTGCAGCTACATGCTGGAAATTTGTAAACAGTTACCAAAGGGGTTCTAGCACCCTTTCTGCTTCAGTTTTTCTCAGGTTATATTTCAATTTTTTACTTAGACAGGACTAGTTTTCAATCTGTGATATCAGTACAGTCCTGTCCTACAAAATGCAACATGGCATTTTGCTGGTACTTAAATTTACGTGAGTAGATCGTAGAATCATTTAGGTTGGAGAAAGCTGTTAAGATCATCAAGTCAACTGTTAACCTAGCACTAGATCTAACCTAGGTCTATTGCTTCTAAACCAGATGAAATTTTTTTCAGTATTTCTGTATGCTTTAGAATGAGAACTCAAAAAGTGCATGGGAGATCTGCCACTATATTCAGACAATAATATGCATTTATCCTGTTTCTTAAAGCTGACATCATTTGTGTTTCTTTCCTTTTTAGTATTATGGCACTTGTCTGTAGACCTTGTAAGTGAAGTCTAATGCTGCTGTTCTTATGTTTATTTTTGTTTTTCTTCCAGGGTTTGAAATCTAGGAGAATGGCAGACATAGACAAGTAAGTACTGAGGCTCTGTGAACTGTGCTGTACTTCAGAAGGTTGTGGTCTCCAGGTATTTGTAATGACAGGGTCTAGGTAGTGATCTTGGCACTGTGGCAAGATGTGAGGTTTATAGCATGTGGGAGAAAAGCTTGAGTTACTTATGCCAAATGCGTTTGGATTCTTAATTGTAAGTAAATCTAAAACTGGCACAAGGCAGCAGTCAACTTACTGTGTTAATTGGAATTCTGGAGGGGAAAAAATGATAGTACTGCCCATTTACTATTGTATCGCTGTATGTAGTTTTTTCTGTACTTGGAATGCTTATATCTTGTGTCATTCAAAATACAGTTTAGGTGAACCTACTGTCAGTTCTCAAGGCCTGCACATCTTAACAAAGAGAATATGTAGAGTAGAAGGAGGCTTTGACTTGTTGATATGAACAGGAGCTGAAGGAATTCTTTTGTAAAAAGGAATCTTCAAAATTCTGGGAAGCTGCTAATTCTTTAAACTGTTCTGAGATTCTCAGATGTGAAACTTGAATCTAGGAAGACAAATTTGGCTTTATTTGGCTATTAAGTTTGTCATAGATCAAAACTGACATAACAGTTCGCTTCACCTACACAATCTCTAACTTGAGCTCTTTAAGCTCATTATAGTATTTTATAAAATTAACTTCTTGATCCTGTTATTGAATATTCCTAACAGCAAAGAACAGTCCGAACTTGATCAACAGGATATGGAAGATGTTGAAGAAGTAGAAGAAGAAGAAACTGGTGAAGATGCCAATAGCAAAGGTAATGTTGAAAAGAAGGGTTTCTTAAGCAGATGCATACGTGCTTTCTAATTAATGTGTTAAAAGGATTTTACTGCTTCAAATAATAGGAAATGGTAAAACATAACTACTGATGCACAACTGTATTTAAATTCTGAGGCGAGGACTTCTTTTTTTCCACTTGTGTGATTTTTAGTTATCTACAGTCATTCATTTTAGTCATGATTAGTGCCAGCTCAGGCAGCGTTGGATACCTGTAAGGATGTATAATTGGAAAAGAAAGGATTATTGTGGATACGTGACTAGATTCTTTCAAAACTAACAACAGTTAAAAGCTTTTAAACTGTGAAGCTTTGGGTAGAAAAAAAATCAGGTGCATATATGGGTGTCTCTTATTTTTTGATCAGCTGCTTAGTAATTTGCTGCTGAGTTGTTTGATTGTGAACAGAACAAAAATCATGCTTAGTGTTACCACACTCAAAATCATTAAATCCTTCTTTTTTCCCCTCAACAAAAACCAAACTTAACGTGTATCAGAATACTTTTGTCCATGCTGAACAGTCTTACTCATGCTTTGTAGTTGAAGACTGGGGGCGCAGATAGAATCTGAAGAGCAAGTAGCCAAAAGAGAAATAACTAATAATCTCTGCCAATAAAATGGTTTGGGCTGCTCCTGGTGCCACATCATGTTGATTGCTTGAACAGAATAATAACACTAAAGAAAAATAGGATAATTTTGCTCAAGGTGATGTTAGAGGCTTTGCTATATCTATTGAAAAAAGTGTTTTCAAAACTGGATTGCAAAATTCTGGGGAACACACAGTCAGATGAAGAACAGCATACAATAATTAAATGATAAGTAGTCAGGTGTCCCAAAGGAAATCTATAGATGAATAATGGGTACTTTTAGCTATTGTAGATGAGGATCTGACAGGAAATTATAGTATAGGAGTCTTGGAGGGAGATTGGCTGTTATAAATCAGAACAGTGTTTCAGTAGTAGGGAAATGTGACACAGTGTTAAGCAGTTCTTTTGCATCTGTAATTCTTTTTTGTCTAGTTTTCTAGCATTTTTTCATGCAGAATTTTTCTGTAGGTTTTACTGTTTTGCCTTTTTAAAATCTAGATAATTCCATTTTTAAATATGTCACAGGTCCTTCTGTGGACACTCCTAAAAGCACTCATGCTTTTAGGGAAAACCTTTGAAGAAATAATGTTCATGGATCCAAGAACTTGCGAAACAGAATATGTGGTTGGATTTCAGTTTAAGGGGATGTGGCTGTTGGCATTGGCATACAATGTGTACAATTTGATATTAAAGAATAACTGGCGACATACTCAAATGGCATAATTGGGTAGGTTTTTCAAATGGTATAGGAAAGACTAATGAATAGTAAGGTCAGAGAAAACTAGATACTTTGACAAGAGGCATAGTGTTGGCTAATGTGAGATAGTACCTTTAAGAAGTAATTGCAACTTCTACTGCTAAAATATAAACTGATTGCAATCAGTATGGAGAAACAACAATGTTGCTTGAGGCATACCTTTTCAGAATGTAATTTCAGTGCTAGGGTGTTGTCCTGGTTTCAGCTGGAATAGAGTTAATTTCCTTTCTAGTAGCTGCTATGTTTTGGATTTAGTATGAGAATAATGTTGGTAACATATATTGTTTTAGTTGTTGCTGAGTAATGTTTACATTAGTCAAGGACTTTTTCAGCTTCCTGTAGAAGCTGAGAGGGGAGCATAGACAGAACAGGCTGGCCAAAGGAATATTCCATACCATAGATGTCATGCTCAGTATATAAAAGGGGTTGGCTGGGGAGCAGGAATCTGTTATCACTGATTGGGGTGGGCTGGTCAATCAGTCCTTGGGTGGTGAGAGCAACTTGTGTTGTATCACTTTATTCTTGTATGTTATTATTGTTATTTTCCTCTTCATTTACTGTTCTATTAAACCGTTGTTATCTCAACCTGTGAGGTTTTTTTTTTCCCTTTCCCCCTCCTTTCTCCCTCTTCTCCCTACCCCACTGCAGGGAGGGGGTGGGGGTGGTGAGCAAGCAGCTGTGTGGTCCTAGTTGCTGGCTGGGGTTAAATCATGACAGACATAAAAGTGGAAGAGAATATTCACATGTGGTTACTGCAGTGAACGGCATAGAAATTGAAGCTTTGTGTACCATGAAGGATTCAAAAGCTTCACTTCAATTTGAAGGTGTCAGAAAAATCCTATATAAAGCTAGTTTCTTATAAAGAATGCAAAGTACTTGTTTGCCTCTCTGTAGATGTTGAGGGTAGGGGGAAGAAGGCAAAACAGCATGATAAAAACTGATCATAAATTCTTATTAAAAACCATGAAGTTGTGACATTAATTTCTGCAGGTTGAGGCGCAGAATTTGAGCAGAAATAAAAGGGTTGATGTTAATGTGGATAATGAGAACACTTAGGCTAGGAATTTGTGTATTTTTTAAATGTACTTCTGCCTTGTAGTTTGAAACGGGTTTCCCATTTGCACAAAGTACTTTCTAAAGCTGATGTGGATGATAGACTTCAAGGTCCTAGTACTGGTACTCTGTGTTCAATAATGTGTCAGACTGTTCTAATGAATAATTTATTCTTTTGCAGGAGAAAAAGGTAAACATAAATTTGTAAAGTGGTTTTTAAATGCAAGTCTGAAACTGTCGTGTTTCTTTCCATTTACCTAAAAGGGAATGAAAATCCCAAATCCAGTTTTTATTCCCTTTTTAAAGTAAAAGGGCAAATTCTTCTACCTTGCATTTCCTTAATGAATTCAAAATAAAAGCAGTTAAGGCAAAACTAGTGCTTTTAGGGACATCCTACAAAACCTTCCCTTTTAACAAAAACTTAGCTTGCTGAACAGTGGCCACTTTAATCCAGGTGCTGTTTCCATATTCAGAATAGGATGGATTTGATATGTGCTTCCAAAATGGAGAGGTGTTGGAAACACTTCTTTGCCTATGTTTCTTTTTACAAGTGTGTATATAGTTAACTTACTGCTCTTTTGTAGTATTTAAGTAACTTTTCAAGATTAGTCCAAAAGATGCACTTTGCACTTACATAATTGTCTTTTTAAATTTAGCTCGGCAGCTGACTGTGCAGATGATGCAAAATCCTCAGATTCTTGCAGCGCTTCAGGAGAGACTTGATGGCCTGGTAGGAACATCTACAGGATATATAGAAAGGTACAGTATTTGCTCAGTATGACCAGAGTGGTATAAATGTGTCTTTTGGTTTCTGAACAGTATTGTTTGTAGCATTAATAGTCATAAGCCACTGTGCTGCCCAGATAGCAGGAAGACTAATACAGTCTGTAGTGCATCTCAGTATTGAAGAGTTTTTATTTAGGCTTTTATGGAGAAAAGAATACTAAAATATTTACAGTGACTGACCCTGTCGCCTGCAGTTACAGTAAGGCATACTTTTAAAAGATGCTTTCCTGCTGCTTGGAATGGCTTTTGTAGCTTTGACTTAATCATGAGTTATGGTAAGTATGGACAAATACTTGAAGACCTAGTGTCTCTAATATAGTCATTTTTTGGTTTGAGTGTAATTAGGAGGTAATAAAATTAGGAATGTTGTATCAGTACTTCACGTGATCTCCTTATGTATCAAAAATTGCAACAGTCTTTTGCTAAAATTTACTTGATCTGCATTAACAGAATTTTCTGGCTCTTATTTTCTGATTGTGTACGAACATTTCACCACATCCACAAGAATTGTAACACATACAACTGTCCTGCTGTGATAAGATCCTACATTACTATTGACTTGAACTGGGGCAGCTACTGAGTAACAGGCGCTGCTGCTGCCACTCCTACTCGCACCATTTTTCCTGTTATAGATGATAGCATGGGAGAAAAGCCCATTTAACTAACCGGCTTCCCTGATAAATACTGGCTTAAGAAAGAGCATGGAGTCAAAGTGTACCCAAGTTCTTTCTCTTCGAGATACTGTACACTACAGGCTTTCTATACCAAATTTTTTTCTTCTGTTTTTCAACAGATGCTACTTAACCTCTACTAATCTTTCAGGTCCTTGATCTAAGAAGTGAACAAAAGTGGTAACATTGATTTACATGGCATTCTTCTAGTCAGCTGCTCTCTAAGATACTGTACCATTTCTTCATCAATTCCAAGTACTGTAGTGCATTCTCTATCACAAAAGCATTGTAACTTTGCCAATGTACCAAACACATACCTAACTTGCAATACAAAAATAACTGGAAAACGTGTGTAACTTGAGTCTGCACTTTCTTAACATATGCATGCTGACTTAACCATGCTTTACAGGTGCCTCTTACATGTCTTCCCAAGTATTATTTTAAGCTTATTTATCTACAGAGTCTAGACACTGAGGTGGCACGGAAGCTATAAGGAATCAGGGATCCTAAAAGCCTGTTATGAGGGCTGTCAAGGAACTAGATGCATAAGCTGGTAGGAAACTAAACAAGTTCCAGGAAAACATCTATCTGCTCAGCCTTAGAATCTGCTAATTGCTTGGCAGCTATCCAATAACTTAACTTGTCACCTGTGCCTGGCCACAATTATTTTAATGAAAATTACTTTCATAGAATAGAATTTCCTTCAGCTACTCACAGGAGGTTGTATTCTTATGTAATCATAACATTTGCTAATGGCTCATATTTAGAGCAGCAGGTTTTACTTGTCACTGTTGTTCTTGTGCGTCCAGTTCAGATTTCTTGGTCTGCTTCTCCGTTTTGGATTTAATTTGTAAGAGCTTTCTCTGTCATGAAACTACCTTTCTTTTTTTTAAAGTACAGAGTTTATAAAGGTAGTGATGTAAAAATTGTGAAATTTGAGCTAGTTGGCATGGACTGTAATGAAATGTAGCTTTGACACATGCAAAAGATTCTAGATTCTCTAATAAAGGGGTTAAAATCTTTACTTGGACATGCTGCATGTGTGGCACTACCTCTTTGAAATTTCTTGGTGCTTTATATGCTATTGCTAGGACCAGTACTTTTAGTCTTCGTATGTGTATGTGGCATTAAGTGGGTGACTGTTGTATGACTTAATTTGTGCAGTCATATTAATTTTCTTCCTTAACACTTTTTTCTTGAACTAACTGAACTTGGTACTTAAGTTGCTGTTAGTTCTGATATTGTACTTGAAGATAAAATTGCAGCAAATGATTAACTTGACTAACTTCGGGAAAAATGTCAGAGTAACAAGAATGTTATTGACCCTTTGTGAGCACACGTGACTAAATTTAAGTGTGTTTGGTAGGTTATGTAGCAGATATATTGGAATGTTAAGAGAAATCTTGATTTAATGGTCATACGCATATTATCTTAGTTACCAGAAATAGTATATTCATGTTGAGCATAAAACTGTCTGGGAGAAAGGTTCTGCATTTTAAAGTGAGCGGGGATGTTGGAACATGTGCTTGTTCTACCTGATAGAGGCAAGATAGCTTCAGTAACTAATATCAACCTTCAGTGTTTAATTAAGCTAATGTATTCTTGCTTACTCCCTTTAACCTGGAGCTGTTCCTAACAATTAAGAGCAGGTGTTTATTACTGTGTTCTAAATAATGTGGCACAACGGCTTAAATAAAATAAATATGGGAATCTAACATAGTAATCTTCTGTAGCTAAATGCTGGGGTTTGGCCCACCTCACAAGGCAATGGAGGCTGTCAGCAATCTACCCCATGAATCTCACGAGTAGCCTTGATATAGATTACTTTCTGTCCTAACAGTTAAGTCTGTGTTAGCATATTTTACTAAAGTGAAACTCATTAAAGAGTGGTAGCTGACAGGTATTTATAATGAAGATTGCATTAATAGCTTTCCTTTTACATATGTATCATACAGTGGCTCATCTAGCAAAACAGTTCTGGCTCGCTTTGGGAGTGACAGTCGATGTAGTAGAAGACAGTAGTACCAGCTGCTTTCCTCAGTGAAACAAAAACGTGAATTTTGAAGATTAACTTTGTGAAGAATAACTCGATTGTCTTGAACTTTCCTAAAACCAAGCCAATTAGTGATATGGCCTTTCTTAATTGTGCTCAGTTGTATGAATTTACTATGATACTCATTGATAGTGTAAAACTTGTTTATAGTATGAAGTTTTATTGCACAAGTTTGTCTCATGATTGACTCAGATCTGGTTCTAACTGAGTTAAGCCTCAGTTTAAGAGCCTCTGCTAATGGTTTCAATCTGCATGGTACAGTGGGCCATAGTTTTGATTTGTACAGCTTTCTAAAGCTTAAAATAGAGTGTAAAATCGGTTTTGATGCAAGTTGGTTAACTTGCAAGGGGACTGCTTAAGGGAGGGGTCAATATGTGCTTAGAATGCAGTGTTAGTAACAGTTCTGTCACTGAATTTTTCAGCTTGCCTAAAGTTGTTAAAAGACGTGTGAATGCTCTCAAGAACCTTCAAGTTCAGTGTGCACAGATAGAAGCAAAATTCTATGAGGAAGTTCATGAGCTGGAAAGAAAGTATGCTGCTCTCTATCAGCCCTTATTTGACAAGGTATTTTAATGCTAACCTGATTTGTACTTAAAAGCTTTAGCTAAAACACAAGGGAATATAAACTGAAAGTTTATGCATGTTCTGAATTATTTTGGTCTCCTATGTGCACATTCAATTCAATTGACACCATTTTACTGTCCATGTGAATATCAACTAAGATTAGGGGGGAGAAAGGTTCAGTCTGTTCCATGGTTACCAAAATCACTTCAACATACCAGGCCTCATCTTGCTAATTGAGCAGATGTCAGATGGTATGGTAACCTTTTTGGAAAAGCTAGTAACTGATAAGTTGCCTTCTAGGGCCGTAAGAAAAGGTTTTGGTAAATAGTTAATGTATTACTAGTTGCGTAACTTTAGAATTAGGAATTTATTGGTTAGGGCATTGCTGGTTGTAATGACTATGAAATGTGAAAATATTCTCAATTTGATCTTCCAGCGAAGTGAAATCATCAATGCAATTTATGAACCCACAGAGGAGGAATGTGAATGGAAAGCAGATGTTGAAGAAGGAATTTCAGTGAGTATCTTAATCAATTCTCATCAATATCTCAAGTTTTAGCATGAAACAAGATTCAATACAGTAACTAAAGTTTAAAAAAAAAAATTGTGTGCATAATGATTACTTGCTTATAATAATTCTTAATGATTGCTTAAAGCCTGCAGATGAAATTCAGTCTGTACTGGTATCAACATAAAGCTGTTAATGAACCTTGTGGGTCACTCCTTTAAAATTAAGAAAAACTAACATTTTTATTCTATCAAGGAGGAAATGAAAGAGAAAGCCAAGCTTGAAGAGGAAAAAAAAGATGAAGAAAAAGAAGACCCTAAAGGAATTCCTGAGTTTTGGCTGACAGTATTCAAGAATGTGGACTTGCTCAGTGATATGGTTCAGGTAGGTGGTGGTACAGGCTTGTTTAAAGTTGCATTAGTACTTAATCCAATTGTCTTTAAGAAAGGAGTAGAATGGTACACTACTTGCTGTGTCTGTTGGAGAGCAAAAATGGAACAAGGACTTGGATGTCATCTCTGGTACTTTATTCAACTGAGAGCACAAAGCACTCTGAAGTACTTCTTACTGCATTATTTGTTGTATTACTAAGGTAAAATAAGTTCACTTTCTGTGCTTATAGGAGTGTGTGTATGAGCTGTGTATTAGATACTGCTAAAACCCGTACTTGGTGTTTGCATGAGTTTAGGTTGTATACCTATGTGTATGCAGTGGAAACCCTGTACAGCCGTTGTTGCCATCTGCTGGTCATGTTCATGAAAATGTTTCAGTAACAAGGCCCTGTAACAAGGTTCTTGTCTATGTAAAGCTCATTCTAAATGGGGCTTTTTACCTCTGCAGGGTCTTAAAATTGAATAAACTGTTTTCTTTACAGGAACATGATGAACCTATCCTGAAACACTTAAAGGATATAAAAGTGAAGTTTTCAGAAGTTGGACAGCCTATGGTTAGTTAAACAAGATTACTTTTGTGTTATCTTAAGACTTCTATTTGTCTATTAGTAGTGTGGTTGGTGATTGTTAATTGTCTTGTGGCAATCATGAGAAATATGCAGCTGTTTCTTGTCTTCTGAAAAACAGTACAAGGACTAGTACTAGTCTTGCAGTATCATATGAATGAATTTTTGCTTACTTAACCTTCAAATTCTGATGAGTTAATAACTTGGCCTTAATATCTGATGACTAAGTTTCATCTTTAAATTTTGATACCTTTGGGTACATTTGGTATAACTATTATAATTGAATATAATTTCCTTGTCAGAAACAAGATAGCTTGCTAAGTTTTAATATTTTAAATTTAGAAGTTATCTCTGTATGTTAGCACCAAGAAAGCTGTACACTGGGACATCTTGTGTCATTACTGCAAGCAATATATTAAGTAATAAGCAGAAGATCAACATAGTGAATGAAAACATTTGAAGATTTATTGTACAACTTGGGCCTGCAAATTCCAGAATAAGTTATGTATATGCACCATTTCCATATTGGTAGAGGTGGATATGTTCTGTTGCATGTATATTTTTGGGTTTGGATTTTAGGTACTTAAAGGCATGTGTTGCTAAATTGCTAAAGTTGTCTCTTTGCAATTCCTTTTAAGAGTTACACCTTAGAATTTCATTTTGAACCAAATGACTACTTCACAAATGAAGTGTTGACAAAGACGTATAGAATGAGGTCGGAGCCAGATGATTCTGATCCCTTCTCCTTTGATGGACCGGAAATCATGGGTTGTACAGGGTAAGTGCTAATAAATAATTTTAAGGCAACGTAACAGTTTCTTCTTTAGCATTATCCAACTGTAGACTTACAGCATCTTGGAAAGATGCTGGTAGAGGTACTGCTACCTAATATCTTGTAAACAGTCTGACTTGAGTTTTTTAGTGTATTTCAGTAACTTAAATATAATATATAAAAGTATATATTTTATCACAGAATGGTTTAGGCTGGAAGGGACCTTCAAAGATCATCTAGTCCAACCCCCCTGCAATAAACAGGGGCATCTTCCACTAGATAAGGTTGGGGCTCAGAGCCCATTCCACTAGATGGGGCTCAGAGCCCCATCCAACCTGACCTTGAATGTTTCCAGGGATGGGGCATCTACAGCCTCTGTAGGCAGCCTGTTCCTGTGTCTCACCATCCCTCATCGTAAAAAATTTTTTCCTTATATCCCCTATCCTTATGCCCCCGTCTTTATTATCAGCCCACTTTAAGTATTAAAAGGCTGCAATAAAGTCTTGCCGGAGCCACCTTTTCTCCAGGCTGAACAACTCTAACTCTCTCAGCTGTCCTTCATAGGAGACGTGTTTCATCCCTCTGATCATTTTTGTGGCCCTCCTCTGGTCCTGTTCCAGCCCCCAAAGCTGGATGCAGTACTCCAAGTGTGATCTCACCAGAGTGGAGTAGAGGGGCAGAATTGCCTCCCTTGACCTGCTGGCCACATTTCTTTTGATGCAGCCTGGTATATGGCTGGTTTTCTGGGCTGCGAGCACACATTGCTGGCTCATGTCCAGATTTTCATCCCCTGGTACCCCCAAGTCCTTCTTGGGAGGGCTGCTCTCAATCCCTTCGTTTTTAGCTTGTATTGATACTGGGTGTTGCCCTGACTCATGTGCAGGACCTTGCACTTGGCCTTGTTGTTGAACCTCATGAGGTTCACATGGGCCCACTTCTTGAGTTTGTCCAGATCCCTCTGAATAGCATCCTTTGCCTCAGGTGTGTCAATCACCCCACTCAGCTGGTGTCAGCTGCAAACTTGCTGAGGGCAGGTATACTAGATCCCACTGTCTGTCATTGATGAAGATACTAAACAGTACTGGTCCCAGTACAGACCCCTGAGGAACACCACTTGTCACAGATCTCCATCTGGACATTGAGCCATTGACCACTACCCTCTGGATGCGACCATCCAACCAGTTCCTCATCCACTGAACAGTCCACCCATCAAATCCCTATCTCTTCAATTTAGAGAGGATGCCAGTGAAGACTGAGGCAAAAAAGTTGTTGAGTAACTCAGCCTTCTCATCTGTTGTTACGAGTTGTGTTCACTGTGGGGTATACTTTTTTGACCTGTCTTTTCTGATTGACATGCCTATAGAAGCCTTTCTTATTATTCTTTGTGTCCCTTGCCAAGTTCAGCTCCAGCTGTGTCTCAGCCTTCCTGACCCCATCCCTATACAAATGGGCAATGCCTCTATAATCTTCCCAGGATACCTGTCCCTGCTTCCACTGCCTGTGCATTTCCTTCTTGCCCTTTAGTTTGTCCAGCAGGTCTTTTGCCTTCCTTTCCTGACTTTTACACATGGTGATTGAGAGCTCCTGCCCTCTATGGAAAATGTCCTTAAAAGTATATATAGTATATCTACAGTATATGCACATAAATAAAAAAACCCCTCATCATTATTTATCTAAAACTACTGTTCTGCGATCACTAAAGCTGAATTGGAAGATGTATGGTGTTATCTTTTTGTATGCCTTGAGAGCTTTTTTCAAAACTTGTTTAATCACTTATTTTAATCCTTTTGTATTTGTGACATGCAGCATTTTGGGAAGTCTGATACAGTTTTACTTTCTATATTTTGGTTGTCCAGTTTGTTTTATAACTATTGAATGTTTGCCTCAGTGTCTTCAGTTGATCTATTTGACAAATGGAGAACAGTCATCTGCTATTAACTCTAGGTTCCTCATGATTTTAAAGATCTGTCACACTACTTTCTCTGATGTCTTTTGTTTTAAATTAGTTGTTATTCTTCAGACTAAATAATCTCTTTATTCTGTACACGTCCCTCTTCTTGTGAACAGAAGGACGAAAGAAACCTGAGTTGTACATAATTAGCCCTACGAGTACATCAGGGTTCTGTGCATCATGACCTGTTCAGTTGCTTTCGTGTTAATGTCTCTAATGTTCTGACTGCTCTTCTGAGTGATGATAACTAATTTAGAGCCTATCACTGCATAACCAGGGTTGGGTTTACCCATAGATTACTGTGCAGTTATGATACTGACTTTCAATTACCTTTATTTTCCAGTCACTTAATGTAACGTATTTCTGTGAATGTCCTGTAAGATTTAGTCTTAAGTGCTTGAGTAGCTTTGATCAAACTGTTTTGTCTTCTGTAGTTTAGACTGGTTTTGAAAAGCGTAAATCCTGGCAGAGGTTGCTATAAGATGATTCTCTGCTTCTGTGAAAATGATTGTTTTGTCTTTTAACTTATCCTGAAACAACTCATCTCCTTTCTTTGAGTCTTTAAAGGAATCTAATCAGAAACTTCTGTGCATGTGGATGGTCTTACTGGTGTGCTGCCTTCATTTACATGCTCCCAGAATTCTGTGTGAGTGTCAGACAAGCCTGTGATTATGATTTAGCAGGATAGGGTTAAAAAACCCCCAACCCCAAACTGCAACAAACTCACAAACATCCAAAAACCAACCACAAACTACATGCCTGCCTGATGCATTATTTTAAGGGATTATTGATTACAATGATAGGTGTGGTAAACCTTGGCATATACTAGTGTGACCAAATATGACATTACTTTATAATGGATAGAGACCATTCTTTTGATAGGAAACTAGGTAGAACTTGGTAGCAGATGAAAATTAGTATTTCAGAGACTGAGTGGGGAAGGAGAAACTTCTGGACGAAAAAACTTCAATCCTAAAACGAACCTGTTACTTTTGATCTCAAAAGTTTAAACTAATGAAAAAAATAGCAGTGAATAAATACTACCTTAATATTTTATATTCACTGTATCCCTTGCATTTGTGATAGTAGGTACCTGTAACAAGGGGAATGGTATTAAGCTGCAGCTGGTTTGTTTTTTGTTTTTTTTTCTTTCCTCTCCAGTTGCCAAATAGACTGGAAAAAAGGAAAGAATGTTACTTTGAAAACCATTAAGAAGAAGCAGAAACATAAGGGTCGTGGAACAGTTAGAACAGTGACAAAAACTATTTCCAATGACTCTTTCTTCAACTTTTTTAGTCCTCCTGAAGGTAAACTTAACATTAGTTTGTCTGCATTAATTTTAAATGTGGTATGTACCTCACTCACTTGTTTCTTCTTTTTTCTACAGTTCCTGAAAGTGGAGACCTGGTAAGTTGGCTTATTTAAAATAAGGGGATGGAGGGGAAACACCAGTAGAAGAGTTCATGCTGTTATACACAAACTGTTGGAATTGGGAGTTTGTTAAACAGCTTCAGCTTTAACTGTTTCTGTATTTAACTGAGAATACTTGTGATGAATAGTATGTGTTTGCATTTTCTTTATTAGAAGGAGTATTTTTGAGTTGGATGGTAGAATCCAAGGAAGAAATCAAAGTAGCTTGTAAAATTTTTAATTACATAAGCTCACCTGGCTAGTGTTTACTTCTTAAAGGTGTTGTGCCTATGAACTGAGAGTCTATGGGAAGTATTAAACAGTTTTTCTACTTAAAACAAAAGCAAGTTGGAGGTAGGGAAGAATAAAACTTAAACTCCAGTATTTTGTGTAATTAAGCTTACTGAAGAAGTAGCCCCCCACTGCATAATGCAGGTAGGCTGTTTCAAGTGTAAAACTTGACTCCATAGTTCCAATTCTAAAAACCAAGTCCTGAACCAAAAAAAGTCAGTACGTGGGATTTGTATAAATCTGACCACATCAAAAACTATGCAACTTGTGGTTTTGTGTAAGAGGTAGTTATCAGCTTTTGGTTTAGGCAATGATGTTGTTTTATGCAGGATGATGATGCTGAGGCAATCCTTGCTGCAGACTTCGAAATAGGTCATTTCTTGCGTGAACGTATAGTCCCCCGATCAGTATTGTACTTCACAGGAGAAGCTATTGAAGATGATGATGACGATGTAAGTATAATGTTCTTTCAAAATGCTAAAATCTTTGAAATAATGTTGCTTAAAGTCTTTGGGTAATTTCTGACTTTTATAATGTTGGTATCCTTAGAATGGGATGTAGCAACGTTAGTTTCAACTGAGCATCCTGAGTGTTCAGTAAAGAGCAGCACAAAGGTAATACATCTTTGAAGTAGTGACTTCAGAGTTTTGTGGCAAAAGTAATGGTAAAAGCTGAACATTTAGAGAATGTCTAAGTTGAATTTTGTGTATAAGGCATTCCTGGGGTGGCATGCTATAATATGCTGCCAGAGAACAAATTAGTCTGTCTAGCTCTTCAGACTCTTCTTTGTGCTTACAGTGATACTGGGGTGCCAAGTTCCTTGAGATTTGAGCTCAATCAAGAGGGCACTCTTCTTAAAAAATGATAGATAAGCGCATTCAAAATACTCAAAGCAAGCTCTGCAAAAAGCTTGAATTAAGTGCTTTAAAGGAGCTAAGCTTGAAAAACAAACTACAACACCCCGGAACTTTTTATGGATAAAACACTATCTCTCCCCTGCCTCTGCACAAACAAGGACAGTTTCACGGTTTGATTTGACTAAGATAAGTCCTGCCTTAAAATTAATTTTTTAGAATGTAAAATGGTAGCCCTTGGTCCAAAGCCTTGGCTCAGGGAAGTGGAAGAGTGAAGTGACTGGCTGTACAGATTGCCTTAGGCTTTGAGACATCCTGCTGGCCAGAAATGTTATCACACCCTTAATAAGCTCTTCCAGTGTTGCACATAAGGAACTTAAGGTAGACAGTTTTCTGTGCCAGAGCGTAGCTTAAGACATTGAACTTCATGCTGATGCATAAAGCATTTTTAAATGTCAGGTATAGGAAGCTCTCTTAGAGCACAATCCAGTGTGGTCTCTAGCATCTACTTGAGTTGTACTCAAGCCATTTATGACTGCTTTTCTGACACTATCGAAACCATTTATTTTCTTTCCTAGTATGATGAAGAAGGTGAAGAGGCAGATGATGAGGTAAGTTGACAGATGGCTTTGATTTAAGTGATTTCTCTTTTGTAGTTTGTTACTTGGAATCAGAGTTCCTTTAGTTTTTGAATACTCTGGACACTAAGTTTAAGTATTATTTATGAATAGAAGATTCAACATGTTTTGTGGATCTAGGGTGAATATTTAAAAAAAAACCCAAAAAACAAAACAAAGACAACCCTAATGTGTTGTACAAATTAAGCTGCAACTGATGTCAAAAGATGGTATGCTTTGTGGAAGGTAAACTAATACAATATGCATAACTTAAAGTGGTATTTATGAGTAGAATTTAATCTTAATTTTGAAAATGGCTCAGGAAGCCGAATGTGGATAAGCTTAGAGAAAATATAAACAAGTGTTTTCTTTCAGGAGGGGGAAGAAGAAGCAGATGAAGAAAATGATCCCGAGTATGACCCAAAAGTAAGTGTCGTGGTTTGGGATGTTTGGAGTTTGCCTATGCGTATACACACACTTCAAATTTTATGAAGGTTAAATCTTGATTTTTAGTTTAAGTATTTGATCAGTCGTTCGTATGGCTGAGGTTGTTTCAGTTCCAGTTCTGACAGACTGATATTGGTAGAGCAACTATTTTAGAGTTCTTTCTCCAAAAATCATTTTGTAAAAGTGACTTTTGGCTTCGAGCACTGGAATTAGTCAGGCTTGGGTTTCTATAAACTTGCGCTGCTAATGATGAAAATGTTCTATAACGGTTGTAAGGACATGACGAAAACTCCATAATCCAGGTTCAGTTTTTGGGAACTTGTTGCAAGCTGAGTACAACTTGTAACACAGCGGGGTATAAAACTGAGGCATTTTCAGGGTAGATAATAGCAACTCTTTTATTGCTTGAGGTAGTGGAAGTCAAGGTTCAGGAATGCATCTACAGCCAAGTACTAAAATGTGAACAACCAAGAGCAACTGGCAGCTTTCTTATTCCATGGGAAGGGCAAATGACTAGCCAGACTCAGTTTGCTGGAAAAATTATTCTCAGTCACTCAATTTGTAGCTTTTTCCTGGGTGAGGGAAAGGCACAGTTGGCCACATGAAAGTATCTGATGGTGGTAGGTGAAAGTTGCAGTCATGAAAATGAAGCCTGTATGAGCTGAAAATGTCTGCTGCAAAATGTGTTTGCAATCTCAAATGAGGAGGCAGTGTATTTTGCAGTAGGAATGGCTTGAGCTACAATTGGAGTACCATTGAAAGAATTACATGAAGAATTACATCGTACCTAGAAAGGTGTAGGGTATAGAACTGCTAATCAAAATGTACAACCTGTTGGTGATGTTTCATCTGCTATAGTGTATTCAAATTGCTTCCTATTCAAGAAAGCTTTGGCATCAAAAATGAAACAGCTGCAAGATGGACTTATTTCCACCACTTCAGATTGCTCTTCTAGGCTGAACAGAACTGAGAAAGGACAAGACTGTATACTCAGTTTCAGAACTGCCAAAGGGCTAGAGACACTAGTGGTACTGTAGTCTGACACAAGAGTAAATAGTTGTAAGCTGATCACAGGCTTAAAGCCAGATGAGTTTCTTAAAGCACTGTGGTCCTAGAACAGCTATCCAGACCAAGGTAATGGAGTAAAACTTGCAACTGAATTCTGGCCCCCAAAAGCCTTTTCCTTAAATTCCTATGTTACTATGAGATATTATTGGTTGTCTGCTTCAATATAAGAGAATAAATTGGAATTCATTGCAAAAGATGTTTCTAGAGTGTTAAGAACACACCATGATTTGGTGTTTCATTGCACTGCTCTGCAGTGGCATCTGGAGCAAGGATGTGCCCTTGTTACTGACCACAGAAAGTTTCTTTTGCCTCAAACTGTGTAAAAGGCCCAGATGGTGCTTCTGAGCCAGATTGGATGGTGCTTCTGAGCCAGATTGTTTGTTGCTATGCGTGACACTCCTCCTTTTTCCAGTTTTGGTGTCTTTCAGAGTATCCCACCATGCTAGTTCTGTACAGATTTTTGTTCTGGATCATATCCCTAACAAAGCCAATGCAATTGCATTGTGGATGTTGCCACATCCAAAGACAGTGGTGGTACTAATACTAGGCAATTAGTTTAAGGGAAAAGATGAAAGAAGAATCTGAATACTGGAACTTGAGAGACTATGCTTAGCAATAGTAGTAGCTCTTCTAAAACACAGATATCTCTAAACTGATATTTCCTTTTTTCTCAACAGAAGGATCAAAACCCGGCAGAATGCAAGCAGCAGTGAAGCAGTGTGTATGTGGCCTTGAGGATTACCTGCACTGTAATAGCCTAAACACAACTATTAGTTACTTACAGCCTTATGTTTTGTATCTTGGTAGAATTAAGTAACCAATTTGTTAAAAAAAAAAAAAGAGATCAAACACATAAGAACCAGTTTAAAATGTAGGTTCAATCTACCTAGCATTTTAACAGTATAATTTTCTGCCAATATGTAGAATGCAGTAAATCCCCTAAAGCATGAATGTTAATTCATTGCTACATAGTTTGGTTCTTGTGAAGTCTTTGTCATGTAGCTATTAGACTGCAGCTGTGAAGATTATCAGAACTGTTAACTGAGACCAATATTTGTTTAGAGAAAACTCTCTCCTGAAGAACCAACCAAAGTATTTTTCAGCCCAGTAGTCTGAACGGGTTTAAGTCTGCTTGCACTAGCTGTGCCTTCATTACTTTGTTATAGAAATGGCAGTGACTTGTACTAACTAGGAGATGATGATGATGATGCGTTTTGAATTTGACTACTTGAGAAGACTAGTATAACTTGTTTAATTTCCAACGAGACCACATTAAACATTCATAACTGTCAGCTTGTTTATGCTATGGGTTTTGTATTTTATGTGACATAGTGATCTACAAAAGAAACCTAGTCATCATATTAAGGTTATTGTTTACCACTGGGGTGTGAATAAAACCTAGTATTTTCAGAAGCTAGTCTTGTTTTATTATGATGTGTGTATCTGCATGTGTAAACTGGTAAGGCATATTTTTCATGCTGCAGCTCACTTTTTACTAGAAACAAAAGTTGAGAGCTACTGAAAAGTAAATTACATAACATTTTAAAAACAAACACAGTAGTTTGGAAAGTTTGATCCATACTTTCCGCTTGCAGTGTGATACTTGTGAATCTGAGCTAGGTGTTTCAGTGACTGGTCAACACTGCCATTTTGGAGAAGGCAAGTTTTTAGAAGTGGGGCTAGATCAGATAAAGGACTTCGGTATTGCTGTAGCCATCTCTAAGGCATTGGTTACTGGTATGAAATCTGGTGCCAAGAAAGGTGCTTTGGATTTCCAGTCTGTTGTTAGGTTGTCCTGGACAAAATCTGCCCTGCAGCCTAAGGGAGTGCTAGAACACTTAGCTGTTTTCGAGTTTGTACTCACTGAAGTATCTACAGAGAAGGAAACAAATCCCAAGTAATTCCTCCCTCTTCACCTAATATTCTGTTCACTGCGCTTCTGTTTGCACTTCTGGTTCATACTTTGTCCATGTTAGATGTTCATTGTCAGTCAATACATGTGGGATAGAAGCTCTTTCTCATACTAACCTTGCCTCTAGCCTAGCAGTGGAGGTGTTCTTGAGATGTGGATTTGAATGCTTGAAGAGACTGTGAACTGATGTCTTACATTTGAATTAATTTCTGAGAGTACAGTCAGTTAGAAGAGACTTACCTGAAAACTCAAATTACTGGAAAGAAAATTGGTTTTGTTCTACCTCAAACCAGGACATCCAGTCAGTAAGATGCTACTGTAATCTCTGCAGTCTTGTGCTTCATGTAACTATAGAAGTTCTGATCTAAGCAAGTAACGAGACAACTTTTTTGAGGGAGGGGAAGGTCCTCATAGGGTTGGAAAGAAGTGTCCAGCCTAGCCATGCACTAGTTACTCTTTTCCTATTTCTGCACTAGTTTTTTTTTTCTTGCCACTGATATACTGTTAGCCATAAAGGGTTAAAAGTTTGAAAAGAGCAGGGCAAGCAGGGGACAACAGCCATGTGAGGATGGGGCTGATGGAAGAGTTCCTCTAGCATGTCTTTTGCCTGGAGGGTAAGTAATACAGAATGAAGCTTATCCCAAGTTCCCTTCTGAATCTTCAGCTGCCCCCCCACCCCCTCCAAGAGGATGAAGATCTAGTGTGCTCTGACTAAACTGCTTTTAGTTTGGTTTTTTTATTCCTTGAAGGCTTAAAGGCTTACTGTTTCAGAATCCCTGTTAGGCTTTCATCTTTCTTCTCTTCAGATATTTATGGATTTGGGAGAAGGAATTCTGGTTATCTATAGCTGTATATAAAACAGTACTGTTGAAGCTGTGTTCTTAGAGGTGTTTTTTAGGTAATGCATAGAAAAATACGGTAATGAAAGGTTAACATCACACTCACTGTTAGCTGTGTGCTTAAGTAGATGTGGTTGTGTTCTTGTGATATAAATTCTGACAGAATATGCTTATCATTTGAGGCACTGACCCTGCTAGGTGTTTGGTTTTAGCTCGGTGTCTGCTCTGAATGTCTGCTAGGGTTAAGTTTAAACTTCAGGGCATGTGGAGACCAAACTGATGGTATGTTCTGAGCTTGAGCAGTCATTAATACAGGGCTTTGGGGCATACTTTTGGACATGAGAAGTCTCTGAAGTCCTTACTTAGATCTAGCCCATTTTTACTAACAGCATCTGGCATCTGCATCTTAAAAAGAGAAAGCACTGAATTTCAGAAGTCACTGTTCTCAAGAAATTTGGCTTGTGTTTTGATTGCTTTCTCATTAATATCTTCATATATCATACAATGGGATACAATATTTGAAAAGGGGAGTTGGTAGATGTCAAAGCTAACCTGCAGCCTGCAAGATCCACAGCCATGAATCCATCTCTGTCGGCGGATTTTGGTAAGCTTCTCTCTAGATTGACTTGCTAGTTCTAAATCGACAGTTCTTGTGGCTTCCAGACTGCAGCAAAAGGAAGGATATAATCATACAAATTGAGGTGCCAGTTCTTATGGCATCAGTTAAATAAAAACTGTTTTGGTGCTTAACATAGTTTTGTCATCAATGACACTCTTGTTTAGCAATTCTGAAAGGCAGTATGTAGCAGGAACGTTAAACTTTCAACATTGATGGAGTATTGTGACTCATTCTTTTCACTTCTCATGGATTTATACCAGCTGTAGAGATAACTGTTCATTTAGTATTTGAGGAAAAGAGTTTCCTTGTTGTTACCAAGTTCAGGCTAGGAAAATGTGTTACTGAAGTAAGATTTCTTGGTCAGTTGTTGCAGTACTGCACCAAAATTTAAATCTGTATAAGTGATGTCTTCTGTCCAGTTTTCATTGCTGTATTGGAGAGACATATCTTAGGGAAAAATGGGGGTTGGTGAGGAAAGAGGTAGGAGAATTAACTGAGACTTTGGATGAGAGGGAAGGGCGCTCAGAGCTTATGCTTGATGGAGAGGGATGCTTCTTCGTAATTTTACACTTTCAGCAAATGCTGATTTGATTAAATTAGCACTGAGAGTTTTCCTGTCTGGCATAACTTTGTTAATGGTAAAAAAAAAAAAATATTAAAATAATACAGTATCCTGAAATTAGCAGACCAGATTTAAAGTAAGCTTTACTAAGTTTTACTTTCTGGAGAAGCGCGATGTCAGGTGCAGTTAGAAATGTTACCTTAGGTTATTTCAACACTAGGTACAGCAACTCTTCTTACCAATGGCTCCTACAGCTAACTACCTTCATAAGCTCGGATTCTTAGTTGGATTCTTGGAACTGATATTTCCCAGGCTATATAGCAGATATTCTAATTTTGACGTGTTTTTACTTATTAAATGAAAAAAAAAAAACACAACAAACAAACCAGCAGAATATAAAAAAACCTGCAGGAATCAAATGTGTTCATCTTTGCCTTCAAGCTGGTATGTAAACTTTCCCTGTGTTTTAAGGCCCATTGTTGTAGACCTGATTTGGAAATTGATAGGGAACTTATATACAAATGGATGATTAGAATCTCTGCCAGAGATTCCCTATGTCCAAAGGTATCTGTGCAGAAGGAGTTTTTCAGATGCCTTGTGTTGGGCAGGAGGATTGTGCTGTGGCATTCTCAGTGGCTTAAGGAAAAAAAAATGCTACACTTCAGTACAAAGGGGACAGTCTGATAACAAAGGCTTTTCTGTATGTAGCAGCCTTGATGGCCTGCTAGGTTGGGGCTAGAGCCGCACAGACATTGGAGTAGGCAGACTTGTCTCTACAGCACTTTCTCCTTCATTCTGTGCAGATGTAGCCTCCTCCAATCCAAGACTTTCTTGTACAGGTCAGAGAAGTTG
The DNA here is from genome assembly GCF_028500815.1 of Rissa tridactyla. Classification (NCBI taxonomy): domain Eukaryota; kingdom Metazoa; phylum Chordata; class Aves; order Charadriiformes; family Laridae; genus Rissa; species Rissa tridactyla. The sequence goes on from NC_071466.1 coordinate 177,635,735, forward strand.
TTGCTACCACAACTTCAGTTTCATTTCTTATAACCGCTTAGTTCTGTTTGAGGTGCGCTGTTTCCCTGCAAGTTTTCAAGAGGGTGTTGAAGTATTGACTTTTAATTGCTAATGTTTACCTAAAGAGAACGTAAATCCATCTACTGGAAATAGTAAGTCTTACTTCTGTACGCTATCGAGAGGAGTTTGAAGTTTGTCCACGTGGCATGTTGGACAAGGTTTGTCTCATCACTCTAAATCTTCCTGTTAGACTTCTGCTCAGACCTAGAGGTCTTCCACATGTGGCCTGTGTCTCAGCTTTTGTAGGAAAACTGGAGCAAGTAAAGCAGATAAGACGGAGCACACTAAGCTAAAGATTAAGGGTCAGTACTGGGACCAGTGGTGTTCAACATCTTTGTCGGTGACATGGACAGTGGGATTTAGTGCACCCTCAGCAAGTTTCCTGACGACACCAAGCTGTGTGGTACAGTTGATGTGCTGGAGGGAAGGGATGCCATGCAGGGGGACCTAGACAGCCTTGAGAGGTGGGCCCATGCCAACCTCATAAAGTTCAACAAGGCCAAGTGCAAGATCCTGCACCTGGGTCACAGCAATCCCAAGCACAAACACAGGCTGGGTGGAGAATGGATTTGAGAGCAGCCCTGAGGAGGACTTGGGGGTGTTGGTTGATGAAAAGCTGGATGTGAGCTGGCAATGCACACTTGCAGCCCAGAAAGCCAATTGCATCCTGGGGCGCATCAAAAGAAGCATGGCCAGCAGGTCGAGGGAATGATTCTACCCCTCTATTCTGCTCTGGTGAGACCCCACCTGGAGTACTGCGTGCAGCTCTGGAACCCTCAGCACAAGAAGGACATGGACCTGTGGGAACAAGTCCAGAGGAGGGTGATGATCGGAGGGCTGGAGCACCTCTCCTATGAGGACAGGCTGAGAGAGTTGGGGTTGTTCAGCCTGGAGAAGAGAAGGCTCCGGGGAGACCTTATAGCGGCCTTCCAGTACCTGAAGGGGGCCTACAGGAAAGCTGGGGAGGGACTCTTCATCATGGAGTGTAGCAACAGGATGAGGGGTGTTGGCTTCAAAATGGAAGAGGCTAGGTTTAGATTAGATATTGGTGAAAAAGATTTCACTATGAGGGTGCTAAGACACAGGAACAGGTTGCCCAGGGAAGTTGTGGATGCCCCATCCCTGGAAGTGTTCAAGGCCAGGCTGGATGGGGCTTTGAGCAGCCTGGTCTAGTGGGAGGTGTCCCTGCCCATGGCAGGGGGGTTGAAACTGGATGATCTTTAAGGTCCCTTCCAACCTAAACCATTCCATGATAAGCTATTCCACCTTTGGATCTGCTTGGTGTATGCCAGAAGTGGGTGCACAAGGAGTGTGGGGGTTTGGCAGGAGCGCTCTTGTTTTCACAGGTGTCTAACTAAAGTGTGCTGAGTTGACAGGAGAAGTTGTCTCTGCAGCTACAGAGGGGGCTTAGCTCCTGAACTTAGCTGTTGGGAGCTTTGCTTCTTATGTTCAAGTCTTGTGAGCATCTGCCCAAACTTATGTTTACTTGTATTTGCCCTGCAGTGGGTGAGAAGCAGTCAGTACATTCTGAACTCACAGCGTGTTTTACTCAGCACTAGGTCATCAACTCTAAGAAACGTCAGGTCATTTAAACCCTCTTACAGGCTGGCTTTGCTCTACAATGTGCACTTAAGTGCTTTTTAATATTAGAAGACGGCTATCTCTAAAGCACAAGGGACTTGGGAAAAGCCAGGCTGGAGCAGCTGTAATTCCAATAGTCTGTGCATTGGGCCCAGTTTCTTCATTTGGTACTGCCATGGGTTAGAGGGAATGCTAAGGCCTGGGAAATGTGGTTGATAGTTATCAAAGAATTGTAGGGGTTGGAGGGACCTTTGGAGATCATCTAGTCCAGATTTATGGTAAATCTTCTATCTATTTATCTATCTATCTCACGTATTGGTGAGATGGAATTTGTCGAAGGAGAAGTCTGGCCCCCAGGTCACAGGTTCGGTGCGTCAGTGTTCGGTCAGCAGCAAGTTCCAGTGAAATTGCTGGAAGATGGCAAAGGTCAAGAAAATGCTTTAAGAAGTAGGCACTTCTTGTCTAATTGCTTTAATCACATATTGCAATGCATCTATTTGTCATCTGTTTCTCAACCCTTGACTATTTTTTTTTTTCCTCATTTTCCTTCTGTCTAGCAATGACCAGCTCATACTTCCTTTAGGTCTCCTTCTTCACCCCACTTCTGTTTTATCCACCTCTCAGTAATGGAAGAAATGCTTAAGGGTTGTCACTCAAGATAGGTTTAGCAGCCCTGTGAAACTAATAGTTGGTCTCAAGCTGCCTGCAGATTCATTACCCAGGAGAACACTAGTAATTGGGGGCTTTTTAGTCTTTCTTGGTGGCTTCCCAAAACGTTTAACTTGCCTCAGGGTTTAAAAAGAACACTTTAATTACTCTTACCATAATTACTCTTTAATTAAGGTTACACATACAAAACTTCAACTGCTTGAGTCTAAGTTGGGGAGCTTATGACATAGGAGAGCAGTGTATTTAACAACCAAACACTTCTGTTACCAGTATCAACTTTGTACATGGAAAAAGAAAAATTCAATAAAGAATAAATGGATCTTCGATGTAGAGACTTTCAAGGATCAGATTCAGTGTTTTTTCAGGTTGTAGTATTTCAGGTTTGACAGTAGGAGGCATCTGCACCTCAGATATTTCAGCAGGAACAGAGGCAGAACCTGCATAGTGTTTAGTGGAACTTCAATAAAAGTAGCAGACATGGAACAGTTAATGTAATTGCAGTGGTTTAAATATACATTTAAAGAAAAGTAAAGCAAAGCCTCACTGGGACATGTAGTGGGCTTAACTGTGGTGAGTGTGGTTTTTCAAAATACTAATGTAAGAAACAGTTCTGCAAGTTCAGTTTTGACTTCCATCTAGGAAAATGAAGTTTGTTATCCTTTACTGCCAAAGGCTGCACAATTAAATTGGGATAGCTTGTTCTTTTACCATTAAACTGTCAGTATTTCATCTTACCCTGGTCTCCTAGGTTTTGACTGATCTGGTATTTTTGGCAAAATGAAGTGTATTTTAAATGGCTGTTAATATTCGTTGGCTTACAGAGTACAAGTTCAAGTGGATGTTTTGCATGTTCACTTCTGATCACATGCTTGGGTGAATTTCACCAGGAATAAACAGCTATTGTCCGTCTATACATGAGCAGATTATGTCCATCAGTGTTTAGATTTGGGTTAAAAATCTGACATTCAACACTTCAGAGTGTTTTATGCCGTGGAAGACTGAAGTAGAATGAATTTAGAGTTTAATCTCTTTCTCCTGTATATTTGATGAAAATCTTTGGCCTTCCACACTAGTCTCACTTTTTTCCTTTGATTAATTACAAATTACTGTTAGCACTGAGAACAAGCAAAAAAGCTCACATTAAAATACGTATATATATATAGATTATGTGTTAACGTTCTTAAGTGTTACAGTGTAGTGTTTCAGGGGGTTGGGGGGGTGAGCTCTTGAAGGCTTGTTACAGAATAACATGTGGGACTCCTAAGTCCAAGGCAAGTTTCCACACTACTGGTTGGTGCGTTTACTTGGAGGCAAAGGGATATTCACTTTCAGCAATGGAGCAGCAACCAAAACTGAACAGGTGAATTATTAGAAATGGGGCATTTCGATGGGGTTTAGTTCGATGTCCTATGCCTTACGTAAACTCAGTATTTTGTTTGGTATAGATGAATACATTTCAACCAGTTCATGTTGTAGTTTGACAATTTCAAATTTAAGTCTCTGCTCATGTGAGATGCACTTAATCAGAAGTGAAGAAGTAGATGCAAAAGACATCAGGTGAAAAGTCAGGAGTTCTCCTATCTCACTCGAGCCGTGTGTGAGGCTCCTTGTACGTGCACCAGCAGCTGGAGATGCAGGTATTCGTGCTGGGAAATTTAGGTTCAAATGGCAATGAACTCCAGATTCAAACAAAAACGGCGTTCAGATCTCTTGGAAAATAGCATGCGCCTGTTAAAATAGGCGTAAGGTGGTTGTGAGAATGAACTCTATCTTTTTGTGTATATGTTAAGCTCTGAGAAGGGACTATTCTTTTGATACGTGGATGTTTAAGATGTTAATCCCCCCTCTTCTTTTTTTGTTCAGTTTGTGGCTATCGAGTTGCCTTTGTTACTGATTTGAGCGTCTTCCAGTTACCTCAGGGAAGGTAAAACAGCTGAATAATTGTAATTGCCTTTACCTTAATTGTTTACCTCTCAACAATTTATCAAAATTAACTTTGAACTTCAAGAGGAAAAGATTGTAAGAGGAAATCCTTTAAAAAACATTATCAGAGATAAACTCCATTAATGCTATCATTAATATTGATATTTTTTTTCCTAATGTGCTCCCACGGACCTGTGCTAGAGCATGACCTGCTTCCTAGCTACCAAGTTTATTGTGAGGAGGCTTTGTTTTTTTTTTTTTTTATGGCCATGTAAAAATACATGTTTAAAAAATACAGTGCTCTCAAACATAATATGAAGTTTTCGGCATTCAGCTGACACTGGCATTGTCAGCCAAATTCAGTTATGTGGGCTTTTGATTTGCCTCTAATACAGCAAAGGACTTTAAATGGTTTAATATTAACCTTAGGTCATTTTACTTTTCTACTCAAATAAATGATTTCAAAAGCTAAGCTTAGGGGAGAATCCAAACAAGAAGCAAATGTGTGGCAACAAATAACATGAAAAAGTGGTCCTAGCTGTCTGCCAGTTCGGCGTTTGTTTTCCTAGTCTACTTGAAAATTCCTGAATACTGAGGTTCCAAGTGTTTCCTTTGGGAAGTGGTAGGGATAGTTGTTTTCTTCAGGTATTGTGTGGAGTGCTGCAGAGAGTAAAGATGTGTTGTATGTATACATTACTTGCCCATGGCAGGGGGCTTGGAACAAGATGATCTTTAAGGTGCCTTCCAACCCCAATCATTCCATGAGTCCGCGATTAGAAGCAGTGTCGAGAGCGATGCTAAAGCGTAGGGACAGAGCTGTCGTCCAGGTAGTGTGCCAGGCTCTACCCTTTGTTTAACGGAACGCTGATCGTTTAAATATCAGGGTGTTGCTGAAAATTGGCACCGGTTTTATTGGACTTGAATCAAGAACACACAGAAGGGAGCCCTTTGCTGTCGTTCCCCACGGCGGGGGAAGGTTAAGGAAATTTGTTCTAAACAAATACTGCCGGAATTACCCCGCTGAAAGCAAACATTAACCCCTGCATTAGCCTACCTTTAGCTAAACGCGGCGGGGAGACCCTTCCCGCAGCACCTCCGCCGTCTCTCTCTGGCGGGAGGGGCCGGGGAGCGCAGCCCCATCGCGGCGGCGGGGCGGGTCTGGGCCGGCCGCTTCCGCAACGCCGTGTGCTCCTGGGCTTCCCCGCTGCCCGGCGGGAGGAACCGCCTTTTTCCGCCGGGTGTCACTGCGGGGTGGGAAAGGCGCCTTCAAAAGCCGAGGGGAGGGAAAAGCCCTCCGCCACACCGGCAGCCCCCGCTCCGCCGCCGCCCGCCACGCCGCGGTACGGGCGGCAGCCGCTCCGCTTCCTGCGGGCCGGGGCGCTCCCGGCCCTCCGCCTCGGAGCCGGTGCTGGCCGGAGAGTCATCGGCTGGTGCCGGCTGCCCCCCGACCCCAGCCCCTGCGGGCCGAGGCCGCCGGCCCATGCCAGAAGGATGCTGGAGAGCGGCTGCAAGGCGGTGAAGGAGGGCGTGCTGGAGAAGAGGAGCGACGGGCTCCTGCAGCTCTGGAAGAAGAAGCGCTGCATCCTCACCGAGGAGGGGCTGCTCCTCATCCCCCCCAAGCAGCAGCCGCCGCAGCAGCAACAGCAGCAGCAGCCGCCGCTGCCGGCCGAGCCGGCGGCCAAAATCAAGGAGCTTCACTTCTCCAACATGAAGACGGTGGACTGCGTGGAGCGGAAGGGCAAGTACGTGTACTTCACGGTGGTGATGGCCGAGGGGAAGGAGATCGACTTTCGGTGCGCGCAGGAGCAGGGCTGGAACGCGGCGATCACGCTGCAGATGGTGCAGTACAAGAACCGCCAGGCCATCCTCGCCGTCCGCTCCACCCGGCAGAAGCAGCAGCACCTGGGGCAGACCCACGGGCCGCGCCTCCGCAGTGCTTCCAACTCCGCCTAGGGCAGGTAGGACCACCGGGACCCGCTCCGCTCCCACCCCGGGGCGGCCGAGCCGCGCTCCGGCCCCCGGGACCCGCACCGTTCCCATCCCCGGGGCGGCCGGGACAGGCTCCGCTCCCATCGCCGGGGCGGCCGAGCCACGCTCCGGACCCCGGGACTTTCCCCGCTGCGGTCCCCGGCGCCCGCCCCGCTCTGGCCGAATCCCGGTCCCCCCGCCCGGCGCCGGCCCCGCGGGTCCCCTCGGGGCTGGATGCGGCTCCCGGCGGGGAAGAACCTTCTGCGGGCAGGTTTGGCCTGACCGGCTGCCCTTTGTGCTGTCCTGTCTAATTGCAGGTGAAGTTAACGAAGCGCTTCGGGGGAGCGGGACTTGAGGGCGTTCGTTGGGGACGTGCTGCGGTTGATCAAAAACTGGGCGAGCGCCAGAGATGCAGGTAGACTGGAGAGAAGCGGCTCAACAACCTGAACCCCAGCTGCTGCTGCTTTGCCGCCCTCGGTGCCCAGAAGCATTTCAAATCTATTATTTATGAACCTTGGAAAGGATCCGTTGGTGTGGTGGGACTTCTAGGAGACATGACGTACTGTAACTCTATTTTAATGTATTTTATTTTATTTATTAGGGTTGTTTGTTTGGTTTTTTTTTGGTTGTTTTGTTGTTTTTTTATTTTTTAAAGGCTTGTTTGCAAGACACTTCTGAATGTAGGCCGTATCCAAAAAGGAAAGGAAAAATCAACGTGTCTGTTAGCTCCCTAAAGGAACTAAAAAGTTTGGCCGCGTGCAATTTGACAAAAGAGATTTTAATTTTTACCCAAAATACACTGTATTACACTAACAAGGAAAATGTGATGTGTGGTTTGGAAAATTTGGCTGAAACCCATTCTGCATATGAAAACTCTTCTCTTTAGTGAGAATATCAATTACAGTCTGGGTTTTAAGTTATTTTCTTTTGAAATATACATGTGGCGGAAGATGATAAAAATCTTATGCGCTCTTGGTTGTTCAAAAATGTTGATTGTTATTCCAAGATTAAAACCCATTTGTTCAACGTATGAGCAGAGCGGAGTCGGACCGACTTTTTTTGCGGTGCAGGAATCGCAGCCGTATTCCTGTTACCCAGTTGGACGTGCTCGCCCCTGGGCTGGAGCTGGGCAGCGCTTACGAATGTTTCTTAGTGCCCCGGCTCAGGGCTCCCTCTGTGTTGCCGGTTTGTGAGCGGTCTGGGCTCTCGACCTGCGTTGAATTTTCACGGCGGTTTTTCAATGTCTTGCATTAAAGTAGCCCCTAGTTTAAAAATCCATCTTATCCGCATCTTAGCCTGCAGATTATTTTGGTCACGGTTTTCACAAGCTGGAAGTTGCTCCCTAGCTGAGAATACGGTAGGTTAATTTTGGTGCGTAGCACTGTCAGATGTTGCGAGGGGCGTGCGATCTCGCCTCTAAAGAAACATTGACGAAGCCATGAAGTTGGAAAACAAAGGGCTAATTGCACAGCTGGTGTGTCTTCCTCTGCCTCTTAGAAGTCAGCGGGAGTTTGCCTGGCTGGCGATGCCGGTGAGAGCGGGTTGGAGCTGCTCGTCCCGGAGCAACGGAGGGAGCCGGGCATGGGCCGGTGTTTTTTCTGGGAGTGTCTTTTCTGGGACAGGGTCCTGCAGGTGATGGGTGACTTCGAGTTGTGTGCCACTACTGCCCGGCTTCCCTGGTTTCTAGTCAGTTGGGGAGGTTGTAAGCAGGGACGGAGCGATGTGGCCCGTTATCTCCGGTTCAAAGTAAAAAGTCGCAGCCTCAGAGCTATTTATTTTAACTAGCGCGGTGAGGAAAATGGCTTTTGGCCCCTTTACAAGTTACGTGAATGTAAACAAAATCCTTTAAAGCCACGCATCCAGGACTTTTTTTGTTTGTGTAACTGAGGTGTAGCTTGACTGTAGAAGCCCCACGTTCTTTGTTCGAGCTGTTTCTGTAAGTGTTCGAAGCAAAAGACTGAAGTGACGCTCAAAGGAACAGCTCGGAATCGGCTGCTGCTCATGACGGTCCCTTTCTGACTTCTGCACCCTAAGCTTAAGCTTGGTCCTGTAAGGAGACGTCTCTTTTAGCCCTCATTTTTTGCTCCTTGCCCCCAGGCGTCGAAGTCACATATCATAGAATGGCTTGGGTTGGAAGGCACCTTAAAGATCACCTAGTTCCGACCCCACTGCCACGGGCAGGGACACCCCCCACTAGACCAGGTAGTGCAAAACATGTTCTGGTGCAGAATTAAAGCCCAGACCTCGGCCGTCCTCTGTGGCTATTCCCAAGCGCTTCTTTCCGATCCGGCCCTTGACAAGGTTGCGTGACGAGTTTGGGATGGTAGATTACAGCTGTCCTAACAAAGTTATTCCTTTGAGACTAATTGAAACCGAAGGTGCCCTGCATCTTCTAGGATTAGATTCGCTGTCTTGGCAATCATAATAGCCAATTTCCACATCTCTGTACATCTGCCATTATCATTCTGCTAATGCTTGGATGTTAGAGCTGCAAGGGGATTCTCTAATGAGCTAGTCAAAGGCTCACAAAATAGACTGTAATTTGTAATTTGGCTCCTCTCTTTAGAGTCATTAATTACAGTTTGCTGATTAACTAATCCACCTTTTCAGATGTACAGGCGTATCGCTGATATCTCACCTACTAAAATACGTTTTAGCCTACTGAAGGATAAATGTAATTGATGAAAATTAATTCCGGTGTGATTGGAGACATGTGTTTCTCTTGGAGAGGCAGGTATTCCTGTCCCCGGTGGATGCAAGCTCCTGAATGCCACAAAAGTCTATGGATCTGGTCTAAAGCTGAAATTTTACTGCTCTTCTGGAAGTATTTGGACTTTGAAAATGAAAGATGACAATTTTAGTGATATAATGGACGCTAAGGATTGAGAAAAGAGCTTTCATTTTGAATTTGCTGCTCTTTTTCCACCGGCTCAAGGTCAATCTCACACTTTCACCTCATGTTTCTTGTTTTAAGTTGGTCTGACGGTTGCACTCGAAACCATTTGGACTGATGTAGTTCACCAACAAACTTTTGCCGGTTGCCATTGCCTGCTGTGTTCCATTTTTGAGAACATTGGTGTCAGCCAGAACTCTTAGCGTGAGAGATGGTCACGTCACAAAATCCACCCCGAGCTGTTCCTGAGTTGGTGGGATGGGTGTAAGGGTCAAACCTCCCCCCGGTGCCTCCGGGCTGTCTCCTGGAAACCGAACGGGAACAAATTGGCTGGGGTCCCCTGGGGACAGTCGGGCCGTGTAGCTCAGGCCATGTCAGTATAAATAAGGCTAAATTGTCTGACGTGGACAATCCGACAACTCTCTCACGCTCTAAATTCCACGAGTTGATTTTTTTTTTTTTAGACTGATGGTAATTTTAGCCTAAGAAATTGTTTGATGTTATGAATGAGGTAGTTCTGGGCTTTTTTTGGCTTGCCCCTCTGCTACTGTGCGATCTTCGCTGGAGCTACTTTTGGTTAAATACTGTCTGCCACTGCCTCGTAAGGCATGGCTAGGAAAGCAGGTCCAGCAGATCATGCTCCAACTTATTGGAGCTTTGGAAATAAAGAAATCAGGTTGTCCATCCCCTTAGCAAAAAAAAAAAAAAAAAAAAAAAAAAAGAGTTAAAAAAAAAAGGCAACAACATGCGGCTGAAGTAAATTCATTAGAAAATAAACAAAATTGCCAATAAAATGTACACGGGCAAATGCTTGGTATAGATAGCAAAAGTGTGGACAGTCATAAAGAGGTCAAAATTACGTGTCTTAATAAAAAAAAAAGTGATTAAGGGGCAGATTCAACAAGAAAATTCACGCTGTGGTGACCAAGAAAATTTAGAAATTGGGGGAAAAGGAAGATCAAGTGGATGTTGTCTCTGTGACATCCTGAAGTAATTCCTCTTCTTTTAAGGTTCATGATATGCAAATGCCAGCTTCTGAATTATAGCTGCAGTGATGTACCAAATGTTTTCTAGCATATCCTGTTGTGAGCAGAAGTATCAGTGTCATCAAAAAAAAAAAAAATTTGTGTGTAAATATGACTCATAAATGATTTCTGAGAGATGTGATTTATTTTTCATATTTTTCAAGATGCATTCCATTTCAAATAAAGAGGTATCTATTGAAAGAGCTCTCAATATGTTGGAGGACTGGTTGTTTGGTGGGCTATCTCGTATGATTAAAGCCTCATCTGAGCTTTTCCAATGTCTTCAACTCGATCTAAGGACCTAAGAGGAACGCTTTGAACATGTGTAGATACCTTCCGAAGGAAAGATCCACTTAGATGCTCCAATTAATCTTTATACATAGCACAATTACAAGGCTCAGGGTCCTCAGCTTTTCTTCTTGCTGTGTGTCACGTGTGAGCACCCTCACACTGAGTCCTAACAATTTCAGTAATACTCTGCCTGGCGTCGCAGTCCACGTACAACAGACCTTTGGGACACAGACTTCAGGCTCATAATCCTTACCCGTGAATGCCTCCCTCTGTGTGACATTAGGAATCTAAAACGAAGCATTAAATGTGCCTTGTTGCTCTTTTTTTTTTTTTTTTTTTTTTTTTTAAAAATGTATCTGAAGCGCTGTGATTGAATTTCAGCTAACCTGCAAGTAGTCCAGAAAGAACACTTCCACCATTCGGCGTGTGCTCCGCCCCGTTCTCTTCTAGCTTCGTGGGAAAAGAAAGGAGGTATGACAAGAAAAACGTGTTGCTTTGGGACCTCCGCAGAACTGCAACCGTTTGGACGCCTTGAACTCCCCTGAGGTGTGTTTGCATTGCAGCAGGTCCTCATTTTTAAGCATCTTCTGGAAGCGTATTAACTTTAGTGGCACAGCGTGCACTGACCTAGACTTACTGGTGCTGTTTGCCTTCTCTGGAGAGGTGTCGGTAACCTCTTCCATAAGAAGGCTATTGATGTAACAAGTACAAGTTCTCTTTTCAATAGTAAACGTCCAAAAATGTGGGCATTTGAACTTAATATTTGATAGGCAAATGATGGCTTAAAGAGCTGACCTCTCACAAGCACTGGTGCTCAGCAGCTTTGAAAAGCCAATTAAGCGTCTGTGGATTTATTGTCTATTCAAGGGCCCACCGTTGCTCACAGCTCTTAGAGATGTCCCTTATGAGCTTTTAACAACGGCGATAAGTATCTCTGTAAGGGCATAAATACAGTAGAACAAGAATTTAATAATTTGTCATTGTTTCTGCTCCTGCATCAATGGCTATATCTTTATAAAGGTGCATCGGAAACATGTTTCTCAAAGTTTTGAATAAGAGGATATGAAATAAGGCTGCTCACATATTCATGGTACGTGTGAAATAGCTGTAGAAGCTGCGCCATTATTTTCCTAGTGGGGAATATTGTCTTGATAGGGTTTTCTCAAAAGTTCTCTCTGATCCAAAGTAAGATAGGAAGAAGGAGGAAACTCAGGCATCAGTGCGAGGTACAGAGGTAAATCTGTGCCCGATTCAAAACCCATTGAAATCAACAGGAATTTTTCTTGAGTAAAGACAGATCTTAACCTTTTGCAAAAGTGGTGGCTGCTTCTCTTTTTCTGTTTAGAAAAACCAGGAACAAAATCCCAGGAGCAAGACCTTTGCCTATAATCTGTGCCAGTAGTCATGGTGTGTGATTAGGATAACACTCACATTCTGGTCTTTCATCTTTTCCAATGAAATGAGGGGGAGAGAAACAAGAAGATGGAATAGTGCCTATGTTTTCTGAGCAAAATAAAATATGAAAGACCACCAATCTAAATGTCGTCTTTCCCCTCTGAAACGAAATCTAGACCGGAACAGTTTCTTGCAATTTCATTGAATTGATGACACAACGGAAATGGAACAATTTTCTTTGTAATTGAACCCAAATCAGAACTAAACCAAAGCCTTTACTTTTTTGACTGCCCGTTCCTAAGCAGGAACATCTCAGTCCTTCCTAGAAAGTGCCTAAATTACTTTCTCCACCTACTCATTTTTTATTTTTTTTAAAATTAAATGTTGGGAAGACCGTCAAGTCTTTTAAAAAAAGCTTGTTTTGAGTGTATAAATCTATGAACAGTATTATGGGTGTTTGATAATGTTCTTTCTCTCTTGCCACTGGGGGTTTTTTGGCCTGGAAAGGCCACAGAGCTGTTACACGCGACTCACAGCACGGCTTCGTGCCTTCTGTGCTGAAGATGGGCAGAGCAAAATACTTTGGGTCCTCCTAAGAGCTGAACACCCTCGAGGTGTCCTGGCACCTGAAGGACCTGGGAGCTGCTTGGGACCCCACGAAGGGGCTCAGTTACTTGTGGGATCTTGGCCTTAGTGCTACACACTGAGCTCACAAGGAAAGGGGCACCAGCACCTGGCTGAGGCACCGGGAAATGGTTATATTGCTGGCTGGCACCCACCTGCAGCTCGTGCTCTGCCTCAGCAGCCTGGTTTGATTGCAGCACCTACAAGTTTTCCTTAGGAGACCTTGTAGGCAAAGCCAGAGGTGAGGCTTCTGCGCTTAAGTGCTTGGGATTTTTTGGTTTTGTTTGGGTTTTCAGACAAACATCAAGCAGAGACGTTTGCCCCAGTGTAGACTCATCACAGACGCTTTACATCATTGGCCAATTTTACAGCCCTTCCATGTCTTTCTGCTGGGTGTCCCTAGCGATGCCAGCTGCCAGTGCAGGAGAAATGGGTTTGATTTACCTTTTGTGTAAAATTGCACTATGACAACAGTGGATTTTGCATAAACAACATTTTTATTGACCCTACTTCATAACCTCTGTCTTGCAATAGTTTGTAACGAGCCATTAGTAGATTAACCAAACCAGTAAATACGTATAGAATGACTAACCATTACAATGAAGCATACAGTGCTCTGTGGTCAGCAGAATATTTTAAATGAGACAATTTACCCCACGTTTTGTAAAGCTTCCAGCGAGATGAGGAAATCACTGCTTTTGTTTTTAAGATCTTGTCAGTGTTTTGTAAATATTTCTGATATTTATGACTGTACATATGGTTTTGATTATAACCCACAGGAGGCTCAGGAACTGGGTCGTATACTGTTTAGGAGGGGATTATTTCATTAACTGTAATTTTTGTTGGGTTTTGTCGCTCAGCCTTCGGGATCTTTTGCCCCCTACTGCCCATTTACAAAGGTAAAAGCACGGCGTGTAGTAACAGCAGTGAGCCTGCAGCTGGGAGAACAAACCCAGCCTGTTCTTGGCTTGGGGGCCAGGGTCCTTTGAGGGAACGGCTCTCCTTCATACTGCTGTGTGCTTTGGACCTGGGCCTGGGGGATGATAATTCCCTGTACCAGCGATAGCACCTCTCTGCAAGGCTCTCAGCCCACTTGTATATCATATCTGGTTTGGAGAAGAGGAAACTCGGGACCGGAGAGCCCGCGCCGCCTGCCCAAGGTCGTGCCGTGGGAGAGGGAGAGCAGCATCCCCTCCATAGGCAGGGTCCCTGTCCCCCCATCAGAAACCCTCCCTCTCGCAGCCCATTTTCCGTGCTTGGGAGGGACATTCCTTAGAGCCAACTGCAAACGCAGCATCCAAGCCCTCCACCAGTCCTTGGATGGAGACCCAAATGCGTGACTGCCCTGCCCCAGGTAAGTTCCAGCCTTAAAAAAAAATAAAATATCGCGTGATGCTGCTACTTGTCTGGTGGAGATAAGAGCGAGGCAAAACCCTTTACGTTTCACGTGGGATTTAGCACAGTCTTTGGATGTCTTCAGATTATTCAATCGGTTGCTGGTGGTTCCCAGCACTATGCGTTGTGCAAACCGCAGCGTACTAGGAGCGAAGGGATCTGCGAGTTGTTACCCATTTCCGGAGCGATTAAGCTCCTCTTTGTCCTTGTAATCCACAGTACATAGAGAGGTTATCAGCCCCGTAATAACTTGAAAGGACTGTATAGATACGAATCCGGCCTTAATGCAGCTTTTCCAGCCTTAACTAAATCACGTGGAAAAAAAAAAAAGAGGGGGGAATAACTTTCTTCTCCCTACTGTCCCACGATCACTTGACCGTTTCAGTCAGAAATTAGGAGTTTTGAGAGAAGTACTCTTAGCCAGGAATACTTATCCCCGTGAAATGTTTTTTTTCCTCACCAGAAAAAAATTGATTGATGCGCAAGTCTGTAGTAGCTCACAGACAACCGGCTTACCCTAACCCGCTGCTGGAGGTGTCAGTCTGTCTTTGTGGGCTTCCGCAACAGCCCCTTACACCATCTGTGGAGCTGAAAACTCCTCCGTGCCCTTTCCTGTGCCAGCAGCTACTGCAATATGCAGATGACCTTGCCAGGGGCTTTTCTTGTGCACAGGCAAACATGAGAGAAATCACTCCATTCTTCTAAAAAGTCACCCTTGAAGTGGAAAAGCTATTTCTTTATTGGCTTTTCTGGGGGGCTGTCACTACTCTTAGCCAGTCGTGAAGCCTTGCCTCCAGCCGAGTTAGGCGTGTACTGGCCGCTTTTTTCATTTTTATCACGGATTGTTAATATTTCCTGTTCCACTAAGCCACGTTTCCCTGGTACTCATCCCTAGTGCTTGGCTCCTAAACAAAGTCACAGCTCTTGTCACAAGGCAGCGGGCTGCGTACTTATCCTCGGTGCAAGTGATGACTGAGGGCTCAGCGGTAGGGAAGTAACGCTGACAGCTCCGCTCCCGCACGGCGGATTGTCGGCATTCCTCACCGGGGCACCCGGCCCGCCTGGGAAAAGGCGACTGTTGCAGGGAGGGTGTCTCTGAAATAGACCGACTGTCCCTCCGGCGCCGAGGAAGATGGAGAGGGGTGGTCGGCCGATCTCTTTCCGAGGAGAGGTGGAGTCGGACCTACGAAGCCGCAGAGCCCAAAGCGATTGCTGTGATTCTGCAGGCACAATCTGAGAGTTCAGGTGTGAAGAGAGAGGGGTATCTGACAGCTGAGAGGGCAGTAAGACTTTATAAAATGATGATAATTATCAACAATAAGCCATTTTTTTCCCCCCATTCTCGTTCTTAGAGAAAAGACAGTAGCTTGCATAAAAGGGAGGATGATGGCTCACTGGATGGATGTGTCTGGGATGAAACTGAGATAATTTCTGCAGCTAATCCCTGGGCCCGCTCCTGTGTTTAAGAATTAGCCCAGAGACGGTCGGGAGCAGCAGCTGCGAAGGAGCACTTAGCTGCTGCCCCAGGGAAGCTGCTGCCATCACTCCCAAACAATTTGGAAATTGTTCCTCCGTGTTTTCCTGAGGGCTTAAGCAGCTCACAGTCATGGCCCACAGACGTCTCGCGTTGTGAAACCGCAGCCATGGGGTGCTCAGCTCCCCATCATCCCTCCCCCCACCCTCCTGAGTCATCCGGGGGGGAGGCCAAGGAGGGGCTCCCGGGGTGACTCAGGGCAGCGGGGTGGCTCGCGGCTCCTCTCCCTCCTGCCGGTGTTGCTTACGTCTGACCGGAGAAGCCTTCCTGGGCGACTCCTGCTCTGAAGTCCTCTGTGTATGCATGAGAGGAACAAGCTTTGTTGTAAATGGTGTTGAAGGTGCTCACCAGCCCTCCAGGGATGTGCCGTGCCGCTGCCTGGCCAGTGGCTTTACCGGCACGGCCATTCCTCACCACAATTCTGCGAGTGCTAACACCGAGAACAAGCAACTGAACAAGGGCTTCTCCAGAAAGCTTAGCAGGGGTCTCCAAAACACCTTCAACCCTGCGTTCTTGCTCTGAATAACCTCAGAAACAGCTCTGACAACTCATCTTGAACTGGGGCTGGAGGGGAAGGTGCTCTGAGCTCAACGTGTGACATAAACCTATCTCATCTCGAGAGCAGAGGTCCCCTTGCCCTGCGAGCAGCGTGCTAGCCACCCCAGACGTGCGAGAGTGTAGCACCCGTGCTTGGCATCTTCATTTGGACAGCTAGGGTCTTTTCTGCTTCCTAGGTTTTTTTCCTCAGCCACAGAGCCATCTACCAAAAGGTATTTTCTTTTCCCAAAGGTAATTCAAAACAATTTCGTCATTTTCCTGCTAGTTGAAAAATCTGCAGCAATTTATTTTGCTGCTGAAGCTCACTGAGGAAGGGGAAGTGCTTATGCAGGTAGCCCTTAATGTGGTATTTAATTGTTCCGGGCAATGGCAGGGCTCTAACACAATGCAAAGCTTGCATAAAAGGAAATATTATATGTATCTGCAAAGCTGTCATGGCTACAAAGATCATTTTGCTGGCTTTGATTTTCTGATGTTTTAATTTAACTGAATCTGAGTGGATTTAATGGTTAATTTACAGAGCATTCACTTAAGGGTCGCTTTTTTTTCCCCAACGCATTCACTCCAAATGAACTCGAAACCTTAAATCAAGCTGAATTCGGGAGAAGTAATTTAGTTTTGCTGAGCTCTGGATATGCTTAGTCTTTCTCCAGCCCTCTTCTCCCTTCCTCATCTCTGAGTTTAGCAGGCAGCGTTTAGCGGGAGAGGTTTACAGACCGGGATGCCAGCAGCTGCTCCACCGACCATTTTGCGTGCCTCGCGGAGGGGGCTAGTGCCTTGTAAAGGTACGGTAGCCCTTCAGCAGCCACAGGTACGTCCTCTGCTCGGTCTGTACGCAGCCATCATCTACTAGGTTTGCCCTCGTGAAACGAAAACTCTGCAATAGCTGGGGCTTGCTCTTAATTCAGCTGTCCCAGCCTGCCCCGAGCTGCCCCCGGGGTACTCAGCCCTGCGATGGCAATCCTGCACCGATGTCCTTCAGGGGTGTCTTTTTTTATTACCGCACCTTTGCTGCAGTCATGGAAAAGCGCTCCCAGACATCAAGGAGGTGGGGTGGTGCTTCCCCTCTCACAGCTGCTAACGGTGCTTCCCCCACACCGTGTGTGATTGATTGATCAAGGTAAAATCTGGTTTGCCTTTGCCACCGTCACTGCTGTCTTTCTGCTGCAGGCAAGAGTGAAGGTGCACTGAAAGCCAGGATGGATCTAAAAGCAGAGTTTATTTATGTGATATTTTTAACCAGGTCTTCCAATCCTTGTGCCTCCTGGCCTTTCTTTAACCTTGACTTTAAACAGCTGCTGTAAAATCCAGTAGTTCCCTGACCCGCAGCCTGGGAGAGGCAGGCTCAGGGTGGCAAAGTTTGTATGCACCATTCGGAAAAGGAAAACTCTTTTATAACTTAAAAAATTCCCAGCTCACCGAGAAATGCATGTGAGAGGGCCAGGACCTCGTTCAGAGTGATTCTTATGCAGGTGCCTAACTCCTAATAGCATGGCTTTCTCTGGAGCTGGCAGAGTTAGCCCAGATTTAAGGACCCTCATGAGTCACGCCCCGGTTCCTGTGCACAACGGCACCAGGATACATCTGTTTTCGGCTCCCAGATGTTGACTACATGACAGTAGAAAGCTGTATCTACAATTTACTGCTGTTGGTCTATTTGTGTTGCTATAGATGCTACAGTGTCAGTGGGCTAAATAGCTCAGAACTGCAGTCAGCTATTTTAATTGCTGCCTTGCTGCCCGCTCCCAGCCCGTAAAAATCCTCAGCTTTTACGAGCCCTGTCGCTGTTCTCCCTTCACATCCTTTGATGGCTTTTTGAAGACGAAAGCTCAGTTTTTGTATGTGTCCCCTTCCTTCTCTAAGAAGCCTTGCTCTTAAGTTTGTCAGCAGCTTCAAAGAGATCTCCAGCCCCCAGGTTTGCACACCGCCTACTCGGGGAGTTCAAGTCTTTCATGTTCACAGATGCGTGCGCGAGTGAAGTGCCAGGAACGAGGAAAAATTATTCTGTTGAGCAGCCAGAGATGTTCAATAACTGCCCACCCTGAAGAAGCTGTCATATGCCTACATCTCACAGCTCAGGATGTGGGGAGCATCTGCTATTAGAATTTTTCGTAACTGAGGATTGCAAAGCTCTGGGGTCTCCTCCGGTTATGAAATTAAAGCCTGTACATCTGTGTGCGTGGAGGCCTGCGCAGAGGTGGAAATGTGTGCCCCTCCACGGTGGGCCATGGGAGCGGTGGAACATTGAAGGCTCCCTGGCAGGTATCAGAGCCCAGGTGCCCACGACGGAGGCGAGTCCCTAATGGAAACATGGAGAAATAGCTCACATTCTCCTCTGTGGTCCCCTGGCACCCTGCAAGGCTTTACTGTAGAGGATGGATTTGCTGATGGCAGTCACTATCCATGTTGATGGAAAGGGAACAGTGAAGGAGGCTGCGTAATTCACACCCCTTCCCCTGATTAACTGCGTGGCCTCCTTGGCAACATGATCTCCTAATCACGCAGGCTGCCCCAGAGGGAAGGGCACACCATACCTTAACATTTGCCCTTCAGCCTGAGCATTACCCAATGGCATATGGAAAGCCTTGGTCCTTCAGTGGGAGCGACGCATTGGTAAAATGGCTTAAGAAGCACAGAGACCTCAAAAGCGGTGGCTCCAAGTGAAGGTCTTGAGGCTATGGGGCACCAGGGCCTCTCCCTGGCCTTGTAATCAGATACTGTGCCCATATCTTTCTAATAGACTTCAAAACATGCTAGTGGAAGCTTTAGCAAAGACCAGAGCTGGGTTTCCTTGGCTGAATGCCACCCAACCTCTTGGAGACCCCTTCCACCTCGAGCAAACACTCTCCTGGGGCTTCTGGTGCAGCTGCCTTTGCTGTGGTAACCGCACTGGTTAAACCTTTCCATAAATTTAGAAGGAACAGCTCAAGTGAAAGGGGCATTCAGGAAAAGGAAGAGTAAAGCTCTAGAGGTGGAATTATGGCACTGCTGAAACCCATGACAAAATTTCATCGACTTCAGTGAAGGGCTTGTCCCTTTAGAAAGTCTGGGATCAAAATAGGAAGTTTGGGATCCTATTCAACTGCCAATATGAAAGTTATTTAAAAATAATTCAGTTGCATTTGTCATGATTTGTTTTAGCTGCCTGGTTATTGGGAGAAGGAAAGGTAGACACCAAAAAGGAAAAGCATCGGATATTCAGGTATTCACCCTCTGGTAGGGTGATTTCTGACAATCGAGTCTCGTAGGTCCCAGAAGAATCTCCAGTGCTTGTTTGGATATTGAAGAAAGAGCTTGTTTGACACATAGTCCCCCCTTGTGTACACTTGAAGGGACAGCTGCCTTGGGCCTGAGTCTGTAGGTGCCATTTCAACACAGTTCCGCTTTCCTGGTTGTCTTTGGGAATTCAAAATTGGTCAGTGGTAACAAAATAGGTGTTGCTTATTAATGATCAAATTCTGCCATCTTTCTCATTACTACGTTCCTCTGCAGGAGGGATAGCTATTGGCCTCTTCTCAACAACATTGTAGAAATTGCTGTTAACAGAGATTTATGAGTTGTTTCTCAAGCTACTGATAATAAAAATGTGAGAAAAACAAGTGTGGCAGCATCAGATAGCATCCTAGGAGAGGGCACATACCAAAGGGAACGGGCAATCTGCAACAACAGACCCAGGCTGCTCCTGCTCAAGTGAAACCTGTGCAAATCCTGATGTGCCAACACCTGCTCAGAATTTGCCCCGAGGCTGGAAATCATCCCCCCAGCCTCCTGACTGTGGCGTAGCTCCGTCCCTGCTCCAGCCTGTTTGCTTTCGTGTTGCAAAGCTGCGACGCAGCAGAACGAATGCAGGAGCCAAGCCCAGGGCTGCCCTCGTCAGTCCCTCGGGGGAAGGCACTCATGGCTTCCCGTGCCCAAAGGGGCATGTTTGTCCCTGCCTGGGCTTCCCAGCCTGCCGATACCCCAGCTCCGGCCCCGCTAGAGCCTCCCTCACCCAGCAGGCATCGATGGGGCCAGGGTGCTGCTCTGCCAGAGGGATGCTGCAGTTGGGAACACACTTCTTGAGGGCGGCGGAGGGGAAGGTAAATTTCTGTTGTGCTGGGTGAACCAGGTCCTGTATGGCACCAAGCAGCTGAAACACTGCTCTTGGCTACTCCTGAACCATGAAGCCTGGCTCATCTTGCCCAGGGAAGCTGTGGATGCCCCATCCCTGGAAGTGTTCAAGGCCAGGCTGGATGGGGCTTTGAGCAGCCTGGTCTGGTGGGAGGTGTCCCTGCCCATGGCAGGGGGGTGGAACTAGATGATCTTTAAGGTCCCTTCCAACCCGAACCATTCTATGATTCTATATTGGTAGCTCGCTTGTGAACAGCTGCCTAATAAGGCCTTTCTCTGTGCAGTATAGATAGTTACCGAGCTGCCTTCTCCTCTGTTGCTCCCTCTGCCTCTGAGCCAGGCCCTGCTACCAGGGTCATCTTTATGCTGTCCATCCCAGAGGCTGCCCGCAAGCTCTGACACACTGTCCCAGGCAGCCAGTGAGGAGACCTGTGTGGGGCGGCCTCTTCCCAGGGAGTGGGGCACAGAGGAGGTGGCAGCGTACCCCCATACGTATCCCCCATACGTATCCCCATAGCCCTGGGGATGCTCCGCCGGGCAGCTGCCACCAGCGTCCTGTGCACCCCACGCTTAGAGTGGTTTCACAGTTGCCTCTTCATTAGCAAAGACATTGCCAATCTTGGGGGTAATAAGTGAGAGTCCAAGTCCACTGTGGAATGCTGGGAGTGGGAGCTGGTGCTTAATCCACCTTTACATGGTCCTACCTGTAAAGGTCCAACTCCCTGCCGCGTGTTACTGTCCCCACACCAGTGGCTGTGGGGCTGGTTGATCGGGGAGCTGCTGCCTGGGGGTGCGCCAGGGCGATGCTGCATGGGGGGCTGCTGCTCTGACTGGGCTTGGAGAAAATTCCCACTTCTAAAGACCGATGCTTTCCAAAATTCCCACTTCTAAAGACCGATGCTTTCCCTACACGCACATGTTGGCTGCAATACCCTCCATCCGCACTCACTGTGTCCAAAGGTGGAGGGTTCATTTTATCTTGTACGTGGAGTGAATGGTTTGCCATCACTCTCTTCCTCTGTGGCAGCTCCTCATAGAAGTACGGGCTTAAAACTAAGGAGCAAGTCTCATTTGCCAGGTCGTGGTGACATTCCTACCAGTTTAATTAGCTGTTTCTGGTTATGGCTGTGTGAGGCATGCTGTAAGCCCTGGGAATACTGCTCTGTTGGGCAGGGATCAAGCCCAACAGATTGTGATAAAGAAATGGAAACCCTGGTTCATTTTGGTTGTCTTTGTATTCAGACTGAAATAAATTCTTGGATGTTTAAACCAGGAAGTTTTGATGAGAGGTCTGCCTGGAAGTGGTAAGGACCTCCTAGGTCATGAGGGTGGTTCACAGGGGAGAATCTGTCCTTCTCCCTCATGTTTACCTCCCATCTGCCGCACCCACCCCTGGAGACAGGAGCGTGGGCTGAGAGCACTTTGGGTCACAAGCTCTCATCACCTTGTGCCTGTGCAGCACGTCGACGTCATGCTGGTCACCCAGGACTGGGCATCCTACGTCCTGAGGATGTTGAAAATAATAACAAAGCAATATTATTCTTTAATAACTGCTGATCTGTCACTGTGAATCCCACAGACTGAGTGTGGCATGAAGGATATTGGTTTTATTAATTCTAAGTGTATCTGTTTTTCTACAAGACATTGACTTGATAGTATCTGCAAAGAGGAGACCAAGGGATTTCATCCAGCTCTGACCCTTCCCTCTCAGCCTCCTCCATTCTGATTCACCTTCTCCTTGCCTAATTGTTCTGGTTTGCCCCAAATCTGTTCTTCTGTGAGTGTGCCCGGCTCACAGCAAACATCTCCACCATTAGCACAGGCAGGGAAGCGGTTGCGTGATGTTGTTGTCAGCGGATGGTTTATCTAGTTGTAATTCCCATGGCTCCAGCTCTGCGAGTGCTTATACACAGACCTCATTTTGCAGGGGTGGCAAGGGGAAAGGTCAGTATTTATGAATCATTTCCTCCTGGCTGTGGCAATGAGGTTGGTTTGTGGAGTGAGTCATGGAAGAGCAGCCCGGAGCAGAGACGATCTCCAAGCAAAAGACCTTCAGGTCCTAAGTGACCCTTGGACTCTGCAGCCAACTTGCCATCATCGTTTCACATCCCTGGTCACAAAAATCTTTGCTTAGAACTGCAGGTTCTGCAGGTATCCTATACCATGTATGCGAGAACCTGTGTTTCTCCTGGAATTATTGCAAGGAATCACAGGTATGACTGCCTGGATGGCAAATCAAGTATCGCATAGCGAAAAGATGGAGGGAAGCCTAGCACGCCTTACTCTGTTAGGAAGATGGGCTTGTGTTTGAAATGCCTATTTGTTATGGAAGGGGAAAGATTTTCCTATGGGGAGTAACCTGTTAAAACAGAATAGTTGAGGCTGGACTGATTACCCCTTAGAATGAAATCTCCGGACTGATTACCCCTTAGAATGAAATCTCCATGAGAGTGCAGAAGTGATGCTGCCGCAGGGTTTTGTCTATGTCATGGAGTAAGCCCATCCCCACCGTGCAGAGCATAAAAACTAAAAGGACTGAGATGCTGAGAGAGGTTGTACGTGACCCACCTCAACCCTTTAGAAATAGCATCAGAAAATTACCACCCAAAGGATGCATCCTCTCACTCAAGAGATCCAGTTTTAGTGCAGGCTTTCAGGGAAAACATTTAATTCCCTGTATTAAAATGTTTTCCAGAAGAGCTGCCCAGCTGCAAGCTCTAAAATGTTCAAAACTTCCTCCAGAGCAGAGCTATTTATTTCCCCTGCCCTGCTTCACCCCACACTCTCTATTGCTGCCATTAGGACTATTAGGAGCTGCGGTGACGGGTCAAGCTCCTGCTTCACCGGACCACTCCGAGGTTCCCATCATTCTCCTTTGTCCCTGTATGCATGTGGCTGGCAGCACCGGGACAAGGTGGAGAGAGCCAGGGATGGGCTTTCTCAGCCACTCGGCAGGGTCCAGCCACATTTGGCCGAGCGGACCCTGACTGGTCCCCCGGACTGACCAGATGGCTAGTCCCTTTTGGCTGTCAGACATCTGTGAGGGACGTGTGCCCATCCCGTCCCCTCCCTGCCGTGGGAGCGCTCCCGCAAAAGCTGGAGTCATGTGTCTCCCCACTTGCCGAGTCGGAGCGCAGAGGTCTGAGGGGCTAAAAGTAGAAGGGGAGTGTGTCGGCTGGTGGTGGTTCCTGGGCGAGCTGTTTCCAAATAGTATTCCCAGCTGTTCTGACAGGGCATCCATCTGAGCATCATCCCAGAGCCGCATGGGGCTTTCTGCTCGGCCTTTTGAGCCGCTGCCATGAGGCCATGGCCCTACAACAGTTAATTGTCAGCGTAAGACAGGAAATCTAATTAAAAGGGAGATGAGCTACAAGGGGATAACATATGGTGCACTCACTTTCAGCAGGCAGAAAGGGCAGGCAAGGGGAGGGCTTGCTCCCGGGGCTCGCTCTGAGGCACGGGAGGTCTGGGAGGCTCCGACCTCCTGCCAGGGCTGATTCCAGGCGTGCTGTGCTTGCCACAGCGAGCACGGGGGAAACCGGCAGCCCTCTCTCCACCACAGAGGCAGCAACACGCTGAACCCTGCTCTGCCGACAGCCAAATGCACCCCTGGCTGCCCTTGCACTGTATAGGAATAAATTGCCTGTAGGAACAATTTATCTTTGGTCGCAGAGGCTCTATTTCCAGTGACCCTGAGGGCTGTTGGCTGGGGGGAGGACCCCAGCAGCGGAGGGTCTGCATTGGGATGCTGCCAGCTGAGCCTGCCTGGGGATCCCACCTGCTTTGGAAGCCGGCGATGCTGGGGGCTGCCCAGGAAAGCGTTGGGTTTGAGCTACAGCCTTCCCACTGCAGCAGGGCTTCGCTGGGCTCGCAGCAGGAGCATCTCCTATGGCATCTCCCTGTGCAGGGACATTGCTCACTGACCCAGTGTGGTCCCAGGGGGAGCTTGGCTGCTGGCAGGCTCCATCTGGCTGACACAGAGCCGGTGGTGCCATCCAGCCTGTGGATGCAACCTTAGAGGCTGACCGCATAGCAAGGAGTTGATTTAAGAAGGGAAAGTGCAAAATAAACTACCCACCTGTGGGCTCCTGTGAGCATGGCGGGCGATGGAAGAGCAGTTCCCTGGGCTGAGCAGGTCTCGCTGCCGCCCTGCTGGCTGTGACTGACACTTCCTTATTTTTAAAATAACCAGCAGCATGAAGTCTCAGCATTTCACACATCTGAAGGCCAGATCATTTCCTGGCCTTCATAGCCACGTCGAGTCACTACAGAGGGACAAAGGTTGTCTTAATCATGCAGCGTCCTGTGCTGGATGCTTTCAGTGCTGATGGCTGTATCGCCATCTGCAAAGAGGCACCCCCGAATCGCAACGGCAGTTGTCACATATGTGGGAAGGTATTGTTCATCCTCAGGGATTATGAGCTCTGTGGCACAGTATTCACAAATATAATCCCTCCATTTACTTTAGGACTTTCTCATATGTCTTCAGTATCCTCAGAACAGCTATCTGTAATTCACAGGAAAAGCTTGAATGTAAAACACATGTTTCAGCAGAGTTTTAAATCCTCACAGTCAACGTTTGGCTGGAGACACTTCTTTTTATTTCCCTCAGGAGCTTATCGATACTGTTGTTCAAGTGCACAGTAACTCTTGGAGGCTTTACTTCCTTTGTGCCGACTGAAAGGCAGTGGGTTTAACTTACTGAGCCGATCAGCAATAATTGAGGAAGGGATATAAGGTAATTTTGAAGTAGCACAACACTCTTCAGGTTGGACTGTGTCTGGTTTCTTGACACTCCACTTTCAGCAGGGTACCCACAAGTCAGCAACATGACGTTACTGACTGTACTTCAAAATTCTTTCACATTTAATTCTTTTCCCTTGTCATAGCAATTTGGCATGTTTTTCTTTACATTGTTTGATAGCTAATCCTCTGATTTGGACCCAATGTTCAAGACTTTGTACTTTAAACATGTTAACAGCATTAAGGATGCACATATGTACGGTCATAGCACTGGCTCGTCTTTTCTATATGATCACTCTCGGAATCAACCGTCTCGTGTCTAAGCCAACAATGATTTTTTTTTTGCAGTTTTCCTTTTCGGCTTGTCTTCTTTCTTTGCTTGAAATCTCTCATGATAAATCTCTTTGGAGAAGGCAGGGTGAAATGCTACACCTGTCTTTAATACCACACAGCTCTTGGGGGAGCATGGTCCTACTCCTGAGTGTGAATTAAGCCAATTCAAGCACTTGGCGTTGGCCATGGGGGGAGGCAGGAGATGGGGAGACATGCCCAGGGTGGAAATCCTCTTTGCAAAGGGTTTTGAGCCTTGAAATCCAGCTTTGGTTTAAGTGTGAAGAGCAGGATTCCACTCCCAGAATTTGGGTGCCATTTTCAGTACCGTGAAATGGCTGTTTTTCTCCCCATCCTCGCTTTCTGCCTCCCAACACATTGTCAGAATAAAGCACGCAGATAAGTGCTCAAGCATTTCCTGAGCTCGTAACCCTGCCTCCTGAGGGACAGTTAATCTGATCCAGTCGAAAGCTTGAGTACCAAGTGTCAATGTGTCTCTCATATACATACTGTATGCAGTTTTGAATGCTTCTTTACTGCACTGAATAGAACTCTTAAAGTGTTCCTCTCTTTGCAACTGCCTGGCAGCAAGGGCATTTTTGCCATAATATTATGTATCACTTGTCTAAATATAATGACACTGTACATTATATATAGACTCTGTATATATGTGTATACTGTATACACACAGCATATATTTTAAAACTATTAGTAGCTGTTTTCAGCTTTTGGAGGATGAGAGGAGCTTTTATCAGTGATGAGGCTTGTTTGGATGGAGCAGTGGTTTTAAATTTGTGGTCTGTGGGTAACTGAAGGGTCTTTAGAAAGAGACTACAAGAAAAAAAACAAAAGCCAGAAGGCTTAAATATCTCTACCCGGAGTTCTGCACATCGTGGACTAGAAAAATCTTACAGGACTGAAAGCTGAAAGAGGTTGAAACACATTAGTCTGTGGCCTTGTTTCTGTTGCTTTGTAAGTGTCCCTGGACTATTCAATGAAGTGGCATCAGGACAACTGATATGCATATATTTTAAAAGAAGATTCTTCCCACTTATCCTCCTTCTACTAAGCCTCATCCCAGGGTTGTCACTCCTTTATGTGTAGTCTCTCTGACTAACTTCACCCATCCACTTCCATGGAAGCTATTTAGGTTTCCTGTAAGAGAAAAATAAAGACTCAGCTCTTAAGCTGAAGTTGCGCCAAGTCTAATCTCCAGCCAGCAAATGTTTTCTTCTTCTGTTAATTTGATTTATTTTTTATCCCAGCCCAGTATATTGTTTCATTGCATGGAGAAAATGTTAGCACAGTGGGTTGGTAGAACACCTGTTGCGTAAATCTTGGTGATTTTTATAATGTGAAGTCCTGCTGGCAGAGACAGCTGTGTCTCACATTTAAACGCAGAGTATAAGGTATCCGAGGAGGAAGGAGAGGAAAAAAAGGCTTAGCATAAGAAAACAATACATCAGTGGCCAGAATCTGTTGTCAAGATTTATAAGCTGAATGACTTATGGTGGAAATGGATATTAAAAGAAAACCACTCTGTTCCTAGAAGACAAAGTGTGTTTTCTCATAGGGATTCCCAGAGGACTTTGCATTTCTGACAACGGACAGACTAGACAGCTGGTCCACATAAAAACGTACGTGCTAATTAACCTATCCCTTGCATTACACCCGGAGAATATTTAACAAGTAGGCACGTTGCTGAGGAATACTGGCAAAATCTGGGGGGCTTCCTTGCACTGCACCAAATTCTTCTAACTTGCTATGGCGGGGTCCTCAGTCTTGTTGGTTCAGCAAGATCCCTGGCACAAGGAAAGCAAGGACTGTTGCCTTCATCAGCATAACTTTGCAAAACTGGGGGTATTTTTTTTCCATTGCAGTTCAGCCTCCTCCTACTTCCCTCTACCACAAATGCCAGTGCCTGGTGTCAGGACCAGACCCACCAATCCAGATGTCTGCTGGCCCTTCAGACAGCCCTTGTTCTCCATGAGTTATCTTCCTGATGAGGGTGCTTGTGGTGGCAGGACGTCATCCCCAGCAATGGGGGCTTGGGGATGCTGGTGTTGGGCAGATGTTGGTCTTCTCTGGCAGACATGGGACTTAAAGGCTCTCTTCACGCACATGTTGGTTCATACCTTGCAAGGCCATGGGGCTGCCACCTCGCCCGGACCCTGGGTTGGAGATAAGGGTGAGACTGCTCAGCCCTGATGAGGAGTAGATATTTTTGGCACCATCCACAGCAGTATGGTGTGAACCCCACGGGACATCTAAAACTGAGGAACGAAATTTAAGTTGAAAGAGTTAAGCCAGCACAGTGAGTTGCTGTCGGAAACAAACATGTTATAGTAAAAAACCACTCTCTGAGCCCGCAGTGGAAATTTTGTCTACGCACAAAGGGGAATTGGGCCTTCAGGGAACAGCCTTACAAGCAAATTAGAATAACACTGTAGGAAGGATGATGTATGAGAGAGGTCAACATTTGCAACCAGATTAGATGGACCTTTTCCTTCAGTGTTTGATTATTTGTGCTATTGCTTAGATCACGTCAAGTTTACTCAAACATAGTCGTATAGTGTTCTCTAAAAGCTTATCCCAAATACTTTAATTCACTTATTTCTCTCATCCGCTTCCCTTTCCTCTTCCATTTCACTATTACAGATGTCAGTTCAACAAATAAAGTATGTGGGCAGAACAATGAAACTATTCTCTTGTAAAAAAGAAGAGATTATTTCATCCTCCTGCTATTAACTTTAAAAGAAAAGGCCTTTTGTACCTTTTATACAAGCGTGTGCAATGATATGATTGTGTACCTCATCTCCTTAACTTCAGAGGAAATGATTCATGAAGGAGAGTATCTGGTTGGAAAGACTGTTGGTATATCCTGAAATTCCTCTTACCTAGGAATTTCTTTCAAGTAAGAAAAAGTAATTCCTGAGCATAATGTATTTATTTTTGTCTGACATGTATCTATCTAGAGAAATGAATAAGAAAAGAAATTACTTTTTTGATCTAAACTATTTTTGTGTGGCAAAAGCATTTCTGTTGCCACTGTAAACATTGGCTGCAAGAACATGTATACCATGGCACTGACAACACGGGTCATCTTTCTAATCAGAAGATGCCATGATTTTTTTCATGCCTTGAATTATTTTCTTTCCACTCATGGCAGGGAATGTGGGCTGCTACGAGTATTTCAGCATCACTCCGCCTTCCGTGAAGACACATTTTACATGAGGCCAGCTGGGTTTGGTGCTGGACCTTTTATGCAGTTTACCAGGACAAAGCCAAGAAAATCCTGTTGGATGTGGCTTTCACCCTTCCAGTTGTGCATCCCTTCTCCATAGACCTCTTGCCTCTGACTACTTTCCCCACAGCAACTCATGCCATGTGCTTGGCCAGCCTGGAAGAGCTTCCAACATGGAAGAGCTGACATGTCTCCAGAGTAGAAGAATTTTAATTTAGCACAGAAATGACCTCCTGGAGCCTGAGCTGGTGCCAGCAATTGCTGTGCTGTCAGGATACAGCCCTGTGGAGGGGGGAGGCACAGGTCTGGTGCTGGGAGGGTCATGAAGGGCCACCAGTGCCACTCTGACCCTGTGGCTGGGCTGGTGGCACCCCAGGGAGACGTTTGCACCCTGAAGCCCCCTTGGTCAGGGCGTCTCATTCAGGGAGAGCTGTGAAAATAAGGCAAACAATTTTTTTTAATTCTCAAGGGAGAAAATTTAGGTTTACATCCGTTAACGATGGCTGCGCTGTGTAACTGGGCAGGTGCAGTGGCGTTAGCTGGCATTTGGACCCCGCTAACGGCCGCGCGGCTCCTGGCCATGAATCACACGGCGCATTGATAAGGACGGACATTACTCATCAGAATGCCATGGACCCAATGCGGCAAAAGTGTTGTGGTCTATTTTGAAAACATTATCTCACGCTCGTTTCCTTGTGCATCAGGCATTAGTGGCAACAATAATCCACTAAAATAGTGCAGTGCTTGTTTCTAGGAAATATCTTCTGCTCCTTGCTGTCTTTCAGCTGGGTTTTACTTGTACATGAGCATCCGTAAGTGGCTACAAAATTGGGATTGAAGGTGGCCGTTGAAGGCAGAGCTACTCACCCATGTCTGGTGGCCAGAGCTTCACCTGCCCTGCTGACACATCTGTGTGCTCGCCCCTGTGCTCGGCCTTCACAGGGGTTTAGCATTTCTGCCTAGGTTTTATTTGGAGGATGATCTAACTCACCACAGTTCTTTTCTTCTCTTACTTCAGATATTGGTGCCATTCAGGTCATGACCAGTATTCATATGAGCGCAATACTTAGGTTTTAATTAAAAACTGGCCCGTGTGACTGATCATAGCTTTACAAATAATATCATAAGATGAGTATGGGAAGGAACAGAACCTACTCTGTTTAAGACCAGATTTTGACATTCTTCTAGTGAACACTAATGAAACCTTTGAATAGTCCTGTTACTTTATTTATTTCTGTGGATCTTATTCCAGGGCAAGACTCGGTGCAGCATAGTCTCTGCCTTTATGATTTAATATCTTTTGCTGACAAGGAAGCTTTACTGCTCCAACCCTCCAAGTATTCTGAATATTTCATAGCTTGTCTCTGTCCTGATCTCTCCATCTCCCCTTAAAATACGTTTAGAATTTGGCTGCTAGATTGCAAAGCTGGATCTATTATTTTTTAAGCTTTCTCCTGAGTTCTTGAGGAGGTCACTGATAATGTATGATGCATCTTTCAGAGACAACCAGTTTTCTGCCATTTTAGACCAATATTCAAGCACATAATTACATCTGCGTTGCAGCCTGATGACTGGTTAGTGTTTAGCTTAGAGTTATGATGATACCTGAATTTATTCTGGCCTTTTTGCAATCAGGACAGCACTATCAACACACCAAACATCTCCATCCATGGGGAAATACTGTACGGTTTCCATTGTGTTCAGTAATTGTGAGCCTCATTTAAAAGTGAATCTGGTATGCCCGAGAACATCACAGTATTTGGCGTGGTCTGTGAGGGAACCTCTTTGTGTTCACTCCTCTGGTATATGTGTGTATGTGTGTGTACGCACAGCCCATGGTGAGCGGGAAGGGGGCTCCTGCCTCGGCACCATCCCAAAGGCCAGTGACTTTGCTTTCTGCACAGAGGGAGTGGGGTGGCAGTACTTCCGAATGCCCTAACTCTTAATTTCTTTTTTTTTATTATTATTATTATTATTGCGCATATATTTACCTGCACATGTGCAAGTGTGAGTTTCGGAGCCACTTGCTCGCTCCTCAAAAAACACTCTAAGTCCTGTTACAGCACGAGGAATAAAGCGCTAAAGGAAGGGTGGAAGAAACAAGCCCACCTATATTGTGCAGCCAGGCTAGAAAGACTCAAGGCATATCGGTGTTTTGTTATACCAGCTGCTTTGATATATTTAGTGCCTACCATTGTTATGTTCATTCACACGTACGTTTAAACTTGCCTTGCTTCCAAAGTGTGTTGACGCAACTCCATAATCAAGGGAGAAAAGCCCCACAACCTTCAAGGAATGCCTGTAGAGAAAATTCAAGCCATCTCATAGCAGAGGGGCACATGTGGCCCCGTGTGTCCAACATGTCTTTGTGGTGGCCACCGTGTGACAAAAACCTTTCCTGAAGGGCTCCAGCATCGCCGTTACGATGGTACAGGGGAACGAGTGCCTGATATCAGACTGCCAGCCCAAGAGGGGAAAGCAGAGGCACACCTGAGTGGGCTGGTGGGATGTGGACAAGACAAACAGCAGATAAGCAGAAGGAAGAACATGAAGGCAAGGAGCTGGATCAGAATACACGGTGAGCTTAGATCCCTGCATACAAACACAGACATATACAGGAGCCTACAATACTTATATGAACATACTCTGCTGGAATTTCTACCCATATTTTATCTCACACCTTATGAAGAATTCCCTCAGCTTTTCAAATTCACATTCTTTGAGAATGATAGAAAATGCTAAAGTCTTGCAATAAAATGTATTACCATAAAAAAAAAAAAAGTTGTTGGCCAAGCCACACAGGAAAAGTAATTCTATATTAGCATCTGAAACATCTGAAAAGCTGTAGTCTTAAGAGCTGACCTCAGAAATCCTGTGTGCATGTTTGAGGATGAGTGTAAATCAGTCCCTGGAAGCAGAGAGTTTGCAGGAGAAACTCTCAGCTGTACTCCGGACTGGCCTGTGTGTTTGGGAACCTGCCTCATCTGCTGTCTTTAAGTAAATTCTCCCTACACCTCCTTATAGGAAGGGGACAAAGCCAAGGAACAGCCTGTTGGAAGCCCTGGCTAAGGCGGGACATCTGTATATATTAATCTGTGGAAATACTGTCTATTCAGGTTGAAATGTAATCGATTACATCAACGGTATTTATCTTTACTCTTCAGATTTCATTTTCAGTCTTTTCTTTGAACGTTATTCCATATTAACTTCCATGGTGAGATGGAAGTGGGAGGGAATTTTATACTGAATTTCATATCTGTATAAAAAAGTTGAGGAAAGTTTTTTTCCACCCTTGTTTATAAACAGTAAGTTTGTTATTTTACATCCACTTCACCTTAAACAATGCCTTTCTGACCATGTTTTTCTGAGGCAGAGGCTTCTCAAGGCTATGTTTGGTTCAGAATAGGCTGACGCAGGAAACTTGTCCTTTTTGTTCTTCCCAGATGAAGAGAATCGGTCATTTTTAGAGTTCTCTGATGTCTTTTCACCCCTGCTCTCTCCGATACACCCTGCTTCATTTCCTCTCCTGCTCTGGTTTCATATTCATGCCCATAGCAGAAGCACTTGGCAGGCTGCAGAGTATTCAGAAAACATGGACAGACTCGATACTTTCTTAGCCCAAAGAGACATATTCATCCTTGACTGAATCCTATTAGCTTAATGTGTTATGGGCATTAACTTTTGCTATGCTGTCCTGGGTACTCGACACAGTCCGTGACACCAAATCCTATTTCTAGAGCTGTAAATGCAAATTGGTGTTCCTGGTGGTCACGTTCCAGTGATATTTGTATAGATGGACGCTATAGTCTGATTTGCGTATTTGTTATTGTAAGCCTTTAAATTTTCCAACGCAGTAGCTTGCAGCACCTGAAAAGGAGGTTCGCTGGGACTTTAAGAAAACAAGACAAATTTAGGATGGGCTTATGAAGGAATTAATGTAGTTCGTTTTATTCTGTAAGGCAATATATTTGTATAGCTTGTCTATATATTTTTTCTGCTATTGTATGCACTCCAAAAGCTATGTACTAACCACATTTGCTGTGAGTTGGCAGCAGCCATTTTGATCATCACAGGGAGATGATATCTGACTGCCAGCTCACATCCCGCTTAATGCTTACAGGGAAAAACCAGTATTTCAGAATTTTTACCAGTGTAAATATTAAGTCAGGCTTATGTGAATTGATAAATGACTTGGTTTTGGTGACAGGGCGAAGCTGAGGTGCAAAGCAGCGGCTGCCGTGTCCTCTCAGGTATAAATCCAGCCTTGTTCCTTTGCCCTTTTGCCTGAACCTGGGAGCCCTTCCGGGCTGTATCCCAAGGCCAGGGACCACTGCCATTTCTTTTCCCTCTAGCCTCTCTCTTCTGTTGTATTCTCCTATCCCTGCCACTCCGCTCTTTTTTCAAAGTGAAATACTATTTTTTCAAAAATTTTAAGCTGCCAGCATTGCTGGAGGTAATTACCAAGCAGGTCTTTAATCAAAGAAGAGAGGGCACAGTAAGACGCAGTGGGTGAGTGCTGGAGGTAGACACATTCAGAGCAGAAACACGGCACATTCGTAACTTTTACAGCCCATGGTCAGAAGCCAGGCATGGGGGCACCCCGGTTGCTGCAGGCTGCTCTGCCTGTAGGTCCCCATTGCTGGCCATGAGGGACGCGCCATGCCCAGGGATGCGCTGCAGGAGGACTTCTCAGGTCAGCAGGGAGCACAGGAGCTCCCTCTCTCTAGCCCCTGTCTTCACATTGATATATGTGTACCCTCGGTCATCATCTCCCAGACTAGTCAGCCGACGAGCTACCTGCATAAAGCTGAAGTGTGTGAAGGGACTTCCCAGCTTTTGGCATTTTCCTCAGTGGAAGCGATAGAGCGTGCAGTGGAGTGCTCACGTTCCCAAACACCGTGCCCTTTTGCTAGGTGCCAGGAGGCTCAAGACTTCAGCTCCGCCCAGGGAATTAATCCCAAAAGCACAGCACAGATTGCAGCCCCTATTGCAAATTCCTCAGAATTTAGAAAAGAAGTTCCTAATTTGGGGACTTGGTACTATTATTCTTCATCTTTGCTCAAAAGTAATTTTTATGGGGAAATGCTGGAGTCAAATCCTTTCTATTTTTCACTAAATAAGCAATATCAGAGAAGAGAGAGCATGTACCATGTTGCACACGCAGGCTGTGTAGCAGGCAGATACATAGCGTGTATGACAAGGCCGTATCTCTCTCTCACATAGACGCACACACACTCATCGACAGAGTCATTCCTAACCTATTACAGAATGTGTTTGTATGTCAGCTCTTGTATTTTTAGCATTTATGTTTGCGATAGTGATTTTATGTCCTGCTGTGCAGAGGAGACATTATAAAAGCAGCAGCCTTTTGGGAGTGCAGAAGTATTTCCCTGTCTTCCTTCTCATATGATACTCTGTTTTGAAAATAATAACAAATTACCGCTTTCTTTTTTCTTACCGCTCAAACCTACTGTTTGGGTTTTACTGCAAATAGGTAACTTACAGGGAACAAAGCTAGGACTCTATACACTCCTCCAGACTGCAATTATTTCTTTATAATTAAAAAATCACTCCCTTGCTGTTTCTCTCCTTCAGGATAATTATTTAATGTAAATGAGTCCTTCTTGCACAGACACTGCCTCTCTTTCTCAGGCTTTTCATCTTTGCCAGAGCTGATTAAAAAGCCTGTCTATGACTGAGAGCTCGGCTCATGTTTGGGAATAAAACTGAAATCTAATGTTGCAATTGCAGCGGCATAAAGGGCTCCTTTGTGCTCCTCCGCACATGTTTGAATGCCGAAACCTGGCTGCCCGGGAGGCTCACCCCCTCGCAGGTCAGGAGGCCAGGACGTGCCCCTCTCCTGCAGGGGACACGCTGCTGCTGCCGGGCACAAGCCCTACCCTGCAGCACTGAGAGGAAAACCAAGTCCAGCCCGCAGCATCCGCCTGGGCTGGCCGACACGTCGCTTGTCTAGTTTTCTCACTCAAACAACAAGCCGGAGGAGCTGCTACCTGCTTAATTGCAAGGTTTGGTTTATTTGTTTTCCTTATCCTGGTAGCAGATTGGTGTCACAAGGGAAACGGGAGAGCTACGCTCAGGCAACATTCAGTAGACACAGCTTACCGTTTAAGGACATTTAAAATGCAGACTGTGTGGTGGATAATTAGATAGCAGAGCATCCCCACAGCCTCACGTGTGTTGGGAAACAACAGGTACGAGCATGGTTTCACAAAACCCACCCGTATCCTCTCACTACGTTCCCTCCTGTATGTTACCCCCACTCCTGCGGTGCCTCCAGGTTGCTCATCTTGTAGGCAAGGAGCTTTCTGACTCCCACCCTTCTTCCACAGGTCCATTAAGCTTCCTGCAGATTGCACCAGTATTGCCAGGAGCTTGTGAGAACTGGTTCCCTGGCTTGTCTCCATCGCCATTTTGAACTTCTCCATGTGGGGCTGTGCTCATGGGGACTCAGATCGCCATGACCATGGGTGAGGAATTGACATAAGGGAGGGTGAAGGAGCAAGGATTTCTCTGAACCAAGATCCCCCAGATTTGGAGACTAACCCTCCATGCCACTGTACTTCAGGTAGCTCATCACAGGGTAACCAGATCCCGAACGAGCGTATCACTAAAGAGTTTTGTCCTACTTTCATGGGAGAGAGTCCTGCTGATGCCCGTAGAAGGCTGGACCTTAGTGATGTTGTAAGACCCAGAGTGACCGACATACAGAGGCAGATAGAGGTAAAGGGACTTTGCCATCAACGCAGCTGAGTCAAGCCTAGGTTCATATTTTGGGTTGTTTTGTTTAAAGTGGGATTGTAGTGCTAATAGGTGACTTGTCTCATTCACCCTGATGTCCTCATCACGTACGGAGATTCCCGTGGACACTGCGAATGGTTGTCCGTATAGACACATGTAACAGCATATATCAATCATCTCATGTGGGAAAGCAGCCCTGTAAAAAAGAGGGACAAAAGAACACTATTTCCATTTCTTGATGCTCAGACAACAGTTACTATGTAGTGACTTCCACTATTAGATTTCGCAGGCAAGCAAAATAGCGCATGTAAGCGCTTTGCCTTTTTTTCCAGATTCCCTTGTCACAAAACCTTCTCACTAGGAAACAGAGAGATTTTCAACTGTCCTGTGCTGGAGGAGGGTCTCGGAAGGAGGCTGTAACTGGAGATATCTTCTGTGAACAATTGGATGCATTTGGGGAACATGAACTGTCCTTATGTCAGGACACTTTTACCACAGAGATGTAATTTCTGAAATTATTGACTTTATTATGGGGCATATATGTGTAATTCAGTAAGCATTTGAAGAAAAATTAATTATGCAGGGATCATTCGTAACCCAGTTAATCTTTGGAAATCTCTCACATTTTACTTAGCCTGTACTCAGGATAAACACTAATTCAAGCAAATGAAGGTGAAACTACCATAATTACTTCAAATTAGGCCACAGATATTAACTAATTAGTTGTTATGATGG
Organism: Rissa tridactyla; assembly: GCF_028500815.1. Classification (NCBI taxonomy): domain Eukaryota; kingdom Metazoa; phylum Chordata; class Aves; order Charadriiformes; family Laridae; genus Rissa; species Rissa tridactyla. The sequence goes on from NC_071466.1 coordinate 177,671,572, forward strand.
TTCAAATTCCAAGGCCTTTAAGGACTATGGAGTTTGGAAGGGGCTTTAGCAAAATTTAACCATGTGTAAAGTGCACAAAGAACAAGCCTTGCTCCTTAAAATTTTACTAGGAACATTTTCTCAAATAATTGGGGTTTAAGCAGACGAATGAATAGGAACCACCTCAGTACCACTGTAGGACCATCAGCTCAGAAATGCAATCTTCAAAGCCCTTGCTAATATGCTAATTAATCTTAGAGGTGCCTAAAATTGCAAGGTCCTCAATGGAGTGCCTGCATGGATGTATGCCAGCAGTGGCACGTCCCTTGCCAGCTGGACCCAAGCCAGCCCTGACCCATGACCTGCCCAGCCATACTAGTGTGATCCTGTGTTGGAGCCACTGGGGCTTCTCGTGTCCTTGTGTAACGACAGCTGATGTTGGTCCCTGGAGGGGATGGGGCGAAGGGCTGCCCATTGTTTGGCCATGGTCTTCCTGGGGAGTCTGGCCTGTGCTGTCCTCAGCTGTCTTTACCCACGTCAGTGATGGATCAGGGATAACGGTTTTAAACTGAAAGAGGGGAGATTTAGATTAGATATCAGGAAGAAATTCTTTACTGTGTGGGTGGCGAGACACTGGAACAGGTTGCCCAGGGAAGTTGTGGATGCCCCATCCCTGGAGGTGTTCAAGGCCAGGCTGGATGGGGCTTTGAGCAGCCTGGTCTAGTGGGAAGTGTCCCTACTCATGGCAGGGGAGTTGGAACTACATGATCTTTAAGATTGCTTTCAACTCTATCCATTCTATGATTCTATGTTCATCCTAGGTACTCCACCTATGCATTCAGTAAAGATCTTGCTTGCTGATTAGGCTTATGACATTCCCTGGTCAAATAGACATCTTCAGATTATGGAATATATTGGTGTTTCTGTGAAACCGTTTAAATTGTTGATGTTTGTCTTTATCCCTGTACTTCTCAGCTGTGTTCTACTCTGTCAGTGACTATGTGTGACATGCAGTAGGCTCCTGACTGGCAAGGTGTAGGCTGCAAAATGCAAACATTGGTGGTGACATATTTGAGATCTGCTTTTTATAAATATTCTTTAAGAGCATAATAAAACATGACTGTCTAGTGAACATCTCTGTCAGAAAGCAAATTCACCAAATATTTTGGGAAAAGAAGATGAAGGAGACATAACAACAAAAATTATTTCAGCTGCTAACCAGAATGAAACATTTTGTGTTTTGAAACATTTTGTGTTTTAATACATTTTGTGTTTTAATTATCTGCCTGGCTTTTAATGGCTTTTCAGGAGATGCCTAGAATTGTAGGCACACCAGCAGATGGGGATTAACTAATTCGGTACGCAGAAGACAGCGTCACCTTCTCACAACTTAGGCTGTCATGCTGTGAACAGTCAGGGTCCAATTTCTCAAGCTGGTAGACAAGTCAATATGCACATATGCTATTGAGTGAGTTTCCAAAGCACCTTAGCAGGCTCGCTGTCTAAATCCTCTTGGATTCAGTAGGAGGAAAATCATATATTCATAAAAGGACTTGCGTATCTGTGACTGTCTTCACAAGGGGACTGTTTTCTTTATGGTCTTTATGGTGGTTTTCACTTTAAATAATCAAGTTATTTTCTTGCTTAGTTTCTGCTTTGCCTTGTCACCTTCCCAGCCCCATCAGTGCTCTTGCTTCACAGGAAGGGATGGGAGGGAGGTGTTTCCCCAGGGTCTCTCCGTGAGTGTTCTAGCTCCATGGCCAAAAGCTAGGGGTTACCACATCTTTTGATGTTGCTTTCTGAGGCAGCATTTTTTTATTAGCTCCTTGGTCATACATTTAATTTCATTACATATTCTTTTATTAACAGACAAAATATTTCATAGAAACATAGACACGTAGAAGTGTTGCTGAGAAATTGCTGATTTTGTTAAGTTATCTGCCCCTTTGTCTTTCTAACATCCTTTAGCTCCCCCTGGGTTCAACAAGGCTGTTAATGTGCCCCCTGTTTACAGGGAAAATGGAGACATGCTCCATGCGACAACATGCTCATCCTCAGAAGGGGGTTGTCGCTGTGGCTCAGTGGCTCATGGGGTGCTACATCTGAGAGAGAAGCAGGAGCCATCCCTTGCCTTTTAGCATCTTCTCAGGTAGCCACACGGTGTCTGCTTAGGATCCCATTTGGAGGTGCTAAACTCTTCTCGTAGGTTATATGTGAGCATTTGCTCTTAACCTTATTCCATGGACTGCCCCGGTAGAGCTAGGCATTTCCTTGCTAGGCACAGGAATACAACATTAAGCTCTTTGTGAGTCTGGCAGGAGCCTACCTAACAATGAAACTTCATGGAAAATCCCACAAGGCTTTTCCATAGCTTTAAGTCCTTTAGTACTGATCTATAGCTATTCCTCAGGTACAAGGACAGCTTTGTGTATCTTCTTCAAGCTCAGTGACAAGAGTGCTTAATACAATGCAGCTTCTTAAATCTTAGGAAGATTTAAAATATTTCACGCTGATTTTTTATCTATAGAGGATGGCACTTGGCAAACAGGATAGCTAGTGTATATACATACATATATAGGGTGTGCTTGGGCAGTCCTCCTCATCCATTATTTTGCCTTCACACTTGAAAATAAGATATTTACACATTTTTTTTTTAAATTTCTGACTCACATTAGTTAGAGCCATGAAAAAAAAATTTACTGTGATCTTTTAACGCACTGCTATTGTCTTTCCATTGCATTAACCTTTTCTATTCAGTTGACTGTTTCTGTAAAAATAGATCTGAGGCACAATTGATCAAATGAAAGCTGTTGGAAGTGAGCCAGTTTGATTAATTAGTTAGCCACTTCCTAGCAGTATTTTAATCTAACAAACACTAGTCAGTCAGTGGCAGAACGGATTGTCGTGTAACTTAATACGTGTAATTATACTCTGCATAGACTGTGTTTCTTCAAACAGTCTCCTATTCAAAAATGAAGGCATGTTACAATCAATCAGGTTTTAATCCTTCTACACTGTGGCCTCGTAAGTAGACTGTTAGTATACATTTATTACAACATCTGAGAATGCTTCACAAAATCAATTATAATAGTAATTATTTAGGTGGCTCACTGGAAAGAAATCTTCAGGGGGTGACGAATAATATTAATGCAGTCATCAGTTCGGATCGGTTTCCTTCTCAGCTGACGAAAATGAGCTTTAATTGCTACTAGCCCCAGGCAAAGTCAGGACACTTCAAGTGTTCCCAAAAAAGTTAATTTGAGCTGAGTACTCAGAGATGGATGTTTAGCAGAGGTACCAATGTGGTCTCATTTTGTGCTGGTGTAGCTAGAGAGAGTGTAAAGGAAGGTTCTTACGGATGTTATTGTACCTCCTGAAGAAGTGGCAGCTCTGCTGAGTTCAAATGATCTTTCAGTTACACACGTTCTTCCACTTCCCTCGCAAAACCTGAGCTGTGTAAATCCTTTCATAACAGTATGCACCTCTGCCGCTTTCTAGTTCTCCATTACTACCCAGTGCAAGCCCTGTGCAGAGATGAGACCTCGCGGTTCTGCATCCTGCCTGAATCGCGTGCTGGCAGCTCAAATAATGAGGAAGCTACAGAAATGTCTCCGTTCAGTCTTCTTGTCCTAAAGGCTCCCTTCAGACAAACTGCAGAGAATTATATAGGACAGCAAGTTATCTTTATGAAGCCTGGGTGATGGGGAAGGAGGAGCCTGCTACCCTTTTCTCTGGGGCAAGGTTAGCATTTACTGTGGAGGATGCCATTTACTCACGAAGAGAGCACAGAACAGATCAACCTTTAATAAAGACTGATGTGTAGGAGGGAGCTCTTGGCAGGGCAGATCTAGCTGAAAATAGGTTGGTGTCTCCCCCCAGCAGGCTTCAGGTGGAAAAAGACAGTCTGCTGTTTTTCTGCAGGTACCATGCGTTGAACAGGGACCTCCCCGGCTGGACCCCTCAGCCTGTGCAAGGGATGCAACTTTCTAGGCTTTGGATCTGGCTCCACAATGCCAAATTCAGACTTTGATCTGCTTTACCATATTTGATTTCATGGCCCTGCAGACAGGATTCCCCAAAAAACACACTACCTACCAAGCAAGAAAACATCCCCTCATTTAAGCGTTGCCTTTACTCCAAAGTTCATGATGCCTATCCCAGCCTTGATGAGGATTTAACAGGGGAAGCAGGTGAAGGAGCTAAAAAATTACAGCGGTTCCTCCCCACTCCTTTTAGCAGCCCCAGTGCTAATTGGCCTCCCCGTCTTTGCTGGTGAGTGATAGTCACCTGGCTGTGCACCCCAAGAACAGAAGCATCTGCTTCTCTTCCAGGCAACTGGCTCTGCTGCACAGGAGAAGACGGTAATAATTTATGTGCATATAAATGAAATTATGCACTTAAAAATCTACCAAAATAAGTGGATTGTTTTTTTTTTCTTCAAAAAAAACCCCATTGTAGATCAAATCTTAATTAATTTTGGAAATCCTGTGGCTTGCATATGTAGAGATGATCATATTATTCCCTTCTGGCTATATAATCTATAAGTGAGGTTTTTGGTGATGTATCACTCTTTCTTGATTATGCATCTTTTTCAAAAAAATCCTATTATTTTTTTCATGTAGATGCAACCAGAGGAAGACAGCTTTTGATTTATACACAAATCAATATTCCCTTCTGATTGAACTCTGCGCTGCACTGCTGTAATTATATTCATGGATTTTGTGTAGGTGTAAGACAGGAAGCAATTATCAGCCGCAGCCATGAACGAACATAAAAGAAATCTCACTTTTCTTTGGAACCGTGACATTAACGACATTCTCTATCTAACGTCAGCCCCTTTCACATGACTTCTGCTGACTGCACTGTTGTTTAGCTGAGGAAAAAGTAATAGAAGATAGCTGTGATTAAATAACATCTGCATGAATTTAGGGGGCTGCAATGTTTGGAGCTTTGCCTTACTGAAAAAGCCAATGTTTTTAATTTGTATCAAAACAGGTGATAGGTTTTAGTTCAAGTATTTTCTTTTCCATGTAGCTGAAAGTTAATCATGGCTGTAATTCATTCCTTAGTGATTCTCTGCAGTGGCAGGTGTCGTGGGAGCATTTAAGGAAAGTGTCATAAAGGCAGTTTCACTGGGCATGGTAGAATAAAGGCATGATAAAATAAATGCATGAATAGTCTGCTTAAGGATGGTCTGAATCATTTTAATTACCAGCACTCAGTCACCAGTGAGCTCTGGAGGGCTATCAATGTAATACAGGCATTGTTACTGTAAAAAAAGCTGTCACCTAAACACTAATATGTGATGTCTGACATTGAAATGCGTCAATGTCACCAGGAGGCAATTGCGGATGCCATCTGAAGCCTTAACTTTGTCCCCATGGTGTATCCACCAACAAGCGCTGTCCCTACCTCTGCTCAGGCACAGCTATTCGCCTAACAAGGACCAGCAAAGACCAGCTTGAGGACTAGGGAAGATGCTGTTGAATGCTGAAAGGATGAAGGGCCACCAGGGGAGCCCTTGGGGGAAGCATCGTTTCCTTTCAGCCCCTGCCTGGAAAACAGGAGGAGAGAAAACTGCGTTAGGCAGGTGGATGGCATCAGCCCTCCAGCTGCAGAGGGTTTGTACATAATTCAGAGAATTTCCTGTAGTGTCAAAGTCAGTCCCGACATTGCAGGAACCAAGGCTCACCTATTACTGCTGACTGGAGTCCTGGTGGAAATCAGGCAGGCCAGCTTACTGGTCACAGCCCCAGACCTGCGCCAGGCCAGGGGATAAAATACCTTAGGCATCAGTGAGAGATCCTCTTGGGTTTAGGGGCTCTCAGAGTTCACTGAACTGATTTGCCCCTTCTCTGGTTTCGTAAGGCGCTTTTACACTGAAATTTTATCACAGACTTTGTCTCACATCACACTTATTATATCATAGGCTGAAGAGCTTCTATTTATGGCCGTCTGCTGCTTCCACCTCTTAGAGGGCCACTTCCAACTAGCTTTAAAGCTGATGTGCCAGAAGTGGGATTTTTTTCTTAATGATAGTAATTAACCTTTGAATTGCCAACTTCACCCTTGCTTTATTCCTTTACGCCAATGCATTTTTTGTGTGTGCATAAAAATGCCCGTCTGTAGAAAATGGAGACCTGCTAATCCATGTGTTTGCACTTACTGCATAGCTCATTGAGAGTGTAAGGCTAGGTATATGCTTGCCCTAAGGATGCATTAACTTTTTTTTTCCCACTTGAGCTGAGGTTTTCGCATTATAATCCCACTTCCACATTTAGGTGTCAAAGCAGATGATTGTCCAAATCTTTATTGCAATTGTTAGTATAATAATAACTATAATGTTCACAGATTTCACGAAAAGAACACTGTTGAAAAGCTGACAATTTATTTAGGGCTTAAATAAAGGCTCAGAAGGTTAACTTCTCCCACTTTTATAAAGTAATAGCTGGGAAGGGAGGGCTGGTCTCTGTAATAGGCACTTTAATGTCTTCTGCAGAGATCTTGTATACGTCTCCATGCCTAACAGACAGATCTAACTTACCCTAAAGTCAATGGGTGGCAGCCTGAGCCCCAGAAGTCCCCAGTACTGTGGCTGCTCAACACTGGAGTGCCCTGTCCTACGAGCACGTTCAGCTCAGACGTGTGCGTGTGCTGACATTGCTGTTAGATTTTACAAAGCACGTGATGTGGAGCATATGCTGGGGATGTGGCTTGATGGTGGCGGAGGGGACTACAGCTGATATCTAAGACAACTGAAACTCCTGAAAACAAAGTTATGAAGCTGAATCTTTTTGAGGATGTGATAAATAAAAATAGTGAGTTTGTATTGACTTGTTACTTGGCATTCCACAACCAGACCGGGAAAGCTGTCAGTGCACCATGAAGCCAAGACCAGTGACTGTGGTCTGCAGCTCTCCTGAGCCCCAGGAGAGCCGAGCTAGCTGTGGGGACATTGAGCAATAGCCACTGATGAGCAGGGACCCCTTGGTCTTCCAGCCGATTCACAGTGACTGGGCTGACGGGCATTGCAGAGGTGAATAAAATGCGGCTGAATCCAGACCAGGCAGGCTGTCACCATAATAAAACACCTTGGGCCTGTGCTGCTTTCACTTGGTTAGAGTGCAGGAGAGGCCATGGCTGAGAACTGCTGTGAGCAGATGCTGTGGACGCTTTGCATCGCTGTGGATTCCAAAATAACCAACATCTTTTTTTTTTTAACTACAGAGCAGGCAGCAACATTAAAAAAAAATAAATACACAAGAAGATGGGATGCTGTTCTGTGAGAGCTAATTCCCCCTCAGCCCCTCCTTCGGCTTGCTGGGCTGTTTGCCTTTTTACATTTTGGATTTACACTGCTAGTGGGAATGTGCATTCCTCGTGATTTCAGACAGCTGGATTCTGTATTCGAGAGCTCGGGCTCCCAAAGTTCAATCCAGATTTATGCAAAATTTACATAAACATGAACACAAAGAAATAAATAAATACGAAGGCTTTGAAGCACACCCCATCGCTTCCCAGCCCTTCTCATTGGAGGGGGCTGCGTTGCCTTCAGGTTTCTGGGTATCCCCAGATTAACTACTGAAAGGCCAGAAAGGCTTGAATGCCGCAGTGTTTGATTTCTGGGAAGGATCCCAACAGCTGGACTCTTCTCCGCGGGATACCGTGCCTTGTTTTGGAAAGAGCCCCCAGCATTAGAATCCAAAATGGGCCGGGCAGGAGTGTGTGGGTGTGAGATGCACATGCACAATCACAGAGGGATGTATCAGCTCGTGAGTGCACAGCGTTATTAAGCTTGGGGGTTCGCTGGTGGGGTTTTTCTTTCTATCTTTTTGGAAGGGGGAGGGGGAAGGACATATTTCTCCCCCTCACCCTTAGTTCTTGCATTTCGTCATTCATTGCAATCTCGAGCTTCCTGTATTTGGGTAAATAATGTTATCATCTGTTTCCAGAAATGGTTTGGGACAAATTCTTCTTGGAAGTCCTTCCCACGCAGTTATATTTCGGTGTCCTTTATTTCCCAGGCAGGCAGCGAGACCTCATGGTTAGGCTATATCAGTTTCCCCTCCCCACCCATCAGCTGTCTCCTGCATTGAGATAGGACCACCTAACGTGATGTGTTGTAACTGCGGAATAATTGTCAGCAGTGTTTTCCATGCCACAGTTAGGAGGACAGGGGTTTTCACTGACAAAGCAGGCTTTGAAAATTGAAAACAGCAGCTAAATTACAGATTTCTGAACTAAAACAGCAGCAAAAGCAGAGCTTTATTAGCATAAAAAGCCCTCAGAATCTGTCTGTACGTTGTCTCGCTGAGATATACGGACAGTCACTCACATGCCAAGAGCTTGACAAATTCTGCGTGCCACCGCATGAGAAACCATAACTCACCCAGAGCTGTTTTGCTGCGAGGAGAGGCTGCTGTCTCCGCAGGGCAAGCCTCCTCCCTTCCATCTAAACACAAGTGCCTTGCAAAGGGCTGGCTTGACCTCTGGAAGGCCTGGCTGACCAGAGGAAGAGCCGAAACCCCAGCATGAAGGGTGTAAGCATAGTGAGGAGGACGGCCGTGAGGCCGGCAGATGATTCACCTGGCCTCAACCTGCGGTCGCCGCCCCGAGGAGCGAGGCCTACTGCCTCCCTCGGGCAGACCCTGGCCGGAGGGTTGGAAGCCACCTTGCCAACTTCTGCAATATGAAAGATAGGCATCGGCTCTGGTCAAGGCGAGCGTGAAACCGGCTCACGGCAAAGGCCAAAGAGCAGCTTCTCTGGTGGTTAGAACCACTGGTCCACAGGCCATTCCCACCTCTCCCACCTCCGGCTGCCCACCCTCACAGGCATCATTTTCACCCCTTCATAAAAACCCCTCTCCACACAGCTGGTCTAACAGCTCCTAGGAGGCTGTTTGTGCTGTTCCAGTAGTATTAATTTTTCCTTGAGGAGCTGTGAAGTGAGTCACTGGAGGGAAAGCGAGCGTGCTGCTGCCTGCCTGAGCCAGACGTCTCAGGTTCCTTCAACCAGGGGGCTGCGAGCGGCCATCTTGCGAGGCAGAACGCAAGTCTCGCCCGTTTGTTCAGGGCAAGAAAAGCTCCGTAATGCAAGCATGAGGTGCTGAAATATTTGAGCTTAGTTTAGCTAGTCTGTGGGGGGTGTCCAAGAACAAGCAAAGAGTTAAAAACATTTTTTCTTCATTTTTGTCCGCTGGGCTTTGCCTTCTTATCATACCCATGAGATGGAGACCTGCTGAAGGCCTTGGCTTTGTAATGATGAGTAAGAGGCGCGGGCCGCGGGCGAGCGAAGCTCCCTGGATGAGAGTGCAGGGCAGGGCCACGAGATCGCACCCTTCACACTCATCCTCCTTTGGGAGCCATGAAGCCTTGTGTAGGGAAAGCTGGCCTTGGCTGTTTTGCCCACAAGTGTCCATGGAAACTCCTGTTAACCACGAACTCCATAATACGTCCTTAATGGCCACAATTATAATAATTAACGAGATTGCAGGTGATCTTAGGCTCTGTGTCTGCACAAATTGCAGGGACATTTGGGACAGCTAAAAGACTGCACGAGCACAGCATGCCTTGGAAGGTCAGAGTGTGGGGTGGCACAGCAGAGAAACGGAGGAGAGTCTTCAAGAAAGGAACAATGTTAGTGGGGAAAACTTTTTGTGGGTTGCCTTTGATAAAAAGTAAACTAAAAGGGCAGTTGAGAAATTGGTGAGCTGGTGCTGTGAGTACGGCTTAGGAAGGGCACTGGATCTTGTTTTACATCTTCTTTGCTGTATGGGGGCATGTTTCTTAGCCAGTAAGACAGAAGATAAGGAGGAAAGCCTGGAGAAGGGACATCTCTGCCAACTCAAATCTCTGCTTTTGATGAGATTAATGCCTTAGCTGGCCATGTTTCAGATCTCAAATAAAAGCATCCCGCTGGTCTCATCCGGATGGCAGGCTCCGGTTCTGCAGCTATGCCCTCCCAAGGTGTTTCAGCTACAAGATGTGCAAGATGTGTGGGAATAAGTATGAACAAAAGTAACTTGTTCTCATTTTCTCTCTTTCCTGCCTGTTTCCAATTTTGATTGGATGGCAGTGCTTAGAGAAAACAACTCAGCCTCTGTGAGGGATGGTAAGCTTCAGAATAGGGCATAAAACCAGCTGATATTTTAAGACAGATGATTAAAATAGGCATCTGCAGGGCTTGAAGACTACAGCTGCTTAATGCAGCTTTGAGAGTTGAATCAGCAGATTCAGGTACAGACACTGTCCCAATGCATTGCAACTCTCCGTGTTATTTTGGTGCACACATAGTGATGTGCGTTGAGATGGTGTATTGGGGTTCACATAAATTACATTGTTGATCACAGGTTACCTGCTGCTCCTTTCAGATACAGAGTGTGGGGTCAGGAGCCTGGTGTCGTGTGCCAGGGGTCTGTCATGTTTTATTTTCATGTGTCAGAGGAGCTAAAGACACACAATGCATCCCGGCGTGCCCTTTCTCTGCCCCCTCCAACTCTTGCGAAGGAGACACCGAGCCTGCTGGGGAGGAAGAGTTTGAATCCTACTGAACTGTATTTTTCAAGACAAGGAGGAATGCAGGATTTGAAACCAGACAGGAAATGTTAAGGGGCAGAAGTATACCAGGGGGTGCTGTTAGCCAGGAGGGCTCCTTTCATGTTGGGGGATTTTTGCACCATGAAAGAAGAGCGGACTCTTCAGCAGCTCTCAGGACTTACTTCAGCATCTGCAAATGTATCTTCAGAATGCCAGATCCCATGGATTGTCTCAATCTCTTGACAGAAGAGAGGATAATTATTCCTTATTCCTTCAGACAGCGACAGTGGCTTTGTACTGGGGGTTCCCTGGGACCACTTGTGTTGGGGACGTGGTGGCACACTGTGCAGCAGCACTGTGCCTCCAGCCCTTTGAAACCTCCTCCCTGTTCTGCCCTGCCTGGTTGTGGTGGCAGGTGAAAGGGGGACTTAATATCCTGTAATGTGAATTCCTAACTCTCTGCTTTGCATTCTTATCTAAGTCAGGAAGAAGACTGCCTCCCCAGTCTTTTGTCTGGGAGGAAGCCTCTCCGTGGAGAGCCTCCTGCTTTGACCTGCATTGTGAAAAGGTAAATTACATTCCCATAAAGAATCATCTTGATAAGCTGGCTCAAAGAAGCCATGTGTGTGCTTTGTAAACCACGCTGATTATCTTTCCTTTTAAAGTGGAGCTGAGTCCCTGGGGCTGGGCCCGTCTAAAATAGGTGCTTATTCAATACACTGGAAAGTGATTGTCCCGTAATTAAAGTAATTTCAGGCTGTATGGTTACTGACCTCTGCCTGAACGCTTGAGGGTGGAACTGCCTGCCTGCAGGCTGGCTGAATAATTGGAGCTGCCTCTCCATGCCGGAGTGTGCAAACCCATCTGCTGTCTAAAGCAGCACGAACTCTTATAGCAGTATGTCTGCGCTGGGCAAACCTTCCTAACTGGATCCCACCAAGCAGGACTGTTTCTGCATCATCCCCTACCCCTTTTACTTCAGCTAGTTCCAGAGGTTGGCTAAATAACAATGTATTTCTTTAATAAAGAAAGAAAGGTGGTGCGAGCTATAGTTGGTGAGAGTGTCACTGCTCCAGGATCGTTCCCTGGACGGCTAGAGGGGGCTGCCACTCCTATGGACACAGCTGAAGCAATTTTTAACCATCCACCATGAGCGCCACTCACAGCATGGCCACAACAGCAGGGATTGGGAAGCCTTCCTGGGAGAGAGGAAGAAAAACCCTGTGCAACTGTGGCCACTGGGAAATCCCTGGGCTAGGTCACCTGAAGCTAAACCCAGTGTCCCCATTGTCAAAAGGTGCCTTTTGTTTCCTTGAAGGCACCACGGTTCCTTGCCAACATTTTGGGTTGTGTTCTGGCTTCTCTTTAATCTTCAGGCTAAACTCTGCTAAACAGTTGTGGGAATTGCGAGTTTCCTCTTGAAAAAGTCTGGACTTCGCAACCGGGCTGTCCGGTGTCGACAGCTGTATTTGCTCTGGTTTGGAGACCTCTGCCCCGCCGGGTGACTGCTCTGGAGGTTTGCTGCCTCCCTGGGATATGAACAATTTGGGCAGGGGCATCGTCCCCTTGCCAGCAGGGGAAGGTCCGGAGGGCACGACAGCGTGCTGGGGGGAGCAGCGGCGGTCAGGTGGGCAGCCCGAGGCTCAGGAGAAGCACTTGCCTGGGCCAAGGTGTCCTCTCCCTGAGAGGTGTGTCCATGCATGACCTGGGTTTCCACACCATGTGCTAGAGGCAACCTTGTCCCCTTTATCTGTCACCTTTTGAAGGTTAGCATTTGATACTCTGTCTCAGGCATTCATTTTTCACTGGTTTATTTTTGAACTTGTTCTGATTTCTGTTTAGAAACAGGTTTTCTGTTAGAGCTTCAGCTTCGAGGCACTGTTGAACTTTGCTGTAATAACAAATTCCCTCTTTTCTCCCCACCCCTTTTTTACTTAGTGTCCCTTGCCTTTAACTCAGTGACTATAAAATAGGAATCTTAATATGATTGTGTATTTCTGTAAACAATTTTGAACAAAAGGGAATGGTGTCCAGTGTTGCAGTTTTATAGGAACATGGATTTCTAAATATTTACTAAATTAGCAAAGTAGCCAAAAAAGAAAAAAGTCCCCAAGAGAGACAGACTGGCAGTGATATCAGCTAATGCTAAGTGTTTTGCTGGAGCAAACACACTCACATGTCCTTGGGGATAATTAGTATCTGACAAATGCAATGCTGACATCAGAGGTACCTCAATTTATATCACTTACTGTCAAAAACACCAACTTGGGGACAGAGCTAGGATCACGCTCCTGCAGAAATGCCTGGCCTTGTTGTAGAGTCGCTGCAGAGCACTCTACAAATGCTAACTGAAGTTAGCTCGTGCCCCTGAAAAGCATTGCTTGATTCACCCAAATTTGCAGAGGACAAGCTGGTAGATGCTTGGTGCTGTTGTGCCAGGAAGGCAAAGGAAGCCACAGGGCAGTGTGGGAGGTCTCCTAGCCCTGGCTGATAGTGCCCTGCAGTAACCATCAGATCAAGGATTCCTTTCTCCAAAATCCCTATGTTTTCCTAACTTATTACCTTATACACGTGAGATTTTGCGTAAAATTTGAAAGGGAGCAAGCTTACAATAACTGAAATCAAGGTAGAAAAAGAAAAGCCCAGGAGAAGTGAAAAATGAAATAACGATAATTCAAGCCTGGAACAAAAATCAGTTTTGTAGTGGTCCAAAGGGAGCCACAGTTAGACGAATTGACCAAGGTGGTGCAATCAGTCAGTAGCATGGATGGAAACTCCAGTGAAAAGCTAATGCCACCCACACACGGCTGACCCACTCCCTCCCTTCCCTGTGATTCCCCAAAGGGAAAATCCAGCCTGCCCTCATCCCAGGGTTGCACAGTGGAAGCTGAGCCTGGGGGCCATAGTTCATGGTGGGAATTAGCTGCTCCTGGATGTTTCTTGGTTTCCGTTGTACTGTTGCGTTGTGGCAGGGGCGGAAGGAGCTCACTCTTTCTTTCCAACTGAGTCATAAGAGTCCTGATCTTGGGGCTATTGCTTGAAGAAGAAAAGATTCAGTGGGAACTTTTGGACCCTGAAGTGAACTCTGCGTCTGCCCACTCCTGGCAGTGGCTGATGATATCCGTTTCATAACAACAGTATCACATGGCATTGTGAGGTACTGGGAAAAATCTGACTATGATATGCCACTTACAGAGCATCCGACACTAGTTATTGTGTTCCCATTGCCTCTATTTAGTTGCAGTTACCATTATAAAAAAAAAATAGTAATCCAGGAGCAAAATCCTGTTTTGTAAAAGTTCTGAGTGCTGTAGAAGTGACAGTCATGTTTCCTGAAACTCTGTGGCCATCTGGGGGAAACTGGTTCATGTCAGGATTTTTAAATAGATTGAACTGTGAAATTCTGCAGAGTGACTCTGTACCTTGGATCCTTGGATCCGTCTCGTACCTTGGCTCCTGCCCCTCCCTGGGGAAAGGCTGCCTGGGGGTTATGAGATTTGATTTCTTGACTTCATGGGTAAGGGCTGATGGCTTTGTAGATTGCCTGGACAGTGACCTTGGTGAAGCGTTGTTTTAGTAGCAGAGCTGGAAGGTCATGTTCACAGCTCAGTCGTTAGCAGCACAACCCAATCAAGGTTTAAAATGACCATCTGTACAAGGAGGGGATATTTAATTTCCTTGCTCACCACCTTTTTCCACCTTGTCAGGTGTCTGTGGTTTTGACCACAGTTCTGCTTGGAAAATATGGCTATGGGGTTCATCTGGATGAATATATTCCCTTGAGAAATCACCACTGAAAAGGCAGCCATGGTGATGGTTGCTACCTTCTCAGTCCAGGCTAGGTTAGTCAGTCCTTACCCACCCCCAGCACAACCCAGACCCACAGAGACAACCCTCATGTTTCTGTTTTGGAGACTCATTTTAGTCATTTCTACCTCAGTGTAGTTAATCCTGAAATAATGCTCCTAAATGCTTTTGGTATTCCCCTCTTGGCTTTATTGCTTCTTTCTTTTCCAGGAGCTGAGTTTAATCCATGACCTAAAATGAACTGTACCTATGGTATTATCTCACTTCCTAATCAACAGTAACCCGCACCGCGACATCCTGACAGACAGACTCTCCGGCTGGGGACAGCCCCTGCTCTCTTTATATTGGAGAGAAAGACGCGAAGCTGCTAGTAGAAGACAGTTCTAAAGCAGAGCTGCCAGAAGACAGGGTGCTATGGGGAGGAAAATGAAATATTGCTTGCCTCTGCCTTTGCGCAGCTGCTGTTTTCTATGATGTGTTGACTTAGGAAAGTCTTTCTTTGTGTAGTCCTCTTTCAGATGTCGCTTAAGTGCAAATATGGGCTGTTAGTTCAAATTTAGTAACAATCAGGATTGATGGAAAGTCTCATACTAGGATGCGACAAAGAAATTCAATTACATACATACACTTGATTTCTATGCTAATAAGTCTTACAGTAGTGCTAAAGAAACTGCATTCTTGACTACAGTGGCAGCTGGGTTTTGTCACTGAATACTGTGTTGGCAGCATACTAATGACTCATTTCTGACTGCCGACAGCTTCTCGAATGACTTTGTACAGTGATTTAAAGCCTGGTGCCAAGCCCGCGGGAGTCACTGTGCCAGACCTGGGACCTGTTTGAAGGCAGTGGGAATTATGCTGGGGAGTGCAACAGGGCCGGGCTTTGGCCTAACAAGTGCTGCAATCAACCTCAGCGAGGCTGGGATTGGGCAGATAACCTGAATTTGCTTTTTCACCTGAGAAACAGGTGATATAAATAGGCAAAATTCATGTTTGGGGCTGAGTTGAAAATGGTGAAATGGTGCTCTTTTTTTTTTTTTGCTAAGGCTGGAAAGGGGAGACTGAGGGAGGTATTTAAGTTACAAGCAGTCAAATACAGCTACAATTGGCAGAAAACCTCTCTTTCTCCTAAGAAGATGTGAAGATGGTGACATGGGTGATCGTAGAGTCCTCCCTGTCCTGGACTTGCCATTTTATCCAGTGTAGGAGGGGTGTGCAGATGGGGTGCGGTGGAGGTGAGATGTTAAGTCTCTTAAATACTGCCTTACTTGTGCTCAGAAGGAGTCAGTGTGCATATAGGAATCACAGGAAAGGCACGTCAGCAACTGCTAGTTGGTTGGATTTTCCCTCCTGGCCCCTTCGCAGGGCAGCAGCCTGGCAATGTCTCTGTCTTTTCAATACTCACAGTTCATAACTGCACCTTCTTGTTCTCTAAAGAACAAAACGGAGCCCTGATATGAGGAGATACAATTCCCTGGAAGCCACCTCACACCTCAAAGGGGCCCAAACATGAGGTTGGAGCAAGATGTTCCAGTCAAATGTGAGTGTGTTTCTTATTTAAAGGGTAATTAATACACCCGCCTAACCCTGTGTCCAGCTGCCTTGGCGGTACACAGCAGCAATAACAATGAAATGAGGCCAGCACCACCTGCAATCCTCATAGTGTGTAGTTTGAAGGAGAGAGATGTCTTTCTGTATTCTCTTTCTTGGTATATTCCTTACGCGTCTCTTAAGGGGAAGAAAAATACAGGCGCAAGTGCCTGTGAGGCAGTGGGCAGCTCAAGTTCTCTTGCACTTTCGAAAGGGATACACAGCTTGGATTTTGTGCCCCAAAAGTTTGATAATGATGGTTTGTTTTGTTTTGTACCATAACACAGATATTCTCTTTCTTGAGGACTCTAGAAAAAACTCCAAAGCATGTTTATTTCCCACAGGTATACATACTGAGAAGTAATTTATTCAAGACCTGGACACAGATAATTTCTTTTTTTTTTTTTCATTGGAGGTGTATTGCTAATTACTGCATCTGACTTTCATAGTCAGATGGTGTAAATACAGCAGCCTCGTGACTCATAGAGCTGAACTGATGCAAACTAGTGGACTCCTGAGCCACTGGAGTCTGTTCCTGAGGCAGATGCTGCCTCTTTAGCATGGTTTGAGCTGGTTCTCACCTAAATGTTGCATAGCTAAGGTAAACCGTGCATTGATGCAGAACATAAATGCGTGTCAGCACCCAGTATTTGCGAGGTGCCTATGAAACAACTTGCCTTTCTGGAAGGGACTCACCCTGGCAGCACATCCCCCCGATGCTTCGTGATGTTAACGTATCCCCTTGCACCCCGGTGAAGACAGATGCCTGGCTCTCGCCAGAGGACAGTGAATGGGGTTGTGAATGTGCCCTGGTCCCCAGTGGGATCTGAGAAATATCCTCACTCTGCTGCAGAGCGATTTCGGAGAGAGCGGTCGGCGCAGATGAAAGCTGTGCCGGGGAGCGCCGGCTGCCATCTGCTTCCGCCGGGGCTGCAGCATCAGCTGCCCAGGAGACAGCATCGGCACTCATGTTCAAGGCAAACACAGGCTTTTGTTTCCAAAAGCAAATAGCCTTATCTCAGGGAAGCCCTGTTTCGCACAGTTATTTGAACCAAACAGGAAGTCTGTGGTTTTTTACTTTGGTATTAAAATGAGCATTTTGGCTGTTTTTTCTGGATGCTCTATGCATTAGTGAAACCTTCAAGCTTAATATTTTTTTTAAAAGAAGTTTTCCACTAGTTTCTTGCTGTTCCATTATATTTACATACTTGAAACTATGTGTACTTACATTACTCTGTCTATATATATACACATATAATTATATTAGTGCATAGATATATTTATATACGCTTCTACTTATTCATACTAACAGACAGACCTGCAGTATTTACTCCCTTACATTAAAGCTAGTCACATAGGAAATCCGTGGGTGCAGAACATCTCTGCAGGTTCGTAGCTCACGCTGATAAAGGAAACAAAGGGGGAGGGAGAAAGCAAAAGGAAGGAAAAAAAAACCCAACAACCCCAATCCAGAAATCTCTGCATGACATTTGTTGCCTTCAACAAAAGGCGCCAGAGCTGCGAGGGTGACTCAGAGGAGAGCTGCAGAAGACAAGGATTTGGCTGAGAGTGGATAACCAAGCTGAGACAGGCAGGAGAGGACTGGAAACGTCCGGAGGCGAGATGAGTGCAGCGCCATGCCAAGAACTGGCTGCTCTGGAGCCATCAGGGGCCATTGGGTGCCTCCTCGGGGGGGAGATCCTGGAAAAGCAGGAAATAAATCTCATGTGTTGGAGAGGGGGAATTTCCAAAAGAACTATTTTCCTCCTACTCACCCCTGCAGAAAGGTGGCTTTGCACATTCCCCAGCTCACGCCGTAGGCTAAAAGATGCTGCTGAAGCCACAGAAGAGAGGATTAGGTATGACAGAAGTGTCAGTGGTTTGTACAGCTTGAAAAGTGCAGAGCAGAGCTTCAAGGAATAAAACTAAAAAGAAAATAAGAGCAGAAGCTTTATGGGTTTTTAAATTCCTAGCAATTTTCCAGTGGATCCTTTTTGAAGTTTGGCTTCACTAGATTTTAAAGCTAATTTTCCATTAACCTGAGTCAAAATTGTTGTGGGATAACTACAGGCTTAGAAAGTCAGTTCTGCTGGTCCACATTTGTGGTATTCTTATATCTCAATAGGTTACAAAAATGCCTTCTTTTCTGGTGTTTCTCTGCGGAAAGCTTTGAGAGTGATTACAATCCATCAGCAATTGCTCTTCTTTCTCCAACACATGTGGAGATACAGTCATGCCCTCTAAGCATCTGTGTTCCACAAAAACAACAGTAAAATCACTGCTTGTCAATCTGAACACTGGTATTTTAGGGCAGGGCTGGTAATGTATTTGCTCAGTGCTTCTATTACAAACTTCTGTTGTGAACTGCTGATGGCTGTGCCAGATATACCCATAGATAGGAAATTTTTCATGTTGAGTGTCTGTCTGAAGCTGATTTTTTTATTTTTAAATTGCTGCCAAAGTAGTTCCACTGTTTTCAAGAATGGAGCCGGAGAGGGATGTATTATGTTGCCCGTGTTAAAACATCCTGGCAGAGTTGTACACATGTGCAGGTAAGGCACACGGAGACCCACCACTGGCCTCACCAACGTGCCCATGGAGCCACACCAGTGTCTGGCACTTCAGGGTCCTTTAACTGCTGGCAAATGCTGGCGAAACCCAGATATGTGCCAGCACAAAGCGTCTCGTCCCAGCTCTGTGTACAAGCAAGAGGATGTCAAACACACTGCTGCCAGCTCTCTTGTCAGCTCAAGTGGCAGAGGTCCCTTCATTTGAACTCTCGATTCTCCCCTGGAAGGTGTCCTTGGAACCACACACAGCACAATTTGTGGCCTGGGGGTGGGCTGGATTCCTGTTTTTTGACCCCAGAAAATGACAAACAGTTGCATTTTAAGAGTGCCAGGTTTGCAAAGCCAGGCTAGCCTTGCTGCAGCCCCCTGGGATGCTCTGATAGAACCTTTAATTTCACGGTCACGCAGTGTTTTCCCCTCACAGGACTCCCGTGTCTTTCAGGACTCAGGATGGCTGGTGCTTTTCCAATGAGCAGCTGTTCAATATTTGGTTTTCTCCTCCTTTCGCAGCATGTGGTTTTAGGGACATTATTCAAGCCCTGCTATGAATACAGAATTATTCATTTCTTTGCAAGCTTTTTTTTTTTCAGTGTGCCTTGCTTAGTACCTTTGTGCTTTACAAATATAATTTTGCAAGACTCAGGTGAAAGGGGGAGCGGAGAAATAGAGAGTAAGGACAAAAAACCCCATTCCACTAACGTGTGGGGACTTGATTTCAGATGTATGCCTTGCAAAATGAGTATACAAATAAATCTAAACATTTAGCTGTTTATCTAGTTGTAAGTCTGTGGGGGACAGCGTGCACCAGGGTGCACGTGCTGGCAGCGGGAGGGCTCCATGGAACCGCAATGTTTGGGGTGAGTGGGGCTCTGCAGCCCCTGCCCTGCCCCTTAGATGGGGCACCAGCTGCTCTGTGAGGTGACGATGCGTGGTTTCCAACTCCCTTTACCTCGCCTCTTCCCACTCATAAACCTGGCACGTTTTAGACAATTCCGGATCTTCACAAGGGTGAGAAGGAAGGAGGTGACAAGCGTAAAACGTTCAGTGGTTTATGGCTGCTCTGGCAGTGCATGCTAATAAAGTCAAAGGTATTTGAGGTTGTGTGCTGGCAACACTTGGATTAGGCTGTTCAAAACAGGCTGTTTAACCTAATACTTATTGTCATCGAGCTTTAAAATCAACAAGTTCTCGCAGTTCACAAAACTGAATTGGAAGTGTTTAAATTTTGTTTTGGCTGAGGTCCAAGAATTGTTTGAAGGGTGGAGTTGTGGAGAGCAACTACTGACTGACTCCAAGTGACTGCTGTGCAAATTGAGCTCCTGAAGGTAGATCGGGTCACCAGCAGTAGCTGACAGTCGCTTAATATGATTGTGACTTAGGTCTGATTTTCAGAGTTTCTTCAAACAAAGCAAAACATATGTCGATTCAGGCAAGTTTGCAGCATGAGGCTGCAGACACTCTCAGGTCTTCATGCATTCGCTCACTTTGTCTTCAGGGATTACAGGTCCCTGAGATCAGGGGGAAAGTCTGGAGCAAGAACTTTACCCTTGTTGGAGGAGGCTAGGGTTAGGGAACATTTAAACCAACTGGACACACACAAGTCCATGGGACGTGACGGGATTCAGCCAAGAGTGCCGAGAGAGCTGCCAATGTCGTCGTGAGGCCACTCTCAATCATTTTTGAAGGGTCATGGCAACTGGGGGAGGATTCTGAGGACTGAAAGAAAGAAAATGTCCCTTCTTCTTCAAGAACAGAAAGAAGGAAGATGCCAGGAACTACAGGACAGTCAGCCTTGCCTTGATCCCTGGGAAGGTGATGGAGCAAATCCTTCTGGGAATCATTGGCAAATGTACGGAGGACAAGAAAGTGATTGGGAGTAGTGAGCATGGATTTACGAAGGGAATATCATGCCTGACCATTCCAGTAGCCTTCTACAGTGAACTGACTGGCTTGGTGTAGGAGTGGAGAACAGTATGTTGTTTATCTTGACTTTAGCAAGGCTTTCAACACTGTCTCCCATAATCATAGAATCACAGAATCACAGAATGGTTCGGGTTGGAAGGGACCTTAAAGATCATCTAGTTCCAATCCCCTGCCATGGGCAGGAACACCTCCCACTAGACCAGGCTGCTCAAAGCCCCATCCAACCTGGTCTTGAACACCTCCAGAGATGTGGAATACCCTCATAGACAAATTGATGAAGTACAGGCTATATAAAAGGACAGTGATGAGGGGATGGGACCATACAGCCTCCAGAGGCCACTTCCAGCCTCAACTGTTCCGTGGTTCTGAAACAGGTGCAGGCTTTGGTTGCCCAACTTAATACAAGTGATTATATTTGCTTTTCAACAGGCACATTTTAAAATTTAAAATACCTCTCTGAGTGCATCCAGGGTAGTTAGAGGAGTTGTCTCAGGTGCCCCTAAATTCTTTTGCCCTTGATGGAAACGATGATAAAACCTTAAGTGAAAGATGAGGGTGGATAACATCAGCAGTCATTGGCAGAGCAGCCCTCTTGGGCATCCAAGCCCAGCAGCTGCCTTTCAGGCTGCAGCGCCCTGGGCTGTTTATCCCCTCTGAAAAGCCAGGGTGGTGCCTGCATGAGAGCACCCTCCATCCGGCTCTCATGGGGACAGGTACTGCTCAAAGCTGCTTGTAGCTCTGCGCTTCCCAAAGAATGCTGGCTCCTAGGCTGCACGCAGGCTGGGAAGGGCATCAAGCCTGATCTCTCTTCATGTGCCATACAGCAATCTACATGAGTTCAAGTGAGATGGAGGTGTTTGTCTGGCTTGGGGAGGCTGAGGAGTTTCCCAATCTTGGCAGGAGGAGAAAACATCCAGCACGCATCCACCCACGATATGGGCTGCAGCAGCTGGGAAGCCGCTAGCCCGAGGCATCATCCCCCAGGGCTGAATTTTGCTCACAATCCATAAAGTGTAGACAAGCAAGGTGAGATTAGAAAACTGTTGAAGAGGAATGGAAGCCCCAGCTGGAGCTGAGAGGCGAAAGTCTGAGCGGATATCGGCACCCCGGCGGCGGGCTGTTGGCTTTTCTCCCCAGCTGTGATAGAGAGAGAGATGTGAGCGGGAGCTTCACGGGATGATGGTTACTATGGCTACCCCCACACCGTCCATCCAGGCATCCATCTGCTTGGCTCACAGGGCTGGAAAAGATACACTGCTGCTTTTGAAAGCTGATGGTAATCTATCCTCGCTGGCTGGACAGGGATGATATCCTCCTCTGAGATCAATTTTGCCCAGTGTTTTTTGAGCATGAAAACCGTTCTAACAGCAAAGTCATGTTGACAAAGAGGGTGTTGTTTCCTTTCAATAGTCGTCTTATTGTTTCCGAAGAAGGGGTACAATGATAATGGAGAGGTACCAGTAGGTCCCCAGCACATTGAAACGCCCACCATCTTCAGTGGGAGTTTAACCCTTCAGATTTGCTTGGGAGATTGCCTATTGCTGCCAGCACGCTGGGACACTGGTTTGACACATTCACAGAGTATGGGGAATGGGAGTTGGAAATGCAGAGGCTACTGTCTGTAATTGCTTGTTTATGAGCCTTTTGTATGGCCACATACAGAAACAGTGGGATAGTCATATAGATACAGTGGAATAGTCTGTGTTTCCTTCTGCCATAAAGTAACTTGCTGCTTTGCATAGTTTTGCTGGCAAGTGGGACCCATGTGAAAAAGTGCTGCATATTGTGAATGACAATATCAAGCACCGAGCTTGCAGTAGATGTTTTAGAAAAGCTGAGTTAGGAAATATCTCTTTGCTGCAGAGATGGTCAGATAGAGTTTACATATTCGTCCATTCCAGTGACCTTCTGCATGAAGACAGTCTTTCATTTAGAGACTGGTCTGGGATGAAAATAATTCTACCAAATGTTAATTTCCCTGCTCCTGGGCAGTTTCTTAGTCCTTACCATTCAGTACTACTGTGATTGTCCCATTAATTATTTTATATGGCTATTCCTCTTCGGAAAAGTCCTGCAAAAGCAGAATTCCTGATGGGCACACAGTAGACCTCTGTGGACTATATGGGGACTATATTGTGCTGTGCAGGTAAATACGAAAAGCACAAATATGTATACAGTGCAGGCTTATCATATGCATATTGTATACATCCTTTTGAATTGTGTGCCTTGAATGCAGAGTGCAGTTTAGTTCACCTCTCGAACTGTCACTGATGTGTATCACAGCGGTGGCTTCCTCCTCGCGTTGTCACTGTGCATTGGGATGGCTGGGGGGTCCAGGAAGCTGAAATCAGGTTCTCTGTTTCCTCTGGTAGCTGTGTCACATGGAAGAAGCAATCATTTCACAAGTCAGTAATTTGTCGTATCATTCTGTTTCCTGCCAGCTTTATCTAAGCCCTCTGTCTTCCAGGAAACTGGAGTCTGTCACACTGGCAAGACAGGCTCTCCAGCCCTGACTGATAAAGGTGTAGACTATGGGACTTACAAACGATTTTAGCTAGAAAGGCTTTGGTACCACGGCAAGTAGGATCTAATGTGGTGACAGCAAACAACAACCCACATCGCAGCCACAGAAGTATGCATATGCATATTTTTTGGCCGCAAAAATTATCAGAGGCTGGAGCACCTCTCCTGTGAAGAATGGCTGAGGGAGTTGGGGTTGTTCAGCCTGGAGAAGAGAAGGCTCCGGGGAGACCTTATTGTGCCTGTTCACTAATTAAAGGGGGCTGATAAGAAAGAGAGGGACAGACTTTTTAGTAGAGCCTGTAGCGATAGGACAAGGGGTAATGGTTTTAAACTAAAAGAGGGTAGATTCAGACCAGGTATAAGGAAGAATTTTTTTATGATGAGGGTGGTGAACACTGGAACAAGTTTCCCAGAGAGGTGGTAGATGTCCCATCCCTGGAAACATTCAAGGTCAGGTTGGATGGGGCTCTGAGCAACCTGATGTAGTTGAAGATGCCCCTGCTCATTGCAGGGGGCTTGGACTAGGTGACTTTTAAAGGTTCCTTCCAACCTAAACCATTCTGTGATTCTATGAGTCTATGATTCTATGTATATTTAAGTATACACATTCATTTCTGCCTGTCAGCATAAATCCATTAAAAAAACAGTTTCCTTGCCTGATCTTTGGTGTAGCAGATGCTGGGCTGCAGGCAGTATTGCCTTTCTAGGGGAGGGTGGATTTGAGTTCCTAATCTTGCAGCCTTAGTCTGATTGTTTGGGGGTGCTAAATGGCAAGGTGAGCAGTGTGCCCTTCCTAGAGCCTGTTCTTCATATTCCAATTTGCCTGTTGCCTTGTTCATTATGTATAAAGGGGTTAGAATACATTAACATTATTTTCAGATGTCTGATTTTTGACTTGGAAAATTGTTGGTTTCAGCTTCTCTGCCAGATGGCTGAGGAAAGAGCAGCCTGTGCTTTGTGCTAAATGTTTGTGTGAGAATCTGAGGAAGCGGAGTCCAATTAGCATAAAAAGCCATTGTGGTCTTCCAAAATCTGGGAATGGGAAGTCAGTGAAACAGAATGAGCAATCACCTGCCTAAAATACAATTAACTGCAGCTGTAAATCAGAACAGCTCAGTGAATGGTACCTAGCTGAGTCCATGAGCCTCAGAAGTGATTAGCCATCATGGATGACAGAAATGAAGCACGGTTCTGGCTCTGATCTTAGGCGTCTTGACTCCATTGTCTATATGAGAAAGATTATAGCGTGCCATCAGGAAACACATCTTCTACTGCATGAATCCAACTTCTGTCCTGGAAACTCTTGGGAAAAATCAACAGCAAAAGGCATCCTGAACTGTAGATCCACATCTGCTTGAATCCTAATCTAATCTACTCAGAATACAACTGCATGCTTTTGATCTGAAAATGTGATGCCCTTGACCAAAGTTTCTTCCACTCTTTTCCTCACACAAAATCTATTTGTGATAACCAGGAGTGGATTTACTGGAGGGAGGATGGGGGGTTGCACCCCATACTCCCTGTATACTTGGTGCAATCTGGGCTCATGTGTGGAGGGTTAGTCTGTGTAAAGGGCTGCTGGAGGAGGACTTGGCACTTTGGCCTTTCTGCTCCCCAAGACTCCCAAAGAAGAACCTTCATCGCTATTCTGCCTCCCGAAGGCAGGCGGAGGCTGTGGCAGCTGAGCTTTTGGAGAGATCCAGCCTGGAGAGAGGAACTGGGGCAGAGGGTTCCTCCAAGGGGAGTGTGATGTTGTTGAGGGATAGGTGTAGAGGTGTCGCTCCTTTGTGCTTAGGGGTAGATACAGAGGCTGCTGTCTCTACAGCCATCAGAACAGCATACCATGCCTGTGTCCAGGCGTACAGCTACATCCAGCTCTGCAATAATGTTTGGCTTTTCAGAGGTATGGAAAATCTGTATACAATGTCCCCAAAGCTTCCTCTTACTGTTTTAACTCGGAGGATGCAAAATCTGTTCCTCTTTCCTCATTCCAGATTCGCTCTCAACAGCACCAGTGCCGCTTTGTCCCTTTCCTCCTCCCAAAACATGATGCTTCTTGCCAGCCTTCCTCTGAACACTCGCACTTACGTACACACCGGAGCCCAAAGCTTCACCACAAACATTTCAATAGCGACACTGTTCTGGGGATATCCCATGGGGAATATATTTCTGTTGACCTTTAGCATCTCTCACAAGCTTTCCCGGGTTTTGCAAAACTATGAAGGGAATGTGCTATGCACAGAGCAATTTGAAACAATACAGTCATCTCCTTTTTAAAGGCAGGAAGTGAAAATGCAATATTAACTCCCCTGCAATTGCCAGTGAAGGCAGGGATCATGTAACGGCATTAACTGGAATTTAACCACAGTTAATGTAAACGCCTCCATGCACTAGATAAAATGCCATTAGATTTCCATTGACACAAGTAAATAACGTTGGGAGTGACAGACCAGCTGAAATGCAAATCCATTGGAGCCATCATTGCATAGATGCAGAGGGAAATAAGGGAGAGTTAATGAAGAGAGGGGAATGGGCACTTGTCTGCATGGAAGCGTGCTGCCTGGTATGGTAGAGAAGAGCCACACAGGCATTTGTGTCCCCATTTGGATCATGGCTGGACCAAGCTATAGTGAGAAAGAGTCCCTGGCCTAAAGGACATTTAGAAAAGCCAGGAGAAACACAGTTTCTGAGAAGGATTACCACCAATTTCCTTTTAGGTTCGACCCCTGGGACACAGGTTAAATATCTTGCCCAAGGTAACAAATAAGCCTGGAGGAAAGCCCAGCAACCAAAATCCACAGCCTAACTCGGCATCATAACTCTTCCTGTTCTGCTGGGATGTGGGTCATCTGCGCCTCAGCCAGGCCACAGTGTTCTGCCCTGGAAGGTCAATGAGCACAGGCAGTTCTGACGCTGAAGAGGAAGTGGGTAAGATTGTGAACCAGTTTTGTTCATGTCATGTATTTAGCACTCATTTAACTGGGAAATTACTCTTGAAATTAACAATATCCAGTAAGCATGAGTAGTTGAGGAAATGGGCACTAAACTGAGCTGTTATGTTCAATAAAAGAAGAGTAAGCAGCTTCCCCATGGCATTGCAGTATATTGTGGTATGGCCATCTTCTACAGCCACCAACCACACAAATTCCTCTGTTGTTTCTCCTTTGTTTGGGCCAGGCTTTTAGTTGGGGTAAGTTGGTGTAACGTATACGGGTCTGAGACGCTTCTTCAGAGCCACAGCTGTCAGGAAAACTGGAAAAGAGAAAGGGCTGCAGTTCCTGTACAGGAGGAACAATTCAGCTGTATCTTTAGACGCATAATTTATTGGGGCATTGTTCTTCTCTCTGCGGGAGCCACGCTTCACCACCCTTCAGCTCTGGCCACGTCAGCTGAAGGTTTGGGTCACTCCTTGGCTCTTTTTGTGCCACTCCTTGGTTACTTTTGTGAATGAGTGTTGCAAACTTCTGAAAGTCAGATTGGGTGTGTTGGTGCATATATAAAAATCAGACCATACTGTATCTCAGAAATAAATCCATAAATGTCTGTAATCTTATTCTGCTAACCTGCCTCATGTTGGGGAGAGGCAAGTAAGAAAATACCCCTTCTAAGTTTTCCTTTGCTTTTTTTCATTTTCTTTCTGAAATACAAAATCCATAAGGAAAACACAAGGTAAAGCCTTTGGTGAAAAAAATAAATAATTTACATCATTTCTTAGGATGTCGGAAAGCCCTGGCTGCCCAAAAGCTGCTGTCTATAGGAGGAGTCCAAGATAGTGCATTTTATCAAGCTCATATTCTTCTAGATTTCAGTTCATCCCTTAACTCCCTGATATTCCCTTTCTGATGTGATTTACGCCCTCATACATCACTCTCAAATTTGGCATATTGTTTCTTTTCCTCCTGTGCAAGTTTTAGTCTGTTCTTTTACAAACATGATATTCAGCTTTAAAATAGACTTTGGGCCCTTTTTTTAGGCATTTCAAGGTCAGATGTTGGATCCCCTTGGAAGCAGAGGGGATTACATATGAGTGGAGACATCTGTTCATGTGTGAGCAGCCACACCTGGCATCTTCAGGCTGCCTTCACGCCTGGGCCTCCATGGGGTAGTCAGATCATCTCCTCCGTGGCCTCTCTCATGTTCCAGGCCTGATTTTTTTCTATTTTTTTTTTTTTTTTTAGAAAGGCATTCTCAGAGCATACCTGCCAGGTCAGGCCTCACACAGAAGACAGCTAGGAATGAGAGTGGCTGTACCTTCCCACTTTGGCCATTATATTGGTTAAAGCAGTGTACTGCTACATGCAAAGCCGTAGCTACGTGCGAATCCCACCCTGATTGAAGCACAGGTCATCATCCTGTTGGGCAGTCTACCCTACACAAGGCTTTGGTGTAATTTGGAGGTGTGTTGTCCTGAACACTGCAGATTAGATCTCTTTTACTTTGAATGATTCACTGCATCATGGGCTTGACGCTGCCTTTCTCCTTCAAGTCCCAGCTGAATCCCCCCGCATCACTGTGGTGAGGGATGCTTCTCTGGGCTTTCACCGCAGAGCACCGGTGGAGCTTAATCACGTATTTCCAGAAGCGCCACCTCTCACCATAGCATCTGGCAGCCTGCCTGGCTCGGCTGTCTTCTGCAGATCTCAATTATAGGCACTGCAATCTTGCTCCTGTTGTTGAGGAATACTTCACATCTTAGGGCTTTGAGGATGCCTGCTGTGCAGTGGGGTGCCTTGAAATTAGGAAGTGCAGTGCTGAAAGTGTGGCAACACTCAAAAATCCCCTGTGAGTCCTGCCTCTGGAATTTTATTGCCTTTGAAAAACGTTCCCGTTGATGAGTACAGTACTGGCTCCTTTTTCAGCATCCCACTGAAAGTGTCATCGTGTCTCCAAAGCCCCATACTGTACCTGACCGTCTTTACAATCTCTAACGCCAGGAAAACTCTGACTCAGACTCCTCAAGTGATGATCTTACGCCCTGGAGTACGATGAACACGGAGCGCTGTTTGCTTGAGTAGCTGCTAAAGTTATTAATAGTCTTAAAAAACATCCTGGAAATTCTTTTCAGTCCATTCTTAGTACTCGTTGACCTCAAACTGGCAACCACATGAAAAAATGTTGGGAGGGGAAGCACGGATTAATACAAGAAAATAGAAACCACATGGTGGAAGGAGGGAAGATCAACAAGGCACTGTTACCGAAACAGAGGGCTCCTTCTCGTTTCTCATCCCACCTCTTCTCCTCTTCAGCATTTTTGATCAGGGATTGCTCTTTTCTAACTGTTGTTTTTTCTTATTCCTGTAAAAAGGTGAGTCTGTCCTGTTGGCTTGTTTTCCTCCAATAAATAACCCAGTAGAGTTGATATTTTTGACTGTTATTAACTATTGCTACTGTAAATTAGAAGGAAGGCCTGTCTGATCCTTTGTGCAGTTCTTAGGTGTCTCATCCCCTCCATTTTGCCTTGTCAGTAAGTTCCAGGGGGATTTTGGGGCATGTTGGTATCTTGAAGAACTGGGCCTGAATAAAGAGAGGCACATTGCATCTAATCCTGTCAAAAGACTTTGAAGTGATATTTTGCATTATGAAAGCTGCACATTTGTACTATAATTGAGTAGTAATAATGATAGCTTAACTAATAAAGATGGGATTTCAAAACACATTTTTCTTTGCCAGCTCAGCCTATAATTCTTAAATGGCTCCCTGCCAAAGCTTTGAAAGCCAAAGATTATTATTTGTCAGCTATTAGAAATTGTGTATTAAAAGTCTAATCTCCTGTGTTTTGTGCTGTGTGTACTACAGCGCTAACAAGGCTACAGAAATATTGCTGCAGAAATATTGCTTTGGAGGTTTTGCCCATATTGTATCACTGCTGGGAATTCGTTGGCGCAGCCCATAAAGCGACTGGAAATGGCTGTTTTAGCGTGAATTTACAATAGGGTTTTCTGGCTGGGCAGTAGAGAGGCAGGTATCGTCCTTATCTAGTCCAAGGATGGACAGTTCTGCTGCTAGCACCCCATAATGTGACATTAAGGTATAGCCCATACCGGGAAACAATAAAACTCCCCCATCCTCTGTGCAATCCTCACTTCCTTTCAATACTGTTCTCTCGTTAGTGAATGGATCAAGCTAGTGTTAAGTAATAGTGTCAAGTTACTAATTTCCTCATACTACTTTGTAGGGGCATCTTTAAACAAATGATGGAGCTCTGCCATTGACCTCAGCTTCTCGCAACAGTTTCCTTGCATGTTTTTAGGTTTATGAGTCTGATGATACAGCAGGCTGGTAATGGCCGTTTTGATACTGTGCTTTGTTCCTCACATACTTCGATAATTAAACATTTGATAGCATTGCTTTACAGAGGTATGACTCTTATAGTCTGAGAATCCTCTTTTATCCTGTGTTGTCTTCATTTTACCCCTCCAGAGAAGCACAACAAACACGCCCTGCCACCTTTTCCGCCTTGTCTTCAGCCTTTGGTAGTAATGCATGTGTCACCTCTGTCCCTGCTTTTGTTATGCTCTATAGCAGTATGCAGTCAGCGTACTTATATACATTCTTGACTTACAGGGAAGCTTTATCATAATGATGTCATTTGTTTTGTCATGTGACCAAAAGAGGAACCATCTGGGGTGTTAACTGGTCAGTATTGGCAGACTGGTCTCTCTGGAAAAATACTGCTCTGAGCTCACTAACTTAAAAACAAGGCAATTAAATTGAACAGGTGAGGGAAAAGGTACCCTTTTAGATTTGTTTCATGTTTTTTTTCCACAATCCAACTTACTGTTTGCATTACCTTAAAAATGTGAAAATAAAACGTCTTTTTATCTTCCAGTGACTTCCCATTTTCACCGAAAGTATGGTCTTTATAATGAATTCTTGATCTTTTCCATGGTTTTCTAATATATCAAGCAGAAAATAGAAAAGAATAAAATAAAGAAACCAGTTCAGGCTTTAGGTGATCCCAAGTGCACAAAGGTTGAACCACAGGTTGAATATGAAGAGGACAGAGAGGTCTCGCTCATCAGGCTCCTTTCCCTGAAAAACAGATGTACAGGAAACAAGGAAACATCCATCACTATTAGATGTTGGGACATACCCAGTCAGCGCTTGTTTCACTTCTGAATTGTGCACATTTCTGGAGCGAGCACAAGCAGCAAGGACACAGGATATGAACCTAACCGAGGCAGAGACAGAAGAACTATACTTTTCTGAGGACTGGCTTTATTTTCATAGAAATTCACATTACCTGCCTTGATCACCTGAGCTTGTGCTAGCCCAGATGATTAGAGGATGCATTTTTCTCTTTTTTTCCAACTTTGCTGGATAAACCAAACAGCTCTACTCAGGATCATTTTTCTTTGCTAAAGAGAATTAATTGCTGTTTTCTGTGCCACCAACGTAGTCAAACTTTTGCCAACATTGTGGGCAGAGGTCTTAAGAAATCACCCCAAAAGTTGTTATCAGATAACAGTGGAGATGGGAGGGGAATGTCTGAGTTTATGTGGGTTTTGCGTTTCTGTAGATGGTCTGACTTCATTTGATTTGATCACCCCCTGAATGGTGGTGATAGATGTTGTGTTTGGGATCACCAGGCACGTTCATGCAAAAGCAGTTGAAGGCAGCGTGTCTCCAACCCTTAGCTTTGGTTTACTTTGGATCTAGACACTCCTATTTCTAAGTAGGTACTAGTTTACAATGTTGAGGTTCATTTTTTGCCTTATAAAAATAAAAAATATTTGTCAATGATTTGTAATCCTCATGGGTTTCCTCTAGGTTAGGCTCTCCACTGAAGAACAATAAATGATTACAGTTCTATGCAGCAGAAGTTTTACAAGCACATAAATTGCCTAAGCATAGCTGGTAGATGTTCTGGATTCCCTGGTTAGGAATTTCAAAACTGATGTTCACAAGGGTCATGGACTGGTTGGCTAATTGAGAACAAGATGTCTCAGTGTTGGAAACAAAACGCTAAAGAGAAATGTGCTAAATGGGCTATTCACATAAATTTTTACGCTGTAAAAAGTTGGAAGGATGCATCAGATCCCATCAATTTAATGAAACATTTACAAAACCTCTGAATGTCTAAACAATTATCAGTTGCTTCATTTATTTAGACTGCTTGCTTCTACATCTACAAATAAACTGTTACCCTCATTCCATTGCTCTTCTTGCTACACATGTAAAACTTTCATGTACCTGGCAACTCATTTTTGTTGAATCTTTTGGCTCCTGAGAGACAGATCTGGAACATGTTTGCAGTGAGGAAATCCAGCAGGGAGAAATTTGCTGGCTTCACTGGAGCAATGGAGACCAGAAACTTCTTCAAGGAGACCCCTTTGCATGTAATGCGGTTTGAACAAAGTCACACATGGGGAGATGCGTAGTGAAAGGGCTGCCCTAGTGTGACACACATTTCACCTTCTAGGACTTTTGAAAATAGAAAATACTTTAAACAAACGGACCCCCTTCAGTTGGCTTTCCTTACAAAAGCGAGTCACTTGTATATTTGAGGTTAGCACGAAGACTGACATCCAACAGGACTTCTAAGGATGGCACTGGTCACAGGTGTAACCAGTACCACTGGATTTGAGGGGTTTATTTCACGTCTTTAAGCCCACTGTTCTTCAGGCAAGGAGCTTCTACCTAGGGCAGGAGTTCTGCGCATGGCAGGTGTGTGAGACTTGTCTCTGTGTTGTTATATGCACTGCACAGGCAACCAGTATGCACTCACCCAGCTGCACATCTTTAGAAAATGCTTTAATTAATTGCATTGATCACAAGAGACAATGCAATTTTCATGATCTATGAAGGGACAGTGTGGGGCAGAGTGTGTGGGTTTTGTTATCTATAATTTTCTGCTAACTCATGACAGAGTTGGAAGAGTCAAGTTTGGGGTTTTTTTAAGTCCGCTCTGAAAATTCAGCCTCTGGTTTTGCTTTTTTTTTCTCTTTTTCTCACTTGTTCCTACCAATAAGGATTTTGGAGGCCAAATTATCTTCACGTGTACCTCCCTGTGACTGTATTGCCATTGAGGACACTGAAACTTAACTGAGATGGGCAGTTGAATCCGGGAGTTCTCAAAAAGTACATGTCCATCTGAGCAATGTGAGGCGTGTCTAAAATTAGCATAAATACTTGAGACATCAGACTCAATTCAATCGTGAGAGCAATCTGACCTTGACCTTCCACTGGGGGCCCGATTTGACTGTGTGGCTCTTTGTGACTTCATATGAGGCTTGGAGTACCAAAAATAGCGGGCAGGTTTGTGGCTGTAAAGTATATTGGAAATTATATTTTCTTGCTTCTCTTGCTAATTTGAAATATTCTTCAAGTGCACAGTTTAAACCACTGGCTTTTGTGAACCCGGCTCATTTTGACTGAATTGGGTTAGGAGCCCTTGCACTGGTAAAACTGAGGGACCAGTGACCTTGGTCAAGAGGGCAGCAGTGACCACCTGGGCCAGCCTGGGAAAGGCAACCTCTTCCACTGGCACAGCTGGACCTGGGAAAGGACATCTGTCCACTAACCAAACTATCACTTCTGCTGCACACTAATGAGCTGGAGGTAATTACGATGCTGTCATTAAAGATCTCTTAATCTGAGAGGGGAGCCAGTTTGTTTGTGAATGGATTAGGTCAGTGTGGCTTTGACCTGAAATACCTTGTTTTTCGCCATGTGGTGCATGCACCAAGACCCACAGGTCGTGTCCAGCTTACACTGAAATCTCCCGTAGCTGCTTTTATAGAATCATAGAATTGTTAGGGTTGGAAGGAACCTTAAAGATCATCTAGTTCCAACCCCCCTGCCATGGGCAGGGACACCTCCCACTAGATCAGGTTGCTCAGAGCCTCATCCAGCCTGGCCTTAAAAACTTCCAGGGATGGGGGTTCCACCACCTCTCTGGGCAACCTGTTCCAGTGTCTCACCACCCTCATGGTGAAGAACTTCCTTCTAACGTCCAATCTGAATTGACCCATCTCTAGTTTTAATCCATTCCCTCTAGTCCTACCATTACCTGACATCCTGAAAAGTCCCTCACCAGCGTTCTTGTAGGCCCCCTTAAGATACTGGTAGGCCACTATAAGGTCTCCTCGGAGCCTTCTTTTCTCCAGACTCAACCACCCCAACTCCCTCAGTCTGTCCTCATAGAAGAGGTGCTCCAGCCCTCTAATCATCCTCGTGGCCCTTCTCTGGACACATTCCAGCACGTCTATATCTCTCTTGCAGTAGGAGCTCCAGAATTGGACACAGTACTCCAGGTGGTGTCTCACGAGAGTGGAGTAGAGGGGGAGAATCACCTCCTTCGACCTGCTGGCCACGCTTCTCCTGATGCAGCCCAGGATATGATTGGCTTTCTGGGCTGCAAGTGCATACTGATGGCTCATGTTGATCCTCTCGTCCACCAGCACCCCCAAGTCCTTTTCTTCAGGGCTGCTCTCAAGCCAGTCACTGCCCAGCTTATATTGGTGCTTGGGATTGCCCCAACCCAGTGGGAGGACCTTGCACTTGGTCTTGTTGAACTTCATGAGGTTGGCATGGGCCCATCTCTGTTTTATTCTGCCTCAGTTACTTGGATTGCATATTTACAGAGCATTTAAGGCTGGTTTCATGCAACGACTGCTCACAGTTTACGCATAATTCTAACTCACTTTTTCTTCTGGAATTTTTAAATTATGCAATCAAAGTAATCTTCTGACTGAAAAATCCATATGAAGGCTTGTGGGGAGAATTGGTATTCACTCTGCAAATGCTGGTGTTCAATTTAAACAGGTGTCAGGCAAACTCATCTAAAGAAATTATAAAGCTTAATGGTGTCTTCACTCATCATTTGTCATTTATGTCATCCCATACGATGAAAAAGCATTGCTGACTCTTAACTGTCCTCAGGAACATTCTCCATTTGAAATTGCTTCAGAGATGACTGAATATTATTTAACCAGAAGTTTAAGAGCAATAAATAGTACATTTTAGAGACTGCTGGGAAGATTGATGGTAAAAGATCTTCTTCTCATGCAGACTGTAAACAAGAGGCAATAAATTAGCTGGACTGATCTCAGCAATAGCAAATAGATTAAGCCCTATAAATTGGAATAAATCTTGCTCTTTTATCTAACTATTTGAAAGAATGGACAAGTTAAAAAAAAAGCCTGATGCCTATGGAAGATGCTATGTACTTCCACTTAAAATATGCACAGAAAATTGTTAAAGGCAGGAAATATGCAACGCAAAATATCTGAGGTGAAGTAAACGGTGGCAGAGAGGCTTTTAGATTAATTAGCACCTTTAAAAACTATTCCTTTCTGACCACACCAAAAGTGATATACCAAATAAAAAGCTTGAATTAAAAAATATACAAAGCCAGACAAGTTGTTACGAGTAAAAGTAATGGCCCAAAGAAATGAGTTAAACCAGCCTAGGCAAACAGGCAGCATAATGGGCCTTTATTATCGCTAATGAAGAACGCAGAAGAAATTACCAAGTAATTGGTAGATAGTAAACAAGGTTCTCTAAACAGAGAGCTGCCAATAAAATAACACACTTCTATTTTTACTCATCTGAAGCATTGAAAAAGGATGAATTGGTTGATTCAAGCCCATGAGATCTTACAAAGATAATAAGAAGTTTAACTGCTTTCTGGTATCTGAGGTCTTTTGTATAGTCCATGTTTTTGTAGACAAAAAGGCTTGAACCTTACTTTAGAGAAGAAAAGAAAGAAGGAAAGGGGAAAAGAAATGAGAAAGCAAAGTTTCTCCTGTAATCCCTGGTGTCTAGAGCTGAGGCTTCAGGAAAGTCACCAAAAAATGTGAGGCTTCTGATTAAAAACTACAAGCACTGGCAATGTGTCTAGTGCTTGAGCCAGCTGAAGGGAGAAGTTATGATGGCAAGCCAACTTATGTCAAGGACGTATAAGATATCCGTATAAGATAGGCAGCACAGGAATCACCATAAACATTGCCAGCTCTCTAGAAGGCAAAAGTCTGTGTCCTCGCCTCCTCTATCTATAGATATGCACGCATATAGCTGTGTGCTATATATAGATGTATAAATAGCATATATAGATGTGCACACATATGGCTGTGCATGCATGGGATAAAATAGCCTGAAGAACAGCGTAGTCACGCTGTGAGGCAGCGAGGGCAAGAGCTTCAATGCAAGGGGAAGAAGCAACTGAGAAGGTGGCTCACAGGAGAGAAAGGAAACCACCATTTTTTTTAAGCACAGAGCTGAAAGATCTGTTTTACATTTGTAGTGATAGCTGTGTTAACAACCTCCATCTTCACAAGTGCTGAGTGTTCTCCAATGCTTTGAGTGAAATTTTTGCTGGCTGTAAAACTATAGTTAAAAAGAAACCCAGTTTAAGTGAAATATTCTGTCTCACTTGTGTGCTAAGCACAGTTGTGTGTCTGCTTCTTTGGTTGCTCTCTGGAACAGACCAGGTCTTCTCCACGTTAACTATATCACCAGCAGGTACCATATTTGACCCCACAGCCTGGCAGCACCCCCGGAGAAGCCTACCTCCCTAGACATCCACACCATCGCAGCCTACTCCCGTACATAAAGCCATCTAGAGTGACACCCGGCACTTTGCCACTTCTCAGATTGGAGGAGAGCGGAAAAGAGACTTGGGGGAAATCTGTTTTGTCCTGTGGGCAACACAGCCCCTTCCAGTTGCCTCTGTTTTCTTCCCGGAAGAGCCAGCTCTTCTGTTAGTCACAGCAGGTATGTCACCAGATCCTTGGAGGACAGCCACTTCTGAGCCGTGACTGCTGTGTCTGGTCTCTGTTAAAAGATGTAAACATGAAACGCGAGTCTTTGATTGTGCAAAGGGGCAGTATGGATCTGTGACTCACCACGGTCACAAAACCATGGCACTGTGGCTCCCTGTGGCAGCAGCACGTGGCTTCCTGCACCCCAGAGGCAGCACTGAGTGATGGGGGAAAGAGGCAAAGGTGCAATCAGTGCTGTTGACTTACACAGGAGGTAACATCTGCACAGTGCAGGAGGTGACACCAGCTTCCAGCACACTCCTGGCCAGGGAATGGATATGCAGGAGGTTGTATTTGACTTTTCTTGCATGACTCAACGTGCCCCACCTGTGCGGGAGCTCTGGAGCAGGTTTCCATGGCTGGATGCACCTCCTTGGCTGGGTGCACATCTTCACGGAACACATTGTTTCATTGTGCTGCCAGTCGTGGCAGGTAACCATGGACGTTTTATGGCTGCCAACTCTGGATCACTAGGCAAGGTGCCTCCTTCCCTCACCTTTCTTCTCTCTGGCCAAGCAGGCAGAATATGACTTACTTTCTCTTTCTTTCTTTCTTTCTCTCTTTCTTTCTTTCTCTCTTTCTCTCTCTCTTTCTTTCTCTCTCTCTCTCGTTCTCTCTTTCTTTCTCTCTTTCTTTCTTTCTTTCTTTCTTTCTTTCTTTCTTTCTTTCTTTCTTTCTTTCTTTCTTTCTTTCTTTCTTTCTTTCTTTCTTTCTTTCTTTCTTTCTTTCTTTCTTTCTTTCTTTCTTTCTTTCTTTCTTTCTTTCTTTCTTTCTTTTTCTTCTCCAGATGCTTTGCACTCAGATGGCTGTTTCCCTCAGCAGCCCCTCCTCTCCCAAATCTGAGCGCATGCCTACATGAAGCTATTCTAGCCTCACCGCAGCAAGGTCAGCAGTGGCCCACAGATGTAACACAGGCAATCTCCCCATTTAGTTCAGAGTGGGCGGAGGGGGGATTGGGTGGCTGAGCTGGCACAGGTGTGATGGTGCTGGACACCAGTGTAGTGTATTTTTCCTATTCCACCACTCACACACACGTAAATCACCTGCAAGGTTCCTAATGTGGCCAGACTGGAATGTGTTTTCACAGCTTTAGCCCTGAAAACCCAAGGCTATCGCCTCCCCCCCTCTATCGCCAGTCACATTTCAAGTCCCTGCACAGCAGGGAGATGCTGCAGCTGTTCAAACAAACCATTTCTGGAAACACTCACACAGGCAGGCAAGAGGGGAGCGTGCCGATCCTAATGCTGCTCTTTGGAAATGGCCAAACCATTTGGCTGCAATTTTCCACTGCATTTCAGCTGGAGGTAGTACCACCACCTTCTCTTCCAGGTTAAAAGATTTCTACCCTTACTCTTACAGACTGGTAAGCATTTGGGGTTTTCTAAGTGCGTATCGTAAGATACAGAAGCCCGCCATCAGTCCTACCTAAAATGATGAATTACAAGATCCTGCCTGAACTCATTTACTTATCGTACAGCACGCACAATTCCTGCCCTGCAGAGTTTACAGTTTCAGCTGTGTTTTGTACTTGTCACAGTCAAGTGCTTAGGACTTCTTAGCATGTAAGTGATATCCAAAAATGGAGCTCATCAGCAATCCCAAAATGTAAGAAATAACGGATGATTCAAGAATGCCACTATAAAAAAAATCTCTGTAATGAATCCTTGTAAATTTGAAGACTGGACCCTAAAATTCCTAAGTTATGTTGACTGTAACAATTTTTAAAAGTTCATTGTAACCAGAACTACAGGCTTGTGTTTTGTAAATTTTACGGCGTTGGTGCTGCGTTGCCATGTGTTTCTTGTGCTGTGCTACTTGTACCAAGTGGCTGTAAAATGTTTTTTTTCCCAATATGATGAAAATTGGCATCCTTTTAAGACAAGGTGAAATGTTCACCTTGACACACATTGCTAGAAAGTTTGACCTGTAATTTATGTGGCCAGCTCAGACAGTATTAAGAGATATCAGAGTCTCTGCATCACTCCAGGCTTGTTCAGAGACTTTGGGAAGGGAATTTAAAGTTATTTCTCCCCCACTTCCAAAGAGGTTTTGGACCTGAAAAATACCCAGATCCACAGCTCACTGGTTCAGGGATGAGACTCGTATCTCTTTAGAAGGTTCTGAACTATCCAATAAGTCTTAAATGCTGTAGAGGGAAGGAAATAAGCAGGCTTTACATTGTTAGCTGGCTGCTTCCCACTTCTTGAGGTTATTTGTTGCTTCTGCATCTAGTTTTCCCCCGCCGGATGAGAGCGACTGTGACTCTGATGACAGGTTGTGACATGCAGGAGGATCAGCAGAGCCCTCAGGGTTAGCAGGCAAGTTTAATCACTAAACCAGATAAAAATCAGAGTGAAAACACGTTGCTGGGAGTAAAAAAAGATTCAGTTTATGAAGACTGCTAGAGAGGAAGGAAAGGATGTCTTAATATTTTTGGCTGTGTCGGTTGCAGTGTTCTATCTCTCTCTCTCTTTTTCCAAATGAACTGAACTACGAAGGTCAGTCTTCTGTGGTGTCTCCATAGAAGAGGTACTTACGGCAAGGCAATTCTAAGTTTTCTAAGTCATTCAATATCTCTTGACACTTAATAATTGCTTCAGACGACCCAAGGGTGAAGTCACTACCAGCATTGCTACCATAGCTATAATGGCACACTACTGTCACCTTAATGACTTTATGTACTGCTAAGTTTAATGAAAAATGTGCCACTTCAGTGAGGCCAAAGATACCAGAAAATAGGGTTTGGGAAATAACAGTACTACTGCAGAAATGTCATCTCCTTGGTGGTTGAAGAAATTCATTTAATAAAGTTATAAAAATCCTCATAAATGTTAGACAGCTTTATGTAAATGCAATAAACCAAAGGCATAGGGAGAAGAAGTGAAACTCATTTTGCATTTATGACGCGCAACAAAATTATAATGCAGATGAGGACAAAATGACCTATAAATGTTAAACACATGGTTTAATATATAATATGGCAGCCGTAGCCCTGCTGAGTGGGCATGTGGAGTACTGCAATGTTACAGGCAGCATGGGTGGTGAAAGAGCAATGCACAGCTCTCCTTCCTCCAAAGCAAGTGTTGGACCTTGTGGGCTCTGTCAGAAAAAAAAAATGAGAAAACGAGGCACATTTGTGAGTCTAACTCTTGGAAGCTTAAGGCCAGTAAGAGCGTGTTTACCTCTATTGAAAGTTTTTCTTTCCTAAAAGGTTGAAGTTCACCCTGCGCTGAAAACCAGCACAAGGTCTTTTTGGACCATAGATGCCTTCAGGGTGAAAGCTGCTGATGTCTTGTATTTGACTTAAATTCAAATTGCTGTGCAGCTGTGAAATTTCACCTTCAGGGCTCTTCTCATCCCATTAAGAGTGGAAGGACAGAAAGTTGCGAGGTGTCCCACTGAGGACCCCTCAGCACAGCCAGGCAGAGGGGTGGGTGCTGCCCCCTCGTTGGCTGGCTGTGCCTCCCTGTCCCCTCACCCCCTTTGCCCATGGGGTGTGGGGCGTGACCTGGAACACGCAAGACCTGCCACGTCCAGTTAAATCTGTTGTGGATGCCCCAGCCCTGGAAGTGTTCAAGGCCAGGTTGGATGAGGCTTTGAGCAGCCTGGTCTAGTGGGAGGTGTCCCTGCCCAGGGCAGGGGGGTTGGAACTAGATGATCTTTAAGGTCCCTTCAAACCTAAACCATTCTATGATTCTATGAAATCTGCAGATTGCTGCAAGCTCCAATATGCTTGTACATTGTACAAGCACACTGAGGGAAAAAAAAGTTCTTCTCTAAATTATGGCGATGGTAAAGCAGATCACTGATGCTGTTCTTGAACATATGTAATGTAATGTAAGCCATGTGGCAAATAATATTATAAATGCCAGCATCTTCTCTTTTGATAACAAGTTTCTTCATCCTGTTGACCCTTGAGCACAGGTTTATTTTGATATATGCATGACTTATGTTCCTGGGTCTCCTTCTTCACTATAGAGGGTGGTTTTTGCTGCTCAAGGCAATGTTGCTGGAGGTCAATTTACAGCAGATTTTATTTCTGCCTGTGGTAGACACCCATGTGCAGAGAAGCTTCTGGTGATGATCCTGCCCTCCCTGTACTACTGATTTCCATGGCAAACTGGGATCTTTGTCTTCGTCCCCTGCCCTGACGGTAGGAGGAGCCGAGCCAGAGGCTGCTCTGGGCAACCCACCGTGGTGGGTCTGGGAGACAATGCCAGAGCTCGGGGGGCTGACAGTGCTGCTGCCCCAGCTGTCTGCAGGGTGTATTAAAGATGATCAGTCAGCAACAGGATGGGTTTGGACATTTCCATTTGTTTTGCTTCCTTGTTCTCCTACTACAAACCTTTTCTGTCATTTCCACTACTGCAAATCGTTTATGAGCAATAATTTCTGAGTGTAAATCGGAGCAAAATCAGGCCCTGGTAACGCGGGTCAAAGGAAGCCTAAGAAAGATAGCAGAAAGTGATTTGATGCTGTAACACCAGCAAGCCTGCCAGATTTCCAGGCAAAGAGCTGGAGACTGCGTTAGACTGACTCATCACTATGTTTGCGACTCTGGGGAGGTTTGCAGCTGGTTGGGTAAGTACAACGAGCAGAGAAAAAAATGTTGAGCAAAGAAGAAAAGAAACCCATGCCAAAGGCATACCGGCTTTGATACCTCATTCCCATGCTGAAATTTAGACAAAGGGCTGTTACAGAGTTGTATTTTCTTAATGTCTAGAGCCTGTTTCAGACCACGTTCAATTAGATCTGCAGATTGCTGCAAGCTCCAATGTGCTTGATAATGAGTTTCCTCATCCTGTTGACCCTTGAGCACAGGTTTATTTTGACATATGTGTGAGATTACTCCAAAATCCTTCTGTGGCCTGATGATTAGAGCCACCTTTTTGGGAAGGAAGAGGTGTGACACTCATACCCATCAGCAGGCTGACCCTGGCTCCTGAGCCTCTCTGACAGTGACATTGCTGCAAACACAGCTGTCATCCTGCTTGGAAACATACATCCCATCAGGAGGCTGAGACACAGGTTGGACCTCAGGTGCCTTGAGGTGTCCAGACAGCGCTGGGTGTTCAGGCAGAGCCCCATCTTCACTAACCCTGGCCTCAGGGAGATCTTTGCAGGGGCCTTTTTAGGCACGGAAGCATCCATGCAAAGAGTGAGGAACCCAGGGCTGGGTCAGGGTGGCATTCCAGCAAACTTTAGTTTTCTGCTGTTTAATGTCCTTTTTACTTTAGTGTTGTACTATTTAATATGGGGCAACCAATTTCCTCTGTACTGCATAGGTGGTAGGGCTATGGATTTGGGCACGCGCCTGGTCTAAGTCCTTTGCCATCGGTCTCATAGTGCCCTATACACTGGCATAAGGCCACTTGGCTCAGGTCAGAGGAACGGGCTACAGCTCATGCAGAGGAACAGCATTGTGTTGTGTTCAGCAAGAGGCTGAAATAAATAAGGTGGCTCACATCAGTGTGGGTGTGCACAACTCAATACACATGTCCCTCACCCAGCCTGTTAGGTGGGTGCGTGCGGCTCTGGTCACAGACTCCAGTCTCACTTACCATGTAGACATGCCCACCTACATTTCCTTGGATCACTCTCCTCTGACGAGGCACTCAGT
Source organism: Rissa tridactyla (assembly GCF_028500815.1). NCBI lineage: Eukaryota > Metazoa > Chordata > Aves > Charadriiformes > Laridae > Rissa > Rissa tridactyla. The sequence continues at coordinate 177,712,884 of NC_071466.1, forward strand.
CTTTTGTGTTGCAAAGTTGATGCTGGAGGACATCACATGCGGTCTTGGCATCTCATCTCTTCTTTTTTGTACATATCTTGCTTAAACCTGAAAATACGAACTAAGCTGCAGCCAGTAGTTTTCTCAGTCTGTGGACAGAGTATGTTACAAGGAAGCAGTGATATATGAATTGCTTTCCTTTCAGGGGGCTCTACTGGTAGAGACTTTTTTCTTCAATTTTTCTTCATTTTTTTCTTCATTTTTTTCTTCAATTTTTCTGTTCAATTCTTGGATTTTATCCAGCTGTCAATTGACCAGGAAACTGAATGTAAACATACCAGACTTTCAGATCATGAAATGATGGTGTTTATTTGTTGCATTTCCTTACAATTTGATTCAGCTTCATCTCTGACCTAAAGCAGAGAGCACAAAAGGAATTGCTTGAAGTGAATATGGGTTTCTGGGTCAAACAGACCCTAGGGGCTGAAATTACTTGTATGCATCTTATTCATCCCAGCTGTTGAGGTCTGTGTTTGCTTTGTAATGACTATTTGTGTTCTTGTACTTCCCATTAGACGAGAAGATACTGAAGCATAAGAAGTCCTGAAGAATTTATAGTCTACTTGTGGCTGAGGTGCAATAAGCTAATGACACAAGCAATAGGAAGGAAGGTGGGAGGAACGGCAGGGATAACAAAAACAGGATTGCGTGGTTATATAGATGATGTATGTGGGTAGACTGTGGTTTTGAATCACATGCAGAATGGACACTGCTGAAATCCGAAGAGCTGACACAGCATTGCTCACCCTTGTACACCAAGGCTTTTGTGGATAGCAGGGTTGGACACCGGGGGCATGAACCTGGGAACACAGCTGAGAAGAGCTACAGGAAGCTGGCAATGGTTCCCCTGCCCTATAACGATGCTGTGAGAGACCTAGGAAGAAGAGAATGCTTCCAGATCAAATGGTAGCTTTCCATGAAGTCTTCTGGGGGGCCACTGCTGACATGAGAGTGAAAGGAGGCAGGCTACCTAATGACCTTTTAGTTTTTGGCTTATGAGACTTCTTTTGCTGTTGCTGTGTTTGCTAGATGATAGTATAAAGTTAGCATTGCCTCTGATATGTGCCAAGATATTATCAGTGGTGTACGCAGTAATTCATTCAGTTAGGAGTGGGTAATAGTCTATGAACAGTTTATCTATCTATGCTATAGCCTATAATATGGCGGCTGCTGTTCATACTGTTGTTGTTTTGCCAGTGTTTGCCTATATAGCAATTGCCTAAAGGTGGAATCATCTTGGTGTGTGAAGCTATATGAAACCCTAATCAGGAAGTTTTATATTCTTACATAATCTCTGATGTCCATGGCAATCTTTGTTATTGAAACTCTTGCATGTAAGAGCCATAGCTAGTCATGGTCCATTAGGAGGAGCATAAAGACACAGCTTCAGTCCTGATGAGCGTTGCCAGATTACATTTGACATGAAACGATGCATGGAGATGTGCTGTCAAACAAGTAAGAAGCAGAGGTAGGTCTTTATACAAACCAGCAAGTTTTTGGCTTGCTTGTTTTTAGAAAGTGCACGTCACATTTCCTTGTGAAGTCCCTGAAGCACCTTTTGCAAGTTTTGGCCAAACTGCCCTGGCTGGAGACCAGTGGGAAGGGGCTGGTACTGATGGTCCTGAGTTTCTGTCTCCTAGGCAAGGTTCCCTTTTGTTTCTTCCTCTTTATTTATCTCTCTGGGGGAAACAGTGTTTGCATAATTGCAACATCTCCTTGCTAAACTCTGAAGCCCACATATTGCCTTTTCCTCTCTCTAGGCAGAGAGAGAAGTGTGAGGACAGGAGCGCAGCGAGGGCTGTTCAGATGATGCCTTCTCCGGAGTGTATTTCTCTTCTGGGCCTGAGGGTGGGGAGAAGCTGCCAGTCTTTTTCTCGCAGCTGTATGGAGCATGTTCAAAAGATGCTTGCGTGCTTGACAGATGCTTTCCTTTTCTCGTTTGCTTTCATTATTAAAAATAAATAGCAGCAAAACACCAAGGGCCAGAGTGCCTGTTCACATTTCAAAATTCAAATATACAAATGGGATTTCTTCCCACTTTGAAGGGAGCAAAAAGAAATGCTGAGAAATTCACTCATTTTGCACCTTTTCAAAATATTTTTAGATGTGAGTTCAGTTGTTATTTTCTCCCTCTTTAATTTTTGTGAAGCCTTAAGGTGAACCTGTTAGAGTGAAAAAAAAAAAAAAAGTCAGGAAAGGGGAGTACGATGTATTCCCATCAACACTGTGTCACTCCAGCAGGTTGAACTGCAGCTCCAGCTGCGGGCTGAGCCCCGTCCCGGTACCATCAAGCGTTGATTCCTGGGCCCAGGTTCGATTTCCATGCTGAGTAAACCCACCCACACGCCAGACTAAGTCCCGCTGCGCCTGACATTTCTGTTCTGAGCAGGCTTCAGGATTCAGGAGCTGCCTGGGAAAAATACACAAATATGATTCAGCGGCGCAGGTCCGCTTCCTCGCCGTTCGTGTGAGCAGAAGGGAAGGCCAGAGGGGAATTCAAAGGCAGCCCCGCTGTGCTGAAAGCACGCTTGGAGAGATCAAGAGTCACAGCCTTGTAGCTGGACACAGTCAGTCCAAATCTTTTCTTTTTAAGGAACCACACCAGAAGCTAAAATGGCTCATTGACAATAAAAATACACTAGAAGTGCTAATCGCTGCTCAGATCTTTATGAGAGGAGGAGGACAGCTACTCAAGGGCTGCTCCCTGAGTGGCTTTGGCTCCTGTGTGAAATGACACCATTTTTTGAAGACTTCTGCAGAGTTTTCAGGAACCATAGCGTGTTTTGGCCACATCCAGCACCTGCAAGAAAAAGACACAACTAAGGATCCAAGTGTCTGGAGAACGGCACAAATACCCCCGTGGTGCTGCCCGTGTCTGGGAGGCAGGTATTTAGGAGCTGATATGCTGTGGCTGAGGTCTTAGAGATATGGTTGCTTTGGGGCATTATTAATTAAAAAGGCTAAAATAGCATAATAGGCAGTCAGACTGAAGTGTTCTCTTACGAGGGGAAGATAGGATACCGTAGGCCATTTCAAAGTCCCTCACCAGCCTCAGAGGGATTTCATTTTAGGATCGCCTGAATTTAAACCACCAGCTGAAAGGAGGGCGGAGGGGGGGGAATGTAGTCTGTTTTCTTATTTAAAAATCCAGACTGTTGCACATATTGTGAGGCTAATTACAAATGCTGATTCATTTTCTTGGTTCATTTTTCATAAGGGGGGAAAACAAATCTGATGCAGTTGCTGTCTTTTTCCTATCCTACCACTAATGTACCAGACGGGGAGATGAGCAATTAATTCCTATCCTTTGTTCCGCAACTGCAGTCCCTGTCTCTGAGCAAGTCAGATCACCTCTCCAGCCCTTTGTGTGTTTAGCCTGCGATTTTCAAGGGAACAGTTGGTGTGAAACAAGTGTTAAACTCCCCTTTGGGCCTTTGAAACCTTTCCCTGGGGAAAGGACTGCAAATGCCCTGGAACTGTGCACCAATATCTTTTCAAGGCTGTGGCACAAAGGGGCTCCAGTTTTCACCATGCCTTCAGGTGTTAGTGCAAGGCTACAGAGTCACCATGATAATCCTCCCCTTTTCTGCGCTCGAATGGAAAGGGTAACTGGGATTGACAATGAAAATGGGAAGAGCAGGGGGGGTAAAAAAGAGAGAGGTGCGCCAGAAAGAGGGAGAAGTTACAAAAGAACAACCTGGGATGAGAACAGCAAACAATAAAAAAAGGGGTTTGCACGCAGGAAGGAGAGAAAAAGAAGCAACAGCACAATGTGAAAAATAAATAAATAAAAAAATAGAAAGACGACTATTAACAGGTGGAATAGAGCAGATGAAGCAAAAGGACAATGGAACGGTTCATGAGGGAACAGGGAAAAAAGAGAGCGAGGGGAACAGCGTGTACTGATAGCTGAGCGCTCAGGAAAATGCAAATGACGGTGTTTAAGAAATCTTTCCGTGTTGCTTGGAATTAGGATGCTGCTGGCTCTGCCGCAGGATTGAGAGTCAAAGCCGATCTTCTTTGATCTGCTCCAGTGATGCAGAATGACTCTAAGGGAATGTATCAATTAAGAAAATATTGAAATTGCTAGTACAGCATTTTACATATCTTGGGTTCTGCCGAAGGCAGGATGCATTGGAAAATAAACGGACCATGATACTGGCACTATGACAATCCACTGAGCTCTTTGGGGAAAAGGGTAGGAAAAGGTACAATTGTGCATGTTCTGTGGATCTTAATGATGACCCCTGTGTTATAAAAATGCTGGGCTTCGGTTGCCAGGGCTTGCCTCCCACAGCAGCAGTGTAAAACAGTGCTTCATGAATTTGGTAACTTTTTTCCCCATGAAAATGTATGCCAAACTCCTACGAGTTAATTTCCTTAAGGCATGAACAAAAAGCCAGAACCCCTGGTGCGAAATGTCAAATATCAGACAAGATTGGTCATAGGAGGAAAAGTGCAATGTTTACAGGCTGGTGATGACACAGACTTTAAAGATGACGGAGAGAGGTGTAGGAAAGGAGTTTACTCTGTCATTTATTGTCCCAAATTTTATGAGCACCTTCAGGTGTGTAAGCCCCTACAACACCTAGTGCAGCACTGGATCTTCTTAATTCTTGCACAAGGTGTCTTGGCACCCTGTCTGCGAGTTAAAGTCTTCTATTTCTGATGAATGGATGAGAAAAGAGCCAAGAGCCGAAAAACAGATGCCTAACGTAAGCTCTTTCCCTCATGTTTGTGCACCTACAGAAGTGCTTCCCACTCTGTGCTGTTATTTACTTAAATGGACACTCCAAAAGGACTTAAACAAGGTTTTCAAAAAAAGAAACTTCACTTTCTTTGCCCAAGGCTGTGTAAGTCATGACTGGAGATCATTCACCAGATTCATCAGGCCCACGGCTACTCTATTATCTGGCTTCACCAAACAAGAAATCAGGAGGCTGAGGGGAGACCTTATCGCTCTCTACAACTACTTGAAAGGAGGTTGTAGTGAGGCGGGGGCTGGTCTCTTCTCCCAAGTAACAGGCGATAGGACAAGAGGAAACAGCCTCAAGCTGCGCCAGGGGAGGTTTAGACTGGATATTAGGAAAAATTTCTTCACGGAAAAGGTTGTCAAGCTTTGGAAGAGGCTGCCCAGGGAAGTGGCGGACTAACATCCCTGGAGGTATTAAAAGACTTGTAGATGTGGTGCTGAGGGACATGGTTTAGTGGTGGACTTGGCACTGTTAGGTTTACAGTCGGTCTCGAAGATCTTAAAGGTCTTTTCCAACCTAAGTGATTCTATGATTTAATCTTCCTGTATCTTTGTCCTCTCGTGAGGCTGCTGATCCCAACTTCTGGCATTCATATAGGCTATAATGAGCACCTTTTATAATGCAGAGCATGAGGTCAGTCGGGAGCAGAGAGGAGCATTAATGTTACGAGTCTTGTACTAAGACTGCAGCCTGTCATAGCTGTGCCTCTGCATCTGGCCACATACACACTCACTTGCATTTTCCTGGCACTGTGCAGAGTGGGGAGATCTTGTCAAATAGCTTGATTAATATTTCTTTAATCTTTGAGGGAGATAAGAAAAGGAGATGGGGATCCGGGTGTTCTTTCTGTTTTTTTTTACCATAGCCGAGTAACAATTGTAGATACATCTTTTATTATATGATTTTTGCGTGATTCAAAAATAAATAGGAAAAAACCATCAGGTGCTGCAATATGCAATAGTGTATTCAGATTTATTCTGCTGTGGAAATAAAACAGGGAAATAACAGTCTCAAGGCAACGTGTTACCAGCTTTCAAAATTCCCATGAGGAAATTATGTAAATCTCTATTCAGTCAAAGTCAACAGACTTGTAGGAGAGTCAAACAAAGGTAGTTCCAGATGAATCAAACAAGGGTAATGTATGAGTACCGTGGCTGGAGAAACAGTCTGTCTGCCTTCCTGGTTGCACGTGTTGTGCACGGGACTCACAGAGGCAGTTTAGAGCCAGGGGAGGAAGAGCTGCACGGATAACGAGTACAGCTGGGAAACAGTTCCAGAAACCTGGGAAAGAATCGTGGTTAATTTTAGTTTTGACCTATCATTTCTGTGTTTTTAAATACACATTTGTTAATGAAATGACATTTTACTCAAAAAATGAAACCAACGTTTCCCCCTCCCCCCTCCAAAACTGTAAAAATGAAAGAAGTTGAGGAGTGTTTAGAGGAGCAACTGTGATGTGGTTTTACTTTTCTAAACCAAAAAGGATTTGATAAAATCTAAATCATTAAGTGCATGTGTGGACCCAAAATGGTGGGTTTTGTAGACAGAAAAAGTTTCAGTAGAAACCCCTCTCTAGCCCAGCAGATGGTTTATTAATAATAGCAGGAGTGTTTGCATGCCTGGATGGAAGTTGTGAAAGGGACTCACAGGACGGACTCTGCAGAGGGAGGTTTCTCAACAGCCCATTGAGAGCAGTGACCCAACATGGGCTGGAGAAAGATGCAAACAAGGGACAACAATAGAGCAGAGGATTAGGATCTTTTGGCCCATCCGTTTCCCGTAGGTGAATGCGGGAGCCGAGCAGCCTTGCTCAGAGTTAGCCACCTGTTTACTCAGCATTGCAGAGGGCAGCCAGCCTTTCAGCATTGATTAGATAACCAGAAACGTGGCCAACACCTAACCGCGTGCTAACGTCATGCTGCCAGGGAACAGCGTGGGACTCCTCTCAAAAAAGGGTCACCGCCATCAGTGGTGCAACACACTCCTGCGTGAAATGTTCCCCTCTTCCTCCTCAAAGTCTCTCAGCTCCAGGCCATGAGTACCTCCATGTATGTGCACAGCGCATGGTGGACGGTTCCTTCTGCTCTTCAGATCATTGTCTCAGACAAACCCTCTCTCCCAAGCACGGTTTTTAAGGAGCTTGCCTTTCTTGAGTCATTTCTCCTAGTGGCAAATGGTGGCCTGCTGATCACCACATTGTCTTAACTGGTAAGAAGGTATGAATGGGATAACCTTCCCCTTTGGAGATGGTACCTAAAAACATTACCTCCTCGTGCTTTCTGGTCAGCAGAGACAAAATCCCCCTCCTGGAACCAAAGACAAAGCTGCGGGGAAAGGAGCTGCTCTGGTCCTACCCATACTGCCTGCAGTGAAGAAGCAAGAGGCATGGTTATATGCTGAGAAAGATTTCTGGCTTGTATCTGCACATTTATCCACAGGGACTTTCATTCCTTTGTCATATTTATAGGTCCCCAGGCTTGGGAATATTGGCTTAAATGAGGGTAATGGTAACAGTTGAATGTAAATCCCAACACCTGCTTTCATAAGCTGTAGCTGTCATCTCTATTCAGCTGTTCTCCATACTCCTTCACAACGGGCCTGTCCATTGTAATCAACACACAAATTCTCATTGGCTTCATTGGCCAGGTCCAATCTTCCTAGCAAAATCTCAGGGGTAGGAAAGCTCCATCACTGACCACAGGAGCACGGGCAAAACATTAACGATTGTGCACGGTCTTGGGCATTATTGCACAATCTTTGCTTTTTTATCCTCTCTTCTTTGACTGCAGGTGGAGGTGTGGCCGACATCTCTTGAAGGAGAGGCACGTGCTCTTGTAATATTTTACTTGAGCCTCTTGTATCCGTAGGAGCGAATGACCTTTTAACAATGTCTCTCGTCTAGTTTCATTCTCATGGTCAATGAATCACACCACAAGCTTTGATCGACTGAGTGTGAAAATTACACCATAAGGTCATCTGTCTCTTTGAAAAAGCAGCTGTTCCATTTTTTCTGTCTAATTGAGTTTGTCCTGCTGAAAAGGACATGGAGTTTCTTTCATATTTCAAAGCAATGAGTTCTTTGCATAATTTCAGTGAATTTTGGGCAGAAGAGGGGCAGCTTCTGCTTATTGCTGCTTCATTCTCAGAGGAAATTTATCAGGCTGATTTCATTATCAATGAAATGTAACTCACACCAGGCTGCTTAATGGCATTCCTGCACCAACGTGATGTGTGGCGCTGAGGGTGCTCTGTATTTCACCTATTGCTGTCAGGTTGGCATTAGCTGGGACTGCTGCAGAGGCGGCATTTGAATTCCCCTGGAGCAAAGAGGACCTGTACAAGAGATAATTCTCCTGTTCCTGTTTGGCTGACTTGTGCCTAGTTCTCACATTTCCCTGCAGTATCATGCTGGGGAAAATGGAGGAGAAAGAAATGTAAACAGGATTTTAAAAAAACCAAAACAAAACAACAACAAACCCACAACACAAAACCAACAAAAAATACAAACAAAAAGCCACACACTCCCCAACTTCCCAACCCCCCACTTCCCAAAATCAAAAAGCTGCCAGAAGGCCCTCTCCTTCCCTACATGTTTAGCACAGCCTTGAGCGTCCAATTTACAGCAGGGACTAACCAAAGCTGAATCACAACAACTTCTACACCACTCTGCCTATACTTAGGCAAGTACATAGACAGAAGTGGTGTCAAGGCAAGGTTAAGACTGTGACTCAAGCCATTTTGAGATAGCGAAGCAAAACCATTTCTCCTAGAGTCATAAAAACAAAACAAGGTCAAATCTAGGAAACTTTATTTAGCTCATTAAATGAAAGCAATACAGACTATGTCAAAGCACTGGCTGCAGCTCCTTTACAGAAGTGATTGTTTTTTTTTTTCTGCTGAAGCTAATCAGCCACAGTTCCAGTGACTCATATGCAAGGTTTCAGCCAGGTGAAATGATCCTGTGTGCAGACTAGAAAGTGAACAGCCCCCTGAATAGCGAAGTACAGGTTTATGTCTATGTGTGCAATAGTATTGTGCCTGCCCAGAAAAAGCCCTGTTATTGAGAGCAACCATTTTGTCAGCCGATAAGGGTCAACTATTCTGGTTAGCACTATGATTTAGCAGTGAGGGACAGACCACTGCGGCACCAGTCCTACCATAAGAAGGGACGACAGGTCCCTACCAAGGGCCCATCTAGCCCCATTCTGCTTCCAACAGTGGCCAGGTCCGGATGCCTAGGAAGAAATACAAGCAACTGGATAAATGACATTTTCCCTCTCCATATTGGGTGTTGCAAACCGTTTGAACCATCATGTTTTAACAACACATTTGCTCCAGTAGCAACTTCATTTTTAAAAATAATTTAGTTCATGATCCCTCCCTTACTGCTTTTTCCAGCAAATCTCCCAGTGTCAGTGAGGAGTCATTTCAGGGCCCAATCTACATAGAGGCCTTTGGAGATGAAGAGCACCAGCACTTACTGCTGTTTTATACTGTTATAATAAAACCACACTGGTCTATTGCTGTCCTTAGTTTAGATACTTCATCTGTGCTCAGGTATAATGCAAATATGAGGTCGTTTCAGGGAAGTGCATAGGCCACTAATTCCACCCTGATGCCTTTAGCCACACCATTGCTACTGAATTCTGTAGAATTTTTCTAGAAGGGCTGATTGTCATTGTTGGATATTTTTTTGCTAAAATCATCTCAGCTCTCTTCCCAAGTCACTGCACTCTTGGATAGCCAATAAGCTCTGATGCTCGTTAATAGCAAAAACTAGCCTGAGCTTTAATCAAAGGTGCATTAACTCACATCCTGTTGTTTGGCTCTATGGTTGCAAAACTAAAATGACTGAACACAATGTGGCAACATACATGCTTCAGTAGCAGTGCTGCCAACTGTTCTTGGCATAAAATTAGTTGACTCATCTTGAAAATAGGCCTCTGTTACTTAAAACTGGGGCAGAATGCAAACGCCTGCCTTGCTGACCATCACCGACATCGTTACCGCTGTTATTTGTGGAGCACTGGTGCATACTCTCAGAAGAGATCTGCAAAGGATGCGTTCTGTTAAGCTGATGTATTACAGTAAGATGCAATCACTTATATGATCGGATAAACCTGTAGACTACGAGTAAACCTAACACAGACTACGAGTGTTTTGGGAGGTCTGTCTGTGTAAACAATCTGTCTGAGCTGAGCTCATTCTTCCTGGCAAGAAAAATACCCCACGCCCATTTTGATGGTTCCTTGGGGATGTGCACTCCATTATCCTAACCTTGAAAATAACAGGTGTGAGGAGACAGAAAGCATGTAAAGGAGAAGTAGGGCAGTTTGAATGGGGAGAAGGATTGCTAATGAAAGATCTCCTCCTGAAAAGGCTCGCTCTGGACACTGGATACATTGCTTTTCATTTCTTTGTAATCTTAGCTAAGTTATACTATGTGAGAGAATAGATTTACATTTTCCCACCCGGTTTTATGCAAAGATGGTGGTAGCTATTCAGTTTTGGACTGATTTTCCTTCATTATTTCATGTCATGAAAGCCTACAAATGTAAATTGATAACACAGAAGGTCTGTAATTGGACCTGTGCTAAGTGCTGGGTTGAGCTGGATATGGCATGAATTACCTCCCCATGCATGGAAGTCATGCAAAACTTATTCTGGAGGCATGCAGCATCCCTTTCTTCCATAGCAAAGCTATCCGTCTTAACATATGTAATTATTCTGATTAACACAATCCCGAGTGAGAAGCAAGGGAGTTGGAAATGACTATCCATTGTTATTTTGTAGTATCATTATTCCAGAAACTTGCACCCAAATTGCTGTCTTAAACACTGGAAGAGACAAGGTCTTCATCATGACCAAATCTTCCTGGCACTGTCTAAAAATCCATTATCCTGCATAATTGTAAAGACAGCATTAATAGTAGAAAAATTCCTGCTTCTAGTAGAGGCTTATAAAAGAAGAAGAAAAAGAAGAAGACAAAAAAGAAGGGGAAGAAGAAGAAGAAAAAGGAAAAGGAAAAGAAAAAGAAGAAAAGAAAAAGAAAAAGAAAAAGAAAAAGAAAAAGAAAAAGAAAAAGAAAAAGGAAAAGAAAAAGAAAAAGAAAAAGAAAAAAAGAAAAAGGACCGTGTAAGGATCTAAATATAATTTTGTTAAAAGGAGAATTGCCTTCCTCACCCTATACCCCTCTTAGATTCAGGGCAGCCTTTTGCCACAACTTATAACTAGGATTTTTCCTTTCCTCCCTTTCTCCCCCTGCTCCAGCCTCCCAGTATGAGGAAGCCTTAGTAGCACTGGCTTGATGCAAACTGTTCTTCACATAAAAGGTCCGAAACTGGGAAGTGGCAAATAGCTGGGCACATCTCCCTCCAGCTGGAGTAATTGTGAGCTGCAGGAGCTCAGATAACAAGTGACTGCCTTTAAAGGCACTAGTTTCCTAGATAGTTTCTGGTTAGTGCTCCTCATTCAGCTGGCAATACAAGGAGAGATTGCTGGATGAGTCCCACAGGAGCTGGAACGTTACTCACCCCTGCTCTTTCTGGGGAACCCTGGTGTTTGGGCCTTTTGCACTCATTTTTTGCACACTGCCATCTGTTTCTGAAGCCATACCTGTACTGTGGACCTTTTTAAACTGTGGCTGGGGCAGACTGAACTCAGCAGCTCAGGATGATCTTTTCAGTCTCCCCTTTCCACCAGGCAAAAATGACTGCAGCAGCAAACAAGGGAAGGGATGGAGAGCAGAAGAGGACTGCAGGCGCCAAGGTGTTGGGCGATCCCCCTGGCTTATCTGTGCTTTTGTGGCAATTTATAGAAAGAGTTTTTGGCTTCCAACTCACAGCTAGTAAGGCTAAGCATGTTGCTTTTTTAAACCTGAATGCTAGACTATGCTTCAACACTCGTGGCATCCCACTGCCTGGAGATTTGGCAGGTGTAAGTTCTGCGGCTGTGACCCAGGACAGGCAAGCACTGCTTGTTTAATAAAGAGTAAAGTCTTGAACATGGATATTTTTACTGCTTGCCATGGCTGGGCAGTGTGAACAGAGTTATATAAACTCTTGGAGAATTTTGTATAATTCAGGACAGAGCTCAGGCAGCTTTTCGCCATGGCTGCAGAACAGCCAACCTCAGCTCCCTCGCTAAGGCCTGTGCCCCTCTGGCCCCACAAGTCCTCCCACCAGAAATGGACACCGCAGCTTGGCATGGGTCTCCTGGAAGAGGCCTCCTGCAGTGCGGTTGGGTGACTCCTGAAGGGTGCAGAGTGCCCTGTCCCTGGCAAATGTGTTGGATAAAGTCATCCTCCTGCTGCAGAAGTGTTTGGGGAGTGCAAGTGCAGCTCGCTGGGTGATTCAGAGGTGTTGACACACCATGGCGGCAGGTTGAGATTGATAGCCATAGCTGTTTGCCTCGTCTTTCTTCAGGGAGTTGTGTCCCCAAAGCAGGGGTGACGAGAAGGCTTGTGAGTCAGCTCCTAAACCACAGGAGCCCGCAGCCCAGCATGTTATGGGAAACTGCCATTGACCTGGGGTCACGCTGTTAAGCCATACTGTAAACTGCAGCTGCTTAGGAGCTGATTCACATCCCTTTCATCTCTTTCTGCTGAAACCTTGAGGGATACTCGGTGTCCTCACTTCATCTGCCATTGCTTGTGGATCAACCTGAAACCAGGAATGAAGCTCTCCTGCAGAAGCAGGAGAGAGTGCTCCAGTTCACCTACTTCAGCAAAGGTATTTCTTTTCCTTGGTCTAATTGTCCTTATGACTATCCGACTTCTGGGTTATGACCTAAAATCTGGGATGGATGGATGGATGGATGGATAAGCTTTGAAGAAGTTCTGTGTGCTTTAGAAAGAGACTTTGTATTAAACAGAAACAACAGATATCCAGTCCATTCTTTGAAATCACAATCCAAGACTTGCTTTTGTTGAGCCTTTCGCTGGGCCTTGAGGGATGGGCCTAGGGAAAAGAAATGCCCTGATCCTCTTCAAACACAAGAAATTTCAAGTCATTGTGGTGTAGTTGGGAGAACCAAACCCAACATTTTTTTTTCTTGATATTACAATAGTATTCAAAGGCCTCGGCTGACAAGAGTGACCACATAAATACATAGTGGAAACCCCTCTCTTTCAAAGAGCTTCAAGTTGACAGTCAGTGAGAGCTTTAATATTTCACATTAATGAAATTCTACAAAGGGGAGGAACTGATGCACACAGAAGAGCCAATTACCTTACCTCATGGGAGCTACCTACTTTGGCTAGTCAAAGAAGTAATGTACTCTTGCTCTTCTCTGTCATCTGTTAGCCCTTGGCTCCTTTCGTAGCCTTTGCATAGTGTCCAGGTCCTTCCAAGAAAACATTTTTGTCCCGTCCATCAAAAGCACCACGAGAAAAATTTAATCATGTATTGTGGCATTAGTAAGGCTTTTGACATGATCTTACATCACAGGCCAGTGAAAGATATGGTAAGACAAGCACTAGAATACCTTAGAAAGGGCAAGTCAGATGATAGTCACTAATGGTTTACTAACTGAAGATTACATTGTGTGAGACCTGGCAAGGGTCCATCCTAGCTCTGCTGGCCCTCAGTACTTGCCCTAGTGACCTGGGTGGTTGAATGGATTGTATGTTCGTTCTTCAGGTGACGAGTGCCTGGAAAAGGCTGTAACCACTCTGGCAAAATGAGTGCAATTTCAGGGGATCAGCTTGGAGGAATAGTCTTAAATAACCAGTGTGGAGTTCAGTGAGGACATAGGCTTAGAAACAATCTGTTTAGGACAGGAAATGAATATGTAGGCATCAGTTCTGCTGAAAAACATGAAGGGGTTGATAATGCATCACAAACAGAAATAAGTGCTATAAGAAAAAACCCCAATCATTAGGTGAGGATGCTTAAATGGGAGGTTTGTAATGTAAAACAGCTAATAGAGTTGTTCCACTTCACTGGAGTACGGCGTTGTGTACCACCCTTGAAGAGAGATGGAGGGAGCCTAAAGGAAAGCAACACAGATATTTCAGAAAATATAACCCCTAATAAAATTTTAGAGACCTGGGGCTCCATAGTCCAGAGGAGTAAAATCTGAAGGAACTGTAGGCTGCAGTCTCTAAATATCCAAAAGAGGGTGGTGGTTTATTTCCCACACCCCCCCCCCCCACAGGTGAACCTGAGGTGAAGAAAGAGCAAGAAAATGAGATTACAGTAGGGGAAATATAGCACAGATGTTTGGGCTGCAAGGGCAGCAGAGTGATAGAGTACCTCAGGAGACTGAGGAGCACTAATCACTGGTGATTTTTAATAACGAGACCTTTGCAACCGTATTTTCTAGGAATCCCGTGTTCTTCCCTAGTTACCAGAAAGAGAGGTTCCCCCCATCTTGCAGCCTGTGTTTTAGCTTAAAGTGGTTAAACAGCTACTCATGCTGCCCATGCACACACGCTGCCCTTGGAGTGGAGGCTCGTTGGCAGCGCAGCCCCTCCTCCAGCACAGGGCTCAACTCCTCCAGGGTCATTTCATCATCTCTCCAAGCAAAATAAAAGCAGTTCTGGGGGTGGGGCCGAGGGGAGGTTGTTCTAATCTCTCTTTCCTCAATGTAAGCAGCATCTTTATGAGGATAGCGAAGTACTACCAGCTGGAGAATTAATTTAGAAAATTTCCTTTTATGGAAGAAGTCTTTTCTAACACCACCAAAGAGAAGCTTTTAAAGAACGACACTAATTTGAAAAGCTTACTGTTTCCTTTTAGGCTGTGGCTTCAGTCTAAATAAAGTGCATCTTTCCCATTGCAGAGCAGACATTTTCAAGTGCACTGACAGCAACAGGGAGATTTTGGTTATCAGTGAATCTGTCTGTATTTTATTCGCCTAACAAAATAATTTTGTTGATCAACATTAAACATCCGTATCAGACGGGAAGAATCTGATTCTCCTCATCGGGGACAGATCCAGCTGTGCTGGTGGATGGAAGAAAGGGGGAAGGGAGAAGCAGGGTGAGCTGTGCAACAGAACGGCCACAGCTACGCCGTGCAGCCGAGGCGGGCTGTGCAGGCTGCGGTAGCGATGCTAATGCGAGAAGGGGAGACACCAACCAGCTTCACTCCCTCCCCTTTCACTACCCATGTAGCTGGTCAGTCCACGCGAGCCTGCAAGACAACCATCCTGCTCTTCACACGCAACAGCGCATCTCACTCGCTGCACTCCTGTGCTGATGTAGGAGTCCTGTTTCAAAAGACAACACGCTAACTAGATTTTATTTTGGAGTCTCATTTCACCAAGCCGTGGGTGGTTTGCCTTTGATTTTTCTTAAGGTCACTTAATGCCAAATCATTTCAGCCTGCATTTTTCCTTTACTCTATGTCTGTGCTTGTATTTGCCATTTAGGCCGGCATTTCCGCAAACTTTGCCGATTTGGGACCTAGTGACAATTTTAGGAGGTGTTTAGCACCCAGAACTCCAGCTGACATCAGCTGTAACTGAGGTGGAGCAGACACTGGGATTAATTCATACAAGAAGCTTACAGACTGTGTCGGGGCTGAGCTGCCCCGTGTCCTCAATGTCCTGTCTCTCTGCAGCCCTAAGGGCTGCTGTCACCTACCTCCTACTTCATAGAAAAGCTGGATTCAGACAGACAAAACATTTCCTTCTGATTGATCCAGAATGATTCCTCGGGGGCTGGCAAGATAGTGGACACAGCTATCCGCTAAGCCTGATGTCATAGATATTTTCAACTAAAGCAACAACCTGTTTCAGAGGATCGCTTAAGTGTTGGGGTTGGACTCATTTAATCAGCGCAGAGGATCAGCGCCCAATTTCCATTCTCCTAAGGAAGGTTTTTTGCTCTTTTCACATTACATCAACAAACCATGAACCTGTCAAATTCCACTGCTTCACTGTAATTACAGCGTGGGCACGAGAAATGATCCACAGAGTCAAAGGCAGAGATGTGTCTCCATAAACACATTTGTCAAACTGACCCCAAGCTGGCAGGCAGCATCAGTGCCAAAAAATATTTAGCAGGTGCAAGCATGCCAGCCACTTGTGGTATGCAGTATGTTTCTTTAGCGAGTAGATGGCTCTATGCGCTGTTTTAATATCTGTGGACAATGCTCATGTGCTTCTATTTTTTTACCATGGTATTTTGAATGATGCTGTGCAGAGCTGCGTTTGACAGCCAGGCACCTCACAAACCTGTTCTCTCTTCTGTTTTTCACTTGTGCCCCAACTACAATGCTTGTCCTTTTTTTCTTTTTCCAAGTGAATGGAATTCACTCAAAATTCATCGAATTGAACATTTGACTTAAAGAGGATTAGTACATGCTAAAGGGCAGGGTGCAAATGAACAATAAAACAGGGACACCCACCTGATGGAGACAGGTCAGGGAGAAAAAAAGGCAGCAAAGAGTCAGGATAAGAAACACATGAAGGATACATCTTCTAATGTGTAGAAAAATCATTCTTGATTGTGAGGGGGAAGCTTGATTAAATGGCCAAGAAAAAAAAAAGAAAAACAAAATTAAGACTATTTAAGAGGAAACACAAAGCCATGCACGTAAAGCTTGCTTACCAGTATTCTTCATATGTCAGCATCTTTATTTAAGCGAGTTGGTTGTGTTTCACAGCTTTTTCAGCCTGGAAGAAGGACAGGGAGGGTATTAAAGGACAAAACAGCTGGGGTAAGAAGAGGGTTGTGGAGCCTGCAGAACATTGGCTTTGAGTATACTCAAGCCTCTGAAGGCTTCACATACATATAATGAGACAATGAGAAGCACACAAAAGGTTTTGTTTTGTTTGTTGGGGTTTTTTTTTTGTGTAAACACCAGTGACTTGCTTGTCTTCTTGCAAGCCTAAAGGATTTTTATCACCCATATACCAGGCTTTCTGTTATTGTGAAGGAGTAAAAAGGGCAGGAGACCCAGGAGGCTAATGGCAGAGGGCCAGTCATGGACCCAAAGCAAAGAAAGAGGCATGAAAAGCCATAAAAGCAGAACATGACTGTAAGCAATATGAAATCCAACTCGTCTTACATGTCCACAAGGTGCTTCCCAGTAGTTTAATGCTTAGAGTGACCGAGGCTGGAATTCACTGAGCACTTTAACCTGGTGTAAGATGTTGTTCTTGTTGAAAGAAGCTGGTTTTGTGCTTGCTGGCAGGTGCAGTTTCCTTCCTCACGTGCAGCCAGCAAGAATGGAAAAGTGGGAACAGAAGAGGAATATCTGGAAAACATGAAAGGTACTTTGTTCAAAATCAAGATCCAATTATGACCAACTTGGGAATGAGAAAGTGGCTGCTTCTACATATCTCTCACACAATAAAAATGGAGCATAAGGCCTGGCTTTCCAAATTTTGTTTATGTTTTCATTATAAAATTGTTTGAAGGAAGCTTTCTTTGCAGTTTCTCTGTGTGAAAAGAGCACAGGACTGACATGCAGTCTTGTGCCACTGGATCTAAAAGTGGAGTCAACGATCCTCACAGAAATAAAGCTGAAGGCAGGAATGAATGAACATGATTGCAACAAACAGGCGAACAATGGAAGAGTGGAGTTCTTATTGTTGCTTAGACCAGATCGCAGAAGCCTGGCTTACGTCAGCTCTCCGCTCCCGGCTGCATCTCTCTCACCTCCTCCCCCTTCTCCTGCAACAACAAAACCACCTCTGAAGCTCAGAGGACAGCACACCGGGGCAAGATCTACCAGACACCCCACTCAGGCTGTCGTGGATGAATGTCAGCTGGATATGCTTCGTCACAGTCAATGAAAATGCGTGGCAGGTAATTCAATCAGTTCATGGAGAGAAATAAAGAACAAAGCTTCCCCTCCTCCACGCGAAATGCGTGACAAGCCTTTGGAGCCAGGCCTCCCCCATTCCTCTCTGCAGCACGTGGCCGCAGGAGCAAGACTCCCCTTCTCCCCCTTCCACCCTCACGCTCACTCCTCTGGGTCTGTGGTTTCTCCCCTCGGCAGCCCAGTGCTGCTGGGGTTTGGAGGGGACACGCACCCGGCCTCGGTGCCAGGGAAGCGCACATCAGCACCCATGGGAGAACCTGAATTGGGGCTTCCCGCTCCCTGCCCAAATCCCCTCACCAGCTGGATGCTGTGCAAAACTTGACCAAGATTCCTTCTTCCCATTGCTTGCTTGGAGGAAAACCAGAAATGCTTGTGGTACCTTGGGCATAGATGTTTGTTGGGAGGTTTCCACCCAAGTATTAGAGGCTGCTGTGATACTCAGATACCCGTAACCCACCAACCTACACGCAAGCGCTCTTCAGATCCTGTCCTTATCATCTGCATGGCTTTGATAACATCAGTGGGCTTATGCCCACCTAGCTTTGTCGTTCATGAATGTGAAAGATACAGAAGACATTTTTACACAGTATAATTAATGTCATCCATGCCAGAAACTGCAGTGGCATAATTACTGTAATAAAAATCCCATACTTGTTTCTAATTTTAATATTGCCTAATCTCTGACTTTAAAATTGCATATTATGACATTTGGAGCACAAATCACCGTTTTTAAACATATTGGTGTGTACCACTGGCATTTATAAAGCGTTTCTACACACTCACTGGTTTTTGGTCCCACCCTGAAGGCTGCCTGAGAGCTGCATATTTTGTTGTCAACGGTTCTGGAGAAAATGTGCTCCTTCACTTCTACCCCCCTCTGTAATGCCTGCTTCAGAAAGTTGGTATGTGGAATCTGGTGCCTGTTTCACAGATGTGGAGGAGGACCTCCCCATCAGCCATCGGATCTGACCAGATGAAATTCATAACATCTGCTGTTCCTACTCAGACACAGCTTTCTGTTATTCCAGCTGCTGCTGAGCATGCATTAAGTGGTTCCAATTAGTTAAACCTCCTCCTAATGTTACAGCATCTTGTTTTTTGCTGCAACTGAAGAAATATTTTTTGAACATTAAAGATTTATTTGTAGCGGTGGTGTTGATACACCCTCTAATGGGCTTTCAGTTTTTAGGCCAAAATACCAGAAGACACCAACTGCCAATAAGAATAACACATTGCATTGCATCGCCTCTCTCCAGAATTCAAGTAGTGCTAGAAATGAGGAGTTAATTCCCCCTTCTGCACTTCGGAAGAATGAATAATGGAAGGATTAAGACTGGAAACAGGCTTCTGTCAATTAAGACAGAGACACCCAAACCTTCTGCCTTGGGATCTACTGGATAGTGCTGCTTACTATTGGCTGCTTTTAGCTGATGCACCTTTTGCTTCAGCTACATTCATTTCCTACCACTGTTCATTGCTGCAACACACGTGCAGGGCTCGCTTTAGCTGTGCTGCGGCACTTTAATTCAGAGAGGTGCGGATTGGTGTGGGTTTAAAGCAAGGATAGCTGCTGGAACAGACCTTGTAGCGATGTCCCCCAGCTCTAATGCAGTGTGACACTCCTGCCGAGCGCTTCCCGCGGCTGCGGAGCTCTGCAGCGAGCATCTCCCGGAGGATTTGCTTGTTAGAACCTGTGGCCAGCAGCACCGTGAAAACCATGCCTCTGATTTACAGGAACATGAAGACTTTTAATAAGGTCATTTTTTCTTGTTAGTGTCTCTGTCAAGAGAATGAGGCATCATATTTTAATGGCCAATATATTTCATTAATTGTGGCATTTAATTATTTTTCTTTGACCTTGTCAACAGTCAGCATTTTGATCGTGTGTATACATTAAATGCATTAATGTCCCTCTTTCTAATGATCCAAGCTGTCAAGCAGGGGTTGAACAGTCAGGCAATGACTCTGTGGAATAATGACAAGATCAAAGCAGTGCCATGAACTTCCCCAGTTTGTGGAGTACATGAGGCATTCACTTCCCAATATTTCATTCCTGTGACAACAGCTAGAGGAGGGCACCAGCCTCCTCCGAGACCTGCACAAATGGCAGCAGGGTAAGCTCAAGCAGTTGTCACTGGCGCGGTAGTAAACAAAAGCAGCCAGCAACAAATGGCACAGAGGCATAAGGTTGGAGGATATGGCCCTCTGTGCATTGTCGGGGAAATGGGAATGCTCTCCCTCACGCGGGAGAGCGCCGAGCACCGTGCAGGGGCCTCTTACAACCCAGCTGCACGTCTAAAATAGTTTTGCTACAGTCACTTACCTTGTGCCCTTCTGCCTTACTGTGTCCAGATCCCCCCCTCCTTTGTCAAGACCTGGAATAGGCTGCCCAGGGAGGTGGTGGAGTCACCATCCCTGAATGTGTTTAAGAGTCATTTAGATGTGGTGTTGGGGTATATGGTGTAGGGGAGAACTTTGTAGAATGGGGTTGATGGTTGGACTCGATGATCCCAAGGGTCTTTTCCAACCTAAATGATTCTATGATTCTATTATTCTATGACCTGAAGCAAAGAAAATCCCTGAAAACTCTCAATAACTGTTCTTTTTTTTTTAATAGTACTTTTCTGAATGCGCACTGATTTGTGCACTTTTTGCCTAATATTTTCTCCTGATGATTCTTCCTCTTCATCTTCCTCGTTTTTATTTTGTTTCTTAACCTAGGAAAATTAGTGCCCCTTTGATAAAGTGTGAAGTCGTAGTGACTTGCCAATAATTGATCCTTTGGTTGGTGTGGCTCATTATCTGTGTGGGAGAGGTGGTATCTTCTGCTTTCTGTGAGTTACTTAGGGGAAAAAAAAGCCAAACGCATCTAGCATCTGTTATGGTTTTCCCTCCCAGTGTTTGGGATTCTAAATAGCTATTAGCACACATATTTTTCTGCATTTTTTTACTAAGTACAAACAGGCAAATAAATACATAACCCTGACTGTTGGGCTCACTTACTGCAGTCTTACTGAGCTAATTAAAAATGGAACAACGCAATGGTAATGTTAAGGTTATAATTAAGCCAGAATCTATAATTCAATGGGTTCAAATTATCCAGTCAGTAAATTCATCAAGCATGTAATGAAATCAAACCGTGAAGTTAAGACTAGAAGCAATGGGGTTGTATCGGTTTGTCTTCAGAGGGTTTAAGGTGGAGCCAGCTTCCTTTCAGTGCAAGCCCACTGGCACCGATGGCCCGTACGACGGGGGCCCTGAGCCCACTCACAGAGAAGAACCATTAACATGAAATGCCCTGAGCAACCCAGCATCTGCACCAGATTCCTTAGACCCTGGTGGAGGGACGGTGCCCAGTTTGTGATGGCCCCATGTTGCTTTGCGCGGTCACCTATTCCACGTTGACAGTCTCCATAGCATATTTTTGTTCTGATTTCTCCCTTTCCATACAAAAATGAAAGCTTTCCTCAGCAGTGAATCAATCAATTCTTGTAGTAGCTATTGAATAATCTTACTTTTTAATCCAGAAATTAACGACTAGTTTGATGGCACCTTGGTGTTTATTTCTGGGAACCTATCCTCATGTAATGCACACCCACATGCGCACTTAACGAAGGTGTCTCTTCATTTAAAAAAGGCAAAGTGACGAGTCTGTATTCTTCCTGCTCAGAGACTTGCAACCCGTGGGCTCTCCCGTGGCAGTCACTGGTTGCTGTCTGGAACTGGGAGACAGAGGTTCTGCGAAGGTTAATTCCTCAGTGAACTGGCTATGCCAGAGGACAAGGTCATTCACTTCTTCTGCCTAGGGCAGGGATGGGGTGCTCAGCTGTAGGTGCTGTTGATTGATGGTATAAGCAAATGAGACAACTGTTTCTTTTCTGATTCACTTTTTGCTTTTATAGGGATTGATTTTAGTTTCATTGAGCACATTTTTAGAGATGCTTCTTATTTTCAGCAGTCTATGAGCAAGTCACGCCTCCTCACAGGTTCTTCTTAGGTGTCACTCGTCCCAGTAGTTAACCTCTCTCCTCACCTTGTCTGTAGCCAGAAGTACAGACTTCTTGGCCTGCCGGGCGCTACAGTGACTGGACCAGGCTGAGTGTGACTCCCTGGTGTTTGTGGTGGCCTTTCCAGATAACCTGGCTCTGCCTGTTGCCCCGTGGCTGGGAGCAGCATGGCAGCAGCATAAAACAGAAAAGCCAGCAGCAGGCAGGCAAGGGGCTGAGGCCACGCCGGGCAGCAGTGGGGAGGAAGGGGCTGTATCAGCATGGCTGGGTAGCAGATCAAAAGGAGAGTGTGAAGAAGGTTCATGTTGCCCACGTTTCTGTAGCCTTGTTGGGATCTGGAGAGAACAGCTTCCAGGGGGCAAAAAATGTGAGCAGAGCTGGAAACTGTCCCTCCTAGCCCACACTGCACCCCGGGGTGACAGGTGGAGGTGCTTTCCGAGAATGTAGAGGAGAAGATCATAGAATAGAATCATAGGATTGTCTAGGTAGGAAGGGACCTTTCAGATCATCGATTCCAACCATCGACCTAACACTGACAAAAAACATCACTAAACCGTGTCTTTAAGCACCATGTCTACCCATCTTTGAAATACCTCCAGGCTTGGAGATCCCACCACTTCCCTGGGCAGGGGGAAGGCAGGGGCCCATCAGAGCCCTCACAGCTCCTCTCCCCACAAGGTAAGCAGCCTTTTGTCCAACATTCTGCACCACCTGTCCTGTTCTTCAGTAAGGCCTGACTCACATTTTATATCCAGTGACTATCCTATTAATTCCCTCTATTTTTAGTTTCGTTTATTTTGGTTTGAACCATGATGCAGAAGGATATTTGCCTTGGGAGTGTCCTCTTCCCGCCCCATGATCACCACTCCCCCAACAGCTGTTTTCTAATCTCCCTGTTTTGTGTTTAATCTCCCTGTTTTGTTTTTAATCTCCTTTTGGGGGTATAGTGATACTATTTACCACCCTGTCAACAAGGCAGCTATTGCCAGTGCAGGGGTATGTGTGGTTTCCATTCATCACGAGGAGAAGCTATGCAGAGCCAAATTCAGGCTCGGGAGAGGCAAAAATAATTCCAGCCCAACATATGATTCAGGTTATTGCCAGGGAAAATGACGCTTTGCTGATGATAATGGCACATGAAAAACAGTCTAGAAATATAACTACAGTATATCTCTCGTGCGTATTGGTAAACATCTGAGGGACCGTAATGCAAAAGTTACTTCTTCAACAAGGGAAAATGCCAAGTCCTGCACCTGGGGAGGAACAACCCCATGCACCAATATATGCTGGGGGCCGATCAGCTGGAAAGCAGCTTTAATGAGAAGGACCTTGGGGTCCTGGTGGACAACATGAACCACCAATATGCACTCGCAGCAAAAAAGGCCAATGGTACCCTGGGCTGCATTAGGAAAAGCATCGCCTGCGCGTCAAGGGAAGTGATCCGCCCCCTCTGCTCAGTGCTGGTGAGGCCACACCTGGAGTGCTGTGTCCACTTCTGGGTTCCCCAGTACAAGAGAGACATAGACATACTGGATTGAGTCCAGAGCCACTAAGATGATTAATAGACTGGAATGTCTCTCCTGTGGGGAGACGCTGTGAGACCCGGGACTGTTCAGCCTGGAGAAGAGAAGGCTCAGGGCGGACTCATCAATGCATATAAACACCTGATGGGAGAGAGTGAAGATGAGGGAGCTAGACTCTTCTCAGCACTGCCCAGTGACAGGGCAAGAGGCAATGGACACAAATTACACATGAAATTCCATCTGATCATGAGAAAACACTTTATTACACTTTTTACACAGGTTCCCCAAAGAGGTTCTGGTGTCTCCATCCTTGGAGAAATTAAAACCCCAGCTGGACATGTCCCTGAACAAACTGCTCTAGCTACTCCTGTTTGAGCAGAGGGCTTGGACCAGATGACCTCCAGAGGCCCTTCCAACCTCAAGCATTCTGTGATGTTGTGATTCTACCTGCTTACCGCAAGTATCTTCTGCCACAGGCCCTAGGAGGAGGTTTCACTTTTTTAGACAAATGATTTCTTTCCTTATGTTCTTGTAATCACTCCCCTCTTTTATGGTTTCTCTAATTTTGCAATCAGCTCGGCTGGTAGCAAGGTGCTTTAAAAAAGGTCTTCACTGATAAAGGGAAAAAAAGTACACATGTCTGCATGTCTTGTTTCTCTCACAAGATAACCAAAAATGCCAGGCTCTGAGGGTGCCCTTAGAAAATGTGAGGGCAGAAGACACTACTGCAAAAACTGCACAGACCAAATACACCTCACTGACAGCCAACACATCTACTTTGCAGAGCTCATTTAGGCAAGAGCCATGTCCAAATCAGTGGCATTTTGCTGGAACAAGGAGCAGGTCCTTGCGGTTATTTTTCAGCATATTCTGACATTAAACCTTGTTCATGAAGCCAATCTGGGCTGCCATGTCACTAGGTATTTTGAACCTGAAAGAAGAAGTGGCTTTCACGTAATCAAATCCTATTGACTTCAATGACTTGGAGAAAAAAAAAAAAGCAGTTTCAGGGGCTTTGACTTCTTTTTCAGCCTGCGATAACATAGGCACTGGTGTTTGCTCCACTTTCGGTGCCTGCTAGAGAATGGGCAGTGGTAGGATCTACACTGAAAATGTCATTTCTCCTTACCCGACTGGAAGACACCAAGCAGCAGCAGAAACCACCTTCTTTAACTTTGCACTTGTGTGCACTGTGGCTCCCTCCACCCTCTACACAACCTGGTTGGTTGATTTGCAGAAGAAATTGCCTTTAAATAAGTGGTAAAACCAAGTTTTTAACAACATGTACAGCTCAGTTTTTGGAAGAAAGAAGGGAAGGGAAGGGAAGGGAAGGGAAGGGAAGGGAAGGGAAGGGAAGGGAAGGGAAGGGAAGGGAAGGGAAGGGAAGGGAAGGGAAGGGAAGGGAAGGGACGGGACATCTAGCCTGGTATTTTTTAAAGTAACAAAATACTTTACCACTCTAATCTATTTAACACTCTAATCTAACAATCTGGTTTATGCAGGTAATGTCATTTGGACTGAATAGAAGAGGGTTTTGAACATGTGGTCACATAGCACTAGTGATCTCCACGGTAATGCAAAGCCGTACGTGCACACCATCTAAACAGCTGAATGTCTCCTCCACCATGTCATGGGGCAGAGCACAGAATCTGCTACCGCCACAAGTGCTGCTGGTATTTATATAAACTGAAAGTGGGGACCCCTCAAAAAAAAGAAACTCTTGAGCCTCAGAAGAATAGGAAGATAGAAAAATCTTAAATTACTAGTAGAATAAACTAAGGCAGATTCACAGTTGAAATTTAATCTGGTACTATGATGAAAAAAGTGTGAGTAACTAGAAAAGACAATCTAGGGCCCCTGTTGGGTCTTGTCCTGAGCTTATTTCAAAATTTGTCAAAGTGACCAGTTTATACTTTTAGTAAAGCTTTTGAATTAAAAAACAATCTATATCTCAGTTTCTTCTCAAAGCTAAATGGCATTCTCTACTGAGAAGGAAAAATAAGTGTATACATCAAAGGATATGTGACTGGAGTGCCTGAGGTTGGGCAAAAATTTTCTATGCTAGAGTCACTAAGGAGAAATATTTTTATATTCTACATCAATAAAATTTATTCTTTTAGAGGAATATTCATTTTAGGGGAATATTCTATCATCTGGCATCCTCATTGTGTCTTTTAGAAGTTACGACATTATGAAGATACCCAGTGGGTTTTGTTAGTCATTACAAACATCCAGAAGTCTGAATATTTTCAGACTCTCCTAGATCTGGGAAAAGGGACGGGAATCTCTAGAAGAAATATTTTTCAGACTCCATAATTAAACCAGCTTTCTTGGCTAGCTGTTCCGCGTGGCCGTATACGAGGAAGTCCATCGCTTCACCGGTACCAAGGCTTGTTGTCAGAGATATAAATGCACCATTTACAAAGTAAGGAAGAGCCAGAGGAGAGGGGCTGAGCTAAATCAGCAGCCCCTCTCCTTCAGGAGTCTGATGTGTGCTGGCGGCTGGGAGCTCGGGCCGGTTGTGTCAAACCCCTTGCCAAACTGGCTCTGCAAAACGCAGGATTTGTTCCCAGAAGGGCAGGAGAGCCCAGGCAGAGGGGTGGGAGCTCAGCTGCGCTGCAAGCCGTTAGGGTTAGGAACACACCGCCCTTACGCTACCGGGGAAGAGCTGAAATCTCTCTTTTTCAGCGCGAACAAAGCATTAGCTCCTATTTTCGAGCAGTTATAAAATATTAATTAGAGTACCTGTATTAAAAGAAGTTGAAAGATAGCAACAATACGATCTATATAGGGTTCTGTATTCCACTGTCTTTAGCTTCTTTAAATCTGCAAGCATTTCCCCCCCCGTTTTCCTCTGTCACAGGTGATATACAGCCTTCACCGCAGCGGTTGCTAGTGGCGACTGCTGGAGCTCAGGCAGATCAGGGCACCTCTAAGAGCACTATCGTTCCTGTACTCCTTTATCTGTGTCAGGGCTCACAGTTCACTAGCTGCTGGCTTTGAGGTCACCGAAAGAAATATTTGCTTTTCTTCCTTTGTTCTATCAAGATTATTTTCTGGCTCTTCCAGGCAATCATTGTGTCTTGCGATGGAGCAGAACAAAATGAACCTGTGACTTCAAGAGACCACGGAGCTGTCTGTATTCTTCCAGGGTGATTTAATAAGGGGTAGGAGCTCAAAATAACATGCAAAACCCCTCATTTTTGAGGCATGGGAAAAGGCTGATGGTGGTGTTCCAGGGCAGACCCACTTCCAGGGGAAAGGGGAGCCTTTTCTCAGCCCTGCCACCAGCTCCCTGTTTGATCATTGCCCTATATCTAGAGCTGCTATCAGACTAATACTTGTAAAATTGCTTTGGGTCCTTAAACTTATTCCAGAAGTATGAAGTAATATTGCCTCTGTGTCATAGAGAAAAACATAATGAAAGGAGGAGGTGGAAGATATACCCAGCAGCACAAATATCTTACTCTGCTGGACTTAGTACACCCTCAGTTCTGTAATCTTATTTTTTACAGTGGGTTTCTAAATGTTAGTGATGAAAAAAATTCTCTCCACTTTTTTTGCACTTATAGGACAAAATTCAAGATGTGCTTTCACTCAGCCTTCCTTTCTCTCACATACACAGAGACAGGCACGCAGCACTCGCGGGTCTGAGGGAGGAGGCATTCGGTGTTAATTAGATGTGTTATGTTTCACAGTATTGGCACAGACTAAGAACCGGTACAGATGTGCTCTATTGACAGGAGAGATTTTTCTTACTTTGCATCAAAGACATTTACACTGGGGTTTACAGAAGGATTTAAGAGGTTTAGGTGCCCAAATCCCATCGCAGCTTAGGTGGAATTAGGGGCCCTACTGCCTCTGGTTCTGTTGCATAAAATGGTACACGCACGAGTGCTCTTCACTGGTGTCACCGGCCATAATGTGTCCCCAGGAGCAATGGCAGCGCTTGAAATAGTGGGCTGACCTCTTCCCGATCCAGAGCCTTTTTGCTCCAGCGAGTTCTTTTGATGTACCCAGGCCGACATAAATCATCTGTAGTGCCTTTGCTCTGCTTCTTTCAATTTATTTTTTATTTTCAGTGTGCATGTGTGTGAGACGGGAGGAGAGACAGGGAGACTGAAGGATTCACGAAGGGCAGGTGCCTGAGCTAAGGGAGACCAAACATGGAGGGGATCTGCAGGGCAGATCTGGGGAGGCTGGGGGAAAACAAGATTTCAGGGCCAGGTAAATGAATATTTTATGAAGACAGTGCTCCTTCCACTGCAAGGATATGGATTTTGTAACATATTAAGGTACAGTTCGCTTTCCACTCTCTGGCAGGCTCCTGAGTGAGAGAGCAACCCCTGTCACTGTGTTTAATAAGACATAGGGAGGCGTTTGAGACAGAATGAAGAACGTTTTCAAACTGATACAATCTGAAATATGCATCCAGTTGACAGCAATTTATGCGTCTTCTGCCTCAAATTGCTTAAAACGTAGTAAAGGAAAGGCAGATGCAGGGTGCCGATGCGTGGAGGGAATGCAATTAAGGGAGGTGAATCCCTGTGCCCGTGGGGTTGTACTATGCCCCTCTCTCTGCCAGGACCTTCATGCCAAGTTAATGTCCTCAGGCTCACGTTCAGCTACAGCAGAGCTGAATGATGCCCACGGCGTCCCACCAGGCTCCTGCAATTACAACTACTATAACCTCAGTGTGGCTGTGCGACTTCTTCAGCCTTCACATGCTCACCTGTGCATGCACAGCACACGGCTTTCTGTTGCTTTGCAGGTTGGAGGTCATTTGAAGAGCTGCCTGAAGGGCTCAGACCCCCAAACCTAGCCCAAAGCTACATTTGCCCTTGTACAAACTTATTCTTAGCACAGCTTATAATTATACCTATATGTGTGTAAAAATGAAATACAAAAAGCCACTGTTTCCAGATGAATTAAGAGCAGCCTGGCATGCCTGGAAGTCAGCGTCTGAGGTTAAATACCCCTTTCTAACTGCAGGGGCTGATTCCAGCTGGGGCGCAGCCTTCCTTCCCTGAGAGGCTCCAGCTGAGCGATCCCATCTCCGCTTCTCATTCTCTCTCCCCAAATCAACAGGCTCCACCTAGACCATGATACAAACTGTCAGGCGCACCCTCAGTATGGCAGGGAGATGGGGATTGACCTGACGCTCCCAGCAACCATGGGGAGGGACCTCCCCACCTCCTGTCCACAGAGTTCCTGGAGAAGCCCAAAACGTTAGGTCTGACCCCGACTGTATCTTTAGTTGGGCACAACTGCGGTGCTGATGCACTGCAGAGCAGGCTGGTGGCCAAACACCTCTGAGGGCAGAGACCTGGTGTCTAGGTGACCCTCAGCCCAGTGGGGACCTGCAATGAGAACTTCCACAGCTCAACATCTGGACAGCTGTGGCCTCACTGGCTCCTGGGTGGGATGTTAAGAACCGGGCAGTAGGGGCGGGAAGGAGATGGCAGGGTAGAGGATCCAATGATCTCTGTTAACATCTTGCTTTATATCATCTGTGCTTTACAGCACATTCTTGATCTCAAATACAGCCCACTTGAGAAGCTAAACAGAAGCTCCACTAGCGCAGATCGATACCTGCGCTGCTGCTTCATATTTTACTGCTCGTGTGTAATAATTAAATAACTTACCTTGAGCACTGAGCCAGCCACAGTTTAGGCCAACTCTACTAAACCTTTTTCATTTTTCACTGCTCTTCCAGAGGTCTTCTAGCCTGACACGCAAAATCTCTCTATTGGGCCAGTTGCGGTCTCTGGAACAGGTTTTGTTACCTGTGCCAACCCGCACCCTGACTGCTTATGCATTCTCTCTGCCACAAACCATGTTTGCATTACAAAGCAGACTTTTCATTTGAAAATGTGTCATCTTCCATACCCACAGATGTAGAAGGTATGTTTTCATGAATAATTCAAACCTTCAATGAGACTGCAGGGAATACACCTTAAAAAATGTGCATAAGCATAGAGCCCTGAAGCACCCTGAACTTCGTTTTTGCTATTAGGAAAGAAAAGCATCAACTGATTTGACTTTGATTTGATATTAAGGGTACATTTTGTTTGTTCAAATACTTAGGAAATTCAAAACCCGCAGAGCCCAAAGCACCTCCCTGCAGGTGGGACTTTCAGCAAAAGCCTCCCTGGGCGCAGAGAGCTTACGCTGCATTGTCACGCTGCTGAGGGGGATTTGTGCCACTCAGACGGCACCAGGAGTAGCGGCTGGATGCAGACACAACTCCTTTCCGCTACAGAAGTTGTTGGTTGATCAGAAAGCTTCCTTTTGAAGAACATTTTGAACACATAAACGCATTCTGTATCCAACGGGGTTGAAATTGCACCTTTCCTGGTGAGCATTTCCAGAGCAACGTTCTAATTGTGGTTTCCTTTCAAAGCTAGAGGTCATCCCATCCTAGCTCTTCATGCTAAGCTGTAAGACTGAAACGTACCCACTTGCTCTTCCTGTTCGCAGAGAGCCCCACCAGATATGCCAAGGACAGTCATGACTATCATGACTAGAGGGAAAACAAGGACATAACCCATTAAGCAGAGGGAGCTTTTTCATTGGTGATGAATACTTCACATCACTTCCTAATAGACGTGCTGTTTGTCAGCGTTTTGCTTTTTGTGTTCCATGCTTTGTGCTGTTTTTTAAAACTTTTTATGCTCTACACCATAACAAATGCTTTGAAAGCTCAGTTATTTCAGAAACATAGGTCTCAGCGTTGCCCTCCTAACTTTCTGATTTTGCAGCATCACCAGTTTTGCCGGGAGTTATGCATTTGCTCACCGCTTTCATACATGTAAAATTTGCAAGATCCAGGACATAGTCTGGTAAAATGAGCTTACTCTTTCTGTATAGGCATCCGCTTAGCTGATCTGACAGGGGACTCAAAGCAGCCTTCCCAATATCACACGGCTTTATTTGCCCTGACCACCAAGACCTCCTCAGCAGGGTGGAGAAGACCAGCACATGGAGATCATATTGTCTCGTTTCAAACAATTTGTACTTGCTGTGGGACAAAAGTCAAGTGATGAAAACTGTATTGTGCTTTATTAACGTGAGTCTACCACATCTCTTCTTTCTGATTTTATCCACTTGCTACTCTCTGGAAGCATGAATTGCAAAACATTTTAGCAATGCAGAAATATTAATTTTCTCCTTAGCCAGAACATTTAAAGCAACCAGCGTAACAGTAGTAGTCATGCCTTCATGAGCGTAATAAATCACCATGTAAGCAGCTATCTAACCAGAAGCTTTGAGAATACATTTAAGTTTTGACATTAAATTTAATCACACATCTTCTCCAGAGAGTAATACCTAGAGGATCGGATTTACATAACATGAAAATCAGTCATTACTCAAAACTGTGTACGAATGCTTGCATCAGAAATCACCCGCTTCTCTAGACACAGTATCTGACTGCGTATTTACACAGCTACATCGGATTTCTCACCCTTCTTGTTGAACTCAGGAAATGTGTTATTAGATATTTGTTTAGATACTTATAAACATACCTAAAACTCTGTACACAGCCAGCCTGTGGAAACCGTGCCAGCCTCACTCTGCTTCTTCCTTTGTGTCGGTCGTGCTTTCCCATCTCTTATTTCTCAGCTTAATCTAAAAATGTAATCTTGTTGGCAGGTGACTGACTGCCTTTAACATCTGCTTCCTCGAGCGCAGTACTCCTGGCACAATCTGGGTCTTTAGGACTATTGTAGCACAAACATTTAAAGTACAAGCCCTAGTAGGAGATTAAGAATTAAGAAATTATTTCCCCCCTCAAACGTAACTATAGCAAGAAGTAGAAGGGTTTGGCTTTTCCAGAAGCTGGTCTGACCTTAAAGGGAAGAGCCTTTCAGGGGAGGAATATGTTTAGTCTGCTTTGCCTGGCACTCTTTTGCTGCGGAAAGTCTTTCCAGCGGGCTTGGAGAAGCAGCCGGTCCCTGGCAAGAACAAACTCAGGAACCAGCCTTGAATCACTGAGCTCGATTGCAATTTGTTAAGATGAGGTTCAGTGGAGGTCTTTCCTATCGCTCGAGCGGAATGATGTCTTTGGAAAACTACATTAGGAACCTAAAAAAGTGTGTGTTCTTCAAGGCTGCAGTTTACCTGCCACTCAGATTAAATTTAGACAGTGTTAGGCAGGCCTCACAATGTCTGAAAATCAAATTTGGGCTCATAGGTACAGTTTAGGGAGCTGAAAGGAGGCTCCATGACTTAGAAATATCGCCTACTCTTTCTTCCCAAACTGTGGTTTATGTTCCTGTTTCCAGGAACACACCAAAATGGAAGAACCTTAAAACATCTTAAAGCATCTTATAACCAGAAGTGTAGTATTTTTTGTTTGCAAGTGCCTTTGGCATTTTTTTTTTTTTAAAAAAACCCACTTCTTTTTGTTGCACCCATCCACAGCATCAAATTGAAACCCACCACCATTGGACAGCAACTCTAAAATCTGGTGGTGTAACAGATCCAAACCCAGCTGGCTTCCCTCTGCATGGAGCACACAGCATCTGCGAGCAGGGAGCCCCCCTTCTCCTGCTGCTTCTTCATGTAGGGCTTGGCTGATGGAAATGGAGAGCACCGGGAAGCAAGGGGAGCTCAGCCTCATCCATAGCTGTCCCTCTACCTTCCTTGACTGTAGTGAGTGTGGAGCAAGGGAGTATAGCAAGCAAGCTTTCTCAATTCAACCAGCAAATGTAACGCCTCCAGAAACTTTCCCCACCTACCCGCTATCTTTTCCCAGTGCAACATACGCCAAGTGGAGGTTTTGGAGAACATGCGTGTATAAGAACTCCTTTATGGAGGTATATGTGCTATCTCTCTGGTTCCCTGGGCTGCAGTAGCAATCAGACAATACTAAGTTACATTGCTTATCTCTCAGCTGAGGGAAGGAAGGTGCTACAGAAGCCACATACCAATTACACGCAGGGATTAAGGACGTGACCCCAAATGAATCCCATTCATTTTCTCGGCAGCTCAAATGTCATCAGTCTTAAAAATCAATATGTGACACTGAATTATGAATAGTTTTCAGCTGAAAAGTTTGAGAAATATGGATGTGGCTGCTGAGCAGTTGGTACCACAATATTAATGTGAGCTATGAATCTAATTAGAGCTACACACACAGCAGAAAATTGACAAAGACAAGGTTAAAGCATTGCCTGCTGCCTTTCATAAAGAATTGAGTGATTTGCTTTAAATTTCAGATTTGATATCCTCTAGGTATGTTAAAAAATGCAATTTTGAAATAAACTAATAAATCCAAAGCTAAAAAGCTGTGTGCAAAATAGGCACCCTTTTCTTGTCCACAAGGACACAACATTTATATGATTAAATTTGATTTTTCTTTTCTCTTGACGATCTCCATGTCCTTCCACCAACTGAAGCAGCTTTTGTTTTCCATCCCTCTGTTCAGACTTCCTCCTGTTCCCCAATTATCTTTTCCCTCTCTTTCAGTCCTGAGTGCATTTATGCTTTCCTAGTCTTTCAGTATCTCTGTCTTGACCACGTGTATGTATAGCCCCTCTGTTAAAGAATACACATCATGCCTCTCCACCCCCTTCTGATACAGGAGAGGAGCTTCTTGTTTAAAACACTTTGTAACAGAGAAGTAAATGACAAGTAATTGTTGTACTTGGTCCTTTCAGTTGCTGGTGGGCAGCGGGAGAGGCTTTTCCTGGGGGGCACAATTACTGGCACTACATAGCACGAGTCCTACCAGCTGTGGTGGGGCCCTGCTGCCTGGCGAGAAGAAAGATGTAAGCACCCACTGTACATGCCCCAGCCCATGAATACCTTAGGCTGTTACAGTAGATGGGATAGGAGGAAATTCGATTACAAATGGAGGCTTGTTTTCTTACCATTGCCCACAATAAACATATTTATAATTCAGTGGTGTAAGAAATTGTAGATGTTCAAGAAAAGCCTGTTTGTATCTCAAGCATGGTGGACAATGGGTGAAATTCAGCCCCGCATTAAACATTGGAGTCACAGAATCAGAGAATCACAGAATGATAGGGGTTGGGAGCGACTAAGCTAGTCCAACCCCCCTGCCAGAGCAGGGTCACCTAGAGCAGGTTGCACAGGAACAACGCGTCCAGGCAGGTTCCGAATGTCTCCAGAGACGGAGACTCCACCACCTCTCTGGGCAGCCTGTGCCAGTGCTCTGCCACCCTCAAAGTAAAGAAGTTCCTCCTCATGTTTACGTGGAACTTCCTATGCTCAAGTTTGTGCCCGTTACCTCTTGTCCTGTCCCCGGGCACCACTGAAAAGAGCCTGGCCCCATCCTCCTGACACCCACCCTTTAGGTATTTATAAGCATTGATAAGATCCCCCCTCAGTCATTTTTTTCCAGACTAAAGAGACCCAAACCCCTCAGCCTTGCCTCATAAGAGAGATGTTCCAGTCCCCTCATCGTCTTCATAGACCTTGTCAATGGAGTTTCTTCTTCTCTGGGCTATTATTTAAGGCCAGTTGTCTTGTCTTTACCTCCTGTGGAGCAGCTGGTGGTGGGCGCACCGTCAGCGCAGTGGCCGGGCTGGTGCTCCTTTGCCCGATGTGGCATGGCAGGCGGCACCCACTGCAGCGGGGAGGGACACTCCTGGGACACCCAATGGCATCTTTCCGCACAGTACCCCCACCCTGCAAGGGATCGCCAGCCTCTGAGGACAGTTTGATGCAGGAGCTGCCGAATATCACCTGGAGGTTCACGCGCATGGAAGGGAAGTCCTGTTTTCTGCGACCGCCTTTGCAGGGTTTACTCGGTTGGAGTCAAGCTGTGTCTGTGCTCCACAGGGAAAAGAGAGGTAAGAAGTCCCTTATCTGGATCAAACTTTTGTCTATGCCACTTTCTGTGCCGAAGCTCCCTCTGCTCTGGCAGCTTCATAAGAGGAGCTGAGCTCTGTCAGAGCGACGAATCACCCCACAGCCAGGGGGAGAATGTCTTGCCTCAGTTCACAGGAATGCCCAGATGGGCGCACATCCAAATAATGTCTGAAGTTCCTTCAGGCTTATTGTTGGAGCCCCATCCCCGTGCTCCATCACGGTGGAGGTACTGCATCCTTCTGAATGGATGTAGTACCAGCTGATACCCACTGTGCAATGCACGGATATTGCCATCGTAACGGTGCTCTGTGTCACCCTGTGCGATTTAGCCTCATCCTATTTTGCATTGCGCAGACCCACTCGGATTCCTTCATTACCTCTCCACGTACCTGAATGCAGGACACTCAGGTGTCCAGGAGCCATCAGAAGACACACAGCAGGATGCTCAATAAGACTTTGTTGTTTCCTGTTTCAAACAGCAATCTCAAAATTAATGGATCCAACAAGGTTTCTCTTTTTTCTTTCTTTTTTTTCTATTTCCCTGCAGCAGAAGACAATAGATATCAGGACATGCACTATCCAGTTTCACGGCCATGGAATCACAAAAGGCCATCATAACTCCGGGTTTTCAGGTTCACAGGCAGTCCCCCTGGGAATTCACGGCTGGCTGCAGCTTGGGAGAGTGGGAACTG
Source organism: Rissa tridactyla (assembly GCF_028500815.1). Taxonomy (NCBI): domain Eukaryota; kingdom Metazoa; phylum Chordata; class Aves; order Charadriiformes; family Laridae; genus Rissa; species Rissa tridactyla. The sequence continues at coordinate 177,747,514 of NC_071466.1, forward strand.
CAGACAGCTACGTTACAAGTCACTATTGAGACAGAATTATTTTAACAATGCAGAAACAGATCTTTTAAAGTCCAACAGCAAATATTAATATCTCCAGAGACAATGCAGGGGGAAAATTAAACAGTGGCATTGTGAGTACAGTTGTGCATCTGCTTTGTTCACCAGTTTATGTTTACCTGAAGTGTAGTAAAATATTTGACAAATCCTGCCTTTGAAAATCAGACTCCCACATTATCTTCTCCAAGCCAAGCAATGGGAAATGATCTTCACCGCTCAGGCATGCAGCTTTGGTGGGGTTATTACTGAGTTCACAACGCAGATGGGCAGTCTCATTATATAGAACAAATGGGAATTGTCTTTATTACAGTATTTAATTGGCCATCCCCAGTTAATACAAGTTAGGGCAAGGCATGTTCCTCCATAATAAATATTGATGCTGGAAAATGATTGCCAAGCTAAGAGCTTTCCTTTTGTCTGAGGACTGACTCTTCTCGATGGAACATGCTCTGCTCTCATCCTCTACCTCTTCAAAGAGAGCAGTTTCACCTCCTCTCCCTCTTCCCCTCGCATGCTTTCATCAGTGTTTGATGTCACTGACCACTAATTCTGCACAATGTTGAGCGCAGAAGGTGTCAGAACTGCAAATAAGCAATGTGTCAGCGTACCAAAGAAAGCAGAGCTTTCACCCAGTTTCCTACAACGCTGTTGTTTCTGACCATTCTCTTCTTTATTCAGCTGAGCCAGCATGGGGGACCCCCCCTGCTCACAACCCACCCACCGCTGAGCTCCCCCCACAGGCTGTGCTCAAACCCTGCCCACCACCCACCCTGCTGAGCCCCAGAGCGCTCCCTCCTACACAGGGGACCTGCCTTCATGGGAGGACAAGAGGATCCCGTGCTACCCAGCAGGGCATCACAGAGGTCCAGGCAGTCGCATGGGAAGCGGGTCGAGGTTTTGATGGGAGAGGAGGGAGCTCAACCCACGTGCCTCAGGAAGGAGGCAGGCTGCCCTGCACCATCCAGCTCCGGGGGTTCCCAGCGCAGGAACAGTTCCTGGGACTTTCCCTATCAAAGAAAACAAGCCAAGCACTGGGGGATGCTGGCACTGCCAGCCCTAGGCAGCAGCTGCGCTCTGGCATCGCGTTTTTGGACTTCTGTGCCTGCAACTCCCTTGCAGCCCTCAGCAGAGTGACACAACTGGGGGTTTCATTCGCTTTCACGCAGTTGCACCCTCTGAGCAACTCGGAATCATCCTTCCAGGCGAACCTGCGCTTTGTTTCACGTGTCCTTGGCCAAAGGAGTATGAATAGAGGCAAGAGGGAGCCGCTGTCTCAGGGAGATACTGCTGCTCACCGCCTGCTGCTGCTGAATACTGGAGTGCAGCCCGGCAGAATTAACCTACAAGATCACAAATTATGCACATTGCAGCTAGGAGTATAATTGCACTACTATTATGTACCCGAATTCTGTAAAATACCATTATTTTACTGTTTGAAAATGTGCCCTTAGCAGCAGCTATAAATATGCTTGCATTCCACAGCGGGTTAATTAAGCATCAATTAAAATATTTATTGCATAACTTATTAATTGACTATAACTACCATGTCATATGAAAAATTGTTTAGAGATGTCAATTTATATCTTAGGCTTGTGTAGTTACAGCTGATGAAACTGTAATTTTATATGGTACATTGAGAAGAAGCAATCATACACTCTTTTTAAGCCCTTTGATTTTTAAGCCCTCCTCCTTTATGAAACATGACTATTTGTTCAGACAGTGTTTTAAAATATAGATGAAAAATTAATATGCTACATAAGCATGTTCTGGGTTACTTTTCGAAGCAGCGGAGGTGAAGAAGGAGGTGCAGTATCTTGATCTCCGTAGCGTTAAAGCACTTTATCCGCTTTTGTGGGGGAAGTGTTTGGTACGCACAACGCACTGAGGAGCAAAAGACAAAGAGGAATCTCTAGCAGCAGGACCCATAAATTACGTTCCCAAACCCCTCCTCTCAGTGACATCCCCCCAAACGAGCTGGCCCTGCTTTCGTGCCGAAGGTGGGAAGCATCCTCGGGGTTGCGTGGCTTTTGGCTGCCAGCCTCTCCCTCCTCCTCCCACCTCAGCATCTCTCCAGCCTGCCCCTTCCTGCCCTCATCCCTCCTGCCTTTCAACCTCTCTCTTTTTTTTCCCCCTGCCATACCACTCTCCGGATCAAACTTAACTCGTCAACGGTGATGATAAAAACTAAAGCAGCAGAAAAAAAAAATACCACGACTCCTGCCAAAGCAGTTGGCAGGTAGCTGAGCTGGGCACTAGCTGCTCCTACCATTCCCCCTGCTTCGTTCGGCAGGACTGTATTTTCAGACGTATAACCCACAGGCTATTTGTGAAAAGAACCACAAAAGCAATAAAATCAGTGAATGCTGCGATTCAACAGCCATGCGAGTAATTACTTCTCTGGGGTTAGACCTTTTCCTTTCCACCTCTAAGCACAGAATGGCTCTGCTCTTGGTGCCGGTCCAGGCTTCTAGAGTTTATTTTGAAAGCATTACTGCGAGTTATCTCACATAAACGCTGCTGCTTATCAGCTGCCACACTTCTAATGGCGAGGGATGTCCACAGGAATTAACACCCCTTGCACAGAAGAAGCGTGGGCACCGCGTTCACAGCTTGCCAAGCTGTGCCAGATTGCATGTGAGCGGTGACGTTCTCCAGACACACACACACACACACACTCCCCGAGACTCCCCCTCCTGTAAAAGATGTCAGTACCTCTCCGCCAAACTCAAAGCAGAGTTTTTTTCCTTGCCTCTGGCTTGGGATTCCCGCACCCCCCGCCCCCCTCAGGCCCCCCTCCATAGCATCAAGACAAACAATAAAATGACCTTTATAATGGGAAAAAAATGGCAGGCAATTAGTATCCAAGAAGGGAAAATATGATGATATTACTGTTTCTTTCTTGTTATGCTTAATAGATTAACTATGCCTGTAATTCAGTAAAAGGCTGTTTGCGGAGGGCATGTGACAGGGAACAGATGCAGTGAATACTGTTTTTAAATTCTCTTCTTTATTCAGTTACTGAGACTCTGAAAGAGATTTCCCCCCAGATCCCCACGGGTTTGATTGCTGCATTCTGGTATTTTCACATACTTTAGGCTGTAGTCACGCTACTGTGCAGCTTTTGGTGAAAATCCTCCTTTTTATTCTATTTTTTCCATTACTTAACATGAAGGTCCCTTTTCCTGTAATGCTTTGTCACAAACTGGGGGCAGTGATAGATTTCCTCATGTTTGGCTTGTATTTCTGTGAGCGCCTCCAGAATACTTAAAAACTGATTTTAGGTAAGTAAGCATCAAAACCCCCAACTTTTATTGAAACCTTGATGCCTTTGAGATCAATGGAAATCCCCCCTTTCAGCAGGACCGAGGCTTCGTCCTTAGATGGTTTTGGCTATGGGAAACCGCGAGTTTGGCTGTCGGCAGCTCTGGGGTTTTCAACAGTACTTCTCGAGGTGGGTTTGTTGTTGTTTTTTTTTTTTATTTTATGAAAGTTTGTGCCTCTCTGATCCTGTGGTACCTATTTCCATTGCAGTAAAACTCTCACCCAAGCAGCCCATAAAAAGGCATTTACCCCCTGCCTAGCTCCCCCCAAATTTTAAAGGGAGGAAGGTATCCATGTCTCTGTCTAGATGTAAGAGCTCTTTGGTGGGAAAAGGCTTGGTGTGGGAAGTACTGAGAGCCCCTGATGAGTAACTTGATCTTCTTCTCACCAGAGCAGGAGGGGAGGAAAGGGATCATTAGGACTGCAAACAAGTGCCATTGGTTTAAGCAGTTATTACATGCTACTTGAGCACTGTGAGAAGGAAAGTGTGTCTGCTTTCCATGCACACATGCAGAACTGCTTGTGGGGGTCCCCAGGCAGCCGTGACTTTGCTGGTGCGGTGCTGTGGTCAGTGAGCAGGAGCCGGGTATTCCATTCCTGCGCCCAACAGCACCCTTGGGAGACGGCCGGGAAAGAGACAACTCGCCCGAGCTACTTTCTCCTGACCTCATTTCAGCTTTGCGATCCCTGTGGGTGGTGGACGGCTTGCTGAAGCCCGGCAGAAGCGTTGCAGCGGCTGTGACAAGCAATTTAGATAAACGAATGGTACCTCCCTTTCTCTTCAGATGCCTTGTCAGATGGGTTCTGGTCCGAAGCGGGCCCTCTGCAATGGTCTCATAGAGCTGGGGACCTGGGGGAACTTGGAGGGGGGTATCTGGGAGTCACAGCCCACCCACCTGCCACAAGCAGGCTGCCATCCGGAGCTAGGATGTGCCTATGGTCCATGTAGCTTTACCCAGCTAACCGGGGTACGAGCTGCAGGGCGGTGTCGAGCCCCGCTGTGTTTGGCAGGAAAGGGAGTGTTGTCTTTTTCATCTCTGCCCAGCGAGGGAGAGGAAAGAAGAAGGTATGAGGATTCTGAGAAACGTGCTCTTTAGCTGCGCCCGTAGGGACTGAAAGCTTTACTTTCCTCCTCATCCAAAGTAGCGGTGAAACTGGAGACTCCCAGGTGTGGAAACCAAACAGCAATGGCATGGTAAAGCTGCTTGACCCTTGGGGAATCTGTCCTACTTGTCAGGGGACTGGAAGGTAAGAGAGGCCGACTGCTTTCTAGCTCTAGGGGGGAGTCTGATGGGGGACTGTCTCCTCCGCATCAAGCTGAGGAAAGCCAAGCTCTCAATTTAACTGGCCAGAAGAGAGCACCTGCCTGCAAAATGTGTGGCTCAGGTTTCTTCCACCTCCTTTCCTCCTCATCTCCCACCTTCCAGTACCAGGTTTTCAAGCCCCCTTCCCGTAAGGCTGACCAGCAGTGGGCACACCTGGGGTAAGCATGGCTCAACCCCACAGTGAGCTCATCTGGATCCCCTCACAAGCAAGGGCAGTCCAGCAGTCCTTGAAGACCTTCTGCAAATCTATTTTCTTTTCAGCACAACTCTCCTGAGATGGACAACCTGCTAGCCCGGGCCCTGGCTGTTTCCATCCCATTCAGGATTTCCCATCTTTTGCGGGGTTTACGGCACCACGTCACGCAGCATTGCCGTTCTCCCCTGACCAGAGCTTTTGCACTGGCTGTTTCCTCCCAAGTTCTTCCTGCTCTCAGCAGGTACTTGGTTTTCACATTAAATTAGGACAAAGGGAAAAATAATTGCCTTTGCTGTTTCTTAAAGATGCTGGTTGCCAGGACTGTGATACAACCGGCTGCCTCTCTTGAGAACTGGAAAGAGGAACTGTCATTTTGGAATCTTTGTTGTGCTTAGAGCTTGCAGTAACCTCTTCTATTGCTCTGGGAATTCTTCTGAAAATGAAGCTGATGGTTTCAGGTGGTGAAGTTTATTAGTCTCAAATAAGATCAGATGAATGCGTACCAAAGTTTTAATATCAGACAAAAAGGCAGGAGAGGGGCAGAGGGATGTGGTGCCTGCAGGACATCTCCCATCCCTTTGTTTCAGCTTGATGTGGGACTTGGGGAACAGGGTAAATAGCAGAGCTCTATCTTTCAGTCCTGTGTTGTATCACCTGAAGGACCCCAAGACCAGCAGCTGCAAGTCCTGATGTGTGCAGTTATCAGCAGAGTGCATCCCGCTCTCGTAAGCACTTTATTATCCTGGGCTCTGCACTGGGACCTCCAGAGAAATTCCAGGTGTGAGGGGAAGAGTGCAAGAGGCAGGAGGCAAAGTCAGGTTTGGGAGAAGGTTTGGGAAAGGATGAGGGGGCAGCAGCGGGAGTTTGGCCGTGCCAGGGAAAGGAGGAGAGGGGTGAGGAGCCCAGGAGAGCTGGGCTTTCCCTGTGCTCCAGCACGCTGAACTAAGCATGCCATGCTTTATACTGGTGGGGTAATGCCAGTGCATTTATAAGATCTGCTGACTGGAGGATTATGCCTGTATATATACATATATATATACACATATACATAGATATATATATAGCTTTTGGCTTCTGGGGTGTTTTTCCCAAACAGCTGAACAGACAGAAAAGCCCTCACAACAAAGGGGTATTTACACATTCAGATGTGCCCACTGATGGTTTCCTAATCATTATCTGGCACTCTGCACATTTGTGTGATATTTATGGACAGGAATCTGTTACATTTTGGGAAAAGGGAGTTACTCCAGCAGGAAGAGTAAGCACAAAAGGGGAAAATATGACAGAGGGGGGAAAGTAATGGAAGAAAAATGTGCACACATGCTGGTAAAAAGAGTTTTTAAAAAACAAAGCAGCCTTACTGCCAGGGTGACCCATCCCCCTGGTTTGGCCGGGACGGGGCTGGAATACAAGACTGAAAATAGCAAAAGGCTGTTTTGTTCCAGACCTTTGGCTTGTCCTTGTGCCCCATGTCAGGTCACGCCGCGTCACCCAGCACAAGCAGCATGTCCCTGCCACATCCTTCCTCTCTGGTCACCCCTTCTTTCGCTTTCATCTGCATTACCTTCTCCAATGAGCAGGTAATATTTGGTCTTTTCATCCCACAGGAATTCCTTTCATCCCAGCTTAGGAAAAGAAGCATACGTCCTTAAGCAAAGAGATAAAGTACTTAAATAATATCGGTATGTTTTAAAAGAAAATTCCAGATGCCAGTCTCGCTCCTTCTGTCCATGTCTTATCTACATCCTGTGTGAATCACACGCAGCACAAAAGGGCCCCTGTCTGATTTGCCCCGGCTCTGTCATAATAGAAGGTTAATGACAGTGAAAAACATAAACCTAAAAAAAATCCTGCTAGCTAATGTCATTTAAGTATTTAGCTCAGAAAAACAGCAATGTACCTTTCCAAGCAAATGCAAATGAGCTTGAATGAAAAATCCTGCAAAAGGCTGGCATATTTGTTCAGGCCAATGAAATTCAAAGTGCTGCCATAATACCTGCCTTATAAAAATGCATGTATTTCTTCAGCTGTGTGTATTTAAACCTTTTAGCAGTTCTAATGAGCTTTCAGAATGCAGCTACTACAGCAATCAGCTTCTGTGTAACAAGCAACATTTAAATATTAAAAACGTAAATTAGCTAAGCTGGTTAATTACAATTTTCCAAATACTGCAAAAGTACAAGTAAGACTATTAACTGCTTTGAAATTCAGATATCAGTTCCTCCCACTCAGGGAACATCTAGTTCAGTAGCAAAGATGAAGTTACAGAACAGTCTCCTGAGCTAGCCAAAACAATATCTGCTTACGAGAACTAAAAGCCCTGCATTTCAGATGCCATTCAGAGATGTTAAAACTACACAAAAGGCTCTGAGAAAGCTTTTTTTTTTTTTTTTTTAAGATCAGATCGTACCACTTTGTGGAAATAAAAATGTCTTCCAGGAAACATCATTTCTGGTGAAACACAGGCAGGTTTTTACCAGAAAACCTGTCTGGTTTCTTCCTTGCTCCCTGTGCCCATGCCTAAGGATGCTCTGACACAGGGCACCGTGGCCAGCCATGCCGGGAGCTGGGCAGGCTGGGTCTCACCTCCACAGCCTCCCGAGTATTCAAAAAAGCCAACCGATGAGGACAATCTCTTCGTTTTCTCTTAGAGACTGTCATGGTTTTGGCCAAATTGGCCAATGGCTGGCAACAGATCCTCTCCCCACACCTCTTGCACGTGGAGAGGAGGAGAAGAGATAAAGAGATTTAAGAGTTTAGAAGAAACTAAACTACTTTAATGAAATATTAATAATAAAATAAAAAGGAAATAATGAAATAGATACAGTATATACAAAACCGTATTAAGCTCCCAGGATGACATCACCAGCAGGCACTGGGGAAGTCCCAGGCTGGACTCAGCAACGGGTGGGAACTGGGTTCCAGAGTTGGAGTCAGGAACACACGGATAGGGATCAAAGGCAGATGAACAGACAGGGTCCTCCTCGGACGTCCGCCATTGAAGAAAAAAGTTGACCCTTCGATCCCTCAGCTTTTATATTGAGCATGGGGCCGATGGGGTGGAATATCCCTGTTGGTCAATTTTTGGTCACCTGTCCCATCCGCTCCTCCCCACAGGTGGGACCCCTCTACGCTTTTCCGCTTCCAACCCTCCAACGAGGCAAATAATAATGAAATTAGCTGACCTTGGTTGTTATAGCAATAAGTATAAGCAAGAGCCTCTCTGCGTACCATTCCTTCACACAAACTGTAAACATTGGTCTTATCACTCAGAACAAATCGTTTTCAGCACAACATGCTGTTAATTTCAGAGAGTTAGAAGAGGCCTAGCTAAGAAGTAAAATTACTGAACAGAAAGTTGGTTCTGTTTTACCTCAAACCAGGGCATTGACCATGGGTGATCACAGGCTGGCACCCAAACCCATCCTGTGAACACATTTCCTTCAGTAGAAAAAAAAGTAGCCAGCATCGTCTTCAAAGTCACCCACTAGGAATGCCCCCAAAGTCCCAGCCTGGCCCTTAGACCCCCTCTGCTCTGCTTACAGCAGTCAGCCACTGCACACATCTCCATTGACTGCAAGGGGTGCAGGCACAGAGTAAATGGCCTAGCAGGAAGATGACAAATGGATCCGAAACTATAAATGTGCACATCACCAGGTGTATCAACTGTCTGTACTGCTTCGCGCTGGAGAACAAAGAAGGGGCGCAGAAAATTCCTCCTGTTCAGTCTTCGCTGGAACTCACCGAAACCACAAGAAAGTCATCGCTCTTAAAATAGCTCGGAATGGTTTTAGTTTCAATACTGTGAAAAAATACATATTATGTTCTCATTTTTTACTATACACATTGCTGCAATTCAAAAGCTTATAAGAGACAATGTCTCACAAAAGTGAGGAAAATGTCTGATTACTTTACTCTTCTTCACAGGAGTAAATGGGTGGTGTTTGTTGTTGCCCAAGGGAACTGCTTTTCAGTGCTATCTCTGCAGCGGCTATGTGAGCGTTTATGTTTCTGAGGCATCTTAAGATTTTGCATGTTGCCTTTGTTTTCTTTTAAGTAATCTGTAATTTTCCATCTGTTTCTGACCCACCCTGGTTTGGGAGTAAAATCCCAGCTGGCTCGTTCAGCTCTGTCTAAGGTAGAAATTAAACTCCAAGCTATTTCTGGAAGACATCATGTATTAGAAGCTATCAACACTTGGTGGTATCTTTTCACTTGTAAACCCCTGGTTGGCTTAATTTGGAGTTAACTCCAGGGAAATGTTTCTCAAAAGTAAATGAGCAAATGAAAGGGTTTGTTCAACTGACTTTCAACTGCTTAGTAAGTATTGAAGTGAGTAACACTTGTGCCACTCAAGCAAACTGTAGACTAGGACAATTGTTACCGTTAGCATCTAAAAAACTCGTAATATTTCAGAACAGCCAACAAAATAGCTGCTTTACTAGCCTGAGTAATCTTTCAGCTGAATTAATAACAAGTTAGTCATCACAATGATAATCTCTTATTTATATTAGCTTAATGCTTGCAGGTTCACAGTCTTGGAAGACGCCCTGGTACTTGGCATTGCGCACAGTGTAAGAGATTGTCTTCCCAATAAAGGTTATAAACTCTTTGGGATTGGGACAAGCAAAGGAATTAGCGTTGCCTCCTTTTCATAGATGGGAAAATGAGACTTAATGGTACAAGACCATTTTAAACAGAAAGTCTGCGTCAGACCTGGAAGCAATCCAGTTCTCTTGAATTTTACTGTCCTAAACATTTCCCATCTCCACATCTCTGCTAGATTTTGCCTGGCTAATACATAGAAATGAACATATATGTGAATCCCTATAAAATGTTTATTTTGCCTTAACAATGTTTTTGTCATGATATGTTTTTTCTTGTTGTTGCTCCTGAGTGTTTGAGAAAATAATATGTTGGTTGTAAAATATCACTGTTGGGACATTGGATCAGCTTTAATTTCACAGCATTTAGAATAAGGTTATTTTAGGCGGTAGAAGGGAATTTAGTGCCTCTTAGCTGCAGAAAAGTGATTTTAAAGATTATCTTTGTGGTTACTTCAAACTGTGAGGCAAGGAGGCCTCTTACTGAAGTAAAGTTCAAAAGGACTAGACTCAAAAGGGAGATAATTGGGCTCTATAAAAGCAAGAGCTGCAACAATCGTGTTGATTTCTCTGCAGAACAGATTTTATCCAGTCTTCCCAGTCAGTTCCCTTTAAAAGGATAACTTTAAAGATATTCTCTGTGATGACAGTGCTTCGGTGCCAAACTGCAGCAACAAGAAGGCAACAAGTTCTCTATATGCAGAAGCAGCATTTGTGTGAAAGCATACCCCACTCAATGTCTGAGTGAAGTCCTTAAAAAAAACCCAACACCTTATTTGTGCTCAAATGTTAGCATCCTAATGATGCTCTTTGTGCCTTAAGATTTAGTAGCAGGCATAAAAGCAACAAAATCTTAAATAAGCCCATCAGTGGGAGGGAGAAAGGCGGAGATGGACACTTGACGGCTCTTTGAAGCATACCATGGGCAAACTAACCTGCCAACCAGGGTTAGTTAAAATTATTGTGGTCCTCCTTCCTTTCTTTCTCTTTCTTTTACTGACTTGACTATGATTTTTTTTTCTAGGACAGACAACCGAGTGGATCCACAACTACTTGCCATATAATTCATGTTTGAGATTCTTAGACAAGACCAAAATTGTGGCTTCATCCAGAATACCCCTGGGTTTCTTTACAGTCATATTAGGTCAGATTCTCTTTTATGTTCTGTTTCTGTCTGAGGAAAGCATTTCATACCTGAAAATTACAAATCAACACAAGTTCTGTGGGACAATTCCTGCATGATTTTGAACAGTGAGCACTTGTAGTTCATTTCTTTTGGGGTGGAGGGCACAGAGCAAGCAATGGCTGGTTCAAAGGCACAAACACGTGATGTAATTTCATGTTTACAGCAAAAGTGGGGTTTCTCTGCCCAGGGCATGTTTCTGCCTGGAGAAGCTACCCTTCGACATACATGCACATGGCATTTCACTGCTTCAGCAGAGCAGCCGCTTTTGAAGGATGTTGTGGTTTTGGAGAGGCGACTGTGTGTAACTAATAACAGCTTCTCAATCAACAGACCTGATGACCAGAGCACAAACACCTCAAAGCCTATTTGTTACCATTTTTTCTCTGATAGCAATTCCAAGTCAGCAGTCTGTAAGGAGAGCCCTTAATTTTCCTGAGCCTGATTGATGGTCCACCGTCAGCGGGCTCATGGTGTTTACAGTTTGTTTGCTGTTTAGGTTTTTTGAGTCACAAAGAAAAGTACAACCTAGCTCCAAAGACCATCATTTCATGCTTTGCTTAAGCCTATGCTTATGACACTCATGCTCTCTTTTTTCTCTCTGATCAAAGAGGGTAGGACCAGTGTACAAACCCATTGCTACCTTAATGAGATACTTAAATTACTTTGAATGGGATCAAGCACAGTGTTTGTTATTGATCCCCCGCACCTCAAAAAGATGCAACCTCACATCTCGCTGGGTAGAAGAGATGTTCCCAGCATAACGCTGGGAGGATGTTGCTTAGGGACTCTCAGAGAAAATTATTTCCTCTCTCTCTTCCCATCTTGGGAGGCATGGCAGACCCCTGCATGTGGTCTGCTTTATCCCCTTTGGGAGGAAGGCTGGTGGTTCCTATGTTGAAAGAAGAATGGAGGGGAAGTGCTGGGGACCTCCATCCTCAATGGCACCCTGGGGACCGCAGTGGCAGTGGCCCTGTGTCCCTCACGATCCCGTGCCAGGGAGTGTAGCTGTGCTGCGCAGCTGAGACAGACCCCATGGAAGGTGTCCTGCGTCACAGTGCGGGCGCAGGTCAGCTCTGCAGCGTGCACAAGCTCTTTTCTCCCTTTCTTGGAACTCCATCATTGTGCAAATGACAGCAGTAAAGGGATGAAATACTTCCATATCATGTCAGCAGCGCCTGACATCGCTTCCCAACCCACTGCAGCACAGTGCTCTCAGAGCACAGGATAAGGGAGGAAACATCCGTGACCAGGGTGTTAAAATCTCTCTGACATGCTGTTGGGCCAGGTTGGTGAATACACTGTGGAAATGGTGTGGAGAAAAGATACAGAAGGAAAAAGGAGAATAGAGAGAAGAAATTATGCTATAATTATTTTGTGGGGTTTTTTTAGGACACAACAGAAGAGCTGAGGTGTGCAGTAGCAACTGGATCACCAAGGAAATAAATAGGATGCTGTGGAAATATATGATGAGTATGGAGAAGAGGGGAATTGGTCTTGTATGTTGTAGATAAACTTGAATAATGAGGTCACATACTGCAAGCCTTGTAGTCCAATTTAATTTCCTTCACACAATATTCGGTCTAGTTATCTCCTTCTAAATTTCCTTCCACTCTGCCGCAGCCATTGATGGCTCTTATCTCATTACCATATGCTTCTCTTGGTCGGGAACCATTCTTTGTCTGCAAGATTACCCTGGTAACAAAACAAAAACAAATGAGAAAGTAGAAAGATGTATCATTCAACATGGCTATGTCAAAGATAATACTTGACTTTTTTATTACTTTTTTTCCCCTGAGAACAATTTTCATGGACACATAGAATCATAGAATTGTCTTGGTTGGAATACACCTTTAAGGTCCAACCGTTAACCTAACACTGCCAAGTTACCACTAAATCATGTCCCTCAGCACTACATCTACACGTCTTTCAAGTACTTCCAGGGATGGTCACTCAACCGCTTGCCTGGACAGCACGTTCCAATGCTTGACAACCCTTTTGCTGAAGGAATTTTTCTTAATATCCATCCTAAACCTCCCCTGGTGCAACTTGAGGCTGTTTCCTCTTGTCCTATCACTTGTTACTTGGGAGAAGAGACCAACCCCCGCCTCGCTACAACCTCCTTTCAGGTAGTTGTAGAGAGCAATGAGGTCTCCCCTCAGCCTCCTTTTCTCCAGGCTAAACAACCCCAGCTCCCTCAGCTGCTCCTCATATGACTTGTTGTCTAGACCCTTCACCAACTTCCTTGCCCTTCTCTGGGCCCGCTCCAGCACCTCAATGTCTTTCTTGTAGTGAGAAGCCCAAAAATGAACACAGTATTTGAGGTGGGGTCTCACCAGTGCCAAGTACAGGGGGTCAATCACTTCCCTAGTCCTGCTGGCCACACTATTTCTGATACAAGCCAGGACACTATTGGCCTTCTTGGACACTTGGGCACGCTGCTGGCTCATAGTCAGCCAGCTGTCAATCAACACCTCCAGGTTCAGCTGAGCAGCTTTGCAGCCACTCTTCCCCCAAGCCTGTAGCACTGCATGGGGTGGTTGTGCAGGACCCAGCACTTGGCCTTGTATCATTGGCCTCCACCCATGGATCCAGCCTGTCCAAATCCCTCTGTAGAGCCATCCTACCCTCAAGCAGATCAATACTGCTGCCCAACTTGGTGTCATCTACCACCTTACTGAGGGTGCACTTGATCCCTTCATCCAGATCGTTGATAAAGATATTAAACAGAACTGGCCCCAGTACTGAGCCCTGGGGAACACCACTTGTGACCGGTCACCAACTGGATTTAACTCCATTTTCCATAACTCTTTGGGCCTGGCCACCCAGCCAGTTTTTTACCCGGTGAATGGGTAAACTGGTTCATGCTCTACAGTGAAGAACAAGAAGGTAGTTCACAGCTGGGATTTGTTATGTGGTACAATTTCCGAACAAATGTTCACAGAAAAACGTGGCTTTGTTTAGTAAGCACAGGAAGTAAAAACTTGACTTTGCTGAAGATTTTTCTTTTCTCCCCATGCACCTTGGTATCAAAAGAATAATCAAAAAAAAAAGAGACTCCAGCCCAAATTCCTGTAAGTACATAAAACAGCAAGTTAATTCCATAATCCTTTTTTTATTTTTAGCGTTTTCTGCAGAAGACCTGAGTTTATTATGTTACAGTGTGAGGAATGTTTATATTGGTAGCGGTTCTCTGATGAAGGAAAAATATTAGTTCAGTTATAACCCAGGTAATAACAGAAATCTGAATCTGAATCTGACCTATGCTTGGCTAAACATCAATCCTGTCAAAAGAAAATATCTTCAAATTTTAAGATAACAAGCTTCTAAAATGGAAGAAATGTCTTGACATTGTCCTTCTAAACAACCTTCAGAGCTGAGAGTGCCATTTCTGAAAGTCTTTTTAAATTCCTGTAAGCATCTGAGCGACCAGGGGGAGAGCAGGCCGAGGGACAGATAACAAAAATCAATACAGGCTTTTGATAAAGGACAGTGGCAAAGGAGAAAGAACATGAAAAATTATAAGAATGGAGAATGGCTGAGGCTCTTGCAGTGTTTCAGTCACTTTCATGAACCTGCTGTTCAGCTTCCCCCAGTTAAGATAGGGGAGTGTTAAACCTCTTTCCAGCTGAGGAAATGAGCTGAGGACGGATGGAAGAAGAGAACGGAAGCAAGCAGCCTGCTTTCTTCTGTGTGCTTTTTGAAAAGCGGAGAATAATTACATTAAAACACTTCCTGGCCTTTTCAGGTTTTGAACGGAGGTTTATCTGCAACTCTTTAGCACGTGCAGACCATCAGTTAAAAACTACTGTACATGTAGAGCAATGTATTCACCTTGCGAGGGCAAAAAATAACTAGTGACACCCTGGCATCCTTCACACTGTCATTAACCGGGGCAGCCCTTCTTGTCCACGACCCCCCGGGCACTGATCTCAGCCCTTATGATGAAGGAGGTTTGTAGTATTGCATCCGTATCACTCGAATAAGAATGAATCTGCTTCATAATGCGGTTTTGCAACTACTTAAGAACAGGGGTTATTATAAATATTAATAATTTGGCTGTTGGATTCACAGGGATGGCAGCAAAAACTATTAGAGGTGGAACTGTATGTGCATTAAATTGGGTTGGCAAAAAGATCGGGAGAGCTTATGTACTTATTAGCTCAGCTTTGTGGGGAATATGAAGCGTTAAGAGGTGGTGCGTGAAAGTTACAGAAGGGCTCAGGGGAGGTACTGGTCTCCTCCATCCTCACCAGGGCTGTTCCCAGTAGCATGTTCTCAAGTACTTTGTTCAGCCTAGTTTTACAAAAGGGAGTTCAGGCCTACGGCACTCTGTTGAGTTCATCTTCTCCTTCTTTTTCTCCTTTTTTTGTGGGATGTGACACACGTGGCTACGAATTCTGGCTTAAACATTGCTGCCCTTTTGTGTTCTTGTATGGACACAGACCAAGCAGGACCAGAAATATAAGGAAGGTGCAGACATCTTGGCTTCCGTGGAATCCTACACAATGAGTTGCAGAAGCGGTTGAAGGAGAAAGTGACCACCATATAATGAACTCTCAGATAATGAGAAGTGGTATGCTCCATCTGGCTTTTACCTCTGCAAATTGACTCGATTCACCTTCTCCTTCAGCTGCTTCTGTGACTTGTCATGTAGGACTCCACAAGAACATGGCACTGAGTGGGTACATCATATCCCCTATCGTGTTATTTGGCCCAATTACTTAGTCCCTTTGTCTGACTCAATTCTTTCTGGAGTGCCATGTCACCACAAGACTTGCTTTTCGAGTCTCAGGGTAGTATTCTGAGTGGTGGCATGGGGCCCTGAGCAGCGACAAGATCTATCGGTGAGCAGAGCATACCATTTCTCACTATCACTTGGCCCCCGCAGATGAACCTCAGCGCCATCGGCTGCTGTAGCTGTAGGCTGCTGAAGCCCAGCCAAGCCCTGCTTGGGTTCAGGTGTGCACGGAGAAGGCCGTGAGTTGCATTTATGCCACTTCAGCCTCCTCCTCATCTTGGGATCAGCTGGACGTGGCATTAATCTTGGTGCCGCCAGTGAACAGATCACCAGCTGCGTAAACTCTCTGCCTGGCTCAAGACGGATTTCTGTTCCTTCTTCTCTTGACAGGTTGGAGCAATAGCCCAGCAACTGCCTCCTTTGCCGCTTCCCTGGGCTGCGCAGGGGCATGGCTGCTTCACTGTCCTGGATGCAGAGCTTTGGGTCCTCCCCTGGGGCTTGCTCCTGTATCACGCTCAGTGCCGATGCCCAGCAGGCCAGGGCTTCCGATGAGCATCACCTCCGGGGGCCGCACTGGTCTGTTTTCCACTGAAGCTTGAAACCAGACCCTTTTTTTCCCCCTAAGAATCAGTAGTTGAAAATGCAGTATAAAATGATGTGTAGGGGGTGGGGCAGGAAGGGTGGTCTCCAGGGATGTGGATTTTGTCTGCCTGCACAGAAAAGAAAAGCTTTTTGCTCCATTAGTCATCCCATAACGAAACGTCTGGCCTCCAGAGGCGTCGAGGATGTCGTGATCTCATCAGAGTTGCAAGGTGTGTTTCTCCAAAGACAGTGAATAGGATCAGTTAAAGCTTTTAAAAGAGCACCAGCTGGAAAAACCTTGCTGTACAGCAGCTTGTCTGAGTGATGCCAGGTCCTGTGCATGTGTGCGCCTGGGGGGTAGGAAGGAGAGAGCAAAGGCACCACCGTGGCTCATGGGGATGCAATGCACCACTGCTGCCTAAATAGATGACACAAATTGCCCCTAACACTAAGCAGCCCTTCTGCTCGCTGTCGGCCAGCCAAACAGAAAAAGAGGTAATTGAATCGGGCTGATGGAGCTGCCCTCCGCTCTGCTCATGGCCATGGCTGCACACAGCGAGCCTTCCTGGGCATTTCCGATGCAGGACATAGGGAACAAGGTCCTGCCAGCTCGTCTCTCCTTCCCACGCTGCTGTGGGTGCTGTGTCCTACCTGTAAGCACCAGGCAAGCTCCAGCAGGGACTCCCTTTTGGCTTGTCACAATGAATCACACTTTTCTTATCACTGTTACTATTTTCACTAACTGTGCTGAGAGCTGCAGCCCACTGGGTTCATCCTCCACAACTCCGTAAGACTTCTCTTGCTGGAGGGGCAGCAGGCTGCCAATCTGCAGGCATCCCAGTTTTTGGGAACCCAGCACAGGGCTCGAGTGACAGCGGCATGGCTGCTTGGTGGCACAGGGTGAGCTGGGTCCCAGCTGGAAGAGGTATTTAAGAGGCGGGTAGATGTAGTGCTTATGGACATGGTTTAGTGGTGGTTTTGGTAGTGTTACACCGACGATTGAACGCGGTGATCTTAAAGGTCCCTTCCAACCTAGACAATTCTATGATTCTATGGTTCTATTCTATGGCAATCCCTCCTTGGGTTTCAGCCATCCCCACGGCTCTGCCACGGGAGGCCTGGGCAGTGCCGTGGTGGGCAATATGCCAGGTGCAGACCGATATCAGGCTGAGTGGGGAATCTCCGGTGGGATTTGGCAGGTTGTTGCAGTTTGGTGCCAACAGGGAGATGCTTGGCAGGTCTGCAGTGAACTGAGCGCACGCAGGCATACCCAAGCGCAATTACAGCATCGAGAGACAAATTACAAGTTTTAAGCTGCTCTCTGCAGTTTGGAAAGCCAAAATTATAAAGCCCATAGAAGAGTGCCAGAAGGATATAGAAGTAACTAGAAGAAAGCAGTTCTTAATAAGCATACGCAGTCTCATTTGCTGCATACCCACCGGGGGACTGTGAGAGCTTTCCCGTGAAACATCAAATAAGCAGTCAACATCCCCCGAGGAGCAAAGCAATGCTCTAACTTCTTGGCCAGTGACTGCTAAACACTTTTATGTGATGAAGCATTCTCAATAACTAGAATTGATCCTTTGCAGAACTAAACCCAATCTGTACCTAACCTGGTGCATTGGCTTATTACCATTTGGTGATAGAATATATAAATATATATAGTTCAGTGGTAATGGACCTGCAGTTAGACAGAAGAGAAATTGGGAGAGAAAAGGTCCCTGAGCAAAGAGCCTATGCTTGTGCCTGTGACAGAAATATGACCCTTTGCTTCGAGAGAACATGAAATAGATCTTAAAGCTTCGTCATCTTCCTGAAGGTGGCCGGTGACGTAAGCTAGAAGACACGGCAAATGAGGCACAGGCGGGGCAGTGGCACACAGCAGACTCCACTGCCTGATAGTCTGGTTGCTGTTAAAAAACACACACTTAATACAGCCAAGCTCAAATGCAGACACCCGAGGAGATGGGGTGCAGAGCATCCTTCTGGGGGAAGGGCAGTGCTTCCTCCCAGGAAACTGCGGCAGGCTGGAAAAGAGCTGGAGGCCACGCCGAACACGAGCTGCTTGCCCAGCCCTTCTGCCAAGTGATTAAAGGAAGGGGAATATCGAGTGGGAGTAAGTAGGATATATTACCTCCATGTTTGGCAGCAGCACGCCGGCCAAATGAGTCCATTTCTGGTGTCAGCAATTCAAAGAGGATATCGAAAAATTGGAGGGGATTCAAGTAAGAACTACCAGGATGACAAAAAAAATGAGGAAATCTCAAGGAGAGGAGTCTGTTTATCTTATCAAAAACAAGGCTAGTGCAGCCTGTGAATATCTACAGAGGAAACAAAAATGTATTAGCAGATAATTCTTCAGCTGAACAGACAGATACATAGCATCATCCATCAAGAAGAGCTGAAGACAGAAGCACTTCAGATTAAAAATAAGATTCAAGTGTCTAACAAAAACCGTAATTAACAATTAACCTCATTAATAACTACCTTAGATTGCATGTTTTTCCTGCTGAAAGAGACACTCTGGTTCCAACAGGGGTTAACATGGAAGTCTGAGGTCCACGTTCTGCAAAATGGCAAACCAAATGATCTCGGTCATCTCTTCCAGCTCTGACTTTGAATCTTGTAACATATTCTGTTCCCAATTCAATACAGGAAAAAGGTTTGTTTCAGTATCTTTAATTTCTACCAAATGCTTTTTGCATTCATCTTCCAGTGTTTTCGATTTCCTGTAATGAAATTTTGGCTGATCTTTAGCTCTGTGTGCATCAACATTGCTGGCAGATAACGGGTAAGGACTTGTTTCACAATCAGGCTGCAATATCCAAAGCTTCATAGGAGCACTCCATAACATAGCAGGCAATTATGAAAATAAATGATTAGATTACAAATCTGCTTCTGTGTCCTGAGGGGATTTCAGCTAAAATCCCACCCTTTTTAAAAAAACAAAACAGTCAGGCCTTTTACCAAGGGCTTGCAAAGTGGGGATTAAAAAACCAACTGGTTGAGCCCCATATATCACCTATAGTCATATTTTATTGTACTTGTATATTGCAGACTTCTATTCAGGAGTACCTAAGTTAAAAAATAAACCTTTCATTGACAGTTTGTGGGAGATTTTAATTTTGCAAACCCTTTAACTTCGTTTTTTCCAGTGGCCACATTGTTACGGTGCTGGAAGTTCACCATAGCTTTCAAAAGCTACAGGATCCAGACTGGAACCCGGTACTGCCATGAGCTGAAAGTGGGGTGGCATCAGGGGGATCAGGGGACAGAGGAGCTAAAAGAGTAAGAGCGTATGACAGTAACAGCTGTACTGGATACTGGTTTGTCCACTGTCGTGGTTTGGGCTGGACCGGCCACTGAAACCAACAACAGATTCCCTTCAGAGAAGGGAGAGCATCTCCCTTCAGGGAGAGGAGGAAGACAGAGAAAGAGACTTATGAGTTTAAAAGAAACTAAACTATTTTAATGAAATAGCTATAATATAATAAAAAGAAAATGAAGAAATATATACTATACAAGCCATATCTAGCTCTCGGGATGCTGATCACGTCACTGGCAGACACTGGGAAAGTCCCAGACTAGACCCAGTGACGGATGGGAGCTAGATTCTGAATCGGGATTCAGAAATACGGGGATCAGGATCAAAGCCATATGAACAGACAGCCCTCCTCCAATGCTGGCCATTGAAGAAAGAGGGCTGACCCTTTGATCCCTCAGCTTTTATACTGAGCATGATGCAGATGGGATGGAACACCCTGTTGGTCAGTTTTGGGTCACCCGCCCTGTCTGCTGATCCCCACAGGTGCAACCCCTCTACACTCTTCTGCTTCCAACCCCCCAATGGGGCATTTAACAAAGTTAGCTGGCCTTTGTTATAGCAATAATTATAAGCAAGAGCCTCTCTGCATACCATTCCTTGGCATAAATTATAAACTATCAGGTCTTATCACTCTGGGAGCAGACTACTGCCTTAAAAATATGCCATTAATTTCCGAGAGTTCAGTTAGTTAGAAGAGGCTTAACGAAGAAGTAAAATAACTGAACAGAAAATTGGTTCTGTTTTACCTCAAACCAGGACACGCACCGTAGCACCAGTCCCATGGTCATGGCAATTGTGTATTCAGGAGTACAGGTGTGCGGTGACAGTCCCCACAGCGGCAGGAGGGCTGCGGGCACCCAGCAGCTCCTGGAGATGCCCAACAGCACCCGGCAGCCGAGCTCTGCTCACTCTCGTGGCATCAAGGCCTGGTGGCATTCTGTTGACATGATGTGACACCTTGTTTACATGCGGCGCTCGCTGAAATGCATCTCTCTAACCTGGTTTTGTCTAGCCTCGTACGCTGTAAAGTCCACGCCAGGTGGATCTTAAAAGCTACTGAGCTACAGGATGAATATTTTTACATTTGTTTTCTAGGGGAGGAAGAGCAGGGCAAGTATCTGAGCTCAGTCATTCTACTGGTTGCCACACCTTGTCTGTGCCTCGTGTTTAAGAGAACTAAAATTCCCTTTTTTGAGGCATTTCTGCGTTAGACCATTCACTGGTTTTGGTATATCATCACCATTTTATCACAATGGTATTTTAATAATTAATGTTGCTGGTATTACCCAAAGAGTTTACAAGGCCATGGCATATGAACACATAATACATAGTATTTATATCACCATTCATTTATGAATTGACTATATGCATGTGCGAAAGCAATAGTAAAAAAGCAGCTGTGTTTAAGGAGATAACGATGCCAAATGCTGCATGTAAAATCTGAGGAAAGAAGATTTTTATTCGGGTTAGTAGAAGATTTTTATTAGGGTTTGTTCAAGATGTTCAGTTGGTTTCAGACGTCTGTTTGAATGTCTTGTACAACTCACTTCTCTGCTCCTGACGTGGAGCAGTCAGAAGCTCTTCTAGTTTCCATTTTTAAATGGTCTGGTATGTGCAGACACAGATTGATAACCCAGATCAGGCTGATGAATTGGGGCACTGAACTCAAATGAACACATTTTCTCCATGAATTTGGATGGGGGGCAGGCACACTTGTTTGACCAGCTAACTGGTTTTTTTTTTCAACCAAAATGGAGGAAGTGGAGGGGAAAATCCAATGCAAACAGCACGGATTAGTGTCTGGACTTCGAGTGCACCCACGAAAGGATTTGCTATTTACAGGGGTTTAGATTCAGTGTTTCAGTGCTACCAATTCCATTATTAAAGTCAAACTCTGGTTTTGGATTTGCTATGCACAAACACGCAGTTAATACAAACCCTCTGTGTTTAAATAACAATAATTTGAGGCACCAGTAAGCACAGACAAATTGAGAAATTTTTGAGAATCCTTCAGACCCTTTTTCCACCCTTGCTTTAGAAATCACCCCAAAGCCTTGGCTCAGACTTGCATTTCTGTTCCTCTGAGAAGCCTAAAACCTCACGTGTTCAGAACACGCACACCCTAAAATCAGAGTTTGAGGCAAATTTGGTCTATAGACATGCGGGGGCCGAGACCGAGTCTTCTGCCAGAAAAAGACAAATCACTTTGGTTTTGTTAGGTGAGTAGCCAATCCGGTTTGGGTTCCGCAGTCCCGTCGTACAAAGGCAGATCTGGTTTTGGTTGTTGCTTCCGTTTCCTTATTTTTGTTTCTTTTTTTTTTTTTTTCTTCCCTTTTCGTAAAAGGTGCCTCGTGTCCACGGCTGTATTTCAAAGCAACACTCCCCACTACAGGTCAGCAGTGAGAAAAAGCCACAGCCATCCTATGAGGAAGGCAGGTAATGATTTGAAGCTTTCCATCAAATGCTCTTTCCCCCCATGTGACTGACCCATTGGGAACTTAAAATACAGTTAAATAAAAATTAAAATAAATAAAATAAAATTAAAATAAAACTTAAAATAAACTTAAAAAAAAATATCTGTGCTCTTATAAAGTCATAAGCAAGCTGATTTACTAGTAAAGCTTTTCTAGGTCTAACCATTTAAATGTTTTGTAATTTTTGAGACTAAATTAATGCTAAGCTTTGGATGAGCAAGGGTGCACCGCAGAATTAACAAGGATAAGGCATAAAGTAAATAACTGCCTGTGTTCATTCTGTAATTTATCAACTTTTTTAATTCTGAGCTCTGCACAAGAAGCTCTTCACATTTCTGAATATGAAACTTAGGGAGGTGTGTAATTCCGTTCCCAGCCCGCCTTCCAGCTGGCCTCCCTGCCTCCGGGCCCGGGCTGTCAGAGCCCTTTCAGTGTCCACGTTACGGCGGGCGGCTTTACACTGACCGCTTTTATAATCTTTATAATGCGATGATAAGACCTGCTTCGAGTTCGAATGTGTATGAGTCATTAGTCCAAAGCAAACATGCATTTGGCCCCTTGTGTTCAGGGGAAGCAGAAAATGCCAGGACGGTTTTTTGCGTGCGCCAGCCACTGAAATGTGAAAGCAGGAAGAATAGCGGGAGCAAACAAAAACGCCGCCCCAAGAAAGTCCATTCTGAGAAACCCTTGCAGATAAAAAAAAGGAGTATTAATGAATGTATTTTTGAGGCATGACTTTGCAGAGGACTCTGTTCTGCATGTGTGCAAATCACTAAAGTTGCTCTCATCGGACTTTCCACTGGAGACGTTGTCTCCAGGAGGTACCTGCAGGAGGTAAGTATTTCAGCTGGTTTTACTCACCTGTATCTTCCTAATTTAAATATTTCATTTGGAGTTAGATGATGAAGGTGGGATTATTTCATCAGGACTACCACTCACTAAAATGTCTTCTATGAATTGTGGAAAGTGCCTTTAATGCTCACTGGTGCTTCACAAATCAGTGCAGGAGTATAAGAACCAAAATAAAGATGTGGCTGAGCATCTGTGTCCATAAAGACGTGGTTAAGCTGTTACTACGAGGGTCATATCTGCTAAAAACAGACTGAATTCAGAAACATGGCTTTGCTCTGTGTTCACGTTCATGGTGAAGGGGGTTGAGGTAATTCACAAGGAGGCTTTATTTATCTAGTAATGACTCAAGACAATAAAAGGATCTTTTAGTTACATCCCAGTAACAGAAAAGTATGAAAGCACTATTCATAATACCCTGGAGACAACATGGTATCTTGGTGGCAGTTGTTCTGTCCAAACAAATTTATATAAAGGAAACTATTTGCATTTTATCTAAATACGGTCCTCCGAGGATTAATATTTACAGGGGATTTGGGAAAAACTGGTTTCATATCAACACAATTTACTTAAATGAGAAACTGGACATAACCGTAAGGGATAAAGGATCCCAGAAAAACATAAGCCCAGTGGCTCTGTTTGCTAGGACAGGGAAATACAGATGTTGGGAGTCAGTCTGGAAACCTGACTCTCAGGGGCTGGGTTTTAACTGATGCTGGCCCCGGTGAGGATGCAAATGTGGAATAAGCAAAGGTGGCCGGACCCAGGGGAGACAAGGGGCCACGGCTGCTCTCTTTGAAGGAGGACAACGCTGGGTTTTTTGCAGTTCCTAGTTCAGCGGAGCTGCCTCATTCCTTTGTTGGAAAGAAACGAAGACATTTTGTATGTATATACCTGAAATCCTGCTGCTCAGAATTCCTGGCCTGGCTGGCAGGGAGTTGCAGCAGCCCACGGAATGGGCAGTTGTTTTGTCACAGGCACTTTTGGTCATACACAAAGCTGATTTTCATAAGAAAGAGAGGAAAAAAATGATCGGTGTCATCTTTTATGTTCCTTACTAGGTTTGTGTCCTGCCCTCTGGGGTTTTTGCACCTTTGTTTGCAGGGGAAGCAGGGACCAGTCCTTCCTGCAGGCATGGTGCTGCTCTATACAGAATACAGGGAAGAGCTATTCTGGTCATTTCCCATACTTAAAATGTGTAGCTTTGTCGATGTGATTTTTTTTCTAAAGCCAGGGGGAGGGGAAGAGAAACAACCGCAGCCTTTCAAGGAAGGAAGGCCAATGGGAATTTTTGGTGTGCTCCCAAGTCATTAATTAATATCAGCTGATGAGTCAGAAAAATGTGGCAGTCTGCTGACTTGTAACGTGTCTTAGTAACAAAACAGGTTCCTGTAGTGGCAGCTCACCGTTACTAATGCATTGCCAAGCCCTCTGTCAGCCCCACATCCAAATAAAGGGCTGCCTTTTGCCTCCCCTTTGCTTGTCCGATCTCTTGGTCCCCCTACCGACCTCTGCGGGCAGCCTTATGAAAATAGAGTTTCTACAAACACGCAGCATGCTGTATGTAAATGTATATATTTTCATATCGAATCAATAAGGATGCTAGATTGTGCCATATTCAGTATATTTAATAAAATAGTATTCTCCACTTTTAAGACTCTTCATCCCTCAGGGCTGAAAACTGCAGGGGCTTTGCACATCAGTTTCAGGTCATGCTCATGGCCAAAAAGCACCTGAGGCAGTTGCTGAAGGCACCCCTCGCCCCCTGCGTGAGATGCCCCCCAGCAGCCTGGCCCCGCTCCTCACTGCCCGCAGAAGAAAGCAGCTGCCCCGACTGGGATACGCCGCTGCGGGGACCCGGCTGCGTCTGCTGCGAGACAATCTGCTCCTCAGGGTCAGCCGCGAAGGAGCAGAACCCGGGAAAGGCGAAGGCAGATGGTGAAGGGGCCGGTCCTGCTCCGAGGGGCAGGCTGGGCTACAGCGACCACCTGCTGAGGTCCCTTCCTCCCTGAATTACCCTGCCATCCTCTAACCCGCACCGGGACCGCTCAGGATCACAAGCCCTCGCGTCCACTCGCCCAAGTTAAGTATTTGGCTCTCCGGCTGGTTTCCAGCCTTGGCTTTTGGCCACACATTTGCATCTATATCATCATTTTGTGACTTAAAAATCAGGCCCCCTCCTCTACATCTTCTGGATGTACACAAAAAAGACAGAGAATTTTAGGTTAGGGAAATTATCCAGGCCTGTGTTTTCTGGTGGATTTTTACAGCTTGAGATCCAGACTTGCTATCTGCTACCAAAGCTGAGACACAGGATTGTCCTAAGAAACCTGAAGGACCAGGGGGAGAGGCGCTCAGGGAGCCTGAGCTGGCAGCCCCTGGGCTATTTGTCCGCTGTGCTGCTGCCTGGCACACTTTGCTGCCTAAGACACAAATCGTTGTGGCTACCCTCTCCTGACCAGGATAACGCCATGGTAATGCTGCTGTGAGAGGTCGGACACACAGGTCCTTGGGATCTCCTGGCCAGCCTGGGGTCCAGCAGCATCGCATCCTTCCCTCAACAATGGCTGGGAAGCTGCGCTGCCTGTTTTGGCAGGATCTGCGATCTCATTGATCCAAGCTCTCACCGTCTATCCTGCACAGTCGTTTCACTTGTCTTCGTTCCTCTCTACGTGCTAAAAGTGGTCAGAGTTCAAAAACACACTAGCTTTTGTTTTTTCTAGCAAACAGGAGAATGAAAGGGGCTTGGAAAGGCACATACAGACCCATGGTTTCCTTGCAGTTGCTTGTTCACCTTCTCCACTTCTCCCCAAGAAGTACCAGGACAGACCTTGTTGAGCAGATGGGCTTGGTGCATCTTGTGAGCCATTCCCCCAACCCCAAAGTCTGCCAGCGGCCATGCAGCTTGGAGGCCGAGAACTCTGACTGCCCATCTCCAGATCAATGTAGTTGTTCCTCCTTCTGGTGGTCTCCTTATGCCCCTTGGCTGCCAGCATGCTTGGTCCCTGGTGCAGTGCCTGCTGTGGAGAAGCAGCAGCTGGGGCTCACCAGGAACGTCCACCATGGAGCTAGACACCCCTGCTCACGTGGCAGGACCCAGTGCCCGCAGGAGTCCTGCTGCAGGAAGAGCTGGCATCCACATCCAACTGGTGCTGCACTGGGAAGGGGATGAAAAATTTGATTTTCCTTTGCAGGTGACTTTTAGAATCATAGAATCATAGAATATGTTGGGTTGCAAGGGACCCTTAAAGGTCATCCAGTCCAACCCCCCTGCAGTAAGCAGGGACATCTTTAACTAGATCAGGTTGCTCAGAGCCTCGTCAAGCCTGGCCTTGAATGTCTCCAGGGATGGGGCCTCCACCACCTCTCTGGGCAACCTGTTCCAGTGTCTCACCACCCTCATTGTAAAGAACTCCTTCCTAATATCTATTTTAGACATATCAGTCAGTGATGCCGACCTTTAAAGCCCCTTTTTGGGACAACCTCTGGAGGGCTCCCCACAGCTCGGGGAGATGGTGGCTCTGTGCCACTACCTGCTGTGGGAAGGGAAATGGCAAGGGGAACCACCACCTGCCACCACCGCTCGTGCCAGGAGGCATCTGATCCGTCCCCTCTGCATCCTTTCCGGCTCAGACACGTCCCCAGCAGTGACACGGGCTGCAGGCAGCTCACCGCCCATCGCCCCATGCACATCCTCTGTGCCTCCTCCCGGCTACCAGCCCACGGCAGCCCAGTGGGCTCGTGTCAGGTGGGGAGGGCTTTGGCCAGCAGCTCGGCTCTCCTAACCTGACCCAACCCATCTCCTGGTGGAACTGTGTCGGAAAAAGAAACCACCTCAGCCACAGTTTGATGGGTGAAAAAAAAAGCATTTCTAAATATCTGCCCACATGGTAGGACCAGGAGTCTACAACATCCGCACTTCACACTGGGATTTCGAACTGCAGTGTCCCCAGTCAAACAAACGTGCTGTAAATCCATTCACTCCTTCATATAGGGTAACAACAGCATGTGAATTATCTAGATTAGTTAATAGCTCTGATCAAACATGTTTATCTGCTAATGTAGTAAATAATTGCTGGACCACCGCACTGCATAAGTGATGGCTTAGCAAAGGTAGCTGGGTTCCAGGCACCTGCCAGCCATTTTTAATAGTGTTTCAAGACCTAACTGGCAAATGAATTGTTTTTTTAATGTGAACTGGGTTTTTTTTTTGCCTGTCTGATTAGTCTTATTTTCCTCCTGATAAAGTCCTTGCTAGATGAAAACCAGTTAAGCTAAAGCTCAGCTTATGAGGCTGCTCTGTTTAGCTTCACAAGTTTCCATCTTGCTTTTTTCGTAGCTAGCTGCATATTTTTAATCACTCTTGTTTGATGAGCTCAAAGCTAAGGACGTAACTGCCTTTTATTCACGTTCAGCGGAAACTCGGGCACATGTCAGTTTAATCATGATCACCGAATCCGGTTTCGAGGAAAAAGGCTGCTCAGAACACATACAGCGTCATGATGCGTGCACTGTTTCCCGTAACTATAAAGTGAACCAGGGGAGAGGGTTGGAGGGACACAAATATTTTGACACAAATAGACAGAAAAAGCATTTTTTCTAGTAGTTAATTTTCGAAATAGAAATCCTGTGGGATTCCAAAATAGAAATCACTTCTACGTAATTAAATCTTTTGAGAGGTTCATCTGCATGCTTGTCCCTGCTGCGGGACTGCTGTTTTGATGTCCATAATTAGGCACAGTTGGTCCCTCCTGCAGCTCTGCAGTGAACTGGTGGTACGGTCAGCAGCTCCTGATGTGTTCGTGGGGGACCGTGGCTGCAGCTCCAAGCCGCCACGTGCCTGGGAGGCAAAGGGCATTCGAGAGGACCAGCTAAAATAATGAGAGAAATTATCGCATCCCCCAGGGGTCAGATTTTCAAAGATAAGCATACAAGTCCCCTTTCCAACAGTGTTGCACGTGTAGCCAGTATTGTCCACCCAGTCTTCCAACCTGGAAATACATTATCTGAATGCAAAGAAAATGGAAATGATGAGCTATTACAGAGATTTATCCCCCTCTCTGCATGGACTCAGGGTGGGGAAAAAAATACGCCTGCAAACATGAGTAGTACTCTGCACTAAAAACAACAGGGTAGTTTTTTGAGCAGGCTGCTTTTGCATGTGGGTGTCTCCTCTTCCTTTCCGTTTCTGTCATTAGGCTCCACAAATTTCTCTGCACAGCAGAGAACCCTGTTGGAGTGCCTCCGTGTTTAAGACCTCAGCTGCAGGTATCTTGGGTATAAATTATCCCAAACGCACCAATGCAAATGCCCCTGAGACGGGCGGTCAGCATTGGGGTGACGTGGGAAGATGTTTGCTTTCCTGGCCAGGGTGATTGCTGGCAGGCTCATCCTCTGCACAGGGAGGGGGAGCGGGGGCGAGATGCTTACGGAGGGGTGGCAGGACTCTACACATCCAGCTTCCCAAGCGCCCTGGGAAACATGTCCCTTGTGCTTGGACATAGATCAGTGCTTGCAGGGAGGCTGGGGAGAGGGGAAGGAGCCCCCTTGCCCAGGGCGTTCTCCTGAATGAGCCTCAGACCTGGGGTGAGCTGCTGCAAGGGAGGTGGTGGATATATATATACAAAAATACAGAAAGTGTGCTGGGCATTGGACCTTCCCAGGTGGAGAAGGAAGGTCCAGGTGCCATCAAGGCACTGGTCTGTGACGGCGCTGTGGGGTGGGCGAGCGGCAGACAACCACGGTGCTAGAAAGCTTATGGAGGCTTTCCACCATGGGGATGCCCTGCAAAGTCATAGAATCATAGAATCATAGAATGGTTTGGGGTCGAACAATGGCTGGATCACCTTGTTCCAACCCCTTGCCGTGGGCAGGGACACCTCCCACTAGACCAGGTTGCTCAAAGCCCCATCCAGCCTGGTCTTGGTTACTGAAATCCCAGGATGCTCCGGGACGGGGCATCCACAACTTCTCTGGGCAACCTGTTCTAGTGTCTCACCACCCTCACAGTAAAGAATTTCTTCCTAATATCTAATCTAAATCTCCCCTTTCAGTTTAAAACTGTTACCCCTCATCCTAACACTACAATCCCTCATAGAGTCCCTCCCCATCTCTCTTGTAGGCCCCCCTTTAGTCCCAGCCCCGAGGTGTCTTTCCCGGGGGCGGCTCCACTGAGGCAAAGCCCCACCAGCAGCACCACACACTGGCTTTGCCCGCTGCTCTCGTGGGTGGGAAGGAGCTGCCTGAGCAGTTGGGGCAGGGCTGATTTTCACTGGTGCTTTTTCCATGCTCCAGGAGCTCAGGAGTAACAGATGGCAGCGTTTATTGCGTTGCGGCGGTGTCTCCTGCCAGCTTCACGTTGATCCAAGCCCGGCAGTGCAGGACAATCCCTCCCATTCATAAAACCCTGGGATTTTTATTGTTTCCATTGACACTTGGGTTTCGAATGATACTGATTTATGCTCATGGACGTCTTGGTGATCTTGTGAAAAATAACACGGTAGCATGGGGTCAGGGGCAGGGAGGCAAAACCATTTATCTTTTTGCTCCAGTTCTCTCCCAAGCTGGGCGTGAACTATGTTCTGCAGTTAATGATGAAGTGCTGAGGCTGCCAGGACATTCTGCTTACCCAACAAAAGGAACAAAGCACATCTTTTAGCAAAAAGCAGTATTTTTTTGTATCTGAAAGGCTAATGGCGCCCACAAAGCACTAAGGCTTTGAAGTTGGTGTTCAGGGGAAAGTTAAGTGCATGCAGCAGTAAAGCTAACTGACAGCTTTAGAAGCAGGGACACCTTAAAAACCTTCTCAAATAGAACAGCAATGCATATAAACTGTCCCGGATAGGGCTTTCATCTCTTCATGTGCTATTATATTAGTCTTGTATCTGGATTTTTCGCTTACAAGGAAGAAAATGACTTCTGCTGCCATTGCTTTTTAAGCAGAAATTAAAGATTATATTAACCGTATACAAAGTGCGGAGGCTCATTTCAAGTGTTTTCTCGGGGATTGCTTGAAAGAAAAACATCCTCTTCCACAGTGCATAGGTCTAACTCCTGCTCGTAGCTGTGGTTACAGCTACAGTAAATGACTGTCAGAATAAAATGCTGTTATGGCACAGTGCTTACACTACCCCTTATGCAGCTACAGCACAGTTATAACCTAAAGTCCTGGTGAATGGGGACTGTATATGTCCAGACCAAAAGGGTCTTGACAATATAATATGATTTCTCAGTACTAAAGCTGAGAGTGTGCCCTGTATTTCATAAACATATGAATCAGTATCTTCTGGCACGGTAATTCAGAAACCCTGGGTCATCAGGCTTCTCAGCGGGTAGTAGTGGCTTTGGATGAAGCTGGTATTCCCTGAAATGTCCTGGCACCTTGCAGGAGGCGGTGCTCGCTGCCTCGCAGCACCTCACTCCCCCTCCAGAAGTGCCCACCTCCCAGAGGTGGGACAACTGAGAAAGCTGCTGCCCCCCACAACATGATAAATACCCGCATCCCACTCATTCGGCATCCGGCGCGTGGTCCCTGCCTCTACCGTACCTGTGGATCCAACCCTCTGCTAGCCAAGCCCTGCCCTCCTCTGTGCCCCGAGCACTTTGGGTCATGAATTTAATTACCTGGCCTCAGGTAGCTGCAGTGGAGCTACACAGCCCTCTAACGCCTACCATGGAGGGATAATAAGTAAAATTAAATATGATTTATGATTTCCACAAATATGACATATTGCTTACCAAGTATTATTAAATATAATTTTCAGTTTACATATTGACAAACTAACATTGTTTTAACTTCACTTTTTTCAAGTAAGTGTAGATTTGAAATTTAATTCACAATCATGATGGCTTACTTTGAGGTTACCATAGCGTACGAAAATAGCATGAACTGAATAAACACTGACAGATAATATTCAAACAACTCTTGTTTGCTCTCAAAGTCCTCAAGACAGTTGGAGGTCTAGAAGAATGAAAGTCACAGCTGACCGCCTTGAACCAGGGTTTTATGGAGGAGGTGTACCAGCTTTCGGCAGCAGCTGCCTCTTCTCCAGGCACAGAAGGAATATCCGCTTTGCTCTGCTTTAGTTGTTTAAAATCCTTGACTAACGATAAGGCTTTCAGCAACCAAGCCATTAATTTCCAGTGCAAAATGTAATTTGAGAAGAGTAAATGATACACATGAAACAAATTTACTGTAGTTTTAAATTTCTGCGCTTTTATTAAATCCCACTTTCCATCCAGAAACAGCAGGATGCAAAAACGAGTTGGGTCTTTCAGTTTTCATTTGCTGTTCTCTGTCATACAAAACGAAGAACCTGAACAGGGTGTGTTAAGTTGCGTATCGGCTTAAATATGTTCACCGTGTGTCCTCCTGGACAGCAAAAACAAATGCCAAATTCTGAGCAAAGACCATATACAGCTCCAAATCAACACATCTTCGTGGCTAGCCATCAGTGAGGCCTACCTCTCCCTAGCAAAAGGATCAAAGAGAAGAAATGCAGAACAAGATGCAAATCAATTATTTAAAGGAAAGTGTCTTGCTGCCAATTTATATTGCAATTAAAGCCACTGATTATAAATCCCTTTGGTTGCAATGAGTCTATTCATATGCCCCAACCCCTGAAGATGCCTCTCACTGTCTCCCACAGCTAGAAGTCACAGAAACTTTGAGGGAAAAACAATCAATCACCCTTGAGCTCTCTGACATGGAATAAATCTGAAGACCAAATCTGAAGGAGGACCTGCTGGCTAGGCAGGGCAGCCAAACTGGGCTTCATGAGAGGAAATGTTCTTGCTGTAGGAGTGGGCAGGCATAGTCATGCCACTTCTCACAGCTTAAGGACCTGGTATGAAAATGTTCCTGTGCCAAAAGGTTGTGCCATTGCAATATATGCCCTGACTTTAATTCTCTGAGGCAGAGATACGAGCTGTGGTCCCTCTGGAAGGGATGACTGAAGAGGTATGTAAAATGCCCTTGGTGCTCCTTCTCCTGTGCGACAGGAATTATGCATGAGGTGGTATCTGCTCTAAGGTTCCTCATTCCCCACAGAGATTTCACAGCCTGCTTGTTACCAAATGCAGTCTCATAAATTATAAAGAGAGAAGTTTCCTCCTGGATGAGAAAGAATAAATGGCGCTTCGTGGTATTCAAAACATTGTAGGAATCTTTCTAACCATGCAGAGCTTTGCTGAATGGGCAGATTCATTCAGATTTCATTAAATCCTTTTAGAAACTTGCGGTCCCTCTTCTGACTTGCACCACTGTATGCAGAAACCAGTCCCACGCTGCTGCTTTGTTCATCAAAAGACCAAGAGATGCTGAAGTACTCTGGAGACTTTTAGTGATTGCAGAATACTGCTGGGTCTCAAGGGGACCATCTCACCTGACCTGCTGGTGTTTCCCATGGTGTTTATCCCTCTGATTTTGCAGCCGCAACGACTCTGTACATTGCCCAGTGGCTGCCCTGAAACACGACGCTCTCCTGGAGTTTTACCTGGGTCACCAAGAGCTTCACGAACCTGTCCCAACTGTTGAATTCATCACAAACTGAAACCAGAAGAATTTTGCCTTGGTTTGAGAAGCAGCAGGTGCTTGTGAATAATTTGGATAAGGCTGTCTGTAGAAAGCCATTTTTCAGCCAAGCTACTGAAAGAGAACTTTTAAAATTCCATTTTCCCTTTAACAATGATGAGGTGAAATAGCCGTCACCTACAGTTCCTGCTGAACTGCTCCTTCAGATACTGGGGAAGCAGCAAGAGAGTAACTGCTGTGTTTTAAGGGAAGTGTTGCTTGTTTGCCATCAGTGAATAAGGAAATCTTTAAGATAATGGAAGAGCATCAACCCTAAAGCAATACAGTACCTTTCCCTGCACTACATTATTATTTTCTTTGGCCCATCTTCCATTTATTTCTAAGGATTGTCTGATCTAAATAAACAATTCAAACTCTTTCACATCTATATCCCATTCCCATTTACTCTTTGGTATAAGATATTTTATGTGTTTTAGGCTTTTTTTTTATCAGTGATGTAGAGTTACTATTTAGCCATTCAGCTCCTATCATCTTTTAACCATCACTCAATTACAGTGTGATTATTAGATTCCCGCAGGGTAGATTTTGCTAAGTATGTTTGACTTTTCGCATTTGAAAAACAAACCTCTTTGCAATATTATCTTCCTTTTTTTCCCCCTTTTTTTTTCTTTCTTTTTTTTTTTTGTGATGAAGCAGCCTGTGGTGCCAATACAAATGCTGTGACATTTATAGCAGTTCAGCTGGGAACACGCTGCCTGCCTGTTCCTTTTATACCTAATTTGCTGATGATTTCCAACAGCGTAAGAGCACAAGCAAGCACTCTGTTTGATAGCAGTGGCTGCTGGTGCCCTTTTCTTTTTTTCTTTTTTTTTTTTTTTTTTTTTTTTACCCCTTATCTAATTTTGGCAGGACCACAGTTCCCGCTCTTAAACCTGATAACAGGATCAGCGCACGGCCCAAACCTGCAGCAAAAGGCTTTGGGACCACTTAGGCAGGGTGTCTCAGTCCAGCACATGCCGAAACGGGGTCATCTTCTGACCCCTGGCAGTGTCCTTTGGTCACGGTGAGTTGCTGGGTGCCCAGAGCCCTAATAATCCCTGTGTTTACTATTGCTATTGGCGTGTCTGATCTTCCTTGCTGACTCCCTTTGTTTCCACTTTCCTGATTTGAAAATGGTCTCAAATCCTAAATAAGAACTGCCACTTAACCAC
This sequence comes from Rissa tridactyla, assembly GCF_028500815.1. NCBI lineage: Eukaryota > Metazoa > Chordata > Aves > Charadriiformes > Laridae > Rissa > Rissa tridactyla. Next base: position 177,780,914 of record NC_071466.1, read on the forward strand.
AGTGATTTACCAGGCTACTCTCTATTTGTGGTTTCCATGGCGCAACCCTTAATGTGCAGAGCAATGCCGGGAGAGAACTGGGAGGGTCACAGATCTGAAGGCAAGAAAGGACCCTTAGACGTAGCACAGTTGCCTGCAGGCAACAGATCACCACATTTTGTTTGATTGTCCATATATTGAACTAAATAACTTGTGTTAGACTAAAGCACATCACGCAAAAAGGCACCAAATCTTCAGCTGATGCCATCAAGAAGTGAAGAAACCATTTGTATCTCAACCCTTTGATAATCACCCTTCTATTTGAAAAATACATTTGTGTAAAAAATGCATTTGTTATTACTGCTACCTAAAACTGATCCTTATTATCTATTGATAATTTGAATATTACCACTGAAACCTTTATCTGAATTAGTACCTTCTTAATACTAGGTATTCTGAAACCCTACAGAAGCATTGTCTACAGATTTTGGCAAAGAAATGACATTTTTCTTGGAGCTTTTGGCAATTTTTCTGTCTTCCAATTATTTGGTGGGTCTCTTCCGCAAGTTAATTTTATTCTGTAAGAAATGTAGTCGCTAACTCGACACAGGTTTCCAGGATCGCCTCACCACTGTTGTATATAAGCATTTGTGTCACTGTGTTGCTCACTATTTTCTTGTCAATATACCCATATATCTTTTTTTTGTGTGTCACATGCATTTTTTTTGGCATATATTTTTTTTGGTCATGTATCTATTTTTTTGTTCTGAGCACTCCAGTTGTACTGCTTGTTCTCTCTTAATTCGCAAACGCTAGACAGGGTTGTTTTTTTCCAGGGTCCTATTTCCCACCATGCGGATCCAGCCAGCACTCCTCCTTCCTAGATGCGTGGTTTTGCATTGCCTTGTATTAAAATACTTCTTGATTGGGTGACTTGAGCTGAGCAAGTGCCCCAGCTCACTCCCCATGATTGCTGTATCATGGCATTTCCAACCCGGGTATTTTCCACATATCGGCTTTGCGGTGCTCTTGTAATTGCTTTCAGGTGCTCAGCGAAACCACCGCCTTGGTCCTACACTGACTGAGTCAGAACTCCGGCAGTTCACTTCACTACTGTTCCTCATTGTTAATCAGTGAGGTCTTAATCCACTGGCTCTGTCCTGTCTTACGTAGTGGGGACTTTTTGTTGATGTTGGTGGGGGTTTTTCTGAGATAACACCCAGCTAGCCTGTTATAATGACTATGGGTTAGAAGTCTGTCATGTGTCCACAATTGCCTTTTATCAGCCAAACTTGTAAACTGGAAAAGGGAAAGATGTGTTAAATAATGCCAGTTTGTTCTTAAAAAACATTGGTGTCAGTGATTAAATGTACATCTTCTTGATCACTGAATTGCACATCAAGCTTCTCCATAGTTTCACCAGCCAGCCAGTCTATAGCTTTCAACCAGTGACCTCCTACTTGTCCTGTTCAATTAGCACATCCCCGTCTTGCTATAAATTTTCTGTAATTCCCCTGCTACTTAAGAGGCTACCAAAAAATCATTCCCTTCTCAGCCAGCTCTTTTGGGACACTTCGGATGCACAAGATGCACTCTGCTCCTGTTACAGGAGCCAGCATCCTGCATCTTCCAAAACTAGAGAAAAAGCACTTTATTGAATGTTTTTGCCCTTTTTTGTCTCATTTGAAACATTCTTCTGTCTCCAGCTATTGGAGGTCCTCACTTATTTTCAGTTCTTTTTTTTAAAATATTTAATAATTTTCCTTGGACAAATGGTAGATTCCCACAGCGAGAAGACGCATCTATCCGGCATTAGCCATGAGACCTACCAGGATCGGCTGTCCTCTGAGTTTCTGGAAAATCCTAGCCCATCACTCATGCAGCTATGGAGTGATGGGACTGAAGTTGTATTGTTTTGGGGTGGGTGCAGCTGTGATGGGAAGCTGTGTAAGGTTCCCCCTTCCCTATAACCTGACGGTTGTGCTAAAGGAAGGCCGGAACCCGGTACCCACTTCCTTCCCTGCGCCTGCCCGCTCACTCTACTTCTCACTTTTCTTTGGAAGCTGCAACAGCAACTTTGTGCTTTACAAGCGTGTGTTCATTTGAGAGGCTTCCAAAGCATCCTGCAGCTTTTCCAACCTGCTCAGACTTGGAGTCTCCTTGTATGACAGCCTTTTGAAATGGCCACAAATATGTTTTCTTGCGACCCATTCATGTATTAAATACTCATCTCAATGATGAAATGCTCACCCGGGTCTCTCTTAATGAACAAGTGTCAGATGTTTAGCACCAGTAGACTTTACTGCTCAAAGGCGCAGGCTTCTTGGAGCTCCTCTCAGTCACTTCCAGCTCTGTCTGACTGAAAGTAATGGGGAGGGGGGCGAGGGAAAGGAAGAGACTGTTCCTGTCAATGGCATTCCAGCTGGTTTGTATATAAAACCTTTCCAGGACACCCAAAATGCTTCATTGACCATTTGGATGTCATGTTCTAAATAAAACCAATTATTTGGTTGACATCTACAACCCTGCTGAGGTATGTGATAATGGTGCCCCTTGTCCACTAAGACAAACACAGGCATTCTCCCCGCAGCCAGCAGCCAAGCGGCCCTCGCCAGCCTCGGCGGCGGAAGAATGCACCCCTATTCCCTGCCGCTTTCTCTCTCTGCCTGCCCGTCCCGGCGAGCCAAGCCCATGAGAATACCCTGGCATAACATCCTGGCAAGAACCATAATTTTTATGTTGCTTTTGGGTAAACTTCAATGACTCATCCTCTATTCATGCTCATCTATGGTTGGCTTCTTTTTTTTTTTTTTCCATTTTTTTTTCTTCTAATGTTCTGATCTGCCAAGCTGCGAGCAGTTTGCTTAACAATGCGCAATGCTTGCAGAACAGATGGGCTCTTTTCTTCCACCCGGTGGCATGCAAAAATGAAATTTTATCAATCAAACTTCAGTCTGTGACATTTCATTCAAAATGGTTGTTTTAACAGCTACTTTGCCACCCACCAGCTCTGTTGTATTTCCTTCCGCATCGGATACAACTTTACAACAAACTTGGCATTTAGCAGCCATCAGTCTGCATTGCAGCCGTACCTCCCACAAGATCATCTCAAATTGCCCTCAGGTACAAACACATACTTAGAGAAAGCTCCCGCCCTTGAAAATTTACAGTTTAGGCAAGGAAAGTGGTTGGTCAAGCTTAGTAGCAGCTCTGGTAATGGATACCCAGGTCCTCAAGCTCACTGTAGAGTTGACTCCACTGTCTGACTCAGGGCTGATGCAAACTCACCGTTATTCAACCTATGAACTCTACTTAAATTCAGACAAAAGATCTGAGGGAAATAGCAGTTTGCTTTTCCATATGCCATTTCATGAATAGCCGACCAAAAAGATGAGTAGCAAGAGAAGGAACGCTTCACGCTCTGCTGCTCCACTTGTTCAAAGACCGCCTTTCCAGAGGGTGGACTGGTGTCATTTTTTTCCCTGAAACTTTGCTTGCTACCATTAGGAAATAAACAGAACATCACTCAAATGCACACTGTGCACCTATACGAAATACCGAGGGGAACAGCTAAAATCAGAGCTAGCCTAGGGCAGCATGACTACTCAGGAAGTTAGATTTGGGACTGCTGTGGTGACTGTATTCCATACGCTCAGCCCAAAGTGCTCTGGAAGCCTTTATTGCCATCTGTGCAAGAAGACAGTGTTCACTCCTTGGTTGCCTGAAAGACTTATTTCCCTGTAGGTAAAAGAAAATGGATGTAACAGCTTGGACATTCCTATACGGAGCTGGTGGAGCTCAGCTTCTTGATGCTGTTGATGCCTGTCACAATGCTTGCCTAGAGCAAGATCAGCACATGGACATGCCAGGCTTTTGCAAGCTTTAAAGATGGATTAAAGCAGAATATTCACAAAGGCTAATTAAGCGACAGCAGCTGCTGTTCACAGGTCGGTCTGCAGGCAGTGGAGGGACGGGAGCTCCCCCAGGAGCGACTCAAGGCACCTCCCTGCATTAAACTCTTGTTCTGGATCACCTGCTGGGCCAGCCTCTGCTCCCCTCGCAGATGCACCTCTCCACCAGTTCACATCGCTCGCCTTTCCAGCTGCGTCCCCTGGGCTCCTCTGCTGCCACTGGGGATCCGGGCCAGGGGACATTGCTGGAAAATCTATTGTGGGTGGAAGGATAAGCATGTTGTAAATGGCTTCGCAGACTCAAACGGGGTTTGATCTTTCCAATTATGAAACGCAGCTTGCTAAATTCTGGGTTTTGAAATTTACTGCTAATACTTTAAAGTGAAAAACAATAACCATATGGGATTACTAGCAAGTCACAAACCAGGTTATGATGAGCTGCTGGCTTTGTCAGTTCCCAGCTGCTACTTTGATAAATCACCAGGGGATTTCCTCACTGGCTGGGCTGCTGGCTATCCCGGGCCGAATACAGCAAACAAGAAGTTTTGTATTAGATTTTATGGGCTGGAGCCTTCAGCATGCCGAGTCCCCTCTGAGCCGCCTGAATGTGAACCAACAACAAACTGACTCCACCGAATCCCTGCACTTATGGGGATAGAGCTCCTTGGGGGCACAAAAATGGTGGGGACACTGTTCCAGATCTGGATTTCAGACACACGTCCTCCGGCACAGAGAGGGAGGAGGAAGGGAGATGTGTGGGAACAGGGCTCCTCTGTGCCCCATCCTCTGCCTGCTGGTTTCCTCTGAGCCCCAGTTACGGCTGCAGCAGAAGCTACAGGCTTATAGATGCTCTCACCGCTCCCGGGGCCAGTGGGCCGTTACCTACGGATACACATAAGCACATTTACCGATATATACACCTAACCAGGATCAGAACTGAGATCTTACGTGCCCTCTGACACAGAAAGCATGGGAGCCAGCCGATTGCTGTCGTGCCCTTCGCCCACGAGAGCCGTATCAGGCTTTGCCCCTTGCAGCGCCTGGTGCTGTCGGCAGCAGTGAGCTCACCCGCACAGCCCCGCCGGACTCAGCGCAGGGAGAAGCCATGTGGTGGGCTGTACGCAGCTCAGCATCTCGAAATTAATTTGCCTGTGGTTCTGCTGACACCTTCTGATTATGCTGCCACCCCGGTAAAATAAAGGGTGCACTGAAATCAATTTCCCACCCCCTACTCCACTGCAGATAGAAGACAAAAGATATATTGCTAATTAAAATGTTCTTATCTGCTGGAAAGCAGTTTGTAGGATTGATTTGAATAAAACTGATGATGCAGCCTACTCGGATCACTGGGAAATGACCTCTCTATTATAAAGCCCCAGAATAACATAGCAAAGCAATCTTGATTTCCTAAAATCTATCAAAGGAAGAACTTCTCAGTTAGCTACAGCATATAATATGGATACTCCTGAAATGTCCTCTGCCTAATGAACAGCTGATATTGGCTAACCTCGTGGAAATAAGAGAGAATTAGTACCAGCTGCAAAATGCATTCACTGGATAGTGAAACTGGCAGTTGGTATTATGCCTGCTATAAATATTTTTAATTAAAAATTGTTTTCTGTCTCTTCAATTGGTATAATAGCAATGATGCTTACTGAGAGTTACTGAAGATGTAATAGGATTCCCCTTCGTGTATAGCAGAGCTATTTATTCTGCCGTAATTTTGCTATAGTGGAAATCTGCATAATAATGTCTGGATTCTAGTACAAGAGAAAAATAGACCGAAGGGAGTGTTTTATCTGTGTTTCAGAATAACGCACATGAGCACTGTTGCAAATTTCTAAAGAAAAGCCGTGTTCAAACTCTGGTTGCTCAGGTATGACTTTAAAATGATTTTAACAACCTTTTTTTTTGGAAATTTCAGCTTCGTTCCACAGCCCTGCGGCCCCTTTGAGAAAGGGTCTGCGCTTTGCAGGTTTGCAGGGAGCAGCACAGCAGATTCCCTTCTCCTTTCCCCATGACACACTCGCTATGGAAGGGCCAGGAGCGGTGCCAGCAGAGGGTACTCGGGTGCTGCCCCAGGCCCAGGGCAGACCCGTGCCTCCGGGTGACGAGGGACACCTCCTCCTTTGGGGAGCCAAGAGCCATTAGACCAGCTCTGCCCTGGCAGGCACGGCCCGCGACAGACATTACCTAAATAGGATGGACACGGAGACAGCTGGAGAAATCTCTGTTAGCCGTCCCCGCTGGGCCTTTGGGAACGTGTGATTGCTCTCCGCACTATGTCGCAGACTTTCTAAAGCAGACAGGAGCGATCGCTTTCTAATCCCCGCTTGACTCTCTTCCCCTCTGAGGCTTCGGAACAATATTCTGATTTAGGCATTTCCTCCCACCACCTTCCTCAGCCCCCTGCCTTCATCCTCCCTGGCTTCCGATACATCTACCCCTGACAGCACTTGCCTTCACCCTCCCATTTTTATTCTCCCATGTATATCTCAGAGGTCCTGGTGCAGCTTGCCATGGTATGGTGTTGGTTTTCTGACAACTCCCAGAGGCCCAAGTCAAGACAAAAGCCTCATTCTGTCAGTCACTGTATGAATACATGATTAGGCGCATCCCTGCTCCAAAGACCTTTTGATCTAAACCTGCTGCTTTGATTTCATAATGATACTAAATTCCTTTCCCAGTTTGGCTCTCGTCCCTTTCTTGTCCGCAAATTGACAGCAATTTTATTGTAGCGGGTTTTTCCCCAGACAAAGCTATTGTCTTTTCTATCCATTGGTTCTTCCTTCTTACCCTGGGTTCTTCCTTCTGCCCCAAATTATCTTTGCTTTTCTTTTCCCACTAGCCCTTTCAGATGCTTTTATAGTTTGCAATCCTCTCATTTTCCAGCTCCTTGTTCCTCTTAGGGTTCAGCACATGCTCTCCTCTCTGCTGTCTTTCAAAGGGATGCCCTTGCTCTCACAAACTCAGTTATCCCTTAGCTAAGCTGAATTTGTGATGGGGGCTGTTACCTTTTCTTTTCATGCCTAACTTCAAAAGTGTCTTCCTGGTAGCTACATCTGAAAGCTCTGCCATTGGGTCAGTGATATACCTCTCTATTTCTTGCCAAATCTTCCTCCTGTCTCTCCAGCCTCAAAGTATAAACAGATGTCTAACTGTGTGAGTATTTGCTTTTTCTTCTAGGTTTCAGCCCCGCTGACAGTGAAGGTGAGCTGTTATTCATCAATCATGTCCTTGTGGCAAGATGCAGATTTGTTATCTGGTGAAAAGACAGCTCAAAAAAACGGGAATTAGCATATGATCCTGTAATGATACACCAAGTCTCTTTCTTTCTTTTGAAATTCATGTTTTCGACTCCCACTCACCTGTTCTCACCTATGACAAACTGCCTGCTTGGATATTTCCCCAGCTCTCCATGGAGAAGGCAGCAGCACCACTGCGGTATAGTTCTTGCCTGTCCGGGTTTGAGATGGGCACCATTACCTTCATCTATCAGCACCTCTGCAGATCACTGGATTCGACAGCAAAGACGAGAATGAAACAAAAGCAGAGGAGTGACTTACACTACTGCCCAGAGAGAGAAAGGGAAAGGGAGGGGGAGAGAGGAAAGAGAAATGAAGACCACAACCCCATCTGCCTGGGGGCACAGAGGTCATGTTAAGCAGATAGGGATTGAATCAAAAGGGATGTTTCTGGAGGTGGCTGGGCAGGGGGAGTTTCTGTTTGATTACTTTAATTCTGTCAGTCTACCTCCCAGTGTTGGGTCACTCAAAGACATAATTTTGTTCCAATGATGAAAGATGTCTATATTAATAGAAAAAGGACAACATATTTTTGACTATTTTTTCTCCATACAGTCCAATTTATAGGTTTTGGTGGGCAGTTTGAACTGTATTTTGACCACTTGAAATAGCTGATAATTTAAGAGCCAGCCACACCAAGAGAAGCTCTCACTTGCCTGTGTGCCTGTTTCCTGCCCTGTTGTAAACTAGAAGAATTAAGAGCACCCTAAGCCAAGATAAATTTGAAATACAATTCTCCAGTTCTTTGAATCAAAAGGCAGTATTGATTATTTAATTATTCAGAAATGATGCAGATGCTGAGCACTTTACTACAGATTAATGACTGTCCCAGAGCAGTTAATGGCCCTTCTCACTGCCATCAACACAAGCTGCTTATTAATCCCTGGAAAATGGCTTGCATAACAATCATAACCTGCTGTTAAAAGTTTATAAATAGATAAAAGTGTCACATGGATTTACGAGTGCTGAGGCTGAATGGGATCTGTGTGGCGTTTGTAGTGAATGAATGCCATGTGCATGAGCTCATCTGATTGCTTGAATTATCACAAAATCCCAAGTTGCCCTTTTGGATTGGAAAATGGCATGCAAGAAAGTGCCAAGTGGCTCGAGTCCTATCTACTGACTGGGAAATAATTACTTTGCTGAATAATAAAGAGGCACCTTCATTCTAGGAGCAGTGCTCTGCCCTTTTGGTATCATATAGCCTGAAACGCACGTAAGGGAGGCTGCACGGCTGGGCTGTTTCATTCCTTTGCCGTGTTTTTAAGAGGAAAAAACTCTCACACATATAGACACACACAGAGCTCACTCAGGTGCCCCCAAAGCCCAGCAACGGGTTCAGCAGGCATAGGGGTCTTGCTAGGCTGGGATATGTATTATTCAAAGGTCTTCAAAGGAGCCCTTCGCACCTGGGTCTCTCTGTCCCATACTGGGCTGTAATAACAATGAACACGGGACATGCTGCCAGTAAAAGTTGCTTTCAGAAAACACGTTGCCTTTGGGTGCTGGCAGGGCTGGGAGGGTGCGCAGACCCCAGAGCCCAGGGCGGTTGAGGGCAGGGAATCGCAGGGACACTGCGTCGCACCAGCCGTGGGGTAGCTGTGCCCTGCCACCACGCTGGCACTTGCGCTGCCCCGTCTGCCTGGGAGCTCCGCTGCCAAATCAGCGTGCAGGGGACCCCGCTCCTGCAGGGATGCAGCACCCCCACCACGGCACAGCCCAGCCGGAGTCATCTGGGCACCAGCCTTCAGTCCCTTGTCCCCTTGGCAGCCACTGTCCCCCCGGCTAGCTGTCCTCACCCTCCTAACCCCGCCAGACAAGCAGTGGCTGGTTATTGCATTTGAGTGGTGACTAATAAAAATGATATAAACATGCTGTTGTCTGGAGCCAGTGAAGGCTGCCTGGAGGAGTGGAGTGGGTCTGTGGGAGCATCCTGTCCCTACCAGGAATTAGGGAAGTGGCTTCCCCATATCTGACCAGACCACAGATCCCGAGGTAAGAGGAAAGATGAGAAATTACCGTCTCCTTCAAAGAATCAGACAGGAGGGGACGTGAGGGACCTTCCTGAATTACAGCTTCCAAGTCTGTTAGCCTGACTGCCTCTGTTTTCTATTACTTTTAGGGGACCTGTCTTGATTGGGCAAGGACATGCTTCAGCGAGGCACTGCACCACAGAGGGTTGTCCACCCTTTGAATTGGACAAGTTGGGTGCAAGGAGGCCTCAGTCCCTTGCTCCTTACACCATGCACCGTGTACCTCTCTCCTTCTCTGGTGCAGAGGCTCGGGGGGCTCAGTGCCCCCCCCACGCAGCAGCAACCGGCGCAGGGGCCACACTGTAGGAGAGGAGCGGGCACACAAGCGGGCTATCGCTGCCACTGCAGAGGTGTGAGATGTATACCCAGAACAGGCGCACTGCTCGAGAGTCTCCACTGTGGGTTGGAGAAAAAAAAGGTGTATCTCACCAGAGACGACTTCTCTGACCTTCAAAACTGCTCATAGACAGAGAGCGCACTGCTGCAAAGATCCTCTGCCTCACCCACCACGTTGGCCATGCCACCTCCTCCCTGCACCCTTGGGTTCCCTGTTCTCTCTCACCGCAGCCTGTAATTTGTCTTTGCGCTCTCCACGATCCATGGCCTGCAGCTTCTCTACCTCTCCCATGTCATCCCGGTCATGAAGCTGATTCCCACCGCTGAGCGCTGCCAGCACGCCCCTTCCGCAGCCCACTCCTGTCTGGGTTGCATCCTACATACAGACTTGAAACAAGCGCCAAACCTATCTAATTATCCTCCCTCAAGCTCTTCCCAAATCTGCCTTGCTGTGCTTCCACAACACCTGGACAGTTTTCAGGTGAGACGTGCCCCATGCACTTCGTGCGCTACCTCCCCGAGCAGAAAAATGCCCCCCCAGGTCCCCCCAGCCCTGCCTTCCCGTCGAACGGGTGGATGTCTACACCCAGGCAGGACCCCCATGTAGCTGCCTGAGGGATACCAGCCCAGTAAGCAGCCCCAGAAAACTTCTGTGCCCAAGAGATGAGAGAGGCAAAGTTGCCTCCCTGTGCTGGCCCAGGGGCACTGCACCTCCCAGTCAATGGCACACACCATCCAGAGCCCGGTGCCAGGCAGGGCAGGAGCAGGACCCCAGCCTCCCCCCGCAAGGCAGGGCTGCGCGGGCAGAGGGGAGCACCTTCCCCATCGCCCCCATCTCTCCCCATCTCCTCCCTCAAGCAGAAGCCACCGGGCGGGCGGCAGCTCCGCTTGGGGTGCTCCACTTCGCGCAGCGGTCACTGCCATCTAGCGGGACCGGGGATGGATAACCGACCACCTCAAACAGCTGGAGGGGACCCACCAGCACCCCTCTGCTGCCGGGCCCGCCGCATTCCCTTTCCCGCTTGTTTTTCTCCATGTTATCCTCCGAGCAGAAGGTGGATACTCAATGTGCCGTTTCATCCCACCAAGGGATGCTCCGTCCTTCGTCTGTCCTTCGCCTGTCCTTCGCTGGCCCACAAGTGCTCCTGTCTGAAGGAAGTAGACAGGGAGAATTTAAAACAAATGGCTAAAAATATGCACCGACTCGATGGCAAACTTGCAGGCAGAAGGGATCCTGCTGCCCTGTTCATTGTGGGAGATGGGGCTGGCGGAGGGCTGGGAGATGGAGCAGGCTAGGAAAGACAGCAGTCAGGTTCAAAGAAAAGCTTTTGGGGGTCAAAATTGATTCTTTAATTCATATTGTATTTATGTGTAGATGATAGTAATATCTTTCTCATCATGATGGCAATTAAACACCCCAGAATGCAGGCTTTTATGAACAGGTCTGACAAACACCTGCCAAGGACAATGGCCATGCTCCCTCAGAGATACAGGTGTTTTCACTCTTAAAGACCTCTTCCAGTTCTTCTCTCCATTGGCTTTAAATGGTCCCCATAAAAGAGTGAAGGAGGCACGCTCTTCCATTTTTACTGAAGAAAAAGCCCAGTAACAGGTATAGGAAGGGGGAGGGAAGAAGATGCAGAGCATCCCCCAGAGAACCTTAAATTACATTATTCAGCTGAATAAAGGGGTCTCACCAGGAACACGTTTTCTTTAGTTATGAGCCACTGAAGTACTTCAAGTATTTATCAATGTACTTCAGTTTACATTTTGATGATGCTGGTTCTGTTTTTCCTTTGTGTTGCGTAACAGCAACAGGAAATTCGAAGCTGAAGAACGCGGCTAGAAAACATGTTTCACATGAAAGAGGAAGGAAAGAAGATGCTTGCTATATGCCTCCCATCTCAGCTGTGGCATTAAATTTCTTAGACTCTGTCGTGTAGGTGCTGCAGAGCCACCCTGGGGAGGCGGAAGATGTCTCCGGCAGTGTGACCACCCACCAGACCCTTGTTGGCTTGCGACAGACCGTGCTGCGTTCACAGGAGGCACTTTTACCCTGGTGCAGGCACACCTTGAGATAAAGTAATGCAGATGGAGCGCTGTGGGACTTCTCCGTGCTCGCAAGCAGCAAGAAGGCCTTCGTATCCGACGCGCGGCCTGCAACACCGGTGGCACAAGACCCCCACAGCAGAGGCCGGCCCTGCTCCTCGTTGGGAGGCACAGCAGGCATCCCTGTTTGCTCGCACTGGCTTTATTTTCACCCCTGCGCTCCCAGGGAAGGACAACCCCATAAGAAACCGCATGTTGTTCTGAACACAAACGGCTGGGCCACTCTCTAGCCCTCGGCAGCCCGTCGCAGCCTTTCCCCTCCGAGACTACAGCTCCCAGCGTGCACCGCGCACCCGCCCCCTTCCGGCTCGCAGCGCTTCCGGTGCCGGGTGAGCGCTGTCGGCGCGCGGGGAGACATGGCGGATCCACCTGAGGTGGCCGAGGCAGAGGCCGGGGCGAAGCAAAAAGAGAAGCCAAAAAACAGAAACAAAAAGAAAGCGGCGACAGGTGCGGTTGGGTTGAGGGTCCGTGCGGGGCTGGCAGCCAGCTGGTCCGGGAGGCCCTCGGGATGAGGGTCACCCTCCCGGTGGCCCCGGGCCTGCTGTCCCGCCGGTTTCCTCAGACAGCCTGGGGCTGAGGAGCTCGGCCGCGATGTCGTGTGAGCGGAGGGGCAGCGTGAGGGAAGGCAGGCTGCTTTCCGGCCTGCGGCGATGGGGTAGGATAGAGGCGGTTGTTGGGTGCGAGGTGGGGGCTTGTGGTGGTGCTTCTGTCCTCGCAGTGCTCTGGTTGCTCGCCTCGGCCTGGTATGTCTTGTTCTCATATAATATCCTGTCCACAATGCATATCTCAGTTGTGGAACTGATTTTTTTTAAAATAAATAACTTAAAGCAGTAACTTCTTTAAGGTCAGAAGATATGCCAAGTGCATTCAACAGAGCATTAACCAGAACTTTGTGTTTATTTGTGCTTTTGTTTATTGTAGATTTTGTAGTCAAACAGGGATGAGAAGTAATAGCCACTGATGAAAGAGGAGGAAAAAAACAACTTTTTTTTTTCTTTTTATACCTATAACAGTCGATGAATCTGAACTTCTTACTGTGCCAGATGGATGGAAAGAGCCAGCCTTTACAAGAGAAGATAATCCTAAAGGGCTGCTGGAAGAAAGCAGTTTTGCAACATTGTTCCCCAAATACAGAGAAGCGTACTTGAGAGAGTGCTGGCCACTCGTCCAGAAAGCCTTGGGTGAACATGTATGCATACTTACTGATTGTGATACTATGTCTTATCTTTTGGAAGATACAGGTGTTACTTAAGCTTATAAAAATTGTGCAAGTTGCTTTTCCGATATTGTATTTGTGTATATTTCTACTGTGCTTGCATTTAGAATTGGTAGTGTCATTTTTTTATTGTCATCGAAATCAGTGAAGGCCCCTGCAGCCAGGCTTGTAGTTCTTTACAGATGCTGTCAGCAAAGCTCTCTCCAGCAGTGTCTCCTCATCCAGATGCTCCCAACTTTGTTGCGCTGAATTGAAGGAGAGGAGGGAGGTGGTAGTTTGGGCCTTGTGACACATGTATTCAGTCTTTTGTGTGTGTGTCTGCATGTTAATTTCCTCAAACTGAAAGTCACTTCAGGAAATTCGGAAAATGGATGTGCATCAATACGTAGCATTCTGTTTGTTAGCTGCTTACTGCCAAAGATGAATTCTGAGGTTTTTATTTAGAGATTGATTCACTGTTTCTTTTTAAATATTGCAGTTTGTGAATGCAACGCTGGATCTAATTGAAGGAAGCATGACTGTCACAACCACTAAGAAGACTTTTGATCCGTATGCAATTATCAGGGCTAGAGATTTAATAAAACTTCTGGCAAGAAGCGTTCCATTTGAACAGGTCTGTATTAAATCCTGGAAGCTTGTATCAAATTCTGTCATAATACTTGTGAAATAGTATGTTCTCAAAACGTGGGATCTTCAAGTGAGTCAAAATAAAATATTTATTTAAAGTAAATATATCTGAAAGTGAGAAGAATAAACTGCAGTATTCTTTTGACTCTTCTGAATAATACATTTGCATTCAGGTGATATTGCCTGCATCTTTTCTCTTTAGGCAGTTCGTATCCTTCAGGATGACATTGCATGTGACATCATTAAAATAGGCTCTCTGGTGAGGAAGAGAGACACTTTTATAAAAAGAAGAGGACGACTTCTTGGGCCAAAAGGATCTACTCTGAAGGTATTTCCAATAGGTGTGGTAACCAGAAAATTCTTAGACCCAGATTTGCATCAGGTCTTCAGTTTACACTTCCTTTCTTTTTTTGGTGTAGGCCCTGGAACTGTTAACTAACTGTTATATCATGGTGCAAGGCAACACTGTTTCAGCTCTTGGACCCTTTAGTGGCCTGAAAGAGGTAAGGGAAGGCAGATGAGTGGTTTGTGTAGCATGGTTCTCTGCCCAGCTTGAGGGCAGACGAAAGGCAAAATCTGTCAAGCTCAAGAGTATCTCACTGACTTTTCATCTGTTTGTTAGTAAGCTACATTTGCATGAATGTTCATAGTCTTAGAATCTTAGCTGCTGAATTTTGTTTAGGGTCTGAGATCTTTCTGTCTTGGAAGTAAAAAAGTATTTGCGAAATACCTCTTTTCATTTATTTTAGAAAGACATTTTTGTAGTTTTGGATAAGAGGTGTAAGAGTAAAAAGGTGCAGATTTAATGATACATAATCTTAAGGAACACCTAATATTTTTTAGTAACTATGTAGAAGAAGAATGCTTGTCAAAAGCAAGAGTTTCTCATGACACCGTAAAATCTCTGGTAACATAAAAGTAATGTTTGTGGAGCGTGTTGGAGTGTATTAGAAACGTGATGTTGTTATTGATATTTCTGAAGTGCGGTGCATTAGCCATGTGTGTTAGCTCTTTATATCTACCTACTTTTGGGGATTGGGGGGAAAGGAAGCATGATAGTATACCTGGTATTTTAATTGATTAGAATATGAAACACTTGCTGAGTTATCTGTTTTCTTCTTTTTTTTTTTTTTTTTTTTTTTTTTCAATTACATACAGGTTAGAAAAGTTGTTCTGGACACAATGAAGAATATACATCCCATATATAACATTAAGGTTAGCGTGGTCCACTGTGCATCTTTGTTTACAAGAAAGCACTGTTTCTTTTCAGACAGTTGTATGTTAATAATTCACATGTTTCTGTGCGGTAATCTGATTTTGAGAATTTCTGTAGAGTGCTGCTTTGAAGAAAAAACAACTGACTTTGGTATCCTCCATTTGACCAGGATATATTGCCATAATATCATTAACAGTATCAGAGAAAACATCAGAGGGAAAGTGTGTGTAAGCTTTCCTCTCTTTGATTGTTTGCTTGATACTTGCTCATTTAAATGGAGGCACCTTCTCCAGTGCATTCTGTACCCATTTTGAGACATTTGTATCTTTTTGGTTCTACTGTTTGTAATTAAACTACTCTTACTGAAGTGAGAGATGGAAGGTTCAGATGTAGCATATTTAATGTAAGAAAGTTTAGTAAAACTTGTAGTTTGGAGATCTTGGCTACTACTGTAATACTATTTTTTTTTAATAACTTCTTTGTGACATTCTAAAACTACTGAAGACTCTGATGATCAAAAGGGAATTATCAAAAGATCCTGAACTGAGGTCTCAAAGTTGGGAAAGGTTTTTGCCTAAGTTCAAGCGGAAGAACTTGAAAAAACGCAAGGAGCCAAAGAAGAAAAATACTAAGAAGGAGTACACACCGTTCCCACCTCCACAGCCAGAAAGCCAGGTCAGCTGAAACTTTATTTGGTTATGCAGGGATATAGCATGACTTGAAATCTTGTTCTTGCTAACAAGAGGAGGCCTTTTCTGTCAAATTCTGATTTGTTGATACTATACGTCTGGCATATAATGCTTCATTATCTAAAGCTTCTTGGTACTTGTCTTATGCAGATTGATAAAGAATTGGCAAGTGGTGAATACTTCTTGAAAGAAAGACAGAAGAAACGAAAGCAAGTGCAAGAGATAAAGGTAAAGTTGTTGTAACCTACTGTTCAGTTAAAAAGCATTTGACTGCTGACCTGGATATATTTTTAATTTTTTTGCCCCTTTTGCTGTGCTGTGCTGATACTTGACCTTTTTATTGGCACCTTTAGGCAAAGCAAGCAGATGCAGTCAAGAGAAGACAAGAAGAAAGAAATAAAGCTTTTATCCCACCAAAAGAAAAGACAGTTGTGAAAACAAAGAAAGGTAACCATCTATTTTTTTCCTGTTCTAAAACCTTTTGCTGTTGATTCCTAGGCTGAGTGATTTTGCAGAGGTACAGCTATAGGAAATAAAAAGGTCATAAAAAAATCCTAGTGGTTAGATCCGTGCCTGAAGTTGCCAGGGACAGTAGAAGGATCATGCAGCCTATAAGTGTACTTATAAAAGGACAGTATTTTCCTGATGGAGATCCTGGGATGGCTGTCTCAATTGGTTGTTATGACTACATCAGTTTTTGGCTTTCGGTCTTGTAGTGAAGCTGCCATAACTTATGCACTCAAATGGCATTTCTGTTAAGAAGCCCAGAAGCAATACTCACTTGGAAACTTATGCCACAGAATTGGTATAAGAAAAGATAAATAGCTTTTCTAAAAGTTTTAAGTGAAACCATCCTATATGCAGAGCAAGAACTTGTGTTCTCAGATGATTTGGTTTTTACTCACTAGAGAAACAAGTATTGTTTTCTTGGATTCATTGATTATACTACATCTGCATTCATTGTATGACATAGACTATGTATGTTTTGTGTTAGATATACTACCTACATGCTATTACACTATATATTGCAGAGTTTCTTATGAACTGAAAAGTTCATGTTTCTCGAAAAGCAAAAGTGTCCTGCATCATTGATGCAGTACTGTTTTGTGATGGCAGTAAATTTTCAATAATCCTGCTATTGACTGTAGCGTATCTCAAATACATGCAAAAAGACAAAATACCGTAAAAGCTTCTCTGGATATAAGAACTCAATAATTAATTTATTCTCTTCTTATGTGAGACCAACCAAGCCAATGGGCCTATGTCCAAGAGAGTGTGTATGTATTAATTTCAGAGTACACCTGTGGTCTCAGACATGGGTGATAATTGTATGTGTACAGAGTGTGGCATCTGTGTTCAAATGCAGTTGTACAGGATTTCTTACACGAATGTTCTCCTTTGAAGTCTGCTGAAAGAGGTTGGTAGATAATACTTGTGTTTTTTTACTGTGTAGCCTCCACTGAGAAAAAAATTGATATTGAAGCCATCAAGGAAAAGGTAAAGAATGCAAAGAAGAAGAAATTAGGAGCACTTCCTGAGGAAGAAGTCAAATTAAAAATGGCGGCAGATGAAAAGAAAAAAAAGAAAAAGAAGTAATTCACCACCTGAGATGTTCACTTTTCTCCCACATTAATGAACATTTTCACACATGGAAGATTTGAAACTTCTTGCTGTCAGTATAATCTGGACAAGAAAAGACTAGGCAGAAAGATCATTCTCTTTTCCTAAGTACACTTTAATTAGTGGACCTGAAGCAGCTGTGCAAAACTGCCAAGGCTGATGAAGAAAATGTGCCCTGCTGCGTTTTTTGAGAAAGTAAGAGAGTGTGTTTGGATAATATCCATCTGCCTAAAGGGAAGGTTTCATAATAGAAACGTTTAGGAGTTTGATGCAGGTTGTTAAACATTAGGGTCAGAGAACTTGGTGAGAGTTGAAGGTAGTTCTTGTGTGAAAGACTGCCAGGCTATATGCAGCCTCAGTAATAACTGTTGCAAAACAGGCAAGATTTATTACTGTATTATGCTTTTGTTTCTGTAAAAGCTGATTATTTTTTGCGTGTTTTGTCTTAGTGTTAATAAACTATTTTAATACATTGTTCTTAAATCCTTGGATTAGTCTGCTGCTGCACAACCTACATCATCTTTTCCAGGAAAGAAGCTTGCAGCTTCATGTGAGGATGGAACAAACCATAATCTTAATTGAATGCCATTAATAAACTGTCATTTATTAGCATTATCCTGGAGGCTTTTAGACAGAATGTGGTACTAAGCAAGTGTCTTTCCACATGGCATGTGCTGCAGGGAAAGCATAAAGTCTTGTTATCTTTTTAAAAATATATTCTTAGTTTATTTCTTGCTTGCAAGAAAGTCTAAAAAATTGTGTTCCTCTTTTTTCTTTTTTTCTTTTTTTTGCCTTTTGTTTTTTGAGGCACTTCCCCTTTTTTAAAGGAAGTTTTATAGAGGTTTTTAGTTCCCTGAAAAGGCAAATTGTGATGAAATAAAGTTCACAGGAAGAGTAGATGTTGCTAATTTCATACATCTGAAATTAAAGAAGCAAATGTAATGATCAGGATGTGGTAGAGCCACATCAATTTCCTGATTGTGTTGGAGTCCTTTTGCACATGCAGTGGAAATGATTATGCTAGGACACTGCAACTCGCTGCTTTTAGGTTAGTGACCTTTTATTTGAAACTAGTAAGTGAAAACACAGCTGTTTTCTCTTTTGCATATATAAATAAGAATTTAGGATATATGTGGTTAAATAGCTAGTACATGTATGTTGAGAAGTAGCTAAGATGCTTGCCCTTAGGCTAGGGGGCAACGTTAGCCTTAGTGTGCCTTTCAGTTACGTGATCGCTTCTTGGTACTTAATTGTTACAGAAAAAACCACTCTCAATCCTTTTAGGGACTGCATTGTTCATAAATGGCAGTTTACCTGCAGAATCAATCAGGAAAATGCTACTTCAGCAGATACTTCACTGAGAACATGATCAATAAGTCACAAACGTCTGTCTCGGACGTTGCGCTGAGCTAATGGGGTTAGTGATACTACTAGCACTATGAAAAGCTTTCTAGAAACACCAACTGGTGTTTTAGCAGGTGACAGTGTATGGGGGTGACCTAAATTCAGTACCAGTCCGGTAGTTTGTCGACGGCGGAAGGCTTGGGCAATAACACAATGACCAATATGATCAGGTTAATGCCAGTTTATTGCACAGATGGCTCAGTTATTATAGACGTTCTTATTCCGCATCACACGCCGACAATCTGCTGATTGGTTGCAGGAGCTGTGCATGCAGTAAGCAACATATTATAATTGGCTTAAAACATCTGTCCACACGAACAATCACCCCTCCTATATCCTGGGCGAAGTTCCGCATTTCGCGCGCTGAGTTCGGCACACTTTCTCGTATCTTGTTTGTCTCAGCATTTCTAACACCGCAACAGTGTTCACATAACCTTCAAACTTACAAGGCCTACATAGTTGTTAATAATTCTTCGGTGCTTGGAATGTTCACAGGATGACCCTTTTGTACTAAAAACCCTCCCACAGCAGTTCAGGCCTCTCACATAGTGAAAGGACTGATTTCACCAGGAGGCACTGCAATACTGGAGTTTAAATGCCTGTTTTCACAGTACGATCCCACGAATGAGTCACCAGCGGAGTCTGCAGAGCTACAAGCCAGTAAGGAGGAGACTGACTGTAGCCAGGAAAGGAGTGTGAGTGTATTGGGGGAAGGAGAGTCCTTAGTTCTCATCTGGACAGGACAAGACACCTTTCACTACAGACGACTGGAATAGATGTTCCTGTTTGTTGTTTAAAAAGTTAAAAACAAGTGTGGGGCTGGTGGCCTTACACTGGCATTTCATCTCCAGAACCCGATCTAGCTGAAAGCACCCTATGAAAAAGTGATTGTTTTCCGGCAGTATCAGTTAACTGCGTGGTTGCCTGAGTTGCAGTGCAGCAAAACATAGCTCAGCTTGGTGGCAGCCTGGCCTTAAATTATATATACTTCCCATGGAAGTGTGCTTCTTTAATTTGGGACCCGTAGCTTTTGCAGTAAATCCCTATCTATAGTAAAATTCTTAACAGACTTCAGGGAGTCTTGTCCCTCTGTTGTGGGGCGAAAAGGCTTCGCATTGTGTTTAATCTTTTTCAGTTGTTATGGTTGACAAATCTCAAGGATTGTTGGTTAGACATTTATTTACTTGAACTGGAAAATCAAGAAAGCCTACTCGTATTCCTGTAGGCAAGATGAAGCAAAGGGTTCGTTCGCTTAGAGTCCATATCTGAATTGTAACTGGCTGCATGGGCTCACTGTTGGTGCTTTGCGCACCTGTTTTCTCAGAGAATATGGCTATACAGTTCTAACACTTGTATAAAAAGTAAACAATAGAAAACAAAAGTGGATCTGGGAGGGTGAAAAAGTGTTTTTGTCATTTTCAGAACAGCTTGAACTATTGCAAATTATCTTCTTAAACTGATTTTAGAGTTTACAGATGTGCAAAAAAGTACCTGAAGGCTGTATTTATATATCAGTGTTTTGCATTTGTCATACGAAATTCACGGGCATATGCCCTAAGATAAATGTGGACAACTCAACGTGGTTTGATCGTCAGGAGTTAAATATCTAGATTTTTGGATGTCCTTAAAATAAAATGCAGCACTTGTTTAGCTTTTACTTCTTGACTTTCAGGCTTTTTTGTTTGAAAGATAACCGTGTTGTAATGTTGGGGTTTCTTTTCCCCTAAGCCCCAGTGACGTACAGTTTTTTTAATGAACCATTTTCTGTGGTGTTTCCTTAGAGCTGCTGAAGTATATAGTTAAATGACAGTGCTGCGAATGTTTTGAACTTTAAGGGCTCTGTGTTCGTTCTGTTTACTCTCCTGGAGACCAAGCATAGATTAAACTGAGCAGGGGAGAATTCTTGCTGAGCTCATTTTTGCTCCCTGGATGCAGCAGCGTATGCTCTTCCCTCTCCTTTGCTCTTCCCATCTCTTTGCAGCAGCAGGATGAAACCGCACGTGGCTTCAGTGGGGCAAACGCTGTGCCAGGCTCCGTGCTGGGGTGGGAGCCCCATGCAAGGGAGCGTACAGCCAGTACGTCCTGCTGCCCACGTGCCGCTCGCCGTCCCGTTTTTAGATGGAACTTTGCAGCACATGGAGCTTGAGGCTTGGGTCTCGCACAAAACAGTGGCGAAAAGACAAGTGGGAAGGAAAATAGCTGTTCTTTATAATAGGTAGACCCATGGCCTTGCTTTTGCAACGGGGATTTTTTGTTTAAACCTAATCTTCCCAGTTTGGAAGACAGAACTGAGCTGGGGTCTCTCACAAGTAGGCCAGCATGGGTACTGGGACCCTGGTCACTGGAATGTGGAAAAGAAGCTGCTCATCTCCTGTCTGTGTGTGTAATGTCTTGGCTACGGTGGCTCTGGCAGCCAACGACCTAAATATAAAGATACATCCAGGGCAAAGAGATATCAAGGGCAAAATTTGGAATTTTGTCCCCAGCTATACTTGCACTTTGAAAAATGATTCATTCAGGAAATGCTGTGATGCTGAGTTGATGCGAGTGCGAGCAGTTAACTACCTGGAAGAATAAAGTGAGAAACTTTGGGTCCCAGTTCCAGTGTTTTCAGTTAAGACCCACCCCAGCAGCGGGGCCGGGAGTGGGTATGCAGAAACACCGACTGCAGGGGCAGGACCCCAGAAGCCACGCGGCGAGGGGAACTTCCCAGCCTCCTGTACGGCAGCGAGTGTCTGTGCCCTGTGGAGGGGCACGGTGCAGAGGCGCCTAAACCCTCCTCCCAATAGATAGGGATCGCTACAGTCCAGCTGTGGGCTCGTGCCGCTCTGCTCCTTCCAGCCTCCGCTCGAGCTGAGCGACTGCAGTCGGTGGAGGACGTGCCCAGCTGAACACAGCAGCCGTCCCCGCTGCTTTCTGCCTGCTCCAGATGTGCGGGTTGCAGGAGACTCATCCCTTGGCAGCTGTTGAACCAAAGGCACGACTGCGGGCACAGCATGATTTCATTTGGAGGTTAGCGCCATCCTTCCCAGCACTGTGTTTCTGAATGTGGAGCGGTTTTTGTGCACCAACAGTTAAGCTTTAGATCATGTTGCAAATACACGATGGTCATACATGGGGAAACAGGAAATAATGGTTTATTGTTTGAAACCGCAGTCAAAAACTCTACGCTCAGGAAAAAAAAAAAAAAAAAGATAAAAAAACCTCAGGAAAGATAGCAGTGATACATAATCGTGTGTAAACACAGGTGAAACTATGTTTTGGCACAGATGGCGCTTGTTTAAAACCAAATTCTAAGCAAAGAGAAGTACCAGTGGCCTCAGTGCACTGCGAGACGGGGAGATGCACTGCCTGCCACAGGATGCAAATGCTCACAGGAGTCCAAAATTGTCAGAAAAAAGCGCTTAAACGAAAAGCCTCCCCAGGCTGCTCTGCATCTTGCTGGAGGAGCGTCCAAGGAAACAGCTCAATAGGAATGGGAGGTGGGTGCTCTGTTGGGGCTGGGGCCCGGCCCCCGGGCTGGGCTACCTCCAGCCCTCCCGAGGCAAGTGTGGCAGGCAGCCTGCTCCCTTACCCACCGGATCCCGCTCACTCCGCTTTGAAAAAAATACATGGGTAATTTAAAACCATTTACTGCTCCTGAGCAATGAAAAAAGCTGCTTATCACCTCTCCTAGCGGCTGCCTGCACCAAAGATGGTGTTTCTGTGCTTCTAAATCACCCGTCTGGAGGCAAACAATGTCTCTACCGATCTTTGTGCTGCCAGTAGCTTCTGTGCGGGGAAGGGATGAGTTGACCGAAGTGCTCTCGTGGTCTTCTGCACGTGTGTCACTCACTGGTGGGTGCTATAGAGCAGTATTTCGGTAGGAGCCAGGTGGCCAGAATTGTCAGTATAAGGAGTAACGGCCTTAAAGCAATAACGGTGATGCAGTACTCGTCACACGCAGGTCTGTCCCAGTCTGGATGCCACTTGGAATCACCTAGGAACAAAACAAGTTACTTGTTTCCAAGTATAACTGTACCAAGGGCAACAAATGGAAGCAGTAATTCTGGCGGTACTTACTAATGACTTTGTCACGCTCTGCATTTTCTGGAGAGAGAAAAGAAGTGAATGTCAGCAGACTTACACGTTATAAACAGTTTGAGTTTAAGCAAAAGGGAATGAAGCGTGAGCCTCACAATGGGCTCACAAATGCAGCTTTGGGAGCTGTGGTTTCTTCCAGAAAGAAGCAAAGACCCGCTGACTTCGGGAGAGCCCTGCAGTGACCCTTGGGGCTTTGCTGAGGAGCACTCGATCACGCCGTCTTGGTTCTCATCCCATCCCACCAGTTGCTGGCATAGAGAGGACTCGCCGCCCCAGGTGTGCTTCCCAAAATCACTTTGGCTTTTGCCCAGTGCCTTGTGTTTAAGACCCTCAGCCTGTAGCTAACACTAAACAGTCCCGTGCATCTGGGACTCCCTCTCATTCCTGTGGCACTGATGTTCTAACATCAGTTTCCCGCTCCATTAGTTCGCCCAGAGTTGAGTGCTATGGAAAAGTGTGACTACCCTCAGCTCCCCACCGGGCAGATGTCCGCAGCATAATGCCTTGTCCTTCTTACAGGAATTGCAGCAGGTCTCCTCCCCTCCTGACCCCATCCAGCCGCCGCAAAGCCAAGTGTGGGAGAATCAGGTGGGCTGCCAGGGGCTCAGGCTGAGCCCCACGTCCCCGAGAATCATAGAATCATAGAATGGGTTGGGTTGGAAGGGACCTTTAAAGGACATCTAGTCCAACCCCCCTGCAGTGAGCAGGGACATCTTTAACTAGATCAGGTTGCTCAGAGCCCCATCCAGTCTGTCCTTGAATGTCTCCAGGGATGGGGCCTCCACCACCTCTCTGGGCAACCTGTTCCAGTGTCTCACTAGCCTCATTGTAAAGAACTTCTTCCTAAAGTCTAATCTAAACCTACCCTGCTCTAGTTTAAAACCATTGCCCCTCGTCCTATCGCTACCTGTCCTTGCAAACAGCCCCTCCCCAGCTTTCCTGTAGGCCCCCTTCAGGTACTGGAAGGCCACTATAAGGTCTCCCCGGAGCCTTCTCTTCTCCAGGCTGAACAACCCCAGCTTGAAGGGGTGAAGGGCTCTCGCGTGTCAGCCTGGCTCTCTCCCGGTGCCTAGGAGGAAGCAGATGGCCTGGCTGATGTTCACTGGAGCGAGCAGCTTTGGCAGTGCCGTGGCAGCTCTCCCCTCCCGCAGCAGCGCGGCGGGGGCAAGGCTGGCTGGGACCTGCGCCGGCTCAAGCCGCAGCTCATGCACCAGGTAATAACGCCAGGAAGGGATGTGTATCCCCTTCTGTGCTTCCCATTTCTGCAGGCGGTAACTTCTGGCATGGTAACACCACCTTAAACTGCAGCTGCTATATCTCCTGTATCATACCCTCCAGGACCTGAAGAGCAGACCTCATCCCATCTCTCCCCGGGGTAGAAAACAGGCTCTTTCCGCCCTCCTCCCCTCTCTTTGTGCATCACTGCTCACTTGGCTTCTCACTGCAGTTTTTCAGGCTATATTTAGGAAGAGGAGAGCACTGTGCCTGCCTCCTGCCAGGATCTTTTGTGCGCTCTTTCCCTTTCTACATGTGCCTGGGGAGGAGGGCTGGTTGTCTTCTACTTACGACACAGCCGGCCGGCACACCGGTTGCCATTGCAGTCGCTGCACGCTGCTCCCGTCTTGTACGGATGTCTTGGGTAATTCCCACTGGAAGGAAAATAACACTGCTCTCAAACCGCCCTTGGGAAGAGGAGGTTAATACCTACCGCAAATTAGTTTTTAACCTGGGTTTTGCTTCCCTTGTGTTGACAGGGAGATGGTTTTTGGACATTCCCTGTCTGAGTCCCCTGTACCCGAGACATGCAGCAAAGCAGAAGAAGTTAAGTGTAACGGGGCACCCTGTTTAAGAACCTGGAGACAGCAGTATTGCAACCCTGGGAATTAAAATGGTCTCAGCTCTGGATAATTTGTATGTGTGGAGAATGTGGGCTCTCGAAGCTGGCTCTAGCTATGGGAACAACAGCAGATTCAGTTACTGTGTCCGTACATGCGTATTCAAGCTCAAAGAGGAATCTCTGGTGCTAGAGAATCTCTCATAGGTAGTGATTTCATCCATTTGTTGATAAATATTTTAGGAGCGATGTGTGTCTCCCTCTGCTCCCTCTGTCTGCCAGCGCCGTGAGTGGCACCAGGTACCTCTGCCCAGGCTCTTGGCTCGCTATCTTGATATCGAACCTGCCCATCTCCGATACCGCACCAAACGCAGCTCAGGGCTTCGCTTTGCTTGGAGCGTGGCCAAGGCAAGATTTACAGCATGCCTCAAACTGCCCATAAACACACTGAGACAGATTTTATATGCATGCAAGCTCAGCAGTGCTAAACTTCGTGGTAAAACCTGATTACATTCAGCAAGGTGAGGCTTTCGTTGCTTGATCTAAGCCAAAGGAAATCCTTTGGATTATATTCATTTTAGGAATTGCAATTGTGCATACATCTTGCTTTGACCCTTGGCAGAGGGCGGCTCTGCTGGGCGTTGTTGAGGGTGAGGGCTCCTCTCTCCTTACCCATTGGGTCACCACTGACGCAGGGCAAGCAATCCAGCATGATTTCGGTCCTCTGCATGGTACAGATATTGGCTAAGGGGCAGGAGGAGGAAGGCTTGGCTCATGCCTTTGGGAGATCCAGGTGTGAGGGCTCAGAGGGCTGGGGCACCTATGCTATGAGGACAGGCTGAGGGAGTTGGGGTTGTTCAGCCTGGAGAAGAGAAGGGTCCGAGGAGACCTTATAGTGGCCTTCCAGTACCTAAAGGGGGCCTACAGGAAAGATGGGGAGGGACTCTTTATCAGGGAGTGTTATGATAGGACACAGGGTAACGGCCTCAAACTGGAAGAGGGGAGATTTAGATTGGATATCAGGAAGAAATTCTTTACTGTGAGGATGGTGAGGCACTGGAACAGGTTGCCCAGGGAAATTGTGGATGCCCCATCCCTGGAAGTGTTCAAGGCCAGGCTGGATGGGGCTCTGAGCAGCCTGGTCTAGTGGGAGGTGTCCCTGCCCATGGCAGGGAGGTTAGAACTAGATGATCTTTAAGGTCCCTTCCAACCGGAACCATTCTGTGATTCTGTGAGGCTCGAGGGACAGAGAGCACCTCCCAGCAGCACTGGGGGGCTGCTTTGACTGTGGACAGGGTTTCTGCACCATCTAGTGTGGTGGGGTGTAGAGACAATGCCGAGAAGGGAAAGGAGAGGCCGCTCTGGGTCATCAGTAGCTTTTGGCTCAAGAACTGGCAATGGTTGCCCACCCACTTTGGACAGGGGGCTTCTGGGGAGAGGGGGTTTGTTGCTTTGGAACAGCAGCAGCTGTGTCATTTCACAGTATCTGGTCAGGGGTACATGTTCTTCCAGGGATGAAGCATGGGCAACAGGAATGCCAAACTTGCTTGAGTTCATGGGCTGGGCTGCCCTTGTCCCAACACGGTACGCATATAAAGCTTTTAAAGCTGTATTTAGGCTGTGGTGGCATTAATTAGCTGGAGAAGGGTGACAAACATGGATCCTACCTGGATATCCTACTGACTATGCATATGAAGGCCCTCTGGATAATAAAATTTGCCTCGAGCAGCCCCAGCCTCATGAGCAGTCCTCAGCTGCAGCTGCCAGCATTGCGCATTTCAATATTTATCCAAACCATTGACCTAGAGGCTTCATTCTGCAGGCACATGTGGAAATAATTTCTGACTTTGGGCTTGCAGCTTGGCAATGGTCTGTGGCCATCTTGGCTCTCAGGAGCAAGGGATTAATTTTCAAATGATCGCTTCAGTATTTTCATGTCAACATCTTATATTTTACCCTTTCTACCAGTGCCACTGCTTTTTGGCTACAATACATAGCCGTCATCTAGCAAAAAAAAAGGCAGTTGGACAGAGGCATACCTCTTTCTCTATTTTGGGGGTCATTTCCTCCCACGAAACTCATGAATAGATGGACTGATCTACTCAAGCTGCATGTTGTGGGAGGGAAGGGGTAGGACCCAAACCCTGGGAAATATTTGTAATGAAGAACCTTACGCCGGCCCGTAGTTGCAGATGAAGTGTGCTGCATTGGTTACATGGGAGTACGCCACCGTGGGACAGAAGTGGACAGCACAGCCAACCTTGTAGCTTGTAGCCCAAACGATCTGCAAAGACAGACAGGTACACTGGTCATCCTCCCCCTCTACTCTGCCCTGGTGAGGCCGCACCTGGAGTACTGTGTCCAGTTCTGGGCTCCCCGGTTCAAGAAGGACGGGGAACTGCTGGAGAGGGTGCAGCAGAGAGCTACCAAGATGATCAGGGGACTCGAACACCTCTCTTATGAAGAAAGGCTGAGAGATTTGGGTCTCTTCAGTCTGCAAAAAAGACGGCTGAGGGGAGACCTTATCAATGCTTATAAATACTTAAAGGGTGGGTGTCAGGAGGATGGGGCCAGGCTCTTTTCAGTGGTGCCCGGGGACAGGACAAGAGGTAACGGGCACAAACTCGAGCATAGGAAGTTGCACCTAAACATGAGGAGGAACTTCTTTACTTTGAGGGTGGCAGAGCACTGGCACAGGCTGCCCAGAGAGGTGGTGGAGTCTCCAACTCTGGAGACATTCAAAACCCGCCTGGACGCGTTGTTCCTGTGCAACCTGCTCTAGGTGACCCTGCTGTGGCAGGGGGGTTGGACTAGATCATCTCCAGAGGTCCCTTCCAACCCTATGATTCTGTGATTCTGTGACAAATGCTTTACTTCAGCATCTGAAGTGTTATGGAGAAGATCTGCCCTCTGTTTCACGACAACAAACTGGCTGAGGAGCACTCCTTCGGGAGGCTTCATGGGGGAAAGCAACAGTGAAGGATCTCAGAATCATAGTTTGTTCTGAAAAACACCTGATTGTTTTGCCCAATTTACCAGATATTTGTTAAAACAACTCAAAGAAAGAATAACTGGCTGTAAGAGGTAGTTTTCCTTTCTTGCAAAGGAGGTGGTGAAGTTTGTCTCCTTTGCTTCAAGGTAATCCATTAGCCTTCTGTCTTTCCTGCTGGGGGATACCAGACCCAATCTGTGCAGAAAAGGCTGCGTGATCTGCTACAGCTCCTACGAGGGCTGATTGCCCCTGTACCAAATCCAGCGGGGATGTGTAGGCAAATTGCTGGAAGGTACTGGTGTTACTGGAGGAGCAGGGCAAAGGAGCGTGTCTGGGCTGCAGTCCTGCCTTTTAACATCATGGCCGTGACTAAGATAATCTAGAGGTGAGGGCATTACATGCTCTGTCTACCAGAAGCTGTTCAGTTCGATCCAGCATCCTATACCCAGCTCAGAGACTACAGTGCAGATAAATGCTGCAGTCCTGGAAAAATAAACCCCGTGACAGAAGTAGAGGGGAGACGAGGGCAGAGCGGTACCCAAGGGCGATACACCAGCAGCGATGGCTGACTATGTGAGAGATGTGGAGAGATCCTGGTGGCACAGGAGGTCAAGAAACACACTCGCGCCTCCACTGACTCCAAGGGGAGGCCTGGCCTTTTTTGTTTGCACCTGTTTGGTGGCAGCTCTGGGAAGAGGGGACAACCCTCAGGCTCCTGAGGGTGTTCTCAGTGCAGTGGCAGAGCAGAGGTAGCTCCCAACGCCAGGCAGAGACAGCTGCCTCCCCGAGGATGGTGAAGGGCCAAATCACAGGACCCTCCCCATCCCAGCCATCAGGTAGGGCATATGCTGGGGATGTGGACGTGGTAACTGCAATGAGTGTACTTGGGGAAACCTCTTCTTCACAGCCGGGAAGGAGGCAGAGCAATGAGGGGTTCCCTGAAGTTGCAGACCTGAGGATGCCTCCCAGAGCTGGCAGGCATGCAGCTTCCAGCTACAGTCATTATCACCACTGACTCCAAGTGAGAATAATCTTATTTTCTCATTCTCGCCTATGCAACTGCCTGGGCTGCTCCTCTGCAAACAACATAGAATCATAGGATGGGTTGTGTTGGAAGGGACCTTAAAGATCATCTAGTTCCAACCCCCCTGCCATGGGCAGGGACACCTCCCACCAGACCAGGTTTCTCAAAGCCCCGTCCAACCTGGCCTTGAACACTTCCAGGGATGGGGCATCCACAACCTCTCTGGGCAACGTGTTCCAGTGTCTCACCACCCTCAGAGTGAAAACATGGTAAGCAGCACTGCACCTTAGTGCCTGATAAGGTGTGTTTCACTGCAGTTTCCAGATGTCAACTCTTGTCGTGTCCTTGTGAGCAAGGCTGTCACCTCTCATGGCTCCTGCATCCAAATATCTTCACTATACATAAGTACCTGCACGTGTTGTTCAGACACCCCACCAACTTCAGCTCTTCTCTTCAAAGCCTAAATGCATATGTGTATCTCCACAGAAAATATTAAATAGATGTGGTGCTTAGGGATATGGTTTAGTGGTGGGTTTTGGCAGTGTTAGGTTGATGGTTGGACTTCATGATCTTAAAGGTCCCTTCCAACCTAGATGATTCTATGATTCTATGAAATAGCCACAGGTCAAAATCTAATCCCTGGAACCACTGTTGGAAGCCCTCCTGCTCTCCCATAGCCATGGTTAACGATTGTGGGGTTGCATGGCAGTGGCCCTCTCCTCCCTCACTTTGCCCTCTTTCTTTGGGAACTGTGGTTGGGAAAAATGTGCACATGATGCTTGCAGAGCTGCAGATGTCTATGTGCCAGTATTTCTCCAGCCCTTGGCATGTGGCGGCTGCCTGCCAGAGCTCAGACTTCGTCCCACCACGTGCTGCAGCCCACAGCCATTGCTGTTGCCTGGTTTTTGGCCACTGTTTGGCTAAATTTGACTGCTTGACGGCGGTCCTGTTTTCTTCCTGGAAACAAAATACAACTGGCATATTCAAAATAATAATACAGTAACTCTTTTCCTCCCTAAAATGGGGACATGAGAACATCTTGTGCATAAAGGCACAAACAGGCATAAAATAAGACGACAGCACTTGAAAAAGAGTTCATTGAATCTTCAACAGAAATCGATAGAGTTTCTGTGTCAAAATGGCAACGCTGATTCATGGGTTAGATGGAGAAATGCAATGCCTACCTGTGTATAGTGGCCGCATGTTTTTCTGCAGTTATTGGTGGCATAATTGTAGTCGCTGACCTCATTGTACCAAGTGGCGATGGCTCCTTGCACAGTAAAAATAGAAACTGTGCCAGTCCAGAGGTTTTCTCCAACAGGGGTAAATTTGGGGTGAGCCTGCCCTGGATCTTTGAGGTACGTATTATGTTCAAACAGGCATTTCTTTGCCCAAGCTTTCGCGGTCTTTGCTAAATCTGGATCCCAACTCTGCAAAATAAAGAAATCTAAAAGTCAGTTTGGTATCTTAGCCATGCAGTATTTTAAAGCAACTTTCAGGAGAAGCTGGGTCTCAGTAGCGTATGTGCTTCGGGTTCATTTGGTCTTTGCTTCTGCTGAGACTTACAGAGCTACATAGTAAATTGGCCTGTAGGTTCATTTCTGATGTGAACTTAGGCGCTCCTTAAACTTGAGGAAGCTTTTGGGGTGGTGGGTGATCTTGGCTGACTGGTTTGTTGGAGACCAAGAGCTGTACGTCAGCCAAATACAGTGTTTGGGGTGAAATGTGGGGTGAAATTTCCAGGCTGTGTCGCCCACGAGGGAACATCAATTTAATTTACAATTTACAGGAAGTCTGGGGACCAGGGGGTATACTTACCCTACCAATCAGACTGGAGTCTCGTGCAGCCTCATGCATTAAGGCCACCTTGCAGGCCAGTTCACAAGCACGATAGGATTTTGGGGACAGTTTAAACTCAACCCCTCGGTTTGCACCTTTGCGTTCGGTGGCTTAAAATGTTAGTGCTGAATTCATGTTTGTAGACTCACTCATTCACTTGGTACTCGGTCCTACAGAAAGTGGTTATTTAAGCAATTGAGTTAGATAAATGTCTTTTGTTTGCAGTGGAGGTGGTGTCTGGTTTTGCTGGGTTTTCTCCTACACACAACTTGATTGAGCAAATACAGTATTGTTCCTCCTGGAAAATGCAGTACCACGAGTGTTCGCCTGTACTTGTGGTTACACTTCGTGTCACGTAAATGAAGTTGTTTAGCGCTGCTGAACCATTTTGGATTGGACTTTTTTGAGAAATAAACTTTTTTTAGTGGTCCATTTCTGTATGGATTAGAATATTTCAGTTGCTTCTGCAAACAATGGCGTCACTAGAGAAATTGTTTTGAACAGATCAGTAACAGTGACTAAGGAAAAGGTGGTTGTTAGATTTTATGGCTATGTTTTACATCATATAGCTTTTTTGTACCATAGATAAGTCTGAAACGATCTGTGTATTGTTTATGCTACCAGTAAGTACTTAAAAATTGCAAGATCATACCAAAATACACCTACAGAGATTTGAAAATATTTTGTAGCCTTCCTTTTCTTCCCATGGCTAACGTTTGTGGGGGGATGTGTTCTCCCACACAGCTAACGCATAAATGCTTTGCCTAGGAACTCAGTGTGTCAAATATTAAAGGTAAACTTGGGGCGGGGGGCGGGGGGGGAAGGGTGTCTTATTTCAAGTGAGCAGTTGATATTTCCTCAGATGACAGCTTTTAAGGACAACGAAGAAAACCTGACATTGTACAGAAGTTGTGCTCCAGTCCTAGCACGGCTGCGAGTTAAGGCAGCGGCTGCAGTTTGCATCTTGGCGACGCTCTGAGGTCGCAAGGAGAAGACCATGCTCAAAGATGTATGACAGTGGTGGATGCACCTTAGTGCCTCACGGGCTTGTTTTTCACGTTCTGCTTTTTAAGAGTCCGCACATCTCTTTTCTCCTTCACCCTATAACAGCATTGATAATAACTTTAACACTCCATAAAGGTATACATAAGTTTAAAGGTAAATTAATAAGTTTAAATGTACTTCCCTTTTTTTGCATGGATGCTTAAACTGGTTGATGGTTGAAAAAGCCATGTGCAGAAACTGGTAGTTCAGAATGAGCTTTAGTTTAACTGTAGTTGTACTCCTTATTTGCTATGAAACTGCATTCATGCAAATAGGTTGGACTAAACTATATGAGGAAAAATGCTCGGGACAGAGAGGTTTGCATGCAGATATCATTGCTGTTTGACAAAATAGTAATTACAGTATTTTTTTTTTCCCATTAACTATTCCTCAGTTTTGTTTTTTATCATTCGGATGAGTTGATTCAGGGAGGGAAAATCGGACGTATGATGAGTGAAAAGTGATGCGAGGCAGCAGTAAGTCAAGGAGACTGTTGTGAAGCCCTGATGAAGCTGGTGAGACTCTTTCTGCTTGTTTTGAAGAGCCTTGGAACACGTCTAAGCAATGCTCCAGGTGAATGGGAAAGGCGTCAGCTAAAAAAATGTTACATCCGCATTCTCATTTTATAATAAATGTATTACAAATATAGGTGGTTGGGCTTTGTTACTTGCAGTTAAAGGAGTTCCCATCTTTTATTTTCTTTTAAAACCTATTTTTCCAAAATGTGGAAATGTGCTGAGTTCATAGCCTTCATTTTTATGTATGTTGGTGGGCAGTTATCTACAACAAGCAGAAGTTCCCTATGAAATAAAGAAGTCTTCTTTTCCTCATTTTTGAAGTGCTAAAGACCATTAAAATTAAGAAACACATTGGTTTCGATTCCAATGCTTTTACTTTCATAATATATTTTATCATGTATTGTACTGCTTTCTTCACATTAAATTATTTCTGGGAGAGGTCATACTTAAGACTAGGGATTTTGCAGTGCTTTACAAGAAACTTACTATGTAACTTCTTGTTGTATTGGTAATAATCTTTATTCGTTTGTTTGTTTTTCAAGCTGGGGTTTTTTTTCAGATTTTAGCTCTTTAATTTTTCAAAAGGAAAATTTAAGCACAATTTTAAAAGATGAATCCTGGTCTTTTAATACGTCATAGCAATATTTTGTTAGCGTAGGGCCAGTAAAGAGTCTGGCGCAATATGTACTGGAAGTTCCGGATGATCTGCTAAGAAAGCTGAAGTAAAAGACAAATCTAGAAGAGAAACTAAATCGCTACCTGTCAGGCTCGCACCTTGAGCTTGCTCACTGCTCACCCCTCCCTAATAGCCATTTCTTTTTTAGTGTTTGACAACGAAAAATGGAAATTTTTTTTTTTTTTGGAACTTCAGTTGGGGTGCTGCTAATTACAGATGTGGTTATTTCCTGTTCTGGCGGTGGCCATGTGAGATAGTAAGAAAGAGGAACAAAACGAAAGAGATCAGAATCGGGAAAATCACTGTGGTCCCTCTGAGAGACCTGTGGCGATTACCCCAAGAAGAAACATGGTATCTCAAATATTACCCAGTCAAAGCACAAAAGGTGATGGTTGTTGCAAGAGCCAGCTCCCGAGCTACAGGAATTGCGCATCTCACAAACCAGAGATGGGCTTCTCAGCCATAAGCCCAGCTTTCCGCACCCATTGACAGCTTCCTCCTTGCTGGGTTTTCCATGTGCCACCCAGCAGGGAGACAAGCGTCACGAGACATCTGAAATGAGACGTGGCCACTTTGGGGTATATTTTGAATCATGACAAGCTCTGTCTTACGACCTGGTGCCTCCAGCGCTCTCTCCTGCTGCACTTGTTGCTTTTTGGCTTCCCCTGCAGCCCCAGCACCTCGTAGCAGCTGCTCTGTTGGCTCAGCCCGTGAGAGCCTTGCAAAGAAAGCTTAGAGAAAGCTTTCCAACGTCATTTGGCAACGGTCTCTGCCCTCGACGACTCAAGTATGAAAGGTTGCGCTTAGGTCTGCACATAAATTACACCCCGAGGCTGTTGAGCTGCGGTGCCTTGGAGTGAGGAGGCTTTTCACAGCACAAAACAACAGCATTGAGGGTTGAAATCTCGTTTCAAATGAGGAAGTGAAGCGAGGCAAAACTATACACGTACCCGACTGTATAAAGCCATCTGATAATCAGAGCCTTTCTCTCTAAAAAGAAGTAGCTCTTATGACCCCAGCAGGCTAGGGTTTTTTTTTTCTTTTTTCTTTTTTGCATTTGATCACAAAAACAATCTTTGAGAATCATAAACACCACCACAATGCTACACGCTCGCACGTGAAGTCGTGAAGATCCCCTTACCATGTAGAGCATGTTGCTGGCTGGCGGATTGACTTCAGACCGCAATCTGTTATGGGTTTGCACACATTCCTCAATGAACTCTGGATCTCCAACATCAGGCAACGTCAGTGCTTCATAGGACCCAGAGGAACGACAGAGGTGCAGTAAAGCCAGCACACAAGCAGAAAATCTGCTTCTCATGATTCTCAGCCTCTGATCTTCCAGCTTTAAGAGCAGAGCGTTTCAGCTGCACGAGGTGGTTTTAGCTGCACCAGCAGCGTTGTGCTTGGAAGGCTTGTGGGCTGGACTTATCTTCGCCATGGTAATTGAATACGGCGTTGGTCACAGGAAATGAGTCATATTTCATGAGCGTTGCTGTAAGAATAAGGAAATTAAGCTACAAGTTCACATCTGAGCTGTGGCAGTTTTGTCTCTCTCTTTTTTTCTTCTTTCTTTCATTGCAGCGGGCAAGCTTCTTCCCTCCTGTCCTTTGGGCTTCTTTGTTTTTGTTTCTTTGGCTCCCAGCATCCCATCACTATGGGCTGCCGTAAAGTTTTGGATTAATCTGTTTTTCATCAAAATAGCATCGCTGTTAAGGCTGTTATTCCTGAGCCAAAATGCTGTAAGAAATAATTGAATTGAACCATAACTTTTACCACAGTACAGTCACTTGGATTGTACATTGAGTTATTGGAGGGGTAATTTTGGCCGGGAACTGCAATTTAAATATCACAGAATTTCACGGAATCACAAAATTTTTCAGAGTTGGAAGGGACCTCTAGAGATCGCGTAGTCCAACTCCCCTGCCAAAGCAGGATTGCCTAGAGCACATCACTCAGGACTGCATCCAGGCGGGTCTTGAAAATCTCCAGAGAAGGGGACTCCACAACCTCCCTGGGCAGCCTGTTCCAGTGCTCTGTCACCCTCACTGTAAAGAAGTTTTTTCTTATATTTGATTGGAACTTCCTGTGTTCCAGCTTGTGCCCATTACTCCTCATCCTGTTACGGGGAACCACAGAAAAGAGTCTGGCTCCATCCTCCTTAAACCCACCCTTTAGATACTTGTAAACATTAATAAGGTCTCCTCTCAGCCTTCTCTTCTCCAGGCTAAAGAGTCCCAGCTCTCTCGGCCTTTCTTCATAAGGGAGGTGCTCCAGTCCCTCAACCATCTTTGTTGCCCTGCGCTGGACTCTCTCCAGTAGTTCCCTGTCCCTCTCGAACCGGGGAGCCCAGAACTGGACACAGTATTCCAGTTGTGGCCTCACCAGTGCAGAGTAGAGGGGGAGAATGACCTCCCTTGACCTGCTGGCCACTCTCTTCCCTATGCAGCCCAGAATTCCATTGGCCTTCTTGTTGACAAGGGCACATTGCTTGCTCATGGGTAATTTACTGTCTACCAAGACCCCCAGATCCTTTTCTTCAGAGCTGCTTTCCAGCAGGTCCACCCCTAACCTATACTGGTGCCTGACATTCTTCCTCCCCACGTGCAAGACCCTACACTTGTCCTTGTTGAACCTCATCAGGTTCTTCTCTGCCCAGCTCTCCAGCCTGTCTAGGTCACGCTGGATGGCAGCACGGCCCTCTGGGGTGTCAGCCACCCCACGCAGTTTGGTATCATCAGCGAACTTGCCGAGCATACACTCTGCTGCAGTTATGGATGGGTTTCTCCTGTGATCACACCCTTGTGCTATGTGTTGCTATCAATTTCTCCTCCCAACCTTTAGCAATCTGTAACTCCTTCCCTGCAACCCAAGCTCCCAGCAGAATCGGGTGCTGTGAAGGTTGGCGCTGTCTCATGCCGGGTGCCCAGCACCCGCACTGGGTTTCACAGCCAGGAGCTGGGAGCTGATGTCCCACGCATGTTGCTTCGAGTGCCCAACACTCCCTGCTCAGAGTCACCACCATCAGCGCCCTCTTCCACATACTGCCCTTAACTACCACTTTTCCATCAAGCTCAGGCCCTTTCCCACAGTCCCAACCTGGACATCTCTGTGGGAATGAGGTTGGGTTTCTTCCCACTCCAGGTTCTGTTTTAGGAATCTGCATCCTTTGAACACCTGGGTGCAGGTCCCACTTACCACTTCTGCGCATGCAGTCCTGTAGGTGCTGGAGCTGGTGGCAAGGCCACATTCAGGTTGGTGGTCTGGGGTCACACTGTGAGCCTGCAACAGCAGCCCCACCAGCACACGTTAGGTCCTGTGGGTCGCACACCTCCAGCTATTCATGGGGAGACTGCTTACAGGTGAAATGGCCCTCTGAGCGAATTGTGGATGAGAAACACTGTGCTCACAACTCCTGTACGGACCCCTTTTTAGAGCAGAATAATGTGGTGGGTTGACCCCTGCCAGCAGCTGCTCATTCACTGTCCCTTCCCCAGCAGGACGGAGGGAGGAAACAGGAAGAAGAAAAGTGGGAAAACTCATGGGTCAGGATAAAGGCAGCTTAATATGTGTGGAAAGGATGAAGGGAGGTGGGGCAACAAACAAAACCCCCAGGTGATGCAAAGGCAATCACTCACCACCCCCAATGGCAGACTGGTGCCCAGACAGTTTCTGAGCAATGGCCACCCTGGAAGCCAGCCCCCCACCTTTCTTCTTCCACCCCATTTATTTTTTGCTGAACATGATGTTATGTGTTACAGAACATCACTGTGGTCAATTCAGGACAGCTGTCCTACCTGTGCCCCGTTCCCAACCACTTGCCCCCAGCCTACTTCCTGTTGCTAGATATGAAAGATTGCAGCAGACAGGAACTGACAATTGGGAAATTAAATATGTATCTTCTTACATGGTGCCATTTTGCAGCATATGACAAAAGCCCAAACATTCGGGGCTCATTTTTATTCTGTGGGAGGTCATGCTCCTTCAGAGCTGCAATGTGGCTTAAAATTTGAGTCACTGTGTTCTCAAAACATTAAGATTAAGGAGGAGAAACAGCTTTAAATATTGATAGCACAGTTATGCATTGCTAATATCAGCCAGTACCTCTTAGCTTGGAAGATGGGTTTGTTTCCCTTACTAACAAATGTATATAGGAACAATAGGGGTTGAGGGCTAAATGTCTCTAAAAACAAACTAAATCCATCAACAGTTTGGGCTTTTTTAATGAGGCTGAGATCTTCCATTTCCAAACCAGAATCTCTCCAGGGGCCTTTTCATCTTCCCTCTCCTGTTTTTCCTCCCTGCTTCTCCTCCCGCCCCC
Organism: Rissa tridactyla; assembly: GCF_028500815.1. Taxonomy (NCBI): domain Eukaryota; kingdom Metazoa; phylum Chordata; class Aves; order Charadriiformes; family Laridae; genus Rissa; species Rissa tridactyla. Next base: position 177,817,690 of record NC_071466.1, read on the forward strand.
AACCTTTCTCTCCCTGCACGCTCAGGATGGCCACCAGCTACTCTAAATTTCAGATTTTGTCACCATCTCACATTCTAAAATTAAGCTCTCCCCACTGACACTCCATCTTAATCCTTGCTCTATCAGCTTTCCCTGGCATTCTTCCAGTTATGGAGGACAAAGCTTAACTCTGAGAGGAGAAGAACAGAATAGTGCGACTGACAATAGAGTAACTTTAATGGACTGACAACAGAATAACTTTAATGGAGACAGATACATGTAGGCTAAATAGAGTAAAGGATAAGCTTTACTTTCTGTTCTTAAAAATAAAACATACAGTTAAATCTCCACTACCTAGGGAAAGCGATGTCTCAGATAATTGGAGGTTAATGGAGATGAGTTATTGCTTCTTTTGGATCCGCTATGCCACTTCAGACATGTCTTTGTGATGCTCCAGGTTTCCAGGAGGCTTGTTGGCATGTATAGTAATATATAGTCTACGTGGTCCCTCCAGCAAGCTACTCCTGAGCCAGAGCTAAGAGGCTTGTGCAGACGCAGAAGCGTGTTGCAGCTACTGCCAATAAATTACACTAACTCTTTGCACAGCCACTTTTATCTTGCCTGGAGTGAAGAATCAGCCCTTTCTATGCTGGATAAACATCACAAGGATAACGGAGAGATGACTGAGTGTTTTTGCAAATGTGTGCAATTCTCTGCGAGTAATACAGCAGTAGGATCACTTAATTGATCATTACTCATAAAAAAATCTATGTGGAAACCGCTGTTGCACTAAAAGAACAGCACCAGCACTCAGTACCAAAAAGAGTGGCCTTAAAATTGAAACACTAACACAGTACTGGTCACAAGAGGGACGCGGATGCTCAGCAGGTGGGATGTACGGCGGCATGGGAGGCCTGGGAGGACGGGGCCGTGGTGGCTGGGGCTGTGCATCCCAGTCTGGATACCAGTAGGTATAATCTAAAAAGGAGTGAAGAAACATGTTTTAAGAGCCACTAAACTTAGTCATACTTACAGGAAAGCAATTAAAAACAATTTGATACGTACTTATCAGCTTCTCACGTTCTGTATTTTCTGTAGAGAGATCAGGAAAGGAAGTAAATGTGAGTATCATTCAGTGGTGGTTCTTAATTTAAAAAGGAAACCCATTGTTGCTGCCTGGCTGATTGCACAGCAAAACATCCTGCAAGGGGGAATTAGGCCAAGAAGACTCGGTTCCTGGCTGACATGGGGCTCAAAATTTGTATTGAATTGAAAGAGAAGCAGAAAAGAAGCAGATGCATTAGGAAGAATTTGTTTCATGGGGAGGAGGGAACAGCAAATAAAAACAAAACTTGGAATTTATTAAAAATTGATACACACAAAGAATTTAAATAGTTACAGAGAGACAAACCTAACTACTAAATTTATCACAGAAATAGAATCATAGAATGGTTCGGGTTGGAAGGGACCTTATCCAGTTCCAACCCCCTGCCATGGGCAGGGACACCTCCCACTAGACCAGGCTGCTCAAAGCCCCATCCAGCCTGGCCTTGAACACCTCCAGGGATGGGGCATCCACAACTTCTCTGGGCAACCTGTTCCAGTGTCTCACCACCCTCACAGGAGAGAATTTCTTCCTAATATCTAATCTAAATCTCCCCTCTTTCAGTTTAAAACCCTTACCCCTCGTCCTATCATTACACCCCCTGATAAAAAGTCTCTCCCCTGCTTTCCTGTAAGGCCCCCTTTAGGTACTGGAAGGCTGTTATAAGGTCTCCTTGGAGCCTTCTCTTCTCTAGGCTGAACAGTCCCAACTCTCTCAGCCTGTCCTCATAGCATAGGTGTTCCAGCCCTCTGATCATCTTTGTGGCCCTCCGCTGGATCCGTTCCAACAGGTCCATGTCCTTCTCATGCTGGATGCAGTACTCCAGGTGGGGTCTCACCAGAGTGGAGTAGAGGGGCAGAATCACCGCCCTCGACCTGCTGGCCACGTTTCTTTTGACGTAGCCCAGGATGCTGTTGGCTTTCTGGGCTGCAAGCGCACATTGCCGGCTCATGTTGAGCTTCTCAACACCTTTACTAAGGGCTTTGATGCATTTGCAGGATTGCTTACGTGCATCCTGCTGGAATTGTGGATTTGCCTTATAGGAGAATATGGTAAAATGAGTTGTAGGATCTAGCAGTTAATTTTTAAAAGCTCTTTTCCTCCCCTCCCTCCCCCTAGTCTTTGAGATGTTTCTAGTTTTCCTGTGATGCATCAGTCTGAGACTTCAAGATGAGTCAGCCAGGATATTGCAGAAGGAAATAAGGATACCAAACACTCAATTATTTCTACAGCTGAAGCTTTCTAAAGCCTGGCTAGTAGAGACGATCCCCATTAAACGTCTGTATAAAATTAATATTTAAGACTTTGTTGTTTATTTAAAACACTATTTGTGACTATTGTAGGACTAGGTGTAATGACATAAAGGCACATAGCTGCAAACTGCTGTGGAAAAACAAGCTCTTACTGCTGTATTTCAGCAAATTTCTGCAGTTAGAAATAAGTGTGCTTTTCAGTATAGTCTCATTACTGATTGACAACTATAGTTTCCTGGAAAATGTGATAGGACATACTAAAAAAGCAAGAAAGCAGAAGTTAAATATACTACTTCTGCTAGGGAAAAAAGAACCAGACATATTGCTGGGACTAAAGTTTTATATTTGAATTCCTGATCAGATAAAAGGTGGAAAGTGGTCTAACTGATACTTCTCTTCACCAGAAACTCTGGCTTCTATCTCTGAGAGCCTTCAACAGTAAACTATTTCAATTAATTCCTTCTTAGACTATTCTTACCAGGGTTTGGTACTGTTGCTGTACAGTGGGCCACACATCCTCTATGTAATGCAAACTGACTCACTGTTACATTTCCACTGATAATTATGCCACTGTTATTTCTATGCAATTTTCTTAGCTGATCGCATTGGTCTTACCACAGAGCTTGTCTACACACTTCTCATTACTGCATCCACTGCATGGTCGTCCTGCTTTATACGGTTTTCTTGGGTAGTTCCCCCTGCAAAGCAGAACAGTATTTTGTTAGCTCAGTCATTTGGAAAGTAATTTGAATACACGGTTTCATCACATTTTTAGAATAATTTATCATGCAAAGTTACTGGGGAGGGAGAGAATCCCTTTATCCAAAACCTGATCGTTGAGAGTGTTTGAAATTCCTTTTAGATCAGATTAAAGCTCTCACTGGCACGGGGAGCAGCTACCATTTGACTCTCTCCATTTGAATGGACTCTCTCCATTTGAAATTAATAAGACTTCTTAAGCAATACTGTATTATTCAGTGTAAGCATACAAGAATCTGCCTCTAGTCTCTCATCTGCATTTAAAAAAAAAATCTGTAAAAGGTAAGTCCACAAATTACAAGGTATGAGATAAACTTGAGGACTGTCTTCCTTTTATTTCTTCAATTAAAACGTCTTGTTTGAAGTTTGGGTGGGGCCATAGACAGATGTAATCTTTCTCAAACAGAAAGCTTGCACCTTCCCTACTTTTTCTGCAGAGACAGAAGTCAAATAATCTTTTTATGCCACCATCTTGCTTAAGGTGATTGCTCTCAGCTATGATCTGCTCGCCTACTTTTTTACAAAGAGATTTTCTGCAGCTCTGACTATGTTCAGCAGCTTCTGCTCTCAATGGCCAGGGGAAGCTTCCCTCAGACTGGTGACACGTGGACATAGCTTCTGTTGAAACTTGTTACAACTGCTCTCATCATTGTTAGTATCTGATACGAGGTCAGTTACAGGATATTTAAAAATTAAAACCCCTAAACCCCAAATACCCTAATTAACTTACGCTGGCCCATAATCGCAAACAAAATGTGCTGCTCGGAGGAGCCCCGGAAAATATTCAACTGTATTGCAGAAGTGAACTGCGCAGCCGACTTTGTAACTCTCTGCCCAGACGACCTGAAGGGCAAAGGGAAATTTGTAATGCACCTGTTCAAAGACTGAAAAAGCAACGGCATTAAGGGAGGAAAGAGAAGGGAAGGCTCTTGTGGGAGTTTAAAACAGCCAACACAGGAGCAACATCGATAACCCAAAGCACCGCTTAGACAAACGACTGTTTGATAATGTTTTTGCATTTATTATCTGTCTCTCCTGGAAAAATGAAATTGTCAGGGGATAATTCCTTTCCAGCATTACTGAAAATAGGACTTGGGACATCCTTGGGGCTCGGAATAGTTATTTCCAATCTCACGCAGCAATAAACCATGGGGTGAAAACCCCTGCTGCAATTCCTGTTCCAAAGCAGTCTGTTTCAAGCCTGTACTCGGATTTTCCTTGAAACCATTAGATTATAAACCACTGGGCATGTAAGAGTCACCTGAGTGTAGTGACCACACATGCCAGTACATCTATTGGTGTTGAAATCATAGCTGCTGACTTCATCAAACCAGTCACTGAGAGCTGCATCCACGGAGAAGATAGCGGCTGTGCCAGTCCAGATGTTTTCTCCAACAGGAGTAAAGGTGGGGTGCACCTTCCTCGGCATTTTAAGGTAGATGTTGTGCTTAAACTTGCACTTCTTTGCCCACGCTTTGGCAGTCTTAGCTAAAGCAGCATCCCAGGACTGTAGAAAAGGAAGAAAACATAATATAACCTGCAGTGCAGTGACTTAGCTGAATTCAAACATTTTAAAACAAAAACTTGTAAGGATTCTTTTCCCCTTTCCTGCTTCCCATCCCTGCATTCGTTTCTTTCTCTGATTTGACATTTCTACTCTGACAGCAAATATTTTTCTTCTTTCTCCCTTAGATATTGCAGGACACGTAGTATCTATCCACTGTCCTGTGGTATCTAACTTCTTAAAATATTTAGAGCCGGACTGCAGTCTTTCAGCTGCCTGGCCTGAGAGGAGGCAACTGGGTGAAACCCCCAGCCTTAGAGGGGCTTGGGGGACTTTATGCCTAGGAGCTGTTGGCTGTCCAAATTTACACTTTGCAATTACCTCTAGACCAGACAGGAATTCTGTTCTGCTGGCCACGACGGAGAAGAGGAGAAGAGTCACAGCTGTTCCCTTACCCAGCCCCTTCTGCCTCTTTGCTCTTCTCCCTCCTCAGTGTGTGGCCCAAGCAGATAAAAGGCTCGCTCATTTCTGATGGGCTGAGGAGGAACCATTCCCATCCCATGTGGCACAAATGATAATTTGAGAAACCGGCCTGCAAGACTCGTAGAAGGATTTTACGCCACTGAATAACCAGGCAATAAAATGGCAGGTAAAATTCCATACAGAGAAATGTAAGTTAAAAGAGATGTGTTAAAAAAAATAAACCCAACAATTTTGACTTTGTGTTCATAATGACAGGTTTGGAGCTGGCTATTACCACTTGTAAATCCATGCTTAGAAGTAGTCTAAAAAGCAAATAATGTGTTAGAAATTCCTTGAGAAGGAACGGAGAATATAATTACACCACTGTAGAAGTCCTGTTAAATGCTGTGTGCAGCACCTCACCTTAAGAAGGGGACACTAGAACTGGAAAGGGCAGAAAGAACATGGAGGAGGATGATCATCCTCAAGCATGGAGGGCTTTCATAAAGCAACAGAGAATGATCTGCAGCTTTGGTCAAAAACAGCTGGATGTCTTGTGTGAAGGAGGTAAATAAATAACAATTACTTGCTCCTTCCAATACAAAGACCAGAGATTATGAAACAAAGGTAGGAATTAACATGTCCAAATCAAATGCAAGGAGGTATCTTCACACAACTTGTGGTTAGGCTGTGAAGCTCTTTGCTACATGATGCTAGTGATGACAAAAACTTGCATGAGCTCACAGCTGAAAAAAAAATCATAGAGCTTTTAAATACAATGCAACACCTTTGATTCAAGAGGTTTCTGTATATTTGTCCTACTCTTATTCCAGGTTTGCTGGATCTTTGGCCTGAGCAGCTGAGTTTGCTCTTGTGTGCTAGCATGTTAAATTAAACATTGCTTTTTTAAAATGACAAGAAATTAAAATCAAAAGTAGTGCGAATTTTACCCCTTTACAGTGAACTTCCTTTCATAGAAATGATTCATATTGTAGATGCGGTTATTCATTTAACTTCCTTTCCAGCCATGCCACACTGCTGGAGGACTCAGAGTACTGACATCAACTGACTGGGGTTACCTCCCTCAGCTGTCTCTCTACCTTTTTCCTCACGTATTCCACCAAGCAAGCCAAGACCTATCCATGGCCTGTTATGATACCCACTATATTTATATGAAGCTCTGCTTTCCAGCCCAGGTATTAGTATCCCTGCTCCCCAAACCCTGCTACAGCAAAGGAAGATCAGGTATCTAAATGGATGTCCTGGCAAATCCCCCTTTCTTCAACACATGTTCTAGACTGGAAGAAATAAGGCGAGATGATAGATTTTCAACAAATCCTGTTGTGCAGAATGCCTTTTCAGGAGCTTTTTAATACCAAGCAGCTTCCCCATATGAAACCGCACTAACATAAAACAGATTACTATCTTTCTTATGAAGAGTTAAATGAAATGCTGAGAACTGAACGCTATTTTTTGCAATATGGCCCTCTGTTCTGGCTGAAGTTTAGAGTTGTAGTCCATCCCTAAACAAGGCTTTCCCTTCAAATTATTAAAACTGAAGAATACTGTGAAAATTAATATATTTTCTATTTCATACAAAGAACTAACATATATAGTACAAAAATCACTGGCAGAATGGAAAAGAAAATCACAAGGAAAATGAAGAATAAGACAGGCTAAATCAGCCGCACAATCTATATTAATTTTCAAATAGATCACAAATGTGTCCTTACCATGCGAAACATATTGCTGGCTGGTGGATTCACTTTGGATCGAAACTTGTTGTGAGTTCTCAAACAGTCTTCAATGAACTTTGGATCTTCTATGTCAGGCAAGGTATATTGTGGATAAGCATGACCACAAGTGAAGAGATCCAGCAAGAACAATGCAGCAAAGAAAAACGTGATTTTCATAATTCTTCAATGATTTCAGTATTTTTCTTTTAAGTTTTTACAAGAAAAGTCTCTTAGGTGGAGATAATACTGGCAAACAGTTTCTTCAGAAGTTGTTCTCCGGGTGTGGAAGCACTTGACAGTGTCAAAGTAACAGGAAGTGAAATTGCTTCATAAGGTGTAGCTCTATCTGACATCAGAGCTGGCCGACAAAGGGTGAAGTGGGGAACAGGCATCTGCCACGCACGTTGGCAAGGAGCAACACTCCAGGAATACTTCTGCCTTTTCCTTGAGTGTGCTCCATCCTGGTTGACTGCCAAACCATTCTGTGACTGTAGGTCTTATCTGAAGAGACGCTGCAGAACAGCTTTCCCAAAACCTGCATCAGCCATAAAAACCACAGCTTTGACAAAATACAAATCTGCTGTTCAGCTGATCTTCCTACAGTATAGCTTAGTCATAGCAGCTCGGTTACAATCATTTTGCAGGACCTTGCTTCTATTTCAGAATTACTCTAGGAATAAACAGAATTAGGGAAACAGCATATATTGAAAATTGACCTCAACACAAGAAAAAAACAAGTTCCTGAACAGCACCTTGCTGCAGAACAGACCTTCTGACCTGGTTTGGTGTATAACAAAAGTCCAGTCTGGAAATCCCAAGCCTGAGTATGTGTTAATTCTCTCCTTCCTTAGCCATTTGCCACTATCCGATAGCCCGAAATCACTGGAGGAACTTCCTGTGCTCCTGGAAGGAGAGCGGCAACACAATTAGCACTCCTGGTGCAACATTCCAAGTCTGATCACTTCTTGGGGAGGGGAGATTGGGTTGGGATTTGTATTGTCTCACCAACTCTTCTACAAGCTGCTTGGATTTTTTCCAAACCTAAACCAAATTGTATAAACATCCAAGAGCATTAAGAACAACCGTACAGTTTTAAGAGCTAAGGTCTTGTAACTCAGATTTAGGTAGGTTTACAGAGAAAATATGTTGTAGATTTAAAACAACATCCATGGGTCTGATTCCCTGCTTAGTTTTGCAGGTCAGGCCATATCCTGCTAGACGCTCATGGAAATTATCATTCTGGTGTTGCCTTCTCTGTTTGCATGATGGCTTTTCCCTCTTAATACCTTGGATTTGCTTCAGAGAGTCTTGTAATGATCTGTACACCTAATTCAGATCGTCTGAAGGAGCTGTAGCCTTCCCAACGCCATCAGGCCTATACCTATCTATGCCATCAATGGGACGCATATAATGAAATATTTCTCTGTGTATGGACGTCTGTGCATTTCTAACTCTCCACACCCTCCTCTTAGCCCTGCCGTGATTTCTTGACCAATTTCATGAAGGCAGGCGCAGCTGTAGGAGGCAAATTAGGGGGGACCCTCTGGTGTTTGGCATCTTTTGGGAAAGAAACAAAAAGAGGACTTACACAGCCCTTACCAATAACCAGCCCTCAGAGGCACAAAAGACCTGGACAGAGAGGGAACTGAACAAATATTATCTTTTATTCCACTTTTTTTTTTTTTTTTAAATAGTTTCCTGTGCTTTGAAACTCTCACAGTAAGATCACCTTTTTTTTTTTTTTTCTCTAAAAAAGAATATTTATGTTTAAAAAAAGACCAAGCTGAATTGGTCGTGGGAGGACTGGACATTTTCACACACATGGGGTGTGTGTGGGTGTAGCACCAGGTAACGGAGAGATCCTTAGGTCAAATCATGACAGTGTAGATCATTATGGTGAATTCCCTCTCCCCTGCCTCTAAACTGAACATAGAAGGCCTGTCCACTGCTTTGCTCCTTTGAAAGTCATCTCGCCTCTTTTCTAAACCAGGGCCACCTGAGTTCAGTTTACTGACAGTTATTCTTTCTCCAGCTGAATATTACCTCAAACCTAGAAAGTAAGTACGTTTTCTCTTTTTCTTTTCTAATAATGCCCGTACAATCTATGAGAATCTAAAGCCATTGACCAGCTAGACAATGTAAACCCATGATTATATTACAACTACATGCAATCTGCACAAAAATTATCATCGCACTAAAACTGCACCATTAGTTTAGCAATGCAGTGATCTTGCAGTTTTATATGCAGGCAGTTGAAATTCTGTGCTTGGAAACTGAACTGAGAGCTTTACGAAGTAGGAAATTTTGATATATGCAGGATAGTCCAAGTCATAAGATGCTTTCCTGCAGAGATGACTCTGGCTCCATCTGGTGACTCTATCTGTAATTAAAGCAGAAGCCCAGCCTGCCCTCAAGCATCAATGAAGAACATTTTAACAAAAAGAGAGTTATAAACCTTTGCCACCATTAATCAGTGGATCTTGTAAACCAGATGAAAATTAAGCTTTGGGATTCGGATATCATATTCTATTTGTCTGGGCAATATAAGCATTGCCTGTCATGGCATGGATCCCAAGTGAAATTTAGCACAATGAGTTGAGTACGGGCAGGAAGCTGTACAGCCCAATGGTTTTGAAAAAATCCCCATGGTTACATCCCCCTTTCTCATTTCTCACTTGCCTTCAGTTTAAAAGGGCTGGAAAAGTAAGACCTCAGATTTTTAGTTTTTCCTTAATGTATGATTCAGTCAGACGAATAAAGGCTGGTGGATTACAGACTATTACAGGTATCCAAGATGCCTGGGAATCTGTAAAATTACATTTAATTTTGTCCTCAAATCATCAGCTTCCCCACAGAGTACTGTTACTTGTGTTGGAGAGAGAGTCCATTTGTCCTTGACTTACTAGGTTCAGCTGAGCAAATAGGGGTGGACCTGCTGGTTTTTCTTGTTCTGTCCACAGGTTTCAGGCAGCTGCAAGATCTCTTGGCCTTCCAGACCTGTGAATAAACTCATATTCTGACACGCATTGCTTCTTCTATTACACGGTCTCATCTCAGGGCAGAAAACAGGTTAAATGAAAGGATGGTGGTGGTGCTGGATTTCCACAAGAATTATTTTACAATAAACTATTTTGTATTTATTAAAAGCTAAAAACATCTTGCAAATATTTTGTAATAATGAGGCTGTAAACAGCCTCACAATTAACGGGGGCGGTCATCAGTACATGGTTGGATTGCAGTTTTGGTTAGGGGGATTTGTACCGTGCTGCTTACTGCAACTATGCCCCTCAGCCTGAGCTTGCTGCGTTCTCCCAACAAAGTACCAGGACGTCATAGGGACCAAAGCACCAGAGGTTGGTAGGTCTTCTCTCCCATGTGGTGTCCACCTCCCACCAGTCAAGGTGGCCCTTTATCACATCTACTTTGCCCCTCAAGGACAGCCTGTTTCACTCCCTTCCCTCAGCCAAAGGGTAAGCGAAGCATGAAGCACTCACCAACGGCTGGCTCCTCCCTTTGGCGACAGCTCTGCTAAAGATAGTGAGGGGAAGATGGACAGGCAGTGATGGTGCTCTGGAGGACAGCAGTCTCTTGAACCATATAAATATCTGAAAAGAGGGTGCACAGAAGACGAGAACCAGGCTCTTTTCAGTGGTGCCCAGTGACATGACAAGAGCCAACAGGCACAAACCACAACACGGGACGTTCCCTCTGAACATCAGGAAACACTTTTTTTCTGTGAGGGTGACCAAGCACTGGCACAGGTTTCCCAGGAAGGTTGCAGAGTCTCCATCCTTGAAGATATTCAGAAGCCGTCTGGACATGGGCTGCTGCAATGAGGTCTAAGTGGCCCTGCTTGAGCAGGGGTGTTAGACCAGATGACCTCCAGAGGTCTATTCCAGCCTCAGCCCTCTGTGATTCTGTGATTCCTTGATGGAGCCAAAGCTTCAGCAGGCTATGCAGGATGAAGTATTTAGCATGATCTCAACAACATAGATACAGGAAGCTTGTAGAGTACAAGTATATGCCTAGCTGGACTGGATCTCTGCTTATCTTCCTTGCACTTCATACATGATTTAAATTTCTTGAACTTAAATTACTATCATGTGTCATACCTGTTCTCTTTTTAAATTCAAGGCGTTTGAAAAATGAGGCAGCTTTTCTGCTGTCCATCCTAAGCCTCTTTTCACAGGATAACGCCAGAAATGGTTGGTGTATGGCAGCCCTATGGATGTGGGAAAATTCAAGAACTGCTACAATACTACTGGAATATTATGGAATAGTACTTGGAAATCTCCTGAGAGAAGATACAGCAAGCCACTAGTTCACATTCATGCTGTTTTTAAAAAGGGGATCTTGGAATGAACTATCTTCTCAGCTAGATTTCCTCACAAAGACACCAAATTGGGGAACGGGGCAAACCATATGTATTTTGTGTGAAGACCACAAGAAACAGTACTGAGGACAGAAACCTAATATCATGAGTTCAGGAAAGCAGAATGAAAAAATATTTTCATGGATGGAAAACTACTTCCATTATTGAAACAGGATCTGATGGCACCACTATCTGCACATCATTCAGTGCTGCAAATTCCACGCTGCTTAGCTCAGGAAAAACACTCGAACTGTATCTCAGATGAAAGGCCTATTATCAGCTTGGCATAAATATGGCCAGGAGGAACTGAGGCTTTTCTGAAGTTCTGGGAGACTGCAGAGCTCTTTTCCAACTTTGCCTTCTCTCCAAGGCATACTCAAATTGTTACAGTCCTAACTGTAACGGAGATACTAAAAGTCACAGCAGTTATTCTCAGGGATAGGAATTACTGTGTTAGATATGAATTTCTTCTGGGCTATATCACAGATACAAGTAGGAAAACTTACGTTTTAATAACTGAACATAAATGGGGGGTTTTGTTTGTAAAAAAAGCAGCATCCTATGCAATGTTAACACTTTAAAACTCGGAAGAGATTTATTGTAGTACCAAATTTTGCATTTCAGGTACTAAGGAAACTTATATTCCTTACAGATGTCTGAAATTTAGCTCTGAGGTAAGCTTTCCAACCCTAACAAGGCACCTAAATAATGATTTTATCTTCAGAGACAGTGAATATCAGCAACTTCCAGGTAAACCAATGGGAAAGGCTCCTGCTCAGGAACTTTCATAGTGCACAATTTACTATGTAAGGAGCCACCTATTTATGATTTTAGGTATATAATATTAGGCTTCTAGATTTTAGAATGTAATCCAAGTTTTAAATAATAAAACTTGTATTTGAAAAATCTGTTCTATATTTTAGTAATTTTAGATTAGAAAACAGAAGAAATAGCTAGCACATGCCTAATTTTATCTGTTTTCATTGAGATGTACAATAAGGGGGTTTTATATAATCAATGGAATTATCAGTATAGATTTAGATAATAAATTGGAATGTTTTAGATCTAAATTGTCAGTCACACATCAAGAATGAAAAGTATAAGACAAATTAGTTCCTAAAGTTGAATTCACAGAAGCTTCCTTTAAGCTCAACTGGAGTTCTGAACATTAAAAAAACAGCAGAATTTGTGGGGTATTTTTATTTGTTCATTTTACAATAACGGTAAAACATTACCTAATAATAATGAACTTTCATACAGTCACATTGGCATTCACTAGAAAAGACTAAGATACAATCAGGAAAAAACCTAGTTTGCTATACTGGTAAAAAAGCTTCAGATTCTTGTATAAATTTAATCTGTCTTTTGGAGAAAGTGAAATTAAAGGATATTAAAGAAAGACTTCAAGTCTTGGACATAGAAGACTAAAATCTGTGTTGATTAAATGGATCTGAACAAGTTTCAAGATAAAATAACGAAAATTTATTATTAAAACTTCATAACACTTACAAAACAGGAAATATGCTATGTGTAAGTAACGGTACATGTTAAAACAAGGAACAAAAAAAATAAAATTAAGCACAAGGTTTACAGGGAGCTAGGAACAAAATACTTAATAATAAATCTAAAGCTTCACATTTTGAATGGGGAACAATAAATGCATTAGCTTATAAATACCAAGTTGCACTAACTTCACCAACATGCAGACTACTGAAGAATCATCTTTCTATAAAATCTTCCTTACTTTATACATTTTATTCAGAACATTCTATCACTCTAGGAAACCGGACTGAGTACATAATACGCTAGCTTTCTCTCAGCATCAAAACTAAGCAATTTTTATTTCAAATATTGGTTTAGTATGAATTGTAACAGTTGTTTAATTAAGACATACTTCTCTCCTTGAATTCCAGGAATAGAGTATGTCACTGTTTTGAGAAATTTGGTATTTAAAAATAAGGCTCCAAACCTTACCGGATACTATCTTTAGCTTAGTATTTTCTCAATATGGGTTTTACCCACATATAATTTCACTTTCTTTGGCATGTTAGCTTTCTCTAAGGAGGACAAAATAATAGCAACAGAATCATTGTCAACAAAAGTTGTCTTTAAAGTCATGTCAGTATTACCTTTTTGCTTAATTCATTATCAAGTATCTTCAGAAGATAGTATGTATTTCAAATCAAATTAGGTGGACATATGCATGTTTGTAAAGCGTTTTTTTATAAAATAAACAGCTACAAAGGCAAGAAACATCAGCAATGGTCTCAAAACTGCAACTGCGATGCATGCTTCATTGCACACAATTCTGAACTCCCAACGGGGGTGTCATCCTGAGTAATCTATAAATAAGCATATAAATATAAGATTCACTGGGAGTACATACATGTAAAGTAACTGAGGAATGTAAGTAGAAGTGTAAAATTGTAATACGTACAGATAATTTTATCATGTTCTGGATTTCCTGGAAAAGGGGAAAAAATAAAGAGTTTTACCAGCCAGCCATGATTTCTCTCTCCTTAAATCCTTCCTAGCTAGCTAAAACACACTCATCAGATTTATAATCAATAGATTTGAAACTCTGAGAATTCCCATTGATAAACCTTAAAAATAAAACAAAAGCTGAAGTGTTTTGATAAAACCTAAAAACAATACTTCATAATATTATGTTTCCGTAAAGCTATTATTGTTTGTAACAATGACATGGATGGGGGAGAGGGACATATTATACAGCCCCTTTATTTTCAGTTTGAACCCCCTCTCCTTTGTCTTTCTTAAAATATTAAATACTGTTTAATATTCAGAATATATTCATGAGCTAGTAAATACTATCAAATACAATTTTATGGATGAGAACAGGAGACAAACTGTTTCCTAAGTAAGTGGGGCCTAATCCTGGGATCAGACACAACCTGGTACTCCTTCTGTCTGTTTTTCAGAGGTGTCTGCTACCTAAAACTGAAGACCAACATGACTGCTCAATGTTTTTAAAGCTATACTAACATATATACTGAGCAAATATAATAACTAACCATTAAGTGGAAAACACAAGCCTTACTCCCAGTTTATTAAATGAAACTTAAAAACGTACGTCCCAACTTTGCCCACAGGAAGCTTCAAGCTTGTGACTTCCCAGCAGGGGGAAGCTGTCAGGTGCAGAGCTTTCTGAAGAGAGATGACCTACTGTCTCTTACGTTTCACTCCATCAAAATATGAAGCATAATTAGCAATTCATTACTCTAATTCATTTTCTTGACAAGAACAGAGTTAAAAGAATTATCTTGAATTATACCTGTCTATAATCAAACAAAGACTTCATAATGGTCACTGAGACCCAGAGTCAGTAAAATATGAACTATTTGTTTCCTGAATGTAAATGGCTTTAAGAGTAGTTTTAAATTAGTTGAGAACTGGACCTGAGAGAGTAAAACAAAGCTTGCAACATTATTGTCTAGGTGGTTGCATTTTTTCATTTTACATATTGCATTTTACATTTGCTTTTACTTACTACACAATTTATTTCCACAGGTGTCCCCTTTTGCACAATTACTGCATGATTTTCCTTCTATATATGGTCTCCTTGGAAGATTACCACTACAAAGGAGAAAGAAAAGTTTCACACATAATTTTAAATGATTTCTTAAATATCTTAAATCATTTGTTGAAGTAAATACATGGCAAGTACAATGAATTGCTGCCATTTCATTAAAAACATGAGAATAATTTTCCTTCTTTTCATTTTCATTGTTCTGTTCCTGTGAAAGAGAAGAATCTTAAAAAGCTATTATTTTTCTTATGGGAAAGTACTCAGGCTTTTTACTCAAATTTTACATTGGTATATGAACTAATAAAACAGAATGCTCTGGATCTCCATCGTTTTACGATCTCCATCTCCTTCGTTTTAACTGAGGAAAAATGAGTATTTTAGAGTGGAAAATTTCAAAGCTGACACACTCCCAAGTAGCTTAAAACAAACTATTTAGCAAAAAAAGAATCCTGTGAACTACTTACTGTGGAATTCTTGAGAAACAAGACTTCTATTCCACAAAACGCAAATGTCCAAATGCAGTCTTCATGAAGACAGTGGTGTCCTTACATGCTTAAGTACTTCACCCAAGTGGAGCTGAAGTGTTTAAGATCAGCCTGCAGTACTTAACACCGCACATTCTCAGAAAGGCTCCTTATACATGTACCTGCTGAAAATGACACCATCATCCTGGCACATATACTATTCTACTGGGCAATGGGAAACACAGCATTCAGTCTATGCTGCATCCATTCAAGAAGATGAAGCAATGCTGTGTTTCATAGCCTAATCCTGGGAACACAGGGGCAGATTTAACCCCCTCAAAGGACTGTGGGACAAAGTTAGCTTTGTTTGTCACTCTACTCACCTCCATAGTGGGCACTGCTAGCACTCCTCAAAGGAGATAATACACACCAAGACCTGGCATAATTTTTTCAGGATTCCAAGTCTGTATTTACACCCTGCATCATCTGTATTTATAAAAAAGAGATACCCACCAGACATATAGATGTAAGGGCTGATATAATGTTGTTGTGCAAGATGGAGGGAGAAGAACACCCCAAAAGATTATCTGCGACTTACTTGCTACTATTCTTTGAAACGTCTTTTCCATACATTCACCTACAGGTATACTGTTGGCCTGAGTTTTATTCCAGCAGCATCTCCAATGGCATATTGCAACCACATGCCCTGACATGCAGTCCAGGCAGTAATAAAATTGAATGGGGATCTTCTGATCCCAAGAATCGAACGTAAGTTTTGAACTTGTCAGAGAAGAGCAGGAGAGTTGTTAAAAGCCTTAATAATAAGCCTTCCAGTACCTAAAGGGGGCAGATGGGGAGGGACTCTTTATCAGGCAATGTAGCAATAGAACGAGGGGTAATGGTTTTAAACTGAAAGAGGACAGATTTAGATTAAATATTAGGAAGAAATTCTCTACTGTGAGGGTGGTGAGACACTGGAACAGGTTGCTCGGAGAAGTTACAGATGCCCCTTCCCTGGAGGTGTTCAAGGCCAGGTTGGATGGGGCTTTGAGCAGCCTGGTCTAGTGGGAGGTGTCCCTGCCCATGGCAGGGGGTTGGAACTAAACGACCTTTAAGGTCCCTTCCAACTCTAGCCATTCTATGATTCTATATATATATGTACATACAATTATCTCAAAAATAAAAAGGTACAGGTTAAGTAACATATATTGTGGGTGACTGTCCATATATGCATTCACAGCATGGGTGATTCCAAACGGTAGCCCACAGAGTTATCTTAAAAAAGGTCTCAGAATCCAGAATAAGAAAGACTGAAGAACAAAGCATTGCTCCTAGAAGTTCTGGCAAGAACATAATGCCACATAAGGGTGTGAAAGCAGACCCACTTGGTGACTATGCACATTTCAATTGCAGGAATGCAATACAAAGAAGATACATATGTTGCCTGAGCTGCAATTCAGCAAGTCTTTCTTGGTATCAAAGGCTTCTGCTGTAAGTGATAATTACGCTATTACTTCACACAGTTCATAATCCACTGTGAAATCCTCTTTGAGAAGACTGATAGAACTCTCAGTCACAGATCCAGAGAGATAAAAGGCCTTGCCTTTTTCTCCAAAAAGCCCTATCTAGTCATTACAAATAAGTAAATCCATCTATCCGTCTATCTACAGATGGCTTAGGTTGCAGAGCACTACCTCATTGAGAAGGTGTAAGGAATGGGAAAAAAAGGCACAAATTAACTTCTGGAGTGAGAAAAAAAAAAGTCACTCTCCCAAGGAACTTCAGGTGGCTTCTGAAGACTATACTACTTAAATGAAATAAAATATATGGGGGACTATCATATGGGCTTCAATTTCACTTGTCTTGCTGGTTTAGGCCACAGAAGCTAAAAGACTGTCTCCATAAAAAGTGACATTATGTGTTTTATGTTTTCCTCTTTAAGAGTAATCATTTAATTTAATTAATCACTACTGTTTCATTTGTTTCTGACAGCTAGCGAGTACTGAGGAGTATTGAGCTGACCTTGTATGTTTTAAAAATGACAAACAGATTGCATATGCATGTACTTGATTATGGACTATGCATTACTATAAGACAAACTATATTATTTTAAAACTATCTGCATCTGTGTTTTTAAACCCCTCCTGCTTTAGGAACAGCGCCGGCTGGGGCTTGTGCTTTTTCAGAACATCAATTTAAATGTAAAATCCCATGTTGCAGTTAGCTTTTTCTTGCATTGATCATTCACCGTTTTCTAATGCTTAAATAACATTTGGTGTAATCACAGCTATTAAATAGGCAAGAAATTATAATGTAGGGGTTTTTTTTTGCTCAGTTACACAAAAGGAAAAGCAACTGATCTAACTCCTGCTATTATTTGTATCATTCCTAAGGGAAAAAGAAAAAGAAATACGGTGTAAAAGGCTAAATGGCGATTAAAAAAAATGTATAAAACTGTAAGAGGTAATTTCAGCTCTGACAGGAGTTGCCTGCAGCAACTTTCTCATTTCTTCTGTTTCTTACGAAAAAAAAAAAAAAATGAAGTGGAGCATGAGCTAAGTTTGGGATTTGTTTGCTTAAGATTGGCACAGAATGAGATTTATCAGTAGAGTTAACAGATTAAAAAACTAAGCATTATAATACTCATGGCTCTCTTGATAACTGAATTAGACAACCATCATTTTCTCTGATTGCATTTACAAGACTACCAGTAAATAAAGAACCCAATTTACTAAAGGGTTCATTCCAATTCCAAACTAAACGTCATTCTGATTGCTTGCCTTTTTTTTTTTTTTTAACATTAAGCAGCAACTTACCTTGGTGAATAGTTGCAAATAAAATTTGCTGCATTTCGTATTCCTGCAACTTCCTTACACAGAGTAACAGCACAGCCTATTTTATATGAATAGTCCCAAACAACCTAAAAAAAAAAAATTTAAAATCCATTAAAAACTATACTCAACAGTAACTTAGTCTACTATGTAGAAAGTTTCCATTATTTTCAGAGATCCTACATATTTTTTTCATTTTGCAACATCTGATCTTTTTACACATTGAAAGAAATTGCTGGTAAGTGAGCTTTTTAAGATCAACTTCTAAATATTCACCCCTCAAGGTGAAGTGGCCTATGCTGTACGTTTCCAGAATCTTCTGCAGAACAATTTCAGTAAGAGTCACTGGCTTTATGATTATGGGGTAGATTCCATGGGACAAAAGGGAAATTAGTGGCAACTACCCAACAGCTCCTTTAACTAATTTTAACATTCAGAACTCGGGTCTGCAAGCAGGGCTTCTCCTGTGTGCTAGAAGTGATCTGGCTGATATCTACTGTAAACTTAAGTCTGAAAGCTTCAGCACTGCATATTTTCAGACTAACAAGTGTTATCTGCCATGCTTAAGAGGAGATGGTTTACTATCACTTACGGTGTGGGCATCTGCTTTTTCTTGGGAGATTCTTCCTGTACTTTCTGCATATGACTAACCACATTGTACTGAATTCAGGTAAAAGTGTTTAACTATATACCTAGAGTATCTGGATGATCACACATTCCACCTCTGGAAAACTTAAAAGACACAGTGGATTACTCTCAGTATCTCTCCAGTGTGAAAAGTACAGGCCTCAGACTGACAAACCGATTTTAACATCCCCAAAAGTTCCATCTCTTCAATTATAACTGCAAGAACCGGTTATGTTCAACAGACATAACCTTTCTTTGAAAAGAATCTTAAATGTTTAATATGGTGTTACCTGATTCCTGGATTAAGGACTAAGCATTTCGGGGGTCTTTATATAACAGTTCCCCATATTTTTTTAAGATTTCCACCATTTTGAGATTTCTGTGTTGTAGTTCTCTTAACAGATCTACACAGCCTATCCATTTATGATTTGTAAATTTTACCCATTTCCAATTTTGTGTCTGAGCCTTCAAGACCATGACAGCTCTTGGATCATGCATGGTCTTTGATTACCATTTTTGATGACATCGGTACTTTTACACGTGCCTTGGTGCTTTAACCCATGTACTCTGCTTGTTTTTTCCAGTGATTAGTTTCCTTTGTAATTTTGCCTGAAATACTGCCTGAAATGCAGGAACATTTTGATATGACTTAACTATGTGTAACAAGAAAGGAGCAAGCAATACTAATCAAGGGAAAGCAAGCTTACAAGTGAAGACCACTCCAAGAGAAATGTGCAAAACCCTCCAGAATTCTATGTAGACAAGGTTGAACAGGAAATTTAAAGATGCCAGAACTACCTTGCTACATAACTTTTTATCATTTACTGTGCAAGAGAAAAAGGGACTTTCGTAAGATATTGTCTAGTTCTAATCTTCTTAAGATTTATTGCCTTTATTTTCCCAGGGGAATTATTTGTCCGAATTACCACTGAGAAAGCAGAAATATATCATAAATTGCCTCTTTTGTTGTTGATGCTCTTTTTTTCCCCTTCTTTTTTTTTTACAAGATTTGTACAGAATACAATTTGCTTTGGCTGGATTTTCTCCTTCTGTTAACATTTCTATGAAAGAGTACCCACAGACATTCTGCAATTACTGTGATTTTTTTAAACCGCAGCTCCAAACTTAGAGAATTTAGAACTCTGTGGCTTTGCAGCTGCAGAACTTGAAATGATTATTTTATGAAGTTAATGTAGTACTGATACAATGAAATGAGGAATAAGGCTTTCAGTGAGGCCAATACTGCGGACAAGAACAGATTATTATACAAGACAAAGAGGTGAACCAGTGCAGGGCTAATGGTCAGTACAGCCACTGCTTGAGATTACAAAAGACTGAAAGCTGTCAGTCACTACAAACCATATATACAACTCTATATTATTTACAGCCCCTATCGATTCATCTGGTAGGCATTATACAGGACATTTTACCAAAGACAACTCTTACCTGAGTGTAATGACCGCAAGTCTTAGTACATTTCTGCACTGCGAAGGTATAGGATCTGACCTCATCATACCATGCTTTACTGGCATCAGCAACATAGAATGCTTGACAACTTCCAACCCAAATATTCTCTCCAACAGATGTGAAATTAGGATGGCACTGATGTTTCTTACTTAAGTATATGTTATGTTCAAAAATGCATTTATTTGCCCATGCCCTTGCAGTCCTTGCCAAAGCTGCATCCCAAGTCTGCAAAACATAAAAGGTGAAATAGTTGCGCAATATTAAGTTACAACTGGATCTTAAACAATCAGATAAAAACAGTCGGGCAATAAAGTACAGACAGATACCATATGCTGAACTTTCACAAATAAATACTTTCCCTTATTTAGGCAAGTACCTACATGTTTTATTTTCATTACTCTTGCAGCACAGAATACAAACTAATTTAATTAGGCTAGTTTTTCTGCCTTCACTGTTGAAAATTAACTTTGTAAAAGCACTTGCTAGCAACTGAAAAGATGTCTGAAATGCACTTTTATCTTCAGATAAGAAATTACGTAAAAAAATTAATTACACATGAAACTTTTTTTTTTGGTAGAACAGGTAATTAAGGATTTCTGTTTGGTACATAAAAATTAAATTAAATAGAAATTCACAGCTACTGTAGATTCAGGTGTATAAATATTTGAAGTATTTTTAAGAGAGCCTCCAGAAAAAAATACTACTCCTACGGTAAAGATTTAAATACACATTGGAGCATTTTACAGAGACAACTTCATGAAGTAAACATGCCAATGTTTGGCCCATAACTCATTCTGCTACCTCTTACTTCTTTGCAGTCTGCCACCGTTACCAAAACCTCTGGTTCCTGAACATGAACAATCTTTGGTATTTGTCTTCCAGTCATGACTGTTCTTTAGCAAGTTTGTTCTACCATTAAAGTACCTAGTTTTATGCCTTACGTAAAAGATCCTGTGTTTTATTGCCTAGGTTTATTGGTGTCTGTACATTTCAGTTCACTCTCAGTCTCTATGTCGATCTTACAACAACTCCACTGGCTGCCAATACTGTTTTCTCCCTAAGGCCTTTAGTTTTTTCTAACTGTATTTCTACATTCATACCTTTATCCATAATTTTTCCTGCTTTTCCTATTCCTGAGTACTAAAACCAAGTGTGGTGTCTTTCACAAGCTTCTTCACTTCCGAGGTTAGACCCCACCTTAACTGCAGTTCTGGCCTCGAACCCACCCAAGCAAACAGCATTCTTTGCCATCAGTATCCAACTACGTGCATGTTCCCAAGCCTTCCTCAGGGCTGCTCATTGCTCACATTATTTTCCACTTGTGCTATGAAGCAGACTAAACATAAATGTCCACTTTTTCTGCATCTTCTTTGGTTTTGTTTAACCCTTTCCAGCACAAATTTTTGAGTGTGATTTGTTTTGGTTATGGCAAGCAAAGACTCTTCCTTAACACCAGAAATCCCCTTCAGTCCCAGTACTGCAGCTCATACCCTTGCTTTTGATGTGGAGCCTGACTCTTCTGGGTCAGTCCTGCTGTTGGACCATTGTTTCTTCCGAAGGAAAAGTTTCTTTGGGTGAAACATGAACACCTTCAGCCTGGCCTGTGTCACTGCATCTGGTTGTTTCTAGACTCATCTGTCTACAATTAACTGAACTCACAGAATCACAGAATCTTCATGGTTGGAAAGGAGCCTTAAGATCATCGAATCCAACCAAACAACCTACAATCTCTGCCCTTCAGAGCATGCCCTGAAGTGCCACATCTAGACGTTTCTTAAACACCTCTAGGGATGGTGACTCAACCACCTCCCTGCGCAGGCTCTTCCAGTGCCTGACCCCTCTTTCAGTAAAGTAATTCTTCCTAATATCTAATCTAAACCTCCCCTGCCGCAACTTCAGACCATTTCCTCTGGTCCTGTCAGTATTTCCTATCAAACAGACGTGATGGTATTTGAACACAAACCAGTGATGCCACCCTGGTCGCCTCACCCAGGGACCACCTTGGGATCACTCACCACAATAACCCCCCTTGTCCTGCTGTCCCTTTCCCCCTGGCAGGTCTCAGGAGCCACCCCCCAGGCCTGTCCCTACGCATGTTGCGGGCAGGCGGCTGGACTTTGCTGCGGAGGCCGTTGTGGACACACACACAGTCCTCGATGAACGCCTTATCCGTGATGCTGGGTAAGGTGGGCGACTGCCGGGCTACCGCCCTCAGCACCAGCCACAAGGCCACCACGGCCACCTACGGCCTCATGCCCGCGGCCGCCGGGGCCTCGCCTGAGGAACCCCCGCCTCTTCCAGAACGTTCTCCCTCAGGGAACCGCCCGGGGCGCCCGCCCCCGCAGAAGGGGGCGCTGTGCGGCCGGGAGGGGAGAGCGGCGGCCGCGCGGGCGCCTCTCCTTCGCGCCGGGCGGGCGGCTCGTTGGCAGGAGGGCGGCGGCCGCCATGGTGCTGTCGGCGGTGCAGCAGGCGGTGGTCTCGGTGGTGCTGGTGTTCTGCCTCTTCCTCGTCATGCCCAGGATGTTCGGGGGAGGAGGGGGCGGCCGGGCCGGCCGCTCTCCGCGGGGCGGCAG
The DNA here is from genome assembly GCF_028500815.1 of Rissa tridactyla. Lineage (NCBI taxonomy): Eukaryota > Metazoa > Chordata > Aves > Charadriiformes > Laridae > Rissa > Rissa tridactyla. The sequence continues at coordinate 177,840,369 of NC_071466.1, forward strand.
GGCCGTCCCCGGCCGTTACGATCCCCGTCAGCACGGCAGAGGTAGGAGCCGCCGCGGTGCCCGAGGCCGGAGCCGGCCCCTGTCTCCGAGGTGGGACCTTGAAGGGAGCCCCCAGGGCTGGAGAGGGCTGTGCTTGGTCTGCCGGGGGGCGCTGGGTGTTCCGTGTGGGCTGTGGAGCGGGGGAGGCCTCGTCACACAGCTCCGAGCTGGCGTCTGTGCGCTGAGCTGCTCGCCCTAACCTGCCACACACACTTCCTTTAAGTTCTGCTTTTGTGGTTTATTATTGTCTTGATTTTTGTCTGTGCTATCTTAGGAAAATTGCTTTTGAATGTAGGTAGCACCCTGTTATTGGAAGCGTATCTTATCGGGGCAGTTTAATTAATAATGCCTGCAGGGGCACAGTTAGTTACTCCAACAGATGAATAGCTGTGGGGTGTCAGAGAAGAAAACTCACTACTAACGTGAATTGCAATAAGGAAGCCAAGTATTACCGTTCGTAAACATTAGCCCAGAATCGTATGAGATTTGTCAGGTAGTCTATTGGAAAGAGTCCAGGGTGCTTTTTTAGAAAAGATGCTGCTGAATGGGCTAGAGAGCCTACTGCTTGTGAAAGCTTGAGTGGTGTAAACATATGTTAAGCAATGCTAGTGTACATCAGCTGAGGATTTAGCTCAAGGTCCAAAGGTCCGCTTTAGTTTTGGTAACTAACAAAAAGCCTGCTTTATTGAGGTAGCTCTGTGACTCGTAGATGATGCCTTCCAAGGCATTGTAAACCAAGGGGTAGGTAGTTGCTGTAATCTTCTAAATTACGTGTCTGTGCTTGTCCCCAGGAGTAGCTTTCAAAGGCAGAAAAAGTGAGGCTTGAGCTGCTACTGTGTTCTTCCCAGCTGATGTTGAACTTACTGTGCTTCATAAGCTCTAGCGTGGCCTGTTTTGCTTGATTACTTTTAATTTTTATGGTAGCTGTCATTTCCTATAGATAAATTACTTTAAAACCAAACCTTGAAAAAAGAAACAGTTCACGCACCTCTGATTCTACTGATGTAGTGGCTAAGTACTATGTAAAATAAATTTCAGGCAAATCTGCTGTTCTCACCTGTTGGTTCTTCTTTTCTCCTGTTTGGCCAGTAGCGCACTCTGATGTTTCTTCTGTGGGATATACTTGGTGCAGGACACTGGACTCTGTTAGGATTCCTTTGTGCCAGGAAAGTGGTGTTTCCCTTGAACACATTCTTATTTGTGTAACCTGTGGAATTTTTTCATCTGTGCTGTTAGATATTTTAGTCAATCTCCTTATTTATATTAAAAACAAACAGAACTGAAAGTTAAGGGAAAAAAGAGTGCTAACTTAAAATTAGTAATCAATGGGAAACGTTCTGAAAGGAGGGCAAACTATATGTGAGCTAAAACATGATTTCCAGATTAGTTAGTGCTGTTTTAGTAAGTCTAAACCTGGTTGTGTTGAAAGGAGAATGTCTGTCTGAATTTGCGTTAAGTGATTAAGGTAGCTTGAGTTCTGCCTGTATCAGCTAGGGTGTTTAATTTTTCTATTTCAAGTTCCAATAAGCAAACATAAAGATAAAAGGTCTACTCCAAATGCACATGTTGCAAACTGATCAATGACATGCGGAAAAACTTGCAGTAATGCCTGGCACGACTTGACTGCACAGCTGATAGGGTCAGGGTCATCTCTGACAGCTTGAAAAACTTTTCTGCCCAACTCATTTTAGGCAATTCTAAAACACCGTTCAAGATCTCTTATCACAAAGCATCAGCTTAGGTTAGCAGAATTAGATTCCCTTTTCTCTTGTATTTGGAAGAAGCTGTAGCCAAACAGTTTAACTGGGAGTCGTAACTTATGTTACTTGTTTTCTTGACCTGATTGTGGGTGTCACTTGCACACTCAAGTTATGTTACTGTAAATTTTTGAAATGCCACTGTTTCATATCAATTCACAAGGAGTGAGTTGCATAATTGTCTTTGGTTTGGGAATTTTTATAGAATGTGACTCTTGTTTTTACCCATACTCAGTCCTGACACGTTACGTTATGACGGGCTAAATTTTCAAAGTATAAGTCTAGGCAATCAGTTGAGACATCAGTGTAGAACTTCACACTCCCCAGTCACCTGCTGTCTGTCTTTGCAAGCACCTGCATTCTTTAGCTGATAGCACTGTTTTTCATGTGCATGTCCATGAACCCCAGATTTAACTACCAAATAACCTAATTCCTAAGTCGAGCAATGACGCTGGCTGTTCTTTCAGCTGCTCCCTGTTCTGGCAGGCAAATTACATGCAAAAATACTTCAGACTCCAAGGTTGCATCTCTTTGCTATTGTGTAATCTTCTCCTGCTAAATATTTGATTTGCAGAGCTACAGCACTTCTAAGCCTTTGGTAATATCCACATAACACTGAATTTACTGTCAAAATAACAAAAGCAACACAGCATGTGTATTTCAACAAAACTTTTTTTTCTGGGACTAGAGAATTTGGTTTCTGCTTAACTCCTTTCTTTGTTACAGAGGAAAAATATTAATTTGTAACTGTTCTCAGCATTATCAGTAGTTTCTCTGAGTATGCCTTAATTTCCAGTTTTGAGTTGTTTCTTGTTACATCTACCTATCTGTGGTTTGCTGTGGGTTTGCCATGTTGCTGTGAAGGAAGAAACTTAAAACTTTTATCGTAAAGCAACATAGAAACTTAGTCTGAGAGTCTTTGCTACCTAGATTTATTATTGTATTCATGAAAGCGTGATTTTTAATTTTTTTTTTTTTTTGGTAACTTTATTTGGAGGCAGGGCTGACCACACCATCTTCATCTTGGAAGAGTGATGAACAAAGCTGATCACACAAGAAGACAATTTAATTCCAGTTGTGAAACTAATTAGACTCTTAATTTCCTTTCTAACTTTGTCTTTTTTCTCTCAATTTATTTTTTTAAGGTAGTCCTCAGACAGTTCATCAAGTTCACCTGAATCCAGGAAATTCTGACAGTAATACTTACCAGAGTTTTCAGCAGATGAGAAATGCAATGGAAAAAGAGATAAAGAGCGAGAGAACAAGAGGAAATGGTAGAGAGTTGGCATTCACCCTTATGCCGTTGTATGCTCTTGGAGTGGGAGTGTTTGCAGCATACAAATTTCTTAAGGTAAGCCATAATTAAAACATTAAATTATTGAAATCAGAAGGAAATGTAACCGGTTTGGGGTTTTTCTCCCCATTTCTGAGCCTATGTATGTGATTGTCCAAAAGCCATTTCTTGCTTGGTTTGACTTTGAACGTGAGCTCCAAAGTTAAAATTAAAGCACATCTGATTCTTCCTTACAAAGGCTTCGATTTATCTTTTTTTAGATGCTTAAAGAAGTGAGAATCTTACACACACATACACACTGCCTGCTCCCCACCCTGACCTCAGATAAGAATCTGAGACCCTAAACAGTGCTGTTACCTGAGGCTGTAACTTAAGCCTTATCAGTATTTCACTTTCTTTTCATTCATCACAATGAGATTGAGTATGGGAAGGAGGTGGATGACTCTTGCAGAGTAAAAGTCTTAGATTAGCAATTAGATAGAACAGCAAGTAGTCTAGACCTTTTATTTGGACTTCTTATTTGTTCATGCAGCTGCAACATAGATTTTTGTCCATGAAACGTGATACCTTTTTTACCATTAGTAAATTAAGAAAGGAGAACACATGATCAGCTGTTTAATTTTTTGTTAAATATCAGCCTTGATATAAATTATAGTAAGAGATATTACAGCAATTGCACTGCTGAGAGTGCACCTGGAGCATTTTTGCTTGCATTCAGGGAAAAAAACCCCAACCTTAAACCTGAACGGAGCCGGAGGCAGCATGTTTATTTCTGTAGTCAGTTTCATATCATCTCCTATGTGAGAAAAATAGAAGAGATTAGCAAGACAAATATAGAGGCTGACCAGTTAGATTTTAAAAATAAATTTAATTAGGTTGTAAATAAGATTTAAACATCATAAAAACAGTATTTTGGGTGTTATAATTCTTTACGCTTGTGCTTGTGGAATTGAAATATATATATTTGTATAATAGCATCTTTATTACTTTATAAAAGAAGTTTTACTTCCTAGTTAATGATAGAAGACTGGATCCAATAACCAAGAAGGTTCCTTCTGTTCATTTTTGAAAACCAGAGCTGAAATAGCAACTGCTTTCTTTGACAACTTTTGTCAGTCTTGTTGTCGTGGCTTAAAATCAGAAATGTTAGGAAGAAGGTAAGGCAGAAAAAAAAGGTTTTGTTAATGGAGCACATTTTTGTGGTTGCTATTTAATTTCAGTAAATTTCTAAATGCATTTTTATTTTTAGTATCCAAGTAGTGATGAAGTCTTTTAACATGCTTGTATTTTTCAAAGATGAAGTCACATGAAGAAAGTCTCTCCAAACAGGAAAAAAGTACAGAAGACAAGGCAAAGGAAACAGGTAAGACAGATACCCATTCAGAATGCATACGTTCACCACAGATGCATATTTCCTGCTGGAACAAGTTACGTATTTTTGTTGATGCAGTCTAGCTAAATGAGAACAATCATTTAAGTTACTTATGTGCAATTAGGAACCTACAAAAAACCACTTCATTATTCTGTATATTGGAAACACTTATTAGGGGTTTGTTTGCAAACTCCAGATGGTAATATTCTTTAAAACAGCTATAGTAATATAGTATGGTTCTCTGCCTTTTAATTTTCCATGTTTTTCTCACTTAAGACCTGGTCAGTTTTCTTCAGTACAATAGGACGTGTCGTGGTTTGGGCCAGACTGGCCACTGAGACAAATGACAAATGCTCTCTCCCATCTCTCTCTCCAAGGAGAGGATGTTTAAATAGGATATAATACTCCTTAGAATTAATAGGGTATTTAAAAAGGATATAATGATCTGCTTTAGAATTGAACTGTATTGATAGTGGAACAGTACGGATAAACAATTATAGAGGCTGTTGAATTTCTGGGCCAAATTAGAGACCTGTCAAAAACATTACCTGTTTACAGAAGAGACAGAATAAATGATACCATCTTTTTCTTCATGATACAGAGTATTCTGGACTGTCTGATTCAGTCTATGCTGCACGTGCCAAGAAGTGGGCTTCCCTTTGGAGAAAAAGTTATGGCACATCAAAGTTGAGATGTTTTCATACTTCTTTTTTTCCCCTTGTATGGACATTTTTAGTTAATTAAACAACTAGTAGTGTCTTTTGGTGTCTCTGTACACCAGATCTGTAATCAGGTTCAGCAATGATTTGGTACCCTACCTACTCACCATCCTTGTGTGTTGCATTCTTCTTCAAAGTTTAATAGTATTTTAGGAGGAGTTACTCCTCTCAACTCTAGTGCATTAAGTGTTGAATATATTTGTGAGGTGTGAGTGGGCAAGTTCACGACAGTATATTAAGTATAAATACATTGCTTATACCTCAGGAAATCTTGGAACTGCATAGTTTTTGAGGCTGGGAAGGTGAGCACCACATTCTTGCTCAGTTTCTACTAAGGTGTCCTCTGTTTGGGCACTATTGGAGACAGGTTATTGGGTGAGAAGGACTTCTGGTCATACGTAGCAAGGCTTCTGTTCTTACCCCCACCACTCCCTTTTCATATTCTAGAATTTTATAGAGGGGAGAAAAACCTGGTTTTGAATCTGCCTAACCAAAAATACAAATTAATATCCTTTTGGTATTGTAAATACATTTTTTACAATGTTCTCTCTCTCCTCCTCCCTCTCCCTCCCTCGCTTTTTTTTTTTTGCTTTTGTTTTTTGTTAGAGCACCAGCTTTTAGAACTGGAGCAGCATCTAGCACAGACAGAGAAAATGTTAAATTCTTTATTGACTCAGTTGGATCCACTGTCAAACTGGTGAGTGTTTCTAAAATATCTCAGTTAGGATTGTTTTCTGTGAATTGAAGTTCTCCAAAATGGTAGCAAAGAATTATTAAAATGTTCTTTATGTATAGGCAGGGAACAGCGTTTAGGAACCTTCTTTAATCACTTATTGTCTCTGTAGTCTTTTGCAGGTAATACCTCTTCTGCTATTTGCAGTCTTTTCCCCAGACACCTCCCATCTCTTGTTCACCAAACATAAATGCAAAAGCTCAGACTTACGATCACGTTGCTGTGGCTTAACAAGTTAAAGTTTAATATTGACTGAGGAGATTCATACTGAAAAAATACTTAAGCTCAGTAGCATTTGCCTTTGTGGGAATTCCACTTCTGGTAGCAGAGTTTCTTCCTTTGTATATAATTAGAAGACAAAACTATTTATCAAGGTATAGCTGCTTATTTTTGTGTTTTGAAATGAACTTGTTAGGTGATTGTGTGTGTTTCAGGAAATACAATTTCTCTATTGTAGTGTAACAAGGGAATAACCTTGTAGTTTTAGAGATGTTCTTTTCTTAAAAAGCTAGTGCCTTACCCATCTGCTGGAAATAAAAATATCCATGCAATCCATTGGATTTCCATCCAATGCATCATGGATGAATGGATGCATGACATGACATGCATGGATGCAATCCATCATGTCAATCTATGAAGGACTGACATCCTTCATGAAGTCTAGTTTAAAAAAATGCAGAATTTTATGATTGTTCCTTTAGTGTACTTCTGAACTTTATATGTGCTGAAACTATTAAGCCACAAATTCACTGACCAATTTGGGTAACAAATTTCTAATAACGCTGGGGAGGAGAGTGAGTGAACAAAATCTGAAATAAATGAGAAAAGCCTCTGAACTGCAGAGTTCTGTATTAGGCATTGTTGTACTAAAAATAAAATTACTTTAGATAATTGTTTCTTTCAGTAGTCATTACTCAATGTTGGCCATTGGGGCTCCAATGTTAGAATTCAGTGACTAGATTATTCACTACCAAGAAACAGTCCTCAAAGAAAAGCTTGACCTAAACGTGTTGCTAACTCAACTATGCAGTATTTCCTTCCTTGGATAAATACCGATCTTGTGCATTATTATTAAGCACTCACTTCCAAGGTAATCTTTCCGCTGTTGACATCTGTCGTTTTTTCTAGTGTTAATGCGCTAGCTTGTGAGCAGAAGGATGAAATAATGACACAGCTCCAATCAATTAGACGACTGATGAAAGAAAGTGGATTGGATAAATCAGAAAACAAGATGAAAGGTACTTTGATTTCCAGCAGGATAGATAACTAAGAGGTTTATATTTTAAAATAATAAACAGATCTCTACTATAATAACGTTCAGCTCTTGCATCTTAGGTAATGTGTGTGGAATTAATTTTATTCTGGAGGAGTACCATTCTTCTTGTTTGAGGTGTACCTTATTTCAGACTTTTGATACATCATGATTATTTTTTTTTTAAGAATAGGTGCTAAAAGACACTGAAATAGCATAGACCACACAGTCACATTCTGCTCTGTTGAAACGGGCTTCTTGAATATGAGTTCCTGAGCAGTCGGTTCGTATTAGACTAACATTAGTCTGAGGATTCCCAGATGGGGACCTCTGAAGCTGTGGCCAATGTTTGCATGATACACAAAACAGCACATTGCATATTAGTTTAAACTGGAGACTAAGAGAAATCCAAGACAAATCTTAAATGCTAAGAATGGTTCACTAGAAATTTGGGTAATTTTTGCATTAATTGAATCTTAATAAAAGAGAGAAAATAAATGTTCTGCTTCTAAATGGACCCCGACATTTGGACCCTTCCTACTTATTTAAATTTTCGTTTTGATTTTTTTTGTGTGAATTATAAGGTGTCAGCCACATTTGTAATGAGAAACTTGAAGATCTCATTCAGTCATTTGCTGAACATTCTCAAGAGGAAGACATAGATGACAGAGAAGATGACAGTAATGAAGATTTGCCTGAGGATGTTGATAATGATTACAAAATAGAAGAACATGAAATATGTGATGAATGTGAAGTACACCAGTTTGAGTCAGATGTGGTAGAAGACCAAGAAATGATAAAAAAAGATGCCGTTGAATCAGAAGAGAGAGGATTGAGGAGACGTAATAGATATGAATGAAATCTGCATATGTAAAACTCTCAAAAGCTTATGAATTATTTTTTTTATAATGTATGCACTTTAAACTCTTTGAATTAAGTTATGTGCGCTGCTATATGCTTTAAAAAGAGGAACGAAATACTGTCTGTGCTTGTATCTGACGGTTCTGTAACTGACTTGAGTGGCAGCAGAATTTCACTCAGGATGTTTACATATTTTTTTCTATTTATTTTTGTCCTATAAAAATATTTCTGTATTCTGTATATAATGCACTGTAATTATATCTGATGCTTCACTAAAATATTAGAATTTCTTGTAATTAAGACTATAAAGGATAGATGTTTCATAAATGTTTTGTAACTAGTAAGCATGGTGCCACTTGAACTGTGACTTTCTTGACTTCATTAAACAGCATGCACTGATGTTTTAGTTCTTTGTGGAAAACTTTTCTCTAGAGGGGGAATGAAAAGCAGTATGGGTTAAGTCTTAGAGATGCATTTATAGTCACGTTTCTTTATTTGGTGAGAGAAATATAGCCATAGACACTTTTTAAAAATAATTATGTCTGAGTTTGCTGTCTGCTCAGGAATGATGTATTGTTTTGTATGTCAATTTAAACCATAATGTATTACGCTGGATCACTTAATTTCTTCCCCACCTGTCACTGGTTAAACTCAGCAGCTGCCTAATGATTGATATCCATTAGTACTCTATCCCCATTTCATATTTATTTTAACACACTAGAATCTGCCTTTTGATTCATTGTAATACACTTTTTTTTACATCACTATTAACAGATATATTGCTACATATTGTTCAAGAACTGTGTAGCTTGGCTTTGGTTTTTTTTTTTTTTTTCCAATACATTCTGCCAACTTGATAGTGGCTTTTTTAAGTCAGTGTTAAGAATTTTTTCCTTTGCCAAATAATTTTTATCCAAACCTTTATTTTCTACTAAATTTTTGTCCACTTAATGCACATGCTTATGGAACCGGCACCCTTTAAGGACAGGAATTACATTAGAAGTAGGTCTGACAGTACAGTGCTGTTAAATTTTCTGGTTTATAATTCCATAGGTTTTAAGTAGGCCAGTTGTAATGCCTGAACTGTTTTGCCATCTTTATTCTTACAGGAAAATAACATGTGGATTTGTTTTTCTGGAAGAAATGTACTGGGTTAAAGGGACCAAAGGGAATAAATTGATCTTTCTTGTGTAGAAACGTGGTACATCTTTGGGTTCTAAAAATGGATCGCAGAGGCTTGGAAGTAGTAGCATTGCAAAGGTAAGATTTTGCCTAACTTGGGAGAACTGAAAAAAACCCACAGGATTTCTCAAGAGGCGACACATTTTTCCCCAAGACAGAATGGATGAATCGGAACTGGTACTTGGACATGATTTTTTTTTTAAATGTAACTGATGTAGGTCTGGTCAGTCAGGAAAACTACGAACTGTTTAAAAGAAAATCTTAATTGCATACAGGCTATCCTCTGAGATGACTCATAAGGCTAATTAAAGTGAACTGAGTCTAGAGAACAAGCCTTATGAGGAGCAGCTGAGGGAACTGGAGAAAAGGAGACTGAGGGGAGACCTTATTGCTCTCTATAACTACCTGAAAAGAGGTTGTAGCGTGGTGGGGGTCAGTCTCTTCTAAGTAACAGGACAAGAGGAAATGGCCTCAAGTTGTGGCAGGGGAGGTTTAGATTGTGTATTAGGAAAAATTTCTTCACCAACAGGGTTGTCAAGCAGTGGAACAGGCTGCCCAGGGAAGTGGTTGAGGCACCTGGAGGTGCCTCACCTGTCTTAAATACCTGGAGGTATTTAAAAGAGGGGTAGACATGGTGCTTAGAGTTATGGTTTAGTGGTGGTTTTGGCAGTGTTACATTGATGATTGGACTTGATCTTAAAGGTCCCTTTCAACTTAAGACAATTCTATGACTCTATGATTCTAATTTCAAAACCTTCGATCGAACAGAATGAAGGAGTGGGAACCAAGCATGCTGCCCTGCCATGGCGGTGGCTGTTTGTGGCTCCGTGGTTCACTCGGTTGCCGGAGCTGTGTGGATGCAGGCCAGTCGTGCTGCCCCTACTGCTGGTGGCCTTCCTTTGAATCGCCAGCGCCGTGGCTTTCCCGGTCACTAGTGTTTGGATGCTGCTGCTACTCGAAGCCTTTGTCCATCATCAGGCTTTGAGCTACTTTGGGGTAATTGCTGTATTGCTGAGCCGGGGCTACAACCAATCACCCTGAGACCTTTTACGGCTGTTTTGAAGTCCCTGATTTCATCTGTCGGGTTTTTGTAAGGACAGGGATCAGCGCAGCGCCCCACCGCCCAGCCTTCCCCGCAAGCACGGGGCTGCGAGGCCCCTATAGGCGCTGGCCGCGGCAGGCGGGTGAGCGAGCGCAGGGAGGGGCGTTCGGGCGCGCAGCCGTACCCCGAGCGGAGAATTCCCTCGGGAGCAACCGGGAGTTCGCCTTCCCCGCTCAGCCGAGGCGGAATCTTGCCAAACTTCTCTGCGAAGCCTGTCTCGGATTGGCCCCTCCGCGCAGCTGTACCCGGCGCGACCCCGAGGCGGGCGGAGGCGGCGGGCAGGAACGGCGCGGTCGGGAGACGCCGCCACGCCTGAGGCGGGTGCTGTGAGGTCGGCAGCGGCTACCGCCTCTGAGGCGGCGGGTACGAGACGGGCGGGAGCCGTTCCCGCCCCTCAGGCAGGTGCGGTGCGGGCCGCAGCGGCTGCCGCCCGTCAGGCGGCGGGCGGGAGGGAGCAGTGACGAGGGGGGCCGCGGCGGGGCGCGGTTGCCATGGAGACAGACGCAGGGGAGCTGGCCCGTTCCATCAGCCGTGCGCGGCCCGTCGCCCCCCTCCGCTGAGACCCCTCCGGGCCCCGGCCCTGACCTGCCGGGGCCCCGGGCCTCTGCGGAAGGCCGCCCCCCGGAAAACCGAACTTTTTCCGTGGCCCACGATGTAACACGATAATGTTATTCCGGCACGTTAACCATTAAATGCAACAATGCTTCCCCCCGTGCCTTCAGCTGGGGGCATGCGGCATTTCGGTGTCAGCCTTGGGGTGGTGGTTCCATGTTCTCAGTGCTCTGGAAAGGGGGAATGGTTGGAAGGCTGGCTGCTTGTCCAGCAGCCCTGTGGCCATCACCAAGGAGGCCCTGCGGCGGTGCTTCTGCTCGGTAAAGGCAAGGGCACTTGGGAGTTAAAACCTGCTCAGTAGGTAAAAATGGGATTATTTTTTTTTTTAGGAAGCAGCTTTTGTGGATGGCGATTTGAAGATGGAGTGTCTGATTTCTGGGAACTAAATGACAGGCTTTTGGTTCAAAACTGGCTGGGTGGAAGGAGGAACCAGCAAAGCAGGGGGTAGCATACTGATAAAATGCTGCTCTGGAGCCCTCAGAGGCCAGCTGTGTGCCAGGGGGGCCCTTACGTCTTCCTGAAAATATTTTGTCCTAGGGCATGGTGCATGTGAGAGCCAGGCATCAGCAGTAACTGAAGAGTAAAAAACGTTGGATGTTGTTACCAAAGGATAGCAAATCAGTAATCCTGGTATGAGAAGGTATCAAGAGAAGCATGAGGGAAAGAGAGAGTTAAACTTGAGGCAAAGAGGTAAATTTGAAGAGGAATCTGGTTAAGCATTAGTAAGGGAATATTGAAATTAAGAGGCGGTGAAAAATGGCACCCAGCAGCATTTCATAGATCGGTGAAGACAATACCCAGATTATTGGTGATAAGACACATTCTTTCTAATGCAATACTGTTTATTTACGGAAATACTTATATAAAAAAACCATTATTTTCTTAATATCTTTTTCTGTTTTTCAGTTTATTCTGAAGGCTGTCATTGAATTTGCATGGATTTGGAAGTTAAAGGAGTTGCTGTGTCCCCTCGAAGGCAGACTCAGCTGTCATCAATGGGGAAGAAACTTCAGGTTTGTTCATGGATGGCTTGTGGTTGTTTTCCTTCCTTATTTTGATTTTTTTACAAGTATTTTAATCATGCTTCAGGAGGGTTTTAGTTTGAGGTTATAAAACGTTCTGTAGAGAAGGAAACTTAAACTAATTTGTCAGAAAGTGATAGTTTAGTACATCAGCTTCTCAAATCAAGGAGAAAATTTCCAATAAAAAACATCTGCCCTAAAATAACTGATGTTCTGGGTACTTAGCTAGGATGTGGAGAACTCAGGGAACAAACTAGTGCTTGCAATTAAGTGCAGCAGAGGCTTGAACCTGTTCTGTGTGCTGTCTCAGGTTCTCGGTGAAACTGGTAACAGGTGTGTCTGTGTTTTTGTTTTGCAAGACGGCAAGAAACATAATTTCAAAAGGCATGATTTCAGATTGATGTGTAAAATGAATCTCAGTGCTCTGCATTGATTATGAAGGGGAATTTTGTTTTCCAGATATTCCTAATAGTCTACGTTTTGAGATGTTAGGTGTGCAACTCTCACAAGATCACTGTAGCAGAAACTTTCAGGGTAACCTTTGAAAGCCTAATTAGTAAAAATAACATCTTGGATTCTGAGGGCCGTTGTTTTTATTATACCCAAGGTAAATATTAATATTTTTTGTAACAGTTGATTTTTCTCACAGATAGTATGTACTTTATTCCCATGAAGTAAAGTTAATTGGTAATCTTCCCTCAGCCCCGGGCACCCATTGAACTTCCTTGTTTGTTGGATGACGTGAGGAATTCTTGGAGTTTGACTGACAAGTTGCTGTTTTCCTTTTTTGTTTGATTTGGAGTGAAAAAGGACCTTTTGTAAATGATACCACATCAATTTTATGTTACCATTTAGCCAGGCTTTTGAGAATGAAATATCTGTTTACAACAAGAGCAACTGGGGCATGTAGTGTAGGTTGTAAAAGAAAAGAAATGTCCATTTTTTCTCTAACCATTACCCCTTTTTTCTTCTCTTTCTCATGCCCCTCAGTGTCTAAATTTAGACTCCATAGTCTATCGGATTCTTGGTAGTTTGCAAAAATAAAACGCAGATTAAAATCAGGTTGAAACTGTGCTTCACCCCGTAAATGTGGACAGTCTTCAGGATGATTTTTATTTGCTTTCTTCCTGACTTGATGACTTCTGGTAAAGGAATTACATTATGACTTTAACATTTAGCGTGTAGTATGTTCTTTATCTTATCGCAGTTGAAATAGTACAGAAAAAATACATACTTGTAATTTAAAATGCATTACATTTAGTCTTTAGAATAAGACTAAATTGTGTTAGATTTCTTAACTTTTTTTTACATATTTGACCACAAGGTGGTGGTGTTTATTATGTGCAACCTTCCTGGAGCGAAAGGTTTTTTTCCTTTTCTAAACCTGAATGCCTTTTTTTGAAGGCACTAGAGGGTAGTGTTGCTGAACTGTAAACTTCTTTTTCAGGAGCAGGCTACAAGGGTGTATGACAGGAAGGGAATTACAGTTTTGTGACTGCTCTCAGATCATGAAAGGTGTTAGAGCAGCACTGAAATCGGATGTCTGCTCAGTTCAGACTGTGATGCTGACATCTCTGAGCTGAACAGTATGAAAACAAAGATGCTGGCCCTGGTTCAGAACATCCCTGAACCACGTTTTTTTCCAGATTGGAAGGATAGTTGAGGGAAACTGTTACTATGTGCTTGCCCCAGTCAAACCATCTTCCCTAGGGATTTGTTCTTGGCTGTTTTCAGAAAGCTTTGACCTGAGTCTTTTCTTCTTGGTATGTTGTCGATCAGTTGAGTTTGGAGATCTGTGTGGTACACAGCCACGCAAAATGAACAGTATGAGTACACAAGCTGCCTAATCGTGTGCTGCTATACTAAAGCTGAGGTGATACACTTACACCAAATATCAGGGCTTTTTTGGGGTCTGAGCTAGCTCCATGTGGGCCAGCTGGCTGTCAGTATTGTGGTTTTGGCTTAAGGGTTGGCTGAGGGGTTGGTTCTCGACAAACATGGACCATGTGACCTAAACCCTGTGAGCAGTGATTGTACAAAGCCTCAGGAACATGGATTACTTATAATGCGTTATTAATAGCTGACATGGATATTGCCAGGATTCTGGATTCTTAATGGCTGGAAATCTTCCTGTCATTTAGTCTTGTAATCTGTAAGAATCAACTTTCAATGAAAAGGTTTTGTTTTGTCCTTTTGTTAGTAGCATCTCAGTCAAATACATCAGACAGATACTCTGAGGTATTGATTTAAAAAGTTCCAGGCGAACTTGAAAGAGAGAACTGAGTATTTTAATCCTGATCCCTGTAGATATGTAATAATGTGTCATTCTTTTAGGGCTGGAGACCAGATACACGGGCAAGCCACAGTCCTCGCCCACCAGAGTAAGTCTGCTTGTATTTCTGATCAGTTTGTGTAATTGTGCGTTTGCATTTGTATTGGTATGCAAATCGGTGTTCCATGAAATTTATCATCACAGGTTTGTTTTCTATGATTTATATTTAGAGTAGAATTTTTGATGCATTGTTTACATTGGAATTAAGTTGATTTACATGTCGTTGAGCTTAATGGCAGAGCTGTGCTCAGAGCTTTCATATTTATGAAAATTTCTTGAGTATTTTTAATATAATAGTTTGAAAAAAAGAGAAAAAACTTTTTTTTAACTATCGGCTTTCTTTGCAGGTATTACAGTAAAAATTACAAAGAAACTGTTGTGAAGGGTTTTTACAAGCAAAGGGAAATTTCGTATCGTGCCTATAAATTTAAAACTTTATAGTGACTTTGTCAGATAAGCAACACCTGCTATTCCAAGGATTGTGTTTGGTAATTTATGGGGTTTTGTTTACTGAAATGCCTAACAGCCAACATATGTATCTACATTATTTTATAGGTATATGTGACCGTATCCTTGGATTGTTCATATTGAAGTCAAAAAACCTCAATTTATGTGTACTGTCAGCCATCCTGTAATAAAAAAAGACTGTGAATTAAGGAACTGTCTTATTCCAAGCAGTAATCTTATTATAATTCCAAAGTATATCTAGGGTAAAGGCAGAAGACATGGAGGTGCTTTTATGAATTGGTAGATGTTTTCATTTCTTTAGCACAGTGGAAGCCAACTATACTTCAGTATGTCATTCTGCTTAAAATCTTCCAAAAAGTTTAGAAGGCTTGCATCTCAAGGAGCTATTGCTTCCCTGTTGCCTCTCTGGTGACTGATTATAGAGGGCTATTGCCACAGACCTGCTGTGGAAGACAGGAATAAAGAATCCCTGATTTATGGTCTTGTTGCAGCAGCTCCTGTTGGGGAGTGAAAAGAAGCCAGGATGGCTGTGCTGGGAGTGAAGAAGGGCCTTGCAGGGGCCCTCTTTGGCTGCCAGGTTACTCTGCAACTGGGGAAGAGGAAAAGGTCACTGGCCAGTTCCAGAACTGAAGCCAAGAGGGGCTAATAGGGATTTTCCAAGTAGGCCATCTCCGTTTGTAGAGAAACTGTTCATAGCAGGGAAATTTTTGTGAAGGAGCTGATAATAATAACTAACAGGCAATTTGCTTTTACTGTAATTGAAAAATAAGAGAACATATTGCTATTAAAATAATTTTAACTTCCTGCAGGGTGCCATGCCTAGATCTAGGGAGGCTGGGAGATTCTGATGAAGAGGTAATTATAAATTAATTCTGTCCTGAATACTTTTTAGAATTCATGTGTTACAGGAGTTTATAAAAATATCACTCTGAATATAAAACAGTTACGATTGCTTGTCTTTTTTTTTTGGTTTTTTGGTTTTTTCCTGTAATTTTAGGATGGGGACTCTTACATGCCATACAGTGGAAGTTATCCTCATACATGCCGTCTAGATTCATCTTCAGATTGGAGAACATCATTACAAACACCATATGCACAGCATCATCAGGCTCAACAGGTCAGTCTGTCGCTACAAATATCTTTAAAATATGCCCCTTTAGCAGTAATTTAGAAAAGTATGCTTAGCTTTATTATAGAAGTTCTATTTCTTTTGTTTAAACTCATATCTGACAGTGCTATTGGTCCAAAATACTTTTGGCAAAGTACTTTTTATTAAAAAATATCTAGAATATTTTAAAAATCCTATTTTCTTAGCTCTTTGTTGGTTGATAACATTCATCCATTTCATTGTACTTATTTTTGAAGAGACACATTAATAGGTAGCTTTATTAACAATTTGTAAAGCAACCAAAAAACTTTTGAGGTAGCATGTAACTTTGGTTTACCTTTCTAAACAAAGTTGTACTTACCAAAATAGAAAACATCAGTAGTAGTTAGTAAGTAATTGAAGAAAAGACCCAAGTTTCCAAACAGTAAGTATTATTTGTATGGAAGAACAGTTACTTTTGGTGAAAAGGAGGCTTTTGGAGTTATGTGCAGCCATTTCATAGGGCTTTTCCTAAGTCTCTTGTCTTTAAAACAGAACTGTGATGTTAACTGTGGAATTATGTTCAATTTGTCAGAGCACTTCTATTGTAAAATTTCCTGATCATATCAGCTTTTTTTTTTTTTCTCCTGGATGACTAAGAAACTTAATCACCACTAATCCTAGGTGTTTTATTATGAAAATCAGTAGTCTGGATGCTAACATTCTGGTTTATAGTTCAGTACATCACTTTTCAGGATCAATATCCACTATAACAAGTTTAATAACTGAGTAATTAATTCTTACAGTTCCCTGAATGCAGGAAAATTTTCCTTTGAACTCTTACAGCTGCATTAAATTTGAAGAAATGAATGTGTCAATTTTTTATTTGATCATTGGTACATATTTAATTTCTCTTTACCTCTATTTTCTTCTGACAAGATTTTCTAGACACCTGTTTAAGCTAAAGGAAAAGCAGCCAAAAAGATATACACTGACTAACTAACATTAGCAACTCAGTATAGAGTACTATAGTATATGGTCTGAAAATGTAATATGTTTTAACTTTTGTGTGGTAGGAACTAGCTTATTGGAGACACTATTTTTGATCTGGTGTCATTCCACCAATATTTTCCGTTTTTCAAATGTGACAATTAAAGGGAAAATGCTGAAGTACTGCATACAGTAGTCTTCTCTTTGTAGTCTCTATATATTCAAGAGATTAGCTATCTAGAGCTTTAAACTAATTAAAGAATGCTACCTACATGATTATTTTCTGTCATAATCATGCACCATACATAACCATGGTAAAAATCTTACTAGTAGTAGTATGTTTTTATTTGATTAGGGTGCAGGATCCTAATTTAGCAATGTTCTCTTTTTTTGGAAGAATTGGAAAAGATATTGTTTAAAAATCTATTATTTTAAAAATATTTTACTTATGTAAACCTAAGAAAGACTCTAATGAGTGTGTTTCAAACAGAAGTATAGCTTGAGGGAAAAACAATTATTAATTAATTTGTATATAACCAATGCCCCTTGAAACAAATAATATAGCGACTTCTGTGGCAGGACTCCAAATTGGCTGGAGCGCAAGGTGAATCTGCCAAGATCATAATTTTATATGTTTTCCTATATAACCAAGTGTTTTCTCAACTTGGAAAAAAAATTTGCATTTAAATTAAAATAAAAGCAGTTGTTTTTTTTTTTTTTTTTTAAATGATGGTCTAAGAGTGCACGACTCAGAATATCTATGTGCCCAACGTAGGTATTTATGCATGTCTTAAGATATAACTGTAAACATGTAACTATGGATAGGTTATTTTCCTCTGTACTGCATTGTAAGTGTGCAGTGCAAACATACTTGAGTTGCTATACTCTTTTTAGGTCTAGATGCCTATAATTTCACTGCTTGCTTTACCATTTTTTAAAAAATCTAAAGTTCACACATATAATTCTGTCTAGCTGAAGAAAGGCTAATGGAAGGTTGGAATGGCTTTGTCTGTTTCTTAGGGTCTTTCCCCATCTTTGCTTTCCTTTATCTCTTGTTGCATCCTTTCTGCCTTCATTATGTCTTAAATACTAAAGTGCTGAATGTGCAGGAATGTATCTTCTGTTCACTTACCTTCTTTTGCCCTTCCCCTCTCTCTCTCTTTTTGCCTGATTTTTTTTTTTCTTGTTTTTTGTGGAGAGGATTTTCAAGCAGCTCTAAAATATTTTAATGTATTCCTCTGGGCGGCCTTTATTTCTGCATTGCTTGCTTCTGGGGCCCTGACTGAGCATTCCTTTAGCAAGATATATTCCAGCTTCTTCAGTAACAGACTGTGTAAGTAAATCTTCCCAAAATAGGTCACTTCTGGAAGAATAATTTAAACATAGTCTTATGATTCAGGAATTAACCAGTCAAGGGATGTGTATCCTCTTTTGAAAGAGAAAGCTGCCCTTTCAAGAACATAAATGTTACAGGGTTTTGAGAAATGCTTTACTAGAACAGGACTGCACCTGCGTTGCAAGAGGAGATGTGTCAAGTAAAGATGCTAGATAATGCCATCTTAGTTTTGTTAATGTTGAAGGCATGTCACTTAAACATTGAAGGTGTTAGCTATTCGGGGAGAGAAAGAAGAATGGAGTCTTGGCCTTCTGTCATTGCTGCTGTTTTTACTGATCCAGCCTCCATTGTGTAGAGCACTAAAATGAACGTAAAGATGGGAAAGTACTTAGCTGGCTTCACAGCCTTTTCAGCTGATGTTATTCTAGGGAAGGAAGTCCCAGTACTAATACTTGCCTGCCATTCAAGAATATTAGAACTTCTGACTGAGAAAAATCCACCAGGCCATTTTCAGCCATCCAAAATCAAATGTCAGAATTCCCATTTTAGTGATTTGTAACATTATCTTACAGGACAGAACCACTGAATCTTGGCTTCTCTCTTTAAAAGTGATGTAAAACCATTTGGCTGTGTATTTTTTAGACTAAACAAAGGCAGAATATGAAGAACTCAATGAAAATTAAGCCTGAATATGCAGTCATATTTGCATTTTTTTCTTAATGTGAGGCATAGTGTCAAGAAGTTTCAGAAGCTATACTGGATGGGAATTATAGTAATGCTGTTATCATACAATAGATTGACCAGAGGCTTTTATATTGATTATTCTTTGCTTTTCTGTTTTGGAGCAGAAGACCATACCAGAAAATCTTCCATCCCCAACAGACAGATATAAACTGAAGTATCGTCAGTATGAAGCAGATACGAGGGAAGAATACAAGCAGTATTCTCAGAGAATTGCAGAAAAGAAAAAAGACCATTTCCAGTGTCCAGAAGCTTCAGTAAAGGTAGCTGGCAAAGATGTTATTGCATTTTTAAATAGCAAACGTGTGCTGGTATTTCATTACAGTGTTTGGAGAGGTTTGCATGCGTGTGTAATTAATTTCTTCCATGTTTTTATTGTAAAGAAATAAAGGCATGTAATTTCAGCATCTGATGTTGAGTAGGAAATAAAATGTAGAAGCTTGTTGCAGTTGTACCAGAGCAAGAAACTGAGATGCTCTGAGAATCTAAGTATGCTTGTATTCTCTGGGAAGAAATGTAACGTTTGCCCTCATAGTGCTCCTCTAGTCTGAGCATGAAGATTAGCACGATTGATACGGAAGAGTTTGCAGCCTAAGAAGCAAAGAGACAGTGGGAAGATCTTGTTAGAATGTTATTTCCAAATATAGAAATGCATTCAAGCTTTTTTCTTTTTTAAATATAGAAGCATAGTAATTATTCTTCTAGTCAATTATGACTGTATATGGGACTTAAAAAAGAAGTGAAAGATGTAATCTGTACCCTAGAGAACTATTAACTCTGAAAATGGAAGGGAATATGAGGTTAAAATAATGAAAGATTTCATCTGTACTTTTTGTTTTGTCTTTGTATAAGATCCCGTATAGTTGGACTGTAAAGTTAGAATGCAAGCTGTATTAATTTTACCAGGTTTCTTTTGTGTTTTTAAATTAAAACTAAGATGCAAACAAGGGAAGATTAGTGGAGAGAAACTGTAAAACAAAGGGGTGAACAAACCCAACTAACTTCTTGTTCTGGAAGAAAGAGTGGAGAAGGGTGGTTGCACAGAGCAAGACACATCATTGTAGGCATAAGGAAACAGGACACAAAGTAAGCAACAGCTGTGAGGACTGGTGGAATGCTAGGTTGTGCTGAGGTTAGATGACCGATTAAGAATCTTAATGAAAAGTTAAGTATGCAGATGTTGAGGGAACATATTGTGCTCATGGCTTTTCAGAGAAAAGGTTTGTGATGAATAACAAAGAGTTTACTGACTTTATTTCCTTAATGTTCAGTACAATGAAAAGGGAAGGTCTTGCATAAGACAGAGATCATGTTTCACATATTGTTGTTATTGTTTCACACATTGTTGATAGTTCTAAAGGGGCTTTCTCCTCTTATAGTCATTCTTCTAGCATTCAGATAAAACTTGGAGAACCTGCAAGTAGTTCTAAGTAAACATTCTGTGAGTTAGAGTTGATTTTGTTTAGTTTTATGTTTGTTGGTAGTTAAAATTGTCAGTTCTGGGGTTTTGCTGTAGTATTACTTTTTTTGTGTTGGTTTGTTGTTATGTGGTGGTTTTGGTTTTTTTTTTTTAATGATTCAATTCTTACGTACCAGCCTGACAGCATCACATCACTGAAGAAATATGTGGCAAGTGTACACAGGGAGAGAAAAAGCAGGACTGGCTTATTCTGGTGATTTTGGGTTCCAGAAAGATACTTGCTAAGCACTAGAAGCCATGTGGGTCAGTTCTTATGACAGATATTAATATAAAGTCTAGCAGAACAATTTTCTATGTTAGATATTATCACTACCTGATTAAATTAATAAATCAAAACCTCTTTAGATTTCAGGGTACTTATTATTTTATCTGATTAGTGGAACTTGTAATAACTTTTCTTCTCTGAAAAGAAGCTGCTCCTAGAGGAGGTAATAGCCTCAGACTTATTTACAAGTCTGTTAGACCCAGTTCAGCGGTGTGCTTTGGCATTTCCCTGTCTAGATGATCTTTAAGGTCCCTTCTAACCCAAACCATTCTATGATTCTATTTAACTTCTTTACTGGTCAAAAAGCAGCATCTCTGCAATGGTGAACTTGAGCTGTATTCATAATGGCAAATCCGCCTCTTTCTCTTGGCTGTTCTGGAGCAGAACAGAGAAAGGATGAGCTCTTGTCTTCAGAGAGGTACTAACAGTCTGCCTTCTCTGAGTTGCTGCTGATATTTCACAAAGCTTGTAGGAACGCAGTATTTTTGAAATTTATTTTTTTTAAATTTCAATATGGTCAAAAGCTGGTAAGTATTCAAAAGCTATAAGGCAATACTAGAGAACAAGATTTTTAAGTTCAGTTTCTGTAGAAAGCTAGGCTTAAAAAATTTGTTTTCTAATTAGCACGAAGTGGAAGAAGCAGGCACTTTAAAAAAGAAAGAAGAAAAACAGGAAAATACGTTAAATTGTTGAGGAAGATGTGTGTGGTTGGTTGGTTTGTTTTTTCTTACAATTAATTAAATTTGATTTATGAAAACAATGTATTTTTGCATAGGGTACACAGCTTCAAGATGGACATAATGATGATCTTACAGCTCTTGATGAGAAAGCTCTCCTGCAACAATGCTACATAAGCAAGCCCTATAATATGCGGCATAGTATAAGGAAATCAGAAGCTGTAAGTGTTTTGGCTGATATTATGCTGTTAACTGACTAGACTTGTAGAATGACTTCCCAGATGTTCAACAGAAGTTAGGCCTTTGATGATGTGGTCCTAGCATGTAGCTGCACCCATTGAAGTCCTGAGAGATTAAACATTTGTTTCAAGGAGATCTGACCTGAGCAATCCAGTGAGCATTTTTTTAATAGTATCTGCAATGCTTGTATTTTATGCAACAATGTATATAAATAAGAATGCAAATTATGAATAATAAATACAAATATATACATACAACTAAGATTAACTGAGTGACTTGTGTGAACCTGAGTATAGTGTTGACGTTTCCTCTGGTCTGTAGCTCATACCTGAGCCTGTATTCCATGATCCATGGATTCCATGATTCCATCAGCACTTACTCTGACTTGTTCCTGTAGTAAATAGGCTGTTTTCCCTCATTTACTCCTGAGATGGAATATGTGATAAGAACTGGCTTTGTAAGCTCTGTGGGCTCTGCTGCAGGTATTAGATCGGGTCAGCCACGGTTGTCTGAATTTTCAAGCTCCAAGAATGGAGTTTCTACAGCACCTCTAGGCAACATCTTCCTGTGATACACTAGTCTTCTTGTGAAGAAGTTCTTCCTATTATCCACACCAAGCCTCCCAAGGCTCAGTTTGTAACGCTGGCCTCTTGTTATACCGTTGGCCACTGTCAAAAATGTTTGCTTCTGTCTTCTTAGTAACATCCCTTTCATTGTAGGATGTTTACAGAATGCCTCATAGCTGCTGCTTCTGCAAACTAAACAAACCTAAGCTCCCTTAGCCTCTCCTTTCAGTTGCTTTGACTCCAGTCCTCTGTTAGATCCTTTCCTGATTCCTCTCGTCCCTATTGATCTTGGGAAGGAGGGAGCCCTGAAAACTGGCAACAAGTAAAGCATCTAGCATGTGTAGAGGGGAATTGAAAATTTTCTTATATGGATGTACCCAATATGTTTCTTCTTACATAGACGAGATTTTGACTCTTAAGAACTGAACAATAGGAGTCTTGCCTATCTAAGGCTAAGCTTTGAATTTAAGATTATTTAGAATGATGAAGATCCTTGAGATTTGGTAGTGCATAATTCAATATTTGCGTGTGCAGAGTGATGGTTTTCAAAACTGGTTTTTGAAGGTATTGTTGAACAGAGTTAGCATTCTAACTTTCTCATGGAATACTAAGCCATGAGAAATTTTACGAGATTGTAAAAGTAAATAATTTTAATTTATTTTGTTTAATCATGACTATGCACTGCATTTTTCATCTTTGCAAACATTCTAGTCTCGTCAAAGTGAATGTGGATGTTGCACTGCTGAGGTCACTATTAATTTTCAGGATAAGAAAATCTTTTCAGAAAGTACTTTTATGAAGAATTTGAAGAACTTCTGTTCGTTATTTTTAGAAGAAATTTAAAAATCTATACTACAGGATGAGGATAATGGAAAAATTTGAAGTATCATTAGAATAACTACTTAATGCTAAATCAAATAAGCTAAAAATACTGAGAAAGGGAGCAATGCAGGACTACAAAATAAGAGGTACACTGCAGCTGGTATGCTTTGAAAGGAAGCCACCAGGCATCTGAGTAAGGTGTTACGGGGACCTGTAGAAGCACTTTTGCTATTGATTAACACTGATGGTTGCACAGGCTGGCTGTCTCTTTCTAGGAATATCTCTTAGGTTCTCTCAGGTTTGAGCTTCTGATAGTGGTAGGAATAATGGAAAAAACCTGGCAGTAGTAACTGCCTACATCCTAATTCCATTGGGTACATGTTGCCTCAATTGTAGACGCTTGTTTTAGGAATACACAGTGCTAAAATTACCTTTTACTGTAATCATTACCCAAAACTCTACAGTAGAATTTCTTGTAATTTTTCTGTAGTTTGGGATGAAAGTTCCCATATTCAAGACAGATTATAGAACATGTGTGATTGCCAATAGATGCTACATACAATAAAATCAGGGCTTTTTGGAAGAAGGTTGCTTTTCTCTGAATAATCATATTTTGTGAACAAGAGTTACTGCTTTTTAAATAGTGAGACCTGCTGTAAGTTCAATGTTTGCCTCGGCAGTTTTGTAAATTCATAGTAGAGCTTTTGTCTAAGAGGTGAATGGAAGATATTCCACGGAAGAGTACATTTAGTGACCTAGTATTCAATTGAAGTTCAAGGTGTAAGATTTCTTGTCTCAGTGTTATATCTGATTTGGCTCTGTAAGCCAGGGCTGACGGAATATGTCGTGTTTTAACAAACACTGCTCTGTATCATCACTGTGTCCTCCATTGCGTAATGCTTTTTAATACATCTGTTGTGACAGTTAATGGGCAAAGATTCAGTAACTCGGAATAAAGCACCTGTAGTTCTGATAGGTAGAAAAATGAAATATGAAAGCAAACGAAAAAGTCCCCTACCTCCTATAATTCAGAAATCTTTTAAGGCTTAAAATCAGTTCGGAATAAACACCAGGTGGTCTGATGTTACGTTATTTGTTTGGATTTTTATGGTTAGTGGGTTTTTTTGGGGTTTGGTTATTTTTATGGCTAATGCCAGTCAGTATTTACTCAAATGTTGTGAATGATACCCACAGCATATCTGTGGAATTAGGGATTATCCCTTACAGTTACATGGTGTCAAAGAACCAACTTTTGGTTCTTTTTCAGCCATGGGAATGCTTTATCTATCTAGAATTTGGTTTGCACACAAGAATTGAGTGGAAAAAATAACAAATCAGAAAAATATCTTAATTCTTCAGTTTCACAATACCTACAGAGTTGTCAAAAAGGCTGCATTAACCCCCTCAGTAATAATAATCTCTGTTTTCTCATACATAAAAATTATTTTTTGTGGATAAAAGGCAAATTTGAGTGCTGTGAAAAAGTTCAGAGATCTGGAAAATAAAATAAAGAGAGCCGCTGGGGCCTGGTTGTTGCCAGTAGCCTCCATGTTGTCCTGGGGCATACTCTTGTGCTTTGGTTTCTCTTTCTATGAAACAAACGATGATCAGCGCCTGAGCACTTTACAGTGAATGGCACAAGGTTACGGTTCAGTGTTAGTCTAATAAAAATAATAATAAGATCATGTTAAATCCCCTTCCCCTCAGGATGATCTTTCCTGAAAGGTTTTTCAGATTGGCCTGGCTCAGCAGAAAATTCTTTTGGCATGCAGCAAATAAAAATTGTGCCTTGAGACTGTCTTCAAAGAATTTCTTTGACTAAATATTGCTGGAGGTAAAGTTTCATTCCCCGAGATGGAATCTGTGTCAACCATGAAACCTGGAAGAGTGTGAGTTTCCTCAGGCTCTATTGTATTTACAGAATTTATTGGAAAGAATACAGAGATAAGGATGCTGTCTGTCAACAGAAATACTAGAATTCTTATATTTATTGACAGCTAATATGCATAGACAATTTGAGTGTGTAGCAGAAAATATTATTTGTCTATTTGTTAATACAAATAGAACTCTAATCAAAAAGATGGAAGAAAATATTAATTATAACATTGGTAAGATTGTGACCTCTGAATGCTATCTTAAAGGGTAATTTATTATTTGAAGTGTCTGGTGTTATATATTTCATTTTCTCTCAGTCAATTTTGCATTGCAGGAGGATGTTGCTGCAGAGAGGAGAAAACAGGCTGTTGTAGAACAAGTGATGGTGGATCAGTTATCCAGGTAAGTGAATTTATAATGTAAAATTTCAGTTTTCCCTACAGAAGAATTTAGATCTCTGAGTGCGTGGTTTTTCTTGCCCAGAAGGTGTTTTGATCATCTCATTCCAAGTCTTATGTAGTGTTACTATTTGCAAAAATTGTTTAAAGGGAAAGTCTTTTTAACTTAAGTTAAAAGATCAGTAAATAAAAGTCTTTTTAATGCACAGGCTTGTGTGTCTTGGATCACGGATGTTCATTCTGTGCTTAACCTGCTTTGCTTTGATTTTTCCATGTATTCCTCCTCCTACTCTGGACCCTTCTGTGGACAAAGTCAAAACAATATCCAGTAGCTGCATCATAATGAACTTTTAATTTAAAAACTCTATTTATGTTCCAAATATAACTGTGCCAGTACTGCCAAACAAATTGGTATCAGAGAGCAGGATGTTAACTGGGGAAGATTTGTTCAAAACTGTTGCATTAAAAAAAAAATCTATTAAAGGAAACACAAAGGTGTTTTGATTTTTTTTTTTAAATTTTTATTTTTTTAGTAGAGCTGATTTTGCAGGTAAATCAGTGTAACTGATGCGTGCAAAGATAGATCTGCATGGATCAGAGAGCAAGTTTATGAAATTATATTAGCTGTGCATAATTATTTTTTCCTTCTGATTATGGACCATTTCAATAGCATAAAAAGAATCTAATGTACTTTTAAAGGGTCTCTTCTTTTGTTTACTTGTTAAACTGACATATATATATAAAACATACATATATAAAATGTAATTTAAATAATACATATATACTTGTTAAGTTACTACATAGTAACGCACTGCCAGAATATTATTGCATAGATTTGATTTTGAGTAATCGACTCCAGAATTTTTAAAAACAAACAAACAAAGAGCAGACACATTTATGCAAGCTTAATGGATAACTTCCAAGATTTTATTGCCATGTTTATTCTTGGGTGTTTTCTTTCCTGAGTAAGAATATGTAAGATCTGAAATTCAAACTTATTAACAGTCAGAGGGCTTCTCCCTGCTCTTTCTGGTCAGAGCCGTTATAAGTGACCCCGAGCAATCCACACGCGCTGATGTTTACAAGGAAGCTCATGGACTTCTGGGATTTGGGACAGCACCAATGCGTTGTAGAAAAAGAACGCTGCATGAAACAAAGTAAGTTTTCTGTAGTGGTCATTTTTTTTAGAAATACATTTTCTGCTGTATTTTTTATTATTTTGAGCTCTGTGAAGTCTGTTTGCCTTTCCAGATGTTTTATTACTGGCTTGGATCCACCAGCTTCATGCGAGGCCTTTTTTGTAGCCTCCCCATGCCTATAATTGCCTAGTGGGACCTTCTTAAGTGGATTCTCTATGTATAGTGATTGATTCATAGAATTTATAAAACCTGGGAGAATATTCTTAAGCTTATATTGATATTGTTCATCACAGGGTTTTGCCATCCTTTTCTGAGCTGTTGAATGCACGCAATCTTGTCACATCCTTTTAGAGATTCCTATCCTGAGGTGCATAAAATTACATAAATATGCATCCGTAAATGCTAATGTAAATCTTCACAATATAATCATACTTTTCTTTCATGTTTTGATTTCTGCTGCAATCATTAACCATATTTGCATTTAAGTGTCATTCCTGGCCTGTGAGCATTGAAATAGTAACTCCAAGGGCTTAAGAAAAACTGAGAAAGCACTGTGACCCATAAAATTAAATGACTCTGTAGGTCCAAGTTTTGTTCTGTTAATCTTTCTCAACATGCAGGCAAACATCTCTGCTTTGTGCGTTTTAACATCCTGCTTTAAAGTCTTTCTCAACAAATGTAATCTTTGTATTCTCAAAAAAAAAAAAAAGTCAACAAAACCAGTCTCAATCTCTTACACCTGTCACATGGACAAATCTTCATTCCTGGAACTAGTAGTATGGCCAATATAAAATATGTAGGTGGGTAAAGAAGCTCCAACCTGGGTATTTTTGCAAGAAAACACATTGATTGGTGGTTGTATGATGAGTGATAGAGGTTTAGTTGTTGATATAAGTGTATGTAAACAAAATATTCCATTCATATCTGTGCCTTCTGTGAATGTACTGTGATATTATATAATCCCAGAAGACCTTCCACATTACAACTCTGAGTTGCTTTCTAATTCAACTACGAGGGATCATCTCCTCAGCCAGTTGCCAAGGATACCGTATTTCACATTTTTTTGCTGTTTTGAAACAGTTGATTTTTATGTAACATTTCTCTGTGAGCATATAGGTATCATTACCATGCTGCATTATTTTCACAGAATAAGGACCAAATCAGGATTAACTGAAAACATGCTTTCTAACAAGCTACGCTTTGATAGTAGGATTATATCAAGGTAATCACAAATTTTGTAAAGCTTTTAAATTCTATGAATTTATCAATGATGATCTTGAAATAATAAATTGCAGTGAACGTTTCTGTTCCCTATGTTTAGAAAAAAGTATGTGCTGTGTGGATATATATGTGCATATAATATAAATTTTGACATGTCTGATGGATACTGGCTTTACTGTCTCATTGTACAATGTTAAGATGCATAAGTAATGTTATGTTACCATCATACCCTTAGCTCTGTGCAGGCCAGTTAGCACAGGGGCGGTGTAAAATATTGCTCTTAGCCATTGCACGTCAGTTGATTAAAAATTATTTTAGCCTTGTCTTAGTAGGTGGCAACCACTGTGGATGGAAAGGATAGCTTTGTGTCTTGTTTGTAGCTCCTTATGTATTAAGTATAAAACTTGCAGGTTTAGGGCACTTTTGAAACTTTTCTGAACTGAGTAGTGGCGATATAATCGTATTCTTCAGCTCTGAAAGTGGCGCTTTTCTGAAGCAGTGAGCTGTATACTTGTTAGACATAGCTGAGGATTCAGCCACATAGCTTCATATACCATAATGAATGCAGTAGTCCTGGTGTAAGTAATCCTTTAGTTAATGAGTGAAAATTACATTGGTATACTGATACATGAAGGCTTGGAAGGTATTTTTAACATTATGGAGAATGGAATATTGTGTATGTGTCTAAATCCAGAAGTCTCATTTCATAGTGGGTTAGAGAAAATAGTCTGATACAGCTTTCAAAGAAAAAGGCTGTACAATATGCAACATTGGAAATAAAAAGCGTATTCCAAAATAGAAATATTATTTATGTTTGGGTTGAATTGGGTTTCTATAGATGCAAAAACATAAACGGTGCTTTTCAATTTTCCTTCTAGAAATGGTCGTGATGCTTGTAGAGAGTTGATTGGATTTTTTTTTGCATGTGACAGATCCCTTACTGTGTACGAATTTCGACAGTTTGGAAAAAATCGGTAGGATAAATTACTTTTTAAAAAGGTTTTAGTAAACATCTTCCACTCTATCTAAGAAACTTAAATAAATTTAGTTGTTTTAATATAAGTTTTGAATTATTTCACAGAACAAATGCCTTGCCTTTCATTCAGAAGGGAGTTTATCAACATCAACGTGGACAAAAGAAGGGAAAAGCTTATGATTTTAGTGACTTCTATATTGTAAGTATTCTTCTGTTGAATGTAAGTCACTTTTGTTGGTGATTTGGAAGTAATATTTATAATTCGAGTTGAAAATTGTGATCTAGCTTTCAGGGAAGACCAAAAATCCTTCCCGTCAGTAATGTCTTCGAATTAAAGATTTTCAAGAGTCTGGATTATTTTGTTGTCCCACGTTTTAGAAATTCCATTTTTGGCTTCAGATTAAGCTGTAGTTTGTGATTTTCTCACTAGAGGGCACAAGACTGCAGTCAGTGCGGAGCTTTTTGTAGGCAAAAAGCTCTGCGCAGTTCAGAGGATGTTCAGAAGATGTAGACCAAAGTGCTTTGCAAGGTCTGCTGGCATTTTTGACAGGAGGCAATGATTAAATATTTTTATAAACATGAGTAAATTTCAAGTTAATTAGTTTTAACCTAAAGTTTGAAAATGTTCAGCACCAGCTGTTTAGAATGAGCTTTTGAAACAGTGGTAAACTTCATCTGCTACTGATCTGATGAGTGACTGGCTATAAATCATGTTGCATCTTCTGTATTGCTGTACTTCTGTACTGGGTTAAGTGTTCCTGGTTTATAAATACTTGAGCAATTTTTCAAGTACAGAGTGTTTTCACTGAGTTTTTCACATCTGGAGATCTTGAATTTAGAGCAAAAACAGTATTTGAGTGAAGTACTGAAAGTAAAAGACAATAACATTAGGTTTTAGAGTCTTTTTTCTAATCATCTGCCTAATCCTAAATGTTTACATGTGTCTACAACATAAGGATTCCCAAGATGAAATATATTACTTCCTTTATGGTATGGAGGTCGAAGATACCTTTTAGAGGTTTTTTTATGATTATGTGTACCTTTGCAGTCTGCAGATAGAAATATATTCTGAATTAAAATGTGTCTTAAAGCCATCCAGAAAATGTACTGCTACCAAGTTCAGTAGCTCTTTGGAATGATGTCATATCTGTGAATCTCTGTATCTGCAAACTAGTTTTCTGGTCTGACATTAAGATATAAAAATCTCTCACAAAGTCCAAGTGGTTGAGACACTGGCACATTAACAGTGTCTCTTCCTCCTTCCTAATTTATGAGTTTTGGAGGCTTTATAACCCAAGCCTGCATGGATACTACAGTTAGAGCTACTGCTTTTTTTGATTCTTCTCAGCATTCATTGCCTTTCGTTTCCTGCTTTTCTTTCTCTCCCCTTCCCTCTTCCCCCAACCCAAAAAGCATCTTTAATTTTGCAGAATATATGAGGTGTGTCCTCTGTCCCCAACTTGGAGGGAAGGGGAATTTGCAATACTCAGAAGAGACTGTACTGGGTAAAGAACTGTATGCTACTAATGACGTGTTCTTATTCAATATTTATTTAGTGAAGTATAGTTATTTTAAAGAATAACTTTAAATTTAAATGTTGCAGGAATGATTTGAACTTTGGGAAGGCTACTTTTTAATTGTTTGTTTATCTCAAGTATGTTTTTAGATTTTTGAAAATAACTGCGGAGGGTTTCTTCTAGTCTGTGAGAATTTTGCTCTCATGGAATCAATGTGGCACCTTCTGTGACTCTCTTCTGTGATCCAGTGAGTTTTGGATCCCATAAGGATGAAGGGAGAAGAACTGAAAAGTGGAGCCTGACTACAGTCTCTAGTCTCATGTTTCTCAGCTGTGGATTAGGCAACAGTAGGCCCTCTTACTAGACAAACCTCTATGTAGAGGATAATGTGGCATCTTGGAGCCTGCAGCTGTTTTTATTCAGTACTAGAAAGGCTCTGTTAAGAAGGTTAACTGACCTCAGCTGTGCTTTTTCATCATTTTGTACTAAAGCTTTTAACAATCATGCTTCTTGAAAGCCTTGCAGTATGTATTTTACAAAATATACCACATACTTGTAAATCACTGTATGCTTTACCAACAGGGAGCTAACCTAACTTTCCGAAGTGTTGATCATAACCTTCCAGAAAGCTGTAAGCAGAACCCAGTTCTCACCCTTCGTGTGATTGATATTGATGAAGCAGCTGTGGATTTTCTAAAGTAAGTGCAGCTAAGTGGTTTTCAAATTACCTTTCCTTCCTTAAGCAAAAAAGATTTTTTTAGTGAGAGCTTCTTAATATGTTATTACTTATACTACTAAAAAAAAAAATCTCTATTTAGGCTGTTGTTAGGAGAATTTAGTAATAGATATTAGTATGTATTCTATAATTCAGTGACTTTCTAGAGTGAAGTCTTTTGTGAAGCTTATGTTAAAAGCTGATATCAGTGGTGATGACGCAAGTGTTTGAACGCAGGCAGGGGACGGATTGGAGGCTTTTCTCTTTGTTTTTTCTTTTTCATTTCTTTTTCATTCCTTCTTGTACCCCTTCATTCTTCCAGATATTGCCACATGTTGAAGACTCCTGGGACAGGACTTTGGCACTTATTCTTTCAAAATAAGTTTTAGTAAATTATGTTTTTCCGTAGGCTGAAAGATGGGAATTTCTTAGAACTTTTTAAAATGGTTAGGTGAATGGTTAATCTTTGAGCATGAGTTATTTTTGAAGGTAAGATTCTCATCTCAGTATCTATACAGAAGTAAACTTTCTAGGGAATAAAGCATCTTTCTCTGGGTTTTCTTGCTTTTATTGTGAGTATAGTGGTTCTTAGCACAAATAAAATCTCGGTATAAAATTTATTGCACTGATGTGTTGTTGCCTGAACATGGAAGTTACTTAACAATGTTGGAAATATAGTCAGAGTTTGATTACTCAAGTTTTGGTGAGCAGTGTTAGCTGATAGCAGATGTTACAAGGTAAAAATTGTCATAAAATCATGGAATCATAGAAAGGCACCTCAAGAGGGTCTCTAATCCAGTCCCCCAGCTCAGAGCAGGGTTTACTATAGCAGGTTGCTCAGGGCTGCATCAGTTGGGTTTTTTATTATCTCCAAGGATGGAGACTCTGCAACTTCTGTGGGTAACCTATTCCGGTGTTCAGTCACCTTCACAGTACAAAAGTGTTTCCAGATGTTCAGAACAAACCTCCTGTGTTCAGTTTGTGCTCATGGCCTCTTGTCCTGTCACTGGGCTCCACAGACCAGAGCCTGTCTCAGTCTTCTTTACTCCCTCCTGTCAGGTATTTATCCTTACTGATAAAGTCCCTCAAGCCTTCTCTTCTCCAGGCTAAACAGTTCCAGCATTCCTGGCCTTTCCTCATATATCAGATGCATCAATGCATTCTTGACTAGTAACAGCAATAACAGAATCTCAATTAAAGAGATTGTATACTCCTCCCCCCCCCGCAAGTGTTCAGACACATGAAGCTCGTTCTCAGTTACGGTAATATTCACTTAACAGTATTTAAAGCTTTACAGGGAAAGCTTTGCAAAGGAGCCATAGTGAGCTAAAAGTACATAAAACAGTAAATTCAAATGTAATTGGTTATAGAAATATACAGTTGTATGATGCTTAGTGCTAATTGTTCCCTCTCTGCAAGGTTTCCATGAAATAAAAAACAGTATAGTTTAATTTCAGATAGTTTATGTAAGACGTTTTACATCTCAGAAGCCTATCATTCTGGTAAACAGCTTTTTCTTTCATTTATTGCTAATCTTATACCTGTGAAATTTGGAGTTGATCCAATATTATCTCTGAAGGCTCCAAATGAAGACCTGCTCACTGGGTTATAATTTTGGATTTTCTGCTACCTCTGGTGGAACAGATTGTTTCTTTTTTATACTCTGTCTCTGTGTCCTTTCCATTAGTGACTAAATTTCAGATTGTGAAGTCTGTCTTTTTGTTCTGAATGGGAGTGTTATTGAACTCAGTGTTCTCTAGTATAAAACTCTTGAATTGAGTCCTCTTATCTCCATTACTGTACTCACAGAGAATCCTACTCAGGTACAGTCCAAAAGGTCTATTTGCAGGTTTTCAGGAGCAGCTATGCCCTGCTGTCAGAAGCCATGATTCTTTTGTTTAACATGTGTTTTAGATAGAGTATAATGTCCTCTGTATGTAGTTGTTGACTGTACAGATTAGGTGATTTGATATAGACAAGTTCTTAGGGACTTCATGATGGGAGATACCCAAAGTAGAGATAAGAGTCTTAATAGACAGCAGAGAGGTAAGTCATTGGTCTCAGAAAGCAGGAGGAGGAGTACTCCATGGCAAAGCACTGGTGAGCAAGCAGCTCAAAGCTGACAGCAGTACTTTTGCCTTTGCCTTCCTATTCTGATTAAAATAACTATTGGACTTCTTTTTTTCTTTCCTGATAGGTTCTTCCATAGTAGTTTGTTTTTTTTTTTTTCAAACTCTATAATAATTTCTGATGTGGGTTTCTGGGAAGCCCTTCTCAGAAGGGAATCACTTGCGAGACAAAGCACAAAATGTAACCATAATTCTTAGATCATACCTAAAATACACTTATCCACATTTTGGTCAAAACCCTTGCTATTTCTCTTCTAAAGAGAGATTTGTAGCTACTTCATGTTATTTTCCTATTGGCAACTAAATGTAGTTGCTTTAACAAACTCCTCCAGTGGCCTGATCTGAAGATTAGGACTGTCTTGAAATAAATTTCTGGAGATTTTACGCACAAGAGGAATTATCCATGCTTAATGCATTAGTAGATGGGCTGCTAATTCAATGTTATCAGAAAGGAATTTCTACATATCTGCAGCTGTTCAGCCAAGAATATTGTGTGTGCCATCTCAAACTCAAGCATTTGCATACTATGCTTATAAGGGTAGTATAAGAATTAATTATAAAGCTCAATATGTTTTGTTTTTTTAATTATAGCTGTTTTGAATTCAGTAATATTACATGTACTTACATGCACTTTCACCAATCAAGATTAATTTTGATTATTTTAGAGCTTCTTCTATGGAATTCAAGCAAGAGTGTTCCAAGCAAGTGGTTGACAACAGCAAAGTTTTCAAGAAGATTCAAGGTTTGTGTCTACGAGAACCCATTTAATTTAAATTTCTGTTATCTCTGTATTTACAGCTCAACACAAAGAACAATAGTAACATTATAAATTAAACAGAAGTTAGATATTTAGCAGAATATTATTAGAATCTGATACCAGAATAAATCAGTCATAAGAATACTTTCTTCTCTCTCTTTCTTTAAATAAACAGTCTGGCTAAAGATCGTGGAGACAATACAGAATAATTGTGAATGCAGTCAATAAAGTGTTAATCTCTGTGTCGACATAATCTCTGAAAAAATGCTCAAGCATAATGCTGATCCTATGTTAAACTGGCATTGAATTTAAAAAGTTACTGGCAAAATGTACAAACACAATCTCATTTATTCAGTTAATTTTGTCCTAGGTGCTTCTTTGGGCCATTATTTCTATACATTGATAATTTGGTTTTTGGTTGTCTTTAATATTTTGCTTATTAAAATAGTTGAGTACAATTGAGTAGTATACTCCTGAATATGTAATTGAATTTTACCAAGTTCCTACTTAGAGTCTTTAGGACAAATGCAAAGCTTTGTGTTTAAAATTACAGAAAGCTGTTTATGCAGTGCTGTGTATTACCTTTGTAACCTGTGGTCAACAAAAACTGTTGGACTGAACAGCTTCCAGCTCTTAGAATCTCCTGTCATTAGCTGAACCTGTTTTAAGTAGGCACTCTTTGGTCACTGAAATCTGCTTGGACATTTATGTTTAGAAAAATTTTTGGAATAATAGATTAGGGATATTTTTTAATCTTCTAGTTATTCCTTGTTTTCCCTTGCATAATAGCCACAAATTGATTTCTCGATTATTTGACTACATCTAAGGTTTGCTAGTTAGGCTTAGAGGATGGTTGAGTGTATATCCTTCAAGACATCTTTTAACATGTGTCTGAATTTGAACTCTACTGGAAAAAACTTTCTTTCACCATCCACCCTATTTGGCTTTATAATTGTAGATAAAAGTAATCTGTAGATATAATATTATAATGTCAGGTGACTTCTGTTAACAGAGTATGCTGAGAAACTCAGACATCCTTAAAGTAAACCTGCTACCTAGAGATTTTGATAAGGCTGTCATTTTTACAATAGAAATAGTTCTCTCTATATTCTTTTGGAACGATTTTGCAGAATTACTTGTTTCCACATATATTTCCACATTGTACAATAAAGGGGCAACTGCATGTCCCATAATGGAATGTTTGTATTGCCAAAGTAGTGTTCTTAAATCTCTTTGTATGTTGAGTCATGGTATGTAATCAGCTCTAGCAGAAGTAAGCAGTTTTATAATCTGGGCACATAAAGGGTCATATCCTGTTCTTCCTTTCCTTCTGTGATCTCTTTAAATGTTTTATTAGATGTTGGCTGCTGCTTTATATGATTTCTACTCAAATGTTAAGTAACTGATAGTTTCATTTTGAACTGACATTCTCTCATCAAAGATAAAGGAGCCTGGATGCATGGGTGTGTCATTTTAACCAGCAGTATCTTAGGTAGTTGTGGTTTACTTTTATATCAGCTCTGTAGCATGTGGCCGATTTCAGGTAAACATTGTGTCCTTTATTTCTCTAAATCCTCAGGTATGCTTGGAGAGACACTAAGTAAAAGAGGAGTTCGGGTTCTAACAGGCTTAGGAAAGTATTTCCGAAACATAGACAAGAACAGAAATGGTTTTCTCTCTCAGGCAGACTTTAAAGAAGCTCTGAAAGTATTCCATTTGGAAATACCTGAAGGGGTAAGTCTAGCTGAAACTGTAATCATGGGTATTATCTTACTTTAATTTATAGAATCACTTCCTTTCTTTGCTGAAATTTGTAGTTTAATAACTGTTTATCTCAAAGGATTTTTTTTCCCCTTGTGATATATCGGCATTTCTGCATTCAGTCAGTCCTATGTGAAATTCTTAAAAATAATAAAAAAAAATGCAGTACAAATGTGCAGTCTTTTTACATCGTGAAGAAGCAAGTGGGATTGCAATCTTTCTTACTTCTTTTTTTGCCTTTTAAAAATGATTTGTATGATTCTATTTACTTATATTTTTTTTTTTCATGGTTTTATATATTATGTTTTAAAAACAGCCCACAGCTATCAAAAATGCAAATAATGTGAATTATGGTCATCAGTGACTTGCATTATTTTGATGAATCTTTGAGTCAGTGTTGATTTGGTGGTATCTTTTTTTGTGAGAATACTGTAATTTCCTATTATAGCAATTGTTCCATTCTAGGACGTAGTGAAGACCTTTGGCAAAATATTTTTAAATTGCAGGACTTTGAATCCTTATGGCTTATTCTTGATGATAGCAAGAGTGATAAGGTCGACTATGGAGAATTTACTCGTGCCGTATTTGGAGAAATGAATGAGTATCGGAAATCATTTGTAAGAAAAGTAAGTTTTGTTGCAGATATTCTAGGTGCAGATATTTTGCAGTCTAACTTTGAAGTTGGTTATTCGTCATGCTCTGGTTGTTGGGGTTTTTTTGTTGTTGTTTTTCTTGAATTGTGCATCTGGTAATTGACTTTTTGAACTTTCAGATTAGTGTATTAATCATAAATTAGAAGACTGCATGCTGTTCCATGGTTGAATTAGTTAGTTTTGAACTCGAGAATGAATTCCTTTATTACATTGAGTTTATGCATATGTGGGCTATTGTTACAGTTCAGTCCAGTGGATAAAGCGCCTGGTACCCTGAAACTATCTCTTCCAGAAGACTGTTTCCTTATTTTGGCAGTTCACTGTATCTGTGTGTAACTTTTTTTTTTCCCCAGTGTCTGAAATGAAGGCAAAAGTACTTGCCTCGTTTGAGACCTACAATTAGAGTCATTATGAGACTTCTTATATTTGAAATGCCATTTTTTATATGTCTGTAATGTAATGTGTAGCTGTTAGCAGTATTAAACACTGATTACAAACTAGCCAACAGAGTAGTGACTGGATATCAAGATCAAGAAAAATGACACATACTTTTGTATTTTTAATCATTTAATCATATTTTTAATCTTTCTTAGCCTTATGTATGGAGCATGTGTATTTGAGTAAACTGAAATGAAAATGAAGCTGCTGGAAGCAGTGCTGAAGAGGCTGTGCTGAGGCCTGTCAGAATGACGCAGGAATCTTAGTAATTGGAGGAGGCAGAAGGGAAGCAGCTTAACCTCTGATTCTAAGAATGAGCTAGAGATTTTGGAGAGAAGACAAGTATTTTTTTTTGAGTTGGTGAGGGGACCACATTTGATGTAAAAGCTGTTGAGATAAAATAATCATGAAATTCCATAATCTGGAATAACTTTCTGATATCTGGTGCCTTATATAAAATAGGAAAGTTGACATAATCCATTGCACAAGATCTAAAAATATGTGCTAGGTAGTTAAGTACGTTTGAACTTTACATCTTTCCACTTAGTTGGTTTTTTTCTTTTTTCTTATATGCTTATATGCTTATTTTTTTTTCCCTTTATAGGCTTATATGAAACTAGATTTCAACAAAACTGGGAGTGTGCCTATGGTAGTTATCAGAAAATGTTATTGTGCAAAGAAACATCCTCTAGTATTGGCAGGTAATTCACATGAACAAAAAAATTAAAATCTGTAACTACCGAAGTCATCTGTTAGCAGATATACCAAATCCAGAAACTAGTTGCAAATACAAACTGTTTTCATAGTGGCTTAGACTTGAGCTGCTAAGGAGAACTTTTTTCCTCTGATGAGCTATAACGTGTCTAGCTGGAACAGGACTATAAATAGTAAATGAGTTCATATAAACAAATAGTTGCGTCTTATCAAGCTGCAAATACTGCATATATGCAGAGTAGTTCCTTCTCCTGCTGTGTTGGACTACATTAACATAAGTAGTTCTCAGCTTTGGTGTGCAAGTTATCGGTGACACATATGATATTAGTAATTGTCATTTAGGAGGATACTCTCATTTTCGTATTGCTGTTTTCCATCAAATTATGCAAGGTTTCCAACTGACACTGAAGGTACTCCACGCTTGAAGTTCCTTCTGAATAAATTGTTTGTTTATTTCTGGGACAGGATTGTCATCCTTTACGGAGGATGTTGTCTTCAGTATTTTTTCAGGATTCTCAAAAATGTTTGGACTCTACCATTTTAAAAATAGGAATTAAATATTTGCATGTCAGTTTCTAAAATAACATCTCGATGTGCCAAACTAGTCATTGTGAAGTCTCTGTAGTGCCCTGACCCTTTCTGTTTTACCTGTAGAAGAGTTACCTATTTTTTGTATTGCCAGTGATTTTATTGGTAACACATGAAGACACATGGTGGTATAGGGATGTTACATATGCAGTTTTTTCCAATGTTACAATACTATATTTTTTCCATTTTTTTTCCTCAATGCTATGAAATCTTAATGAGTATAATCTTTATTAAGTCACTAAAACATGTCAATTGCAGAGCACTTTTCAAAGCAAGCTTGCATCTAAAGTTTTTCCAAGAGCTTTCAATTTGTATTACATTAAACATATGCTTTATTACAAGATAACTTCTGTATTACCGAAATTTTAGTTTATGAATGCATTATTCATTTATTGCAGTCATTTGAAGAAAAAAAATATCGTCCTGATCTCAAAGTTCGTTGAAATTGACTATGGCTTCATACTTCTGTTGATACTTAATGCTATCATGTGCTATTAAAGTAGGATGGTTTCTGCAGCTGGTATTAAGTGAGACAGTGACTTCATTCTGAAATCAGAATATTGAATTTGTTCAAGAAAAAACTACTTGCAAGCTAAAATGTGAAAGTCTCTTGCCTGAAATATATTAAATTCTGTATATTCACTGTTCTTGAAATCATGTATTTACTGGAAAAAATACACTTTCACAGGCAAAGCTACAGAAGAGGATATCAAGTCGTCATTTCTAGAAACTTTAGGAGAGTCCTGCAGCAACCCCAATGAAGTGTCCTATTCTGAGTTCGAAGATTACTATGAAGGATTAAGTATTGGAATCATGGATGACGAGGATTTTGTTAATATCTTAAGGAACCCTTGGGGAATTTAGTGGAAGACGACAAAAATAAGGAAGAGACATTTTCTAAACAAGGAGTGAGCTAAATAAGGGAGGATTTAGTCTTGATGTGCATTACTTCATAATTAGTGTCTTAAAGTGATTTTTCAGGGACTGAAAATTTTAGATGCTTTTAGAATAATACATGGCAAATTTCTTAAGAGTGTCTGTTGAGCTATGCTAGCCACATTTTTAATAGAAATGCTGTTCATTCCTTTTCATTGGACCCCATACCAAAATATGTCCTTTACTTGATGTTAGAATAAAGTAGCCTATGTAAAAATAAGAGGGAATCAGAATACTAAAATGCATAAAGGAGTATATGCAAGAGAAAACTTAGTTTTATGATACATTGTGAAAAGCTTTAGATTTGACTGTGGAAACATCAATGGTAGCTTTTCTTTGGAGTTTTTTTTCTTGTAACAATAGTACGTATGTTTTCATAACATTCTTTGTCTCATTTCTGGTTTCTTGTGCTGGTGCTTAGCCTGAAAGAGAGCAGGTCATCCTTTTCCAGTTCTGAGGATGTCTGCAGTACTGAAAGTGCAGCGATGTTCACACCAATTAGCCTTTGAAACTACTGTGTGGACCATCTCAACTGATCTTACTTTTTCATCAGGCATCTGATGCTGAGCATTGAATCACAAAGGTTTTAATAAGCACACATATTTTTTTTTTTTTTAAATGCACTTCTTCCTTTCCTATATTTTGCAAAGTGATTTTCAAAACAAATAGTTTATATTTAAACATCTGGCTTCTGTATTTTTCTATTGCTGTGATTTTTTTAAACTAAAACTTAGTAGTGATATCCTCTGTCAAACTGATACGTAGCATTTCCTATCTACTCCAAAAGTATAAAACAGAAAAGTGTAAAAAAAAAAAAACAAAACCAACCCTGCTCTCTCACAACAAAAATTAAACCATGAATTAAAATATGCCTTGCTACTTCAAATATTCAGCCAGATATGCCTTTCAATGTAATACATCTTGTTAATTCTGTAGAATTCTTTCTGTTAAGAAATGAAAAATGTATTAATTTTATATATATATATATATAGAGAGAGAGAGAGAGAGAGAGAACCTCTGGTTTCAAGATACCTGTCATCAAAGTTAACTTATGTTGAACTGCATTTCTTAAGCCTATGCAATTAAAATATACTAGTTTTCTTTGTGCTTGTCTGCCTGGTTTTAAATTTATAGTCTGTGGTTAACAGAACCTTCCTCTGAGATAGAATTTGTGTTTCATAGGAATTTAAGGGTGGTGCTGAAACAAATGCTGAAATGAGGGTCTTTGGTCCCTGTGTGGCTGACTGGTTTATTCTGGATATAGCACTCGCATGTTCTAATAGCTTGGGCATTGTTATCTTTTCATTGCTTGTGCCCTGTCCTCACTCATAACTAGAATTGCAGTTTCTGCTCTAAATCCTCAAATGAGGGATTTGGGTGCGTTCTTTTGCGGCTGCAAAAGTCTGTATGTATTTGTTTACAGAGAAAGGCAAATTCTTCAATGTTTATTCTAAGCGAGAATTCTGATGTGGCTTTATTATGATCTTCTTACTCCCCATTCCTGCTGGAATTTATCTTGCTGGAACAATTTTGTTAATTAGTGTTCTTGGAATTGGTGATTCTGAGAAGAGCAACTTCAGCTGGTTTTACAGGGATCTGCTTGTTAATCTGTCTGTTCGAATAACTGAAAAATATCAAGTAACGTTTTTATTAGTTTTTCACCTACTCTGTTTACACTTGTTCACTTAGGAGAGTTGTACCAACATGTAAAATTGTAGCTCAATTTAATAAAAGTGAAAGTGATTGTGAAATGAGGTATTGACATACTTCTTTTTGCAGTGCGTAATTTTTTTGTGATGCTCTTAGGAAGATTGTTCCACATTATCCTATGGAATGGAAAAACTGATGACATTTGGTTGTATCCATAGTGGGTCTGCTTATCAGTAAATTCTGTAGGTCACATCTGTGGCAAATTAAGTGTTATTTACTTTGCTTTTATCACTAAAATTAGGTGCTGTTCTTAGAACATTATTTCCATAGCCTTGGTAGTCATGCATTATTTTTTTTGTCTTAATCTGAAGACAGATCCTTAATGGGGTAATCTATGATAAATTCTAGAGGTCAGAAATTTCCTGAAAATACAAGTAGGTACTTTGGTAATTCTATAAACCTGCCAGGTATATGATTTCTATTAACTACAAGGTCAGTTATGCATCAATGGCTGCCTCAAAACATCAGGTATGATGTCTATGGTGAATTTTTCATGGAGTTCACAAAAGTGGTTTTCCATCTGCCTGCTGTTTTTCGTCGTCTAAACTTTTAGATGGTTACAAAGAATTCAAAGCAACTTCTATCCAGTGCTGGCCCACTGTGCTTACACTTCGTAGAAAAACACAGAAACTGTTCAAACCAGGGTCTGTCATGTCCGGCTTCTTTTCATCAACAGTGTTCTCAATGCCCTGATTAACTGCATTCTGATTTGCTCTTATTTAGTAGTAAACTTTTGATGAACCTGAATCCTTTTCTTTGATCAATGCTTTGGAGCTTTGAAACTTTCTGGAGGTATCTACTGGGGTTTCGTGCCCTTTAAAACAAACAACACTTTTCCTACATTTGCTACCTTTCTCAGAATTTCTCATGTTTTCTGAATTAGGATGTGTTCTTAGAAGGGTTGTTCTCAGAGAAGCTGGCTGGCTTCTTTCCTGAAACTCACTGCTTAATAAAACTAATTGTCTTCATGCCACCCTGATTTACACTTCTGCAAAAAAGTCCTAGCAGCCTGCCGTAATTGACACTATCAGGAGTGTGTTATGCTACAAACATATCTGTCCTATTAGATGCGCACGCTCCCAGAAGACAAGTGGAGATTAACAAAGTGATGTAACTCCTCCTTCCTGATGTCTCTGACCACTTCGTCAAATGAGTATGCGCTGCCAACGTTAGCTGGGATGTTTAAAGGCATTTTTAAAAAGCAAAGCACAGGCACATGGGTGAACCTTCAGTAGCTTCGCTTTGTCAGATAATGGAAACACGGCATCCTCGCCTGAGAGAGCTTTGCTGCTGAGAGGTGTTCTTACTGATTCATGCCGACAAACTCATTTCTCTTTCCTAAGTCACTGCCAGCTGATCAAATTTGGTGGGTCTTTGGGGCCAGAAAACCCCAAAAGATTAAAAATGTATCTACCACTGCGTGTTTGTACGGAGGTGCTGTTTGGTTTGGGGGAGTTTGTTTGGGGTTTTTTGGTCTTGTGTGGTTTTTTTGGGTTTGGTTATTTGGTTTGTTGGTTCATTTCTTTTTTTGAGCATTCTGTCTCTAGATAGTGAAAGTGTAGGACTGATTTCTTATGTGTTGGTCTGTTAAGTCCATAGAAAAACAAAGCAGGTAAATTTCTGTGTCAGAAAAAGGGAGACAATCATATGCTTTTTTCTGGATATTACTCTAATAATTGACCCTTCCTCTCCTTCGTACTTAGCAATTTAGAGACTGAGAGAATTCTGTACTTGCTTTTCATGTTGTTAACTATCTCATCTTTGGGAAGCGGAGTCAGAAGGACGCTGCTGTAATCGTGAGGCATCTCCAGTGATGAAAGAGGCAAACAGTATTTCTTTCCTGACCTATTCAGGCTATATTTTCCACAGAGAACGTTTCAAAATATTAACCGAACTGGAAGGTACTTGGGGAAGAAATGTGCTAAGACAGTATCTATATGATGACCCCATGAAATATTTTGTTTCGTGGCACCCATACTTTTGTTGCACCCCTTTTGGATTGTGGGGAACTAGAGGCTTAAAGATGATAGAAAGTATCCTTCAGGAAAAAATAAAAAGTATTTATCATAGGTTTCTTAATTTTTATTAAAGCATCTGTTGTGTTTCCCTGGAATTTATAGTATCTGGGTACCTGTTTTCTGCCTTTTTTTTTTTTTTCTCCTCACTCATGTGTTATAGTTCGGATGGAATTAGTTGGATTTGTGCATGGCAACTTCTGTGTTTGTTGCTACTGGCAGAATTTTGTGTGTCCAGGATCCCCAGAGAAGCAACTTCAAAATAAGAAAAATAATTGCTATTTCTTTGTGGTTTGATTTTTTTTTATTATTTTTTTTTTTTAGTACAGGCTGCATTCTCATGAAAGATGTTTAATATTTTAGGATCTTTTGCTGGCTTGTGTATTTTTTTAGCTCGTGTCTTCTAACCTTTTGCTGTCATTTCCCCTCCCAGTTTTAGGAGAAAAGAGGAACCTGAGAGACTCTGAAAAAGGTAGGAAAAATGGTATTTAGGTGTGCTGTCTAGGTATCTAATTAATGAGGATTCTCCCTGCAGAAACTTGACACTGCTTTAGAACTGCGCTTTTGAGTAGTCTCAAAGAACCTTCTTGGTGGACTCCTTCCAAGTTGACAAAGAACTGATGGGTTTCTCCTCTCAGCCAGCCAAGGTCAGCAGGCAGCCCCTCACAAGCACGGGTGAGAAGGGCTTGACCTCGTGGCTGGGAGCAGTGAAGGTGA
Organism: Rissa tridactyla; assembly: GCF_028500815.1. NCBI lineage: Eukaryota > Metazoa > Chordata > Aves > Charadriiformes > Laridae > Rissa > Rissa tridactyla. The sequence continues at coordinate 177,883,577 of NC_071466.1, forward strand.
CTGCTTTGGTCCCAGAGATGACGTCTGCCTGCCTCGCTGCTGGGCTCCAACCATGGGCTCCTTTCATAAGCCTGGTTGGGAGAGGCTTGTGGGAAAGAGGCTTCTTGCAGGCGTTTAGCTACTTACTGACGTGCCAAGCTAGAACACAGAAAAGGGACAGTCCCTGTGTTCTAGCTTGGCAGGGACTTCTGAAAACATCAGCCCTTAGTACCGTCTAGCTGCAGCCAAGCGTCATGGAGAGGGAGGAGGCTGGGCAGAGATGAACTAGAGAGAAGATATGGAGAAAGGACAGGCAGAAGACATAAAATGGTAGCACTTAGGGACAGTGGGGGAGATGAAAAAGCATTGGATGGCAAAGAACTCCTTTGCAGCAGGGATGTGAGGAGCTTCTTCCCTATCTTTCCCCTGTATTTGTATTTCATGCCGCATCTCACATTTGGTTGTGAGTTGGGAATGAAACTCAGCAGGAACTGATTAATTCAGGTTCAAAAGGGCTCTGTTCCAAGGATACCTCCTTGTGTTCTGGTGTCCTGTTTTTATCCTGTGGCAATTTTGAGAATTTTGGCTAAGGCTTTCACAAAACTCGCTTTGGGAGGAGCATGCCAGGGGTGATACCTCCTGCTTTACGCTTCATGTGGGGAAACCCCAGGCTGTTAGAGGGAAGCACAGGTTAAAATCAGTGGAAGCTAAAATCGCAGCTTCGGGGATGGATCATAAAGCGATATTCCCTTTTCTTACAACCTCTGTCAAGTAACTGAACACTTACTTGTGAGTGAACACAACTGAACACACTCCTGTGACTAATTCTGGGATCCTGTGATTTGGCATGAATTAAATCCTGCACTCACACTGGTAAAATTATTCCCCTGAAGTAATTTCTTTTGACAATAGTATTTGCCTTGCAGATGCTAGTGATTAACTACAGGTTTCAGTTGTGAACGCTGGAGTTGTTTGCATCTATTAGGCATTCTTGAATTCTCTTTTCCCAGTGTTTCATGACCAAAGGGAACAGCAACAGAGGTCAAACCAATGCTACAATTTAACTTTTTTTTTTTTTCTTCTTCTTTAAAAACAGTGTTTTGGAAGTGCCCAATATAGCAACACAGTTTAAACCAAGTTATAATACTCTGCTTTTTATGGGTTTAATATGCTTTTGAGAAATATCTGTTCTAGATATTATTGTTGCATAGATCCAAGTAACCATAGGGAAATAAGCAGTCAGAAAAGTTAGTTAGTTATTTAGTTTGTTTATTTATTAAAACCAAGACAGAAGGGAATTGGTTGTCAGTGCCAGATAATTGACTTTTCATATTCTTTGTGTTTCTTTTCTGACACTTTACCCCTTCTTTCAGACTATGTGATTTCTAAGTTCTCTTTCCAATTTTATGTTCCTGTACTTCCAAACCCTCTTCTTCTGGGAGCATCCTTCTTGGAAATTAGCTTCTTCAGTAACAGCCTTAACGCTAAAGACTTCTCTGAAATAAATCAAAATGTGAAGTAACATCCAGCAACAAAAATCCCTGGGGGAGGGGATAGGAGACAGGGCAGCTAAAAGCAAGCAGTAGCTGTGATGACATCACTACTCATGAATATTTTTTGTTGATTCATAACTTTTGCCTCTTCCCTCTGGAACGCCAGCCGTGGAGAAAAGCCTGCCCAGTAGTACAGGTCAGTGTAAATGCTCTTCCTTTACACCCAGCCAGAAGAAATCAGTCTGACAGAGATTTCATGAGGTTGCCTACTCCATTATCCTCTATTATCTGGAAAAAATAGCGCATGTGGCTTCTCATCTGTGATGGACGCCCCACCATATTCCCAGGTAATCTGCTCTATTGCTTCACTGCACTTCATGTCAGAAGAAGTTTCCTACTGATTAACCTGACTCTTTCTTGCTACAGTTTAAGCTGATCACCGTTTCCACTATCCCATCCTTTCCTTATGCGACGGCTTTGAAAACTGTTACTGCACCCCCTTTGATCTGAAGTCTGCTAAATATGACTGTGTAGGAAAATTACATTAACTGGACATGTTTAGTCCATTCTCATTATTCTCCCTTAAGTGCTACTTGGCGCCTTTATTGTGCTGAATGTGATGCCATATACTAGCCACAATGCTCTGGTTAAGGTTTTGCCAGCGAGGTACTTGTCTTACAGATTGCATTTGTCAGTGTGTTTCTCTCTTCCTTTTTTTTTTTTTTTTTTTTTTTTTTCACCCTGTTTGGCAAGAACCTGATGTTGTTAAGTATTGTTGAGATTATGATGAGATTTAACCCACAAATTTTCTTATTGAGAGCTGCTTTTTCTTGCATCGTTTTGCTTGTGGAGCGGTGAAGTTCTGCCATGCTGTGGGATACGGGGAGATGTTCCTGACGGAAAACCCGGCCTCGAGTGTCTCAGTTGCCTGGGAGCTTGTGCTTATGCTTCTTTTCAGATAGCTAACGTGCTCTCATCAGCTTTACCTGGGACTAGAAGTATTATTTCTCACTTGTAGTTTTGCTTCGTAGGATATATGTCAGTGAAATCCATTGCATCAACATGGAATCGTATAATGGAAAATAAAGAAGAACCAAACAATGATTATTATTTTTTATTATTTTTTTTTTAAGAGCAGTCGGGAGGGTAAAGGGAAGCTGAACCAAAATGAAAGGTGTTTAACAGCAGCTCTTTTCAGACTCTGTATGTAAATGGTCTCTTATGCAATTAATAAATGTAATGTACTATATTAATGTGTGCAGGTATTTACTAGAATAGGTTTCATCGGTGTGTATTTTTGATGTCATATGGAAAATCTTTTGTTTCAGCTGAAACATATCTTTATTAGATTTTGGTATGCATACTAATCCCTGCTACCGTCTGATGCGTAGAAGTGCAGGTAGCCCACCTTCAGTCTGCATCTATTTTACTATAATTCCCAAACCAAACCCTGCTTCTCTTCAGCAGTGTTCAAGATGTAGGACTTCTATTATTTCCTGCTCCTCTGTTTTTTCTTCTTTTACTGAAATTAGGCTGTCTCTAACCTGGTGAACTGAAAGGTTTTGTTCAGTAAACATAGTGAAAGAGCACTGGTACCAGGTAAGATTTTTTTTCAGCCTCCTTTTTAACTTACTGCAGTGCCTTCCCCCTCCTCCCCTGTGAATTAACGACCATGAATAATACATAAAATTATGAACTGCCTCTCACCCTGAAGGAGCAGACCGCAAGGTTGCTTTAAACACTAGTCAGGATTACATCAAGAGTACTAATTTGTTAGTATTACCTTTCTGGCTTAACTGCAATTTTCTCTCACTAAAATAAAATAAGCAGTAAGAATAGTAGCTGTAGTAGTTCCAAATAATCACAGATTTCTAACTGTTCCTTCCCACTTTTACTTCAAAGACAGTCTTTTTGATAACTTGTTAGACTTGTGCTCTTGGGCTTTAGAGAATATTTGATGGCAGCAGTAAACGTTGACTGTGCATTCATCACTCATATCGATGGGCAGTTTAAAGGTGGAAAAAGATGGTTCTCACACTTAAAGCAAACCGGAATGATAACAACATAGCAATGCTCAGTCTAGACGGAGGTTTTTATTGCCGGTTGCTAATATCTATCCCCATAGAAAATGGTCCGAAGCATCGAACAAAAATTGCCATGGTAGATATCACTTTAGTAACACAACAAAATGTAAGTGGAGGCTGGTGACATGTCTGTGTGCTGCTGGAAGTGCATCATGTCAACTCTATACTGTGAAGCTGAATCTCCTGTTGCCAAAACAGGATGCAGCAAAACTCTTCCTTTGGGAGATGCGATTGACCAGAGGCCTTTTTGCCCATCTATATTCTTGAGTGCGTGTTGCCCCAGGGAAGGGCTGGGTGGCTGTAGGGTGTGAGCTGACACTTGGAACCTCCTAAGCAATTTTCAGAATTAATATTGAAAGCCTCAGCCAAGGAGTTATTAAAAAATGTAAATTAACCTGATAAGTAGTGGCATTTTTTTTCCCCAAGATTAGCCTAATATTCACATTAATTATGATACGGCTTGATTTTAAACTAGAGTTTCCTTTTCTGGAGGAGGGGTAGCAATCTTTCAGTCACAGCAATGGGAGAAGCTTAAAGGTACATTTAAGATGGCAGCTCTGTCCTCAGACCATCTCTTTTTGCATTTTGATTTCTACCGTGCTTCTCCTTTTGATGCTGAAACTTTTTGAACTGGCACATACGTCAGTTACTGTTTCATTAATGTGTTTTCTCGCTTTGAAGCTGCTAAAAACTGAGCCGTGGGCTGAGCTGGGCACTGTGCAAATGATTACTTTGGGATACAGTCCTTGCCTCAGAAAATGTAAAATACAAGTTGAAAAAGGTACATGAGAAGAGATGAGGATAGGAGACAATATTATGTTAATGATACAAGCAGCTAATACTTAATGTAATACAAACACCTCGGGTTGCCTCTTGCTTAACAAATATCAATGATAACAATTTGTAGAATGAAAAGATGATTGAAAAGTCAGAGCAAATCTTCATCTCTGCGTTGGATAGCGGGAACGCTAAAGTAGAGCTCTAGATAGGTAGGGCTTTAAAATACTAGACGGATTTTCTTTGTTTAGGCAGCTCCCAAATAGAAGATCTTTCAAATCCATTCTTTTTTAGAAAGGTCCTTTGAATCTCCCAAGTGATACTTCTTGACTACAGAAGGTTTTTTAAAAAAATAATTACTACATGATATGGGAGTGCCGCTTCCATTTTGACAGTCAACATTTACTAAAAAATAGAATAGGAAAGATTTTGTTGTTGTCGTTGTTTTTGTGTGTGTGTGGTGGTGGTGGTGTTGTTAACCTCCATCTTGGGAAAAAGCAGATGGGAACCTGAGTGGAACAAAGTGGCAGTAAGGGACATCCTCGTGCATGCCTCGCCACTAGCTGTCTTGCATACTGAAGCAGCTTTCCTCGCCGCGGCACTGGCAGACTGACTTCTGTCTCTCTGCCAGTCCTGCTCTCTGCCGAATTGCAAGCTAAGTAGAAGGGTGAAGGTTACAAACCCGACACCCTGGATTCCCACCGGCGACTGGCAGTCAGCTTGTACTCGCCCTGCGGCACACACGCCCTAGTCTTGAAGTGAAATTATCTTCCTAAGAGAGGTATAAAACTCTCAGCTCATTTTATCCTGCCTGCTTTTAAGGTGTAGGGGGGTGAAGAAGGTGTTAAAGCAGCCCAGTCTCAAGAAACAGAGACACGGGTGGTTGTGGCAAGGTCTCGGTTAGTCGCTGGCAGGATTGTGCTACTTAAATTGAGGTATCTGCTTTAGGCACCTCTGTTCCTTAGGCTGGCTGCTTATTCTGCAAAAAACCCCAGGGTCTTCCAGACCTTTAAAGACATCTGTCTTTCTCTTGTTGAATATGTAAAAGCTTAGGGAAATTACCATAGCTAAACTGACCAGAGAAAGTTAGTTGGGTCTTCGCTCTTCCCAGGGGACATGTGTTAAATTTCCTCCGTGCTGTAGTTTCTGTGGCTTGGCAGATGGGATCAGTCCAGCACCTAACAACTGTCTCCATTCTGGGTTCCTACTGCAGGAGACACGCAAGGCCTTAGACAAGACTGCTGATGCCCCAATAGCCCTGGTTCCTCCAGGGCAGCTACACCTCTCCACGGCTCCGTCTGTACCTCGCGTGCACAGGATGGGTACGTGGTGGCCGGGGGCTGATGTCTTGGCCGCTGTGTTGTACCTGCTTTCCCCAACCCGGGGGGTGTGCTCAGCAAAGGTGTCCCTCTGCAGCATCCGCAGCAACCGCAGTCCCTCCGCCCACACTTTCCACCGGCCGCTCTAAACCATCCCTTTTTTTTTTTTCTCCCCTCTAAGGAGGGCATAGAGCAACCAGAGCACTGCAGATCAAAACAAACTGGGAAAAGCTCTAAAGAGTATCAAACGCTGCTGAAATGTTTACACGATTAGCGTGGCCGTGGCGTGTTCTTTGACACCTAAGTACGACCAATGTGGCTTTACTCTGCGCTTAAGTGTGTGAGCTGACTTGTTCAAAGACACGTGGAGACACAAAAAATCAATTTGCAATTTTACAACCTTATTTTATTTCCCTTCTACTGAGATGGGCTGCTAACTGAGAGTTAGCTGGGCTGTTCCTGCCAAGGCTTCTCTACCTAAGCATGACCTTGCACGGCTCTTCAAGGCTCGCTGGCACCTCGCCTCTGAGGAGGAAATGCTGACGGTGCCACCCACGATGGAGCTGGTATTTCCCAGCTGGCTCTCCCCTGCCAGGTAGGGTAATGGGCCGGTTTACAGGTTGTAGCAGGAATCCATGCCAGCGCCTCTAACTTTTTTGCAAGCAAGACCGGAGCACAGGCAGAGGAGATGCAGTGTTTATCTCTTGAGAATACCGTTCTGTTTCCATGGCAGTAGACAGCTCAGTCCAGATTTGGGCAATCTTGTCTGCAAAGTAGCACGAAAAAAAAAAAAAAATTGGGAGAGAAAAACTTGACTGCAGCTGAATGGAGGCAGTCAAAATTAATCAAGCTTGCATAGACTGAGATTGGGTCTGCTGTATGAGACTGCAGACGCTATGAAGAAACCTCTTTGCTTCCTGCATAGCTGAGGCATCTGATTTAAAAGCTGCCCACCCCAGTCAGTGGGACTCTGTGGGAGACTTCTGCTGCTTTGCTCTCTAGGAGTTTCCCTTCTGGCAGGTAGCCTATAACTACTCACAGCGGGAAGGCAAAACCATGGCAAAATGTAATTATTAAACTTTGAATCAATGTCAGAGAATGAATTATTGTTACAAAACCTCTTCTATGCACTGATAGATTGATCAATTAAACAGCTGTTATTTCAGGGATGCATTGAAGATCGTCAGTGCAAACATCTTCAGAAGATAACATATTAAAGCAGATCCCTTGCCTTTTTGGGGTAGATACATTATGGTCTTTTACTAAAAATTACTGAAAATAATGGAGTTTGTTAGTCACAGAAGAGAGGAAAATGGTAGATGAGGTAGGTTTCCACGTAAACTTTGGTGGAATGCAGAAACTAGGTGGAGCAATGCCAGTCATCTGAAAACGCTTGTAGTCATTTTAGTGTGTTTTCATTGGTTTTGATGGCATGTGAGGGAGAGTTTGCTGACTTCCTCAGGTAAATCACCGTCATATGTGGGTTATACATCAGATTTGAAGTGATTTTTAGAAGATCAGTAAAAGCTAGCATTAAGTGAAACATAAAACTACTCCCAGAAAACTTTAGTAAATGGACCTTTTATTTTGAAAATGTAGACTAGCTGTTCAATAACAATTTGAATATCAATTGAAGTAGTAGGTAGTTTGTGCTGGATGATAAATAATATAATTTACCAAAACAAAAATGCAAAGGTCTCTCTTTTTTTTTTCCCCTAGGCATCAAATTATGTCCAGCTCAATTTAATCACTTCAGAGACTGAGAAACTAAAGATTGCTTAAAGTTTCTTTGTAAGGTTGTTTAGTGGTACTTGTACAGTGCCCCTGTAAATGATCTCTTTCTTACACAGTCTTTATTGAAAATGACCGATTTTTCAGAGCAAACTATGTTATAGATCTGGGGGGTTTTGGTGTGGTGGGTTTTTTTTTCTTTTCTTTTCTGAAGAGACTGCTAAAATAGATAAGGTGGGCCTTCTGTTTAGACCGATTGAGTTCTTTCAGGGCATGTAATTTTGTAGCTGAAGAAAACTCTTTGTCCTGTACCTTGTGGGTGATTGTTGATTATTTACGTTATGGGAGCGCTTAAGACTTGCAACAAGATGAGGCCCTCATTACGCTGGCAGAAAGTTTTATTATTGATGTGTTGCCCAAAAACTTCAGGCAAAATGAATGAGATGGATAAGAAAACGGCAGAAATGTTGGGAATAGCATTTCTCAAAATTTTCACAAGGCTTGCGCTCCTGTGCCAGGAAGCAGAAGCAAGGTCAGCGGAGCCTAGCTCATCTCTGCTGGCTCAGATAGCCGTGCTGTAAGAGAAGATACGTGGCTTGGGCATGTCCCCATTTTTCCATCTCTCTGTGCTTTCTGAGTACAAATGGAAAGATTTACCCCTTTTGAATGATAGATGCTTGTACCCAAGAGCTGAAACTAGTTTGGAGGTAATGCATTCATTTCCCTGTCCATAGGGACTCTGTAGGACTCTGTATGTTTGACTAGGTCATTCTGCCGTTCCAAGACTTTTTTTTTCTTTTTTTTCAGTCTCTGTAAATATATGGAGCACCTGGAAGAAGCTCAGTCCATGTATTTACATTCTACTTGAACTAAAGAGTAAACACCTGTTGAGGAGCTCGGTACTGTTCTCACTGTTTAATTAGTCTTCTTTACAAAGGCACTCTCTTGCGGCAGGCGACAGTCCCTCAGAAGCGGCATCGTGTGCTGGCAAGTTATGGATGCGAAAGACACATCACTGACCTTTAACTGGAATTGAAACAAATTTTCAGGGTAGATAAAAAATTCATTCCCACTATTTCAGCATTGGGCACTAAAAAAGAAAAAAAGTAAGTATGGACGGAACCCGAGGCAATGCCTCCTTTCATAAGCAGAATGTAATATTCTGTATCTCTTGAGAAAACGTGCATCCCACAAATGTGAATCAGCACCGACAAAGCTACTTGAATTACAGCTGAAGCAGGTGAGTAATCTTTCTTTCCACCATCTTGCATTGCTAATACCTCTGGCATTAGTAATCAGGGGAGGCAAAGAGCACTCCAGGGTCATGAATGAAAAAGGCAGTTGGCTAGAAGACTGTGGGATGGATGATGTTTGGGCAAAGGGCATGTGGGGTCCACTCCTGTTTTAAAGGAACAGTGCCCACTCTGGAATTGAAAGTGGAGGGTGACGGTTTCTAAGGGATTGCCCCCTGTCAGAGCGGGTGCTTCTGGGATTTTATGAGGCTGGTTGGAGGAGCTGATTGATTTGAGCAGCTCTGCTCACATTATACATGTAGCGTCATGGGCAAAGCATTCTTGAGTTGGGGAATTTTCCCTTGATTTATTGTCAACACAAATTTCTAAGCATGGATTGGTATCTTAAGAAAAAGAAAGCACAGACAATTTAAAAAAAACACTTACCGGAACACCTTTCCTCCCACTCCCTAGCCTTGGCTTCCCTTGTTTCCACCACCCTTTACACTCAGACCCTCCAAGCTTCTCTCCTGAGGCAATGGAGGAAGTTGGGGTCAGTTCATGAGGGCTTCTCTGCTGCTCTTCACTTCTGAGTGGGCTCTCCTCTCGTCCTTTGAGCTGCTCTGTGTTACTGCTCCAGCATTGTTCCTCCACAGGCTGCATTCCCTCTGGGATGTCCCTGCCCCACTGTGGGTCACCCATGGCCATGGTTCTTCAGGAATGTCCCTGCTCCAGCATGGGTTGCCCACAACCACAGTCCTTCAGAGGTACCTCCTCTGGCATGGAGCCCCTCCTCCCAAGAATGCGTCTCCAGCCGTGTCTCCTCCACTTTTCTAAACACGGCTTTTAACATGTCTTCTCGTTCCTCTGTTTCTCTTCCCATATCTCCTGTCCCTTGCAGCCACTGCCCCTTCCTTAACCACGCTGGAGGCATGCATCAGGGCTCCCGGCTGGCTGAGGCTTTGGAGGGCAAGAGGCTGCTCATGGCAGGTCGGAGCTGGCTGGAAATGGATGGGACTGGCATGAGGCAGCTCACGGATGCCTCCCCACAGGTCCTGTTGCCCAAACCCTGCTGTTTGCACCCAATACTCTTAGTGAATATGATTGCATTTGAAGGAATATGGTTTGCCACAGAGGCAATGCTAAGCAGGTTGCTGAACTTGCACATCCCAGCACTAAGGAGAGCTTTGGAGAACGGGGAAACGTGGAAAGAATTTGGGAGAGGAGGAGAAAAGACATGCGGAAAGATGTCTTCAGTGGAGCCGGGGATGTGGAACAGGACAGGCATGAGTTGCTCTCGGGGCAGGAATCTGAAGGGCTACCCCGTGGAAGGAGCACAGCTCCACCTCAGCCCCCAAAAAGAGTTGGCAGATTTTGCACTAGAACTGCCTGAATTTGGAAAAGACAAAGAAATGGTGTAGCTTGTGATACCGCATGCTTGTGAAGACGGACATTGCTTTGCAATCTTTTGAGCACCTGTGGGAGGACTGGAGAACCAAGAGGAGGACAAGAACATACAGGTTGGTGTGCTCCAAGAGTCTCAACCTACAGCAGAGGGAAACACGAGGATTTCTGAAGGAAAATGCAACCGCGTGACTCAGCTGAGACAGGAGCTGTGTGTGACACAGGGCTGCAGCTGGAGTTAACACACGGTAAAATGGTCCAGCCCCAGCTCTACAGTGATGTCGCTTCACATTCTCCTTCTCAACGCCCCTTTCTTTTGAAAAGAGAAACTTGAAGCCTAATTTAACGTAGATGAAACTGTACGCTTTACCCCCCTCTCCCCACCCTCATGGAAGGCCATAACTTAACCATGTAGCATGGGTTGTGCTGTGGATTAATAATTAGGCAATGCAATTAGCCCTCACCTGCTTTTTCTACTGTGTCATGTGTCTTCTCAGGAGATCCCAATCTTGGGTTCCCTAGTTTTTCTTTCCTTGGTAAATATAACGTACAAGGAACTTTTCCAGTTTTTCATTTTTTTTCGATGGGAGATACCACATTCCCCAGAATTTCACAAAGAACTGAAGATGTGGGGTGGGGGAAGGCAGATGAAGCACGCGTGGGGATGCAGCGCCTCATGCAGGACGCTCCTGCCTGCTACTTTGTGAGTGTAACAGTAGGCTGATTTCATGAGAACTTTCACATTTTGTCTATCTGTCTTGTCCAATCTTAGTTTTATTTATATTTTTCTACAGTAAGACCTTTCCTTAACAATTCTGTGTTATTGATCAAACGAAGCTTATATTTTAACTGCGCTAACGAAAACTGCAATCATGCTTTGGAATTTAAAAATAATTACAACTTTCTGCTGGCTTTGTTTCCAGCCTTGTCCAATTTAACTACATCATGGCTCCTTACAGTCATATTTCACAGGCATTTACTTAATCTATTAATTTTTTTTTTTCAATTTCAGAGTAAGATTCTGACTTATCATCAGTGTACTTCAGTATAATGTGGCTGTCGTGTTCTGCAAGATCTATAGTGAATTAGTACATGTAACTGTAAATAGTAGAGATGATTATAAATAATAAGGGAGAACAGAAAAATACGTGAAAGAAACAAGTAAAAGCTTAATAAAGTGTTAATGACAGTGGATTTTTAAAATAATTAGTTCATTTACTTAATCATCAACTAAGCTGATATAAATTGATGACATTTTGGCTGTGTTGCACTATCTTCAATTATAATTCTCCATTATAAAAATGATTTTTTAAATTTTTTTTTTTGTTTTCCCAATAACAACATCATATGAAAAATATGAAATGGTGACCTGCACTAGAAAAACTTGGTGGCTTCTGAAGCCTCTCACATCCTCCTCGGGAAGACAGATGGTGGCTGATCAGGTTAACCTTCCCAGGGACCCCTCAGTCAACAGGGACCGAGTTCCTCCAGAAGGTGATTAGAGCATGACTGTAACTGGGGGACACTACTTTTGTCCTCAGATTTGTTTTTCTTTTCCACAAGTCCTTCCTTTCATTTAGTCTTTTACTGTTAGGCAGCTGGTAACCCAATGACTTTGCATGGCAGTCCTCAAGCTTGCAAGAAGAACGATTGCTGCTGGTAAGTAAAATGTTCCTTTGGCTTGAGTTTCTGATAGCGGTCTTCACGTCTAATTTTATTGCTTTGTTGGTTAAAACAATAACGTAGGACCTTTCCTTTTGTAATACCTATCCAGCAGGGAAAATTGGTCGTGCATTGCTCAGTGTCACTCAGTTCCACAAAGAAACTTCCAAATCCTGAGCTACAGAAGTGTTTCCACTTAGCTTTTACATGAATGTGTTTGAGAGTACGTGTAAATAATTTTGGGTGTTTTTTTTTTCCATTTGCAGATGTATTTCATGGTAAGACTCACTGAGGAAGTGCATTTCTCTCTCTTATATATGTCTCATGCTTCCACTTTTATTGGAGGCACTGAGGAGTGAAAAAATTCAGGTCAGTCTCTTGTAGGGGGGAAATTAATTCATAAATGTTGCTACAGTTGCCTACGTAGAATATTGTCATTCAAGAAAATGTTGTCTCTGGAAAGTCAATGTCTAATATAATTTCATCCTTTATTGAGACGTCTGCCACATGCTGAAAATACAAGGAAGAGCGACACACAGAGAAATTAATAGCATTATATTTAGTAACAGACATGTTGTAGAGTATGGACATTTTGATGTGACTGAAGGACTGTTATATTCTGGAAGAGACCATTCCTTTTCTTACTAATTGGAAAAATTATTTCTGTGGCTTGTTTTTTCCATGCAATAAAAAACCCTGCGTGCTTAAGGAGTCTGAAGCGTAAACAGATTTCTCATGCCTTTTTCATGGTGCTGGCATTATGGGGTATGACTGTAAAGTTTTTTTGTTTATGAGATGCCATCCTTGTTACTCTTAGGCTTTTTAGGTTGGTGGGTGGGCTGCGTTTTTTTTTTTTCTGGGGGGGGGTGGATTTTAGGGGGGGTTGTGTTTGTTTTTGTTGATGCTTTGGTTTGGGTTTTTTTGTTTATGATGGTTTGTTTTGTTTTGTTTTGTTTTGTTTTTGTGGAGGAGAGTGCTTGTCCTGTGACTTGGGCACAGATGTGTGACTTGAGCAGACAGTGACAGTTCAGAGGGAAGTCCTGGTATTCTGTGATGATACCGTTTGTCTAGTGTTTTGGCAGCTACTGCCACCCCATGGTTTTCCATAATGGATGAATGCTGCAGAGCTTTAATACGTTGCATTTCTCCAGCAACCTCTCATAGGTCAGACAGAAGACAATGAATATTAATTTTGTCTTACTCCCTCCTTCTCTATGTCCCCTTTTTCAGAAAAATACCCTCTGCAAAGAAAAGCAAGTATGGCATGAGCTTTGGTTTAGGGTGGGTGAGTGCTTTCCACTGGATTTACAACTATGTAACTGAATATTAATTTTGGCTCCAGGGAGTTTTCACTAACTATATCTGCTTTAGCAGGATAAATTTTGCCTTTCTTTCTTTTCTCTCTCTCTCTCTTTTTTTTTTTTTTTTTTTTTTTTTAAGGAACTTCAAAACGTACATCTGGAGAAAGCTTTTGAAACCCATTTCTTAAAGTTGCTGCTGCTTTGGGAGCCTGTGTTTACATCATGGATGCCACATACAGACAGATCTGGGTTAAAGCAATCTGGTCAAAGCACAGTGTCCTCTGAGCATCGCTTCCAGCAGAGCTTTGCCCTCCCGATGCCAGCAAGTGCCCAGTCGAAGGCTCTGAGGGGACACTTCAGATACCATTATTCCACTCATTACCCTACTTCATGCCAGGGACTACCCTTGGTGTGGAGGAAGACTTGTCCTTTGAGGAAGTGGCAAGAGGGATCACCTCTCATTTTGTGTATCTTCTCCTTAGGGCTGGAAGATTCTTTCCCTTTGACCAACCCAGCTGAAACCAGGCATCAGTAAAAGAGGCTCTAGAAAATAACTCAGCTGGCTTGGAGACAGAGACTCTGGCACAAGCTTTGGGTTCCCTTATATATTACTGGGGTCTCCCAACTTCCATCCTCCCCTGCCGTCCCCAACCTCCAATGCATGAAGTGGACCAAGTATGACACCTACAGCACCATATCTATTTTTTCCAGCTGACACCAAAGTTGGACCCCCTCTCCTTGAACCCTCCAGCACCGCGCAAGCTGATGCTGCGGAGCCTGTACGACCCAGGTGCTGCAGTCACCGACCTGCCCGGTGAAGGACCCTCTCCGGGAGGCGGGGGGGGGCTGAGCAGCTCCTCTCCGCAGTCACCTGTAGCTCGGGGCTGATTTCCCTGCGTTCCTCCGCAGAAAAAATAGCTATTCTCAGCCCCGATCCCTTCCCGCGTCTTTTCCTTAAGTGAACCAAATTTACACGTAGCGGGAGCGGAGGTGGCGTTGCCTTTTTGAGATGGAGATGTGCTATTTGTTTTTGCTATCGCCTCCCTCCGCCCCACAGGGCTGGGAGCTGGGGGTCTGGGGGGGTGGGTGGGTGTCCGGAGGGAGGGCTCCCCTGCCCCCGCCCCGGGGAGGAGCTTCAGCCCCAAATGAGGTGCGTTTTCACCTTTGGGTTCGTCTTCCCGGCGAGGCGCTGGGATTCCGGCAGCACCGCTCCCCGAGGTGCCCCGACCCGCCGCCCATGGCTCTGCCCTCCGCCTGCCATGCTGGCTGGCAGCCCCCCTGTGGAAAAGCGGCGTCTCCCTCCTAAAATGAAGGCAGCGGGATCTCCGAGCGGGCGGCGGGAGCCGCTTTTACGCCTTTCGGGGAGTTGAGCACGGCAGGAGGTAAAACCTGAAGGCGAAAAAAAACCCACCCAAAACCCAACCAAACCAACAACCAAAAATCCCCCCCAACAACAAGTAGTTCTCGCCCGGCAGAGAGGCACCGAGAGCGGCCGGGAACCGGCGCCCGCCGCCGCGCACAACCGGAGCCCGCCGGGGAAGAGCGGAGCCGCTTTCTCTCCTCCGGCAAAGGTAGCGGAGGGGCGGCGGGGAGGAAGCGGGGGCTGCCGGGGTTGGGGCGGGGGTTGCGGGGGGAGCGTGGAGGAACCCACGGCATCCCGGCGCTGGGACCGCCGGCTCTTCCCCGAGATGCTCGCTGGGCTTCGCGATCTGCCTGAGAAAGTAGCGAGGCGAGCTCCGCACAGGCAGCTTTTCCAAGGGTGTGCCTGGGCTGCCGGGGGGCTTGGTATTTCTTCCCCAAAAAGCAATCCCTCCCTCCCAAAATAGAGGCGGGGGGAGGCGAAGGGGGAGGCAAGCCTCTGATCCTTCTGTTTCTTCCCCTCTCGTTAAGACGTTAGGATAATAAAAGATAGATGCCCATTAAATAATTAATCGCACACTTTCTATGCCATCAGCTCGGTTCAGGCAGCCCCGCGAGGGAGGAGGGGGGTGGGGACGGCGGCGGATCCGTACGCGGGAGAAGCAGCAGTGCCATTTCGGTAGCCTGCTTTCGGGGGCAGCGGGGAGAGAGCCTGGGGCTTTGCCCGGAGGGGAGGGAGGGGCAGGCGGGAGACCCCTCCACGGAGGGGCGCGGAGCCGGGGGCGGGGGGCGAGGCGGGCCGGGAGGGCTCTCCCGGTGGTGCGGGGTGTCGGGAGGTAGGGGGGGATGGAGGGGGCTGGGGTAGGCGGGGAATAGCCCCCCCCCACCTCCCCCCGGTGATGCTTGTGGGGGGGCTTCTCCTCGAGGTCTTCTTTCTGTTTGCGTTTAAGGCAGAAGCTCGTCCCCCACGGACCTGCCCGCGACCGGCTGTCCCCCCACCCCTCCCCCCTCCGCCCAACCATCCCCATCCCCGCTGCCGCCTCCCGCGCCCTCCCCAGTCATGTCCCACCCGGAGCGATGGGGAAGCTCGAGGACAACGAGAGGGTGATCCTCAACGTGGGGGGGACGCGGCACGAGACCTACCGCAGCACCCTGAAGACCCTGCCGGGGACCCGCCTGGCCCTGCTCGCCTGCGAGTCCCAGAGCGAGTCCCCGGGCGGCGAGGAGCCGCCGCCGCCGCCCCCCAACCCGCCGCCGCCGGCGGGCGGCTGCCCGGAGCCCGGCAGCGGCTGCAGCCCCCGGGGCAACGGCGGCGCCAGCGAATTTTTCTTCGACCGGCACCCGGGGGTCTTCGCCTATGTGCTCAACTACTACCGTACCGGCAAGCTGCACTGCCCCGCCGACGTCTGCGGGCCGCTCTTCGAGGAGGAGCTGGCCTTCTGGGGCATCGACGAGACCGACGTGGAGCCCTGCTGCTGGATGACCTACCGCCAGCACCGCGACGCCGAGGAGGCCCTCGACATCTTCGAGGCGCCCGACCTGCTGACGGGCGAGCCGCCCCTCGACGGCGACGACGACGAGCTGGCCGCCAAAAGGCTGGGCATCGAGGACGTGGGGGCGACCGCCGAGGGCAAGGGCGGGCGCTGGCGGCGGCTGCAGCCCCGCGTCTGGGCGCTCTTCGAGGACCCCTACTCCTCACGGGCCGCCAGGGTAAGCGCCGACGGACAGACGGCGCGCCCGCCCGGATGGCGGCTGGGGAGGCCGAGGGTCTGCTGGGGGGGCACACGCCA
Source organism: Rissa tridactyla (assembly GCF_028500815.1). Classification (NCBI taxonomy): domain Eukaryota; kingdom Metazoa; phylum Chordata; class Aves; order Charadriiformes; family Laridae; genus Rissa; species Rissa tridactyla. Next base: position 177,899,708 of record NC_071466.1, read on the forward strand.
TGGTCCCCCACCTGGGAGGCAGGAGTGCGGAGCATCATGGGAAGCTCGCCCTGCTCGGGGTGGGCATGCAGGGGCGATGCTGTGGTGGGCTGCTATGTGGGGGTGACGTCGGCCCCCGTGGGGCGGTGGTGCTTGTCCCCTCTGCAGGCAACATCAGGTGGTGAGGGGCTCCCGCTGTGCTGGCATCCCCCCATGGGGACATGGGGTGAGGTGGCCCTGAGGAGCCTGTGAGGGAGCCACGCTCGCCCCCCTGGCCTGGGTGGGGGTGCGGAGGTGCGCTCGCTGGGAGACCCTTCGTGTGTATGGGCAGGGACAGCCCCAGGTGTCCTCGTCCTTTCTGAGCACCTGCATGGAGGTATGTCTGGGAGGCCGTCATCCCTCCCCCATCTGTCAGAGGTCTCAGGTTTGGGGTGAGGGGGTGACAGCGATGCAGGAGAGCGACCTCAGCCCTTTGCCAGCTTCACTCTGTCTGCGCTGGGAGGTGATCCGGGTTCAACAAAGTAAGTGTGACAGGGGGTCACCCTAGCTCTTCCTCCATTGATTTCTCAGGGTGACCCTCGCTGGCTCTGTGACTAAGGGTATGGGCACAAGGCAGTAAATGATCATCCTAGGTTTCCCTTATTTAGATAGGGATTCTGGATTTTGATGCTGACTACTTTGTACGCTGATGATTTGGATTTTAGTTCTGTCTTTTAGTTGCTGTTGTCAGCGGCAATGCGGGTTGGCTTTCTAACCCAGGGCTTTGGAGCAAACAAATGTCTGTAATTCCTTTGAGAGAAATATACAGTGCTGCCTCAAATTTAACAACGAGAAAAGCAGCCACCAGCAAATCCTCCCTGCAATACAAGAAAAAAGAATTTAGATATTGGAAATGTTTGATTATAAAATGGTAATAGGTGTTTTCCAGCATATTTACCGGGGTTCCCATGAAGTATTCAGAGCTAAGCCTCATCCTACAGAAAGTGCAGTTGTGGTGGGTGTCATCTCCTGGTCAGTTCCACTGATTTCACTGCCAGTCTCATAGATGTGATTGTAAGTGCGTGGTTAAGTGACTTCCTGAATTGTACCCTGTGGCCTGATGCAGTTTCTGTGAAAGTTAGCAGCTCCTGTGAGCGTACTGAGGTAAGTTAAACAGAAAGTAAAAGTCCTCGTAGTTATTACTGTCACTTGCTGAGTGACAGCGTTGTTTCCGTTTTTGAAGGTTGCCCACTAATAGGTTTTCCCATGACACCTGGCTCCAGCTGATACTTGAAATATGGTTTTAATAAAGGAACGGTTCTGAAGAAAAACTACCAGAAGCGTCTATCTCTGCTCATCAATGACATACCCATGAGGCTGGCATCTTAGCTGTCTGAATCCTAAAGAAAATTTGTCTGTCAGTTACCCGACAAAACAGTCGTGTGCGTTGTGATTGCCCTGCAGGTTGTCTTTCACCTCCTGTTTGGTGGAAAGTTGCTGATAGCGTCCAATCTGTGGCTTTTACGATAGGGAATCTTTCCACTCCACTTTGCTGGGGAACTGAGGAGTGCGGAGTAAACGCTAAATGGAAGACAGCAGGAGAAATAGGAAGGTGGGCATGCTGATTGCAAATTGCGCCCTGGAATTGTAGCTGTCACTTGGGTTTTCAGTCCACTTGGGTCCACTCTTCGACTGAGCCTGTAGGCACTTGCTTTCCAAATTTTCCATCTGTGCTAGACCATCCTGAACTGTCAGTGGCTCCGGTAAAGATATTTCGAGTTTGGAAAATGAATGCCATAATTAACACTATAATAGAAAATTGCGACACGGCAATATTCATCTCTTCAAAGATAAGGTATTTACCTTTTTATACCTTAAAAACTGGTTTTGAACTCTATATCCTGATTTAAACCCCAGGCAGCCAGAGTAAGGCAGTGTCAGAGCAGTAACAACAGTGTCTAAATCAGTGTTTTCGTTTTCTTCAAGGCTGCTTCTTTCAGCTAGGGAGAGAATTTTGAGAATTGCTGGCAAGTTTTAAAGCATTAAGTAAATTTGTATTTAAGGACTAGCATGTACTTAGTAAGCACTCTTGAACACAGTAATTTAAGGTGATGGTAGCCTTGGTTTGGAACTGAAACATTACTGTCAATTCAATATTTTCCCACACCTGAAACAAAGACATTATTTTCTGAGTTTTCTGGCAAATACACTTTTGTTTTGTGTCAGCTGAAACGATGACTAACTCTAAAAACATTTGAGTGAAATCCTGGCCTTACTGAAATCAAGAGAAAACTCTGTGAACATCAATCTTTGCCTTATAGTGTTAGCTAATGACTCACACACCACTTAAATTACGGTGAGGCTGCTTAGTGGTAAACTTTCTTAATCGCTGTGGTAATTATTTTTTTAGCCTTGCCGCCTGATTTAACTTCAACAGTGTCTTTTCTGGGAAGTATGATGATGATAAAAATGGGATATTTTCTATTAATGAAATGGTACTTAATATTTGTGATTTTTCTTTATCCTAAACTGTGATCTCTAAAAATAGAAATTTATAGAAATTCAAATATAAGTTGCCATGGTAACCTATTGGGGGATAGTGCACGCACAAGATTATTCTAGCAAGACCATCCAGTGATGTTATATAAATAGTGGAACTAGTTTGATGACAAGAAGGTTTACTTTATTTGAGATTCTAAAAAAAATTTTCAACTTTTAGTATATGCAGTTTGATACTAGGATAGCGGCATCTACTAAACACGGTTTTTGTAAATATAAAATGTAATCCACGTACATACAATTGCTTTGAAACCTGCAATACTTTTCTGTGTTTCTCAAGTTCAAGAGTTACATCTGAATATTATTCCTGTTTTCATTTTATCGTTTTGGATTTCATAGACTGTAAAATGAAATTAAAGAGTACAGCGGTACTCCTTTCACTCCAGGCCTAATAGAGCAATCGTTCACAAACTGTTATTTGACAGAATGCTATTATGTAGACATGGAAAGATACTGGCATGAGATACTGTCATAGGAGGAGAAGCACTGGGCAACTACATCTTTCTGTGCGTTGGTTTAAGCATCTCAGAAACAGACACCTGACTCTTATCTGAATCAAACATGTATTGTGAGTTTTGCTAGTTAATACCTGTAAATGATTTTGATATCCTTTGTCAGCTCGTAAGTGCAAAATACTCATTATGCTTTGGTAAAGTGCAAAGATATATCTCAATAGTTTGTAAGAAAGTGCAAGAGGCGTAATAAGGCACTGAGTTTAAAAGAGTGTCTGCAGATGCCCAGCAGGACCTAGAATGTCAGCGCTAGTCTCATATACTATATTTCAAATTAATTAAGCTTTTAAGGCCTTTTACTTTTGAATAATAGTTGAAACATGATGCTGTTTAAAGAAGTAATTAATATTTGTCATTGATTTTTTTTTTTTCCCCCCCCTAAGGATTATGGATGACTCATGTACTTAGTGCAGGAACTTAGAAATGGCCCTGGGACTCACAAAGTTCATAGCTACATATCCTTGACTTTCCGAGAAGACACTAGATCAGTTGATGGTTCAGGGGACAGTGCCTGCAACGTTGGGTCACTCAGCAGCACGGGCATCAGAGTGGCCCAGGGCACCCTCGCCATTCTCAGCGGCTGAAGGCAAGTTACACAAACCCTTTGCCGTACGGTCTCTAGCTGTAGCAAAGATCGTAACTATGTGGTTTACAAGGGAAGGATAAAAACTAATTAGCAACTACTTGTAAAGTTTGCTGTAAGTATTCACTGAAATGCAAATAAAACCACAAAAGTCTTGCAGTCTAGGCATCAAGATACTTAGCCCCTTGCAAGTGTTCTTAAAAATACTGATCTTCATCATGACATGAGGAGCTGGATTTGAGCAGTGAGCGGTGTTGTTGGACGGAAATACGAAGTTCCCATCTGCTGCTTTACGTGAAGTTCCACTGTCAGAGACTCCTTTCAGTGTCCCGTAACATCTGCACCAGCTTCGAACAGTCGTGGGGCTGGCTGTAGGACGAATCAGCTGAAATGAGTGAGATGGGAGAGGGAGAAAATATGATTTCATAGATCCCCTCGAAAGACTTAAAGCTACAGAAATCATATCGGAGAGCATTTGTGTCACAGATAAGCCACCAAATAAAGACACAAGTTATGTTTTCTCCAGGTACCCAGATAATGTGTTGTGTACTCTGGTGAATGACTGGAGTGGGTTATATTTTTTGGTTATATTTTTCGGGCTTTGACTGTTTGTGATGCAAGACAGCTTTTATTTTTGGTGGAAGCGATGCTGCTGGGATAGCCTGAGATAACTGTGAATGGAGCAGTGAAGCGGTTAATCTCAGAATATAGGTTTGTAGATGAATAGCGAATAGCAAAGTTTATTTGCTTTCTTAACAAATAGAAAGGCCCCTTAATTTATAAGGGGTGTCTTTACTCTCTCTGTCTTTTATTCAACCAGGAAAGCAAGTATACTTTAGACTTCATCATGTAATAATTTTTGAGTTATGCAGATGTATTCTATCTGAAAATGATACAAAGCAAATAATAAAGGTTGATAAAGAAACTGCAAAGAGGGTATTGCTTTTGCCATGTTAGTAATCGAAGCACTGAATTTAAGTGGGGAAAAAAAGTCCATTAGATTAAATTGGTGAAAACTACTCATTCTGCTTGAAGCATTTAGCCTACAGGAGCTGTCGTTTTTAAAGAAACAGCAAGGTTTGTTCCTAATGACAAAAATCCTAATGCATGACTGTACAGATATTCATACGCTCTGTAGCTTCATGCGTACATGGGCTGACTAAATTGCATTGTAAGTAATTTCCTTCTGGCATGCTGGCTTTTAAAAGTCTTAATTGGAAACTGTAGTCTAATACATGACATATTCAACATATAAACTAGCGTGATCTACCTTAAATGTAGATAGTCTCTGGTGGTACTGACATATCGATGAGGTAAAATAAGCAAGATTGCTGCCTCCCGAACTTCTGCCTTTTCCTCTACAGCTGTTCTGCCTGATGCTGCTAGCGTTTCCATGGAAACAAGCCAGCTCTTGGCTTCCTCTTCCCATTGAAAACAGCCTTCTCGCTGTCACTTATTCATCTGGGAAAAGCATTCTGTCATGGCTCTGACATAAATGCCACAGAGATGATCGGTCCTATCATTTCAGAAATAGATGCTGCTACGTATGTGCACGTGCACGCAGCCAAATTAGGCTTCCAACGACTCTAAAATAATTTGGTTAATTGACTTGGGCTGAATTTGCTTTGGTGTAACTGGAAGTGGAAATCAGCTTAACGTACACAGCCCAAGATAGTAACGGTGTGAGAAGTATTTTTGGTTGAGAAATCTGGCAGACCACGTTCCCTCCCTTTATGTAGTTAATGTGCAAGGTACTATCTGTCACGTTTGTTTACGGTGGTAAAATTCTTAAATGGTTTACTTTGGGGGTGAGAACTTATCTTCAATTAAGATGGTGGTGAGAGGAATAGCTCTCAATTTCTGGTGAATATTGTATAGGTTTCAATGCTACCGTCAGGTGAGGTATCATGTTATCATGCCATTGCCACATGAAGCAGTCAGGACACGAAAAAAGCCACGGGAGAAAAATCATATCTTTGATGTCCCTATATTCTTAAAGTGTCTGGTACTTAGTCCAAGGTAAATGTATCAATAAATACCCTGCAAAGAAGTCAGCATTTTTGCTTGTTTTGGTGAATTTGTGTGGAGTCATTATCAAAGAAGTTCAGAACTCAGACTAATCCCAGACCCTTGATTAGTTTCCTTTGCTGTAGGAACTTTAAGGTGTTTTAAGGGAAGTTTGTGTAAAACTTTTTCTCCCTCAGTGATCAGTGGCAGAAAGTGACTGTTCTCTTCCTAAGAAGTTACCTTGCAATTGGGGTAGAAGGAGATCAGAGAAGAGGAAAGATATCCCTATATAATTTTTTAATTTTTGAATAGTGTCTTATGAAGTGCTGTCCAGTAGTTTTAAGATGGGAGAGACAAGTTCATCTCACTATGAAGTGCTGTTCATTTATTTCTCCAGAGGCTCTTCCTGCTCGTCCTGCGCTTCCGACTCTTGGCTCATCTTGGGGAAACATGGTTTCCTTCAGCTTCAACTGGAAAGAAAGGGTTTATGCTCTCTGTATTTAGCATCTGATGGGGATAGTATGTTCCTTTTCAACTCTCTTTACTAAACTCTTCTTTAGACCTCACTTTTGGCAATGTGATTTACATAAGCTTATCGATTCAGTGTAGAAACTTGTGGGGATTTCTCCGGTGTTTTTTTTTTAAATTGTTATTTTTTACTGCGACTAAAATAGGCAAATAAAATACATATGTGGTAATATTTGGAATATCAAACTATCAATTATCATTCTCCTTAGTATGTTTCTTATAGTGATACAGTTTCTTTACATACACTCATTCTTTCACAAGCATATACCCTTTCAGTATAAATTAGTAATTGCATAGGAATAAAAATTTGTTTTTAAAGCAATGCTAAGCAAGGCTATTCAAGAATTTTATGTGGAGACCAAATAGGGGAGATATGTCCACTCTTACTTACGTGTGCTGTTATTTCTCCTGGGGCAAGGGACGAAACATGAGGATACTTCACAGATCAAAAATAATTCAAAGTGGTGAACGCAATATGGGGTTGTGGAAATGTGTACAGACGTACTAATATAAACTCAGCATTGGTAATATTTATTAACATGATAAAAGGGATTTGAGTTGTAATGATGACCTCGTACATTTTCTTCCTTATCCTGCCATACACATGTATATGTTGTTACAAATAAATGGTAACGTTGTCAGAGAGAGATGTAAAAATAGCTGCAGAGAATGAACATGAAATCACACCTTTTTTTTTAATTCTACAAATGTGTTTAATTAACATCTTTGTTGGTACTTTATGATGACTAAAGCACTTTTGAAGGCAAAACTCCACTTCCATCTGTTAATCAGTAGTGTTAAAAATAGAATGCCATCTAATCACATGAAACACAATTTCTTGTGATTTGCTTTACAGAATTTTTGACTGAAGTGGTGACTTGAAGCTTAAAGACCAAATTATCCAATTATATATTATAACCATGTGTTGTTTCCTTCCCCCCCCGCTTGCCTTTAAGTTGAAGATTCTGAGATGGTGCTGTGGTTTTGGTCTTCTTACCAGTAGGTTAATTATGAGAGGGGTGTAATAATTCAGTCTTCTCTTATAACAGACAGCCTTTTGTAGTTTCTTAGTGTTTCTAGTTGAACCTTAGATATTGCGTCTTTGATGTGCTCCTGCAAAATGCTACAAACAGAGAACAATCTCTTACCCTAGTGCTAAATAATGTGGTAAAGTTCGTCTATATGCATTAAGTATACCACACTATATCGTCTAGTCTTATTTCTGAAATAAGTACAGTTTCTTAAGTGTTTACATTTTCATTAGTGTATAGCAGACAAATTTATTATTTTATTTTTTTTACTGTGCCTAGTCTTTGAAAAAGGGGAAGTATCCCTTAAAGTTTGTGGGTTTGGTTCTGGTGATTTGTAGAGTACTAGCTGTACGGCAGTAATCTTCCTTTTAACTGTTTAATGCTTATCCTAAGAGAAATAATTCTTCTTTAGGAATTACTTCCGCCACACTAAAATGCTTGCCTTGATAAAAGCACAAGGCTACTCCAGTTCTAGGGGGTAGTACGTGGGATTTCAGAGCAACGGAAATCTAGCGCTGAAACTCAATTGATGGCTGAGAAAATTCTTTTTCAGTGAATTGCACCAGAGAAGATGAAGTTCCGTAGGGTGAGAGAGGGGGCTGCGGAACAGTGCTGGGAAATGCTGCGTACGCGTTGTTGCGAGAACGAGGCGTGCGGGCTGAGTTCCTCAGGATTTTGCAAGGGCACGGAGTGAGGGCTTACCACCCCCAGCGGCATCCTGCTGGCGGGCGCTCTTAAGTAGAGGGAAGAATGATGTCTTCTAATCATATTTCTGTTGGCCTACTTCATTTCTCAGATCATAAACGTTCACAAAATATATTAGGTTTTTATCTGCTGTCTACTATAAGGTGGAGGGCAATCAAGTATGTAGTAATTAGTATTTTATATAAAGCCCATGCAATAACAGAATTCCTATTTTTTTTTTTTTTTAAAGTAGTGCTAAAAATTATTACAGGACAATGTAAAGGATGTTTTTAAAGTACACAAACGCATTGAGTTTAAACTTTCTTTAGTTCTTAGGTGATATCAAAGGAGATGTCCTCATGAGTCCTTATTTTTACATAGGTGTTCGAAAATTGTCTGTACTTTTCAAGCGAGCTGTCTGTTTTATCTTCTTCATTGGTACTTTGTAATCCTTTACTCATATGGATGGCAATTACTTCTAATAATTGGTTTCAGGAGTATCTTAATTTTCACAGGATAATGACTGTTAGGAGCTGAAAAAGTTGACATGCAGTGTTATGCAGCTTTTTTTTCTTTCTGACAGGAATTTTGCAAGTTTAATCCAGATATGGTTTGAAGAAGAACTTTATTTGTCTTCCTGGTTTCTGATCCCATTTGGGAAAGGAGTTCTCTTGCGTCTTCAGTTCTAGGTCTGATATCCACCTTCAGTTTTCTATTTGAATTTTTGGGTATAATTGCTGTGCAAGCACACCTGGATTTCATCTTGAACATTCTCGCATTAATCTGGGAATTTATTTAAACAAATTATAAAAAACTCAGTGGGAACTGAGTTTTGTTTCTCTACAGCTTCCTGAGGAGGGGAAGTGAGGAGGGAGGTGCTGATCTCTGCTCCCTGGGATCCAGGGATAGGACATGTGGGAATGGTTCAAAGCTGCACCAGGGGAGGTTTAGACTGGACATTAGGAAGCATTTCTTTACCAAGAGTGTGGTCAAACACCGCAACAGGCTTCCTAGAGAGGTGGTCGATGCCCCAAGCCTGTCAGTGTTTGAGGCATTTGGACAATGCCCTTAATGACATGGTTTAACCGTTGGTCAGCCCTGAGGTGGTCAGGCAGTCGGACTAGATGATCGCTATGATGATCCAAATGAAACAGTCTATTCTGTTCTAGATAAATAAGTTCTGGTCTTTCAACCTTCTTTTCCCTTACAATGGAAAATGAAGTCCTTTTACTTAATAATTATGTTGTTTCTTATTTTCATGGTTTAAAAAATAAAATGTATATAGTAAATGGCATATAATAAGTGACATCAACAGCTTTTGTTTGTGTAGGAATCAAGTGGAGTAGGATTTTGGCACAGGTATTGAATATCAGCTCTGCTGTATAACTCACTGTCTTTTCATTATCTAGTAATACTTTATGTTAAACAAATTGCTTTAAACACCTTAGGCATCTTCACCCTGTGGTAAGTAAGTTTTATTACTGGCTATATTCGAGGCTATTTGCATATAGTTTCGAATTTGAGGATTGAGACTTTTGACTGCAGGCCGGAGTTATTTTTCTGCTTGCCTAGGTGATACACCCGTGCAGCTTGGAGAAAGAAACGGCCATGTTCGTCATTTGTCTCCAAAACAGGCATGTGAAGCTGGTGTTGCAGTGACCCGTGAATGATCAACAAAATTGGTTTGATGCATTGCAGCTACAGGGTATCCTCAGTTAGTCATTGCGTGTTTAAAGTTGGTGCCTCGATAGCAGAACAAATGAGTCGGGGGAATTAAAAAGGAGAAAATATTTGACAAAAGAGAAAATTACATCTTGGTGAAAAATGAGCCGTTATGGACTGAAGCAAAGAATGTATTTTCAGTATTTTGGTTTATCACAACATAGCCAGCCAAACCTTAAAACTGGCAAAGGCATTTTGTGTTGCATGTTTGGGGTTTTTTTGAGTGATGTTCATTGCTTTAAGGCTGTAAGATGTTGGTTTTCTTTAAGCAGATAGACCTGCAGTTTATCCTTCTTGTTGCAGTTGCCACTTCCTTAATCTTAAGGCGAGAAGGGAGCTTTGATGTTTTCAAAATGCCTTCTCTAATGACTAGGTTTATCACGTTTTGGAAGTAGCTACTGTAGGCAGGTACAGTTTTGCAGCTGGTCTCCACCTCAGTCCAGAAGTCGTGACAGCTGCAAGTGTCTCCCAAAACTATCTCCGGAGGCTCTCGGAATTGGTTCTTAGTTATCTGTTTCTTCACTCTTCAGCTCCACAGCATTGCATTCAGTACCTTGCACTGTCACTGAGCCAATGACTGGCTATTGTAATAATACTTCTGAATCAATGCCTTTTCAATGCTTTTGTAATAAAATTAACCATTCTGCTATGGTTTGAAGTACAATGATAGCTATAGATGCCTCTCTACCGTTAATACTACCTTTAGTAGCCGTGTTAGCAGCTTTTCTTTGAAAGCGTGATGGCATGCATCACTTACTGAAATGAAAACCCATCAAAATTTCAATGATTTTGTATCCTCAACAATTTAAAGACATTTAAATTCAGTAGCAGAAATGTACCCATCAGTCTCAAGGGAAGTGCAGATGTAGCTCACGTTGGGTTTGTATTTCATTAGAGCAACCTACGTTCTGCTGCAATCCTGACAGATTCAGGAGATGAAGGCAATCCTCTTTGAAATAACGCCTACTTTTGTTCAAATATCAATAGCTAACTTTCTAAAATAGCGTGAGGAAAATTATTAAACTCCTGTCTTGTGCTGCTACCGTTTGTGTACTCCTTGAAGATAGAGATCAGGACGTGTGTATTAGTAATTATAATGAACAAACTTTGAAAATCCTACTTACTTTGTTTACTGGCATTGCAGTTTTAAAACAACAACTTAATCATTACAGTTTCCTAATCGTACTGGGAATAAAATGCAGCCTCCAGAAACCCAAGCCTTGTCTCTGGGTGGGAAAGTCGTGGCAATAGGGGAGGCTAAAGGAAAACGTATGACCTAAATTTTTCATTGCATTTCTACTGTTCAGATAAGTACAGTGTGACAACTGCGTGCACTGCAGAAGCAGGGGTGAAACGTGACTCTGAGGCAAGGGAGGAGAACGTTTGTGGTCCTAGTGCTTTCAAACGTCATCTGGAGTTTTTGTCCATATATATATATATATATATATATAAAAAATATGCATGCAAATATTCTTGTGTGTGTATTTATGTATGTATGTATATGCACACACATATACATACACACACACACACATTGTTTCTAAACAAATGTATATATTGGTGTTCCTAACCTGTAATTATTTCAGTGGATCTATGGTGGGAGTAAACTGGGACTGTGCAGTCATTTGGATTTATGCACTAATGAGTACAAGAGGAAATCCTCACAGTATATTGATAACTTTGTTGGCAGAGCAGAGTTGGAAGAGTGTATTCGGAGAAGGAGACGTATATCCCACACCTGAACAATACAGAAAAAACAAAACTTTGAATTCAGTAAGAAAACGTTCCTTTTGTGAATTGACTGAGGCAGCATCTCTGTGGGAGAAGACTCTTCAGTCACGTGACTAAAAATTGCTTTGCAGGACATGAACACAAGGAGACTGAATTAAGGTGGGGTCTGGCACAGATACAGTTTGTCGAAGTTTTTCCTCCAAAACTTACATTAGTATTTCTGAAATAAAAGTTTTCCAGAATTTAATACACCTGAAACAATGTAATTCTCCATCTTTCTCACAAATTGCTGAATGTTTGCGAAGACATTTGGCATTCGGCCTGTGCAGTTAAATTCTGGCACAACAGAGTAGAGAGTCTTAAAACGAGAAATATTGGTCAATCTTTACAGTTGGCTCTGCTACTGATTCAATCTGCAGTATATTGGAAAGATTGTTAAATATTTTCTGTGATGTCACATTGATTCTTGGTTGTGTTCTGTAGCTGCTTTTGAAGTGCAGATTGATGGTGAGGCTTAGCCACCAGATATGGGGGGAATGGTTGAGTTTGTGGGCTGTACTACTTCTAGGGGATACATTTTATCAGACTTTAAAAAAAAAAAAAAAAAGGGGGTGGGGGGGAAAGGTCAAGATCCCAAAGGAATACCCAGTGTGAGCAATAACTATGGTAGCACTTTTCTATTTTGTATTTCAGGAACTTTTGCATTGGTTAGTGAAAGCTAGTTGCTATTCTTTGCTGCTTTTTAATATGTTAATTAGTTGTGCTCATCTATATAGGTGATCAGTATTGGCTAAGCACACAGCAGTCTTGTAACTGAGTTACTGCAAATTTTGATAAGAGGTTTTTCCAAAGGAATGGGTAATACCTGTTCCTTAAGTCTGAAATAACCGGACCCACCTTTGTGTCCTGCTTCTCACATACAAGAACTCTAGTTGCGAGTTCTCCCTATAGAGATGAGTGAATCCTTCCTATATAGGTGAATGCATTTTCATGAGTAAGATGTTGTTTAACAGTTTATTGTGAAACGAAGCCAAACATTTTGCTAACTTGATCAGATGCCTGACTTTTTCTGTAAGGCGGGAGCCACGGAGAGCAGGAGCATTGCCATCAAAATCACTGAAGTGTTTTGAAGATGTGCCTTTACAGATGCCTGAGGGGCACCAACGATGTTAGTTCGATTCTTCCCTCTTCCCCCACAGACAGTCCCTCCCGGTTCAGCATTACATTACTTTTATGTATTGGGGAAGCTATGCTGTATTATCACAAGAAATTCATTAATAGTTTAACTGCTGTGTTTCTCTGCTGGAAAAAAACCAAACCATCTAGCTGTGTCTGGCCAAGATTTAAGGATGTGCTTGAAGCACGTGATAATGTCGGCTGAATTAATTCCAAAAGACGTCAGTTGACAAGTGTTAAGTCTGCTATGATTGTGGACAGGCAAGCAATTTCTTCATTCAGCTAATTGCTTTGGAACAAGGTGCAGGATAAACAAGTGAGCTCAGTTTCTTTTTCTACCTGAAGTGGGCATTGCCTAAAGCCTTGACAGGAGAAAGCTGCTTTTTTGGCATTTCTTCTGAGGCTTTTGAGGTTTGAAAAATTCTTTTCTGGTGTGTTAATAGCTGCATAAGGCAGGTCTGGGTTTCAGCGTGATTCCTCACACAGAGTAACGTCTGATCTTGAAACAACATATGAGATTTTATTTAGAATTGAATGCACGTTCCCAAGCAATAAACCAACTGTAAAGTGTTTGGCAAGAGAAAATTTATAGAATTATAGCTTTGTAAGTCTGCTGGATATGCTTTCTGTTCTGCATACCATGCTGGTGTTGTGCAAGGTTCTGAATTCGGCAAAGCTAGTTCTGACCCAGGAGTGTAGGACAGATCATGCTTCAAATTCACCATGTAACTTTGAAAAAACAAACCTTCCACTACAGGAGTTTAACATGAAAAGGTAGTTCTGTGCATTCCTAGTGGTAATTGCAAATTGTTGGCATGGGTGACTACTTGGGCCCTGAAAAAGCTGTGAGCTGGTAGCCATGATAATGAGCTGTGGTGCTTTTTAAACTGAATTAGGCACTAGATGTTAAGAAGGTGCTCCTTCGCTGTGGTGACATTTATTAGAGTGAAAACCCTAATATCTTTAAATATTTTCAGGACTTGCCAAGCTAAATACTCGCCCTGCTTTTTGTAAAGATTGGAGTTCATAGTGCAGTTCTTTCGAATCGAGGGTATTTGTGTTTAAAAGAAGGACACCGTGCTTCCTGCCATTAGTCTGGCAATCTCTGAATCGGGGAAGGATTTCCTAGAATATGCAGGGAATCCCGGACAAACTGAGCACTGTCAAATTGATAAGGTAAGTGTGCTAGAGGATTTGAGTGCTCCTATAAATACGAGACCAATATGAAAAAAATACATTAAGACCTTGAGGAGAGAGGATCTCAAAGGAATAATCTAATCGGGAGATGCTGAAGAAAAATGATATATTCGAAATGGCAATTGAATAAAAAGAAAGGCCAGGGAAGAGAAAATAGAAGGCCTGTTGGGGAGGGTTTTTTTTGTTTGAAGACCACAAAGTAAGGCTTGGGAAATTAGGGGCTGGTGTTGCCCTGAAATGTACGTTGTGTTGGTTATAGTTGCTTCTGGGTTTGTTTTTTTCTGCTGCCTAGGGAAGAAAAAATACATGTTAACAGTTTTGTATGGTGAAAATATTTGCATTTGTCACAGTCCTTGGGAATTCTTCAGCTGATTAGAATAAAGTATTGGTGGGGGGAAGGGAAAGGAGAAGGACAGGGAGAAGCCTCGATGCCCGTTTGTACAGAGCTATCCAGTCTTTTTAGGCATAATTATAAACTTGGTGGTTTACTTTTGAAAAGCAACATATAAAATATTTCAGTTTACCATGAATCTCTCTGGAGCTGTGTCTGAATGGCAAAAATTCAGTGTATGTCCGTAAGCTTCAGAATGTGATCCTGTACATGCATTTGCTTTTTATTTTTCTGGAGTCTGTAGTTCACAATCTTGACACTGTGCTTGTGCGTAACCTCTCTATCAAAAGCGGTGCTTGTTCAGCAGTATTTGTAGCTTTTTAGATAGGAGATTTTGACATTAAGTGCCTGGAAATATGTAACATATATGGCATTGAGGTGTAACTGTGTTAGACAAAACAGAGTTAAGTATATATACCCATATGTACCAATATTATGAATATAGGAATTATATATATATATATAAAATATATTATTTCATAGGAAAGTGAAAAATAGGTCATGTTAAAGAGAAGAGACTACAAACATAAGTGTTTAATATTTGAAATTCAGGAAAACCATGAAGTAGCATAGAGATTTTCTTTTTTCCTTTTATTTCTAGCTCATTAGTTTTTTTACGAAATAGCCTTGAATAGAATTATCCTAAGGGAGGCTATACTATACATTCTGAAATGACATACTCAAATTGAGGCTTTTTCGCCATCTCAAAACCTTCTTTAGGGCTGTTGTTGGAAGAACACAGGTACTGCGACAGTAAGAAAGTATGCTAATAAGGCTTTGAGGAACCTCAAATACCAAGTGATTCTTCTACTTTTTTTTAAACAAAGAGAATATTTTAAAGTTATTGGAGGCTAAGAAAAGTAGGTGAGCCGTAGTCCGTTGTGGGGTACTCTTCTGCAAAGGTTACGTTTATGTGAGATCAGCTAGTAGTAGGTTCTGTTCTTTTGGGAGAGAACCACAGCATACAGTGCCAAGGATGGCTAACATCTCGCTCTGCAGAGAAAGGGTGAAGACAACTCTAAATGGTCGGGTGGAACTTTTAAAAGACAATGCCAATTTTTTTTCTCCATTTCCTGGTGCAGGGACTCTCTTTCTTTTAATAAAGGAAAATATGAATGAAATAAAAGCTTAATAAACATGTTTCCCAAGCCCTTATTCTTCCTTTGATCTTATCTCATGCTTTTCTTTGGTCAAAAGGTAAAGTCTAGCAGAAACTGTTCAACAAACCCCTTTTTTAAAAAAAATTTCTCTGTAGAATGGAAAGGACTAATTTCTCTCTCAGCCGTTGTCTAGAATACAGGAATGTGATGAGAGTCCGAGGCTTGAGCTAATTCCTGATTTTCAGTGTCTTAAAAGTTATCCAAAGCTTTGTAGTACAGTCCTTTTAATTAGATTTTTTTTGTGTGTGTGTGGTAAACTTATATTATGGCACTAAAAATGTTTTTGTGGTATGTAGTGTTTACGATTTGTAATGTGTTTTTATGCTCACATCAACGAGGAATAGGTGGTTTGCTTCATCATTTACTTAACGTGCCTCTCTGTAATTCTCATGCTGGTTAAAGATGTCATGTTTGTAAGTCATCTAGAACCGAAAATCCTTTGCGTGGCTGTAGGAGTCTTACATTATTTTCAAGCGGAATTTCACAGGGAGCTGTTTCTGCTATGGATTAACACATGAAAAAGTGGAATCATTGTCCTTGACTGTGTCATCAATTTCCTGTCTTTAAAGATAGCACTGTTAATGCTATTAGCTAATGTTAGTTTGATATGACGAATAAGAGACAAAAATGAGCAGAAGAGCAAGTGACTTGAAAAAACATAAAATAGCGTGTTGCTTGACCTCTAGGATACATTTTTATTACTGAGTTTAGGAGACTTATTTTGTGTCCATTCAATTAAGATGAAGACTCAGAGAGGCAGAGGAAGAGCAATAAAAACTGAAAATGAAGCTTGGAGATTTGTGGTACCCCTTTTCCTGAATTATAAATGATGGAAATTAAAGTGTCAGACAGTCTTGATAAACTTCTTTGTCTGTGTTCGTAAACAGACCACTTTATGAAAATTGGAATTATTTTGGAACAAACAGGAAGAAATGGAACAACCAAACATAGGGAAATTGCTATGTGTGAATGCTGATTTTACCAACACCTTTCATCAGAGGTCCACTTTGGAATGTCTTATTGATAATTGTGTAGAAAGGAAAACTGTGCCTAGATATACACAGTCAGAGACAGTTCTAGTTCAGCAATAAATTTAGATTTTTCTTAACTTTTTTATTCAAGTATATGAATCATTATCATATTTTATATATACATTAATTCATAAATTTGTTAATTTTTGGAGCAAACTAATTTTCTTTTGGCCATTTCCTGTTTTTATCATTCACTTGTCTTTCCTCTTTATTTTTTTTCCTATTTATTTTTTCTTAGCACTTGAGGACTTCCTAAATTTAAGTAACCCATTGCTCCTCTGTAGAAAGATTGATCAGCAAGGCACCATTCCGTAAGTGTGGGTGGGTCTTTACATCTGTATAGCTAGTGGTGTATCTCATGAGCTTACATATCTGATCCTGCAAAACAGAATACGTGGGCAGAGTCCATACCTTTCTTGTTTTTCCCTTTTAGTGGGTAATGTTAAAAAAAAAAAAATATATAATCTCTATCGACTCACAGCTCAGCACTGTTGAATATAATGCACAATATTATTCTCTTCTCAAACATGGTTAGACTTGCAAACTTAAAACTGCAGGGAGAGCTGCCTCTACTTTTTTGTCCTATTTGCAGATCCATTATATCCCTATTACAAAATCCTCTGCACAATTTCTGCTTGAAAAGTTCTCAGATGTTGTGGTATATAATTTTTCAGCTCAGCAGTCAGGAGGTGCAATTCAGAGCACCTAAAATTAGGAATTTAAGTTCCCCATCATCTTAATAGTTAGAGATATAGGCCTAGATGATAAAAATAGCTGAGAGATGCATACATTTAGACAGCGTAAATCCCCTTTTGAGTGTTTTAAACATAATTCTGCTATACGTGTGACTGAAATAGGCCTTTGTGCTCTCTTATTTCATTGTGATACATTTGTTTTCACATAAGCTGTACTACTGAGAAATAAGCAATGTGAAAAGTGGAAAAAGAGTGAATCGTACTTATGGCCTAAATACAGACTTGGCACTGATTTAACTGAGTTGTTTGCTAAAGCTGATTTACCTAAATCAGCATAGCAAGCTTGTATGGCCACGGCTCGATTAGGTTAAGAGTGCCTAGTACACATTTAGCTTAGTTTGGCTTCCAAAACAATTTTCCCACACTTAACAGAATGCAGTAGAGGCTAGGTCTGATGTAAATAAGTCAATTTGCAAACCAGTTTAGTTAAACTGGTGCAATTTCTATGTGATATCTGTACAGGCCACTTGTGGTATTAAGGTGTTCAGATTCTTATGAGGTATTCTAGGAAACCACTGTTGTATGCCTAGAGCTATCGGTTTTGCTCCTGAATGCTTGATATGTCTGAAATATGCTTGCTTTCAGTATGCAATGCTTTTATTGAAATTAAAGTATTTGAGTGAAATCAGATTGAACTGAGACTCAGCTACTCAGACACTTGCTTCCGAGCCACTCGCTGCCTGCATTTAGTACTTTTCTGCTCCTACTTCTTGGCTTGGCCTCTTTCAGCGGTAAATCCTGTACAAGAACAGACTGTTGTTTCTATCTGTACACACGTATTTGATTTGTGCACGTTTTTGATTGCACGGCAGGAGCCCTGGTATCAGTTAGGGCGTCCCTAGTTGTTACTGCAATAGAGATAGTAATGAGTTCTCAATGCAATTCGCTGTCAAGTTTGTGACCTCATCAAAGTCAAGCGTAGTTTTAGAGAGCATGAATGTTGTGGGGTGTTTTTTGGGTTTGTTTTTTGGTTTTGTTTTTTTTTTTTAGAAAGTCAGTAAAATCATCTTAATTCCATTCTAGTGTGTCTTATTAATGTTAATGGAGAAGAACTGTGACAGCTGCCAGCATACCTTATTGCAATTTATAACATCACATAACGACCAAGTGATGGTTTTTTTTTCATTATTTACATTTGTCCTGAATTGCCTCCTTCTTTGACAGGCCACTCAAACACACGACAGAACTATTGCTTGCTCTTGGGACATGCTGTGGCTGCATGAGCCCTGGTGAGGCAGACCTCTCAGTCTGTTAGTTCAACATTAGTGATTTCTATTCCCCCCAGCACACCCCGGCTTCTGCCCTTCCAAGCTGGGGAGCAGAGGCTGGGATAGCACCGGAGGATCGACGTGAGGCTGGGACATCCTCAGAATCGGCAGAGAAATTCTTGTAGTACAAAGCGGGCTTGTGTTTTTTGCGGCGAGTTGCATGCAGAAGGATCCAAAGGGTGAAGTCTGTCTGTCCTCTGCTATGTGGGGCAGCGAGAGTAGAACTGAAGGAGCTGGGGTGGACAACTGCATGGATGGACCTGTGGAGGTCCATGCAGGTGCAGCCTTGTTTTTATCTTTCCGGCCTTTTTTGGTGATAGAATAAGAGGCACGCCAGAGCATCAGCAGCCTTAAAAGCTGTTTTTCTACATGAAACAATAGACGGCAATCACAATAAAAAGGGAGGCCAGCACGTTTTCACTTTAAAAGGTATGTAAATAGTCTCCTTTCAAAGGGAAAGTAAGAGGGGCTCAGCAGGAAGGCTCAGGCTGGGCTGCAGCAGGCACACACCTGCTCAGCAGCGCTGCAGTGATGTTCAAGTGGAGTCCTGCGTGTCTGTGCAGCGTCACGGGAGCTCTGTTTAGTTTCTTTTTACTTTATGAAGCTGGTCAGATTCCATAAGTTTAAATTCTAGTTTTGCTGTTTTAATTTTTGATAGAAGAAACTATTTGGACTGAATTTTGCCTATTTTCCTCCTCTTCATTAAACATCTTCCTTCTGCTGCTATACACCCCTATTCATTTTATGGAAATGAATGCCGCCCTCTCTGTTGAGTAGGGTAGGAGGTTATACGGTTGCAGCTTTTATATAATTTAATCAGTGTGTGTCTGCCCGCGGAACAGAAACCCCAAACCTAAAGATCTTTCTGTCATTCTATGTAATACACTCATACTTTCTTGGATCGGAAATATTTTCATACACGATATATAGCCTTTGAATGCAGAAATTATAGTGAAAGGCATCTGTTAGCACCCAGAATTATGGAATACTAAAATTCAGCATTTGGCAGTAACATCATCCTTATGTGTATATTTAAGATGCAAGATCGTAGTGCTGGGTGACACCGTTCACCTAGTCAGTGAGGGCTGTTGCTGCCTCCACAGTTTGTTCATCAGACTCCAACTCTAGACTTGCTGGTAGGTAGCTATTAGTTTGTCATGTCCTTATATTTCCTGGAAAACTTTGTAATTAATTCAGTAACTATAGATCAGGCAATCTGGTGTAATCAAAAGCAAGGATCCCAGTGTGGACTGTGAATTGCTTTCATTTGGGACTACTGTATTTTCTTTTGTGCTAAGAGTGTTTCCCTTTCTTTGGATTATATCTATTCTGCCTCTGTGGGAAGTGAAAATATTCTTGTAACTTTGAAAGTCGTTGAGGAGGATGTTATTTTTATAGGGTGTGTTTGAAAGAAGACAGATTCAGAGATTCAATGAAGGATAACATGGTGGTGCTGTAAAGACCGCCTTGCCTTCTTCATTGCATGCTAAGCTACCTTCTCAACGCTGCTGTGGGCATCACTGTGATTTGTATCCATCCAAGCCGACTTTTTGTTCAGGATGACTGATGTATGCATGTCGTGGTCTGAATGGACAGTTTACTGCAATGTAGGGTTCAGCAGTGGCAAAGAGGCTAGAGAAAATATAGACTTTCAAAGCCCAAGAACTGCCCTCCAAATATTACCAGAATAAACAAAGTGGTATGGAAAAACTGCTTCTGAAGGACAGCTGCCTGTTGCTGTTTTGTTTTTCCAGAAGCTGGAAGCCAACTCCATTTGCTCAACTGCAGTTAACTGGCTTCACCCATTTCAGAGGAAACTGTCTTCTAGTGCACTGCAGAGAGATTGATTGTTTGACTAAATGTCATTGGAAATGTCATAAATAGAAAAAAAACCCCTTGCTTTAAATTTCAAAGCAATAGGTCCTGGTAGTGTGACTCTAACCCAGTCATGCAATGTGAGGCTGCTGGGTATCGCTTCAATGTGGTTTTTTCGTACTTGTATTCTAATTTCCAGCAAATGAGAGAAGTTGTGAGAACCAGAAGTTTTGACACTTTACTGGCTGGTGGATGCTTATGTGGCGTGTTACCTCATACTGATGGATTTCTTTAATTAAGTTTGTTCCTAAATGTAGTAGGATTTATTACATTTTCAAATGTTTGTAGCTGCTGTAGGATCTGACTTAGCAGAGAAATTAATGTTTCATGATTTTTGACCTCTGAGGGCATACACACTTCCAAGGTTTGGCTGTTGCAGAGCTTAGGTTTAAATCTGGATCCAAAGTAATGTTTTGTTTCCTCTGGAGCTAGGCAAAGTAAACAATAATGTGAAGAAGCATGAACTTTCTCATTTACCTCAGTGACTGATGAAGCCAAGTTCTGACCATATGAGTGCCAACATCATTAACCCATTACGTGATGAACACATTAAAAAATTTTTTCTTATTTTTCTGGTTACTTATGTAATCTTGTAAAAAACAAAAAAAAACCAAACCAAAAAACTAAAACAACTCCGTTAACTTGAAAAGATTGTAGCTTAGGGACTAAGACTAAAACTAAATATTCAAATAGACTGATATCATAAAAGATAATTTTTTCATTAATTAGAAATGTGAAATTCTAACATTATGAAGACAATACTATAGAGCTTAAATGACTTTTGTGTTGTGGTGTGTAAGGTTTTGTGTTTTTTCTGTAAAACGTGGTCTCAGGGACAAAAGCTGTATGCTCAGCTGCAGTTGAGCAGCTGTATAAATATTTCTAAATGACTGTCTTTCAACAGTCCTGACACAAGCACAGAAAAAAATGTAAAATAAAAAAAATACCTGTTTGTATTAGCCTGGGCCCTAAACACACCACAGTATTCCTCCCTCCTGGTTTTACCCGAACCTCTGCCACTTGAGCTTTGCCAGTGCACTTCTGCTCTCCTCCTCCTGGTGCACCCCTTTCTGAGAGGCTCTCCAGTGGGCCCAGCAGCAGAGTCCCACCTCAGGGTGAGGCAGTGGATGTCATCCAGGGACAAGAACAGATGCTGCTGCTTTTCTTTCCAGGGTATTTGCATGAATGGGTGGGCCAGGCTCATTGCATCTTCCATGTGCTGCATCAATTCCTGTCGAGAATTATCTTCCCATTGGTCATCTTGATCAAGTTCTCAAGCGTTGCTAAACTGCTCTGAATTGATGACTGATAACAACATGTTTGGGGAAAGATGGAAAAATAAGGAAGAAGGTAATGACTTATTTTGATCAAGTCTTCTGGGTATGCAGGTATAGCTGTTTCCTTATAAGGTCTGTTCTTGTAAGCGTGCATTTGTTTTTATTATGGAACAAAGACAGAAAGATGTGGACTAATGGAGACAGTCCAGATCACCAAAGTAGTCAGAAATTTAGAAATGATGGCCTATGGGAAAGAATAAAGGACCCAAGGTTGTTTGTGTTAGGGAATAGGATAATGTAGAAAAATATAGGGGATTTCAAATAGGCTGCTACAAAGAAAAGAATAAGCTTTTCCAGTGTCCATACCAAAGAGACCAAAACCTAATAAGATTAAATTGGAGGTGGGAAGATTTATCATAGATTTAGTTTAGTTCAGTACTTTAGTTTGTCCAGAACAGATTCTGATGAGACTGAGCTACAGCCATAAGCATGAAACATCAAGCCTTACTTTGCTCCTGTTTCCTTGCATCTTTCCAAATTCTATGGAGTTGCAAGCAGTCTTTACGATTTAAAGTTCAACTTGTACTTCTGTAACTGGAGAGTTATAGATTAACAAGCAATTGCCTTGGATGAGATCATCCATACTTTATTCCCATCCACGCTTGTTTTATGTTTAATTGCAATACTACTTCGTAAGAGTTTTTAAAAGTGGTACAAATTTAGGAGATTCAGGAGATTATATATTTCTAGCCACAGAAATTTGGGAAATGTGTATTTGCCAGTAGATTGTGAACATAGACTTGTAGAACAAGAGACCTGTCTCAGATTATAGGTTAAGGTTTTCTGTAGTCCTGCTTAATTCTTTTTTTGCAGGCATTCTTACTCTGTGTTGTCATTGTATGTAGCTGCTAAAAGCACCAAGTGGCAAAAGTAGTTCCCTATGACAGGAGCGTTGGGAGCTAAGAGAATTGTTAAGTCAGGCAATGTAGACTGAAGCTATTTTGCAATCGTGCTTAAATCGCCGTGTAACAATAGCCATGATAGAGACCAGTAGCCCACCAGAAAGAGTTGGCTGGGAAGTTGGAAGATTTTTGCTCTACAGCCTCTATTTGCAGTCATGAATCTCTGCTCCACAGTTTCTGATCGTGAAGCAAGCGTTAGTTTTGGTTTTGTTTTGTTTTTTTTTTTTTTCACAAATAGACTCTGAAAGGTGATTAAGGAGATGCCAGATCCTACTGTATGGCCACATCAAATCCAGAGTCATCAGTTATGCTTTCTGTCACAGAAATCAAGATTTACAAGCCTCTTCTGCATAAGAGAAGATGCCAGACAATTTGTACCTCTGTATCTACACTCCATGCGAAAGACTTCTACTAGTTTATAAATAGTCCAATGCGGTATCTAAATAAGCACAGGGAAAATAGAAACATACATACTGTGTCCAAACCCTACCATTCTATGTGCTTGTGCCAAAAATACTTAATCTTTATTGAGAGGCCTATCTTTTTCTCATGGAAAATGGCAGCAAGACTTTACCTGAAACAAGATCTGAAAATAGGTTTTGAAAAACTTGAAAATAATAATAAAAAACTTCTGGAATACTCTCCAAAACCTTGAACCCAACCAGTTTTTATCTTCCATATATTTTATACTCATTCAGCTGTTTCTCCTGAATTTGTCATGAATTCTGATGATGTGCCTTTTCATGTTTGTGCTTGTGCAGATAAGTGCCTGTTCAATGCGCTTACATGCTTTTCTGAGTCAGGGCTGTAATATTTTCCAGTAGTGTGTGTGTTTCATATGTGGAAGTCCGTTCAAACGCATGAGAAGCAGCTGAAATGCTGGGCAGAATTTATTACTTGGCCAGTAATAATTTTGTCCAAACTGCAGCTTAGAGGCGGTATAGAAATTCTTCATAAATTTTGTTGTTGGATAATTCAGATGTGGGAAGGAGAAATAATGGGAAGGGGTAACATTTTTAAGGTGCTGAATTTTTTTTTTTATTAGCTATTAATTCTGAAACATCATTTTCAGTACAAGTCTCATTAAAAATTAGAAAAAAGGATAAGATGGGTTTAAATATTTTGATATTGAGCAAAAAAAAAAATAATCTTTCCCCTGGAAAAAAACAGGAAAATGTCCATTATGGACTGATCTATACTAACATTTAGTATTTCAGTGTGTTCCTCAAACTGAGAAGTCCATTATTTCTGTCGCTCAAGTGGCTGTCCCTGGTTAGACATTTAAGGCATTTTGGGGAAGTGATAAGAAAACAGGCAGAATTTGAAGCTCTCTGGAGGAGTCTTACAATAGCAGCATTAAAGGGCGAAACACCCTGGATGTCAAACACCCAAAGCAAAACTGACAGACTGCTCAGGTCGGAGAAGCTGGTGCCACATGCTCAGGCTGCCCGAGACGTGTCCCGGTCCGTCCGAGCCCTGTGCCCTCTGACAGCAGTTGTCTGGGGAAGGTTCATTAATTTCAGGATAATAGTTGTCCTGTGAGAGGAAAAATGGACGTCATGGTGCAGCATTTCAGCAGAAATAAAAGATGTGCAAAGAGTTAAAAAAGGAAACCAAAACCTGCTATGCTTGAAGGTCTTGATGAGTTCATTAAATCTCAGGCTCAAGTAGAGGCAAATTTAAAAAAAAATATAGGAGATGAGATTTGTAATACGAACATGAATATCTTCTATTAAAAACCTGTGTAGATAGAGGTAGTGAGTCTTTATGAACATTTGTTGGCTTTTTAACAGAGTTCATTGTGCAGAAATATGTCTCTTCTGCTCATTTTAAAGTTTGAACATTAGACTTAATTGATTCATAAGAAGGCGACATGGGTAATAGGCTGTTATTAATGTGCATAACTTACTAAGGTGAGCTTTGTTCTGCTGAATTAATAAGTGAATTGTAACAGAAATGGCCCGATTACCAGGAGAAACAGAACAGAATTTCTTTATAGACAAGGTATAAATAAATATTACCAATTTAGATTACTTTTAAATTTTATTGAAACAAAAAGAGCAAGTGGAGAAGAATGATAGAAGTTTCAATGTGTGAAATCGCAATGGTTAACTTCGTAGCAGCAACTATTCTGAACTGTAATGGAGTGTGACTGCATGCAGGCAAGGGAAGGACTTTTTTCTTAAAGGAAGAAAGAAGTATCATCCTTAGAAGCACACTGGGAAAAAACCAAAAAACCACTTTAAAAGGCGTCTCTGCCAAGGAAATCAGTTGCTTTTGCTCTGCTATTTGGAATGCCTACTCAAAATTTCTTCTTTTATGGTCCTGTGATTTGTGTTGTGATGCATCATTTTTACAATGTTAGTAAGATGGGCGTGTAAGTGTTGTTGTCCAGGTGATGTTGAGATGTTGTACGAGTGCGTAGGCTTGTCCCTGGCCCTGTGACTATCAGCTGTCCTGCAGGGGCCGAGTTACCTAGTGCCAGTGGTACCAGACTCCAGTGTCCAGTCCCACCTGGCTGGTGTGATGTCAACTTGCAGACCTGCGTGATTATTGCTCGTCTTCTAGAGAACATTGTAAACCTACTCACGTGAAGGAAGGGACTTTCCAATACATGGGAGAATTAGGAACTATGTCCTACATGCTCACTCTCTCTCTCTTTCTGCACGTAATAAGAAGGCTTTTGCACAGCACTCAGTTTTGACTTGGCTCCGTTGATGGACCTAATCAGTCCCAATCCCATTTGCAAGCTTTAAATGACTGTTTCGCTTTGAAAATTCAAAGTGAAATGAGAAATGCTGTTTCAATTAGATGTTAATTGCTGACCAAGATGAAAAAGTTATAAACTAGTCAGAAATTTAGACCAGGACTGTTTTTTGCAAAAGTAGTTACTGCAGGAAAATAAGTTTTTGAGGAGAAAAAGAATTTGTACTGCAGATATACAAGGAGCCCTTTGGCATGCTCATGACACAAAAGGTGTGTTGTATGAAGAAATAGCCACCAAAAAAAGTTCCCTAATTATATGCACTATTTTTCTAGTATTAACAGAATTTTTTCTGCAGTCCTCATGTGCACTACGCTCAGTGCTGTTTCCCAATCACTGTAGCGTGAGTTGAAATATGCGTTAACTCAGTTCAGCGATCTGTTTGACATGGTAATGAAGATGGACAGAGTCTGAGGTGAAGGCCTTTTGTGCAGGAACGTCAGCAGACACATATGCCCGCAGCGTAGGCTGGTTTTGTTAATAATATTTTTGCTCACAGGACTGTCAAGGTTAACTGTCTCCAGCAGATGTTTTACCAGGAGTGCTGAGTTCCTGATGCTGCTGGAAGGTTTTCATCTGAGAGACACAGCAGTGTGTTTCTCTGGCACTCATAAAGTTATAGAACAATTTCCTTTCAGATCAATGCTGCTAAAGGGAGAAAGAAATGCTAAAAATAATGAAAGCATGTATCTTGAATATTTGAGGTTAAAAAGTTCTTTGAATGATCAAAGCAGCAAATAATTTAATCAAAAAAAGGGGAAAAAAACCAACCTTGAAAATACCAAACCTGCCCTGGAGACTATGTGACTTGATATGCTGATTTCTCATATCAGCCCAGAGTTTGAGCAGTGCCGAGGTTATTTTGACAGCTGTGGAGAAATGGGCACCTTGGCTTCAGTGCAGTCATTCAGCTCGTGGTCTTCTGCCTGGGGCTTTGAAATGTGGGCTTTATGTCCTCTTTTCTTCACTGATTCCTCTGCCTTAGAAATTAATAATTGTCCAGGTAAATCTGGACACTGAATCCATTTGAATGTACAGTAGTGAGAGAGGTGAGGAGTGACCCACACAAGGACCTTTTGAACTGACTCTTCAAAATATGCATCATGAGGGGCTTTTTAGGGCAAGAAGAACCTCTTGATTGTGTTCCATGTTAAGGAGACTTATTTCTTCAGTGGAGGAAGGACTGTAGTACCTGTGGTGAGGAAAGAGGCACAAAGGATAGTTAGAAAATGCATGTATGTAGTTGAAAGGGCAAAGTGGGGCACCTCTGTTTTCCCTTCTGTCCATCCCAGGAGTAACAAGCAATTCCGGACAGGTTTATTAGGAGTAATAGACTCAATCTGCTTCATAGCATTTCTAGTACGATGATGAATTAGCTCTCTTTTTTGTTTGTTTGTTTGTTTTTTGTAGTAGAGATGATGTTTTGCTTTATACGTAATTTCAGCATGTGTCCAAGGTGGCCATTCTTTTGATTGTGACCTGTTGACATTAAAACTATTTAAAGAATACCAAGCAGTCTAATGGGCAAGCGGTAGAAGCGCTAGAGAAATCTTCCAATCCCAGGGAAACCAGGGCGGTCATCATGGGAATTGGTTATTTGAAGAAGCCTGCCAAGGTAAAGGCACTTCTAGCTTATCTAACTATTTGTGATAGAAAACAACTTGAAACAGTATTTTTTTTATGTTCGTCTCTCCTACATAAAAACTACTTGTCATGAAACAATAGAAACTAGAATAAGCTTTTAATAATTTTTCTGAACATCTGTTATATTTCAGACAGATAGAATAAGATGAAGAAAACAAAGAGAGATGTAAAAATGCATTTTTTAAAATTCACTCTGTGTTTATATCTATTTGGCTTTCTGTCAATAAAATATGTTTGTATGAATAACAGTTTTCTTACCCAGATTTTCAGTGACTTCAAAACAAATTGGCTGCTAATAATGGGAATGGAATTTGGCAAATGATTACCCCAGCTCGGCAATAGCATTTGTTAAATCTGTCTTCTTTTTCTTTTTGCTATAATATAATAGAGCTAGTAATCTGAATATATTTTCTCTTCAATGGAGAGTGATAACTACTATAATTATTAATGCAATGCCAGTCACTTAAACATGTGGTATTCAGTATGAATAATAGTCTTTCTTTTAGAACAATTTTCACTCCTACGGTAATAATTTCATTACTTACTTCATGTCATGTTATTATTAAATGCAGTATACCTAAATGCTCTTCAGAAAAGATATTGCTGACACTTTCAAATTAGTTTTAGGTCTAATTAAACTTCCACCATAACAGATCAGGCATTTGGGGATTTCCAAATTATTATTTTTTTTAATAGTAGATGAAGTGCCACTGGAACAGAGAGAGATAGAAATGCAAGTTGCTGTGACATGATATATTTGATCAATCACACGGAGCCTTTTTTCCTTGTGGAAATGTTAAATGCAGGGTGCCAAGTGTCTCAGGACACAAGTGAAAATGAAAACTGTGGCGTTTGAATGTGTCACTGGTCAGATGTGATGCCACAGAGGTTGATGAGGCAAATTAAGAACATCTGATGTGTTGAAGCCGATGGAAGTACTGGAGTAAAAGAGTAGGAGAAACCCTTTTTGTACATTTGCGATATTAATCACTGTCTTCAAGCCTAGAGCCTGTTAAATTTCCATTAGCAGGCAAGTAGTGTGATTAGGTCCAAACAGAGGAGTACTGAAGGCCTCCTGTTGACGTAGAGGTGAATGATCTTGATAGGCATTTTAAAATTAGTCTTAGGCTTGCGAAACATGACAAAAGAACACCACCCCCAGTGAAATTGCAGGACCGGTCACACTATGATTCGCATGTTTTATTTCTTTGTGTTCTGAATGCAGCATGCCTTCCTGATTTGTGGTAGTTGTATTTTTTAGCTCTGGATCAGACGTATATACTGAGAACAAATTTGCTTTTTTCAACACCGAAATGTTTGAGAAGGAAACATTTAAGGAGTGAAATTGTGCATCTAGCTGCATCCACGGCACTGGAGTTGAGAGAAGTGTGGACTGATTGTCTTTATCCTACATGCAATGAATAAAATTGCTGTCACGTGAGACTTCCTTTATTCCAAAAGAAGAATTAAATGATACTCTGGCTTCTTGTTGCTGTAGTTCTCCATGGCTCAGAGCTGTGGTTTTCAAAGGAGAAAAACTATGTGCCAAATTGTATTGCGTGCCAATAATGTTTCAACTTGTTAAACTGCTTTGCGAATCGTGGCTGACAGATGTGAATAGTCAAATATATCACCCATCCTGTAAATTGCTGTACACTGGTTTTAACGAATACTGGTGTAGCTCAGTGGAGCAACTTCTCTTTATACCACGATAGAAGCTCACTTCTTTTCATTACTGGATGCATCAGAAACCTGTTATTACTATTTCTTGATTTATTTCAGGATTTTTTTTTTCCCTCAGTAGTATTATGCTTTATTAAGTACCCTCAGCGTTGTATGTGAGAATTCCATGAGTGTATTTTTAATAAATATTCACATCCTTAGTTTTCTGCTTGTGGATCAGACATTGACAAGTACATGCTTCTTTTGACTATTCAGTGGAAAATTGGCTTGGGAGAATATTTTATTTCTGGGAGGGAAAATGAAATTATTGTTTTATATTACACCAAAATAAAGTGCATGAGAGACAGTTGATTAAGAGTTTGGCATGAGGTTCTGCTGGGCATATCTGGAAAGCTTTAGAAATTAATTTAATGTGGGATGGAAGCCAAAATGTAGTCTTGTTTATGGGACTGTGAACAATTCTAGGTTTCGTATCAACTTCGTGTTAAATGTCACTGTCACAGCTGATGGAAGTATTTCCTAGACCTGATTAGGATTTTGATTTCATGGTCTTTCTTCTTATTGTGATAGTTCTTTATACAATTTGATAATACAATAAGTCTTTTCCCATACTACTTATTTATTATTTTCTCCTAACTTATAGTTAGAAGTCTAAGCCACATTTCTCTTCATTTCTGTTGCATAACACAGCCC
This sequence comes from Rissa tridactyla, assembly GCF_028500815.1. Lineage (NCBI taxonomy): Eukaryota > Metazoa > Chordata > Aves > Charadriiformes > Laridae > Rissa > Rissa tridactyla. The sequence continues at coordinate 177,928,899 of NC_071466.1, forward strand.
TATTTACGGTTCTGGCCCAGTCAAGAGCATGAAGGTGCTTCTAAGTCAGAGTTAAGCCAAAAGGCTTTGCTATTTAGGCTAGAAGAAGAGCTGAGGTGGTGGCATGCATAAAAAAGATAATAGGTCATCAGTGATACCAAGAAATTCCAGTAGAATGACAGAGGTAGGAATGGGCTTATGGAGACTGTGTAGCTCAAGCAAGACCATCTAGAGCTGGTTACTCAGCACTGCTTCCAGTTGGGTTTTGAATATCTCCAAGGATGGAGATTCCACAACCTCTCTGGGCAACCTGTGCCAGTGCTTGACCGTTCTTGCAGTAAACCATGTTTTTCTTGCATTTAAACATCATTTCCGGTATTCCGATTTGTGCCAGTTCCTCATGTCCTGTTCCTGGGCACGTCTGAGAAGAGTCTGGCTTCTGTCTTCTTTCTTTTTCACTGGTGCATGACTGAGCTGGGTCAGCCCCTAAACTTGGTTTGAATCATCATGATGTGCCTGCATCCAACTGTTTGTATGGAGAGGCTTAAAGCATTTAGGATACAGATCTTCCTAAGACTATATGGGAAAACAGTTTCTTACTATTCCACTTGTTGTCGTTTATTATTGTTACATTTTGATGAGTTTTCAGTATTTAAAATAAATTATCACTCATTTGGTTAAAAAAAGAAACAAACATTGACTGTACTGGAAGAAAGATGAATTTCTGGTTCAGAGGAAAGGCACCTTCTTACTGCAAATATTCTCTTCTGTTGTCTGCTAGAAGTCTTTAGCTCAGTAAATAAAATTAATATGCATTTATAAAACAATGTACTTCTACAGTGTCACTTTTGGCAGAAAAAACTGATAGCACAGAATGGCCCTTTAATAATGAGGGTCTAAATGACTGCATTTTCATTTAGAGGTAAATTTACTGTTAAAAACGTACAAGACAAGCAGCTGGTTTTATTTTCAGCCAGTGGGAGAGTGGTGTATTTTACTTTTCAGCAAGGAAGAAATACAGCACAGAAAAGAAAAAGTCCAGATGTTTACTTCACAATATGGGGAAGAAACTTATTAACCTTGCCTGCTGTGCCAAAGGGTGAGACCATTTTTCTCCCTTAAAATTTGTGTAGCCTTCATGGGTTCATAATTGCCTGCTCTCCGAACATCGCATGTGAAATCTCCTGTTTCACAGCGGCAAACATTTCAATAAATCTCCGTGAGCTGTGAGCACAGCACACTAGCGATAGAAACCTAGCTTGGATTAATAAGAAGTGTTTGTGTTTATAGTTTCTTCAGTGCTGAGACATTTCCCTGTTATGTAGACAATTTTAACAACAATCTGAAGCAGGCTGAACTCAGAGACTGCAAGTGGCTGTTGCCAAAGCTCATGTCTCTTGATGTCTTGTGTTTGGTGTCCTCTGTGACCTTCGGAAAATCGTATCATCCAGACAGCTTTTTTTTTTTTTTTGTGTGTGTGACATTATTAGCTCTACCACTACTTTTTTTAGGAACTTACTTTTAGGAACTTTATTGTTCCTAAACTGCTAAAACAGTGCTTGGAAGCTCATTTAGCTACCGCAGTGCTACTTGTGGCCTCAAACAATTCAGGATGTCTCAGCGCTTCCATTGTAAGTCGTGGTTTTCAGGATGTAACTATGCTAAATACGTTCTTTCTGCTCTGAAGTATGATCGACAAGGTATGTTAGCAACAAGATTTGATTTTAATTATTTTTTTTTTAATGGAAAACTCTTGAGAATGAGAGAGATTGGCTTTGGCCTGGGTTCAAAGTCTGTGTGCTTCTCATGGATCGCTGTGTTGCCTCGCCTCAGCCTTCCCAGCGTCGTCTCTCCTCTGGAAGGCTTTGCATTACGGTGAAAGGATAAAAGGCTGCTATGAGGGCTTTTCTCCTCTGAGTGCTTAGGTTAAGAGCAACAGCCTTAATTTGATTGGTACTAAATGCCAAATTTGAATCCAGTTTTGTGGAAAATAAACAGTTCTGTCATTATGAGATTTAAACAGAAGGTTTGCTGACTTGGCCAGTTCATGTTCTCTGCTAAAAGAAAAATATTTATTAATGAAATTGCTCTTCTCTACTCCAACAGCATCATGAATAAAATTCCTGTACTTTTTTTTTTTTTTTCCAGATAAATAGAAATCATGGCTTGATTATTACTTAAAGAGGAAAAAGGAAGTTAGGTAGAAGATCAGTTGCCAGTATCGTGGTCTGCTCATTTTAAGCCTGCAGTTTTGTGCAGAGGTATGGCGCTCTGTATAAATAATGTTTTGCTCCTCTAGTAGGACACACATGCCTTGAGGTGATTACTCCTTGAGAAGAACACATACACTTGGACTGTCCAAGAGTTAAGGCAATAGGACATTAGCTACTGCAGTGGTTATCCTGCGAGAAATCTGCAGGCTTTGCCTGTGGAGGATAAGTACAGTTCTTTTGGGAAGTAAAGATCCCCTCTCTTTAGCAGCTGTAGAATATATGACTAGATATCGTGGAGCACTGCCTTGGATTATAACCAATCTGATTGCTGAGCCTGAAAATCTCCTCCTTTATACTGCCCGGCGTTTGATTGTGCCTCTCTGTCAGGACTTTGGACTACAGCAAATCGCTCCTAAGGACAGAGGTACCAGAAGCAGATTGAAAGTTGTCCTTAGACTTCAAGATATGCACCCTTATGGCCAGTCAGGACTGGATGTGCCTGTGTGTATGTGCTCAGGGGAGAATGAAAGTTTTCTGCTTACAAAGAAATGTAAACAAAACTAGGCACTCCTTGAGTATCTGCTCATCTGGAAGATCTTTCATGAAGAGGACAGGCGAGAGTGGGAGTGCTCAAGGGCGTAATGCTCAGGAAGTGTGGGTGCAAGGAGAAAATTTATATCCTTGTCTTCCTTTCCTCGACCACTGTTTTTATGCATTTCAGCTCTTTTTTGGGCTCTGATGGCAAATCAGTGTCGATATAGGCAGGCTTTGCTGGAGCTAGGAGGACTCATGCTATCCAGCAACAAAGATGAAAAACTCATTTAAGGTAGAGCTTGGTAAATTTATGGATGAAACTGTGTGACAAAGTTGTTAGAAATTGAACCAACTAGTATGAGTCCATGGGTGTCTAGCTTGGTGGTATCCCCAAAGGAGATGTGGTTGGCATTGACAGCATCCATTTGTGCCATTTTTTGTATGAATCACAACCCATAGCTTACTGTGTTTGTCCCTTGACCTCCTGTTGTATCTCCTGTTTTCTCAGGAGATTTTAATTTTTTTTTTCTTGTTTTTGAAACATAAAAGAGTGGCTGCAAGGAGGTAGATAGGAGACACTGGTGGGATCTGATGATGCTATGAGATGTACCAGTGTGTCACTGATGGCGGATTTGTTGGTTATCATTTTAATTCCATTGCAGAATGGGGTCTGGGCCACTTCCTTGGAGCTTCAGGTCTCTTCTGTGACAAAAATGTAAGTTTTTTGCTTTGTGGGTGGGCATGTTTTGTTTTGTTTTAAATAGGGTGTGAGGCTTGTTAGCTGCAATTTGGGGGTCACTTCTTTAAAAAATAAAATAAAAATCTATTGGCTACTTGGCCTATGAGGGATTAGGCTTGATGACATTGGTAACGTGTTCTGTTCCTGTGAATGGGGGCTCAGCAAGTGACCCTGGCATTTTCAGCTTCTGAATTTTGATTTTTATGACCTAATTAACATTTTTAATATACTTCCTTATGAGTAGAGTATGTAATACAGAATATTGCTTTATGTAAATTGTTTTTTGAAAAATACCAAATAGAAAAATATATTATTCTTTTTAGTTATAAAAAAAGCAGCTTTCACTTGTAGGAAATATCTACAAAGATGATACGACAGGTACTTTTTCCATCAGTGTGGGTTATTTGTATTTTTCCTGTTGCACTTTTACCTTTTTATTTCAATGTATTTATCAGGCAGTAATAATTTTTGAAAGATGAAATATCTACCTTCGGTCTTGCATTTAAACAAAACAAAATATAAAAGCAACAGGCATCTGCTTCAACAGCTTTTTCATCAGCTACATTCTAGTTACTCATGAAACATATCCCTCAAAAAATGTTTTTAGTCCTGAGGTGGATCTCTCTCAAGAAGGTAAATCTCTATAAAATAAACTGATTTAATATTCAGTCCTTTTTAAACATTTGCAAATTTACTTTGTGCCAAGGTAGTGCACAAATATTGCACTTTCTCACTCAATAGCTCTTTTATTCAAACACATTAACAGATTTCTGTGTTTAATGAGAAATGGACTGGATGAGCATACGATCTGCTGGATCAAGCACTGGCTGGATGGACAGTCCCAAATAGTGGTGGTCAATGGAGTTAAATCCAGCTGGCGGCCGGTCACAAGTGGTGTCCCTCAGGGCTCAGTGTTGGGACCATTTCTGTTTAACATCTTTATTGATGACCTTGATAAGGACATAGAGTGTATCATCAGCAAGTTTGCAGATGACACCAAGTTAAGCGGGAGTGTTGATCTACATGAGGATAGGGAGGCTCTACAGAGAGACTTGGATAGATTGGACTGATGGGCCAACGTTAATGGTATGAGCTTCAACAGGGCCAAGTGCCAGGTCCTGCACTTGGGACACAACAGCCCCATGCATCGCTACAGGCTTGGGGAAGCGTGGCTGGAGAGCTGCCTGGCAGAAAAGGACCTGGGGGTTCTAATTGACAAGCGGCTGAACATGAGCCAGCAGTGTGCCCAGGTGGCCAAGAAAGCCAATGCCACCCTGGCTTGTATTAGAAATAGCGTGACCAGCAGAAGGAGGGAGGTGATTGTCCCCCTGTACTCAGCACTGGTGAGGCCGCACCTTGAGTATTGTGTCCAGTTCTGGGCACCTCAATACGAGAGAGATATCGAGGTGCTGGAGCGAGTGCAGAGGAGGGCAACGAAGCTGGTGAAGGGCCTCCAGAATAAACCTTATGAGGAGCGATTGAAGGAGCTGGGACTGTTTAGTTTGAGGAAGAGGAGGCTGAGGGGAGACCTCATCACTCTCTGCAACTACTTGAAAGGGCATTGTAGAGAGGTTGGTGCCGGTCTCTTCTCACAGGTAATTAGCGATAGAACAAGAGGGAATGGGTTCAAGCTGCAACAGGGTAGGTTTAGGCTGGACATTAGGTAAAAATTCTTCACAGAAAGAGTGGTCAGACACTGGAATAGGCTGCCCAGGGAGGTGGTGGAGTCACCATCCCTGAATGTGTTTAAGAGTCATTTAGATGTGGTGTTGGGGGATATGGTGTAGGGGAGAACTTTGTAGAGTGGGGTTGATGGTTGGACTCGATGATCCCAAGGGTCTTTTCCAACCTGAATGATTCTGTGATTCTCTTGCCACTACATAGGCTGCAGCTGTTATGAAGAGTTGACTTATGATTGCTTTTTCATGTACATCAGCGAAGGAATCATTTACCCAAATGGTATTTATCAATTTTCTGTGAGCTGTAAGAGTGTTTATCATATAAACACATTTTCTCTTTTCAAAAGACGTGAAAAAACTGCTTCAAAATTTTCTGAATGGAGCACTGGTCCAGGCTGTGTTTGCCATAGGAAGTAAATTCTGCTGTCTTCAGAAAGTTTGGAATATTACCTCATTACCTAGCATACTGTCTAACTTCCAACTGTAAAACTCCTGGAAACCGACATCTTTCACACTGTCAGAGATACAGGAGGCAGCGGGAAAGATGTCGGGCTCTTGGGCTGAACAAAAAGCATGCTGAGATCTGACCTGAATTCGCATGGGTTGTACATGCAAATGTCTTGAGAAGGGTCTTGAGGCTGGTCCTTCCTTGGGACAGAGACCAGGCTGGACATTGATAGGATGACCAGTTTATTGAAAGTACTTACCATATCTTGATATATTATATATGAATAGATATAGATGGTAAAGTGAGACTGTATTCCTTATACAATTGAAATTTTCGTCAGAAGTAAGATGAAGAAATTTAATTCTGTAAATTTTGCAGTCTAAAGGGTTGATAAACTTTTCTTCTCAGCTTGAATTTCCTCCCATTTTTTTTTTACATTACAATATTTATTCTCATTTAAAGAGATCCTTTCTTTAGTTTCATTTCGCTCTGCTGTCTGACACAAATTTTGCCTTTTTTTAGCACTGTTTCTGCCTGAATTGGAAAAAAGAGAAAATTCTCCAACCTTTTTGGCCTGTTTTCCATGTGATATAATGCCTTTTGTGAGAAGCATTGGAAAGGAACTTGGGTGCATAAAACTGTGAAATACATGAAAATCCTAAAAGCATCGTATAAAAAATTGAATGTCTAAATGTATAAAGCTCACACAGCATATCATCCTACTACATATTTAACAGTTTTTCCTGAGCGGTAGGCAGCTAGGGTTGGAAAGTTCATGAATATTTTATTCTGTGAGATAAAAAGTAACCATGTAGCAAACATACAAGACCTACATTTTTTATATTGTTTATTTCTTCTTTGTTGTTGTTTTGGTTTTCATATGGGTGAGTCAGCGTATCCTATCCTCTCCCACAAACCTTCTAGAATTATTCCCATCAATTTAGTAGTACTCATTGCTGAGGGCTGACCTCATCAGCTGGAGGTTCCCTGAGTGAAGAACTGAGCTAAGCAGCAGATCATGACTGTTTCTTTAGTCTTGGGTCAGTTTATGGGGGGGAAAAAAGGCAGGGGGGTTAGTTCTGAAATGGTAATGCGGAATGTCCAGTACTGTGTCCAGTTTTGCGCCACTCACCACAAAAAAGACATTGAGGTGCTGGAGCATGTCCGGAGAAGAGCAACAAAGCTGGTGAGGGGTCTGGAGCACAAGTCTTATGAGGAGTGGCTGAGGGAGCTGGGGTTGTTTGGCCTGGAGAAGAGGAGGCTGAGGGGAGACCTTATCACCCTCTACAACTACCTGAAAGGAGGTTGTAGAGAGGTGGGGGTTGGTCTCTTCTCCCAAGTAACAGGTGATAGGACAAGAGGAAACGGCCTCAAGTTGCGGCAGGGGTGGTTTAGATTGGATATTAGGAAAAATTTTTACACTGAAAGGGTTATTAAGCATTGGAACAGGCTGCCCAGGGAAGTGGTTGAGGCACCATCCCTGGAGGTATTTAAAAGATGGGTGGACATAGTGCTTAGAGATAGGGTTTAGTGATGTTTTTTGTCAGAAGTAGGTTGATGGTTGGACTAGGTGCTCTGAAAGGTCACTTCCAACCCAGGCAATTCTATGATTCTAATGTAAAAATTAGAATACAGTTTGAACCCTTTCTGCTGCTAGGAACTGTAATGTTCTGTAACCTTCTAAACTGAAGAGAAAAACAGAAACCTGGGATGTTGGCAAATGGGCTTTCTGACAGAGCAAGTAACTGAAGAGGAATCAGCCATCCTCTGTGACGTGTTTGTCCTAGTTCTGGTAGTGAGGCTGTTGTTCTGCTGGAGTGAAGATGTAAGAGAAATATGATTTATAGGTAGAAATAATACCTTTTCTTAGATCAGGAGGCATAGATGGGAGAAATGGGCTAGGCTTTGGCTGTATAAGCCCTTGTTCAGCTCAGAAAAAACGGAGATAGTACAGGTTGAAGGCAGTTGCTGTGAATGTAATTATGTAGATCATCTAGACAACTTGGAGAAAAGGATTCTTTTTACCTGTGGTGCAAAGCATGCTGTTGTGATGGATTATATTGTTTGATCTGGAGGAGGCAAGCCTTAGGCTGGTAAAACTTGCTAACATACAGATTTTCCTTCAAGTCTACTGGTGTGTTATGGGGAATGCATGATAATTTTTGTCTGGGCAATTATTTTGTCACCATGCTGGAATTTCTTTTACTGCTTGTTGACAGGCATCTGTTCGAATTATTATAATGCAGTTTTAAAGTACTGTTTTATGGCTTCCCCCCTGCCCCAAGGACTCTCGAGAACTGCTTTTGCCCTCTGCCCTTCATTGGTTTTTTTTTTATTTATTATTTTAAGTTTTTTTTAATTTTTTTTTTCATTCCCTCTCTCCCTCTTTCCCTCCCGCCCTCCCTCCTTCCTTAAATCTGCTTCGCTTACATCTCAATCTCATTTTTCTGTGTTAATCAGAGAGTTCTCTTTTCTGTGGCAAAACGTCAGGAAAGTTAACTGAACATGCCAGTACAAGTTCCCCAGATGTCATCACATGCATGGTATCTAGAACAGAAGTGGAGAAATGATCTTTATGCATTGTAGTTGGAGGCAGCGGAAAGGAAAGCCTTCAGCAGCTGCCAACATTTATTTAGTACAGATGCTGAAACTAGGCAATCATTCTGCAGCTGTACTTCTGAGGTGGCCAGGACATCTTCTGTGAAGGGCCAGCAACTGAATAACTGTCTCTTTTTTTTTAAAAATGGGAATGCTAGTGACTGGTAATCAAGTTCCAAAACGGTCCCTTGGAGCAGGAGACAGATGCAGTAGGACAGCCAAGAGCACCTGAGCAATTCATGGCTGGTGGGAAGGGACAGAAACCAATGGAAAAGAGTCAGTTTACACCAGCTGAAGATTTTTCATAAATCTGTGTTTTATTTCTGTAAATCCTGAAATGTGCAGTAGTATTCTAAGTGCGTTACCCCTGTAAATCAGAAGAAGGGATAAGGCAAAACACATAGAAAACATGTACAATATCCATATCTCCTCATTTGAAACTGAGGATTGGAATGCTATTTACTGTATGCTTAAGAAAAATTCAGGAGAGTTTGTGAATTGTGTGTAATAAAATGTGTCTAAAAAGAAGGCTGTACAAATGGGTCTGGGCTTGCCTCCCTTTGAAGGGACTTTTGCTTTGCAGATCTATCAATAAAGATGAGCATTGCACTTATGAAGATGTAAAGTTACTACATATTCTCATTTGCGCTTTTCCTTTACAGTTTTTTGTGTGCGTACCTTTTTTTTTTGAAAGGGTGGTCGTGAGGATTAAACGCTGTGACATAGCATCACAAGATGTACTGGAACTCCCCAAGTCCTCCTGCAGTTTTTCAAGTCCTGATGGCTTTTCTTTGTGCCCGTAAGCTTGAAACTATTGCGAATCTTCAAAGCCTTTAGGCTTTTCTCTCAGCATATGTTTGTACCAGTGGAGTACCACTGAGTATTCGCTCCTTCATTACATTCGTGCCCCCTCATCAACACCGGCTCTGAAGGTAAAGCAGATGGAATTTGTTTGCTTATGAATTATGCAAAATTATAGTTTATTAAGTTCCTGCATTTTAATAGACAAATGAGTTAATGGCTACGTGGGTGGGCTGGGTACTACACAGTGTGTAGCTCCGTAGATGGACTACAATTGCTTCAATTCGCTAACTATGCTTTCAAGTACACCTGTTCTCCATTGTGGTTTTCAGCTGGAAAATCTGCCATCTGGTTTGAACAAAAAAATGAATGGCTATAAATTTAGGTCAGAACACTTCCCGCCCCCCCACCCCCAGCTAAAAGAATGTACCTTTTTATGGAAGTCAATAAAAGAAACAACTATTTGTTGAGAAATATAAGGATAATTAGAAAGTAAAGAGTTTCATATTACGTGCTAATGGATGATGAAAGCTGAAAATGAGGGAAATGTGTGACGTGTATTGGCACCACTTTAAATTTTGCAGATTACATTTAATTAGGACCTGATTTGGCTTGAAATGGCTGTTTGTTTGTTGAAATTCCATTTTTTATGTTCTGAGGGACAGGCTATAAAGCTCCGATGATTCTTTTTTGATTTCAAGGGAATGAACCGGAAAATATTGGAAGCAGCAGATGACAGGTGTGTTATTTGGCCACTGCCAAACTTTATTTACACTTTTCACAGAGTGGAGATCGGCTTCTTATCTTACTTACTTTTATAGCTGGACAAAGTTTGATGTAAGATTCTTTAAAACAATCAAATTCCATTTTGGTTTTGAAAGACACTGCGCCAACCCAGTTTCATAATACTACCCCAAAAGCACAAGCAGCTATATTGCAGGGTATCTGGTAGTGTAGAAAAAGGCAATAATTAAGGTGGGAAAATTAATCATTTAAATTACTTAAAGTTTTCTTGTAAGTATGAAGAGTTAGTGGCCATGTAGGTGACTTACTAAAAAGAACCAATATGTAAAGAGAAATAGGAATAGTACGTATTAGCAAATTAATGTTCAACAGTTAATTAATTTTACAACTCCTCTTCTTGGTGTGGGAGGGTCAAAAACTAAGAAAATGAGCCAAAGTATGCCTTCTATACACTACTGCCAGTGCACTGACCTCAGCGTGATTGCAGAGCTGTAACAAATGCTGAAATGTGGCTGTGAGGAGGGAGCCTGAATGACAAACAGTTTCCTTCTCCGCTAAGGGCAAAGGCAGGTCCCCGTTCCTGCAGACATCAAAGACGACGTTACAGCTACCTGTGTGCTATCACCGGGATGGAGGTTATTATGACCAAAGGATACGAGCCGCAAAGAAGAATTATTTATCCATTTGTCATTCAGGTGTTACAAAATGCTTTAGGAAGATATTTAGGGCTAAGATGATGAGCTTTGCTTTGAAGTGAAATAAGGACTCTTACATGTTTGTTTTTTTTTTCCTGTGGGACTGGTAAGCTGTAGGGGGGGACAAGTAACAAGCATCTTGTTGGGGAAGAGTGATAACGCTGAGCCACTCTGGTGGCTTCCAAAATAGTCAAGGATATTTCTTCCCTAACTCTTAGGTCACTACATTCTGGTGATTACTGTTTCCTCTTGTTAGAGTGATTTTTTTTTTTTTTTTAGGTGTTGGTTTTGATTTTTGGTGGTTTGAAAACATTTTTTAATCCCCACCCCCCCCTTCAAAAGGGGAGTGTTTGGCTGCCAATACTGCGTGGTGCATAGATGATGGGCACTGGTGACAGCTGCTCACTCACGTTTGTCACCGTTATGTAAACCTCTGTCTGTCAGAAATGGGCACCGTCCGAATAAAAAAAGCAGAAGAGCTCTGCTGAATATCGACTGTTGGGCTGGGCTGAGCTATGGTGGGGCTTGGAAGGATTGTCTCGTCGTAGACTCAATGTCTTCCTTTTGCATTTGTTGCAGCCGTTGGCTTTCAGCCGAAATCGGTGTTCCGTGGCTGGGCGACGTGCGTGCCCCGCTTCTGGGACTGTGCTCCCCAGTAAACATTCAGCAGCGAAGAGCTAAACTAAATGATGTGAATTGTTTCAAATGTTGCCACTGACCGGGATGGCTTCTATATTGTGTTCGCTGTGAACGGCAGTGTGATATTTGGGAGAAAAGTTGAACTTGTCCAGCATTACAGCTCTAAAATTCTGCAGCCAACAGGCTTGGAAATCAGTAACGAAAGACTACTGTGGCCAGAATTGAAGGAAAAGAGTAATGGCTAATCTGAAATGGGACAAGAGAACTGTTGTCTGCTTTGCAATATAGTATTGTTTGGAAACGTTTCTCTGAAGATAGAGTATTTTTATCAAGTTAGTAAGAGATTATGTTTGAGAAAATTCCAGTTAGGTATATTAAAGAAACCTAATGACAGTTACAAATTGCTGTACAACCTCTTTGCTGTTCAGGTGCGTTTTTGCAAGTTTATCTCCTTATTTTTGTGTTACAGCTAAGTTAGCAGTAGTTTAAACCCAGCAGGGTAATATGCCACGTTGGCCAGTATACACTGATACTGTAGTGATCTCCAGCTGAGGCAGCTCCTACACCAGAAGGGATTTGTGTTGTTCACAGGCTTTATGTTGCTGTAACGTTCAAAATTTTCAGTCAGAATTATTGATAGAACGTGAGTCTTGATTTTAAAAAAAAAAGTTATTGAAAATTCCGTTTTTTTTAAAAATGCATTTCCTCATGTCCTGTAAATCAGAGTCATCACGGTGATGATGCCTGCCGCAACGCTGCTGCAGTGAGTGAAGAGGGCAGGAGAGCAGCGAGGACTAAAGGTTGCGTACTCTGGAGGTTTACCTCTCCGTGTTGGCAGTGACGCAATATGATAGATCCTGTTCTTGATCACAGGCCACTTAAAACGTGATTAGTGCATTTAGCCAAAACTTAAATATAAATAGAAAACAACCATCCACATAAAAATATTTGTTGTGTGAGATTTTTTCCCCTGGAGTAATAAATTAGCCACTAAGAGGTTTCATGCAGTTCTGTGATGTTTATTAGCTACTGTGCCACGCTGTACTTTAGAAAAAAAATTTACGCTTTTCAATTTTATGAAACAGTAGAAGAACATTTATTTGAACAGTTTGTGGCCAGACGTGACAGGTGCAGGAAACAGTTAAGTTTAATTTTTAGTGTGTTTTTAGCCTTACTTCATCAAATACCAGAATGCAAAATGTTATTCATTGCAGTTTACTCTTGGTCTCAGTTACCTGAGATGGCAGATTTTGCGTTAAGGAGTTTGGAAGCGCGAGGGCAGCAGTGCGAGGTCCGTAGAGTTGCTCCTCTGGAGTAGAACGGAACGAAAGTTTCATTATGGTGCACGCAATCAGGTAATTCCCAGTATCAATGCACAGCCCTTCCAATCTGTGTGCTGTGGTCAGTTCTGTACATGCACCAGCAAACAGCTACAGGTTTTTCCCCAAGCCTGGACTCCTCCTTAGCCTTCTCTCTGTTTTTTACAGTGACACGAAGTCTTCTCTGTTCGCTCCTGCATTGTTTCTGTTTTGTTGCCGAGCCTTTCTTCTGCTGCTTCTTAACCCACCTAGAAGATATAATTTTTCCATATTTTGCCTTCACTAGGAGGCAGAAGGCTAGAAGTCAGCTATGTTTTCTTTCACTACATTTTCTGTGGACCTCTTTTACTCTTTTCCAAACTCAAGAAATCAGCTTCAGGCATAAAGGCCACCTGTATTTTTGTCTCTTGGTGACTTGACTCTGACACTAACTGATCTACACCATCATATTGGGTGTGATGCATTTTTAAGTAATCTTGGCTGTTGTGTGTCTGTACTGTAATGCCTATGCTTTGCAGTCTCTTTAGTTGTACCTGGGGGGGGCTTAAGTTCATGCTCAGTCTCAAATGCTGTATTACCTTTGCTTACTTGGTTTGTTTCAAGGGATGTAGTCCTCTTATCTCGACATGAGAAAAGAGCCAAATTCCGAGTGGTTTTTCCCTGGTTGGCACTGTGTTTGTCCGCTTCATGGTGAACCTTCAACCAAAACATGAGCATGGCATTCAGACTTTGTAAGATCTCCATAAAGCGTCCAAAGTATTTCTAGCCTGTTCAAAGCCCTTTTCACTTGCTCTTCACAGGGGATTTAAGATAAAAAGGTGGAAGAAACAGCTGAAATAGATGTGTGAACCATTTGTGGTCTGCTAATGTAGTTGTCTGTCCTTGGGTGCCAAATATGCAAGTACCTTCACTCCAAGTGATTTTTGTCGCATTTATAGTTAGGAAAAAAATTGTATTTCCACTACTTTTCCAGTATTTAAAATGAATCCATAGTGTTTATTCTGTTCCAACACTTAACAGTGAAGCAGCACCTTCTTTTGTGTTGAGTTTATTTCTTTTCGTCTTACTCTTTTGCCTCTTAATTTTCACCTGTGAACTGATTTATAGGATTTGTTAAATCTTTCTGTAACATGGCACATTTGGTCTGATTCTAAGAATTTTTTTTAATTGTGCATTTGCTGCTGAGATAAAATAAGCAAGGGGAAAAATGGAAGACTGCTTTGCGGAAATGAACCTTATTACAGCTTTGAGGAAATGACACTGTAATTAAAGCTGAGACAGACATTTTATTCAAATCCCTTCTCTTCAGCTGTGCATAGCATATTGAAAATAATGTTGCAATAATTTATCATATTTAAACTCCTTAATGGACAGTTTGTGGAGAGAATTTGTACTTAATTCTGAGAGAGAAAATAGCATATTTCTGCTTCATATATTCAGACCTCTGTGAACTTTTGAACAAAGTAACTTGGAAAACTGTCTTTAAACTTCTATTTTGTGTCAAACTCCATGTATACTAGTTCCATGGATGTTCCTATGTGGTGGAATTCTGTCTTTTCCTCTTGAGAGTCAGAAAGTTGGAGTTTGGATTTTGACATTAATGCATTTGATGTTCTGTAATGATAAAGGATTTCTTTTTGTAAGAGGAGACATGGAAAGGGAACAAACAGGAAAAAAATTATAATATTGACACAATAGACTAGGTTTCAAGTTCTTACATTGCACCTGTGACTCTACTATCTGGAGACCTTCCGGATTTGGGAATTTGGAGGGGAAAAAAAGAAAAGAAAGAAAGATAAAAAGAGAATATAAGTAAATATGAGCATACTTGCTCTCATTTTTTCCCATCTCAGCCATGGTATGTATTATTGAGCTGGCAAAGTCATGAGATCAGACATTTTTGTTTAGTTTGCCAGCATGGGAATATTTGGAAAGAAGAGTTGTTGTCTTCTTTCTTTCCTTTGCAAGTCAGTTCTAGTAAGTCAGTTACGTGTCAATTCTCATAGCTTCTCCGTCCCTCTTTTAGAAATACCAATATATATTTTTCAATTAGAAAATAATAGACAGACAAAATATAAAATAGAAGGCTTGAAGATTCACCCAGACATGTTCCCGAATTAGGTCTTCCCCTTGTTCTGGCCAACAACACCTCAAATTATTTTTGTCTTTTCTCGTGGCAGCCTTCTTTTCATTTAACAAAGATGATAGTTTCTCTAAACACAGTGAGAATAAAAGAAACCCATAGCTGTAACCTGCAGTTATATCACCTGTTGTTTTTCATTACAAATCCCTTTCTCCAGTTGCTTACATCTTTGTCGAAATCACTTCATACCAGCATGTACTCATTTAATTTACAGTGCACAGAAGGGGAAGTTTATCAAGCAGATCTCTTTCCCTAGGAAAGGGGAACTGTATTTTTGAAAGGTTTATGCTTAAATGAGAAGAAAGTTATATGCATGAAAAATAGCAAATGTCTTCTATATGCAATAGTTGCAAAGATGCAAATATAAATCTTTGAATAATCTAGCTTTTTTTTTTTTTAAGAAATGTAAATTTTGTGACGGTAAGAGGTTGTTATTTTTAGATAGGAAAAGGAACAAATAGTATTTTCAATGTCCTTTGTTAGTGTTGGGTCAGGGTTCCCAACTATGGAATGCATGTAAGTACAGGTTATGAAACCCTCTTCAAAGTGGCTTGTAAGAGCTGCCTGAGCAGATAAGTGATATCTCATATTAAGTTTGAAAACCTTTGATACAAGCCACGTAGGCTGAACTAAAATCCTTTCAGGTGAGGAGAAGGGTGACTTTCAGCCCTCTCTTCTGAATCCATATAGAGGGTTTAATTCTGAGCTTTTGACTGTGAAAATTTGTGGAATATTGTCAAGCAGTGTAGGTAAAATAGGGGAATGACCTTTTTTTCCTGTGCTAAACTTTTTTTTTTTTCCTAAATGTATTTTTTGTTAGCAGAAGGAAAAAGGGCAAAAGAACCACTGCAAAATACTGCACAGCTAAAGATATCAACTATGAGGAACACTTTCCAAACAAATCTCCTCTCTACTTCAGATTTACACCACTCTTGCAAGAAGGGTCCTTTTCAAGGAGAGTTTCCACAGTGCACGTGTTGAGCTGGAGGGGAAGGCTGACCACATACCCGACTGGCAACTCTTAACAAGCTCAGATTGCGAAAGGGTAGCCTCTTGTCGTCATCGTGATCTGTATGAGGAAATTTGTTGTAGCTCAACAGGTTGTTCTAAAAAAGCCTATGCGTAGCAGCACATAACTTGTTTTCAGTTCTCAGCGTTGGAGATGCACTGAGATTTCTAAGATCGTTCTGAGATAACTATAAATAGCACTTTGCGCAAAGAAGGTCTATAATGCTTCAAAGGGATGCACAAAGCCTAGGGGGATGCTCAGACTGCTGTGTGTGACTGCAGAAGAAAGTCGTGAGGCTTGCACACTTCAGAAGTCAGGGCATGCAAAAGTTCAAGCAGCCCACGCAAATTCACCTCCCCCCTTTTGCTTGTTCATTACAGTGCATATAATTGCTCAATCAGTTTTATTTCTTCAGGACGTTTCCTTTAGCAGTTAAAAGATTTGATGATGTAAGTATGAATTAAGTTCTTAAATAATCTTTATTGGTATTGAGCTTTTTAGCCAAATAGAAATGCGAGCTTTTTAGCCAAATAGGAATGCAAGTGTTTTGTTTTATGGCTGCTGCTTTGCCTTTAAAATCCATGTCTCTTTTTACCATGACCTTGCCTATTAAAGATCTCTCTTGTCTATCAAAACAAGCCTCTGTTCTCAAATGCCTGTATGTCACATAATTCACTGGTGTTTTGGTCTATGGGTAACACTTTTACATGCTGTCATAGCTGAAAGAAAAATTACATATGAGCAGTAGCCTGTCTGCCAATATTTAAATAGAATCTATAAAAAAGATTTGATTTCCTACAGAGAATAAAGATATTTTTTTAAAAACATAGGGCTAAGTGATGGGGATGGAGTCTGAACTCCGCGTGTCAAGGGGTCCTCCACTCCCAACAAAATGACTCTGCTGTGGTGCGGATGCATACGAACTTAAACCCAGTGTAGTTTAAGCCCTCTCTGGAGCGTAGGAGGTGAGGTGGCAATATAGAAATTGGGACTGTTATAGGTTTAAGTTCATGAGTATCAGCTTTTTCTTTGTGTTACGGAGGCTGAGGTACACATAGCAGTTATGTCCAGCAATGGCTAATGCAATGTGTCATTTACCTTGTCTCACTTAGGCTCTAGCAAGGCTGCAATTAAGTCTTTGTATCATTGTTATTGTTGTTATTATTAAATAATAATAATCTGGTTTCCGTGTTTTCAGTGAGAACACCCAGCCTCATTTAATACACCAACCTTTTTCTTTGGTTTCAGTGCCATCAATCCACATGCAGAAGTGTTCTGGATTTGAAGACTGAGGTCGCTTTTCTCTAACAAAATAAAATTAGCCGTTATTAAATGTGACCTCAAAAAGAGGGAATGTACCACGCTGTCTTTATGCATATAGAGTCAGGTAGTTTCAATGTAACTGCTTCAAGTAGGTGCTTTTGGTTTTTGGACATTTCCATTTCTTGCAGAGTACTTCACGTAAAGTGATAGGCAATAAACTGGTTAAAAATATTACTGTAAAGAATTTCAAAAGGGTGAAATAGTCTAAACAAATTCATAATGACTGAATAGATTTTAGGCATAAGTGGCAGGTGAAATTCGATAGATTTGACATGTACTAATTGCCTCCAGCACTAGCTATTGCTGACTAACCAGTTAGTAAAGACATATACTAATGTCAAATCTGCAAATACAAGCTATATTAAAATCCTTGAATTTATTTATGTTCACGAACTCTTCTTTTCCCCTGCACACTGAGCCAATTTACTTCCAATGCCTTTATCATGGAATTGTCAGGTTTTGATGAGACTACTGCTCTTTCAGGCTCATATTTTTTTTTTTCATCAGATAATTCAGTGTTGTTTTTTTCCTGTCTCCCAAAACAGAGAAATGATAAAGTTAGTGATGAACTATAATGTTAACAGTGAATGAGAGATAAGGCAGAACATTTTGAAAATGCTGGAAATGATATTTTTGAAAAAGTATTTTAGAGGAAATGGCAAGCAAAGAAATTAGTCGGGCGTGGTCTTTATTTCCAGCTCTGTCAGAAGCTTTAGTAAATTTTTTAACCTTTTTGCCTGTCTTTGTTTCCACATCGGTAAAATGGCATGACAACGGTGTACAGGAAAGCTAAGCTAAGTCAAGGCTTCAAAGTGTTTAGAGACCTGTGGAGTTCTCAGATGGAAACAATTGCAACTTACTTCAGCATGAAAATTTACCTTATTTAAATTACTTGATTACCATGCTAATTAATTTTTTTTATCTAGAGCATAAGGCACAGTATTGGATTCCTCACATGTATCAGAATGATATCTTATTGAAAAATGGTGGAAAAGAGAGAAATTGATCTCATTCTCATGTCATATGAGAGAGACCAATTTGATAATCAGTTTTGTTTATTCCAGCTCTGAAATAGTTTTGAATTTCTGCTAGGAATGTGCAAGGACAATAATTCTCAGGCATTATCTAAAGAAAAGAAATGATCATAGCTTTTTCAAATAAGGCAAAATCTGAAAATAGTGATTACTTGAACTCAAAAAGTGTATTGGGAAACCCCTGAGCTCAACTAGATTGCACAGGTTTTTTGACGGATAGTCTGTCCCTTCCTGGCCATCCTACCTATTTGATTTTGGAAATGCTTTTAGAGTTCCCCAGAAGTCCTGTTTTTTGGCGGAGTAGAGAACTGAAATTCTTTGGAGGTACTGTTGTTGAGATGGTTGAAATTAAGTGTTTGGCTTTGAAATTTGAAACTGTTTTAATTTCATATTAGAGTGTGAGGTGGAAAGTGAATATCCTTCAATAGAACTGTCTTCAAGTAACTGTTTTATTGAAAAGGAACTTTATGTTTTAAAATATCCATCCTATTAAAACTGAGCATACTATTGTTTTTATTTACTCTGGATTAGAACATTAATTGTCCCATGGTGAAATAAGAGCCAGTCTGTGCAAATGAAACAAACAGCTAAAAATAAGTGAATAATGAATTAATGAGATGCATGTTACTTGCTAAACAGTCTCTAAGGGTTTATTGCCTTAGTAAAAAGAAAATGAAATGCTGTGTGTATATTCCTGGTGATGATGTGGAAAATCAGCCAGTAGGAAGATACTGTCTTTGCCATGAGTAACCTCCCAGGAAACAAATACAAAGGAGAAAACCTGGAGCCAAATCGGTTTTTCATCTAGGAAAAAATACTAAAAGTATCAGGATTAACTTTCTTATAATTAACTGATAAGCTTTTATTGCGTTAGGCAAATACTGTATATTTGAAAATTTTATCCCTAACATATGGTTTCTTATAGCTTCTAATTTTGCTACGCTAAGAAATACAGATCTGTAAAGCAGGCAAAAGGATGAAGTTATTTGAGATACAGATGGAAACTCTTTCAAAGTTTCTTTTCAAGTCTGCAAGAACCTGAGGCACCTGATTGCAAGGTGTAATATATGAGAGAGGAGTAAGCAACCTTTCAGAGCGCGGGCCTTCTGAACACAAAATCTTCATGTAGATTTCAAGAAGACGTAGTAACCAAATTGGTTACACCTTTTGATAATCTGCCTTTATACAAAAGAGGAAGGCTCCTCCATCCCTGGCAGTAACTTTGAATGAGTTTTAGGCTATATGATCCAAACCCCTTACAAAGTATAGAATAGGAATGAATCAGTACAGTGAATTGGCCCAGCCTCATGGCGATAAGCAGATTGTGCCAATCTTTTTATTTTTAAATGAGAAAAAAAGATGTAACTTTGAATGTCAGATGTAGGGGTTTCAGCCAGTAATCTCAGTCCTTCACGAAACATTCTTACATGAGTATAGTTTACTATATCTCAACATTGTCAACTCTTAAAGGGAAAAAAATGATCAAGTGTATCTGAGGCTTTTCCCTAGCCATTTATTTTATTAACATCTTACATGCTTTGCGTGTTGATTCTTACAGTTTTTGCATTGCAATTTCAAAAGCTATTTCAGTATACTGGCCAGATAAAGCAAGTGATTAATAGATGCAAAAAGCTGTCTTATCAGAGCTAAGTTGCTCACTGCAACTAAGACATAATCAAATAATGATTCGCAGTGTAAGTTATAGGCTAAAGATGGTGTTTGTGTAGCTCTCTGGCTTAATAAATGTGCAATATTTCATTGTCTGCGTTCCTTCAACTCTTAGAACTGTGGACATTTGTTTAATTTATGTAGAAAATAGTTGGACTAAATGATTTACTTTCCTCTTGCATCTTTAAAGCTAACTGTGCAAAAGAGGGAAATGTCTTAAAAGTTTATACTGGAAGAATTTGATTACCGTAAACCCCTGCATTAAAAATGTTTATTTCTGTCCTGTTTAGTAGAGACTTGAAAATCATGGACGTTTAATTTGGAGAAGAATCAAAACAAGTTAACTTCAAGTTGGCTTTTCAAAATGGGAATTTGAAAAGCTGTAGTTCCTGGAAAAAAAAAAAAAGAGTATTATTTGCACATAAAGATCTTTGTCTGACCAGAACGGTTTCTATTAGCTAGTAATATATGGTTTCTTATACTGGATTTCTTTTGAAAACAATTACTTCAGGGGAAAATCATGCAAGTTAAAATGCTTTGTAGAGACCTTTAGAATTATAGTTCTGAAGTGTACATGAAACCACACTGATTTTATATTGTGCTGCACTGAACTGTAGAAGACTATCCAGGCAGAAAGATTTGAAACACTATATGCACCAGCTAGTATGAATATGCACGGAAAGTTAGCTGAGTGATAATGTAAACTCATAGGCAGTTGCCTATAGCCACATTTTTTGATGTATCTCTAGAGAAATTCAGAAGTAATCCATCAGGGGAAGATTTTGAGCCTTCTCATTTTTTATTTTTTTTTTTGCTTTTTTTCCCCCACTGTTTAAACACCAAAATTTGAGAGGCAGGTATCTGGGTGACAGCTGTTGAAAATAGAATGCAAAAATTTATTATGAATGGGAGTGGGATTATTCTTAGCAATTTATGTCAGGTTTGTAAAACATCTTTCTCCCACTCATCCAGAACTATAACAGATTCACACTGAGCTTGAAAGACAAGTGCACTTTCAATTATCTATCTTTGTTTTTGTTCCTAATGGATTGAACAACACCGTGACCCTAACTCAATAAACAGGGGAATTGCCTGTGCTGGAGAACCAGTGATTTCACTGTGTTTCTATTAACTATTAAACCTGTAAAACCTTTCAGAAAGGACTTCCCCGAGAAAGTCCTCTGCTTACATTGAGTAGGGTCCCAATGGAGACCCATACAGGACCTGATTTAGTTGTGCTTAAACAGTAGGCCAAGCATGAACAGGCTTAGTATTAGAGTCTGTACTTAAGTGGAAAACAGCATTTAATCAGGTAGCCGGAAGTCTGAAGAACCTTACTGATTTTAGTCATGCTTCCTAGAAAACAAAATAAGCTGACTTTTGTCTGTAAGACCTTTTGATAGTTCATGTTTTACCCTCATTTCAACTTCCAGGAACTATCCCTGAAGCTCTACACTTGTTTATTTGGCAGAAGCAGGTATGTTCGTTGGAATATCACTTATCTAAACCTCTTGTAAATCTCTTCGTGATAGGGGTAGTGTGTTTTAATGATGATGATGCACATACACGCAGGTAGAAACATAATTTAGAAAAGCTGAAATTTCTCTTGTAGATTTTTAACTCCTCATTTCTCGTTTTACATGGCTTGTGGCTGGGGACTATGCAAAACTGCTTCCTGGAGTGATATAAATTGTCTAACATTCTGCGTGCGGGTCACTGGTATGTGTTAGTCTCTGTACATTGGCGGTTGCAATGCCAATCCCAGCCAGAAATATGAGAGTGACAGGGTAGTACAGATTTAGCATAAAGGTGGTGGAAATGGCCAATGAGTATACCATTCTTTTTGTCTAGCCTAATCCATCTGAACATTATTTGTCTGCATTTAGCTAGTGTCTGCACTCTTGTTGTAATTAGTGGAAGGAGTTACCGTAGGATAAGACAGATCAGTCTCCTGAGATGCTCATCTCTCTCCATAGACTATAGAAGAGTAATTCTACTTTTGGTTTCTCACCCAGCATATTCCTTTCCTGAAGTTAAGAATGGTGTTCAGCAAAAGTATTTGTGTTTGTCCTAACTTCCTGAACCAGATCTATATTCAAACAGCCAAGGGGATATATTAGCCCTACCTGGATTTATACTGTGAAAAATGTAAACATAGCGTATCTGCTTCCCTATTTTTGTTCTGATTTGAGCTCGGTTATTCTGGTACTTCAGGCTCTTTGACCCAGATCCATCCTGTCCCCCAGTGTACCCCTACCTGCAGGCCTATCCAGGCTAGAAGGTCAGTCACTCTGGTGTGTGAACGACTCCTGGAAGAACTTGACATGTTTTCCAGCTGAGGTGTAGAGTCTGTTCTTTCAAAATGAAGCCTATCCGCAGCAAGTAGGCTTTTTCCAGTTGCTTCTCAGCTGCCTGTTCTCCACACTAGTTGTCTGCGGGTCATTCCAGCCTCTGCTAACCCCCTTCGTCTTTGTTTAACACTATTTATTTGCTCTCTTCTCCTCTTGTAACTACATTGTTTACATAATGTACATTACAAATATTTTACAGATAATGGATGCTCCTAAGGTAACTGTAATGCTACTGCACTTCCTGGTACTGCAAAAAAACTACCAAAATCCTTGATTTTATTTGCTTTTATTGCCTTTTCTTGGATCAAGAGCCTTTCAGCAGGTTTACTTTTTTTTTTCTTTTTTTTTCCTCTTGGTGAGAACAAGAAACTCTTTTAAAATATATGAACATTAGGATCCTGGAGAAGCTGAAGTTACTGCAGCAGAGGAAAGAAGGGGTTTTGCATGCTGGGAGTATGATAATTACACTGTGGGGAAGATTTAAATAATTCTTCCTGGTGAGCTGGGTGGATGCCTCAGGCTATGTCAAGGCTGAACAATTTCTGCCTGAAGAAATCCTGGATCTGCCACATCCTCCCAGGACTCCCAGCTTTGCATGCCTGGCTTTCCTTCCTGGGGAAACCTTCTGGAGGAGGGAAGAGAGGGAAGTGTTGTGTATCCGAGTCATGACCACAGCACAGTTTCAGGACAAGTCAAAACAAATTCCTGGACCCATGAGCTCAGGAAAAACTCCCATCTCCAAGTTCAGCCACAGCTTTAATATGCAGGAGCCTTTTAATCAGGTGGAGAGGAATTCTTCTTTAATACACTATTAATCCTATAAACCAAACTAGATTATTTTTTTCTTCTGAAAAAAGTTTTAATTAGGATTTACTTTTATGAAACTTTTCTGAGGACTGATATTTAGCTGAACTGCAGTCTACTGAGAAAGGGGACAATTGAGTGCTCTCTTGAAGTCCCTTAAGCAAAAGTTAATTGTCTACACTTGATAAGGACAATAGGTGCTGGAGGGGAGATGCTGCCTGCAACCCTTATGGTAACAAACCTAAGATTGACTAGAACACAAGGAAGGTAACCCTTGGCTAAAGTTAGACTCAAAGTGAGAATCTGCCTGTGAGAATTGGAGCTTACAGCAAAAACACACGATGGTTGGGGATTTCTGCTAGCTAGAAAATCTTCCTAATAAGAAAACAAGGACTGGCAGGATAGCGCTACTTTTAGCAGGAATTCTGCTCCAAGGCTTGGACTTGGGCTATACGTGGAAGCTGTGACTTTCACTCTCTTTCTGTAGATTTTATTTTATTGAGCTGTAAATGTTACGTATGAATAACTATTTTAATGTTTCTGAGGCTGCCTACCATGCCAAATATTTAGTTCACCCTCAGATAAGGCTATAGACTATGTAAATTCCACAACACGGATTTATCACATCTAAATATCTAAACATTGATACTGAATTGAGAAGACCTGTTAAAAAGGTATGAATGCAGGCTTTATTATTTGCATTTCAGCTGCTTTTTTTCCTAAAACAACACTTAAAAGACAAATTTCGAGGAATTATTTCATTGAGGATTTATTAGCATCTATGTCCTTCTCTCTGCAGGCTTATCCAGTCTCGTGCCTTTTGAAAAATAATCAGCATTTTGGAGTAGAGTGTGAGTGCAAAAACAAGTACCAGTCAGAGGGCCTAAAAAGATGCAGGAATTGATGCAGCAGAAATATATATATAATTAATTTGGGAAGATACTTCAATGACAGTTTTACTCACAGCCTGTGAAAATGTCTGCTTTGGCTGTGTCGATGTTCCTGGTAGGAGGCATTAACAACATGAGGTTTCCATGGCCAACTGTTCTTTGGCCAGGGAGTTGAAAAATCACTAAGAAAATAAACAGGGTCTGAGTAACCTTATCTGAGTTTAGCGGCAATGTTTCTACTCCCTAGGCAAAATCCTGCAGGAATTAGCAAATAATTTCCTCCCCTCACCTCAGTCTAACACATGTGCTGTGGAAAAAGACAGGGCCATGAGCATTTCCATGTGTTAACAAGTATTTTCTGTTTCTTTTTGACAGAGCCATGCAGTTTATCCAACAAGAAACTAAGTTGGGTCTCTGACCTCCCACGTATATTTCCCCTCTTCAGTATGGCATAAGAGAGCAATAACTGACCTTCAGTCAATTATTTGCAGACTAATAAATGAATGTGGAAACCATTCCATGCTTACCTATTGATTTTGAGCGTTTCACCGTGAATTGTAATGCATAATGTCTGCATGTGTTCCTGTCTGCATTGGTCACGCGAAATGAATAAAGTTAAAAGTTTCAGTAAATTAATTCTTCAAACTGGTACTTTATTAAAATGTCTGTTGAATATTTTTTTTTTCTTTAAAGTCACATGAAGGAGAGACGCTTCCAGACAAAAGCTGGTTACTTCATGGGCTTTGGAGAAGTTCAGGATCAGCACTGAAGTTTATGGCACAGGACCCATGGCAAGTGAGGACTCGCAGAAAATTCACAAAAAAGCAAAAAAAAAAAAAAGTTGTAACCTTAGAGTAAAAATTGCACATGAGCGTCTCTTAGCAACACAGTCCATAAAAGTAAGGAAGCTAATGTTAATATCAGCACCCCAAGTGCCTATCACTCAGACGTCATGGCTGTATAGAGTAGTCCCGAGGGCAAATTAAAAGGCAAAATAGTTCCTGTCTTTATTACTTGGTGGCAGGAGAGTTGTGGAATTGCCCTCATTGTTGCGTTGGTTTGGTCCTGTCTGGAACACAGCAAGCCCCAGAAGGTCCATCTACTTGAAAATGAAAGGAAATGCTAATGCATCTGGTTTCTTTATCATCCATAGAATCCTCAGTTCCTTCTAGTAGGTACATTGCCTGGTGGCTACTGGTATTTGTATTGCATTTTCCTTTGAGGAGACAGAGAAGAACCTCTGCAGCTGATGAAGTTAAACCACCCTGGACCTAGATCACGCTTTGCCCTTTCCAGTGTTTCTGTGGGTGTGAGTTTTTCCCCTGAAGCCACTTCCAATTTATTCCTTCACGTCTCCTTCTTTTTGCACTTGTCTTTATGTACCTTTCACAAACACAAGACAACGTCTCCAGCAAAGCTTCCCACTTTTCCCAGCTTTTCTCTGTAGAACTGAGCACATCAAACAGTTTACGTGTTCCAGGACCATTATCTCATGCCCATCTGGGCTGCAATAGCTGAAGAAAATCTTCACTTTGGGCTGAGATGCCATGCCTCTAAGAATGCTTATTTGTCTCCGCTGTCTATGAAGGGAACCTAGATTTAGATGCCTACGGTACAGGCATCTACGTTTTATCGTTAATGCCTGCATAATGCTGCATATGCTAGTTGTCTTCTTTTGGGCTTCCATATAAATTAGCCCAATGATCCAAAGAAACTGGGGTATCAGCCATAAGAATAAAGGGTTAGAGTAGTTTTTCTGGATTTACTGTTCTAGTATCATTTGATTGGTGAGGTCTGACGGTGAAAAGGAAGTAACTGCTTGGCAGGACCTGTTGGTTAAATGCTCGTGTAAATGAGTTCTAGGAATTGGTTTCAGAATGAGCACAGAGAACCCAAATTATCATTTTTGTGTGTGTTAGCTGATTGAAACTGCAGGGAACGTTGTCCTTATCAATGAGTGAATGCTTGTGTGTGTGTATGTATATGCAAAAATCTATATAATACATATATTTAGAACACATAACTCATAATACTTTCATATATATTTTTTCATGTACGTATCTTTTAGAGGGAGAATCAACTACTGTGTAACTGTTTTATTTTCACATAATGCATGCAATCTACTGCCATTCTGCGTGACTAATAAATATTATGTACCTTTTAAGCATACAGCTACAGGGCTTAACAGATTAATTGCTGTAATGTAAAATGACTCCGCTGTCCCTGAAGATCATGCTCTGTCAAAATTGCAACTAATTAAGGCTCGTTGGCTATCCAAGTTGATGCAAGTAGGAATAACTATACACAAAGCTATATTTTTATAATGGATAAATTAAATAGCCTTTTCACTAAGCTTATTCAGAAATTTCTTACATGCTTTCATCAAATAGATAGTTGTATTCTTCATCTAAAATTTTGAAGCAATTAAGCCGTTACTGATTTCTTGGATTCAAATTATGTTCGAAACTCTCTGGGGCAGGGAGTTGTCGCTTCAATGTTTGCGAAATTCTGCTCTCATTGCAATTGAAGGCTTTGTTACTACTACAATTGAGTTAATAGCAGAAGATCGGAAACCTTTAATTGCATATATTTAGGATGTGCATTAAATAATGTATGGAGGGTTCAACTGTGTTTCTTCTGAATATGACAAATACTATCAGCGCTTTCTCAAAAATTGTCAGTTTCCTCTTTTTACTTCCACAGGTACTTCACTGACATGACATGTTAATTTGCATCTTCCTGTGTGATAGAAGGGGTTTAAAAACTGTAAGATTCATACATTTGCTTGTTTCTGAAGAAACGTCACTTTCATGCAGGCTTATTTTTCTTCCTTGTGTGAAACATTTCATAGTTATTAGGGAAATAGAAAACCCTTTTAAATGCAAGGAGAGTATATAATAAAAAAACCCAACCAACCAAAATGACTTAAAGTCTAGAAATCATTTAGGTAATGATCTACGTTTACATGTCTTTGTATTTGAATGAGTCCTCGTAGTTATGAAAAGAATTTGATGTTTAGATAGTTGAATAGTAGGTTCTGAAGTCTTCCGTACTGAGTCGGTGGCAATTCATAACTGTATTTAGAGGAACTGATAACTGCAGTATTTATGTGTATTTACAAGTCCTTATTGTCTGCTTAGCAGCAGTCAAATAGCAAAATGAACAGATGTTTATCCCAAGCTTCTTAAAAAGAGCTCAAGAAGAGGAGGAAATGACTTATTAAGCCCGACTAATGCTGTGTAAACTACCTCTCTCTTCAGCATAGATTCACATTTGCACGGTGAGGTGACGTGGTTCTTGTTAGGAATAAATATGCAAACCCGTTCCTTATTGCATCCTGGCTGTGGTACATTTACAGTGCTGGCCCTTGGCATAATCTCGGCGGTGTATGCCTGGTTTGGAGAGCTGCATGCATCTCTCTTATTTTCAGGCTTCCAGGTAACCTTTTCAGGTTATTTGGGGATATGGAAGGGGGAGGCAAAACTGGCTCCAGACTGATTGCTGTGGGGCTGCAGAGCGTCAGGAACCTTGCAGAAATGAATTGCTGCTGGTCTCAGCAACTCACACATTTTTTAAGGGACTCGGGGAAGGTTTTCCCACCCTCTTCAGCTCGGCCTCTACGGTCCAGGAGGCAAGGTGACTTTTGGGGACTGAGTCTCCTGACACATACCCCAGTCATTCTCTCCGGCTGGGTGACTTTTCCCAGCTGCTGATGCAGGCCTGTGATTAAAAGGCATTAGCTCAGAACGTATAGTTTGTTCTAGAGGTTTGTCTAATGCAATTTGTATAATGCATAATCATCCCTGTCTCGCTTATCTAATACGGGTGGAAAATAACTCAGGTTATGAAATTTGCAAGAGAGGCTTGTGACCGCAACATTTTGAAAATAAAAATGCTTGATGATTGTTTATGCTTTTGTTCTCCTTTATGCAAATTGGCTGATGATAAATGAATGCAGTATTTTTTTCTGTAGGCAAACTGAAAACATACAAGACATGAAATCCTCTACCCTGCGTAACTCTAGCTCCTCAGTAAACCTGGATGAATGTTTATAACTTTGGTTTCTTTTCTGCAGTTTTAGCGTGGAGAATGGCAGTAATTGTTACTGCTGAAATAAATCTGTCACTACCTAGTCATACCGCGTCAAATATACTGTTAAAGTTATGTTAGAACTACTGTGGATGTGGGTGCTTAGGTAGAAATTCCCCCCTCTACCTTTCAGTACATTTCACATCCAAGGAGCTCTGTCTCTGCACTGCCTCTCTGAATAATGCCACGACAGTGTCTTCCTCGGTTTGCTGGGTTTCTTCTGCCTTTATATTTTCTGGTACATCCCACCTCCTCCCTTGCTGAACAAGCCTTTAAATTCTGGGAAGTGCTGGGAATCAGGAAGCTCTCCAGCTCCCATGTGGCTAAGCTATGCTACGTGCTGTGGTGCGTGCCTCCTGCGCTCGCTGTGTGGCACTTGGACTGTAACTTCTGTGCCTGTCTGTCTCACTTCACAGAGCGGTGCTCTTGCTTCTGTCCTTTGATGTGGACACAAGCTTACCACCTGCAGGGTCTTTCACCAGATTTGCTGTTGCCTGTTGATCAAGGACTCCCTTGGTGACAATTTTTGATGCTGTCAAGCAAACAACAGCAACGGTGTGCTTGTATCTCTGGGACAATATAGGTAGATCATCAACAGGAATGCCAAACGCATCCTGTTTAAAAAAGCTGTGTTGTATCAAGTATTGACCATTTTTATCCATCTAGAGTAACAACTGGGTTGAAATGTGGTCAATGTTATGTCATTTTATAAAGAGTCTGTGTATAATTTCTGTCCTCACTTCCCTTGACAGTAACAAGAAAATCAGTGAAAATAAAGCTGGTTAATGCATTTGTCATGTATGCTATTCGGTGCTACTGATCGATGTGTATCATACAGATGCACTTTAACTGGCTGCGCTGAGATCAACTTCATCTTCTTGCAAACTGTTCTGTTCCACCCATGATGGTCTCCCATCTCATTTTTATGTAATAGGTGGTCTTGCTTCCTAATGTTTATGTTAATTTGTCCAAAACCTCACCAGGCCATAGTTGAAGCTCCCTGATCTTCAAAATCTTTTAAGAACTTGCACTTGTTCAAATTTTCAGTAAATCTAGCATGAGAAATAAGATTGTGTCATTAAGGGCTTTGGTGACGGGCAGAACACAAGAAGATGAAAGGGAGGGTGGACTGACTGTTGAAGTCCCACGGTAACGGGAACAGTTAGGATCCTTTTCAGGAGCACTGCCTTTGCCTTTGGAAGGTTTCTGATTTCTTAAGCTTTAACAGTACTGGAGATAAACACAATAGCCATTCAACTGTCAGGCCACTGGATGAGGCAGCGTTGTTTCATACTCCACTTGCTCCTGTGCACTGGATAAAACTCATACTGCAGATGGTGTTGCTGAATCTTTGGCAAAGTTCTGACTAACCATCCTCTTCCAGAAGTAATTCTTACAGGGAAAGGCCCATGATGCCACTAGTCGCTTATGTTGTCTGTTTTTCAGTTCCTTATCTGGTAGATACTGATTCCTCTGAACTTTCCAGGGAAGTTGTGGTAGAAGATGTGGGAAAAGAAGAGGTAAAAGGAGATAGATAGTAAGAAGAGCGTAGTCTTGTGAGGAGAAGAAAATAGTAGCTTTGTGACTACTATCTCTGGATGCATTATCTATACATTTGACTGTTTTGAAATAATATAAAGGGTATAGAGAAGCAAACCAATCACATTGCAAAAGCTGGACAATACAGAGACAGAAGGTTATACGAGATAACATCTACAGGAAGAAACAAGAAAAGCCATCAATCAGTTTCTGAATTAGCAATGTATTTTTCAGATCAAAATACTGATACTTTCATTAGAATCTAAGCGTTTTTTCTGCTTACTTGTGTGTGAATGTAAGTTAGAAGCAAAGTATTTTTAAACACCTTCCTCCAATTTTTCAACTACTGAGAAAGATCCTGTATTTCTTTTAAAGGACTATTTAAGTTATTTTCAAATGACAAGAGATAGAGTAGGGGAAAGAAGCTATAGCTATTTTTCCACTGAGGTTTTGGTAATTCTATTGAAGAAATCAGGCGGTGACACATGGAAAGGGAGCCCTGTATACAAATAAATCATTCTTGACATATCCCTTGGGCAGTTGGATTTCTTATGCTATGCAGTGCACTGGGATGTACTATTATTATTTCCCATGTGATTATATGTGTGCATATGCTGTCACTTTCCATTGCTGGAATAAGCTGTTTGAGCTGGATTGTTTCTGTGTTTAAATCTTCCCTCTTTATTCATCAAGGAAAAGTTGTTTTGATGCAAATTAAGGCCTTACTGAATTTGATTAGCAAGGAAAAATATAGTCTTTCTTTCTTCTGTCCCATCTCCAGTTGTACAGCTAAGGGAAGTCAACAACCTCTAAAGTGATACTGTAGATGCTGGGAAGTGGTATGAAGTAAAGTGGAAAAGGTGCCGCTTTAGCTGACCATTTCCAATTTGAAGGCTTCCAATTTGAATGTGTTGAGTGCTGGCAGCTAGCACTGAAACCCAAAGGAGCTGTGTGAGTGCTCATTCTCTCTCCACATCTAGACCTAAGGAAAGATGCCTTGCATGATGCACTGGGAAGATAACT
Organism: Rissa tridactyla; assembly: GCF_028500815.1. Lineage (NCBI taxonomy): Eukaryota > Metazoa > Chordata > Aves > Charadriiformes > Laridae > Rissa > Rissa tridactyla. Next base: position 177,959,160 of record NC_071466.1, read on the forward strand.
GTCTTTTGTAAATCACCACGTGATGCCCTGTGTGATTTTCAGAGAGGTTTAGTTTGTGGCTTTCTGTCCTTCCATCTATGCCACTTAGAGCCTGGCAGTATGATGGTGGTGGTGCTTTCACTGTACTAAATCAGGACTAAGACCTCTGTGACTCTTGATCAAAATCATATGTGGTTCATCCTGGAGAGAAGAGTCTGATTACATTTGTTTGTTCATGCACCCTCCTCTCTCGTATCACTTTTGACAGTCATCATTTCTCACTGGCTGTAGGTGCTTGTTGTAGGGGCAAACAGTGTTTAGCATCTCTTGTCAGTACACAGAAAGTAACGTGCTCAATATTTTGCACAGGGAGTACTAATAATTCTATGGCAGATTGATTATTCCAGTAAACATTACCGAAATATGACTGTTTGTTTTTCTGTTGTTCACTGGGTGTTTCAGGATGTGCGTTGCTGTGGAAAGCCGTAGGGATTGTGCAGGTTGGCTGCAGTGAGAAAGGGGCAGGCTCCCCATGCAGCGACTCCTGGTGGCCCCGAGGCTTGCTGTATTATTTGCCACCCCTGACCGCTAAGGTGTGGGGTGGTGTCGTGGTTTTGAGAGGAGATTTCATCACCCAAATTCAGACATTTCATTAACCAACCACAGCCAAGGTTTTATCAGACAAAGCCATAGGTGTGATACCGGCCTGCTTTGTCACGAACCAGTCATTTCCCCTCCTGCGTTGCTGCTTTTGCTGTTTTGCCACAAAGCCTTGTGCAACCGTGCTGTGAATTGGATTTGGAAATGGATGACTTCAAAAGCATGTGAGCTAGGAAAATTTAAGCCAGAACTGCAGTGCTTCTTATGAAAGCACAGCCAAATTCAGAGAATAGTCTCCTGAGGAACCTTATGTAGTAAGTGAAGAGAGTGGTTCCTTGATAGTGCTCCTTTCGCAACAGAGGGAACTGGCTGGAAGTTGACTGGTGTTAACGTACCTTGTAGAATGACATTTTTGGAGGAGGCCTAACTCTGAATTGCCCTTCTTTGTAGATTTAAATATGGATTTTGTTTTAACAAGTCTTCCTATGCTCACAGAGTATGTAGGGTCATGTATTTTGTGCAAACCAAGTTATTATCAATGGCACAAATGCAAATTGGATTTTTTTTCTTGCAGTTACCCATTTTACATTCACTGGTGCCTGCTCTCTTTGTGCTTTATGAGAGGCTTATGAGAGGAAGTACTGCGGCTTAGAGCTATTTTGTGTTTCTCCTTTAGCAGCTCCCCATGCCTGAGACTTCTGAGATTTTCCTCTTCCCTTGGCACTTGTAATGGCTTTTTCTATCCACAATTAATAGTCACTGTGCTTTGGCTGCAGCTGCTTCGGAATTTCCTCACTGAGCCGGAGCTTTGGGCAGAGGAGCAGTGAGAAGCCGCAGCCTGAGGGGTTGCCTTCAAAACGCACCTAGCGCTTGACTGGTGTACTTCAATCGAGTTTACTTCAAAGTATCTCTGGCTGTTTCTAGCTGTGCGGGCGGTGTTAGTTATCCTGCTGTCAGATGTGCAGGCTGGATCCGACCCGTTCAAAACTCAGAAGGTTATTTCAGCCTTCTATTATTAAAGTGTTTAAAAATAAACCGTGGCTCTGAGCCGCTGTCCAAGGTGAGGGGATGGTGACGACGCCTTTCCCTGATGGAAGCACAGCGGAGAGCCCACGGATTCAGCTCTTCCCACGTTGTCAGAAGTGGGTGAAGAAAACTGAGTGGTTTCCTGTCTCTTTTCTTCCCCATAATCAATTATCAGACTTTTTGACATATTATGACATCAGTTGCTAGGAGGGAAGACTGCTTTTGACTGTATGCATTGCAGAGGGTACGTAGGATCTCCCTAGTAGGTGAAATTATGGGTCCATCCTGGTCAACGTTCATCAGTAACTTCAAATCAGACAGTAACATTTCTTCTGTCTTTCCTTTCTCTTAACCTTGGGATCTGTCCTAATATAGTAGAGGCAGAGAGAGAAAACTGTTTCACATAGAAAAGGTAACTGATTTAGGATTACAAGTATACCAGAACATATATGACAATTTTTCTTGGAAGTGCAGAATATGCATATACACATGTCTATGTACATATTGGTGATTTGAAATGATTTAGGATATGACGGTGTACATGCGGTCACTTCAAATGCATGTTATAGAATGTTCTACAGAGAGGATATGAGGAAAGAATAGAGGCATACCAGCACTTCTGAATGCTCACAATGGTATGCTGTGTTCCTGTTTTAACCCCTGTGGTTTTGTGTGTATCGATGCATTAACAAACAATTTAGAAGAAATTATTCAACTTTAAATATAATTCTACCAAATCCTTCTAAACAAAAAGGTGATTTTATTTTATGTCTAGCCTCAAACATGAGTCTTAAGGTGCATTATAGAAATGTATGTTTTGTATAACTCATTATTTCATTATTTCATAGTTTTATTATTTCATAATGAGTATCTCAGTGAGTCAACTGAAGTATGAAATTATGAAAAGCAACCAATGCAATACCAAAAAGAAAATGCACAATCAAAGCAAGTATTTAAACTTCTTCCTTTATTCTTTGTTTATATGGCAAATGGAGCAATAGATAAGTGATATATCCATAAAAGAGTCAAGTAGGATTGAAATCGTGTAAACACCATCTGTTGTCATTTGAAGCTCTCTCTAAATGGTATCTTGTATGTAACCTTCATAGTCAATGGCAGAAACATTTCCTTGCCTCCTTTTGATTTTTCTTTTTCATTTATGTTGTTCATCTAACTTCTTCAGTTTCAGTCCCTTACTGAAATGTATGTTCCCAGAACGGTGACTTCTCTGTCTCCGTGGTCTGTGTAAGGGATTCTGGTTACTGTCATGGTATCGTGCCCATGTCATGTCTATGCTGTAAAGCATCCAATGTGGAGTATAAACCTTACTGCTGAATTATAGTACTCAACTCAACCAATCTGAGGGCCAGACGGTAGCACGTCATGGGTATTCGTGTAGGCATTTTATGGGCTGAAGTGTGCCCCACGTCCTGTGTACTTTTTTCATGGGACATGCTTTTCACTCCCCGTGCCTCCAGACTGCTCATTGCTTGAACTTTCTAAGTGACAGTCACTCATGGATGGCTTGTCCTGTTAGTTAGATGTTACTGCTCCATGAGAGTGCCCCTTTTGCTGCAATTTTCCTTGTTCCTGGTTTTTCTGACCTTCTTTTACTCTTTGCAGCTCCCCGACCTACCAACCGTCCCTGTTTCATTGAGAAGACCTGCAAGGAGAGCATGGTTCTGGAGAGGACTGTGTAAAAACCAGGGATTTGCTGAATGTCAGGGGAACAGTTACTTTTCCCTCCCCTCCCTCCCCGCCCCGTATTTTAAGAAGGAGGTGCCTGAAGGTCAGGAGAAATAGCCTGTCTGACAACAAATAAATTTGCCCTTTTGCTCTGCAGAGGTGAAAAGGACTGAGGAGGTTCAGGGGGCTCTTTCTCTTGATCATCTTCTTAGCTTTGAACAGTGGAGTACAGAGACTCCTCAGCCCTCTTATTGAGTGGTGGCAGATGAAACAAGGGAAGGAATGCTGGTTTAGCATTACGTGATGAGTGTAAGAGGTGTAATGGATTTCTTCCTTTCCATTGTCTCCCTGCTGGTTTCGATGGTCAGTCAGTCAGCCACCTTCAACCCCACAAACCCTGAGAAAGGTGGGAATAGGATAGTAAAGGGTCTTAAAATGTAGTAGCTCTTCATGGGAAATGTTAGAGCTGAAAGTTTTTGATCTTCTTAGTTCATTTAGCATGCTCAAAAAGCCTTCTTGGTGTATAGTGTCTCAAAGGACAAGAACATGTTTGGCATATTTTCTGTTCCGCCGAGAGGAAGGCACCTAGCCTTCTAATGTCTATTGATTACTGTTAAATATTTGTTAGCAGGTAGAGACAATCTGTACAAGGGAGGTAAAGAAAAGCCTCCCTAGAAAGAGAAAGAAATGTCATGGAATTATGGTAAATCTATGGGAATTTTATTTTAAAGTTAACATGAAAATTAATGCCACTGAACTTATGAACTTTTCAACATCTGAAAGCAAAATTAAAAGTCATACCAACCAATGGTGCACCACTGCACTGCAAAAATATGCTCCCAAAATGAATTTGCTTCGAGTTCTCTACAGCCAGGCAGCATTATTGCGTTGCAAAATAAAAAGCACTGAACAGAAGCACTCTTGCTGTTATCTTCTGCCTGCTTTTTTTCCAATATTATTTCTAAGCACATTTTAGCACCATTAAAGATATAGATAATTAATCCCCATTTGTCACGTGAGGAGCAAGAAATGAAAGCCATAGCAGTTTAACTCACAAGTAAACCTGGCTGTCAAGACTCAGGCTGTTTTTTAACCTTATTATGTGAAGATCAGGGATGAAGGACAAGAAGAGTAAAGGAACTAAATACTTAAAGAATTCTGAGAACTCCCGAGGCATTAGTTCATAAGTCAGACATCCTTTCCCCTTGGGAGGCTTACCGACTGAATTAAATGAGAAAACAGAGTGCTTTCTTCCGTGGTGTACTCATACTTTTGAAACAATAAGAAAAGGACTTCATCAGGTACTGAATTTTGCTTCGATTTTCCTCTTTCAAGGCAAGCAGTATTTATTGTGGTTTTGTTTTGCGTTGCTTTGCTTTTTCTTGGATTGATAACTCCACAGAAAGATGCAGTTTGTGTATGTGTAGAGTAAGGCGGAAAGTATCACAAATCCTTTTTAATTGTATGAAAAACATCTAAATATTAGAGAAGTTAACTAATGCCTTTAAAGGCTGGCAAAAATATATTATTTTTACTCAAATTTTATTATTTGAATTCTCCTAATTCCTAATCGCTAATAATTTCTTAGCTTTGAAGTTTTAAATAGCTATCTACCATACAACGTTGGTTTCTTTTGAACTTTCATTATCGTCATTTTCTTCAATTTGTTCCAGAACAAAAAAGAGACTGTGGAGTCAAAAGGTGCACGTGCCAGGTAACAAGTCAAAATTCTCTTTCGTATGCTGTAAACATAGAGGTATAAATAGATGTAGTTATCAGCAATTCTGAAGGTCAGTATTTTGAAAAATAATTTTTTCAGTCCATAGGGACAATATTTCACCTAATGCCTATACCTGATGGTTATAAATCTGCTCATGTTAGTTTATATTGGTCTGCTATTTCTTACATAGGAAGAGTTCACCAAGCAATACAATAATAATCCATCTATTGCGGGTATATTAAAAAAGTTTTCCATTTGTGTGGGATTTTTTTGCCATTGTTAGTTCCATATAAAGTCCTACTTAACTGAAATAAGAAATGCAAAATACATCACAGTTAAATATATCTAGCTTAGGAAAATGTAGCAATGACAGCACATCAAGGAAATCGGAGGTTGATTGTGACTATTATTATTGACTCATTTATCAAATATTGTGAAGGGAAATATTAACATGCTACCTTAGTTGGTCTCAGTGTATCACAAGTATGTGTATATATTTTGAGAACCCTGTTCATAAAAACATTCAAAAGTGTGTTTTTTATGGGACTAGGGTATTGAGCTTTATGTTTTTCTCTGAATGAGTTTTTCTATGAAAACCTGAATAGCTTGGTTTCAGATACAGTAATTGTAATAGCAGCTATGTAGCGCTGTGTATTTTCAAAGAGTTGATATAATGGAGAAAACACAAAGAAGCTCTTTGAAAAGGGGAATATTTTTAGCTTTTTTCTTTTTCCTCATAAAAGTAATTTAATGGTCTATAGGTCCTTTTCTTATGTTTGAATTCAGTGGCATTTTACCTGGAGAACACAGGGGAGGATTAAGCTCTCTTAGTAGCCCAGTAGTCAAAGTGAGGAGTAACCAGATTAAACTGGGTTTGAGTAAACCAGAAAATGTGGTGGCAGTATTAGTCAGTTAGTTAGAGACGTTCTTCTGAAAAGTGACATAAATGACTAGCGAGGAAACTACACCTAGCTGTGGAGCCAGAGCGTGGGAAGGGAGGGAAACTACCACACTGACCTCCTCCAAGTAAACTCATTTGACCACATAAGGTATCTGTTTCTTAATTTTTAAAACATGCAAAGATGAAGAGGTGTGCTGTGATGATTTGCTAATGTTTGCAAAAATTGCAGTGTGGCCCAAGAAGAAAGTTTGTTATGTTGCAGTCACCCTTGCTGGGTGTCTGCAGCGGGTTGTCCCCTCTGAAGCTCCCACTCTCAGCCCTGAGGTCTTCTGAAAGGCTTCACACATGAGTGTGCACATTAAGACACCTTCCACGTTTCTAATGAAGGAATCGTTGCCTGAAAAGCCAGTCTTTCTGTTGGTGAGTCTCTGGGGAGACGTTCAAAACTCATGTTCTCTGAATCATGATGTCTGGTTTTGAACAGTAGCAAGCAAATCCAGGTTTGCCTCCGTTAAATAAAACTGTGCTAGTGTAACGGGAAATATCACCTGTCCCTGGGGTTATAAGCACTCTTTAAAACATACTACATAAAAGATGGTTTTCTCTTAAACTTTTCTTTGCACTGTTTCTCTAGAGGAAAATATTTCTTAATTTGTATTTAAAATACGAGGTTTTGTTCATTACAGTACTTTGTCACTCTAGTACAGAAGTTTGTTTGTAGGTTTTCTATTAACTGATTGTTTTTCTACCCCAGGTTGTATATCTGTGTTTTAAATAGAAAGGAGTAAGCAGCCAGTCATTCAACCAAATAGAGTGTATCTGAAGGTCAAATTAAGATAGCACATTTGTTTCATGACCTGATAAAATTGCAGTGTTATTCTTTTGATAAAAATTTCTTCTGATCCGGCTTAAACGATACATGGGAAAAAATTTATTTTAAAACCTACCCTTATATTACCATTCCCTTTAATGCCTGACTTGGCAAAATCCTTTCTTTTGACATAATTTTACAGCTACAAATGGCCTGAGATGCAACAAACAGAAACTATTCTGTTGTGCTTTGGGTTCTGAGACAAACATTTTAATTTGAAAGTAGAAAAAATGTAATGGACATTCAAGGACATCTAAAGAATGTGATACAGTCTGGTCATAATGAAATATTTCAGGGGGGAAATAATCTCACTTGGGATTTTCTTTTTTTTTTTCAGTGATATTTTAGAATGCTGTAAATGTTCAAAAATTCTAAATTTTCTCTTAAATGTAAAATGTCATATTCAACATTTCAGACTTTCCTCACATGATGTGAATTTTATATCTGTACTTCTCCTCCTCCTCTCCTCAAAATTAGGGTCAATTAAGCCTAACAGATCTAACCAGCATTGCTGTCACTATCAAATCTACTGCCTTATGAAATCAACTCTCTGTGTATGAAGTATCTGCAAGTTGTTTCGATGGTATTAGTATTCTGAGTGCATTAGGTATGAAGATGAGAGGCATCTGCTCAAATGTTGGTGTCCACACAGAAGTTCAGTCTCGCTGGTCTCCTTTCATAATCAGCGCAGGCAAATGCCCACTTTCATGTCCTGTGGTTCAGTTCTAAAGGAGACATCTTTATGGGTCAGATGAGTGCTACCTGAAAATTGCCTGACTCTCTCCAATGACTATAAAAAGAAGCTAGAAGGTAGGAATTCTGTGAGGACATGCTATAAATGTAAGAATGTGACTATTTTCTGGAGCACCAGTCAGCTTGAACAGAACTGAGCCCTTAAAATTCCCCAAATGGGGCTGTTCTGGGTAAGGAGAATATGCTCATCTCCTGATGCCCAGAAAATTATAAAGATAGACTAGGGTGTCAGCTGGTAATTTTGGGCACCCCCAAGCTCTGGTGACATATGAGGCGGCTTTTTTTGACCATGTTTTTGGTGGGTTTGGGGACTGTCACATGTGGTGTTTAAGACCTCTGAATTTGGCCTCGTGAACCTGGGAACCAAAAAAAAGTGGAGTCTTCTAGCTAAGAAGAAATAGAAAATGCAAAGGTACCAGTTCAGAAAAATGAGCAATTTTCACCACAAGCTTATTTCCCACTAACTTTGATGAGATTTTTTTAGTCCTACAATAACAAGATGTAGAAAACATCTTTTAATAAGACCTCTTTGAGATAACGTCCAGCTTGGTCAAGGATTTCGTAACACTTCCCATTCAAAGATGATGTGTGCATGACATTTACATTAAACAGCACATTTTCATAGTATTATACATGGTTTCAACTGCCCTATCTCAGCACTTAAGAAATATACATCAAAGAGTTTTAAATCCTACCAATCCTACCAGCTCTGTTTCCTTCTTTCTACTTAATTAAGTTAATCTTTCAAGGCAGGTTGACACATGTAGTCAATTGGTCACAGGGATTTTTAAGATCATATTTCATATTCTTCTAACAGGATAGTAACTGTGGTGAAATCTAGCTTGGGAAATTTTCTACCTGCACTGACAGTTTCTTCTTATTAAATTCAAAGTGCGTATATACTGATTGATTTCTGATTAAGTCCTTGTCTTCTGGAATGCTCCAGATAATTTATATAGACAGTTTCTTTTGCAGTCAAATATTAAGAGAGAATAATTCACTGTTACGTGCAATTATTAGCAGTAGTAGTGATTTGATCAGTAATATTGCCAGGATTTCAGACACTGGCAACATAAACTGCAATAAAAAGCTATTATAGTTCAGTTTGTTGTAATTTTCCTCACATTTAGCTGCTCTCAGGCATTATTAGTTGAGCTGTGAAATTTATAGTCAGCTAGAGTCACAAACAGCTACCTAGTATGGCGTGAAACCTACTTTTAGTGGCTGCTGGCATCTTGACTGGTGTGCTATTATGCTAAAAAAGTGGTATATAAACAGTTTACTGATGAAGAAAGAATCTTTAATTGGGAGTTTGACCAAGCCAACTAGATATTAAGGATAAGGTCATGTGCAGAAAATTGGTTCACTGACAAATGGCATGATCATCTGCAGAATGAAATCAGGGGCTTTGCATGACTGATTGCCAAAAGCGAGAATGCAGTAGGGGCTACAAGATAAAAGATTTAACGTCATCACAGTAAGATGGTGGTGGGTCAAATGCCACTCCTGACACACCGTTTTGAATCTGGGCTAACTTCTGAAATTGCTGAACCAGCTTGGGTTTCTGTTCCCCATGTTTTTCACTGCCGCAGAGCTATTTCTGCTCAACGCTTTCTGGAGGGCACATAGCTATCTGTGTGTTTATCACCACTTGTTCCTGCATCCCTGTAGGAGAAGCATCCAAGGGAGATGAGCCAGGGGAGGTGGGAGGGATTGTGACTAGGACTGTTTCCTGACCCTTGGCTTGCAGAACCACCATAAGCAAGCCTTCCAGCTGGCACCAGGGGAACAGCTAAGATGAAGGACAGATGTAGGACTGTTATGTTCGGTGGAATTAGTCCAGGCTTGCAGTTACTCAGGTGGCCTGTTGTTGACAATGGCATGGCTGTTGTTGCTATGAGAAACCGACCACACATTGGCAAGAGGGAAAGATCGCAGATTAAATATTTATGTCATGTTTATTTACCTTTTCATTAGGAATGCAAACAAATTAATTGCCTATGGCATGGTCAGGTTAAAGATAAGATGATGTGGTTTTTTATGGTTCCTAGCGAAAATATGGTCTCTCTCTAGATGTATTCTTAAAACGTCCTAAATAGAGGAACTATCATGCTTTGGAAGTTGCAAAGGAGCCAGTAGCAATGTCATATTTTCAGCTATGTATACTTGCCAGGGAGGGATCCTGTCTTCTAAACAGCAGCTCTTTCTCTCTGTCCTTTGTTGCCGAGTGTACAAGAACAATTCCCAAAGCTGTTGCCCTGACAGAAGGAAACACTTGTTTCATTTCATGTTTTCCAGCTATGGTAATTGCGATAAGCTCCTTCCTCACAAATTTTCCGTATTAACTCACCACCTGTGGACATGCCTATGCAATGGAACAAGCCTCTGATCTGATGTATGGGCAGTTAGTGGTCTGAGTCTAAACTACACATCGCATCCTAGTCTTTCTGTGAGAGGTGGGGTAGATGTTATGGAAATCTGTGTTTTGACTGTGGCATGAGTGACTGCCAAAACATGTGAGTGGTATTATGTTAAACTGGTGCTGATGATCCCAGTAAATGTTCTGCCCGTGCCCCATTTTTCCCAAACCAGGCTGTCTACCTGAGGAATCAGGATGCTCCTCCTAGAGGAAGCACCGTAAATAATCATCTGACTGAAGGTCAGCTCTAAGAAAATGAATTACAGTTATTTGTGGTGTTTTTCTAAGCTGCTGTGCTAAGAACAGCTCAGTTTGACTTGAGGGCCAGAGCTCATGGACTGCTGGTGACACCCAGGCTAGTCCGTTTAAAGGTGCACTGCAGCTCCCACTTGTAGACATGTTCCCTCAGGTAGACTGAATCCTATTTTTCTGTTTCATTCCAATATCTAGCCTTGTCCAAATTACATGTCTCGGAGAAATAGGAAATCTGAAGTGCTCTTTCAGTACTGCATCGTGGCAGCAAGCCTCTGAACTAAATCAAACTGCCCTATTTGTAGGTAGCTTATTTGAAAAAAAAAATTAACAGGATGGTGAATTGAAAAAAATGATTAGTTTTTCTGTATCAAGTATGTGAGCCTTCCTTTCCCTCCCTTCTAACCTGGGAATTCCTCCTGTCTCCTCTGTGAGCTAGTTAGCGCACGTACGATAAGCAGCTCTCAAATCTAGCCTGAGGTTTAAAGTAAATTCATGCTGAAGATCAAAATGAAGCTTCTAATCAGATGAATGCCATTAATTCAAAAAATTTCTGCTGGCATTTCATCGACTTGGGTTGCATCTAGGATAAGAATATTATCAGAGGTTGAATAAGGCTGTATTTACTTTTTCTCTTGTACTCAGCTACATTATTTGGTGTAATTATTAGTACTATTCTTAGAAATTAGGAGTCCCTTTATGAAACTCAAGGTTGGAAATAGCAACAACTGTTTTCAGTCTCCTATAGGTCATTCCAGCTGGTAATCTTATAAATGACAGTGCCATAGCCTTAGAGTGCTTTGAGGAGAGCCGGGTAAATTTTATTTTACCAGCCTTCTCCGTTACACCAACCTGTCCACATGTGCCATTTAGCAGAGCACACATCAAATAAATGTACACTCTCATGTACACTGTCGATGTTTTGAACTTCTTTTCAAGCTTACTTCTGAGGTGAGCATGTAAGAGAATATTAATTAATGATTCCAGACCAGCATCTTGCTGCACGTCTGCGTGTCTTACAAGCCTGCACTGGATACATTTGTTGGGCACCTATAAATTACACGAACCTTTCCAGATTTACTGTGAATAAAAGGAAGATCTTAAGGTCCCTGTCACGAGCCAAATCTTGGATCATGTAATAATGGATTTCAGAGTTTGTTTTAGTCTTTCTCCATAAATTTACTACACCGAGTAGCTGCAGAACAATACAGCAGCAGTCTGTGCACATTGAGTGAGCTTACACACACGCGGAGTCAGCATTAGATTACCAAAATCGATGTGTTTGTTCCTGGGTCAGCAAGATTCTGAAACACGTGCCCCATTGAAACCTCTGTGTCGTCACATTGACTTCAAAAGAATCGCACAGTCACTGTCTCCAACGGTCTGACATTGCCAGGCTTTGTCTAGGTTACTTTTTTTGGCTTGCTCTTCCATTTCGCCAGTTCTATGACATTGGGTTTGTTTATGGTCTCAAGTCTAATAGCATGAAACTCCATGGAGTCGTACGAAGTTATTCTGTTATTATACCAGCGCAGCTGCATTCATAATCAAGTCTTGTTTGGCAATGATCAGCCGCTGAAGGAGTACAAGCCGCTTATATTTTTGGAAGAGTGTTGCTAAAACCAGCTAGCACTGCAGGCAGCCTGGATCTGAATGAAGTGAGGGAAAGAGGTCTTCGCCTGCGCAGGCTGTTACTGCTCTGTCACATAGGTGGGTCCATGAGTGCCACACTAAGTCTTATCTAATGGCCTCCCTAGTGCATCTTGTAAATGCGCATTCGACTGATAAATATTCTTCTTCTGCTTTTGCATGTTGCTTGCCTTATTGCCTTCTATTATATTTAATGGGCCTAAATTTTCAGATGGTCTGCTTCTGATCTCCTTGTGCATCTGTTGATATATGTAAATCTTATATGACCATATTTTGCATGACCCAATTTTATGCATTGTCATTTCTGCAGCCAAAAAAACCCCAAATGATTTAATATTTGGCTCTATTTACACATAATTTTGGCTTATTTTGCTTTCATAAGGGAATTTTTTTACCTACCCTGTAATCTCTTCTTGGAAAGTACAAGAACCTCATGTGCCAAACCAGTTATGGCAATGTCACATTGTGGCCTTTTTTAGCCTCTTGCAATGTGTGTATTTCAATAGCACAGAACTGCGGAAAGCAAATATAGTCATGTTTTCACATAGTACTTCTATCAGATAAGTAAAATAAAATATGAAAAATACTTTAACTCAACCAGTACAGGTAGTGACTTTCTGTTTTCCTGTTCTGGTTCTAGGTTCTGGTTCTAGGGTGGGCACAGGCCTATCTACAAATGTACAAAAATCTTTCCAGGCCAGCTTTTTTCATCCTCAGTTTCTAACATCTGAGGATTTGGATCATTAGTCAATGGTAGATAAAAAGGGATTTAATAATAGTCATTCAATTACTTTTTCTGGTCATATCCAACATAATTTTTCATACATTTGAAATAAACTGTTAATGAATATGAAGCTGTGAAACTTAGATTTTCATAGTGTTGCTCATCACTTCATATCTCAAGCATTATTTCACTTGCTAGCCTGCTAGTAGTCAAAGTGTTTAATGAAATCCCTACAGGAGACATGAGGAATAAAACTTTTTTGTCTTTTAAACATAGGCCTCTACCCAGTGAGCAAAACTGCATCTCCGCTGGCCTGACACATACTTCAGTTGGGGACATAAGTGTCCTGTTGTGGTTTAACCCCAGCTGGCAACCAAGCACCACGCAGCCGCTCACTCAGAACCTAGAGAAAAGGAGGCTGAGGGGAGACCTTATTGCTCTCTACAGCTATGTGAAAGAAGGTTGTAGAGAGGTGGGGATTGGTCTCTTCTCCCAAGTAACAGGTGATAGGACAAGAGGAAACGGCCTCAAGTTGTGGCAGGCGTGGTTTAGATTGGATATTAGGAGAATTTTTTACACTGAAAGGGTTATTAAGCATTGGAACAGGCTGCCCAGGGAAGTGGTTGAGGCACCATCCCTGGAGGTATTTAAAAGACAGGTAGACGTAGTGCTTAGAGATATAGTTTAGTGATGTTTTTTGTCAGAAGTAGGTTGATGGTTGGACTAGGTGCTCTGGAAGGTCCCTTCCAACCTCGGCAATTCTGTGATTCTACATGTTCCCAGGCTATAGTGTGTATCTGTACCCCAGAATGCCTGTTGAGATTCTACTGAAATTTTATGACTGAAATCTGAAAAAATTGAATAGATAAATTACTATTTTTATTTCAGAGACCCTCCCATCTTAGCACTCCAACTATCTGTACCTGAAGGATTACCTACTCGTTTACTTTATGAATAACCTACAGTGAACTTATGAACAAGAAAGGCCCCAGGATAAGGAGACTAACATAATAGCAGCTGTTCAAAAAGCCCTCTTAATATTGGTATTGATTTAACCCCATGTAACACAGAGAATTTTCTGAACCCCAGAAAATTTTTAACGGTTGGGCCAAAAAAGGAAGATATAACTGGCAGTGCGGGTAACTGTAAGAACTGCACCAGGACATTATATAATAATAAAAAAACCCCAGTAATTAAATGTTAATCAAGTGAAAAAATTTCCAGAAAGCTATGACAGCAAGGCATGAGTTGTGGAAGCACTAGCATAAAGTTTGCTATATATCCCATACAGAAACGGAGATAAAAGCCCAGGAGTGTCAGATGAAACAGTGTGTACAAACTGAGATTTCTACTGGTTTTATTTTCCATAAAGCTAAAGAGCTTTGTCAGATTCCCACATTCATGTTTCCTACAGGGAGCCTAGGCAAACAGCCCTTGCCGGACTAGCCCTATGTTCTGCTTATCTCTCCTTCTATCAAGTATTCTCAGTTCCCACTGCAGGAGGCGCTTAGTATTTCACAGGATTGAGCCTGAAAAACTCCATATATTTGGCTCTGGTTGAGCTCCAGCCACTCTTTTTATTACTTTTTTTTTTTTTTTTGATAGAAATAGTATTGGTGCCGGCTGTGCAAAATGAAAAAAAACCAACCCACCCTTGCTTTGTCTCGTTGTGTGTCTGATTTCTTCTGTAGAGAAGCTCTTGTATTCACTGAGTGCGTGGCCAGGCCATTTGTCTGAAGGCCAGTTTTTGTTCTGGGTTGGCAGTGTAGTATTTTTGTAAGCTTCCCCCCCTGCTATCACTGCAGCTGCACCTGGCAAGAGGAAGCAACCCACAATCTAAAAAGCTCATCAGAACAATAATGTCTGCTTCTCTCTTGACAGGTTAATTAATTGCATGCCATTATATTTTGTGTGTGGTTTTGGATGGTTTTGATACTTTTCCTTAAAGTGCGTTTCCCAGTAGGGTCTGTAAAGACTGGTGCATTGTCTGCCCGTCCGTCACTTCAGATGGCGCTTGATGCAGAAAGAAGAGATGGAGAGGAAAAGAAAGAGAGAGTATGTTGGGGTGTTACAGTTAGAAAATGTTATCCACTAGGAACTGGGATAAAATCGTGGGTATGGCTGACTGGAAAACAAAAAATTTGGTTTCTTGAAAATTTGGGGGTTGTAAGTCTGTTGCATAGCCCTTTGGAAGGCAAAGAAAGGTGGACTCCACATCAGTCCAAGGCTGTATTTTAGGGCACACACTGACTCCTTAGAGACTTTAACATGGTCTATTCACCTCCTCTGTCAGCATCCTAACCCCCAGCTACCGGCTGTTTTGGTGGGAAGCCTCTTTAATGGGAGGGAGACAGGGGAGAGCAGAAATTAAATTATCTCCTGGAGATACTGGGATTTCTAATGAAAATTTCGCGAACAGTTTTTCTGTGAATAACTGCAGCTTTTCACCTCTTGGATTGCATTCTTTTAGAAATTAAAGTAGCAGCATGCAAATGATGTGCTAGAACTAAGGGAGTTGACCAGACATTATGATTTTTCAAACTGGAACATTTCCAGAGGTTGTATAACACCTCTTTATGTCCTCCCACCCAGAAATATATTGAGACTTACGGGATGAAGAAGTTTGACAGTTTTCAGTGTTCTTGGAAGAGCCACTGCCACAGAAAGTTTTAAAAGACATAAGTGCCATATTCATGTATCAAGACTATCTTGGATAAACAGAGTAACATATCAATGTCCTCATTCTGCATATAGGAAGATATTATTAGAAATGTGTTATTCATATGCAAGTGTGTAGGTTTGGAGGGCATCTGTCATATGGTCTGAGACATGAGCTTTGTCTCCATGCAGGAATTTGCCAATGAAAGTGCCATGGACTATGTGGTCCTTCCAAATGCTCTCAGTAATGTGCAAATGTTCCGGAATTGCTAATGACTGTTATCGGTCACTGCTTTAGTGTACTGCTGTATGTGGTAGCAGCGCAGAAAGTGTGCCCTGGCATCGAGGGTTCGGCTTCACATGAATGCAACAAGTGAATGTGGGCATATTTGTACCAAGGGAAGAAAAACAAACAAAACCAAAGCACAATGGACTTACCCAAACACCCTAACTTATAACTGGATGTCAATTACTGTATAGGAATTTTTCATTCCATCTAGCAATGACAAAGAAATGAGGTCTGAAGGTCTGGGCAGCAACCAGACTCCCTGCAACATGTAGGAGACAGGTTATTTCTATCTGAACTTCCATGACTTTCATCTCTGTTGTATATGACAAGCTAGAAACAGTCCTTTTTTTTGGCACTGGGACATCTAGGGCAGTGTTGTGGCCTGGAAGCTGCCCACCCTTGCCATGGTGAGATGGAATTGAGCTCAGTATCAGGAAGCACTACAGGCACCTGGGATCCAAAATCCCAGAGCACACAATATAGATGGTATCATGGATCATCCTGGAGTACTTGAGCTGGCTGGATGAAAAATACACTGTACAGGTGAGTTTATTATTAATTTTAATTTAGCAAGTAATATCTCTTTTCATTGTTTTCCTCTAGAGAAAAGGTGAACTGGATTTGTAGACAGTAGTCTCTACCGCAGTTGTGAAATAAGATGACTGAAGTTTCTTGCAATGCTAAAAATCCCCTGTGTAGCCATATTCTTCCACTTGTTGAGTGGACACGCTGCTCCCAACCTTGCTACCTTGAGTCCTGCAGCACACCCATCCCACATTCCCTGTCTTTCCCTAGGGACCAAACTCATAAGTGCACTGTGAGATATGCACCAAAGGTCTGGGAAGCCTGCCATAGGCAGGCTTGACAGAACTGGGTTTTCAGAGAATTGGGTTTGTTCAGCCTTCAGAAAAGAAGGCTTAGGGGACACCTTATCACTATGTTCCAGTATTTAAAGATTGGCTACAGAAAAGAAGGAGACTCCCTTTTTACAAGGAGTCACATGGAAATGACGAGAGGTAATGGGTACAAGTTATTCCTGGGGAGATTCCGATTGGACACAATAGGAAAAATTTTCACAGTGCGAACAATCAGCCATTGGAATAAACTCCCCAGGAAAGTGCTAGATTCCCCAATATTGGACACTTTTAAGATTCAGCTGGACAGGGTGCTGGACCATCTTGTCTAGACCGTGTTTTTGCCAAGAAAAGTTGGACCAAATCCTTGAGGTCCCTTCCGACCTGGTATTCTATGACTCTATGAAGTATAAGCAATCTGTATTTGAACTGAAAATAGCATATATTATAAACATAGCATTGTAGTGGTGCATATCCTTTACTAAAGGAAGAAGCCGCCTTTTATTCCTGAAATGGGACAGAAAGAAGACCTCTCTCTGCCATGTCCTGCAAACCAGAAAGAATTCTCTGGTGCATTTAAGTTAGCTTCTGTTTCCCCCAGCCTTTCAGGTTTGTCAGTCTCTTAATGTGTCTCTGCTCTTGCTTGGCAAAGCAATCCTACACACTGCAAGGGATAACTTTATATTAGACTGTTTTAGTGATCAGCATCTCTCCTAGAAACTTCAGTCCAACAACACCCCCCCTCAAAAAAACCCCAAACCACTGACCCCTGTTTGAATAAAGGTTGATGTTTTAATGCAGTTGTTATAATTCTGAACATCTTAAGGGACAGAGAGTCTCAATGGTTAAGAATCATTTGTGAGTAACAGTGATTTTGTTAGGAATTAGGAGGCTGTAGAGAACACAGTCACCACTAGCATCCTGGTAATTTTTTGGTTTTGTTTTCAGTTTCCCCAAGAGTTACCAGGGCAGATTTCATTAGACGCCAAGGAAATGGGCTTTCATTCAAATCCTGAAGAAGCAAACCATCTGTAAAATTCGTGATGAAATGGCTTATCTTCATATTCTACATCTTGAACTGCAGAATGGTAAGAGAAGGGTGAGTAGGTGAACTGATGAAAAAGAGCTGAAGAAAAAAGGTGAAAATGAAGGCTGAGCCTGACACTAGACTTCTCTGCTTGTATGCTGTTAAATAAAGTTGTTTTTCTTGGCATGCATCATTTTGTCGATGTTGTATGACTGTCAGTGATATGTAAACAAAGAGAATTTATTACCCTTCAAATCAGGACTGCAAAGCCCTAAATACAAAAACACAGAGTTCCCCAAAGCCCAGTTTGCTACTTCATAAATGCCACCAGTGACCAATGTCTGTTGGTGTGTCACATGCATATTTCAGCAGCGACAACACTTGTAAATCCATGTACAAGGTCTTGTTTAAGAGAAGTATGCAGACAGACATAACCAGTCTTGAAAGGAATGCACCAGCAGTAAATATCCCATGTGGACCTTAAACTGGAAATGGAAACTGCAAAATGTGCCCCCATGCAGCATTGCGTGTGCCCTGGTTTGGGGTTGAGCGGAGCCACCTTCCTTTTCAGTGAGAGAGGAACCTTCTCTTACTTGTTGCTGTGGCAACCAGGGACAGCTGACCCTGTTGTTTACCCCATGGAGGGGTCACCCCAGTGGGGAGGAGGGGACAGGTCAGGTGACCCAAAATGACCAGCAGGGTGTTCCATCCCATCTGCCACGCTGGGATGGAACTGTATAAAAGTTGTATAGGAGTATATAAAAGGAGTACAAAAGCTGAGGGATTAAAGGAGTCAGGATGGCTCCTCTTCTTCAGCTCTACTCCGATGGTTGCTTCTTCAATGTCTCTTTCTTCAGTGACTGACATCTGAGAAGGACCCTGTCAGTTTGTCTACCTTGGATCCCGGTCAGCGTGTTCCAGTTCCCATTTGTCACTGAGTCCAGTCTGGAACTTTTCCAGTGCCTGCCGGTGACATCTTCCTAGGAACTTGATCCGGATTTGTACATATTTTTATATATTGTATCTATTTCATTATTTCCTTTTCATTTTATTATTAGTATGTCATTAAACTAGTTTAGTTTTTTTTCTAAACTCACAAATCTCTTTATCTCTCTTCTTCCTCTCCTTGGACCGACGGGTGGAGGAGAGCCTCTGTCGTCTCGTCATTGGCCAACCCAGCCCAAATCAGGACAGCGTGCCACTCCTTTTGCAGATTCCATTCACAAACAGTCTCTAAGAAGCATAGTCCTCCTGGTAGCTGCAGCAGTGGCAATTCATTCCCCTGGAGTTCCCACTCTGTGCGTAATCACCAGCAAGATCTCAAGTCATGTCGAAGAACCCCTTTACTGCGTGATTTCCTGGCTCTGGTCTTCACCACAGAAACTCCCTCTAGAGAATCGTGTTCCCTTGATGCAAAGTTTCCTCTGCATGCTACAAACATTGCCTTTCATTGCTTTGAGGATCATTATAAAGATACCAGCCCAAATTGTAACCAGTCTAGAATTACTTTCCTTCAGGTAGCCTGAAATCCTAGTTGCAGGGGCAAGAACAGCCTCTGTAAACTCAATGGCACTTTGATTCTGACATATAAGTGATAATATAAATGTTGATATTGCTGGCTGCTTTACTGCAGATGAATTTTAGCCATCCAAGACATCCAAATGTTTATGCTAAGATTATGTTTCTTCCCACACCCCTTTGTGCGGAGAATTTAATCAAAAAGATCCTGGAATGGGTCCACTGTGTATATTCTACTATTGATTTTTCGTAAGTAAGCTATTAGTGTAAGTTAAAAAATAAATAAATGGGGTTTAGAATCACAAGGGAAAGGATATTTATTTTCTGACTAACTGTTATACCTCTGAAAGAGAGGTAGTTGTTCTACAAAGCAAAAGTGCAGCAGACAGACGGTAGCTTTCCCTGGCAAGTTGGGAAGGCTGCTTCTGAAGCCTGCTGGGTTGGGATGAACACTCTTGTCCATCTCAGCACCTGGTTCTGAAGATATATTGGCTATGGTGAACCAACAGGTTTGACACAGGAATTCATTCCTCAGTTCTCCTGAGGTCACAAGGCAAGTCCCACATGATTCCCCTCTGCTGCTCGCAACCTCCCGCTTGTTGGTAACAAGCTCTTGGATAAAGAAGTCTTCAGCAGGATGATGGTCTGTGCACAACATCCCTGGTATTTGTCATTGTGCTAATTAGTCCTACCCTGAGTATAACGATTAGTGTCAGTCTCTAGGGCAAACTGGTGATAAATCTCTAAGGAATGTTTAAGCTAAATAATGTTGGCAATGCAGATGCTTTTAAATAATAGGAATGCATTTGAAATGGTGCTGTATGCGGCTTCAATGCTAATGCTTGAAATGGCAATAGCTTAGAACATAATCTGTGTATTAAATAAATGTGTAAATTGGATTTGGAAATATTCATGGGGACAGAGGGCTGGAGGAGGCTCTTGGGTCTTTCAGTCCAATTCTCTGTTATCACAGGCCCTATATCATATAATCCCTCTCAGAAACTTGCGTAATCTTTTTCATATGCTTAAACATGCGTCTCTCAGGATCTAGAGGAGGGACTTGAACTATCTTTCATCTCAGTTCAAGTGTCTGCTTTGAACAGGGCAGGGATGAAATCTGAATGTCACAGTTGTCTGAGTATCCTAATAACTGTCGTACTGGTGGCTTTTCTCTTTCTTATGTTCCTTTTCTCAGTTCTATTGAACTGTCATTTCTGCATCCCTGGAGACAGGGAATTTTGATCTATCAAAAACTGCAAGTAAGCTACATATAGTTTTTTACCTATCTTTAGGAAAACCTTCAACAAGATTCTGGGCAACTTGTTGACCAATGCAATTTTTTTTTGCACCATGGAGTCAAAAGATGTATCTGAAAAAACAATGTGTATGTATGAACTAGTGTCGTCTGGGGTGACATGCTCAGTTCCTGAGAGTCCGGATAAGCCTAGCCGACTACTGTTGCAATGAATAATTCACTGTCTCTAAATTTAGCTTTGATCTATGTGATTGTGTTGTGAGCTTGAAACATACTCACATACATCATGCACAGGAGCTTTAACCGCCTTCCCCTTCCTCCTTTCATAAAAACGCCCTTCTGACCTCAAACTGTTCTCTTAAGTGCATCACTCTTTCAGCTGTACCAGTGTTAGGGTGCAGAGTTCATAAATTTAGGTACCTCAAAGACTTTTTTAAGACCTTTACAGACTTTTCAGAGGCTTCTGTGAGATCATGGAGGAATTCCAAGGACACCGTCTTGTCTGACCTAGGAAGAGGTTAAAGCTGAGATAGTGATTTTATTGTATAGACTATCCAGTGATTTGCCTATGGAGAAGCATAAGCTTTTCTCTAAAGAGGAACTGTTTTAATTTTATTAGATGGTAGATTTGTTTAATTAAGGTCAGCATTTATCCTATGCTCTCTACCACTTTGCTGGCATCTAGCTGATGTGGGGGAGGAAGCCTTCAGCCTCAAAATGAGGCCAGGTTTGGAGGAAGAAATAATATCTTTCATTAGACCATTAATTTGGTTCGAAAAAGCAGATGAGTTTGCAGGCATGTGTGTCCTTCATATTCAAATATAAAAGTCATAGAAACCACACAGGGAGAGCATACTGGCATAAAAATCCTGATAAGGTGATGAGTGGAAGTGGAAAAGATACTTCACAGTGGCTGGACCAAGTAACCATGGTTCCTGGTACCAGCATTGGAGCAGAAGGAAGGCAAAGGTGCTTTTGGAGAGGGGAAACAGGGAGGTGGTTGTGGTTTATGTCAGAGAAGAAGGGCTTGAAGATCCTCCAGAAATGTGGAGGGAGGTAGAAAGATACAGAGATTGAGACTAGGAGGAAAATAGGGTTGGCTGAGCAAATGGGCTGGGACAAAGAGCCAGGGACAGCCTGTAAAGTGAAGGCTGAGGCTGGAGGAGGACCCTGAAAGAGGGGAGGCACATCAGCTCTGGAGAGAGAGCTGCGTATGAAAATAAGGAGTGATTGGAGATACAGGACACGGATATAAAAATCAAGTTAAGAACAGGTTGCTCGGAAGAAGAGAGGAGGAAAGTCTGGGATCCAAGTGTAAACCTGAGGAGTAGTGATGGGGTTCAGAAAAGGAGTGAAGGACAGGGAAGAGACAATACCATGGCAGGGGCACACTGGAGTCTGAAAAGGAGAATGGAGCAAGCTATGGGCACATGGGTGAAAAAAAGATCTGTGCTCCCTAGAAGCTTTTCATGTCAGAACCAGGGAGCTTGAGATCGCCAAGTCTCGTCACTGTGTGCTCTACATGAGTCATAAACTACTCCCGTTGTTGGCTACCCTGCAAGTGTAAATGGCAGAGGAGTTTTGTCCACTGGATTGCAGTTGTGACAGTGCCTGTAAGAAGCCATACGATGAAGTTTCTGGGTTCATAATTTGCTTTTATTAAATCTAGATTACTCCACAGAATCTGCTGCATTGGAAGCTCATCATTAAGACCACCATACCAAGCAACTGAGATTTAGACAATACCATAGTTTGGGTAGCCTATTCATTGTGGTTTTGCTTTCCTGTAACTGATTTGCAATCATGAAACAAGGGTACCAGTTAATATCAACCGTGTTGTATTACTGTGGTGTAGGTATGAAAAATTAAACCAGTGCTGCTTAATTAGTATAAGGAAGAAAGAGCTTCCAGTTAAAAGAGACCTGGTAATCAGCTGTTTGAAGGCTCTGCCTACACTTTTGAATATCTTGGAGATGGCTCTGTCCCTTCAATTTTTAAGAAGTAGTTTGGCAATTTCTATTCTAGCTCTTGCAGTAGAAGTCTTATTATGTTGTACAGGAAAGACACAGGCCTGGAAAAGTTATAAGTAATTCCAGTATGTTTTGGTTAGGTTTGGGATGGCAAAACAACGTTAGATGGTTTGGTTATAAGGTTATAAGGCTTCTCTGGTGAAAGATAAGATGGGCTCTATTACATATCTTAATGGATGTCAAGCCTCAAAGTATTAAAGTTTTCTAAGTTCACCCAAGTGTAATTCTGAATTAGACCATCAGATTTGTTTTGAGTGAGAGAAAAAGTAGACAAGTGAGCCCGAGTGCTTAAGTGAGACAGAGATGATAGGGATGAAAATGTTTCTGTAATTTTAATGGATTTGAGATTTATGTACTAGGCAAACTACAGTATAATAGAATTTTCATGAATTTGTCTTCTTAAGAATTTGTCTCTTTTCTCCATTTGTCTGTATGGGTATGAAAGTCTATTAATAATAAATAACATTATACTGAAGATTTTTTTTCCAGTTTTGACCCATTGAGCCAAGTGAAATCTTTTCATGATAAATCAAGTGCAGAAAGATACTGCTGGTGTTGTACTTGCCAGGTCCCAGAGCCTAATCTCTGCTGTAATGGTGTGAATGGTAGGTAGCCTAGGGAAGGGAAACAAAGCGTGCAGAGAGGCTAATTCAACTCAGCATGGAGATTTGGGATTGGCTAAAATGGGTGCTTCAAAAATCTGCCTTCTTCAACCCCCCAAAGATTTTAGTTTCTTTTTGGAATATGTTCGTAGCAATAGGAAGCCTCTAAATGTCTGATACAAGACCCAGAATATGTACTGAGAATTCTCACTGTTTTCCTCACCTTTGCCTTGACTCCAGGAAGAACATCCTTTGCATTCTTGCAGCCTCCAGAAATATTTTGCCTGTTTCAGTGCATAGATTTATACCGATGTTTAATGAATGAGCAGCTGTGGTTTGCTTATCAGGCTGTGTAACCATGCAGACCTTTACAGTAAAGCCAGGTCAAAGTGAACCTTGCTGATGCTTTTTTAAAAACTGATAGCTAGAATATAAATGTGAAGTCTAGTGAAAAAAAATAAATCAGCACAGCTGGCTGTAAAACCTAAAACATTGCTGGGATAGTCACAGCTCAGGAAGATCACAAGTAAAACAAGCTTGATAAATTCAAGTGGATGGGAAAAGGAAGCTTTTGGAGGCAGCTTAATTGCTTTTCAGGCAGTTCTGCTGAGTCTTCAGGAGTGAAAAACAGGTGGTGGGATGTATGTTGTGTGCCAGTGTGACATGTGTGACAGCCACTCAATGGGACAACAAAGTCAGATGATTTTGATTTCCCTAGTGGGAAACCATGCTGGTCATTTAGGAAATAAATCTTTCTTGGACATAAGGCAACCAGGGACGAGTACAAGGGAATGGCAGCAGATCAGTTCTGTCCTGGGAACCCCCACTGCATGAAGTGTAGCACTGCCACAGAAACACAATGTCACATCTGGCCTGTATCAGGAATGGCGTGGCCAGCAGGACTAGGGAAGTGGTCGTCCCCCTGTACTCGGCACTGGTGAGGCCCCACCTCGAGTACTGTGTCCAGTTTTGGGCCCCTTCCTTACTACAAGAAAGACATTGAGGTGCTGGAGTGGGTCCAGAGAAGGGCAACGAAGCTGGTGAAGGGTCTAGAGAACAAGTCTTATGAGGAGTAGCTGAGGGAGCTGGGGTTGTTTAGCCTGGAGAAAAGGAGGCTGAGGGGAGACCTTATCACTCTCTACAACTACCTGAAAGGAGGTTGTAGCGAGGTGGGGGTTGGTCTCTTCTCCCAGGTAACAAGTGATAGGATGAGAGGAAATGGCCTCAAGTTCTGCCAGGGGAGGTTTAGGATGGATATTAGGAATAATTTCTTCACGGAAGGGGTTATCAAACAGTGGAACAGGCTGCCCAGGGAAGCGGTTGAGTAACCGTCCCTGAAGGTATTTAAAAAACATGTAGATGTAGTGCTGAGGGACATGGTTTAGTGGAGAACTTGCCAGTGCTAGGTTAATAGTTGGACATGGTGGTCTGAAAGGTCTTTTCCAACCTAAATGATTCTATGATCTTTCCAGTTGCTCAGCAGAGACAAAATTTTCCATGCTGAGCAGCAGAACGTGTGTCTATATCAGAGTAGGTTTGTAAATCAGTTTTGAATCCTTTGGGAAGATATACGTCACTTAAATGCAATTAAAATGCAGCAAAATTTGTAACTCTGGTTTTCTTTATGGTCTGCTTTAAAATGTAGATGTGCCTAAGATTTGTTGAGTCAGATATGTTAAACTGGTTAAGCTGGTGTCAGACTGCTGATTTACCTGACAGCTGAGTTAGAGCGACTTAATTGTGGACCTGGATTTCTGAATATGAAAAGAGGCATTCATAACCTTTTTATTTGTGCTCCAGCTGGTACAGAAAGACAACTGCTTTGTAAAACTATAACAAATGGGAAAAGAATGAGCAAGCAAGAGAACATTTGTGTTCCCACTACTACGTACAGATGGTAGCCAGTCTGAACTGTGAATACTCCAGCACTATAAATCTATGCATAGCATATTACTTATAGGCTGTTCTTAAACAGTATATCAATGAAAGTATATTGATATATAGATTTTTTCATTCGAATATGACTATGCACAGAATCATAGCAGCAGAATGTTAACCATTAAACTGAATGTGAAACAACGTTAGCAGGAGAGAGTACAAATGAGGAGGAACTGTGCTGGGTATTTGAAAACAGGAGACTTATTTTTCACAGGATGAAAACTAAAATACTGGCCAGAACTCTACCTACTGTGGCTTGATGTTTGAGAAGTTATAATGGCTATAGCTTCTCAGTTAGGATGCCATGGTTGGGCTATTAAATCTTTCTGTAAACATTTAGAAAAGAGTTTAATGCTGACATTCCACCTTATCTCCCAAAAGGAGGATGAGTTACAGACTCTTAGAGACAATATATTGGTCTTCTTTTAGTGCCTGATACTTCATATATCATACTTTTGGTTTTCCCTTGAAGATTTATTTAAAATTATGTGTGTGTATCCATTCCTTAATCTTTGGAGAATGATAATGAGAGATTATGATTTATGAGTGTTGAAGCAAACTGATAGCGTATTTGCCTTGAGTTTATATTTCAAATGCCAGTAGTTTGGTTAGTAGCTTCTGGTGGTATTTGGTTTCTCACTCAGTATACCCAGATGCAATGCACCGAAAATGCATAAAAACAGCACAAAAACATATGTGACTCTTCCTTTTTTTTTCTTCTTCTTTTTTTTTTTTTTTTTTTCCTGTGAAATGATTATTTTCCAAGGGAGCTTATAGCTAAGGAAGAATAGCAACTTTGAGGAACAGACTCATAAAGAGACTCGTGATCTGTTTGGTGAGATATTTGGGTTTGTGTAAAATGAACGTTAATGTTTAAATTTCACCCCAGAGAACATTAAACCATACAGAGAGGTAAGGTCATCACAAGAGCTCATTCTGAAATCACATTATGATTTTAGCAGTCTCCTGATTGATAGCATGACAAAATTAAACAGAGGAAAAAAGAAATCTATCATGTTAAAACAAGAAATGAGGACAATCTGTCAAATCTAAATCCTGAGACAACTCTCTTTAAAGCTGGAAGTGGTATCTAATTCTGTGATTTCATTCCAACGTTAGTTGCTACTCATTAGAGTGAAGCATGCCATGTACTTTACAAATACAGTTTCTTTTTCTCCTTAAGTCGAGTCATAGTTTCATTGAATGCCCAAATCCCTCAAATTTATTGCAATTTTTATGGGATTTTTTTTTCAGACTTTGGTTTTATATGACTAAGCAGTTATAAAACTAGATTAAAAAATCAGCATTGCAAGTTAATTGTGACTGACTGGAAACACTACGTGACATTGGCTTTATTCCCTGTTTGATTGAGTCTCAGTCTTGCAGAACCAGAGGGATTCCATAAAGTAACTAGGTGTTTGAATTCCTGGAAGAATAAAAAAGTCTTGTGGAGAATATTACGGGGCAAATTTATGGAAGATTTACAGGAACAAAACCCCTACTTTCCTGAACCTTGACAGAAAAAAAAGTCAGTATCAGATTATAATGTTTATGATGGGAATATTTAATTTTGCTATAATCACTTATAACTGTATTATTCTAAGAAATAGTGTTGATCAATGAGTCTTAGAGTGCATATGAAGAAAAACTGTAAAATACCATTTTGTAATGAATATATCTGACTAAATTTTTGCAGTCAATGATATTGTATACATTTAATGCATAGAATAGCTCATTTATGTGGTCAGAGGGTTAGTAGAAGAAGGAAACTGAATCAGTTATTTTTTCAAATTCTTTGTATCATATTCTGAACTATGAAAAGATGAAGCTTAAACTAAGAAATGTGAACAATGGAAATAATTTGTAAATCTCCAAGTACGGAAGTTTATTTTTGATTTTTCAAAATGAGTATGATATTAAGAAAAAAAAATACTGCTTCCCTTTCAAGTATTTTGTTATCCAACAGAAAAGTGACACTGTTTTGAGGGTTCTGTTCAGCACAAATGCTCTGGTGGGAAAGCAAAGAACTGATGACTCTGGAAACTCCCCCACTCATGTTTTGGTCAGGAAAAGTTAAGAGTCATTCAGTAAACTCTTCTCTTTTGTAATGAAAGTAGGATTTTAGTTTGAATAGCAGACAAGCTGTCAAAGCTGGTTTAAGAAGTAAAACGCAATCTCATTTCTGTGCCCATCTCCCTGTAGTTGTATTTTTATTCTAAGTGTGATGGGAAGGATTATTGGGTTTTTTAAAAATAGTTTTAAATTCCAGCAACATGCAGGTATCAAGTTTCATAATGTGCCTGTGAAGATATTTGTTTAAAGTAACATTGTCGACTTTTTTCTTTAAAGGCAATTCTGTACCTGCATCAGAGAATATTAAATGTTGTATTTCCAAGGGCTTATCAAATATTCATTAGTTTTCTTTTTCTGTAGTCAAGTGTGTCAAGGGCAAGCCTTCTAAGTCCTGGAATGAAACGCTAATGAACTAACGGAACCTTAAAAGCTGCTGTTGAATACTCATGTTAGAAAATATACATTACACAGTGGGGGGAGTTGAAGGAGGAGGTGTTGAGCTTCAGCCCCAGAACAAGTTGTATCTAGATAGGATACAGACTCTTCCTGGGAAAATACTGAAATGTTGTGAGAGATTTTATTCAAAACAACTTTGAAACAATAAGTAAGGGTGACTGTGACTACCCACAATTAACCGTGCATTAACTTCTTCACTGACTATGATCCGTCCCTCTTGGAATACTAAATAATATGTAGAAATAGCCAGTTACAAGGGCGCGGGATGGACAGACAAAGCATATCTTGAATATGGAGTAGTACGAGTCTGATTTTATGAATATGAATAGCACACCTGAGTGTGAGGATCAGTTTCTGTTGCTGTTTTATTTGGGCTGTGTCTAAGCTGATAAACCTGAGAATGACTGAAGTCAGGCCCTGGCTCCATCACAGGACAACATCAAGTTGTGCAACCAGTCCCACGCCTGGGTTTGTGTTGGAGAGGAATCTTGGGCAGGCTTGAGCCAAAGCATCCTCTTACCAAGTGCCTTTTCCTACTGTGAAATCCAGACATGGCCTACGAGACTGTTGTCAGGTCATTTGCAGGTTTTTAAAGTGACCTTAATTTCTTCAAGGTGCTTTAGGAGCGATATGCGAGGTAAAACATGGCATTGGATGCACATAAGTTCTGATAATTCACAGACTGCTCAATTTGCAGTTCTAGAATTGGTTGTACTTTTTGAAATTGCTTTAAACTCTAGCAACTCAGTTCCCCATGGGACACTGAATTCAAAATAGGAATCATTAAATTTTCTATTTCCAACAAGTTATCTGCAGGCATCTGATATTCACTTTAGATTTATGTGCTTCATCAAAAATCAAGTTGTAGATGATTAATCCACTTACTGTGAACATTAGTAGGACTCAGCAACAGTGCTTGGCTGGTGATCCCATCAACTGCAGAAGCTGGGAGCTGGAATCTGTACCAACATTGCCTGAAATGTGATGCCGACGCACATGAACAAAATTGGGTGCACACTGCCTTCAAAATGTGAGCAGAGGGAATCAGCAGCCTACTGAGAGCTTTAACTACTTAATGAGGAATGTTCTGCATGCTGTGTGTTACATACTGAACATTTTCGTAACTTTTAACTGCTCTCTTCTGGCAAAAATGGACTTAACTTTTTATTCATTCAACTTGTATTAATTTCAATTCTGAAGAAGGCTGGTTTGGTGGCCCTGGAGTGTCTATACAACCATTCTGTCATGTAGAACTAAGTGTTGTCCCTCAGGGGGAAAAGAGAAAACCTAAATGAAGAAAGATAGCTTTATCTGGTCCATTGAAACAAACAAGAAACAACTATTTTTTTTTAAGCTTTTGAGAAATGAGAAAAGGATCCTGATAATTTTGGTCTTATTTGAAGATTTTTCTTCAATGTTTTCCCAAAGAATTTCAAGCCATGTGCTTGGTCCACAATCTTTGGTTTAAAAAAAGGGGTCAGTGAAGCTGTTCAGCTGTGTAACAAGGCTGAATTTGTCTTGCAGCTAGTCAAAACCTAAGTTTTCATAACTTCTTGCAGTGAAAGGTTGCTAATGTTTCAAACAAAAAATTGTCTCTTCATGTGACCTTCCTAAAATGATCATAAGGCTAACTCCTTTTAGATTTATGTGTTTCATAAAAAAATCCCAACCAAACCCCAAAAAGCTTGGCCCAATTAATGCCCAATTATTGTGGACAGTAGCAGGACTAAGGAAGAGAACTTTGTTGATCCCATCCACTGGAGAATCTGGGAGTTTGGATCTGTACCGACTTTGTCTGAAACGTGGTGCTTGCCCACATGAACAAAAATGGATGTGTTTTTAGGTGGTCATTGCCTTCAAAATGAGACAAGATGGAATTGTGATGAAGCAGAAGGATAGCATAAAGTGAGGGTAGCACATGACTTAATTTCATCTCTATCATGACAACCGTTTGTGAAAAACGTGCTAGAGTCTGGTCAATCCATTGCCTAGTATTATGTAATATAATATTAAGGAAGTATCTTTCTTAATGTAAAGTAAATCCCTAAGCATTTTTTCTTTGACTGATAAAATGTTCCTTCTTGCATGGGCCATTGTATTTTCTTCTTGCATGTTCTCTGAACCCTCTGACTATTACAGTAACGTTGTAGGTCTTCTTATGTATGAGGTTTCATCATGCTAGGTGATGTGCAAGCTCTGTCCAGAATGTCCTGATCCAATGAGTTTACAGTTTAAAACAAAACTCAACAAGAGATAAAAGGAATGAGTGTCTTTGCTCAAAATCAGTGATGTATATGCTATTGTGTGCACGGCAAAATGTGTATATCTCATTGTTTTACATTGCTATGAATGGAAATTGCAGGATTATCAAGAAATTTGTCACCAGATTAATGTTTTTTTCTTGCCTTTGTTTGCTCTAACCTCCGAAAGATGATTTCTTTAGGATAACAGAGTAGGATACTCAGGGAATTTTGGAAATGACTGAATGTTTTTTTTCCTTTAAGGGTAATAAAGCGCTGTTGAATGTAGGTGCACAGTTAAAAATTTAGATCTGCTTTGCCGAGTGCCAAGTGCACTGTGGCCTTTCACAGTGTCGGAGTGGAACAAAACAGTAATAAATAGCTTGTCAGGCCATTCTACCTCTAGTTAATCCCTTGGTATTTGCCATTTTTTTAGAAAGGATCTGAACCAGAATGGATTCCCTTTCTGAAATACAGCCCAGAAACAGGTGCTAATTATTTACGTACTATTAGATTCAGTGCACTGTGAAATGCACATTTAATCCTTATTACATCTAAGTTGTTGGTGAATTTTAGTTTGGCTAGGTTGAATGTAATTTTCTGTTCTTTTCAGGCAGAAAATATTCACAGTTGCCTGAAATCACCAAAGTGTTGCTATTAAAGAGGTTGCCCAATATTTTATCTATTAAAAGTTCTCATCCAGGTTGCAAAATGCAGTGCTGATTTAGCTGCAGTGATCCTCGGCCTCCACAGATTTGTTTGTTTTTTTCCCTCCTTCACTGTGTAGAAAGATGCTGGAGGATGCTCTAGGACATTCTAGGAGCATCCCAAGAGTCATTCTTAGCCCACTGGTGGCTTAGAGTCTGATAAATTCTCTGTCCATGTTACAGAGAGGTTTTCCAAAGATTTGCTGAGATTAATTCACTTAGGTAATATAAATCTGGTCGGATTTGCTGACTTCAGGTGTCTCACACAAGGCCGAGGCTTTTTGGTGTATGTTGGTGTCAGGTGCCAGGAAGAAATGAGCTATGAACGTCTAGCAGCAATTTTGTAGTTAAGGCAAAAGCAGAAAAGCCTGTTCGGTAAAAATCAGCCAGCCAGTGTAAGATTGTTTGCTTAGCTCATGACCAGAAGTTCAGACCGGATGATAAGTGTTCAGTGCAGTCCCTGAGTCAGTCCTTTCTGAAAGATAACAGATTTAGAACATTTGTAATTGTGGGGCTTGCTGTAATAACTTTGTTTCATTGATTGAAGAAAGGAAGCCATAAACAAGATGCACATATCAGATATAGGTAGACATATGGGTTTTTTTTGATAGACAGATATATCTTGTGAGTCTGAATATAATAAATTTGCCAGGCCTGCATTGCAAATTTATACTTGTTTCTCAGAAAAAAAAGCAATTCTCTCTACTGGTTGTAGAGACAACGTTTTGTTGTCTAACTAATGTTCTTGGTTAGAAAAATGCAACCATTCAGTATTGTACCAGCCCAAATGATCTCCAGTGGCACACAATACTCAGTCAGTGTGATAATACTAAACTCGATCATACCCAAAGTACACAAAATCAGTTTTGCTGCAATGTTGCAGCTTGGATTAAAGTGACAGAAGGGAGGAATTCTTGCTTATGGCTGCTGTTCTGTCTCCCTTGTAACTAGATTTTTTCAGTGAGATTCAAGGTTTTGGTGTTGCAACGTATCAGCATCCTGCTGCCACGTTTTCTCTTGACTGTTCCACTGGGACCCGGACTGTAAGCTGCCTTTTCCAGTAGGCTGGTTGTAGAGGATATGATATTTTTTTCTTCTTGCTGGGCTGCTTCAAGGTATTCAGTTTCAGGTTGGGGATTAACATAAAAAGAGCCATTCCCTGAGTGACTTGTAAGTAGTATTTAGGGAAACATAAAATATATTAGGTTTATTTACTGAAATAAATAATATTAAAAAGGATGAAGAGCATTCCTCTTGCTATTTGGTTTACTAGCAAGTGACAGTTTAAAATTATAAAAATCGAAAGGCAAAAAGAGTTAGTAATTTGCTGCCATTTTGAAAGAAATATGTTTCTTTCTTGATATTATGCAATGGTACAATTTCAAGATAGGCACTAGATATTTTCAAAAACCTCCTTAGACATCTTTTTGCCTCTTTGGGCCTCTAGCACCTTAGAAAATTTTCAAGTCTTCAGAGAGTTTTTTTCAGGATAATACTGGCTATAAAATGTCTATTAAGCTGAAAATCCAGAATAACAAACACATTGATAACATGTTACAAACCCCAGCTCAGGGAGGCATTTAAGCACATCATCTATTCATGTACTATGCCGTTGCCGTTGGAGTGCTATCATGGTGGTAATGTATGGTCGCTTAAAAGTAGCTAACCATTGTAGCAAAGGAGCAACTACCCTCAAAACACCTTTTCACTTGGCATGTTTTACTGAGCGTAAGAAAGTTTATTACCCCTTCCAGCTCTTTGGCTTGGTGTTAATTTTTATGAGATCGTGTCCTGGACGTTCTGTTTTATTCAATGCTTGACAGTGATGAATGAGTCGCAGATCAGGCAGTAAATGTTTTTTATGTCTTTAACAATCCTCCATGAGGGCTGTCTCCACGTTATTTAGCTGTATTTTATCTGTTCATGTGCCCCTACCAGAACTGGATTTGTGTTTCCTTATTTGTTCATATTGTCCTGGATTTGTAACTTTGGTAGCAGGATTGTGGATCCTAACACACCGGCCAAGCTCTGCCACTGCAGTGAGAGAGGTTCAGCTAGGTTTACTCTGAGTCCTCCCTGAGAGTACGAGTGATTGATGACTGCAAACTAAAGAGGTGGTTCAACCAACTCCACCTGTAACACGGAAGGCATTTTCTGCCAGTGAATATCCTGTGTTTGTCAGCCATTGAAAATCCAAAGGAAACCTGATGTTTGGATCTGTTCCTAGGACCATCTGAGGTGCCCTTCAGGCCAGATGTGAACCATAATCTCAAGACCATTAGGGTCAGCCTTGTTTTCCACTATGTGAGAGGTGGACAGCCTTAAATTTTGCTGTGGTTGGGTATGGGGGCTGTTTTTAGGGTCCCTTCACAACCAAATGGAATTCAGATGATTTAGCGAGGATTTAAGAATTCATTGCCACTTTCTGGATGAGTTGTACCCTGTCATGGTGTCCATCACCAAGGATTTTCCTGCTCCCAGACTCCTGGCCTACATGTGAGAGCTGTCTGCTGCTCTCCTGTGGCCTAGATGCAAAGTTTTATCCATACAAATTTGTGAATCATTTGGGGATGATCAGTAAAAGATGTATAATGATCACTGACGCTGTTAGTATTAGCATGAGGAGCTGTGTGGTTCTGATGTCTCTTTTCCCTCTTTTTGTTTCAGTTCATCGCCTTTGCCTCTTTATTCTTCATCCTAGTTTCAATCACAACCTTTTGCCTGGAAACGCATGAGGCTTTCAATACTATTATAAACAAAACTGAGCAGGTTGTCAATGGGACAGAAACTGTGCTACAGTATGAAATTGAGACAGATCCTGCCCTGACATATGTGGAAGGAGTCTGCGTGGTGTGGTTTACATTTGAATTTTTAGTACGTGTTGTTTTTTCCCCCAACAAACTCGAATTCATCAAAAACCTCTTGAATATCATTGACTTTGTGGCCATTCTGCCGTTTTACCTGGAAGTGGGCCTGAGCGGGCTCTCCTCCAAAGCTGCTAAGGACGTGCTTGGATTCCTCAGGGTGGTAAGGTTCGTGAGGATCCTGCGAATCTTCAAGCTCACCCGGCACTTTGTGGGACTCCGCGTGCTGGGCCACACTCTGCGAGCCAGCACCAACGAATTTTTGCTGCTGATAATATTCCTGGCACTCGGTGTTTTGATATTTGCCACCATGATCTACTACGCAGAGAGGGTGGGAGCCCAGCCTAATGACCCATCAGCGAGTGAGCACACGCAGTTCAAAAATATCCCTATCGGCTTCTGGTGGGCTGTAGTCACCATGACCACCCTGGGATATGGGGATATGTATCCACGAACTTGGTCAGGCATGCTGGTGGGAGCCCTGTGTGCCCTGGCGGGGGTGCTCACCATAGCCATGCCCGTGCCTGTGATTGTTAACAATTTTGGGATGTACTATTCCCTGGCCATGGCAAAGCAGAAACTGCCGAGGAAACGGAAGAAGCACATCCCTCCTGCTCCTCAAGCCAGCTCACCCACCTTCTGCAAGACAGACTTGAACATGGCCTGCAATAGCACACAGGGGGACATCTGCCTGGGCAAGGACAACCAGCTGATGGAGCACAATAGATCATCAGGTAGGACCCCAATAGAAATGCATGTCCTCTGAAAACACTTTATAGACCAGTATGTTTGGTAGGGGTCAGAAAGCAGCCAGTCTTTCTGCCAGGAGAAGACATAGCTCCCACCCTTCTCCCCTCCAGTGTTTGCGTGTGTCAGTCTCATAGAGGACAAAATAGTTATAGCGATGTTCCCAAACCTCTATGTAGCTGGTCTATACAGTTTTGCTTGCTCTGTTGAGAATGCTTTCCTGCTGATGATATCAACCTTTTCTTTTGCCTGTTGTTTGTTGCGTCGTATGGATGTTTCTTGTTTTTCTGCATGACTGTGACTATTTGAGCAGCCACCGTGTCCCACCCTGTTGGACTCCATGGTGTTTTGCCTCAGTGTCTGTCTCTTGTGTCAGCTTTGCCTGTGCCACATCGTGGCCTGTTAAGCAAGATCCTACAAAGAAGTAGTCATTTAAAAGGAGCAGGTGCTTTACATCAAAAGCCCAGCACTCAAAGGAAATAAGAAGAAACTCTCTTTCTAGCTTTCTTTCCATTTGGCATTCTGCTTCCCTGGCTAGAAGAACCTCCTTTGTCTGTGTTAGATGAGACATTGCATGATATTTACTATTAATTGAATGCTAGTAGTATAGCTGATGTAAAGTTTGTCAAGAAAAATGAAAATGACAGCCCTTAGCTACATCGTCATTATAGTGTTGATTTTTATGATTTATATTATCTCACTTGTTAGAGTTCCAAATGATGGATAAAGAGTATTTTGTGCTAATCGCTGTGAAAATGCATATCAAATGACAGCCTCTGCCCCTCCAAACCACTGCCCCATATTCCGTATCTCTTCAAATTAAAGAGTAAATATATATCTCTCAGTATAATTAACACAACTTTTTTAGCAGCAAGGATTTTTTTGGTTGTTTTTTGAATGTTTTTATTCTTGAACCAAGCACAATCCGATTACGAAGCTCACATACCAGTCATTAGAGGCCTGTTTGACAGCTGCTAAAGAATAGTAAGAGCAAAACCACTCATGACTGGTGTCACTTAGTAGTTGAAATTTAGTATTTAAAAAGAAGAGTCTGGAAAATCGGTCTCTGAACAATATCCATCTTTGGTCTGTTGCTCTGTTACTGAATGGCATTTATGTTCAAAGAAACTCGGTTTCAGTCTCCGAGTAAGTGTTCACAGACAAAGTTAACACAGCTTTTTGAACATCCGAAATATATTTAAGAGGATGGAAACCCTTGAAAGGACTCACACTGAGGGTGGAATATAGTTAGTTTTACAGTGCTTTGACTGATACCCGCTTTCAGACAACATCTTTAAAGTGTTAATGATAACAGCTTTTTCATGCCATCAGGGCCTACTAAAGGTATTCTGGAATGGAGGACGCTCAGTGTGATCAGAGCAAAGAGACACTTCTCTGTGTCTGCAGCTTTATTTACAAGGTGCTATAGTCCTTGAAGTTAGAGAGAAAGCAGATATGCAAAAAGGACACATTTTAAAGTATT
Source organism: Rissa tridactyla (assembly GCF_028500815.1). Classification (NCBI taxonomy): domain Eukaryota; kingdom Metazoa; phylum Chordata; class Aves; order Charadriiformes; family Laridae; genus Rissa; species Rissa tridactyla. The sequence continues at coordinate 177,994,482 of NC_071466.1, forward strand.
AACTTTCTCTTCAGTAGTGCCACCGCTCACATTGTGCACTGTAGCTTTATTTCTGGTAGAGAATGCTATTAGAGTCACTAGGAATTCTGTGCGAAACTTCAAGGCTGGAATATAGCCCTTTGCACTACCCATTCAGAAAAACCCATGCTCAGGTTTAAATGCAAGTCAGTAACATGCCATTACCTGTTATGTACTGTATTGAGCAGAGATTTTTTTTTCTTGAAGTGTGGCGTGAATCTGAAATAGTAGGTAATTTTAAAAGAGAGTCCTTTGGGAGTGCCAAATCAGGAGAGGTGAGTTTTTCTGTTTGACAAAATAAACTACACAGACCAAAGACAGCATTTAATGTTGGGTACTTATGATGACCGGCAGTGCAAGTGTGATGAGTATAGAAATGAAAGCTAAGTAAGTGTGTTACTAAACAGATTTGAGTGCCAAATATTGGAAATTTAACCCTTCTGGGGGAGGGGTTGCACTAAAAATATGCTAAACAACATATTCTAAGCAAAAATGACTAACACAACTTCTTCTTTACCAAAAAGAATAGCCACAGTAGTAAATGCTTGTTTGAAATATCCAAGGCTGACTGTACTCTGAAAAGTTAAAATCTATAATAGGCTGAGCCTTGATTTGATTATTTCTTATTTCGTGTTAGTTTAGTAGAACTTTATATGGGATTTTAAAGAACAGGAAAAGTCAAAAGATCATTTGTTCTCGAATAAAATAAAAAAAAAAACCAATCGCTTTTGGCCATTTTGTACTCATTAATGGTGAATTGCATTCTTGTTTTCTTCTAATGATTTACCTTATAACTATTTTTGAGTGATGGGAATATCCGGCATTCAGCATAAGCTCTTTGTGATGTCTCATTTCCTCATTCATTATTGTCTGTAAATGGGCATGGTGCTTTAACCAGTGTTATCAGGTGAAGACAGTGCAGGAAGTGAGCAGCCACTCTCACCTGGTGAAAGGCTCCCTCCCATCAGACGCTCTAGTACCAGAGACAAAAACAGAAGAGGGGGAACATGTTTCCTACTGACAACAGGTGATTACACGTGTGCTACTGATGGAGGGATCAGGAAAGGTATGGACTTCTTTCATTAGATCATAAAAGATTACTCAGCAATGTGCTTGTGAAAAGCAAGCTTAGAGTAAAATGTTGTGCACAATGCTCTAAGAGGAAAGACTGTACTCACAATGTATCTTTTTTCTTTATTCCTAGTCATTCTTTTCTTGTTTTCCTTTTAGAAACACTCATCTCCTTTAATCTTCACAAAATGTGCTTGATGTTGGACCCTCATTTCACTTTTGTCTTCATTTGTCTGTTACCTTTAATGGAAAAGCCTGCAAGTCAGACCTCGCTCATCCAACCACTCATCACTCAATACCATTTGTCATTCTAAAAGACAAATTAATTATTTAATAACTTTCATCTGCACTTAATAACTTAGCAAAAATTACAGCTAAATAAATTACACTTAAAAGGTTGAAATGTCAGAAGTAAGCAACATCTTTGTTCTGAACACAACAAAGCACATCATATGAGATGCTATTTAGATTTTATTTCAAGGAAAATTTGAGTTCATAATGCCACAAAATGCTTCCTCTTTGAAGCACACCGCTTATACTAAAAGGTGACTGTCTACCCCAACCAGAATTCAACTAAATAACACAATAAACAATGTTTGATCTTGCAAGGTGCTAAAAATGCCTTTCTAGTTATTCAGCCTCTTCAAATCTGATTACTCACTGTTCGGTAGGATGGGGTTCCCCAGGCAGAGTTTGCAAAACCTTCTGTCATTTTCTGTATCACCCAGGTGACTAAAGGTGGGGCTGTCCCATCAGGCCACAGCTGGCTGTGGCTGGAAGCCTAGCCTCAGGGTATAGACCCCAAATCAGCAATGCCAGCGGTAGTCTTGCTGTTTCCTTAGATTAGAATTGCTTTGGTTTCTTGGCAAATTGTTATCATTCCAACAGGTTTCATGTTCCTGAGTGCTGATGTGCAGTTGTTCACCTCAGAGTTCATCTGCAGTAGCCATATGGCACTGGACAAACATTTTTGGCTGAGATTTTTCTGGTTCTTGTGTTTGTTTTTTTTTAAACTTGCTTTGTGCACAGCAAACGTGGCTATTCCAGCAAGCCATAGACGCTAAAGAACTTCTCTTGGATTATTCTGCAAATGCTTGTTTTACATTTCAAAAGGATGAGATCAGTAGGTTGAACCTGTGAAGGCAGATATGCAACCAGAGTTTGATGTGTATGGTATTTGTAAAGAGTACGATTGTCTCTGTGTTTTACATATTCCTATATATAATGTTTAGACTAAATGGGACTTCATTGCAAACATGTTTTTGCACGGATTTAGGGCATTTTCCACTGTGTGTATATTTCTCACTGTCTTCTCAACAACTGGGATTATTTACAATATCTCTCATGGTAAGGGTCCAGTCTTTAGAGGAGGTCAGGAACACCTGAATAAGGCAGATTGCCATGGCATCTTGCAAGATAAGGTTCTTGACTTTTAGAAATGTTAGTATAAACATTTGAGTGCTGTTCATTTGTCAGCAACTGTAATTGGAACAGATCAGAAATAATAAAAGAAGTTACCCATTAGCTACTAAAGATGTATTCATATAACAGTAAAACATATTTTGTAGTGAGACCGCATGAATATTTTCATTTCAAAATCCAGATTCAAGAGAAAATTTTTCCATAGTTTTTGCTAGAAAATGGGGCTTGAGTTCAGAACTGACAGTTCTGCTCTTTGATTGGTTCTGATGATAACCTTAGTCTAGGCTGAAATGTTTTGGCCACTGGCTTTGAAGTTTATTTTGTATAGAGCAGGGAAGTTAGCTCATAAGCAGAAAACATCCTCAAGTAGCATCCAAATGGTTTTGAATACTTGGATTTAATTCACACATCAAGTCTATTGCTTTTTCATTTTATTTTTTCCCTTTCTTTCTTTTGGTACATCCTTCTTGTTTGGTTCGTTCCTGCGTTGGTTCTTGGTTGCGTTCAATGATTGTTTATTCTGAGCTTTTTTCCATTAGCATCTTATCTCCATCTCTAAGGTGATACCGATTCAGAGCTGATCCAAACCCCACTGAAATACACAGAAAGCACTGATTGTGGATCATGCTTCTATCTCTATTCATCTTGTGTGGTTTTCATTTTTGAGGAGTTCCTGTTTTCTTTATCATCTTTACTATCTTCCTCTATCAGTTCTTTGCTTTTATCATTAGAAAAGTATCAGGAAAAATATTTTTAAGAAATAGTTTCCTAGTTTCTGTGTAAAAAAAAAAAAAAAAAAAAAAAAAAAAAGCTACCTGATTCTGATTCTTTTGATTTTTTTTGGTAAGCTTTATGTTTACAGGGGAGGTTAAATATTCACACTAGCAGTGTGCTTCCCTTCTATTCCCCTCTCAAACATGATTCTTTCTAATCTTTGTAAATACTGATAGAAACTCAGAAACTGGAGGCTGTTTTTGAAATGTATCAGAAGTCTGTGACGCATCACAGTCTACCCTGCCCTTGCAATCTGGAGATAACATTGTACAAACTTTTAGCAGACGTGAGGTTATACATTTGCTGTAAGTACAGTTTTACAGTATGCAATTCTCAGTAGGTAAGAAATATGTTAATTGTTGTTAGGGGACAACCTAAGATACGATTTTTCCTGAAGATGTTAACAACCGTCTGTTAGCTGTCTGTTATCTGGAGATCTGGAATTTGAGCCACTAACTGTTTCAATAAGAAACAAAAATGTCTGGTGACATCCTATGTAATGTTTAGCTGTATTGTCGTTGACATTTTATAGTTTCTATGGGAAAAGTCTCAGTATTTCCCTGTAAGCAATTTATACCTGAGTGTCTTAACCTGCCAAATGCTTAGACACATACTTGTCTTCAAGAAGATAGGTAGTGCCATTGAAATGAATGGGGCTTCTCGTGCTTGCGGTGAAGCACGTATCTATGTACTTGAGAAGCGAGGTCCTGTCTGGCTTCATCTTTGTTGTATTTCCTTTCCGATACCTCTCTCCAGACCGATGGGCTGATCCTTTTCTTCATAAGTGGGATTATTCAGGTGGTATTGAAAATACTTGAGCATGAAGATAGTGAGGCAGTGAATGGCAAGGCTTTCCCGACATTTTACAGCGTAGCATCTACACGGTGAGAACAATCTAGATGTAGCAAAAAGTCGGTAGCTAGAGCCCACAGTGTATGTGAACAAAAATGTCTGCAAGTGCAATGTTCCCTCCAAATTGTGAAGCATTATGTGGTTGCCTTGTTTAATGATTAATTATTTACTATTTGCTTATGTGGATTAATACCGTTTATTTCATTTGAGTCAGCTGGAGAATGAGCACAAATATGCTGTTTTAAATCTGCCAATCGGAAGGCATTTGCAAATACATCAAACTCTGCTCTCTTATTATACTTTAATATTAGACACAAAGTCTTAGGGTTAATATTTCTGAAGATGGAACTTCTTTCCCACAGTATCATTCAGTCCTCTGCAGAAGTGATTTACAGATACTGTGTACAGTTTTATTTGTGTTTTGTATTATTTATTTATTTTTAAAGAAAAATCATCCTTTATTATTCATTTTAAGGGTTTAGCAGAGATTATATAATTCTACCAGGTTTTATAGTCTGTCTTAATGGGGTTTTAATTATGGTTAGCCAGGTAGCTCAACCAGTAACCCTGTTGGGGTCCTTTATCTTGCACACTGTGCAACCCTGCTGAAGCCAGAAGAGCGGCACTGAGCACAAGATGGGATGTGGAAGAGCAGATCAGACCTCTTGTGTGATGGTCTGTTTAATTTTCTGGGGAAGAATAGCTGCATTAATTTGTAACTAATTTTATTTATTAATATATTTTGTTAGTAATGTGTCTCAGCATTGAGTTCTTTTGCAGGCAGATTCCCTCTGAGTCCCAGATAGCTCTTTGGATTACATTACATTGTATTGTTTGTCTTTGTCTATTTTCTTGGCTGAATTCAACTGATGTCTGTGCATTTTCTCATACAAGGCTACGAAAAATCTCGAAGCTTAAACAACATAGCTGGCTTGACAGGCAATGCTCTGCGACTGTCTCCAGTAACATCACCCTACAGCTCACCTTGTCCTCTAAGGCGCTCTCGGTCTCCCATCCCTTCCATCTTGTAAACCAGATGGCATCAATCGGCTACATAGTATTAATTCAAATACTGTTTACCACATATGGGAAATAAATGTAGCATTAACTATAGGCTCCACAAATATGGTATAACTCCTGCATGATATAACTGTCAGTAGTAAGAAATGCCCCTTGGGTAGCTGAAGATTTCTATCTTGGTTACCTAAGGTAGCGCTTCTCCTTTTATCTACGATATTGTCCTACTTTCCTGTGGCAATAAAAGGACAGGTAGTGGATGCCGTTGGCCAGTATATTCAATAAATAAGTGTATTTTCAGGGAGATCTACTTAAAATAACGTGCTTCCAACTAATTATCAGTCACTCCATTGAACCTCCATTTCTTGTGACTCTAATCCATTCTGAAGATGTCTGGAATCGTGTCTTGGTTGCGCACAATGTGACTTGGGTCTGCTCATTTGCATGGACCATCCTGTCTCCATCACCTGACAAGCAGTGTTGCCGATTGTGGAGACCACAGAAGGCTCTGGATGTGTGTTCTCGCATTGTACCATCCTGCTGAAATGAAAGCACTGATAAACCGGTCTGCATGTGGGATTGTTTTTCTTTGTTTAACATTTTCCTTTATTTTTTAATGATCTACTTGTTTATAAATGGCTTTACTTTGTGATTAACTTACTTTGGTACTGGATTGCTGTATCAGAGTTCTGAATGTCTCCGGTTGTTTGCACACAGATAACTGCAAAGAGGTTGTCATTACTGGTTACACGCAAGCAGAAGCCAGATCTCTTTCTTAATGGCTTGGGGAAGGCACAAAACATGCAAGAAAGGTAAACGCCATCCAGACTTGCAATTTTAAGCTAGCAAGTGCTGCTTGGTACTGTAGTCATTTCTCTACTCCAGGGTTCTTCAACATTTTCAGAGGCTGAGTACCAAGTAAAATTGAGACCATTATTGGGGGCTTTTTTGTACCACTGTAAGAGGGTTTTAGTTTTCAAGTTGGGTTTTTGACCAGCCTTATACCTCTGGCTCATGAGCTTCAAAAATTTCCTCAGTCAATGTTTTCTGAGGTGCTTTGTCCTATATGTTGTTTGTCTGTCTGTTTTGCAACCTGTCTACTGTATTCTCCATCTGTCTCCATAAAGCACAGAGATACTGTTAAAATGCCCCCCTCTTTTAAGGTTAACTAAGGATGTTTTTCTCCTTTTCTCTTTTTTTCATATGGACTATACTGATGTGTATAGATACAAATATATGTATTTTTCAAGTGCAAGTTAGTATCATCTAGACTAATTCACATGAGCACTCTGAAGATTTTTTGAGTGGGGTTTAGTAGTGGCTTTACAGTACTGACCGGTTGCCTATTGCATCAATCTTCCTCCTAGCAACCAGCGTTCATTACAGTTTTGAAACTGTATCTCCTCTAGTGGCTTTTTCATTCAATATTAACCTCTGTTTATGCAACAGGACAAATGCAATGGCAGATTTTATGTTCTGGGCTGGTGAGGAAAAATTACCCTAAACTGCAGAGTTTTAGGACTACACGGGGAAGACCGTAACAACCCAAATCTTAAGGGATCCTTGAGATTGTTGAATAATCCCTGATTGTCATGTTTTATTTTTTGTTAGGAAAAGAAATATAACTTATTGTTGATCATGTGACATGTTCTTCTGTATATAGCCTAGCCCAATAGCATGACCTGCATGTCAGAGTTCTTGTACAATAATGTATTTATCAAAGTATACATTTCTGATATTTAGAGATGTACATTGATTTAGTTTTGGTAAAATATTGTCAATAGAGAGATTAACTGCAAACAGCTTTTAGCAAAGGAATTAATATTATATCTGGTGCTGCTGTTATATTAACTACAGTGTTGTACAGAATTTATCATGGATTTTTGACTGCTGAAAAAGGGACAATGGAATTTAGCCATACCAAGGACTGTACTGGAAAGAGACTGCTGCTGCTGAATGGGCCCTGATAAACAACTCACGCCTTGAGGAGGTCACTGAGACTTTACACGGGAAGTAGAGCTTGTTAAAGAAGATTAAAGACTGCTCGTAATTACTGCTGCCAGAGGAAGGGGTGACTAGTCACTGTTGATGAGTCAGCTGTAAATAAAACATGTGTGCATGGAATATCAGTTTTTATCTATATCAAGGAAAGCTGAATTCAAGTCATCATTGCTAAGGCTCCATGCAAAGACCCACACCCCTGTGTGTATTATTCCTGGTTCCTGCAGTAAATTGTGCTGTGGATCATACAAAGACACACACTTAATAATGATAGTGATGTAAACTGCATCTGTCTTGACTTCTGTCATAATAATGGTATATTTTGCAAAGGTCACCAATACGAACAGAGTAGGTTTGCATAAGTCCTTGCTTTCTCAGTTTGCCATGACCTATATTTGTATGAATTCTAGTGTACATGCCAAGTCTTAAATTTACTTTTCACTTTGATAATAGAAATATGACTGCAGACAAACATCACTGACTTTGTTCACAGCACACAGTCTTCTTTCATTGTTACCTCAAAGTATAAGTATTATGAAAAATAAAATTCTGGCAGCAAGACTATTTTGGGTTTGTTTTGTGTTTTTTGTTTTTTTTTTTTTTAATTCAGTGTTGCAAACCCAACATCAATAAGTATAAAAGTTGTATTAAAATTATATCCTACAAATGTATATTTTACATAAAAGAGATATTCTTTGATCAGTTACTTTCTGTGATTTTTGTGGTAAATGGATCTAGTCTATTCTATGTTTATGAGGCATTGTAGTGCTACGATGTGGTAATTATGTTCTTTCCATCCTATTCAGTGGGAAATTCTCCAGAATCTGTTTTGTCACCCTGGTGTCCCAATTGTAGGGACCTGTCCCAGTTGTGAAACTCTGTATCGTGGAACTTCTGTGAACATGTCAAGGTGCATGCACAATCCTGGTGAAAACCAGTGGAAATGTAATACCTGAATTGGAGAATAAAAGGCAAAAGACCTGGGGAGGAATTTGGAACATATCTTCTGAAGTGGCTCATGCGCTTTCTTTAGCTGTATCGGTCCCCTGCCTGCCACTGGCCATCCCAATTCTCAAACCAGTTTTCTGGGGTTCTTGAGGAGCTAATTCAAAGAGTAGCATGAGCTGGGTTCCAAAGAAATTTAAAATCTTCCTTCTTGTTAATGACCCCACGCCTTGTGTGGAAGTTGTGATTGGGCTAGATATTATCAGAGTCAAGGCAGTTTTATTGCATCCTCGTGTGAAGTCACCCTAAAAAGGAGGTGATAAATGGTTACTTAAAACTTCTAATCCAATACTGTATTTGAGGCAACCAGTGAAATCCCTGAATACGAACGGAGTGTCTGAGAGGGGTGAGGGAGCTAGTACAGCTGTACACATGATCTGAGAGACTATTACCACAGTATTTTGGAAAAGGTGCTGGAATGTAAGAAAGATTCCAGAAAACAGGATCAAGAGGTGTTCAAGTTTTGGAAAATGTGTTATAGAGACATACCACGAAAGCTCAATGTGCTGAGTTTGCCCAAAGGTTAAGAATTGACTGGACTGTGACCTGTGAGCAGTACCCACGTGAGGAAGAGGTGTGGTGGTTAGCCAGGACAAGGCTCACAGCCAGCTCCAGTCAGGCAGCTCTGATGTCTGCCCCCAGGCACCAGTGAGGAGCCCCAGGTGGGATGCAGACAAGGTGGTGAATTGTGTTGGGCAAGACCGTAGAAAACACTGACAGCCAGATGGTGCCTGATATCTTCTACTGTCTCTGGATGATAAGGAGCTTAAACCTGGATGGACCTCCACTGACACAGGACCTTGAGTCCAGAATATCCTGACTGCAGCTACTTGGTTTTCCCCTAGAGAAGCAAGCCCATGTTTAAATGTTTTCTTTTAAAACACACCTGGAAGACAAGCTGATGGTGAGTCCGCTGACTATTCGTGTGTCTTGGGACTACAACCCAAATCTGACTGTTCTAAGAGGAAGTGTTGGCTCAACCAGCAGCCCTCAAAGACTGCCCCCCGTTCATCCCCTGCTTCTGGGCTCAAGAAGGAGTGAGTGGGACGTAGGCCACCAACATTTGTCTTTCTCACACTGAGGAAGGCTTTGAACCTAGACTTTGCTCTTCAGTGTAATGCAGTTCTTATGTCTCAGATACTATGTAAAGGATGGACAGCACATTTGCATTCACTTCTTTTGGCCATCCTTCAAAAATAAGTAGGTACAACGATCTTTTGTAAAGGGAGTCCTCAATGTGATGTGCTGATGCAGAGCAGATCTATCCAGGCCTCCAGAGGCCTTCAGCCCTGCAGGAGGAAGACTTTTGCTGGAGAAAGGAGTTCTAGGTCAAGCAGGAGGATGTTGTGTGTGTATGGGTATCCAGTGGATCAAATACTCACCAAGGGGCAGCTGAGGGAATTTCTGGGCCTGCTTTAGGAGGCCAAAAACTCATTTAATCCTTGTATAAGTAAGACTTGAGGGTTAGAAGTCAAAACTAGGTAGAGTTAAACAAGCAATGGGTTTAGAAGTAATGCACCCATTAAGATAATTTACAAGCTGTTGCTTGTTTGACTTTTAAAGTTGTAAAATCAAAATGTCCAAAATTAGCATCTTTTTGAAAGATAAGCCAGTGCAACAGCAGGGTTGGTGCAGAGGTCAAAAGCTGTGACGTATTTTGCAGATGAGCAGATTATGGGACCTTCAGATTTTGAACACAGTTATTGTTCTTATGGGGCCTCATTCAGCATGGAGAAAACATTGCATTCCAGCAAACATTGAGACACTGTATTACGAGTGTTATAGGTGCGTACTGTAAACTGGTTCCAGAATTGCTGAGAAGCATGCGGCTAATGATAATTAATATTATGCTGTGTGTTGGGGGCTTTTTCATGTGTGAAACAATTACCATTCCTAAAATTCCTCTTACAAAAGATCCAGATTAAATTAAAACTGTTAAAAACTGTGGAAGCCTCTGTTCAGATGGGTTACAGAAAACTAGAGGGGGAAGGGACCAATCTGACATGAGCAAACTTGCCAACATATTTAATGTGAAGAGATGAATTTTAAGAGTCATGAATGAATTAAACTATATGAAAGAGGAGGGCATTTTATCATCAGAATAAATCACGCCGAAGTCAGATAAAGGAAATTGGAATGGAAAACTGCTACTAGATAGAGAAAATGAATATATTAATATGCTGTATTACAAGCAGTGGCTTGAACAATTCCATAATAGAGCCTTTGAATACTAACCGAGTGAGAAGAAATTACCAAAAAAACTGCAAAGGTCTCTATCAAGTTAAAGTTATAGGAAATATTAATATTTTCATAATACATTATTTTCCCCTAGGAAATACTTGTCATTTATTTAATTTCTAAAGAGACAAGTTATTTTAAATAATGTTGGTTTTTAAAGTCGAAACTTGGCTCATGAGCAGATACTGAGATCTTAGTGTTGGGTGTTGGGTACCTAGCTGGTGTGCCATAACCAGCATTTCCCTCTGAACTGAATCATAGAATTGTAGGGGTTGGAAGGGACCTTCATAGATCATCTAGTCCAACCCCCTGCCAAAGTAGGTTCACCTAGAGCAGGCTGGACAGGAATGCATCTAGATGGGTTTTGAATATCTCCAGAGAAGGAGACTCCACAACCTCCCTGGGCAGCCTGAATATCCCTGGGACATGTTGAAATGGCAGAGGTGTCTGATTCCTGGTCCTAGAGATGCAGGTCTGTCACACGCCGGCTCCATGGGAGCTCCGAGGTGGGCTCCAGCCAGGTGTGAGCAGTGCAGAGCTCCTGGCTCCACGGCACAGCCTGTGGAAGCACCCCGAGCTGCGGTCAATATGTGCCTTCTCATTGCCTTCTGCCAAAATACTCGTGCTTCTTCCACCCTCTGCAACCTCCTCCCCAAAACCCAGCCTTCTGTCGCTTGCATTTTTCTCTCATGAGCATGTTGATGAACAGCTGACAGATTTCAGATTCATACTTTCACAGCTTTGCATTCACAGATGGCAATATTCTAGCATATTTAAAAAAAAGAAATCGGAGGTGGACACTTTTTGAAAATTTGGCACCAAAATGTTATGCCTTTCATTTAACATCTCCTGTATTATTTTCACGTGGAAGACTAGAGATCAGTTTAAAACCAGGGCCACAGATAGGTCATACCGAAGCTTTCAGGATGTCTTCATTTTATATTCTGTATCTGGTTAGAGCATCACTGCATTTTACTATCACATGAGGCTCTCCGTTTTCGCTGCAGATGGGATTTGGAGATAAGATGCTAGGGCAAGTCAGAGAGTACTATTTTAAGTTAAATGCTTTCTCTGTAGAATGGTTGTGCCTCCTATAGGACTGTAAATATGAATTGTAATATGAAGAAAAAGCTACTGCTTGGGAAATACTGAGGCTGTAATAGATGGCTGTAATCCATCTTTGTCTTGCAGAATGGTACAGGCACCCTTTCTTTAAAACATGGAAAGCAGACGATTTCATGACAGCCTCCTCAGACCTGCATAAGATAATGAACTACCAAAATAAGAAAGTGGAAGGTGTTTCCTTTGACCTTAAGATAGCTTATTTGCAAAAGCAGCAAGATCAGATTTATTTAAGAAGCTTCGCCTTTGCAGTGAAACAATGCAAAACTCCATCAATCTGAAGAATAGTAAACCGTAGCCACATTATCCTATTAGGCTGATGCTAAATATAGAATGGATTTTCAGTTTCTTACAGGGATTTCCTTGCTTTGTGACTAAATACAGCACCAGGGTTTTGTGAAAATCTTATTTTCTTCATGCTTATGACTGTTAGTACAATGCAGTGTTTGGCGCACTGAAAGTCTTAAAACGATGCCATTTTTTAGTAGTACTTTTTGCATTTTGCCGGCATGAAAAATCAGGTTTCTTCTGAACTGAAACAGTGGAGAGGGGAGTAGAGGGAGCACTGAAGGACACGGTTTTCTTGAACTCTTGAGGGAATCCGCTGCATGTAACTGCGACCACACAGAAATAAAAATAGGCAGCTTTCCCTATGTCAGTGTCTTGACATTGACTGTAACTTTTCCAGTTCTGAAACTCCTCTTCATAGTTTTGGTTGGAAATGACAGCAATAAAATTTATTTAGTTACTGCTGTTTATATCCTCTGCTTAACCCTTGGTAAGTTTGCTTAAAATCTGTGAATAATGGAGCAATTATAGAGCTTAACAGCACTAGGACTGAGCTCAGAGAAGAACTTACGTGTGAACTTAATAGGTCCATCTGTAATTATTGAAGAGTTTTCTCGGTAGAGGACATTACCTGAACAAGATCCCAGTGTGAAATGGCCTCACCGAAATTAATGGCAAAACTGTCCTTGGCTTACTTAAGCAAGACAAGGTCTCAGGAGGCAACTGGACATTTCCAGGACATTTATCACCAACATCTTAGTATTCAAACATATTTCAGCTGAAATAATAACAGTAGTAGTAATAATAATAGTAATAGTGATGATGATGATGTGATTTATTGCGGTGGTCACTGATTCTGGTTTGAGTACAAGTATCCATAAGGATATGCAGCTGCAGCTTTTATCTGTGCCCCATTCCCCTTTTCTCCATCCTCCACCGGCTGTTGCAGCTGCAGCAGAAGGGCCCGTGCAAGTGCCGGGGGCTTCACATTGAAACTGGAAGGTCCAGCCTCCCCACCGGTGCAGGGGTGAGGAGTAGAAGGCGATTGTCACCTCCGCATCCAACTCACCCACAGGGTGCGTGGTGACGCCTCTGTCCCATGCATGCCTGGTGCCTTCTCCAAGCAAACCACTTCTCTTTCTCCAGAGCCACTACACAAAGTGATTTTACCCATATCTTAGATATACCTCTTTCAGTATGGATCAAGTATCTCTGTGAGAGCCTGTAGACAGAAAAAGGACCCGTCTCCTTCCTGGCATGGGAGCAGAGGCTCAGTGCAGAGGCAACATGTCCCTGCTCCAGCACCTGCTTCTCCTGGTGCTTTACTCGCTCTTGCAGATGTGCAGTACCAAGGCTACTTCATGAACATTTCCCCTCCACTGCCCCAGAAGTAGTTTCTTTTTCAGCACTTTTCTCGGAAGAGGACGGAGTGTGCAGTCAGAGCCTGCCTGGGTGGGAGGTGGCTCGTGCTCAGGTGTACGTGGGACTGACATGTCCCCACACTGACGCCCAAGATTCCTTCTCTTTTTTTTTGTTGCAAGAAATACATCTCTGACTGAAACCATCCTGAAACCATCAGGTGTACTTCAAAAACACTTCTTGGAAGAGCATTTGGCTATCTGAGAAGCTGTAAGCAGAGTTCATGTTATGTGTTTGTTTTTTTTTTATCCTTCTGCAATTCCTGAATCCACTATCTGGATTATACCCCTTGTTTTCTTTGCACATACCTTCACTACTCTCTGCGTTCTGCAGCTTTCCTAGCTTCAGTCCTGCCCATCCTGTATTCAGGACTTACCCACATGCCTCCTTTGTCTGCCTTTTCATTACAGCAAAGCTGGAGCCTGCACAAGAGCTGCTGGGAAGGGGAAAGGTAAGTGAATTTGGACCTCAGTCGCAAGGGTAGAGGAGTACAGGACTGAATCTCCTCATGAAGCTGACTAAAACTTGTTGGAGATGTTGCCTTATGCAGTTGGGTCCAGCCCAGCTTGGAATGAATTTGCAATTCTCTGCAGCTCCTTTTGTATGGCCACCACAGTTGGGAACATTAAATTTTGGAGCCACAAAGTGCTGTCTGAAAGCAGCACAGCTGTCAGTGAAGAGCAGTTTGCAACTGGAATATGGCCAGTGCCAGGGACACCGCAGAGGGACATGCCAAAAACCGGACAGAGATGATTGCTTAGAAATCAAATTCAGAAATTAGATTTTCCAACCACATATTCACTGAACTATTGATTTACCAATCAATATAATAGTACTGAGGAGAATGATTGGAGTGCTGAATATATCATAATTTATCAAAAATGACAAATACTGATGTGATTTTTTCTGCCCTTTTTTAAGGCTTACTGTAATACCAAATTTCCTTCCGACCTGAAGATAAATACAATGAAAATAGGTGCATTAGCTAAATTAATGTCAGGGAATAAACATCCCTTAAAGATAACTATAAGAATTTACTTTAAGAAATGTTTTTATGTGCTAGTCCTAGACAAAAGCTGTTCATTAAGTTTTATTCATAGTCCTCAGTACCCTTCAAATATGGAATAATTTCTAGACTTCTGCCGCCTATTACTGGGAAGCCTGTTGTATTTATCGGTATTTGAATCTTTGGGCAGTAACTGGTAAGTTTTTGATTCAGTCATTCCTGTGCTGCCTTTGTCTATTTAAAAATACTAGAAGAACCATGTTAGGTGCTTTCCCTAAGTTTTCAGGTGAGATGTTTTGTACCAACTGGCAGGGCAGATAGATGTATGCTTAGTGCCAGAGATGCTCCAGGTTAATGGTCTGTAGTTCACAGCAGGTCCTCGAGGTGATCTTTGGGGCTGGCTTTGCCTCTCCATAAAGTTTCATCATGCACAGCTGAGAGAGGCTCAGCATCTGTCTATGGCTGGCACTGGGATTTAATTCCCTGCTTCCCTAAAAAGCCCGTCCCGGCCTGCTCAGCAGCATGGACATTCCTTGCAGGGCACGTCTCCGGTGTTACACCTGCATCGCTGACACCCTTTTGGGTCTTGGATGTGATTTCACCCCTGCAGCTGGATGTGTTGTTTGGGACCCAGCGGCATTGCGTGGGGTAAGCGCAAGAACATTCAAACCTTAGCACTAAACTGTGCAATCCCTGAGAGAAGTTTTAGGGAGTCAGCTGGAAACTGCTGCCTGCCCAAGAAGCGGTGTTATGCGACAGCCACAGCGCTGCTGCAGCACGCGTCTGTATCCTCTTCTGAGGATTCAATGAGGGTTTTTTTCTCCTGTGCGGTGGTGGGCTTCACTCGCAGAGCTGCCGGCAGCGAAGCAGAGATGCACGGTGAGTGCCAAACACATCGCAGCCCTCTCCTCCTTCCCCTCCACCTCCGCAGCTTTGCAGGACAGTCGCATTGTCCCAAAAATGTTTGAATAATGCCACATCTCAGTGTTTTACAATATCGTGTGCTCAATATAAACTATAAATTGTACCGTGTGGCACAAGGCGGCAAGGCAGGGGATCTTCTCCAAATCTCTCTGCAGGAGTGCGCCTTCAGGAGCTCAGCTGTAAGTGATAATGACACAGATTTTTTTTTTTTTCAGAGACAGAACAGGACTTTGTGGTTTTGCCCATTGGCTAGGTGGGTGGACTGTAGGAACAGGAGGGTCGCACCTGTCCCTGAGAGGTGGGATAGGGGACAAATGTGCACCGAGTAGTCCCAGTGTCCATGCACTGGCCTGCCTGTGCCACAATCCAAGGGACCTGTTGGACGTGGACCACACTGTGAGTGGTCTAAATCAGTCTCAGTGACCAAATCCTGCTGGTCCTCATCCGGGGCACAGGTATGGGATGCTCCAGAGGGGTGCAGCATCCCCGCTGCCCGCATGTCCCCTCCGGCTCACAGCCAGAGGCATCAGGCCCTTTGCCACAAAGCTGTACCTCGCTTCTCCGCGCTCCCCACGTTTTCTCTTTTAGGGCTTGGTCAGGCTTCTACAGACCAAGGGAAAGCACAGAGCATCCCCCAGGGTGGGGGCACAGAGAAAGATTTACTCCTTGGGTACGCTGGGTATGGGGAGATCCCCCTCTCTTGGGCACCATGCAGCCGCCAGCTCCTCTCCTTCCTGCCCCATCTTCCCCCCCCACCCCCCAGCCCATGCATCCCCAGCAGCTGGAAAATGAGAAACCGCTGTGCATTTCTGGCCCTGGTGAGGATTTTTCTTCCTTCCCCGATGCTCTATGTAATAATGCAGTGTCACTGTGAAGGTGACATCAAGTACATTTGTCACCACAACCAGCCCAAAA
The DNA here is from genome assembly GCF_028500815.1 of Rissa tridactyla. NCBI lineage: Eukaryota > Metazoa > Chordata > Aves > Charadriiformes > Laridae > Rissa > Rissa tridactyla. Next base: position 178,010,554 of record NC_071466.1, read on the forward strand.
CAGTGTGGTCAAGCATAAGGCAAGGTTTGTTAAATGGCTCCGTGGGCCAGATCTGGACTATAGATCCATAGAGATGCAGTTATTATGCATTTTGCACAAGGGATTGTACTGGTTTTGGCTGGGATAGAGTTAATTTTCTTCATAACAGCTCATATGGGCTATTTTTTGGATTTGTGACCAAAACAGTGTTGATGATAAAAATATTTGAGCTATTGCTGAGCAGCGCTTACACAGGGTCAAGTCCTTTTCTGTTTCTCGCGCTGCCCTGCCAGTGAGCAGGCTGGGGGTGGTCAAGAAATTGGGAGAGGACACAGCCAGGACACCCAACCCCAACTGACCAAAGGGGTGTTCCAGACCATATGATGTTGTGCTCAGCAGAAAAAGGTTGCGGGGAGAGGTTGCTGGGGCTGCCGTTGCTCAGGGACTGGCTGGGCATCAGTGGTCTGGTGGTGAGCAATTTTTTTGGGGGGTTTTGTACCATTTGCTTTTCTTGATTTTGCTTTTTTTTTTTTTTTTTAAATTATTATTTTACTTATTAACCTGTCTCAACCCATGAGATTTCCCACTTTTACATGATCTCTCAGAACCTGCTTTTGGTTGTGTTTGAGGTGATAGCAAGTCTTGTTTGTTTCCTTGGATGTTTCTGCCTCCAATTAGTCAGGCTTGAACATCCAATTTAGGTTCTACATAGGAAATTCCTTTTTTTTCCTTTTTTTTTTTTGCAACATCATTTTCTCTTTCAAGACCAACTTGAGGCAATTTCAAGGAGACATCAAAAGATGGCAGCTGTAGATGAAATGCGAGTGCCAGCTCACAGTTTCACAGCTGCATGTGGTCTTTAGCCTCATCAGGATTACAAGGCCACCAGTGTTTCCAAATTAATTTTACGTAACTTCAAATGGGTTTCTGTTAAAAAGCATACTGAAATAATACAAGGAACCACCTTCCCCCCTCGAAGGATTCAGACAAAAAATAAACAAGGGAGGAATTCTGTCCTTTCGTTTGCACTGTGGATCTCAGGTAACGGGTTTTGTGGACAACAGACTGATTGTCAAACGTGCGAGGAAGGAGCCCAGGAGCTCTCCCTCCTACCAGGGTTTGCCTTCATGTTTCTTTTGCTTCAGAAGTCCCCTCTCCCCAGAGAAAGGCAGTGCCTGGCTATAGCAGGGGTTTTGAGCGTGGGCGCTCTGGTTCTACAAGCTTTTGCCCTGCTGCAGGTCCACACAAGCTCACTCGGGTGAAAAGGTCAGGCTATTCTGTTCTTTAGCTGGGGAAAAAGAAACAGCACAGAGCAATGGATAAAAGCTGAGAGCCTAGCGATTAGGACCCTGGGATTCACTGAAATCAGTGGGGTTTAAGCTCCTAAATACTTCTGGATCTGGCAGATTGAATGGATCTGCTCTGGACATGGGAAGCAGAGCTCTGTTAGTCCAACCATTAAATTGTTACATTGTCTTAGCTTAAATGCTGAGTGTTCTTTCTTTCTTTCTTTCTTTCTTTCTTTCTTTCTTTCTTTCTTTCTTTCTTTCTTTCTTTCTTTCTTTCTTTCTTTCTTTCTTTCTCTCTCTCTCTCTCTCTCTCTCTTTCTCTCTTTCTCTCTTTCTCCCTCCCTCCCTCCCTCCCTCCCTCCCTCCCTTCCTTCCTTCCTTCCTTCCTTCCTTCCTTCCTTCCTTCCTTCCTTCCTTCCTTCCTTCCTCCCTCCCTCCCTCCCTCCCTCCCTCCCTTCTGTTTTGTTTTTTTTTTTTTTTTTAAATGGGATAATATTGCTCATCCAATTCTCAGCCTCGCATTGACCCTGGGGGTAAAGAGGGTAAGATGCTGTTGGAAAAAGCCCTTCCTTGTATGCACACCAAACACAACTGCTGTGAAGAAGCTGCTATTCTCTTTGGTGGCAGGTGACTCGGGAGGGTGGCTGATAACCTCTCTGACATTGCCACACGCCGAGCTGTGGAGGAGAAGGCTGCAGCGGGGCTGTGAGCGCTGAGGCACTGCCAGGACTCAGGAGCTCCAGGCACCACTAATTCCTCTGTCGTGCTGCACTAGCACGCAATAAAATAGCACTCCATTGCCCCAAAAAGAAAATTTTTTCCATCTCATCAGACAATGCATCAAGTAGTGCTTATAAGTGTGAGTGCAGTAAGCAATGCATATGCAAATGAACCGAACATTTCAGAGCTTAGCACTGAATTTTTAGAGCTATCTGGGCTAGTGTGGTGTGCCATGGATTTCCATTGCATCGTACACGGCTGCCCGGAAAGCAGAAGGAAGCCACAACCCTGCCTGGCAGCAGGCACCACCAAATCATGCTGCTCGGTGCCCCACGCCAGCAAAGCCATGGCAGGGGACATCCCCTCCCTCTGGGGACAGGCGTTTGCAGTTCAGGATGTGCGCTCTCAAGGCGCTGGCTCTTGGGCAGCATCCCCACAGACTCCAGTCCCTTGGCATATGGGCACTTCACAACCTGCCACAAGCTTTAATTTGGACAAACTCATTCTGCCTTTGGAAGCCCTCCTCAGTGGATTCAAATGGATTTACCAGCACTTTCTTTTTTTTTTTTTTCCTGGGGAAAAAGGAACAAGGACAAAGAAAAGCTATACTTGCAAAATAGTACTGCATAGCTTTGAACACTGTTCAACATAATGGTTGTCCAAAAATTATGTTGACAAGGAAATCTGAGAAAAAAAATAACTTAAGGAAGCAGAATTCATGTAATCTAATGGATGCCCATTAGTGCACTTCCTTAGTTTTCATCTCCTGAGTCTTTAATCACAAAGATTCCTATTTACTGTTTCTAAACAATCAAAATGCAATAAGAACAAAAATAACCCTTTTCAATAATCATCCTAAATGCCTGATATTGTGTTTTTGTGATCTTGATCACACCGAGTTCATTGGTTTCCCATCCAAATGAAAACTAGAAAGATAATTCAGTTTTAATTTCTTTTAATATTTGACAATATCAAAATATGTCTTTCTTTTGTGGAATACAGAGACTGCTATACACTGGAGAGACACAGATTTCCCCAACACTAATTTTTAACTGCCAGCATGTAAAGAAATGATAACGTAATGTATTACTGGGCAATAATGAAAGAGCCTCTGGCAGCACTGTGTTGTGTGGGTGGTGTCCAGAGTTAAGGGTTCTCAACCTTTTTGCTTTCCTCCCTAGTGTATCAAGCACTTAGTGAAAGCCATTATAAGTTGGTATTAACACAAACTATTTTTAACACACTGCGATAGCAAGCTGAAAGTAGTACGCTGCATAAAAAGTCTCCAATGAACTTCCATTTCAACAAAGTCATTTTCAGATGCCATATTTATTAGCCCTTTTCATTGAGATTGTGTTCAGGTATCATTAATATCTCTAAATATTCTGGGCAAGCTGTTTGCAACATGGTAGCTTTGATTCATCGTTCAGGAGATATGCACCATTCATGTTCCATGAAGAGGAACATCTCAGTGCCCCAAACATTGGTCCTGTTTCAACCATGCAGATGTTAACACGCTCCTGCTTGTCACGCCAACTCTCTGCAGAGCCCGAGCCGGCGTAGACAAGGAGTGCTGCAGAGAGCAGAGCTCTTCTGCTGCAAATGTATGACACACACATATATTTTTGCAATAACCCCCCTCACCCCCCCAGTAGTCATTGAAATATTCAAACAACGCTAACTGGTATAAACACTATTCGAACACTCCAAACTGACACAAATACTGAATGTCTCATTTGTTCCTCTATTCACAGCATAGCCAGCCTTTTTCAGGAAAGACTTTTCTTCCTGCTATGTAGCACAGTTTCAAAAAAGGATTTGAAATGTGCTGGTGAAAGGGGTATGAGCACTACGAGAGCAGACAGTGTTTGCCCACCGCAAACCGACAGGAGGGATGAAAGATGCGGGGGATGCTCAGCAGGGCAAGACAAAGAGCTCAAAGCAGCTGTACGTGGGGCTGCTCCCCAGTCAGGACATTATGGAGTGGTGTCAACAAACCTGCCTCTATACACTGGGAAAAAACAAAAAACAAAAAAACTCACCCCTCCATCCATGAAAGAGATGAGAAGGATTCGATTTTCTTGTCAAGCTTGCCCAAAGCCCAGTGCAGCTTGTTCTCGGAAATTTATAAACAGTATGTCATGCATATTGGCTACATTAAAACAGTTTGAAGGAAAGAAAACCTGATGGCTCATGGCCACTGTGGAGATTTGACACTGGCCCACCGACTACAAAACTTGGGGACTGGGATAACATGCATCAGATCCAGCTCCACCCATACAGCATCCTTGCCTTTGAAGTGGGATGCCCGTGGTTCACTTCCCTCTTCAGCCTCTAACTGTGGATGTGAGAAGATCCAGATTGCTGCTGTCATACTCATGGTCAGAGCAAGGTTGCAGGAGCTACAACTAAGAAATAAAATACAAGGACAATAACACTTCTACAGTTTGTGGATTTTTATGTCTCACTCTGCCCCTCAGCATGGAGACCTTGTACAACTGTAACTCTCTTGGCCATCAGAAGGCGGCTGTAAATGGCTTTGACTGAATCAGACTGAGGGGCTGCAAATGCTGCCTATTGCTTTATACACAGTCTTTGAGTTTCTGCCCACATTTCAATTATTCCTCAGCAGCAGCAAGGCAGTTTAGGTATGTGACTTTTCCGGAAGACTCACATGGAAGTGCGCACTGGCTTGCAGATTGGCCTCAAGCACATTTTTGTTCTTTTCCTCAAAACAGCATCAAAATGGCATGGCAGCTGCTCTCACATTTTCAAACTGGAGTGGCCCAGTGAAATTTTCTTTCGACATTGGAAAGACATGAAGAGGACTAATGCAAGGTGAAGTAAATAGCTATTACTTGTAATAGAAGACCGGAGCTGAAGATTAAGAAAAATAGAATTGCAGGAAAAAGCATTAGTGGGTACTGTCATGTGCAGACATCAGAAGCCACCACTGGTTAATATACAGTATGCCAAGCCCAGGCATCTTTGAAGAATGAACGCAACTTTGTGCAGAACAGAAAAAAAACAGCAAAGATGCAAGAGAAAGATAACATGCTGAGTCTTAGAGTTTTACTGTAAACCACTCATCCAAAGTCTGCCTCTGCCCCTGAAAAGATTAATGTCCTAGAAATGTAACTATCAAAGAAATCTACATTACCTGTACAGCTCTGAAAGTGAAAAACAGTAAAGGAGTAAATGAAAAGATAATAATTCGGGACTAAAAATTCAGCTTGAAAGTTTAGCATTTCTTACTGCTTTTGAGGATATAAACAGATACAGAAAATGATTTCCCTGAATAGATCTGGGGGGAAAATTTATATATATATATAAAAAAATATAAATATAAATATAAAAAAATGTATTTAACATCTATGGATGAAATCTTAGGCATACATTCTGGAACAAATTCTTATTCTCCTCTTCCTGCTCCAGAAATTTTCATATTGATAACATTTGTGAATACTATCTAACATAAGAAAACAGATCCGAATGTGGGTTATTTTGAGTGTGGAGCCCATGGGGTCATGTTTAATCTGTCTCTGGTTATCTGTGATTGATTATAACAACCATATCCTTCAGCTAACTGGCATTTCCTGAATAAATATTACTATGTGTGAATTAAAAGTTCTTTTATCCACAGTCATGTGCATCTTCAACTTTGCATTTTGTTTCAAAGGTCAGTGCAGGAAATACTCACTGTCCTAAAACTTGCTTGTTCTTATTGTGATGATTGAAATAGCGCATTGAATTCACATTATAGTCTGCACAAAAATGGATTTCACTCAAATTAAACTGAGGTGCCAGTAAGATTCAATGACGGAAGTGTTTGTTTAAAGCAAATCCAAAAAACTCTTATGGGTATGACTCTAATAAATGCATTAAAAAATAAGTGATGACTCGTGTATAATATTTGACAGCAGACATCCAGATCTAGAAAGGAGATTCTGATAGTTTTTAAAAATATATCTAAACAGAAGTATTTTTTTTTCACCAGGTTAAATAAACCAATGCTTACTTTGCTCCAGGCAGCAAGTTTTTCACTTTTCTGTGCCACCAACAAGGGCAGTTTCACTTGAATTGTCTTGTATTTTGGCACATGTGACAAAACTTTAGACTTTCCGTAATGCCACAGTTCGTCTGAGGTCATTCTAAAATGTCTCTGGTTCCCTTCTGAAATTTTTCAATCCCTGAATGACCCTCACACAGCCTTTTGAATGCATTTTTCTGTAAGAATTTAGGAATGATGCACCATTCTGTTTCTAAGAAAAAAAAAAATTAAAAAATCCACCGCTGAGGTCTCTGCCTCTCACAGATGCAAGGGGCTGAGAATATGCCCATGGTAGCATTTAATGGGGGTGATAATTGCTTTAATTTCCTTCTTCCAGGCCTCATCCTCACTTGTTGTCTGAGCTCTGGCACCCTTTTAATCGGACATTACAGACAGAGTTGCGCTGGTCCTTGCTTGCTGCACTTGAAGTGTGGGTGTCTGTGACCACTGAGCCCCTCTCGGGCTTCCCACTCACATCTGTCTGGAGGTGCAGAAGTTGGTTCTACACTTCGGAAGCTGCAATGCTTCAGTCATTTTCTGGTAATACCGGTCTCCTAGAAAGTGCCTCAGCATTTTTAATATAATCAGCAAAGGCCTTCATTATCTGTATGCTTAAGAACCTGGGAGGATGCTGATCCAGTTTTACTCGCAGTGTTGTGAAAGTTGCCCACTTCTCCATGGGGAGCATAGAGTATATGCACAAAGCACATGTTGGTGTTAAAGGGACTGTCTGACACTCACGAGATCTAATAAAATCAGCCAGCATGGTTTGATCAGCATGTCCGGGGGACCTGCATAATGCGGTTACATTTCCTCCGTCACCTGATACAATTTTTACAGCCTCTTACTATCACTTCTTGTGCCATCATCATTGTCTTCTGCTGTTACAAAACTTCAGGACTCTTTCAGTTTCTTGAGGTTTGGTTGGATTGTCATCTCAAGTCCACGGAAAGCCTCTGCCTGGCAATTGCTCTTATGCTGGCGATCGAGGCAAGAAGGTCAGCCCCAAAAGGCTCGGTTCTCTATTTAGAGTCTTTGAAATCCTTCCTTACCTGGACAATGCCCACTTGAGTGAAGGCACCAGAGATTTTATCTTTTAGGGTAATTTTAACCTCTAAGTTTTTCCACTAACAATTTTATCTTTGTCCACACCAGTCCTGACACTATGTTGTTCATCAGTTACTCACAGCCGAGGCATCTGGAAGTTGTCTGCTTCATCCTTTATCTTAAAATTTTGGCATGTCCATCATTTAACTGGCTCTGACTTGAGGCAACCTGTTTCTGAGAGTGAGTGTGTAAGTCCTTTACACAGCGCATGTTTCTGCCAGAAACGCTCCGTCATGATTGCAAACCCCCTAGATGAATGTCAGGGCTAATATCTAAAATCTTCATTCTGAGACATGATCCCTTTCCAGCAGAGTAGTTAGGTACACTTGAATGCAGGCACTTATGCAAGACCCATTGACTTTAGATGCATTTAAAACACGTCTTTAAGTGTCTTAGTGAATCACCATTATGATGAAAATCTGGTCTGGAAAATAATGCCCTTTGAGCAGATAAAGATCTTGTAAGGTATTTCTGTGAGATATTGCTTAAAGATTGCTTCCTTTTCTAATTCTTCAATAAGGTGACTCAGCTCCTTCTGATCATTCACAAAAATGTGCTGGAAATGTTTAATCAGTTCAGGAAAATTCTGGCAGCTTCAAACTGAATCTCTCTTCCAAGGGCGACTGTCGCTTCTGCTTACTAATAATCAGACATCAGAAAAAAGAAAAGAAAAAGCCAAGCATAAATTAACCTGGAAATAGCAGCATTAAATGTTTAATGGCTCTGAAGCCTGCACATCTTCGGGTTATTCATTAATGTAAGTATATGTACTGTCATGTCCAACAAGACTTTTCCTTGGCGAATCTCATACCTTTATCCATGGATTATAAAACCCACCACTCTGTGGTGTTGTTCCATACCCCTTTCTGGTCTCCCCTTTAGCTCAATGTACAAAAGGACTTGGGTACTCACCTGACTTTCCCCCTCCGCCATTAGCTCTTACATGCAATCCCCAGAGCCTCCAAGACACTTCTTACTGGTGCCTAACTCCAAAGGGATCTAATTTTCCAGCACCAGCAGTAAATCCTCACAGCTGCCTCAGGAATGCCAGCAGCTTTCCCTGTCTCGGGTGGATCAACAGCCGGGAGGTTGCAGCCCTTCCCCAATTTTGCAACAATGGCTTCATATGCTTAGGTTTGGGGATGGAGGTACAGTTATCAAATTTTGAGGACAATAAGATGTCTCTGTGCACGTGGAAGTGGGTCACCCATGTCCTTGAGCCCCCATTCCCTCAGCTTTCCCTAAGATTCCTTGTCCCCAGATTATGCTTTCTAAAGCATGGCCTCGCAACCTCCGTATACTTTGATCTTAAACCCTTGACATGGGTGTAGCATAGAGAAAAGCTGATAAGGTAATATTTTAGCAACGACATTAATCAAATATTTATAAACTACAATATAATTCCTTAGAATATCACAGAGCTATTTCACACAAATGGAGCATTGGTAAATTTTTAAAACACTCAGGCCACTCTGAACTACAAATTTAATAGGAACACCTGAGTGACAGCTGGCTTTCATGAACAGAAATTCAGCTCAGAGAAAAGAAGTGATCAGCAGGCTGGCCTATTTTGGGGAATGGCTGGCGGTCTGGCACAGGGGATTCACAGGCATGGAAAGCATGTCACTCGCAGAGAGCCATAAGGGAAACTCACAGTGTCTCAGGTTTGCCGCTGTGATCACTGATCCATCTCTTTCCTGATAAACTTCATTTTTACAGCATGTAAGAGCTGCTGCTGTGCTTTCTCCACCTTGAGCAGACTGCCCTTCTGAATTAAATCCTCTTCATGGAATATGGTCTCTTAAAATTTAGTCTTCTTCCAGCATTTATCAAATATCTGTTGACCAAGACCTGCTTTCCTGTATATCCCTTCTCAGTCCACTGCAGCAAAGAACATGTGATCACCTTGCTGATAGCATCTTCTCCTTCTTTCCTCCCTTCTCAGTTTGACTTCCTATCTGTTCATGATGCCTTGCCTCAGGTGAGATCTTGGCTCGAGTTGTGCAGGGGAGGTCTTTGTCCTGGGAGGTTTGTGTCCTGCAGGCAGGTACAACCTGGCTGCCTTTCGGTGGGCTCCCCCATGCAGAAGGAAATACAGGCGTCTTGTTTGCAGGATCAGGCTCTTAGGGTGCAAACTCCTGTTCTCTTCTCTGTTTTTTGGGGCTTTCCGCATGCTTTGTGACACCCCAGGATACACCGCGGAGATGGCAACACAGGTCTTTAGGAGGGGAGATGTGGCCTGATGCACAGGAAGCCTGCAAGTCAGAGTACTCGAATTGTCTTCCCAGGTTTGCTTCTGACTTGCTGGGAGAGGTTAGGCTGAGCCTGTTCCCCAGTTTTTATAGCTGCATTAATATTGTAATATGCGCTGAGGTCTTTATTAAAGTGAGTTTTATGAATGTCAGAATGATGATTATTTGGCTCAGCCGCATTCTTCTGAAATGCTTACTCACATGAAAAATTTTTTTTTCTCTTTTCAGAGGTTTGAAAGATAATTTGGCTAGATTGTTCCTTTCAAGTAAAGCAATCTCACATTTGCCATGGCTGGATGCGAAGTTGTTCAGTAGTATCATTGCATTCCTAGCTTGCTATTCATGTTCTCAAAGAACTTCAAAAGGGATGCTTTGATGTACTTATGGACTTCTTCCAGCTGGTGTATAGCACATAGTGTCTGTGCTTTTGCAGCAAATCATAACTTGACTTCTGGGATTTTTAGTATTTTACTGACTGCCTGAGGAAGTATACTGAGGGGTGCCTTTTGAACGACATACAGGAGCTGGATAACAAGATGACAGTCATAAATGAAGTATTTACATCAACAGCAAAATACTCTGTGCTCCTGGAAAGTGCTAACCACTTCTAAAATCTACACTTCCCTGTAGCTCCTCTTTAGATTTCCGCAAAGAGAAATGACAGTGTGTGGCATCTGAGTTGCTTCTGCCTTCATTGTCCCCTGTTTCTCAGCTTCCCAAAGAGGCTTGTTGAAATCCCAGTGATCAGCATATGGATCTGAGCTTAACAGTCTCGCTGGCTCTGCAAGCCCAGTGGCACAGTCGTTATCCTCACCAGGTGGTAACAGGGTTATTAAAACTCCTCTCTGCAGGGAAGGAAACCAAGGAGCTTTAGAAAGAGTTTTGCCTGGTGAGAAAGTTTAACTTTCCAGCCAAAACTGTCTGTTGCTGGCTCATCAGATGGAAGATAGTTGAGGACTGGTATTAGCTTGATGCATTCTGGCAGTTGCTGTGTCCCCATAGGGTGATCCTCTGCTGTCTGAAAGAGGGATGCAGGCAAGGTGCTAACAATGCCCTGCATCTTTTCTGGGGTCGCATACGGAATGATCAAACTGGGGACACTGTGTCCTCACTGCAGGATCCCTCTCCTGTGTATTTTTCCCATTATCCCATGGCCGTTGGGTAACCTAAGGCTAAACCCCAACATGTGAGCAGCACGTGGTCGACTCGCCGCTCCATCAGTCCTGCACTGCAGCCAGTCACAGGGTACCGCTGCCACAGCTCAGCATGCAGATGAGATTAGGCCATAGGACTTGTAGCTAATTGCTAGACTTTAATCTTTGTTTTGAACCTGGGCCCAGGATATCCACAAAATGTCCTGACTTGCTGGGATCAAGACCAAAGCTGATAAAAGCCAAGTGACAACTGGCACTTTCTCTGTTGCAGAGATGAGGTTTGTCTGTCATGAGCATGGACCTTTTTTGATGGGTGAGCCAAACCCATGAAACTAATTGTGCAGGAACTGTGGACTTGCAGTAATTTCACCATCACATACTCTGATGGTAAAAGTCATTGCTTGGACTGGCTCAAATACAAATATGTTAAAAGAAAACGTGCATTAGACCAAACTAAATGAAAACCCTTTCAAAACTGAATGTTCTACATGGTCCAGACTTCTACCTCTGGGGCAAAGCTGAGAAGCTAAACAGTGTGTGACTGATTTTTAGGTCTGTTGCTCAATGCACTATGGGTCTGTTACTCAGATGCTATGATGATCAACACGTTATAAAAGCTGACACAGAATAGACTGAGTATGAAAAAATTCAGACATCATGTTGAATTTGCGATTCAGATTGAAGTGCATTAATAATAAATTGAACACATGTATTATATATGGAGGTTCCTCTTGAAACATTTCTTGAGGGCAGCTGAATTTTAGTGCCACGGCAGAATGATAATAGTTTTAGAGGAAATGTAGATTACTGTCATTTCTCTTGTAAATTGTGTTGAGCAATAATTATGAACAACGACAGGCCTCACACGGTGTATATCACAGGAAACTCAACCTACTGTTAAACTCTGCATTCCCACCTCCGGCCACAGAGTCAGACCTTACCAATCTCTTTGGTGAGGGAAGAATAAAAAATAAGCTTCAGGTTACAGGTCCAAAAAATCACAAGGATTATGCCCAAAGATTTTAAAGGAAAATCTGTTGATGCCGGAATTAAAGACCTCTAACTGAAGTCACATTGTTCCCAGAAACCCAACCCACTCATCTTATAAAAAATGCACGAAATAATGGAAGCTTTCTGAATACTCATAAATGAGCTTAAGAATGATGGGTTGCAAGTCATATCCAGAGGGATTTCTCAAAATCCCTCCCTCCTCCATGAGAAGGCAGGGAGAGGTAGAACAGGGACACAGTCACAACAGCACGTGTCCTGATCCCCTCTGACCCTTCAAATTTCCCTCTGTTCAAAACCCTCCGTACAACCCCTTTCCTGTTACAGAGTGACAGAGGTGATTTAACGGGCTCTGTCTGGCCCAATTATACGGATGAATTTTTGTTTTCATAAATGGTCCCCATATGCAGGAGCTGAATGCAGGACTAGAGGCAGGATGATGCCTTCTCCTCCATTTGGTGCTCTCTCTAGCTGGAGGTTTGACCTGCCTTTGTCCTTGCTTGGATTCCTGCATTGATTACATGGGGATTATGTGTCCAAACTCTTTTCCTTGAACCTGCATTGACTAAAACATGTTTTGTATATTTGCTTTTTTTTTTTTTTTTTTTTTTTTTTAATGAAACCTGTGATCCTGATGAAATCTCAGGATTCAGAATCAGAGATCAAGGACTGAGCATGAGTCTTGGATTTTCAGATGTGCTTTAGTGCATAAATTCTTAGAGGGTCTGGGACATAACATATATGCCAATAACATGCCCTGCTTTCATGGTTATCTATTTCCAGGTCTTCTACTGCTAACAGATAGTAAGGACAGTCAGGGAAGAAAACATCACTTCCAAATTAAGGAAAGTGAGTGAGTTATCTGAAAACCAAACCAAAAAATGTGCTGAACCTTTGCAGAGTTTTTCAGGAGAAAACCACTCAACCTAGAGCTGGGGGACACCATCAGTATCAACATCTTTTGGCTCTGCCTCAGCCCTGGTTGTCCAACTGCAGGTGAAACAGCCCTAGTTCCTGTGTTCAGTACTCTGCCATGGAGCTAAGCCTTCATGTCAGGATGGGCAAAAATGGTAATATAGGTCCTATGCTGCATTTCTTCCAGTGTTTCAAAGACTTAGGCACGGGGGTAGGCAGTGGCATGCTGACTCAGGAACAGGGGATGGAAAGGAGCCACATCAACTTATCGAATGCGGAACAGAAAAAACCCAACCTCCTACAGACACTACAGAGATTTTTATCTTTTCATTTGAAAAAGAAGAAGTGGGAGTTAAAAGCATTAGGCTTGAAAAGCAGACTTTTATAGCTCAGCAGAAGGTATAGACCTCTTGAACCAAAAGACCAGGAGAGAGAGCCTTTATCTGAGAAGAAAATGTGGAGACTTTGTAAGTGAAGTCCTAGCAAGCTATTGGCACAGCTTCTAATAGCTTCTAAGAGGTCCTATTAACCTTTGGAAGAAGTATTTGCAAGAAGCTTGAAATTTCTCTCAAAATACAGCAGCCATATTTGACTGTTAGCTAGCAAATCAGGAGAATAGATTAAACAAAGTCCAAGTATGTGGTTCAGTAAAGACAAAAGGGCAGCAAGAGTTAGTCAAGGCAGAAGAAAGCTGGGTTCCATGTGACATTTGTATATGAGCAGGGTGCTGGGACTCCCATGACACTTCATTGAGAGCTAGTCGGCAGTTAGTGGAGCCTAGAGAATGATTCTGTACTTTCAAAAGGAAACTAAGGGTATGATTCAGATGTCATTTACAATACCTTTGAGGAACCTAGACATCTCCATGGGGCTGTCAGATATATCACAGGATCTACCAGGGGGCCTCTGGTCTCCTGTAGTGGCTGCACGAGGCAAGGCAGATACCCAAGGGCATCTCAGATGGCACCAGAAGGCTAAGCTGAAGCAGTTAAATCCATCTGAAAAGGTGGCCTGCAGCCTAGGCTCCACTGACTGTCTTTTCTTCACTGGCTACATTGGGAGCTAAGGCACCCAACTGACGTATAGGCACTTGCACTTATGTGCCTGGCGCTGCATCTTGCCAGAAAAGCCTGTGTGGGAAAGGGAGGGGATTTGTCCTTACCCAAGAGGCTGCCTACAACCTAAAATATGCACCAGAATTTGCAGTGTTAATAGAAAAAAAAAACAAACCAAAAAAAAAACCCTCAGGGAGCTGGAGGTGCACTGTGCTGCCCATGCCAGGGCAGAGCTGGGGGCAGAGCATGTGGGGCAGGCGGTACTTTGTGTGTATGCCAAAACCATGGGGCACCTGGGGCACAGGAAGAGCAAAAAGGCCCAAGTCATGGAGTTACTGCTTTTAATCAAGCTTCTGCCTCCTCAGCTGGAAGTTATGACTCTCCCAGCCCTGGCAATCCTCAGTGCCAGCTAGTTAAGCTGTTTTATCAGGGATGGCAACAGGTGGTGGGCAGAGCATGGACAGATACAGTGTTTCAGGTGACGGGTGTGGATTTCCAGCCAAGGGGTGGTAATTTGTAACATTGCTAACTCTCTTTTTCACGTTTGGCTAGCCAAATCTGGGATGCTCAGTAGCCTGGGTCATCCTTGGGCTGCTCAGTTACACAGCCCAGGTAACTTATGCCTTCATTTTCTATGTCTGTAAAAATAGAGATATTGATCCTGGTATCCTTAGTAAATTGCTTTAAGGTGTCATGAGGAAAAGTTTTATGTAAAATTCAGGGGGAAGAGAAGAGCTAATACCAGTTAGCGCTAGGTAAAATGCAAAATTACAAAAAACCTGCAAAAAATTGTTGGGCTACTACCTCGTGAGAGCACTGCCAGGAATCCTCAGCTTCACTGTCTTCCAGATGTCAGCATGGGGATGCATTAGATAATAGCATAACTTCTGTAGCCATTTGATTTAGGAAACCATAAACTAATGTTATTTGAATTTCTTTACAAGTGTGAGAAGTTGGACTTAAAATTGAGCTTCTTACTAGATCTATAGTTTCTAATTTCACAGCAAGACTATTGGGACCACTTAAAGAAGCAAAGTCACAGAAAAAACTCATTTTTTTCATGTCTAGATGGGGAGCCCTCACTCATCTGGGTGCCATAAGGGAGAAGACAGACTGTAATGATAAACAGTCCATGTTAAAATTTTATGTTATGAAGGAGGAGTATCACACATTATTTCATTGGCAAGTCACAGCAAGCCAGCAGGTTTCAAAAGAAAAATTATGTTATCTGGTTGAAAACAAATCAGTGGAACTTCTCAGAGTTTATATCTTTCAAGAGGGAATCATAACTATATATAAAAAAAGGGAAAAACTAGGCTTAGTAAAATGAATGACTTTTAACTTCTGAAAAACTCAATAAGGTTTTTGTAGCTGACAGCCACTATCGGTTTCCAAGCACACATCATAGAAAGCGCTGTTGGAGGGGTCACAAACCATATGAATATGTGATTCCTATACATTTTGGTTACACTATTAGGGAACACGAGGATGCAATGGATATATTAATATTTCAGGAGGTTGTCTTTCCATCAAGCTTATCTGTCCAGTGAAATTCCAATTGGGAGAATTTGTTCTCTTGCATCAGCCTCCAACTATATGGCCCAGTTTTAAACTAGGTACCATTATCCACAACTGGGAGCTGTTTCAGCATGAAGAGAAGCCAAGCCACAGCCTGTCTGGGCTAAGGTTTGTAGGGTGGAACACCCATGAGATGTGGGCAAGCAGAGCCGTAGTCACTGTGGTGGTCACCGCGCTGGCCAACTGTCCTGGCCAGAGGGCTGTTCTCTGTTTGGGGTGTGCAGGGCTCCCCTCTCACAGCCTCCTTCCTATTGCAGAGAGCGCAGAGTTGAAGTTCTTCACTTGTACTTCTGTACTTACACTCCTTTTTGCATAGCCCCTTACGTTAAGGCCAGTCTGTTATCCAGCTGCTGACCTTTTTGCCGGCTTTGGTAAACACATACATAAGCTGTAGCAATTTGTCTGGGAGAGGAAATCCCAAGTTTGCTCGAGTGAAAAGAAGCATTTATGAGGGCTGAAGAGAAAGTGGGGAGGGAGTTGGGGGTGTTTCTTGTACAGCTTATAGTTGCAACCTACTGAAAATGCACTGGCTTTGAGAACGTCCTAAGTCTAAATTGGAGTGGCTACAAAGTAAATCTTTCCCTTCCTTACTCTTCAAGCATTCATCATGCTTATGAACTCCCAGCAAAAAGTCTATGACAAGAAGGAATATGACAGATTGCTTCTGCAGTTTACCAAATTTCAAGTCATGCTGTGAAATTATACCTCTGCATTTTAAACCTGTGTCAGACTTGGGCAGGTTTCTGGTGGCTGCGTTGTGGTTCTTGAAACGTGACAGTGTTGCAGAACTGTTCTTCTGTATGACAGAATATAAGAGAGTTTCCAGTTCTTACGCTGAACTTTCTAACCCTAATTTTTGTATTACTTTTCATCTCACTATTATGCTGATTGTTATAGTTAAGCATTCCTTTCACCTGTTTCCTCATTCCCTTAGTAAGTTTTACTTAGCCTCTATCTAAAATCAAAATAATAATAATACATGATAATAATAGCGTTCACACAGCAATGAAATTCTACTAATTACAGCCATTTTTCAGTTTGTGTATTTTCAGCAGCCGCTTAAGTTGCATTTTATTGGTATCTATTAGAGAAAGTGATTCCCATTATTGAAGGACATCATCACATTCAATTTCAGCAAAATTTAAGTGTGCATTTCTAAAGTAAAGGGCACCATAAATATGTTGCTTTCAAAAAAAAAAAAAACCAAAACCCAAACATGTCACCAAACTTGAACTTTGAAAAGCAAGCAAGTAAACCAATTCATAATTATGAATTAAATAATACTAGAAGAATAAGAAAGAAAGTGTAATGTCTAGCCCACTTATGAAGACTTTCCTTAGAGGCAACGGAGAGAGATACGCACCTCCTGTGAGAAATTCATGCCATCCCTAAGATAAGAGTCTAATCGAAATGCAATGACCTGCTTTCAGATGTCATTGTATTGAATTTAGAGAGCAGAAATGCATACCTTAGACCAGATGCCTGACTTTCAGATGGTGACAGTTAGGTGTCCAACCTTATCAACCATCATTACAGTTAATTACATTTGTGGGAAACACTTCAAAGCAGAGTCAGCCACTGACTGCTTATGGCAGTGATGCTGAAGACATGCAGATATTGGCAAAGAGTTTCTCGTGCCCACTACATGCAACTATTTGATCCTATCAATCATGGATGTCAATCTATCCGTATTGATGAGCTCTTGATACCTTTCTGTGTCTTATTTTCAGCTCCCACAGAGAGCTGATTGGAGCAAAACGTCTCTTGTCCTGCTGCACTGGGAGATCAGTCTTACCAAGCTGACTCAAAACAACAATATAAATACCTAAGGAGGGATTAAATATTTTCTAATAAACTTTTTTGAATCATTCCGTCAATGTTTGTTTGGAACAAGAAGAGAAAGATGCCTTTATGGTAGCAGAAATAGCTTTGTTGTCCAGCACCGAAGGGGAGCTTGGAGCAGTGAAATTGCTCAGCGCAGGTTCAGACACCAACATTTCCACTGCTTCCTTTATCAGCATTCAGAGATGCAGACTTGTTTACCTCCATGTAGTTATGATGGTACAGTACATAGCATTAAACAGGAATCTCATTAGCTGGAGGAGCATCTATAACCACGTTATTCTCAGAAATGAGCCGCCTTCTCAATATTGTTTTCTGTACCCTTAAGCAAGCTAATGATGAGCAGGTCAGCACCAGGATAAACAAACCTCATGCAAATTCTGGTACCCTGCTTTTATTTCTGTGCATGCTTTCATTCTTCTCTTTGGGCTTACGACAACATCAACACAGCAAAGGGAAGAGGTGCTTTCTGACACTTGCACCCTACAGCTGCTTGTGCCTGTCCCTCTGATGGTGCTTTTTGTGCCTGCACCACATGGTCCGTGGTCACGTGAGCATTTGTCAATCATTTCTGTGCGAAGTCTGGTGGCCTGAGCTGTCCTCTGAGGTGTTTGACTTTGCTAAAGGAATGATCATATATCTTTTCTACTGCCTACTGTCCTAGTGGAATAAAACATATGGCAGAGAGGAGCGATAACATCTTAAATCATCGTTGTCTATTGCTATGTGAACGTATGTCCAAGCCCTGGGGTTGACTCTACCAGATATTCAGAATTCAATGATCAGAATCCCAACAATTTTAAGGATGTCTTAAAAATGAGGACTTAGAAATATTAGATGTGTTAATTTCTAATTGTTCCCTAGCTATTTAAGCACTCAAATTTTCCAGGTTTTCTTTGCAACTAGGAAGGCTAGATGATAAAGTGGAGATTGTGCTTGTTTGCATGATTTCAGAAGCCAGAGTAAGCAGAAAACAGCCAAAATATTAAGATGCAGTATTATGCTGCAACAAAGAGAGAGGTTCTGTATATTTACCTGTATGTTTAGGTTGATAAATGGTAATTGATGACATGTCAGTGCTTTTTATATTGTGAGCTGAAGTGTGTTTCCTTGCAAGAGAGTATTTTAAATTTGGATTCCTGAAATATAGCATTTTCTCACATCTTTAATGTGCCAATCAGAAAAACTCATCAGGGATGTATGTATTTTTCCTGAAGTTCATTATGTTCCAGGGTGATCTGCAAATATTTAACTGATGGTTGCCTGGTCTTTTGTTGAAGGTGCTTCTGACACTCTTTGGTGAAATTTCTCTTTTCTTTGAGACGGTCTGAAATCCTGAGATCATGGAAGAACATTTCTAGGTAAGTCCTTCTTCCTCAAAAAGTGATTTGAGAAGTTTGTCTCATGTTGTGCAGCTTTTTGAAGTGCAAGAGTGTCATCATCCTAGGGTTCAGCTTCCATCTTCTTTCTCTCCTCTGGAACCAACGTGTCCAACCAGAGTGCTCTCCACAAAGTTAACTCTCTTCCCTGCCATCATCAAAACAATTTCTAACAACACAAGAGGTTTCTGATACGCCTCATCTGCCAGAAACAAGATGAGTGACAACCACAGCAGTAGTCTCTAAAGGAACAACTCCAAAAGCCATCATTGAATCTGTTTTTAACTCTAACATACATATTCATTAAGTATTGATCCATGATATTTAAGTTACTTTTTTTCCTATGTTCATAACTGAAGCCTCTTTCTTATAAATACAACTTCTTTTCTTACTCTTTTAACTCAAAACTCTTCTGTACTGGCAGTACCACCACTTGAGAAAAGATTGTCATTGGGATGTACAAAGGCATCTTGATAGTGTAGGTCTTTTGAGTGGTGTAAAAAAACAGACTTAGGCACACAGTTTTCAAATGCAGGGATAACCCCAAATTATTTATTTTTTTGTTTCTGAGCGACATATGTACTGGTAAAACGGAGAACAAATGAGTGTTTAATTCTGAAGCACCTTGAATCCATATAGTGCTCCAGGTTTTTCAGTATTCAAGCAGAAGAATAGACAACAAGTAACAGGCTAATGAAGACATTATTTGAATACTAATATTAATATAATAAAACAAAATGTAAAGGGTTAATCTGCACCATTCATACATTTGATGAAAATAATAAGTTAAAATGCCCTTCCTGATGGTGACTTTAAGCCAATATTATTAACACAAGACTGATGTCTGGTGTTCATATGCAGCAATTATGTTCAGTTAATTGAAACTACTTTGAAAGGATTTTTCAATTTTAGTCTATATTTTTCTTCAGATCATGCATCATCATTTTCTGTTTTGCCGCTATAATTTTCCCACTATTTTCTTTTCACCCTTGGCTGACAAGCTGGAAATGTGCATTCCCCAGTGAATGACAGAACTTGTGTTAACCAATGAATGGAAATTGACTGCAGGCCGCCCTTGTAGAATGGCACAGATTAATACTCTTGCATTTTTTGAGTAGTAAAGCACTTTCTAGTGTGGAAACAAATGGCAGAAGCAGCCTTTATTTGTCTAAAGCAAAGCCGCAGGCAGTAGGGCTTCTAAATGCAAATGCTTATTTTGGATCCTAGAAGATCAGTCTAATTGAGGAAGGAGCAACTTCATCAGATCACCCACTTTTTTTCTCTTGAGCAAATTGTATTTTCAAGTCTCTTTCTGAAGAGTGAACCCTAGGCTGTACAAGGGTGGTATAGCCCTCATCTCAGAAAGTGGATCAGAGAGAGCTCTCCTTATGGATTCACTGTTATCCACAACTGCAGGAGGGAAACGAAACCTAGAGAATCAGTAATATAAAAAATAAAGTGCACTAATATAGCTTTTGCTAAACAATGACAAGCTGTTGGGAAGACTTACCTACAGAGTAAATGAGCCTTGGCGAGGGAAAAGGAAATAATCTAAGACAAAAAAGGAAGAATAAAGCAAAAAGAAATGCTCAAAATGATATGGAAGCGTGGTAAAACTCCTGTGGATTTTGATGAGAGTAGATGGGTTTTCCTAGAGACAGACATGGAGGACAACAGTCTTGAAGATGAAAGGACAATAGCTTCAAAATAAATAAAATCAAAAGACTGAGATAATTAAGAGAAACAAAGTCTACACGGGCAAAAAAGCAAGGCAGTGTCAGGAAAGAATCAGCATCGGCTTTCTACTGAAATCCAGTATTCATATGTAAGAGCCTGTGTTTTCAAAACTGAAAGGAAAACTTCTTCTGAATACTACCAAACAAGTGGTTATGCCTGAGGGCTCAAGAGTTCTCAATTTCAAATTTTTATGTTAGCAGCAAAATTGAAGAGAATACATAGAGAAAATACCCTTTTATTTTACTGCTTTTCACAATTGTCAGTTCTTGTGAGATTTCTGTTCCTCTGTAAAAGGAAATCAAAATGACCTGAGAAGTGTCTAGAATTCTTTATCAATATAGTATCAATAATAATAACAATAATTATTCTTAATAATACTGATAAGGGAGTGGTTGATTCTGCAATCTCTGTAGGACAGCACTTGTAGAAACTGACGGATAATAAAGATGAGCTGTAGCAGAGGTAACATTTCTGCACTTTAATTAATAAATCACTTGATGCAGTGCAGCTCAAGGACCATATTGTTATATGCATGATGAGATGTGTCAGACCTTTGATATTTTGTCATTGTGCCCTGTTCTTATATAGAATGGATTATTCTTCTGTGGAATTTAATGTTGCTTGTCAGCTAATAAAACACTATTATATCATTTTCTCTATGGGTATCAAATGCATTGCTGTAATTAAAATGTGATCTCTGTGGACGAGTTTATGCAGAATGGATTTTAATGTCAGGTAGAATGGCAATGCCCAAGTCAGAAAGAATTTTAAATAAAACATAAAAATGTATTTTATTTATTCCATGGCTATTCTCTGCAACAAAATCTGTGAAGTCTGATAATCTATAGTGGTCTTTCTTCATCCACTTAATTGACTGGATAGTTAGAATAGGTTGTCATCAAACCTACCCACCAATTCCCACCGCCAGCTGGCTTCCTTCCAGGAGGCTACTGATTTCTGCTACCTGCAAATACGGTTAGACTTGCCAGAAAAAAAGTCCCATTAGCAGAGAATTGTCTGATTCTTCAGTACAGCTGGTGTGGTAGGAGAAGGCAGTAAGCAGGCTCGAAATATCCTCCTACTTCTTGACTACCTGCATCTTTCAACAGCTTTTGAATCCTGAACCCTTTGAGGTCACAAAACTTTTGTCCAGGGCAACGTTGACAGACTCTTGCCCCAGGTTTGAGATTTGAAGTTGGCTACAAAAATTCTTGGCACTTCCCAAACCATACACAGAGTGGGAAAATAGACCCACAGGGTGAACGATCATTTAAATCAGTAAAAATGAATTTCTGATTTGTGTTTCGTTTGCCCCATTCAGAGCAAGAATACTCTGCCTGTGTAATGGGGGATATCTGTGTTCATCCAGCCCACAAATGCATGTCTGGTCTGGTGCTGGGAGAGGGGCCATGATGTTGGCTGGAGAATGGTCTCCATGGCTCTCTTGGCCAAAAGGTTTTAACCGAAGAAATGCCTCCCAAATTCCATACTGTTGGTTCAGACACGGTAGGTGCTTTAATCAGTGAAAGGTTATGCTTACTGTAACCATCAGTGTTGTCAGACTCTAACTATGCTGAGGATAAATGCTTCAAAAAAGAAAACAATTCTCATGGCAAAATCAGGCAATGCAACCAGAACTTTGACATAGTTTGCACTGCTGTTCAACAACCTGGCTGGTGGCAGTACGGTATCGTATCATTAAATTAGATTGGGCATGTATCTTTTGATATTTTGCAACATTGTCAGAAATATCTTTCATTTCCAAAAAGAGAACCTTGCACAAAATTGCATTGCCTCTTTACAGGCAGACGATATCAAGCTTTACATTGCTCCAGGTAGTAACAGCAAGATATGAACTCACTTTTTTTCTTTAACTATACCAGATGAAAACACCCTAGAGTAAACGGGGAAAATCTTTCCTTTTTGACAGAGAATGGAATGGAATTATTTTGTTTTAATGAAAAAATGTCGTTTAATTGCTGTGTCTGGGTTTTTTCCCTCTATAACGTTATATATGTTGTCTTGAATGTAATTAACTCTAACTGAAATAAAGTGCTTTGATTTGAAATGTTATTAAATGAACTTGCCACCTAACCAAGCTTTTAAACGAAATAAAATAACCCATAAGTTTAATTATACTTGACATGGAAGGAGTTGGTATTGCTCGTTAAAATTCTACTGCCAAAAGTCTTTGGTTTGTTAATTTTAAGTGGTTTTAAGCAGATAAAATGCAACGTAAAAAAATGTGATGTCTAGAAGAAGCTAATGTTATTAAAAACTTTAGGCTTAGTACATTTACTGGAAGGAAGGAGGCAATCAAGTACTGATGAACTGTTTGAAGCAGGTTGTTGGTTCCAGTTTACAAACCCAAGCTGGAATGCCAAGGGAGAGGTGATTAAATTTGTGTATGTGATTTGTGTACATTTCTAAATGCTCATGAATCTCTTTGAATTGCAATTTCTTACTAAGATCCAATAAGAAAAAATCCCTTAGTTGATGCTTGCATTAATTATTTGCAGTGCTATAATAGAGTTAAAAGTGTGGGAAGAAGCCTGTTATAAAGGATTTATGACTTCTTTCTGTCTTCACTGAGTGAAAAAAATCCAGTCTGTAGTGTCAGTTTTCCTTAAAGATGGACAGGACGGTAACGGAGCTTTAATGAATGAAGGCACCAGCAGACATTGGCAATGTAAATGAAGTGATGAGAAGGAAAATTCAAATTTGCAAGGCAGATCAATACAGTGCTGTGTGAATCTTCTACACAGTTGTTCCTTCTCCTGGAAATTAAGGTCACTGTCTAACAAGCTGCAATAGTAATTGTTCTGGAGAACTGCAGAGTGAAGCTGCTTGGTTCCAGCCGTATTTTCTAACTCTGAATGAAGTGCTTTCTTCTCCCAGGAGTAGTGAACATCAGAACAGATTAAAAGTTTCATTTGAAGCATCTGTGCTTCTACAAGCAACCTGGAAAATTATGTGTGTTTTTTTTCTTTGAGACCTTGGGCTGATGTAGCAACACCAGGGAGCCAGTGTACCAGAGCCCAGACTGGTACACTAAAAATGCTGCCCTAATGCACCCTGGGGCCCAACTTCTCTTTTGTGTTTCAAAGCTTCTCCATCTTTTATATCCTTACCAAAACGATTGACTCCTTCAGATAATCACACCTGCCTCCTTTAGCTCCCCCTGTCTTTCCATGGAAATCTGGAGGCTTTTCAGTCAGACAATTCTATTTTTGTGCATAACATGTTAAGGAAAAGGGTATTTTTAACTATCGCCAAAATTGCAGCGGCAGTATTATGAAGTACATGGGGTTTGGGTGAAGCTATTTAATTGTCAGTTGTTTGTCATTCCAGGGTTGTTTAAGTGTTGTCTTATGGTTTGTTTGCAAGAGAAAGTGTTGCGTGCAGGTGGAGGGAGGAGGCAGGTATGTTGTGCTGAAGTCCTGTGGAGATTATGTGCAGAAGGTAAAAATCACAATGTAATTGCCACTGCTGGACACAAAACAATTTTCCTCTTTTATAAAATGAAGTAATCAGTTCTTTGAAGTCTTTTTACATTACATTTTCATGGAATCACAGAATGGTTGAGTTTGGAAAGGACCTCTGGAGGGCATCTTGTCAAATCCGCTGCTCAAGCAGGGTCACCTAGAGCTGGTTGACTAGGACCATCTCCAGATTTTTACTATCTCCAAGGATGAAGACACCACAACCTCTTTGGGCAACCTGTTCCAGTGCTTAGTCACTCTCACAGTAAAAATGTTTCTGATGTTCAGAGGGGATGTCCTGTGTTTCAGTTTGTGCCCATTGCTTCTGGTGTCACTGGGCAAAACTGAAAAATCCTGGCTCTGCCTTCTTTGCAGCCTTCCCTCAGCTATTTTTATATGTTGATAAGATCCCCTTGAGCCTTCTTGTCTTCAGGCTGAACAGTCCCAGCTCTCTTAGCCTTTCCTCAGAGGAGCGACGCTTCAGTTCTTTAATCATCTTTGTGGTCCTTTGTTGGACTATGTCCAGTGGCTCCTTGTCTCTCATGTACTGAGGAGCCCAGAACTGGACCCAGTACTTCAAGTTTGGCCTCACAAGTGCTTAGTAAAAGGGAAGGATCACGTCTTTCAATTTGCTGGCACCTCTCCTCTTAATGAAGCCCAGGACACCATTAACCACCTCTGCCGGAAGGACACATTGCTGGCTCATCTTCAATTTGGTGTCCACCAGGAACCCCACATACTTTTCTGCAAAACTGCTTTACAGCTGGGTGGAAAGAAGCACATTTTGCAGAAATCCAAACACTTCCTTAGCAAAAAGACTTGGCTGGCTTATATGCTGCCAAGGGGAAATGAGAGCTGCCCCACTACTGTCTGCTCTCAATGAGAATGACCTCCTGGAAACAGAGACACGCAGTTGTCTGCGACAGCAGGGCAGGGTGACACAGAGAGCCCTTTCAGGTCTCTGTCCAATACATTTCCACCACAACAAGATCAATAACAAAAGATTTGCCTGCTGATTAATTGTTGCAAGCTTTTTCTATTAAGTGAGGGTTTCTGCTGGCCTCTTCTTTGATCGGTAGCAGCCCTCAGATCAGGCTGAGCACAAGCTCGCTTTTGCTTCTAGCTCATTACTGCTTTAATAGTAATCTCTTTCCTTAGCACAACCCCTGTGCTCTTTTGCTTACCCACATACTTTAATTTTCACCGTACTTCATGGTTACACTCTGTGTAACTCATAGAAATGAATGTTATTTTGCTTTAGATTCCTTTGAAGATAGAAATATCAACCCCCTTTGAAGGTTATCATTACTACGGACATTTATTTGTAAAATGTTAGATATATTTAAGTCATCCATCATCATGACAACCTGTTTGTATCAGTCAGAAAAGGCAAGGAAATAAAGGCTTTAGTTGCAACTGTTACTCACCTGACTCCTAGCACTCAGAACCTCTTCCTGAAGGTATCTCCTCTCACCAATCCTTCAGAGCACAGGATTTCTTCAGTATGCTTCCACCATCTAGAACAGTGTGTGTGGTTGGCACCTAACAAACAGTACCAGGATCCACATATTTAAATATATTTAAGCACTCAGCCTGTGTTTCCAGGATCTGTCACAAAGTTCTTACATGGCACCTTTAATCCCTATACTAGAAAACCCTTTTCAAAGGGAGGCAAGTGCTGTTGCCCATCCTGATGCCCCATTCTTGGGCAGTTCTGCCTCCCTGATCACTTGCTATTGAACTACAGTAGTCAGAGAATTTACACGCATCGGAGTAAAATCCTTACATGAGAATGAGAAAGCCATTCAGTGAGAACAAACAAACAAACAAACAAAAAAGAAACCTGAAGGATTTAAGAAAGAACACAGAACAACATGTGGGTTCAAAGGAAAAATGGTGGATCCTATGCCTCATCTAAGAAGAGCTATAGTTTTTTACCACTTTTTTTACCACCTCTACCACCGTATTTTGGAAGAACTCTGAAAAATAGCTTTTAGCTGCTGGGGTAAGTTATTCAAACGTGCAGAGAATTTGCAAGCTCTTTTGTTTGAGCATTAGGCTCATATGCAAAATGCTCCCCCAACACGTTCACGTGTGTCTTGCCTCGCCCCCAAACAAATGCTTTGGCATGAGTCACAGACTGTGGAACTATTAACCCTAATTGAAATGCACATCTAAACTGACACTTAACCCTGATTTTTTTTGAGCAGCCCATGAGGCTGTGGGCGATACTGTCTTATTTGGATAGCACCTTGCAGCCTGGAGGCTTTAAAAGTGTTTTATTTACATAATGTCTCATTTATTTTGTAAGAATTACACTCTCCCCATCACTGCTATGATCTTCTTTGGCATAGAAAATATCCAGCAGCTGTTTATCAGCCTACAGAAATGCTGTGTAAGAAGAAATAAAAAGAGATTGTGCATCTCACTGAAACCACGGAGTGAATCAAGAAGGAACAGCATCAGGAGAAAAAAAAAAAAAGGAAAAGAAGCAGTCACTGGGCTTCCACCCTTCATTTGTACAATCCTGTGGGTCATCAGTAGACACAGAATGAGATGGGAAAAAAGTCACTAAGTTTCCACCCGTGATTTATAAAGTCCTGCTGGCCTCCAGCATGCATGGTGCACCAAGGCACAGGAACCACCCTGGGCAATCTCTGTGAGGAACAGTATTTTACATAACCTGAAACCACAAATGCGTAAGCCAAGATTTCAAGAAGTGACACATTCTTTGGCTGCTGAGTAGAAGGCATTTTTAAAGGGGGTAGAGCCTGCGGGTTTTTTCTTTCAAAAGCAGATACCTAGGAGGGAACACTGATTTCACCGCTTGGGGCAGCCAGTGATAACCAACAGGAGGGTGCAGAGGATAAATTGCAGGAGATAAATTGCACAGGCCTGTAGAATTTACTCACCTGCTGAAGCGGTTTTCATTTTTTATTGTTTAAAATGGTCTGATCAATATTCTTGCCTGGGTTTGATTAAGATAACAGCACAAGAGAAACATCAAAACATTATTATCTGGGGCTGCGAGGTGAGAAAAGCTTATTATAGTTCAAATGTGTTTGATTACCTCAGATGTATAGTGGGAGAGATTTCTATGGAACAATAGAGAAACTACTGCTGGTATTTTACAGGTGGGAGAATATTTAGGTGTAGAGAAATGCAATACAATTTGACCTGTAAAAATTACAGTTCTTGCTAATTATAAGAGACAGAAGTTATAAAATATATTCCCATACAAAATCTTATGGGAATAACAGGAAATTTACTAAAAAATAATAAATTTTTCAAGATGCATTGTAAGTAAACAGCTTGAAAACCAATTTATGTGAACTTGCCTTGAAATACAGAAAAGAGTGAAAGTTAACTGAGCAGCAGTTGGGCTGACAGGCTTTGTGAATTTATCTCTTCAGAAAGAATGGAGCATTTGGAAACAAGTACATTGCCATTTATCATTATCAACTGTAATTGAAATTGGGGCAGCTTAACACTTTGCTCGGAAAGTGTGAAAGCTGTGTCATCAGGTATTGGGCTAACACAACAGAGGGCCTTAATGTTCACTGACAAGAAAGCTTTGGAGTATTTAACGCCCTCCCTCATCGAAACTCTAGGTTATTAAATATGACAGTAGAATACGTATATAAGGGGAGAAAGAGCCTCAGCCATAGATTTTAAATCTTTTTAAGTAGTGCATCCCTTGCAAAGGTCTCCCAGGTGCTCTTGTTGTCACTGATACACGTTGGTAGTTTTGTTTAGGGATTGTGTATCATTCCAACATCCATCAAGCATATTCACCTAACTGCAAGAGAATGATAGAATATATAAATTCTAGGCTGCCAAATAAATTTAACTGTTACATACAAGGACTAGAGATTAAGGAAACACAGAGCTACAATTTGTAAATTATTCAGGTTCTCCAGGCTGAGGTTTTGCGTTCAGCACTAAACCTCACGTTTGAAGGAGAAGAGTGGCTGCTCTCATCTGTATTTCTTGCCTGGTGGCAGGGACTTGCAGGAGGGCAGGATGGCTTGCTGTGAGTCTATAGCCTGCAGACTACAGGCTATTTAGCTGGCTTTCCTTTCCTATTTTTTTTTCTATTAAATACTTTTCTTATTTGCCTGTCAGACTTCCATAAATAACAGCATTCAGGTGCAATTACAAAGGCTGATATAGAAAGAGAGCTGTGCATTAATTTCATCATATGGGCTTGAAGGTTAAGGATGAGAAGAGGTGTTTAGTCATGTCAATCACCAAGACCCCCTCTACAGACAAGGGAAAGAGTTCATACTTCAGAAGGGTGATGCCTTCCCTCTAAAAACAAGGGTTTAAAGTGGGGAGGTTGAATTGCCCTTCAAGATGCCTGACTCTCCTCCATCAACAGTAGAAGAGATCATATGACAAGCTTGCATTATATGTTTGAGCTTTTGATAGCTAAAAATTAGATAATTCCCCAGTTGAAATGAGACAATTCCCACATTTGGGGGCCAGAACTGCTCTTCATGTGTTCTCTCCTGGAGAGCCTGGACAACCAGCTTTGATGAGGGAGGGGACTCTTCTCAACCTATACTGAAAAAAGGTGTGACCTCTGTGGTTTCTTAATGTCAAGAGACAGAGAGCTCCAAGGGGTGGGCTGTACCATCCTGAGACACTTTGGAGAGATGGAGTGGATTATTCTCTGAAGATGTTTTCCTCATCGTAGAGGAAAACATCTTCTTAAGAAAACTTCTAAATGGTGAAAGTTAGGTGAGCTGAATTTCGCCAATATAAAAGCTCAGATTGACATGAGGCACTTTATTGGGTGTGGGTGTCAAAGTGTTGGCACCAGGGGGCTGCAGGGGTGGCTCTGTGAGAGGAGTCTAGAGGCTACCCCATGCCAGACACAGACAGTACCAGCTGGCTCCAGTGGACCAGCTGGCAGGACATGGCTGAACCTATCAGCCAAGCTAGTGGTGCCTCTGGGAAAACACATTTAAGAAGGGGCAGAATGCCACAGAGAGAGGAGGAGGGAACAAAAATTGTGAGAAAAGGCAGAGGGAACACCAAGGTCACAGGAGGAGGAGGTGCTCCAGGTACCGTAGCAGATATCCCCTGCAGCCCACAGAGGGAGCTTTTCCTGGAGCGCAGGGAAAGTATGAGAAGGAAGGAGCAGCAGAGAGAAACTGCTGTGTACTGAACAAAATACCCAGCCTTGAGCTGATTCCAGCAGGAGAGAGGAGGGTAGAGTGAAAGTGTGAAAAAGGGTGAAGGAAAGATATTTTTTTTTTAATGTTTGTGTTTTTGTTTCCCATTACCTGAATTAGTAATTACATTGGTGTTTGGTTTGGATTTTTTTGGTTGTTTTTTTTTTGGCGAGGGGAACAAGTTAAGGTAATTTTCCCCAGTTTGAGTCTGTTTTGCTGGCAACAATAATTGGTTAGTGATCTCCGTGTCTTCACTTTGTTGCTCCTGTTCTTTCCATTTTCTCCCCCATTTCACTAACAGGATGGAGTGAGCAAGCAGCTGGGTGGGTGTTTGGATGTTAGTCAAGGCTCACCCACCATATTTACACTCTATTATTAAAAATTAACTTCACACACCTTTTCTAGGAAAAAAAAGACATCCTGAGTGTACACAGTTGTTTTGGAAAGTGCAGCAAAATTCCATATGTGGTATCTAATATATGGGAGGTGCAGTTAATGAGAAAATTCAGATAATGACTTTTCAGATATTTCCTTTTCCCAGATAATTCATGAGGGAAGATTAGAATAGTCTATCAGAAGATGAAATGACTTTGGCAATATCAAAATATTTCCAGATATACATACAGAATATGTGCAAACCTATGCTAATGTATGCACAAACCCATGTGGCTGTCAGCTTTGCATTGTAAACTGAATAATGGAACTGGGAATATATTTTCCATTCAAAATTCTAATTTTCTGAATGTTTCACTTGCTCTGAAGTAGGAAAGAGCAACAACCATTCCAAAAACTCTATTGAATTAGCTGGATTGTTTAGTTTTGATTTGGGCAGACAAAATATTTCATTTGAAATTTCACCTTTTCGTGAAAGTATCATTGTAATAATTTTTACTTTAAAACAGATTTTCAATATTGTTTTTCTAAAATGTTAAAACCGGGCTTTTCTGTATCACAGCATTTTTTTTCCTAAATAAGAGGCTGTCAATACTGACACGTACTAAAAACATTTCATTGTGGGTGTGAATACTACTTACCCAGGAAAAAAATTCTGACTAAAATATTCCGACTGGCAGACCATTTATCTCAGGCCATCCTTTTCTTCAACTCCTCTTTGCCATTGATGTTGGAGCAGGTTTTCTGTTCGGAAGCAGACGCGATAGCCTTCTGGGTTGCTGTCACAGCAGTCACCTCCTTGGTAGTCACTATGGTTACATGGCAAAAGCAGCGTTCATCCTTCGTGCTCGCTATTCAGCTGTCCCTATTCCACTTTCTACCAGGACTGCGTTCCCCATACCTGCAGGGCTGCATTGCTTGCGAGCTCCCTCATCCTTTCTCACTGGGAATGAGCAAAATCCCTTCCTCTGCCTTTCTCTTAACCCTGGTACATGGTTCTGAGAACAACAACATCTTGCAGAGAGTGTTCATTAATAGCCATCAGGTGCGAAGGATGTATTTAGTGTGTGAGACCGCAGCTTAATAATGGAGTCTTGCAAATGGTGTCTGAGAACATAATTTTCAAAGCCTCAGATTCATTAGGTTAGGTACAGCTGTAGCCGGGTACTCTTGGGAGCAGAAAGCAGCTCTGTAGGCATTAGGGTAGAGTAAAATGGACAGAACCATATGAAGAGGATACACAAAATGATTCCATAAGACCCAGCTCACTAGCTTGCTTCAAAGGTAAATCAAACCGAAGTCAGGCCTTTTTTAAAACAAGCTAGTGCTTTTGCATTTCTGCCGTGGCTTTTCACTCCTTGTTTTGGGCCAGGACCAACAGAGCTGTTCTGAAGTGCCTCAGCAGGCATATGGTGCGTGTGCTGTTTCCATCATTAACTACCCAGGCGGCAGGGAACAGAGCGCCTGCTTGAAAACATTGCAGGAACGGGATTTCTCTAACTTGAAGTGCAGGAGATTATGACTCAGACTGTGGGTATTCTTTCTTGCCAATTAATATATGGACAGAGACAGAAATTGAATATTATAAGGCACATTACCCACCGATGCTTTTCACGACTGGTTATATTTTTGTTTGTTAGAGACACCTATTCACAAAAACAAGCATTCATACTAGGCTCCTCCAACCGCGGTTTAAAGCGGTGCTGTCATTACAGAGCTGACACATTGCATACACCCTGCCAACTTGTTGACAAAAAGAGGGAAACGTAATTTAATACAGCTGTTTTACTGCAAAAAGTATCAACAACACTTCAGCCTTTTTATTTCAGTTCTGTCAATCAAAAATATCCACTCCACCAGATAAGTTAACATGCCCTGGAAGAATGCCTGTTTTTGACAGGCATTCAGAACATGGTGTGACATTTTTTTTTCTCTTTTTTAATCTCTGTTCCTTTGGCCTATACACACATCTGTTTGTTCAGAAGACTACAGCCTTCTTCATCGACTCCGATGATGAATTCAGAGAAAGTTTTGGGCACACCCGTAGAACTTTGCAATCTTGGCATGTAAATGAGTAATTTCAGCTGCACAAGAGATCGCTATGTATGTACTGAATCAGCTTTGTTTCAAGTATGACCATATCAGATAGGTACAGGTGTTGAACTGTCTCTTAGAAATTTGTACCTGCTCTGAAAAGTAAGATCAGGTTATGCTGAAGGTGAGATCAGATTTATCGATGCTTCTTGGATTATTACCTGTACCCGCTTGCATATTGCTTTGACTAACTCGTGCTTGTTCAGCATTGGCATTTCTGAAGGTTTAATATCAAACTCTTGTTTTAGTAAATCCTCTTTTTTTTAACGAAACTTGACAAGATGTAGCCTTCTCAGCAAATTCTGACTGCCCCCCCGCCTTTTTTCCTACTTTCCTTTTCCCCTCTTCTTTTTAACAATCCTGTTCTATTTGTAGCTTATGTAAAAAAACCCATCTGAGGTTGTGAACAAACCTGTCCTTCATGGACATTAGACTTCTGTGTCCTGAACGGGAAACTGATGTGGAAATACATATTACCTGGTCCAACAGCAGTTTAGGTTTTTTACAAGACTTTTACTTCTTCAATATAGTTCAATTTTAATCTTTCTCTCATATATTTTTAAAATAGGAGAAAAATTCCACCTGATAATGTTGTGAGTTTCTAGCCTGTGAAATTTCTGTAGCGCTAATTCCTGAATTAGGAATACCCTAATGCAATATAGCAAACCCTGACTAGGCTACCTGTCAGCAGGTAAATAACTATTTATGAGACTTATAATCCAATTTCTAATTTATAATGATGTTTCAAAAAAGCAACTAGAAAAGGGAGTCAGTTAGGTTTTGACCTTGCTTACACTGAATTTTTGTAACTATAGGGAATCTGAGCTCTTCCTGGTGAGCAGGAAGATTTATGATCTGTTCAGTGAGAATTCATAGGCTGAGATCTCTCTGCCCATAAATCTTGACGTTTGTTTTGCCTAATTCTCTTTGAACCCAATGCAGAAAATTCTTAAGGCAAAAATGATGGTTTGACTCACTGTAAGTTTTTAATAAGTGATAATAGGATGAGGTAATTCAGGAGACACAAGTCATTCTGCTCTATCCTCTTTTTCAGGGATTCTGTGACGAAGGAATGAAGTAGCATGGTGGCACCAGGCAAGGTGCGTATTTTTGGCAAGGAACAATGAATTTTACGTTCTGCTTCAGACAGAACTGTCCTGATGTGAAATTTGCCATTTCAGCAATGTATTTCAGCATTGACAACAGTGCTAAAAATATAGCCACTGTCGTGCGCAGAAAGCTTGTTAGGGACAAATTTAGTTGGCCAAGCGTGGCTGGGGAGGAGTCCAAGAAACTCTCTGGACCCCACAGCTCTGCCCAGACAAAGGATCCAGAACCCTATTATACATAAGATACATCTGAGAAAGACAAATACAAGACAAAGATGCAACTGGCACTGGAAACCATGGCAACAGGTGGGTGATGGGTGCATATCAAAAGAGTAGGAAATCCAGTAGCATGGGTTAAGGCTAAAATATATTAATCTCTTCTCTATGAACTCCCTGTGGTCTGGGGAATTGTCTTTTTGCAACCTGCAAGATTTCACACTGTGGAACGTTTTAGGAATGTGTTAATTTCTTTGAAATATTTCAGATGCATAATCGTGAGCCAGGTATCTCCATGGTATAACTGCATCGAGCTGAAGATGCGCAGGTAGGACGACCGTGCCTCAAATGTGCTGTACAAAATTCAAGTCTGGTAAATCATAAGAATGCCATATCTGTCCCTGAAATCAGAATTCAGAATCCTCTGGGATCTGGTCACCCACGGCACGGTCACACAGTTTGCGCGCAGGCTGGTTTCTCTGCACTGTAAATGACTTCAGGAGCAGTTGCCACGGGGTGGAAGCTTAAGTGCCTGCCTGAGATTTCTCAAGTGTAAGGAAATCGATTCTTAATCATGCACTTAATTCCACTCATCACCATCATTATTGTAGCAAGGCAAAATTATCATGTTTTAACTTATGGAGCTGTGCATAACATTTGTCAGTGTCTTGCTACTTTTTACTCTCAGAAATATGACACAACAGTCTTATTTCTTGATAATATTTTGATACCATATTGCACATCAGAATTAATCACAAAGTCTCTATGCTTTTTATTAACATTAATGATCACTCTTGGAATTTTTTGTATAAAGATTATGAGATGTATTGCTCAAAACATCTGAACACCAAAGTGCTAGATCTCTAGTTTATCTGCTTCTGAAAGATTTAACAAGACGCTGCAAACACAATAGTTCCAAAGGATGGAAACAAAGACAATATATACACTTGTCCACAATTTATTTTTTTTTTACCCCTAAATTACAGCTAAAACCTAGAATTTTTTAGAACATTTTTTAATTCCTTAAGTTATTTTAAAATTATAGACTCATGGTTGTAAAATTCAAACATTTTGGGTGAAAAAGATCAACACAAATACCCAAAATTCAAAATAAAGAACAGTTTGCTGACTTTCTTCTTCAAGTAATATTCAAGCTGATAGATCACCTAAAGATTTCACTCAGTTTAGGTGGGTCAGAAAGTCATCTTTTTATTAAAAAGATCTAAAATGCATTTTGACATTTAAGCTTTCCTGTGGATATTTTCTTTCTGTTCCATGTTCTGTTCCTGAAGATCTCAGCTACTCCATCACCAAACCCGTGTTCATCCCAAAAAGACAATTGATATCCTGTTACTTACCCACCATTATCCTAGCAGCACTGCTGTCCTCCAGAGTATCTGAACATATTCAGAACTGACTGACCTAAAATTCCGTGCAATATGGCAATTTTCAGACAATTTCCAAATTTTTAGGTTTGGCTATGTAGTTATTAAGAGACAATTATACATGTGTCTTTATTTTTATTTTCTCGCTGAAAGAACCTGACCGGAATTTTTTGAACAAGTTGCCATTCTTGCTCAGTGTATGTGTTTGTTCCTGGTGATCTTTGTAGTGCTGCTATCTGTGTCCCTTCAACCTAGCTTTTGCTCTTTACAATAGATATCCTGCTTTTCGTCTTTCTGCTGATGGCAGCGAAACATGTCTGTCAAGCCAAATGCTGTCCTTTACCATTTAATTATCTTTGAATTTGTGTCCTGATCATCAATTCTTCCATTGACTGCCTCCTCCAAGACTGACTGAGAAAATGAAACGTCCTGGTTCACAGTCAATTCTCTAAAAATAACAACATGAAAAAGCGTGAAAGGCTTGTCCTAAACCCTGTTAAGAAGTCCTGCTCTGCCTGCAGTTTAATAGAAGTTCTGTCATGGGACATGTGGAAACTGAGTGAAATGATACTTATAAAAAATGCCAGTATTTTGTCTGGTAAGCTGTGATGAAATAGTAGGTAAAATGCTGGCTCCTTTTGAGAAATCATTGGGAGTTTCGCAATAGAGGTCAGTGCGCCCGGGATTTCATTCAAGGGAAAACTCCATACCAAGAGGTGTGCTTTGTGTCTTCAGGACTTCGAACTGATCCACGCTGTGGTCACTGACCACCGAACTGACCACTCACGGTCACTTTATTCATTTCGGCGATTTGAAAGTAATTTACTACCTAACCTACCTAAAACCAAAACCTAACAAAGAAAACCCCAAACCCCTAATACATTTTGTAAAAAAATGGGGAATGAATTAATACATTTATTTATTAAAATCAATTAATTCTCACAGCTGCGGGAGACAGAGGCTGCCTCCTTTCCACCTAGAAAATATTCGCTTTCGCTCTTGCAACATGAATTCTCAACCTAAACCATTAATCTGCTTTTCTCCTAAGTGAGAGCTGACTCCTGACTCACCTAAATCAGGAGAGCTGGTCGCCGTCCTGGCCCCATGGAGTCCCAGTGTCCGAGGTGTGTGAGTACCAGCAGGCAGTACGTGACCGTGGGGACCTGCCTCCCGGGGATACCCCAGCGTGGGGAGACCCCGCAGCCCTCCCAGGATTGCTGGGAGCCGAACACAGTAGCCGCCTGTCCCGCCACTCTGCTCCGATCCCCTGGGGCTGGGGATCCCCTGGTGGTTTAGGAGACGGAGGGGTGATAGCTGGCCGCCCCTTCAGAGAAGGGTTTCTGCCACCAGTGTGCAGCAGGACTTTGTTGGCAAAACACACGCGGTGCCTGACTAATTCATAAGACCTACTATAACTGATCAGGTGACTGATCCAATGGCGAAAGAGAAACAACATTAAAAATCAGGAGAAAACGCTTAAAATAGAAAGTATGAACACATGTCTGCATATAGCTGGACAGATGGCATCTCTTTAAGCAGGGCTTATCCATATGGCGAGCTAGTAGATTGAATCTGAACGCTGTATAAGATCCCAGTGGAGCAAAACCCGGATTTTTTGACTCAGAGAGTGTATGCTATATATCTCACTTATGTTTCTGATGACAACATAAGCAGTTTTATGCCATCAGCTTCTGCTAGTAGGTGCAAATAATCAGAAAGAGAGAGAGAGAAATGAAGAAACGTCAACTTATCAGGGAGTTAGGAAACTCGCTGAGTGAGGGTTTGAATAAATAGAAAAGGAGAAAAAAAGAGACATCCAACTCCCAGTAAAAGAGCTTTCATAAACACCCAAATTTAATAGCTGATTAAGAGAAAATTGCAATTACTGCAGCTGCTCAACTACCCAGCAATAACTTGTTCACTGAAAAGACCTGTTCATTTTCCTCTCTGTCCTGTTTTAGCACTGATGGGCAACAAGAGTCCTGCAATACCAAAAAGTTTGTGTCAGTCTGGGGGAAGGCTGCTGAGGACATGAAATTTCTCTAATACGGTAGGAAGACCGTCCAGGTACAGAAGATTTCTGAATCAGAATAAGCACATCCCTCGCCTTTTCATCCCTCAGAAGAGCTTAAACATTCAGCTCATGCGCTGGTTACTGCTCCTGAGCTGCAAGCTCTTCTCAACGGAGATATTCCAGGCATAAAGGAAAGGTTGTAGCTGAGAATGTATTACCTGCCGTGGCACAGGGATTACGCTGCCTGAGCAGGAGGAAGCCTGCCCGGCAGTCTTATGGTACAGGAGATCTGGGAAGAAGCCACTTTTAGCTATGAAGAAAACTCAAAAGATAATTCCAACGTTAATTTCAGACCAGAAAATCTCCACGCCTTTTGAAATGAAGCACAGTGAGGCTACGATGTTTGAAAAGGAAGAAAGTGAATATATCAACATGAAATATCTTCATTTTAATGGAAGTTTAATTGCAAGAGGATGCTGACAAGCTCAGTCAATCTCATGTGCTTGTTGACATGTGAAGTGTTGAAAAATGTTTCACAGTTTTTAAACACAACAGAAGCGAATAAAATGTATTAATAAAAAAAGCCCAGTCTAAATGTTTCTTAGCCATATCAACATGCGTATCTGCACATTTGATGGAATGGCCAACTGAATACAAATAGTTTATATGTTAACGCTTCTGTGGAAATCCACTTTTCAATTCAGTTTAACAATCCCGTATTGATTATAAGATAATGTCATCTTTGGAACTGGTAAAAGATGAAGCGTTGAGTATGACATTAAGAAGCTTCTCAGGAAAAAAATGTACCTGTGCTTACCTGCATAAACACAGGAATGATTTGAAAAAACGTTGTGCTTTTACTGCTACATGCCAAAATTGATTGAACCAGTTAAAGACTGGAATACCAAACAAATTGAGAACCAACTGAACTTTGTTTTCAGGCTAAAATTTATACTTTCAAATGAAATGCGGTGTCTGAACACATTTCTCATAATTTGCAACCATCTTGTGCTGCAGTAAGACCTAAAACCACAGATAGCTCTACCTATATGCTGTCTTGCGGAATTCAGTGACACCTTGAGGGCAATAAGATCTCTATGCAAATTGTGGTGCAACAAAATAATCAAGGCCTGCCTTCAAAACATTATTAAACTGTTTCTGAGTTTCTGTGTTTCTGAGTCCCATACAAGACTAGCATGCATGCAGTGGATGAGATTTCAACCATTTACCATCTAGGTACCAAATCCCACAGAGTCTGATGACTTTCAGGTTCCATCCATCCTGATTTTTATAATTCTTCACAAATATTTATGAGGTTTTGGGGGATCATTTTATGTTCTGTAGCTAGAATATGTGCTATCGCTAGCTATAACTACCAATAATTATTACTAGCTGTCATCAGTGTATTGCTAACTTTTTCCCTAATCTTTATTGTTCACCAGACACTGAAAGCATCTTTGACCTTTCGCTCTGGAAGATGAGGCTCAGGAAACCATTCAGCTCTTCAGCACAAGGAAGGCTGAGGACTGGCAGTTCTTCCCTTCCCTCATTTATTATCTATAGAAAGAGGATGTAAACTTGTGAATGTATATCAGGCTGGTGAGTCATGCTGATTAGCAGATATTTAGCCAGGCTCATTTGCTTAACCTTAATGCTTGTCACATGTCATGCAACAAACTCCGCTGTGCATTACAAAGGATTTGACATCATGGAAGTAATTATTCCAAACTGATTCTGATAGATTAAAAAAATAAAAAATGAGGCAATTTGGCCCTAAAAACAACATTCTCTAATGAGAATGTTTCTGGGTCTGCAAATCCATAGTCATGTTTTATTTATAGCCCAGCCTATGATTCATCATTAGAGTTTCTTTCAGATTTTGGAAGAAAAATTGTTCTTCCATGCACGAGTGTTTTTAGATAACCACAGCTGCTCCTCACTAGCTGCTGTTTCAATAGCAGAAAGCCTAAAACTAGCATTCTTATGCTTCTTCACTCTGATCTGCTCACATTCAAACCCTTTTCACCACACACAATCAATCCCATTGTAAGGGCTTCAGGCAGCAGCCACCGCAGCCGTCATTTGGCTTGTCAGCAAACCATCCCCTTTTCGTTCCAAGGAGGAACAGCTGATGGGATGAAACTTTGCTGCTGGCTAGAAATCCCTGAAAGGATGGTGCTGCCCCAGCCCTGCTCTCATCTTCTCCCCTAAAAACACTGCCTGTGCCAAAACGCCTCTGAAATGTTTTAAGGGACTCGTTGGAAGCTCTGCTTGGTTAGGCAGCAAAGGAAGGCAGGATACTAACCCTTCTGCTGCTCTGGCATCAAGGGCTACAGTTTGAATTTTTCTGTGCATTGCTTGCTGGGCGACAAACGGGGAAACGGTCTCAAGTGATTTGTCATTGAGAAAATTATTTTTGGAGGTCTGGTGGTGGCAGTTAGCATTTCTGCTCTCTCATTTTAAGAGCCTTCTCTG
This sequence comes from Rissa tridactyla, assembly GCF_028500815.1. Lineage (NCBI taxonomy): Eukaryota > Metazoa > Chordata > Aves > Charadriiformes > Laridae > Rissa > Rissa tridactyla. Next base: position 178,048,968 of record NC_071466.1, read on the forward strand.
CAAACAGGCAGGTTTACAGGTTGTTTAAGAAGCAGAGCTTGAGCTAAACTTTTCTGCTAATCCTGTCCCCAATTAAATTTTGGTCATCTCTGCACACATGTATCTCCCTATATACCTAGTAATTTTTTTTTTACTAAGATAAACCCTCTGGGCTGTAGGGCTAATGTTTAGCAACAGATGCGTCTGCACTTTCAGATACCATGCCAGGTTATTATTTTCCTCACGTTTGCTCATTCAGGACCTGATCAGATTTGAACTGCGAGAGACCAGAGGCTGTGCCTGAGTTAATGACCAGCTCACCGAATCCGGCATCGCTTACTGAGTACCTCTACAGACAACGCTGGAGAGATGAGACTACAGCTTCACACACCTGCCTGGCATAGCAACACCAAACGGAGCTGTTTTGTGGTCTCCCATTCATTCGTCTTTATGTTGGATATGGGTAGGAATAAAACCTTGATCGGTGTCGGTGGGGATGCAGAGGTGGACGAGGGGCAGAGCAGCGCTTGCTCCACTTACAGCGCTTTGTGAGTCGAAAACAACTGAAGCTTTGTGACTGTAACCAGCACATCTGGGGAACTCATGGGCTGAGTTTGTAATCTTGGCCTAAGGTTGAGAAAATGAATGCTCTTGTCACTTACCCTACTGGCAGTTTACTGCTGTCTGGCCGCTTGGAGATGGCAGAAAACACTGTAGGGAATAGCTTAGTGGATGACTTTTGACTCTCTGTAAATAGAAAAGATAAAAATGAGGTCTTTAAGCAGTCCTATAGCTCCAGTATAAGGAATCTGCAGGTCTGCTGCCAATTTCATTCTTGTGGGCTGCCAGAAGTCTTATCCTGTTATATTCCCTCTTCAACGGTATTGTGGTCATATGGACCTACAGTGCAAACCATCTCATACTGCATGAGCACTTTGTCTAGTTCCCATAAAAAAGAGCATTTACACCCATCAAAGTAGAGCAGCTTCACGTGGATTCTACTTGTTTCATTAAGAACTACAAGATCATACATATTCACTAAATATATATTTGAACAAAAACCAACAGTCATCAAAAATAAAAAACCAACTCTTTCCATAAGAAAAGGAATCACAGAAGAAATACTCATACTGGGATCTCTTTTCTGCCATTGGTAATCCCGTATTCAATGTTTGGGAAACAGTTGCATGCCCCTTCCTAATTATTCTGTGTGCTCTCAGTGCAAAGTATGAGCATGATATCTGTACATCTTCCATTTTGATTTCAGCATAAACTGTTTTTGTATAACTATTTCCAGTGCCAAATTTGTATGGAGATTGCCTCTTAAATATGCTAAGCAGAGAGGTCAGAGCTCTCTCTATTTGTTAAACAAATTAGGGTCAGAGATCCTGAACAATTCCAAGGCAGAAAACACAAGAAAGACAGTGAAGGAGAGAAGCAGTTAGAAGAACACAATGAAAAGTATTTTATATGTCAAAAATCATTGAGCTGCTAGTAACAAGCTTAGCTTCCCTGAAAAATTCCACGTCAAGGAATTAACTATGGTTAAAGTTGAAATGTAAACTCCTCTCTGACTGCCCCACCACAGAAAATACATTAACTATTTCTTTAAAATGTGACTTTGGAAATGTGAACTTGGTAACTGGAGTAACTGGGGAACTGTTAGGATCCTTGACCTCTGTTTAGTTTGGGTAAAGATCCATGCATGTTCAGATACACAGCTGAAAGGTGTATTTGCCTGATTCATCCCATCTGTGCTTTTCTTCCTTTCCATCTCACAAGACAGCCTTCGGTCTATCCTGCTCCTTTGAATGGGTAACCAAGACTCTTAACATACAGACCACCTCCCTCCCTCCCTCCATTCCCAGCTCATCCCTGCCTATGTGCCGTGCTTCACTTCTGGAAACGTGCACCACTTGCACTAGTGCTACTGCGTGACCGAGCACATATCCAGGGCTCCGTGAAAGGCTCTGATCAGGATTCAGTTTACAAAGATACCCAGGGGTTTGCAGCCAGGGTAGTCTCTACCTGCAAATTTATGACTTTTAAAGAAAGTCAGGCAGGGAGGGTGTCTTTCATGCTAATTGCATAAGGAAGCCCTACAGTAATCTTAGACTTAGATGAGTAAGAGGGAGGATGAAATGGAGATCAGTCTTATATGAAGAAATGGAAATCTATTTCAAAGAGAGGAAGAAAGTGAAGGTTCTAGAGGAAAAGAATTGCTGATTCATCAGCCATGACGGGAGAAAAACAGGAAAAAGAAAAAAAGAAGAAAGGCAAAAAGAAACAACACTCCCTGTAGAAGGAATAGCAAATTTGAAAGAGGAAGAAAGACCAAAGGAAAAAGGTACAAGGCTTCTGATTGCTCTGTTGGTGGTGGTTGTTCTTTTATTAAAGGCATCAGTACAGTATGTTTACTTACCAAGCAGCTGTGGTGGTTTAAACCCTTACTGCCTGGAGGCTGCTTGTCACTGTCTTCGGTAGGAGAACAGCTGTCCCCAGCTGCCCCCAGCAGAGCAGAGCAGTGGGCACTCCTCTCCCCTTTGGCCGTCGGGCAGCCTGGGTTTGACTGCTGGTGATGATAAGCTTAAGCTGAGTGGCCTGCCTTCTCGCTAAAGCAGATAGATAGGGTCCATGTACACAGTAACTAAAGCAAGTTGTCCATGCACATGATCAGTAAAGCAGATGGTGTCGAGGCACAGTCACTCAGGCTGTGGGTCCAGCAGATAGGGTCCATGTACACAGTCCCGGCAGCCGCTCTACTGAGAACCTCCAGCAGAGTACTGAAAGGTGGTAAAGTGTTTTTGCATCGTCACAGCTCCCTTCCAAAAGCCACAACAGCTCAGAGGTTTTTGAGGGTCTCATGTCTGTTTGGTCAGGTGAGGTGTTCCAGCCAAATAAATAAGGTGTTTCTTCACTGGGACTGCTTTTTAGGAAGTTGTCATACTTGAAAAAATCAAGAAAAAGCATGGATTTTTATCCTTTGTTTGTGAAGCACAGAAGAATCAAATGAAAATTGTACTGCAGCATAGCTGATTCATTTACTGAAGGGCATCCCTCTTTCAGGGTCCTTATATGAAATCTCTCTGAAGCTGCAGGGGGCCTCAACAATTCAGATGAATTATTGTATTAAAAATATTCACCAAAGCATAATACAATTAAGTTATCAGAGGAAAGTATAAAAGGACGATCAGATATATCACATGCATCACAGCACAACTGGTATCTTCTGGAAAAATATCATAGTGCTACTTTTCCTTTTGGAAAGCCAATGGATGTGATTCTGTTGCCTGGAGTCCTCGGCAAACTTTATTGTCCAGAAAATAAAGTAAAACTTTCTTAAATTAAACCTGATGAAATAAAACCGTTGCATGCTGGATTTTTTTTTTTTTTTTTTAATATAACCAGCTGTACATGGTTAAAGTTTAATACACTGGTTTGGAAGTTACAGCTATTTTAAGAAGCCATCAAAGAGATATTTGAATGCAATCTTTTGAGAAAAAACATAGAATCTCACCATTTACTCATGATATTCTTATTTTCCTCAAAATTTTGCTGAAAGTGGTGGAAAAAGAATTGATATAGAATATTAGGGCCAAAATTTTCAAATTTGAGCATCTAAAATTAGGTTCCCAACTCCATATTTAAATAGCTAAATATAAGTAGCCTGATTTTCAGAGCTGCTGAGCAATCCCAGCTGCCACTAAAATCAGTGGGAGCTTTGGGTAAATACCAGATTGCCTATTTCAGCTCATTATCATGTAAAGACTAAATAGGGATTGGGACATTTTAGCCAGTGTTACTAATAAAGGTTATTGTGGTAGGACTGGGATCTGCAGCAGAGCATAGCAAACTCTCAGTGACTTTCAGAGGCCAGAGTTCACCTGGGCCACCATCCAGATAAGCACAAACCCTTCCTGAGTCATCTTGGCCATTACCTTAGACCATAAAAAGTGGCCACATGCCACTTTTGAATGGTCTCTAGTGACTGGGCTGCAATTGCTGTCCTAGAAAAATCATTGCACCAATCACCATTGTTGTCTACAGGCTTTTCCTGATGTATAGGCTTGACCTCAAACAGCACCGTCCACCTGTGTGTGGACACCAGCACCTCACCCCAGCCGCTGCTGGGGTTCTGGGAGGTGCAGACCTCCAGCTCACCCTGGCCATGGGTGCTGCCCACCTCTTGCATGTTGGCAGCCCTGGGAAGAGCCAGCATGTGGCTCTAAGCACCTTCTGGCTGTAGTGACCTCCCTCCCGGGGAGCCCCCACGTACTCCGCAGCTCCGTGTAAGGGTAGCTGGGACTCACAGCTTTGCATTTCTTCCATGCAAGGTGGTATGAGATGATAGCACAGCTCCCGTGCTGCCTGCACTCCCTGCAACAAAAGAGGCTTTCTTGTACTGGGAGCCGCGCTTTTGGTTTGTATTTTTTGAAGTAGCGCTGTGTTATGTTGTTTGTTCTCCATAATCTCCTCAAGGCTCTTTCTCTCCGATAACAGTTGCCTAATGTTTATCTTTACTCCACATGGCTACGGCAGCCTCAAAAGCTTTTCTGAGCTCTCCGCAGCGCCCAGAAGGAGCAGGCACCCAGCTGCCGGACTTGCGCGCTCCCTCTCCGCCGAGCCCCGCAGCGACTGGGTACCGCTGATTATGAAATGAAACAAAAGAGAAGCAGCTTCCATTGAACACGCAATTGATGCAAAGATCAAAGCAGAAGCAAACAAAACACAGCTTGAAAGAGAACAGTTCAAGGAATCGAGCAGATGCTTTTTTTCCCTACCTTGTGGTGCAGATGCAGAATGAAGCCTCAAGTCACTGAAGTCAATATCCAACCTGACAGGAGCCAGGATTTCACCTCCAGTGTCTTAATCCCTGGTTTATGTCAAAACTGCTACATTCCTCACGTTTGGGTTTTTTTTCCTCTCATTCCACATGATTTTCACAGCCATAGGAACTCCGCTTTTTAACATAGTTTCCCATCTTTCCTGGGAGTAAGATGGATCTTCTGCATGTAAGACTTGCTTTCATCAGGCTTGTGACCTCCAAGAGTTATATTTCTGTTTAGCTCCTGGAAGCTCATTTAGCTGTCATGGTCTCATTTGGGGCCATGACTCTGGATCTGGCAAAATCTAATTTATGCGTTAAGCTGCTGATGTTCTTTTTGATGGTTTGTAATTTCACCAGACTTCAGCAGTTTGTGTTCAAATCGTCCATGTAAAGTGTCCGCTTTTTTGTTGTTTTTTTTTTAATTATTATTACTTATCCTTTTTGGTAAAAGATCAGAGAAGCACGGTTAATATTTCATGAGAGAAGAAAGGGCAAAAAATATTTGGTTTTGTCATGTTAAAAAAAAATAAATTAAATTGGCATCCATTAAACTGAGAAGTTTAAACGCTTCCATACCTGGAAGCAGGCAGTTCTTGGGGCAAGTGGGGTGAGGAGAAGAGAGACCCCTCTGTTTTGTATTGATGTAATCGTCCGTGTTTGAAGGAAGTGAAGTTTGTACCTGAAGCCAGTGGACAAATTACTGCCCTTAAAATATCAAATATGAAGAAAAGAGGGTGCAATGTTTTCAAAAGCATTTACAAGCATCACAATGTGAATATTGATGGGCGAAGAAGAGGACATTAGGTTTTCTGAAGTGCCTGAGTGAATTATAACCCTGAGCGACACTGAATTTGAGTAATGATTTGGGAAGACTGCCCAGTGTGAGGCAGCTCCGGGCAGCCACCCCCGAGCGAGCGTCAGGAGGAGTGTCTTGGGCAGGAGACTGCACTGAGCCCTGGTGCAGTGACATGTTCTGGGGATGATACCGTTCCCAGGGCCTGAGGTCGTTCCCCTGAAGAGAGCTGCCCTGTTAGGAATGAACTTATCAAATCAACTTCATCTTGGTAAGGGTGGCATGACTCCATGCCACAGTGAATTTCTCAGGACAGACATGCCCATGCGTTCCTGGGTTTGTAATCAGACAGTCAGACTAAATGCAGACAAGAAGGTTATGGGATTATCAAAATCACCCAGCCATCTACTAGCATTCTAATATGACCAAGAGTTCTTCACAGTTGGTCCTAGGGTGTTCTGGGGGGATTCTCCTACAAAAAAGCAACACTGAATGGAGTAACAGGGATTGGTGAGAGTAAAGGAGGGGCTACCTTTGAAAGTGTTTCATGAGATACTTAGAGAGAAGAAAGTTCTGGAAGGAAGATAATAGGAAGTCGATAAAAGAGGAACCAATAGAAAGTCTATAACAATACTAAAAAATTAAAGTTTGCATAAATTTTGGTGAGAAAAACTTGAGCCTGAGAAAACTGACAGGGATAGTGATGGCAAGCGATGTCGCACTTTACATGGAGACTGCTTTTTTGCAGCATGTAATTCCAAAGACATAAAGAAGCCCTTGGGCTCCCTACTTTGAGTGGGTGGGCATACACGTCTTCAGCTCATCTCTGATCACAGAATACAACCTAAAAGAGATTCCCGCTCAAATCATACCTCAGCACAATCATTTTGTCATGGTGTCCTACAATTGCAGAGAGCTGCCTGTATCAATTTCTGAATGAGAAATAAACCTTGATGCGTGATGAGAGAGGCTGTTTTCTGAAAACTCTGCATGTAAATATCAGGTAGATCTTGCAGGCCTGTGTGGATTCATTTCCTTCGTGGAAATAAACAGCAATGGCTTTACTACTGTCCTGAAATCTGAGGCAGACTGAAGCCTCTCCCTTAAAATGTGGGAAGGGGTATATACAGTAAATTGCCTGCACCGCTGCATGTCCTCATTTCTGAAATCCTACTGAACCACAGCTGGACTTGTGTATGGGCAATAAATAGGGTCATATTACTTGTTCCCACCAATAAAACATCTACAACAAAGTTAATCCAGCCTGCTGGTGTTTTACCATAGTCAGAGAATTTCTCCACACCTAGAGGTGCTTCAAAGCAGAGGAGGATCACTCAGAAAATAATGCAGCTGTATGTGTGACAATTTAGCCTGGAAGATGATATGTCCACGCCCAGGAAGCCAAGGTCCTGCAGAGTGCTGAGAAGACTTGAAGTAGGTTTCTGTGTTTCAGGAGGTTTGTTTTGCTGGGGAAGAAGCCCCAGGAGCAGGGAGCAATGGGAACCAGGCTCCATCCCCAGTGGAAAGTCCATTACTTGGGCAGTGCTGTCACCCCGGCAGGGACATGCTTTCCCAGGCTGCTTCTCAGTACCCCGGTGTGTGGCTGACTGAGTGCAGCCCACAGCACATCCTCCTTTGAGGCCATAGCTTTGACATGGGACCATAGGGCATGGTTTGTGATATTTCCATGGAGGTGATAACTCCAGAAAGGCGTTTATTTTTTCTGCTCTTCCTTTCCAGAATTGATTACACACTACTGCCTGAAAATATGCCTTCTTCTTTAAGAGAAAATTTACACTTTTCCCAAATAATTAGTAGCTATTTTGAAAATTTTGGCTTCGGAATTTGGCTATGAATACCTTCAACCTATTTTTCCGTAAGACTTTAAAAAAATAGTTTAATTTAATGGACTTTCAGACATAGCTTTTACTTATGGAAGGAAAAAAACACATTAGTCTTTCTTCTGCTCCTCCTTTATCACAATCCAGTCTGATGTGCAGGCCATAATGACCTATACCGTCTGTATGATCCCTTCCCGTTTTCTGATTGCAGCTGCCCCTTCCCCTTCTTGGAATTAAAATCTAATGCTGAAATGGCATAAAAATGTATAACATTTGGAAAAGCAGATTTGGAAAAAAGCTGCAAGTGTTGGCAGTCAGGCAGTAATTTTTGTATTTCAGATAATTTCATTCTTTCCAAATGGCAGGAAGACTTTGCAATTCATTGTGTAGGTAAATGTTTTTGGGCATATATTCTTGAAGAATGGACTTGATTATCAGATACTGAGAGGTAAATTTTTTTCCTCTGTTATTTCTAATGATGATGATGATAGAGATTATATTTTGATACTGTAAGTTATAAGAGAATATCTTGTCTGACAAGAGTCACTCTATTGTTTTCTTTGACAATATTCACATCATTGCTGCTAGACTGTATTTCCCTCATTCATACTTCTTCACCACCTCTTACAAAAACAGGTCCGCCCAGGGTTTCTACCATCTCTATCCTCTTGTTGCCCCACCATTAATTTCCCCTTCCCTGTCACAGCCTGTCTCCAGTTCTGAGGTCTGAGGACTATTGTCTGCCTCTTACTCCCTCTGTCCCTGCTATCTCAAGCTTCCTTTCTTCCTTTACTCCTGTTCTTATTATCTCAGCCTCACCTTCAACTCTGCTGGCTCCTGTCCCACTGCCGGCGAGCACGCTCTTGCATATTCTCCATCAAAATAAGGCTTCTGCATTCAACTTGCCCACTTACAATCCTATCTACTTCCTCACCTTCGTTTTCAGTACTCTAGGGCCCAGATCCAAAGATCTGTTTGGGCTCTTGGCTTGTCCTTGAATGATGAAAAGTATTCTGAATGCAGGCCTGCCTCAGTTTTCTTTCCTTAGTTCTCATGGTGCCCTTTCAAATTGCTCCTGTACCTTCCCTACTCTTCTGTGACAGCTGTATTCCTCCGTGGGGAATAACCTTTATGCGTTTTACTTCTTTATGGAAGGGACATCATAGCGGCTAAGCAGGTTGTACTTGTGCTCTTACAGCCCTAGCATTGCTCCCCTAACGGTGGCTTCTTCCAAGAAGGGGCTGAGAAGAAACTTCTTGCTAAATCCATGTTGGACCAGTCAGCACAAATTAGTTCACAAAAATACAAGGAGAAATTAAGAGTAATTCCCATGTTCATTATTCTCTCTCCATCAACAAGAAACTTTCCCTTATTTTAACAAGACATACTATGGCCTTCTCAACCCTGCTGTGATTCTCCAGTTAGATAGACTCCTAAGCTGAACTAATATGACAATGTCATACATGACTGCTTCACAAGAAGCACATTTTAAGGTTGCTAATAAGCCTAACTGTGCGTAGGCAGTGCCCAGACTGCAGAGGACATGGGAGCAGCTTGACACAGAGAACAGAGACTGATGGAAGGAACTCCACCAGTGAGCATGGAGAGAAATACATTCCTACCTTTGGGGTTTTGTGTTGCACAGGTAAAACTGTTGAACCACTTGAAGTCTGCAACACAGGCTGCAGAGGATCCACAGAGAAGACCTGGGTGTTGCAATGTCTCATACCACAGTATCTTTTAGCTTTGTAGCCACCTAGCAGGACTCATAACACAGCGCTTGGAAACCTGACTGTAAGTGTCCGTGAACTGGGATTCACAAAATCCATCTGCTGGATACAGCAAATGGGAAGTGCTTAGGGAATGTCAGAGCATTTGCGTTCTTTCCCAGCTCTTTTGCCTTTCAAGTCACAAGCACTTGCAGAAAATTATCTCCTCTCCTCCTTTCCTTTGGGAATAACAGTGTTGAACAGTTTGATGGAGTTTAAAAAAGACAAATTAAAGTCCTCTATTTTAAAAAATTGACAAGGAATTAGTTTTTCTTCCTAAAGCTGGCTGGGAGGATCATTAAGACACTAGCAATACCAAGGGACTGGTGTTTTCCCTAACAACTCCCTTGTGAACACTTGTGCTTCCGCCTTGTCAGAAGCTGTCAGAAGTGCTATAAAGATCTGAGTTCTGTGTTTAGATGACTAAGGTCAGTGAGCCAAGGTCCCTTGTTTGGATTCAGCTCACAGGTGTTATCCTTTTCATTGTGTCTGACAGTATTTTATGTTTCTTAGTTTTGCATTTGAATGGTAAATGGCCTGTAAATAATTTTGGAAGGACACCTAAAACAGAGCAAAAGCGTAGAATAATTATTGCGCTCGGTACATTTGTACATGCAGTAGGGGCCTGATTTTCTCAGTTGGGTTTCAGGAGGTAGAACATCTGCAGTATTGCCTTCCAGTGCTTGCTCTTTGCAATGTTGTACACAGAGGCTAACGGTGAATCTGAACCTTTACAGTATCCTACCTCTAAGCTTACTAGTATAAGTTTAGTTTGAGTGTTTTATCTTTGACTTCATAACTGGTTGGAAACGACATTCTGTACAAGCGTGGAAATAAAAAATGCTCATTGCTTTAATAGTTATTCACATACAGTGGTTGATCGTCACATTTTGGAGCCTCTTTACATTTTAGGGGAATGGAAAGCTATGCTAGCTTGCGTCAGCAGAGCATAAAAATATCTTCCTCTCATAGAGATGAAACATAGTAAGAGATAACATTTTAAGTGATGTCAATAGCTACATTTTCCTTTTAATAATTTAAAATGCATAATACCATTTGTTTATCTAGATCGTTTCCTGCCTCTGTATCATCTCATATCAACCACAGAAAAAAAATAGTTTATTAGTACAACTGAAGAGTGTAAACCATAATTCACTCCTTAAAAATGCCATTGTAGTATCACTAGGTTCAGCTGACTTCAAGACCGTGAACATTTTTGAGCTCTTTGCTTTTAAACGCATGATCGTTAACTAAAATCTGACAGTACGCAGATGAGGAGTGGAAGAAGGGAGATCCCTTGGTGACGTGATGTAAGACACGATGATCACGACAGAGACACTCTGGAATGTTTTGTGAACTTAGGGTCGAAGACAACACTGAGGATTCCATTCACAAAGTTCAGTAAAACTCAATTGAATTTCATAGAGCTGCACTCATGTGTTCTAGTAGGGGATTATCAGACAAAGATAAACCTTCTTGGTTATTTCTCTTTTGACGGTTCTTAGGCTCACTTGCTCCAGACAATAAAGAACTGGAGGGAAAACAAAGTAAAATTAGGTGTAATAACATAGACTCTATCAACCCTCTGCAGAAAATATGGGAACAGATGTAACAGATGGAAGCTAGGCACTAAAAGAAGTATTAATTCACCTCCATCAGTATGGCTATGAATGCTGAGTGACTAAAAGTCATTAGTTTCATTAATTTTTGAGGCAAAAAAAGAGCACACTATTGGAAATACTTTATATTCCTTTCCTTGTGAAGCTTTATCCTTCAGTTGTCACAAGGGCTAGTAATACCCCTCCCAGAAAGAGACACAGACTTGGTTCAGAAACCTGAACCAGCAACTTTTCAGTTATATAGCAATAAAAGCTGCCCACCTTGCACGTCAGAGAAGTTTAATTTGGGAAGTAAAAAGAAGAGAGGGAAAAATGAGACGCAGATCTGAGATGAAAGAAAGGAAAATCAAACCGTCTTTTCCTTTCTTGTCCCCTTTCCTGGAGTGTCACAACAGCCCACAGGAGGCAGTGGTCCGGTGCCACACTTCACCCCATTGAGGCTGGGATTGAAGCTGCCCTGGAAACATCCCTCTTGCTGCAGGGTGAGAAAAGTTGGGCTTGCTGCCAGTGAGATGTCTTTGCTGTGATTGTGCATTTATTTGAATTACAGGCTCAGCCCTTCATTTGGCTTGGCTGCTGGGTAGGACCCATGTGCAAACACTTGGCAGCTTGATGTCCCTGTCCAGAGCTGGTCTGGAGGGTTGAATAAGCTGGAAGACCCATGGGCGTGCTGGGACCTCCACCGTGGTGGGAACGGCAAGGCTGGGTGCTTGCAAAAAACTGAGTCTCCATGCCACGTATCTGGCAATGCTCATACTCTCTGCTGATCTGAAGAAGGGACACTGTTCTCGCATATGTTTAGTAGCCCAATTTTAATGAAGTCTGGAGAGCAAAGTAGTCTAAGGAAACATGTGGTTGATTTGCTTAACCTGGCACACAACCTTCATTCTTATCTGGATGCACAGAGAATGTTGCCAAGTTCAAACGTAATTTCTTATGCTTCTGAATACTGACTGATATATAATACTCAATGTGATTGTGTGCATTTATTAACGGAACATTAATGGTATAGCTATGCATACAAATATACGAAATAGATATAAGCGTACATCTTTATATCTCTTCAGGGACAAATTTACTTAAGACAGGAAAAAGCAAACGCTTGCTTAAATGATTTTCTTATCTTACATGCTTTTTCAGATATTTTCCCCTAAAACCATATTATGAACAATAATAAAAAGATGAATATAGTACAAAAGTGATGGACAATTCAGCTTATGGAAAGCAAATAGAATTTTTTCATTCCATAGTGATATTAAATAAAAAATTGTCTCAAAGTCTTTATTTCCTTTGCTTTATCTTGTGATGAAAGCTGATAAATATCAATGAGCTTTCCAAGAAACTCCAGATTCATTGGAACCAGTAATGTGAAAACTCGCTGTGCAATAATAAATTTGGAAAGTCATTTATTCTTAAGATTGAAGTCTTCGGCTGCAGGGGTAGCAGCGCTGAAGATTCTTACTTTGGGTGTTTTCCCTATATAATAAATAAGGAATAATAAATAAATAAAAATATTTATTTATTATAAATAACGCTGTGACTAAGCCTTTTTGATCTCTATTGAAAACCCTAAAATCAAGGCTTTGAGATACAAACCAGCTACTCTACAGTAACAAGCTCCCACTAACACCTATAGTACCCTCACCCCTTTTACGTGGCACCCCAAATAAATGTGAGGTAACTTATCTCTTTCCCTGAGGAGAAATTCCTTTAAAATTGCAGGACTAGTGCCAATGCTCAGAAGTACTCCTTAAATCATTAAGGTGCTGAGATATCTGGGGATTCAGGGTCCGCACCGGAGAGCTCCATCCATTACGCAGAATGGAGCTGGCAGTACTTTGTGTTGCTGCATCTCTTATTTTAGGTATTTGGCCCTGCATCAGCACCCACCGTCCCCGCTGGGCAGGGGTGCCTGCCCCCTGCAGCACCCCCAAAGCCAGGCAGGAGCCCGGGGGACCTGCATTAGGAGGAAATGTGTGGAGAGAAGTGGATCTTAGTACAATATGTGAGCCTTTATTCTGACAATTCCCATCACTCGAGATTCATAAGACATCACGCAATCAGGTTCCTAGGGCTTTTCCTCCAAACTGGTGATGCGTCTTTATGAGCTAATAGGTCAGGCATGACAGTGGGACGTGGGAGACTCAATTTCCATTAAGTTTTTTTGTGCATTAGGATTTAATCTCATGTTTACTGCCTTCCAAAAGCATTCTGTAACAGCAGCATTATAGGCCTCTCTCGGAGCACCCCCCCGGCTTAATTGCTTCATGTGCGGTGCATTACCATACATCACATGTGTGGATGCACAGGGGAGGAAAAGCAAGGGGCACAGTTCTTTTTCCTGGTGGTTTTTGGGCACTCATTTGGAAGTGATGAGACCTGGGCTTCAGTGCCTGCTCCTATTAATGTTTATGAGCTTTATATATTTAGTGATCACTGAATAAATGTATTTTTTCCAGTGCTTTAAAGACAAAATCATTCAGCACTGAGGTGCTTCTGGGCATGCTTAGACCTTTCCGCATCTAAGGATTTCTCCTTTGGAAAAGAGAGAAATCTAGAGCTCCCAAGTACCTTTTGGGTGAGAAATAAATTTATAACGTGCAGTGTTTTGAGCTTTTGGAGATGAGCTTTGACCTGTTCATCCAAAAATAGAACTTGGATTTCTTGCAGCTGACAATCCATGCTCATTAGTGTTTATACCTTTTCCTGTGGGAGAAAACCAAATAGATAAAATACAGACAAAATAACCTTTTGAGCAGTGAAGACTCCCCTTATGATACTGTCATTCATTGTATTTTATGGGTACTAGATTGAAAGAAAATGGTTATTTATCAGAGGAAGTCACCAAAATGCTTAGTTGTTTTCAGCCCTTAGTAAATGCTGGCTCTGATTTGGAACATGTGCTATTTTTGGTGCTATGTTATGTTATTTGATATCCAGAGTTGGTAAAGTACTTGAAAAAGGTGAAGCTTTCACAGAAGTACTCTCAGTCCCGTAGCATCCAAGGTCACAGGGCTCTCACAAATAGGAGAATGCAGATAAAGAGGAGCTGGCATGTGTCCTGGAAAGATCCTGTTAGTGGATCAAAAGAACAGACTAAATCCCTAAGCAGTCATTTCCTACGGTTCAGAAACTAGGGGTAAATTGACACTTGAGCTTTTGGTAAACTTTTTTTTTTTTTTTTTATGGAAGAGGTGAGACAGCAATAAATACGGAGATAGAGATACTATCCTGTGTGTCCAGCGGAGATGCATGGAGATGGAAGAATGAGAAAGAAATAGCAGAAAAGCAGACTTGTGCCAAAGTATTCCTATGTTTTGATTCCCGCTCCATCCTCATATCTTCAGATCTGATACTTCTCTTGGCCAGCTCTGGGACCAGAGCAGCTGTACATAACACAAGGGATCATGCCAAGAACTATTTGTATACAGAGAAAGAAGGGCAGGACCTGTGACATTTGTGTCACTCCCAGCTTGCAACTATGGAAACTTCCTAATTCACTGACTGATGGCTGTGACTGCTGGGGAGCAGCAGCTGGAGCACCCTGGAGAGCCTCTGAAGGTGGTGGTGTCTGCTCCAGCTGGTGATGGTGCAGCCTGCTTTTCTCTAAAGTGTCCAATACAAGTAGTCGGGAACCTGCAAAATCTCCATAGGACAACCTGAACCCATTATTTTTACATTTTCTTATATATTGTTGTAAGTGAACCTCTTACAAAGCATTTGTGAAGGCAAGCTCTGTCTGAAATGTAGGAATACAAACCTGTGCAAGAGAACTTCTCCAGTGCCCTAGTCTGCGTGAGCTCTTTACATCAAGAGACTGAACACCACCATACGGAGAAACAATCCACCATTTTAGTAAAGAGTCAGTTGAGAAGGCCTTTTGGGTACGTTTAAGACTTTGTCAAAGAGAGTGCCTTGGACATTGCAACTCACCTAATTTCTTGGCTGGAAAGGCCCTTAGCTTGCCTTGTGAATGCTATTGCCTATTGTGGATAAATTATAAACACACAGTGCTTGAAGCCCTGTTGTCTCAGGAGCCGAATTTCATAGCTGTTCTGTACAACAGCAGACATCAAACCCTCCTGCAATGGTGGGAGGGATACACTGTACAGTGAAGGCGTTGAAATCAATACGTTTGTGCTGATACTAATGCTTTATCCATTACTTGCTCCATTTCATTTTAATCACCTGAATTTGTTTGACCCAGGATGATGTAGGAGGAAGAATGAAGGAATCCAATTACTACAGTTCTACTCAGCAAAAATTAGAAATAAAAAAGAAATAGAATGCTGAGCAAGGTTTTATTTTTAAATAATACAGTGGTGACCTGCCTAATCTGGAAAAGCAGTTGAGAGAGACTATCACTGTATTCCTGTTAAAAAAGAAACTGCTCAGAATGAGTAAACATGACACTGTATCAGTTTGGAGAATTGCTTATTTTTATCAGTCATTCATTTGTTGTGCTAATGCTCTAAATTGAGTGTGGAATAAAATACTTGTCAGAGGCTTGCTTTCTCTGAAGCAAAACTGATAATGGTTTAAATTCTTTTTGTGCTTCAATCAAAAGACACTGCCTGAATACACCCAGATGTGAGTTATGGTATATTCTACTCCTCACAAAAGCAGAACTACTGAAAATGCTATGGTGATGCCAACAAAACATGTTTTTCTAAAGAAAATCGTAGATCCAAAAATGGTGCCAGCTTCAAAGCTGAAGAGATAATAGTTAGTTAGAGCCAAAATCGCTGCTACGAAGAAATTCATAACTAGTTAAACCCCAAGTCCCATGCATCCTAATGCCTTGTGCAAAAGAAATCCATACATAACGTGAACTCCGATGAAGTCAATGCTGTCAATATGTGTGATAAGTGGGTTAACAGTCCATTAAGTGCCCGGTCTCACACTGCTGTGTGCCAGACTCAGGACCTAAGGGTTCCTTCTAGCTGGCCAGCAATCGTGTCAGGACCCATCACGTGCCACTGTGTTAT
The DNA here is from genome assembly GCF_028500815.1 of Rissa tridactyla. Lineage (NCBI taxonomy): Eukaryota > Metazoa > Chordata > Aves > Charadriiformes > Laridae > Rissa > Rissa tridactyla. The sequence continues at coordinate 178,064,785 of NC_071466.1, forward strand.
GCAATTGGAGTTTCACTTAAGGCTGTCCTGAGTCTCTCTGGACAATAGGAAGGATCCTCATTGTTTCTTCACATTGCTATGAGGGTATGTAAATGAGGGTATATAAATGAGGCTCAGTTTCTGAGCCAGACACAACTTCAGGTTTGCTATCCTCTTTTCTTCCAGCAGTTTCTTCATACTTTTTTTTGGTTCTGCATCTGCTGAACATGTAATTCTCGCTTGGTTGCCCATCTGGAGGTGCTTCTATTGCCTACCTGGACTTCTTGAAGAAGACTCACTTTACAGGCCCGAGAACACAAGGTATTTGATTAGAGAAATAATAAGGAAGGCCAAATCATAACCACTTGGTAAAGCAAACTAGAGTTAGGCGGTCATTAGCAATCTGGAGTTTTCCTGAAACTGACAGGTTTTTTCCCTAGTGCTAGACTGGATAAGGGGATACATTTTCTTGATACCAGTGATGAGGAGATCCCTAGACAATGAAGCACAATCCATCAGAGGAGCCGTTTCAACAAAGTCAAAAACCTATTACAATTTTTTTGGCCAGTAGAAGAAATCAGATATTTCTTGATTACCAGCCAACTTTAGGCATCAAATGAGATTAGTATTTTCTTATTAGTCCTGTCAAAAACACGGCTGGGTAAAAGTGATTTATCCAGTTGTCAAATTACCTATTTGCTCTTTGTTTTCAAGGTCTGCCTCTTTTACAGTCCAGGGAGCACAACCACTCAGCCACAGAGGTGAACTAGCACTAAAAATAGTCCTCCAGCTTGCTTTGCTCCAGCGGTATACCAAGGGAACAGAGCATCAGCATATTGAGATCAGGCTCATTCCTGTTATCTGTTTCGTGTCCTGAGTTCAAAGGCATCAAAGCTGCCTTCATGAACGGCGGTGCCCCATACGTTATAGCTCACATTTGCCCAGTGGTGACACAGCTTGCTGGTGCCCTGCACTCTCACACAGTAATCATTGTCCTGCGAGCGCTCCGGGCCCTTGTGTCTGCTAGCCACGCTGGCAACCAGCCTTGTGTTTTAAATTCCTTTCTCAAATAATTCAAGCTTGCCTATAGTATCCATATCGGCATTATCCATGCTTAGCTCACATCTGGGCTGTGTGGAATCAGGCTGCATAACCCTCTTCATATTGACACAGAGAGAGTAACGATTCGCAGTCTGTCTTAATGAAACATTTTCCGCAGCGCTATAGACTGGCAGAAAACTAAATAATACTTGCGTAGGAAAGAAAGTTTTCTTTTCGCAAGAAGGGAGCTTGTGTTCTGCTGACAGGAAGATGTATATCTAAATCGAGGTATGCCCTTTTTCCTGCCAGCAGCAAACTGGAACAGCGTGCTTCTCACATCTCCATTAGGGACAAAGATACCATCAGCTGAAGTCCGCTCAGGCCTCTGGCTGCCCTTGCATAAGCTCTGGCAGCAGGTGTTATGCAAGGGGTGGGTAAAGGTAACATTCCCTACAGAAACAGGAAAACCAGAAGCACATTGGTGTAAGCACACGGATGTGCTTTAATACAGTACATGTTTCCTTAATGGCCTAAATTATAATTAAATTATTTGTAGCGATTCTGTTGTTGTTTGTGTTAAACTTCTCGTAAGAGACTAAACGTTACTCAGGTTTGTTCACATTGATTTTAATATTTTTTTTTTCAGTGCTATCATCTTTTTTGCCTAAGGGCAAACTGCTGCTGAATGTACTTAGGTAATTCTCCCGAGGGAAGGATTAAGTTATTGTTTTATTCACACTCTTAGAACATGTAACTCCGAAATGGGGCAGTTTCAGTCAGAGGATGGGCGCTGAAGCGTGGCACGATGGTTTTCCGATCTGTGTGTAACTCTGTGCTCCCATTCCTCCTGTGCCTGGCTTGCAGGGCGTGCAGCCTGGCCCCTGTAATCCCGTGGGGTACACGAGTCCCTGGGAGTCATGGGACACCCATCAACAGCCCTTCGAAATGAGAGCCTCTGCGTCACCGTGACACGGGTTGGAGCCGGTGGGAGGAGGACATCACAAAGAAGGCAGAAGAAAGATGAAGCGGCAAAGGAAAGATGAAAGGTGGAGAAATAATGTATTTTATGTTCACGTGTGCGCTTTTAACAATTTGCCTTTCAGGAAGTTGGCAGACTGCTTGCTCCCTTCATTACTTTTTCTTTTCAATTAATTTAAAAGTTTGAACACTTCAAGATTCAGTGGCAGGACAACTTTCCAGTAGCTTGATAATGACTGTTTCCCTGGATAATGAATCTCTCTGTTGTGCTCATTGTGGCTTATTCCACTGGTTCACATATTGTCTTAGAGGGAGGCAGTAGCCTCAGGATATCATTTAATAAAAGATGCTCTGTTTTATTCTCCTTTGCGGTTATGTTTTTGGTGTAATTATGGAGCCTTTCCCGATCAACTTGTTCGTGATCATTTCAGGTTCAAATTTCAACCTTATATGAACACTAAGTGCCCAGAAAAAACAACGCAGGCCTGATGGACTGTTGAATTCACACAGACCACGGGAGCAGGATTTGGTGCGACTCCTCCCAGCTCTCCCACGGTTTGCTGGCATCTTCTGGCTGTCTTCCTCTGCCTCCCCTCCCACTTGCTCTTATCCTCTCTCTAAAAAAAAGGTGAGTGGGGAGAAAAGCCCCTTCTGAAGCAAGAAGAAATAAGTGGCACCGAGAAAATGGGAAGAAAAGGAGAGAAAATAATACCCTGTGGCAATAGCCACGTTGCTGTTAACCTGCTGCTTTCTGAGCACGACAAGGGCTGCCTCAGCCCTTCCTTCATCTGCCTCCTCTGCAGGTCTCAGGCAGCTGCCCAGCAGCTCTGCCTGCTGCCGCCGGCTCCTGCTGCAGAGGCGCGAAGGCAGCACCGAGAGCCGGGGATTGCACGTTTCAGGCACTCGAAGAAAAGAGCCCTGCCTGAACCTGCCTCAGGATCACAGAGACCAGGAAAATAGATGGTTTATGAGTCACAGCTTTCGTGTAGGTGTGGTACCGTCAGCTCTGCTGGATATCTGGGTTGTATTTTGGTCTTTTATGACAAAAGCGCTTCAAGTGTATTCCAAAGGTGCGACTTCTGATGAGCTAGACCTCACTCAAGTTTTTTTGTTAAAATAATTATTCCTGGCCAAATATGGATGTGGTGACCTGTGTCCCTCCTTACCTTATGATGGAAGTGCAACACACAAGGCACTTGAAGGAAGACAGTTTACCGCAAACCATCATATACAAGCCCTGAATTTCCCCTCCTGTCACAAGCAACCATGCAGCAGATGTTCAGTCCAAAAGCCCTGCCTGCAGAACATGTCTTCCTCATATGCCTGTTCAGCAGAGGCCACAAAACACTCCCGGTAGCCCGTAGCCAACTTAGACCTAAAGTATAAGGTTAAAAGCTACAGCTATTTTGTGTTACAGGGGAAAAAAAAATAAAGGGAAGATCATGTGGCATTTCTGGAGTGAAATCAAGTATGCTTTAGAAATAGGCCATGCCCTTGTCTTTAGAGAAAGGCAAAAATAGACCCTGACAATCCCGACTGGGGGAAAATTCTCTCCTGACCCCAAATCTGACAATGGTAATAAACAAGACACACTGGGCAAATACTTCTGAGACCTTAATACTGTGAGGAGCATCTGTACACTTCGTTTTCTCTATCCTGTCTCCATGACCAATCTCCAGTACTTCAGGAAAGGGCAAAAATCTACCTAAAAACAAGGTATTCAACAAGTAAAGGTCTAGTCTGGCTCCTTCCACCAGAAATCCTTCTATGAAATAATTCATTAACACAACTTAACTATGGTGCAGTAAGTAACCAGTACCAAAAAGGGAGTTGTTGCCTCAGCTAATGTGCAAGTAGGAGCAGGATGAAAAAACTGTTCTAATTCCTACAACTGTTGAACACTCTGTCTCAGAAATACGGGGAAACTGTTTTCCAGCAGGGTTTTAAATGATCTCATTGTGGTGAATTAAAACATTCAGATGAAGGTCTTTCTGAGGTTATTCAGTCTGAAATCCTGTGGTTTGGACTCGGCTTTCACATCACAGGACGTGATCCTTAAGGGTAGGTTTATGCTGACCAGTTCTACAGTGAACCTTCTTTAGAGTGGCGGGTTGGCTGGGTGGCTGTATGCCATGAGTGTTCCAAGTCAAACTGTGCTGCCAGACCTCTACCTGGTATTACAACTGCATCCACCTCACACAGGCACCTGGAGTAACTCCAAATATTTTAGCACTGGGGTCAGGATCAGTATAGCTCCTCTGACAAAGGGTTCTGTAAGCCAGCTAGCTACTTTCCTGCTTCTGGGACCGTAGCTGATGTGGTGGCATTGTGCTGATGCAGCCCATTTGGAAGCATCTCCAATTAACCCTATGGTGAAGAGATGCTTCCTTTTATAATATACACCTGCCCTTCATAAATGGGAGGATGTGTGTTTTCCAGTTGGTAGCACACTTGCTTTTAATCCAGAGCTGACACTTGGGCATAATTCACTTTTGAAGAGAGCTTCAGATGTGACTCTGAATTCCAGACCTTCTCATGTCTCTCTGACCTACAGCTTCTGATTTTCACTAGTCCCATAGCTGCAGCAAAATCTTCAGTTGTATATGTCGTAATATAATATGTAAGTTATTCAAAAAGCAAAGAATTAAGAGAAGCTGCTCTTCATAGGAGGTCAGGACTACAGACCATGTTACACAATGGCAAGGGCCTATGTGGGGCTTAAAGGTGACTCCACTTGCAGGAGTGCCGAAAACCACATCTGCATTTAAGACAAATTTATGCAAAAAATTTCTGTATCATCACTGTGATTTGCTTTTTTTTTCTGTATGAAAATCGGTGTAGGAGGTAGACCACTTTTCAAGGATGGAGGGTTTTAAACTGATTGGACATTTTTTCATGACACATCTTGTAGAGAAAAAAGACTATGACCCAATTAGAAAAAATTTGCTTTATTGAAAAATCACTATATCCTTTTTGACTGGTTAATCAGGTTGTGTTAAAGCACATGACTCATGCCTGCAGCCAATTTTCATAATTAGTCAGAAACTCAAGTGAGCAATGCAGGAAGGGAAAGCACCAGATAAGGGCATAACAGCAATGAATCCTTCTTTTAGTCCTAATATGTAAGATTTACCTGTGAGTTTGCATGGACTGAAACTCTGTGTGTGGTGAGGCAGAAGGAAAGCCTCACCTTGCATCACCACCTACTTCTTGCAGTTCAGGAAAGAGTAAGTAATACATAATTTCATGTAGAGATTATGTGGTCCTATGAGAACTGGGGGGCCACAGTCCTTGCAGTTTGTGCACCAGGGACACCACTCTGGAAGGATGAGGTTGGCCAGGGAAGAAGTACAGATGTTAAATCCTGCTCCTAAGTAGCTTTTCATAGAATCATAGAATCATAGGGTTGGAAGGGACCTCTGGAGATCATCTAGTCCAACCCCCCTGCCACAGCAGGGTCACCTAGAGCAGGTTACACAGGAACGCATCCAGGTAGGTTTTGAATGGCTCCAGAGTTGGAGACTCCACCACCTCTCTGGGCAGCCTGTTCCAGTGCTCTGCCACCCTCAAAGTAAAGAAATTCCTCCTCATGTTTACGTGGAACTTCCTATGCTCGAGTTTGTGCCCGTTACCTCTTGTCCTGTCCCCGGGCACCACTGAAAAGAGCCTGGCCCCATCCTCCTGACACCCACCCTTTAAGTATTTATAAGTGTTGATAAGGTCTCCCCTCAGCCGTCCTTTTTCCCAGACTGAAGAGACCCAAATCCCTCAGCCTTTCTTCATAAGAGAGGTGATCAAGTCCCCTAATCATCTTGGTAGCCCTTTGCTGCACCCTCTCCAGCAGTTCCCTGTCCTTCTTGAACCAGGGAGCCCAGAGCTGGACACGGTACTCCAGGTGCGGCCTCACCAAGGCAGAGTAGAGGGGGAGGATGACCTCCCTCGACCTGCTGGCCACACTCTTCTTGATGCACCCCAGGATGCCATTGGCCTTCTTGGCCACAAGGGCACATTGCTGGCTCATGGTCATCCTGTTGTCCACCAGGACTCACAGGTCTCTTTCAGCTGAGCTGCTCTCCAGCAGGTCAGCCCCCAACCTGTACTGGTGCATGGGGTCATTCCTCTCCAGGTGCAGCACCCTACACTTGCCCTTATTGAATTTCATAAGGTTGCTCTCAGCCCAACTCTCCAGCCTCTCCAGGTCTCTCTGTATGGCAGCACAGCCTTCCGGTGTGTCGGCCACCCCGCCCAGCTTTGTGTCATTGGCAAACTTGCTGAGGGTGCACTCTATCCCCTCATCCAGGTCATTGATGAATATATTGAAGAGGACTGGACCTTTTATGTGGTCATGCTGTAATGTCTCCCCACTAAGCACAGGACCACCATTTTTGGATGGTGCCTGCATGCAGCAATGCATACTGCTTACATTGCTGTTGGCCTTTTATGGCTATTGATGAAAAGGATGGGACTGAATATGGTTGGACTCAATCATCTTAAGGGTCTTACCCAACGGAAATGATTTTATGATTCTATGATTCTATGAATTCTGCTGTTCGTAGACAGCAAATTATCCATGAGCCAGCAGTGTGCCCTTGTCGCCAAGAAGGCCAATGGCATCCTGGGCTGCATAGGGAAGACTGTGGTCAGTAGGTCGAGGGAGGTCATTCTTCCCCTCTACTCTGCACTGGTGAGGCCACAACTGGAGTACTGTGTCCAGTTCTGGGCTCCCCAGTTCAAGAGGGACAGGGAACTACTGGAGCGAGTCCAGCGAAGGGCAACCAAGATGATTGTGGGACTGGAGCACCTCCCTTATGAGGAAAGGCTGAAAGAGCTGGGACTCTTTAGCCTGGAGAAGAGAAGGTTGAGGGGGGACCTGATTAATGTTTACAAGTACCTAAAGGGTGGGTTTAAGGAGGACGGAGCCAGGCTCTTTTCAATGGTTCCCAGCGACAGGACAAGGGGCAATGGGCACAAGCTGGAACATAGGAAGTTCCGTTCAAATACACGGAAAAACTTCTTTACAGTGAGGGTGACAGAGCACTGGAACAGGCTGCCCAGGGAGGTTGTGGAGTCCCCTTCTCTGGAGATTTTCAAGACCCGCCTGGATGCAGCCCTGAGGGATGTGCTTTAGGCAATCCTGCTCTAGCAGGGGAGTTGGACTAGATGATCTCTAGCGGTCCCTTCCAACTCTGAAGATTCCGTGATTCCGTGATTCCGTGATTCCGTGAATGAAGGGCTCAGCAATAATTCTAAAATGGAGGATAGAGTGATGTTTCCAGCAGTAGCTATCTGAATAGCAGCACAGACAAACTCACCATGGCTGCCTTCCCTTCTTAACCTGGGCTATTCCCACCTTGGGGACTGGAAGGACTAAATTCAGCTCAGTGAAGTTCTGCAGGTCCGGCTCTTTTGAATGCAATGTTTTCATCCCGTCCTGCTTCAAGGCTTGCCTTGTTTATAACTCATTCCCCTTGAGCTGCCTTCTCCCCTGTGTTTTTCATTCTTATTGGTTTTCTTTGCTTTCTTTTTCACTTTATTCCTTTCCTCGCTTTGACCTTTTGCTTTTTTCACACTCATCTCAACCCTTCCTCTCAGGCACTGTCCCATTTTCTTCCTTCTTTTGCTTGTCAGTCATAATCTGCTCACTTCTAACCAAGTCGTTGTGTGTCTCCGCAGCCTTGCTGCATCTTGTCACCCAGTCCTCCAAACATCCTGCAATTAGAAGGAAATTCTTGTACTGGTCTGTAGGAAGTAAAGCAGCTCTGTGCACCATCATTTGGTAGATGGGAAAGATTATTAACCAGTACAGACAGCTGGTTTTCTTCTGTGGGTTTGGATGATACATAGGCTACTTCTATTGTAATGAAACAGATAAAACATGGACCAGCACTGGCCCACGTTTGTCCGTACTGTTTAATAGTTATCATGCTCCCTGAAATGGTTTTGGACTGTGACAAAGCATTCTCAGCTAGCCGGTGTCTGGCACAGCCTGCGGGATGGCAGCCCACGGGGATATGGAGGAGGATCCTGTGCTTGGGGGAGAGCTGTGGAGTAAGTTCTGCCTTCAGGGGCTGATACCCTGCTAGGCAGCGCCCTGATAGTCACAGTCCCGTGGGTCTAATTTATTTCACTGCAAGAAAACAAAGATTAAATGTAAGCCTTCTCAAAACCAAAAGCTACAGGGACCTCTTCAGCAGCATTTATGCACCTTTCAGTGAATGTTCAGGATAAGAATCTGTTACAAAAACACTTTGCGTTGGGAGGAAGTTGATCACATTGAGCAATCACCATCTGTGAAAAGGAAAACAAAAACACACATGAATAACTACTTTTCCTTGACGGCTTGCTATGGAACTGAAACAGTACTAAAATCATTCAGGACAAGTTATAAATCATACACAATGCCCAGAAATATCCCGTTATACTTTACTGATGCACTATCTTCTACTTCTGAAGAGCAGGTGTTAGCCTGGAGGCAGGGAACCACTCCTTCTGGTTTTTATAGTACAATCCCCTATACATGTGAGTGATCTTGTAGGCATGCTACATATTGTGTGTTTTAAAGCTGGGAATATGGAGAAAAATAAAATAATTGTAATATTTCCTTCCCCCCCTTCCCCCCCTCCCTTGTCATTGATTCTTAGAGCACAATTGCTAGGAATCTTAGCTCCTAGACTTATCTTTGGAAGATACTTTGTGTCTCCTTTGAATATGAGGAACGAAGAGATTAATTTGAGAATCTGATCTCTTTTTGCTAGAGAAATATTATGGTAACTTGAAGATACTGTTTTGGTATCTTCTTTGTTCTCATGGGAAATGACATGACATGCAGGATTCTGGTTCTTCTCACACATTAAATAATTGCTAATTTTACTGAGACTTGTGTTTATCTATATGGTTCTGTATCTATATGGATCTGTATATGGTTGTTTGAAGGTGTATTTTTTATGATACTGTTGGTAACTGGCTGAGCAATGGTGGGGTAGTAGAGATAGTCTGATGGAGGAGTGGTGGTTGCCACATCTGTGGTGGAAATCATTGGGATAATGCTGTGGAAGATGGAGGTGTTTGATCTGTCTTAGGTTTCTACTGCAGACTTAGTAGTGCATATTATTTGTAATATATCTTTCCGTATCTGGCTGAGGAAGAGGTTGTGTGTTAGGGACCACCTCGGAGATGATGTGAAGGGGACCAAACCGCCAGCACAGAAACATGTGAGCTTACACAGGACAGAATAGCTGGCCAAATGGGGAAACAATTTCCACAAAAAGGTCATTGTCCTCTGACTCCTGATAGCGAAGAGATACAAAACACCTTCAAAAGTTATTCCTGGGAAATAGAATTAGCAACTCTGTTGGATCCTGGGTGTCATGGGATTAATAGGGATACAGGTTTTATGGCATATAAGTTTCCCAATCTCAGTTAAACTCCTGGTGCTCCATAAATATCTCTTTTGTTGTTCTTTTAAAGATAGCAGAAATGGGGATGAAGGAGAGATACTCTTAGTGACTGAATATTGCTTATATTCCTATTTGCCAAGAGCTGTTCCTTTATATTGCTTTCTTAAGATTAGAGCAATCTGTGCTGAAGCTTCTAACAGAATGCATTGGTTAAATGATAAACTATATAAAAATACCTTTTTTATAATAAATTTAGTGCTTGTCTAGAGAAAGCATCATAATAAAACAGAAAAAGTGGGAAGGCATCTCATTCATTACTTGACATTTAAGTCTCCTATATATGGCTTTACATTTGACTTCAATGAAGAAAATGATTTTAACCTGATTCAGCCATTTCTCTGAGTTTCAGAAAATAACGAGTATTACTGAACTTCACAAAGGGCTAGACATGACTTTTTGTATGAGGTATGTTATGTAATGCAAGATTCAGTACAGCATATTTCTTTTCATATGCTTCAGTGCATTGTATTAGGAATTAGCCTAATGTTCTGTCTTTAAATTAGTGTCTTCGCAATTAATTAAAAATCATGAAATATATTGGAAAGATTTAAAGATACCCCACTCAGATGCAGCTGAGAAGAATATTTTACCTCAGTACACAGATTAGAATGGATTTCAGAAGCTTTTTAAATATTGATTTTCCACGCTTTCAATTTAATTTTATCTGTAGAAGTAACCAGTTTAATAAATTGATGCTTAAAAACATGAGATGTAGTGAAATACACAAAACCTTACACAAGTATCGTTTCAACAAATAAATTGAGTCATGGTAATTGACTTACACTTTCAACAGCAGTAGCAATGTACTTTTGAGAATAGAGGGATAAAAATTCAAAGGAAAATGGTTTTCTGAAAAGATGAGACAAAACTTTGTCCATTATATTCTGGAGGTTATTTCTTATGCCAGGGGAGGAAAGGTGGTCATTCTTTTTAACTGAACTTCTTTACTCAATATTACCTGCAGGGTAACTTTAGTTCATGCAGAGCTGCTTAGTAAATCAAGCAAACTGATTCTTCTATGACTTTTTATTTCTATAAATAGCAAGAGATACTAGAGTAAATGGATTGCCTTTCACTGCTAATTTCACATTCATCTGATGTCATGTGTAAGATTTAGCCTATCTTTTCAATCTAATCTGTACAGAAAGACCTTTGAGATCAACCAGGAGGCTTTGGGCTCAGATAACCTGATACAAAATTAGAGAACATCCTTTGCTTTGTAGTTCTGATATCAGCGTGTAAGTAACAGGACAAAGCTTATGCTGATCATGTCAGTGTCTTCCTGACATTTCGAAGCATGCGTTTCCAAATTTTGTTTTCATCTGCATGTGTTTTACAGTAGAAAATGATTAGAAAGGCAACGTGATGAAGTCGGCACATTATACTTCTGTCACGAGGACTGAAAGCCTTTGTGCTTTCTGTGGGACAGTACTGGAGCCTGGCCTTCATACACACGCCTGAGGCATAAGAGTCATGTCACGGTGGCATAAACTCTCTATAGAGCTCGGCAGTGCTGTGCCAAATGGACATTGGTCCAGCGCAAAAAGATGGATCGACGGCTTCCAGGGCTGTTTTGGCGGATGGGGTCACCAGGACAGAGACATGCCTTGATTAACCCCCTGCTCTGTGGATACCGAGGGCGAGGAGAATTGGTGACAGACCAGCATCAGGGGATGCGTGAGCTCACGTAGGAGCTTGTGTGATGTGATGCATGATTTCAATGTAATGCTCTGAAGGGCTAGTGTGGATCAGGCTTGTTAAGATGGACACCCAAGGTCAAATTGTCTTTTTTTTTGTTTGTGTGTGTTCAGGGACAAATTTGGTTCTTGGTCGCACTGACACCAACGATGCTAATAGAATCCAAAATGGGGTCTGGCACTGGTTTCCCTGCTGTGACATGAAGACAAATGACGATATCATGAAACCTCCCGGTAACAGATTATGTGTTCAGTCATGTTTCCTTCTGGTGTCTTTTCCGTCAGAGAAACAAAAGGCTTTAAGTGCAGCAGAGGCCTGAAGGGCTATCATCATTTTAAAAAATAGGACTGTTTCCAAAATCTTAACAAAAATGATAACAAATAATCCATAAATAATTAGCTGCTTTTTTAAAGATGAGCAAATGTTATAATTGTCTTCTACCAAAGAAATATTTTCACTTAGGTAGAGAAAAAAACCAACAAAACAAACAACAAATTTTACTTAAAAAACTTAATTAGATTCTGGTGGGTTTTTTTTTCAGCTGTTCTTCCTTCCATGTCACCATACAGATTTTCTTATTACAAAAAAAAAAACCAACAAAAAAAAAAACCAACCGAAAAAAAAAGGAACAAAGCATCTTAAAGGAAAATGTTGTGGGGCTAAAGGTAAGTGATTTAAAAAAAATAAAACATACCTGGTCTTACACTGTTTCACGGTTAGTTGGTAAATCATTAATCCATTTAAAAGCCTAAGACAAAAATGGCTAAGTTAATGGGTAACCCGCAATAACACTCATGAAGCAATATGAGGGAAAAACTGCTGGGTATTTTATTTTCTCTCCCTTAGCTTTTTCCCGAGAAAGAGCGCTAATCTACTTGATGGTCAGTTTTTGCAAGGCTAAGGAACATCAGTGTTTCAAAGGAAGCGGAGAAATTGTATCTCGTTCAGTAGTGGAGCATATTTGCCAGAACTCAGCTCACAGAGGAAAATGCCACAGGGCAATGTGGCAGCCAGGAAACAAGCCTGTCAGTCCTTTGCAGAAAGTTATCCTCTGATCTTATTGATGTACAAATTATAGTTCAAGACATAACTACCCAGCCATTTTTTCCAAATTACCTGCATTATTTCAGTAGCTTTAGGAACTGTCAAACAGAGTTTCATAGACCCTGTTCATCTGGACCGATTTGAGTGACAAATTACTGAATTCTGTTAATGCCATGAAAATTTACAACTACTTTCAATACTTGAACAGATATCGATCCAATAAAAGTTTTATTATAGCTTTGAGTCATGCTGCAGAAAGAAATTACCTTTGTAATGATCTTACTCCATAACCAATGGCTCCAGTACGTATTGCACTGAAAGTATGTGGAAGGGGAGGGCAAGTGGAAAGTCTTTCTTAAAAGAATGATTTTTATGCAATCCAGCAAGAAACCATCCATCCAATGGATTTCTAATGAAATTTACATCTGCAGAAAGCTGATCTTGCACCTTATTAACTTGCAGCTTATTAACCCTTCAGTTTCTAACGAAGGGGAAGACCTGTGCAACTGTGGGTGTGGGTTAGTTTTCTTTGCTGAAGGCTTGGAAAAGCTGCTATGACTTCAGGAGATTCAGTGGAGTTTCTGAAACCCATGAAGTGACACAAACAATGAACTATCAGTCCTGTTCCAAGTCGATTTTTTAATGTATACCTTCTGAGGTACTGATTAGCACATCATAAACTGCACTTCAGAAATGTACCTGTTTCAAACTTAAAGAAAAATATATGTCAAGTTGGACTGGCAAAAAAACCAGATAGCCTTAAGCACTTTTATTTTCTTGGGTGTAATTTTTAGACTCTTTTCTTCTTAATAGTGGTGAGGTACTCTCACATTGAAATACTTTTGGAAAGCTGCATGCTATCCTGAATCTGAGATCTACCCTTAGGTGTCAGAAAACAAAATTCTAAGAGGTAGCATCATTGTGCTTGCAAAGCTTGTCCCTAAGGACCTTATATCAATAGACACTTGTGATTGTAAGGCTGAACTGCTATCTTCCGTTGACGTGGGCTAAAGAAATAGGAGCAAGAGAGAGAAATACATTGAGATGACAGTAAAAGCAAATAGATATGAGACAAATGCTCCCCAACTCAAGAGAATGTAAACTTTCCTTTCTCCACTCTTGCAGGTCAGGAGAGAAACTTTGCAGGAGGTATGTTATTTCGTAAGTGCAGATGGCAGAAATGGTACTACTGGGTACCATGGCAGAGAAAGGGCTGGCATGAAGGTTATATTCACGGTCTCTTAAGCCAGTCTGAATATTCATTCTCCATTACAGTACACTACTATATGCTAAGACTATTTAATATAGGTATTCCAAGTGGTGGATTTTTTAGGCACAGAAGTATTACTGACAACCTTTGTTCCCTCGGTTTGCCAGATTCGTTTCTGTCACATTTTCTTCCCCTGTGGCCTTCTTACTCTAAAGCCACAGAATCCTTAAGAAAGCTGGACTCCTCTATAAAGGTCTTTGAATAACTCTCTCATTTCGTCCACATGCTACAGCTTTGTGAACTCACCGTTTGTACAGTTGCAATTAAGCTCTTCTCTTGTCTAGCTCAAATGTAGCTGAGGCACAGCAATATTAGCAAAAAGGCCCTATGGGCTCCCTGTTATTAACTTCATCTTTTGTACCAATACCATGATTAACTTTGCAACTGCCATTAATAACACAGATAAAAAATGCAGGCATTCTCACAAAACATTCTAATTTCACAGGCTTAGGAGAATTTACTTCTGTATTATTGCCGTTGTTTCAGAAGTGTTTGCTGTCAGATCTGTGGATTTAGCGTGGGAAAATACCCCTGGCTGTCAATTGTTTGTCATTTGTGCCTGCATCAACTAAAAGACAAAGCTAGCTAATTTTCCTTAGGGTGCAACTGAAGGGGAAACACTGTCAAATTCCATCTGTCTGCAGTTCAGCTGGAAAGAACAGAAACACCTGCCTGGAGGGACAGGGCTGTGCAGCTCTCTGAATCCACAGGATTGGAGTGTCCTTACTTGGATGCCTAAAACCTGTCAGGTGTAATTTGAAGAGACCTTTTCAAGCCTTCAGAACATGACATCATGATAGATATTTCTAAAAGCTGATCAGAGATGAAAATAGTGAAAATTCAGGTGACCTATGTGTAAAGAGAATTATGCCCAGAAATACCACAAAATAAAATAGCTTCATGTCTAAGCATGCATGCTGCCTGGATATGGTTTTCCAGAGCAGGACACTTGATTTCGAAGAAAGCCAAACCTCGCTTTGTGGGTGAGATTGTAGCTCACGACATTTGCCGTTCCTTTCTGGCTTTCCTGTTTCTGTGACAAATTGATTTTCTGTATCTTGCATTTAAAATTTGATATATAACTTTTGCGGTTAGATGAAGCAATGTATTCCTACTCGATCAAATCTTCGCCTCACGGCCAGGATTCATCTCTATATTTTTAGAGGAACTTACCTAACAGCATGTGAAGCATTTCAAGAGGTAACACATGGGATTTGTTTGTCTCAAAGTGTGGACCAGCTCTAAGGAGAGGGGCAGACTCATAGCAGTCCAGTGACGGGGGAGTCCCCAGCAAGTCGCCCTGCTCTGTGTGTCCCCCACAGCTGAGGGCAAGGGTCTCTCAAGAGCAGGGACGGGACATGGCAGAAGCCCAAGGCTGTGTCGTTCCCAGCTGGTTTGTTAACGGTAATGGATATTTCTCATCCCAGCAATTCTATAAAGCCTTGACACCATTTTTTTTCTCCTGAACTCTCTTCATTGCTCAACTCTGCTGCGATAGATATTTCAATAAGGTGAGAAAGGCTTCTGGTGAGCAGAACTGAAACTTCCTTCAGCTGAGGAGATGCGTGAGTGTCCGTGGCTGTCTTGGCCCCCCAGACTGCTCCACAGGTTTGAACTTGACATGCATGTTGTGAGGCAAAGTGACAAAAAGTACAGTGAAAGCAAATAGTCACAGAAAAGTTAAAAGATATGAACAAAATTAGGATATGCTGTGATTGGTTCACAGACAGATCAAATAAATACAAAGTGATGCAGGCCGAGACTGCTCTTCTTCAAACTGAAGGGTTTGCACAGAACAAACAGGAGTCTTCTCTCTCCTCCAAAGAAAGATATTCAGAAGCAACTAAGAAATTGCTATCCAGGATGACGATGATGAAGCGAATAATGTCTCCCCAAACATATCTGATAAGCAACTGGCATAAATTGAAAAGATGAATGAAACTAGTTATATTATTACAGAGCTACAAAAAATGTCACTCTTTTACACAGCACAAATAGAAAGCAGATAACCTCATTTTCTTGATATTTGGACTTTGTAAAGTAGTGCTTATACATTTCTCTAACCACAGTCCACCAGCAGGGCTGGACTAATAGCCTGAGACAACATGGGCAAACTGTGCATTTGTCTTCTAAACTACTGAAGACATTTGAGAAATTCTCTGCGTTCTTGTATCTCTCTTCTAATTCATTCTGAACATAGACAGACCCATTCAATTTTTCTTTGTGCAAAAAATGTCTTCTGTCTCACCAGAAACAAGTCAGGCTTCTGTCTTCCATGACGAACCCCTTCAGCCTTTCTTCTTTTATGAAACAAATACTTCTGTATTTGGGGCTGGAGCATCCTTTCCCATCCTGAATGTGACAAAAAATACGGCTTGCTGACAGGTTGGTTAGGAGGATGCACCAGGACAGCCCCCGGAGCAGTGGATTTCACTGTGTGTCATGAGCTCCCATCATGTGAAAATTACCCGCTCTTGCACCTCTAATATCAGGCTCAGATATTCACATGCATCTGAGATTTCTTCCAGTCAGGTGCACCCCATGGCTAGAAGAGCCACCTCCATCATCTCCAGCTTTTCTCACAGCCCAGGAGAGAAGATAATGGTACCTGTGGGGCAAATGAGTCAGCCCTGCAGCCGGCCAATGCCCCACGGCATGGGAGAGGTCAAGAGCCTGAATAAAGAGGCACACAGGACTCGGCACCAGGTGAGAAGAAGCAGGGACAATTTCTTCACCCTCGGGTGGAGGTGGTATACACAGCAGCACAGCTGTGGGCCAAAGGGGTCCCTTCACTTTGATCGGGCCATGCATCATTGCTGCTCCTCTGTTTGGAGGAGAGCTCATGGTCAGGCACCGAGGTCAGCAAGTTAAAACACTTATTACCCTTGAGGTTTATATTAGTGTCGGGTGGATCTGCCACCACAGGTTGTACGGTACAGAAAGCAGACAGTCAGGAAACAGCTATTCCACATCAGGATACACACTTCATCCATTGCTGTGGGGCACAGCCAATCTTTTCCCTTCCGTCGTGGAAGAGAATTGGAAGCGCGTGCAGCTCTTTAATGCAGAAGTCAGGACTGCCATTTTTGTAGGGCGCTGGCAGGGACAACACCTTCCTGCAGAAAGACCACTGCATTGCTCTGCTTGTGGTGGGCATTGCAACAAACAGAGAAGCAAAACAACAGGGAAAGGAATCCAGGGAGGGAAGGGACCACTATGGTATGAACATTTCACAGGATGCCAAAGCTGGGCTTTTGGAAGTGAGATACTTAAAAATTTCTGGAAGGAGAGGGAAAATATAATGTAATTTTTATTTATCCAGAGATTTGAGTAAAGTCTCCGAGGAGACGTGTTATTATAATTTGAAATTATAATTTCAAATTTTGTATTATAAATTACATTATAAATCATCCATTTAAGTCAATATGTTTCTTTTACAGCTGTGCGCAAATACATTGGAAGGCATTTTGAACAGCTCTAAAAACAAGTAAGGGAGAAAGAGCAAGCGAGTGAAATGAATGTAATTCTATTGCCGATATGGTCAATATGTTATTATGGCTTCATAAATCTAACTGTCCCAAACTGTCCTTGGTAAAAAAGTGAAACAAATTACTGTAGTCAAGTTCCCTGTAGGTGTTAATGTGTGACATTACTGTGGTCTCCACTCTCTGCACAGTACTGAATCATTCAACTGGAAATTCAACATTACTTTCTTACTTTGCAGCTGACAGGGATTATTGTTTGCCCAGTCAGAATCTGGCAAAATTAAAGGCTTAGAGAAATATCATGTCTCAGTGTTGTTTCTGAAACAAAATTCTGCGACCACCATTAAGAAAAACTGGACTGAACTTGTTATGCTAGGAAGTCTCAACCCTAACTTACTGATGTAAAGACCTTGTTTGCTTTTCCAATTGCATTAATAGAAGCAAACATCATTTTATAGTTCTAGTCAATTTTCTCTCTTCCCATGCTAAGAATTTACACCCTTAACAAAACAGTTGAGAGCCGTAGTTTGGAAATTCCTTGGTGTATTGTTGACACTGTCCTTCTGGATGGTAGTTTATTTTTCGGCAAGAGATCTAAGTTTGTAGAACCAATTAAGTATATGACCAATTTATAGCGATTGAAGATAAGTGAACATGTAGGAATTCATTTTTTACAGGAGCAGAAAGTACCTGATGGAACACGGTGTCAAGCCCTAGCTGGAGCAAATGCCAAATTCTGGAAGGGATTGCAGTTTAATAAAAGCATACTGTAGATTTCCTCAAGAGCATTCATAAAAGTAAGTCTTGGGCTTACAGCAAGATTCAGAATTTGCTGCCTGACTGCGGCTCTGGAACATCAGGGAGACAAATTACCCTCTTTCCCAAAAGCAGTGAGATCTTTTGTTAAGGCAATGTAATACGTAATGACATAGATTAATTTAGAAGGTGCATCAGCCTTGAATTGCATCATGAGAAATTGGCCAAACACTGAGAGAAAAAAAATAACATTCATCATTTATTTAAAAAAACCCACTAGTGTCACTAATCTAAATGTCTTTTACTTGTTTCCATAACCGAGTGGTCATGCTGGTGTGTTCAGGATATGCCTGTACTGAGGGATTTGCATCATCTAAACTGCTGCTGTAGACTTGGGTCAGTTCCTGCCTTTTATTGATAGTCACCACAAAGAGGCTGAAAGTTGAATCTTGGGATGGTGATCCAGATCTGCAGTCCTAGTCCTGGTGTCACTTTCACTGGTAACTCCAGTGAAGGTTAAACCTAATGGTGGAGTGCGATGCAGAACAGTGTGCTGTTGCAGCAGTAGTTATAGCTGTAAGAGGAGATAAGAACCAGAGAAAAATCCCTAGGTCTATTAATCGTATTTCCTGAATTTTCTGAAAATATTTTCTTTCTTAAAAATTTCCTGAAACAGACGTAAATAGGAAGAAAATATCTCCATGAGTCTCTTTAAAAATAACCGGAGTGTTTTTCTCTAGTGACACAGCAACATTAAGATCGGTCTGACCTGGCAACATTTTACCTTTTAATTTAAAGGGGCATCATTTGTGAGTTCTTCCTTGCTGAATATGCTCTAACCAGAATTCTTTCTATAGACAGTAAATTTAACATGTTAAATGTCACAGAAACTAAGGCCTTCTGGAATGAGAGCCAGACTATGACAAAAGTCACCATAACTCATATTGATGTTGTCTTGTCATTTTATGCAACAGCTTTCTAAAGAGAATGAAGGACTTTCATTTTACTGCAAAGAAAAAAACTGATCCATCTTGGTAAGAACTGAAAAGAAAAGTGTCTTCAATTCATTGAGCTGTGCTGAATATTAAAACTATTTTTCACTACATTTTTAAATAATAAATATTTTATTTGCTTTCAGATGATTGTCACATTTTCCTTCCATTTTCACCAGTTATTTGCTAAATTCCTGCAACAATGGACAAGGGCTGAGGTTTATAAGGTATTGTGCTACTTACATTGGGTATTTTACGTACACACACAGATACGTATGTACAAACACAGAAAATGTTCCATAGACCCACCGTAGTTGGCAGAAGGAAAGCTCTTACTTCCAGACCTGGGCTGAGAGAACTCACTCACCCCTGGCGGGCCATCTGTGGAAGCAGGAGATCTCTGAGCTCACAGTAGGACAGAAAAGATGATGGTGCCTGTTATTTTTTTAATTTAAATGCACAATGATAAGTTACCTGCAGCTCTTCAGTAACTGAATCAAGACTGGGTAAAAGGAGAACACAAACAAAAAAAAACCCCTTAAATACTATGTAATGTCAAAACACTTTTGTATTCAAGTGCTCTTGCTGCATGGTTTCTGTAAAACAGCACGCTCACGCCCTCTTCACTACGTATTCCTGGTGTATTTGAATATTCCCTGGTGGGTTGCAGATCTACAACTTTGCAGTGACTATAATGAGGAATGACAATTCACTGGTGAAAATAGCCTTGTCCCAGGCTGCACTGCAATGAGGAAGGACATGTCAAGGGCAAGGCATCAGTGTGCTGTTTACTAAGATCTTCCTTGGACTGAATCTCTGCAACATACCCGGTGATTTTGGGCATATTATTGAATCTCAATTGTCCTCTCACTGAACAGCTAAGAATAGATTTGGCTATAAAAAGATAAAACTTTGCCACTCAGTATTCTTAGTTTGCTCCAGTACGGAAAGTTACACCAAAAAAAAAAAAAGGAAAAAAACCCTATAACCCTATTACTATTGCTTGTAAAATTCAGTAACAGAGATTGCCCAGACTGACCTGGAAACGTATGGTCCCAGCTTCCTTTGGGTGCTAACCGTCCTTTAGGTTTGGGGTAGTGCGCCAGCCCTCCGATGCCAGCGGATGAGCTGCCCTGAGCTAAGGCCAAGGGGATTTAAGAACAACAGACATTTGTGTCAGCCCCCAGAGACCTGGGCTCTGTCTTTGTGCTCTACAAGACAGCTCAATGGGGACTTTCCCAGAGGCATGCCATCGCAGAGCCTTGAAAACTCCCCAAAACCCCAGAAACTTTTTAAAACCTGGCTGCAAGTGTGTGCCCAAAATCAGAGATGAGAACTGGGGCTCAGAGCTTTGAATTCTTAGGACTTTTCACAGCAAATTTAACTTTACATGAACCAAGTGCACTGCTCTCCTCTTTTGACATGTTCTTTTGAAGATATTTGATAGTGCAGGGGAATGTAAATCATTCATGGGGAACTAAAAATATTGGTGATACGTTGCTATGTTTTCCCCTTCCCTCAAATGTTTATCAGCATTATGAGGATTTTAAATTTAAAATAAGCAAGTGAAATCCAGTCAACATTTCCTTAAGGACATACCTGCTTTTCCCAAACGAAAAGGTAACGACTGAAGCATGAATAATCTGTTTTACTAAATTAATATGCAGCAATGAGATCTAGGTTTGGGCTTTGACTTCAGCTTAATTATCTGGTGGCATTTCAGAGGTCATCTGTTCCACCAGCATCTCCTCTCCAGACGTTATATAACTGCATTTCAAGGACTGTGCTTTCAGGTTAATACCGGTGTATCTGAGAGCAATTTTCTTCACTGGGTTGACTCCTAATTTACCTCAATGTAACACCAAAAATAGATTGCGGCTTCTAAGTACGTGATACTGATGTCTTTGCTTTCTCTTATTTTGGTGATATAACACTTACAGGGATACCAAGTAGATATCTGGGGAATGGCTGGGGAGCTGTGTTGCCTGGGAGAAATATATATCTATGAAAAAAATAAATTGCTAGTGCCTTTTTTTTCTGTGTAACTCACAGAAAAGTTGTTTATTACATTCTAAGCTACTCTTGTCCAGGAAACTGTTCATAAAATAATTCATATGGCATATTTGTCAGTGCAAATACGTGCCACAGCTTTGTACCACAAGGCTGGGTCAATTGGTCAGGAAAGGATATTTATGCCCACCGTGCCTTTCCAAGGTATCTCCTCTGCCATGACATCTGACCGAAAAGCCTGTGGAAGAGGAATGGGAGGAGACTTTCTTGGACTTTGACAACCTCCTTGGTTCCTGATGATACCACCAACAAGAAATTTGTGCAGCTATCCCTTGAGTTCCTTTGAGAAGATAGTCTCTAAACAGCTTTGGTGCTGCTGCAGTGAGTTGTTCAGTGCTGTCCCCAGGTTGTGTGACAGCTGTCTGTCCCATGAATCTCTGTTGGTTTGGACAGGGAGTAGCCTGTGATCATGGCGTTCATCTCACACAGCTCTAGGTGCTGCCCACCCCTTTTTGCAGTCTAGTCGCTCAAACATTAAGTCCTACCGTATTGTGTCCTTATAGTCCTTCAGTCCTGGTAGCATCCAGTGCTCAAAAGCACCTTCAATGCACCCATTTTCTCTTCTGTCAATTTAGGCATCTTGTCTGGAAATTTTTCTCCTAGAACACAGTTTTTCCCTAGGAACAGAAAAATAACGTGGCACTGGGGAAGCACAGCTGAACTCATCAGAGACCATGTGCAAACACTCCCAGGGCTGTTCTTGCCACACCATCTAATGAGGCAGGGACTCGTATGGCAGTTTTAAAACATCAGGAAAACTTGTCAACTGCATGCATGTACTTTGGTGCTCTAAGGCAAAGATTTCAGTCCATTCTTTTCCAGGCCTGTCTGGTCGACCATTTAATCTTTCCATAAGCAGAGCAGGCTCGTCAAAGCTGAAATGTTGCAGTGGCTGCAGTATATTTCCTGGTCAAAACCTGACAGATAGACATGTTTGAAAATCATAGATCCATTTATTGATGCATTTATTGATCTAAATCTCTACTGATTAGGAGGCAGGGGTGAAAAAGTTTATAACTAGCAGTTCCTGTTATGACATTCCCCTTTTGAATATCATCTGAACTGGGCAAATGCTGAAGGGATACGGGACAACACACTCTCTGTGGTAGACATGCAAATGTGGAGTTGGTGCCTCTGAGAGCTGAAGACATTATGCCTGTATGATACCCTTGGGAAGATGTGTCTTCCCAGTGTATTTTCAATGGCAGTTGTCTAAAAAGATGTTTTGGCAGGTAAGTGTTACCTTGCCCATATGACTGATGAAAATGACGTAGAAGTTATAATCCCCCCTCTTATAAATTCCAACCAAACATCACAGTTTTCAGTTGCACTGCTTGAAGTCCTTTAGAAATGGGTTCATCACTGATGCCTTGGTGATGCTACTTCCTTGATAGACAGTGGAGCAATTAGGCAATTTAGCCCAGTGATGAGCCACTGACTCTCCCTCTAGAAAGGCTTGTCCCTCCCCATGATCTGTACATGGAAGCCTGTGACAACAAAAACCTTAACCTGAGCATCCAGATTAAAGGACTAAAATGAGATAAGATGTTTTCCAGTGTATTCGCTTTTCAGAGACAAAAAGAAGGAATGAAAAAGAGAAGATGCATAGCTAACATCCAAGAGAAAATTTAAAACTTTACATTTTACAGGAAGGTCTGTGAACTCAAAGCTTTGATAGTCCCTGAGGACCTGGAGATCCCAGAGTGTTCAGGGTATTGCTGTTG
Source organism: Rissa tridactyla (assembly GCF_028500815.1). Taxonomy (NCBI): domain Eukaryota; kingdom Metazoa; phylum Chordata; class Aves; order Charadriiformes; family Laridae; genus Rissa; species Rissa tridactyla. The sequence goes on from NC_071466.1 coordinate 178,087,279, forward strand.
GTCAGTTCCCTCAAATAATACAAACCGGACTCTAGAGCAAAGAAAAACTGCTAAGCAGGCTGCACAAAGTCTGTCTTTTAACTGGACTAGGGACTGGAGGCAGGAGAAAGAAATGTATGTGTTAGAGTTACCCCAGGATTGAAAACTCATTGTTGAAGGAATGGATACAGGAGTTACAGGGAATTGTTTCTGATTTCTGCTATGCTGTGTATTGTATTTGTAAACAAGCTGCCTCTGTGAAGAAAAAAAACCTGAACCAAGTCATTCCTGAGAGAGGTTTTGAACGCTTCAGCAATGTCGTTGAAATGAACCTAGGGATAAGCCACATCTCTTAGGAGACTGAGATGTGCCACGGAAGGAGAAACTTTACTGCCATTTATCTGGTAGTGGCATGGGAACTAGCTCCTGCTGGCACTGCAGGAGCCCAGCATTTCTCAGCTCAGACCCTTTGGGTTTTTCTGCTGTAAGCATCCCTGAGCTTGAGTTGCTGAACCTGGCATTGCTGGGAGCCCAGTAAATCAGTCTGACTGAAGCTGGCCATGCCATGCACCGAGACAAAAGGCAATGCTGGGCTGGCCAGGCTAAATGGGTAAATCAATATCCCTGCTGCAAGTCGGCGTGCCATGCTGCACTGATGAGAGACGACATGACTTATCCAAATCCTGCCTGTGAGAAGTTCTTGTGCTGAAGCAGGATGGAAAGGAGTTGAGTTTGTGCTTGAAGATACAAACAGTGTTTGAATTTAGTGTACATATGACCTAATGACCCTTTCCAGAAGTATAATTTTTTTCAGAAGTTGTTTAAGAGATTCACAGAACTAACCCTTCCCTTTCACTGATCACGCGCTGCCTTGTGTATGTGACATCCTGACAGGAAAAAAGGGGTGCAGAAAATTAGGGCTGGAACAAAACATTGTTAAGAAGCTCTTTAATATTTATCAGCTCTGTAATCTTGGATGCAAAATAAGAAACTAGCAGGAGTTTAAGCATCAATTCTCCAAAACAGTCCTTTTGTCAGAGTGCTAACTAGCATCACAGAAATCTGACAATACAAAAATCCTTGATCCAGTCCTCCAAAGTATTGAGCTGCCTTACCCTTATGTCATTGGTGACTGGACCCTGCATATTTCTGTGGGACTCCTTTAGATAATGAAGGCACAAGTGCATGAATTTTTTGTAGGGCTCGGAAGTGCTTTCTTGTTGTTATTGTCTTGGTTTTATATTATCAATTTGCTTCCACCTGCCTTTAGTATTTTCAGTAACATATTCACTACTGGCATTGACTTGCATATTTTCATTTTTATTAAGCAATGAAAGCTGGAATCTTTTGCTATTGGCTTGCAGGAAACCAACTCAAATGAGAGTGTTTAAAATAAAAGCATTTACAGTGGTATCATTTAAGAAATTGTAGCTGCATACGTATATCTATATTTCATTTTTCAAGTAATTATTCCTGTTTCCCCTCAATACCTAATCATTTAAAATGGCAGGGATCAGACAATACCTCTTATTTAAAAAAAACAAAAAAACATCATACATCGAAATTACTACTGTTAGCAAAACTCAGCAGATTTCACCAATTTATTTGTAGGATGTTATGAATTAGTGGAAAATTCCCCTCAGTCAGCTTTAACTGTCTCAAATTCCATTACAACACAGTATATAACATTGGCAGAGCTCCAAAGGACCCCTCTGGATAGGAAACAGCAGCTATTTCCACATGATGTAGCTGTCGCAAAACTGGTAGGATGAGTAAACTAAGAAGCAAGCAGAAAGGATGCGAGCACTCTTCCCTTGACTGTCTAATGGAGGCTTTGGCCTTCGATCAATTTAGTGAAAAGCCTCCACCCATGCCCTTTTCATTTTCATTTTTGACACAGGCATGCTCTTCCACAAAGAATAACCAAGCCTACCAGGTGTTTCTCCAGCAAGATGAATCCATGATCCAGGCTATGGTTCTGACAGAAACTTGGACCTTTCTCTTCCTGAGTGGCTCCTGCCTTGGCTCTGCCCTCTGGCGTCCTTCACATCTTTCTCTGCCTCCTGGTGCTGGGCAAGCCCTGACTGCTGGGCTGGATGTGGCCCCTGAAACTTTGCTTGTATCTCCACAGGAAAAGAAGAGAGAATAAAGATAAAAATGAAGGGGAAGGACAAAATAAAATAGAACAGAGTGTATTTTCTTCTATCCACTGTATGAGCTTTCTCTCCCCAAATGACAATTCTTCCTGTAGTCAAGTGTCATGTTTAGATATATTCAGATAAAAAGAAGACAGAGGAGAATAATGAAAAACTTGGCAACCTAACCAGACACATCTTAATCTTAGCAAAACGGATGGAAAATCACTCAACATTTATAAAGAGTGGGAGAGGAAAGGGGGAGCAAAGGCAATTGAAGTCAGCAAATCAATGTCTTCGAAATATAAATGCTCTGCAGTGGTTCTTGTCTAAATCTTATTTTGCTTATCTGATTCAATCAATACAAGCAAAGTCCTCCCAAGCCTGTACACATGAATTAAAATGCTAGTTTTCTTTCATAAAGGTAAGTGCGTGCTCTGGTCCAGCTAATCAAGCTTTTCTGAAACTTTTGCGACACATCGGCTGCTCGCTGGTCTCGTGCCAGGTTTTTTCATCGCGGGTCTAGCTCATGGTGGGTAGGAGCTCACCTGACTCACTGTCCTGCCATTCAGGAGCTCTCAGGGTCATGCCAGTGAGCATTAGAGCCTGCAAGAGGAGCTCAGCAAAGCTCCAGTCCTAGCCACCTGTACATGATGGGAGACAAATACTTACTGAATTAAGTAATTATTTCTACATTTCTTTCTTAATGGCTGGATCAACATTCATGCTCAAATTAGAAGAATAACTACTGTAAAATCATACTGTACAAAAATAAATTATCTTCTTGTAAGTCAAACTTTAGGAGAAGCCCATCACTTTATCTTAGGGAATTTTGTCCTCATTTCTTTGTCATCTCTTTGATGGCCATTTCTTACCCCTAGAGATTAGATTTTCGCCATATACTCTGTATATCACTGTCCTGTGATTAATGTGTCATGTAAGAGCAGGTGATTTAATCTGTGCCATCTGGACTGAAAGTCTAAGCATATTGGGCTTTAAATTCCTTTGTTACATGCTGAAGATGGATATTCAGCAGCCTGAACTGTATTTCTAGTGTAATATTCATTTAATGTTCGTAAGTAAAAACCACCATGATTTATTAAGCTTATGAGTGCAGCTGAGGAAATAGCACATGGAATTAATCTGGTCTTGTTATCATGGTCATCTGTTTTACTTGCTGTTTAGCTCACAATAGCACCCTGTCAAGAAAAATGCCCAGTCTTGGATGGACAGATGTCTCCAAGATGTAGATGCTCCTGGCCGACAGGTTCACAAGCCAGTCAGAATAAAATGCAGCAGGAAGAGTGTGAAGATTTGCAACGTGCACCTTTTTAGCTACAGGAGAGTTTGAAATCCAACTTTAAACCCATGTGTGCTCAACTTGCTTCCTGGGATTGTGTCATGATTCATTGTAATTTTAACACAGTCAAGAAAACAGAGGTTTCATAGTTGAGGGAACCGCATTTTGGCACCTCTACCCATAAATCATTATCTGTGCTTTAACTATAGGATTCTTTCTGCTTCTGCTTCCTGGTTTTATATTCCATCTATTTAATCCATTTAAGCCAATATTTCTTGCGATGTTGAAAATCTCAAGGAATCTGGCTTTTCCCGGAGAAGAGTTATTATAACAACAGTTTGTTGGAATATTGGTTGTGTACTAAACGACTCATGCTTGGAAAAGAGTCTTGTTTTAAAAGTATGAATTAGTCAGTCACCTTTATCAAGGTCCCTTTACATCCAAAATCTCCTTGCTGTTCAAGCTGATAAAATGTGATCAGATAGAGATACTAGCCTCTATGTACTTCTTTTTATCTGGGGGTATGATCCATGAAACTGTGCACTTTATCCTATTTGACTTTTAAAACTGATTGAAAGAACTTCTTGAAATAGTTTATCAGGGCAATGCTGTGCAGAAATAAACAGTGTAGCTTGCATAAAAACTTTTCCTTTCAACTTTCTTACATTCATTTCTTTTTTTTATATTGAAGGATGAACAGAAGAAATCTGATGAAGTAAGCCACTGCTATGTCATTATTTAAATAAAAGGCCATGCAATCATGAGTAACATTACATTGCTTTGATTTTCTATGGTCTTGAAAGTTCCCGAAGTCCTCCTTTGAGCCATGAAAGGCTGTCCAAAATAAATAACATAAAACCGCTTTCTGTCTTGTGATGGTCCTTTTTGATGGGATACATGAATAAGACACAGAAGTGGAAAAGCACATTAGATTCACTTTGTAGGCTTTAGGACATTATACAGGCTGTACAATCTTCATTAATTAAGACACAATTTTTACCCAAAGACAAATTTTCTTTCAGTGACCAATGATTACTTTTGGCATCATTTTGGATCTGAGTAATTTCCGGGTAAGATGAAACAGGACCTTGGTTTCATTTTGGAGGTGTTCTTCGGTTTCTTTAGAGATTATGTTCCAAACTGTCTCTGGGGGAAAAAAAAAATATGTTTTTTTTTTTTTCCAAATGGTAGATGAAATGTTAGTAATTTCCTTATCTTTTTTTTTTTCAGATTTACACCTGTGTCTGACATTATCAGAGAGTCTGAAAGCAGGGAGACTGAAATGAGTCTATTACATGTGTGAACATAAAGCCACCTAATTTACATATATCATACTGCCCAAAAGACTTAAGAATGTGAGGAGAGAAAGCCTGGTCTCTGTTCTTACCCCCTGAAGCTGATGATAGCTATAGCTGATAGCTGATAGCTATAGATTCCATATGACTGGGTATGGGGAACACATTCTGCCCAGCTTGGCTGAATGCCAAATCCACAAGGCAGGAAACAGTCTCCCTCTTATCAGCCCGTGACCCTCCTTCACGGGCGGCTTTGCAGCTGCCGGGTTTCCCTTGGAAAGCTGTCCTCACCCACGAGATCCCGTTACAGGTAGAAAAACTTCTATGGAAAATCCAAGCTCATCTCCTGACTTCTGGCTAAAGGCTCTGTCTGAAAGTGCTGCACAAAATGGCAGAAGCTGGCTTGCCTAAGCCTAAACCTGGATTGCAACAGTGAATCCTACCCATCGCATTTATAGGGTTATTTCTATGATTCTATTTCGTCGACATTAAGAAAGTTTGTAGGCATGGAGAACCCAGAGCTATGAAGATAAATTATCAGCCAATCTCTGATTTCTTGGTGAAGCTTTGTTGTAAGTTCAATTTTATTTTAAATATTTTCTGCTTGGCTGAACTGAAATATAGATTTCTACTCTTTTACACAGGTTCTGTGGATTGAACTGGTATTCTTCTGCGTTGTCATAAACAAAATGTTGTTCAAAGTTTTCACCTGTAATTGGGCTCAGAGTCTGATGAATACTCACTGTAAAATATCTGCATGAAAAATATTATGAAGGAAAGAAGTTGGGATGGTATTGGGAGACCAAACTTATCTTCTGTCATGGACACTGCACCTGTTAAAAAGCAGGGGGACATGTGTTGAATCTGTGCCATTGTTCTGTGAGATTTCTGTGGTGGGAGGGAAGGGCCCCAAAATGATGCAGGAATGGGACACTTGGTATTTACGGTCCTCAGCTCCACTGACTATGAAGAATTGGTTTAGAATAAATGGAGTAAACAAAACACAAGACTAAATTAGATTAATACTCTTTGCATTTTTTAGAAGCAAGAGTAGTTTATGTGACCTGAGAAATCTAAGCAGAAATAATTAGAGTTCTGTTAAGCACTAGTGTTTAATTATGGCTGACAAGAACTTAATTATTTAATCAAATAAGGTTTTATTACTAATGCATCTATCTTTAGAACACCGTGACAGAAGGAGAAGATTTTCAAAGATGCTTGTACAAAAATGTAGGCCGACAAGTTCCAAATAGCATAATCCAAGAAGCTTGATGTAAGCTGTTGGCTTTTTTTTCTTCTTACTACAAAAGGATTTGTTCACGAAGCAGTTGGCCTTTAGCAAAATCTTTTATTGTATCAACTTAAATAACTTTGGCTTCATTTTTCTTATTAAGAGTAGTGTTGGAACAACTTAGATATGATACTGTGTGAAGAGTGATGAGCAGGCAAATGGAGTCCACAAATGTGACAATGGATGAAAAATAGTTTTGGGATTTTAAGTAATGGAACACTTTTCACTTAAAGAATATTAGCTGACACATAAAATGAAGGGGTTAATAATATGCATACTTAGAAGCATCCATTACTGTAATAGGAGTTACGTGCTTTTATCAAATGGAGAAACGATCCTACATTTCTTTGGAGATAAAAAGGGTAAGCCTCGAACACCCATAACTCAATAGCTTGTGGTATCTTGCTTCCAATAACAGTGAAACAATAATAATGGGTATTACACCGAAAGAAAATGATGAGTGCTCGCAAAAGGCCTTTCTCTAAGCAAAATGAAGTAACCAGCTGGATTAGAGGAAATGAATTTTACTGTGCCTGTGATTGCTGCTTGAGGCACCAAAGTATCAGAGTTCTGAAAGATTCTGTTGTTTTTGCAAATTCACAGGGAAAAATATCCAAACTGAACTCAAACAACCATCAACTGACTGGCAACTGCCCCAAGACTATTATGATTAATTAGGTTTCAAATAAGCACGACAGTGAGTTACATCTTCTGGAGGGCTCAAGTAACGGCATCCAGTCACAGTGCAGAAGCTGTACTGAACAGACAGGAATCAATTGCAGATGGTGCTCATCTGCTCTTTGCACTGGTTAATTTGAATCTTTTCCCCCCTGTACAGTGGCTTCCTCAATTATGCTTCTGAAATACCAAGATTAGAAGCGAGAAGTTAGGAAATATTTTGGACATCTACAAAATGGCAGTTTTGTAAAATACACAATCAGCTCACCTATTACCTTGGATCTCAAAAACGTAATAAAGCTGATCTTATATCAAGCTCCCCTACAAATCCTGAATTTCTTGACATCAAGGAAACTCAGCGTAATGTAAGGGTTGAAAGTGCTCAGCTGTAAAAAAGTAGTGACTTCAGTAGAGCCTCTCCCAGTTGCATTGCTGCAGATGGGAAGATTACCTCTTTCTTTTCTGCTGTGAGAGACTGGGAGAGTTCTTTAGATATCAAAAATGTAGATTAGGTGGCATGAACATTAACTATCTAGTGGAAACATCCAGAAGAAAGAAGGGAAGCAGATTACTCCTGTCTATGCCCTGAACAACGAAGGAAAGAGAAAGAGGAGAAATAAAGCTTATGAAAGGACAGAAAGAACTAGATTATAGAAGAAAATTATATGGTCTATAAATTTCTTGCATAGTTAAACAAGTACTTCTTGCCAATTGTACTTGATTTCCTACAAAATTTTGATCTGTTTTTTAGATAACATTTTGTCATCCAAACCCAAGCAGTTTCTTCCAGTGATATCAATTTATGACAAATTGTTCTCTTAGTGGGAAGGTATTTGAGTCTGACATGGATTTCTTCTGTCTACAGAACACACACAAGTCACTGCTGGACCAACAAAAAACCATCTCTAACTGTTGTGCAAAGATTCAAGTAAAATGTAAGAATTAGTGCTGGCAAGAGGAAAACTCTTATCTCTCATATCAAGGCTTTAATTTTCCTTTTTGATATGAATGTGTCTTTTCCCCAAGAGCAGTCTTACCATCATCATCGACAGAAGCAGCTGGTGAACCCTTATCTTACTCTTCTTCTACTTAGTTGAGACTGAAAATTACAGTTTACAATTTAGTAAGAAATCCCATTGTTTCTTTTCTTATGAAATGGAATTTAGACAAAAAAATCTCAAATAGATAAAAAAATATTAAAGAAAACTGAAATGACTGAATTGCCACAAACTGCTTGAACAAGCATTATCTTGATTTGGGACACAGGGGCATAGTATGAAAGATAACATAAAACTTAAGGTCTATGACACCTACAAATTGTTCTGACAAACTTAACCTAAAGGGTTAGCAAAAATAAAATATGAGTGGTATAAAGCAGAAAACTTTTATTGAAATTCGTAACAAATCCTGGGGACTTAGTTTGCTCTGAGGTTGGTAGGGATGTGCAGTCAGACCAGTCTGTATCCTCTGACCTCCTAACTAACACTGTGGCCGGAGACCTGACACTCAGCTTGACATGCGGGATGATGCACAACTCCAGACCGTAGCTTACCTGCTTCCAACATTAAGGAGCCCTACAGAAAGGATTATCCTGTTTTGGCATATAACATGGCATAAGTTTCATAAATCAATACTTTTCCAAAAGGTCGTTACAGACATGTCAGCTTTCTAAAGCCTCTTCAATATTTAGCCTATGTCTTTCATCCTACCTTGTGGAGGGTTTTCTATTCTGTTCTGTCTACTGCAGACTGGTAGCCCAGTGTAAATAACATTGACTTTACTAGTAACAGCCATGGACTTTGTACTGCCCCTGCAGGTGCTCAGGACGGAGGCTTACTTCATCAGAATGACTATTTCTGAACTTGCCATGAATGCCTTGAGCTTTGTTTTAGTTAAAAAAGCAATTTTCTAATAGCCACGTGACTGTGTCTGGTTTGTTTTACTTTTACGTAGCCTTGTACCGTTATGTGGTATAACCATTATTCTGAATATAGAATTAGTGACAAGTAAGTGTGCTGTGTAGAATGAAGCATTTATGACCCCAGTATAATGGTGTGGTGTGGAGGAGTACAGCAATGGGGTGGTAGCTGCGACCTTGAAACTGGGGACACGGGATGCTGTGTAGAGGAGCAGAGAAGAAGGGGATGATAATGGAGGGGGCACACTGGTAAAAGCAGTTTCAGAGCTAACAACCAGAACCAGGTAGCTAACATATGTAAAACACAACGTAGATAGCAAATGCAGATATAATGTGGAATTACAGATCAATGAAGAAAAAGCAAGGTGCATATTTTGTTAGAAAGCATATAAAAGAAGCACCGAGTGGCCTCAGGACTGAAGAGGAAGACACCATCAACATCGTACTCATGTCAAAGGACTGGGGACACTGATGACTCACCATAGCACCTGGGGGCCTTGGGACCTGGGGGGCAGTGGAGGTTGAGTGTAAAAGCAGAGAAAAGTGTAGGTACTAGGAAGTGTGTATAACACTTGTCATTGCGCTATTATAGAGACTTTTTCTGTAATAGTGTTCTTTCTCTCTTTGGGTAGTAATTATATAAATTTTATGAATTGTTGATAGACAAAATTTGAATGACATTAACAAGAGATTCTTGGCTTTGCATATAAGGTATGTTCCTTTGCCTGTAACAGGGTTTTTAGATCTATAACAAAGTCCCATTACCACTTTGGTATTTGCTTGAGAGCACAACATATTAACAATTACAATGACAGTGGATGTGAAAAATTAAGGGCTTCCTGGTTTTTCATGGCTTACGAGAAAACAAGCATTCATCCATAATCTTTCTCATTTTAGCATCGCTAAAACTTGTGGGTTTGAGTAGAAACATTGTCTCTGTATAGGTAGAACATCAAAACACTAACTCTTCATGATGCAAAAATCCCCTAATCTCTGAATTTAAAGACTGATACCCAGATGACTGTTTCATGTATTTCTGTTGCTAAGTGACCTTCATTAAAGGATGTGGAGTGAAGCACAGTTCCTCTCTGCTTACCTTTTAGACCTTAGAAATGCTTAATTGATAGCGTAGGCTCATGACCACTGATCTGTAAGTTTCCTTCAGCAGAAAAACCATCACTGGGGACCAGCTGCTCTGCAGATTTATTCACAGTCGTCCTGCCGATGGTGAAGCATGCCTCAGCCAAGCACAAGGTCTAACTACTAAAGTCGCACTACTTCATTGACCCAACACATGTTACCTCAGGAGACAACAGATGTCAAAGCTATCCATGCAGTGAGGGTGTGCATCCCACATGCATGCATCCCAGTGTTAGTTTCTGCCCATTTCAACCCAATGAATCAAGAACACTTCGCTATGGGTAAGTCAAATTAGCTCAGCGTGGCTCATGAGATCTTCCTCTAGACAGCCAAAAATGGGCTCTACCCCAGTGCCAGCCCAGCTGTTGCTCACCATGTACATAACCAAGCAAGTAAGCAAAACTCAAACCAGTAATCGTCAGAGTTTAACCTGAAAATTAAAAACGGCTCATGACCACCATGAATTGGTCACCCCCTCTTGGAGAACGAAAATAATGCTGTAACAATTAAAAAAATACACTGAAACGTGTATGTTTGTGGCCACTAGCTGACAAAAAGGGAAAGCAGTTCTGAGACCTTGTGTTTATTCTGCGCCTGGTGAGCTAACAGTTTGTTGCAATATCAGTACCGCAGCAAAGTGCTTTCCAAGTAAAGGAGGGACTTGAAGACCTCGGGAGATATTAAATGAGAGATACTTAGATATTTAGATCTACAATACAAAATCAGTAACATTTAAAGTACAAAATAAATGCGCAGAAAAGACTTACTTTTAAGAGCGAAACAAGATGTAACTCTCATGCCCTGTTTTGTTCAAAACCAGAATATATATGTCTGATGGTTCTCAGACTAACATTCACTTTGAGCCTATTATATATAATCTTTTTGCAGCTCAAAAGCAAATGGCAAAAAAAACCTGCATGAATTTGTTTATATTATATGTAATAACAGCCATAACATTTCAGTATTTTCACTTAGATCTAATATTGCCCCTGCAGTAATTGAAACTCCTTGGAGACAGTTTTGCATGGAAAATTGTAGGCTGTGGATAAATAAGCTACCAAGCACTTTGGAACTACCTTTTAAAAAACTATCAGTCAAGTGACTACAGCATGTCTCTCACTGTGTCTTAGGCTGGAGAATACTCACTTGATGATGTTTGCTTTCAGCTCGTATGGAGCTCCTGGGTTCTGTCACGCAAACATTTCTCATTTCATGACTCACTGGTCTGATGCACCGCAAAAGCCCCTTTGGAGATGTTACAGTTGATCATTTCCATCTGCCTACCATACATGCATGAACTCCACAGCTGCCGCTTACTAAAATCTGTATGGTATTTTAGATAAATACAATATCAGCTTAATGATACTACAGGAAATTTCCGTAATTTCATCCTTATTTGTTGTACAAATTCTGACACCTTTGAGCCCTATTGGGAATCAAATAACTAATTCTTCTTCAAAAGTTTTTGCTTCTGTGCTGCTTAGTAGTAACTTTTCCTCTGGGAGGGTTCATCAAGGACCGCACATTTGAAGACACTGAAAGGAATGTAAAATTCAGGACCTTACATAATGACAAAGTAGTAGCTGATTTGCATCATGCAATACTTTTGTCTGTGTTGTACATTATATACTATTTAATTTTCCTGTCATCCTGATCCATTTTAAGAACAATGACAGCATATTATTTTAATATGGAGATCCTTTCATTTCACCCATGCCTTTATAAATTGCAGATTCTACCACCACGAATCAAACCCAGAAGGCTTACAGCTGTTTCCGATAGCAGCTACATGCTGTCCCTTTGCAGTTAGAATGACTTTTATTTCTTAGGGAGAGAAAAAGAACAAATATCATGCTACGTTTTGTAATATAGCATGTCATACTCTTATGAGACATCCAGCTGTAACACCAGAAATGACCTGTGTTAAAGGCACTGACCTCTGTGGGTAAAAGCCCCACTGAATTCCGTATCTGAAGTACTCTGGAGAAGTGCTTATAAGAGCAGTGGTGTAAGCCAGCCTGCTACGTGGATACCATGTCCGTGGTGCAGCCATGAGTGGTATTTCAGCTGTCACCTGCACACATCTGGCTTGTAGGACAGCTTCTGGGTCCGGTGCAGGTTGGTCACCCAGGATCCTTCCCTGGTAAACGGGATGCTGCCCCAGAGCAGTGGGTCTGGGAGCTGCTGTTGAGAGCTAGTAAAGGAGAGGGAGGTAGGTCAGGGATGTCTCCAGCATAACCCTGTCCTCGGGACTGCCTCAGGGGCAGCCCAGCCCTCTCTCCTCCTCCTCTCATTGAGTCCCCACTGCATTCTTTTAAAGATGAGCATGGCTCACACCTATTAATTTTTTTTAATTAACATAGGCATAATAATGTTAGCACCATTTCTCTCCTTGCAATAGGCTAATTCTTAGTATGTTTATCCATGGTGTAAGAGAACAGGGGTCACCTCTATCAGTCAGAGATTTGTACCTGCTCTGAAAAAACACTGGGCTCCTCAGGGACATTCCCCATGGTGCCTGCTGCTTTATGCACGAAAGCATGAAAATCCTGGAAAGAGTTTACCTGTGAGCATGATTATGCAGTTAGAGCACTCCCTGGGGACAAGTAAAGACCCAGGCTCTTGATGTTCTTCCACGGTCTGTTTATGCATTTCACATGCACCAGTCATAAGCTGCAGTGCGTAAACAGTCCTTGGAGAAGAGATTGCACCTGAGGTCTCCTCCCACCCAGGGGAATACCCTAAAAAATGGACACAGAAGACACATTTCCTTTCATACCCTGATTAGCAGTGGCACAGACTCAGTTAAACTCCCAGTTCTCAGTTAGGTGAATGGAAGGTTAGGGTACTTTGCCGGGATGCAGGGGATGTGGGTCAGAAAATTCTCAGGCAAAGGAGGAAAATGAACCTGGCTTTCTCAAATCGTGACTGAGCCAGCTGCTGCCAGGACAGAATATGAGCAGCAGGGGCGGCAGCGACCTTTGCCGAGAGCCATAATCCACTCAGGCAGTGCTGAACCTGCTCAGAGAATACTTAAAGAATTAAACCTCTTCAGGAACAAGTGGAAGGTTTCAGGAGCATAATTTTGGACAAAGGCAGTTAAAGTAAGACTTACCAAAAACTGAGTCTATTTGTTTTGGCTTTAGCTCCTGTATAATTCTTTGAATTTAAATGTCTTAACCTACTAGGCAATTCTTTATCACACTTTAGATACCAAAATAACTTGTCCCACTGTGTCCTGACTGGCATTAAGGACCTGTTCAACGCCCAGCAGCTTTCACGGGAAGATTTATTGAGAAATACAGATACAGAGATGGATCAAGGACAGTTTTTTATCACATTGGCTTTCTCTTGAGTCTCCCTCCTTTGACTGTTATACACAGGGCTGGCCATTCTCAAATTGGACAATATGACTGTATTATAGGCAGGCTCCTATATATAAGCAAGAATATATAAAGAATATATATATATATATATCTCCTGTATACAATTAAGGCTCTGGAACTCTCTGTCTTTTTAAATTTTTCTTCTTCTTCATACAGATTTCCATGTGTTAAATTCCTCACTGGTTTCGTAAGTAGTGGTGTTGCTTTTCTTACATTAGTAATTTGGAAGCAGCTTTAAAAATTCCCTTTGCAAAAAATGCATTTTTACTGCTCCAGAGTAGAGTGCCTCCAGCTAACAGTAGTCACTGTCAGACACAACCAGATGCTAAAAGCCTTATTACTGGAGTCTCACTGACGACTGACAAACAACACCTTGACTTAAAAAGTGTAAGGCAGACAACACAGATACGTATTAAAGTGACAAATAAGTGCAGAATGAACAGTCACAGATTACTGTCTGCTTAAGGACAATATTGCCATACATGGGTGTGTGCCTTCTGAGGAAATAATTGCTAGCTTGAAAATGGATAAGGAGAGGTATGATGTTAGTGACACAGTCCTCAGAAGAATGACCAGGGTCCTTGCAAACAAACAGACCCCTCTTGAAGGGTGCTATGGTTGATAAAAGAAAAGGGGATGGGAGTTTGAGAAGACAGAAGTTACTAGAAGAGAAATCCATTCAGAATGACTACATACAGGAAAAAAAACCCAACAGGCTAACAATATTTGGAAGAGGCTGGAAGACTGCTAGGGAGAATCAGCATACACACTTGCCTTGTTCTTTATTCGTCTGTAAGCATGTCTGATCTGGTTGAAGATGTTCCTGCTTATTGCAGGGGAGGTTGAACTAGATGAACTTTAATGGTCCCTTCTAACCCCAACTGTTCTATAATTCTATGATTTATGGCTATTGGTGGAGGAGTATATTGCCTGAGTCAGCGTGGCTGTTCTTCTGTGAGAACCACAGACCCTGCTGAGAATTTTTATTCTACCGACTAATCGCTAACAGTCACAAAAATCTCCAGTAACACAGGTTTTAACTAGTCTGTAAATGGTCATCCTTGTGGCTAAAGAAAAGGCAGATTGATTTGATCTAGATCAGACAGAGCTCTCTGGGCTGGTGTGATTTATAAATAACATGAGGATATGTTTGCATTCTTCAGAGGCAATGAGTGGTTCACAGTGAGAATAACTTAATGTTTTTAATTTCTTCGTTAACCTCTTCCTCTTTTTCCTGTTTTGCTTGAAGTTACCTTTTCTGTACTTTATAATTCACCTGTAGACATGTGTTCAACTTTATTGGATAAAGTATTTAAAAACTGTATGTATGGGGCATGCCAGGGACTTACTATTTGTGGCCTAAAAGATAAAGATTTCTATACATAAAGTAGAGTCTGAAGAGTCAAATTTATATAATTTTGAAGTTGGTGATGCTTATTCAAGTAAAGTAAGCAAAATGTCAGCGTATCATCCAAAATTTCATTCCAATTTCAAAGGGGTCCCTGTTCCAGATCCATTAGATGAAGTGTAATTATTTATTTGTCTCCTCTTAGAGCTTTGGTTTAGTGCCAGACCTCTTAGAAAGAGTGTTTTCTGGAAAGGCTATCTTTACCTTCCCTTTCACACCACCCAGTGCGTTCTCTACAGAAGTGGTTAGACTGCATAATTGTATTTGCTGTATTTTCTGTATTTTTTTTAACGTTGTATAAAACCAAGGAAAGCCAGCTTCAGAAGACCGGTGCTCAGACTACTGTGATGCTGTGAACACATGGGTACTTCTACTGGTTCTTTTTTCTTGTACTAGTGGGATAGTTTACAAAGCAATAAAGTACCAGCAGGCCCTAAAAGCAGATTGGACTTCCCGGAGTCCTTTAGAAGCACCCACCTCTCTCCACTTTAAAGGACACAATAGAAAACAGTTTAGAAAACTCATTCAGTCCTCTTCTTTTCCCAAACATAGGAGCTTAAAAATGAAGCACACTCAAAGCTGGGTCTCAGTTTCTCTGGATCTGTGCCAGGGCTTTTATGAAGTTGTTTTTGTTGAGGAATAGGAAGAGAGGAAAGTATGACAGCACTCAGTGTTAAAATGTTCCAAATGAATATGTTGCATGGCACAGCACGGATATTGTTGTTGTAAATTTGTTATTGCTGACAACAAGTGGAAGAAAAGAAAATCTCAGCTGTTTATTTTTATGATTGGCCTATTTATCCAAAACCTGACCTGTCTCACATGGAATTATAGATGACTGCTAAATAAGCAATATGTATGCATTGCACCTGAATAAACTATTGTTGTTAGAAGAAGACGACATACGGAACTTCCCAGAGGCATAACAATCACTGTTCGAGCTTTCATCCTCAAATGGAAGGGGTAAATACATCAAATACATCTGGAGATATACTGTGTTGATGCAAACATTGCTAGCATATGTACATTATATATTACATTTTAGTAAGAGTCAGTGGCTTTCTAAAACCTCTAAACCCATCAGGAAATAAATGACAACAGAGAAAGACAAAACAAGGTAAAAATAGGACACAGCAAGAAATGAACCATTTTGTTGGTGGAACGAATTGATACTTCGCAGGAGATGCCCCCACAGAAGGTGTGACCAGTTCCTGCTGAGCTGTCTAATAGCATCACTGTACACCCTGCAGATGGTTATAGGCCAAAGGCTAGAACAGAAAAAGAAATGGCATTCATGAAGGAAGAAGATAGATTTAAGAGACAGAATAAAGTCACCTAGATTTTTCCTGGTAAATTCGTAGCTGACTGTTTGTTTTTCATGACAAAACAGGAATTAATACCTCTGTGTTATTTTGATTCTTTCTTCTGCTTTTGTTAGTATCCATGAGCCATAGTGACATTTAAGGACTCTCAATTTAATAGAAAACGTATCCTGCCTAATGCAAACAGAGCAAAGTGTGATAATTTTCATAACATATTTGCGGTTTTTTTTCAGTATGACTATCAGAAATCTGTCACAAAACAGGTATGATTTTTTTATTTTTTTCTTTTCTTTTATATAAGCATTGGATTAGGTTCATGAGAGAACACAAAGTCTCCCCTCTTCGGCTTTTGATCAGCATGAACAAATGTTGGGCTGGAGGAGTGTGGTCAACTTCACTCCGTTCTGTATAGTGTGGCTAACATTAAATCTTGCTCAGAAAGCAGAGCCATCACTACAAAATGCAAGCATTGATGCAAAATCATGCCCATATCTGATAGTTGTAAATGAGAAGTTGGACATAATATTTCCTCTTGTTTAGACACCGTGACTAGGATACATAAGGGGCAGAGCTAAGCAGAAGCTGCTCTGACACAGAATTTTCACTGGATGAACTAAAGGGATTCTAATAATTTTGATCAAAGTAAAAATAACACGTAGTCTTGTTTCTTTATGTGATTTAAACCAGGATAAACTGATTAAAACTAGCACTCCCTGCTTATAGTGAAGGTTTTCAATGTTTTATGATTCCAGTTTGGCTCGTTAAAGCTTAAATGTGAGTTCATGTTTTAGGCCAGGGGAATCAGTATGAATTCAGCTTGCTTCAGCTTCTAGCCTTTTCCTTTTTACATTTTACATTTTCTTCAAGGTCATTGGGAAAAAATGTTCAATACAAATGATCCCCGAGGGTCCTTATTAGAAGCACATCTGTTCGATGATGGTGAAAACTGTTTACAATTACTCTGATACAAATTCAGTTAACTAGTTTTGAATCCTTCGAAAGTATGCAATGTTGATTTTTTTGTCTTTTCATTTCAGTGAAAACACCGTATGGAGCAAAGCCAAAACCTTTCTGAACAGCATTAAAAAAGACACTAACTGTATTAAATTAACAACAATGTCATTCTCAGCTAAGCCTTAGGTTCTCAGAAAAAAAGAACCCACATCAATATACTTAGAGATTTTTTCCTTAAATCAAAGCTAATTTGATTTGTTCATTTCCTTAATTCTGCATTAACAGAATGCTATATCAGCTCTTCGTTATTTGTCTGGGCTTATACCAAGATGATTAAACTACAAATACTCTAAAAATTGTTAACAGTGGGGGTTTTTTGTATCAGTCATAAATTTCCTGTTATCTAAGAGTATTAAAATTCAGCACTGATGTTGACACATCTCCTGGGCCTATTCTTTTAAGACTTATGCACAAAAGTTTTTCAGGCATGCTTAATTTTAAAATGTTTAATGATATTGCCTTCTGTTTTACATTCTTGGTTGTTGGTGGTGGGGGCTGTATCACACAACAGTTTCCCTCACCTGCAGATCAAGAACATTTGTCCAACATCGTCTTTCTGCATTATTGACCTTCTGTCATTTCTGTCCAAGAGTTGACCACAGCTGGCGATCAGGCTCCTTCTGCTCCTGGCTCCTAAACTCCTTGTTTCTCAACATTCTATAGGCTTTGACCTGCTCTTTTCTTTCTCTCTCTGTTTTTCCTGATTCCACTTAACTTCTATTATTTATTTTCACCATCTGATGTGCTTCTTAACCTTTATTATTTTTACTCTCTTGCTAGATGAGGCTGGATTATTAAATGCCGTAGCCTTGTCTCCTTGTGAGATTTTAAACATTTATTAAGCATTTTTAACCTCATTCCAATTATCACTGGTTTTGTTTTCCTATTAAAATTATCTTTCCCAACTGACTTTGCTTATGATTACTTCCAGTTTGGTGAAACTGAGACCTCTGAAGCACAAAAATTTCTTGCTGAGGGTTCATTCTGCTTGCAGATGACAAGTATAATAAAATCATGATCACTTAGCTCAGAAAGGATAGCTTCATTCTGTGATCAGGTCCTCTTTAGCTAGTGAGACGAGACGTAACATAGGACTCCCTCAAGTTAGATCTGAAAATTGTCAAAAAGATTTCTTGACATATCAAGGGCATTTTAGCACTGGCAGGAAAAGACTTTCAGCCGCTCCTGTTTTTAACTGAAATTAAATTTGGTAATCTAGTTGCTTTTCAATATTTTATTGTAGGTAGAACTGATCAATGTTTTTGAATGGAAAAGCTTTGTTGGCAAATTTTGATTGAATTAAATACATTTTTAAAAGAAGATTAATGAAAAAAAACTTGAACATTGTTTTCTAAAGATTAAAATATCTCCCTTTGCTCTGGATTCTAGCTTTTAGACACATATGCAAAAGGAAAGTAGTTTGACATCTAAACTGGAGGACGTTAAATAATAACATTTAATATAAATACTGTATGTTTATGGTTTCAGGAAAATAGTTAAGTGCTCATGTCTCTAAGAAAGCAGACCAAACCTTTGAAATCCTCCTGATGCTCCCATACAGGGGCTTTGCTTCCCCAGTACACCGTGCTGTGGTCGGTGGGGGTACACAAAGCAGAAGCAGCAAAGGACTTCATCTGAATATTCAGGTCCTCATATAGAGCAGATATTCCTTGAAGTGGGGCTATGGATGAGACAGTTAAGGGCACTGAGCAAAACTCCCTGGCTCTTCTTACCCATCACAAGAAGGACATTGAAGCGCTGGAGCGTGTCCAGAGGAGAGCTACCAGGCTGGTGAGGGGTCTGGAGACCAGGTCATATGAGGAGAGGCTGAGGGAGCTGGGCATGTTTAGCTTGGAGAAGAGGAGGCTGAGGGGAGACCTCATTGCCCTCTACAGCTACCGGAAAGGAGGTTGGAGAGAGGTGGGTGTTGGCCTCTTCTCCCAGGTGAACAATGACAGGACCAGAGGAAATGGTCTGAAGTTGCGGCAGGGGAGGTTCAGATTGGATATTAGGAAGAATTACTTTACTGAAAGAGTGGTCAGGCACTGGAACGGCTTGCCCAAGGAGGTGTTTGAGTCACCATCGCTAGAGGTATTTAAGAAACGCCTAGATTTGGCACTTCAGGGGATGCTCTAGTGGCAGAGATTGTAGGGGTGGTTTTTGTGTGTGTATGGTTGGACTTGATGATCTCAAAGGTCTTTTCCAACTATGAAGATTCTATGATTCTATGATTAGTGCATTTTGGCATCACATAAACCCTACTTCACCTATGGATGTATATATGCCCTACTGCATATATGGCAGCTGCAGTGCCACTGGGTCCTGCAAGACCCTTTTTCCCCTTATACTGATCATAATTATGTTTATCCTGATTTATATAGTTACGCTGATTTGTATAGCTACTTTGCTGTGGACAAATAAAGGATATTCATGGGACAACTTTTTAAATAGTCAAAGTGTATGATATCAAATAGGAGGAAGTAAATAACAAAAAATAAATAAGGATTACCACTTACAATATAAGACTGATGAACATAGGAAGGAAAAGAAAGAAAGAATGAAAAAGTTTCAGAAGGCTTTAGGTTATCCTTCAGCCATGTGTGTTTTTACAAAGCAATGCAAACCAATGGTGCCTTGCACCACTGCTGCTTCACTGAGCTAAAAGAGCAGAGTGTGAAGCCACGTGTGTGAAAGAGTGGAGAAGACAGTCATCCTCATCCTCATCCTCATCCTCATCCTGCTGGAGCAAGAGCAAGAGCAATGCTACTGCAGAATTTCCAAGTCCTTCCCACCGAGAGCGGCAGGAAGCTATTTTTAGCAGCCTTTTGACCTACTGCAAATTGCCATGTTGTTGATGCGGTAATCGATGGTAACAATATAATTCCACAGCCATGGAGTGAGAGGGCAGAATTAGCAGTTTCCCTTTAGAAATTACTTCCAAATTTCTAGTGGTTATGTATACACAGCAACCGTCTGTGTTCTCAGATAATGTATTGTCAGGTGATGTTTGAAAACAGACTGGATTTCAAACAAGACTGATATCAAGAGTCAAAATGCTTAAAATGTCTGGAAAGCATTTCATATTTGGATTTAAGTGACAGAGGAAGAATGTATTTCCATGAAAACATGCAGGTTTTGGCCCCATGGAATTTAAACCAGATCCTGGCAATCTAAAGAGAGCTGTCACATAAGCCTTAGAAAAGACAGAATATGTCACTGAATGATTTAATTACCTGAAGGGAATAGAGGGGTATTGCTTTTTGTACATATAAATTCAGTAGCATGCTCACCTCTGAAAATTCAACTTGTTTCTGCACAGATGAGATTTATTAGTGCAATGACATGAGGCACTTAACTCAGGAGATATTAATTACCAAACACAGAAGGAACTCGTTACAGTAAATCAACAACATAAACCTAGCTCCATGCCAAGGTCATGCGTTGTCAGTAACTTTTAAGCAGAACAGTTACATATTTCTCGTAGTTTCATAAAATGATGTCAGTGACATCAGCTCCCTGACAGATACAACAAATTAAAACAACCGCAACAGACACATGTTTGGAAAAGCTTACGGCTACTGGGTCATGGAAAGTTGACGATTATTATACTCTCCGCGCAAAAAAAAACATCTGGGGAAGGGTGAGGCAAAGTCTTGGCCTCCTTGCATTTTTTCTATGATCCCGTTCCTGATAGTTAATGCTCTCCTCTATTATTCCTTTTGCTAGTGTTGTGTGGTTGTGTCAGCAAAGAAGCACTAAGTACTCCAAATATCCCCCTGTATATTTAGAGGCAGCAACGTATTATTTCGTTTTTGAAATGCATTTATAAATGAAATGAATGTTAATACTTCTCTGTCCTCCATTTTATGTTGTTTCACCCTGTTTTGTATTATTATTAGAACAACCACATGAATGAAACACTTGTGTGTTGTTGTTATATGATGGGATTATCATAAACCAGATTTCAATCAAAATAACCTGTAAAGGATTATTATTATAAATTAAGTATACGAATATTTCACATGTCAGTTATTTAAAATGTCATTTATGGAAAACAGTAGTTCATAAAGTCAGGACCTGAGCATTCTTAACATACTGGTACTCTCTGTAAAATGAAGATTATGCATTCCAACTTCAACACTTAATGAACCCTAAACCAGTAGTCTGAAAGCAAGACTTCAGTTTCATTTTCATGAGAGTTGGATCAGAATTTAAAACAGCAGTTGACCATGGCTTTCAAAACTAAATGCCCAAAAAAGAAAACAAGGATCACTTGCAGAAAAACCAGGTGTCAAAATCATCTGAGAGGAAGCCCTTATCAGATCGTTATTATTTTCTATTGCTAGGATCCTCCTCAAGGTTGAGCCTTTGCCTTCAGTCCTTGCTTATATTGGTAAGAAGTGAATTGCTCTCCAGTGTGAGAGACAATGTCTACAGGTGATATCTTAGAAATAACATTTATATAAGAAATCAGAAGTATTTTTTTGTCCTCACCTTATAGTACTGCTGATCAATACTCTCAGTTTACTCCTGATGATACTCCCGTTTCAGAGGGAAACAAATGTCTGCTTTATTGAAAAGCATCTTGACTAAAACACCTCACTGTGACAGAGAAGGTGGGCTTAATGAACAAGCTTTCACAGTGTTGCTGGGGAGCAATTCTGTAGAAAAGCTCCCGTATTAATATTTCAGGGACTGATATGTAAATGAACTGCTGCACTGAAATCTTAGTCCTGACGTCCTTCATGAGACATCTGCCTTTCTGGCACAAGGGAGCCAGCACAATATTTCCTGGGGGTGGCAAAGACTTTTTGAAAAGAATATTTCAGGAATGCACCACAAGGAACCATTTATTTACAGTAAAGTAGTTTGTGCTTTTATTGCTTTTGTTGTCTTTTGAAAAAGAAGCAAATTGGAAAAGTACAGAAATAAATGAGTCAGACCGCTCACTAGTTTTGAGCAGCCCTACCGTCCAAATGCTTGCCAAACAAGTTGTCAAACATCTTCATTCACTTGTGCTGATGGTGAAGGAAGAATGCTGTTGTTTTTGTAGGGCTGCTGCAGTGGGAGTGTGAATTATGAATGCAGTGTTACACCTTCTTTTTGTGTTTAAAAAACAACAGCCTGCCCTGGCATTCCCAGCTTTGAAAACCATCAATGACTTTCTCCCGAAGAATAAATTCACTTCAGAGCGCGAAATACCGTGTAGAGTGTTTTCATATTTTGTCAACAAACAGTTTATTTTTTACTTAAGACTGTTACCAGATGCCACACTTTTCGAATGGGAATGATAAGTTATTTACAGAGCTATCAAGGTATATAAAATTCATGCATGTATATAACTTGCACGATCTTCCTGTGAGTTACATAAAATTGTTACTAATGCATTTGCTGAGGCCTTTTGGGAAGGTGGAATTGTGAAAGGATCAACCTGATACTCAGAAGGCCAGCAGCAGGAAGCCGATCAAAGCCCTGGAAAGCTTTGATCCCTCTTCCATTGGATCTCCTGTGCTGTGTTTGCTTTTCTTCTACATCAGCTGCTCCTCTTAAAGCATCACCATTACAAAGAACCAGGTGGCCTCTTTCTGCTTTGCCACATGCTGATGCGGGGAGGGAAGATGCAGGGTGCTTTTGTAGCAAGGTACCCCCATACCTACCAGGGCATTCACTCCCCCTGTAACATGTGATGTTCCTCAAGGTGTTTGAACTTGCGGCATAAATGGGTGATTTCAAAGTATCTTCTGGAAAGCCGGTTTCCAGCCCTTTCTCCTGCGGCAGTGGCCATTGTCCTGTTTGTTGCAATAGCCTGAGTGTGTGCCAGAACACGTTTCCATATTTTAGCACCAGCAGCTTGTTGGTCAGTGTGTTTCAGGTCATTGCTTGGATTTCTGAGCTCATCCACATCAGGCCGGCAAGACACAGATGAGGAAGCTGTCACAGCGGAGAGTGCAGTAATTAACTCTATCAGGCAGATTCAGCTCTACAGAGTATAAATAAATAAATAGCGCATAAGATTACTTTGCAATCCTGGATTCTTTATCTCATAGGGATGATATTATCTACTGGTTAGTGAATCGTCTCATTCCTGGGTCTCAAAGTGCTTAATAAATAAATAAATAAATAAATGAATAAAAAGATAAATTAAACGCCTAATAGTTTAGGGAGTCAAGTTGAGAAAGGAAGGTACCTTGCACAAAGTCTTTCTGACAGTAGTTCAGCCCAGAAGGCGCTGAGACTTTCAGCTCCTGAAGTCCAAAGGCTGGGCTGCTTTTCCTCATGTGGATGCAGGTCACATAACATACAGCGTGCACCCAAACCACTAAATATTTATAATCTCTGTGCCAAAAGTGCTTCATAAATTATATATCTAAGTTCTGCCTCTTCTTGAACAGCAGCCCCTGCCACGTAGCTTTGTGCACAGGAGGATATATTTGCTAAAGACAACAAAGCGGATCTTTTATTTTTTTCTAAGGGAAACCTGGGAGAGAGATTCTGGGTGCCTGTGAAGGGCACATGTATCTTATCAACCCATGAGCAATTGGCTAAAGGCAAACCCATACAACCATCCTGTTCCTTGTGCAGGGGGTCTAGAATTGAGGTAATCCGCTGTCCCAGGAAATCTTTTTTTCTACAAAGTGTTGGAGGATAACTGGGAAATATGTACTGCATCCACACATGCTGAGTGTAAGAGAAACCCGGAGGCAGACAGTGACTTATGACTCAATCTCTTTCCAATTTGCTGATGGGACCATTCAGCTGCATATTTCTTCATATGTGTAATTCACGAAAATGTTGCAATTTTTATTTTAAAGTACCGTTATGAAGGTTTCCGCTCTCCAACAGAGCGCTGTGGATGTAAATGATGTCAGGTAGCATATTGACTGATATACACAATGATAGACCTTCATTTCAACGAGGCCACTAGTAATCATGACAGAAGGGAAGAAAAGGACATACAAAAGGGAGCTGTAAATAGAAAGAATAAGAATGTGCATTATGTGAGTCTGTGCTTGTGTGTGTGTATGTGGCAAACACAGAGAAATAAAATGCTTGAGAAACACGTTTAATTCTCTAAGCCTTGATTAAAAGTTCAGTGATTTACATATTTGAAAGGGCTCCAAACAAATATATCACAGCCAGACATGCAAAGTGGTTCTGATTTTCCAGTCAAGTTGATTAATTGTTAGCAAATTAGCTAAATCCTATGCAAAATACATTTTATGGGATTGAATTCGGAAAAAGGCAAATTGGATTTGGGGATGTTAAATATGCTTCGTATGGGGCAGAAGTTTTGGTAATGAGATAGAAAAAAATCTGAGATAAAAAGTGAAATATTTTCTACTCCTTAATAAAAGGATTATCTGGATACTGTATCTGTTCACACATCTGTGTTGTGCAGCTAACAAAATCAGAGAACTCACTGGAGAATTATAGTTAATATTTGCACTCAGAATATTTGAGTTAGCAATTTCAGCTCTTCAAATCTCTGAGAATTCCCAGCTACTTTTGCACAGATACTCAACTCCACTATTTAAAAAAAATCTTGCTTTTCCCAGGAATAAGGTGAACTAGAGCTACGAGTACAATACGGACAAAGATGGCTTTTTTCACATATAGTGTGATGATCTATTTTGATGAACTAATCGGGATTGTAATTACATTGGATGTACTTTAGGATAGGAATGATATGAAATGCATTTACAGTGCAATGTATCCATCACAATTTTGATTAAGACAAAAAGCAATTAATTAATTACAGAGGAAGCTGATACAGATGTCAGCCTGGCCTTCATCACTGCATTTTTGGAGTGACTAGTTTTCCTCCTATTAAAAGTAAGACCTGCCCAGCTGTTGTTGTTTTGTAGCTGACTCTCTCTGAGTCTTTCGACCTAGCAAAATTTAAGTAAGGAAAACGCTTTTTTGCCTTCTGATAGATTCAGTCAGCATTACATATTCACTCTGAGCTAAAGCCCCACGTTTTTCAGCAGCCCGTGGTGTGTTGGTTGCAGAGCACCTTTTGTCTTGCCTTACACAAAAACAAAGCTTGTCCTTTGCTCCAGGTACCTGGCAATTTCTTACAGGTTCATGTCAGCCATAAAGGAACACCCTTCAGACTGGCCAGGATATGCTTGGGCAGGGGTCACTGCCAGGGCTGCAGCCTCTGCTCAGGCTTCAGGAAAGTCATGAATCCAGCCCAATTGGAGACGACTCTCACTAAGTCATGAACCAGGACAGGTGGGTAAGTCTTACCTCTGCCAACACTGCTTCTGTGAAATAATGTCAGGAACAGGGAGGAGCACAGCATGCTCCTGCATCCACCAACCCTTTACCCAGACTGGGACTCACGGAGCTGCTGCAGGCAGCCCAAGGAGAGCCTTGGGAGCCTATGACTGGTCCAGATATGCCTACTGGTATATAAACACCCCATTAAACACTTGAGCACTTGGGGACCCTTCTCTTCCAGATGGTGCCCTGGAGTTCCCCAACTGGGACTTGTTTTCAGATTTGCTGTCTGTTCAAAAAAAAAAAAGCTGATCTTGAGAAATGCCTCAAAGGGACAATTTAGGCATGCCCACTGGAGCCATTAGAAAGCTCTGGGAAAATCTGAAGCTGTGAGGCAGCAGGAGTAAAACCCATCTATCCATCCTCTGAAACAAAACAGGAATTCAACACAATTTGCTTTAATGTCAGTGATTGCAGTGATCTTTTAATTAAGAAAATATATGTGGAGAAACACAGTCCTCTCCTGAAGCATTTCAGCGGTTGTCTGCACTTGCTAAGATCCCAGGAAAATCCTCTTTCCAATTCATCCGGTAGATGAAACCATTAATCAAACTACTCGTACATTTTTAAACAAGAAAAAGTGCTGCAGGTTTCCTGCTGCATTCAAGCTGTTTATGATGAAAGGGAAGATCAAAAATGTTTTTGTGATGGAGCACTCCAAAATGCTGTATCTTTTTCACTAAGCAAATTCTACAGTGTTTAATGTACGCTGCACTTTGATTAGGGAAATTGCTATACGAAGGAGCAGCAACCTAAGAAAAAAAACAAAACCACAATCTGCATTATTAGTGTATGTGTTCCTTGTGGCAAGGATCCATAAAAAGTTGTTGCTTTTCAATTATCACTTCCTAGCTGATCTTTGAGAAAGCAAAGCTATTACTCACAGGATTGTTAGTAAACTGTATAAATAAACTGGGTGGGTTAGTTTGGCTTTAACATAGGCAAGTAGCAGGAATTGCCATTTTTGCACTACCAGTCTTGTAATGAAAATAGAATGCGTTAGAAAAATGTGATGAGACAGAGATGTTCTATTTGTTTTTGTACTGTATCTTACAAGTGACATCCCTCCTTGTGTGGAAGAAGCTGATGTGGGATAGCTAGTTATTTTGAGTGTGATATGACACCACTTGAACTGACAAGTGATTATCTAGTACCTTCTCCCTTTTTCTCCTAGGGCATATATCTTAGATTCCAGCACTGAAGTTACTCTAAAGATCTCCTTGCTGTGGGCTTTCTCCTGCTGCCCCATTGGGGCCATATTGGTTATCACAAAGCAGAACTGGCATCTCCATTTGCATGAGTTGGTGAGTTACACAGAAAGGAAAACTGTAGGCTAGAAAGGTCGGTTTACCCATGGATGTAAAAGAGACCTTTTGGGAAAACATGTCTCAGCCCATCACTAGCGTCTGTTATTTTCTTTATCTGAACATTCACTGAAAGTAAATGTGCCCAGTTGTATCTTTTGATGTCAACTACTGTGTATACTTAGTGAGGGAAAAAAGTTCACTATCAGTTCCAGATGAAAGTGGATGAATGTGGACCCTTCCACCACCAGGACAAATCCAACCCCCCCATTCGGAGCTGGAAAAATGAACACAGTATTGGCAGAGAATCAGGGTACTATCAGGTACTAGGTACCAGGTACTACTCATCAGATAACATCATCTAGTCCTTGGATGAAATGGGAAAACTTTTCCAAAAATGGCAATATTCTTTGGTACACATGAAGCTCATCTCCAAAAATTCATCTCAGCACATTTGTCCTGGAAAACAATTTTTTTCATTTTCTTCTTCTGCTTTCTATTTTCATTTTCAGAAAAGGCCAAAATTGTCTTCAAAATGAAGGTGTGCACTAGTACTTTGACACACAAAATCGTCTGCCATTGCCAATTAAACTTGCTTTCACTGATACTCATCTTCTGTGCCTCCCATCTCCCCAGTCTGCACTTTTGTGAATAAGAGAGAGATCCTTGTAGAGGGCTTTGTCTCCTCTTTCAAACCCATTTTTACGACTGTAGCACAATAGGAACACATTTATCAGCGTTCAATTGTGCTTTTAAACCCATGCTGCTGATGCATCTGATATTTGTAAAAATTCACAAGGTTTGAATAAACTCCTAGGCTGACTTAATTGTGTCTAAGCTATGCAGCATGTAAAGAATTAATAACTGCAACTAGTTTCCAGAACCTGTAAGGGAGTCAGCTCCTCCATCATATGAGATTTCCAAGTTCTGTTAAGGATAGCAGTGAGCACAAATGCTATTTCTAAGCACGTTACCTCTCCAGAGGGAGGCTGAAATTTACTGTGCACCAATTTAATTCCCTGTCAAGATATATGTAGGGCTTCCATTGTCGTCAGATCAGACAGCATTCTATCTTCAAAATATGTCCTCCGCTATTATCAGTCTGCCATCTGCATAAGGCTAGGAAGCCCAGGTAGCCCATTTTACAGATGTGGAATGGAAACGAACATATATCAAGATTATTCTTGCAATGCTATGTCATACACAGCTAGCTCTGAATGAGCTGAACAGTGTACAGGGGCAAGGAGAACTGCACGTATGCACTGCTAAGCTAGCCCTGCTGAAAAGTTGAAATATTCCTGGATTTTGCCTGGGTCTATATTGCTGGTCTACCTCGACCAGTTATGTACCTTACCTGCAGTATCCTCAAAAATACTTTGTTACAGCTCAACTGCTCAGCAATGTGCCACCTCACTCACCAACACCCATCTCACTAAAACCTCCTTTCAGGTAGTTGTAGAGAGGGACTAACCAAAAGGAGGTTGTAGTGAGGTGGGGGTAGGTCTCTTCCCGCAAGTTACAAATGATAGAACAAGAGGAAATGGCCTCAAGTTGTGCCAGGAGAGGTTCAGATTAGATATTAGGAAAAATGTCTTCACCAAAAAGGTTATCAAATATTGGAACAAGCTGCCCAGGGAATTGAATGAGTCACCATCCCTGGAGGTATTTAAAAGACACACAGATGTAGTGCTGAGGAACATGGTTCAGTGGTGGACTTGGCAGTGTTAGGTTAATGGTTGGACTTGAAGATCTTAAAGGTCTTTTCCAATCTAAACAATTCTATGATTCTATGACTTTCAGTGTTCATAATCTTAGGCTAGGTATTCAGGGTCTTATTATAAAAGCTGCATTGCAAAATGCCCAAACGTTTACACAGGCAGGTTTTAAAACCCATGTTGAGCTTCAGGGTTTATGACAAGATAACTTGGGATTACTAACAATTTTATTTGGGAATATCACACCACAAGCTATTTTGAAAAAAGGATTGTACCCTGACCCCCCACCTTCTCGCAGACACAGGCAATTACTGTGACTGCAGGAGAAATACCTCCTTCCGGCTAGAATTCACCGTAGCCATCAACCACGTTCAGGAGCTGATTGCTTGAATCCCATATGAATGTGAGATGCCACTGATGCTGGAGCATTTTCATCCACTCTCAGTGATTAACTTGGGTGGAGAAATTTAGACTGTTTATCCAGCATGTTGGAGACTACATATGAAAGCACCTACTTATGACAGCACCTACTTATGAAAGCTCTCACCATGAAACTACTGGTCACCCGGGACAGGATGTTCTTAGTTTTCTGGCTAAACGTTGACGTATTGGAGGTATGCCATTTGATCTTTTCAATATACAAGCACTGAAGTCATGTTGTGAATGCCTAAAGCTGAATAGGAAAATAGAGTAAGGAATTTCCCAAGAACTTTTTTTTTTTCTTATCTGGTTATGTCAGAAAATCAAGATCCTTTTTTCTTACGGATGGAGAAATCTTTGAGTGAAATAAGACAAAATTCTTGAGCTGATATAAAGCAAAAGCATGGATATAACAGCTTCTTTTTTTTCTGGTCATTGTTTTCCTGCTGCTGTGGTCACCAGGACGTCACAGAGCTCAGCACTTCTAGGTCTGTAACTACTACAGAGCTGGGACAATAAGAAGCACCACAACAGGACAAAGAGTTTCTCAAGTCTGAACAGCTTGCCAAGGACAATGAAGTGTGGTAAAACTGCAGAGCACCTGAGATATGTAGCATAGTCCTAGCTCTACCGTGGGCTTCCTGTATGATCTTGGACAAGTCACTTTGCTTTCTTCTTCCAAGTCTCTTTTCCTCTTTTGAATATAAAGACAGATAATTTCTTTCAGAACAGATCATTTCTTCCTGGACATCATATGGAAGTCTACTATTAGCTGAGATATTTGATCAACTGTAATACAAATTTCAATTACTGATGCCTTCCTCAGGGGGAAAATACATCTAGTAATGTTCCAGCCTTTCTATTGATTACCTGGGAATGACAGTATAAATCAGCAGTGGGATACTAGCTAAGGAATAGATTATAATAACATTGTTGACTTTCTCAGGAAACTTCTGATCTGATCTTGAGGAATGTGGCCTTTCCATTTTCCATAAACTTGTACCAAAAGTTCTCCAGAAAAAAAAGAGGTCAATTAAACCCTTTATATAAGATGCAAAAACCTTAGCCAAACTGAAGGTTGTATATTACTCTGACCAGGGTATTTAACTAACAACATTGTGATGCAGTGCTCATTGTTCAGATCGACTGCAATGAACAAAGAATGGGAAGAAACTGTTATTATTATCTTTGCTATTGTTTTTTGGCTGGTTAGTACTCACAGAACAAGTCTGCTACTGCTATTGAAACACTCACTCCTCAAAAGTCAGGCATGATGACCTATGCGAGACTATAATCATGGATAGTGTCCTCACTATCTGTTTGAATCCTAGATCCACCAGGACGCTCTTGGTGTCACCACCAGATCCAAATAGTGCAAAGCAGGTGAGCCTAGAGAGGGACTAGGTCACTCTTACATCCCCTTCTTTCTAGCTAAATCCTGAACATCTGGAATAGGAGACTTTTGATCCATCTGTCCTTCCTCTTTGTGACTCACTCATCTCTCTGATTATTCTTTCTCTTTTTGCTTTTTCTATCTTATGTGTTGAGAGGCTACTCAACACATCTGCCCCCTCTGGAACACCTCTATGAGCTGGCAAATGACGTAGAAGAGAAGTGCCCTGCTCCGTCTGAGGCTTGCACGTTTTTGCCAGGCCTCGGAATAGCTGATAGAGCAAGTGGTCGAATGTGTCTCCAGTACAGCAATTGCAAAAGCAGGTCAGGAACAGACCTGACACTTTCCTAACTCTGTTTGCAGTTCTCTCATTCCCTTCTGGGTTTGCTTATTGTACCCAAGGGATAAAGAATGGGAACTGATAGGAGCACATGATCTACCATGAATTCTATGTAAATTAAAAAAGTTACTGTTATCTGTAATATGGCAAAAAGACTCAAAAGTAGTGGATTCATCCCTAAAAGCTCTCTGCTGCTACAGAGAAAGCAAAGACGGCTAATATTGTTACGATGGAAGCCTAACTTAATATCAAAAATATTGGGAGTTGTAGAGCTAGTTTTCTTTCTCACATTGTTTTTCTTTCAAATCCCACAGGATTATCAAGGTCTCCGCAGGAAGAGCTCCCTTCAGCAAACATAGCTTTTCTACGCTACCAGAATAATGAACAATAAAAGGCAGCCTAGAAAGAGAAACGCTACTCATCTCATGAAGGAACATAGCACAGACACTCAATTTAGTGTTGTTAAGTTGTGCTGCGGTGTGAGATGTCTGTATCAGGGGTTATTGGGGCAGAGTTCTTCGACTGTACAAAGCTGGGATTAATGAGGAGCAGCAGGGAGGTGACATTTTACCTCTGTGTGATGCTGCCGAGATCAATAACAGAACAACGTATTCACTCTGGGTGGCCACCGATGTAACAACATGCTGAGAACCTGGAAAGCACACAGAAAATAGCTGCAAACTAACTAAAAGCACAGAAAAAAAATTCCTTTTTTCCCCTGACAGATTTAAAGTGGTCAGCCTGCTTCATTTAATTAAAAAAAAACAAACCAGAATTAATAACTTCACCCTCATGAAAGTACTTATACTGTGTCATAAAGAGCTTTTCAATCCAGTACTGAAACACATCGTAAGACTCAGTGGCTGGAACTATTTGTGATTAGAAAACCTCATACAGGAAACAGTGCAGGATTTTTAATAATGACAAGGCTTTAACTACTGGCAAAGGTTATCAGGCAAGATTCTGGATATACCATTTTTTAATGTTTTCTGACCAATACAAAATATTGCCCTGTAAATAAGCCGTTGGACTCGACTCAGAAGTAACTTAGGTTATCCACCACCAGCCCCTTCCTGTGGTTAGCTCAGACTCCAAGCACTTGCCGTGCATGACAGGGCATCTCCAAAGGAGCACCACTCAGCACCACCTTGCACAAAACAGAGGCCAGGGGCATAACCAGTTCATCTTTGATTTTTTCTAAACATGCTGCACTGGGAAATGACATCCCGGGGCAGCGTAACCACACTTTTCACAGGGAAGCACCAGTTGGAAAGCAGACGTCTAGCGGGGATCACATGTTGTAACTGTATATTGCAAAGGACAACTTTCTTCTTGGAGTCCACAATGCTGGCATGCGGAGATAAATAAGGATTTCCTTGGTCTGTTTTTGTGTAGTAGTTCAGCACACTTTGTAGTCAGCTCTCCACATGCTCCCCACAGCGTATAGGGTCTATTCAGCCAGAGGCAGTGCTTTTATAGCTCCTTAGTGCTCCCCCCGGATCATACCTCCTCTAGATCCCTTCCATCCAAAGTCCTCGGGAGAATTAGAGCTACCACGTCGCGGCCGGCCCAGGCTCAGCAGAAGCGTGCTAAAATGCTGCCACCTTGTGCTGATTTGGCAGTAAACCCAGGTTTAGCACTCCGCTAAAATTTCCCCCGGGATGCGAGGCCGCGCTCCCACGCAGGTCTCGGCGGAGGCAGGCGGGAGAGGTGCCGCTTCTGCCCCGGGACAGCCCCGCCGGGGAACCTGCACCCAATCGTCCCCCCGGCACCCATCTTCGACCACAGAGCTTTCCTGGCTGAAGAAAGGGAGAGGGAGACAGAAAACCTCCCTCAATTTCAGCTCCCAGTGTGAGCTCACAGGCAGCTGGAAAGGAAGAAACCCTGATATGGACCGTAAGACTTCTAATGAAGTAAGCGAGATGCGACTCATTCCTGTAACTCTCCCTTTTGTGACACTAATACCACAAAGACTGAGCAAATCTGCTGTCTTCATATTGGCAGGAACCCTTCAAGGTGCGGAATAGCTCACACATTTAGCCCAACTCACTGCTTGTATTTTTTTAAACAGCACAAAAAGTAACTCCTACGGAGGTGGGTAAGTTTCAAGAGGGGAACCAAAGCAGAAAAAATTATTTACCTTGTCTTAGTCTTTAGAATTAGCACTCTCCACTAACAGTTATCTTCCCTTATCTCATTTACCTTCAAAGCCTTTATTTGTTTTTGGTTTTGTTTTTTTCTGCTCCAAAACACCCTTATAACACCCTCTTTAAACCATGTTTCACCCTGCTATGAGCTGCATTTAATTCATACAGAGCCCATAAGCCAATCCATCCCAGCATCCTCTCTAATGATTAATGGTTAAGCAGTACCAGCTGCTACGTTTCTCCCCTGTCTGACATTTCACTTTGACGCTCTCCTTATTTAGGCTGAAAATGGAGAAGTTCAGAATAACCCGGAGAGATTTTCTAGTGTCTGATCAGTAGATCAGACATGAGTTTCCATTTGAAAGTTATGTATGTGAAATGTGAAGTACTACGTTACGATGAGCTAAACATTATTTCATCATACTGATAGTCTAAAAGTTACAGAGCTTATTTCCTTTGACCTAAGAGGGAAATCGATCATCAGGGGACTGTTATGATCTACCACTTTACAAGATTTAGGTTGCAGACAAAAAAGTATAAATTGTTACAGTCACTGCTCTGACTGTCGCCCCTTGGCACTGGCACTGTTTTGGATGTCAAAGCTCAAACCTGGTTGACAGATTGCAGGTGTCTCAGCTACCTGCTCATGGACTCTTTCTGCGTGTCTGAGTAACGGAGGAGGGCTGAGCTGCAGAGCTGCTGAGCACCTCCCGTGAAGCTGATGGAAACTGCAAGGGCTGGGTACTTCTAAGTTGGACTGTAGGAAGGTTGATAAGAAAATCAAAGCAGTTCATAGAATCATAGAATCATTCAGGTTGCAAAAGACCCTTGGGATCATCAAGACCAACCATCGACCCCACTCTACAAAGTTCTCTGCTACACCATATCCCCCAACACCACATCTAAATGACTCTCAATGTTATACAATTTATCCAAGTGAAACATAATAAACTCTTTACACAAAATACTTCAGAGGGAATCATCACATTTTTTCCCCATATTTCTTGCTCAACAAAAGTCCAACTAACTGAGCAAAGCACAAACACCAAAATAGACAAGCACAGAGATATCTCCTGGTTTGAGTAAAGGTCTTTTCCTGTTTCCTATAGTGCTAATCAACTAAAACACAAGTTACCTCCAGACCAATTTTGCAAATATTAAGTGGAATGACTACTTTAGTTATTGCTCTGTCGTTTGCAAAGCTGATTTTGCCAGAATGCAAGCAAATTGCAACACTAGCGTTCAGCCCAGATAATCTTCTTTGGATAGTGAAAGTACCTGTTTGTGTGAGTGAGTGTGCTCGTCTGTGTCTGAGAGAGACTCAGGCAGTAAGGGGAACTGTACTGCTTGTTTTTTGAGGTTTAGAGTGCCAGGCTGTTGGTCATAGCTGGGACCAACAGGGCTTATTTGGCATCTCCAGTCTTTTGCTATCTCCACTGCTTTTGCCAGTGGGATTACAGGAGGGGAGAGGACAGCAGGGAGGAGAAAGAAGTGGGGTCCTTTTCACTAGAGAGAGAGCAGTGGGAGAGAAAAGCTGTGTTGGATTTTCAGTCTCTGTTCCTCTTCACTCTGAAGTATAACATGCGTTACCTCCTCCCACCAACTCGCCTTTCCCCAGCTCCTCAGAGGTGGGCTGAGAAGAGGCCTGTGCCAGGAACCTGCAGCGCTGCATTTGGCTGCCTCCCCCATTTGATTTCTGGGGAAGGGTAATCATTAAGCTGCTCATGTTGCTCTTGTCTACTTCATGTCGTTTGCTTCTCCTGCAGTCTCTTTATCCATGCTCAACTCCCAGATACTACTGAAAAACACTGAAAGCTGGACTTTCCCAACCAGTCCAACTCCTTTGAGTGTACAGTGAACTCCTGAGCACTGGTACCCATTTCTGAGATTCCCTTCCTTCCCTTTGCTCGTCAGGCATCCTTCTCACCATTTTACTGTGAGCCTTATGGTTTCCACTGGTTTCCATACACCCTGGTTTCTGAAGCCATGGGTAAGGGATCACTAACATATCCACTAGGGATGGAGTGGGCATCTGCCCTGCCGTCCACACACCTTTTCAGATATAACAATTTCCAAGCACCCCAGATATACGAGATTGACTGAAAAACTATGACAGATAAACATTTTGAGGAGAGGAAAACTGTCCTCCTGATTTCAAAGCCTTTAAGGTTTTATACTTTTTTTCTTCTGTCTAGACAGTCTCAATGTGGAGACTTTACTCTTTGCATTTAATTAAAAGAGGGTGGGCTCTGAAACAGCACAAGTGGTATGAGGGTTAACAATTCTGGGACATCTGACACTGACCCCTTTGCTCAGAGGGTGGAAAGTAGCCAGCAGTCAGTCTTACACTAACAATGATTTACTTATCTCCATAAATATGTCAGTAGGTGGCCATAAGCCTATGTGCAGATGGACTATTTATCCCCCTTGTGGTGTGAGGTGAAGATCTTTGCCCCAGGCTTTTGGTCAGATACTCAGGACATTTCTCATGTAATTTCTCATGGCTGTCAGTTGCCCGTATAGCATAGCTGTGATGCTACAACCAGGAAAAATGAGATAAGCCAGACAGAACACAAAGAAAGGCATTGCCTGATTCCTAATACTATCTGGGTTTAACTAGTGCAAGTGTTATCACTATTGCTGGTGAGGCCTGTGAGGTTAAAAAAAACAACCCTGCCTTCACAGAAAGCTTTCAGACAAAATATTGATTCTTGCTTGAACATTATATCTGTGGCGACTTTTGTCATTGCTGTTTTTCCTTCTAATTTTTCATTGGACTGCAGCATCTTTGATTAAGTCATTTTTCTTTCATGTATCTGCAATACTTGTAACTCAACGAACGTTGTCATCTCTTCTCCTTCTCCCTTTTTTCCCCCTCTCCCCCATTAATACCTTTTTCTGTGGTAATTGCTGTGGTAATTATTCCCTCTACAAAAAGATATTTTTCTTATTTTTCAAATTCTAAACTTATAATTTATGAAAAATTAGCAAACCTCAGTACTAAGAACTGTACAAATGCTGTCCTGTCTGGTTCACTGCTAAACCATTGGAGCTGTGTTACAAATAAGTCAGTGATATTTAACTGAGGGAGTTGCTGTCTGGAATCAAAAGAGGACAAAACACAGCGTTTGGATGGGGAGGGCAAGAAGCTTAAACATAGGAGGTCATCAAAGATGATGAAAGGAGACAGTCGACAAAGGAACACATCCCTTACATGTTCTCCCAGGCTTCACTTGCCTTTCACAGAGGGTTCATATGACTGACTGAAACCGTGTTAGATCCCAAGCGATCATCCCTCAGCCCTGCCTGGAAACAAA
Source organism: Rissa tridactyla (assembly GCF_028500815.1). NCBI lineage: Eukaryota > Metazoa > Chordata > Aves > Charadriiformes > Laridae > Rissa > Rissa tridactyla. The sequence continues at coordinate 178,123,064 of NC_071466.1, forward strand.
AGCAGCATTCCTCCTTGGGCAGCTATATTCAGCAGGACCCTGGCAGTAAATGTGCTCAACAGGAGATTCTGAGGGCAGGTGAGGTAGTGTCATGAAGTGTTCATGACTTCAGACAGGCTGTCACTTCACTCTCTGCAAGATTCACCAAAACGAAAGCTTTTCTGTAAGTGACCCTGAGGTTTGGTGGCACCAGCACATGGAGCGGCTCTGTGTGCCTCATTGGAAACAGGGCTCCCAGGGATTTCTGAGTGACAAAGCTAATGCTCTTACATCGCTACCCTCCATTTTTCAGGTGACACCTTGAAAAAACAGCCAGTGCTATGTTGAGAGGAATGGATAACTACAGCAACAGTGTCCTGCTCGTGGCCGACTGACATGTCATCTTCTTTCTAGGTGCCCCAAAGTCTGAAATGGGAAATTATGAAAGCCATCTATCTAAGAAAGGAAAACAACTTCTCTGTTTTTTTGTTGGTTTTTTTTTTTGTGTGTGTGTGCTTTGTTCATTATTCTGCAGATGACACTTGTTTCAGCTGTCCCTTGCAGAATCTAGCAGACTTCCATTTGCATAGAAAAAGGCCTAAGCCCATTTCTAGGACACGTTGGCTACCCTATGCCTATTTCTGTGCTTCCTCTGTAGAGGGCTTGAGCCAAGCCTATTGATATCAGTGGGTGACTGGCTTCATTTACTTTGAAAGAAGCATACAAAGGCCTAAAGAGACAACAAAAGATGACAATCTTGTCTCTTATCTTCCAACTACGGCAGTATTCTGGTACTGTATGAACAGTGTTTCTTCAAAGGCAATTCACACATCTTCACTGAAATTCAGTTATTAATAAAAAAAAATAAATGCAAGAAGGTTAATTGTGATTAATTCAGGTTTAAAATAAGGTGGATAATCCTATGATGCAAGAAATACAGAACTAGATTCATCTTCCTCATTACAAGTACTTTAATATGAAATTTTACAGTCTCTTGTCAGTCAAGGCTGAACCAGGGATTTTCACTCACTTAAATTAAGTCCTATGTAAACACATCTTCTTGATCAGTCATGCTTGCTAGCATTCATAGACAAATATTGCACTTCAAAACAGTCCATTGAAAGGGAAAACTATTGCTCAGCTGTCCATAGGAACAAAGAATAACATGCGTGTACCTATGTGTGCCCCATATGCATTTACACATACACATATATATGTGTATATATGTCAATCATAGGGTAATCTTTCTGTCTGCTATAGTCTAAACATAGTTGTGAAGATTATATTCAGCAATTATTAAGAATATTTGTGAAAATAATGGAAGGGCTTTGGTATTGGTGGTTCCTCCAGCTAGAGTATTACAAAGTATGCAAGGTTTTTGTCCCGTCCTGTCCTGTGGTGGTTGGACCTCTGCTTCCAGACATGGGACAATGAGGAAGCTGCTGCCTTGGAGCTGCTATTGCAGATCCTAGATAGAGAGCACAGCTCCAGCAGAGCAGAGCTGGCTGGTGTTCAGCCACTTGGAGCAGAAGCGCATTGGAGAGGAAGCCTCTCTGCAAGAGACAGTGCATAGATATAAAATGTGATAAATTAACACAGACAAATTCAAATATATTTAAGAAGTGCCTTCCTTTCAGCTGTGATCCTGAATTTTGTCTTATTGATTCATTTATTATTATCTAGTATATCCCACGCATTGCCCCCTCCCACCCCCCTTTATCACATGCTTTCAGTCTCTGAGTTGGAGTGGCTTCGTGTGTTAGGAATTCCTATGGCTCATGTACCCATATCTACTTCCTTTTTGTCAGGTTCTTAACCTCTTAGGTTCTTCTTTTTTTGTTAGGTTCTTTGTTTTTAATTACTGCCAATGCTGTCATATATGCATGCAATACATGAAGGTACAGTTTTATTGAAGTTATGTTGAGGAGTGAACAATAATGAATTCTAAAGCCATGGTGGGTTTTTTGTCTATTATAGCCTTGCATATGCCTGAAAATTTTTATTATAGATGTCACAAAGTAATAGTTCAAAAGCATTTAAATCAAACAATATATGTGCTGCTGAATGTTGGGGATGTAGCAGGCTCTTCTCTTAGAAAACTGACAAGAGCTGCCTATGAAGAACACCCAGAAACAAGGCAGAAGAGTTGCAACAGTTTCACCACCAGCTCCCTTCGATGAAAGGAGAGCATCTCTCTGTGTCCGTGACCTTGTCTCTGCAGCTGCACTGTATGAATCTCTTTTTTGACGCTTCAGTTTTCCTAATCACTTGAATTGTTCTCCCTAGTGTGTATGATGCATTTAGAGTGCTGGCAAGACTTTACAGAAGTGACTAATCATTACTAATGTGGGGACATTAAACACAAAGGAGACAAACCTGGATGCTAGAATGAATTTGATATATCCAGTCAAACATGATCTATCTCCTTTTTTCTAAATTAATAATTAGAGAATGAAATTAACACCCTCAAGCAACTGAGGACTAAAATTTAACTTGCCTTAAAATTGCTAGAGGAATGCATATTCAGCACTTCATGTTATTGCAGTTGTTTTTCTTTGGGTGAAGTATAATGTTTTCTTTACAAAATATCAGAAACAAAGTCTTCATTTTTTTCTTTTTGTTTTAATAGCCTCCTAAAATACCTCATCATCCCTTCTCTAGCGTGAGAGATCTTTACTGTCCAGGTGCTAGTTCATACATCTTGGGGAGAGTATGATATGAAATCCTCTGCGACTCCGGTGTGTTTTCTCATTTTGGAAGGCACATAGTGCCCAGCCAGTTTTAAAATAAAAAAAATAGGTTTGCATAACTAGTTAGGATATTTTTTAGGAAGTTACTATTTTTTGTCACTGCTGGTATATTGGGGGCAAAAAGACATTTTCTGGAAAAATCTTGGTTTTGACAAAAAATTATTAGGATTCAGGGTGGAATTTCTGCTCCAGGATGTAAAACCTACTTCATGATGAAGTATATCATTCATTCTGGTTTATGAAAACTCCACAATATTTAGCAGAGATTCAAACCAGTAGAGTAGGGACTTTGACCAGGGACTGTCTACAGGCAAGATAAAGAGTCTAATAATAAGGCAATTAACACTTGTATGGGCTTATCAAAAACTCTTTCCAATATGAAATGTCATTCTGTTGGGGAACTGGCAAAAAAAATATAAATCCTTTACTTTTTTCATTAAATAAAGGTCTTGTTTTCTCGCAGTCTCTAGTTCTGAGCACAGCACACCTTACTTTGTCAGAAACCTTGAGTGCAGGGACATAATGTTGCGGGATCTTTACACAGAGCTACTGAAAAAATGGAAATCTTCCCCAGGGAGGAGCAAAGGGAAAAAATGAAATAAAATACGCCAAGGAAATAATGACTGCCGCTTTGGTAGAGCAAGCGTAGAATGGGCAACCACTCCAAGTATTGAAGTTCTCCCTATTTTCCACACCACCAGATTTTCTGCTTTTGTGAGTAGGTCATGTTGCTGATGTTTTTCACAAATGAAGAGTTACCCTTGCTAGGTTTGTTCCCTTCTGATATGAAACTCTGGTAGGTCTCCAGTGAGGTGCCCAATGAGTAGTTTGCATGATGAAGACTTCATGTCCTAGCTTACCTGTAAGTGCTCTGAAAAAGCCAGTTCTAGAGATGTCCCATCACCAGCACAAGAATGCCAAGAGCTGGTCACTGGCACTCAACTCATCGTAATGAGCACTGAACGTCTGCGTGTCATGCTCTTTTCCTACCAAAAGTTCTCACCTGACTCTTCCCCATCCACTACTGTAGTTTAATACTTTTAATATTAAATGAAAAATAGCACCCAACAGGTAACAGCAAATGTTCCATGTTTGTCTCTGTGCAAGTTACTGTTTACTCATAAATCACTAGCAGACCCAGAGGACAGCGTAAGTTAGATTTGAAAATGAGAACTTTCTGAAAAGCAAAGAATCACATTTTTAGAAAGGACAACGTGTCCACCCTTTGAAAATCAACATCTCCAAGGCACTCTGTGACATCTACCCTAAAATCTAGGTATCCAAAATCTTGAGTCCTGGTCAACTCAATAAAACTCTGATTAGAACTTAGATTCCTTAAAAATCACACATCCTGTTAGACCTTGAGTAAGGTTGTCTATACATGACAGCAGATAAAGGTGTATGACGTTCACACAGCAGTACAAATTGCACTAGATATTTGAGTAGTAGTCAAACTGATTAGAAAAATCAAAATAGAAAACCAAAGTTTAATTTTTAGTAAAACTTATGATGTCTCAATAAAAGACACGTAAAATGAAATATTAAAATATGCAAGAGAAAGAAACTACTATGTGGCAGAAGTCTCACAGGTAGAGGGCAGACACGGTTATCAGAACTCTACAGAAGCAGTGCTGGTATTGGCAGTGCAGCTAGGGAAAAATCTCACTCCACTCTGCATTACTTCAGAAATCACTGAGTGATTTATACCTCAGTCACCTTATTCACTTGGCATGTTTATGGACAAGTCAAAACCAAACAGTCTCCAGATCAGGAAGGAACAAATCGTGCTACGTCACAGATTTGTAGCAGCTCTCATACTGATGGATTACAAGGCCACCTTGCAGATTATGTGTGCATTAGTCACTTTAGCCAGCCTTATCTTTTATGTCTGCGGTGTGACAGAAAGCAAGAACAGAGTGATCTGCTCAACATTCAAAAATGCAGATGGAACTGGAGTTAGTGAATTAATTTGTTCTCATAGCTGTGAAGTGTGATGTGGGATTGCTAATTAACATATGTGATTAGACCATCAGCAACGGCTCTGCATATGCTCCAGTAGTGACGAAAGGAATGAGAAAATGCTCCCTAGCTCAGTGGACGAAGATGCTGCAGTGTTTTTGTAACATAGAGCTTTTGTATTTGGAGCTTCTACCTACAATGCTGCAAGGAAGCTGGATCTGCCCTAGAGGGTTGTGCTTCTGAAAACATGGCAAAGTCAGTGATAGTTGTGTTTTTATAAGTTTGTGAAGTAGAAGTCAGTACGTGACAGAAAGTATGACAAGCCTGGAAGTCTAAATTAGGTTGCTATATATTATGGTTCACACCAGCCACTCTTAAGAAATGAGGTTTGAGTCAGAAATAGGAGCTTCACTAAGAGCATCCTTCTCAAAAGAAAATTAGAGGAATGCAGCAAGATTAATTACCAGTCATTTTGACTACATAACAGAAGCCACATTTTATAATGTTAGTGAAAATTAAAGAAAAAAGGGAAATAAAAGATGACAAATGAGGGAATAAGAGTTCTCTGAATTCTAGTTTTCTGACAAGTGCCCTAACGCTTTCATAACTGTGAAAGTGATAACCCAAGCTCATCAATTACATATAAAGGACAAATGATACAGAGCTTCAGTACCTTTTAATCATTTGAGTTGTCCCATGCTTGCAATGGACTCATTTTGTTCCTCACAGTCCAGTTGTGATTAACCTACAAGAAACTGAAACCCACCGGACAGGGACGTATGTAAGAAAAACTCAGCTGAAGTCAGTGCATATGGCTAACTGACTACAATGGTTATCTGCTAGCATCCTCTTCTAAGGATCTCCATTAAAATGCTAAAACCTTTTTGTTCTTTTGAATGTCAGCCAAAATTTTCATTTTGTACCATCTTTGCAAATATTTTTAAGCTATTCATTTCTGTGTTTTAGAAAAAGAAAACACCACAGATGTGAGGACGTTAAACCCTGAGGCACAATCCCCTGTTGCCAAATTCTCTGTCATCCCGCACTTTGTGTTTGTTCCTTCTCAGGAGCCAGCTCTGTCAGTTTTCAGCACAATCTCTTTTGAATGCTCTTTCCAGTCGGCATCCTGCGACTCTGTACAGAACATAGTGCTTGTAGGATTTGGCTGTGCATGGCAATGCACTGAGAAAAGGCTACGTTAACCTCAGCAGAGCTACATGCTAGCACAGCCAAACAACTTTTCCTACCAGCGCCAGCCTGTTCAGAATGAATCTTGTCCTGAACAAGGCTGTACCAGATATATAACTTCAAATCGTGCACTTGCAGTGGTTTGCACAGGTTGTTCTCCTCTCATCAGGACCTCAAGAACCAGTCCTTACTCACTCTCAGAAGTGTATTTTCAGAACTGCCTCTTCATGAACCAAGAATTTGTGTCTTGTCCATGTGTACAATCTTGAACACATGCTTGAGAGGATGATGGGGCTGTATGCACTGAAAACAGAGACAAGTGACAACCTAAAGCTATCTGTGGTCAACACAGCTGTGAGTGAGAAACTGGTTGTTTAAAGGCAGCCAGAGACAACGTGTTCAAGGTCAGATTGGACGGGGGCTTTGAGCAGCCTGATCTGTCCGCACCTGACTTGTCCTATGAGGAGCAGCTAAGGAGTTTGGATTTGTCTAGTTTGGAGAAAAGGAGACTAGAGGCAACTTCATTGCTCTCTACAGCTTCCTGAGGAGGGGAAGTGAGGAGGGAGGTGCTGATCTCTGCTCCCTGGGATCCAGTGACAGGATGTGTGGGAATTGTTCAAAGCTGCACCAGGGGAGGTTTAGACTGGACATTAGGAAGCATTTCTTTACCAAGAGGGTAGTCAAACACTGGAACAGGCTTCCTAGAGAGGTCGTCGATGCTCCAGGCCTCTTAATGTTTAAGAGACTTTTGGACAATGCCCTTAATAACATGCTTTAACTGTTGGTCAGCCCTGAAGTGGTCAGGCAGTTGGACTAGATGATCTCCATAGGTCCCTTCCAACTGAAATATCCTATCCTATCCTATCCTATCCTATCCTATCCTATCCTATCCTATCCTATCCTATCCTATCCTATCTTATCCTATCCTATCCTATCCCATCCTGTTCCTTCCCCTGCCATGGCAGGGGGCTTGGACTAGATGATCTTTAAAGGTCCCTTCCAACCCAAAGCATGCTGTGACTCTACAATATTATGATGCCGGCTGCAGAATACCTTTGCATGATGTTGGCCTAGGGGCTGCTGTGCCTTAATCTCAGCTGCCTGAGAGGCCACCAAGGCTGGGAAAACCTTTGGCGCTGAGCAAAAGTATCTGTCACTTAGGAGGTGTCTGTGGAAAACATGAGCATTTCTTCTAGAGAGAGAGGATTATTAGCTACATGAGAGAGAGAGACATATCATAGAATCATAGAATCATAGAATCATTTAGGTTGGAAAAGACCCTTGGGATCATCGAGTCCAACCACCAACTCCACTCTACACAGTTCTCCCTTACACCATATCACTTAACACCACATTTAAACGAGTCTTAAACACATTCAGGGATGGTGATATCAGCTGTGCAGAAGGAAATGAAAAGAGGGAAATGCATTGTAAACATTGCAATGATTTTGCAATGATCATATGAGACATCAGCCTTCTTTGCACATTGCTCCTGCTCCTCCTTCTATGGCCCTGTGTAATGGTAGATCCAGTAAGGAGGACAGTGTATTACAGACCATTAAGCACAGGGAACTGGCAGCTTCTAGAGTTTTCTTGGAAAAAGCCCTGCTTCACCAAAGAAGCTTTCTGCCTATCAGCAAATGCTTTCAGGGCCAATCCTAAACACAAATCTATAGAAAAGATTAAAAGGGAGATATCTATCATCTGGAATCAGGTATCTGGCAGATATATCTATACTAGCTGGCGTAAGAATAGATTTATAAAGAAAAACAGCTGGTGCTGCTGATCTGGCACCTGCCCTTATCCCCATTATTATTTATTTTTATTTTTATTCTGGATTAGTTCTAGTCTCGTCCTGTGGTCTAAATGCCTGTTTACAGATGGAATGTACTACGTGAACTCCTGAAGATTTTCTTCCTGTTTGTTTTTTCCCAAAAGCAATCCAGTTCATGCACTCCAAATATTTCCCGGTAATGAGAACAGAAGCACAGTAAGTGGAGCCACTACCGTAGTTACTTCAGAAGTGTACTTCTGTTTGCAACAAAAAAAATTGTGTGGATAAGCTACAGACAGTGTATAGGAATATGTGTGTGTATGAAGTCTATTAAAAGTACACTGTTGAGCAAAGTCACTGAAGTTAAAAACAGAAAATGTTGCACTGAGAGGTGTGTCTTAAGCCTCATAATAATTGCAATGTCTTAGTTTGGTCTTAAGAAAGGAATTTCCCACCATTTGGAATTGCAGTGCATTAGTATTTCTGTAAAGACAGGTGTGGTCTTAAATACGTAGTAAACTGTTTTTATGTAACCTTATACGGCAGAATATACATATTATATATGTATATATATAATGTGTATATATAAATTATATATAATAAAAAATTCTTATTCTTGTGTGAATGAAAGACCTACCTCCAATTCATGTCTCACAAGAACAGTTACAAAAGAAATCATCAAGAGGTCAATTATACGAACAAGGAGCTACAGGATGGAGAAGTCAAGTTGCTGTCTCGCTTGGCTCGTTTGTGTTGAGGCTCTGAGAGCACTATCAGGCTGGACCAGCCCTGACACCCCTCTATTATAAGACACAAGTATCTTTTCTTGTTCACTTGTGTTTTCTACTAATTTTTAAGTTGTAGAAAGGGTGGTAAAACTTGTGTTCTATCATCCCAATTTGATAAGCTATAAATTCTAAACCAGTTTGTACCTTTAATACACTGTTTCTGAAATCTGAATCTGAAAGCACAGATTCTTTTTTCTGGGGCTCAAATTGTTGTTGCTGGACTCCTGTGAGGCGCTGAGGGCATTTCTGTACTCCCAGCACTTGCTCAAATGTCGTGTCGAAAGTCCATTTGTACATTTCCTCTCTCGCTTGGACATTATTAGCCATTAGCTCTTCAAATCAGGTTGTAATACTCAGGTTCCAAGGAAGGTCCCAGTCATAGGAGAAGGACACACTCCCACTGCTTTTTGCAGCAGCCTCTTAGCTAAAGGAGTTTCCCTGGGAGAGTTATAAGACCCTTGCACACTTTTTTAGAGCACATAATGAGAAAATCCAGGTCTCTCTGCAAAGTGCATGAAATGCTGCTTATTTCTTCTTTGCTTATTTCCCTAGGGGCACTTTTTGTACTTGGGGTTTTTTATATGACATTTTCTCCCTCGTTGGCAAAACACACTTTATAGTCCTCATCTCATTTCATGCACAATGAATAGACAGGCCTTCACAAAATGAGCATAGCTACCTGCTTCACACATGGCATAGATATTTGCATACGTGCAAGGCCAGGTTTAGACCTTCTTAAGTGTCTTATTTTGAAATACTGGGAAGTGCCAACATTTTTTAACCAGCTACTTTTACATTTAACATATTTCAGAAATTATGGGCAGAACAGCACATTCTGTCCTGTGCTGCCAGAAGCTGTAAAAATTGAAATTGTTGTATCTGAACCAAACAGAAGCTTGAAATAATCTGTTAGCATTACTCAACACGGCGAGAATTTTTGTGCCTGTATACAAACTTACGAAGTTTGTGGGCTGGCTGAGACTTGGAAGAACTGTGTTCTAATCCCTACAGCTCTTTGTGTTAACCATGGAAACATGGCTTTCATCCTTCTTTCTTCTTCCCATTTGGTATATCTGTTTTGTCAGAATACAGCTTTAACTGTGTAATGGCATGGGCATACTGGAGCTGGCTCAGAAACTCTAAGTGCTCTAGCACTACAGAGAAAGAAAGAAAGAAAGTTAAAAGTGACAGAGATAGCATCTACCTTTGTGAAGTGAAAACCTGGGTTTCGTCGTTTCCTTCTTTTTATCGACATGTATTAGTCACTACGCTCAAGTAAAATCATGAAGTGGAAAATGAAATTAGGGATACAATCTGCACTTGGGATTTGGTATGAGGGTAGTGTAGACAATAATTTGCAAATTGCATTTGAGCTTCATTTAAGAATGAACATATTTTAGAGAAAATCCTGAATATTGTATAGGAATATTGTGTCGCCTAGCCTGTCTTAAACGCTACAGTTCAAGTCATCATCTACCTTTAAAATAGCATGTATCTTTCAGTCCCATGAATGAAGACCTATCCCCTGTCAATATAAAACACTGCAGTGATTAATAAATCATGATGTTTGTCCAGACTTCATGTGATGAAATCATTGTGAAACTTGTGGGCTGTGTGTATTAGAGCTCTACAGTATTATTTCAAAGTGGTCAATTAACCTTTCTCTAGAATTATGGTATTAATTTGTGCATGCTATGTTTGCTGCATCCTTCATTATTACCTTTATCTTGGGTATCCTTTGAGTTCAGTGTATGATTTAACAATAAAGTCATAAGGTAACATTTTACTTAAGCTGTTTATGGGTATTGCTTCAGTTTGTTTCTAGTCATCTGTGAAAGTTCAGGGGCATCCTGATTTGGATAAAAGGTCAAGGATAACCTGATTCACTAAGCGAATAATCCAACCTTATGATTGCAAACAGCAGAAATAATCACCCAATGGGCTTTAGATTTGTTCCTTTTACATATTGAGCAATTCATTCTCCATCTTCCCCTTGAATGTAGAACGAAATGAAGGATATTTCACAGGGGAAGACTATAATATTTACTGATTTTGCTATCTTCCTTAGAAGCAGCCTTTTCAGCATATATAAGGTCACAATTATTCTGATACTAGTAACATGAAAAAAGAATGCAAGGAGGAACTGAAAATTACTTGCTTATAAGTGTGAGAGGAGAAAAATACTATAAAACCAATCTTAGTCCCTAAAAGTGCTAAGAAGCTATTAACACCGAGAATGAAGCTTCTGCCGTTTCACATTGTTTTTGCTATTTGCCAGAGTTTCTTTGGAATCTACCTAGCAAAAAAGAAATATCTCCATATACAGTGGAAATGTAATAAGCTTTTCAGTCTTTCAGAAGTTCAAAACTGACAAAATAAAATGAACCCAGTAATTTCACCCTCAAACTTGACTTTTGCTCACATCAACCTCCTTCCCAACCCCTAAGTAATTCAATACTTATCAATTTATAGTGTTGAAAAGCCCAATTGAAATTGCAGAGGAATTTAAGGACGGAAACCGAGATTGTTTCTTTGCAACTGTGAGCTATTTTGCTGCCTTATGCTGTGCCCAGCTCATTGTTTCCTACAGTCTTTTGTATTCTAGAGTGCTAGAGTTTGTCCTTCCCTAAACATTTCAAAAGGGGGAAAAGGGACTATGGAATGCTTTTAATGACCTCATGCTAACAGAACTATTGATATTTATTAGTCACCAAACAATCAGTGGTGCTCTTCTCCTTCACTTTTTTATTTTATATGAACGTGCTGCTTCTGTTCTACTGTGAAGATTTTTGTATGATTTCCACACAAATAAAAGCAGAGTTGATATTTTTCCTAACAGGTAAGCTGTGCTTAGTGTGAATTTTGTTGATAGCACAGTAGGATCAAGGTTTAGATAAAATTGAATCACAAAGGATGAAAAGCTCAATGGAAGTTAGAGATCAAACAAGCAAAGGAAAGCTGATATTTTTTTGTGCTGAGCTACTTCAAATTCTCAGAACTAAAGAAAAGAAGTATATGGCTGAGGAAAGAAAAAATGGTTCTGGATAAAGCTTCCACAGAAAACTTTGATGTTCTAAAAATAGAAAAAAAAAATCTCCAAACTCTTTGCAGATTAAATTCTCCTATAAACATGTATGTTAAAGGCTGCACTCTGACATCCCTCCTCGCTTTTTCCTCATCCCTAATAGATACCACTCATCATGAGTAAGCGTGGTAGAATTAGTTCTTTTAGTGGTATCAATTCTTCAAAGGAAAGGTGTTCCAAAAATCATTCTAGTATTACATAGGGCTGTTTTTCCAGCCTTAACGGTTTATGAAAAAATAGTAAATAAATAAACTCAGGTTTACTACGACATAGTTCAAACATTCAAATAATGCTTCTAACACTGCAAAGCTGACAAAGGGTCTCAAGCTTTCAGATGGAGATATTGGAGCATGCTTACAACCGTTGCTTTTCTGGAAAAAAGTCAGAAAAGTCAGTCAGGGAGGATTTCAGGACTATAAGCATCAGGGCAGGTAGAAGAAGAGCTGGATGGGTTCTCTGCAGGAATACTGCATGTCCTGCACAGGGACGACCAAAGACGTGTATTGAGCAAGGCTTAGGTTGCCCTTCAGAGCCAGAGATCAAAAGCAACCTCACCTGGCCACCCTCTATTAAAGAAAAGAAGAGCCTAATACTGAGAACTTAACCAGTCTCAGTGATGGTAAGCACCTGCCCTTCATTATCTGTGACACTGTATGTCTTTTTCCATTTGATACCTCAGGCAAGCATAATTAAATGCAGCCTGAAAGGATGCCAGTAATTGATTTGAGGTGCTGGCGGGTAAGCTGCCTATTTTTAGTCTTTTTTTTTTTGGGTGCGTACAACAAATCAATGCTACTTTTGCTGTCTTTAAAGCCACTAACAAAAATATGGAAGCTATATATAGAGAGCCTGCTGATTTAGACAATGTCTTGCTACTACTTTAGTCCCAAATTAGAAATGCTGAGATCTGGCGGCTCTCCAGCTCTGTACATTCTTGAGCAATGCCTGCAGTGCAATGCTGCAGGGTGTAGCTCCTTCCCTGCAGAGCACTCCACCTTTGGGGCCTTTGAGCTCCTGGAAAGGAGCTTGGGAGCAACACACTATGCAGAAGGTGAGGCCAAATGCTCCAGAGAGAGCTGTGTCGTGTGGAGCGAAGTGGAAAAAATGCTTTACTGGGAGATTCAGGCTGGGAGTAGGCTAACAGACACCTGAAGGACAAGAGGACAGACAAGGTTATTCAGAAACCAGCCCTGCCATAGTACAGAGGGTACATGAGGCTGAGGCACACTAGCTACTCTGTGTTAAGCCTTTCCTCCTCAGTTACTCCCAAGACCTGTGTAAGGTGGATTCAAGGGCCTTATATGTTTTTCGATCACAGCATCCTTTAGCAACCAGCACCCACTGCACAGAGTTACCCAGGTGCGGCAAAAGAATAAAAGGTAAAAATTTAATAAGGAAGAACAAAAGAAGTTTGTACATCAGAGCAGGGGTTATCTGGCAGTGAAAGGGGGCATATCTCATCATGGAAAATTACAGCAAGAAGACGTAAGTGTTTAAAAAATAGTTAAAGGTCAAAGTTGAGGTGTCACAACCAACCTCAGTTCTTTCCCGAAGTGCTTGAGGGTATCGTACCTTCACTCTGTTAGCAGTTAGGAAGAATCTTTCTTTATTAGCAAACTATACCAGCATGTCCTGTTGTGAAGACTTGTTCCTTTTTCTTTGGTGTGATTACTGACCTTTGTCAGGCTTAGGTCTAAAAGTGCAATCACTTGGGCTTAATGCACTACTGTAAAGTAGTCTTTGATTACAAGGATCGTGTCCTGTTTCTCAAATAAAAGATCAGTTACTATGCAAGAGAATGACCATATTATTGTTAATCAGGACTGAAGAAGTCTACTGTTAAATGTAGTTAACTGAAATATTCATGGGGAAATTTTGCTTAATCAGAAGAGAAGAAAGAAATGTTTTGGTAGTATCTTACTTTGTTTTCTTCTTCTCAATTGCCAGGAGTGGTTTCTCTAACAGAGTACATTTTAACCAAAGGCTCAGCCTCCTTCAGTAGCTGTCCAAATATAGGAACAGAACAAATAATCTCATTGTTATGGTCTACTCTGACTACGGGTGATGTGGGATGCTGACTAGGAATTCTGCATTTGAGTCTTAGCTGAGTGTAACAAGTACAAAGTGGTGTCAGCTTGTGAGTGGCAGTGAATAGTGGTCTGTGTTCTGGTTTATTTCTTTACTTAACAAAACATGAACATTTAAGATCTTCTTTATATTTCTGTAAGAGATGTTAGGTTCAAGCTGTTAAAACAAAGAAAAAAAAATTTTCCAGACCTTAAAATGTCTGTGTTGATTGACCACATCTGGCTATGCTGTTCAGGCAGAAATATCTCTGAAAAAACTCCTATTTGCCTCTTAGTCATATTTGAGAACGTGTCTGAATACGTAAAATGCTCTTCAGTGCTGTTTTTTAATGCCTGGTATCTCACGACATCTATTCTTTACATTATCTTTACATTACTGTCTTTGGATAAATATACATAATGACCCACTTAGACATCTCAGGCAAAATGATTCTTGTTGAGATTCTGTGATTCAGTCACCTTTTTCTGGACCAGTAAAGCTAATGATGGGTTGTGTTCTGTAGGCTGCTTCTGGTTTTATATTTTTGGTCAGGCTACCAGAAGACGTACTTGGACACTGTTATTTTTACAAGCTTACTGTTATCTTTACCCCCCATGTATTCATAGCTTTACCCTTTACCCTCTGTACAGCATTTTATGGTCACATCTCACAGCCCAGTGAAATGCAGCTATGTATTTTCTTTATAACATGATAATAAGTTGGCCAACTCCAGTTCCAGTAAAGGCCCAGTACAACTGTCATTCTTGGTGGGAGAAGGTGTGTATGAGTCTGTGATCCAATAGCATTTCCAGTGTTTTAGTCTCCTGTCTGTCACCAGATTGCACTGAGAGACTTGGGTTCTGCTTTCGGAAAACTGGTGATATTCACTACAAAAAAGAAGAGCAGCCTTTGGACGAGAACTCAGTCCCCCTTTTACCCACGAACCTGGCAAGTCACATTCATTCCTTCAGGCCTAAAGAGACTTCAGGCTTCTACCACAAGATGGAACAGTTTTGACTGGATGGGTGGAAAACAATTCATCTTGTTGCAGCCTTCATCTCAGTGGTCAGGACACTGACAAAGGAGATTAAAGAGTCCTGTCAAACCAGGGAGAAGACTACCCCAGGGCTTACCACATCCTGCATGAGTGTACTAACCACTTGATCATTATGGAAAACAGAAAGCTGCAACTTGGACAGAGCACGGGTATGTAAGTCCAGAAGAACATTTCAGACTGTGAGTCTTAACTGTAAGTACTTGTTTCCTGCAACTTGGAGATCGATATCCAAATATTGCAAAAATGTAGGACTTTGGTGTCCACTTCACCTTTTATCTAGCTTAAGAAGTTTTCTAATCAGTGTTAGGACAATTCTGGATCCAGCTCTGAAGTATCTATTTTTTCCCATGCATGTGTTCAGCTAATGGAGTGGATTCAGATCTATGCCTTGTCTAGAACAAAATTAATTAGATCATGAGATGCTTAAGAGCCCTTCTGGTAGCCTCAAGTAATTTACCAAGATCACAAATGGACTTTATGGCAGAGAACACCACACTTTAACATTACAAGCTCAACCTCCTCTCAGGTACAGATGGCTTTGTGTTATGTTGTGCTGAAGCTAGGCTCCCACTAGCCTGCACTTGCCAAGGAAAACCTGGTGACAAAGGAGGAGGCCCATTTAAGATGGACATGAAAGATGGAGGGAGGAAAGAGGACTTTATAAGTGTTATACTGGTCCTTGCTGTGCCCTGGCGGATATGCAACACCAACAGGTTGCACGCTAATTGTGAAATCTCTGAAAACTCATCTTTCTGTTGCTGATTTACCATCAACTAGGAGGAACAAGGTCTAACCTTGCAAAATACCTGAAACATCTCATTCAGCCACAGGAAAAAAGTTAATGTGGGAGAAATGGAGATATCAAGCTATCTGATACAACCATACAAACAAATATTTCTTCAGAAGGACAGTACGTGCTGACAGATACAGATGGGAGATTTAGGTTTATCTTTTTATGGAAATTATATGGAAAAATGACTGATTTTTGACTATCCACTGTACTGACAAAGGCATGTAGTGTAAAATGTTCTCTTAGTTTAACTTTTGCGTTGCAACAACACAGCATTCTTCCTTTTGAGCATTTCTGTTATCTGATAACACTGGAGCAGTTTCTTACTGTCTCATTTACAGGTTTTATTGGTTGAGAGTTCTACATATCCTCTAGCTCCATTAGTTGAAAAATACAGCTGATAATAGTAAAATAAATATTAACTTCTGTACTTGGCAGAAATCCTTTTCTGAAGTTCCCTGGTATGAAATAAGAACTCTTGCGGGAACCATGTTAATTTTTGGCAGGATTGTAGGATTTGATGGAATCAGTAGCACAACTGGGTTTACTTTGTACTCTCATGTGAGAATGGAGTATAAATTTGAGGGTCTCAAAATGCTTTGTAAACATCAGCCCATCAACTTTAACGATAGTAATATAAGATGTAAACTCCGATGCCTCTCAGATTTCCCTTGTTGCCTCTTGGGAGCTGCTGAGAGAATGAAACTAGCTAATAGAAATTCTCCCTCTACCATGTGTTTGCATAGCCTGTGCTTTTAGTCCAAACTGGAATATCTGATGGAATGAGAGGAGGACTGCAGAATGACTGGGGAGGAGGGATGAGGGAGTTAGAACACAGATGAAAAACACAGAAACTTGAGTTTTCAAGCTCTGTCTTATATTACGAGCCTGAATCTTCCAAACAGGAAACAGTGGGGGCTTCAGACAAATGAATCCTTTACAACAACAGAAGAAACCTTTATTAGAAACACATATTATGACAATGCGCAACAATCACATGCCATAGGTTGGTCCAGCAACCAATCTGTTGGGGAGATTTGAGGACATCTGTCAGTGTGGCTGGGACCCTTTTGTCTATGCTGCTTGGAGTTCATCCTTTTTGCTTTTCTCTGTTATTGATAAAATCTGCTTACGAATTTGAGCAGCATTCGTGTACTCTGTACAGAACTGAATACACTTAAATGTCTTTTTGGCTGAGATTGTGTTTCCTCCCTCTCAATCTTGTCTTTCAGACAGGCAAGTCTTTATTATCAGATACACCTGTCAGTATTCCTGACAGTCTCTGGCTGTTACAATGGCAATCATTCCCTTACTTATGATGATTATATAGTGTTTACATACCCTTGTTCAGAATCCATTGATGGGAATAACCAAAATATAAAGGTAAGTATATAAAAGGAGACTGAATAGAAGTAAAAAATGGAGGAGAAGCTAGCAAGTTTCTTAAGATATAACCGTCAATCTTAAATGTATAAGATATATTCCTCTTAGAAGGGGAAATAACCTGATCTTTTCACACACCGGAGTGCTGTCAAAATCTGGAGTTACAATGGTGTTTTGGGAAGGCTTGTAAAAAGTGCACTTTTTCATATGCAAGAGTGCATCTCTCAAAATGCAAAGGATGAATTCTCAAGAGTTTGTGGCTTTGCTGAAGAAATTTATATGTTCTCGTCTCCTTGGAAGCAGAACAGTGGAACATGTAGGACCACTTTTTACCACAGGCATGGAGAAGTTAAGGCATACGCATAATTTGCCCCAGATCACTGCAGTAAGTAGTCAGACTAAGGAACAAGATCCAGGTCTCTTCCCTTTTGTCTTGCTAGACCTTTTTTCTACCATGATGAAGCAGTCTGGTGGTTCTACTCTGTCTCTCTCTTTGACCTGCATTGCTTGCTAGACACTAGCGCATCTAGAAAGATGAAAACATAATTTTCTTTACTGCTATGTCATTCCAGTCCAAGTCTAAATTGGGTAGGGATAAACAACATGGGTGGTGTTTTTTTCACTTTTATCTACTATCATTCACTATAATATAGTTTTTTATGGGCCTTATGCATTTTGTAACTACTTCAATGGAAAATGAAACAGAGATTTGCCAGCAAGATTAAAGAAAAATAATTCTTGCTGATCTCACCTATGAATAGCAATTAAACTAACCAATCATAAACACAAGAATCATTGGTGTTATGCCAGCACCACAAGTGAGAAGGAGACTCTGTGCTGTGAACAAAAGCAATTCCAGCAGACGCTGTTGGCCATAAAAGTGGCCACTGACTCTGTAGGATGGGCACAACTGGTCAGTCTTCATAGCATTGTTTTTCCCCCTCTATAGTAAATAAGTGTTTAACAGACCTCCAATCATAGAAATATATTGTAGGGTGGAGCATGCAAAAAGTCATCTAGCTAGGTATTCTCCAGTGGAGCGTTCCCCATCTTAAACTGATGAGGTTTATGACTATTGAATCCCATCTTAACTTGATCACGAACCAAGAAACAATAGTTTCTCTCTTCTGTGGTCGAAAGATTTTGCAGAGTTTTGAAGAACTTTGTATTAGTTAGAAAAAATAGCTTATGAGTTTGTGAGACAGGAATAAATACATCTTTCTTTGCTTTTAAGAAGGTATGATTTTTTTAAGCATTCTTCTTAGTCAAGATAGGACATCAATCTTTGTTTAGCTGATGCGTGGAGAAAAAAAAATGAAATAGAGTTTTGCTAATTTAGCAGTTCAAAAGCTGTAAAAGCTGTCTTACTAAGAAATCAGGTCAAAGTTACAATCTACTCTTTCAACTTAATGCTCTGTGTCTTTTAATTGATGGACTGTCCAGTTATGAAGTGCAATACAGCGTTGATATTGAGACTGGTGATATTACTCAACTTTCAGGCTTAAAATAAAAACTGCTACCAAGAAAGACATTGTATAAAAAAAAACCCAACAAATGGAAGGTTTATAGTCTTCTTGTACAGATTAGACAAGGGTGTATAAATAAAGTTCCCAAGACAAAATTTCATTTCATCTTTCTTACCCAAGCATTGGCTTTTGAAAGAAGAAACTTATTCTCTGTAAGAAGCCATGTGGAAAATCCCACATACTTTCATAGCTTTCAAAACTAGAGCTTCTGCTAATATGCTGACTTTGAAATAAACACTCAGCCAGAGCAAAACTTGGAAGTGTGGTAAAGGGATGCCATAAAACAGCCTATACAGCTTGACCTCTGCGGAGGTCTGGATTACCCAATGTCAGTGAAGCCAAGCGCATGAGTGGCTTGTCGTCATTCAGCATTTCTGCCACAGCCTTGTGGATGGAATACTGTTCAAGGGTGTGTTTTCACTGCTCCTTACTTAGGAGGGATAAACCACAGGTATCCACAGAGTGTTTACTTAATCCTCAGCTTCAGTATGAGGGAAATGGGCTGGTGCACTTGCTCTTTCTTTGGTCAATATTAGCTGTGAAAAGTGGTGAAGGAAGACAGCCTTCTTCATTTGCTATACAGCTGTAATTTGGCCAGTCAAAGGAACAAAGAATACAACAGTCTGTCTTATAATTAGGATCTTCTGTGATTAGGAAGAAGAGACTGGAGAGAACAGCAGGAGTCATATTTATAGCTGAAAGAAGAGAGGAAGGAGCTGCTTCTACTCATCTTCCATTCACGATCAATTAAGCATATTTTGATCCCTTGAAAGGTCTTTTGTGAAGCTGCCCTGCATTTCTGTGACTTCAGATAAAATGTCTGTCAAATGTTATTGTTAAAATAGCTGAAGAGAAAGTAACGAGCAGCACAGCCAGCTGCTCCTTGGGAATCACTCCTGTGGTGGTTATTTTAGGATCATCTCACTTACAGACTATGTCTGCACTGCTGAGCTGGGTATATTACAGTACCTCTCCGGTACAATAAGACTGGCCATTCTGTTGGGATAAAAGCTCAGTTGGGTACAGTAATACAGCTGGAGTAAAAACCAATTCACTAACTGGAGGCATAAAATTGAGTCCTAGAAAGGAGTATGGATAAAGAGTGTTAGCAGAAAACAAACAGGGTTTTCACTCAGTACCTAACTGAATCATTTAACTTCAACTGCAAGTGGTGTAGAAAACAGTACAAAAGCATTAAAAAAAGAGTCTGAAGAATTAATGGAATTTGCAAGGGCCAGTCTAAAATCACCGGCTTGCTGTGCATTTCTATAACCAGAACTGCTGTGAATCTCACCTTTTCTCGTGCTCTCAGCTTCCTAATTAAATATGCCTGAGGTAAACGGTGTGGAGAAGCGGGGAAGAAGAAATGAGGAATGTGATCAAGAGTATCATGCTTTCAGAATTGTTTGCAATCCCTCTCACGTGGTTTGTGCTGTGATACAGCAGTTCCCATATACTAGTATACAGACGCAAAACCCCAGCTAAAACAGGCACAGTCCAGCACTCATGCTCAAGCGCCTGCTGTCTGTGGTTTCCCATGTACACACTCTTCTAAATGGAGACCTGTTACTTAGATCAAGCAGAAATTAGTATCAGAGGCACAGCCACTCTAACCTGGGTTTAAAATAGCTTGAGGATTAAGCTTACTGAGTCTGCCGGTGGGATGAATAAAGGGCTCAGGTGTCCTAGAGGTCTTCTCCATTTGCCCAATGTTTGGAACCTTTGAGGACTTCCCATCTCCTAAATCTTTGTGTGTTTACCAGCAAAGTTCTGGCTGTGGCTGGAGAAGACTCCAAATCATAAAAGTTTCCTTCCTTCCTCTCATGGCAGGGAAACTGGGCACATGAGCATGAAAGAAATCATGGCACATTTCTTACCTGGATTACCTGCAAGTTGGATGCTTTGGGTAAGTGTGTGGGATGAAGCAGCCTCTCAGTTTTTACGTAGTCTCAACCTCATGTTGCTCCTCTGCTTTGCCCTTGCACAGGCTATGAGTTGTTCCTTTCAATCAGTCACTGTGGATCATCTTTTCCAACAACAGACTGAAACTTCTCCCAGTGTGCTCTGACTCAGAAACATTTGTTTTCTTCCAAGCCCGTTCCCTCCTATGGGACGTTGTTCCCATTTCTATACTGTAAAGACCTAGATTTTCCTAGTTATTTTGATGACTAACCACAGTTCCTATTGTTTAGATTGTTTCCCTGAAGGTCAAAGAGGGCAAAGAGAAAATCTTTCATTAGCAGCTAAATTGCCTATTATAGAAGCAATTAAACAAGAGGGAGTTCCAAAGAAGATACCTAGTTAAGGGAAAAAATCTTGTTATAGTTCATGTTCAAAATTATGTTATAATGATGTGAAATGAAATAATTTAATAGAGTAATATGAAGCTGCCCGTATGAAGTCAATCTTGGTGCTGAAAAGGGGAAATCTAGGTAGACTTCTAATGACAGCAAGGATTGTCACCCACTTACTGCAATCTCTTGGTAATGTTCTTCCTTTACAGAGCTATTGGCAAGTGTGATAATTTTCTTTCTATTTAAAATTTCAAGGAAATATTATATTTCAGGTAACCCTGGATTAAAATTAAAAAACCCCTTACCTTTATCCTGCATAAAGTCACATTTATATTGCCCCAAAATAAGTAAGGTTAGCTAACACTTTCGTATTTTTGATGAGATTTTCCAAAATTATAAGTTTTTCAGACAGTAATTTTCTTGTTAAATGCCTGCTGTGTACAGGTAAGCCTCTAAATTCCACTAAAAATTATTTTCAGAATAATCTGGTTAATATTAAAAATCGCAGTTCCCAACCAGGATGTACCTTCCCTTTCCTGCCAACAAAATTTGTTGTTGTTGTTGTTATTATTTCTTTAAATTCTGTTGTTATTATTACATCTTTAAGATCATAGGCAATGTAAACTTAGAAATAGTGTGCAGCAAGACAGGGAGACAAATATCAGCCAGGTTTTGGTAGTGTTTAATTTCATACCCACTTTTACTAGCATCTGCTGCACCTCTTCCTCATTCTGTTAAAGACAGGACCTTGCTGAAGGGTGAAAATACAGTAGGTTCATCTTGCAAATTGAAGCCTTATTAATCATGTACATAAATAATTAACAAAATTGTGTTCCTGCCAGCAAAATTCCATCTAATGAACTTCTGGGGAGGAATCAAGCAATCAGATTTAACAGATTTTTTTTTTTTTTTTTTTTTTTCATTTTGCACTGTGTTGGACTCCTGGGGAGGTCTTCCCATAAAAGGGCTGTTGCTTTCCCTGTTTATTGCTTTCTAACTTAGATGTTCAGCATAAGCTGCCAATGTCCCTGCAGGCCATGTCATTCCAGCCAGTTTCTTTGGTTTTTCCCATATCTTATCCAGTTAGCAGTTGTTACCAGTAAAAGTGGGGCCAAGCAACTCCTTTTGCAAAGGTAATGTATGTGTGGTTGGTGCTTTTCTTTCCTATCTTTATTCCCTGGTGTTTCTTCCTCAGTCACCTGCAGATCTCTTTCTTACCTCCCAGACAAGCTGACTTCAGTGAGAACGTCCTTTGGTTCTTCATGAAGTCTTGACAAAAACAGCCTACATGTAACCAACCTCTAGACTGTTTTAGGACAAAGAAGCTCCAGGAGATACACAGAAGTAAAAAGAATCTTCAGATACTTGATGTCATAAAATATTAATATGGCAAATAATTGAAAAGCCAGGGGGTTCCTGTGCCCACCCATACAGAATGACAGGTGCAAAAATGGCAGCAAGAAAAGGTTATTCACTGCAGTTCTTAAATTTTCAGACGGCCTTTGCTTCAAGACTTTGATATGATAATTCAGGTCTGTTGTACCATGAAGGAGCGAGGATTCTTCAAGAGGATTAATATTCATATTTAGGACTCTTCTGATATCCAAGTACCATGCGATGGCACATGTCAGTTGGAGAGCTGAAGGAATATTTTATTATTCATAAAGATTGACTTTTTAAATAAATTTGTTGTCTCTTGCGGGAGGACGAATGGAAAATATTTCTGTTAAACACTATAATTTTTAACTAGCTTTGCAGGTATCTTTTCATTACAGAATGAAACAATCAAAACAGGCATGTTAACAATCAGCTGTCACGTGGAGTCGAGTCACATGAAGATCAAAGGCAGTCAGGTTTAATCTAAAATACATGGGAATTTTGTTTTAAACGAACAATTACCTACTGGAGAAATATCCAAATTTCTTATAAATGACGAACAAACAAACAAAGTAAGTACCCCACATGCCCCACATATATAGAAAGTTGCTGTTGACCTCATGGAGAAAGGTGTATTTCAAGAAACTTTCAAGTATGGTTTATTTTGGGGGTCGGCTGAAAAGCAATTTCATACAATGTTGTGTGAAAATATCAATTTCAAAATTTACGGTTTACAAAGTGATAAATAGCTTTTTGAATGCACATTTGTTTAAGAAAGTATTTATACTAGGAAAGTTTACTGTCTTAAACTGTTAAGGAAACTAACATTTTAGAAAGATCAGGAAAAAAAAGATAATTTATTTTTTTTCCATTATTAATGAAGATAAAATAAATAACCCTTCATGACGTTCTGGTGGGGCAGAAACTATGCAGGGAACCAGAGAACAACTGACATTTCATCAACAGTCATTTTGCCCAGCAAAAATAGGATATATTATCTTACAATACAGGCCCTAGGGTCTCAATTTGCTTGATGCTTATAAGAAATTGCCTGTGGTAAGGATTAAATTAAACACAAAGCCTTGAGTTTAGGCATGTAGTTAGAGCACTTTTCACATTGGTAATAATGATTGATAAAGTATTGACTAAAGCATCTAGCAGAGCCATTAAATAATTTATATTTTGTTGCATACCCTTGCCAAGAAAAGCATCATTGGTGTTTACTCACAGGCTTATGCAAAATCCTTACAGAAAGGTGAAAATCACTAATTAAGACTGTAGACACGTCTAGCAGCTGACAGCAGGCGGTTTCCTCCACCTTCAGCCCGTGTGTACGACCTTGCCATTCTGGTGTAGGACATGCAGGGGGTAACCTGGGGAGGAATGGCTCCCACAGTGAGTCTCAGATGGCGCTGGGGGATGGACTGGGAGGAGGCTGTGGCCATAGGTGGGCAGTATGGGGTGGGGAAATAGAGGGATGGGGTGCATTTGGGAACAGATTTGCTGTGGTGGCAGTGGTGGTGAGCAGCTGAAGGACGGTATGCCTTTTCAGGGCTTTCCAAAGTTATGGTCCCGTCCATGCTCCACACGGGTACTTCTCTCTTCCCCTCCTCATCCCAGCCCTGTTCCCTGCCCCCTGTCCCTCTTCCCCAGCCTGGGAAGGGGATGTGTGTCCTCTCTCTTGGTTTTGTCTGCCTAGCAAAATGGGGCACCGGCATCACTGCTGTTTGAAGATGGGCCGCTGTTTCACATATCCAGAGTTTAATGTTGCTTATTGCAGGAAAAGTGATTAGAACAGATACTGGTAGGCCTCTAGCTATGGCAGTAACATAATGTGGGCTGGAAAACACCCAATTAAAACTGGTCATAGAGCTGAGCCGCCGTGTCCTCTCTGTGCCCTTGGCTGGGCTGCTGCTGCCATCCAAGCTTGTTAAATGAAAGCTAGTGGGGTATTTCTTCACCATGCTGCAGCCAGTGAAGTGACACGAACAGGATTTAAAGGAATCCTTTGGAACGTGACTCTTTTGCCTGTTATATTGAGTTCCTGACCAGTCTGAGTCTAGCGTTCTCTTTGCACACACCGTGCATACCACGTTCATGCCTTTGTCACCTGCAAAACAGCAGCTGGGGATCTGAAAGCGATGGCTCATCTGAGAAAGCCCCTAGGAAATTAAATGGAACAGAAATTTTTTATAGACTGGTCCTGTAAAGGCCAGTGGCCAGAAACTGAATTTGTACCAAATTAACGTACTGTGTCAGGTCAGTTTGGAGAGCAGTATGCTGGCTTGCAGCTAAGAACTCAAATAATTTTTCAGATTGCTGTATAGATTTATAAAGCCAAGCACTATATGGAACCTGAATGCACAGCTGAATTCATATCCTCCAGAAATACAGGTAAAATGCAGAAAAATATTTTATGTTTGGATAAAATACCACACGTGAGGGGGCATTCTAATTTATTTAACTCTCTTTTATAAAAAAAGAGCAAATATTTTATTTTTTTTTTAGCAAGGTAATTGTCAAGTGTTTTTTTATAGATACCTTATGCCTTGTGCTTAGGCTTCCTTTTGTTACATATCTCTTAACTTATTTAATATCCTAAAGTACGCATTAGGCCTTGCAAAGACTACAGGTTTAGTCACTAGACTTTGCATTAAAGTACAACAGAAAGGGACTTCAGCTAAAGGTGATTCAGTGAGGCTATGCTTTTATTTAAGAAAAGAACTAAGAATATAGGTTTCCCCCAAAGAATTTAAAATGTTACATGCCAAAGAAACTTAGAAACCCACTATAAGACTATAAAAATACAACAATTTTATTGGCCTGTTCCTCTGAGAAGATCACTTTTTTTTATTTTGCCATTTTAACTTTATTAAAATTGCATTTTGTTTTTATTTATCATAAAAATAAGAAAAGTTTGAATTGCTTTCTTTTCATGCAATGAGTTCTATTTAGTTTTTATATTTTCATTTTTGTCACCCCTCCAGGTGGCCTGTGGTTCTTATTCTAATACAGAAATAAAACAGTTTAACTGATGTTTTCATTTTAGTTTTCTAGTTTGGAGAAAGTGTCTCACTATTTTGATTAAATGTTGTCATGCTGAAACAGCATGTCATAAAATACTGCTGTGATGACTCACAGGCCAATTTAACTTGCTCTGTAGTCACCTCATACATTTTCCTGCTTGCTAAAATTCTGTTCCTGAATGTGCCCAAGACTCGTTTTATCAAGACTCACTGAAGCAACCCCCAAGCCTAAAGCACGTTGCCTCCACCTCCTAGTTTTTTCATTGCATATGTCCTCCGCAGGCACAGTCTGTTCGCACTTTCAGCATCATGTCACCTGCCTTCATCCTGGACAGCAGACTAGGAAGAACACCAGTGTTTATACACTCAGTGCTCTGCCATGAAGGCCCATCTCTTTAATATTTTGGGGAAACTAAAATGTTTTGGTGGTCTTTTTCTGCCCATAAAAAAAAGTTGTTTTCCTTTGTGGAGCAAAAGGATGAATAATGAGTCTGATTCCTGTGGAGGTTTTTGGGTGTGACTGCAATGGCAATAAGGCCAGATTTGCTATGGAATTCATTTCCTGGCAGTTCCCATCATTCCCAGAACTACTAATGGCTGGATCAGCCAATATTAATGTTCCCAACTCCTGCTTAGACAACATGAGCTTGCTCTTGGTCTTGAACTGAAGTTTGGTGCCACACCACAGTGTCTAACTTCACACTCAGCAGGCAGACGGTAGACCTTTCCTCTGCCAGCAGTAGGTCCTTTGGTGGAGCCTGGGACAATGCATTGGTCAGTACAGTTGGATTTCCTCTTAATTCAGTGAGTGCTGTCAACATCTGAAGTAATCAGTGTCCTTTGTTACTGGTGAAGACACAGGTGTCAGTTGTCAAAATGCATGCGATAAATACATCAATAGCGATTTTTGGTTAGTGGAGCAGGTAGTGCTGTGGAGTGGAATGGAATCTGGTGTACCTAGGGGGTTACACCCAAGAAGTAACATTTTAAGAGTCCTGTATAAAATTCTAAGTTACGGTTTCTCAAACATTTAAAAAGGCAAGGTAGGGATTTCCTTTCCTGCCCCTTTCCCAGGTTGTCCTTGTATGTCCAAATTTCACTTAACATAGTACTTAAGGAGCTTAAAGGGCTATGTTGAGTTCCATATGGTAAGAATATGAGCCAAAGTACAAAGAATATTCAAAAATATTTTAAACAAGTGGGGGAAGGGTGTGGAATAAAAAAAAAGATCATTACTTATTCCATAAGGTTATAGTATTAAAGCAATCTGACTCTTTTAAGCAGGTTAGAGGAATGTGTGACATAAGTGACAGACACCAGATGGCTCCACCTCATTAGAAATCAGACTTTCTCAGAGTTTGAGCAGGAGGAGGTAAGGTGGACCTGGGGGGAGGGACTGTGATCTATCCCTACCTTGGAAGTCCGGTGGAAAGGATTTGTAAAATTGATTTAGTAAGTTTGCACTTTGTTTGATATACTTCAAATTATAGCTGGGGGGGGTTATAAAAAATGAAGCACTGAAATTAAGTGAAGAATGTAATTTGATGGCCGAACAGGATAAGAAGCTCAATAAGGGAGCACTCTGAAACTACAGGAGATATGCAAATTCCTGGTTTAAGAGCCAGATTGGACCTACTTGACCTATTAATCCTCCTCGACAGATAAAGGTTCTCCCAAATTTAATACTTCATTATTATTATTTTTAATTTAGCTTTTATGGATTTGAAAACATCTTCTGCATGTGAAGTACTCCTGTGCAATTCTATTGACTCCCAAGGAAAACTGTACAGAATATGAACAACAATAAAAGGTAAATTATTATTTTGATGTTGCAGCAAAAGATCACCTTTTTTTTAATGTTTTGATGTTAGGGACTAAAGAAAACACTTGGCTATGTACAGTATATCTATTCTGTTGGTTTCTTCTCGTAGTGTAAATGAAGGAGAGGAGGGCAGCCATTGCAGTCCATTTTGTTACCATTGTGGTATATTCAGTGGTTTCTTAACACACAGATACTGAAAATCCAGGGAAATACTTCAAGACTTAATAAAAGGGCTTTTGACTATGCACGAAAGGAATGAACAGTCCCAAGGAAAGTCTGTATCTACAAATACAAGGATGCTCCTTGCCTGAATGACTGGTGGAGTGATGGAAGACATGTATAGAAGAACAGATTAAGTACAAATTGAGTGTATATATTCCACAAATGGTAAACTTCTATATGATGAGGTCATAACTTTTGATTTTTAAGTACTAAACACCTGCATAGGAATTACACTGTATGTCTTACTAAAAATTTCCTGGGGCACAACTCACCCAAAGCTAAATAATTAATTCGTTCTTCAGAGAGGCATGTGGGAGAGAAAATGTCCCCATCTCAGAGCAGAGAGAAAGATCCAAGCTAAAGGAAAAAGAGACTAGAGAAATCAACTGGACCATTAAATTGAGTCATTTTATATTCATTTAATTGAATCATCTGGCAGTCCTCCTAAAATGCCCTTGCTCACCATCACCCAGGGAGCTTAATTGCAAACCTGTGCTCCCTGTCTTGAGGACAGAGGCTGGAATCTGGCTTGAGCACAGGGATCTGGAATTAAGTGCCTGGACCCCACAGCTGAACTGTGTAAGTTTGTTATGCCAGAAGTCCTTTGTACTCGGAGGGTAAATGCAAAATTCAAAATGATCGTTGCATAAAAATGACTGCCTATGAGATTTTTCACGTATACGTATATGAACGAGATGCTGTGATTTTTCCCCCTCAATTAGGACAAGCAATAAAACTAGAATGAAAGGCTGTTGCGTTCAAAGACATTCCACTGGAAATTGTGTGTACCTGAGTTGACTTTAGCAGGTGTAACACAGTTGCATGTACTAATTAATCAGAAATGTTGGCTGTTTTAATAATGTCTGTCGGTTTTCCGTGAGTTGCCAGGCTTGTGCATGGGTTCACTTCTGCTCCCAGCTTGGCCCGACGTGGATGGCCCCACTCCTGCTGCCCACTCCTGCAGCTTCTTTGTTATTCCCAGCAGTTGGGTTCCTCTTGCCCCTGCAACATTTTGCGAGCAAGTTGGATTCATCATTGATCATATCGTGCCAAGAGGCTTGATAACTTAATGCCTACAGCAGCCTTTCTATTGCTAGGGCAAGTACTCGAGGCACAAATAAAAGGATTATTTTAAAAATCTGAGACTGGGGTATTTTTATTAACTGGTAGAAGAATAATCTACTGTTTTTAAACCATACAGATTTGTATCAGGATTATATAATGTCCACTCTTTTTTTTTTCTAAGTACTGTCATACCGTTAAAGTCAGGAAATTAATCATATTTGCTTTTAAAAATAACACAGCCGTGTAAATATAAAGTTACCCTGCAGACTACTCGGAAATAGCAGAGCTTTCATTTAATTCCTTTTTAGAAATACTTTTGAATATGCTCTCACATGTAAGGTTTAAAAAGCAGACACAGTAGATTTGTATTCTTCTTATATTCTATAATACTGGTGTCAGAAGCTGAAATAATAAATAAATTATGATAATTTTGGCAGACACATTACAAGAGAAGGTTTCCCAAGCAACCTGTCTGCATATGAAACCGTCTCTGAGTTTAAGGGAATTCGAGCCTGACTCTTGACAGGAGAAGTGATCACGGTGTCTTTCAACAGGTCAGACTCAAATCCGTTATTCTCTGTCTTTGTTGGCTTTTAAAGCTGTCTCTTTTCTCTGAGGCCTGAAGAAGGGCACGTGTTTCTTTATATGTTTAATCCCCCTACAACTCCTTCAGTCATCTAGTAAGAGTTATTTCTGCCCTGCAAGTGTACACTTCCCTCTGCCTCTAGACTGTCGTGGTCAGAACAGCCCTGTCTCCAACCTCTCTGCTGCTAATCCCCAAGCTGCAACAGATGCACCCGTTCCCTGTTTAAGTAGGACTGCAACAGTCTTCAGAAATCTACTGAAAATACTGGGCAGATCCCTACCGACCTCAGTGAACTTTGCATCTTCCAGGCGCAATTTCAACTTCAAAATTCTTACATTTAAAATATTTAATAAACATACAGCTGACTCTCATAAAGACGGGCAGCTGGATATAGGGTTGTACATGTTCTGGAATTCAGCAGTTGAGAGGACAAATTGTGGACTTCTATACTTCCTAACACAGAAAGGAGATCTCAGAAGATGGCTGAAAAAAATTTAAACCAGCATACAGCACAAAATTAATATAAATCACACCCCCTGGAAGAGTGCGTGAATAGGCAGATGCTGTAGAGGGTAGCTCCATTGGACTGCTTATTACAGAATAAATGATAGCATCAAAAAGTAATACAGCTCAACGATACAGGTCATTGACTTAGACTTCTCTGCTGGGAATGATTAAAGTGGCATTTAGCTGTACTGGTTGACTCTCTAGGGTGCTGAAAAACATCACATCAATACAAATCTGCTTACCCGCTCACAAAAAGAATGACGTCATGGAAACAATAAGTTGCTGATTCCCAGCCTGAAGAAGAAGAGCAGCATTTTGAATTTCAGGAAATAATGAATGGCACAATGGAAAACAAAACAAACGAGCTAACCGGGCCACCTCTGATTTATATTGTATTCAGATACTCTCTCTTGCCAACAGATCAGGGCACTGGAGTCGCATTCTTATGCATGGGTGAGGAAGCAAAACCACTGTTACTCAAAACATCAATTTTGAAAAAGCCACCTATGAGGAAGTAATGCAACAGATAATACAGGAGATGCTGGAGGGGTCTCTGTAGATATCTCAAGTGTAGAAGGGAGCATTGTTAGGGCTTGTTTTGCCAGTAGATACATAAGCAGTGTATGCTGTATTTAATTGAACATCGTTTCTAACTCTGCAGGAAAAATTACAGTATAATTATCAATAATACTGAATCAGCTGTACCTCTTCAGGCAAGGGCAAGATCTAAGACATTGCTCAGCTGCTGTATGATATAATTTCCAGTAACAAGATTCAGTAGGACTGGGAACTAAATGAAACATCAGGCCTGATCAACTTTTTGTACAGGCAGGTTTTGGATTAAGAAACACACTACTCTTTTTTACATGTGACAAATCTAAAATAGAAAAGTTCAATGAAGCGTGTCCTTTTAGGAAATCCAGTGATTTTCTCGGTTATTCCTGGGGGCACAAAAAAAAGTCTTTTCTTACTTTAAAGTCTGACTTAGTTAAAGAATACTGTTGGCTTCTGTTATGTAACAGAACTACATTTTCACAAAAGCACTGAGCGAAATTCTGCAGGTCTTGTAAACAATATACATGTATACCTATGCAACTCAAATGTTGTTAAGAAATCAGTCACAGTTTTTATTACCGGGGGCGTTACTTTGAAAATCCCTGACGGCAGATTTTTTTTGGTGGGAGATGTCCAAAGGCTTTCTTATAATTTTCCTGTGGGATCATAAAATTGGATGGTGTTTCTTTAAAGAAAAACGAAAAAAAAGAATTTCTATGTTATGGTTAAAAACCCAACTAATTTTTCCTTTTGATAATAGAGCAAGATAATTTTTCCAAGAAGTATATATTGCTTTTGCAATTTCACTAATGGTACAGGGCAAAAATAGTATCCAGCTGGCAATAACACCAAGGCATGAAAATTGTTGAATATAAGCAGACAAGCAATAAGCATGAGTTAAATTTAGAGAGTATAAGTTATATGCTGTGGGGTAGGAATTAAAGTTTCTTGTACGTAATGATTTTTGCTGTCATTGCAACTTAATCAATCTGTGAAAATGCAAATTCTTCTACACTTGAATAATATCAGATTAGAGGGATGACATCTCTACAGAAGTTTTTTCAGTAATCTTTGTAATTCTGCAGTGGTTTAGCTTTGAAAACCAAAAGTAAGTCTCATTACTGCAAGAGATGTTTTTAGATATTTTGAAGCAATCAATACCCTGGGATGAGATGAGGAAAGAAACTTGCATCTACAGAGGAGTCCTGCCTGTGCAAAGGACCACCTATTCACTATAATCACTAGTGAAAATTCACCGCTGCAGGGATCTTCTATTTAATCTTTCTAGTATAGAGTTTCAGTATGAAAATGAAAAAAAAACCCAAAGATCTTGCTGCCTATGTGGTATAGCTGATATTTCATAAGGAAACTCTGAAGGCCTTTTAAAATGTTTACAATCTGGACTCCCCCAAAATGATCTGGACAGTCACGTCCAAAGAGGTGAGAAAAGCAGCACATTAGTGTAGCTGAGTTCTATTAAACAAACATTTTTTTATGGAATATTAATTTTACTGCACAAATTCTCTTTATTAGTACAACAAACTTTTGTGCAAATGATAATGCGAGCATGTATAAAATGCCTTCTCCTGCCTTCTGCAGGAGAAATGCCGTGTTTATTTGCTTTCACACAGAAAGTGTGGTTTATGACTTAACAACTTCATTCTCTCAGTTCTTGTGTTTGGAGCTGTAAGGCTACAATTCATCTGTCTGTAGTCAGGAAAACAGTCAAGGGTACCGGCTGTTTGTTTAGGGTACAGTCTTAGAGATAACTCTTGTTCTACCCTGCTGCTGTCTGAAGTGGAGATGTTCTTCCCAGGGAAAATGAATTAATTTCCACCAGATGGGAGATATGAACCAGCAGAAATTACCTTCCGCACATAGATGTGCATGGGAAATTAAGGCTTTCGCCTTAACAGGTGGATGGGAAGAACAGAAGAAACTTCTGTTAAGCGTGGACAACATGGTTTCAGGGAGAGGTAAGAACTAAGGATGGGAATGAAGCCTACTAAATGTGGGTTTTATTCAGACAGATCAAGAACTGTTGACTTTCCTCTACTTGAGCTAACTTTTTCCAGCTCAACCTCATTCTGAAGTGTAGTGTACTGTTGCCTGTAAGTTCAATCCATAAATCTTTAGGGGTGAAGTGCAAATAGTTCCAGAATTCACCGCTGTCAGCCCCAGCAAGTGTGCAGGACAGTTGTAGACTGTAAACCAAAATGAATTACCACTACATCATCTCCAGTTGTGGTGGAGGGGTAATACTTTACCTTCTAGATAATTGATAGCAACTGAGATGACGGCCAAATTACACCACAACAAAAGTGCATGGCACTTCATTGCTCTTGGGCCTATTCAAGGAGCTCAGTTGCACTGCAGTAAGACCCATGTTGAATTCTAATGGGTGTTATAAGGGGGTGTTTTGATTAAGTCTGTCACATACACTTCTTCCAGTATATTTGGTCTAATAAAAAAGGCTATTGGTCTAAATAAAATAAGTTATTTAGAGCAAGCTTTCCTTGAACCCTGTGGACCTTGGGTGGGTTTCCTCTCTCTGAAGGTAAAGGTGAGGTAGATCAGAAGGATCTCAAGCCTGTTTGCTAACAGCATCCATGCACTTGTTTACCTAGGTCGTTACTGATTTATTTTGCAGCTGGGATGACATAGAGCAAGTATAGTGAATTACCACATCGTGACTGGTAGGGACATGCATCTAGTTTTTATTCATATGGAATGCTGATGGTGCAAAATGTGTAGCTAGAAGAGCTACAAAAAAGCAGTATTTGTGAAAATTCATAGCTGAAATGTTATGACTGGCTTTCAACCAGATTCTGCTGGTGTAACTCTATGTGTGTTTTCACATGTCCATCCACCTGACTCCTTAGCTTCCTATCTGCCAGGCTTTTTTGAAGCACCAGTTCACCAGGTTCCTCAGCTCCATCACTTTTCATTACATATCCTCATCTATTTTCCTAGATTGAAAGAAAGGCAAATTTTATTTAGTGTTAAAATACAATTCTTTTCCTAAGTCAACCATACCATTGAAAGCACAATCCTTAATTTAACAGAAAAGCTACCTGGTGAGTGTCAAAAAATTACAATATAGGAAGTGATACATTTCAGCCCAGACCACAAACTGAAATATTCTAGAAAAAAGAAGAGAGAAGAGAAGAATGCGCTTTTCGGGAGGTAGCTTTAAAATGTTATTCCATGCTAATTTTTATTCCATAAGTTTCTTATCTAGCAAAAGATTGTGCATCTGCTTAATTATAAATATGATTAAAGCTATTGGTGTTCTTGGAATTAAGCGTAAGCAGAAGACTTCGCAGGGCTTTTTAGGCTATAGTTTAGGGCTGTTCAAAGCATATTTAAGAAGCTGCAGGATATTTTTAGGATCTATAAAACTTTTATGGATAAGAATGCACTACCTAATACAGCTTAACTGAATTTTAATATGTGTAACTGAATAACACCTAGTCTTTAAAAATTCATTAAAACAGCAAGAAATCTGAATAGTAATTGCAATTTGACATTAGGTCTGTCTCTGCATCCTTATCAAGTACTTTATTCCTTACTTCTCTGTACTTTCTCTCAAGCAGAGAGAACTTAGGCTCTCTGAGCAGCAGAAATGTTAGTTTCTGATTTAACAGACAGCCTCTCTGGTGTTTATTGCAAACGTATTTCGTTGAGGAGTGAATAATTAATTCCAGACAGAGAAATTATGGGTTGATCTCTGATCTCTAATTTCATATTAGTAAAGCATAACATTGACATATAACCTCCCCTTCAAAAGGCAATCACAGTAAAGAAATACAGAAATTCACCAGAGCATGCAAATCGTTTGAGAAAATACTTATGGAAAAACTGTGAACAGATTCTTCTGCATCTGTGTTTATACCAAAGTGCTGTAAATAAATGCAGGATACATCAATTCAAATATGCCAGTTTGGCAGCATGCAGTCAAGTTTAGCTGACACTGCAAGGAGTCAGTCACTGCATAAAGAAAGTTGTCACAATAGGAGGGCAATTAAATAAATCTATAGATCTGATTTCCAATCAGGTCAAACGGTAAAATAGAGAAGGGACAACTTTACTAAACCTTTTTTTTTAAAAAAGTAAGCCAGAAGATGCTGAGTTAATCCTTCTCCAGACTTTGAAAATCTCTGGACGCAAAAATCAGAAAATCCTGTTTCCAATGGGAAATAAACAGCCCCTCTGACGTCAGTGCAAGAAATTTCCGTTCCTCTAGAAGAATCAGAGTGTTGTGACGATCTTTTGAGAACCAAGTGCATAAAGTTTGCCTATGCTGAAAGGCAACTTACATTAGCTTTACAGTAGCACTTTGTGGCTACTGTCATGTTACTTTTGGCTGTACCAGTGCATGATGGTACACCAGGACCGATGAGAACTTGATCCGTGAGATGATTGTGCCCTGCTGCAGCATCCCCAAAATGCCAGCTTCTGGGATTCATTTTGCTACCCGGGCAGACTATCATGCCAAAGTAGTGGCAGCTGTTGAGGGTTTAAAACTATCTTGGATACGTCTTCATTAAATGGTGGTCACAGTGACTGGAATTCATCCTTGATCAGACATTGACACCTGCATCTGAGCTAATCAATTGGCGGTCCCTAAGTTATTAGTCTCCATTATAGTCAGTGGAGAAAAATGAGCAGTTTTAGAGCACAATTTATCTTATGCTAAAGTAGGCGTTGGAGATAGGTGAGATGAATCACATGCTGCGAGTGCCTCTTTCAGTCTGTCAATTAAAACGGCCTAGGTGTGAGCATTGACCCTGAAGGCTTCTTGAGACAGGTGAGACAAATCTTCCCTCTCAGGCTGCAGAATGAACGTGCTTAGGATGGAAGGGTACCTCTTGAAATCTTTGAGCTTGTATGCTTCTTACTGCCTTCAGGAGCAGTGAAGGACCCTGCTGTGTTTGCATTGAGGAAGTTAGTTTTCCTCAGTTTGCAAAGCATGAGGTTGTCTGTTAGAACGTACAGCCCACAGCGCATAAAATGCATTGATACTGGGAACGGAGAAGGAATCGCTAAAGGTTAATGTTCCAGTGAAGTACAGAGCAGTTCAAGCCACCTGACTCCCTTAGACTCCTCCAATCTCATTCATCAACACATTGGTGTGAAACAGTTTCATATAGTCAGGTATAGGTTATACAGAAAGAGAAAAGAATGGTTATGTATAAAAAAAAAAAAAAAAAAGAGGGACTTTGTGTTTAGCTTTCTGTTACACAACTTTTCTTACCTTTTACTGAAGAATCTGTTACTTTCTGCTCCTGGAGACAGTATCTTGGGAAACGGTCCCAGACAGACCCAGGATGAGAAGTCCTTTTAGTCAGATCTTCAGCAGGGTAGGACACATTGGATGTTCTCTGAGGAACAGTTTACTAAAAAAATTCTGCTCTTTCTGGGTTCAGCTGTATCTTCACCTCCCACCCTGATTGCTAAAGCTGAGCTAAGGTCATGCACGTAGCAGAGCATTGGCACACTGGAATCTCATCAGCCCTCTACAGGCTGAATCTCATAAAAGATATTACTTCTTCCTCAATGCTTCTTCTGGCTGCTGAGGCATTGTCCCATGTTTGCTGTTTTGTCTTTACAGACAACCACATGAATGCACTGCTCTGATTTCAACTAGTTAATCCACATGTCAAGCAGGCAGGAATTATCCCCATTTGCAAAGGAAGCTGACGCACTGTGAATAACAGGCAAATCTGTGCACAAAAATTTGCTGTTTTTCTTTTGACAACTTCATGAAAATTAGATGATGTCTAATGCAAAAATTGCAGTGAGAACAATGCTAAATGAATAAATCTTTATTGGTATGAAATTGGCTTATTTTCTGGAAAGATGTATATGCATATCTTTTGAATGTAGTTATTTAGAGCAGAAGGAAATAAATTTCAGTGGAAAGATTTTCACGTAAAAACGCAAAGTAGAAAGTTAAGTTCCAAATCTTAGCAAATGAGAAATGCATTATCCAATTTACATTTCTAGCTGTAGAAAAATAATACTGAGTGAAGAGCCTCTAAAAAACATACATATTCTGGTTTTACCTGCTCAGGAAGCAGTTCTAATTAAGAGTTATTCCTAATGACTTCAAGTAGCTTTATCAAATAGTGTATTTTGGAGATGTTATGCCCCGTGTTTTCTTCTGAGGCAAAAATAGACAGGAAGATAAGTAGGAAACTGAGGTCTTGAATCAAGCATGGTCTGAGGCTAGGGGAGCTCTTGGTGCTTAACCCTGCTTAGGGCAAAGTCAATAACACGTGAGAATTGTTTCTTGGTACAGAAAAATAGTCTCCCACAACATTTCTTTATAGTGGTAAATATTTCTGGGCCTTTAAGTCTGCTAGGTCTCTTTAGATCTCAGCTTGCTCTAGTGTATTCAAAGGCTTCACTTTGATAAATTTCCAACAGTGTAATTCCTGCCAAAATCTGCAAGATTGCTCCTCAGTTCAAGAGCATGTGTTGCTTTGTGGAGGATTCCTGTTTCCTATGGCTGAGGGAGGCATTCCAGCTATGCTCCCAAGAGCCTTTATTTCTGTAACTCCACCTTCAAACCCAGGTGCCTGTGCTGTACTAACCCTGCATTTGGCAAACCAGCGTATGCGTTGCACTGATACTTTAATATCTTAATTTGACCCAGAGGAGTAATGCTGCCATTACTTAAAAGAAACCCCCTTTTCCTGTCCTTCTCTCTCCTCTCTTTCTCCCTCCTGCTTTTCTCTCCCCATCAGTGACCACTTTCCTAGTGGCCAGCTGTTCCCAGGGCCCAGTAGCATCTATTATCACTAGAAGGGTTTCCGTGTCTTTGAAATGAATCTGTCTTGGAAAATTATTTACAGAACAGCTGAAAATATAGTTTGCATTCAACAGGCTGGTTTCGGTTCCTCCCGTACTTCTTCAGCCTCCTCCCTCCATACAGTTTGTTGCAGTTAAAAAGATAATGGAGCAAAACAGCCTTCACCAGGTTGGTTTTGAGCTGCCTGTTTCAAGTAGGACAAGTCCGGGTGAGCAGTAATGAAAAACACAAGCTATGTTTTTGTTGTTATTTTCATTAAATAGACGGGGATATGGAAAAGCGTCTGCAAATTTCTGGGTTTTAGAATCAGTAATTCTCACCAGATTTTATACAAAAATGATAAACGCCCTCATTATGCATGAATAAAAAATGACCAGTGGCTTTCCAAAAAAGACCCTTTCATTTGGCATTTATTCATGTTTAATTCAAAGAAAATGATTTGAAGTTATAAAATTCCATGTTTGCTATATATATTTAGAGTGATTTATCTTAGAATGTTTTGATAATTTCTGAGAAAGGTCTGTGTGTGTTCAGAGGCGTGCTACCATACCTCTAAATTCTGATCTGCGTCTCTGTATATAAGCATATGCACTTTGTCCTAAAGTAACAGAAGCAGATACCAAGTGGTCTCACTTTTATCAGCTGAACCTTTGGTGGCCTGTGTTCACCAGCAGCATTTAAGTCCCAAAGACTTCCTGCAGGTGATTTTCTAAAACCTTTAGACTAACTCTTATCCTCTTACTTTCACAGCATGACATGTGCTGTAGACACGCAGTTTTGCAGACATGCTTCTAGAATTATTTGAAATATTTTTTTTATTTTTCTTCAGCTGTAAAACTGAATGCTTTCATTGCCACATGCCTAGTTCTGCAAAGACAGCCATAAAGGTTTCTTAAAAATAGCCTAAAGGCACTTGATATATATACTAAAATAAGCAAAGTATTCAGTCTCTTTCATCTTTGTACTTTGCTGGACAAAAGAGATTGATGGGTCTCTTTGGGAAACTAAGAAAATAATTTCCCCAGTTGTTTAAAGATGCCATTTGAGATTTTACAGTTCTATGAGATACCAGTTTTTAAGTTCAGACACTTAAAAAAATTATAAAAGGAATAACTGGTTCAAAATAAAGCCTTATTCTCTTACGTCTTGACTTACGTCTTACATGTAATGGTTCAGGGGAACTTCAGCACTTTTCATGAGAAAAGTGGGAAACAACTGTGTATTTTAAATATAATAACAAAGTGGTCAAACTTTGGAATTTCAATGAGCTGCAGGGGAGGGGATGGATGAGCAGAGGGCAGCAAGGTTGGATTTAATGGTAATGAGTTTACCCTAGGTTTTTGCAACCTTTGTTCTTTCACATTTTCTATAGAAAGACCAGAAAGTCCCCAAATAAAATCGGGCTTCATAGTAGCATATTGCTGAGAATTACTCCAAAAATCCCAAGTTAAAATGTCATGTTGAAATAGGTATTCAAATCTTTTGAAAGGAGTAAGCTGTTTTTTCACTATATTAAATTAATAACTTCTTTTAGAATACTGAAGAATGTCTTGAGTCTTGTTGACTTCATGTATTCAGCAGTGAGCAACCCTAATGCTGTAACCCAAATTCATTCAAATCTCATTTGATTGCTTAACTGAAATAATTTAGATGGATAGATGCTTCAGATCTTTCCTAAAGGGACTATTGTGGGTGATGTTCAGGACTGAACCAGAGGTGAAATATTGCGTCCGCATGAAGGATTGGCCCTGAAGGCTAGACTGAAAGTCCCTGTAAAGGCAATCATGAGGACAAACACAGAGAAAAATACACTATTTTTTTTTTGTGTCTTTCTCTGATAGGGCTGAGCGTGTACCTCCTGTAATATTATTGTGTTCTTAGGAGAGAAAAAATACTTTTCTATTAACAGCAAAATCAGGCTTTTCATTTTTTGAAGAGGACTTTGAGAATCAAAGTAATTTGGTCTAACAATAGATGGTTTCAAATGCCACACTGAAAATGTAGCACTTGCTGCAACACCCAGGAAAAGACGTCACGTCTTTTGTGTGCCTGGCAGTCTGCTGCAGCTTTGGAGAGAAGCTACAGCATATTTCTATGATGAGAGAGATAAAAGGACGAAATACCACATTCAGAACTGGTATTAAAGAAATAGCTTGATAAGTGACTTTTGGTCTGCAGCATTTTGCTGAGAGTCATAGCCTACGGCTGCCTATAAGAAAAACGTCATTTAAAACACCAAGAGGTTCAAGAGGTGAACTATGAATGCCAGTGTACTTCCTTGCATGGCTCTATTGCCTTGTCAAAGAGGTAAAGGGATTAGGTGTCTCCTTTGAAGATCAAGATTCTTCTGAGCAAAAAATAAAATCACAGTGTAATTGCTTCATTAAATTGCTGCCCCAAACAAATTTGGATGAACTGTGGGCTTCCGCAGAGCAAAAGATGGTTGGAAGGCTTTTAGAAACATTGGACCAGAATTTTGCCAGTGTTGATAGCATCAGCTATTTCTGAAAGCTATCACATTCCAAATTAAGACATATCTTACGCTGTGGGACAGAGCAAGGTTGCTAGGCACCCTTGGGAACTTACTTTATTAATGTACACATCACAGGATCATCTGGGTGTATCATTTCCAAAGGAAACATCGAATTAACAATATCCAGATCTGCCAGAGAGATTAAATTCTCAATACTTCTTCACTCTTTTTTTATCTGAGGAGAGAGTGAATTTTAGTAGTCATCAAGGGTGATTCAGCACTGAGCGTTGGCTTTACACTCTGAAACGAAAAAAAAAAAGCTCCCCCTCAAAAGTATAGTCTTAAAATGAATTTTCAAAAATAACGAGAAGAGTGCAAGATGGAGAAACCCTGTTAGGTAGGGAAGCACAAACGAGCCGCGAGGGGAACCTTTAGTTGAGTCATCCCTCATGCTAGTTACTCACAGTGTGATGCAGCGAATGCCGGTCAGCATTGGCTCCGGCAGCAGTGATATTTCTGTCAGGGAGACATTCCTCTATTTTAGCTCGGAGCAACTGTTTCTGCACCAGGGGCAGTGCTCATGGGCTTTGGCTGAGGGCAGAGATCTTGACATAAAATTTTCTAATGTAGATTTCCATGTTATTTTCTAGTAATTTTCTTGTTGTGTGTACGTGCACGTGTGTGTATGTGACAAAGAATCAGGGGCTTAAAAGAGCAGAACTGAACAAAATAAGCATAGTATAGGTTATCCAGGGTAACATATTTATTTATTATATACGGGTAAACAGGAAAGAAAGGGCCACTACCTTGTAATTGATCTTTTAAGTTTCCCTGAAGGCTCCTTTCTCATTACTCAAGCGTGTTTCTGCATGCTGAGGGATAACCAGCAAAACTCCTGCTGAAGGCTACTGAGCAGGCACATGAATGCATGACAACCCTCTAGTGTACTAGCAAATTTTGTATATATGGAAAATTGACATATTTTGGAAAAATTGCTACCTGTTGTTTCTGGTGAGGATGGACCTCACTGTCCCCAAAGTAAGAGCTACTCTGTTTATAGCAGCTGCTTTTCAAATTTTGTCAGTGCAAAGAGGCTTCTGCTACCTCTTGATTTCGGTCCCCTATGAAAATACATGGAAGACATGAGAAAAGTTTTAGAGAGCATTGTTTGTTATCAGTTCATTTGAGGATTTTTTGCAGGAGAGGCGTCCTTTGCATGAAGGACTTGTTTTCGCACTTTCAATGAGGTCTTCGGGAGCTTCACTGCAGCACAGTACACACCTAGTGTATGAGCAGTGCAAACAGCAGAGCCTGAAGTAGTGATGGGAGCTGGAAGTATTCAAGCTTGCCACCCTTTTGTTGCAGTATTTCCATGGCAACTGAGTGCTATAAAAAGATTCTCGCTAAATATATCACTTGTGCTCTTTTCCTGCTTTGTATTTTTCTCCTCTAGTTATCAATTACTATAAAAAATAGTTTATCATAATATTTTATTTATTTACACTTATGCAAGTGGCTTTGTATTTATTTTGTTATTATTAGCGGCATCAATTTTAACTGCTCACGTTACCAGAGAAGATGGGAAGGTGAATGATGAGTCCCTGTGGCAAATAAAAATGTCAACTCTGACAATGAAAAAACAAAAAGTCAAGGTGAACATGTATATCAATAAGTATCAGATATAGATGGTTTTGTTCATCCAAATTTCTTTTTCATGCCCAGTCCACCATTTGCTATTAACTGTCGTATATGATCCTAGCTGAGTTTCTATTCAGATACTGTAAGACAAATCAAATGTGGCAGCCAGTTTCCCCTTTCAGTGCTCTGCACTGCATGTGAGAGCCTGGATGCTTCCAGGCGGGCAGCAAAGAGTGGCAGTGTAAGCCAGAAATGACCCATCAACCAAAGTTCAAGGAGTGCCATTCAATCGTGCTCTTTATCTGCTAACAAAACAGCTCCACTAATGTACCACGGGTTAGCTAATGAACCACCACTGCTTAGCTGGGGAGCATCCAACCCTACTCAACCACCACATGCTTGGGATGAAAATTATTTAACGAAAAAATGAAGACTGGATTGCAGCTGGAGTCCCACTCTGCAATGTGTGGCAGCCAAACCCACCACAGCTCCCCTTTCTCTCATGCAAATCATCAGTGTCACGCATGACTCAACCAGGTTGATACAGAGACTAGTTGCAAGGCCCATCACCTGCCTTTCTGCTTCATATCGCTGAATCTGGGATGCCAGTGACAAATTTCTTCCCTGCTTTGTATGCAAAGGAGATGACGTACATGAGTCAGCATGGCAGGCTCTGCTATCTGTGTTATCCTGCAGCTGAGTAATGAAGCAGCAAAGACAGGGGAAGATGATACTACTAACATCAGCAAAATAAGACCACTCACCTGCCAGCTGGAAGACAAAAACTGTCTCCCTCTAGCACCAACAGTCACATGGCAGCCAGAAAGAAAAGGTTCACTGTTTCATAATCTATGAAAGCGAAAGGGATAGCATGAGAAATTTGGAAAGCACTGCTATCTATCTATCCATCCATCCATCCATCCATCCATCCATCTATCTATCCATCCATCCATCCATTCATCTATCCACCTAATCTATCTGTCTGTCTATCTATCTATCTATCTATCCATCTAATCAATCTATCTATCCATCCATCCATCCATCTATCCACCTATCCACCTAATCTATCTATCTATCTATCTATCTATCTATGGCCCTTCACTTGTTTGAAGAATTAGTCGGGAGTTTATCAACTCTGTGCCAAAAAAAGAATATATATATATTCCACTGAAAAAAACTGTGTGTGTGTGTATAAATCACCCTGATTTTTAAAAATTCACATAGAACTGGAAAAGTAATGAAAAATTAGACAATCTTGCATGGGAATAGGACTCCTAAAAGGATGAAAAATGACCCTTCAATTTCATACCACGCATTCTGTTCCTTAATAATGGAACAAGTAAGAATGAACTGTGTTGTAAAGATTTGATTATGAGAACACGGTAAGAAGGTCCCAAAAAATCATTCCACCGATTTCTTCAGCTTTGAGTAGGACCTAGATATTTAGAAAACATGGCAGTAAGGCTCAAACGGCAGAAAAACCTCAGGTAATGCTTTATTATTTGCTATTC
Organism: Rissa tridactyla; assembly: GCF_028500815.1. Taxonomy (NCBI): domain Eukaryota; kingdom Metazoa; phylum Chordata; class Aves; order Charadriiformes; family Laridae; genus Rissa; species Rissa tridactyla. The sequence goes on from NC_071466.1 coordinate 178,165,303, forward strand.
TTGTTGATTGAGTGCCCTGCCATCTATTCTTCTGCAAGAGCATAAAGCCATGATGTAGATAAGATGATCAATCAACAATCTATTACAAATAATTAATAACAGAAGTTGCCATTACCATTGTATGAATAATCTCCAGACTCAGAAACTGAATTGTTTTTGTTGAACCACTGGATAAATAAAAAGGGACAACACTCTTGAACAAAAATAGCATTAAAATAAGGACCAGTTTGTGAATGATTCAAGAAAAGTAGCTTGAGAAAATTTTCCCCATCCTTCAAACATGGTTGATATTTGTAGGAGAAATGATGTTTGACCAAGATGTTGGACCTACACATTTTTTCTGATTTAGACATTTTGATTGCATGTATTCCCTTTCTATTTAAAATGCCAGAAAACTGCTATTCCTTTCTGTTGCCAGGGTTCTTTAGGAATGGTGTTTGGCTTTTCAGGTTCCTCTTGGGCCTCTATCCCATACCTGGAGCACAGTACTTTTCTCGTAGGTTTGCTGTGGAAATGAGCTGTGCTCCTAGTAGCCACCCACAGCGCTCAAACCCGAACATCTCAGTGTGCCACCGAATCAAGTCTAGCTCTTCAGCAGCTGTCATGTGCCGTGAAATGTTTAGCTTTTGCTTGGTGTGCGACGTGGATCTGTCAGACATGTCACTTCATTCAGTCACTGAAACAGTCTATTCCCTTACATACACAGCAGAAAACGAATGTTCACATTCACTATGAAAATGCAAAGTATGTTGTAAAATCTGGCAAAATTACTTTAGCATAAGGGCCCGATCCAGTAAAATACTTCAGAACGTGATTCAGTAGTACCCATTTCAAGTGATTAACACCACCTTAAAGATAGCCAGCCAAATGCTTAGTTAGTTTTTTCAATCAGTCTCAGAAAGTTTGTTTTCTGATGACATATTTCATCCAGGTCAAGTAATTCAGTTTTAAACTTAATGTTGAACCGTTTCCAGCCAAACTAATGGCCAAGTTTAACTCATGCATTTTGAATATACACTAATTTTAAATTGCTTCACTCCACACTAGCTGATAAAGTCTAAAAAATTATTCCTAATAAAAGTCTTGGTGGACATGAATGAGATGAGAATTAGTGTCCATTAGCAGAAATAAAATCTTGCAGACTATTGACTTAACTAAAATAATTACTAAAGTAATTAGTGTGATCAAATGTCCACCTAAACCTGTTTTTCATGGGACTTAATATAATATGCAGAGGTCTTTTTATTCTCGTATGTTTAATTTAAAGGATAATATTATATAAAAAAACAATTACATTATTGGAAAGAAAAATACATAAATGAATGCCCTGCAATGAATGCCAGCAATCGTCAATGACAGGGATGAGAGATCTGTAGTTTTGGGGTAACCACGGCTCTAAGAAAGGGAGCTGGGATGGATATTGTGCACAGTCTTGCCCCCACTATGTCCTACAGATTTGTAAGACTATAGAGATGAGATGAGCTTTCCCTCCCTGTATTCTACTCTCATGCTAAATCACCTTGGCTTCCTAATATAAAATTTACTCACTTTGCTGGAGTACTGACAGACTTATAGATTGCATCAAAGTGAAGAAGAGCTAGTGAGGAATGTGGTCTCAGGGATAAAGGTAAGCCCCTGCCATGGCAATTCCTAGCCTCGCTGAAGTTGGGACTTGCTATAGCATAGCATCACCCTAGACTATCTTCACATATGAAGAAGAAAGTATTGCAACCCCACAGCAGCCCTGGGTAACAGGAAGAATCTCTTCAGCTGGGGTGACCCCCTCAGGGGTATTCCCTTGCTATTCTCTGCTGCTGACATAGCAAAAATCAGCCAAACCAGAAGACTTAGCCTTTCAAGGCTGCTTCTAGTTTTTGACATCAGTGGCATCCACCAGACCAACCTTTCACAAAACAGATTGGTGCTTTGCGAGTCTCTGAAATAAAGCCTTAGGAGCAGTACTAGCAAATTAGCAGAGAGAGACAGATAAAAGTGATTTTTTACTGTAAGTTGCTTGTATTACGTGTGTTTCACTGTCAGAAGAGAGTAATTTATCCTATTTTATGTAAGTCAGAACAAACTAGAACAACGAATTTCTTCTGACTTAATTTAGTGTTTCTAAATCAAATACATACTACACAACTAATAGTGAATTTTCAACAGATACTGATTGAGCAAGACTGAAGACTTTGTGTCCCTGGAGTAAATTCCATACCAGCATACTCTTTACTTCCACAAATTGACTGTACGGCGAAAGGCGTGCAGTAAGCAACACAAATCTTCTAAACAGGAACTCAGCATTTTTTAAATTTTTTAAGTGAGTGCAACAATAATATCCTGCAGAGAGGTGACGCTGGGTCCTCCAGTGTGTCAAGGGAGATGAGCCAGTTTGTTCCCGCTGACAGTATGGCCAACAGCGACACGTGTGGTTGGAAATTCTCTCAGCTTCAGTAACCCAAAGCTTAAGCTTCTAACATGAGTAAATGAAAGAGAGAGATAGATACTTCTCCTGAGTGACTCATGCTACCTGAAGACAAGTAGGGTGAATTGCCCTTGGATGTGCTGCTCTTTCTACTTGGCTGCATATGGAGGCTCAGACGACAAACGTAGGCAGGTACCTGACCGTTAGGTGCCCAACTGCACTGCTGTGCAATCAGGATCATACCAATCATTCTGAGAACGCTCATTCAGACTCAATCACTCCCTGGCTAGGGCTGGAATGTGTTTATTTAGTTATTTTTTTATTATTATTATAATTTACCAGCAAAGGCCATATATTTGTACGTAAAGATTAACAGCACCGTGTTTGTGCCTTTTCATTTAAAGCATTGGCAAAACTTCAGATAATGAAATAATAGCTCAGCAAGATTTGTTGTACTTCAGCTCATTCAGAAGCAGCATGTGCCATGTGACAGCTCCATTAAAAAGTGCCAAATGGAGTAATTATGTTAATTATTACCATAAGGTACCCACCCACCCACCCACCCCCCCCGAATTAAAGGCATAATTCGGGATATTTAGGTCAGGCTAATAAAGTGTAGGAGTCAACCTCTGTTGAAAATTTGGTTGCATTAGTTAATAACATGTTTGTAAAGCACTAAAATTAAAACAACTATGTTGAATTGGAAATTGGACATTTTCTGTCTTGGCTTTTCCCTCCAATTATAATTTGTATGTATTCATTAAGAGTCATTTGTCTTGCTCAGCAACTGATCATCTGGAGTGGCTTTACTGCAAGAGTGACTCTTCACAATTGTTGTTTAAAAAATCACAATAATTAAAAGCGACTCTCAATGATCATACAATATAGGTAACATGCAGTTTTCAACAGTCACCACCAAAAGGTCTTCTGCATCAACTGGTTTATACCAGAGTCATTCTTGAGGTATTAAAATTAATTCTAAGTAAAATCAGAGCCAGTTTAAATGGCCAGCTGTCCCTTTTCCCCCTTTCTTATTGGAAAAACAAATACAAAGATACATGCTGTCAGGCAGTGTCGTGCCTGGCAAAGGACCAGCTCAGCTGCCAGCAAAAGCTTTAACCTGTGCCCCAAAAAGTAACTCGGAAATGCTCATTTCAGTACACAGGATTCTTCATAGCAAAGGACACTCTAGGAAAGTTGGCTCCAGCAGGACAGGAGATGCAGGGCCAGGATTGACCAATCTTTGAGATCCTCCATACAAGCTGGGGTTTGAGTCAGGAAAATGAGAGACCAAGAGAGCCCTAGAAAGACAAAAGCAGCAAGGAGAGGGTGGATAGGGATTGCTTGTTCACTGGCAGTGGGGAATTATGAGGCATCAGGTGAGCCAGCAGGGAGCAAGGTCCTTTTGGTGCCACCAGTACGGTGCCTTTATGGCTGCTTTTATGTTCTAAATTCTAACTTTTCCTTCCAAGTTTTACCAGCAAATCCACTCGGGGCAGCAAAATAGGCAGAATCAAAATCTGTCCCTCCAGGTGCTGACGGGCCACGAAGGGGTAGGTTTGTGCTAGTGGCCCACACAAAGGAATTGTTGCTGGAGAGCAAAATCTAGGGGAAAAATATTAGAATCCAAGCATTTTGTTAGTTTTTTTGATAACATTCAAACTTCTGTGTTGGATTTATTTATATCCCCTTTTTTCGGGAAAGAAATAGAATAATGTATAATACCTTGGTCAGTAATTTATGATGTGCATGGATACATATGGTGTAAGCAGGGCTTGATGTTCAGTATACATGATGTTTGAATTTGAATATATCTTAACGTCTCAGAGTTTGCAGCTAGCAGTTCAGACAGGGACAGGAACAGGAACAATTTATTGCTGTAAAAGAGGTATTTATCCAATTTTTCTCCAGTTTTGCATGCTCCCATTTGATCTTGGAAGCAACTTGAGTTAAGCTTCTGATTTGTAAAGCATGTTTAACCACTTCTGCAATATGTCTTGCACCGAGCTGAGGAGCCTGTGGGAATTCTGTTCTGTTCACTCTCTGAATATTTACAACTAAGAATAAAATGAGCCTCCGTCTAACATTACAATTTTCAAACTGACGCAAGCCAGAGGCTCTGAAAAGGTGCAATCTTCTTTCTTTTCAACTAGACAAGAACAGTAAGCACAAGTCGACATTAATGCAATGCACATTTTCAAATATTTACAAGTTTTTTTAACTAAGCCTGCTTTGTTCAATTAATGCAAGGCTTAGAGTAGCTCCTTCTGCTCCTAAAAGAAGAGAAGCATCTGCAGTGCTGTGGTGGTTGTTCAAAAGAGATATATTGCTTGTTATCACATCTGGAAGTGAGGGGCAGGGGCGAGCGGGCGCATGTCATGGAAAAGTTCTGGCCATCATCAAAAAAGTCAGAAACTATCCTCTGGGTTGTTTTTTTTTTTCTTTGGAACTTGAGGGCTGATGTTTGTATTTCAAACCCTCATCCCTGCTTATCTGTGAAGGACTGGAGTTAACCTTACATCTTGAAGATAATAGTGCTTGGAATTAGCAAGTGAAGACAATTTAAAGTCTCAAAACTCTTCTCAGTAAAAGTAAGAGCATTATTATTATTATTATTATTGATATATTGATATTATTATTATTGATAATAATAATGATACCTGGTGGGTTTCTATGCATTCAAATTACGAATCAATATATTGTATGTTTATACGCCTCTGAAGGGTGTCTCTGCCTGGTGCTAGTAGGTCCGTCACATTACCAGAAGCCTTTATTTCACCTTTCAGAGCACTCTCCTTTTTTTCTTGCTCATGGCTACAGCAGACCACATCTCCCTGCCCTCTCTGAAGCCAGCTAGAGCCCCCCTGCAGCGCTGAGCTGATCCGCACAGCGGGGACACGAACCCGGCACAGCGCTGCCGCAGCAGCGTTAATAAGGTGCCACCTTCTGATTGCTTCAAGATGTGCATGCCACACTCTTTTAGTTCCTAAAGTCCCCTGAACAGACAAACCACTGGCCAAATACTGTTGTTTGCTTGCCTGGAAAAATTCATGAGACCTTCAGTGACAGGACCATCTAGATTAGGATAGTGAGGAAATCTCCTTTCTTTAGATGTAAGGCTGTTCAGAAATAACAAACTGACGCGATTTTGAGTTATATTTAAAAGTTTCCTGAGTACTTATAGGATCCTCAAGTTTCAGGAGTATTTCCAAAGTCCTGTATCAATTTATAGCTTTGCTATTTTTGCTGAATTACCCTAAATTTGCAATTATGGAATTTTTAATATGTTTCATTTCTGACTTGTTTTCCATTATGATTTCATGAAACAACAGTGGCTGAACAATAAATCTGTGGGACCATCCTCTACCAAAGGTGTCAAGATTTTGTCTTATGTGTGATCAGGATGAAGGTGAAGGAGGGGTTCTTGCTGGACATCATCTCTGTTTCTCCAGTAGAAATTACTACGTTCTGTTGTCCCTGTAGGTAAGGTTGTTTCATTCGAATCCAGCTTCTATGTCAAGCCTCTCATGGGCATTATCAATATCAGAAAAAATTTTGCATCAGACTCTGTAGGCATGGGTAAGCCTTTAAAACAAGCTGTGCCCAAAGGCTTATTGGGAGCAAATTATATGGTGGTTTTGAGCTATTGACATGTGCTACAAGTTGGTAGATTTTCAGATGCATGGGGCTTACCTGAAAGTGCCAATGATGCAAACCAAACACAATGCCAAGTATAAGCATTCTGATGAAAAAATAACCACCAGCTTCAAAGAAACACCACACACTTCTAAATACATCCAGTGTTTCAAGGGGTTTTTTGAGAGTGGCAGTTTCCATGCCTCATTCCTTTCAAAGGCCGTCTTTTAAAATAACCTTGACAGGAAATTGCTGTTTTCTGTCCTTCTTCTCCCAGGAAAGAAGGTGATTGCAGCTATACATATCTCTTGAGGGCTGTTCCCATATGGAGAGGGCCGGCTGTGTGGCTGTGGGGGATTTGGGGCAACCCAGCTTCATCACCATGGAAGGAAATCCATTCAGCTCAGCAGTGCCAAACGTTTTTTGATGCCTTTCTGTGTTCATCAAGAAAACGGTTTTACTCCCTTGCCATTTTCAGAGCTTCTCCTCCTCTTTGTTCTCCAGAATTTCTGGTAAGTGATTTGGTGCTCTTGGCTGTGTGAAGATTTGGGGTTATGTGGTTCATGAGGGCTGGTCAGCCCTAGCAACATCCTCCGCCTTCATTTGCCGCTCCCAAGTATGTGCAAAATCAGATCTTTTTTCTCAAGGTTATAGCTTATAGTATATGTGTGCATTTCACTAACTCTTTATGTGAGTTGATAGGCTCTTCCATAAAGTGCAGTGCCATAGGCTAATGTTTGTCCAAAGTGACATTTCTGTGTTTTTCAGTTTAACTTTTAGACTCTTTGTGCGCACGCCAGTCACACGCAGCTCACAGACACCCTCTCCGCTTATAGTTCTGTGCCTTGTTATCCGGTCTATAAATGGACTGCTCTTTGAGAAGAAGGCAAATGGACACGCACTGTCCTGTGGCTACAGGCAGCATCTGACATATTTAAAAAAAACCCTGTAGAAGTGTCCTGCTGTTCTCCTGTAAGTGCATACACCCCTCACAATGGAAAGCAGCGTGCCCTTTGGACCTATGTTCATCGCAAAGACGTTGTCAGTGGAATTGCTATTAATTATTTCATTCATTCAGCTAGCTCCCGAGTTCTTCCATTTAAAATAAACGTGTGAAGATACTGCATCTAAAAGCAGGGATCTGTGCGTAACACCATTCGGTGTCCTCTAACAGTGCTTCCAGAAAGAATCCTCCTCTCCTTGTCTGTGCTTGCAGACAAACTCTTAGTTGCGGTTGTAGAAATGCATTGCAGTTGTTTAATGAAATGTACACAGTACTGAATCCCTTTCAGTCTAGCTTTCTGGGGAAGCTAGGGTGCCCTAAGAATGGGAACTGGAAATTACTGTATACCAAACCAGAGCATTTAACGGCTAAGATTTTTTGTAAAAACTGAAATTTTTCAGCCAATAAAAAAGGAATTAATTTTCTTTTTAGAAAAGTTTTTTTTGATAGTGAGTCTAGTTCATGTTTCAGTAGCGTGTCCAGTACAAGAGAGAGGAGACATGGAACAGCCAGAGGGAGTCCAATGAAGGGCCACAAAGATCATTAAAGGACTGGATCATCTGTCTTATGAGGAAATGCTGAGAGAGCTGGGACTGTTGAGCCTGGAGAGCAGAAAGCTCAGGGGGATCTTATCAGTATGTGGAAATATCTGAAGGGAGGGTGCAAAGATGGTGGAGCCTGACTCTTTCCAGTGGTGCCCAGTGACAGGACAAGAGGCAATGAAACACAGGACGTTCCCTCTGAACATTGGGAAACACTTTTTCACTGTGAGGCTGAGTTGGCCCAGGTTGCCCAGTGAGGTTGTGGAGTCTCCACCCTTGGAGATATTCAAAAGCCATCTGGAGAGGTGGTCCCGGGCACCTGACTCTTGGTGGCCCTGCTTGAGCGGGGGTGTTAGACCAGATAGGCCCTCCAAAGGTCCCTTCCAACCTCAACTGTTCTGTAATTCTGTGATCAATGAGACAATGTCTTGCATTACACAATGTATACTGTAAATCCTTTATTCCATATATTATTGTCATCATTATTCAGCCTTTGTAGCCTGCCTGTATCAAAAGGGTGGTTAAAATCAACTTAAGAGGTGTGAAGGGAATATTTATTCAGACAGGCTCTTTCATTCAAGTATATGAAGAAAAGTTGCTATAGATCACAAGAATCACTCTGTTTCTGGAAAAAAAAGAATGTTCTACCATCAACTTATATAAGCTCTAGTTTTGTAAGAGGGATGTCCAAATGACTGGTGCCTGCTTTTAATGTGCAAATTGCTTGAGCCGAGTTACACCTATACAAGGACACCGGTCTTTGAAACAGAGCTAAATCAATTGAAAGCAGCAGTTAGACTTTCCTCATGAAAACAAGGAAGGTTCAAATGTTCTCACATGTCTCAGAATAACAAATTATTGTCAAGATCATGCTATTCTGAAAAGGGAAAAAAGTCATGACCTCCAGAAATAGTCTTCTATTATTTAGGCTAACTCTGAAAATTACGAAGTTCCAGATGTAGAGGAGAATGAACAGAGCACATTAAAAATAGAGTTAAGCATTCATTAATAAATAATGACATTTACAGTCTGCCCTTGGACATCAATTATTTTTTGACCTGGACCCTGTATCCTGGTTATTTTCCTCCTCTTTTTTCGCATGCCTTTTAAACATTCAGGCCTGCCCCAAGAACTTGCTTGCAAGTTCCTACCGAGTATCAAGGCAATATTAAGCTTTTTTGAGTAAACCCGGTGCTACGTTGTTCTTTATTGCGATCAAATCCATCTCGATAGTCCCTGATCCTGTTTTTTTTACTGGATTTTTAAGGAGGCCAAAGCAGTGAGGAATATTTGAGCCCTCATGTAAAGTAAAAGCTTAAAGTCTACGGCGAATATTTGTGACTTGTGATTATGTTTAGCAACAAAGGAAAAAGTATGAATGTCACTTGGCATGCACATGATTAATGAATTACTCTGTCATCTAGGGATGTAGCTATTATCAGAACTCCCCTTTCCTTCTACAATCTAGTACATTAGCAATAGACTAAAACATACATTTACATTGTCAGTTGCCCTGCTGTGTGAGGGAAAGCTGCTAAGTCACCCAAAGAAGGTCTTTCCCCTCGGAGTTTACTTTCTGCATTTGCTGCAAATGGCTTGACTTAATCACCTTTCAATTGCACCTAAAATCTTAAGTGTTTGTCATGCATCTGGAAAATGTGAGCTTTGTATCTGTGTGATAAATTTTGGGAAAGTAAAAGTCAAATCAGGAGTCCTGGTCAAGTAATTATTAAGTATACACTGTTAATAAATGCATTTAAAAGAAAGTGACCTTTGTTAGCTACATGTGGTACTCTTAGCTTGATAGCTCCCTGCATGCCTCTGTCTGACCAATTCGAAAAAAATCCTTTGGAAAAGGGTTGAAAGAACATTTGGAAAAGAAATGGACCATTTCTGAAATTTTTCAGTTATTCAAAAGCTAACTTGAATGACATCATACTCATTTACGTGAAGAGTCCTCAAAAACTTCATGAAAAGAGCAGGGCAGAACCAAGATGAGAATTTTACAAATATTTGAAAAAAAATCAATTTGTTTATACTGACAAGTTCCATTAAAATATTGAAATTTTAATCAGTAATAGACCTTTTAATGAAATGCTACAACTTTTCAACAGTTCCTACATTTAATGTGCCATGTAAAGTGTTCATGATTTTAATTAGAATCTGAAAATCACTACTTAGTATTTTATTAATAAGAAGGAAGCTTTTGTTTTTTCATACTGACAAAGTGAGAATATGATTAGTCTCTGCTCTAAGTTACTCAGCACGCTGACACACTGTTCATGAAGCAGATCATAATAATCTCTGAAAAATGATCATTAAATCATGCTTTAACAAAAGATATCATTATATTTTTAAGGTTTCACTGTGAACCTGCATTCATTTGTAAAGGTATTACCTTAACAGCGGTCTTTGACAGTACACACATTTGGTGCTTAGCGAACCGTGAAAATGACAGCGTTGAAACTCCACAGCAGATATGGGCTCTGACTGGGATTTTTGAGTGCCAGGAGGTCCCTTTTATATTTGTATCACTGCAGGACCAGCCTGGAATGTTTGGACCATCTCTGAAACGGTTAGATGCTGTACAAGCAGTGGGACAACTCTTATTTCAGCATAATTATAAATCACATAGAGTTTCCTCCATTTTTCACCTCTTTACTATGACTTCTAGTAGAAAGCGATCCAGATGAACTTTATTTTATTGAAAGTTTGGACTTTTTTGTCCATATAATCATCATTTCTGTCTTTGCTACTTATTGCTAGATACAGGTATTGGATGCTTTTTTAGGTTATCATACTGTTACAAATCGGTTTCTAAATTTTTAAAATAATTCTTATAACACACTCATGGAGTGGCTCTGAAAGAATTACCTTCCCACAAGTTTACGAAGGAGTCTCCTGCCCTCCCAGCTGCAAAGTGGTACCGGGTTGCCTTGATGTCCACCGTGACACAAGGTGACACAAGTCAGTTGAAACTAAGGCATTTATATCAAAGTAACATTCATGTTGAGAGCTGAAACTTCTGTAAAGTTGTTGCCTCTGCTGCTGGCAGCCATGTGGGATTACCTGGAATCACCATCCTTGACTAGGGTTTGCTTAAAAGCATTGCTGTGAAATGTTTTTGCCTTTGAGAGGCAAAACCAAGCTCAGACAAATAGCGAGACTTCAGTTTTTCCTGAATCTGCTACCCAATTTAGCCCCAGAAAAATATATTCTCAGTCCTTGGTTATGCAGTTACACTGAATTTTCTGTGGGTTGCAAGGGACACCACGCAGATGAGATTAAAAACCTGCATTAATTCTATGGCTGTTTTTGCTTGTTGTCCCAGCTCTGACTGTACTGAGACTACGGAGTCGCTGCTGGTTTTGCTTACCAGCCTTGCTTTCTCCTTTCTAACCCACCCGTGAGCTCCAGGTGGCAGCACAGGCATCGTTTGTGGAGCAGGTGGAAAGGTTTGGCAGCAAAAGGTTCCCATTTGAATTATTTTGTCTTTTCTGTTCCCGGATGAAACCTGTGATGAAAACACAGCTGAAATTTTAAATTGTAAACGTTTTTATAGTTTTCTTTCTTCATGGATATTATTCTTAGAATCGTCTGTGCCAGCTTTCATTTCTCAAAAGCATGTTTTCTCACTGAAAAGCTATAGTTACTGAACTAAACTGAGCTAAATCTTACGATAAAGCTATTGTGAGAGATGTCCATGTAAGTCAGAAAATGAATGGGTTTAAAGCAATTTATCAAAGATTATTCGGGTTAAATCATACCCTTATTTTTTCAGCAAGCTCTAATCATTTTACTTCTAACGGTTAATGGTGGGGACATGAAATCCCAGCTCCATGCATTGACCAAACACCTCAATTGTGTTCAGATTGTTGGGGGTTAGGAAAGAGAACGACCAAAGGAAACCACGGCAAGGAAGTAATATAAAGTATATATATGGTAATATAAGGTAATATAAAACTGCTGGGCATGGCTGCCCTTTAGATACAAACAGACACCTATAAGATTACACGCTTTAACAATGTTTTTGACACAGTGAGAAAAGCACCCTGCATTTCAGATGCTTGTCTGTATTGGTTCATACACTGTACGCTCTCCTTGTTGAGAATAATTCTTCTTTTTACATCTTACTGACTCCCTTTAAAACACTCTGCAGGAGTCTGCTCTCCTCCCTGAGGCAGAATTTGCTCTGAGTATCTCCTCTCATCCCCTTGCTATTACCGCAAGCCTGCTCAGACACAGAAATGCACTTTTTCCCAAGTGTGTTGTTCTTTCTCTGTTCTTTCTCTTTGGATGGATGTAAAATCTGGATGACAGATTAATTATTGAAGAGCAATGTCACCTCTCTCTTGTTTCTGTTAGCAGCAAAGAGACACATTTCATCCAGTTTTGCACAAACAGAAAGTAAAATACGTTATATAAAAACCCAAGAAGGCCTTTATGTCCACTTAGAAGAGGCAAGAAACTCAGTTCTTTTTTCAGCTACAGAAATATAAATGAGCAGAAGGGCGTCTGCAGAGGGACAACAACAGTAAAAGAATTTTCCTACTAGAACACAGACAAAATACAGTCTTTCCTTAATAAAGACTTTAAAAAGCATCTAAAAGAAGTTAAGATTTTGAATTAATAGTAAACAACTTTCCTATTAAGAACTTGATTTCCAGTTCCTAATTCCAGGTGTTTTGATACCACAAAATATCTTTTTCTACAAAACAAATAATGTAGATGTGAAATTCTTACAATTTCAAGGGGTTTTTTTTGAGGAAGTAGTATCAAGTCAGCCTGCATAAGAGTTGAAAATACAAAGGCTAAATACAAGTAGTTTGAGTTATTTTTCCAGAAAGATACAATTTGCAGTCACGTAGCCCTTGAATCAGGTTCATTAAATGAATCCGTGCTCTGTTCATTAACTAAATGAATTAATGTGCTCTGTTTCACATGATGGACCTTTGCCTGCCTCTATTTGGGGTAGTTCTGTTCTCTGAGCTAACCTCATGCACTGTTACGGGCTTTTTTCAGCTTCCAGCCCCAGGAAGATCTATCTGGGTTGCTTTTGACTCTTGCAGCTCTCTCTCTGGAGAACTTTCCATCTCGGATGCTCTCTCTCAGGATTAGTACTCAAATAAAGCCCAGGAAATAAACTCTAATGATTGACTTTACCATCAGACTTCATTATATCAACTCCTTTTGACTTTAGTAAGTGGATTCCCTGAACCAGAGCTGAAAGACTAGGCTTTATATCTTAATTCCGAAACCGTTCATTAACTAACTTCATGGATCTGCAGATGAACTAATTTGTCTTGCTAGCAGAGCAGAACAAATAATAAAAATTTGCCTTTCTGTGCATGCATGCTCCCAGAGCCTCTCTACTCTTACTTTCAACAAAGAATCCCCAAGATGCAAAAATCAAACCTAGTACTGAAAATAGGTTCCTCTCTGTTTCTCTCATTTGGATCCCAAGCGTATTGAATAGCTGCCATATTCTTGCAGCAGTTTTGATGTGGATTCTAATCAAACCCCATACATTATTTAAGTGAAACACACATGTTGAGGGGTTTTTGAAATGCTGTAATGGCAACTGGGCAGAATGAAGGACAAAAATCAATGAAACAGAAATGTTCAGTCACATTAAAGACATGATAAACACAGCCTAATTTTCTGCATTTGTACTAAACTAGTCATCTGCCTTACCCATGTCAGTAATTTTGCACGGGTTACAAGCAGAGCTTTCAGATTATTATCGGCAAAGCACTCTTTCTCTTTTCGGACTGCAATAAAGTCAGAGAAAACAAAAAATAAACATTTATTTTAAAAGATTTAAGACTGTCTGTGTCTTTTCACTCCAGGGCCTTGGGCAACTGTTTATTCTCCTCTTCCATGTGCTTCAGCAAAGGCACAGCCAGCAATGGCTTAAGACGGAGGATCACTGGGGGCAGCAGATGGGCTCTTCCAAGGAGCAAGTCTGGCCCATGGCCTGGGTACGCAGTTCCCGCTCTCCCCACTCCCTTGCCCTCGCTCCCCTCCAGCCAGAGCATCGCCTACAGCTGGGGCAGCAGCCCACCGCCGCTGCACTCGCTTCTCAAAAGCCTCCAAGCAGTGGGTGTTAACGAGGTGACAGCTAAAACGTCAGGAAATGATTGACAGAATGGATAAAGCAGCTCTTCTGATCAATCTCCTTTTGGGGAAGGAAGAGAAGAGGTTGGGATTGGATTTGGATGGAGCTCATTGCAGAGCTTTTAAAAATATTACTAGGATTTGTGTCATTTTGGAGTAATAATTTCCCAGACACATACAGGAGAACAAATAGCTTGTGCAAAAGGATTATAAGTCATGTTGGTTTGCAATAGCAGGGACTCTGACCTAGCATAGTCTAATACTTTTGTCTTCCTAATGTGATCAAGAGTGAAATCAACCCAGTTTGATTATCTAGTGAAGAGAGATTATGTGGATATATCCTCTGTGCCATAATCTGTATCCCACAAATGGCCAACCACTCTGTGAAATTTCGTAGGGGAGTTCTGGGATATTGCATGGTCATCGACTGGGAGAAAAATGAACTAACTTTTTCAAAAGCTAAATGTCTGATGTACACAGGTAAGTTACATGATCTTGCTACATAAACATGACTCTCCTGTGGAACAATATCTGTGTTCGTGCCTTTATTTTGACTCAAATATCAGGGAAAACACATTTTCCTATATCTCAGGTTCAAGCCCGTGCTTTGAGTGAAGACAGATTATGTGAATACGCCCAGTGCCAGGGTGCTGGCAGCTCCCTGGGGCTGGAGAGGCTCAGGCCTGAGGTGGCTGGGGCAGGATCTCCGCCCCAAAGGCACTTGGGTGGTGGGACAGGCCCCAGCAGTCAAGGTCCTACCCCAACCACCCCAAACCAGGCAGCAGTGCAGGTGACTTCTGTAGTTGAAGTGTTGATACTTGCCTTCCAGAAACAGTTTCAATAAATTAATTTTCAACAAATCTTCATGTCAAGCACGCGACGGAAGTTAGTTCACAGTACAGCTTCCGTTTTGGTATTTCTATGAATCTGTGGGACGTGTTTAAAGTTCCCGCAGCCTCTTTCTTCCAGTAGTTTTAGCCTGTATTTCTCACCAAGTCACCAGGTGAATTATTTCTTAAGCATGAAAACAGCATGTTCAAAATGAAAGCTATTCGTTTTTGAGTCTTATAGAAGGAAGACATTGGTTTATGCCAGTGGAAAGACCAAAGAGAAATTAAATAGTTGCTCTTTTTATTTTACGTAGAGGTAACAGTTTTTTCCCCTCCCATTTGTTTTCTTAGTTCACTGATCTTCCCCTCACCCATTCTTTGCAGTTTTTCCCCTCATTAATTAATTTAAATTAATGTAAAATCTATTTAACAGTGAAATTCTTTTGGCTTCACTGCTTCACTTTTTTTTTTTTTTTGCTACTCCTCTTTGTACATAATGCTTCTCAAATAATTCACTCCTAGAACAGAGTTGCTTTAGTAATGTAGTAAAGCTACCAGTCTTCAGCCCTATTTTCAAATAGGATTTTGCCAGTTTCTTGCTGTTCTCTTGAAAAATATCTCGAGTTGTTGAAATTTTCATATGGAAGATAGTGTCTCTTGTTACCCTTCCTGGAACCTTGCATGTCTAACAAAATTATATATAATTTTGTAATTTCTGCCTCCTATTGCAATTATGTTTGGAGGCAAACTGACATCTGCTCCGTATTTGAGAAGACCCTGAGGAGTAAATTTCCTGGAAAACTTCTCATTGACTTTTATGATCCACCTGGGTCCAGGAGCAGGATCCGTATGTTGGAAACTGTAAAGTCTACTCTCTTCTTGCTCCTGGAGCTGAACATCACAAGGCTGCTTTCTGTGTGTTTCAGCCCCTGGAACAGTTCTCTTGTATGGTCAGGAAAATGTTCTATCCATACAGATGTAATATCAAAAAATGTCCACATGTGCTTCCAACGACTACAGAGCTTCAGGCTGATAACAAGCAGGGGTAAAAAATTCAAGTTCAAATATGTTTTCTGAGTTGTCAGTCTGAGTAAGAGAAAATAAATTGCTGATTTGCGTACCAAAAAGTTACTCAAGAAAATTTAGCCTTGTGTATTAATTTTCAGTTTCTTGACACAGCAGTGCCCAGATCCTTGTTAGCATTACATAAAATTCTTGCAATCAGTCTCTTCAGATCAGTTAAAGATTCAATGGTCTCTGTTAACATTTCTGCTTCTGTAGTTATATTCTCTATTTACTCTTATGTCGGAGAACCTCCCGTATGAGCTCAGAACTTCTTTGTTGCCATAGAAATTGTTGGAAATGCATTCCTTCCTGACTGCAGATGTCAAAACATGGAGAGCCCAAGCATCCCTAGGTTCACCGGTTTAGTACTCGTCCATTGAAAAATGAGCCTTTTATTTCTACTCAAAATTGTCTAACTTCAGCTTCCAACCACTTTTTCTGCCATCTTAATGAATATCAGCTCTTCTCGCAGCTGTAGACAATACAAAAGACACTTCTTAAATGTCTCTTGTGCCTACTTTTGTTATATTCTCAAGTACATTAGGGCATGCTTTCCAGATGTCAAATCGTTCTTTCAAACTTTTTTTGAAATGTGAGTGCTAGAATATACAGAAAATGTCAGAGATTATACAGAAAATTTCAGTAATGAACCTATTAATGTCATCCACAGAGATAAAGTAAATCATCCAAACCTACTTGATAATTGCTGTATTTCTGCATCCAAAGCCTTTATTTGCAGAATTAAACTGAGAGGGTAAGATTCCTTATTTATCTTGATCCCGGAGTCTCATTTACCATCCTTCTCTCAAGAGTACAGTCCAGAATCTAAAATGTGTGAACCTCATCTTCTGTTCTGAGATGTTTAGCTTTACCTGTCTTTTTGGCTTGGGTCCAATGCCACCTAGGTTTGCTTGTCCTCACCATTATTTCTAGCTTAGTTGGAACCTTACCAGCCACTCTCTGTTCCTCAGTAGCCTCTGCTGTGATCTGTGGAGCCCTGTTTAGCACCTTACCCTTTATTTTCTTTACCTTCGTCTCTACATTCTGTTTCACTAATAGTAATATAAACTATTATTAACTAAAAGCGAAAGACATTTCACTACACAGTGCATAAAGTATACCTATTTCTAAAAGTTATAAATATAATAGTATCACAACATACCTTCTTTTCTACTTAAGGTCTATTTTATGACAGAATTTAATATTCAACATTTATTTTCAGTGACAGCAAAATTTCCCTTAATGTTACTGGAAAAATACAGTAAATCTTGGTCATGGATGCAAATTAACTCCCCAGTTTTCTTTCCCACTCTTTATCAATAAGGTAAATACATAAATCTGGGCCACATGATACGCACTGCTTTAGTTCTGCTGCTGCTGGGGAGGGGCACTGCAAATGATATGACTTCAGGGAGACTGTCAGAGGCAGAGTGTGAATGTTAGACTGAATCAGCCTTCTAATTATAATAGCTTTTAAGGTGTTCATAGAAGTACGTTAGTCTCTGCAAGTCTTGCAGGTGAAACATTGTGACATTAACTGGCAGCTCTATTCACACAAAGTTATTTATCGCAGTAATAAAATTTAAAGAAATTGCATGATTACATATAACTGAAAAATTATCATACCCTTGTGATTCTGACTATCTGACTACACCCTGTGCCTTGAAGTCTCCCAGGTGTGTGATTATCTAATAATAATCAATGGTTTGCGTTATTGTTTTAGCACCATATGTCAAATTGCAAAGGGAACAATAACGACAAGAAGAATTTATGTCTAGAGTGGGAGTTGCATGTGTACATATTTGAACTCTTTCTTATATTTATTGAAATATTTAAGATTTTGAATTGCAATATACATTTGCTTTCAAGAGCTTCTGTTGCTCCAAATGATTTAAAGAGCACAGAATTCAGTTTCCAAGGCCTATTGGTCTGAATTTTGGTGGCAGTACCTTCAGTTCCTACTGATTCCTGATAATTGCTGAACGCAGATTTCTTTTTTGTGCCCCAGTGTTCATTTTAACAAGTTAATATTACAGATCCATGTCTTAAAAATTTAGCTCAAAGCCTGTAAATCAAAGTTACAGAAAGAAGTAAAAGCTGTTTTGGTATCTCATATGGTGGAATTTCTACTCCTTTGCAATAAATTTTTTTCAGCAAACCATTCTGTTATGGGACTTTCTCCAGGACACACATTCTAAGAAATTCTGGCCATAATTTTCAAAAGAAAATAAAACCCGCTTAAAATTAAAAACGAAAGACCCAGCCTCATCAATAGCTCCCAACGTACTTCAGCCATGGGGAAGAGTAAATCTTCGTAAAAAAAGCTGCAGTTCAGAGAACCCAGTCTTGTTTTTCTTTTTTTTGCAAGCCCAATGTATCATTTCTCCTGTGCACCACAGAAAAGAGAGTGACATTTAAGTATGGAAGGTAATAAACAAATATTTGTAAGAATCTTCTTTACGTGTTACCACAGGTGGTAGATGGGCACTACATAGTCTTAGGACTGCATGAAAGAAGTTAAAATGGTTATGACTAAGCCCACTGAACATCTTCACAAGGAAAAGAGGCCATAACCATGAGAGTGACACACAATTTCTTTTTGGTGACAACTGTATTTTGAGTCTTTCTATAATGCAAAATATCTGAGAAAGAAAGAAGGTGAGAAATATTTCAAAATGAACATCTAGAACTCAGGGATATTTTAAAAATCTTAACATGTTTGCCTATTCAGGATATTTGTAAAATGGGGAAAGAATACCCACCTGTCATTTCACAAAATATGAAAATAATTATTTTGTGTAACATTGACATAATATAATGAAAAGTGCCACAGAAAAGAAAAAAAAAACAAACATGAGGAAATCAATATTTGTGTCCTCAGAGAATGACATGAATGGAATGAATTACAATAAAGCATGGGACTGCTCACTGAAAACTGACTGTAAACCAAACATTGAATGGGTGCTCATTATCTGAGCACCTTTCATTGTATGCTGTAAATGAAGAAGAATTCCCAGGAAAACATAAGCATAAAAGATCCCCAGCAGGCTCTTCAGTCTGTCTGTGTCCTACTCAGGGCAGTGAAACAGAGAAAAAAGTCTATAGAGATATATCTCTGAGTCTTGCTCTTTTCTCTACAGGATCGTCCTCTGTTACATACATAATGTGACTGAATTATATTTGCACAGAAAACTTAAATTCTTCCATTTAATAGTTATTGAGTTTTTGACTCAGTATTGCTGTGTGTGCCTGTGCACCCATCATAGAGTGTAAATATCTGCAACGAACTGAGCAGCAGTTCATAACCAAAATTTCATAAATAAATTAATCATGCTACCTTTATTAAATGTTTTTGTCCTAATCCCAGAATCATTTCACTTTACCGCCCCCCCAAAACAAAAACAAAACCAAAAAAACCCTACAAAATCAGTATTGCTAAGAGCAAACACTCTTACTTATTAAGCTGTTATTCGTTTTGTATTGCCAGGGCAAACTGTTCCCTCCCTGTATGTTATGTGAGGGCATTTTTAATTGCAGGTATAATTCAACACAGAACACAAAAGATTTCATTAACTGCTTTCTTTTGTTACTGTAGTTTACATTATTGTTAAATTTGCTATATTAATAACCTCTCTTTTTCTTTTTCTTTTTTTTTTTTTTCCCCATGAAGGAATAAAATGTTTTGCCAAGTGTTAACAGTGCATTATTGCATTTATGAGACCTCACAGGAATGGGAACAGGTGAATTATTCTACTTCATCTCATTAAGTATTCTGCATATACCTATCTATGTCTTATTTTGCATTTTTATTATTTGTAATTACCTAGTATTTGGGATGAGCCATTGAAATGAAAGAGAAGTTCTGCATTAAAAATGACCTGAAGGCATATTAACAAACAATATTTAAAAAAAATCGGAATATGAATATGAATATAGGAGACACTGGGACATTCAGCAAACATGGGAGTTGAAGAACTGAAGTATGGTTTTCAAAAATATTGAGTAGCTAAGGAAAAAAGGTACATATTTAAGAGAAGTCAAAGTAACCCCTATTGCTTTTTTTGGTGAAACCGGCTTCTAAATTTGATTGTGTTAAGTTAATTTTGAAAATGTTACCTTGGCTTACACCTGGACTAGGAAACTTACCTGTATGAGAGCAGAGAGCTTAGTCGCAGCATGGGATGATGCACGGTGTTGTTCTAGCACAGTCCCTGTCACAGTCTGGCCTGCACTAACTGCTGGTCTCCAAGACAATCCATGAGCACCAGCCAGGAGTTAACAACAGCCAGAGACTAGGAGAGAGTTTGAATGTGGCTACCCCGTTTTGAGCAATAAAGAAACATAAATGTATGGACATGTAGACACAGCCAAGGAATCTTCCCTCAATGCAGTTGTCCAGCACAGCAGCGTGGCGTCACGGCAGGGCAGGGCAGTTTTAGGGGCCTCACACTGCTTGGGTTAGGCTGAATCCCGGCTTTTTGAGAGGAGTGAGCAGAAGAGATGCCCAGGCTGACAGACGGCCCTGGAGCTTGAGAGATCTGTAGAGGCTGTGCAAAAGGGAGCTGGGGTTGAGGCTGGGAGTCCTCATAATTGTGTGGTCTCCACCCTTAAGTCCCACTCATAAACTGGCCCTATAAAAAATAGTTTGTGAACCCCCCTTTTATATGTTGTCCTAATCTAGGAGACAGAGGCAAATACAGCTATTCTACAAAGGTGTACGAATAACGCCTTCACTTGATCAAAATGAAGTTACTAGAATTTCCTGTGTGGTGAAGGTGTGTATTCTGTCCATGGGAAGTATGAGTTGCCCTTACTCAGACACTCCTCTCCTTGACACTACAAAAAACACATCTAAGACTGCATCTTTATGATATCAAGAATGTATATATGGTCCTGGTAAGGCAGCAGGGTGCGCAGGGCTTCCACTGTGAACAGGATGAAATATAGCATTTCATGCAAAAAAGGGGTGGAAGATTTACTGGGAACATTTTCCCTCATCCTTGTACGTCATACAAGTGGGATTCGCTGGTTTCTTTCTTTTTCAGAGCTGCCATGTTCTTTGGATTTCATGGCATGAACATGGCTATCTGAGTGCTAGATAACTCATGTCTTTCACTTCAGCAGAAACCTTCATTCCAAAGAAGAAAGCAAACATCATTGTCAATCTCTTGATATTTTGTTATCTCAGTTACAGCTGTTTTGCCTGCTACCATATTGCTCTGTTTGAATTTGCCATATGTCAGTCATAATACAGCAATATAAATCCAAGCAGGAAACACTGCTTTGAGATGACATAATAATAATTATGAAATACTGCTTCTAACCAGCTTAGAAAGCTGTGCCTATTACACATCTCAACTTCCTCATAAAGAACATGGAGAGAGTGGTGACACAGAAGAATACAAAATTGGCTCAGATAACTTAGTCACGCAGTCCCCACAGTTAAAAGGAATTAACTGAAAGGAGATAGATCATCTATTCCAGAAAACACCATGGGCCGTAAAATACCTCCCAATGCCCTCTAACAAATGTCTGGTTTGCAATGAAAGACTAAAAACCTAACTATAATGCACCACAGAATGAAAACAGGAAAGATGAAGGTCATTGTCAATGCCAGAGTTGACGATGTGGCCCTAAAACAGTGAGAGATTCAATCATAGTTTCATTGTTTGGTTTTCTTTATACACCCAGAGGGAATCCATTACTGGCCCTCAAAACTGGATTTAAAAAAGAGTAAGGTGGCTCCTGGGGAACTGGGAGTTAGCCACCACTTCCTATGAGGTCCTTCTGTTTCAGTACAACCTCCAGTAACTATGAAAGACAAAAGGTCTTATAGCCTCCTCTTCACATTGCCTCATTAACAAGATGTACCTGAGACACATACTGGAAAAGGCAAAAAGTCCAACCAAAATGCATTACCCAGATAGATTTTTTTTTACTCCCGTTTCACCTAGAAGTGATCATTTTTGTTATTAGCAGTAGTACCAGAGTGGAGCAGTGATTGTTCATGACAGCAGTGCCTGGGAGAATAATTTCAATGTAAATCTTCATGCAAACTCATGTTTTAAAACTTGGATCACAGCTAAGGTTTTCTTCATACTACTCCACTGTGAACAAAACAGATGCGCAGTTGGCTGAGAAAATCAAATAAGGATTAAGTGAAGCACACTGTAATGATGCCCTAGGCCTGTGTATGCAAGCTGGAATTAGGTGAAAGCTATAGAAATCTGCCTATAGCTTTTATAAATGTACGTTTTTTCTGGCCCACAGTTCAGGTTTCCTCTATATAACCCTAACTTTAGAGCTGAAAGACATGATGCAACGGCTGTTTAATATATGAAATGTGATAGCTGAACCTTTGCAAATGTTAATTTAGGAGTTCTTAACTCTTCTTAAATGTAAGCTGATTCAGCTGTGCTTTGTGCACTGAACTGGGTGAAATAACTTCTTGTATTTCAAGAAATGGTTGCATGTGGGCACTTCTGCTAACTACCACGTGGTTAAGTCATGGTAATTTATTTGTGCGTGAATCCTTAGTGTTACAGATTTTGAGCCTGCCTACCTGAAAATCAGGATAAATCAGGAAAAAAACTCTTGACACCACATGTGCATTCAGTTGTTCTAAGAGGTTAGAATGTCTAAATGATGATAGGCATGATCTAAAGAGTCCTTTTTTTTTTCATGAAAAGGTGGCTTTAGGTAATATAATGGCTGTAACTCTGAGTTAGTTACTTTATTAAGGTGTCTTTATCCATGTATAAAGAGACTATGCAAGTGGGATGGATACTGCATAAAACCAATAATTATTAGCTGAAATGCACAACTGAGAACTAGGGTTAGCAAGTAACTAAATGCATTATGCTTATCAAAGTCTTGCTGCAAAGCAGCCACCTGTTAGGAGAGGAAGGTTTAAATCTCCTTGCCTCCTTGAGATGGTCTTCAATGTTCCTAAATTGCCATCATCTCCCAAGTCTCTGTGTTTTCGTTTCAGATTCTGTACTTTGCCATTTTGGTGCTTTTCATCTTGAATATTTGGGCTACTAATAATCACCATCTGAACAATGCAACCTCGGTAATTTTACCTTTTTTACCCTGCATGGCTCTGCTCTGCAGACTGTTTCGCAGCTCTTTCTCATCATTTAGCAGTTTCCTTAGCAATATGAGCTAAGGTTAGATGGCTGGGGCATATTGGAGCTGGGACTTGCTCCTTGGAAAACAAGGAACTGAGCTGTGGAGAAGGAGGGCTTTTATAGAGTGTACATCTCATAGGGCTAAATAAGATTTAGAGAAGGGCAACATAATTATTCTATGAAGAAAACAAGCTCTCTGTCTCCCTTCTTTGGAAGATGAGGTCTGGATTGGGTGTCAGCTATGTTGGCAATTAAACCTGACAATTGACATGGAAACAAATTACTGTTCACAGCTGCTTCATGGCAGCTGTCTGAGTGCAGACTCTTATCCCATTGCATGGTTGCACTGAGTTAAGGTTGGCTGTGCCTCCAGAAAAGTCTTCCTGAGAACACCTTTGTAACTTCACAGATTTATTTCTTTTTTCTCTGAGCAATGAACACTTTAATAAGTTTGGGGTAAAAAAGAAAAATAGTAACTATTTTCTGAAAAAAAGATTCGGTGTAGAAAATTCTCATGTTCTAGTTTGCTACCTTATCAATATATTAATACGCTTTTCCATTTTACTCATAAAATCACAGGTAGTTCTTTATACTAAATGGCCTGTAGCAGGTTTTTAATTGTACTGCAGTAGCTCAGAACCAGTATCTCAAATGTAGTCATGTGATTTACTGGCATAATTATCTACTGAACTACCTTAAAACTGATGCACTTTTCAGGTTTTTTTTTTTCCTTAAAAAGAGGTAGTATGTCAAAAGCCAGTTCTTAATGTATACATTCAAAATGGAACAAATCTGACTTCTTTTACTTCAATGTAATTTTCACTGGAAAACAAAGTCTTTAGTATTTGCAGTTGATAATCTCTGTAACTCTGCCTCAGCTTTTTATTTCAGTTATGTGATAAATCAGACTGCATATTTTAGTATCAGAAGGCCCAATTCTTGAGGTTGAAGCAAATCAAAATTCTGTGCAGGGGAATGTAAGAGATGTGGTCTTAGCAACATATTCCCAGTCCCTTCTCCCAATTAGTTATTAGAATAGTTATTCTAGTTATTAGAATAGACCTTCATGTTACTTCAAGCAACTAAATGCTAGAAACTGCAGTGAACTTGCTGCTAGCCGTCTCCTGTCTCTTTCCCACTTCTGGCCCACCTGTGATGCTGTTCACTTATGTTTTGAACAATTTCTTCTGGAAATGACTTTCTTACACAGCTTTCTAGTAGAAGACTACTCCACCATCAAGCTCAGACCACTGAGAATTAAACACTGCTTTATAGACAGCAAAATTAGTGAAGCTTGATTGGCGGCATGTGGAGATGAGTACGGATTCCTTAGTTTTCGAAAACAGATAAATTCCCAGCAAAATTAACAGGGTGTCTCTCCTTTTCATATACGTTTCCTCTTCATATAACTTTTCTTTTCCATATAGATGCTTTCACTGTATGTTATGCAAAAGGAAAAATTTAGGATTTAATGAGTAATCCAGATTGTGTTTAAACTGCTATGAACATGAGAATGACTCCCAGCTCTCTTCATAGTGAAGTTCAAAACTTTTGGCCTCCTAGGAATCAACTGCCTGTCACATAGACCAGGATGAGTTTGTTTGTCTTTAAGGCAATTTCAAGTGACTAATAAATCCATTAGGATGGATTAAGCTGTTTCCAGCACCCTCACTCTTAGCTCCTTAGAGTCTGCTTTTGATCTGTATCTTTCCAGCACATTTACCTTTGGACTACACCTAATTCTCATTCTCGCCACTTCACAAGTTGCAAGCACTACAGGAACCAAACGTCTGTGTTAATGCGGCTCTTGGCAAGGAATTGAAGATTAGCAACAGGCCTACTCCTTCTGACTATGAGAACAAGAATTAATACTTTGATGAGTGCTGGGGCAATGATTTTGTGAGCAGCTGAGCTGACCTAATGACCGCCGTAGCGACGTAGTCCTCCTGGATTCCTGCTGAGAATGATTCTACCACACGCCTTAATATTTCTGTTTAAATAAAGACTCCACAAGTTACAGTGGAATTTTGGACACATACATGTTTGTCCAAACTCTCCTAGCTCCTTGGGGTCACACATTTTGTGTGACCAAATCCTTTGAGATGTCTACCTCTTGGTTGGCAGTGGTCAACTTGAACAAACGTAATCAGTGACAGGAGTGTTATGGATCAACAGACAAACAAACAAACAAACCAACCAAGCCTTCATTTCTTGAGGAAACCAGGTTCAGATTTTCTTGACCTTAAGAGGTCATTTCAAGGTTGTAATTATGGTGTCAAACCTGGCTTAGAGAAGTTGCACCTCTCCTCATAGTGGTTTGTTGTTTCCTACGTGTGTTGCAAGCTACAGCATTGTTTGCTCTACACGGATCACTTCAAAGGTTTGTTCCTTGGTTTTCTGAACATGGATCACTTAACTGCTCTGCTTTAGCAGAACTGTACAAATTGTAGCGTTGGCATAATTTCAGGAGCAAATAAATGACTGAGAGGAATGACTGTAGAAAATGTAACCTTAAACTCTACACTATTTTGTCCTGGGTTTTGTTCAGAAGCTCATTTCTTTTAAAAATCCATCCAGAATAAAATGTAAAATAGGACATCTCCTTTTGTCTGTGTTTTGATTACAATGAAACCAGCCAAAGTGGTACAGGGAGAGAAAGGAGTTCATGAGCCTGTAAAGATCCTTAATTGTCACTTTAGTTCTATTTTTCTGCAGATGGCATACCCTTCCAGCTTTCAGTTTAATACTATGTGTATAGTATGGATCCATGCTTTTAATTAACTTCTGTTTAGTAAATAGATATTCAGACACGGTTTAGCACTGCAATTAGAAGGCTAGGGTTAGGTCTGAGCCCTACTGTGCTAATTAAAATACTTTTGAGATCTGTTGTTCATGCATTAAAATGTCAAGCAATTGACAACCCATAAGTGAAAAATTGATCCAATTATCAAGCTAGCCAAAATCTGCAGCTTTTTTTTTCTTTTTTCTTTTTTTTTTTCCCCCCAAGAGTTAAGATTTATTATGGCCATTAGAAATACAGATGTTTATATGTCTGTGTCTTGGAATTCATTTAACTTTGCTTTTCCTTAATGCTGTTCTGCTTGCTATAAGACAGAATTATCAATGGCTCCTTCAGTGGAAGAAACTGCTGAACCTCTTTCAACTGAAATTTTAGTCTGGAAACAAATGACTGGTATTTCCCACATTAAGGGGGGTGGGTAGCATCAGCAACATCTCAGAACTGTTCTGCTGGAACTGAGAAAATCTTACTGAATTCTTCAGATATATAATAAGGATCCCTCATGGGAGGTAAGTGTACCATAAAAGTCTAAATAGCTAGAAAAGAGAAACAATGAAGAATATTTGTGAACAATGTCCAGACATGTTTTTTAAAGTGAATTATTGGAAAATGCGTGATAATCCAGCAAGTCCTAAACAAGCTTATCATAGACATGTCATTTTATAGTTACTTTTTAACACTTAGCATGATCCATTTTAGAAGTGATTGGTTCTTCTATAAGCATTATGAAAGTGGACACTCTCCAAGAGCCTTGCTGCTTAAATTGTGGGGTATTTTTATTCAGATTTCCAACCTATCAGCATTCATATTCCTGTAATACTGCTTTGTTCCTCTACCATTAAGACTCCTGTTTACCTCGCTTTAAGTAGTCCCTGGCATTTTCATGGAATGTTGTTGTGTCCTATCCCAGCTATAACTTGGCTAGATTAAACTAGGTAAATTGTTTTTGTCAGTTCCTATAAAACAGGCTCTCCATCTACAGATCAGCCCATTATCACTTCTCAGTGCTTATTGCAGCTTCACTTAATCTTTCATGGACATGTATGGCCAGAATTGTATGCAGTTTGAGATATTTAATATGAAGGCTCATTGGTACCCTATAGAATGGAAATAATATTCTATCTCTGTACTGGAAATGCCTCATCAGAAGCATCCTTGGATTACATTTACCTTTTTAATGACTGCAATACCCTGGTGACTCACAGTCATCCCCTGTGATTAAATAGGTTACGCAGGTCTTTTTTTTCCTCATTCTTTCTAGTTGATGGATTCTCAGTTGGGTTTTTAGCAGAATTTTATATTATTGGTTCTCAGGAGCATGACTATGCATTTTATACTATTGAATTTTGTACTATTGAATGTCATCAAAAATGAATTCCATCTGGTTTTATTTGCTTGCTTTTTATGTTCACTTTCAGTAAGCACTGAGCAAACAACTGAATCTGCCTGACTGCTTCCAAATTGGGGCTTTCAACGAGTACTTTTGCATTCCCCCTTGCTAATATACATATATATGTCTGCTAACAGAGCTTGTTTGCTCGGCTAATCAGGGAATGGCTATAACACAGTCTGCATCATTGACCCTTTCATTAGCCAAGATGCTTCAAAGTCAGTAAGTTCTGGAGATGGTGAGAATTACTGTGAGCTCCAGCCTGGCCACAACAGTCAATAATAAAGTTCTTATTGTCTCTAGTGAAACTGGAAATGAGCTTTTTGCATTCTAGTTATATTATTCTATTCTCAGGAACCACTGCGAACATTTTGGGTGTTTATCAGTCATGTAGAATTATCTGCTGTCCTGGACAGCAGACATTGTCCTGCATTATCTGTATGGGTTTATACAGCAAATTGCCAGTATTGTTGCTTGTTTCATTGCCTCAGTGTTTAGAAACAGTTCATGCTTTACAGAGCAATGTCGCGCTTCAATATTTCTTTCTTGTGCTTCTTTACAAAACAATAATAATTTGGCCAGAAAGTATGTGAATACAACCAATTCATTCTTTATTCTGCTATAAATTGCGTGTTCACTGTAATGGCTATTTTTGTATTATTAAAATTTTTTTGTGCAAATATATCCCCTTTTGCTGTGAGACAACAACATTTTGTGGAGTGTCCCAGTTTTTTGTTTTGTATAGTAAAACTAACAAGATTTTCAGATAGGTTGCCATAACTACTAATAGGTGATAATGACCTTTGGCTCCTGGATGGCCTCAATCAGTGAACTAATTTCTTCAAAAGCCTGTCCCCAAAGTACCACATACTTTAAACCATACTAAAATATTCTGCACATCTGTTAAAAGCTTACTTTTTTTTTTTTTTTTTTAGTTATCAAATGGCAACAAAAATCTCTGGAACTAACAGTCCAAAACCAATCCAAATCCTAAGTGTGCTTTTCCTTCGGTAGTTGCTTTTGACTGTGGAGCAGGAGCTTGAAATTTGTAATGAATATCTGTTTGCACTAATGTATCTTGGGCCATTTACATAAATATATGGGCAAGACATAAACTTTACAGAATCACACTGTGCTCAGATCACAGGTTTGAGAAAGCTTGGCTTGAGTCCTTGAAGATTAACTTCAGAAAATACCAATGGTGATCAAACTGTACCTGTAACCTACACACACAGTGACAGAACACGTGACAAACCTGTGATTAAAGGTAATCATTTCCTATTCCTTTTTTCCTCAGTTGTGCAGGTATGGAACTTGGAAACAAGATCTTGTTTATGTAGGTCCTTAGTGACTTTTCTCCTGCTTTATTCTTGCCTTTTTGTCCCTCTTCTTTCTTTTCTGTAGAAAGCTTATCTCTCTCGTGGTAATTGGGAAGAGATGTTCTGAAGCTTTGCTGGTCTATAGAGTAAGCTGAACAAGGGAGATGACGGTAGAAGTGCAGGAGAGAAATTTGGACTAGAAAGCAGGAAATGTTGGGTGAAGTAGATGGAAGATGGTATGTGTCTAAAGAAAGAGATTAGGATGGGATGGTGAGGCTAGAAAGCTGGGGAGATGAGGAGAAATAACTGGACTCTAGACGATCCAATGTGAATCAACAGAAGCCGTTTATTAAGCACAGATCATCATCTTTTATATCCTGTGTTGTAGCCGTACACGCCACTTGCTTATTTCTGATTAGCTAGTTACACTGTCCACGCGCTGTCCATGCAGTTCATTCACAGATCAGATTGGTTACAAGAATTCACATAGTAAATAGCTTAGTCATTAGCACAACATGTTTTCTACTTTCTCAGTTCTCATTTTTCCCATGTACTAATTCTATCTTCTACCACCTGTTTTGCCCTTAATCTAATCTCTCATAGTAGGGAGGTTGACTCACGTGACCATTTTCTCTCAGACACATTCCTACAGGGAGATGGTCTGTTTGATTGGGCAAAAACATTGGGTTTGGATGAGAAACTGTGTGTTGGTGTAAGAGGTGGATGTGTGGGCAGCAGACATGGAGACGGGATACGTCTTTGCCCTTGACAGCAGTTCATTGTAAGTGAAAGTAGTTTTCTTTTCCCCGTGGATGTTTTCTTCAGATTACAGAGTCAGAATCTGTCTGCAGTGAATTCTCCCTTTAGTCTATGTCAATAATCCCGACAGTTTTGTGAAAGAAAGCCCTTGATTCTTTTCTTAGATAAAATTTCTCTGATTTCTAAGCAGATTAATTTTATTTCTTCAGAAAACTATGAAGCTTCTCTGCTGTGGTTGAAATTCATCCTGATTGATTTTAATTGTCTAAGAGTTATCCATACAGTCTATTTGGGAATACGTATTAGGGAGAAATATTTTTTAAATTGTCTTCTTAAATTCAGACATCTAAAAAAGACATTAAAGGCTATGTTTACAGAGCTGGACGGATTCACAGAAGCTCCTGGGGAGCTACGTTTTGTACTGACTCATCTCTGTGACAGAACACGAATCAACAGTCTGTTCAGTTTCCCTCTCCAGCTGAGTTAGATGTAGAAAACAAAATATTCTCCGTAGTGGAAATCCCTTTTTTTTTTTCCTTGTTCAGTTCTAGTTTTGTAGTCAACACAGTCCAAGGAATTGAGTCTTCATTCCTAATATGCTGTTTATGATAGCAAGTGGATCTTTGACACCAACCTTTTCACTAAGTGCTAAAGGTATTTAGGTTTGGGGGTTTTGGTTTGGTGTTTGCCAGTTTTATTTTTGTTCCCCGCCCCCAAGTTGCCCTTTCCTTTGACTATGAAAAGAGTTAAACAAACAAGCAAACAAACCCCAGCCTTTTAATTTATGTAGGAAAGGTAGGTGCTTAAAAATTATTCTCAAGAATCCCAGATACGTATGTCCGACAGGAAAAGGACGTACTCTACCTCCAAACTTTGTGCTCCAACCTGCTGAGTGGCACTAATATCAGCTCTCACCTCGCTTGCATTTTATGATGGTAAATTTATTACAGCAATGTTTAGTGGAGCATGTAAAAACTATAACAAGTGCAATAGAAAAACTCATGAGAAAGTTACTACTTCTGTCTTTAGAAATAAAATTTGAGTACTGTGTGCTAAATAAGTCATAGGGAGAAAGAATGGGGAGAAAACAAACCTTTGAACTAGAAGCCTCACAAGATAAATACTGTTTCTCTGACCACTGTTTAGAGGGATCAGTGGAAAAATACTTTGTCATCCTGTTCCTTAAAGACTGCGTGATGATGCACCTATACAAGGGCTTAAGTAAAGGTTGTTCCAACACTCTCAGTTTGGACAAATATGGTGAAGAAAGTGTGGTTATTCGAAGAGCAGGCGATTGAAGAGAAAAAGGTAAATTTAAGCAACTGCTTAGATTTCCGTGATTAAACATTGGCATCCCCAAAGCCTACCCATCTTTAGATGCTCCATTTTTCAACTTTCAATTTTCCTATTTTCATCAGGTCACCATATAATTTTAATATGTATTTATGAGCTAGGATGTCTTTATTTGAAAAAGCTCATTATTAAAAATGTGAGAAAATTTATTTGAACTGCTGTTTCAATTTATTGTAGTTATTTCTGAAATATATGCGTAATTCCTTGTTACTGTTATCTTTTAATGCTCTGTTGTAATGATCACAATCGCTGTGCCTGTCCCCATGAGTTGCGTTACTCCCATGCCCAGCCTCATCCCCTCTGCACTTTGTGCAGAGTGTGCTGAAAGCTGCAACCACAGGTAAAGCCCTCTGGCCCTAAAACCTGGGTCTTGCCTGACTTCTGCGTTCTGGCAGCTCCAAGTTGACCCATTTGCTTGGAGCATCCTGATGCTCCTCATTGCTCTGAGTCGATGTAAAAAGCAGCTCGGAGATCATGGTTTGTTCTCAAAAAATCAGAGAGGCAAAGTCCACTCATTCTGCTGAATTAAATGACTTGCAGTTGGCCTTTGCTGCTGCCCAAAGCCCAAACCAGTCTGAGCAGAAAACTCTTGTCATTCAACACTCTGTCCTGGCTTGCTTTTTGCCCGCTAAAGCTGGCACTGTCTCAAGCAGCGAGTGTTGCTACTGGGTGAATCCATGTCCTCCAAAAATACTTTTGTAAAATGAAGACTTGTTATTTTACAACACACACACAGAGGCATATAAATGTGTGCCTGTCTGTCTATCTAGTATTTTTAACACCTTGAATTTCTTCTTTAGAAAGGCCATCAGTCAACCCTGGAAACAAGAAGTAGAGCACCAATGTTCTGTTTGCAACTAGAATAACAATCAAACTACAAACAGGCAAAACATATATTGAGATTTGTGTTACTTGATCCCAAAGCTCAAGCTCAGTTTGTGAAAATGTATATCCACATGAATGCAGTGGGCTGTGGTCCTTTATGGAGAGACTGGGCATTGCCCTGGTGTGTTACTGGCTGAAGTACAGCCAACTAATGAGACAGATGTCAGGAGGGGAAAATACAAACAGCAGAGATGGATTTTATTTATCATTTTTTTACCCCCAAGTAAAGCAAGCCTTTACTTGCAGTTTGCTGACATTCTTCTGTCCACCTGTTTGTCTGTCAGTCTGACTGTGGTATTTAATGTCACTGATTGTCCAAGGTGAAAACCAGAAAGCTGAAAACATAGCTCCTGGTTGGTACAACAGGCAGAAAGTCAATCTGAAATTCCCATTCAGTGCTTCAGGCAGAAAAATGATTCTGCTGTCCCCTGCCTCCATCTTTTCCTGTCACTTGTAGCAGTTTATTCAACGTCTTCCTCATTTTGAATATATAGCTCAACTTGTAAAAGCAGGTATAAAAGCATCCGTCTACCAGACAAATCAACCGGACCAAGCCTGGAGACCATGGGGAGACTGAGCGACTCTTCAGAAATTAATTGGCACTCACTTTTTTTTTTTACAGCATTTTTCCCAGAAACAGTGGGGAAGAAAAGCACCCTAGCCAAAGGCAATCTTTTCTTAATAAGTACAGCATAATACAGAACAACCTTTTTTTTTTTTTTTTTTTGCTCAGACTTGTTAATTATTCCAATATATGCTTTCATGGAATAACAATGCTCCTGACGAGCCAGCCTGTGTTATCCTGTTGCTATAGAAATTGCTCAGTATAAGCCACCTGCCAGTGTAATTGATTTAGCTCCCTTTAACCATCAGGAAAATGGCAAAATAGATCACTTCTGGTTTGCATATTTTATTTAAACAATTCCAAAATCATAGATGCAGATGTGTAGTTCCTCATCAGGACAGCACAGCCTTTGGAGGACAGTCATTTACTGCCTGCATATGGCTCCTGTTCCACAGCGCAGCCCAGGGCAGCCACAGGTCTGCCCAGGGTTGGTTCCTATCATCCCAAGCAGAAAATAAAGCCATCAAAGACCAGAGAAGCACAGGCACTTGTTTAACACATCAAGTTCCACATCGAGGACCCCACATAAGCCTGTACTTGAGCTTTACTCCATGAACTCAAAGTCACTGGTGGTGCCCTGAATAGCTGCTTGATTTTCTAGCAGTCTTGGGTGGTGACTGGTTCCGCAGTTCTTCCAGTGCTATGGTAAGGTGGTTACACCACAACCTTGCACCAGGTTCTTAATGCAAAGTATCCTTATGTATGAGTTTTAGCACAGATGCAAAGAGATGGAGAAATAACAGCATCCTATGCCAATCCCATTACTTTACTGGACAACTAAAACTTTTTGTGTGATTCTGCAAACCCCCATTCGATGAGTGGGATCAGAGTATTTTAGACTCTATTCTTCCACACTTACATTTAATATTAGGCTCTTGAATAACTGAAATGATCCAAAGTTAAGGCTATGACTGTGTTATCTCTATCAGCAGTGACCGTTTCTAGTGTTTACACCTTGGCACTTATTTTGTGGACTTTTATGTGCCTTTCAGAGTACTAGTTAAAGTACTGAATTTATTTTATATTTTTATAAGTCTGTTTGAAAAGAACTTTCAGAGCAACATACATACAAGAACACATCCTTATATAGAGTATAAACTTGGTAAGATTACAAAATTGTTGACCTTGTAGAAAATAGTATTGCAGCAAAATTGCACATAAGCCCCAATTTTAAATGTAGCCACAATCTTAGAATGTAACTAAATTATAGTCCCAAAACTTACGCTACTACGTATGTATTGCGTAGGTTTTATTGCTACCTAGTAACTATAGAAGTATTGCAAGCATTTCACAAAACTCTCATCATCATCTGTGGCAAGCACAGCTTATGACTTACTAAACTTCATTAATAGAAGCCCATGTGAAGTATGCAGGGTGAGGTAAAAGGTTAAATGGTGGAGATGGATGTGATCTAGTCTAGAAACTCTTACTCAGCAGTGAATGAATAAGAAAGATAACCTAAGTTACTCTTTCTTTGGACTCCATTTATTGATCTTGGTAATGTAGAACGGAGGTTTCCCAAACACTCTAGCTTTCATCTTGCAAAAAGTTAGATTCCTTTGTCACAGTCTTGGTACCTTTTCCTTTCATTCTTTCTTTGCAGTTAAATTAAAAGTTTGAAATCACTGTAAGATAGAGACGAACAATGTTTAAAATAGTATTCTTTACTTTTGGGACAGTATCAGGTTCCATTATCAGCTTCTTTGAAAAAAAAAACCTGCTAGGAATAAGTATAAAAGCTCCTTGTCTGTACAATAGCCCAAACTCCATTAGTTTCTCAGCAGCAAAATATTTCCAGTTTCAGATTTTTGATCTTGAAGTTATTTTTCTGTTCAGCAAATGATGTCAGGCCAAAGACAGAGAAGCCCCAGAGAGCACAAAAAGCTTTTCATTTCAACTTTATTTGAACTGGATTTGGGATAGGATGTATTTCTTGCTGTGTGCTTTTCTTAGGATGCTCTTTGCACAATACAGGGCTGATCCCAAGTGGGACTCATATGCACTTCTCCAACACAAATAAAAAACTGGATGTGAACCTTAAAGGGGGAGGTTGTGAATCAGGTTCTCTCAGTTTTACCAGGTCTCACATTTATTCTGCTACTCCTGCAATGTTCTAGTTCCTTCTGGTTTTGACCAATTTGATTAAAACCAAACCAAACCAAACTTATATTTTCTCTGTGTCTAAATTTTTTGACTTTTAAAGGTAGCTTTGCTAAAAAAAAATGTTTACTGTTAAGATTGATTGCTAGAAGATGGGAGCTATTTCAACTAAGAAATTTTGAAAAACAGGTGTGTTTGCCCTTGGTGAAATATCTGTAGAGAAGTGGGAGCTCAAGGGACAAAACCTTATTCTT
Source organism: Rissa tridactyla (assembly GCF_028500815.1). Classification (NCBI taxonomy): domain Eukaryota; kingdom Metazoa; phylum Chordata; class Aves; order Charadriiformes; family Laridae; genus Rissa; species Rissa tridactyla. The sequence goes on from NC_071466.1 coordinate 178,199,533, forward strand.
GATCAGACGCATTTTTAAGCCCTGCTTTATTTTCTAGATCAGATTGTTGATGATAGTAAAGTAGATTTAATGGTTGTCCATTCCCCTAAACTACTGTGTGTCTTCCTCCAGTCTGTGGCACCTGCCTCAAGTAACTTGGCATCTTTAAATAAATCAGTTATAAGCGACCATCAGGGTCCAACGCCAGCTTCAGCACTGCATCTAGAAAAGCATACATTAGAATATCTCATATTTTTGTAAAAGATAATCTTTACTTATGATCACTTTTATAGTCATTATCGTAAGTAAAAGCCTATATTTTGTTTTCCTCACACAGACCAATTACTTGACATGATCCTGGAGTTGTGGGTAAAATATTTATTCTGCAATTCTCCACTATAAAAAGTAGAAATCTGTTCAATGATTGGACTTTTTACTACAGGCTAAGGCCTGGAGCCTGTGGGTTGTTTGCTCCATGACAACCATGTAAGGCCTGTATTTTCATGTACACGGACCTGCAGCCACAAAGGTTGTCTCTGAGAAAGAGCAATGAGGAAAAAAACCCTGAGGAAAAAAAGTCCCAGAAGAACAGATGATTTAAACATTGTTATGGCCACTTCAACCAGCTGGTGATCGCCTGATCCCTCATTCATTCTGAAGTCAAGCTGAAACTCTACCACTTGTTTTTAGAAAGTCCTTTGATGAGATAAAAGCCATGGAAAAAAAGAGTTCAATCTTCTACCTTGCTACAAAGCATTTTTTTACATTTTTGAGGAGAATACAGTTTTATGCATCTGTGTGCATGTGACAGAGAGGGAAAATGATCATTTATAGTTTTCTGAAAGTTTCTCAAATTTAACTACTCTTCTGATCCTTTTACCTTAAAAAGCAGCGTGTGCTCCAAATCTTATTTGTGTGTTGAACACGTTTCTTGAAAGAAGCTGTTCTGCTGATCATGACGAGGAAGGGAGCTAAGGAAAGACACAATAATGAGTAATATATGCAAGATTTAAGGAACAAGCCTTCAAAAATGCCACTTCTGAAGATGTGCTTCTTTAAACCAAAGTTAGGATCTTCATTGTCTGAACTGTGACACTTAGAAAGCTGCAGCACTTCACTTAAGTGTACATAAGAGTACTTGCTACTTTCTCCTTGTAGATTGACATACTTTATCACTAGAACATTTCTTGTAGTGCCACCACTATCTGGAACATTAATAATTTAAGCCTGTGCGTGTTTTAGTTCAGCCTTATATTTAATCTCAAATTACCAGGAACAGACATACAAGGAATGGTACAAGGAATCTCACTGCAAATTCACAAGCCACATAGCTTGGTCTCCAAAAAACCTGCCCATCTTCCACATGCAACGAGACACTAGAAGATTCCTTTTTTAAAATTTTAGTCCTTGAAATGAGCTGGTTTTTGCCATAAGGAAGCGTATTGGTCATAGGCAGGATCTGCACCCCAAAACTGAAATCTTGCAAGACGCTTCTTTTCTTGGTGACTGTGATTTGCTTTATTTCTTCAATACCTGTGAGCGTTTTGGTATTTATATTTTGCTGGACCTAAGAAAGTTGCAAGTTTCGTAATATCCCATGAACCTGACACCTATTATCTGGAAATAAGCATACTGATCAGGAATAAAGCAACACAAAAAAACTAAAAAGCTAAAAAAAAATGCAGTGATTGTGATCAGGAGATCCAGATTCAAAAGCACAGAGCTCATATTTCCTTGTCGGAAGACTGAACTATGTATTTCCATTGGCAACATAATGACGTTCATTGATGATCATCAGCAAGTATCTATCTCCTCCTTGTGGGAATTTGTGTTTTTCCATTCCATTGGTCTACAATTCCTACAGCTGCGAATTTGTCTGTTATAATTTTAACCGGTTTTAGAAGTCTGTCATCTACAGATACAGATAACTTGATGTTTACTATTGAATTTTTAGTTAAATATTTTAATATTTGTGTTCAATAGATGATAATTGCGAAGTAACTCAGAGTTTCCATATAAACTAGCACAATTGAAGTGATTACCTTGGTCTTTCACGTGGAAAATATGATGTTTTAGAAACTTAAGATAATTTGTATAATTTACAATTTCACCTTGACATTTAAGCATCCTCTTATGAATTTCTTCAGTAGAAATAGTATTATGCTATATATGCTTCACAGGAACAATAGGCAACCTCCATAGGAACTTCCTTAATTGCTGATAAGCGGGGCTGAAGAAAAGCACAGCATACAACTCATGGGAAATCCCAAAGGCTAAGTCAAGTCGTGTATCATTTAACAGCAGTTTAGTGGATAATGCTTGAGATAACTTAGATGTTCATTGCAATGTCTTAAGAAGTTCTTCCAAAGTCAGAAGAAATTGTCTCTCTAGATGCTGGGCGTTTCCCCAGAACATGAAGTTGTTTAGTAGTGGTTGCTGACACCATTAGCAGCATTCGTTACAACCTTTTCCATGATGACTGACACATATGAGCTGGCACGTGAGGGGGTCAATCGATACGACAAGGGGGTGACGTATTAAAATAGGAAATTGTCATGATGCAGTTTGCTGTCCAGAGTTGCTGAGCGGGATTTTGAGCTCTATAAACATGAAAGCTATCTATAGGTTTCCTAATTTGGTATTATTCTACATTTTTCCAAGATGAAATGATTGCACCAATAAGCAAAGTGGTATAAGGACTCTTGAGCAGACATAACAAGCCGTCCCTTGGTGAATACTCAATGTCAAACTTAATACATTATTCCTGAGAAATTCCTTTGTTTATGGTATTTAAGGCTATAGCTATAGCTTTTCCAAAGCAGCTGACTGGAAGACTGGAAAATGTGATTGCCCTTTGATTTTGCATAACACAAACCCCACACTGGCTGTTACTTTAAAAAGCTCAAATTACTGACATTTTATCAACTTTAAAAACATCTTCAAACTTTGTTTTGCCAATTTCTTTTACAGACAGTTTCTCAGCAGTTTCTTTTCATAACAGAAAGACACAATGACCTTTCTGCTTAACTATTTGGGACAAAGTCAATTTGTGCTCCATCTCCTGCAAGTGTAATTGAATGATCACTAGCCTGAACTCCAAGTTATGTAATTGTAATTAATTATATCACAATTGACCTGCAGTTCTGCTTCTCAGTCCTCCCTTATGCCCTTCTCAAACTGGGACCACAGTAACAGGCAAATGATACCCTGCACTTTTAAATTCAAAGCCTAAAAAAAAAATCAGTTTCTCTCAACAATAGTAAAGATCATACAGCAACTTTAAATTATCAGCTTCTTCCTACCCTTTTTGAGGTATATGGTTTCTTTGCTGAAGCTGCATTAACACAAACCATAGTCCAGAGCTGGAAAGCAGAAGCAGCCTTTGAGAAGTCCTGACAGGACAGCACGAAGAGAAAGCATAAGGGATACTCAAGTAGAAAGCTGATGTAGGAAATTCTGACTGATGCCTAAACGTGACTGATAAGCAGATGAAAGGCAGGAGGAACAATGTCAGCTGACGCTTAAAATAGCCCAGAGAAAATGAGAGAACAGTAGGATCTGTTGAGGATGGGTCAATGCTTTGATAGCGTTTCTAAATCAATGTCACAGAACTCCTGATGGCAGTACAGCAAAGGACTTAAGAAGTCACAGAAGTCAGATTTCCTGTTAAGCCAACTTGTGACTTTCCTTATTATTAATCAAGACCCATTTTTAAACAAAGTATAGGCTGCTATAGACTAACCCCTGTATTTTTCCAGCTTTGATACCTGGTAGTATGTCCATTCTTACATAGGAGGTATACTCACTGCCGGTTTAGATCCACTGTTTTCTATTCACTATTGAATTATTGTAAATCCTCTACACAGACACTTTTTTTACAGCTCACATAGCACTTCTCATATGCAATGGAAACTCCATAGCTTGTGAAGCATAACTGAAAAGGAGAAGTACTTAGAATTTTAAAAGGTAATATTCTGTATTTTTATATTTCTTTCCAACATCAAAAACTAGCTATTAGTGTTTGATGAATGATAAACACTCATATGGATAACTTATGATTTCATGACTCACAACACCTCAAAGGATAGCACTACAGTTTCCATTCTACTGCCTACAATAAAAATAGACTACCTTTTAAATTAAAGCACAGGACATTCAGATTTCATAAAAAAATAATGACATATTGGCAGGAAGGCTCCTCCTTAGGCTATTCTGACTTTATTGAGTCAGTGGGCTTGCTCCTGATTTATGGAGTGATAAAAAAGAGTCTGACCAAAAATTTTTATACATTTGTGATAACCACATTTGTTTTCTGTATATGAAAGTGTAAAAGTATGAATGGTTTAAAATGACCTCCAGGACATATATTCCTTCCTTTTAGACAAAGCTTATGCTGTATTGCAAACATGCACAAGCACAAACCAGACAGGTATTTATAATATAAGCAAACATTGTTATTTCCTAAATGCTGCACTTCTAAGGAACTGCTCTGTATCAGTGAAATATGGAGCTGAATCCTCACAGAGAGCATGAAGAGGGCAACTCCTGCACATTGTGCTCCCTGACGGGCAGCACTTGCTGATGACTGTAGGTACGACACCACTGTCCTGTCTCACCTCTTTCGTGATGCCCTGCTGATCAAAGGCTCCCTAGAGAGAAGAGTCTCTGCCTGACATATAGGTGTGCAAAATCTGTTTCTCCTCCTACTGAAGTACATGGGTTATCTTTTTTGCTGGCTTCAACCTGCCATACTCCAGCTGACTCCAGGAAGCACCCTCCCTGGCAGAGTCTACTTCCCCAGCCCAAAGCTTGAGCCCAACCTCAGCCCAGTGGTAGGCAAAATCTCCCCCAAAATTACCTCTTTTCTTTTTTTCTCTTCCTCTCCTGCCCCAAGAATCAGAGGTGCCCTTTAACTTTTGCGTCTCATTTGGATTCTGCCTCACTTCTAAATCTAAATCAGTGGGGGTGGCTACAGAGAAGTAGTTTTGGGCTAAGAATGAGGGACTTCAAGATCTTCTAAGACACTAAGGGTAACTTCCAACTACTTACCACATCCTTATCTGTCATCTTACAGTGATGAGCCCTACAACATTTATGGTTTATAGACAGGTAGGATTTCATGTAGGAAGGATTTTCTATGAAGGAGAACCTGAATCCCTCACAATGAGGGGGGTTCTGTATGCAGAGGAAACAGGTGAAGAAATGGCGGAGGGAGAACTATTCTAGTTCATTCATGAGGACAGAAGGGTGCGGGATGGTGCCAGAAGAGACAAACTGTTTCAACATACTGTGGCATAAGAGGGCAAATCTAGCTCCCTCAAGTTCAGGGAGAAGACTGTTATGGAAATTTCTGGACTGTAGACCGTGCTTATATTGGTCCTTATCAAGTATAGGCATATTTCTCCAACAGCAAGCTTAGGAAAATTCAAAGGTTTCAATAATACAAAAATTTAGTAGATATATCTGAATAGTACAGGAACAAACCAAATGCTTGGAGTTACTGAACACGGTATGTTGGATGGCTGCATGCTAGGTTCTTTGCAGGTTGTTAGCAGTAGCTTCACAAATAAGCCTTGGTCAGTTATGGTGCCTGAGAGATTCGAATCATAGAATCATAGAATTGCTGAGGTTGGAAGGGACCTTTAAGATCATCAAGTCCAACCATTAACTTACCCTGACAAAAACCACTTCTAAACCATGTCCCTAAGTACCACATCTACCCTTTTTTTAAACACCTCCAGGGATGGTGAATCCACCACCTCCCTGGGCAACCTATTCCAATGTTTAATAACCCTTTCAGTGAAAAAATGTTTCCAATCTAAACCTCCCCTGACATAACCTGAACCCGTTTCCTCTTGTCCTATTGCTTGTCACCAGGGAGAAGAGGTCAGCCCCCATCTCTCTACAACCTCCTTTCAGGTAGTTGTAGAGGGTGATAAGGTCTCCCCTCAGCCTCCTCTTCTCCAGGCTAAACAACCCCAGCTCCCTCAGTCATTCCTCATCAGGTTTGTCCTCCAGACCCCTCACCAGCTTTGTAGCCCTTCTCTGGACATGCTCCAACACCTCAATGTCCCTCTTGTAGCGAGGGGCCCAAAACTGAACGCAGTACTTGAGGTGGGGCCTCACCAGTGCTGAGTAGAGGGGGAGGATCACTTCCCTAGTCCAGCTCACCACACTATTCCTGATACAAGCTAGGATGCTGTTGGCCTTCTTGACCACCTGGGCACACTGCTGGCTCATATTCAGATTTGATTTGATTTGGAAGAAAAGCCCAGAAATCTGGCTTTGTTGGAATAAGTTTGCATCAGTGTTCAACACAGAATAGAACGTAGTGTAATTTGGCAGAAGAACAGCACTATGCATTTTATTTCAGGACATTTCATTGTATGTCTGTGACAATTTAAAAATAAGAGCTATGTATTTTTGGAGGGGCCTTAAAAGCTAAGGTTCAGAATTTGGGATTCAATTAAAAATATTTTGGGATGGTAATTAGTGCATTCATGGTTAATCTTAAAAGTGTTTTTGTCAACATCCAGCTCATTCTTTTTCATGTGCATAGTGTCTCTATTCAATCCGCTAGACTATACCTTTATAATTTTGTAGAAATACAATGACAGAAAGAAATGTTTATCTTACTGTTTCTTATTATGTGTTCCAATGACTATAAAACACTGTATTGAACTACAATATTACAGATAATATACAAAATGAGCTATCTAGGATGGTTAAATCTAGTTTTCTAAATCTGTCCTTTCAGATAAAAAGCTTTATATCTAATGTGACGAATCTGAGGCATGTTTTATTGTTATGAAATCTAGTTTAATACCATGTAAAGCTCTAATATTTCTTTTCAATCTCAGTAACTTTAATTTTAAATTATTTTAAATGCCTTGTTTACTGATGGAAAATCTTTCTATTCAGATTGATTCAAATGGCCTTAAAGAATTCATGGAATATGTCTTTACATTTGATGCAATGAGATGCTCCCTGGAAAAGCGGTTCACAATTTTGACATTAATCATCTTTGGATGTTCTGAAAAAGACTTATTTTCCTGAAATTTAACACATGGTTCCTTATCCAAACCAATGAAAAAAAATTAATTTAAATTTAGTGCCTCACCTGAACAGGTTATTTGTATCTTCTATTTGAAGATCTGGGTATTTAATTGCTTTACTGTTATTAAATAATGCCTGAATGTTGCCATGTCATGGATAAAGTCCTGCAGGTAGTGACAGTGCTTTGAAAAGTTATGAACACATACCTATGGTGCTGTGACTTCTTCATCTTTGATGTAATTTAAGAAACACTACAGAGTCAGTGACTGGAGCTAGCAAATGTGGATTGCATATAAAAGGCTCAGCCTGATGGGGACCCAGTTTGATCAGGCATAGGAGAGTCTTCATAACAGATCTTTATGGAGAGACCTACTCCAGGCTCAGTCATGGGCAGGCTTGGACATTATGCAGTCTTTAAGTGGCACAGATTGAAAGCATGGCTCTAAGTACTTAGGTATGTACAGCTAGGTAAACCAATTATCTGGAAGGTAGCAGAAATCGAAGCTTGTTTGGCTCAGAATAGCATCTGAAAATTAATATGTGATAAGTTTACTGATTAAAGTAGACTTTGATTAAAACTAGGTAAGACACTACTGAAGCATGAATTGTTTGTGTCACTATAAATGCAGAGACTTAATGTAGAACTGGCTGTGTAGTGAAAAAAGTTGCTAATGAAAACTATGTGTTTTGGGATAATATTTCAAACTTTAAAAGGTTCCCAGCCTACTGATTCTAGTCCAGGGAATGATTTCATTTCCCTCACAGCCCATGTTATCAGAAGTTAAGGGATACACATCCTGTAACTGTTGTACCGTACATGTGTAAGCAGGACATTGGGAGAATATAGGAGAAGCTGCATGGAGTTAGGTTGCAGATCCATCCAGTCCAGTATCCGGTCTCTGACAAGCCTTCAAGGGTGGTTCATGGTGAAGAATACAAGACCAAAGAAAGAGAATATGGTACTTTTTGAGCACTCTCCCCAAATTCAACTATCTATGACTCAGGGATATCTTCAAGGGGTCATTTTGTCTCATACCGATGAAATTTGTTTTAGAGTACACATATTCTGCAAAGCTTTAGATCAAAACTTGTTTCTGATTTTTCCTTCCTTACTTTTAAGTCTGAATTTCTTCTCTTTTTACGGGATCGTTGACATTCTTTTTTAGTTATTTATTTGTTTAAATAAAGAACTCAATCTTCTAATCTCGTTGCTCCTTTACAGTGTCCCTTCTGAGCTTTACAGTACTGAAACGCACTGAACCTAACAACTACAACGGACTAATATGGGTTGTGGTAGGACCCATTATCAGGAGGACTCTTTCACTTTGTCAGTATTCCTCAGCAAGTGAAGGAAAGGAAATAAGGAGAATAAAAGTGTTTCACTGACAACTTGGTGCGGTGAATACATTCCTTTTTTCACACTTTGTTTATTTTTCTGGATTTCTCTGTGCTTACGGGTCACAAGGTTGTCATTTGAAGTGCAATATACCTGCAAGATGCAATGGGCTTATGCTGAACGAACTATCAGCTCTGTGAAACTAGGACTCTGCCTGGGTAAGCGTATGCTTCTCAGTAGGATCAATTAACCAGTGCAGAGTATCTTCTGCTTGGGTGTCTCTGTGTTTTGTTGTTTCATACGTACAGACGTCTAACAAATGAAAGAGTCTGATCCATTTTTTTTAAACAGACTCTGCTGTATATTCTGTTTCATTTCATTTACTTGCCCCCAGAAGGGAATCTATATGGGAAAAGCTCCTCATGCTACAAATTAATTGTCTAGTTAAAATCATGCTTGTAGTCTCAACAGAAGAGAAATAATTTGGTTCTTAGGAAAACAACTGGGAAATTCACCCACCTAAGTCCATCACACAAACCTATTTTCAGGTGACAACTGAAGTACTCACAAGTTGTGTTTCACCTAATTCAAGGCTCAGTAGACATATTTTGATTCATATCAGCTGGTCTCAGGTTAGACCTCTGACCTGAACCTGAAGTTCTAGAGAGTTTGAACATTTCAAGCTTGAACAACTTCTAATAGCATCAACCTCATGACCTAGAAATAAAAATATACCTTGAAAGAAAGTGAGAGCAAGCACAAGACTGAAGAAATCCTACATCTGTAGGGAAGCTCATGTGGCATTTTTCTCTTCTGGAATGCAAGTATTTTTACCCCTGTGAAAAGTCCCAGTAATTGCAGTGGGGTGAGTAGGTATACATAATTTTCTGAAGGATCAAGGCCTACAAAAAAACAAATGACAGAAAGGAAAAAGATTAGGAACCTGTCGTTTTGCAGAACTGGTTCCGCATGAAGGGCAGCAAAAGCTGCTTGGCTGTTTAGGATGCAAGCATATGACTGCAAACTGCAAAGCAAGTTAAGCTGGGGAAGCTCTAGTGAGAATTTGCAGTACCAGAATTGCTGTTAAAAAGTTGGTGCTTATGTGTTTCCATCTGTCTTTATTTCACTAACCACATGGTTGGGCATCAAACAAACTTCTGACTTTTTTTTTTGTTCTCTTCTTTTGTTTAATATATTAGAGTGTGTTTGCTTATCTTACCTGGAGTTGGTACATTAAGCCCTTTAAATAGCAAACTCTGGTCAAATAAATCAAGGCTTCTCTAACTTAGCTGGGCAGCTGGCATCCCTGTTTATGGCTTTAGAGGGAATTTGCAAACATCTGTGTCTGATAAATTAGCATAGACGCACAGTGGCTCCTGCCATAATTAATGAGCACCAAAGCATTATCTTTCTTTTATTGCTGGAGCTGGAGTGAGCACACAGTGCAAACCATAAACCAAACCTTGCTTTAGAGTTGGTCTTTTCCGTTCAGCTTGCTTTCTTTACTGATTAGCAGCCAGAAGAGCTCAGGCAGTGCAGAAATAACGGTCCCTATCTTGTACCTTCTGGTGACATCTGTAATCCTTACTCAGCTGAATAGCCTTCCCACTTAAGGAGAATGCTTGGAGGCTCAAGGGATCTTTCTACATGTGAGATGTGCAGCGTGGGTGAAATGATTCTGTCCCTTCTCTCAATCCCTCTGAATAATTTCAGAGCATAGGCAGCTTATAAATCAGATTTACCTTTTCGTCTTTCTTGTGATTGCATTGTTTACACAGTGTATGTCTATGACGATAGAAGAGGAACTTTAAGAGGCTTTTTGATAATGAGTGAGATAAGACTGCAGAAAACTCTGGACGTCATGGCTCCCTGAATTACTCCAATGCCAAATCTACCTGTGGCTAAAAGTCATCTGAGCACGGCCTAGCAGTATGTGCTGACAGATGCTTGTGCACACTGGCCCAGACAAGGAGAGTTAAATTCCATTGGCATATTAAAGTACTTAAATTTTTTTTATGAAAATGAAGTATTCAGTTTTTTTCCCCAAAAACATGTATTTCTCTCACGTCACTGCAAGGCATCTGGACAAGAAAGGTTGGTTTTCCTCAGATGGAAGTCACAATGTTGTGGGGAGACCTCAGCTTTATGCATTTTCAAGTTTTTATTCTTAAAGGAGTCCGTGTCACCAACTTTAAGTTTTATTGTATTGCCAATCTGTTATTCCTGCTGACAAAGGCTACTCACAAAGTAATGCACTGTGGTCTCACATATCTGTAGAGAAAGTCCTCCTTTCCCTCTGAGGTCCCCTCCTCTTCCCAGGGAGCAGGTTGTACATTTGTGCTCCAGCCTGAGCACAAGCTCCTGCCTGTCCCCAGCAGAGTCTACCTTTCTCTGACATAACCTCAGCTGTCAATTAGATCTTTTAAGGATCTGTTTTGAAGAAACAGAGGGGTTTTTTCCCCTTTGTGCATCCCAACACATTTGAATCTCTTTTGTTTCCTTGTGACTTCTCAATAATGTCCTTATCAGCTCTGAAGGACTTAGGAAGTGGTAATAAAATGGTATGCTCTAGTGGGATGATGAATGTTGTTAAAAACTATTAATAGGATTTAATGTATTCATGAGTACATATGTTATGGAACTTGACTTTTCAGGAAGGACATGTGAGTTACTCTGAAGAACCTATTATGTTCCATAGGCATTAGTCTGAAATGTACTTTCCCTGGGACCTTTGATAATACTCTTTGGAGCAGTTTCCCTCAAACTATCAGGTGGGGATGGAGCCCATAAAACAAATAGTTTGAGTTGTGCAGCCTGCTTTCTGAGAATACAGGGACATGGGGAACATCTGTAGACTGTTTTCATTTGAAGGTCACACGAAAAACATTAGTGGTTGCTGTGTTTTTCCTAACATGAAGTCCAAGTTTGAACCCCAGCTGTAATGATTGTTGGCATGTGTGCCTTAAGTTTCTGCTCAGACTTTCTTATTTCGAGTTTTGCCTTTGTCCCTGGAAGGAATCCTAGTACAGGAGAGCTGTGCTAACTGATAGCTGGGACAGACTAGCTTTTAGGAATGACCAAGCACACTAGGAAAAGCACACAGTTAGTACATGTGGCAGGACGACTGCTCAGGGAAAAGCTCCTGGCTGATTGAAGTGGGCATGGATGGTTGGTTTCCTTGCCTTTAAAGTGGGCACGTATAGCTGGATTCTAAATGGAGTAAGAAATCAGAGAAAATATCCTCATTTGAACGGTTTATACGCTGGCTTTACATTTGCTTATTTGTTTAAGCACAGTACAGATTTCAGGTCTTCAGACTTTTTAAGGTGTTTTAGGGATATCAGTAAAACTTTTGCCTATAGATGCAGTAGCATTATCAAGATTAGATCCCTGCATTTACGTGAATTTGCTTGTGATAAAGGGAGCTATAAAAATCAAACAGGAAATTCATGCACATTTCTTCCAGAAGTAGCAGTTGTGAGTAAACAGCAGTGCTGAAAAGAATGCCAGATTGTAAATACATCAATATATATAAAAAATAAATTACAGCCCTTTAGGCTTTCTAGACAATGGCTACATTGGTCCAATAAAGAAATCCTGGGTTCACCCAGATGAACACAATTGCAAGCAACCATCCTGCTATTTTTACTAATGGGAACTGATCGTGTAACTATTGTAAAATGTTGCAGCATCCTCTACTCACGGTGAAGAAGTCCCGCAGCGTAAAAATGATGGTTCTCTGTCACACAGTATAGCTGGGAAATACCTGGGAAAGCTGAATTCTTAATCGCTAAGTACACCTTCTTCACTTCTGTTGTGGATATGTCATTCACACAGTGCCGGCGCAGAGGACAGATGGGAAGGCAGAGAGGGGTCAGACCGTTCTCAAATGAAAAGACCTCCATATCACCTGCCTGGAAGCGCTATTGCTGTAGGTGACAAAACTGCTTTCAGCGAGGATTAGGATATTTCCTGCAGTGTGTCACTAATTGACTGTGGTGCAACACCTCTTCATGTCACAGAAGTTCACTCGCTGCTCTGCCTGTGACAGTGGGAGCTACACTGTGTGAAATATCAAAACGCTTCAGATGTGAGAGGAGCCTTTCATGCATGACAAACACAGACAGAGCATTCTTACTCTGATTCAGTGGGCATGATGGCAGTAGCTTCACTGAAAATAAAAGAAGAAAGATGCATAAATGGTTTGAATCATACGCAACTGTAGAAACAGGAGCCCTTGAATTTACCCAAAGCTCTCCAGAGTTGCTGGGAGTCTTTCCCTTGGCTTTAATGAGCGCTGAATCAAACTCTCTTTCTTCCAATGTGTTTGCCCCTTGCTCTAAATTTCCTTGCCAGGAACATTTTTTAAGGCCCTGATTGCAGAAAGCATTCCAGGCAGCACATAATCATGTTCATATCCTCACTTCAAAAGAAAAATTAAGCAAGTGTTGAAACTCTTGATTATCATCAAATATGTTTGAAATGCTGTGTCATTCACCTTTGTAACTCTCTGGTACTTAGCAAACACCACAAATTTAGATGCTGTCATAGTACAATACGGGATGCGCACCAACTTTAACATTCATAGTAGACCAGTTCAATCAACTGACTTTACTGTGCTGTTCAGAGCCCAAAGCATCAACAAAATTAAAAATAAAAAGGAAACTGTAAATCAAGTAACCCTTGTGATTTTTTATTTTCCATGTTTCTCCTGTTGATATGGAGCTTATTCAGGGTATCCTAAAATTTTCAAACTTAAATATCAACACATTGTAACTTCAATCAAAATTCTAATGTCCACATAAAAGGACTCTGGCTGTCAAAAATTAAAATATATTTTTCAGGCATTGCAGATTATTTATGTCCAGAACTCCTGAACAATGGTTTTGTGCACAGACTCCAATTTTTGTGTGAAAGACAGCCCCAGATCTTCACTTAAGAGCTCTAGGAAGCCCTAGCCATTAAGTCTGAACTTGTGCTTCTTGAGGTTCAGAAATATCCGTGTTTGAGCACATACAGGTCACAAAGCCCAGTTTTGCTGGACTTAGCTTCCAGTCACCTCAACAACCAACAAATAGGAACCTAGGCCTTCATGAATGCATGATCCAGCAGCTGGCCCTGCTTTGAACTGCTGAATTCTCAAGCTGAAACATTTTTCTGCTAATCCAGCTTTTAAAAACTCAGCCATTGTCAACGCTTTGTTTTGTAGAGTGTTTCAGATACTCTTCTTCTTAAGTGATTATACAACCCTCGGGAGTTTGTTGTGCTTTCCCATTATAGGCTTTGTGTTAGCCTTTGGCCAACAGGATTTATAATCTCACCAGTACTGACACTCTACACGTTTTCAAGTGACTACATAAGCATTAAAAATAAAATCACAAAGTCTCCAGAGCTTTGTATCATTTACTAAGTGAAAATTAACAGAAGTGTATCTATCACTGGCTATGCGACAGGATTTGGGAATTGACACTTTCCTGACTGCTATGAAAGCTGACAACACTCATCAGGGATTTGTCAGTAATCGTTAAAAAGCAATGTGATGTGATGTCATGCAGTGTAATCCCCACATTTATTTCCTGCCCATCTTCTTCATGACTAGTATAAAGTTTGCTCATTGTTCATCTCCCCTCCTTCCTCCCTTTACCCACCTCCTTTTTCTTCTCTTTTGAATGCAATCAGAAGTCTATTATTACTGCAATTAGCTGAAGCACCATGAAATAGTATGTGAGGTAATTACCCCATGGCAGACACTAACAGCTTTTGTCAGGTACTTATACATCATTATCAACACTTACAGCATGTTTCCAATTTCTCAGAGTATGCAGGATGTGAGCTGGCGTGGCCGTATTGTCAGGAGAAGCTATACCAATGGTGCATGTGGGTCATAACTCCAGGCTCTGGGTCATAAATAAAATCTGGACATACGAGCAAGGACAACAACATTCATCAGTACAGGTAACTCTTTCAGGTAGTTCTAGTTACAAATGAGTAACCTGTTTAGCAAACGCTACTTGAAGAAGCCAAAAAGTTTACACTCAGAATTCTAGGAGCTGCCGAATCTGGTAGCCCCATAGCGCTGAGGTTGCTGCAGCCCCATGGCCACAGGCCCAGTCAGTACTGAGGCTGAGCGTGTGTTCCCAGCAGGCATGTACGCACACAGGCACACAGTACCCATGCGCATATACTCACGGCCAGCCATAGCGATTAACACAGGGAGAAAAAAATGTACTCACACAAACGGCACCAACACCCTCATCCTGTTCCCCTCTCTGTCTGACTGGGATGAAGGCCTGCTAGTGGAAAATACATATAAATAGACATACACACAGAGATATGTACAGTGTGGATCCCTCTGTCAGCTGGCCTTAGTCACACCGTCCATCCAGTAGCTGCCCCTGGATCCTGGTCTCCCCAGTTGCTGGCACCTCAGCGTGTGAGCCTCTGTGTTAGCCGGCCCCACTCAGCTACTGCAGCTCAAACCTACACAAGCACGCACCCTGGAACCCCCCAGTAACTGGATTTAGGTGCTCAGTTTACCCATAATCCAGGCCCCTGGATTATGGGACAACCAATTGCCTTGCGCAGAGACACACACATATGTAAATAGATCTAATAGTGAGTCCAAGACTTATGACCTTAGAATGCCGATTTACCACGGGCACCATGGTATCATAGAACCATAAAATCATAGAATCCCTCTATTTCCCTGCACTTGTTCCTCCCCAGGTCACCATGAATTCCCCCTTTCCTGCCTTCGGTTTGTCCCCTAAAATCCCCATCAAATATCTCATGCAATCCTGAACTGCTCTTCCTCTGCATTCCATAATGAGTCCCATACTAGAGACAGCGACCTCTTTAGTTTGTAAGATGATCCAGAGAGCGTCCCCGTTGACTTGTGATGATGAGTCTCATCCCCAGCCCATGGGGCTGATCCCTCTCCTGTGGTCACCCCGGGAGAGACCAGGACAGGGTGTCCCTTTCTCTCATTAGGTTATTGTCATTATTCCTCTGTGCTTTTTTGTGTTTGTGGAGATGAGCTTTGAATCACAAGAAAGACTAAAAAAAATTAAAGATATTCAAACAGAATTGTTAGCTAGTTTGTCTAGCTTACAAAGTGAAACAATGGTCCACATCTTCTAAAAGTGCTTATCAATATTCCACAGCAGCTGTATACTTTTCCAGACTTTCAGCCTAAAGCTAGGAAGTAATGCTGTCTGGGGAAAAGTGCCCCTGCAAGCTACTGTGTAGTACTTATCCAGACCGATTGAGGGTATCTCTTTGCTTCTGATACAGCATGGCCATCAGAGGCCACGATGCTCTCTACATCATAACACCCCACGATGCAAAAAACTGAGCTTCTCAACTGTCATAAACCTCTGTATTATTCTTCTGCACTTTTCTTGCACTAGAATAAACATTGTCTCACATGGAATTTTTAATAACTAGTCTGTGTCATCATCAAAAGCGTGCTAGCACAGAGCTGAAAGGGAAAATATTTTACAACCCGACTGCAGTTAAAACCTTGATGCGTAATTATTCACAGTGAACAGGATTTGTTCTTGCAAGCCTTTTTATAAAGCACTTGTCTAGATATTATCTGTACTGAGGAATACTGTGTAATAAGATGCTGTCACTTTTTTCTATTAAAGTGGTTGTGAACATATAAATAAAAGTTAGAAAATATAGTATCTATTTTGCTGAGTGACTAACCTATGCACAGTTTAGGAATTAAGCTGCTGAGAGTGAAGCCTGCAACTGCCTCTATAAGAAAAGACATTGTGGTGGATGATTCCTTGAGAAGCAGGAAAGAGCCTAGCAGTGAATGAGTGGGGCTACATGTTTTCTCCCACCGTATTCGCTAAACATCACTTTATGACACAATTGTAGGATTAAAACAATATTCGTCAGCAAAAGCAGTTATAGGAGCTTTGTTTCATAGAGTCAGGGAATAATAAAGCAGGTTGGAAAGGACTTTTCCAGGTCATTTGGTTCAACCTGTCTCTCGAGGTAGGTCTGCTGCTCAGGACCTTCTTCAGTCAAGTCTTGAAGACCCACAAGGATGGATGCTCACCAGCCTTTCTGGGCAACCTGTTCCACAGTTTTAGCACTGTCGTGGTGATAAATTTTCCTTATGTCTATCTGGGACTTACCTTGTGACAGCTTATGTCTGTTGCCTCTTGTACTCCCACTCTGAATCTCTAAGAAGGGTCTGTCTCTGTCTTCGCTATAGCCTCTCATTAGGTATCTGAAGACAACGTTTCCCCTTTGCCCTTTCTTCTTAAGGTTGAAAGAAGTCCCCACATGTTCAAAGTCTCATTTCAGCTTCAGCAGTGCAATATGTCATATACACGCTTAGTCCTCAAATCTGCTGCTTGCTTCACAGAGAGGCAACCTTGGGCTTGAGATCAAAACCAATGGCAATAATACTTAGGATTTGTAATAAGCCTGTACAGTGCTGAAATCACTGGGCAGCTGTGCAAGTATGCAGTAATGTTTCCAGAAAAGAACACTAGCTGCTCTGAGAAGTAGTTGTCTGCTGTCTGGGTGTGATATAAAGTTTCTAAAGATGATTCTTCAGCGAGTGGCTTTTTTGCGAACACAGAAAGTTATCAGTTGTACTTCTTTGCTTGGACAAGACAGGGTTGGATCCAAAGGGCATCCAAGTGCTCAACTCAGAGTACGAATATGAGAGTGAATCAGTATGTCACACAGAATGTGGATCACAGGGCAGCAAATGACCATGGCTACTCCAGGCATCGAGCTACAGGTTGCCAGTAATAACATCATGCTAAACTTGATTGAGACATGTATTTATTATGGGAAAGAAAATGAAAAGTATGCTTTGTTTTAAAATTTCATGATCTGAGCCTACCCTCATAAAAAGATTTATGAATCTGGACAAAGATCAGGGGAAACATTCAGGGCTTCCTGATGAAGCTTTCTCAATGGTCCATCCCGAGCCTGACATAGTCATATCACAGAATCATAGAATGGTTTGAGTTGGAAGGGACCTTTAAAGATCCAAGCCCCCTGCAATGAGAAGGGACATCTTCAACTACATCAGGTTGCTCAGAGCCCCATCCAGCCTGACGTTGAATATTTCCAGGGATGGGGCATCTACCACCTCTCTGGGAAACCTGTTCCAGTGTTCACCACCCTCATTGTAAAGAATTTCTTCCTCATATGTAGTTTGATATCTAGTACTATCCATAGTCATTTTACTGGTTTGCTTGAAGAAGTGCAGGTATTCAAATTGCGTGCCGCACTTCAAGAAAAAAAACTGCTTTATATATTGCCTAATCTGAACCATAACAGTTTGTTCCAACCCAAAGAAAAGTTCAGAATACGCACACATAGCAGTGACATTTTGAGATTTATGAAGGTAAAGTTAGCTGCCACTGATGTGGAAAGAAAAAAGCTGTAAACAATTTTTCTATGACAGACTGCCCAATAAAATTCAGAAAGTGTTTATTGTTTGTTATTCATTGCTAAGAAATTTAACATTGACATTTCTACAGTAAATAGCCTATAATTTGCAACTGTTACATATCTAAAAGGACCTTTCCACTGGACAAATATTAGATATTACATTACATGTTTGATGGCAGCTCTTTTTGTAATTTCTATACTGAGGTAAGAATGGAGCACATGGGCTGTTCCTCTGGGTTCTGTTTGGGTACATCTATTAACTTCTAAACTATCATCCTGTTCCTCCACAGTTCTGTCCCACTTACACATTTGCATCCACATATGTGGGACACTCAGGCTTTATTCTTATTTGTTTCTTCATTCAATTTAGAATTTTGGAAGTATTCTTATCAACTCTGTAGTTACATTTATACAAACTGTATCATGGATACAGAAGCACAGCATCTCCTGGAAAGTGGTGATCTTAATATGTTTTAAAATCCAGATCTTGTCTATATTAAAAATTAAACATATTTTATAAGACATGCAATGAATCTACAAAGTGTGCTGGTTTTGTAAACCATATTACATAACATAGAGTAAAAAGTAGAAACAAGGAAATGCATTCAAGTTGAGAAATTATAAGTCATCCAAGCAAAATAGACCTTAATTCCTTTGTTCAAGATTGAATACAAACCACGATGATCACTAACCAATTTATCACTTTCCTTAGTCACTTTCAGTTTTATTCAAATTTTTCTAAACCTTTTTATATTCTAAAGTGAAAAGCCATTAAAACTGAGTTTGGCTTACTTAGGAAGGAAGAATTTTCTTTGTTTTTTCATAAGGTAATCAGACTTTACCATATGCACACATAGCTGAAACAGCACAAAAGAATTTAATACTAACATAAATAAAATTCAGGTGGAAGTTTTTCCCTTGTGCTTTGATCAGTTACCCCGAATACCATAATGTATCTTCCAGTTTCCCAAAACCAATAAATACAGTTGTTTTATTTGTGTTTATCAACATTGAGGAACATTCAAATTAGTCTTGAAAAGGGGAGATAACAGATATTGCTTTATAAAACACGTTGCCTTTTTTTGAGAACTGCTTTCAGAAGTTAAGTTGATCAGGAAGAGATTAATAACATGCAATGACTATTTCATGAAGCAGAACCTGAGGGGAACAAGGCCTAGTTTCAGGTTTTTCAGGGAAAAAATACACATTGAATTTTAATAAATTATTAACTTAATGTTTGTTCAGATACAATTTCTACTTTTCTTATTCACAACTTAACCTCTAACCAGATTAAAAGTCAAATGCAGTTACAAATATGAAGTACGAAATACCATTCAACAGTTCATAAAGTGGCATTATCAGAAGAGGATTTTAAGATTATTAATTATGTTGTCTGCCCAAGGAGCAGGTGGTTTGGATTCTGCAGACCTGTGATACAGATGGAAGGGCCTGGGACCCTGATCCAAAGTGAAGACAGGGGCATGAGGTAGGCTACCACAGAAGGTAATTGATGGAGAGCACTTCCAGGCTCAGTAAACTCGGGTCTACCATTGCCTTTCTCTTAGTACTTGTAAGGAGATGAAATGTGGAAAGTCAGAGCCTGGGTGAGGTAAAAGCCAACATACCAAGGCAGTCACATCTGGGAAACGACAGCGACAGAAAGGCATTATGAAAGAGAAGCATGTCTGATTAATGAGGAGAGAGGCAAAGAAAAGAAAAAAGCAAACAGCTGACAACTGAAACAGAAATCAGATAAAACAGTTCACAAGGAGAGCTCAAAGTACAATGAAAGTTGTGGTGAATGGCAAAATTACTTTGTGAAAAAGAAGTCCGCTGCTAATTTGTCCTTCTCCTGGGGAGAACTGGCAGGAAAAGGAGCCCTTTAACAAAAGACAGTAAGAACAGTCTCACTTGGATAGCTGGCATGCACTGTAGGTCAAAGTAATATGATTTACAAAACTCAAAGGGACAATATTGACTTACAAAGCAGCAGGCTAAAGGTCACTTAATTAAATTAACAGGCCACCCAGGATTCAGAGGGAATTGAAACACAAATGAAAACCTGGAGGATTCTTTTACCAATAGTGATAAAAATAAGTGAAAAACCGGCTTCTCTTTCAGGAAAATAAGAAAAAAAAAACCTTTGACATTTTAATGTTTGTCCCTTTTTGATAAAAAGGCTTGGTACCCCTCCTCTTTCTGTGACACACTGCCTCCCCAAAAGTTTGTTTCTCATAGTAGCCATTGCTGGATAAGTGTTTCAGCTAAATTCAATAGATGCCTTGACATTAGCATCTGAGTTTGGATCAGGAGTGCACTTTTGAAACCAATCGCGTGATGAGCCTCACATGCCCTGCTTTGGTTCACATTGCAAAACTGTCGTCAAGCATGCTAACTGGATTCCTTTTGGGTGAAACCAAGCTGCAAAATGCATCCCAGGGGTTCATCTAATGAGCTCCAGCTGCTAACAAGCATCCAGGCTCTAGCACCTGACTGAAGGTGGTCTGCAGTGAAACCCTCTGAAATGCTTTTGGCACAGGCATCAGCCCCCAGCACCAACTGTTGTGCTGCACAAATTGGCTCCCGCTGGGCTGCACTCTTTGCTAATATAGATAGAGCCTTAGAGTGCACAGAGGCAGGCACATATAGTGGATAAATGTTTGTATTTTAAGTTTTATATCATGGGCACTGAAAGCACATTAAAGGTCTTTGCTGAGCTAGAAGAACAAAAAATCAAATTAAGGCTATTTGGAACTGCTGACTTTAGACATCTCACTGTTTGATTGAAAATAAGTCGTACAGAGTGACTGAGAGACATAGATAAATAACTGAACATGAACAAAATATTTCTTTCCTGTGAACATTTTTAAATCTGATGTGTGAATAGATTATTAGGTGATTCTTAACATCAGTATATTTCACACTCTATTTGCCTGAGTTTACTGTTGCCATAATATTTATCTAGATATTTTAAAAGGAATTGACTGACATAAAGGCAACAGCCAGGCAAAACAAAGGAAGGAAGAATTATGGATATTCAAGTTAAAGGTTTGCTGGCTGCTCTGTCCACATGCTTTCATTTGAACTAGATTTTTGTTCTTCACACAAATATTGAAAACTGTCAGGGCTTATTCCAATAGCTGGTGGCTTTTTCACTCTTTTAAGCACCAAGGCAATCCTTGCATCAGTTATTGCATCTCTTGTACTGTTGTGAGAAACACTCAAAGCAAACTTGTGCCTGGGAGAACAGCATAATGAAGAATTATCTTTCTAGCATTTTCCATGTATTCGATTCATATCTCCAATCAAGAAACACTCACTGCTCAGTTTTTGTTAGTCTTATCTTTGGACTTGCATGTGTCAGATGAAAGGTTGGAAAATACCATGGAGTTTGAAATCTCAGCATCTCTCTTTTGCAGGGGGAAAACCTGACTTCCTATTTCAGGAAGGCAGTGGTTCTTTGTGGCTCATACTAAGGAACCATGATTTGTCAAAGCTTCTGGGACACATTCATATCTATGTCTAGCCTGGCATATGCTTGCTGTGGTGAAAAAGTTTCCTAAAGGCCAAAGAAATGCTGATATAAGAGCTCCACAATCGCAATACCCTCTCTGCAAAAGCACAGTGTCTGTAACCAAGAATCAGGGAAACAACCATGAAATCAATATTAATCTGCACTTTGTGAACTTCAGTATTCCTAGGGAGCACACATGCACATGAATAAACTAGTTTGGTCCTTCTGTAGTGACTTTCTTGATCATTCCTATTTACTGGGCTTTGGTTCACATCCTAGAGTTTGTAGCCAAAACAGAGGCTATAAATCTGCAAATTAAAAATTGACTAATCAGGATATCACTCATATTGGCTTTACTTGAATGCAAATAGAGGTGTATTAAAGT
This sequence comes from Rissa tridactyla, assembly GCF_028500815.1. Lineage (NCBI taxonomy): Eukaryota > Metazoa > Chordata > Aves > Charadriiformes > Laridae > Rissa > Rissa tridactyla. The sequence goes on from NC_071466.1 coordinate 178,221,232, forward strand.
ATCGTAACAAAGAACAGAATGCAAGTGTTTTGTAACACTGGTGGCGCAGCCACGCACATGTTACAAAGGTTTATTTAAGAATGTGAGCAATCTGATTGCCACAGGAGTAAAATATGGAGCTGAAATGTGGATATTTCCATATCTATATCTGTATCTAATCTATATCTGTATCTATGTGTATGTATATGTCTACGTCTATGTCTATATCTATTTCAGTGCCTGTATGTAAATGAAAATACATATTTGGTATGGAAGTAATAGCTACTTCCATTTACATGTGGGAGCTGAAATACTCACAGCTGCTCAACATCCAATCCTCAGCATCACCTATTTCACATTACGGCTCTTTTCCTATTGATTCTCACTACCTCTTAATGCAGACACAGCCTTAATGGACTTATTATTTGCTCCAGTAGAGTGATATAAACACCAGAAGAAGCTATTAAGTTTTGCATAACTACTTTATTTTCAGTATGTTTCTGGTAATCACAATTCCATTATTTCTTCTACAGAAATTATTCATAGAAGAGAAATGAATATTAAAAAAATAATAATTTAAAAAAAAAAAAACCAAACATTTGGAGAGGTGCCTAATGTCTCACTGGGAGCGATATACTAGAGAAAACATTTTGAAAGTTATTATTAATTTTATCAGGAATTTTTCTTCAAAGTCATTTGAGGGCCAGGAAGGTCAATTTTACTTCATTGTTAGAATTAGCAGTATTATGAAAGCTAATTGCAAATAACCTTTCGAAGTTGTTTGCCAAGAATTCCCAAGTCTGCCGTAATCGAAAGCCTGGACAGAGTTATATTGAAAACGCAAACAGGTTTATGCCTAGATAAATTTCCTCAGGGAGAAAATTAAGGAAGTAAAGATCTTCTAATAGGAATATCAATTATTTCATAGTGGTACTACCAATGAGGAGGTCTAGTTAAATGCACATGGCACAGCGGGAGGAGAGGGAATGAGATTTACTTAAGTATATGGAAATGTGAATATTTAGGCTGATATTCATGAAAGGATGTTGGTATGATTAATCCCAGCTATGCAAGTGGGTTTTTCAGTGATGAACTTGTCCCTTGTATTCTTAGTGCTCTGCACAGAGGAGAGGTTAGTTGTTAGGAAAGGCATCTGTAGTATCTAATGCACTGACTCCCAGGATCCTTCAGCTCACCAGTAAGACATGCCAGAAATGAGACGTGTTGTAAAAGTCCGCATGAACTCACATGTCTCTTGTTGTCCTGTGGTTAAGTACCTTGTAAAATCTTATGGATTCAGAGCATGAAGTCACTTCCTGCACTGAGATTTTTTCCTGGATTTTTTCTGTAACTTGCTGAAGGCAGCGAGGGGATAGGAAGCTGAAGTACTCCTGGGGTCAGATCAGACAAACTGTTATCCCCTGCATGCCTTCGCACATGGGCTCAGGGTTGATCTTAACCCATGGATGCCATCTCTCACATGCATGAGGACTCGATCTGAAATGGGAAGTGCCTTGCCCAGTTCCCATGTTACCTTCTAATAGGAAAACTCTCTTTGACTTGGGGAGATGTAGGCTCAGGAGGACATAGAAGTTTGGTTTTCTAATTCCTTAAGAAATGCTTCAACAGTAAAGAACAAAACAAAAATTGAGTAGGAAATGTCATCACTTCTCGTAAACTTGGTAGGAACTGAGTCAGGAGTGATTTGTGAATGCCAACCAATACACTCCTCTAGGGCTGATGCCTGTTAACCATATGGAAGAGGTAGACACTGAGGAGATATTCATCTTGCCAAGCATCTGTCATCTAACATAAACTACTTGTGTTGGAGATTTCCTCTATTGGTGAGAAGGAAGAAAGGTACATCCAGGTACCTTATCATCTAAGACAGGAATGATGAATTAACCTTCAGAGATTCACAATCTTTTATGAAAGCTACGAAGGGAAACAAGGTCACAACATTCAAGTGAGTGAAGTTAGATGAGATGACATGAAAGGAAAGATAAGCATATTATTGCACGAGTTGAAAAGTACAATACTTATGTATTATAGAAAGCTGCTGCCTAAGACCTTGGTTTCTCAGAGCATTGCTCCTCTTTCTTACTTAGCCCCAGCTTGAATATAATCTCCTCATGTCTTCTTACAGTAATGTCTCAACAGTTGCTTGTTGCTGGTAGGGCTTCATGTCTGTACTTTGTTTCGTGTCTATACTCTGTTTTACAATGCATTACCAGTGCTCATGTAACTACTAGTAGTTACCTGAAATCCCTTCTAAAATTATTTAAATTTTTCTTCTGGAAAGCACTGCGTGTACCTAAATTGCCTGCTGGATGTTTTCTTTGGTAGATGTGGTCTACCTTGACTTAAGCAAGGCGTTCGACACGGTCTCCCACAGCATCCTCATAGGGAAGCTTAGGAAGAGTGGGCTAGATGAATGGACAGTAAGGTGGATAGATAACTGGTTGAAAGACAGAGCTCAGAGGGTAGTGATTAGGGGCACAGAGTCTAGTTGGAGGTCAGTAACGAGTGGTGTTCCCTAGGGGTCAGTACTGGGTCCAGTCCTCTTCAATATATTCATCAATGACCTGGATGAGGGGATAGAGTGCACCCTCAGCAAGTTCGCCGGTGACACAAAGCTGCAGGGGTTGGCTGACACACCGGAAGGCTGTGCCACCATACAGAGAGACCTGGATAGGTTGGAGATTTGGGCAGAGAGGAACCTTATGAAATTCAATAAGGGCAAGTGTAGGGTGCTGCACCTGGGGAGGAATAACCCCATGCACCAGTACAGGTTGGGGGCTGACCTGCTGGAGAGCAGCTCAGCTGAAAGAGACCTGGGAGTCCTGGTGGGCAACAGGATGACCATGAGCCAGCAATGTGCCCTCGTGGCCAAGAAGGCCAATGGCATCCTGGGGTGCATCAAGAAGAGTGTGGCCAGCAGGTCGAGGGAGGTCATCCTCCCTCTCTACTCTGCCTTGGTGAGGCCACACCTGGAGTACTGTGTCCAGTTCTGAGCTCCCTGGTTCAAGAAGGACAGGGAACTGGTGGAGGTGGTGCAGCAAAGGGCTACAAAGATGATTAGGGGACGCGAACACCTCTCTTATGAAGAAAGGCTGAGGGATTTGGGTCTCTTCAGTCTGGAAAAAAGACGGCTGAAGAGGGACCTTATCAACACTTATAAATACTTAAAGGGTGGATGTCAAGAGGATGGGGCCAGGCTCTTTTCAGTGGTGCCCGGGGACAGGACAAGAGGTAATGGGCACAAACTTGACCATAGGAAGTTGCACCTAAACATGAGGAGGAACTTCTTTACTTTGAGGGTGGCAGGGCACTGGAACAGGCTGCCCAGAGAGGTGGTGGAGTCTCTGTCTCTGGAGACATTCAAAACCTGCCTGGACGCGTTCCTGTGCAACCTGCTCTAGGTGACCCTGCTCTGTCAGGGGGGTTGGACTAGGTGATCTCCAGAGGTCCCTTCCAACCCTATGGTTCTATGATTCTGTGATTTGGAGATCCTAGGCTGCAGTCAGTACACCAAAGTCCACCAAACAGTGGGTGGTACTGCTGCTGATGGAAATGAGATGTATGGCACAGCATTCACTGCTAGTCATTTTGAAGATGGGTGCACGAATGATATACTGCCTGAGTCTTTTAATGACCTGCAGGTTATTCCCAGTATCTGTATGTAGGCAAACTAAACAATAATGACTGCCAGGTTCCTTCTCTTGTGTTGCAAATTTTTTGACCAAAAGAAGTCATTTCTGGATGCTGAAACCAAAAAGATACTTCAATACATCATCACTGCCTTAAAATGAGGAAACAATGTGTCAGGAAACAAATGAACAAAACCCCCCAACAAAACATGTTACAAAAAGCCCTATGACTACTGGAACAAGTATAAGAATATGCAAAAAGTATCCACACCTGTAGAAAAGCCACAGATTTTTTTTTAATTTTTTTTTTCCAAAAAATGCTTGCACTGTCATTATTTCACCTTGGAATTCACAAAAAAGCGTTTTAAACCAGGTTTTGGAATAGTGTAATAGATCAATAAAATGGCTATAAAAATGTTTTGATCAAAAGAAGATAGATAAAACTTATGAAGTAACTCCCTATAAGCATAACATGGTAAAATGAGTGCCTTTGAACTCATCAACTAACAGCCTTCTGTGTAATCTCCTGGCCACATTCCATTAATTTATGGGCCTTTCAGGATGCTAACCACCTTTTTACCTGTTTAGTATCAATTAGATACAGTATCTACAGCTAACCAATATATGATACTATGAAATATGTAGCAATTCCATGGTAATACTCACAGAGAATGCTTTTTTGAAAGGCCCAAAATTTTTATACATTTATTTAATGTTATAGTGTATCTCACTAATTATATCAGAATTTAACAGAAGTTTAATTTCAAATAAACGAAATTTTTTGATGGTTCTTGAAAGAAATATTACAGTATTTTTAAAATTATTTGCATAATAGAAGTAATTCTAATACAAGGTGTTATTTCTTTAAAAATCTTCAGAACATTTACACCGTTTTCTTCAGTTTAATAAAGAAGTTGCTGCAACATTGTTAAGAAAAATCACATAGTTCCTCAATTAATAGAAATATTTTCTTTTTAACTTGACTTCTCATACATTAGTAATCAGTTATTATAAGGCCATGTGAATCCTTTAGACCCTTCAGACATACAGCTATCGTTTGTCAGATAATAATAATGGGAGCAACAAATAATAGTTATGCTCAGGAAATTGTTGTAGCAATTCCTCATATTTTTTATAAAATACTTCTGGATGAACTTGGCAAAAGGGTTTTTTTCATTTTAGGTGTTAAAGGATAAAGTGGAATCAGAGCTCATCAGATAAAAGGTCTTTTTGATTTTCCTGAGAAATCAAAGAGACCTGTCTGTCTGTCTCTCTGTCTGCTGCTGAGACAGTGTCACCTGAGAACTAGCGTGGCTTTCTGCTGCTTCCACACAACGGTTAATTTTTGCTGAACCACTGAACCCTGCATCAGCTCCCCAATCCATCTCTGGGAGGAGCTGTGAAATGAGCCATAACCAAAATACAGCCACTTGGCTGTGGCTTAAAGTTCAGTAAAGCGTTTGTCGTGCTTATGAAATGAATCTGTTTTCAAAGGAATATATTTAGAAACCTGCGTGCAGGGATGCATGTGGTGTATGTGTGTATAAAACTGTCTGTTGTGTTAACAGGAAGGAGAAGGTAAAGATCTTACAGTCTTAAACGGTCTCTGAACTATTGCACATTATAGAGAATTTCTGGTACACTAGGAAAAAAAATACTGTCTTTACACATCTTAAGCAGAAAGAAATTACATCACTTTGTAACTTGGCTTTAATCACGCTGTTGCAAAGAATAAAAAGTACCAGAACTTCATTCATCCATGCTTCACAATAGCAACCACTTACTAAAGGGTGGGTGCAAAGTAAAATTCCCAGCTGCTAACATTTAGATGTGTCTTCCTGAGAAAATATAAAATAAACTCAGATATAATCAAAAAGATAAATGGAGATTCTCACAGATATGTTCCTAAGGGGACAAGATTAAGGTTCACAGATGATGTTTATCATGGCTGGGGCTGATGGGGGAAAATGGAGATTTCCTAAGAGTATAATGAATTGACTCAATAGTTCATTTTACAAAATCAGCAAACAAAAAAATGAGCAAACAAAATTTTAGGTGTATGATCTACTACCCTCCAAGCACAAAACTGAAAATAACCTCTACCATGAATTGAAGATGAAGTAAAATTACCATAATAAATTGTATTAATTTGGCATATTTATTTGCAATTTCATCCTTATCTGTTGTGGAAAACCCTCAAGTCCGTGTATATAACTTCTGTCACTCATAAACAAAACATGGGGGTTGTGGTGAAGTCAACCATATTCTGTCAGAATTCCCATTACGAACACATATTTCCCAGAGGAACTCAATGTACATATAACGGATATTAATTACAGGGGAAGATGATCCGCAGCAAGACACCAGGTCTCTAGTGTAACTTCAGAAGAACAATTTTGTCACTGAGAAGTCAACTGCCGAGAAATGGTTCATGCTGAATTTCACCAAACATCATGTCATGGAAGTCATCACTTTCATGGTGTTAGACCCTGCATGATCAGGACTTGAAAAAAGATTCCATAGGTAAAGTCATCATTCTTTCCCCAAAATTTTCTTATTGTCTCTATATATTATTTAGAAAATTTTTATGGCTCTAGTGAGTACTTTTAATGAAAGACGTTTAGTGCAATGAATTTAAAAATTACAATTTTCAGTCCAGTCCAGTCCAGTTATTTGATGTATTATTTTTTGAAGGATTAATATTTCTACTTAAAAACTGCCAGGTACTGACATTATTACTCTTACTGAATGGGGTCACCACCATTTATTTTTCCTGGTTTCTCTTGCAGTTCAGGGCTCCCACTGCATGTTTTACTCAGCTCAGCACTGACAACTAGACATTTACAGAAAGCCATTTAAAAAAAAACCAAAACAAACCAAAATGAATAAAAGCAACAGCATTCCGTAAAACAGGGAAGCTGGAGGCCATGTTTTTGTTTCTTTTTTGACTATAAATATCCACTCATAAATGTTTTTGCACTGACCTCCTTCACCACAATGTAGCACTTGAGTGCAGTAACTTCCACACATTGGGCACAGATGAACTTCCCATGTTTTTCTCTAGTGCTCTGGTAACTAACATATTCTCACTGACTTTATACCTTCTCCATTCTCAGTGTACCTCTCCATATGCCTGTGTATATATAGACACACAGTCTCCCATACCCTAAGGAACATTCCTATGTATTAGGCTTGTGCAGATGTGTTCTCTGTCTCCTTCCAGTCTGAGCGTCTCACTCTTCAGCAGGTGCAAACACAGCCTTTGTATAGAGGTTTTAAAGGCCCCGCAATGAGGGGCTGCATTTTCCCTTATGCTTCAGGCCAAATGTGGGTCCTTGGTTCGTGATGACAACCTTTCCTAATACAAATAAATAAATAAAAAAGAGATTATGAATCCATGGAGCTGGCAGCATTGGCAGACAAAGTCAGTAGGGAATGGATGAAGTGCTCTCAGGGAAGAAAGTGACGTTGTGTCATTAACAAAATTGTTACGTAGCTGACATCTGCTGTAATAAGTTCCTTTAGTTTGCAGTGAGGTAGCGAGACCGAAATTGTTTAATTATTGGCCATGACCATTATCACTAAGATTTTCTGTATGCACACTAACGTTACTTATTAAGAGCTAGACAAATAAGATTTAAGGTAAATCACTGTGAATTGTCAGTCCTGGTGATAAAATACTTTAGCTCTCTCTCCCTGTCCCTGATGCTCAGCCTGGTGGCATGCCTTTCAGCTCAGTTGAAATATCAAGGTGCTCTTCAGGAATTAGGAGCCATGGAAATGTGAATCCTGTTCACTCTCCCTGTAAATTTCTGAAAGTTAAGAGCAGAATGATCTTCAGGTTAACAGAAGGATAACTGACAGCTGATATAATTAAAACCAATTGAAGGAGATCATTACCCAGTCTCAAAAAATGAAGGTAAAGAACAGCGGAATACCCAAAGAAATATAAAGCACTATATCTTGGCCTATCCTTTAAATATACATATAAATGAAAATGCGAACATTTATATATATATATATGTATGCATATATGTCCTGCCCATAAATTAGAGCATTTCTTACTTATGAAGTAAGGGTAGGGAAACAGGATCTCTAAAAGCTGTTGTGCATACAAATCATAGCATCCCATTGATCAGATGGACAGCTAAAAGTGACTAGAGATCTTAAAGCTAATCATCCAAGATACCCTAAGGCAGTAACGTCAGCTCTCTCTTTAGCTGATGGAGAGAGATGAGGACATCCAAAGGACAATTCATCTCCCTTCTCTTTGCTGCTTATTTCAGGATGAGATGAATCACCTTCAGGAACTATCCAAGAGAGCTCCATCAACTACACAGAGAGCTCTAATGACTAACTTAGGTGGCTAAAGTTAGGTGAGATGAACTGCGCTCTCTCAGGGGGCTGCTGACTTTGCTATTTATTTAATTGTACCTCACGTAGAAAATGTTCTAACAAGCCACGTATTATAAAGACAACAGCTCCCAGAGGTCACTAAGCTATTCGTCTGGTTTGAAACTAGACTTGGAACAGTACAGAACCATTTGGCATGTGAATTGTGACCTTTTCAAATGATAGAAGCAAGTGACTCCTAAAAGAACACTAGAGAAGGAATCAGATGTGACTACAATGTACTAGAAGAACAATCCAACGCTTCTGTTTTGCTCTTACTGAGGTTTATTGAGTGCTCATGTAACTGAATTAGCTTTATATTTGCATTTTTATTAGGGAAGATGACATTGAAAGCAAACTTCTGTGTAACCCACAAGCGCTCCATTGAATTACTTGCTTCTTACATCTATTGTGTACAACCCATTTAACACCAGACAGCAACTTGGCAACATTTCTTTCTCAATATGGGTGAAAGTCTTGAGCAGTGTAGTATTTATGTATAAGTATTGAATGCCTTGTTCAGAAGTTAGAGAGGCTTTCTCATATACAAGCTTACTGCCACTTTCTTGATCTCTTTTTTCCATCGATGGCCCCACAGGATGGCTTTTTGCAAGCATTAGAGAGCACACACCCAACACACCATTTTTAAGATGTCAAGCAGATTGTATTATTCATTCACCCATGAGTATTTTGATGGTATCTGTGTGTACTTTGTCAGATGAGCTATTTCAGACTCGACTCGTCTCTATTTATAAGGCACCTCACACAAATCTCATATGATTCATTTGTACTCAGGGAATTGGTATTTGGAAGCAACAATATATCCCTCTTCTACCTCCAAAAGTCTGCAATATGATAGACAAAAGAAGAAAGGACTAGCAAGCATGGCAAGAACAAGTAGTATAGCAGTTCTGGTCCCACTCCTGTGACCCAGCTTGTCCCACCACTCATTGGATAAAGACCCCTGTGAAGCCAGCTGGGCTGGCTTTGCTGTTCAGGTTATAGATTCCAGCCCTCTGATACAGTCAGTCCTTGCCTAAATCTCATGAATACAGCTGCTGGTCCATTCATGCATGTCATGCAATGCCTCTTCACAGACCCGTGTCTCCTTTCTGGGATGGCCTCTTCCTGTGGGCTCCTCTTCAAGGAATTTTCAAAGAGGAGAAAATGATGAAAACAGGATTTTGGAGAGAGCCCCAGGTGCAGTGACAGATGCTAGGCCAGCTGCAGCTCCTGCCCTGTCCTTCTCTCCATCTGGAGCTTGCCTATTTTTAGGAGGCCATACTTCTCCCCTTCCCCTTCAATCATACAAAGATGTCATTATACAATTCAACTTAAATACACAGTCTGGGATCACAGGGTAGATCCTCACTCGAGGTGTAGTGTAGATAGCATAGAGTCTATATTCTCCAGTGGGTCATAGGCAGGGACAATTTTATTTGCTGATGGTCCTAAAAGACTTCCAGATGCACGTGAAAACATGTTGCCAGTTATACTCTTCTACCCCTCTTATTTGTAGAGCTCTCACAGCTCAGTGCTCTTCCATGAGTAACAAGCACAAGCCACACAGCACAATCTTGCCCTTCACAAATCCCTGCACTACACAGCGTGCCTCATGCTTGCCCCATTCATGCTGCAGACAGAACCCCTCTCTCTTCTCTACTTCTCTTTGGTGAGACCCTACCTGGAGTACTGTGTCCAACTCTGGAGCCCTCAGCACAGGAAAGAGATGGACCTGTTGGAGCAGGTCCAGAGAAGGGCCACAAAAATGATCAGAGAGATGGAAAACCTCTCTGATGGAAGAGATGGAAGACAGGCTGAGGGAGTTAGGGTGTTCAGCCTGGAGAAGCAAAGGCGCTGGAGACACCTTTCAGTACTTAAAGGGGGCTGATAAGAAAGATGGGGACAAACTTTTTACCAGAGCCTGTCGCAATAGGACAAGGGGTAATGGTTTTAAAATAAAAGAGGATAGACTTTGACTAGATATAAGGAAGAAATCCTTAACAATGAGGGTGGTGAAAAAATGGAACAGGTTGCCCAGAGAGGTGATAGATGCCCCATCCCTGGAAACATTCAAGGTCAGGTTGGACGGGGCTCTGAGCAACCTGATGTAGTTGAAGATGTCCCTGCTCATTGCAGGGGGCTTGGACTAGGTGACTTTCAAAGGTCCCTTCCAACCCAAACTATTCTATGATTCTCACTCAAGTCTCGGCCTCCCTCTGCGGCACAGCAGTACTCACTGCCTGGTTCCCCAGCACGAACACTTCTCAAGCACACACAGTCCTTCCCAGGCACTCAGCGCTGGCATCAATGCATCATGGAGCACTTTTAACTTGCTACATCCAAAATCTCCTTTCTGTATGTTTATTCTTGGAAGAGGATCCCAGAACCACAAAATGGTTGAAATTGGAAGGAGCCTCTTGAGGTCACCTAGTCCACACCCCCTGCTCAAGTAAGGTCAGCTAAAGCAGGTTGCCCAGGACCAAGCCTAGTCAGTTTCGAATATCTTCAAGGCTGGAGACTCCACAACTTCTCTGTGCAACCTGTGCCAGTGTTTGACCACTCTTACAGTGAAAAAGTATTTTATTGTTTTCAGATGATACAGACCACTCAGATAACATGATCCAGAGGTAGGCAGGAGCTGGGAAAGAGCTGGATCCAGAATTTTTAATTTTGTATATTTTTTGCTGCCTTCAACGTAGATATTTAAACCAGAGCCCATCAAATTCACACTAGCCAGCCTTTAGAGTAAATGACAAGAAAAGTGATTCATTGTACCTGTGATTATGTCCCAGGAATGCATATTTCTTTCCACAGACTTAATGGGAGTTGAAACAGCTCTGATGTAGCCACTCTTTCATAAATTTTCTGATAGCCAGAGGTCAAAGGAAACTTATTCAAGCTCTTTCAACAAATGTAGACATCTGCTATTTCGATCAAGGTCTGAAATTTTTATGTGCCAAAATAAGTCTTATTTTCAGATAGAAAAGCACTTAAGCCTTATGCTTTACAGTCGAAAACATTTTATTTCAAAACAGCAGGTAAAAGGCTTTACTTTATACAACTCTATCCCTGCTTTTTAGCAAAAATCTGTTATTTGGGTATTCCCATGAAAGAGTGTGAAGAAAATACGTATTAGGTTTTCTGGCAAATTACATAAAATGCTAAATTTGCTAATTAAGCTTACAGTTTCACCAGGAAAAATGAAAATGAAGAAGTGCTTTTGTCTGCATATTTGTACAATTAACAACGTGCCATACTTGCTTCTTTTTCTGATTGTTCATCAAAGGATGAATTTGCAAAATTCATTATCCGGAAACGGTTGCTCTTTGTGTTGTGTGAATTAGTGAGCTTTGACAGGGATTTTTTTGGTGAGAACTGCAGGAGAAGAATGTGTGAGTCAGAAGTCAGAACAAAATCAAAGTCTAATTTTGGCAAATGAAGAGGATCTTGAGAAGCACTTCACCTTTAAGCTGTGCACAAATGATAGATGCATTGCATGATGAATGCATTTAGAATAATCTAATATTTATGAAGATTCATGAATTAAGAGTCATTTACTGTTCACACATTTCAAGTGTAAAATATTGATACACAGAGTTTTCATTAAGACTGTCCTTACATGATTCAGGCTTTCAAACATTCAATTCTTCTGAATTGTTCCATGTCATTTATGTTGTAGATAAAGGCAACGCTAATTCTTTTTCCTGCTGAAGAGTGAATGCAATTATGTCCTCACATCTGAAACCATCAATAGTCCCTTGGCAATAAGTCCTCCAGTGCAAGATCTACTAATTAGGGTCAAGTTGAGCTCTGGCAGGCAATCCAAGACCCAGGCAAGCCAAAAAGCTTCCTGCTGAGCGAGCAGGGTTTGCTGTGCACCTCTGCAGAGCAACCTCAACAAGATGCTCTGTTAGCAGAGGAAATAGCAGCACCTGTGTCCCAGTGTCCTCCTGTCTTCCAGATGAGTTCTCTATGTCTAATAGGATACAAAGTCCATTTAAGACATTCTTACTGTTTGAGACTTCCATCAGTATTCTTGTTAGCTGATACTCTATGGAGCACTGGGTCAGTAGCTTTTCTGTTAACTTGTCAAATACACCAATGTCCTGTTTTCAGGAAACTTGTGGGGATGCAACTTCTCCATGATCTCTTTTGCTGTCAGATTTAGAAGCGGAAATCAGGAAGTGCCCAGCAGGATGGAAGAGGGGCTGGTTTTATTTGGTTTTATTTTCTTAGTGAGAGGTTGAGGGGATGGAAACTGGGTGCTGACTTTGTGTATGAATGTAAGTTACGTATTGTGTTTATGAATATAAGTTACGTATATAGAGATACATATGAGCATGTACTTTACATAAAATGCATGGATGTCCTCAGAAGCCACACTTTTTAGGCTGTCAAGATAAAACTGCATGCTGAGAAAGGGTGCGGGCAGAGCTGAGCATGAAGAACAGGGGTCTGTCTGAAATTCTCTGTCTCTCCAGAGCATGGGCACCTGAGCCAGGGCTACTGCTGCAAACCTGGACCCACCCCCAGATGAAGTCATACACCCCGTTCCCTGAGAGAGCTGAGCAGGATTTCTCTCACATGCTGCAGCAGCGAGGCCCATCTTTTCGTTCCAATAGCCTAAGGCTTGAGGTCTGGGTCCATCTTTCACAGATGGAGTTCAAATATGTCACTTTTCTTCTGCGGGTAGCTGAGAAATGCCGAAGAGCGAGCTGCATTTTTGTAGGCAGACCAGGGAGGACGGCGGGGGAGGCATCACCACTCCTGCTGTGGTGGTGAGGTGGTTCAGAAGGAAACAAAACATTTCTGGTGCCAAGAAGGATGCTGACAGCCTGCAGCACAGTTCTTCAGTCATGCAGAAGACCCATGGCCTGGTTTCTTCTCCTGGAAATATCTGCTTTGAAGAGATTTGGGAGCTGCATCCTTTAGAGTATTTACCTTCCAAAATTAACTGAGATACATGGAAAAGCAAAAGTACCTTGTGAAGGATGTGTAATCAGAGATCATGTGGAGCTGAGGAGTTTATCAAAGTCCGCATTCTTCTGTTCTGGCTCTTCTTTGATCAGCATGGTCAAGGACAAGAGCTTCCAGCTCAAGCATCTGAAAAATATGACACCCCTCTCTTTCCAACCCACCCAGACAAGGCCAGCTGACAGGGACACATGTGGCTGCACTTCTCCTCACGGAGTCTCTGGTGTTTTTCCTGGGAAGGGTGACCTTCTGAGATGCAGGCCCTCCTGCTGTCTGGTGCCAGTGGGTACTTTGGTCCCGACAGTGCCCTGCTATGGGTCTCAGCTCTTTCACCCCATCTCGTTACTGCCAGCTTGAGCAAAGCATCTGGCTCAGTTCCCTCTCAGGCTAGGTGCTATGATCCGAGGACTATATCCCCAGTGGGATAGAATAGCTAATGCTATTCCCAGTACACGAATAAGTTGCCTAAAACTAGATGGTGCAGAAAATTTCCTACATGCTGTTCCTAAAGCACTATTTTGTTGGAAGCTGCCTGTTGTCATCTGCCCTTTGGCAGACTGTCCTGTGTCAGTGATATCACAGCAAATAAAACTTGGTTTTCATAATTGCTTGTTAGTGGTAATATCTTACTAGAACTAAATAAAAACAATCATTGTCTTGGAAAATTGCCTAACTTTCAAGGTCAAGTATACAAATGCCTTCTGTTTCCCTGAGCAATCACATTATCTTGCTTGCTTAAAATGCTCTAAATATTTCTCAGTGTGTCTTAAGAATTTATTCCTTGCTACTAGGTAAGGAGGTAGCCTTACCTGGTGTTGCGTGAAAAGGGGTCAAGTGGTTTTGGCAGAAGATAAACCCCCTTGCGTTCTAACACTCCTCACCGAGGTGGGAGGCTAGGTGCGGCTAGGTTTAAATTCTGAGTGATGCCCAATTCAGCGCTATCAGTCCAATCACATTTAGTATGTATTAAACTATTACGAATTGGATACACTAATAGTGGCCTGCACCTTCAGTCTAGTTGTGCTCCTGAACTAGCACGGCCACTCTCGAGTCTTTGGTCATGTTCAGTGAGAAACTGAAACGACTAGCTACTTAAACAGTGCAGTTTATTTAAACAACAGATATATAGGTTCTTAGGATTGCCGGTGATAAATACACTGTCTGCAAAGCACGTGCAAATATAGATATTGTTAAGTATACAAAATGCATGACAAAGTTATAAACAATACAGCCTGGCTATAAAAGTAGGATAGAGATTCTCTAGAGAAATATCTAAGGCCCCGAGAAAGCACTCGGTATAATTGAAGTCTTACCCAAAGGCGTCCCTATGGGGGGGAAGAAAGGCTCAGCCCGTCGACTGATCCCGGAAATCAGCAATGGAATTCTTCGCGATGGTGTCTTCACTGGTATCCCCTCTCTCTCGGGCTATTTTTATACTATTTTTTTATCTTCAAAGTGGAGTTTGAGTGACCTCAGTCATATGTACTTTTATTATGATTGGTGTACTCAAGGAGGAGTGTTCGCACCTTGGGGGCGGATAGTCTCCGGGATGCAGGTGTGTTTTGGTACATTGTGGTGAGCAAAGTTCGCACAAAGGACAGCATTTCATCAACATTTGACGAAATGTTGGCTCAGGTAGTGTGGAGGCCGCTTATCTGTTCCGTAGTACCATCTCGTCCCCATATCTGCTATTCGTCACAAGGGAAGGCCACAGAACAAGTGCATTCCGTTCCATCCCTCCTGTAGTTTTGCAAACAACTTTGTACAGGGATCGCAGATGTTGCATTCTTCGCGTGCCAGCTGTGGCTGTATTCTACCTCAGAAGCCTCTTGATTTTATGACTTTCCTTAGTGTGTGAACAATGCTGTACTTTTGTATTCCTGGCCAATTTAGTAATTATTCCACACCTGGCTACCTCTGGAGGTAACGGCTTGTTTTGTTGGTCCTTTCCCTAGAGTTTTTAAATGTTTGGATTTTTTTTTCCCATTTCCTAACTGATTTGCATTTATTTTTAATACCTTTAAGGTGTCATTCTGATGTCTCTAAAAAAAACCAAAAAAAACCTACCTAGTTCTTGAAATCTTTCAGAAAACAGAATTTCTGTTTTCCAGCAAGGTCTACTTAAAGGTGTTTACAAACCACTTGTTGATACTTCACACTTGCTGCATCTTCCTCGGAGACCCTGGAATTTCTTCACTAAGTGAAGGGCTTGTGTAATCTGACAAACACTATGATTCTTTTCTCTCTCTCATTTTATTCTATGCTTCTTGATTTACCAAGGAGATAACAACTGCTAATATTTCAGTGGAGTCTCCTGTTATGAGAGCTCTCCTCTGACACTACAGCACATCTCAAAGGAGCTTTTGAGCAAGCTCAAGGGATGCACCTGCTTCAAGCTTGTGATCTTTGCAATGTAGCATATTATATGGTGGATGTAGGCAGACCAGACATGCATGAGAATTAAAAAAAGAAAACAAACCTAAACAAAAATGACCACACTTACCACCCCCTCAAAAAAACCAACCCACCAGGCAAAGGGTTCACAGAAAAATATACATCAAATCATAGAAAATAGCCATGTGTATGTTCCAGCCAGGTTCACCAGAAGGATGTGGGACTTGTTTCTTTTAATCTGCTTCTGTGTGTTTATCCCTAATTTGGGAAGGTTTTCAGAATTAGATGATGGTTATTTTTTATTTTCTTTTTTAAATTAATGTGATACCTCATCATCACCACAGTTAATCATAAAGATCCCTTCAAGCCTACAAGGGTATAGTTAAATACACCGGAAGGTTTATGATTGCTAAAAGATGTTCAATAGTAAGCTTTAGCTATAGTTATAGTATATGCATGATAATATGGAGTCCTATATTCAGGGCTGCATCCTGTTTTTTTAAAAAGGAAAGGGAGTTCAGATGTATGACAGGAATATAAAGTGTGGTCAGAACCCATGCTCTGCTTTCAAAATATTATTTCTAGGACAGGCAAATTTATTGACTGCTGATTTTGGAGAGAAAACAGTGTTTGTAGAGTTTTTGTAGGCTTCCCACTTTCTTACATGTTTTCCTTTGTTCTGTAAATTTGAGCTTCCTCTTGGTACAGTTAAGACCCTGGTCTCAGAAGGCCAGAGTCAGCTTCCCATTCCTCTGGTCGGGTGTACAGGACATGCTGAGCAAAACCGACACAGCAGGCTGTGATGTGCTTATGTTAGTGCTGGACCCTCTGGTTTCAAATTATGTAAAGCCAGATGTAAAGGGAAATAGGGCCAAAGCCGTCTAAAGACAGAATAGAGAAGATAGATAACACTCCTTGTCACTGAGGCCCCTGTGGGCTGATACGTGCCACCACAAATGGTCTTTTTTATTCTCTTCAATTACTAAAATTCCTAGATTTGCAGTGGTAGAAGAGGCAAATGCGGAAATCAGTGCAACAGAAGACGACTACCGTGGATGGTGGAAGATATGCTGTGGCAAAAGGGCAATTTTACTTTTCCCTCTTTTTCTGAAATACAGAAAACTTGGGAATATAAAGGAAAACAAATTGCCTCTACTTACCATTTGCACAACCAAATGCAAGATTTTGTTGCTTTTACTCATATTGAGGTGCTCCTGTTTGCTGTAAACACCTCACCATCCTAGAGACTATACGTGCATAGTGCTGATACCAAAGAGGAGTCATGACATGACTGAGCAAGGTGGCACTATCAGATGAGAAGTTGTTGAGGTATCTACGAACGGTGGCTTGGGGCACGACACTCTTTCCTTACTCTCTCCACTGCAA
Organism: Rissa tridactyla; assembly: GCF_028500815.1. Classification (NCBI taxonomy): domain Eukaryota; kingdom Metazoa; phylum Chordata; class Aves; order Charadriiformes; family Laridae; genus Rissa; species Rissa tridactyla. The sequence continues at coordinate 178,238,010 of NC_071466.1, forward strand.
GCTTCCTACCTCAAGACTGTCCCATTTTAGTAGATGGACAAGGCTTTTTCCTGTAGGATGTCACGGGGAGGCTGCAGCCTAGCGAGTGGGGCGTTGGTACCCTCTCTTCCCATACCCCCCAACCCAGAGCATGGGATCCTTCCTCTTTCCTCACTCAGTTCCTGTGCGACCTGCTCTAGGTGAACCTGCTCTGGCGGGAGGCTGGACTAGGTGATCTCCATAGCTCCCTTCCAACCCCTATCATTTTGTGATTCTCTGATTCTGTGACCCTACACAAGCAGCAAGTGTGCTGTGCACCACTTTCTCTGACATATTGCTGGGCAGAGGAAGGGGAGGAAGACATCATCCTTCTGCAAAGCAGAGCCCAGGTGTTGCATGAAAAGGGGCAAAGCGGTTTTGGCAGAAAATAAACCCCCTTGCGTTCTAACACTCCTCACCGAGGTGGGAGGCTAGGGGCGGCTAGGTTTAAATTCTGAGTGATGCCCAATTCAGCACTATCAGTCCAATCGCGTTTAATATGTATTAAACTATTACGATTTGGATACACTAATAGTGGCCTGCACCTTCAGTCTAGTTGTGCTCCTGAACTAGCACGGCCACTCTCAAGTCTTTGGTCGCGTTCAGTGAGAAACCAAAACGACTAGCTACTTAAAAAAGTGTAGTTTATTTAAACAACAGATATATATGTTCTTAGGATTGCCGGTGATAAATACACTGTCTGCAAAACACGTGCAAATGAAAGTATTGTTACATATACAAAACGCGCGACAAAGTTATAAACGATACAGCCTGGCTTTAAATGTAGAAAAGAGAGTCTCTAGAGAAATTTCTAAGTTTCCCGAGGAAGCACTCGGTATAATCTAAGTCTTACCCAAAGGCGTCCCTATGGGGGGGGAAGAGAGGCTCAGCCCGTCGACTGATCCCAGAAGTCAGTGATGTAATTCTTTGTGATGGTGTCTTCCCTGGGTATCCCCCCTCTCTTGGGCTATTTTTATACTATTTGTTATCTTCAAGGTGGAGTTTGAGTGACTTTAGTCATACATACTTTTATCATGATTGGTGTAAATTTCTCTTTCTTCACAATTAAAGGTATAGTTTACGAGAAATTCAGGGCGCAGACTCAAGAAGGAGTGGTCGCACCTTGGAGGCGGGTAGTCTTCGGGATGGAGGTGTGTTTTGGTATTATAATGACATTATAATGAGCAAAGTTCGCACAAAGGACAGCATTTCATCAGAATTTGACAAGATGTTGGCTCTGAGCATCTAGCGGGCAGCTAGTTGGCAGCTTATCTGTTTCATGGTATCATCCCATTCCCGTATCTGCTATACATCATAAGGTAAAGCCACGGAATAATTGCATCCCATCCCGTACCTCATGTAGCTTATCAGGGAACCACAGATGTTGTGTCCTTCATGCCAGCTGCGGCTATTTTCTACCTCAGAAGCCTCTTGATTTTAGACTTTTCCTTAAGGTGTGAACAATGCTGTACTTTTGTATTCTTTAGCCAATTTAGTATTTATTCCACACCAGGCAAGTAGTGCCACTCCAGCTGTGGTGAAGGAGCCAGGTGAGGGGGATCAAACAGAAACACAGCTGGACAAGGTGGCTCAGAGCTCGGTCGCTTAGGAACAGGAGGGGTACATGTAGGCTGACATAGAAATCTGGGATAATCAAGGGTGAACGTGTAATAGTGCCTCTTGATTTTGTGTGCTGTGGCATAGGCTTTCTCTTGCCACACAGCTGATGTGTAAGTGTAACACTCAGCAGAGCCATTTAATTTCCACGCATAAAAAGAGAATAATATTCTTTTAGGAAAACATTTTTATTGTGTGGGTCAGGCAGGAGGATAAACATAACTTGAGGTCAGAAGGTTAATTCTGACATGATTCCAGTGGCCTAATGTTATTTTATTATCCCCACAGTCAGCAGCAGTCCTTTGCCCTGAGGACAGCAATAAATCAGCTCCAATTGTGCTGTCTTCATTTGTGTGCATACTTTGCTTTGTGCTTGCAGGCCCAGCTTTCTTGAGGAATGTTTTAGTGGTTACTGTAGCAGGGGAGGAGAAGCAGGATGAATGACATGAAGGAGATGGAAGATACTTCTCAGCCCTTCCAAATAGAAGAGCTAAACCAGAAACACTTGAAGGTGTTTGGTGTTCCTCAGAAAAAAAAACCAAACCATCAGTGGGCTGCCCGCCTGTTATAAAATGGTGACAGAACTTTCATACTGCTGACCTAATTCTTTAAGCCCTCTATTCTACCCATCTTACAAATAAGTAAATAAGTTAATTAATTAATTATTTCGTGTGTCTCACTTAGGCTAGGTTATGCCTTTAATGTGGTTTAAATGAGCAGAAGGTTTTCTGTCTGTGTTGCGTCCATGCCTCCATATTTACACAAGACCCACTTGTTCATAAAAACAACCCTTCTTCTTGTCTGTGCAAGTCCCAACTCTTGTTTATAAGAAGTACATGTAAAGTAAGGAGATCTCTCTATCTCATGCCAAAATCTCAGGAAGAAAGTCCAAGATTGGATCCTTCCCCTCAAAGAGACTTTCTAGGAAAAAGAATGAGAATTAAACCATCTTTTCCTTAAATTAAATTCTAGGGGTCCGTGTGTTCTTGCATGCTGATGTAAGCAGCTTTTTGCTGACTATATGTGGAGCTGAGGGAGATGAGAGCATATCGGGCGCAGAAAGAAAAAGCATGCCTAAATCTCACTGAATTCATAGGGCCTATGCCCCTAAGCTGCATTGTGAGCTTGAGCAGATCTCTAAATCTTAATATTCCTCCTGTCTTATTTAATGGAGTATGCAATTAAGAACAGAAAATCCTTCTGCGTAATTCTGTGGAAAAGTACCCCATGTCGTAGGAGGTGACTCTGTGGACAGATGGAGTTTTAGGGCTCCAGATCTGCAGCAAAAGATTGCTCAATTACACGCACCATCATGCTAACTTTTATAAAAAGCAAGGCACAGCAAAAAATGTACTTCAGTTTCATTTTAATATTTTGCCATGTTAATTTCAATATATAAGACTAATTTATGATCATTTTACCACTCAGGGGCCATCTGTTTTTAATTTAATCCTAGAAATTAAGCACAAAAGCTAAATTAGACACAGTTGGTAAAGTAATTCTTGGTTAATTGTTAAGCAGACATGAATGCACAGAAATGAGAGACTTCCAGTGTAACTGTTATCTAAGCTTTGAAAACCAAAGTTAAACCCTAACAAAACGGAAATTTTTCTCACAATACACTCATGACATGTAGAAAGAAACCAGAGTTTGAACCATGGCAGGCTTATATTCTGAACAGAGCAGTTTTCGTCTAACATTAGTTGAAAATTATGAATTTTATTGTAAAATAAGTAAGTTCAATGAGAACTGCATTCTAAGGTGTCTCATCTCTCTTTAATTTTAGAATTGGAAATACCATAATGTAAATTGATTTGGTATCACTTATAGGATAAATTTGAATTTCTGTATCAACGCTACTTGGGAATCTCACCCAAGTGACCAACAAGGGAAAATCCTCCCCAGGAAAAATTAAAATTCTGAGGGATTATTTTCTTGTAGTGTAAGCAAGTAATTTTGACCCTTTCCCTTCTCTTAATAGAAAATAAGTTCCATTGGCATTATGACCAATAAAAATAACTTCCATCAATAAAAATAATGGAATGGTAGTTTTGTGGAGAGCGCTAGAGATGAATAAATATGTGGTTAGCTTAACTGGAGAAAGTTGCATTACCCATCTAGAAAAGATAAATATGGCAGTAAACCAAACCCCAAAATATCTGTGGCCTAAGAAATAACAATTTCTGTACCAGTATTAGTGACTTTAAAATATTTCAATGAGACACACTTAAATATTTTATAATAAAGTATTCATTTACTTAGTTGTCTGAAATTTTACTGCATGAAAGTTTCTGAAACAACTAAGAAAAACAAATGAAATTTGCTTTTACCAAAGGAGCAACTCTACCATTTTGATGACTTTTGCAAAGTTTTCCTGAAATCGTCAGCTATTTCTTATTTATTATAAGGCTGTTTCACTGGAGTAATATTACCAAAAAAAGCCTGTGAAGTAAATGTAACAGCTCTCAAAATACAGAATTGTCTGCAAACTACAGAATGATTTTTCACCCTGCTTTAAAATTGGTTTTTCAAGGTGAAAAATTAACTTTTGTGCTCCTTTATTCTCGGAGGAAATAAAAATGTAGCATGCTATTAAAGTGAGGCATACATAAATGTTTACATTAGCTGAAGTTCTTCCAGAGTCATTACCATCTTGCAAACAGTGACAATGCAACAGTGGATTAAATACTTCAAACGCAAGCTATTGCGCATTTACAAATAATATCCACCAGATGGCACGAGGAAACAAATTTCAGTCAAGTTTAGCACGAACTATTTTGTGGTCATAACACACGGGATGGAGGTAAGGAGAAACAAAAGCAAACCTTTCGGTATAGGATGCTCAGAGCTCATAGGTATAGAAAATTACTCTCATGTCAAAAAATTGCTGAAGGAAGACGGTAGAAACCGTGTATTCACAAGTGAAGGGAGAAGGAAATCCTCAGAAATTTATTTGGTTTGGAGTGGTTTTGAGCTAGGTTTTCCGAGTAGTCTGCATTTGGTAAGTGTATATACCCTGATCCACACTCAATGGAAAGAAAGTTTACATTTCACTATGAGAAATTAAATCAGTCGTCTGGAGCTATGTCATAGAATGTCACAGAAAATAATTTCAAGTACATACAAGAACTCTTTTGACAGGTCTTTCAGCCTTTCTCCTCACTTTAAATATAAAGCCAACTAACATTTGCCCTTAAATCCATGCTTGAAACACTCAAAACTTAGACACCCCACATCTATCCTGGGATCCTTAACATCATGGGGTTTATTTTTCTGTTTGAATTGCTCAGAGATATTTGGTCCTATTATGCAAAGAAATTAGGATACTCTCTGGCTCTACCTATATCAGAATAATTATTATTCATTTATTCTTTCATTCATTCTCATTGGGCTTATAGTTCTCTACCACAGTAAAACACCTGGTGGATTAAATCCTTCAGGTCTGTGGGTTGCATAAATTCTAGAGATGTCCTTATGTAGTGATAAGGACACAAATAGAACAATTTTGTATACATCTCAGCCTCCAGCAGTGAAAACCAGATTTTGTGACTTCTCTTACATAACAAGCTCCTGCTGGTACGTGGAGGGAGGGGAAAGGGATTGGAAACACCAGTAAATAACAAATAGAATTATTTAAATGCAAATTAAAAGTGGATACACACACGTACACGCAGACGTACACAGCTTGTTCTGAAGAGTTTCCTGGGACTGCTTATTAGTCTTCAAATGTCACGACACATGCTGTTTTCGTGGATGTGTCAAACTATCAGCTGGATGCGGCTGGAGCAGCAGTTGCAACTTTAAATGTATTGTTCCCCTCTGATCACCCTAATTATACAAGCAAGAGGGTCAGACTGCAGTAACTTCATTTGCACTTTAGTCCCCATGTGGTGCCATCGCCCACATGCAAAGAGAACTGGTATCCAGCTGCGCCGGGGGATCACGATCCGGCTCCCCGGCGCCAGCCAGACGTAAAAGGCACTTCAGCAGCGCTGCCAGCTGCGCCTATTGAAACCCTGCGCTTCCTTCCAAACTTAAGAACACTAATTTCAAAATGGCCTTTTATAAACTCTTTTGGGTCCTGCCGTTTTCCGATCAAAGCACGGTAGGTAGCACTGTGAGCCCTCCCCGGACCATGGGCAGTTCTCAAATCTCCCACGGAGCAATCAGTACCTTATCCACACCGTATTGCCCTTCCTCGTATTAGTGAAAATCAACAAGGCTATTTGCGGAGTCAAGGCAAAGCTCAGAGACTCTTAGATACCACCAGTTAAATACAAGGTAGCGTGACCTAGAATTCAATCAGTTAAAATCTCTGGTCCAGTGCGTCCTTTTGGAAAATGGATATAATGCAGCCTTACCTTAGAAGGGTGCTGGGAAAATGAACAACTGTTTCTTTAGTCGAAAGTTGGAATTACAAACATACATGGTTTGGAGGTACAAAATGTTCTTGTCAGAAACAATCAGACATAAATCTGAATTTTTAGAGATTTTTCTCCTCCCTAGATGCATGGCACAGACATTCTGCTTCACTCCATCTGGCAGCTGAAAAACAAACAGTTAAGATCATTCATTTGTTGGAGACCAGCTGAGTATTGTAATTAGTCTTACTTGGCACTCAAAAATGTTGCATGCATTTGGTCAATTCGAGGTTAGTGAATAGAATTTGCTTGGCAATTTTCAACTCTGTTAATCACAGAGCACATATACGCACACATGTATATATGCATATGTGCACAGTTTATACATTCCTATATACTTGAAATTAACTAACTTGAGTGTTGTTCATAAGTTTCCTATTTCAGAAATGCCAGCTTTTGGTAGGAATTCTGATGCAAATGTTACCACTTTGTTTATAGGATGATGAAATCAGAGCAGAAATCTTTCCTGGTTTTCATCGTGTAAAACAACTTGCACATTAATGCAGCGTGCTGGTAAGTCAGTATAGGAATTCATCTCTCTTTCTAACAAGTCTCTTTGTCATCCTGCTGATGGCTCAGAGTGGGGTTGAAATCTTCAGAGACTGACAAAGGTTTCCTTTAACAAACTGTGCAACACCGTTGCTGCACAATTTGGAGTTGCCATTTCTAACCTGGGTTATTCTGGCTGCTCTGTTGGAGGAAGTATCTGAGCAATACAAAGGACTATATTGGGTGTATAGAGAGCATCCCTGAAGTATTTTGAAATTCTGTGTGTCTGTAGTGGCCGTAACATGTGCCGAGGATACATAGTAGATGGTACAGGAAAGTGCCCAGAGGACACCATTGCTGCAAAAATCACAAATTGAGAAAGGGATGTGTTACTTCATTGTTTTGAAGTGATGAAAAAAAAATCCATCAAACAATAAAATGTAGAGTAAGTAACCCTATTGCTTGGAAAGAAAATCAAGAATGGACTAGAGTATTTTAGTATTCAAGCACTTATAAGTTCCAAGATTTCTTGTGCTTCAGTGGAGACAGACTGATGTACACCAGTATGGGTGTAATGAGTGGTAAAATGATGCCCAACATTACATGAAAAATTATGAAATCTATCTTTTTCCAGTCATTTGAGAGCTCCTCAAGACCAAGTCCTAATTACAGCTTGGGTATTTTATAATGGTGTGAGAAAATGGAGCAGTGACTTCACTGTTTTGAGGACAGCATGGACTGATGCAATTTCCATCATCTGCTGACTGTGAGTTGCTTAGCAATTCTGAAACAGTGTAATCCCCAAAATAAATTAAGAATGTTAACTGAATGCAGGAGGATGAGCCTTTTCTTAACAATACGAAGCATCAAGTACAATTTAGAGATGGGGCTTTAAATTATCCTGCATAAACCTCAATTTATCTGACCTCCCTTTTAACAACAGATGGTCCAGAGTCCCCATTTCTTATTCATGGACTTCTTCACCCTCTCAGTCCCACCCCATTTCCTCAACTCAGGAACTTTGTTTCTGACAATTACCAATACACTAAGGACAACAACACATTCATGGCTGGGGGAGATAATTATTATGAGGAAGAAAGGGAGCATTTGTATAGCAAGCCCTTTGACTGGAACTCTATGCTAGCTAATACGACAAGTTTTCAGTTATCTGGCTATAGTCCACAGGATGCATTTCCAGAAAGGACTGCACAATTTGCATTAATGCTATATGCTTAAGGGACCTATTGCCATTCTGGACTGCATCTAACTGAAGACATAAAGTATCTCTAATGTCCTTTACGTATCATCAAAGTATGAAGAGAGAAAGTTTCTGCATAGATTTTTACCTATGCGGCTGCAAAATATTTTAGCTGAAAAATAAATGTTATTCTGAACAGCAAGTAGTCTCAGCTCTAGCTCATAAACCTGAAATATTTTCAACGGCTGTATAGTAACAGGCCTTAGTCAGAGCTCTGTGGTTCTGAAAGAGCATCGTTTATAATTAGGGCCTTTACTCTTCCCTGGCATTATTAAAATACAGCTTCTCTTTGCATGCTTCTGAGTGCCTTTTCAGGTAGAGATTAAAGATTTCTCAGCTTTTCTTAATTTCTTCCTTTCCTGGGGAGTGCCTAGAAGATGTATAACTCAAGAGGTCTGTATTTTTTCCTGGTTCTGCCACCGTCAACAGAATCACAGAATCACAGGAAGATAGGGGTTGGAAGGGAACTTGACCTTGGGCAAGTGTCCGTAAAGAAACAGAACAAATGCCAGATGACCTTCTTTATGAAGTGTTTTGAGATCATCGAAAAGTTCCACATATTACTGTTCCTGGAACAGATTTAAAAGGTTAAACATTTGGTAAATGAGACTGCAGTTTTTGCAACCACAGTTGCAAATTAGGAATCGTCAGTGACCTAGGTGGGGTCCTGGGGGACTTTGAGGGAAACTTAAAGTCCTTGGAGACAAAACTAGCAGTTGGCGCAAATATTAAGACGACAGGCAAGTGTTGAAAATGACAGGTCTCCTTTGCAAGGTGATGTGTAGAGCAAGAAGACTTGGTGCAAGGAAAGAAGGTGTGATTTAATTTGGCCGAGTACCAATATATACCCCTCAAAACACAGCCAGCAGCTCAAGGCTTAACAAGCAGGGGGGGGTCTGTTCCCAAACTGGCAACTCAGGCTGACCTTACTGGGTAGTCAGCTCAGGATAGGGGTAATGCTGTCATATCTAACCTCCTGCTCCCATCATTTCTCAGCTCCCACATGCAGAAATACACACCTCACTAACTAGGCCAAGGCAGCTCCACATTTTCCCTGTCCTTAACAGATGATTTTAGAATATGTCCTTCTTTTTCTGTTACGTAAGTATTTCTTGGGGTGTTTTGTACATATTACCCCAAGCCAAACAAGCAGCTACACGATCTGTTGGGGGGGGGGGGGGGGGGGGGAGCTTGTCTAAATTTATTTATTACTCTCTTACAGTTCATTTCCAGAGTGTGATAGCGTAAAGGTGATGTAAAAGGACACTTCTCAAATTACCCTGAGAGGATTTTGGTAACAGCAACCTACCAAAGTGAAGAGATAAAAACAAATACTCAGTGATGTCTGCCTGATGATATTCTGCTTCTACTAGCATGTGAAATGAGAGGTGGAAGGAATTAACCTAGAAGAGGAGGAATGACAGCAGATGAGAAATGAAGCAAAGCTACAAGTACTCAGGCTTAGCTAGCAGCATACATTGGCTGAGAATTAAAAAGGGATGTGGGCATTTCAGAAAGCTTGGCAATATAAAACCCAAAGGTTTGTCACCCATCTCTTTAGGGAGTGGGGTTCCAAATGAAGGAGCAAGTGCCCAGGTGTCCTACACACTAAATAAGAGAAATGAAATGCCTGGATTGTAGTTCTCAACAGGAAGCCCCAGAAAGATAGGTAAAAACCTGTCTTGATGCAGACCGAGATACTTGTGTAAGATTCAGTATCTCTGTGAAGCTGGAATTGAGAAATAGGCTTAGGAAGCCAGGGCCTATTTATGTTAAACTGACTGTGATAATGGAGGGATTTTGTCTGTACTACTAAGTAAAAAGGCCCAGAACAGCCATTTGCCCAGAAGAGCATGTGGCGTATCACGACATGCATTTATTTGGCTAACTGCCCCCACACATACACCTTTTTTTTTCCTGCAGAAAAAAGGTGGTCTCATTTATTTTGACTATTGGAAACCACATCTTCACCATCTTAGCCCTGAACCTCAAAAATTTCAGCTTGGTCAAAAAGAGCCAGGGAACATGCTAACAGCTAACAGGTATGGGTAATTATGGCCAAATGCTCAAGTCTGCATCCCAGACCTGTTTCATTTATTAGTGTAGACATATCTAAAAGACTTGGCAAGAGAGGAGGAGATCTGGTTTTGGGAAATACCTGGCCAACAGGGGTTTAAGCTCTGTTCAGATCTCAACAACAGAGTGATAGCTAAAAGGCAGTCAGGCTTCCTTGTGTTTGGTGCATGATGCTGCATACGAAACAGTGCAAAATATGTAAATACAGAGAGACAAAAGGAGACTGGGGAGAAAGAGGGTCAAACCTTCTGACTAGAGCACTCAGCTGGAAGGTGGCTGCCCCTGTCTAAGCACTGTTCATGTTTTTCACTTTAGACATTTCCTGGCTAAAGGAATTGCAAAAATCAAGGTTTCAGTAACTCGGACCTCAGATTTCCTCATTGCTCCAGACACATTTCAATTCATTCTTGCATGTCTACCTTTTTTTTCTGAAATAAGAGGACCCTGCCCCTGAAGGGCATATTGCATTTTATGTCTCACTGCATTCTGCTGCTCCTTTTACTTTTCCATTCAGAAAGTGTAGCAAGAGTATGCAGTCAATACCGCACAGAACATTTTTAGAAATAAATATGTGATCATAAGGCATCTAAACATTAAACCTTTAGTATCTGGAAAGAATGAATAGTTTTTACTAGGCCTTCTATATATAATGTATTCTGGATGAGATTTTATATAATTTCTCCTAACAGTCCACCTCTTCGTTTAGTACCCAGTCCAAACCTCACTATTCTTCATAGAAATATTTTCATTGACTTCCCTTGTCTTTAGTTTCAAATCGAGGGAATTCAGTCAGGCTCATTGAAAATAGGAACAAATTCTGCTCTCATGCTCCACATTTTGGAGACTGGCTTTTTTGGTTGTTGTTGTTTCCAATGACTTTAGGTCAGCCACATCTGCTCATGCATTTAAATTAAAGTTTAAGTTCTCTCTCTATTTGATCAAATGTTGTTTTCATAATTTATATGGGCTTCACTCTTCTGGAAACATTTGTTTAATATAGTTGGTTCTGTTTTATCTGTCACTGATATTTTTAACTGTTCTATTCTACCGTCCTTTAAGATGTGCTATGCATAAAAAGAGCTTTATAAATAAAGATTGATTACTCAATATATTTCATGCAATAAACCAGGCTCTTCAAAAAAGCCTACAGAAATATAAAAAATATATATATTTGTACATTGATGTTAGCATCTCATATCTGTCAGCTGTTTGGATGTAGTAGAACCAGTAACTGTTACTCTTTTCTGGTGCTTTGTACATAGAAGATGAATTTTGGATTCACCAGAAGCCTGTAGACAAACACTTAGTTTAAAAATGTCAGTTTTACTCCTAAAAGGAAGAAGGGTTAAGTGTTAAGAGAAAAGTCTGTGTTCAAGGAGGTTTGTTTTTTTTTTAATTCTTTCTTGTTTCTTTTTTAATTACTCCTGTTGCTGCTGTTACTAATCAGCTTGTTTTGCATCATGCTAAACAGCACAGCTGGAGAATTTGCTCACTGATTGAAAGTATCATGTGAGCAGAGAGAGTGGGCACCGGTGGTACCACAATGGAAATGACTTCAAAGAGATTTCAAAGATGTTATAAGAAAGCAACGATTTGTTGGCATCCTTAAGGAAGGGAAGAAAGACCGACCGACTGACCGACTCACCCATCCACTCACCCACCCACCCAGTGTGGGAGGATTACAGGAGGAAAGATGCATCTGGGAAATAAGAGCAAGAAAAGAAGGTCTCTATTTATGCCTGCACTGTCAGCTTCACAAATTTAGCTCAATGGCTGGGGTAGCAGCCAGTCCTATCTTAAAGGTGGAAAACTTTTATCATGACCAGAAAAAAAAAAAAAGGAAACAGATAGGAAAGGATGACAAAGCAGTCATTTGATTTTATCTCTGATACAAGCTGTTATAAAGCCCATAGCAGAATTAAAGTTCCTACTCTTCTAGAAATAGCACCTGCATTTCTTAGGCAATGAATTGTACTAAGAGGCAATAGGCCTGTCTGGAGCAAGGAGTGACTCACTCTTGAGGCAACAGCACAGCATGCACCAAGAGAGAATAGAAAGAAAAGGCAGACCTCTATGCAGCTTTTTGTACAACCGTTTTTGTGTATTTCTACTGTATCCAATGGTTAGTGCTACTTTATAGCACCAGCTACAGTCCCTCTTTCTCCATAGAAGCATGCGGGTAGCTGTACAAAGCGAGTTTTGCTGCATCTATGAGTTTTGGGCATATAGAAAAGTTCTAAAAAAGTAACAAAAAGCAAAACTAAGCAGAAATGTAGGCCAAACTACTGTGGTTTCTTTTGTACAGGAGGTGTTGGTAGGACTGCTCATAATTCACATCGCTTGACATTTCCTATTGCAGGTCTCGGTTTTCATTTTCTTTTAACTTTGCCAGACTTAGGCTGTGCAGGCTGAACTTTCCTTGCCAGCTGCTGGGGATAGAATATTTGCTTTTTTTTTATAGAATTTTAACATTAGGTTGGGTTTTTTTTGCAGCTTCTGAGAATGAAAGGAAGGGGAGCAGGGGGAGTTTTTCCTGCAGTAAGAAACTCAGGTACCTTTTTAATAAGAAGACCTGAGTCTTGGCACACAAACTGAAAAGCTGGTCAGGTCCAGTTCTGTCAGCGATGAGCCTTTCACTATCCCTGAGAGAAGCTGCCTAAATTTGGCAAATTTACAGGCCTTTGAAAAATCTCCCCTTGCACATTCTTGGCAGTGGCTCTGGTGGATACCGATGCTGCAGCTCCCATTCTGTATGTCTCACCACAGCTGCGTGGGCTGAGCCCAACTGACCTGTTGCTCCTGCGTGGGTCTCCTGGGAGGATGTGGGGGCCTCTGCTCCATGAACATGCTGTGCTTCTCCTGCTGCTGCCCACTTTAGTAGGAAGGGGAGAGGGATTTGACTAAAAAACAGAATAATGCTGGAAAAGTCTGGGAAGGCAGAGGGAGTAGATTAGGATAAGGAGCTTGGGAATAGTAGTCCATGTCAGGAGTTAAAGAAGTGCAAGAGATTCAAGGACAAGGAGACTAGGAGTGAGGGATGAAAATGAGAAATGGAATTGGGAGATAGTAGACCAAAGTCCAATGAGGAGCTAAGGAAAAAGTAGGATAACATGCACTGATGGACAAAGAGGCTAACTTCAGGCAGGGGAAGGGGTAAAACACCCCTTCTTTAGTCTCAGGTGACCTGTGCAAACACGGGGAGATTGGGTGGTGACCCTGAGGAGGAACTAGAAAGAAAAACTTGAATAACAGTTGGGGGCTGCAATGAAGATCCTTGAAAAACAGACTTGGAATGTTAATGCAAACAGATGTGGATTGGTATGAACACCTTAGCCGGTTTGGGACAATGCAAAGAGAAGGGGTCAGGGCAAGGGAGCGTATAAGAAGAATAAGGTGAAAGAGCTGAATCAAGGACTGGCTTGGGACAAAGATAGCTTGCAGGAGATGGGGCAGCAGGAATGAGGAGAGAATTTGCCCACCAAAACATCCCTGCTTTCCAATGTAGACGAGAAAGCAACAAAAGTTTGTGAATTGTGACCCGAGCTATGAGACTTACATTATAAGTGATATACGTAGATGAATAATGGTGGTGGAGCTAGTGGAACTGAGTATCAGAGCTGTGCGTTGTGCACAACCAGCAACCTGAAACCGTTAATCTGACATATCTGTATATGTGAGACAATGGACTGGAATGAGAAAATAGACCACCTTGATACCAGGTGATTGACTGATCTAGTAACTACCTTCACAATGAAACATTTGACTAATTGTCACAGGACCTCTCCAGATGGGAATTTTGGACAATACTAGATATTTTCCCCAGACCGCTCTTGCTGTGACTAAAGCTAACCGGCAGGCATGACTTGTGTGCTTTGGTGTGCTGATGACCATCCGAAGCTGAGAGTCTGCCCATCACTGAGACTCCGCCAGGCAGTTCCTGCTGCAGAATTGATGAAAGTCAATTTCAAACATGGATAAGATACTTATAGATGGTCAAGAGAAACTGTCCCTGCAGGTGCACTAAAGATCACACAGGATGGAGATGTTTTGTATGTACTTCAAGATAATCAATAACTGGTCATACTTTTATGGGAGCAGCCACATAGGGTAGAAGAATTCATCAGAAGTCCCATTCAGTGTCAGCCTTCCATCCAATCCAGAAGATGCCAGACTCATTTTGTCATCCAGGCAGCAACTGAGTCTAGTCTTTAAGAGATTTGATCCCCCAAGTTTTCATCACCCTATGGAAAAATCCCAATAACAGTCTTTTTGTCTTACAAACACTGTCTGTAAATATCTGTGCAAAAGAATCACTGTAATGATGAATATTCTAGAAATGACCACAAGAAAATGAACATTTCTGCATAAACCCCAAAGTTTAATTATGTGCCATAAATGAGGAAAAATGAGATATCGTGTAGTTTCTCATTTGGTAAGCTCTGTCCATCCTGTGAATTGACTGAGGCAGAGGTTCTGTGGAAAATACTAACAGCTGCATCATAGCATATATACACAAGAGACCAAATTAAAACTGCACAAGCAATGCTAAGTCTGACAGTTTTAAGTCTTTGGCACATCTTTAATGTACTTTTAATGTATTTCTGTGTGTGTAAAAAAGCACTGGGGGGTGAATGGAATGTCAAAAAGTTCCTGCTAAAAAGAGACTATGATGTACAAGACAACAGTAAGATACAACAAAGACAAAGAAGGGGAAATGAGAACTTCACACTGTTTAGTTGCTATATAATAAGAGGTACTCTGTACATAGCATGTCTTTCTCACCTACTACCAACCACCTACGGCCAACTATTGTTCTAATTGCTTGCTTTTCTGTGATGGCTTAGGTAATGATGTTTGCTGTGCTTGTTTGCATGTGATATATTGTGCACCACAGAGCATGTTCACATAGCAGAGGGCTCCTGGCTGATGGAGGGGGAGACTCCTGGTTTGTGCATTCCTGCTGCTCTCCGAGTTGAGCAGAAAGGGGAAGATGGTCTCCTCTTTGGGATCCGTAAAGTATAGTAAAAAGCAGAGGACAGGGAGGGGAAGGCAGTGCATGAGATGCGTAGGCAATACGGAAAAGAAGCAAAGAAAAAAGGCAGCAAGCTTGGAGGATGATGCACTGCAGAGCCTGGAGGTCCACTGAGCAAAGAGCAATGCGCTCCCAGGCTTCAGCTGGGATGGGATGAGTTTTGGTGCAGGTGGGACTGTGCACAACAAGTCACTGCCCTGTAAAGGACCTGTCCAGCAGGGATGCAGCGAGCACAGAGGAATCTGTCTCCCACCATCTTTTGGCATTTTGGGAGTGTTTGATGTAAGGAAAAGACCTAATTGGACCCTCTTCAAATCCCTGGCCAACTTGTCCTCCTGTCAGGGGCAATAATATATAAGTGAATGCTATTGAGGAAATATCGTGAAACCCAATCTGAGTCATCAACTTCTGTATCAGTCTTCACAATAAGATTTTAATATTTTTTTTTTGATGGCTTTGGTATTTCACCCCTCTTCCTTTTTTGGGGGTGTTATTTACCCATACAGCTTCACTAGTGAAGGAAATTACTTGTTGGACTTGGAAGCCAGAGGCTTATTTGCTGGGAAGAAATAAATCTAAAAAATATAGAGCAAAGATTATGTATGTGAGACACTGAGTGATGAAAGAAAGGACAAACTAATTTTTTTATGTGCACAAATGTAGCAAGTTTAATACCTTTCTTACAGTTCAGGTACAAATGAAAACAGTTGCAACAATGTAGGATGTTAAGTACCAAGTTCTTCCCTCAGTCCAAATGCTCTCCACATTTTGGACATACAGTTTTGGCCTAGCCAAAAGGTCACCTTTTTATTTTTGCACTTGAAATCACGGAAAGCATGAAGAAAACGAAGGAAATACAAAAAATGGAGCTCAAGAATAAAACACTTTATCAAATAAATAACGTGTCAGACCTTAGAGTCCACTGGCTGTGGAGAATGTTAACAGCATCGGCTAGACTAACATTACTTCCAGCAGGCAGGCAGATATTCTTACAAATATGATCTTTCAGCTATTTCATTAACCTCACACTCCCACACACGAAATTGAAGCTTAAAGGTCATGTTTAATGTGTTCAGTGTTTTCAGATCATTCTAATTCTAAACCTGAAGCTTATTCTTATAGTAAGTCTATTTACTAAATTTCAGCCTTGAATCTTTTATGCTTTAAGTATATTTTCATTAGAATATTTCATTTCTGTTCTAAAGTATGTGCATTTTCTTTTTTAATAACATGACTTCCTATTAACTTCTTGTTTTTCTTAAGTCAATAATAATATTTTTTTGATAGACAAAGGAAGTAATTTTAGAAGGAATCCATCACAGCTAATAGCAGTGACTGTTTCTGTAAGTAATAGAGATATTTTTAATATACATATACATGCACATTGAGATATATTATTGTTGGTATTTTCTTGTTTACATAATCCAAGCTTTGTCTTCTTCTGCCCTTTCAAATCCTTTCAGTGCTTCCCAAATGGATACCTACCTGATTTTTTAGTATTCTGACACCGGAGACTTTAAAGATATTTTAGTGCCAAATTCCCATTCAAATGAATGAAAGTGATTTCCCCAAACAATAGAAGATATCAAATAAGTTTCTGAGAATACGGCTCAGGGAGTTCCTGATTGTCAGTCCTGTGTTGACTTTATTGCAAAAAATAGTCCACATTTTTTGTGCAGATTACTTCTACAGCTCTGTGCCTCAGTTTTCTCTGTTGAGAACAATGAATCTTCATTGCCTACCTTTTACTTCTCTTTTTAGGCTGCCTTAATCACAGGTTGCAGCCTCTTGTTGCTTATCTGTACAAGTATAGGACCAAAATGTTAGTGAGTATGGTAAGTAGGATTCACTTTCAGCTTTGACTTGATTACCTATTTGTTTGAATTATGGTGCTTTTATTGTTTTATAATGGATGGACTTCATCTTTTTGGTCTTACATTTTCCAGGGTAAGTGCGTGCATCAGCATATGTTTATTTACTCACACTCCTTATAGTAGGAATGCAGAATAGCTGTTAATAAAACCACAGATTTCAAGTAGATGAACTACAATTAACTCAGCTTATTGCTTTGTAAGATCTTTTGGGAAGCTGGCTGAAGGGGAGAATGTAGTTAACACAACCCAGCAGCTCTCTAAAGTCATATTTACAAAGGCACAAATTTTTTCTGATTATGGAAGAAATACAGGAAATGGAATAAGAGACTAATTTGGCTGAAGTCAATTATTTAAAAACAATATCTAGGAAGTGGAAACTGGATTGGACATTAAGGATGAGTGCAAAAGCATGCAAAGGCAAACACATAAAAATCACCTACTAGAATGATTCACCTAGAAGGGGCACCGACTGCAACAAGAAATGGTGTAGAAGGACATCGGCATCAAGAGGAAAACCAAAACAGAAAAAAATCTCTACTAATAATTAAAGGAGGATAGCTATAAATAGATGATGTTAAGAAGGCTGAACTGTTTAATGCCTTTTTAGCGTGCAATCAAGTGATTATCATACCGATCCACTGACAAAGGGTAAGATCTCAACATTTGAGTGTGGGAGAGATATTGGCCCAATGGAGGGCCCTGAAGATGGTTACAGAGTTGGAGTAAAGGACATCTGAGTGAGAACTGAGTGTGTTTAACCTGGAGAAGAAAAGGATAAGAGGGGGTTTAACTACAGTCTTATAGAGAAGATGGAGTCGGATTCTCCTCAGGGGAGTACAGCAAGAGGATAAGACCCAAGGGTCAAAAGATTAAGTATGAGAAATTGTAATTGCACATAAAGAAAAAAATAATTCACCATAAGAAGTTGCCCAGAGTGGTTGGGTAATCTCTGCCTCTGGGGATTTTAAACAACTGTAAGGGCAAGGTTATGAGCAGTCTGATCTAACTGAGTCCTGCTCTGAGCAGGAGGTTGTACTAGACCTTAGTATCTAGGTTTAGGTCTAGGTACCAGATGTCTGGTGGTCCCCTTTGTCCTATTTTTTCTATAATTCTGTGTTTTTATGTCCTTAAGTCTGATGTTTTCACACAAGCTGAATTTGATTAGCTTTTTTCTAGAACTCTTTAATGCCCTAAAACCTGTTGATCTTTTAAAGCTATTGGTGGTACATCTATCTATAGACCTATGTACAGTGATCCTGGGAGCTCTAGAGGTGAAGTATATGATTCCTTAAACCCCTCGATGATTCCTTATTATCTGCTGATTACTGAATATTTCAGGAAAAAATAGCAAAGTCTTTCTCAAAATGGTACCCGAGAAGATAGATACAACATGTGACTTCCTAGGAAATTAGATTCAGTCCTACCTGATGCACTGATATTGAACATGACCTTTTTTTCACAGGTGCTTTCTACCTCATTCGTTGTTTCTTTTTGCCTGCCCTCACACAGCTGTGGTCAGAGAGGAAAATTGCTGAGTGCCCATAGTTGATACAGCAGCCACTGAAGCTAAACTTTCAGCAAGAAAAAAAGTGCTAAATATTCTGAAAAATAGAGCCTGGAAGTCCTATTATTGCACCCTATTGCAGTGATAACCTTAATTGTTTGCACTTAGTATTTGAATATATTTTAGCTGTGATTATATTGTTAATTTATCAACCTTTAAAATATCTCTTCTGAAGTCACAATATTATTTGTTTATTGTTGTTACTGGGGTATAGAGTGTATAGTTGCAAGAGCACTGTCTGTTGAGGTGCTCCCTGATGCTTCCCACTAGAGTGCTCATCAACAGACCCCAACAGCAGGATATGGAGCAACCTAAAGTTGCTAGTGGAGCACAGAGTCAGCCTTGTTCTTTCTCCCATGTCAGAGTACTTTGGGGAAGAAAAAAGTCCCTATTTGTATTTACAGTAAGTTTTCACTCTCTCAACAAGCACCGGGACACTGTTTTCTGTGTTTGACTATGTCTGATTGATAGTGTAACTTTTGCTTCTCTCCTTCAGGGACGCAAGATGTGATAAACTGATATAGATTTTTGACTCTTACAAGGAGCTTCAGCTGAAAATCAAAGGCAGGTC
This sequence comes from Rissa tridactyla, assembly GCF_028500815.1. NCBI lineage: Eukaryota > Metazoa > Chordata > Aves > Charadriiformes > Laridae > Rissa > Rissa tridactyla. The sequence goes on from NC_071466.1 coordinate 178,256,930, forward strand.
CTCAGTTACTTATGTAAATAGTATTGCAGCAGTTTGTGTGTCTGATGAACCTATAGGTAACCATTGAAGGAGTGAGTCCAAGTGAATGTAACTTAGAAAATACACAAAGCCACTCCAGCCATTTCTCAATCAGAAATCATATGCATCAGCAGTACCTCAGCATCCTGCTACCCAGAAGGGACTCATTTTAATATAAGGTTGTCATACAAGTTGTACAAGTATTTTTGTTTTAATCTGCAGTTCACTTCATTGCTGAGGAGACTGATTAATCTTCCGTTCAACTCACCAGAAAGATTTGCAATGACTTCAAAAGGAACTGGAATAAGCACCAGCTTGAGCTAGCCAGAGGTTGGCTTTTCCATTCAAATCTTAGCCGTGTGCTTTTAAAATAAGTTAATGTCACCCTAGGTTTTACCTGCAAGTGACTACGTGTTCAAGGCTGGGAAGTATGGGTAAAATATGGAACTGGTTAAACTTTACTGTGTCCATGAACTTCCGAATCTTTGTATATGACCCTTTCAAGTCCACTTCAGACTGAAATTCATTACGCTGTTTCTTTTAAGTGATTTTTTTAAAGTTGTGACTTACTTGTTTGGTTGGTTCTGATTTCGGTTTTTGGTTTGTTTTTTTTTTTTTTTTCCCCCAAAGTTCTGTGCTGATTATTAGCACAACAGTGTGATAATCACAAAAGTGATTTTAGCAACCAAATACTCCAATCCTGTCCATTTCTAGCAGTTTTGGAGGTATTGTACTAAGGCTGTGCAAAGTCAACAGGTTTGGGCTACCCAGGGTACCCTGAGCTCCAAGGAGCGCTTACTGGCCAGGCCTGCAACTGTAATTACAACACTTGTGGCAGTAGTGAATTGTATCTCAATGGAGGCCCTTGGACAGTCTCTGTATTCTTAAGAATGTATGCACTTCTTCTCATATAATTCTTTTGGATGCTTCCTTTGCACCAAGAAATTCTGCAGGACATCTTAGAGAGGTACCAAACATTTTCAAGTACATGTGTAATACAGTCAAGTTTCCAGCAATACCCTGTCAACTTTTCGTCAAGAGGTAATCTTGCAGGGACCATCTGCTCTCAGATGCTTCCCTTTCAAAGGGGTCTAAAAATGAAGGTGCTAGGAGACGTAATCTTGCACCTTTTGCTCTCTTGGAGAGCTATGATGGATGTAAACACAGGATTACTAAAAATACACAGAAATTGGGATAATAACAGCAGCAGAAATCTGTTTATTTCTGGGGGGTTCTATTCAGAGCTGCCTTTGGTGAATCTGAACAGTTTTATGCTAGGACACTGGTTATGCAAGCCCTCCTCTCATAGCGGCTGCTGCTCAGGCCTGGAAGAAAACTGCGGGTCATTAGTTTTAAGTGCTGGTACATATGAAATAATGTAAATAACAGGTCCAAATGAAGCAATTTAATTTGAATGGAGCCCACAGCTGTATCTCTTTTGATTTCAATTTTATTGACTTCCTGCTTCTTTCTTTCCTCCTGTTATTATCTACTGCTTTGCATTTGTATATAAACCCATCCGGACACCACATTTTAATGGATTGCATAGCATTTCACAGCAATTACGTTCCTTTTCTTCAGAGGGAGAGTGGACCACTTTTGCTAAAAACCTCTCCAGCATGAAAAAAGGAGACACTTTTACAAAATGAACCAGCTTATTCTAAAAAGCTGGCAGTAGTAGCCACAGGGTAGGTACGGCGTAGGTAGGCTTCTCCAAATCTGCTGCCAGGTTGCTATTTAACTAGGGGTTAGTGCAAGGCAAGACTGTGTCCTAGCTGCCATGCAGTTGCTCTGAGCTGGCTTCAGGTGAAACTTGATATAATCAATCTCTCCAAAAACATGGCTCTGTGTAGGGAAACAACACTGGGGCAAACAAGATGAAGTGTTACAAATATTGCCCCAAGATTAAAGGTCTGCATTGCACCCTTGTGTGCCAGAAGTGTGCAGAGGAGTAGTACAGAAAAAGGAAAGGATGGTTTTAGCTTTTACAAACATGGAAGATTTGGCCATCTAGTCCACACCCTCAGAAATGAAGGATGGCAACATTAATCCCATTGATTAGATTCTCAGGGTCTATACTAAAACTGGTAAGGGCTTTTTTTCCTGCCCTTGGTCCTATTGGAAGGTGGGTTTAGCACCTCAGTACTTGGGTGTTCAGAAACTTTCTAGTTCCTGCCCAAAGGTATTAATAATCAATGCATTTGTATTTGTTCTTAAGAGACTTTCACCTTCTTGCTCTTCTCCCTTTACTCCCCTAGACTAGATGCAGACATCAATCAGGCTATCTTAGCCAGCTAGATTTGAGTAGAAGCCAAAGCTTTTGTGTGGTAAAGTCTCTGTTTTTCCTTTTCTGAACCACTTTCACTTTAATTTCATGTTCTTTGAACATCTGGTTCCAAACCTTCCATGAAACGTTGGATCAGGTCTTCCTTCTCCCACCTGAATCTCTTTCTTTTTTTTACTGTTACTGGAATTCTCTGATGATTCATCAGGGAATTGTTGCCTTTTTCATGGTACTTAACATCGAGGACAACTAAGCATCTAGTGATCATCTAATGATGAGTTCCAGCTACTGGTGCTGAAGATAGCCCTGTACGTAGCTTAACTCCTTGACACAAATGATGAACTAACAATTTACCTCCTGCACAAGAGAAAAATGTCTAACTTTAAGCCATAAGAAATTTTACTTGGCATTTTGATTCTAAATCACAACATACTTTTATAAAACATTAACTTAATCTTTATAACGTAGTCATTTGAACCATTATGCATCCCAAGGGCAAGATACTGCTGTTTGAATTTACTTCTTTGTGCTTGAAAGGACAGTCTCTCTGATGCTGAAGACAGTGAAAATGTTATTATTCAGAATGCAATGAGATTAAGACCACAGGTCTAAGCTTCATTGTCCCAATTCTTCAGTCATTCACATTAGCGACAGACGAGAGCAAAACATGACTCAACAACAGTGGTAGTGTGCTTTTTCTTCTGCTTTGCATTCCAGTTACAGGTGTATTACGAGGCAGAATGGTGGATGTCCTCACCATATATATTTGCATGTGTGCATTTCTGTGTATACCTATGCGTATATTAATTTAAGGTTTACATGAGACTGGTGGGGTTCTCTGAAGAAGATGAGGTAGGAGCCTTCTCCATTTTATCTAACCTGCAAATGAAGTACACTGTTCCCAAGGCTTGCCTCGTGAACCTTGTCTCCTCTACTAGGTGATGTTTGCCCTGGTTGTTTCCTGCTAAGTCCAGCTTTTATGACCCTGTACTGTATTTTGTTTTCTACCGTTTCTAGAAGGTTGCTCAGCTAAAGTGCTGTACTTATTTTATTCATAGCCTTCACTTAAATAAGTAACCTTCTGTTTCTCTTTGTGCAGAAGTAATGATCGATCATTTTCCTTCTCAAAATAGAGCTTGTTGCCTGGTGTTTCTTATCAAATCTGCTGAAAACCTTTTCTAGTACAAAGAGTCTCTGATTGCAAAATGCCCTGCCTGACATCATTAATAAGAGTAACCAAGCTGAAGATCTATCTTTTTGTAGGAAGCTTGCCAAATGCAGAAACTTAGAGAACAAAAAGTGAAGTCAGAGAAAAGCTGTGTAAAGTCCTCTGGAAAGCTGAAAATTAGTAGGTCAGATTATCAAGTTTTGTTATAACTCTTTTGCCCACTAAGGTGTTTTGTGGGGTTCTTCCGTCCGCCTCACTATCACAGTCAGATAGAGAAATGGACATGAATTCCCCTTTGCTGGAGCTCTTTCAGGACCAAACCATAGACATCTGTCTCCTCTGATGCATAAAGAAAATAGCTTCCACCTTAACATTGCTCTGGCAGGATTGCAAGATGCTGGTCACCAACTCCTTCTCTCCCAACAACAGCTGGATGGGGACAGCCTTCAGCATGTTGGAGCTGAACATCTTATGCAAGAGTAAGTAGCTCCCAGGAACTACAACTGAAATGAAGGAGAAAATGTCCTCCACATATTTACCGTTTGCCAGAGTGCACCCTTAGAGAGGTCATTGTGAGAAAATGAAATTACCCACCTGGCACAGCAATAGTCATAACGAAATATGCTTTAGCAGGCATTGAAGAAACAAAATGTGTCGGGAAAGAAACTGAGAATTGGTGACATCACACTTCAAAGGAAAGCCTGCCTAATGATAAAAATACTTTAAAAATAGTATAGAAGTTAATGACTTCCAAAATACTGGAGAGTGATTAATTGACCAAGTGGTGAGCCGCCGGCTTGGATGAGCACATTAATCACTGCAGCAGCATGTCTGTCACACACTCCTTTCAGTGCTTTGCACTTCCTCTTTATATCTAGAGATGCAGGACTGCTAGACAACCATTGATAAAATGCCACCTGGGGAGGGCGGGGAACAAAACTGAACAACTCATAACTCATCACTGCCCGGTTCACTCTGTAGGGAAAGTTTTTGTCTCAGGGTTTGCAGAATTTTCTCCTCTTGGTGCAGAGGACAGCAGAGCGCTCCTGTCCCTTTCTGGCTTGTCTTTGCTGTCTCTTGCCTGCCTCCCCTCTGATGGGTTATTGGCCTTGCTCTGCTCACACAGCAGCAAGGGCCAGAGAAGGCGCTGGAGAATGATGGCTGCTTCTGGAGGGGTAAATTCCCTTATTCCTCGTATGAAGAGAGGAGGAGGCTAAACAGTCTCTGTTTATAGGCAAGCACTGCGAGCCCAGGAGGCATATGGGTAGACACTCACTTGTGCAGGGAATAAATACTTATGTGGGAAAGGTCTTTGGAGAAGGGGTCTAAAAACTCAGATCTTGTCCACAGAGCTTCTCAGATTTGACAATACAGTGTTATTTAGTGTCACTTCTCATTTTTGGAAGAAAACAAATGTTTCGTACTATGCATATGTTTTAGCAAGGGATTAGATGTCAGGATATTTGAGTCTTCCTAAATGTGCTATTAACTTCCACAATTTCAGAAGTCTTAAGAAACTTAGTCTCTTTATTCCTCTGGAAAGTAACTATAACAACTCTTCCCTTAGACAATCTATCACAGTCCCTGTTCAGGCAAATCCACTTCTGGAGGCAGTGGGATACCATGCTTGATTAAGGACTGTCAGCTTCTGTCCATAAAATGCTAGTATAAGCAATGCATGTGTATTAAAAAATGCTCTGGATGAGCCAAACAAAAGTATTTAGCTTTGTAATCCTAAACAGTGTGATTTCCCAGACGGAATTTTCTTAATTGAGCTTGTGATTTCCATTTATAACATCCAGGTCGCTGCTTCCCAGCTAGGATGATTGAGTACAGTTCAGGGAAAATACAAAATCATTTGAAAGATGGACAAAGGTAAATTAAGTATTTTTCACCCAAATATGGCAGTAACCAAATAGAGTTGGCTGTATGTTGTGCTTTATATAAGCCATATTTTTCATGCTGGATCTGTCAGAGTAATATCTACGCAGCAGAAGGTTAGAGTAGAGACAAATTGTAGGAAAAAGTCCAGAGAGGGTCTGGCAGACAAAAGCTAAACCAACTCCAGTTAACACTTTATTATTTCAAAAGGAATGTACAAGCCAGTTTGCTAGATTTGGGGATGACTATCCATTATTCATAGTCCTCTGATGGAGAGACGGTAGCTGAAGAGGAGGCCAAGAGATATGCCTCAGATCCAGACCTGGGTTCAGATTCCAGCCTGCTCCCAACTTGCTGCAGCTCCGTGCTGGAAGCATGTCTTGGACCTCATCGAATTGTGAGAAACTCCAGCCTTTCAGCAGTAATTAGTGGTGCGATATTCACAAAACAAACAAACAAACAAATCTGTTCTCGTGCAAATGCTGCCAGTAACAGAAACTGGTAGAAGAGAAACCTGAGACCTATCCTATGTGTTGTATAATTCCTTCCTAGTCAAATGGTTTTCAGTTTGCTCAACGTGTTTGCAGCTGTTAAGTGCAAAATTTTACAGGAGTGGAACGTGAGCTTGATGTAGCATGAGTAATTTGAAAGGCTGGGAAAAGAAGTAATAAAAGTCTTTTGATGGTTTGGTAGGATGCATTGTATGGGGGCATAACTCCTGATTAAATGAGGATGGTTTTTATTTGTTTTCTTGCTTGCTGAAGGTTCAATAATATTCAAAGCTAGGTCCAGCTGCAGGACTGGTTGGATTCTGTGTCATGTAACTGTTACTACTAGGATGCTTTACCTCTTTCTCTCTTGCTCCACCCCACAGAATCTGCACTTGAACATTTTTTAGGTCACCCAACTAAATGGTTGTGAAAGCTATAAAGGAGGTGAACAGGCTTTTTATTCCTTATTTGAAATGCTTGCTATTCCCATTTGAAGTTGGATGAAACAGCATTGCATACAGATCGGTGAGAATCTAGCTATGTCTGAGGAACTGAATAGAAATATCCTTGCTAAAAATTTCAGCTACAGACATGCTCATTTTTGCTAACATTTGGTCCCTGTAAACAAAAATTTACTGTATTTATAATTTCTTTATAAAAATATTGATCCACAAGAAACAGAATTGTCACTGCTTCAGATATGTCTCCTGGACTAGGTTAAAATAAGACTATTTCCATAAATAAAAATGACACACTGATTTCCTATGATTCATGGGTCAACTAAGTCATGTGGATTTGGGTAACTATCTGGTGTTCACAGAAAAGTCTGCAAGTTTCTGCAGCTTCTAAATCAGCTGCAAATGTGACATCACCAAGTAAGCAGACACTAACAGACACTAATGACTTAATTAGAAAATTCACCCCAGCTTTATCTAAAGATCAGATGAATGGGCAATGAACTCGTATCCCCTATAAAAGTATGATGAGGATAACAATGGCAAAATCGCAAGAACCTTGACCAGATCCATTTAATCTAGTTTGCAGCACTGCATATCACAGAGAATGCCATAGGTAACCTACACCTTTAGGAGTCCTTTAAATGTACATTTGTCCTTTTCTTGACTTCTAATAATTTTAACTGGCTGACACAACATTGTAAACGTTGTGTGACTCCGGATATTTTTCTTGTTTGTAAAAGTGACAGCATGACCTGACTATGACCTATGAGCTAGGTATGTTCATTAAATGTGTTTAACTTCCTGCTTGAAATCTCAATATTTCAGTCAGAAAACAGAATAAGTATGACTAAAATAATAATTACTGCAATATAAATAATGAATTGCAAATATGTGAAAGAAATGGAGGGATTGCTTGAAAACCGTTCACCCAGACTGTTTATTAAACAATTGTAGATTACGTTATAGAGAAATTGGGAAAAATCTGTAAATAATATATTAAAAATAAGTACCTAAGTATAATTCCTGTGGAACAACTCCAGCATCCCTTAATAAAGTGTTAATGTAGATACAGTTCTATTGATCAGATCCAAGATCTGGAAAGGTCAAACCACAAGGCTCATCTCTTTGATATTTGCCTTTTATTATAGCTGACTCTTTTAGATTCATGTCTTCTCTGACAATAAAAAGAAAAAAGTGTTTAGTAAAGTTGGTAACTGTGTGAAAGCTTCCATTACCAACCAAATATAACACAACAATACAACATGCTTAAGCATTAAAGTGCTAGAAACATCATATCACACTGATTTGCAGCTTAATGGGCACTTACAATTCAGTAGATTATTTAAAGCCATGTTATCCCCATTACTAAAATATAAGGTGGTGTGAAAAGCACTTCAAATACATTTTAAAGACTCCAATTTTTGGAAAAAGAATGATTACGTTGTTGCTAATCTACTTGAAAGTTGGAATGGAAGAAATGTCCTCTTGCAGTGTGGTGTTGTACTACAAGTTACGCAATGTGAATATTCCTTGGAAAATAGGAAGTTCAAGCATGATCTTGGACTGGTTATGATCCTGTCGTGAGAGTGCTACACACCTATCTGCTTAAGTAGGATTCTCCATATCATGTTGGAATAAAAGTCTAATTATCTACTGTAAAGTAAATGAAGCATGAAATTTTTGAAAAGATTGATAATGGCACCACACAGGCTGTGTTTTGGAAGTCAGTTTTCCATTTATTTTAGTCATCCATCATATGTTCAGTAAATTCATCTGCCAGCGGAGGAGAGATATTGCAGGTGTAATGCATAACCATCTGTACGGGCTGATCAAATATTAAGGGTTGGGATTTTGTAGGGTTTATATTCTTTTCCATATATGTCCTGTCCTGACTGAAACTTTCTCATTACAGGTACAGGATATCACTGTTTCAGTCACTATTAGTAGTAAACAAAATACATTCACACATCTTTTGGGATGATTTTGATAAAATTTTTGTTGTAGTGAATTTACCATCCATTTTCTTCACAATGCCAATATTGCCATGAGCATGCACTTGAGATGGATGTTAAAGAAGAGGTTTTTCTTTCCATCAACACCTGTGTTTGACCTTGTCCTGGGACACCCAGATCCAATCGCCTTTCAGGCGGGTCCTTTGTTGCCTTCCCTACTTTTCCACAGGTGAGCCCCTACAGCCTTCAACAAAGTGCCTGAGGAAGAATTTTATATTTATTTTTTTTTAACCACTAATCCTCAAATGTATGTTTGCACCGTAAATGACCTGAGTCAGAGCACTGGGCTCTGCTCTGCCGCATCTGTTACGATGTGGTGCTACACGCCGACATGCCCCAAGAAGACTGGTGACAAACCTTTGTGGGTATTAACACTGTGATTGTGGGGTGTCTGGTTAATTTTCTCACTGCTCTGCAACACAGTCACTTGATGTTTTCCACACACATTCCTGCTGTTGCTTCAACTAACAATTTGCTGGCTGAGCTCAAAAATCAGTCTGTTGGTGGAGAAAAAGGAGGTGCCGAAAAACACTGTCAGTCTTATCAAGCTGGGGGTATGGCCAGGAGGCAACGGTGAGGGGATGTGTTATACTGCACTCACTTGCTTTTTCTCAGTGATTGCTGGGAACTCCCCACTTGGTGTTGCCAGCCTTTTTAGCAATTAGTAACATGTTTGATCCTATTATACCCTGCATAGCTGTAGGCAGGCTAATTTTCAGCTGCCTGCTAACAATATCCCAGGTCCCACTGGCTGGAGCAGGTTTCTCAGACTCCAGGCTGTATGTTGGAGCTTGGCAATAGCCAAACTATCCCACTGCAATCTGCTCAGGCTCACTAGCTCCAGCAGGCATCTTGCTGTCAATCTGAAACAAAATATAGCCTTTGAACTGCCACTTGGAGTATTCCAACACACATTTTATTTCTTCCAAATGCAATGTCATTCAACTAGGAGCAAAACATAGTGCTTATGGTAATGGGAGGAGGGGTTGCATCCTAGAAAGCGGCAAGTCTAGAGAATTTAGACACTGTGGTAGGAAAATATCTGACTCTGAAATGACACTTAGAAGGCTAAAATGGTTCTTAAGGAATATCAAGAAAAATAGAAAAGCATTGCCATGTTTGGAAATAGCATTAGAGATACCATTATCAAAATGCTGTGTTGGAGATTTTGTTTTCATTCTTTAAAAAACTGCTGAAAAATTGATGAAAGAAAAAGAAAAGAAATACAAGAGGCTTGAATGCTGTAAAACACCTTGTTCTGACAAGGTTTATCTTGTTTATCCAAGAAAGTTAAGAGAGAGAAAAAAATATCTAGGCAGGGAAGAGATTTTTAACTCATTTTTAACAGTAAGGAGAGACAATGCAACCGAAAGGTCACATAGAATCATAGAATTCTCTAGGTCAGGAAGGACCTTTAAGATTATCAGGTCCAACTATTAACCTAACACTGCCAAAACCACCACTAAACATGTTAAAATTCTTCATATTCAGGATAGATAGAAACATAAATATTGAGGAAAAGAACCAAAAACCATGGTGAAATCTTAAATTTTTGAAATTAAGAATGAACATTTACGTCTAATAAAGATCCTTAGTTCAAGGCACGCAGTTTCAGACTCAGCTGATACAGACTTATGCAGCCAGTGCTAACTAAATATTCGTAATTACTATATAGAAGTTGTGTGGTTCAATAGCAGGGAAGACCCAGAGAGCTGCAGAAAATCTGAGGATGTCAAACACCAGACGGTTGTCTCACAATTCCCATCCTATCCCACCGGTCTTCATGAGGCTGTGCCTAGAGTTTGCCTTCAGCTAAAATAGTCAGAGTATCTGATTAGTTTCACCCTCTTCTCTTCTAAGAGCATGAGTAGCCATCAATTTCTTTCTGACAGCAGCACAGATTTATAATTTTACTACATTTTTCTTCATGGAAATGAAATGTTAGTTAGACTATGCACTGCAATACCCCACAGTTGATGGAGATAGGGATGATCTGTCAGGATACATAAACACTGACGTGCAGTGTAAAAGTCTAACGACACAACCAAGGTTGTGGTCAGAACTGCATTTAAAATTACCAATTAAATGAGAAAAAATGTGATGATTAGGAGCATGATATGCATTTCTGAAAAACTGCTTAATGTTCTATTTACCCTCAATTAAAGAATCAGTCAAAAAGCAAAAATACAGACCAAAGGGACTTACTTGGGTGTATTATTAACCCAATAATTGATTCAGAGTATGGATTAAGGCTTGAAGAGGGTTAGAAGGAAGGGTTGTTGAACAGATGATGGGGTCACCAACACAAGCATGTGTTCCAGTTTTGCTTATGTACTAAGGCATCAGATTCAGAAAGCCTGTCATATACATATTTATTCTCAGAAGTGTTCAAAGGCATGTGCTGGATTTTTTCACATTAGGGCTATGCTAAGCAAAGCTCAGTTTTTATACAAAGCCCAAGCTAACTGACTTTTCAAAGCAAACAGCGTTATCTAATACCTCTGAAAAATATTCAGTTCACCACTTCAGTGTCTGTAACATAGGTATCGTGCAATGATTTGAACTGTCATGATGCTGTCAATCCTTGAAATATTTTTGAAACATAAAACAAGAAGAAAACAAGCTAAACAGTTCTACTAGTTCTTTTTAGATACATTGCTGCAGGGGTTCTTAACAAAAAAAACGGGCAATTTTGCTTTTACTTGTGCTCAGCAAAACCCAAAAATATTTCTTAGAACGCTGTGAAATAATTTTCCTTACAAAGGAGGCCTTTATTAAACTGTACGTTGGCTAGTAAGACAATTATGTGGAATCGGTTAAAGGGCAGAGAAATAGTAGCTTCATTGTTAGAAAACTTCTAAAACATGTGTTTTCTAAAAAATGCCCAAAAGAATTGTGGTGTGACAGTTACTGGGATGGGATGTGCTAGGGGCAGAGCTAGAACTTCTGTCAGTGAGAAATATTGGATATCTGGAATGAACTTCTAGTAAGATCTGAGAGTGGAGCTTCAGATCTCAAATCTCTTTCTCTGTCGAGAAAGAGGAATCATGAAAAACAAATTAGCTGAACAACCTTTCGAAACTTTACGGACAAATTTCACTTTAAATTTGAAATTTCAGAGAAAATGCTAAACTTTGTCTAATTATACACTGATTTGAGGAGAGAGGGTGAGGTAGCAAGTGCTGGAAAATTATTCAGCGAATCATAAATACTGAAAAAATGTTTTTTGGCAAATTGCTCAGTATAGATCTGGTACAGATGATCCTGGTCTGTCCAGCATTGGTCTGTCCAGGATGTGCATTTTGGGGGCCTCAAAGCCTGTCCAGCAGGCAGTGTTTGTGGGTTGCATGGGTCTCCTTGGAGCACTGTCTTGTGTCTCAATGCCTCTTGCTCTGAGCAATTCTACTTTGCAAGGACAACCGTAATTTAGTGGCAAATGATACTTATTTTTGCACATCAGAGTAGGATAGCTAAAATAAACAGTGCCTTGCATTGTAAGTAGTCATGCTGAAGTCAATGTTGTTGTCTATGGAATAAGTTACTACTGAGAGCAAATAAGAATTTCAGTTTTGTCATAATAAAACAATCAACTTCTGATGAATAGTAACAGGAATTCAAAATGCTTGACCTGAAGTCTAGACAAACTAAACATTTATGTTCAACCTGGAAATTATCAAAGCAGATCTGGTTTTGATAACTTGAATACTCTTGATACTGACGTGTTGAAACAGCGATTTACAGCCCTTACTTTCTGGGAAACTCCGTGCTATGGAATTATAAATAAGACCCCGTATTTTTACAAAGAATGTTATCCAGAGAATGGGGATGACACCTCACAATGCACAGACGCAAACCAGTCCAATTAATAAGCAGGTGACCGAAGTCAAAGGTCCCTGAAATGGGGACAACGCAGCGCTGCTAAATCCGAGACATTTATCAAACTGTCTCACAGAAGTACTGTTAATCTAAATGTGTCTGGTTTAAAGCACTGGTAATTTATTTGGCTGTTTCATCACTTGTGAAGTTTGTGCCATTAGTATTTAATCATCTTAGATTCATAATCATCCTCCCTTCCTGCAGTATATACCTCTCAAGGACAATAAAGTCCCACAGTTTTTCCTTTTCCCCTTCAGTCTTGACTGGTGAAGAAGCGTTTTAAAGATACTGAGTGCTGCACTCTGCAAGACTGTAACGTTTAGCATTGTGAGGGCTTTTTCACTCCGAAAGGCAGAACCTTTTTTGGTCACGGGTCATCATGCTTTCATTCTCAAATTTCTTTATTTTTCTCCTGTAGGTTTCTCTGAGTTGATTCTGGGAGCAATGCCTACTAAATTTCACACCAAAGGCTCACCAGATAATACATATTTGAGTATTAAATATTTCAGATTCTCTAGGCTTCATGCTGGTTCTTTGAAATGTTGGTGCAGATTAAATCAGTCTGCTTGCGTACTTTTGGAAGAGAGGTGTCTGCATGGGACTTACTAATGACCCCAGGAAAGAACATTAGCGCGCAGGAAGAAAAAGAGGAAAGATAAGTAGGTTCCCAGAAAACACCTGGGAAAAAGTACTGCGCCATCCTGAAATTTTGGGTCTATTGGTACTGAACGCTTGACTGTCCAAAAAAGGGAAGCGCAAATGATTCTGTGATTGAGTCAGCCACATGCACAGGTTTAGGAGGACAGCCCCTTTTTTTGCAAGACCCTCCAGCTGTGTTAACACACGGAAATATGTTTATTTTGAGAATGTTCATAGTACTTTTTCATTTTCCCCATGTAGCAAAAACCTATTTTTTTTTAGGGAAAAAGAAAATCCAGAGGGAAATGTAAGGGAATAGAAGTGCATTTGGGAATATGTTGTCGTGATGCCAGGACACCAATAGATGAAGGACCGTGCAGAGAGAAGCAGTTTCCATAAGTAGACCACAACTCATGCCACAAATGGTAGCAGACGTATCTCACCAGTATCAAAACCCTTGCATGTGTCTCAAAAGGTTAGAATGAGCTTTAATTATGGGAGCTTTACTTTGATTCAATACACTCTAAATTGCTTCTTGTTTCACTTACAGTACTCTGTATCAGAGAAGACTTAAGCTGTGTTTCCCTGGACCTCTGCTGAAAATAAGGATTTAAGTCAGAAATGTCAGTGTTATTAAAAGTGACTCACTGACATTGTATTAGCTTTACACCGCCGTCAGGCGCAGTGTTAAGAATCGACTGGTAAAACTCCTAACATAGGATAATCTTACATAGCATACCTTTAAAGAAACATTCATTTTTTTTCCTAAGATGTTCTAAATACCAGGAGAAGGGTGAATCGTTTGAGCAGAGCCTATCTGAAGTTAAGAGTGGGAACTGAAGAAATGCAGACCACATAGGATCACCACTGCCTACTGTTACCAAAAACGATGAGGATGTTATCAGGTGCCAGATAAGTTCCTATTTGATGCTTTAAGAATCCTGTAAGTGTTCTTCATCGATACAGACATTTAACTCCTAATGCAAGGAAGTTCTGATCCCAATCTCAAGCTTCACAAGTTTCAGAATATCTATGTACAATATTAACCTGCTCATCTTTTAGCTATTCTTTTCAGCAGAACAGGTAAAGCACTTATAAAGAACAGGGCCAGAACCTTCGCTGCACCGTGGATGCAATAAAATAATTTGACAGTGAAAATAGCTTGAGAAACAGCTGTTTCTTACCAGCTGGAAGGTCTTCTCTGAATAAGTTCCTAGAAGTGTGGAGGAGGCACAACAAACTTCCCCATCTTCATACTGTTTTGTCCAGGTAAAAAAAGATTTACAGGGTATCGATCCACTTGTTGTACCAGCATGTAGTGAATGATACCAGCCAATACAGTTTAGATAATTTCATTCTGGACAGTGATTAAAATATGTAAGCTTTGCAAATGATATCTGAGAGCTGCTTCTTCTACTAAGAAAAATTCATTTTTCACTTCAGCCTACATTCTAGAAGATGTTTAAGTCCAGATTTATAAATGTATTTAGAAACACCTATGGTAATGAAAAACTTTTAAAAATGCACAGCTGCCCAACTCCTATTGAAAAACATCACCAAAAGAGCTACCAAAGAGCTCAGACTATATCACAGCTAATGCTCTTTCTCTGTGTTAGATACATTATAGTTTTCTGCTTTGTGTTGAGTGAATTTTCCTTATTTAGAAAAGAAAAATGCTGGCGCTTCTGTCTGGATTCACTGTTTTTAAAGACATATCTTCTACGTGTTGCTCTATACACAGGTAGCTTACAAACGTTGTTTGTTTCAATTTGAGGTAGTCAGTTAGTCTTTTTCCAAGGTCTGGCCCAAAGGCACAGGTCATCTGACCCATCTTGATGTGACTAAACATGAGGCGTAACCATTTTAGTTTCTGTATGCAGTCAACAACAACAAAAGTTTCTCTAGAGAGCAATTTAATCTCAGAAGCTGCAATTGATCCTCTAGAAGAGCCATTGTCACCATAGACTGGATAGAGAGTCTGGAGTGACTAGATTTCATATAGGTGCTTAAGGATCCTGAATTTAGTTTCTTTATGCATCTCTAGGGAGCTAGGCACCTGTTTTAACTGCTTTCTTGTGGGAACACACAAAAGAATATGCTCAATTGATTTCCTGCACTGTGCCCCAGATGCAAGCGAGCATCTGAATCTTAGTCTCTTGTCAGCTTGAAATGCTAAATTTTGGGACAGAAAATTTGAAATGTGTGACCTATAATGCAGCACAACTCACAAAACTTGTACTGAAAAAACAGATAAGACAATAGTCCCACAAAGCAAAGATACTGTTTCCCTTGAAAAGGCATGTTTGGTGCCATAGATACAATTATATATTAATTAATTTTATCTCCTTTCTAATGTAAAAATGAATTAGTATATAAACTATCTGGATTCAGTTTGCAGTGCATTTGAGAAGAAAGATCTGATTACCCTTAATCATGCCTTGTTCATCACGACCATTTGATTGGATAAAATCATTCTCATTCATTCTATAATGTTTCTGAAAATAAACAGCTCATAAACTGATGCACAACAATCTTAGTGAAATTCACAATGGAATATTGGCCTGTGTCAATATATCAGGAGATATATTTGTCACTTCATTTTCAGCGGAGTTATCAAAAAAATTAGATTTTAACTATTTGCACCATGGCAATACATGGTATCAAGCAACATTATTCACGTGTTTTGTATATATTTTTTGCTGAAGTAATCTAGCTCTTTAAATGTGGGAGATATTTTTGGCTTCGAGATGCATTTCTATTTCCATTGACATATTTACCTTGTGTTATATCAGAATCACCTTTGGCATCAAATCCTTTGAAACAGGCATCTCTCTCTTATTAAAAGGGTTTCTTAAATGATGATGTGTTTGAGATTACAGGGGAATCTCAGATCTTCTGTTAGTCAGAAGAAGAAATATCTTGTATCATTAAGAATCTGTACTACAAGAAGATGGTGAAGTCCAGTGGGTACAGAATACCCATGTTCTTTCTGCAGTTAAACTATGCAGCCCTTGTCTGACTTTGAACAAAGTTCTTCACATCTTTCTACATTAGAGTAGTTTGTATACTGTTCTTATCACCATAAGTTTTGGAACAGCTGCCAGTAAGACACTAAAAAAGTAATTATACATCTGTTTCTCTTCCTTTGAGGAGTGAGAAATATGGTAGTGGAGTGTTTGCTTTGCATTTTTTATATGCATATTTCTATAGGTTTATATTAGAATGGATAAAGTCAAAGAAGTGCCTTGTGCTTATAGCAAAGTTGCGAAGTTTGCCCCTGAGAGTACATTTCCAAGTCTCAGACTCTCACTGAGAAAGTTGTTTAGCTTGCCTATGAGTTCATCACCATTGCTGTAGAAAGTTTAGTTGTATTAAGGAATGTCATTGTGGATGGTGGTCTCTTTCAGAGCCTGAGGCAGCATTGGAGTATTTGTTGCTTCAAAGATGAGGATTAAGACCTTGCATGCGATTCACAATTAAATGATAATCCAGTGTGAGAAGGGAACAATTCTGACGTGTTCATGGTTCTTTTAGATTTGTTCCAGTGTGCCATTGTATGGGCACATCTATAGGGCCACACTGGAAACCCAATTCATATCCCTTACTATTAAAAAACCTTAAAAACCTTTTTCTTTCAGAATGTCATTGATTTCCAGTACATGGATCAGCTGTCTTACTGTCTTTGCCAGACAATTCCGACCTACTACCTGTGGACTGTATGCCTTCTAACGCAGATGTCTCTTCTCTCCTTATAGGAATTTACTAAATGATTCGGATCAGAGCACACCCATGACTAAGTAGAATGGACTCTTTCTCCACCATTTAAAGCCGTTTGCTTTTTACCTTTTAGCTGTTGGAGACATATTTGAGGAATTCTTCGTTAGAGACTTCTGTTGAAAATAAATTTTCTAGAAATCTGTATCACTACAGTATAGGTTCAGATTTCTGGTCATATATCTGTGTCAGAAACATCACTGTCACAAGTAAAAATCCAAAAGCAGGACCTGAGCTCTTTTCACTTCTTGGCTCTTGGTGTGTGTGCGTGTGCGGAGCTGTAGTTATTTTCAAAATAATACATTCTTCTGCAGAAGTTCCTAAGACAGTGCTGGAGAACTTCAGTATGAAGGGTTTAAATGTTGTGTTACCATTAATGGGGAAATCCTCATTAATGACAGGATACTCCACGTGGCACCTCGCTGCACAGCTTCTAGCTTGTTCTTTCCAGGAGTGGAACCATTCAATTTTGACCAGAGGTGCAGATAAGGGCATTGCGAGTGTGCACACTGGGAAGTCCTGCATCTTGAAAGAACCGAAGTTACACATGGAGGCACCCATAGATACTGCAGCAGCATCCCTAGTTAAGGCACAAAGGGGCCAAATTATTTTCTACTACTTAGAATTCTCTAAACTCTGCAGTTTTGATCCTTAAATATACTACACTGGTTTAGTCCTGCTGAGAAATGTCGCTGAGGCCAGTTTATCTTTCACCAGACTGGGACAGTCTACAAACACAGTGCAAGAACAGTAGAAAGATTTACTTTTGGGTGCCACATTTAGGGAGATTGGGGGAAAGACTTGAACAATGTACTGAGGTATGGATGTGTATTCACAGCCAAAGGATCTTTATGCCACCCCATTGGAGGACCTCAGGACATTTTGGTACAATACTTGGAATAGTTGTCATTACCCGCTGACCCAACAGCAATATTTTATGGTTGACTGTATCAAATGCAATGGAGATGCTGAGAACAAATGTTTGGTTGAGGGGGAATCTATTTGTCGATGCTACCATAGTGGTTCCAGTTATGCAGTCTGGTTTGAATGTAACTCCAGTTGGCCCTTGTGTTTTTCCTCTGTGAATTTTTCGAAAAGGTTTTACAACGGCAGAAATTACCTACAATTGCTCTACTTGTCTAGAATAACTTGACATCGAGTATAAATCAGAGTGATGACACGAGAAAACAGAAGTTCTTTCCCATCCATCTTGTCTTTTGCCTGCTTGGGTTGTCAGTTCTCTACAGAAGCTTGTGACATAACTGCACAGTAATTAACACAAATATATTCTTGTTTCAGGTGGGCTCCCCCACTGCTGTTATTTTCCTTCCCTCAGTGTCAGATGTTGCTGAGTTAACAACCCAAACTCTGCCAATTCTTTGCAGATTATTCTGTTCATAGCCTTTATGTTGCTACTTCCTTTAACATTCCCCCTCTCTGACAACATTTGACAGTCATGTAAATTCAATCCTATTGCAACAGATTTATATTTCTAAATTAAACTATTGTATCACCTACATGACATGGCTTGGGTCCAGTAAATCCGAAGGGATGGGGAAAGAGATTTCAATCTGTGTTTGAAGACTTTTTGGTATAAAGAACATACAAGCAACGGAATTTTATCATTGTCTGTCTCTTGATGAAGACTGCTAGTGTCGTAGAGCAATGAAAGCCAAGCAGGCAAGACAGAAGTTTGGACCCCGTGCTAGGTGTTGAGCGAGCATCAGCTCCGAAAGCAGCGTGAGGTGAAGAGTCCATCCAGCCACGTGGATGGTGGTAGGCTCAGTCCAACTCAGTGCTCTGAGGTGTAGTGACAGCCTGGCCCACGTGGCTGAAAGGTCCCGTAAGAGAGAGGTTACAGACAGAAAACAGCCCTACAGCAGGAGCTTGGTCTGGCTGGCCCCAGTCATTAGGAACAAGCTCCTGAGTGCCCAGAGGACCAGCCAAATCCGGCATGAAAGGCCCCAGCTTCCTGCTAACTGGTGCCTCGTGTATAGCTCTGAAGAGGCAGAATTGATTAACAGTCTCTCCAAACCCGCCAACTTTTATGCTTAGAAACTGCAGTGAAAAAAGTAATTTTGAAATTCCAGTGACCTGTCTGTGCATGAATGAAAGCTGGCTTGAACCGCAGCAAACTCACTCCGACCACTTTTGTAAATCTCTCTTTAACAAACACTCTGACAGTCACTGCAATGGTCTTCTCTGTTGCTTCACACACCACCACTTTTCCCATTAACCAAAAAGACAGATGTGGGGGGTCACTGTCATGCTTCGCCTTTTATTGAAGATGGTTTCAAGGTTCTGCGTAGTGCCACAGTCAGGTTTTTCACACTGTTGGCACTTTGTTTTTACTTGTAACGCTGCATTTGCCAATATCTGAGGCAGTAGAGTGAGGCTGTAATAGCGCTTTTTGGCAGCGTGAACGCATTTGAACTTCTAGAGATGCTTTCTTTTATCTTATGGTTGTAATTATTTGCTATGTTCCTTTCATATTGTTTTCAACCCCCTAGTATCTGATTAAAATGTTTTTGCTGAGCTTTTCTCTTATTGCCTTTACTTTTTCTCTATATTTGCAATCACAATAATTGTCCCAGACCTTTCACTATTTCTTCCCTTTCAACTGATGCCCTGTCTTTGGAAATATCATCAGCTGTGATAATCATTGGTTTATGTTACTTTAAATTATACTAGCGTAGATCTCTACTCAGACGTGAGATTGTTTCACAAACCTTTGAGCTCATCCATTTTTTTTAGGGGGAAAAGATAGAGTTTGCTGCTGGTATATACATATTTTGCTTCTTTTCCATAAAAAAAAATTAAAATAAATTGGGGGATCTTCTATTTGACTGGTTCCTGTTGCCAGGTCTAATTTAGCCTTACCTCCAGATTTCTTCATGGTACACTACTCCAGCTGATGGCACTCCTCAAAAAAAGAAAATAGACGCTCCCCCACTAAAAAAAACCCCAAACCATCCACAACAACCCAAACTCCTTTGTTCTATATCAAATGTTCTATGTTCTTTTAGCTTTTCTTAGGCACAGCAAGCACTGGGAGATATTTTTGCCTTTATGCATCACTGGGTGACCTCATAGCTGCTAGCTTTTGTAAATCACAGAATCACAGAATCACAGTAGGGGTTGGCAGGGACCTTCAGAGATCATCTAGTCCAAGCCCTCTGCCAAAGCAGGATCACCTAGAGCAGGCTGTACAGGAATGCATCCAGGTAGGTTTTGACTATCTCCAGAGAAGGAGACTCCACAGGCTTTCTGGGCAGCCTGTCCCAGTGCTCTGCCACTCTCAAAGTAAAGAAGTTTTTCCTCATGTTGAGATGGAATTTCCTGTGTTACAGTTTGTGTCCATTGCCCCTTGTCCTGTCACCAGGCACCACTGAGAAGAGTCTGACCCCATCCTCTTGACACCTGCCCTTTAGATATTTATATAATATTTTATTTATAAATGATCAAAAGGAGAAGAGAGATTATAAAAATTAGTCAAGTAAAAATATTTCACTCTTTTCTCATTTTTTCACTTCAGTTGCCCCATGTCCACTCTTCTTTCCTTCTCTAAATCCACTTGATATGTTACTTGGGACTGATGTCCTCTGCTTCATTCATAGATCCCACCTGGTTCCACAGCTTTCTTCCATGCCACTTAGAAACGTTTATTCAAAGGTTTCTGAAGACTTATTTCCAAAAGTATCTCAGAATCACAATTCAAGTCCTTCCTGACCGTTTACTAACCTCTAAATGCTCTAACCTTTTCTTATAGAGCCTTAACTCCCAAATGTAGGTAGCTGGTGAAGAGTTGAAATCCGAAATATGCGAGAACAAGAAACAGATACTGAAGGAACAACAGAAAAAGCACAGAGAAACAAACACATATAAAAGAATTTCCATTCTCTATGGTCAGGACAATGCATGTGGGTTCATATTCACTGGCATACGAAAAAAGGGCAGCCACTCTGTCCTTTTGTGTGGCAGGTATCTTGATGGGAGACCTGACCCCTTGCTAGTTCATGGGAAAGGAGGAGGTGGCAAGCGGACTGAAGGATGCTGTAACAGCCATGCACAATTCTTCCTGGAGAGCTGAGCAGTTGTGCCCGAGCTCCCCAGCAGAGACACTGGTGTTTTATCTCTGCAGCAGCCCTCATCCTGAGGAACTGATCGATTATGCAGGAGCAAATGAAGAGTATAAAGTTAAAGGGCATGATGAGAGTTATGCAGTCCCCAAGCAGGGAGCCAGTATAAATGCCGCATTAAAATCATCCTCCACACACATGGGGGCTTCAGCAGTTCCTGAAGGGAAGCAGAGTCTTTGGGGATCTGTTTGGATGAAGAAGGGGAAGTCATTTTACACCGTGTTGTCGCCTGTTCCTGCTGCCACAACTGAGACACCTCTTTCACACTAATCTGGTCTGTTCTCAGAGTAAGAGGGGTGGATTAAAGCCTCATTCATATCCATCTAAATAAATAGGACTATCATTTTTACCAGCTTCTGTTGGTCAGCCACCCCTCCTCCCCCTTTTTTTCTTTCTGAGTGATTTAGTTTGCTGAAATAAATCAACTTGCTTCTAAAGTCTAGTCCTCCAGAGTTAGGGTAGCCATTTCAGATAGATTTAACCCAGAAGGTTTAACCTAATGTTTGCTGCATGCTCACAAGACATTGCAAGCTGCAAAACCACCATGGATTTGCAGTGATTTCGAAACCAATTGATGCTACAAGGAAAAAGCGGAAGTGAAGAGTTATCCTACCTGGAGCACACTTTCCTAGCTTGGGACATGACGTCGCTGGTCCACCTGATTTCATGAACTGCTGATAGGCTATGGTTTTGGGGTGGGGGGGGGGTATGGGGAGGGGCCATGATTCTCAAAAGAGCCCCACCAGAAGGCACACACTATAGCTTCAGCCTTGAAGCACTGCTTCAGCAGGAAATCATCTTGTAAGCAGGGATTTAACAAAGCCCAGACATCAGAAGCACTAGCTATGTAACCCAGCGCCTCTCAGGAGCAAGGAAACTGAGAAATCTATGTAAAGCCAACCTCAAAATAGGGATCATACTAGAGGTATGAGATGATTCTCTCCACAAGCGCTACAGGAGGGCAAAATGAAAGCAGTGAATGCCAGCGGATAACATGAACCGACCTGCAACACCACTTGATGCATCTAGGAAGATTTTCAAAGGCTGTGGTATTCCAGATGAGTACATTATAGGCTGCAATTGCTTACCTTCAAGTGCATAGTAAGGAGACTGGAAGCTGCTTCTGTGAGTCCCATGTTACTCAGGCATTTAGAATTGCTAGACTGACAAACAAAAGTATCTTCAACATAGGCAAAACAAGAAAAGGACTCATACGAAATATACAAAGCATTTGAAAAGACAAATTTTAGTTTCTAGAAGCACTGAGGAACTAGTATTGGCAATCAGGTTAAAAAAAATTGGTAAAAAACAAGATTTAGCATTAAGATTTTTTCCAATCTTTTAAAAAATATTGTTCTGATAGTGTTCGTGGGTGCAGCACAGACTTTTCTTTATTTGCAGCTTGTGTTTGGTGATCCTATCTACAGATGATAACAAAGAGATAAATTATGAAAGTCGGAAGCTGGGAGTAAAATTTAACTAAGCACCATCACAGATGACATGGCAGGGGTGGGGGGGGTAAAGGAAATAAAGAGAAAAAATTATCAGTATAATTTTATAGCTTTTTGGTTTTGTTTGGTTTGCATAAGGCCTTGATTCTCTCATATCATTTTTGTGATCAAAAGCCTGCAGCACCACAAGGTGGCAGTAAAAAATTACTTATAGCATCAATTTTGACACCTGGTTATGTAAACAGTAAATACACCTATTGTCCCAATATTGAACTTATGCAAATATCAACCCTATCTCATCTGTTATAAAAATGACACATATGGTCAAGTTCTAGCATTTGTGTGAAAAAAGCACTAACATTAGTCAAACAATTAAATCATCTTAACTCAGGAATTATGAATTTTAATTGGCAATGTGTGCAAAGTTGTTCACAGTAGAAAATTCTTTAAATATTTAAAATTACCAACCGTTTCTCTTCCACCTGGCAACAAAAATACTTGAAATGAGATAAAGGAATTGGAACATTATTCCCATTTAATT
The DNA here is from genome assembly GCF_028500815.1 of Rissa tridactyla. NCBI lineage: Eukaryota > Metazoa > Chordata > Aves > Charadriiformes > Laridae > Rissa > Rissa tridactyla. The sequence goes on from NC_071466.1 coordinate 178,279,662, forward strand.
TACCCTATGCTAGAGGAAAATAAAAATAAAAATGAGAATGGATTATAATGAATCTTCTTGCTTCTACCAAATGCAGTAGAACTATGTGCCAAGCAAAGTCCTCTGCCGAGCCGGTTAGTGGTACAAATCTGCCTCTCCAGGAATAAGAGTGAATACCTCAAATCTTGCTTCTGTCAGAGGCAGTTGAGATTCATTCAATGCATTTGATATAAGAATCAGCTCCTAAATCGTTATTGGATATAAATGACTGCCCAAGCAGAAGGACATGGCAAGGGTCACACTGCAGAGATTTTTTTTTTGCTGAGATCAGCCAGAATTTCCTCTTGTACCTTCTTTGTTGAGTGCACAAATGTCAACTCATCCATCTTTTCATTTTTTTCCTATGCCTGGTCACCCCTAGTAGCCAAAAGTAGCGTGGGCAGGGATCTGACTTTTCCAAATCCCAATCTTCAGTGTTAACTTCAAATGTAGCTAACCCCCCATAAGGACTGAGTCAGGGAAAGAATCACGCTGCCCAGCCAGAGATGTGCTTGGCAGCATGCACAAGTCACTACTTGTCATCCTCATATCAAAATTATGTAACATCAGTTTCTCATGCATTGGTTATAATTTCCATCACCTAGGCTGTGTCATTTCCTAAATATTGCCTCTCGTTTTGCTCAGTAGATGTTTCCACATCGTACACCTACAGAATGGCGTGCTTCCTCTGAGGGTATCGTCACATACTAAGTTGCCCCACACTCCCATCTTTGTGTTTGTCAGATAAATTATTCTACATTTAAAAAATCTTTACATGTACAACTGCACTAAAACTTATCTTCAGTTGAAATCACCGTCTACGGTAATTTATAATTATTTATAGAGAGCTGTAAAGACTGTATTTCCCAGAATGCTTTAATAGACAGGAGAGGTCTAATCCCCATCCTGCTGGCGTCGGCATGGAGATTTGTGCTCCCTTCCTGGCATGTAGATCAGGCTCGAGAAGTGCAGATGGCTTTGAGTAGTATTGAAGAGCCATTCTTCTAAACCTGCTGGTCTGCGCCTGACAGGCTGCAAAATGAGAGTCAGGTACTTGGCTGCCCTCCCCACAGGGCTGCTGCTAATGAGCTGCAGCTCTTTGCAAGGACCCATACAGCTGGTTCATCAGCAGCTGCTAACAAACTTTGTTTCAGGCTCGCTAAGGCTGTCCGTAGCGCAGACTCTTAGGACCTCCAACAGGACACAGAGATCAGCATCAGGCCCTTTGGGATGGGGCTGGATCCGTGGGCTTGAAAGCTGTAGGCACAGCCACTGCAGGTGCCACCAACTCCAGACCACAAGGACAGATCACAAAGACAACCAGTGCCCAGCCCTTCCAAGGAGCGTCTCTGCTTTGATCTAGAGGAATGAGAGCACTATTTTCTGAAATTAAGGATGACAGAATGGCCTGTGGCAGAGCAAAACAAAATAAATAAACCCGAACATAAGCTGTTCAAAAGGTGTGTAACTCTGCAGCACGTTTGGCTACTGCCTTGCGCAGAAGATAAATGAAAATGGTATGGAGAAAAGGCTAGGTGGTTTAATATTTTTTTCTTTTTTTTAAGTTTACATTGCGGGACGGGGAGCGCGGTAGTAAGAGAGGAAGTACAAATATGCTCCAAGGAAGTGCATTTGAAAATTTTTCAAAGAGAAGCCCCAAAACTACAAGGCCTTGAGCAGATGTATTTTCCTCTGGGTTTGAATCATAGACAGCTGGAGATTAGAATTTGCATGTCCTGAAACTGCTTTCCTCTCGTGGTGGTGTGTCACACGTCACACAGTAAGGATAAAAAATAAAATAAAATAAAATAAAATAAAATAAAATAAAATAAAATAAAATAAAATAAAATAAAATAATCAACGGGCCTTGTGTTTGTTTCCTAAAAATTTGACACCTGGGTCTGGGTTGCTAACTGGGACATCCCGTGAGGTTGATGCACACCAGGGATGGTTTCTGAGGGGGCAGAGGAGCACAGGGACCTTCTGAGTACAGCCACTCTGTCCCTGACTCAGTCCTCGCAGCGAGCTCCCGTGGGGATGGTGGCGGAAAGCAGAACTGTGGCAAACTGAAGGAGTGCAGGAAGGGCTCTCATTTCCACATGCTCATTTGTGACAGCATGGATCCATGCTCATTAAAAGTAGGGCCTGCAGGTGAGCTGTACTGCATACAGTGTTCTGGAAAATCTACTACTACTCTTCCACATGCTATCATTGTAGCAGATTTTGTCAAACATTTCCAATGAAACCCCATGAATCCCAGATTACCACTGACGCCTTTGATTCATGCAGACACCAGCTGAAACAAATAAACAGGATTTGGATTCTATTATAAAAATGACAACTTCTGCTTTCAGTGGGCTGTGCTGAAATAAATAGCTTTTTATCTTAATAGTCAGGAGCTCTTCCGTATAATATTTATGAAAGGATGTGTTTTAGGCTATTCTGTATTCCCAGATGAGAAGTGCTTGAAAAAAATTAAAAAGTAATTACGTGCGTTGTCACCAAGCATTTGGGAATATAGTATGTGTTACAACAGGCAGAAAGCATGACTTAACCCTAAAATGACTGGCCTTTTTTTCCCTGCATGGATAATACCTTTGCAATAAAAAGAAAATTTGAGAGGAAGGATAAACTTAAGGATAAATGAAAGATGTGGGCAATTTATGTATATTCTATGAAAGGAAATAAAATTTTCAGTGCTAATATCTTCTCAAATGCACAACTTTAATGATGATGAAAGTTTTTATTAGTAGTATTTTTTTAATATATTTCCAGGTGTTCCAAAATGCTTTTTGTCCCCTGGCAATGTTTATTAGACTCTTACAGATCAAAATGTGTAGCTTCCACCTGGCCCAGATTTGTCTCCCTGTAGCACCGTGAAGAACCAGGGAAGGCCAGAAGTAGATATTTGTTGTAGTTTAACTGTGGCAGGCAGCAAAGCCCCACACAGCCTGTTGTTCATGGCCCTTCAGTGGGATGGGAAGGAGAACCGCAAGAGTAAAGCTGAGAAATCACGTGGGTTGAGATAAAGACAGCTCAACTGGTAAAACAAAAGCTGCACGTGCAAGCAAAGCAAAATAAAGAATTCATTTACTACTTCCCATCGGCAGGCAAGTGTTCAGCCATCTCCAGGAAAGCAGGGCTCCATCGTGCATGAGGGTTACTTGGGAAGACAAACGCCATAACTCTGAACGACCCCCCTTCCTCCTTCCTCCCCCTAACTTTTACTGCTGAGCACAACATTATATGGCGTGTGACATCCCTTTGGTCAGTTGGGGTCAGCTGTCCCAGCTGTGTCCCCTCCCAGCTTCTTGCCCACCCCCAGCCTGCTGGCTGGCAGAGAGCACAAGAAACAGAAAAGGCCTTGACCCTGTGTAAGCGCTGCTCAGCAACAGCTAAAACACAGGTGTGTTATCAACAGTGGCTTGGTCATAATCCAAAACATAGCACCGTACGAGCTACTATGAAGAAAACTAACTCGATCACAGCCAAAAACAGTGGTAAAGAGTTAATAATATGACATTATTATGAATATTAACATTTTAATTAATAATGAATATTAATATTTTAATATATTAATATAAGGTACTATCACAGCCTCAGACTGCCACAGACAAAACTGTCACAATTCAGGAATAACTCCAGCTGTGACTCTTTGTAGCCTTTCAAATGCGTGTCCTTCAACAGTCATCTTTCGTGTTTGCTTATGTGCAGTCCTGTAGCTCTCTGGGTCTCTCTGTCTGCAGGCCCATCTGATTCCGGCAGCTTCATGAAAATCCTGAGAATACCAAAACCCAGCGTGGATGTGGGCACTTTAGCCCATGACCAGACGGTGTGCTCATGCTGCCGAGCTGGTCTGATGAGGCTCAGGATCTTCCAGTGTTTTTTCCCCACGTGCTGCACACAGAGAGGGTAGCACCACGCCATTCCTGTTGCAGGAATGGAACAGGGAGTGGGATGTACATTTTTTGTCCTGGGTTTTGACTGGAATCAAGCTATGTTTCTGAGCAGCAAAGCAACATTAAATGATGAGGGAACAAAACTGAAGCCATTTCTGCTACGAACTGTTCATCTAGATATAGCCTGAAAACACATCAGACTACCCTAGGATCAGATTCTCCATTTCTGTCAGAACAAGAGTGCTATTTATGTGCAGTTTGTTTTGAGACCAGGCTAATTATTGAAGAAACTTTAAGGAGAAAGACAAATGACATTTACCCTAGCAAAACACAGGCTAGGCAGTTGATTGCAGAATTGAAAACAAAGAAAAGAGAGAAAAGAAGGGGAAGCAAAACAAAAAAATCCCCCAAAAACAATAAAAAAGGAAAAAAAAAAGAAATAAAATAAAAAAGAAGAAAAAACAGAGGAAGAAAAACTATAATGAAGTGCCTGTCAGTTCTGACCTGCGATGATAGCTCTATTCTCCAGCTTCCCTTCAGGATCTTTTTCCAAGGTATCACTCAGATATTTGGTTGAAGAGAGCTTCCAGCAAGAATTTCTCTGTCACAGTGTTACTGTTGAGAACTGATTGTTTCTTTTGATTAAAATTCTTATTTATACTACTGCTCAATAAATAACCAGGGGTACAGATGGGTAGCTGCCGGTACCCCAGTGCTCTCTGTTCCTGATATTCAATGTGGAGAGAGCATTGCATCTTACTATCAAGTGATTTCGTGCCTCTCCTCCTATCGCAATCAGAGAAGTTATTCTGTTGGTTATACGTGTCAGTAGCAATGCAAAGAAAACACTGTCAAGTTTGTTTTCATGACCAGGCAGCCTGGTTCTGACTGATGCACAGTCTCTAATGCAAATGCACGGAGGGTATTTCTTTCATTAGACTCCATACATCCATCATGCTGGCTAAACTAGCTTATTGTTTCCAGCTCAGACAGTTCCTTTAGCTTGTTACGGAATTCCAGTAATCACATATTTTGCAACCCAAGTAATATCTAAACACCTCATTAATACCACAGTAATCAGCTTGTGCACTGAGTTCACAGCCAACAAATGTGATTTATAACTAAATGGACTGGAGAGTGGGAGGACTTACGTTTTATACTATATTTGTTTTAAGGGGTGCCTAAAAAACCTTCTTATACTCACCCCTTTAAAGGAAATGAAGCAGGCAGCGGTACATTTCAAGTACGCCAAATATGCAACAAATACACGATGAAAGGAATCTCCATCATGAGGGATCACAATTTTTGTTCTTGAGTGCACTGGTTTAGGTATTACAAGAAAATTGTAAATACCATTGTCCATGTGTGCCCTTTTCCCTCCAATGTCACTTCCATTTTCTGGTTTGGTTTTTTTATGAAAAATAAATTTACAAGTATAATTCAGTTAAGAGACATGGTGCACTTCGAGGGGCTTCCCAGTCTGTCTGACTACTGGGAATTTAGGATCTAGTGATCCTTTGCAGATCAGTTTGTACAGCATCAGAGGACCAGCTTGTTTGATTGATCTTTTGATGAGGGTCAGGATCTGTCCCTTAGCAAAGTTGTAAGCCTGTAATACTGAATAACTGAGGGCTCATCTAGTCTAACCCAAAGTAACATGTGCTTAATTCTGCACGATAATTTATTTGTAGTTATACATTTTTATCAGTTAAGTCAGGGAGTTAGCTCTCTCCAGAAGACTGTAAATTAGGGATTTGAGAATGAGATCAGTATAAGGTATTAATTCACTGCAGCACTTCAGAATGAATCTATTTATACATTGAGAGACTCAGTTGTAACCCTCTAAAGTCAGCAGGCCAAGTTCATCTACAATATGATCTTACATTTGAAATGTCATCTCTGGAAATCAGTGGTGATGAGATTTGAGCTTAAACAGGTGGAACTGCTGTAGATGGTGCATATGAGACTTGTGGAACTTGCGGTTTCTGAACCTCTTAAGCTGTATTACAGATTCCTAAAACATTTTGCATTTCAGCCTCTGTGTTCCTATCATTTAAATATACATTTCATAACAGTGTTTTTCTTTAAAGAAAACACTATAATGCAGTAATAAAAGTTACAGTACTTTTTGGTGTTTCATCTCCTGGAATGAAAAAACATTTGACCAGAACTGGGTGAACATAGTTCAACTGCCTATGCAAAGTAGGGTCAACACTGAATTCAGACTATGGGGCTGAGAACTTTTTCCCAGATTGATCTTAAAAATCTTCAAGAATGGAGACACCACAGGCTGCTCCACTGTAGGTTGCTCTCTGGGAAACCTGCTCCACTGCTTGACTTTTCTTGTGGGGAAATTGTTTTCCTTACATCCAGTTGGAGCCTCCCCTGTTACAGTTTATGAATACTGTCTCTTGTTCTTTCACCGTGTACCTCTGTATAGAGCCTGGTTCCATCTTCTCACTAACCTCCCATGAAATCCTGGGCAGCTGCTAGTAGGTCCCTCTGAAGCTATCACTTCTCCAGCCTAAGCAAGCCCTGGTCCCTCAGAGTATCCTCATTGGGCAGGTGATCCAGCCTTACCTTGGTGACCTTCCACAGAACTTGCTCCAGTTTGTCAACGGCTGTTGTCAGCACTGCTTTGAATGTGAATTAAAAAAAATATACACTTCTGGCAGATCTATATTTCAGGTAATTTTCATGCTGAGAGAAGGATTAAAAGTGTGAAGTGGCTTTTCCCCATTCGTGCAGTATATGGTTGACTCACTTGATACAGTAGCAGTTCAGAGGGCTGCCAAGCCCAACCTCATTTCATGTTTCTACTTCAGATATACCAGGCCCTATATTGCTTGAGTATTACTTCAGTAGATTACTAACTTGAGCCATCAGAAACAATATCCTGACTGCTGTGTGGATGCAGATGATCTAACTACAATTACTGACCTACAGGCACAATGAATGAAAAAGTAACTTTATATTGGGTCAGAGCTTAGGTCCATCTCACCCAATGTCCTCTCTTCAACAATGTCCCTAAGCAGATGCTTAGGAAAGAGTTCAAGAGCAGGGATGGAACATGAGACATTATATCTTTGTACATACCTTCCCTGCTTCCAGCAGTTCATGGGCGAGAGCCTTACTGTGACAGAGTTAAGCTCCAGATCTTTGTATTTAATAAACATCAGCAGATTCTCCTGAACAAATCTGTTTATTTTTTAAATGGCCTCCACAATACTCTCTGGCAACAAGTTCCAGCATTCACTTCTGCCATGGGAAAAACAACTCATTTAGCCTTATTCTTTCTTTTTTTAAACCAAATTAAATTACTTAAGCTCCTCTCAGATGGAAGCCATCCTATAGGCTGGATCACCCTTTCTGCCCTCTTCTGTGCAGTTCTTTGTTTCCGTTATAGCTCTATTAGATCTTTTTTGAGATACTTTGTCTGGAGTCAGCTGTCACTGAAAAGCCTATAATTTATTTCAGTGACAGTTCTTGTGGCAAACTACCGAACTATAGTTTAGCAGGTATCTATCAAAAGTGGGGCACATACAAATTGTCTTCTGAGACTGTCCCAAAATCAACCATCATGAAAAGATTGCCATCCAAACAGTGAGACAGCAGCACAGTTCCAGATATGCCTCAAGGGCAGTATCCAAAGTATGTGGCACTTTGGATACTTACTATTTTATTGGCAAGGTCATAGTGTCATCAGGAGAAGCTCCTATGTCATCCTCTAGCACTATGCAACATCTTGCAAATCCTTCATTTGGTCAGGAAGGAAACACACTGGAAACATACCATGCTCCTGAGACTGCTCTTCCAGTGAGGTCTAGGCTTAGCTACTGTGCGGAAGATCTCTGTTGTGTGTATATTTGTCGTGATTATCCATTATTAACCTGGAAGCAGGTTGCTATGTACCAGTACTTCGGCAGAAAGTGGATTGAGCACTTTATTATTAGCTGTGGTAAACACCATAGAGTTAGCAGCCCACATTGTATTTTTCAAATTTGGGAAATAATACGCTTCCATTCAGCTTATAAAGGAAAGTGCTATCTAACTTTGCAAAAAAATTAAAACAATAACGCTTGTCCATTGCCACAATGCAGTGAAATCAAAAATATTTTCATCCAAGTGAATAACAAATCACTTTTTAAGATAAAAATATGAACGTTTTGCAAATTAAGTGTGCATGATCTTGTAAAAAAATAAGGGGTACCTTAAAATAGTTTTAGTAGAAAAATGTGCCAGTCTACTACCAGTGGAATATAAATTACCCCACGCAAGAGAGAGGATAATAATCCACATGCACATGAAGAGATGATCATATTGTGCTGAAAAATTGCAATACAAGTTTGGGTTCCTGCACGTGCCATTTATGATCTCAGTGCTGCCAGCTTGAGAAGAGAGATCTAGTGTGATATAAACCCAGTAAACATATACATTGTGCTATAGGGTCTCTTCCAAGATGTGATTTATTTCAGATGGGTAAATCTAAAACTCTTACCTGTGATGATCCACAGTGTGAGGGGGTCTGCAGAAGGCTAGGGCTAGGGTAGTCCTACATTTGATGATGACAGAGAATTAGCCCCCTAGCAATGTCTTTCCTGAGTGCCTCCTTCCAGCTTCAGGATTGAAGTTTTAAATTCTTCCTAGCATTTTGTTCCTTTTCTGTAAAAGTGATGATCCAGTTGTTCTGAGAAATTCGACCTTATTTTTTTCCTCTTAGGGGCTTGCAGTTAAAGTAACATGCAGGTTATGACATCCGTGTTGAGAGGACTTACATGAACAATTTATTCACGTTTGGGAACAGGATGAATTTCATAATAACATAAAATCCCCAGAGGTAAAAATTAAAAAGCTAACAGCAAAGCATGGTAATTTAATGTCAATGTTAGACTAAACCATGGCCAGGGATTTTGAAGTTATTAATTTTTATTTGCTACAATGGCAGCGGCAGAAGCAGGGAGATGAAATCGATGGTTTGTTTTCCTGCCAGGGCATGGATGAGAATGGCAGTAGATCTCAAAGACATCTGCAGATGTTTTAAACCTGTGTATGATGGTAACAGACACACTGAAACCATCCATCTTTCAAACATTAAGAGTCTGCCATCAAGATTCCATTAAACACTCCTGAAATAATTATTTCTGCACAGGTAAGAGCACCTGAAGTTGAATGTCTAACCAATAACTGGAAAAAGAATGTATTGTATTATAATGAAAAATATTTGAATGCTTGAAGGCCAAGGAGACAGAGAAGTACATTGAGAGGAAATAACTATCAGGAACATGAAAACAAATATGGATCAAAGGCAGTAGCCCAAATATTTACAGTACATTTTCCTCAGCTGTGGTCTGGACAGCTAGTTCTACATGGTCATGTAATAAAGGAAAACTTGTTTTGGTGCAGAGAAGTAAACAGTTCAGTTAATAAGGAAATATGTTGTTGGGTAAGGAATAGCTTCTTGAGCAGAGACACTAATAACTCAGCTCTCCCGAAAGATTGTCTCAGGAAGCTTTGCTCTTTGAACTCTGAATCTGCATCCTTTGCAGATGGTGACATGAATCCTTTCAGACAGGGCAGCTGGAGGCTGCTGCACAAGGACAAGGTTTCAGGACTGTTGACACGGCAGGTCTGTATGCGTTGCTTCTGCTGGGCAAGGTGGACCCAAGGCTTCTCCCCTCCCTGATGAGGGGTCACGGTGATTTTGCTGGTACTCACAAGTGATAGACAGCTTTGGCCTGAAAGTCACTCTCAGAACTATTGGCACAAACTAGTAAGATGGTTTGCTTTTCTGCTGAGCCACATGAGGACAACCTGCCTGAAGGTGCACCCAGTCAAACGGAGGTCTTTGCCTTTTGTACTTAACCATGAAGCCTGAGTAATATGTCTTAATCTCAAGGGATGACTCATGATTACAATGATTTCACATATTTGTCTGATATCAGCAAGATAATTTTTTTTCTGAGATTAATAAATAAAACAAGCAGAGATTTCAAGCTGTCTCCATTAAATGATCTTTTTGTTATTATTACTGCAAAAGAACAGCCTAGAATTCCACAAATATGTTAATAAAAATTTCTAACTCAATTCTGCATCAGTTACGGGACCAGCTGTGAAGTATTTCCCAACAAAAAACATCCAACAAATTGTACTTTTGGGACCAAATAAAGAACAAGAAAAGAAATTAAAAGAGGTGAGATTAGCTCATGGGATGATCCCCTTGAGGAAAAGAGTGATTTAATTTACTACAAATGACAAAATAGATTCTGCTGGAGAATTTATTTAAATATAACTCTTTTCCACTGAGCATCAAAGATTTATTGCCAAGGAGAGAGGAAACCCAAAAAATTAAAATTCAAAGTCAACAATATTTATCTTACTATTATACGTGAAGCTGCCAAATGAAATTAATTATTTTTTTTAAAAAAAAAGGCTTTTATGGAGTTTCATAGGAAACTGATATTCTTATGGTGAATTCTGCTTTAATGCTGGGGCAGTTAACACCAAATAGCATAATTAGAGGGAGCAAAATCAGTAATATGCTTAATTCAGGAAAGACAAATTCCTGTTGATGATGGCTTCTCAGATGCATTTTATTTACATTTTAGAAAACATCTGTCCCTACTGATAATACAAGTTGTTAGCTACCGATTAACTATAACCTTCCATTAGTGAAAAGCACATTCAGGGTTCTGCTTAGGAGAATAATATATCTCTTACAGCTTTCCTTTCATGCTTTTCCCATCTATTTCACTAATAAATAGGTTGTCGTTGATAATGAACTCCTGCTTTATCAAATTGCACAATAGCCTACACAGTTACATGCTTACTCTGGATGTAGGTGATCTTTTTATCTTTTTTGACTCACAGGACTCATTTCCTCCTGATTTGTTCCTTTGATATGGAAACGTGACAGTGTTTCACTTAAAATTTAATTTGAAGGAAGAGAAAATCTGAAATAATGTCCCTAGATTGGCAATGCAATTAAGGACAAAGGCAACTTAGATTTTACTTCTAGATAGTGCAACATTATCTTGCTTATTACAAAGTGGTATGTAGACAGTTTGGGATAGCAGAGGTAGGATTCAGTGGCCCTAGCATAAGGCATCTTGTGCTAGTTGTCCTCAGGTATCCCATGTGGTTTTCAGCTGCCAGTACAAGACTGTGAAGGTCTCCCAAAGGTCCTCCATCAATCTGGCTCTTGGCAGCATCCCACTTGAATTCCAGTGGTCGTATGTAGGTGACAGGAAGCCCTCCCTAACACACCTAAACATCAGCAACAATGTCTAGGTGCCAACGCATGAGCAAGATCCCATCACAGGCTATACACCTGAGCAAGCCTCGGGAGCTGACTGGCTGCTGGGCGTCCAGTGTAGGATGATCTGATAATCTAGATCTATGTTATGCAAAGGACTTCTGTAAGATCATGTGAAATTAGCAACTGCAGTTAGCAACACATTACTTAACTACTGTAAACATGTGTAAATATTTTTTTCAGCCTTTTGTCTTTCACAGAGCTTCCTTCCCCTGCTCTGTACCTGCCTGGCTTTATCTGCTCTGCTTAACTTTTCTGAGATCGATTTGTGTGGTGCTAATGGTCATACATAAAGTAAATATCCTTTCAGGAATTAAATCACTTTAATTATAACATGTTTTCCTGCTTAAAAAAAGAAGAAACAATTCTTGTTTTTGTAAAGCCAATTTGTGTTTTATAAGACCAAGTTTTCAGCTGGATACAGCAAAGACTCTAGGGACATTGCAACACTTATTCGTAAGCATTTAATACCTAGTTTGTCTATTTGAAAGTAAATTATCCTTGGAGTCTACTCTGAAAATCCTCTGAGATTTCCAATCCCATAATGATCAGGTAGAGAAATAGTGTAATTTAGTTTAAAACCTTCATTCTTCCCATAATCTTTTTTTTTCTTTTTTAAGTTTTCAGTAAGAAAAATATAATTTGTGTCTCTTTACATAATCATTCTACACGCAAATTTATTTTGTATTGCACCTTGCTACTAAATCCTCTGTCCTTTACTGTCACTGTGGGTCTCAACTTTTTCCCAAATCAATCCCTCTGTTCTCTTTGTCCAGTTGCTACTGGGATGAAAAGCCAGCCACATAAATGTCTTGGGAGTCTCATTTAGATTCAGCGTTATTTTCCTATCAACTAAGGTACTTATATAGGGTAGTTCTATATAGAAAAAAATGGCCTCAGAGAGAAGGGGACCTAGAAAGGAGGTGGATCCTGGAGGTGCAGAAAGATCCTGAGATGGGATAGCTGTGTGGAGATGAATTCCGGGAGACACTCAGGGACCTTGGCTAATAAGCCCTGGTAGTGGTAAGTGTGAGCAGCAACTTGGTGGGAACCAGCTTGATTTTCTACCTCACCTTCGTGAACTGGCAACAATCTCCCTGATGGGAATATAGCAAAATGGTGTAGGAACAAGTGAGTGCAGTGCATGTGTGAGATAATCAAGTAGGTCAAAAGCTCTAATCTTAGATGTTCTTTAATGAACTCCAGTATCCAGACCCACTGTGGGTTGTCATTTATTCTGTCCTGCCTGTGACAATGACCCAAGCTGTTATATGTCTGTTCCCATGATAACTTCCCCAGGAAAAAATATAAAATGACTGATAGAGGATTCAAATGCTTAAACTGTGATAGGACCATAATATAATAAATTTCTATTAAAACAGTTTATGGAAAATAGATTTTGTCAAACTAATTTGATATCTATTGATAAAAGTATTAGCGTCAATGTAATATAATCCTTTATTGGTTTTGACTTAGTGCAGCCTGACATTTCGATTAAAAAAAAATAGTGACACACAATCAACATGACATACTTGTAATGTATTAACAGCTGGCTGACAGGTAGGTCTCTAAATGCCATTGGCAATGAAGATTCATCATCACATGCGTGGGTTTCTAGTGGAGCTCTGTGGAAATCAGCTCTTGCCCCATGCAGTTTAACATTTTTTTCATCTGTATCCTGGAAGAAAAACATTTAAAATCTTAGTTTCAGTAGGTGGATGAAAAAACATTTGGAGGAGTGATAAATAATAAAAAAACCCCAGGTATTCTGCAGCCTTTGAAAGCAGAGTACAAGAAAACATCGTGAAAGGATAATAATGTACCAATAATATGGTTAGGGTACAGCAATCAACACGTATACATCTTGTGCTCCTTTTGTAGTTGGTGGAGAGAAATAGACATTTCTAGACTGTGATTCATCCTAGAGTAAAAATAAAATAGGTCAACAGTATGGATGCTATAGATACCCATTTTTCTCCGTTGACCATAAAGGGACCCAAAATTAATTAATTTGGATGCAGGTATTTTTACCATGAAGATTTGCAGTTCTGTTTAATAAATCAATCTGGTTACTTCTGTGTCAAAAATATATGTGTGTGTTTCTTCAATGACTGCATGGTTGGAAATATTCAGAAAGGTGGAACTCTCTAAGTAGAAGTAGATATATACTTCTTGGCAATTGTTGGGAATATAGATACTAACTGAAGGTTTTTGTGTGACTCCTGTCAGAGTCACCATGGTTGTTTTACATAAAAGTTCCAAATCCAGGAAAGATGGATCAAAAAATTCTGGGATAAGAAAACTGTCTTCATTGTGGTAAAGAGAAGTTCCTCCTGAGAAACCTCATGTAAATGCTACCTCTCAGACTGTAGGACAAGATGGACTTACCTAGAAATCTTTATAAGAGACAGACCTATTTTGACCGTTATTTATTTTTCCTTGCATTATGTTCTTTCTCTTTGTCAAAAATAAGTTTTATTTTCCATTGTTCCACATATACAAATAGGACAACCAAGCAGCTGTTAACCTTTCAGAAACATTTCTTCCTCTGTATTTCCAATGTCCCTTGTTCTGAAGAACATTATTCCGTACTCAGGCCTGGGGTTCTCAGTGACCCACACATGTATGTTTCCCACTGCGCTCAGTATTATTGTTGTTGTTGAAAGGAATGTGAAATAACAAAGCATTAAAATGCCTGTCTTTCAACTTAGGTCTTTGTCACATACCAGGTCTATATCTGGGCCATGGCAGATGGAGAAAGATGGTGTTTGAATTCTGAGAGCTTCTGTAGTAGTAGTGCTTGGAGCCATGAACAGACACATCCTTTCTCTTTGAGATGAAGCTCATTAAGTCCTATCCAACACAGTCTATAGATAGTAGAGAATTTGCAATCCCATCCACCTCAGATACGTATCTGATCATTGTCCTCTATATGTGTGTTTTCTGGAAATTGAAATTGCCTTCTGAGGGAGAGGTACTTTGGCTCCTGTGAAAAGTATTTCTAGGAGAGTCTTCCTCACCTCACCTCACAGTCTATCTTCTGTTTGCTCCTGTGATTAAAAGTAATGGAATGTCCTATTAATGGTGCAAATGCTCTTCTGCTATCCTAATTATTCTTTTAGCCATTAACGAGAAGAAGAAAAACAATTCTAGAGGTCAGGTAGCACTGGAGGAACATGCAGTTTCTGCTCTGTGTTTGTACTTTCTGTTTTCATTAAATATTTCAGGTGCAGCTCTGCAAAGTAATAAACACATAGGAGGAAAACAACCTGAAGTATGTGAGAATCTGAAAATAACACTGGCAAAACCATAATGAAAGGAGGTATCAGAGTATGACATTAAAACAAATGCAATGGTACTTCTGCTACATTTTTATCCAACCTTTTTTATATTTTATTTGAAAAGGCAGGTTTATGTACTTGGAATTTAAAGACGCGTATCTTTGTTGGGATACATGGCAAAGAACATTGCAGCAATTGTAAACAGGTCATTGTAGTTGCTTTGCCCATACAGGGCATTCAAGTTAACACAGCTCTCCTATAAAGCAATCCACAGGAAAGCAATATGCCTGTGCTGGCTGCCGGGTGCCCATCAGGCCGCTCTACCACTCTCTCTTCTCAACAAGACAGGGGGAGAAAAATACAATTAAAAGCTCGTGGGTCAAGATAAGGACAGGGAGATTACTCACCAGTTACTATCACAGGCAAAACAGACCCGACTTGGGGAAAATTAATTTTATTTATTGACTATTATTCAGACTAGGATAATGAGAAATAAGAAAAAATCTAAAAAAAAACCACACTTTCCCTCCACCCCTCCCTTCTTCCTGGACTCAACTTTACCCCGGATTTTCTCTACCTCCTTCCAGCAAGCAGCGCAGGGCAACAGGGAATGGGGGTTGTGGTCAGTTCATAATGTTTTAACTCTGACACTCCTTCCTCCTCAGGGGGAAGACTTCCTCAGGGGGAACACTCCTCACACTCTTCCTCTGCTCCAGTGTGGGCGTTCCTCCCACAGGACACAGCCCTTCATAAACTTCTCTAACATGGGTCCTTCCCACAGGAAGCAGTTATGCGGTTCTTCATGAACTGCTCCAGCATGGGTCTTTTCCGTGGGGTGAAGTCCTTCAAGACTACTCCAGAGTTGGTCCCCTGCAGGACTACAGGTCCTGTTCCAGCATGAGCTTCCTTCAGGTCACATCTACTTGCTCCAGTGCAAAGTCCTCCATGGGTTGCAATGTGGAGTTCCAAAAGCAACAGCAGTCCTGGCTGGGAGAGAGAGGGCAGCTCTTGCTGTGTTGCAGATATGGGCCACAGCTGTGCTTGACTCCAGAGCCACCTTTCATCAACAGATGCAGGGCTGCTCTCTGGGGGCTTTACAGCCGTTCAAAGTACACAACAGCACAGAGAAGTTTGGGTTCATGTCACCTAGTAGTTACCTACATGCCCCTGTGCACGACATCTGTCTTAAAGACAAAGTTGTACCCTCTGATGTTAGGTAGAGGAACTGGGTGGGTGCTAAAATGACAAGAAAATCAAGTGGGGTCTGGAGGCAGTTTCAGAGTGGGCTGTCCTCATGCATCTGTGTGGTGGTGTAGTGTGGACCCATCCCACTAGAGCAAGTGATGTGTGCAGGCAGGGCATGGGGCAGGGATCGTACCCTACCTTAAACTACTCCCAGAGAATAGCCGTAGTTCCCAGTAGAAGGAAAATTTTGAAAGATAAAGACTCCTGTGAAAAAAAAACAACAACAGAGTTTTTCACAGCATTGAATTGGGAGATATTTTGATAAATGATTTTTATTTTTGTGTCTTCACACTGAAGGTCAAGAGATTTCACAGCCTGATATAAAGTCCTGTGCTGCTCCTTTTCTCTGACCAGCTTCTTCCTATTTGCTTATTTTTAACTTTTTCTCTCTTTACAAAGAAGCATCACTAATGCATTTATAAAGTCTAGATGTGAGCCCTCTGAAGGAATCAATGTACCTAATTCAATTTTCCTAGGCAATCTTTGGATTGTTCTTAATGGGAGCTTGTGCAGGTGAAAAAATTATGATGCTGGAGGTATTTTAAAAAGGGAACTCTTTGGCCTAGGACTTCGATCAGATGCTCTACTGAGGCGGATGCCTTTCTCCAATAACCAGAAAACATAGCTATTGCCTTTAGCTAATAATAATGGTACGAAAATGTATCTACAAGTGAATGAATATTTACTGTGATGTCAATTTAACAGGAACACTCTTTTTTCTCTGAGGCAATTAAAATATCTCATCTTACTCTAGGTCATCTCTTTGTCCCAGTATATGAATAACTACTCCAGACAGTTTCTTAAGAAAGAAAAAAAAAAAAAAAAAGGTTATTATTGACCAAGTGCCAAAAATTTAGACACATAGCCAACTCTTATCACTTTCTAAAGGATTAAAAGGTCAAACCTGATTTAGTAGCACAAGGGTTTATATTAATTCATTTAGGGACAGTATAGAAATAGACCATAACAATTGCTGATATCAAAAGTAAAGTGCGTTCCTAAGGGTGGAGGGCCAGATGGTATAAAGTACAAAGGCTGGTTAACACTTACTTCTGTGTCTGAGCTTTCCCACACATCACAGTTAAACACTTGGGGTAGGCAATCTTCACAGAAGAAATTTCAAGAATGTTTTGAAGAAAGAATCAAGGTGTTTGGTTAGGCATATGGAATACCCTTTACCTTCAAGCTACTTTGTAGATCTTCAATTTCCCTTCAATTCTGTAAATCTGTGGGAACTCCCTTACTAAAGTTACAAGTGAGACTCTTAGGGGAGATGAAGAGCGCTGTGAGGCTTCTCTCTCTGTTCTGCTGATTCTCTTGCAAATGCTTTGTTCAGTGACTGATTCCTTTTGGAACTATTTTGTGAGTGCATATCTTCTTGCAGCCTTTGCTCCAGGAGAGAAGACATGTTCTTTGTATTCTGTTGGTAAAAACCTATACAAATCAAATGTACAATTTTCAAAAGTTTAGAATATTGACTTTTTTATTCTATTTTGTATTGTTTCTTTATCTAAAATAAAAATCTTGTGATAGTTTTATCCCACTATTTAAGTTTTATTTTGTTTATTCTTTTTGTTACCATTGTTACTGTTATTGCGAGCTGATTGAGAATTACTAATGAAACATTTTCCTGTAGAACACTAAGCTTAATTTTTTTATTTCTTTTTTTTTTTTTTTCTTTTTTTGGTGGGAAACAATCAGTCTTGGAATGATTCCTCTACTGGAAACACGGAAGTCAAACAAGTCTTTCACATTTCCTGGTCTGAGATTAATGTTTGCTTTTAGATCGACATCAATATTTGTATCTTCTTGAGTGAACATCATGATACTGTAGGAAGTAAGTAGTGTGTATTGTGGAAGAAGTAAACTAGCAGGCCAATGGACTGGGGGCACTGTTTAGCTAAAGCACCACCCTCTACATGGCATGCTTGAAGTGCAGTGAGGAAGGAGATTTCAAGACCTCTGCCTAGAAATGGTGTTGTAAATGTTGGTAATGAAAACATTGATTTTTGAAAAAATGTAGCATTTAAATGCTTAACTAAAATTTGTAAATTTTAGCATATTTTTAAATCATATTTTTTTACTTTTTGCCTTTTTTTCAGGCCAAAAAAGGATGTCTTGATGTCAGATCTTCTCTTGAGAGAGAATTTTCAATTTTCAATAAAATATATTATTATTCAATTCAATCCTGGACCATGTCTGGATGTGTAACAAAGGATTGTCTCTTCCCTGAGGATCTCACAGACTAAAAGTAGACAGGTTTGTGGAGAGGAGCCTGATAAGAAATGATGAAGTGGCTCTCTATGCTAATGGAAAAGTTTACCTCTTCTTTGTATACATGGATAGAATAAGTAAAAAGAAGCAAATAGATTTATGGCTTAGAATTTGTAAAGTTGTTACTTGTTTTGTATTCAGGACAGTAATGTAAATTACATGATTTGTTCAGTGTGGTTACAAGAATCAGTACTTTTTTTGTGAGAGGCCGATTAAACTGAATGGTTTCATTTGCCCTTAGCAATGGCTGTAATGAACAATAATAGAGTGGGCTGAGTTTGCTGTAGTTGGCGTTGGTTTGGGTTTTTTTTTAATTCACTTTGTGACAAATGATTTTGCTTGAAAAGCTTGCCTTGTTTGGTTTGATTTGTGTCCAGACTGAGTACATTAGGAAGTGATGATACTTATCTGTGTGGTTCACATGCTAATTAAATTGACTTTACCAAAGCATACAAATGCCTCCCATTATTTTCTTTTCTCTTACCTTGTGTCAATGTGTTTCTATAATAAATCAGAAAATCTTTATTCTGCAGGCAGATAGTATTTGAGAAGCGCAAAAGATGCATCCATTTTCAGTTTTTACTTTTTTTCAGAGACTTGCTTGCAAAGACATAAAAGTATCAGGAAAGAAAAGCTTTCCTATGCCAATTTCTTTGCTTTGTACATCATGAAAAGAAAAGATAAACTGATGGGTTGCTTATTCTTGAATTGAAAAGGTAGATTTATATGACAGCTTAAATGAGGTCTAGCAAAATCCACTTTTAAGCTTAGGTTTGTACTTTGTGAGAGCATTTTGACTAATCAAACAGAGGTGGCTGTATAATGAATAATTCATGGATATTATGCCAGTGAAGAAGCAGGATGTAAATACCTGCAGAGGGACTCCATTGACACCATAATTAGCAGCTGGCAATGGCTGGTTGATGATGTCACCTCAGCTCCAATGTATAATTATAGCCTGCTGATGAAGTTGTCTGTACGTTTCCCCTTGCTGGTGGCACACACGCTTTTACACACACAAAGGAGAGGGGGCGGCCATTCCATCCGTCCCTCCAGCCCCAGCCCATAACCCCTGTCTGCACCTGCCTTTGCCTCGCCGCACCCTTCGTCATCCTGCATCCTTTTTGTTTTGTTCCGCTCCCCATGATCTTCTTTCCCACCTCCTGCTAGCACCATCAAGGGAATTGTCATTGCTGTTGTTCCCACACGTGATGAGTGTGGGGCCCACATGGAAGATCAGTGCTCCCGTAGGCACAGTCCCTTCCCAAATGTGCCATGAGTGCATGAACAAGACAGTGCTGTACCTTCAGAGACACGTCCTGCATGGTACAGAGGTGACAGGGCAGAACAGAGGCAGTCAGGACCCCTTGTTCCTCAAGGGACAGCTCTCTGGGGCTGTGGCTCTCTGGGTCATTCTGTCAGCTGTGGGACATACCCAAGCCAATCAATAATTTTTTAAATTTTTCAGATGCAAGACTTTTAACACCGAAAACCTAGCTGGTAGTGGAAAGGTACTGTTAGTCTACCAGAGCAAGGAGGAAATCTCAGTCTCATCAAAGCTGAGAGTAAAACCAGGGAAGTAAGAGGGGGAGGACACGCATCCTCCAACAAAGCAATATTCGCCAGAGATTCAGAAGGTATGGATCAAGTAGCTGCAGAAAGTGCAGTAGATATTAGGACAAACACCATATTTTTCAGACAATTGTATAACCTGGAATGTTTTTCACAATAAACAAACAAATAAAATAACCCACCCTTTCAAAAATACACAACCAACAGAAAGTCTTTTTTGCCTTCATGCTGAGCACGCGACACAGAAAAGTGGCTTCTGTCCTGTTCTGGAAGACCCCATATGGGACCATTACACTTGTGACTGAACTTCTCTGTCCATTGCCTCCAGTCCTGGTTGCAGTACATTCCCATCAGCCCAGTGATGTCTTCTGAGGATGCTGGTCAACACCTCTGTGCTGTCAGGCAGGTGTGATAGATTTGGTCACTGTGAGAGCCCTTGTTTGCACCAGCACTAGTAAACTAAATAGGGCGCTGGTCTGCAGGATCCAAAGGACGAATTCAAGGAAGCTCAGCAGGAGTCATGCTCCCTAATACAAAGTTAAAAACTTGGAAAAGTTATTTTTGTACATAAAGGTGGATAAAAACAGTGGCAAATATTTTTTTTTCATTTCAACATGTGTATATATCTATATATCTTTATATACACACAAAAGTAAGTGCAGCTTCTGAATTCTTCAGATGTAATTTTTAAAATGCCTCCAGGGAATGTAACATTGGCTAAAGCATGTTGTAAAGATGAGCCCTGTCAGGTTATTAAGAAATCTTGCTGGGATACCTTACGGTGAAGAACGTCTGTGGGCTGGGAAGAACCTGATGGTTTCTCTCAGAACATGGGTTTACAGACGTACATCTGTAGGCATATCCCAGGGCATGCTAAGGGACTTAAAACCCTTAAGTCTCTGGGATAAGATGAGGGGGAAAAATTACTCCCTCCTTTCCCCTGTGTGTCTGTCCAGTAACACGACTGGTTAATCAGCCCAAAAGACTCTCAATCACAATTTCTTTGGGTGCAATGCAAAAGTTATTGGTCAAACTTTTGTTAGATCTAACCGTCTTCTAATGAGTACATTGCTAACTTTACTTGTAACTGACATGGATGAGCACAATATTAGCTGTCTAGCTTTAACAGAGTCACGGTAATTTGTGAACCAGCAATTTCCTTTCTCTGAATCTCAGAGGTCTTTGTACAGCAGTGAATTGCTCATTTATGCTGTAGCAATTTTATTCAAGGTAGTGTGCTGGTCATTATGTGCTCAATGATGTCTTCCATAGGTGTTTGGGTTTGTATTAGCATTGGTTAGCCTGTGAGGTGTGTTAATTTAGAGATGTAAATACTGGCCAGGGTTCTGTATTTTAATTGAATAGCACTCTGGGACTAAATTCACATTCTTTTGATCCCAAAGTGAGAAAGCTATCCACAGAACCACAGTAACACACGGGCAAATGGCAGTTTGATAAAGCAGCTTGAGTAATAACTCTCAGTTCGGCACACCTGTTTTTTATAGACTAAGACTCTGGTGTGTATTTATGCTTGGAAAGAAAAGTTAGTTGCAAAGAAAAAAGAAAGGAAAACTGTTCCTTTGCTAATCATTCTGGTATTTCTAGAGGTGAACATTTTCAGTAATTACAAGCGAGGCAGCCAGGTTATAGCCTGTCCTTTTTAAAGGTTTTGAAGGGGTAGGAGACTTGCCTTCTATGTCAATAGCTCTTTTTTGCTGGGACTTTCTGACTTTGCCTGGACTTTCAGTGTCAGTCAGTACTTGCAGGTAGGAAGGCAACAAACCCTCTTCAGACCTGGAGGAAAGGGTAAAATTCATGTGTCAAAAAACCTCACAGGTCACAGAACCGAGTGCAACTTTGGTTTGCACGGGGCAACGCTGAAGTGCTATGAATGGTCCATCCCTCTGCTGTGTGTGTGGAAGTGTCACTCCTGGTAACATGGGACAGTCGCTCTCTGTAGGGAATAGCTACCTTAGTCCTACACACGATGCGCCTCTGGGTCATGATGCCTCTGGCAACACAATTTTTGCTAATCATTTACCATTTACTTTCTTTCTGTGATTTAGAAGCCTTTTAGGGATTTTCTGAAAGTTTTAGTGTATCGTTTATATCATCTTGACAAAGGATCACCAGGAAGGGGTGGTGGGACCACAAAATACTCCCTGGCTGTTGAACAGTAACTTGCATTTCCACAGAGGCTGGGGGATCCAGAAACTGTGGTGTGGGAGCTCCCAAGACAGAGATCGATCTTCCTTCAAAACCAGCAATGCTGTTATGGGGTCTGAAAGTCCACACCACCAATATTTAAATGGAATAATCCCATTAAGTGGTCACAGAAACAGGTATTGAGAACTGGAGGAGCTGATGTCTTGGTTGAAAAGGGGGTTTGAGAGTCACAGCGTCTGCAGGCTGAGGATTTGCTTTCATTTTCTTTGCTGGCAGAAGCTCAGCAAGTGCCTGTGTGTAGTAGAGGTGCACAATACTGCAGAGTGCTGTAGGAGACCTGAGCTCAGGTTATGGGAGGGACCTCTGGTCTCTGCTGAGATGCTGATGGTTGAACAGGTGAGCTACAGGCAGCCCTTCCGCTTGCATGAGTCACTGGGCTGTGAAATCAGAGTATCTCCACAAATGAATGCATGATTGCATCTGATTCCTGCACCTGATGTGGAGGAGTTGCATATTACCATTCTGTGGGCTGAATGATATCTGAGTCCAAGTCTTAACAATAAAGTAATTCAGGTGTTTGCATATATATTTTTATGGCAGCAGTAAATGATTCTAACAGTTTAAGTAAAGCAAGAATAAAGTCCTAAAAACAACAAACCAAAACAAAAAGTAAATTACCTAGCACGATAATGAATTCTATTTTATGCAGGATACTGTGGCTAACAAAAATGAATAATTAATTTAGGGAGGATTTATATTATTTTGACAGAAAACAGGGCTTCACAAAATATCTAGTGTTTTTCCCATTATAAGAAAATACAAAAAAAGTAATCTTGCTATTTAAAGATTACTTTTTTTACTAATATTATTATCTCTGACTCAATATTTTAGCAAATAAAACACAACTGAATATTTTTGTTTATTTATCTTATATAGTAAAAAATCTGTTAAAATGCTTTCCTACTTCTATGAAAAAAAGTATAGTACAAGATAAATAAAGATACTTTTCTAGATTTAGGAAACCCCTCAAATTATCAAACCTAAATGAACTTTGTCTCTGTGAAGATTTAAAGATAACGTGAAATAAGCAGGACAAATCTGAAGAACATCATAGCTTTTAATAAAGACAAAAGAAGTTTATGCGAGGTAAGAGCTAGGATTTTCAATATCTCTACTTTTCCTTTCACCCTTTCCTTTTTTTTTTTTTTCTCTCCTTCTTCTTCACTTTTGGATTATCATTTGCCAGAAGTAATTACCATAGAGAAAAAAACTGTTTTATCCTAAATTTCAAGTTCATGTTAGCACAGAGGTCTGGAATGTTAATTACAGAACTCAATTATCTCAACTTAATATTCTATTAATCACATAGGAAAGAAATGGAGTTGTCAAGGTAAAGTGAGCTAGTGCTTTAAAAAGTAAAAAGTGGATGGGCAATGGGGATATGGTGGATACTGAGAGTAATCTCTGTTAGCATATTACTAATTCTTCACATGGATTCAAACAACTTTAAATAGTGAGTTGCTTTAATATTCAATTCTGCATCCTGGATTAATGTATTGTTACACCTATTTGGTGATTTCCTGATTGTTTGAAAGAGGGAGAGGTAATCCTGCGTACTTATTTTTTAGAAAAAGATTGGTTTAACAGTTAAACAGTACTATCTTCTGCAATAAATTATATATTTCTGTGAAATTGGAATGCTTATGAGTACTCAAGTAGTCAGATTTTTGCTTTTTGCTTGTCTAATGCATCTCACATCTTTTAGTTATGTTTGGACGTATATTCGAAGCACTGGTTGTGCCAAACTAGTTGTTTGCTAGTGACATTGCTTCACTTATTTTTTTAATCTTTTTCTAACTAAAAGGAGAGAAAGTAATTAGGCAGATTTTTTTCTGTCTCTGTTGAATACACTGAAGAATCCACACTGTTTCTAATATAAATGACTTTGCAATTAATATTTTTATTAAGGTATCATTTGACTATATATTCCAAATCTGTTAGCAACCTTTATCTGTGTTAAGCAATGATGAGACTTAAGAAATGTATTTTTTCCTTTTTTTAAAGGAAACTGAACCATCAGGGAAAATGAAACATTATTATTCTGGACCTACAGCTTGCAGTTTAGGCTGTAAATGTGGCCTGGGGCCATGTGAATAGATGCCATTATGGGATTGAAGGTCATAGTTTCTGGAAGAAGATTCTGACAAGATAAGAGAAGATACACATGGCAATATTTTATCCTGTCAAGCTTTGAACTGCTGATGAGACAAAATGTACTATTTTCAAAAAATACCTAATTGATCTAGGAGCTTTTTTTCTGAAGTTAATGGAACCGTATTTCACTGAACATTGATGGAAGCGTGGTTGTCTGATCTATTCGGTGTTTCTATAAGTCCTATTTTTAAATGCTTTGTAAGTTCATTTCTAAGGTTCTGAAGTCACAAACTTCAGAAAGCATTAACCCAAGAAGATCCCCTTCCTTAATTCCACAAGACAAATTTTATTAGTAATTATTTTTAAAATTCCCTAAAATGACTGAAATAGAGTTACTGTTTCAACATTTTTAACAGCAGTAGTCTTTCAAAAAAACTTATTTACTAACTGTTTCAGTGGAGATAGATTCTGGTTTTGAAAACCATTTTTAGTATGCAAAAAATTGATCGGATGCTTGGAATTTATCTGTGGTTTTTACCTTCTGTACTTGTCTGAATTTCTTTCTGACAATGATAGTGTCATTTATCTATTTTTATATTATTTTATATGTGGTATAGTACTTTTAAAATGGATGCATAAAAATTCAAAGAGGCATATAACGTTTTCTGTGAGAAATCACCAGCTCAAATCCTGTTGACTGAAGTTTCAGGTTATATGCTTTCGATGGTGTAAATCAAAGTAGTTACTTACATCAAGTAAGGCTCTTATCCTAATTCACTTCATCTGTTCATGCAGATTTTCTGTTAACAGTTTTCCTGGGAGATAGCCACTTTCCTTCCATTTCCATCTCTCTGGGGATTTCAAATCCTACCTTTCCCAGTCTCCTCAGAAAAATCAACACAGGCAATTTGTTATAGAAGGTGTGACATGCATCTTATATTAGGGAGGCATTTGTTTTCTCAGAGAAGTAGAGCTTGATGGTAAACAAAATGTATTGCAATTACTGCTGAAATTCATTAATCTGCTAAAATTTACCATTTTGCAGGACAGCCCAAGGTATTTTTGGAGAAGCAACTCTAGTGTCTTAGTGCCAGCTCTGATTTTAAGCAGCCAGTCAGACCAAAGTCTCCACAATCTAGCCTCAGTCTGCAGAAATGATTCCACTTATGTCAGTGATAAAATATGCTTTGACTTCACTGGGTCCAGGTTTATTCCTCTCGCGTCCTTTCTATCAACACATCAATAACATGCTAATGTTAGATAGATGATTTGAATAGGCAGTCATGTCGTAGATAGAGCTGTGGAAGTTATTTATTATTAACTGGGAGTACAATAGCATTTCACCTGACTTTAAAATCCTTAAATTGCCTAACAATCTTTGAAATAGGGCACAGATTTTTAAGCTTCACACCAGCCATACTGAGAAACAGAGGGTAAATGCTAAAGCCAACAAAGCTCCACTGAAAAAAAATGTCAAAATCGTATGATGTCCCCTCTCTTTTGAGGAACCACTCAGATTGTCCAGCAGCAAAGCAGATTTAAATTGTAAAAAACCCTTTTATTTCTTAAAACTTTCCCCTGAACTCTTGTTTCCCTTTTACATTCCAAGTACGCTCGCGTTCCACTCAAATACACTCCTCGTACCTATTGCGCACCCTTTCCTATGTACTCATTTCTCACTTCAGTGCTGTCAGGAGGCAATGCTAATTTACTTCTATTTCTTTGTAATTATTCCTCCCTGATTGATATTACTTATTATCAAAATGTTCAGAATGACTTCTTTCCTCGTTTCAGCTGAGAGACACAATCAGATACAATTGATAGGAGAAATTAGCTCTCTTCTTGATTGGCAAAATATTGCGATCCTGAAATTTAAATTTTACTTGCCAATTAGAATTCATTCCGCAAGAGATAAAAAGTGTATTTCTGAGTGTATTCAGCTCACAGTAGTATTACATACTGAGTTATCTGAGAGTGCTTTAATGAGTGAGAAACAGAGATGGTAAGGTCATCTAATTCAGGACAGACAATATAGATCAGACAGACATAATATTGTCACTGAACAGCTTTGCAGAGCTGTTTGTTAGGAGATTTCTGGAAGGTATGAAAAGGAAAATCCCACAGGAATCACTGTTATGTTGTATTATTTTACTAAAAGCAAACAGCAGCAAATTGGCCGAATACAAAACCTGTTTAAGTCAATGGAAGTGCTTCCATTCAGTCCAGATCTCATGTAAATCTTGAGGGTTATTTTGTACATTTTCTTTCTTATCCAGCAATTTGTTAGGCAAGTCAAAATATTTCAGTTGTCCTCATTAATCTTTGAGGCTATTTATTCAAATTTTGTGATGCTATCACTCCCTCCCCTGAGACAGTCTCCTGTGTTATTAGTCAGAAATGAATGACTGTCATCAGCTCTGAAGAGAAAAAAGCTCTGTCTCCATCTGGGTGGTCACTGATCAGAAAGGGATTTCAGAAAAATTATATGAGAACAGAATCATGACAGTAAAGCATACTAGCTTTGCTTATGCTTACCTTACTTTCAATGTGTCTTGAAACATTAACTACTTAATCTTCTATAAAACACGTATTATAAAAGCACATATTATCTCTGAAGATAATAGCAGTGTAATTTTGCAAGAGGATAGATGCAGCTTCAGGAGTTGAGATACAACTGGGAGAGACATCTAGCACTGTTCACCATGGGGAGGAGACCTGGTCTGTCTCACATTTCTGGTTGCAGCTAATGACCAGGACAGACAATGCTGAAAAACCTTGCTTTTCCCCACCGGGAAGAAAGGCTGTCAGTAAAGACACACCACGTGAGTTCTGTCCAGCCTGGGCAGACCCACTGCATCTGTGTGGGATGTAGTACAAGAAGGATTTTGGTGAGCCAGGAGTTGCGCGCTATGCATCAATCAGCACCCAGGAGCAAAGGACCCACACCTCCTCCTGAGGATCAGGGCTGCAGCAGTGAGTGATGAAGCTGGCTCCTGCTTTCCTTCCTTTCCTGGACTCTTCTCTGAGGATGTCAAGAAAGTAGCTTGGGAACCTTGGTTCAGAGAAACCACCAGCACTTTCTCAGGTGCTGTTGTCACTTCCAATCCATTCTGTTATTTCTTTATCACCCAAGGAGAGTTAAAGTGTTCCTCTAAAGATGTGGGATGCCAAAGTTCAACTCTCTCCTCTGCTGGAGAAAATTTAAATCTAAAAGACATGCATTTTCCAGAGGCTTCTCATACATACTACGTTATATGGCATACTGTTAGGGAAACCTCCATCCTTCCTGTTGGAGCAGCGCTACAGAGCACAAAAGAGTGCAGTGAGCAAAAAAAATGCTTGAAAAAAGCCTGATCAATTGCTTTAATTTTTTTTCCAATGTATGTTTTGAGATCTGAGCAGTAGAGAGGTATTTCTGTGAGTACTTCTATAATAGGAATTTTATCATATGCAGGTAGATGTTCATGGCCAGAAGGGACAATAATAAGGATCTATTTCACTCCCTCTCTGTCACGGGCTGTAAAAATATCCCAGTGATTCCTGCATTAAGACTACTGTCTCAGATAAAGCTAGAAAACTCACTTCAGAAAATGGAATATTTGTGCTCTGACTATTTGCACCTGAACTTTTTGCACTGGTTCTTCAGGTGATCTATTTAACTTTCCACCATCAGAAAATATGGACACGAACGTTTACTATTGCATCAAACAGCCCAGCAGAGCACAGCCATGTGTGACAGCACGGGAATATCCATATTTTCTGGGAACTGGACAGATTTCTATTTATTATTTTTTTTGTTCAAAGCTGCCTAGAACAGCTTCATTACTCCGGACCTAAGCAAATGTGGATATTAGAATCAATGTCCTAAGTTGTATATATCAATGTACAGAAAAGTTGCTGTCAGGCAGCTGGGAACATTAGCAGTGATGGAAAACATTTTGGCTGGATTTTCCTAATGCCTGTACTAGGAAACTTATACAAAATATTAATATGATGTTGTTGTTGATGTTGTTGTTATTATTATTATTATTATTATTATTATTATTATTATTATTATTATACCAAGAGATTCCAGCTAAGATTATATTTGCCTCTGTTTGCCAAGGAATATAACTGAAAATATTATTATTATTAGTATTATTATTATTATTATTATTATTGTTGTTGTTGTCGTTGTCGTTGTTGTTGTTGTTGTTCTTATTATTCTATCAAGAGATTCCAGCTAAGATTATATTCGTCTCTGTTATGCCAAGGAATATAACTAAAAATAGTAAAAAGTATACCGAGTCTGTCCTTATATGCCTCTTACAGTGTCAAGCTCAGTTGGGGGAATCACAAAAGATTCAGGTTTTCCTGCCTTGTGGTGAAAGAGCTGAGGAAGCAAGTTCACATGGCTTGTCTAACTGTTGTGAAACCCCATCTCAGATCAGAGATGGGATTAAGAACAACAGAATTCGGTTGTTGTTCTTAAATAAAGACGGTCACCTGGGTTTGCTCCTGCAATTTGAGAACTCGTCTCTGTTGAGATGATTGCGCTCAAAGTGCATATTAATGCAACCTGCATCATTATGCATAGTTTCTTGTTTGCTTTATTATCTTCCAAGAACCTTTTATCTGAGAACAAGTCTAAAGTTTGTTCGCCATCACTGAATAAGACATACAGCTACAGAAGTAGTTGGGAACATAAGGGAATGAAGAATAGCTTTCAAGCAGAGATGAGTGAAACTTCTTTCAAATCAAAAGAGGGGAAAAGAAACAGCATTTGGGACACAATCTGGGACACCAGCAGGACGCCCTGCT
The DNA here is from genome assembly GCF_028500815.1 of Rissa tridactyla. NCBI lineage: Eukaryota > Metazoa > Chordata > Aves > Charadriiformes > Laridae > Rissa > Rissa tridactyla. Next base: position 178,308,383 of record NC_071466.1, read on the forward strand.
ACTAGGAAAAAATATTCAATCAAGTCAAAATACTTTACTTACGATTAGCATAGCTTTTAAGTTAATTTTCATTTGTGGAAATGTTATACTGTGGTTGCTGTTGTACCTGGTTAAGCGAGAGGTAAGATCTTTGTTAATAGGGTTCAGAAGCAATGAACTGTTTGTGTTCTGTAGGAGCACTCTGTTGATTGCACTGGGCTACGCCTCACTTGGCCAGCCCAATATATGAAAAAAGCTGAGCTACACTGGCAAGCCTAGAGAGCCTATTGGTCTTAATAAAACCTGTCAGCCTTTATACTTCAAAATACAATTTGGCTGATCTCTGGAGGCTTGGAGACTTTTCCACTCCTAAGTTTCAATTGCACGATAGGCTAGGTAGACCCTGGCTGTCTCAGGTGACCTGTGGGTGAGGGCCGCAGTGCTCCCTGCATGCCTGCACCGTGTCTCCCACACCAGGGCTCTGACTGAAAGCTGCTGTGGCTGTCTGGCCCACCTACACGGGTTTTCTCTCTGCAAACACGAGTGAGGTTGGGGCATGCTTGGATCTCACCACAGAGTGGTGGTGTTAGGTGCCACCCTCTCCGTTTAGACATAATCTGTGAAATCCGTATGAATCTGAAAGCTTTGAGACATGAGGAAAGGACTGTTTAGCTTCATGCATGGCAGATGAACCCCCCCAGTTACTTTGTGGTGAGTTTGTTTCCCCTGCACATAGACCTCTCCTTAGCTGGTATTTTCTTCTTTAATTCCCTCATTAAAGGTGTGTACATTGGAGCCTGATATCTGATGTGTATGCCAGGGAGAGCTCTGCTGCACCACAGACACCATAAATAACTACCATCTCACATCAGAGGTAAAGCATATTGCTGGTGCGGCTCATAATGTTAATACTGAGTGCTAATGTCCTGCCTTTTATCTTAATTAGTGTTGCTTTCAATTAGAAGTAAGCCATTCACTTTGGAATAAAAGAACTGACCCACACCTCTTCCCCAAATTTGAATTATCCCCACAATTAAGTGCTAAGTATCTGTCTTGACACTTACAGGACCTTTATCACCATCCTATCTGAGCAGCTGGCAGTGAACTGCGGCATTCATTCACCCACCCATTCCATAAATTTTTCATTTCAGATACTAAAGATGTCTTCTGTGATGCATTTCAGGAGAGCATTTTATGTGCTTTACAAAAGACTGACAAATTTCTCTTATAGCCTGTCATTGTCCTTTGTACTCACTCTTTGAGTTTTTAACAAGTTTCAGAAATTGATAATTTTGTTATATTGGGATCTAAGCAACTCATTTAGATCCCCTCAGACCACCTTTGATTTGTACCTTTAGTATAGATCCTGCTTGGATTTATAGTGATAAGGTCACAGTTACTGGAGAAAAAAAAAAAGGAAGAGGTATTTGGAAACAAGATTTTCTACTTTATGTGTAACACAGGATACAATATGTTTGGGGTTTTTTTTGTTTATGTCTGTGCACGTCCAACGTATTGAGACAGCAGCTAGACTATTAGGTTTTGAACATTTTATCCAAACGGGCCTTTAATTTGAATCTGAATTTCTGTCTGCTCCAGTTCTGATACTAGCATGTTGGGTCTGTAATCTGAAGGCTTTGGGTCTTTAATGTTCTCTACCCTGTCTCTCTGCATGATGCTGTCTTTAGAGACCCTCTACAATATAGTGGCACATCTTTTAAATACATTCTTTATGCAACAACAGTTTCCTAAAATGCAGCCGTTTTTAGAGTAGGAAAAGACTGTAGTGATCTGTGGTAACAGTCCTGTTAGACCGAGATAACGAGCTTCTGAGGCCCTCAGGTGTCTTTCTGGTGAGTTTAGCAGCCATATGCACTTCACCCTAGGAATTAAAGTTTGTTTGTGCTTCCTGATAGTGAGAACCACAGTGCTGAAACACTGTCTCACCTCATACAGTCACAGAGGAGGTAGTAACAATGATGCTGTGCTGGGCTGACTCAGGATGGATGCCAGACGCCCACCAAAGCCACTCTGTCACTCCCCCTCCTCAGCTGGACAGGGGAGAGAAAATGTAACGAAAGGCTCATGGGTCAAGATAAGGACAGGGAGATCACTCAGCAATTACCATCATGAGCAAAACAGACACAACACAGGGAAATTAAATTAATTTATTAACAATCAAATCAGAGTAGGGTAATGAGAAATAAAAGCTAGATCTTAAAATACCTTCCCCCCACCCCTCCCTTCTTCCCAAGCTCAACTTCACCCCTGCTTTCTCCACCTCTTCCCTGCGAGCAGCACAGGGAAACTGGGAATGGAGGTTGCAGTCAGTTCGTCACACATTGTTTCTGACACTCTTTCCTCCTCGGTGGGAAGACTCCTCACACTCTTGCCCTGGTCCAGCATGGGGTCCGTCCACAAACTTCTCCAAGGTGATCCATTCCTATGGGCTGCAATTCTTCACAAACTGTTCCAGTGTGGCTCCTTTCCATGGGGTACAGTCATTCAGGAATAGCCTACTCCAGTGTGGGTCCTCCACAGGATCACAAGTCCTGTAAGCAAACCTGCTCCAGCATGGGCTCCTCTGTCTACAGCTCAACAGGTCCTGCCAGGAGCCTGCTCCAGTGTAGGCTTCCACAGAGTCATAGACTCCTTTGGGTGCATCCACCTGCTCTGGTGTGGTGTCCTCCATGGGCTGCAGGTGCATATCTGCTCTACTGTTAACCTCCATGGGCTGCAGGGGGACAACCTGCCTCACCAGGGTCTTCACCACAGGCTGCAGGGAATCTCTGCTCTGCTGCCTGGAGCATCTCCTACCCCTCCTTCTTCACTGGCCTTGGTCTCTGCGGAGTTGTTGCTCTCACATATTCTCACTCCTCTCAGCTGTTGTTCAGCAGCAGGTTTTTTCCCCCTTCTTCTGTATGTTATCACAGAGATGCTACCACCATCGCTGATGGGCTCAGCTTTGGCCAGCGATGGGTCCCTCTTGGAGCCAGCTGGCATTGGCTCTATTGGACATGGGGAAAGCTTCTATCAGCCTCACACAGAAGGGCTGCGTGAGGGTAGTCCCCCTGCTACCAAAACTTTGCCACAAAAACACAATGCATAGGCAGACTGTAAGATTTTATTCAAACTTCTGAGCAGCTGGAAAATTATGGGAATTGTACAGCACTGTGAATTCAGAGTGGGTTACCTGGATCTTAATCAACCCTTTCTAATGGATAGGCAGCAGGGAAGAATGGAGGATTCAACAATCTGATTGACAACCCTATCAGCAACCACTGTGAACCATTTCAGGGGTTCAGATTTTTTGGGAACAGCCAGAGTAGTGATACGAGGGGCACCAATACGGGATTGTGAGCAGTACATCCCAATCGGATTGACTTAATTCTAGCTTTGTGTTTCTAGATGACCCCATGAATTAGAAACCTCTAGAAATGTTGTTTGCCTTTCCTTTGGCAAAGGGTAGAGAACTGTTAGAAAAGGGAAGTGCCACAAATGAGCCACTTTTGTACATGGCCCTGACATATTCCAAAAGAAGGATGCTTTTCAAGATCAGAAAGCATGCTTTATAGCTATTAATATCTTTTGAACAATAGAAGGCAAAAGGGTTGGCTGGACAAGTATGGTGCAAATGTGTGTTATTTTCACAGTTTCAGGCAACCCGCCTCGCCTTGAGTCCTGACATGGCAGGTTGAGTTTCGTTTGTCATATGTTTCATGAATGTGTGAGGGATCTTTACCTGCAGAGAACACATTAGCATACATATACAGAAGGGTGTGTGGGAATTGTGAAAATGATTCTGTACAGTAATTCCCCTGTTATGCTCTACGATGTATAATGAAACACATTGTAAAGACTGTAACTTGCTTTTATCTGAAGGTAACAAAGATTCCTTTGAATTCCTTTATGAAAAAAAGTAAAACTGCATACTTACAGCTGTTTTTTTGTTTCTCAAAACGATCTCTGCTTCTCAAGAAAATAGGTATGTTTTACTGTGTAAATCACAGATTTCTTTGTAAGGTCTCTATGAATTAGCAATATTAGTGATTTAAAATTATCTTTTAATTATGTGACATTTATTTACATGAGACCATGCCAAGCTGATGCTACAGAGAATCTGAAAGTTAGGTTATAGACTCTTTATGCCTGCAGCCATTTTCTTTTTGTAGAGCACAACAAAACCTAAATGGACAAAGTTGCAGAACAATATAAAGAGCATAACTGTTTCAAAACACTTTGAATTTGGCAAGTAAGGACAGACAAAACAACAAAGTGTGCCAAAAAAACTGTTCACAACAAGCTGAGCGAGCAAAACGCTTCCTTTACTGCAGCTGTTTCACTCACTTCTGGGACAAGAGGGCAAAGCAAGTCCAAATTGATCTAACAGAAAATCTTCAAGTTCAGTAAAAGCCTTCGGTGAAAGAAGAGTCTGTGCAGTCACAGGCTGTTGTATTATACTGTACTGTACTGTTCACAGTTGAAAACTATCCAGTACTGATACGCACCTGGCAGCCTCATCCCGAAACTCCTTCTGCCAACGAGATGTCTTTGGAAGGCTGAGACAAATGAGAAACTAAATTCTTCACAGCTTGCCGAGGTAAGAGGTTCCCAGAAATTGCTGAGTGTTAGATTGCTGCCCTAAACCCCTCAATTTCATGCTCTCTTTTTCTGTACTGCATATTTGTTCCAACTGGCTCTCTACCTTGGACTCTACTGCATCCTGCTGGGTTAAATGTGATGGACAGTCTATATGAAAACCAATCAGTTATTGTGACAGGAGACTCAGAAAAGGTCAAGGCCACCTCTTTTCAAAAACCTGTCTGGTGAGCCTTCAGCTGTCACCAATGAAATGTCTCTGAGGCTCTTCTTTTGACTGTCTGTGCTTTCATTTTGTCCCAAACACTCAGGCATCCAGCTAGGGAAGCCATTCCAGTGCATTCGTCATGATATTTATTTGATTGCCGTTGTCCAAATTTTGAACAGGGAAATTGTAACTCAAGTACAGCAACTGTGTAGTGTGTTGCAATACCTAGCATATGAAGGAAGACAATTCAATTTGATGTTCATGTGAAGTACTCTCTCTTTCAGTGGTAAAGCTCTACTGGCACATAAATACGCTATTGTGAAACACTGCTTCTAGAGCTTATATAATATATGGCTGATACACGGTTGACAGATTATGGTGGGAGTCAGTCTTGCAGGACACTTAAAATATTCTTTTTCCTTTACAGAACAGACCACAATAAGGCTTGAAGTTGAAAGGTCATTTCATTAAAATCATGTTTACTTTTAAGAGGCAACGAGATTTACTTATTTTATTTAGAGAATATATTTTTCACCTTCTCCAAAGTGTAAAGAAAAGGATTTGGTTTAAATTTAGAGACCATAACAATATGTCCCAATCTCAAAAGCACATCAACGCTTTTTTCAACTTTATTTGTTCTAAAGGATTCATGTTTCAAGCACACATGCTCTCATCTTGATGTTTAATCTAATGAAGTTATTTAATAACATTTAATTACAACTACCCTTCTTTCTTAAGGTTTCCAATTCCTCGCTACATTGTCCAGGAAGAGGCACAATCCACATTACACTTGCAGAGAAAAAGAAGGAGAGAAGGACAAATAATTTCCAGTTCTGTATTCTAAAGAGATTTTAACAACTGGCTTATTCTGTACCTCTGATGAATTTTGCTATTTCAAGGTTTCTAAGAAACTTTTAATTCAGTTCAGTCTTATAACTTAAGCCTACATTAGGAAATACAAGGAAGATACAAGTTTGGTAGTTTTATAGCATTTCAGGTGATGGAGAGTTTCCAGAAGAGTTCAAATACAGCTGTCAAATTATCTTCATTTTTGATATACCCATGTAGAGCATGTGGAAAAATCCACCAAAGTTACTTCTGAGGACTTGGTCTAAATTGTGTCAGAGAAAATTGAACAAAAGCTACTTCAATGTCAGATTTCAACAGTAGGACACAACAGACCTACTCTCATCATATTAAAACGGTGCATGTATTTTACTACAGTTTTGCTGATCTTTTTCTTTTGAAGGACATGTGCTGGCGGCTACACATGATCATTTGAAATAGAGTTGGTATGTGAAGAATGATGCATTTTTTCAATGTTCTGTTGAAACATGCTGAGAAATGCTCAATCAGCATGGTTTGTCACCACAGCTAGTAACTGGGAATGAACCTAATTTTGTAGTTCATAAATTCAACATTCTTAATACAATATTAATTGTGGTCATTATATCAGATCAGTATTGAACCATATAGGCAACAATTCTTTATCAAGATGTTCAAACAATGAAACCAGGAAAATGATCTAATTGTAACTCTCTAATTTTGTTTTGTCTTATTGAAACATATATCATTCAAAGAACTTCCAGACTTTTGTAGTTTATTGAAACCATTACAGAATGACACAGGTAAGGCAACAGCAGTGTATACAGGAAAAATGATAGTAGGTATCAACCCATTATTTTAATTAGGAAAATTGTATCTAACTTACAACCTTGTTGTAGGGCTAATGGGGGTTTGCCTAGCTAATACCTATATAAACCAGAAGACACAGGGTATGGTTGCTTGTGATGGTGTTCAGGGGCAGACACAGGAATCAAAGGATGAGAACACCTAAAATATATTCGTTCACCTGAAGAGCACTTGAGTGCCTTTCAGAATAGTATAGCTCTCAAGGATTTTGTGGGAACATTGGGTGATAATAGCTGGCCAGAAGACAAATCTGTACAGATGGATTGTCCTAGATCAGAGCCAGGGTTGGACGGAGTTACCTACACACAGGCCTCCGGAGCCATCCAAGACACCCTTAGGTATTCTGCCTGGCCTCCAGCTGCTTCCCCAGAAGGGCCTGTACCACTGGTAGGTGCCTGGCCACACCTGCAAGCCTTATGTGCATGCCTCAGAAGCCCTGGGGTGCCTCAGGTGGTCCAGGTGCTCATACATGGAATCGAGCCTCAAAGACTACCCAGTCCTGCGGTCTCTTTTTATCAAGATACTTATAACAGTTATAACTTTTAAAAATCTTTTGTATGTCATTCATTTGTTATTTGTATTTGATTTTCAGAGAAAAACAAAGTCCAACTTTTTATTCTCTTCTGTGCCTAAGCCCCTGTAATCTTTCTCCAAACCTCATTTTCCTCTCATATCTCATATTTAAAATGGGTTACTGGTGGTGTTACACTATTCCAGATGAGCATGAACCTTTGTGTTGGGCAGTAACCTGTTCCTGTTCAAATTTATTTCTGTTGTACCCTCCTCTCCTTAAGTCAAGGGAAATGAGACCATTTGTATTGATTTAGTGAACTCAAAATATAGAGGAATGAAAGAGGGGCAGTCCTCAGGACACTTCTGACACGTTTTCCTATTTCTCAGAAAGAAGAGGAGGAGCTGCGTGATTACAAGCCTAACTTCTGTACATACACACACACACAAAGATAACTCTGACAGAAGATGACACCTACTTTGAATAGGCGCTTGAACTGAAACTCAACATTTTGCTGAGGCTTCCCCATCACTAATCCTGATTGAATTATCAAGCAACGTTGCTGTCTCTGAGTTATCTACACACATAGAGCAGAATAATATTTATCATGTTAAATAACGCTCAGTCTGTTTGCAAACAATTAGCAAAATTCATACAAGTATCCATTTACAATCTGTTTTTTTTTTTTGTTTCTTTTGTTTATGGTGCTTCTTAATAACCAAAGTCTTTCCTCAGTTATACACATGCAATTCCAAATCAACAGGAATGATTTGAATATCTTCAAGCAAAATTGAATCCTAAGTAAGTGTTTAATTTATGTTTTAATGTCTCTTTTTACAACAGTAATAATTAATTGTACAAACACTATTGAATGTGAAATGACTTCATGGAAGCACTATGTTGATTACAACCTGAGTTTATTCATTTATTGGTTAAATACCCATCCATGTATTTAAATGGTGCTTCTGATAATTTTTCTTGGTTTGAGAAACTGCTGGTAGTTTCTAGACCGCTAGCAAGTGAAGAGATGGTTGAAAAGCAGACTTTGTCTCAAAGGGGAAATTTTGACATTTCTGAACTGATTTTCATTCTCAACTGGAACAAAGATAACAATAAAAATGTATGAGGAAAGAAAACTTTAAAATAATTCATACAGAAATATGTATGTGCAATTTCATTTCAGTCAGATAAAATTAGTTTCGGTGATGTGAAATGTTGCAGTAAATATCCTACATATGTGTGTGTATGTGTACTGTGATACAATGCTTATATTTGAATGCATATTGTTAAAATGGAAATGAAATTAAACAAAACAAGGAAATAATTATGAAACATTATTACTTGATTGGAGCAAAATCATTCTCGCTTTGCTGAAAGAAACTCAGAAAGATGAAATAACTATTCCGTCCTTTCCTCATGGAAAATTTCTTCACTGTCATGAAATGGAAGTCATGAAAAAATTCACATTAAGTTTCTGACCTGCTCAAACACAGCGGTGAGGAGCACCCTTTAGACCACAATGCTCTGGCTGCTTCTCCAGGCAGGGCCACATAGGACAGTAGTCCCTTTCCACAACAGGCCTTTCCTTAAATGCATCCCATGACTGCCTTCTTAGGTTAGTTTTACTATTAGATGTTATTTCATTCTATGTATCAAAATCTAGCCTTTTCGGTTTAAATTTCTTTCTTTTGACAACGATGGTGGGTAAGAAGACAATAATTAATATTGTGCTCATTTGTAAGATTTCAAATAAGTTTATGCTCTGCATTGCAATGAAAGGAAATCCTTCTTGAGTGCTTTTAGAAACAACTAATTTGTTAAAAAAGCCATCTGTCTTAGAATATTCAGCCTTTAAGAAGGACGTGTGATTTGGTGGTCTGAGATGGGCGGGGGTCCATGGTTAGGCATTACTATCTATAATACTATAAAGCAAAGAAAGTTTTTTCTCAGAGGCCAGGAAACATACAGGGAAAATGAGGCATGACAAAAATCACACTGGGTTAGATCTTACAAGGATATTGAACAAATAACAAAAGAAAGGGAGAGAGACGACATGGGACAGCAGCATGATATTGATGGATAGAGATTAAAATGCAGCTATGGGTGGAAGCTAAATATATACTCTATCTTGGTTTCCAGTTGTTAAGTATTTGGACGACTGATGGAATTTGTGGAAATGCAAATGGCTACGCAATCAAATTGGAGACAAAATGAAAGGAGCTTTAATGCTCGATATGTCCATAATTTAGAAAACAAATGGCACATGAAACCACAGGCACAATGGCTATACCCATTCAAATCAAGGGTATCCTCATTTAGCTTGAAAACAAGCCAAAGAATAATGTTTCAGAAAACATAATAATACGAAATAATTAAGAAACAAAGAATAATGTTTCAGAAAGATGCACGAGGGCCATAGATAAATTTAACATAGAAATTAGACAAGTTTTCTCTTCATTAGAGAAGTGGGGATTTGGGGCGCTCTTTCAATTGGCAGGGAATTTGCCTTGCTTCAAGATGAGTTTACTAAGACGTTCCTCTGATACAGCTAAAGTGGCAGAAGAATAATCCTGATAACCTAGGACTTCTGTACCAATTCTATTATGCATACTCATTTGTTTCTTTTCCCAAAAGATTCCCAAGACCCATAGCTATTTGGCTTTTTTTTTTTCTTGTATGCCATTACTACACTAGTTTTCACGCTAACATGTCCTCTTTAGGTTTAAGCTCTTCCATTAAGCAATTAGAGTCACATAATCTTTCCTTGTAAGTCATTCCAAATCTTGCATAATTTTCACTGTATGACTTTGAAGATTTTCTATGGAGCATATCCTGAAGTTCAAATACAAGTCAGCCTATGCCATTTAATACCTTATACTTTTAGAACTCTTTGAGTTCTGTTTCTGGGGTCAGTATTATCAGGATATTCAAGTGAACATATTTCACACCAAATAGCTCCTTGTAAATTTGGATCCCATATTGCTCTTAGATGCATGCTCTGATTCTTGATGTGAAAACCCTTTACTGTTACTAGTGCAGTGTCTCCAGTCTGTTCCTGGGGAGGGGGGATTAATTTCATTTAACCTTTTATAGCCATTGAAAGAAACTGGTGCTTTTAGGGTGTCATTCATCTCATTTCTTTCAGACATGGATTTTAGTGTGGACAGATGCCCTAGGTTTCCCGTTTTGCTCTAAAGTGAATATAAAGGGATCCACAGGTGATGAGCACAGAGGAAGGTGTTTCCCTTTTGATCCAATCAATCCTACCACAATTATTTACCCATCTTATTTTGTCCTTATCACAACAAAGTATGCTCTGTTTTCTTATGAACTTCAAAAGCCTTGAAAAAGCAGCGGTAAGCCATCTGCTCAGTTGGCCAACGCACTACAAGTGTAGCTTGATAAGAGCTCTGATATACCTGCCCCTGCTGCCTGTGGCTCACTGCATGCTCAGAAAAAGCAAGGGCACATTTAAAACATGCTTCATCTGGCCTATTTTAGATATCTGGTTTAGGATGGGATGAAAGCTGCCCTAAAAAGAGCCTGATTTTCTCCTTTAACTATAAAAGGAGCCTTTAGTGGCTACATCAGAAGCAGAGGGCTTAAGATGCAGATTTAAAACCCACCCCACCGCCTATTAGACTCCAGGCTTTACTTGAGTTAGGTGGCAGCAGAACATGTGTTTTGAAGAATAACATGTTAGGTATGAGCTTATATCTTTTTGCGTGCTTGGTCTTCACAGTGGTAGAGATCAGAGGAACTTTTGGTTGAAATAGGGAATTAGAGTTATAAGCTCCAGTAACTGTGAAAAGTGCTGCAAATACTCTTTGTGTTCTTTGTTGTTATTTTTTTCTTGTGGAGGGGGGAAGCAGTTACAGTGTTTCTTGCTTGAAGGAAGTTTGAAGAACCATCTGCCTCCTCCCTGTACATCCCTCTTCAATGAGCAGTTCAAGGCGGAGGAACTTGTGGTTCTTGCACCCAAGCTTGAAGTCATCTGACTGCAAGCAACAACAGGACTCTTCTCTTAGGGATGTTGGAGAAGTCAAAATGTGAGTGCAGGAGGGATGTGAGTGAGATTAAGCTCAGAGAAAGGGAAAAAAAATCTGATTACTCATCCCCAGGAAGGAAACACATTTTAAGCTTGCTTTGAATTTCATTGTTAATAAAAAATAGTTGTTTTGATGCATCATGTTTTCTGGGTCTGTGCTTTTCGACACATTAGGGACTACTTGGATATGTAAATATATTTGTGCTCTGTAGTCATATGTAAGGTTATATTTCTTGATAAAATCTCTGTTATTCACAGGTTAGAAATTATTAATTTATCACCTTATGTGCTGTTTTAAAGAGATGTTTCTGACTGGTACACAAAGCAGGGAAAAGATTTCAAAATCATGTGAGTGCCAAAGCCTGGGGCCCTGCAATAGCAATAAGTTTGCAGTTGTTGAAATGTTCCTTTTCTGCAATTGTAAAACAAAATATTCTATTTTGGCTTACAGAAAGAAATTATTCGTATTGCTCACTAGAGCAACCAAGCAAAAACACCTTAGAGAGAAAAAATTTGAAAAAATGGCAAGGTATAATATTTTTATTGATTATATTGAAATTTTTTTTCATGGTTTTGAAATGACAATGTTTCATCCAGTGTTTCATCATTTTTCTGGGAACAGAGTTATGTTCTTTTCTCTTTCTCTACTTCTGGGAAATCATTTCCTTCAGGTTTTACCTTTCAGGAGGTCCTTATCTTCCATAAAAGAGAAAAAGCTGGCTAGGAACAGATTTCAGACAGAGAAGGGGCAACAGAGAGCCGTAGATGCCTTCCCCCTGCATTAATGTTGCAAATGGATTATGTGCACGGATGCATCTGCACATCCCATTTCTCTCCCCATATTCAGATGGCACTTGGATCCAGCACTGAAGCACATTTTATTCTCTGCAGAGTGTTGTCAAGTTTTATAAATAAGTCTAGGGATCTAAGTTTAACAGCTCAGATTTGAATTCACTGGTCAAGAAATACACGAAAAAATACATGAGCCCACATCATCTGTCACCTCTGTCTTTACCTCCGTCTGCTTCCTGACTTACCCGCCTTAGGTGAGTATTTGCTTGCTGAGCTATCTACCAATGGTTTTCAAATAGTGCTCCTTGAACCCCTGGGGTCTGTGAGTGATAGCTAAGAAAACAAAACCCACTGTCAGTGGATTTAAATTCCCCACTCAAACTTTCCTGCACTCCTAGGAAAAAAAAAAAAAAAAGTAGGGATCTTCAAACTGAAAAAAGATCTAAAAATCACTCACCTAGGTTCTAAGTGATACATTCTAGAGTGATGATATTTTTATTTAATCCTTACCATTTTAGCATACAAAACACATCAGCATCTTCATAATATTCAATTTTCCATCCACATATCACAGTGCCAGTTCCTCAAGTGTTATCTAGAAAGAGTAACATTTGCCCAGGTCTACTCATCCAGTAGCTCTGAAAGGAAAAAAATAGTATGCGTTACCTCTTCAGGTCTGTCTTCAGCATGGGTTGGAGAAGCCTGTGTGATCTTTGACTGTATGTGCCTGGTGTTACAGCTGGGGAGCAGCTCTGTGGAGGAGGTCCTGGGAGTGCTGGTAGGCATCGAGCCGAGCATGGGCCAGCAATGAGCCCTGGCAGCGATGAAGGCCATCAGCACCCTGGGCTGTGTCAGCAGGAGCACAGCCAACAGATCAAGGAAAGTGATTATTCCCTTTACCCAGCAGCTGTTAGACCACATCTAGAGCACTGCCTCCAGTTTGGGGCTCCCCAGTACGGGAAAGGCACCAATAAACTGGAGTGAGTCCAGGGTAGGGCCACCACGCTGGTTGGGGCTGGAGTATGTGACCTGTGAGGACAGGCAGAAGGACCAGGGCTTGTTCACCTAGAGAGAGAATGGCTTCGAGGGGACCACAGAAGCCTCCAGCACCTATGAGGAGCTTATCAAGGAGATGGAGCCAGGCTCTTCCCAGCGTTGCATGTCTGGATGCTGAGAGTCAACGGACATAAAGTGAAACCTCGGAGGTTCAGACTGGACAGAAGAAATGTTTCCCCACGAGGACAACTAAGCAGTGGAGCAAAGTGCCCAGAGAGTCTGTACAGTCTCTGTCCCTGGAGGTTTTGAAGCCCACACTGTGGGTACAGCCCTGGGCAATCTGTTCTGAACCTGTACTGTGCAAGGGGTTGGGCTAAAGACCTCCTGAGGCCTCTTCCAGCCCAAATTATCCTTTAATCTTATGATTCTGTGTGACTGGGTTACCTGAACCATAATACAACCTGCGTTGAATTTCAGTTAGTCAATAACAGCAAAACAAACCTCTGCAAACTCAAGTTTTGCGAACACATCTGCAAGGAGACTCTTGCAGGTTAATTCAAGGTTTTGTTCTGCTATTAAGAAATGAAAACTAGTGCTGACACAATATTTTACATATGCTTTTACAACAGAACTTGAATAGTTTTACAGCTTCACATCTACAGCTTATGTCTAGAGTGACATGATAGGCTTCATAAAAATATATCTCAATTTTTACCAACAGCAAAATTGGCCAGCTGATCCTATTCACTGTGCTACAGCCAGCTGAAGGTTGAAGGCTACGTATTGCTGCTGGCTACGTATTTTCATCAGCTGAATCTCACCGTCATGGTCAGATGCTTTTTGTGCTTTGACCTCTGAAAAATATTGCACCTGGAGAAGGTGGATGACCAAATCTCTCTAGAGGCAATAACCGAAACAGCTTCAAAATCTTGGCTTATTATTATCAGTTAAAATAACTTAATAATCTGAATTGGACTTTGAATCCTTTCAGTTATTTTTATTCTGTTAGCCAGATAAATATTTGACAGGTAATATTCTAAGTTTCCTCCTGCTGGTACAACTAAGTACAGATTCCACTTTCCTGTGCCAGCGAAATGACTTATCCCTCAGGGTAAAATAATTCCTAAAGGAGAGTGCTCATTGTTTTTCTTGCTGTTGTTCCTTGAAGGTTATACTTTCAAACTACCTAACACTGCTTTCACCAGGGAGCCTCATGGAAAGGCTGTCTTGGCATTATATTGAATTAACTTAATCTCTAGCCACCTTATTTAATCCCTTTCTTTATTTTCCCTGGTTTTATTTCCTCTCCTCATTGGGCCATAATGCCTTTTGGTAGAGGCAGGACTGAATCTTTATTATCACTTCCTCTAGATGTTCTCTGCTGGATGTCCTGAACTTTATTTTATTCCAAGAAATATTCTAGGAGTGTATTTGATTTTGTTAAAGAGATGGGAAGTTCATTAAAAAAGAAAAAAAAGGGTATGTAAGAGTTCATGATGGAATTTGTTCAGGACAGCACCAGCAGAACTAAGGGCAGCTCAGTCTATAGTTTCCTTAAACCTGAACATTTCCTAATAGCGTGATATCAATATCATGATGTGCTAGTGAACACATTTCTGTGTGGGCTGGCAAATATGCTATGCTACAGCAGCTACAGGCAAACCCATAAGCAACTCCCTCCACTCATGTCTCTTGAAGCCTATGTATTCTCTCTCCTCACTAATTTTTGTCCGCTTATAGGAATATATTTCTTGCCTTATTTTTCGAGGACCACTTTGCTAATGTAGCTATCCTGTTCACATGCTTTCCTCTAGCTTTTGATACTTCAGTTCCCTTTCTGCTCTCCTGCTCTCCTCCATGACAGATTCCTTTTCCACGTTCTTGTGAAGTGAGGCAATCTGACAATGGTATTTCTTAAAAGTATCTCCATTTCTGTGTGTGTACATGTACATGTAGGTGTGTTTGTACTGAAGAAAAGTCACTAATTATGAAAGGAGCTTCTTTAGCTGAACAAAGCACTTAAGTACGTGTTCAAATCTTACCAATTTCAATAGTGTTTTGGAACAAGCGTGTGCATATATGCTTTGCTGAATAAATATAATACTAAAAGCTACACACAAAGTTAAGTGCCCGATGAAGTGGGAAGGAAGGGAGAAGAAATGGCGCGTTATTAGCCTATCCTTTATGGTTCTCCCCTGTCCCATGCTGCTGTCGTTACCAGCTAAGGGGAGTCACAACAGCAGCAGCTGCCTTCAAAACAGTGAGAAGAGATAATAAATATAGTTTGACAAGCCAAAAGTCTAAAGGTAACCAGTATCAGACTTGACTTGTCCCTGTTAAATGAGATAATTTAATGAGGTTGCTTTCGAGATGAGTTTTGACTATCACAGCCTCAATGGGTGATAGCAATTTGGGAAAAATCCAATATAATTTCCAAACATCATGAACACTTAAATCATGATGCCCTGCACAAAAACTGAACCACTTCAGAGTCTAAAGCTGGTAGTCTGGCATCCAGACAATGCTGTTTTGCCTGGGAATGAACTGGAGATCTTGATTTATAGTGTCCAAGTTTGGAAACTGGCCTATGGGTTAATATTTTTTGTCAGGATGAGTTAATGAAAATTACTCTCCTGGGTGGTAGTCAGTTCAGATTACCACAGAGACCAGCTGGATACTTGCTACCCATCAACAGAGGAAATGTGCATCACTTGCTTCCTTCAGACATGCTTGTTAGCTTTTAAAATGCCATTTTGGTGGTCATAATAAAGAAACCAGACTATACAACCATCTTAAAAGGTTGCTACTAATAATTTCTGGATGGAACCTTGGTTTTGCTGATGGTGGAACTCAGAAAAGCCTGCAATGTTTTTAGAGGGCTCAGTTCTGGGCTTGCTTCTGCTGGATGCTCTCACTGTGAGGTAGAAGCAAGGGCTGTGTGACAGCTGAGGACATCTACGGAGGACACAATGGTTTGCAGCACAGCAGATAACAATGTCACCAACGTTGACATGCTTAGCCTGGTGAGATAGGTTAAGGCCTTCCCAGACCCTTCTTTATAAAGTTTGGGGGGATTTTGTCAAAATGCTTGAATTGGCCAATAAATGCAGCCTTGTACCTCTTGGGATGATTTTTGCCCTAAGTCTCAGCCAGAGTAAGGAGAGGCACCAACAACTGGAGAACTGGCTCCTGCGTGGCAGAACTAGGATCTTGTCCTGGCAACTGCCTCCCTTTTTGACAGGAGGAAGGACAGAGAGGTTAGGGAGGACAGAGGACTCTCCCACCCTGCCACAATGCTGGCAGGCATGCCAGGAAGGAGATGTTGATGGTGCCACTTGTCCAAAGCCCCCCTGCCAGCCCTCTGGTCCACATGAATGTCCCCACCAGAGAGCAGATGTGTGCAGTGCCTGCGCCATTGCTTTCTGTCTGCATCTTTGGGAAGCAGACCTGAAGTGCAAAAAAATGGCAAGAAGGTCAAGGTTTTAAGTCTGTGTTCATAGACAACAGTTAACCAAATACTTTTTCTGGAGAGTTACAAACTGTAAAACCACTCAAGGAAATGTTTAGTTGATGAAAATGAAGTGTAAATGGAATTCAGTACTAGAAATAGGCTTGGTTCCTGCTGGCCTCCAAATGTGGAGAAGACATTTAACACCTTACAGAGGGCTCTGTCCTGCAACAGAGCCAACAATAATGTTCAGTGCCTTTCTGCATAAGCACACAACAATTCAAAAGAAAGAGTCCACCTCAATGTTTTTGCCACTTTTGTACAAGGATTTCCGGATTCAAAAAGAGACTATTTTAACATACTTTTCTACTCAAGAAGACTGGTTTTAATTCACACAGCCTTCATTTCAAAAGTCTAATTAATTTATATTTAAATAATGAAACATTAAAAAAAAGCTAAATAAAATATTTTATCGAGTAAATCTGATATTATCCTTAATTATAAATAAATCGCAACTTCAGGATACTGTGTTTTATACAAATATGGCCAAAACTCTAAAAAACAGAGCTGAGGAAAACCATTAAGAAATATCTATACAGATACAGATAGCAGAAATAATGCTAATTAGATTTAGTTACGTATCCTCTAGCAAAATAAAAGATTGATTATAAATTTTTATTTGAATGGAAGGAAAAAAATCCATCTCAAAATTAAAATAGCCATGCAGGCACGAAAGAGAATAATGCAACAAATGGCTCTTGCTAGCACAACCTAAACCAAGGAGATGGAAAATAAGAGTCCCGCAAAGGAAAGAATAATCCAGTCTTCTACATTCGTCAAAAATATTTTATATCTATTAACTGGCTGATGAAACAAAACCTGATCTGATTCTTCCCCCACCCCGCTAAATTACATTGAGGGCATCTAGAGAATTAGGGCATCTAGAGAATTAGACTGTTTTCCCCTTCCTGTGTTTTTCTACATGAAAATAAACAAATGAAATAAATGAAAACATTTGCATAACTAATTAAAAAGGTAGTGAAAAAAAGGAAGTCTTCTTCATTTTTTTCCTTAATCCCTGCTGTCTTCTGTACTCTACATATTTTCTTTGCAGAGTCCTGTTCTGCTGTGGATAAAAAATCTGAATGAAAAGTACAACCAGCAGAGAGAGAAGGTTATTAAGCCAGTAAATGAAGAAACAGCTCAAAGAATAAGGACACCTTGCAAACAGAATTCCCTGCCTCTGGAGAGGAAATACAGCAGGGTTGTTTGGCTTAGGGGATATGCATAAAAGGCAAGAGGCTTTAGTAATGAAAACTCCCACATAAAGAAAGTAAGAGGATCAAATGTCACGTGTACCCTCTAAGGAGCTTGCAAAGATACCAGTGCTACAACACGTGTAGCTGTCTTCGAACTAGTCATTTCAGATCTGTATCCTTCAAGACATAATAACTGCAAATAACATTTCTGTTGTGACTGTTTCATTAGCTTCTAATAAAATGGGAGGGGGAGATGCCGGCAGGAGGAAGGGGAATGACCGGCCGATGAAGCTAGGTGTAAAGCAAAAGGTTAGCTACCAGACAAACGTGGTTATTGAGGCTGTTACTTAAGAGATACAGGGGCAGCCATTTGCTCCTTCTTTCACTCTTTAAACTGAAATGCTATTAAAGTAAATCTGGAAGGAAAAAAAAATATATGCAGTTGAGATGGTGTCTCCTATCACAGAGAAATCTGTGAAGTGGCAGATGAGGCTGTGTAAGGAAAAGGAAGGGGAATGCTAAACAATATTCTTTTGTGCTCATAACTGCTGTGAATTATTTTTCCCATTTAGAAATAATTTTCAAAATTTTGGCTAAACAAAAGTTTTCATAAAAGGCATTTGCCTTCTGCAAACATAATACTGGCACAGACACCCTGCTGTGAAAAATTTGGAGACCTGTATGTTGGGGTTTTGTTTCCTTCCATCATAAGGCTGCCATGATGAAGTCTCCAGACACAGTTCCCCAAAAATTGGGGGTAGAGGGGATGTTTAGTACTCAGGCAAACCATCTCATTCCCAGTTGTTTTTTTTTAAAGACAGCATTCCGTTTAGTATTTCTGTAAAACGCACAGAGAGAAAATACTTAGAAATTGAATCAGATGACTCTGTACTTTTTATTTCTCATAATAGGAGCTATGAGCTTTCACAAATGTATTAACAGAAGACTGCTACAAAGAAAAGCAACCTGAAGCCATGAATGTGCCAATTAAAGCATTCAATAGAAATATTAATTCACCCTTAAAGAAACATGTAGAAGAAAAAGATGCTTTTCCTTGGAAGTGTTCCCATGGCTGGTCACAAGAAACATGGAAGTACATTCTTCCAGGAGGAGTTCAGACAACACTAAGGCATAAAAAGACCACAGTTTGATCTCCTTGGCTTTTACTGACCCTTTGGGAAGTGAAAGTGGTGCCAAAAGACATCTTCGATGACCAAGGCAGAAGAGACTTCATCTTAAGAAAGAACAGGAGATTCCATCTTAGTCTAAGACACAGTGAGGTGGAAATCCATTGGGACACTGAGAAAGTCAATAGATAATTTTAGTGTAAATGCTAATGTTAACAATCTGTTTTATTTTGTGATGGTTGTTCCAATACTTCAGTGCTATGATTTTAAGCAAACCATTTATTCTATTACCCTTATGTCTCATCTTACCATATTGTGAATAACCTGACAGCAAACGTGGTATTCCTAGTAGTTAGGGTCCTTCCAGATACTCTACTGAGACAGTCTAAGAGGAGAACACCTCCCTACCATGCTGCTCGGGGTTACCCATGGCATCCTGGGGTATGAATGGGCTGGTTCACAACGGTGTAGGTCAGCCTCCAAAAGGACACTGTGCAGCCACAGGGGAAACACAAGAAAAAATCTCTGCCATCCGTGAGTGCTGGTGCCAATGGTGACAGCTGAAACACAAAAAAAACCCCTTACATCTCTGTTCAGATCTACCTTATAGTTTTGCAATATTTCATGTATCCTCCTTCCTTCTGTACATATATTCTCTAAGTTGAAGTATTCCTATTTCTCATTAACACCCACCCCGTCTTTCTCAAGTTCTTTTTTTTGATTTTATGCTCTGAATGAGAGGAGAGCAGGGACATGCATATCTTTCTGAAGCTGAAAATCCAGCATGCTGGAATATTCTGTATTTTTAAAGCTGGAAACCATTCCATTGTAGGATGTTATTGCAAATGTATTCAAATAGTTTACAGTGATGAGAATATTTTAATTTTTGGAGGGCAGTTCAAACGTAGTAGCATATGTCTCACTGGTAACAGGAAGAAGTAAAAAGCACTCTGACAGTTTGGGAAAGAAGCAGAATCAAAAAAAAGCTACCAGTTTATGGTTAGGAAATAGAACAGAATATGGTGCCAATACACTGCAAAAGAATAAATAGTTAGAGTGTTGTGGGAGTGCCACATGCATTATGAGGAGACAACTGTGAAGTTCTATAAAGCCTTTTCTGATTCTGAGAAAACCTACCATGCATTTATCTGTGCTAACTTCTGGAGCAGAAACTACATACAGCACTTTAAGGTAAGTTGGGTCAGATTTTTCTGCCATGACTAACATTCTGTCTGAGTTTAAACAGCCTTTGGGCATTTAAGGAGTGACATTTGCTGGCTAAAAATCAATTCTCATCAAGATCTCCTTGGCTTATATACTAGAATCTGTACTTCGAGGCTCAGAGGAATTATTGAGAATTTAAATGGGGGAACAGGGAAATAGGGACCAGAGAAGAGGCTCAGAAGTCCAGCAGGAAAATAGCTTCTTTTCCCCATCTTGCACTAGACTGCAAGAGAAATAATGAAACCAAAGGAGACCTGGGAGGAAGCTTATGGTTAAGCAAGGTGTATGACTTCTGTCCGTTGAGAGCCAATTTAGGTGAATCTTCAGGCTGAATCTTTGCGACATTTTATTTACCGAATGTTGCTCTTCAATTGACAAAGTAAATCAAAACCCATCTACTGGAGATGCTATGAGAGGGATGTGTCTGTCTGGCTCTTTCTAGACAGTATCACGAGAGGAAAGTGAAGCAGCAGCACGTGGAAGAGTTGAAGTGGAGCAGCTGAACCCAAACAGTATCAAGTGCAGGTTCAAGGACAGACCCTGTCCCAGTTCCCGGGAATTTCTCATCACCAGACCAAGCTCCTCCTCCACCATGGGGACAGACATCAAAGCCTTTGCAAAGGTAAAGAGATGTAGAGAAAGCAGGATCAGAGGAGGTGCTGAAGTTTGCAGTCTCCTGTGTGATGAGGATTCAAAAGCTTCATGGCCAATATCAGTTTCCTTTTAAAAAAAAATAATATTCTTGAACCTGCTTGGAGTCTCATGTATCACAATCACCAGTGGAAGAAAAGGTCACTGGTCTAACTCTTCATTCAGGCACGGGGAATATTAAAATGTAAGAGGCAATGTGAGATATCATATACGATAATTAGGATATAACTGTATTCATATATTTTCCTATAGATGAAATTACTTTGTCTGCGCTTCCACTTTAAGAAATTACAGTGGACATTGTTCCTATGGTTACTGGGAGGTAGCATTTACAGAGACAGCTGATTTCTATAAAAGGAGCAAAAAATCACTGCAACTGGAATTGTCTTCTGTGTTAAAAGTCACTTTGTACTACAATTTTTATTGGTTAAGAGAATGCTGAAGATTTTGCACCTAATCAGGTACAATATGACTAATTAAACATCTTAGATGAGTAATACACTGTAATTAATTTTGTCAGCTTTTATCGTTTTGCTCCCCCTCCAAAGGTTTGAGATTTAGAAAGTTAAAAAACATCAAGAAGACTTTAGAACAGCAAAGGACTGATCGATCTTAAATGTGGTCAGAAGAGAATACCTAAAAATAAAATTCACTACACGTTGCTGTCTGCAGCATGACCATCTGATCCAGATTTGTGATGCATTTGGAAATGTTGACCTATTATAACCCACTTTCATTGACCACCAGTTAATAATAACCAATGTTACTTTCTTCTTTTTCTTTCCCCCCTTACTTTTTTCCCCCCCTCCGTATATGAGCTATAAGGAAATTTGGAATAATTTACATTAGGAAAGGAGTTGCTCTTCTTCTGAAAACTTAAAATAAAACTGTCTTCAATGTAATTCTAGTGGTTTAAGCAAAGACGGGTTAGAAGGTTGTGAAACATTTTACCTGCCTGAGAGGAAAACATTTTGTTGGGCTGATGTAACCTGTTTCAGCAATCCAGGTCAAAAACAGACTTCATCAAGTTTTCAAATTTTTCAACTCTTGTTTACAGTGTAAAATAGAACTCAAATAAAAATGAAAAGATCATGTTTCTTTTACTGAAATGTGTTGCTCTGACCTCATAGCAGTTCTGTTTCAAAGAAGTTTACACTGTTAAAAGAAAGCCTTTGTTATGGATTTAGGGTAGAAGTACCCCAAGAGTCACGTTGGAGAAAATGTTATCTTTTATGTGCTTTCTGTGGGGTCACAGATAAAGGCATCTTTACAATCATAAAATTTGGTTTTCATTACACAATATAAAGCACATGTTTCTGCATCATATCTGTATCTTCTGTTTGTGTTGCAACTTATATTTTAGAAGCATATTCAGTTTTGATATGGAAAAAAAACAACAGGATAGATCTTTTTATATTCAAATTTGTTCTTCATATCACTGATCCTTTTTCTGTAGGTTTTTCCATTCTGGTTTTCACTCTGCTCTCTTTTTTACCCCCACTGGATTATTTCTTTTTATTCTCTATTCATTTGCCTAGCAGGGGAAAACAACAACGAAGCGAAGCAAAGCAAAGCAAATCACTCCAAAGCCAAAACGTTAGCATTCAAGACAAAATGTCAAAACTGTATTTGAGTAGGTTTCAAAATTAGACAAAAGTTACTTTGGCTGCTCTTATAGCTCTGACTGGCTGATGATCTCAGAATTCATTTATTGGCCCAAACAGCAGATCCATGACTAGGTAAACTCATTGCTCATCCCTAAGTGTCCAAGGATGACTGTTTCTGGGAAATGCAGTGACTTCATTTTGCTTTAGCTGGGACTACACCACCGCTTTCCTCATTCTGAACCGTTATTTTTTGGTTCATCTGGGGATTTACACTGTCATTCAAAGCAGACACCTGGGTGACATTTACTGTGAGTATTGACCACGGACACTCAGTAAAATGTTTAAACCATGATGCACCACATTTAATCTCTAAAATGTGAGTGTCGGAGAGCAGTAGTACTCATCAGTACAACAAAGCTCAGTCCCCAAGCTCTTACAGCTGACAAAAAAAAAAAAAGTCTACACAGAACCCACATGGCAGCAAACTTATGCAAATGCACTAATTAAGGCTTGGGAATTCAAAGAAATTCACTTGAACTCTCTGAAGAATTTCCTGACTGTTTTCTTTTGGTCTGAAGGAGCTACAATTCTTTCAGAAAACGTCTTGGGGCATGTCTGACAGCAAAATATCGTCTATTAAAGAACAGGCAGGATCATTTTTGCTTTGGAGAACACCGAAATAATTACTGGGACAGATTCTGCCATCTTCCTTATATTCTCTTTGGACTACTCATACTGCAGAGGAGTTGTAAGAACCACAAGATGCTAACGAACAGATTCTGCCATCAGAACTTGCCTTAATTGATTCTTCCTTCTTATAGCAAATTAATGGGTTAACTCTATAACTGCTGTAAATTGGAATAGTTCCACTGGTTTCAGTTAAACAGTATAGGTGCATAACAATTGCAGATATATCCCAGAGAGGAAACTTGAGGAGTAAAATATTGCAGAAGACAGAAAAGGAGGCAAAAGGCTCTTTCTATGTTAATGACTTAGGATCAGAGTTTTTCCCATAGAAACATTTGAAGAAAACAGGAAAGGGAGTCATCAAGGCTTAAAATGTGCCTTGTGTATAGCACTTATTCAACAGTAGCAAGAATACCAGTAGAGGTGAAATCTCACACTTTCCATAGCCTTTCACTAACTATGACGCTTTGGAAGAGAAAGGAAGAGCAGAATTGCCATAACTGAGTGTTTGGTACTCAGCAAAGAGGGAACGGCGGGAGCGCTCCCAAACTGCTTACACATCATCCCAATGAAGAATGGCAAGAACATGTCATCATTCAAAATCACCTGTCTACAAGCACAAGCTACAAGCATCCTGCATTAAAGGTTTGAAAGGGAACCTTGAAGAGACTAGTAAAAGTTCAATTGCTTAAATGAAAGCTCAACCTGAGCTTAGTGAGGTTTCTAGGTAAAACCTGGCAGCTTTTTTGTTGGATAATGTGGACCCTGCATACGAATCCTCAGTATACAAAGATACTGTAGATAAAGAGAAGGCAAACGGCTCTCTGCCTCTTACTTCCACAAGAATTATGCTTCCTAAAAATGACTCTCTGTCTTTTCATGCATTCTGAAAGAGAAACATGTGAAGAAGGGAGGAAAAAAACAAACCCCAAACCCCGACAGCGTTGAAAATGCTCCAAACCCAAGACTGGTTATTGCACTTCTTCACCTGCTATCCATTAATATTTAATCTGCACATGGATAAAATGTCATCTGAGCTGTCCAGAAACATCTGGATGTTATGATACCTAACAAATCTAATAGGCACAGCTAATGAGCCCAAAGACGGGGAATGCATTATGTGGTTGCTGTTACAGCCTTCACCCAATGAATATAAATAGGCTTTCGTTGATCTTTTGTCCTACTAAAATGTAATCCAGTTTATTGAACTGGTGAATTGCATTAACCATTTTGACATTATTTCCTTATAAATCTAACATGGTGTCCTTGTTCTGTTCTTCGTCTGTACATAACACTAACCAGAAGGAAAGGACAAAATCCCGCAGCAGAGAGGGGTTCCAAACCACTGACGGATGATGATTTAAATGGGAAATCTTTTTTAAAGCTTGAAGAGAACACCACATATCTGCAGAAAAGGGCTGGGGAGGAGGTTGGAGGAATGCATTATAAAGGACGTATTTCATACTCAGAAGGACATGCGTTATAGACTCGGAACACAAGTAAATGAAGGTTTGTAAGTAGAACTCAGGAAAGGCTTAGGTGTCTGAAAGATTGCCTACTTTTTACTAGTATGGTAGTTTATCATGTATTTATAAGTCTCACTTCACAAATTGAAATGAGCATGGCTACAACAACATGAAATAAACACCAGTTTTAATTAACAGTGGCTATTTTACCGTTCCATTTTAAAACATCTTAAAAATATTTCATAAGCTGGCAGTTATGTACATGGCAATAAAAATTTGACAGAGTTGGGGTTGCATATTTAACACGGTCTCTGCTGTTTCTATGCAAGTGACTGAAAGGGTCGAAAAAATACAGTTGTGCCTAGGAGACAAAGCATAAACTTATTCTTACTACGTCTGATTTCTTCTTAATTAAGCTCACAAAAGACCCAA
Source organism: Rissa tridactyla (assembly GCF_028500815.1). Taxonomy (NCBI): domain Eukaryota; kingdom Metazoa; phylum Chordata; class Aves; order Charadriiformes; family Laridae; genus Rissa; species Rissa tridactyla. The sequence continues at coordinate 178,333,109 of NC_071466.1, forward strand.
TTTTGTGAAATGTAGGATTAATGTATGTTGATATAAACACAAAATAAATGCTCCTGCTACCTGGATTTATAATAGCTACAGACAATATCTAGATTCTTTTTTAAAATTCACAGCTTATGAGCTTGAAAAGTTAGACATAAAATCTTTCTGATGATAAACACTTAGAATATTTCAGAAGCAGATTTTTATTCCTCCTACTGTTTTTACTCTCATACCAACCTGTAACTCTCGTTTTAAAAACATGTATTTATCTCCAGGTGACAGCAACAAAACGGCGGAAGTAAAGGCAGGTTACAGAATTGTTGTCTAGTATCCCTGAAGGAGGTATGAACATCCCCAGGAACCAGACTACAAAGGCAGGAAATGTCCCCGTGGATCCTCTGAAAGAACAAGGAGGGGGCTCATCCCAAACACCTGAGTCCAGCTAAATCCTTTCACCTGTAAACTTGTTTCTATTAGTCTTCTGTATATTTTCTTTTCCACAGTCATTGCTCCTGCAGTCCTGCAGGACATTCAAGTAGCTGAATATCAAGGGTAAGGTTTCCATGATTTCCTCAGCTTAGCATTCACATTCATACCCTGTTTATACGAGCCTCTCAAAGACCATAGAATTGCAGTTAAGAGCAAGGTACGGACAAAAGATTTAGCGAGGAAATTGTAGACAAGAAATAAATCCATAACCTTGACTAGGCTTATCCAAGAGACTGTTTTCAGTGATGAATGGAAAATGTTTGCTTCCGCTATGAAAATACTGTATTTTTATAAAAAAACTATTTGCCTTTACTGCATTTTCCTATAGAAGAAATTTTAAAAAACATTTAAAAAAAGGACAGGAAAAGCAGAAACAACTACGTATTTCTTCGCTTTTGGATTTTCGATATTTAGAAAAAAGTATCATTTATTCTAAAACCTAAATACCTACCAAAATACAGTTTTGATGAAAAAAAATCACCCGATTCTAGCATTATTGCAGTTTTCCATATAAACATCAGTATGGATGGTAGAAATAAATTATTACACTTTTACCCTTATAATAAATACCAAATAGAGCTTTCCAAATGTGCAGACAGGATTTCAGAAAGATAAATAAAAACGTGCTGTATTTGGTAATTTGTTTTGTACGTATTTAATGGTGCAGGATAGCCTAAAGACTATGAAGGAACAGTTATGCAAGTTACTGTACAGCAGCAGAAGAGATAGATCCATGCATCAGAGAGGGGACACAAACAAAGGACACAGGAGGTGAATAAGCAGCAAACTGCTGTGGTAAGGGAAGCAACATGGCTCAGAGGAAAAGCGGAAATCACTGCCTGATTTACAGATAACCTGAGAAGAGGAATCTGTAATTAGAATACAAGCAAATATCCCCGTAATCTGTTTTTTGACAATGGAAAAATTACTTCTCTACTATTTTCATGAGTCATCTGCTCTGAAAACAATTAGACTTTGGGTATTGTGGTGAATATTGATGGCTCTGACAGCATCATGTCTGCTGTAGAGGGAAAAAAAAATAAAATTAGAAATGGGAATAATGAATGGCTAAAATAGGAAATCTTCACTATCCCTCAAAATATTAGAATCTTTAAATGATCAACTCTTTCTTTAAGATTAGCTATGAAAAAATAAAAATGGAGAGAAAACCTGATCTCTTAGATTAAATAAATACTGCATTAGTAAAAGTTTTCACAAAACTGAAGAACAAGTGAGGCAAAAAATGTTAAAAAAATCACTGATGAGGTTTTGTGTATGCACAAGTGCATCAACACATTTATTCTGGACCTGCACTTTTTAACTTTGCATAAATAATATAAAGAGAAGATTAAATATTTTGGATTTTTTTTTCCAAAAATCTGTGTGAGATGTTACAATTCTAAGGAATTTTATAAAGAAGAGGAAGATGTTAGATATTTACCATGCCTACCTTTGTAAGAATGTATTAGATAGATAAAAGAAACAACCTTGACCCCAGTGTTTAATATTGAACAATTTGGTGGGACTGGCATAGATTTTGCCCTCTGAAAATGTAGGAATGACAAACACATCTCTGCTAAAGATGGCTTTGGAGTCAACAAGAGATGACAGCAAAAGAGGCCATTTTCTGTCAACAACATCGTTACCGGATTCAAACGGTCCACAGATGAAGTTTGCATCTCAATAGTGGATACCATGGCTCAAAAGAAATGAAAAATTATTTTCATATTCCAATATGTATTGCAAAAATAGGCGATGGGAGAGCCTTTATTGAATGAGCATTTCCCCTTTTTGTCATTTTAAATCATAACCAAGGGAGGCTTTTTCACCTGACAAGGTAATTCAAGTGAGGGAAAAGTTGTTCTCTTTCCTCATTTCACAGCACAGCAGAAGCTCAAATAAGTGGGATGTGATAGGACAATTAGGCCTTTTTGGTTGCAAGTTGTGGAGTTTTTTTAAGAACCAACCTCCACAAGTATTATTAAGAATAAGAATATTACACAACTGCAGAGCAATGCTTTTTAAAACCTTTCTAAAATAATAGCTCACATCTATACTCACCTCTGGGTTGGTTTTTTTTTTTTCCTTTTCAGAATGATCTGTACAATATTGCAAATAGTACATATTTATTTTCTCTGTAGCCTTTTGCTAGTTGAAAATTAACTTTGGGATATCTCAAAGATGCAATGTCATCTTCAGATGTTTAAATTACAGTAATTACAACACCTTCTCATTGGTTGTTACTTTTTGGTCTTTTTTCCTCCCTTTATTTCTGTGTTGTTTACTTGACACTGAATTTGCTCATAACACTAAAAAATACACCTTAAACAGGGTAATATGCATCACTTTTTCAGCCTTTCCCTGCTTGTCAATTACCATTTTGGATGCAACGCTCTTGTTAATTTCTGCTGTGCAACATATGGATAATTTCTGTCTATTTCCATTGCATTTACTACTGTAATAACTACTGATAGTTCTGCCAGATAGTGTTGCCACTTGTCCCTTGAAATGCAAGAATCTTCTTTGCATGCCTAATGTAACGTGGCTGTTCTCTGCAGCACAGCTGATCAGTTCTTTGATCAGATTTTAAATATATAAATTCTATCACATTATGTCAAGGGTCAATTACATCTTACAAAAAGTTCTATAGTTTCTAATCACAGCTAGATTTCAGTTTTGGATGATTCCTGCTTATACATTTATATGCAATTCCCACTATGGTTGTACCCTGGCCCAATCAATCAAATGTTGCAGGGTACCCCACAACACCCTGGAATCCAAAATAACCCAGATGTCGTATTCCCTCTGACCACCATCACAGGAGGCAGAGGTCAAAGTTGCTGCTGGAAGGGGTTTGGGTGAACAGCTTTTAACAGGGAGGTGTGAACATCAGGGTAACTCTTGAGACCATGTGGAAGCTGCAGATGAACCACAACTGGACTAACCCAGTCCATGACTTATATGGGTCCAGGTAACAGTGGTCAAAGCCAGAAGAATGCACTGCACAACTTGTTGACTGGACAACCAATCATAGACTCCAGCCACAAAGTCCATTGCTGGTGGCAGATGTCTATCTGCATAGCCTTTGCTATCTGCCAGTGCTTTTCCCAGCTGCTCCTGAGGAAACAAATGTATATGCTGCAACTGCTGATGGGAGTCCTCAAGGGAAAACCCCTGGACAGCTGCCCCAGCATAGCTGGATGGTCACAGGGATGGACCATATTGCACATAAAAAGGGGTCTGCTGCTTGGAAGAGCAGACACAGATGTTATAGGCAAATTCTGTCAGTGGCAGCAGGTAAACCCAGTCATCCTGATGACAATATAACAACAGATATAGTGGTGCGTGATCTGGTTCACTTGTTTGGTCTGTCTTTTTGACTGTGGGTGATGTCGGTTGTAAAGACTGCATCGCACCCCAGCAGACACAAAAGTTGCCTCCAGCAGAAAGTGAGCTGGGTCCCTCAGTATGTCCCCACGCAGCCCATGGCAGCAAAATATATGCTGCGAAAACAAGCGCCAGCTCCAAGGGGCCAGGGGCAACCTCGTCAGTGGAACAAAAATATCCACCTTTGTAAACATGTCTACCACCACAAGCACTGCTTCACGTCCCTGGGACACAGGCATGTCCACAGTGAAATCCACTGAAATAATTTGCCATGGCTGCTCAGGAATTAGTAAGGGTCGGGACAGACTCTGCGTTGGTCTCTTGGCCTGGGCATAGACACGGTAAGGCCAAGCATAGGTCGCAACCTTTGCATAGACCAAAGGCCACCAGGAGGTTGGTATGACTCAATGCAGAGTCTTCAGACAACCACCATGTCCCACTGTCGGCCCATCACGACAGCACTGAAGGATCTGCATCCCCAGCTGAAGGACCTGTGCCCTCAGCAGGGACGTACAGCTGCTCATCGCCACATGGAAAACCACCCTGCTCCTGCAGGTCCTGCAAAGTATCCCCTTCCCAAAACTGTGTGACCAAAGGACCAATGGCCATCTCATGACGCAAAGAACTTTAAAAGGCATTGGCAGGAACATCCACAACAAAACTTTGCAGAGTGAGAAAATTACAAGGGGACTGATCCACCTTTAGGACAGGATCAAAGTGAGAGAAAAAGACATGAGATTCAAAGGCTCTAGCAGGCAATATCTGCAAGGGGTTTACAGACAATAGCTGGAAGAGGTTGATCTCTCCTGTGAGTTAGTTTTATTAGTTCTCCTGAAAACCCGCCAAGGGCATTTGTAGACATAATATTTATAAATATTGTCTCCTTTGCACAGATAGCCCATAACCCTGACAGGAACATTGCCCACTCCAAGCCTCTAAACCACATTCTCCACAATATTCTCACAAAAAGCATGGATAAGAAGCATAAAGAATGTCAAGGAGAAAGTGCTGCAGCAAAGCTAGGAGGGCATCCACAGAGAGACCCTGGCAGATGTAACCAAAAAGAAAATTCTATGGAAATGGGCCAAAAATTCTTCCCATATGTTACAGTGGCAACTGCAGTGATTCTTCCCAGTGGAAGGGCTCAGCTAAGGTGGTTCTTGGGGAGGATGCTATATAAACATGAATGTTAAAATGTACTCCTTTTAGAGATGTAGCTTACCCATGCCAGCTGACTATAATCCTCAGCTAAGCATTCATATTTTCTTAACAATGAATATGAAATTAGTCTGAGTAAATTATCCAGTAGTAAATATCATGTAGCTTTTTTTTTTTCCTACTTCTGTTACTTTTTAGTTGTCTCCGTGCCTATGGGCACCATGCATCTCCTCTGGAGAGAGGAGAGGTTTTTTAAATTCTAGTCATAGTTTTTGTAACCTTCAGGATTTAGCCTCACTTTTCAGGGCTAAAACTTTTTATTTTATGCTGCTTTTTTTTTTTTTTTTCTTTCCCCATTGCAATTTGTCCAGCTCTGCTCATACGGCAGCAATTTCATGGACCAAAGCCTTCCACTGGGGGTAACAGAATATATGTAACAATTTGTATTGAGTTTCCATCATGTTGTACTAGTTGCCACATATGAATGAATTTAGGTTTGCAACACCCCTGTGAGGTGGGGACATATTGATTTTCCTTTGTTTCAGATTGGGAAACAAAGACTTCAAGCAACAAAGCCTCAGTCAATCACAAAGCCAAGAGCAGATCCCAACTTTCCCAATGTTGGCTATTGCAGGGTTATTTTCCTACCTTCAAGATGGTGTTATTTTTCAGATAAAAAAATACAAGGGACATGTTAATATCAGATGGCTCACAAAAATGTAGGACCAGGTATACACATGGGCATCCTTTTAAGGTTTTTTCTATAATCCAATACATGTATTTTGGAGAGTGCTATATCGCTGACAAATTTGATATACAATCATTTTGCAAGAGCTTGAGTGGAAATTTTGAATATTTACCACTGGACTCTATTAACTGATGTTTTTTGTGGTATTAAGTAGCTCAATTCATTGTCTTTTCAAAGTAGCAATTATTTCTAAACTTTTCCCTTCCATTCTTATTTTTTTCCCTAGAAAGGAAGGCCTAGTAACCCTGAGCTACAACAAAGAACACTGTTGAGCTCCCCACATCTCACAGAACTAAAGAATGACAAGTTGTTTTGAATAATAGCAAGATTAGCCCCTTTTTTTGGCAGTAAAATAGTTAGTTGTACCTGCAGTGGAGGTATATAACTCAAGTCAATTTTAAAGGAATTTTAATAAAATGTTTGAAATTTAGTTTCAGTTACTGAGATCCTAAAGTTCCAAAGTCATCACATTTTTCCACTTAATAGACCCCTTTGTGACTACTTCATGACAATTCCCCCTGGAAACATTTTCTAGGAAGTATTATAAGTGAAAAGTCTGAAATATTTCTGTTAATTTTAAAACTCCTTGGGTTTTGTTCTCTTATAGAGTTTTCCTCTTAAGAGTTAATTACATCCTGCCTGAAAATCAGCAGCTGAAAAAGCGACAATTCAGTAGTAGGTTTACACATGCCCTTAGATAGATCAGGAGTTTTCTGAAATGCTGCACAGATATTGACTATATTTAAACAGCTAGCATTCAAACAAATCCTTGATATTCAAATGTTGTATGCAGAATGCTACAAAACCAAATTGGATTCGATCTAATCTCCGCATACAAGCCTGTGCTGAACTTGTACATGAAAATACGGTTTTATAATAAAACAGGGAAATAGAGACAAAAGTGAGAACAACAGTTTGCATTTATCCACTGAGGAATTCATGATCCTTGTAACATGAAGTTCAGTGCTTTGACTACAAGCAGTTTCACCATGGGGATGAGCATGATGAGAAAAGCAGGGGAAAACACAAAACAGAAAAGAAGAGGCTGTGGGAAATTAGTCAAATGCACACTGTTTCCCAAAATGTAGCAACAAAAGACAGGCAAAATGAAAACTTTAGAATGTTTGAAATATAGATGATTAATTAAATACACCTGTTTTGGTTGAGTTTTTTTTCTGGAATGAAATGAATCCACACTAGAAATGTACGGACCAACCTGCCATGGTCAAACGGTCACTCAAACAGGTTGAGAGTTCTGGTTCTGGGTTATATGTCATCGTCACAACATCACAATACTAAGTGTGGACCTCCGCAGCATATAGACCACCTTCAGATACGGACATACCTACCTAGCCATAGTTTGAAACACAGGCAAAATAGTATCAATTTGCTGTGTCTTTTATTCAGAAGGTAAAACGATCTTAAAATACAGTACCAGTTCTACAGGGTATGAAGAGTTCCTTCTATGCTGGGAGTTAAACTAATTTAATGGTATAAAATAAAATCACTTATTGAAATTGCCTGGAAAAAGGTCCTGCACAATAAGACTTCTTCTCTACAATAAATCACACTACTATGGGCATAGTTGCTGAGCCTGTTGGGAAATTAATGAGAAAATGGGTCACTGAGCTAAGTACTTGCTATAAGCAGATACTCATTAACAAGGTAGTACTTCACACTATCCCGTGTTTTATTATCATACAACACTCCTATGAACAACTACATTCGAAGAACATCATTAAGCTTGCAAAACCAATCTCCCCAAAGAAGCAAAATGCCAGAATTAAATCTGCTTTTGCAGCCTTAGTATAACCCCATCTTCATTGCCTCTGCTTATTTCATTCTTCAGCTGCATGATCATGATCACCTTTTGGCCTCCACCAGAACTCTCCCCTGTGTAGGGCATAGAAGGGTTAATACTTGGCTCAGCTCAGTGTTTTCTTTTGTTCTGTATTTGCACACAGGATTTTTTTACTATGCCTGATCCAAGCCCATTCCTGCGTCAGAATTCTTCGTTTCTTTTTGGCTGGGTTATGGTGCTCACCAATATGCTGTCTGCAGTCGCTGACACCACTTTGCATCACTGTCAGCTGTTGATGGGAGTGATCAGAGCTGGCTCACCCTCCCTCCGAGCGCAGACCAAATTACCTGGCTCACAGTGCTGTCGCACAACCCTTGCTTTAGGGATCAGTGGCAATTCTTGAGAGGCAATGCCAAGCCCTCTAATTTCCTGTCAACAGTGGCACCATCTCCCTTTTCCTGCCTCCCCGCTTATCAGCATTGGTTCGTGTCAGCAGATATCCTGCCTCCTTCAGTAAGGTGGGAAAAGGCAGCCCCGAAGTTGCAGGGAAAAGCGGAGCCCGTGCCACCAGCCCACAGAACAAGCAGTGCTAACTGTCCCGCTCCCCCTGCCCCTTTCCCGGGTGACATGCTGCCTCATCCGCAGCCTCCCATGCTCTCCAAACAACTTATCCCTCTGGCCCTGCTGGAGGCCAGTCTTTCGCTTCCTCTGTGCGTTCGGGTCTTCTCCATTCACAACAGCAGGGTGGCCTGGGAGTGTTTACATGCGTCGCAGCTAGAGTAGCAGCTCATCGGAAAAGGACCCACAGAGTTCAGAATGCAAGAGAAGAAAAAAAGAAGGGCAAAATGAACGAGCTTGTAGAGGGGGTGATTCACTGACCACCACACATAAACTGCTGAGTATCTGAATGGGAGCACCCGGCTAAACCGGTTTCAGAACACAAAAGGTGAGAGTTGTCATTCGACTCAGCTCCATCTCGCCTCGGCAGACGCCTATCAATCCCTATCTATGCAGAGGTAACCTGGGGGGAGCTGTGGAAATGGCTCAGCCCGAGGTGGTCTCAACGCTGCATTACAATGAGAACCGAAACCAGAACCGAAACCCGAAAGGTGCCTTTAACAAACAAAATGCCCTGAGTCGAGTCCCACCGCTATTCAGTGAGTGTGAGACCAGACATCACAAAATAAACATTGCTATCTGAGGGGCCATCAAACCGCTGGAGAGAACCATCCCAGATAGTGTAATTCATTCAAGCACAGCCCCGGATAAAGGATATTTAAGTCCAAAGTTTTGGGGAGAAAAATCTCCCCCCCCCCCCCCCACCTTGTCCAGGACGTCCTTGTCCAGGACGCTGTGCAAGGTGACTTCCCGGGATTGAGTGACCTTACCTGAGAGAGAGAGAGAGGGTAAGTGATTTAATAACATACGTATGATGTCTAGCACGCTCTAAGATGGTGATTTGTGCACTCGTTTAAGGTATTCGTATCTAGCGCGCTGGTGGTTTGTGTTGTTACTTTTCGGGATCACTTGTTATGTGATAATAGCGTATTCTGTGAATTCTTTTGTTCTTTTCCCTTTAAATTGCAATAGTGCATTCTTCCATTGTATCCATAAGATCTTGCAATAGTGGCGTATCGGACCTGTGAGTGCAGTCCAAATAAATTGTTAATTTGAACCTCTCAGCGAAGTCTTTTTTTCTTCCCATCACAGTATCCCTTCCCTTAATTTCTGTGTTACGCTTGAAGGGGAGTTGACGGCTCACAGAGTACCTTGGAAGGCGTTGACCCGGAAAGGGACACTCTGTGCCCCCTTTGCCAGATCCCCAGTCCTATGCCAGCTATGGGCAAAGAAGTTAAACTCTTCTTCTGCTATCATTTTATTGCCCCCATCATTCTGCTCCAGGTAACAACTAGTTACTTCTGACTCTATGCTTGTGAACCGAAAAGTGCTGGGAGAGATGGCATGGAACATGAGACACATGGAAGCAGTGGCTCTCTGTGCAAAACTCTGGAGTCTGGACATAGAAGCTTTCCATAAAATCAAAGATTGAACACAGTTCTGCAAGACCGCCTTTGCCTACTAAAGAATGATCTTCTTCTTCTGTAAGTGACTTGCTTCTTTCACTGTATATCAACTTCTGCAACAATTGAGCAGGGAACGTGCAGAGGTCTGTTTTTATTTTCTGGACGCCTCTTCATGTCAAGTCCATTGTAGGCAGTGTTTGGTTCTGAAAATGCTGAAAGAATGACTATCCCTGATTGAAGCTTATTCTTCTTTCCAATGAAAATAGCCAGGGATACAAATAAGGATATTTGCTTTTTGAAAAGACTCTGCTTTTGTTCCTATGATTTACTCAGTTGCTAATCTCACAGTCAAGAACATGCACGGAACATCAACACAAAATTTGGAATATTTTATGAGCCTCAAAGTTGTGAGAAATCTGCTTTTTCTAGAATGAGAATATGAAAACATTCACAGAATTCTATTGGACATGTTCACACAGTTTTATCAAATCTTCAAATTAAGGTTCGAGAGTGATTTTAGCATGGCACAGGATTGGCTTCAGAATTCTGGAGAAGTTCAGTGTCATTATTTGTGAATTTCTACCATATGTACTGTGAAATGGACATAAGGACCTTTAGGTCTGTGGAGACTTGGCTGAATTTTTTCCATTGACTTCAGTAGAGCTGAGTTTTCAATCAGGAAGCATCAAGGTCGGTGTACTTTTTAAAAAAAAAAAATCAATTAAATTTAAAATAGCACAAATACCTGAATACCTGCTGTATGGTATAAAATGGATATTGCCATTCCTATTCCTTACTTTGGAAACTGTATGGTCTTCCCCTTTAATGAATTGGAATTTAGGATTGTGGAGGGAGAAATCTGTATCATCTTGTCCCTAAGAAACAGATTCACACTGAAAAAACTTGATAGATTTAAGTTTCACTAAACTCCAGTGTAACTCTAGAGTTTTAAAAAGGAAAAAAGGAAGAAAAAGGTTTCTGAATCTCTCTTTATAAAGTATATACGTATTTCAGATGATAGATTAGAATTGACAGTCTCACAGGGTAAGAGTTTGTCACCTAGATTCTCTTCAAAAATGTGTATGGGTGAGCGATGTGAAATACGCTTGGTGAGAGGAATTGAATACTTCTCCTCTCCATTTGGGACTAATCTTTCAGTCTGGAAAAATAGTTTCGTAAAATAAAAATGGATAGGTTTTCAGATTTAGGGTTATTTATAAAAAAGCTTTTTACATTCCGTAGGTTCGCGGTGTTCCGAAGGCAGCTGGCAGCGCTGTAAGTTTTGAGGAGATGTCTGAGTCACTTCAAAATACATCGTTGTGCATCTGTATTAAATACCTTAAAACACCGACTGCTGCATAAAAATATCTTCACATATTATTTTTTTTTTCCCCTTTACTTCATTGCTTTTAACATAAAGTCTTGCTTTTTTGGAGCTATCACCATGTGATGTGTAAAACATTAATGTATTTCACTGTCTACCCCTCAGATTATATAATTATCCCTGTTACGTTTACACAGTACTGGGCTTCTGTGCAAGACGTACAGAACATAAAACTAAAAACATCTTTCTTGTCAAATGAAGAGCTACGCTTGCAGTAGTCTTTAGCACTATCAAGTGGCAGTAGATAATCTGCTGCCACTTTGCTTTATCTGCGGTAGGACAAATTATGGATCACAATTTGTCCTTTAGTGTTTGCATGCACTTACAATGTTCATCTGCCAGGGAGATAGCACAATTTATTTGAGAATGAAGTACATTTCTGAATGGGCTTTTAACTCACAATGCATTTGACTGTAAACAAAATGAAATAGGAACCTTTAGCCATTGCCCATGGGGGGATAACTTCTAGACACACGAGCCCATGCTGGGTAAATGGCATTCATTTCCTATGAGAGTATGCGGCTTGTGGATTTCTTAAATTTTTATATTCTCAGTCTGGAAAGCACCAGTTCGTCATCTAGTCAGACACTTGGTCTGTTGCTAACCCTGGAATTTCATCCAGTTACCCCAGTGCTGAGCTCGATAATTCGGATTTATGCTGCATTGCAGAGAGTTTCTACAACTGCATCCATTCTTGCCCTACTCAGGAGAGAAGCTGTCCTTTCCCATGGACAGCTTTGTCCCATGTTTCATCATCTCCACTGCTAAAAGCTTATGCATTTCTAAATTCTTAGCTATGTTTCTACAATGTATTACTCCCTTTTTCCCCCACTGCAAATGTAATTATTTCTGATTTCTTATAGAGGTTGCTGAATTCTAATCTTACTCTAGTCAATAGGATTTATGAACGTAAATTTAGTCCATAGTCCTATCAAATGCAGGTATTAGTAAGAAGTTTGCCAGAAAATGATTTTCCTAAATATTGCCAAAGATATTGACCTTTATTTTATTTGTCGTTATCTGAATGAGTTCAGTATTAAAATAGTGTGCCATCTCAAGCAAATGAAAACAGATCAGACATTCCCAAAACAAAATCCTGGCTTCCAAGAAGAAAAAAAAAAAAACCACTCTTGAATTCTAAGCTCTAAACTCTCTTCTGAGCATCAAAATTTGCAGAAATTATGAATACATCATAAACTATAAACTGTAATTGAGGCACTGTTATCAATGTCCAGTCTAAGCATTTCTTCTAATCTTTCCTGTTTCATGAGGAGTTCAGATCCTCAGATGTGCAAGACCCATTGGCAATGGTTCATCCTCTGTTATGGGTGTTTGTGATTCAGCCAAAACTTGGTATTTTAAACAAAGAGTACATTTCACTTCTCCTCTGTGGGAAAAGAAAAAACCAAAAAAAAAACCCCAACAACCAAACAAATAGAAAAGCAGATACAGAAGTAATTTGTTGAGTTTAATTTATGCCATGCATTTGGGGAAAATGTGTTCTTCTGAGCTAACCCCTGCAGCTATGCAGTCAACAGGGAGTTTTCTTGTTATAACAGATGTGGTTTAGCACTTTTTCAGCTACTCCAGATATCCAAATGCAAAATCCAGCATTCAGAGAAATCATGTGGATTTTTGACATTCCCAGGGCACCCAGGGTCTGGAAGCTGGTGAATGGATTATAATGAGACATAAATATAGTATTTTTAACCCTGACAGATATAAACTAGTGCCAATAATATTTCTCATTTCATATAAGAGAAAACAATATGCACACTGATCCACCAAAGAGACTAAAACTTGGCAAATATAAGCAGCATGTCTTAGAAATTATTCAAAAGCTCTTATTTTCACTTTCACTAAGAAAATGGGAAAATTAAATTTTCACAAAACATTCAACTTGAGGAAGTTTTTAACGTCTTCTGAAATTTCAGGCTGCTAGGGTGAGCAAAATAGGGATAGCTTTCACTGTTTCAGAATTGGAACACGACGTAGGGAAGTACATAACAGTAATGAGATTGCTTTTATAAAATACAGGAGTGGGTTGCAGCCCCCTGTGGCCTGTGCCATCCCTCTTTGTGTACTGAAAGGCACGCTACACAATGGCTCTTCAAAACCAACATTTTATAGAGGAGGTCACATACTGCAAAGAAAGAGCTGTCCTATGGGGGACCTATCAACACAAAATGCCTCAATCTTTACAAAATGTTATAGTACATTTTGGTCTTGGACATTACACTGCTGGATTATTCACGTTTTGGCTGCCTTAGCAGTCACAGAAGAATTAATTCTGGGGGGGGAATCCGCCCCCTCAAACATTTTAATCTGGGTTTTTATCTTCCGGAAGCATACCAGGGCTAAGAAGCACCTAGCTAGACAGTTTCCTTGTAACAATACTCACAATTGGTGATATACCCTATAAAGAAGGACAAGAAAGCCAGCTGTGAACTGGAAAGCTGTTAAAATATGTCGGCAGACTTATGATATCCTTTACCATTTAGTGATTAAACAAGCATCCTTTCTGGCCATATTTATGAGGTTTGGAAGCACACCGCCCTGAAAATTGGTCTCACTTGATAGAGAGAGAGAGGTACCCCGGGTGTGTTACAGAGGTGTTCAAAACTACTGTTTACCCCTTTCGCTCGTGAGATGAGAAAACTGTTCTGGGAAGAAGAAGCTGTAGTAGCTATTTCTGTGCAAAGCTGGAACCAGTCACCTTGTTAATAGCTATGATAACTGTTAGTGAATTCATTCGAAGCTTAACAGAGAATCTTTCTGTCAATCCAGCTGCTATAAACGGGAGAAGTATTACAGACTGAGATATATTTTACAGTCTTCTACTCATCCAGCTCTTTTAGCAAGCTGCTTCTTATGTCCACAGAAATAGTCTGAGATGCAGTGAAGAAATAATAATAAAAAAATTACAAACTGAAGTCTAAGTTCTTTTGCAAAACATAAGGGTTCTGTGAAAGAGAAGTCATAATTAGCACTCAGTACCATCAGCGTAGAAGAAATAGATGGAGATTTATATTAAGTGGTGGGATTAACCGGTGCAAACTGAGCCATGTGCCAAACTCAAAGCCCTTTAGACTTTCTGGATTCGGTATAACCACGTTTGACTCATCACTGAATTTGGGTCATTCTTTATGCGAAGCTTCCTTTGGCACAGAATTTCTCCAGTCCTAAACCATGAGAGTGCCATATATTTAACTTCTAACAATTATTGAAAATATTATTATTATTGATATTGTTATTTCACTGGTTCTGATTCCCAACTGACTCCATTTTAGGCTCTGATTACATTATGTTAACTACTGTAGGAACAAAGGAAAAAAAAAAAAACAGTTCTCTGCAGAGAAGTGCCTTCAACTTAATTTATAACAGGATATCGTAAAGCAACTGTTGCAAATACCAGAGGGTGAAGGGGCTGCGAGACTGAAGGAAGCAGTAACAAAACCTTGCATTTATGCTGGTCACTAGTCTGCGCTGCTTCATGCTTCTGCATCAGCTGAATGCGTTTTTAAAATTATATGTCCACCATTTTCAATGGCCTACCTAACTGTTGTCAAAGGTGATTGATTTACTGCAGGAAATATAGAGTAAGACACAGATACTGATCAGAATCTCATGCCTGGTATATCCATCTGTTTCATTTTGTTTTCTCCATTTGTACATAACAGTGCTTCTATGATATGAAGTGCTATTTATGACTTTCTGTTTGAAATATATATGTGGAATGAAAACAAACTCAAAACAAAAATACTTTAAAGGAATGATTCCTGACAAAAAACCTGAAATATCCTGTTATTTTTATCTGACATGCTCATGATAGAATTGGTCATAAACAAGGCAACCAAGGAAATTCAGTTCCAGGGTTGGTGATCTTTAATTTTTTTTTAATTTCCAGATGACAGATCTCTCTGTCTTTCTTTCTCAGTACAAATAACTTGTTGTGAATTAAAATATGAAAAAAAAAATACTGTCTAAATGAAGAACTTGGCTGACTCTATTTACCAAGCATCAGAGTCTATTGATGCCATGCAGAAAATAAATTAATGAATCTATCACATAGTATTACTTCAATATTATTGGTAATGATTACATCATTCTAGCACCCATGGGATGATTGGTGCGTCCCGAGCACATTGGGACAAATACCCTGTCAGGAAGAGCCACAGATAAAAAATGGGACCAAAAATTTGATACACTGGCAGGATATTAAGCATGAAGGTTTGAAGAGATCGTCTAGCTTCTTTGGAGCTTCTTCTCATTCCCTTGTTTTTCACACCCTTTCTTAGAAATAAATAACCCCTTGCTGTAATCAGCTGTTATCTCTGAGTTCCTGCTTTAGTCTCATCTACAAACCAAACTTTATGAATTAGAAAAAATCCGGTGGAGGACCCACAGATTGCAAAATTCAATGGTAAAATCGATGGTACGTTTCCAAACTGAAGCAAATAGTGAGTTGCCTGTTCTGGGCTGGTACTATTCAGTACTTTAATTAATGAGCTTGGATAGTGGAGTAGAGAACACAGCTCTTTAAACTTGAGAATCACTTCATGCTGGGGAGTGCAAACACTTTGAAGGACAGGATTAGAATTCAAACTAATTTTGACAAATTGGACAAGTGGCTTGGGAAAATGGATGTAATTCAATAAAGATAAGTGTGACATTTTATACTAGGTAGGAATAATCACCTGTACGAATACAGAATGGGGAGCATCTGTCTAGGAGCTTGGAGGTGTAGTGGATGACAGAGTTAACACATCTAAAGCATCATGCTTTTGAGAAAAAAAAAGAAAACAAAACCAAAGCAAAATAAAACCAACCTATGAATATCACACTGATATGGACAATTATCTATACTTTAAGACGTGGAATAATCCTCTTATTTGGATCTGATAAAGATGCAATGGAAGAACTCTGCAGCACAAGATCCAGTTGGAGAAAAACAACAAGAACAAGAATGATCAGAGAACTAAATAACATGGTTTCCGAGGAAAATCTAAAGTAGCTGAGTTATCTGATTTAGAGTAAAGAAGTCATGGCAGCAGATTTTAAATACATGGAAGGTTAGTTTCAAAGATTATGATGATAAACTGTCTTGTCATATTCACTTTAGCTACAATAAGAAGCAATAGGCTTAATTTGCAAAATGATTAGGGATTAGGAAATGCATTATAGCAGGCAGAATATAGTAAAATGCCGTCTGGAGAAGTTTGTGATTGTGTTGGTTTTTTTTTTATTGTTTGTGGTGGTGGGTTGTGGTTTTTTCTCCTTGAAAGGTGGCTAGAACAAGTCAGGTGACTTTCTAAGGTCTAGCCAGATGTAGACTGCTCTGGACTTTCTGCAGTGTAGATGATCTCTTTATCTCTTTTCCAACCCTATTTTTTATTATTTTGTCTTCAGTCCACCTAAACAGACGTCCTATACTTCTGTATCATGGTTGGTTGTAAAATATATTCATAGAGACTCTCCTATTTTCCAGGTTGCGAATTGAAGACAGCCCAGTGGGGCCAGAAGAGCAAAAGCATAGCAGAGCTCTGGCTTCCACCCCAGTGGTAACTGGAGACCAATGGGAAAGTGTGGAGCGCAAAACTGATCAGAAAAGTGTGACAAATGTGCAGATGGATTCGATGCCTCTAGGAAGGAAACCTGATACAGTTAGGAGTCCTAAGTCCCCTTTTGTAAAAAATCCTTATTTTTTTCCTGTAGCTAGATACGAGGCATAAAGGCTGCTATATATACCTCTCTTTAGATTAATGGATAGAAAAATATGTGTGTGTGGCAGTAGGAGGAGTGTACATGTATGTTTGTTTGCTCAGACATAGGAATACGGAGCAACAGAACATTGTCACGTGAAGACATGATTCCCCATTTGTGTTTTCTTATGCGAACAGTTTGCAGGGAAACTACTGAACAAAAAGCTTAACTTTTGCCCTTACCTGATTATTCCAATCTTTACTCACAAGTTCCAGGGAGGAGCTTTTCCTATTAAGGCTGCCACTGGCCAGGAATTTTCCAATTGGAAGTTTTTTTCACTGAAAAATGAAAACCCACCAAAAAAATCTCTGAAATGACTCAGTGCAAAATCTGAGTGACCATAAATTTACTCCAGGTCTAGGCTTACTGTGTTTTTTTTAAGTCAGAGAGAGACGAAGACAGGAAGGACAACAGACATGATATTGGTAATTTGGCACGGTGTTTCTGTGACAGATTACTTGATTTTGGGTTCTTGCTTTCTATTCTTCCACATCACACAGGGCTGCCCTGACTGCAGCCCAATGCAGACTTTGATGCTGGTGTTTCTTGTCCTGTCCTGTTCAGGGGACAGTGGAACAACCTTGCCCTTTGTACATGCAATGGACCATTGATTAGAGATGGGACTTGAGCCTGGTTTACTAGGCGTCACTCAGTATCTCTTCCCCAAAATTTCAGGATATCACACTATCAGGCATGTATCGGGGTGGGGGGATGGGGGTGGGAGGTTGAAGAAGAAAGAAAATAAACTAGCTAAAGTTGAGGAGGAGGAGAACCTTGCCCCTTAGCACTCAGTGTCAATGTCTTCACATTTGTCATTGATTCTGGGAAATGGGAATGCCTGTGATTTTTATACTCACTGCTTCATTTCTTTCTGACCAAAGATTTTCAAAAGAAAACCATTGGTAGTTCAGGTATGTAATAAATACATAAGTATTATACATCTGTATTTTCAATTCAAAATGGTAGAAAACATGATTTTCCTCCTTTTTTACTTGTATTAATTCAATTCTGTTCTCACACTTTGTGTTTCTCTAAGCTCTCTCTTGTCTACCTTTCTTTATATTTTGGTTCAATGATTTATCTTGTGTTTAATTAACCTTATTCTAATCTCTCTTTCTACTAAAGCCCCAAATGACCAGAGGCCCACTCCTGTTCTTATTTAAGTACACAGCAGCAGTCATATTGACTTCAGTGGTGCAGAATCAAATCTCTTACGGCTCCAGAGCACCAGAGTTATGCTCTGATCCATTTTGTACTAATAATACATTAATTTTCTTTAGCAAATTTAAAGGTAAACTAACACACTTGGATAGTGGTAAGATGTCATTTGAAACTGAGTTCTTACATGTCACAGCTGAGTGGGATAATAAACATGATTAAAAATAACTGCATTGGTTGCATTGTAGCTATAAGACTAAAAGGACGTGGAAAGTGGTGACTGTTTATATGACAGAAACACTACATGCATATTCCGACTTCATTTCATTAACCAATCTAAAAAAAAAATCACATTTATTCATTCTGTCCATAAACTGAGAATAGGAAGCTAGAAGAATGGAGGAAAAAGCAGGTAATATGTATCTAAACTGCTCATCATGGGAGCAACTTTTCATTATCTTATTTTTTACCCAGCTTTTCAGAGAGACAAAGCATTCTCGTGTATTTGTAAAACTGCAGTTTGAACAGCTGCATTTAGCAGTGGAAGTATATGAGGATATTTGAAAGCACAAACCAGAGACAGATTTAAACAAGTTTGATTGGTTTGACTCACTGAGGCCCTGCATTCAAAGGGACACACTGGGATTGCCACTTATGTTATTTACTGAGAAATAGCAGGGGTTATGGCTCTGTGTGTGATCAATATGCACCCCAGATGTGAAAGTCTGGAAGGTAATTGTCTGCACTGAAGCTAGTCACCATGGACTCTTACGAGCATTAGACCCTTCTTAGATCTTGTAAACATCTAACGCTAAGAAAGATTAAAAGATAGGTTAGAGGTGCTTCTGGAGTTAGTTATCTTCCTTAACTATGAAGTAGCTTTTTATCTAAATGAAATAAGGCAATACTGAGAGCTCAGGTGCCTGGGAACTAGCTCCATTTTTCATCGCTTCTCCTACTCGGCCAAGGCAAGATGACTGTTTGCAGCTATGTCACCTTCTGCTCTGCTCCTGCCCTCCTGCCTTTCCTTCCTCTGCTCTTCCTTCCTCTGGCACCTCTGCACCTAGCCACACCAGCTGGGTATCACACATTTTTTTATCCCGCATAAGACTGGTGCCAGCCTTCTGTGTGGTCACTGTGAAGATTACCATGCATTCACAGCATAATATTCTGGTGTCTTTCCTGCTCTGTGGCCAGCAGTGCCAGTAGCAACCACAGGCGGGTTTGGGGCTGCAGAGCAGTAAAGGGGCTGCAGAACTGCACGGCCTGGGGGAGTGCACCTTTGATGGGGGCAGGTGCTTGGAAAGGTTTCCACTGGTAGGCACATTTGCACACAGTGGGCTTTGTCCTGCAACTGCTGTGCCCGTGGAGGATGCATCAGCACAGTCATGGCTGGCCTATGAGAGAGGGCTCACCTTACAGGTGTTCAGGCCTTTCTGCAACCGCCGCTGAATTGTCTTTTTTAAACGTAAGAATGTATTTTGTTGGTTGCAATAAATACTGAAAGTATACAGCCATATCACATTGTAGAGCAAAGTCACTTTTCAAGAACATACTTTTTAAAAATCAACAGCTGATTTACTAGATAATGTTTTACACGACAGAGACAAGATACCTCCTGGCTCCAAGAAAACCCACAACAACAAAACCCCCAGATTTGTTTCTGAAAGTAATTTTTTCAGTGTCACAACTCGTCTCTGTGCTGAACAATACCAGTAGATTTATTTCAGACTTGTCTTTCTGACACAAAAAATCGCGTTTGTCCCCTTTTCCCTCAGCTCCTTCTCTCCTTTTCTTGGGCAGGAACCATATGGCAGATAATATTAATCTGACCTTCCTCTTGTCCTGGTACGTAAAGTTTTTCCTCTCCTTTTGTTATCACTCTTCATATACAACTACAATAAATGTCAGGAGCTGACGAGCGGTAAAACAATTTGTTCTCTTCCAGCTCTTGTGTAAGTCGGCCAACAGAAGAAAAGACATCTTACAGTAAGATATTTTACTGACAGATATTTTTATACATTGTTTTGTGAAACAATGAGTGACACTGCTGCTTGTATTATCTCTTTCCTGGGTGAAACCAAAGACCAAGTGAGGAACTTGCTTTTGAAGTGCAGAAATGAAGCAGTGCTGTCTCAGCACCGTACAGCAAATCACGTCCATCCTACCCCTTTCGGACAGGCCTTCCAGAGCTGTCAGCCACCCACCTCTCTTCAAAAGCTTAATCTCTTTCTTTATAGTCAATGTTCCTCCCATTTCAAAGACTGGTTTTAAAATATCCTTTTATTCAAAATAAGAGGATTTTGTAAATGTCATATTGCATTTTACTTCAACAAGACAGAACAGTTTCTCCCCCTCATCTCCCTCCCTTGAAACAAAACAAGCTTTAGTTTTTACTGGTATTACTTAAACAGAGTGTTTTTTTAAGGTAAGTGCTGAAATTGTTTTTCTATCATAAGCTTATTCTATCACACTTTTAATCTAAAAGTACATATAACAGTTTATATAGAGTTAATAAATTATGAATAACTCTTTCAATAAATCTTTAATCAGTTGTTAAAAATCCCAGCAGGCTGTTAGGTTACTTATCAGTGTAGTTTATAACCTTGAAGTGGTGGGCTTATAGCTGCCTACAGCAAGTATTGTTCATACCTGTAACTATTAATTACTTATTAACCCTTTGTTATGACTGTGCAGTTGTTGAAGCACTACTTGGTTTTCTTCTGCACTGCTCTCTACCTATGGAGTTGCTGGGCAGGTGAAGTGGGTCGAGTACCAGAGGTCGCCTCCTGGCCCCAAGCAACCCACATTTTTCCTATTGCCTGCAGCGGCCTTAGGATTTTTGCCACAAATTTTTTCTTCTAAGTAAGTGGGAATTTTGTGTATGATGATTGGTACATAGAAGGGCTCAGAGGAGGGGTGCGGAATGCAAGTAGTGCACAGTTTTGGTTTCTAGGGCATTACTGACAGCCTATTGACATTTCTAAAATATTCCCCCAGTGTAACAACTTCCTTTCCCACTTCCCACCTGTCACTTGATTCAGGGGCACTAAAAATAAAATAGAAAGTTACTCAGAGGGTATGCCGAGTCCTTCTTGTACAATGTTTGTGAATTTGTCAGGCTTTAAAAGCAACTGATTGAAGGAATGGTAAACCCCTCAGGGCACAATGTCTTGCAGCCACCGGACCGGCTTCCTGGAATAAGCCTTTACACCCACACCTCCCCTTCCGCTTTACCAGATCAGTGGTGTTGGATAGGATATTTTAAACAGAATGAGCAAACCTTTCTAACATAAGAAAAATCAAGATTAGAAACAAATCTGAAAGCAAACCTCCTCTCCAGTTTGGGCTGATAAGGTAGGGTCCCTTGTACTTTCCTCAGATGCAGCTGTGGATACTAAACCACTTGCACAATGGGATACAACAGTTTCTGTATGCTTGTGCGTGGAGATGTGAAAGATACGTATGCGGGGGTTTTTTTAATAAGAGACTTTTTTTTTTTCCTTTTTTTCCCCATAAGACAAAGCTTTTTGCTTTGTTTCAAAGTAGCTACCTTAACTTTGAAGGTGTGAATTGAGAAAGGGAGCTTTGGCTGCCAGATTACCTTTCTGCAACATTCCCCAGTAACACACCTTTCTGTAGCATAGAAAGCATAGAGCAACTGGAGGGCAAACACGGCCAGTCTTAGAAGTCCCCAAATCCAGCAGCCTGGCACCACAAGACCTGCCACTGTAGTAGCTCCATCACCTGTGAATGTCTGTGCTCATCCCCAGAGCCAGGAGGTGAGAGCAATCCCCTCCCGAACCCAGGGAATTTGAAAGCACGTGGGGTGCCGCGCCTGACTCTGCTCACAACCGAGCAGCACCCAACCAGGGGATGAAACCGGACTGTCCTAACTGAGCTTATTCCATCCACATCATACTGGCGAAACACAGACCGCCTGAACGTGCTGCAGTAAATGAAGCTTGACTCCAGGTCTTTGTTTTTAATTTCCCACTATCTTTTCTGTGTATATTTATAAAAAATGTGGAATATAAATAATAGTACTAGCAAAATTGTATTGATAAATTAATTCAGCAGTTCACGATGAAATTACTAAACTTCTGCAATTAATTTGTTAAACATGTCATAAAATATTGTCGTGTTTAAACTGTTTTAATTTGAGCGCAAAGTATTCAGGGATGTAGCAAGTTCCCAAATTGACATAAACTGAGAAACAGATTAGTATATCAATGGAATACATGAATTTTAATATGACTTAAATTTAAATGTAAACGAGCTAAAAGCTATTAATAAGGCATTCAGAAACACTAGGAAGAAAAACTATGCCAAAGAAATCTTGATCACGTAGCAGTCTATCCAATTTGTAGTCCAGCACTTTATAACTGATTACAGAAGACTAAAGAAAATAGAACTATTACTTTCTGGAAATGAGACTACAGTAGATGAGATAATGTCACATAGAAAGGTCACTATAACTCAATTCTTATATATTCTGGGAGTATATAATTTTATTTGAGAGCATAGACACAGCGCCATTATCCTCAGTTCATGTCTAGCTGACATCTGACATCTGACACAACTTTGATTTCATAATCTTCATTTCACTTCTGCTTGTAAATCTATCAGCAATTGTACCCAAAAGACTACCAGAATTCTCAGTGATTCCTCTGCCAAAACTCTTATTTATGATCCAACTGCATTTCAGTTTCATTGCTGTAGTTCTCAATCTGTCTCATCCTAGCTACCCAGAAGACAACATATCATTACCTCGCCACCACATAGAAATAAGAGCCTTTTCTCCTCCAACTTCATTAATTTCTTGTATGCCTTTGGATTAATTTTCATGTTACATCTATGTGAGATATCAAGTCTGTGAAGCTCAATCTGCTTCAGCAGAACCGTCTGTTAAAAGCTGTCTGCCCAGCTCCTTCCTCATTGTTGCTCCAGGGTTGTCTGGGAGCTTTGCTGCTGGTGCTTTACATGTCAGGCAGCCTTCCCGGCACCCACAGGCTTGAACCATCAAGTGCTTGCTCCAGGTTCTTCCCCTTACCTTTACTTCCTTATTCCCCTTCCCTGCCACTGGAGAAAAAACGTTAGTTTGGTGCCACTGTGTCCATAAAGGCACAGACTCCCAGCAGCGGTGGCTGAAGAGGGAGCTACTTAAAACAGACGTGGCTGTTGAAAGAGATCGATGGGTTCAAGGGCAAGGAGAAGAAGACAAGGCCCAGTCTGAAAACGCCCAGAAAATAACATTTTAACTGCAATTTTTTTTTCCAACTTTGAAATCAAAATTCTGGCTCCAGAGCTTTGGCCAGAGTAAAGCAGCACCTGTGTATGTTGGTATTTACCATCTCTCTGTAGCACAGCATTTTTGCACAGTTTGGTGTTCTCAGATGACCGAGGGGTTGCATACAGATTTAAGGATCATACATGTAGGGGTATCTCGTAGTCACTTGGATACTACTTACTTGCTGATAGCAGCAAGGTTTGTAATGTACTTTTTAAAAAATTTAGTTGCAAGAAATCCAGCAGAGGACCATCTCCTCTGTCTAGTCTCCACTTATACCTGTCATGGATGAAATGACGAACTTACAGAATTAGATCTTCTTCTCCTTTATACTTGGAAGAGTGTTTCTCTTTAGAAAGAATTATTTTCTAAATTTCAGAATCTTTCTCCTCACCTACAGTGATCCTTTAGATTCTCCACAGTATTTTTTCTGTTTCTTTCTGTGTCCTAACATTTGAATTTGTCACATTGAGGCTAAAAGTTTGTGAACTTGGGTTTTGGTTTTTTTTTTTTTTCTTCCCCCTAAAAGAAATTTAAATGTGAATCTTTTTTGCCCCTGATTATTGTGGTTCAACCCTGGCACACAGCAAAGCCCCACATATCCTGTTGCCCTTCAGTGGGATGGGGAGGAGAATCACAAGAGTAAAACTGAGAAATTGCGTGGGTTGAGATAAAGATGGTTTAATAGGTAAAGCAAAAGCTGTGCACCCAAGCAAAGAAAAATAAGGAATTCATTCACTGCTTCCCACCGGCAAGCAGGTGTTCAGCCATTTATAGAAAGCAGGGCTCCATCCCGCATAATGGTTACTTGGGAAGACAAATGCCATAACTCCGAATGTCCCCCCTTCCTCTTTCTTTCCTCAGGTTTTATTGCTGAGCACAATGTCATACAATATGGGATATCTCTCTGGTCAGCTGGGGTCAGCTGTCCTGACTGAGTTCCCTCCCAACTTCTTGTGCTCTCGCAGCCTGCTCACTGGTGGGGCGGCACGAGAAACAGAAAAGGCCTTGACGCTGTGTAAGCACTGCTCAGCAACAGCTAAAACCTGTGTGTGTTACCAACATTGTTGTGGTCACAAATCCAAAACATAACCCCAAACAAGCTACCATGAAGAAAATCAACTCTATCCCAGCCAAAACCAGTACACTGATACAAGCAGCTTGGAAGTCTTATGGGTACTTCTGGAAAAGCCCTTTGGGTACTGCTGAGAAGGCAGCATCCCTCACCTGTGCATGTCCCAGAAGATGACAGACTGCAAAACAACAGCTCCTCTGTCCTGTGAGCAGTGACTGCACCAGTGTCCCTGGAGGGACCCCTCTGCACCCTGTTCTGACTTCAAGGCTTTGAGGGACATAGAATTGGGGTAGTGATGGAGTTTGTTATGGTAAGAGCTGAGAGTAAAAGCCAAGGCTCCGACTTACTCGTTTTGGACTTTAAACTTTTTATGTTATTCCTGGTATGAAACTATGCAGTAAGGATTAGTTTCTGGGCAGAGAAATACTCCAGAGCTCAATCCCTTCTGAAGTTGGTGGCCCTCTCATTCAATTTGATTCGATCTGATTCGATTTGATTTCATTTTTTTCCATTATGTAAAATATCTGAGCATTTATCAATTAAAACTGGGCTTGCTCAGTGTGACAGGATTACATTGAGTGATACAGTTTATTCAACCACAATAGAAATATTGGTTTCAGAATGCAGAAATATGAGGCAAGACTAAAAGAAGAGAAAAACAGTACTTGAAAAACAATCATCTGGTTGTAAATTCTTAGGACAGTAGCATTGGACAACTGAATTGACGACCTGGAAAATAAGTTCAAATTAAGAAACATTAGGCTATAAGAATATCGGAGGCACAGCAACAAAAGAAAAAAATATTTTATGATGCATCATAAAAATGAGGAGACTGAGTCATTTTGAACTCTTTCTAGATGGTGCAGCAGTGTGTTGTAATTGTGAGAAACCTAATCAGGTAATGGCTTGCCAACGCTTCCGAAATGTGCGTCTGTTGGAATGAGGTATCATGTTCCTAAATTGCCACATAAATTTGAGTCTAATTTTCAGGGTTCAATACTTTTATTGAGATTGCAGTTTTTCTCTGTCAATGTCATAAATGTATGAAAGCATTTATGATAATTAAAAAAGGAATGAAAAATATATGACCCTAGAAGGGGCATTGCTCTATCCTGCCAACCTGGGAGTCTATGATGGCAGACTAATGGATGCTGAATTCTTCTATGTCACATACAAATGTCATTGCATTTCTGGAGAAGGTACAAAGTAGGAAACGGAATGGAAAGGCCTGGCTATATACTGCTTAGTGTACTCTATCCCCAAGTTGGCTCAGTTTTGTTATATCGACATCATCCCAGTTTTACAATGACCCCAGCAACGGACACTATGTTCTGGCCCACTGGAATCCTGCCTAATCCAATAGTTGTGTACTGGAGCGTGTCCAGAGGAGAGCTACCAGGCTGGTAAGGGGTCTGGAGACCAGGTCATATGAGGAGAGGCTGAGGGAGCTGGGCATGCTTAACTTGGAGAAGAGGACGCTGAGTGGAGACCTCATCGCCCTCTACAGCTACCGGAAAGGAAGTTGGAGAGAGGGGAGTGTTGGCCTCTTCTCCCAGGTGAACAATGACAGGACCAGAGGAAATGGTCTGAAGTTGCGGCAGGGGAGGTTTAGATTAGATATTAGGAAGAATTACTTTACTGAAAGAGTGGTCAGGCACTGGAAGAGCCTGCCCAGGGAGGTGGTTGAGTCACCATCCCTAGAGGTATTTAAGAAATGTCTAGATGTGGCACTTCAGGGCATGCTCTAGTGACAGAGATTGTAGGTTGTTTGGTTGGACTCGATGATCTCAAAGGTCCTTTCCAACCATGAAGATTCTGTGATTCTGTGATTCTGTGATCTTTCTAGTGCTCTCCTGACTTTGGTAATTTTTACGGCGTGCTGCTTTACATGATACTTTGAGCTTTCTCCTGGGGTTAGTTCCTGCTCTATTTTTTTTTTTTTCCTTAACTGTTACCTTTGTCTGACATCTTTCATTATCATGTGGCAGTCTCCAAACATCACAGGCAGGCAGCTCTGATTCATAATCATTGTCATTCTAACTTTTGGGTACAAAAAATGGCCGGATTTTTCATAGGGTGTAATGCTGGGTGCTTTGATTTAAAGATTTGCATCTGTTAATATTGGAAACTTACTTGCTTCTCCTTTTGAATGATTTCATAGAAACAAAATGTTATGTAAATTGAAAACTAAATAATTACTAATGTGTGAAATACTGTCTATGAGACACATCATCTACTTTTCTCTTTATTTGATGCGATACTGGACTTAGATAAAGGAATTTTTGATAGAGTGCCTGTGATGTTCCGGACCATTTAAAAAAGTTTTTAAAAATGTTGATAGAGATAATTATGGACTATGAATGTTTTCTTACAGCCTTTACACCCTAAAAAATGCAAGTTTACACCAGAGAATAAACTGACTCCTCATGGTTTAATAACATTAAACAGACTATGTGGAAAAACTTGGAGAAGCTAATATCCATTTCTAAGTTTCTGGTATATATGATTGTATGTACTGTATTCATTAGAATAATAAGGAAGTAATGCCAGTTGTGCAAAAAAAAAAAAAGTTGTTGGTGGTGAAACTGCATACAGCTGCAGTAATTGTAGCAGAGTCAGTGATGCAAGTGTGTCATAAAAACCAATCCGTGAAATGGCAAAGCTTGCTTTTCATATCCAGACTTAATTCATATAAAAGCTGTATAGGAAAGAATGGAAGCCAAACTAAGGCAGAGCACCCACATAAAAAGCAAACTCCTTGTGTTAAAATTGTTAGTGAATATAGTTTACCGCACAAATCAGGCCCATTTGGTAGGTTCCCAATGCTTTTCCTGTTAGATGGCTTCGCTCTGAAATTCCTGCAATGAGGATTAGTGATTTTCTTCACAGAAACAATTAACAAATAGCAGAATGTATACCCTGCTGCTGATACTGCAGTTTGGGGAGATGTTGCTGAGGCAGTCCTAAGCAAGGCTGAACAGCTGGAGTTTGACTCTAACTGTTCTTTAGAAGGATGTTTCTTTCCCAGTTCTAGGCAGTACCGGAGTTACCATGTGCACAAGCAAAGCAAAATCAGTGCTTCAGTACAAATTAATTATGGGAAATAATGATATAGATGAATGATGTGAAAAAGAAAAGCCTAAGAAGGCTAAACATGAACCGATGTAGTGAAATAGTTTCTGTATCTTGATTATATATATTCTAGTGCATTTCATTTTCCTCCTTGCCAATCAAGTCCTGCTTTTAAACTTGACTTAGTGAAGGAAAAAAAACCCCTGTTTGTCATCTTCTTTTTAAAAAAACAAAAACAAAACAAAACAAAAAAACAGCAAAAAATCCAGAAGGGGAATGTGATCCGTACCATTCTGTGATTCTCCTGCAGGGCTGCAGAGACGTAATACAGCCTGGCAATGCCATGCTTAGGGAGCTCTTGCCTAGGTCCTTTGTCTATTCTGGTGGCCTATTCACAGGGAACAGTATTCAGACTTTCTGTTAAGGAGTGACCTGTGGCAGTTCCATGAAAAAAGCAGTTGAAAGAGGTTTGGGAGAGGGGAAAGTGGAAGAAGGAGGAAGTCTGGCGTGGCGGTGAAGTGGCAAAAAATGAGAGAAATGAAACTGAAAGATTATTTATCCCTTTTTTTTCAGAGTAACAAAAGGCAAGCACTGAAGCCGCAAGACCTCCTCTTTTCCTGTGTTGAACCTCAAAGAAGTCTGCAAGGGTGAAGTCTAGAAATGTTGGACTTTAATGCAGACAACATTGGCTATTACAGAGTATGTGATACTTGAACACGAGTGCTTTCTTGTTTCATGGCTCGCCAGTACCACTACTGCAACGTTTCAATGAAAACTCAAAACTTAGAGTAAATATTTGTAATTTCTGGTCACTTCCCAGGAACTCCTGGGAATGATGCATCCAGCTGCTCTCCATCTAGTATTGTCTGTCCTTTTGCTAAAATTGTCCTGGTTCCATCACAAACACTTTTCTTCAGCAAAAGTGTGTTTATTGATTGTAATATGCTTAGATGCTGGCTAAGAGAACACCAGTTTCTGATCCAGGCCAGAATGAAGCTCAGACTTCTGAAAGAAAACGGCATGAAGAAAATGATCAGACACTAGTCATAAGTACTGATGTGGCAAAACTGCTGGCAAAAGCAGGCAAAAATAACATGATAGAAAAGAGAGGAAGAATCTTAACTGGTCACAAACTGGAGATAACTGTGTGTTACCAAAGCTAGCTTTGCCCTTCCTGGCCTGGGTACGGACAGGCACCCATCAGTGGCCACAGGGTGCTCAAACTAGACACCACAACCTGACCAAGAAGGGAGGCACATGGGGCCCCTAGACCAGAGCTAGTGAGTTTAAAGCTAGTTTTAATAAATCCATGCTACCATGTTTGTCATATGGCTCTCGCCGTTAAATGAAAATACTGTGGCGTGATTGCCAAATGCACTAAATGCAGAAAGCCTGGGGGATGCAAAATATGCCTCTGATTTTGAAGCTGTTTATAGTGTGGTCTACACCCTAAAAATGTGATTTTTCATCAGGGTGTAAAAGATCTACTTTTCCCACACTTGCAGAGGGTTCCCAGGTAATGGGGAATGATCAATAGCTAAAAGAAGCATTTAATCTATACATAAATTTGAACTCTAAATACACTGAGCCTATTAAGTCTTGATACATTGCTTAAATACTAATGGGAAAGTGTAGTGATTTAGTTACCTCTGTAGCTGAGAAATGTTCTTATTTAAATAAATATTTTGTATTTATTTCTGTGATTTTGCAAGAAGAAAACCCTTAAGGAAATAAAAAATTTTCAAGATTTTTAAAAAAATTACTTTCAAGAGGAGCCTTAGTAGCCAGGCTGAGGTTTGGTATCTGTGTATACCTATATTGCTATTCAGTAGCAAATAGTCAAATTATTAATCTTTTGTTTATGATTAATAACACTGATGAATTTTCATCTTGCAGAGAGATTAAGGCTGACACAGAAATTTGCAGTTCCAGCAAGTTTTAGCTGTGAGATGTCAATAGACACAAATTCTGGATTTCGGCTATTAAAGATAGATAGGCACTCTTAAAAAAACTTAGACCCCTTCAGTTAACTAAAATAGTTTTCATGGCTACTATGGCAATTTAGCTGAAGAAAGAGGTAATTATCTGATGTTGTTCAGAACCCCTGCTCTCTAGGGCTCCTAAAACCTAGATTATCTGTGGAGAAACATAATTGCAATGCCTCATACTAGAAATAAGGTTATTTATTTCTTGTATGGGATAGAAAGAAGTGTTTTGCAGCTGCCAGATACAGATATATATATACTGCAGCTGAGCCCTGATACAATGTCAGGATGAAATGCAGCATGTACCATCCCTTCCTGTGCTTTCCTTTGGAACGCATCTCTGGTGCATGGACTGAAAGATGACCAGTGTCCCTTAACACATCCCCTGGGTGTCCACCTCGGGAATGGACAGCTTCTGAAGGAAACCATCCTGGCAGGAATCCGAAGGGTGTATGCAGTCTGACCTGTTGTGATATGCGTGTGTAGGGAGAACAAGGGCAGGACATTGATCTGAGCCTATCAAGTCCCATTTACTCTTAATCCACCTCTGGTTACTTGGTCTTACTATAATTTATAATGTATACTTCTATCACGCACTGATGTCAGACCTGTGCTTTGCCTGGACAAAACACAGACAGGAGACTCAAAATGTTGTCCCTGACGCTAAGTGGATTTTGTGGCTATGGTAATATGAATGGAAAATCAGTGCCTTGTATTTTATCCAGATTTCCTGGAATCCCATTACACTCACTTCAGTGAACATCGGTTTTTAGATTCTTGAACAGGCAGGTCTTTTATTTGAGGTTTTCTCCCCGTAAGCAATGTGATACGACTCATCTGTGTTAAGTAAAATTTTCTTCGCTTAGCCCAAGCCTTTGTGTTTATTATCTGCTCCTTTAACCATCGTGTATATCTCTCTCTGCAGTTAAATCTGTGTCTCCTTATAAATGATTCTTTAAGAAAAACAAACGTAAGCCTATTTCTGCAGGGTTTTTGTCTGCAGAGACTGATGACCTGATGACTTACTGCATCTAATACCTACATTTGGCTTTATTTTGCACCTTAACTTCTCAAAATGAGAAGACCTCGCCATAGAAACAACACAGTTGCATTTTTTTCTTACAGATTCTGCCAGGGGATGCCTTTGCCAGCCCCCAGCCCCCTGATTTCCTTCTCTGCCATCTCTTTTTAGCTGAAACTTGCATCAAGCTGAACACTGAAAAGGTGCAATGCTTGAAAGGACTTGGGGAGATGCCTGAAACTGCAGAAATAGAATATAAATATATGTGAGAACCACCCACTCCTGCAGATGCAGAGTGAGCATCCCGCTGTTCTGCAATAGCAAGGGAATGGATGTACCCACCTCTTATCAGAAGGTGTCAGTGTTGGCCCTGGCCTTCCCTGTGCAGCAAGGCTGAACAAAAGAAAGCCCATGGGTCATTCATGAAGTTTACTTTTGCCCTACTGAAATGCCTTTCAGCACCTGCACATATGGCTCCAATATTTCAGAAAATATTTCTGGATACCAGTTGGTCTCCAGGAGATGTATAATATCGCTGTTTCTGAATGGTAGAACAAGTTGGGGGGCTGTCAGCGGTGGGGGTTGAGAAGGCTGGATTTACAGCTCTGAATATGTTTTTTATACCACTGACATTTGAGGTGCCAAAGCATAAAAATATTTTAAGTCTAGTTCAGCTATCTCTTATTTGTCAAATACTAACTGTGCGCATATGCAATCTTTAATTTCTAGGTGCTGAAAATCAGTAATGTCTGCCCAAAGCAAATTGTGAAGGTGTGCCAAGATGCATGTGAACCCAAAATTTCTGCTCCTTATGTTCTCATCTAAATCCTTCTGACATTGTTGCCTCCAGCTCAGGAAAAGGGAAGGAAAGAGATAAAAAAGATTGTTCCAAAACCTACTGAGAATACAAAATGCAGGGCATCCAAATCCAGTCACCTTCCCAGCTGTGTGGTGCAAAGGGGCCTCGGGGGAGGTGAGGCACTGGACCCCTGTCGGGTGAGATGCAAAGGTCTGGGAACTCAGTAGCACTTTACTTAAACCTCCCAGCAGTAAAGCACTTCTATCCGTTGTTTTCATACCTTTGTTCTTGCTGGGGACATTACATTTATATCCCTTATATTAACAAGGAAAAATGCATACGGGCTTTGGATGGACTTGCTGTTGGCATCAGCCTTAAACTAGCAAAATTTGCTATGTTTCACTGGGTTTTTTAATGATTAGATAAGATATTAAAATAAATCCTTGTATCCACTTATGCTGAATAATACTTTTTTACTAAATTAATTGTTTGAGGAAACAAATGAAGCAGAAGAAGCTTGTGATATAGACATTTTGACTTTCGATAGCTTGTTCTCTTCCAAGTCTTGATCAGATTATTTCTAAAACCTAAGAGAATTTTCAGTGAATTGCATGTTAAAGATTGGGATTTTCTTATCATGGTTTTATGTTTCCAATTAAAAGCCTTATTCTGTTGCCGCTGGAGTAATTGGCAAACTTCCCATCAGCTTCAGTGACTGTAAAGTGAAGCTCAAATGTTTGTATTATGCTAGATTAATAAAGGTATTTTGACTTTTTTGACCTCCTTGGGTAAATAACCACCTAAGAAAACTCTTCTGAACCCACCAATTATAAAGAAATTAGTTTTAGGCAAATGGTAGTAGATTATTGTTTTATTCTCTGTCTCTTGAAGCAACTAGCATCTGGTGCTTTAAAGACTTCATTAATTATATTTAGGCAACAGCATTATGTAATGCATGGACTGAGGCACAGAAATTTTTCCTTCCTTCGTTCAATAATCAGTTTATGCCTTGAAGCAAAAGATATGATTATATTTAAGTTTAATTCACACAACAAAAATCATGTTTATCCATAAACCCATTTAGGACATCTAAAACCAGAGGCTAGAGAGTTTGACTCTGGCATCCTATAACACTGGAGCTCAGAAGCTGACTCTGGACAAAGACTTGAGTCTTTCCTTCTTTTTTTTCCAGTCCTGCAAAGGGAACTCTGCTCTGCCTGTTCACTGATAAGAAGAGGTGCTTAAGTAACCGGGATGGTAGAAAAGATGATCATCCACACCCAGCTGGCAAGCAGTTTCCCAAGAAAAAGAAACAGCATTTGAACTACTTTTTGTCTGCATACAATTGTGCTCAGCTGGAGGAACTTTGATAAAAGGGCTCTTTGCAGGAGGTAGGTTTCAGAGATACTTGGAGAACAAGAGGAGGCTGATTATTTTTGTATCATCCCTACATAATCTTGGACCTCAAACACCAAGTCATCTCTAAGCTTCCTGTATGCTGTCATAGGGCACGTTGACCGTACTGCCTTGCTAGTGACTGGAGCTCTCATAGCCAAGATAAGCTCCAAGCACAGCAGCTAATGTTTTTTCAGCACTAGTGATAAAAAGAGGATTTTGCTGTCTGTTTCATGGGACCAGCTTGCTGCTGCTGTCATTAGAGGGCCTTGGAGGGCAGTTGTTGGTGGGAGAGAGGGAGGCGTAAAGGCTTCTGTTTCCACAAAGAGATAAAAAGTTCAGTGTCTGTGGTCTAAGTCTACTTTTGATATGGTACAGCTGGGTAACTGTAGCCACTTGCTCTGTAGCCCCCTCTGTAACACCACCTCCCTCCCCATGATTCAGCTCAGGTCTAGTATGAACCAGCTGCATAACCTCCGCTGAGGCTGCCGAAGAAATTGTGAAGTTGTGCAAAAGAGCAGTGAAATGGTCTGTAGAGCAGAGCCATGTGAGATAAGAAAGGTAAAATTGGAGAGACAAGATTGTTGAGACAGGGGTAGGTCACAGCTCAAAAATTCAAGAGGAAAAACATGAACATGAAAAGTAGAAAATATTACAGGAAAATAACAAGAGGTTGGAACATGGCAAGTCAGCAACACCGAGGGTCAACTCCAGGGAGCAGCAGGGGCCAACCCTCCTGCTGCTGAGAGAGCTCTGCCTGGCCTCCACAGATCTCATGATGAGCATACTAATGCTAAGCCTAGAAGTAGCTCCTTAATCCTAGGTCTACTGGGTGTAGAGTTCATAAATCATAAACTCATAAATAAATGGTTTATACTTTTATGTAGTACATACCCTGTTTACAAAGTCTGTTTGTGCATTGCTCAAGGTGCCCAAACAAAGGGCCCCAAGGAGGAAGGGCTATAAGAGAGAGATCTCAGTTGCAGATGCCTGCATGCTACATACCTCGTCTTTTCTCCCAGCATCAGCAGCAGTCAGCTCAGCTTTCCAGGGAGCGGCTGTGGGCAAAACAGACCACAGGACCAAGCGTTGCTACCATCAGCTGTCTGCTACGCTTAACAGCGTCTGGCTCTGACTAGTCTGCGTGTTGCTGGCAATGACGAGGCTGGCTATCAGGCCAGCAGGGCTCCTTTGCATCTGCCACCAGAGCTGTCCACTAGACAATACCGGCATAATTGCATTACAGCAAGTGTTGCTCAAGTGCAAATTAATATATACCCCTGGCCCCAGGCCTAGGACTTTATTTTGATTGCTCAGATTAGGTTAAATTGATAACATTTGGTGTTGAAAAAGTGCAAGAATCCCTGGGCAAGCAAATGGAAGTAATAAAGGGATGTACTGTTCAAGTAACTTGCTGAGGTACAGCTGATCTCGGGACAGATGAGCTGCAAGCTAAAAGAACCAACAGCTCCTTTCATCTCTACCTCGGTACCAAACCTGCTGTCCTATTCTTGCTGTGTTGTATTGCCTTCCTGGCTCAAATACCTCGGGTACATATTTAGCATAACTATTCTTGGGCAATAGCCTTAAAAGACTTCTGTTATTTATTTGAATAGGGTTGTCATCTTATTGTGATCCTAATCATCACACATAACTCTAAACAGTCTATTTTTTACTTAACATCTGTGTGAAGGGCTGCTTCCCACACTACCTGCATACTAACTGGCTAAAGTCCCACCATACTGGGGATGCTATTCTTACATAATTACCACCCTCAGCAGATGGTAGTTTAGGGAATAATGTTCGTTCATTAGTTATGACTTACAACAGATCTTCACAAATTATTGAAAATCAAGGTATGCTTTTCTTGTGCTAAATGACTGATAAGTTGTACTTTCCATTTTGGTGGACTCTGCTATTTTTCTGTCAAAACGCTGAAATAAACTTATGTAAAAGGGAGAATCATAGAATCTTCATGGTTGGAAAGGACCTTTGAGATCATCGAGTCCAACCACACACACACACAAACACCCCTACAATCTCTGCCACTAGAGCATGCCCTGAAGTGCCACATCTAGACGTTTCTTAAATACTTCTAGGGATGGTGACTCAACCACCTCCCTGGGCAGGCTCTTCCAGTGCCTGACCACTCTTTCAGTAAAGTAATTCCTCCTAATATCTAATCTAAACCTCCCCTGCTGCAACTTCAGACCATTTCCTCTGGTCCTGTCATTGTTCACCTGGGAGAAGAGGCCAACACTCCCCTCTTTCCAACCTCCTTTCAGGTAGCTGTAGAGGGCGATGAGGTCTCCCCTCAGCCTCCTCTTCTGCAAGCTAAACATGCCCAGCTCCCTCAGCCTCTCCTCATATGACCTGGTCTCCAGACCCCTCACCAGCCTGGTAGCTCTCCTCTGGACACGCTCCAGTGCTTCCATGTCCCTCTTGTACAGAGGGGCCCAGAACTGAACACAGCACTCGAGGTGAGGCCTCACCAGTGCCGAGTACAGAGGCACCATCATCCCTGCTCCTGCTGGCCACGCTATTCCTGATACAAGCCAGAATGCTGTTGGCTTTCTTGGCCACCTGGGCACACTGCTGGCTCATGTTAAGCTGGCCGTCCACCAGCACCCCCAGGTCCTTCTCTGCTGGGCAGCTTTCCAGCCACTCTTCCCCAAGCCTGTAGCATTGCTTGGGGTTGATGTGACCGAAATGCAGGACCTGGCACTTGGCCTTATTAAACCTCATACAGTTGGCCTTGGCCCATCGATCCAGCCTGTCCAGGTCCCTCTGTAGAGCCCTCCTACCCTCAAGCAGATCAACACTCCCACCTAGTTTGGTGTCATCTGCAAACTTACTGAGAGTGCACTCAATCCCCTCATCCACATCATTGATAAAGATATTAAACAAAACTGGCCCCAAAACTGAGCCCTGAGGGACACCACTGGTGACCGGCTGCCAAGAAGATTTCACCCCATTAATCACAGCTCTCTGGGCACGGCCATCCAGCCAGTGTTTTACCCAGTGAAGAGTACACTTGTCTACTACTAATTGTTTTCTACTACTTAAGGAGCACATAAATCCACTGACAGTAGACTAATTTTTGCACATTCTTCTTATTTTAACTCTACTTGACTACAGCAGAGGAGGACAAGTAGGACAAATCCCTTGTCTAGAAATTCAGGTGCCTGCTGTGTTTGGAATTGACTATGTCTCTGCGAGTTCAATCCATCTAACTCAGAAGAGGTACCACTAGAAAGGATTAATGCAGCAACCCATTTGTGCAAGAAAACATTTCCTCTCCACTCACAGCCTTGAGATTTATATCAAAAAATTTCCCAACAAAAATATTGAAAGTGCAAAACCAAAACACCACCATCAAGACCCAAACTAGGGCAAGTAGTGAAAAGTAAAGATTTGAAGAAAACTAGAATGCTGCTGATTTCTTTTTTTCTTAGGATAACCTGAATACTGTTGATTACTGCAATGGAAAAATACTTGAGAGAAAAAAAATCAAGTCATGACTTCCTCCCTTGAGTTCCCACAGTCTCACTGCTGAGCAGATCTATAATTGCACTTCATTGAACGCGTGGTCAGGCTAATCAGGAATAAAAGAGTCCTGAGTGAGACTTTGCCCTTTGCAAACTAGTCTACAAATTGTTTTAGTGCAGCTTTCTAATATACTGGGGAAGGGGAAAGGCAAAGGAGAACTATTTGAAGATACTTTCGTTTTAATATGCATTAACTACCAGCACAAATACTTGAGGGAGGAAATGTTCTCTTTTCTGAAACAACATTTCTACTTAATCAGCAATGAGAAGCCAAAAGAAAAGGTAAGAGAGAAGGTGGGGAAGAAAGGAAAATGGAAAAGAAAGAACTTCTGTTCTGACATTGTTCCTGATACTTTGAGCTTCCCAATGTTCCAAGGTTCCATGATGTCAGTCATGGTGATACTGAAGGATTCAGGGAGGCCCATTGCAGTCAAGTGTTCTGGGTGTCATGCAAAACAGAGAGAGATGATATCAGAATTTGAGAGGATATATACTAAAGAGAAGTGTAGTTATAAAAAAAGGAACAAGTGAAAATGACACAAAATAGAGAGCAAGTGAAGAGAGGATGCTGGGAAGGAAGCAAAACCCAGACAATTCTACAGGACAAATTTTCACAACCCCTACCACTCAACCTCAGTACTTTCAAAAGCTGAAATTTTAAGCTGTAAAAGATTAAATATTTTAGCCATCTATAATTAATTTGAAAAAAAATTGTTAAAATGGAACAGAAAGATTTGTTAAGATTTTTTAGTGACATCTCTACCTTTCTGAATCAGAACTAGTTTCAGTTGTTTTCTTTTTCTCTCCTTGGTACAAGCATTTAGAAATTCTAAATATGACTGAGAACTTCAATTAAACACAATAACAGATTTATTTAGAAGACAAAATAAAAGTAAAATCACTGCTTCCCTCTACCCAAGCAATTTAATGACCTTCTGTGTTCTCTCCTACAGAAAGGTATGGTACCCTGCTCATGATACCTGGTTGTAAAGGTGGAGACCGGCAGCTGTGAAGCTTACATATTGTATTTCAGTTTACTAATTTTGTCAAATCCAGTGCTGTGGAAATACAGACTGGTGCTATAAATGGAGTCACAGACACAGAGGAACATCTCTGAAGGTATGGTCTGTACAGTGGCCACCTCCACAGTGATTGTAGTCACAGTCCTGGAGCTCTTGTTCTGGAAAACAATTCTTACTGCCTGACAGAGGCAGGATTTGGTGAGGATTAAGGAATTTCGGTACGCTGTTTAGACAGCTGTAGGTCTCAGACTTTACAATTTATGGGTATATTCTACCCTGCAGTTGCATAACCTATGTAATTACATTTATTACACGTTGATATATAATCTTTTTAATTTCCATTGTAGCCACATGGAAGAGCATTTTTCTCTACTTCATTATCTTTTCAAAGAACATCCCCTCTCTCCATGGGTTCACGGACAAACATCCTTGTCAGAGACAGGTTGATTAAAATTGTAATTATTTTCTAATTGTATGATATTTCCTCTCATTTTTTTCCCTAACTGATGAGTTTCACATTTCCTCTTGACCTGATCTTAAATCCACTATAATTATTTATATAATGCTACATTGTATTAAAGTATTTGCCAAGGTACATTATAAGAGAACATGCGTGTGCGCGTGCGTGTGATGTACTGAAAGGGGTAATCTTGGTTGTAAGAGTGCATTACAGGTAACTACTTCAAGTAGTATTGAAAAAGTGCATTTTTGTCCTAGGCAACAATTTACAATGGTAAAATAGGCTGCATGCCTTCACATGTACACTCAATTGCACTCAGCATGTCTGCAGGGGAGGAAAATCAGTTTGCATGCACAATCAGAAGAGTTGCATCTGCCAGACCATGTGTACATGCACACATTTGAACAATGAACTTTGACTCTTAAAGGCAGTAAAATATACCACATGAATTCAAGCTTATGATGCAGCCAGACACAGTGCCTTTCAACAATAACAGCTGGCGTTTTAACATATTCTTTTTCATTTACCATGTCACGGGAGGGGTTTTGTGCCTGTGAAAAGACTGTGCACACTTCAAGTATATCTTATTTAATCTTACAAATAAACATTCTTTTACCTTCCTTGTTGTTTCGTGTGTTTTCTATTGTTTTGCCCCCGTGGATGCAAAAATACGTGCTTCTCTTCCATGAATTATGCTTAGACTCTGTGGCCTGTGTCACTTTAAACTGAAACTACACCACCTGAAATTTGTTGTCTGAGCAGGTCCCTGATTCCTGCTGCTGTTTATGACACATATTGCTGTTGGAATTCACTCATTTGCCTGGGACCAGAATTTCCTTGTCAGATGAACACTTCTTCCCTGGGAAAAAAATCCTGAAACTTTGTCTGATTTTGCAGAGTCTTTAAGGATTTGAATTAATCGTTTTCAAAGTCAGCATTGTGTCAATCCCAGATGAATATTGCTCCTGCAGAAAAAAAAATCCCCATGAATTGTGTGCTACTCTAGAAAGCTGTCAACTCCCATTCAACATCAACCAGGACTTGGGTGACCTTTGATTAGCCTGGTGTTACCCTCCAGCTAAATGAGTTAGTAGCTATTAAAGCTGAAACACACATCCTACCTCGCATTATAAAAGAGTATTTAGTATTTATTCAGCTATGGACAGCTTCTAAAACTCGTGT
The DNA here is from genome assembly GCF_028500815.1 of Rissa tridactyla. Lineage (NCBI taxonomy): Eukaryota > Metazoa > Chordata > Aves > Charadriiformes > Laridae > Rissa > Rissa tridactyla. The sequence goes on from NC_071466.1 coordinate 178,371,852, forward strand.
ACAAAGAAGTTCGACCTATAATGATCTTCCCACTTATGAAAAGATCCTTCTTTCATCTGATTACTTCCGGCAGTGGTAAAAACAAAGCATTTATTTAATTATAACATTTAAAATAAAGATTCCATTGACTCTACTGCATCTCACAAACTGCCTTTCAGTTAGCAATTCAGGCAACGCTTAAACCACTATTAATAGGGAGTTTGGGAGTGTAGAGGAGCACGCACTGAGGGCAGAAGTTTCATTCAGGGTATATATTGTTTTCTCAGTTTTCAGTATGTGTTCCTGCCTTATGTCTTCCATAAGTACTTTTTCCTTTCAACCTGCAAAGGCAGTGAGAATCAATGTGCAAAAGACTAAATGAAGGGCACGAAAGAAATGCATAAACCAAGTAATGAAGGAAGGCTAATGTTCTGATATTCTTCGCAGGATAAATCACTGAAACTGCCTTCCTCCTGGGAAGAATAATGGGTAGCAACAAATGTATGTGAAAACAGAGGTAGTGCTGGAGTTAAACTATGGGCATTAGAGCATCTGTCCAAGGTCACCTGAAAGGTCTGTGTAGTTCAGCATCTTGTCTCTGATGGTGGCCAAAAACAGATGCCCAGAGAGCAGCATGAAGCAGCACAAGAATACAGGCAGGGATAATTTCCCTGAACAGTGAAAACAGTCCAGCTTTGAGCAATCTTTGGCTCTGGCACATCCTCAGAGCATGGTACTAGTGATGTCTCAGAAAAGGAGAAATTCTTGAGGCACACAGATGCAATTCAGGCAACTCTTCTCATCACTGGTTCGCACATCCTTCTTTTTTGCCACTTGCAACATCACTTTTCTTCCTCAAGTCAGGGTGACATGCCCTCCGGTCCTCTTCTCTCCTTTTCCCAAACTTCTGGATCTCCTGCTTTGAAGAGTCACACTTACCCACTGTGTGTTGGGAATCTGCCCTGTGCTACAGTCCCTTAGCAGTTCCTCCACAGAAATCGGGTACCTGAAAGCTAACCACTTATCACAGCAGTCACTGTGTAAAAAAGTGTAGATTCACAGTATTTGTACTTAGTTACTGACTAGGTCTGGAGGCAACTGAAATCAATAAACCATGTTTCCTTAATGTTCCCTAAATACTTTGCTAGGAAAGGTCAAAACTTTGAGCAGCTCCATGCCCTGCTTGCACTGGATCTCTACTGAGATCTGAAAATAGGGTTGAAGTCCTGTTTATTTTTACATCTAGAAGTTGCTCCATTCAGAAGGCCCAGAATACACTTTTCAGGTCTGACGTCATGCAGTACCTGGCCTAAACCCCTGAGTCCCGCTTTAAGGCCACTGGTTGTGAATGTAGTAAATTTAGGCTCAGCTCTGAAAATATTCTGACCTGCATTACCTGCCTCTCAGATAAATGCTTTGGACATAACTTCTCTGACTCTTCCCAGCTAAAGCTATTCTGTTTTGTAGGGGTTCATAAAATACTTATTGTGTCCGACAGAAATCGTGACCACAGTGTTTTGTGGTTAGGATGCCCACTGGAGAGAAAGCAAGTATAGCTTACAGGCCCCTGCTGTCACAATTAGAGGTACGACTAGTGAAAACAGAGAATCTCCTCTCAGTCCTTTGCTGCCACTTAGTTTTTAATAAGTGGTTTGACTGCTCTGCTAAGCATTTTTCTTAATGTTTTCCTGACAGCAGTTAATTTTCACTCGGTAGCTTCATCTGGGCATCTACATGTCGTTATCCAGGACACAGGTTTCTGATATGTTATACACTCCCTTCTGATTCAGCTGAAGCTGGGCTGCAGCCAGTGATGTCTGCACTCTCCATATTGGTCTTTCCCTCAAATAACAGAAGGGCTTAATACTTCCCACCATATTAATGCTTGGTTGATCTTCAGTTCCCTCAGATACATATTAGCTTTAAGGTTAGAGGTAAAAAATTTCAGCTTGCTTCTGCTGCTGGAAATTTCCTGTTTCTGTGCGGATGTTAGACTGAGTTTGCGAGGTAGATGTAAGTCCTGTCTCTAATGTTTTGGTGTTGTTTTTTTTTTTTTTTTTCATAAGGTAATACTAGGAAAATACTCTGGTGTCTGTTGAGATGGAGAATTGAAAGGTCTTTTTTTTAGAATCCTTCATATTAGCTAACCTTTGCCAGGTTGTCTGTCTTTGTAGTCTCCAAAGTAATTGATCAGTGATGCATTTCTGTAATCAAAGTTTGAGTAGAAGGGATCTGCTGCACCAGTGTTTCTTGTGTGACTATGTTTCTAAAAGGCAGTACTAACCAGTTCTGCCTCCTATGAGGTTCCACATTGAACTGCTTTGCTTTCTGGTTCCTCAGTCCTACAGAGGGTTTCATGGAGTTCAGTTCCTTAACATATTACACAAAAATTTTCTGAAGATAGCAGGGTATAATGCTGCATAGATCTGGTTTTAGAGATAGTAATAACAGCCTGTAAGGGAAAAGAGATAATGATTATCATTAGCCAAGAAAACTTCCTAACTTCTTTCCTGAATGAAAGAAGTGAATACTCCCAAAGGTCCTTCTTTGTGACACCTGGATTTCATAGGGCACTTTAGCCTTGAATCTAGTCTGTTATTCCTTAATTTTTGCACCGTTATCTTCTTTTGTACCTTACAGTCATGTTTCAAATGACCTTCACTTCTCCAGAGCATGGTTGGGTTCTATGATAATTTTGTATTTTTAATGAACAGGAGAAATCTTGTATTCTCCGGACTGTACTGGACTACTCTGTTGGTTTCATTAGGACAGTGATGTCAGGTGCTTTTTAGCACCTCTGTTGTGGGTTTGTTGCCTTTTTTGCTTTTTTCAACTTCTGATTTCTACCTGTACTTCAAACACCAAAGTTTATCCAATATAAATATCAAACTGTTTGAATTTACATGTCAGTACGTGACGTTGAAGTGGGACATTGTGAAGACTTTTGTGAACTGTTCTATCTCATAGTTTGTGGTGTCTCCACAGTTTTCCATTTTTTGTTCTGAAATTTTCCTGTGGAGTTTTGGCCACTTTGGGAAACGATACGTAGACATCTACAATCTAGATACCTTCATCTGAGCTAGTCACTTTAGACTCTTTCAGTAAATGAAGAGAAACAGGAACTTTTAAGCCACCACTAACCTGATTTACTTTAGAAGACTTATAGAAGATGGGATGAGCTGCAATTTAGGAGTGCTTATTTCTCTGTATTGCCTAGAGAGGAAACTAGGTGAGATTAGGATAGATTAATCCTAGTGTTCATTACCTTTTCCTGTTCCTATCGTAAAAGAAGCAGCTCCCGCCAAACCTTCAAGAAACCTATGATTATCTTTTCTTGCAGGGCTTTTCTGCTATTTCATGCTCCTTTCCTTCTCCTCCTTCCAATATTTTACTGTAATTAGCATTCAAGAAAATTTCCTCCCTGGGATCTTCTATATTTCCTTGAGGTATGATATTTCTTCTGCAGTTCTGCAGTTTTTGCTCCCTTTCTGCTGAAATCCAGTTGTGATTGCTGTGACTTCAAACACATTGCCTCCAAGTGCTACTATTTTTTTCTTCAGTTCCAATCTCTAGTTCAGGCCTTTCTGACTGCCTAATCTGTCCCTCAGTTCAAAATGGAATTTCATAGAGTAAAGGTCTGAGTTTAGATTTGAACTGTTCTTTTTTTTTTCCAGCTTCTCTTTGCTCCTGAAATTTATATGCATTTTGGCATGGAAGGGCTGTGACAGCTGCTGTTTCTTGCTTCCCTACATGATCTTGAGTCTTAGACAGAGGATCTGAATTGTGTGTTCGTGCAAATGTGGTTTATCCAATTTTTTTTTACCGTGGCATCTGAAGAGTTTTGTGTTTTCCTGTGTGGGAACAACTAGAAAAAACCCATGATTTGGCCAACAATATCCATGTCTCAATACTCATTCAATGTTGTTATATGTTCCTTTGACATGGCACTGGTGTGTCATACGCCTCTGTGACACCTGCCACAAAGAATAAGTGGTTGGTATTCAGCTAATTACTCTCTGAATGCAAAATATTTTTGTCCTGCTTTCTTCACTGGGGCAATGACTGACTGACAAACTATTCTGAGACCAGGAATATGATGCCTCGATGCCTACCTGGATACTATGTTCTCTGTAAAATATGATCTCATGAGCATCACCTCCCCTAAGTGTTTATCTTTACTGCTGCCTGAGGAGCTGAGATTCTTCCTTTTTTTCGTAAACACTTTTTATCTGCACCAACTCCCTCCGATGCCAAGGATTTCAGATTTATAGTTTTCTCTCTTTTTTCATGATTTATGACCTCTTTTCCAAGCTGAGTTGCTTTTTCAAAGACATCAAGTTCAGAGTTGGCAGCCATGAAGTAGATTAATAGGATAGGGTTGAGAGCAATGTGAGGGTCCTACCACAGGAGGGAAGGGATGGGGCAGGGATTTCTTGTGCCAGGACAGGTAAGGAGGCAATGGATGGGCTGCCTGCCAGCCTGATCACAGGAGGAGAGGGAATTCCAACTAGAAAAAATGGACACAATGCTGGGAAACAGATCACTTCAGTGCAGTAGTAACACTTGTAATACCAGAAACTGGTTTAATCACAGTCAGACTCTGGTTTAGTCGCAGTCCTGACTTGGATTTTTTTTCTCGGTACTGAAATTAAATTCCAGATCAGTGGCTCCCAGAGAGCAGCTTTCACCAGCAGCTCTCATGTAGTATGAAAAATCATACAATTCTCTATTAGTCATGTTTGTTGGACAATCAACTTCGACCATATCTGGAGTGAGCTATGTCGTGGCTATACTTTACAGCAGAGCTCTCGGGCATGTGAGAAACAAAAGATCAAGTTACTCCAAACTGATGAGAAATCAAACTTGCATAGGCAAAACCTTGTATGAGAGAGAGAATTATTGAGTTATCAGGCTCAGTACCTTTTCCCCTCTTCAGAAAATATTTTGAGAGAAAGAATTTGAACAGGTGACAAACCTTAGGAAAGGGTTCATAATTTAAGATTACGCAGTGATAAAAATAGTCCAGAATTACAAAACTTAATCTTTGATTCTGCCAGCAACATTGCAAGCAGGTTCTCCCTGGTGCTGCATGGACTTAAGCTGCTTGGTCATGCCTGGGCATTATACTGATATGAGCAGGAATGCAATTGTCACAGGAGAGGCACAGGCGGCTCATCTAGGATTTCCCAGGAGATCCTTTTTAGCAAGGCACATCCCTTCTTCACCTCCTGAGAAAAGAGGAGGAGCCATCTCTCATCTGAATCTGGTTTGTAACTGTCTGTTGTATCCTTTTTGACACAGTCTTTGTATGTGTATAAATGGACCCTCTTTAAAGTAGGTAGTCTCTTTAAATGGCAAGAGAGAATTTGTTCTTTTAGACATAAAGTTTCAGGAATTTCAGATATTATGAAATAGCCTCAAAAAAAAAAAAAAGACACTGCACCTGCTAAGTGTATGACACTGGATAATAATTAATGGAATTAAAGGTGAAAATATAAGGGCTTGGGAGGAAAAAAAAAAATCTTGGGAAGAATGTGTATGTTTCAAGTGAAAGCAATGGCACTGATATTTCTTCAAATTCATGTATCTGATAACGGCCATTCCTGAAAGCAATCTCTGTTCCGTGTGCCGACTTGCAGTTAGAATTGCTAAGGATTATGACAGTGCCAGCTTTTGTGAAAAATATAAACAAAAAAAGGTGAAAAATGAGAACCTTTGTCATGAAAATTTTCACAAAAATGCATCCCTTCCGTCAGCTTCCTTTTTAATTTCAGATTGTATGGCCAACTCTGACATCAACAGCTAAGTCATTCTTTGTGTAGAGATGCTTCCTTTCTGTCTTGTTTCTTTTTCCATTGAAATAAATCTTACATTGAATCATTTGAAAGGATAGAGTTTAACATTTTTTGACAAGTTGAGTACTTAAGGCTCCTTCCTCTAACAGCTGAAAGTAGTGGGGCGTTGTATATTTTGGGCTGACAGGCAAAAAATTCATTACTATATATTAACACAATTAAATACATAAGAAGTAAAATAACCGCCTCTTTGCAATAACACTCCTCCACTGATGAGTGGTACACTTGAGCAATATAATTTTCAGAGACAGTCTTCCAAACAACTCCCTCTTGACTAGCTAAATTTTAGCATGTTACAAGCTGGAAATTAACAGGTGGGGGCAATAATACATAAACCATTTAGAACCATAAAGTATAAAGAAGAGTTGCATCAGACTGAACTTCTGTAGGAAAAGATTAAAGCATGTAAGTTTCCTTGCCATCTAATGCAGAAAGAAAATCTTAGGAGCAGAAAACAGCTATTTTCTACCCATGCCTTAACCTTTTGAAGCATGGAGGGCATTCATCCAACATTTGTACTTTCTTTGTTATTGCTTCCTTTTCAATTATATTGAATTTCCATAATGCTTCACAGTGACATTTCTTTAGCCTCTTATAACCATCTCATTCTTCCAGAAAATAAATCACAGATAAAGTGGAAAAATACCAACAAGGCCTTATACCACCATCTCTGAGCATGGGAATGAGTTCAGTGGAAAAACACAGCATTTGGCTGTAGAAACACAAAACAGGTGGCTATAGGTCAGTTCACGTTCTTGTCGTCCCAAATTACCTTAACAAGCAATTCCACAGTGCTTAGTTTCTCAGCACGTTCCATCTATAATGTCACCAACTGGACTTTGGGCACCAAGCAGTTTAGCTCCAGGTTATTGCCATCAAGTAGAGTCATCTGCCAGCTGGCCAGATTTTAAGCAACTTACAATTCGCTTTTAAACAGGAATGCTACTCTGAAATGAAGCGAAAGCTCTTTCTTCTACCACAGACTATTGTAGGCACTGTTGTCTTCTTCTGTAGATCCAAGTACATCATTGGTGTAAGATGAACAAGAACGGTTATCAAATGTATTGTGCAAGTACACTAAGCGACACACCTCTGAATATTGCCATTCTTCAGAAGGGATCATAAGGCTATGGATCTAGAGCACTAAAGGAAATAATTAATATATTTAGATGCAGCAATTGAAATGTCAGAAATAATAACATCTAAAGCCATTCTCCTACTACTCTCCTTCCTCACCATCCCACCTCCCCTTCCCTACTGTGAATTGGGACCAATCTGGAAGGTAAAATGAAAACAAAGATGATAAGTTTTTGCTCTGCTCATCATGAAAATGCATGCAGGGTAACCTCTGGCAGCAGTGCCATCTCTTTTCAACTTGTTTTCCTCTAAGCGTCATTATTACTCTGTTATTGAAGGCCACTTCCATCCATTATAGTTTAGAACAAAGAACAGTCTTCATAAGTGTTAACCTCAACTTTTCTCAGATTGTGCTCTTGTTTTTCGAAGTGTAGCACCTGAGCACTAAAGCAGCCCTTCAGTGCTGTGCAGTAAAAGCCCTATTGCAGTATGTAATGTATTTTGGCTTCCTACTGTGGCACATCTTAGTGTCTTCAAGAACAAATGGGAGCAGTGACTGTAGATCATTAAACAGCTATCTAGTCATAGGGTGTTTAATTACTAATGTGCACTTAATGGAAACCAGTGACCTAAGGTGAAGGAGTCTTACTCAACATCCTGCCCCTTCTTTCTCATCCTTTCACATAGTGGTTTGCCCCCTACCCTTTGTCAGGAGTTCAGTAAAAAGGGGGTCTTAGCCTATCTTTGCCCTCAGCCATCTGTGTTTTCTTGGGTTTTATGGAGGGCAAGCTGTTCCTGAGGTGACCTACAAATATATTTATCTTCTGTTCTGATTCTGCCAAAATATTCCCCTTTTTCCTTTGGACCTGCAGAAAAGTAATCAATTCGGTCTTTCAGGTCTGCTTTACATATTGGTTCCCTACCTGTCTATCAGAGAAAGGTAAGGGAAAAAGCTGAAAACATACTGCAAACAGCTGGAGAGGAAAAGTACAGGCTTAGTGAGAGAGACTGGCAGTATGAATGTTATTAGTCTAACACAAAACTTCTCAGGGGTTGCTAATGACATGTTAACCTACCACCGATCGGCTAATTTTCTTTAGTTTCTCCCACCTTTCCTTCCCTGGCACATAATTCCTTGTTCCATGACTATTTTCATTTTTCTTTTTTCTTTGTTTCTTTATCTGTCTTAGTTTTTCAGGGTATTCTGCTTGTTTGTTGGCTTGTTAAGATTATGAGGTCCTGGAGCACATGCAAGGAGTTCCCTTGCGTGCAATGCATTCAGTGCCGCTGGCGAACCTGAACAGTAACAGTGATGAGAGCTGGTGAGAACACTTTGAACTGATCATTTCATGTCAGGAAAAACCTTCTTGTTCAAAACAGAGAACTGTGAACTTACTTTTAATGGCTTTACCCATGGACATGTTTCTGAGGTGTGGGATGAAGTCTCCAGTAAAAGACTGAGTCAGAAACCTCGTCTTTCCTATCTCAAACTGGACATTTAAACTAAGCTTCATTTTGTGATTATTTTTTTAAGAGTTTGCAAGTAATCTTCTCCCCAGAAATTAAAAAAAAAAATCTTCAAAGTTTTCACAAAATTTACATTCTCCTGTCAGATCTCAACAATATTTAAAAGTAAGCAAATCTGACTGATGTGTAGTTCTGACCAGATTTAATCTTTTTTTTCTGGCTTTTCTACTATTATCTAATATTCTGCTTATAATCTACTTTTCAGAACATGTATTTTTTAAGAACCTTGATGAGACCTCTTTGACTAGTTCTTTTAAATGATTCACATTTTCCCTCACCTTGGCTTTGCTCTGTTCTGGAAGAGGTAAGAGGCCTTTTGATTTCTTGGTTGAAATCCTGGGTCCTTTGAACTTAATAGCATGCCTGTGCTCAGTTTCAGTACAGCCATAGCTTCACCCTTTATCTCTCTTTCTCCTCTTCCTAGGAAAGTGGTGATCATTTCCACTTATTTACCTGTGGCTATTATACTGCATGATGAAAGCTCTTTACAGAGCCAAAGTAGAGGCCATTCTACACAATCACACATACCAGAGATACTCAGTGTACTGTGACAACATTAAATCATCCTTTCCTCTGCAGTGTAGAAGGCAAGTATTGCCAAGGACCTGGAAGGGCGGGGACGGTATGCATTACTAAAGAGTGCACTGCAGTTCACCCCCAGGAGTTAAGAAAATTTGCACAAAGTTTTAATTGTGGTTTTATCCTAGTAGTCCAGTTCGTTTCCCTGGCTGTGAGAGAAGTGTAACACCAGAGCTCACTTAGGAGGTTTCCTTATTGCCCGGAATCCATTGCATTTTTATGCATAAAACATAGGCAGTCACATAACCCCCCATTTCCCCACGAAGTCCAGGTTTGAGACAGGTTTTGCCTTCTTACTTGTGCCTTTTAGGAAAGCAAGGTAGTTGAAAGCCATTGTGTGCAGTACCATACAGCTTGTTAGAGGGGTCCCCCTCTGTCTGCCTGGTCCTGTCCCTTCCCTATGGTTCACTTCCCCTTCACCTGCCTCAGCACCACCACGGGGTCACTGTGCTAGGAAGTGGGTTAGGAATATAATCCATGTTATGGGAACAATTTAGGGAGGGAGCAGGTATCGGGACTGCTTTAAACCCAGATAATTTCGCCATCCCAATTTTACAGTGCATCCCCGTTAACAGTTGCACAAGTGTAGCTGAGGACAGCTGTAGACTGTATATTGGCAGGACCAGAGGGAGAAACTCCTGGGACAGCTTCATCACCAAGCAAAAAGGCCATGAGAATCTAAGATTTTTTTTAAAGAAAAATACCAAGTAATCTGAGACATGAAAAATTCAGGAGAGCCAGCAAAATTGTGGTTTTTGGTTTGTTTTCCATCAACCATAAATATGGTGCTGTCTCTGGTTTCCTACCTTACTGTGGTGTTACAAGATTTAATTCACAAAATGTTTGAAATGCACTTTAGTACGCTGAGTTAGAAGGCAAAATCCGTACTGTTATAAAGAATGAGTGATTATAAAAATGTAAATTAAAGAAATTATGCACGCAAACTTCCATGAAGCTGTTTAATACAGCACTTAATAGAGTTTCATTCTTTATGCCTGCGTGTGAGCTATGTAGCCTGTTATGACATCATTTATTTCATCTGCATATGCACTGTTCTACTCTTTACATAAAATGCACGTGTGCTTAGAATAAACCTGACCTTTCACTGACTCGCTGTTAAAACCAGAAAGTTTGAAAACATATTGATATGTTCAGCTCTTCGGGAAAAAAACCAAACAAACAAATAAGCAGGAAGGAAAAGTTGTGTGGTTTGCAGACTTTGATCAGTTTGAAAGAGCTTTTCATTCACCCTCAGCATTGCTACGTAGCCCTGTATTGCCCTCTGGCCAGCAATCAGAGCAAACAGATTCTTCTAACTTCTGCTTTGCTGCATCTGTTCCAAGTTGTGTCATGCACAGAAAATTAGTACTCTTGAAATAAAATAAAAAAAAAAAAATTTAAAAAGTTGAACAGGTGTTCAGGTCCACAGTTTCACTTTAAATATTGATGCTAAAAAATTTCTCCTTCCTCCTCTCCAGATAATAAAAATTAACTGGTGCTTCACCAGATTTTTGGACTTTCTCTGAGTAATGTTTAGATCATTAAATGAACATGAAGAGATCTATTTCCCTGTGTCAAATTTTTCAAAAGATATTTGGTGGGTTTTTTTTGAAAGCTGGTATGATTTGTTTGCTTAAATAAATATATAAATAAATAAATCATGTTATTTAAAGGTGAAGAGCAAAGCTATTTTAATTAGCTATGACTCAATAGAAGCAAACCTGCACAGACTTGGATATTAAAAATAGACCTACCGTATGCTCATGTTATGCTTAATACTTCATAGGGATACAAACTTAGATTAAGGCCAACCCTGCCTTATTTAGATGCCTAGTTTAAATCCTGTTTTAACAAAAATTGTATCCCTGGACAACCAGTGAGGAATCTCCTTAACCTCCCATGTTGACCACCCGTGTTTCCCGCATAAAGTGGACTCCCACGTAGGCCATAGGTAGAAATTCCTGTTTTGGGGACCTCCTTCTCTCCTTTAGTTAATTTGGGAGCAGTGCTTCTTTAGAGAGATCAAGGGTATTTATCATGAACATGTCTTTCATCAAGAGCTTACAGGATGAATAGGAAATTGCTGATCCAATCTGCTCAGACCCATTAAATGAAAAGAGTGATGCTGCATTTTCAATACTGGTCTCACGCATTACAGCGCTCGGCCAGAACTGGGGATTCCTCGGTCCCAGAGATCAGGGCATCCCCTCAGAGTGCTGAGCAAGCATCTGCCATCACCCAGAAGGCAACTCTAGTCTCCAGCATGAGTGTATGCTCTCTCCCCAGCTTTCTTCCTCATAGAGAAAAAGGCACTGCACGTAACATGACCTTTATGAGGCCAGTCAAGCAACAGGTACCAATGAACCTCATCCCAACATGGTAACTAGGACACTTGCTTGGGAACAAGGGGCAATCACAGAATCACAGAATGGTAGGGGCTGGAAGGGACCTTCAGACATCATCTAGTCTAACCCCCCTGACAAAGCAGGTTCACCTAGAACAAGCTGGACAGGAACACCTCCATGCAGGTTTTGAATATCTCCAGAGAAGGAGACTTCAGCTAAGGAACTAAGGGTTCTGGCAGCTATTCCTAGAACTTTGCCATTTTTGTTTTGCAGTCAGTTGTGTGCTAAGACAAAATTTATTTGCATGCCAGGGTGCTTTTACTCCCTGCCAGGTCAATAACCATTCATCTTAAACCCAGGAAAGTTTTAACTTCAGGAAGGGTGGAGCTGTGGGTATTATGTAGGTCAGCTTAAGCCTGGATCATAGCAGAGTTTTTTTAGTGGGTTATAAGTAACTGCATGGCCAGTGCAAGCTCCTGAGACTCAGGATCACCTAAAGACCTTTGAGATGAGTAGGCAAATGCCCAATGAGTGCGAACAGTGGAGGTTACAGGGCTGGAAAAGAGGCATCCTTGGTTTCCTTGAAGGGCTTGCCCATTTCAAGGCTTCTAAATCCTACTTTTAGTTCAACTGTAAATCAACCCCATGGCTAAAATACACTAGAAGCAGCTTATAAGAAATAATGCACTACTGGGCAGAGATCTCACAGATTATTTTGACTGATCACATCAAGGCAAGCTTGGTTCATTATCCCTACTGAAGAATCACTATGTACAACAATATCACTTTTGGTTGTAGACTTTGGTCTGATGGAGTTAGGGCAAAGCATCTTTACACAATTTCACACTGGGACATGCGGGTGAAATAAGATCCTGCGACAAAGGAAAAGTAATTTTTGATCTTCACAGTGAATCACTGATTTTAACAATGACAGCTGCTGTGTGCACTTTGTCAGCTTGATGTCACGCAGCGAAACCACTGTAACATTCAATATTGCAGCTCAAATTGTAGCTACAGCAAGACACAGCCCTGATGCACAGGGTAGGAAATTTGGCCCTTTATCCTTCTCTGTTTGTACTTGTAAAACTGTCGGCAAAACTCCTAAAGCAAGGCTCAGTAAGACACAGAGCTGTGCCATCTGTGGCTGAGCCCCTCTGCTACCCAGATTTATTATCTGAAACCAGGATCCGAAAAAGGGGAAGGGACATCAAAAAGACAGTGCAGGAGAACTAATAGAAAACAGGGAGAAAAAAAGAAAAGAAAAAAAAGAAAAAGAAAAAAAGGGCATTAAATCATGAGTCTTAGAAATAGTTGTCTGCTTGTCTCCAAACTGGAGGAAGTATAGCACATCATGTAAAGCTCACTTTTCTCAAACAAGAAGCTTTATCTTTCTGAGGCCAGTTTTGTGACTAAATTAGCAGTAACCAATTAGCAGTTCAGGTTAAAATTGCTGTTTTCCTTAATTTGAGGAAGGACCTGAAACTGTTTTCTCCCTATTTTATACAAGTCTCTTAACCATTAGATTTAGGGATATTTATATTGCTAAGTAAAATAATATTTAAATGTAACAACTGCTAAATATTTAAATAAAAGAGAGAGCTACTGAAATCAGAATAATCCAGGACACAGATGTATCTGGATTTCAGGCTTTATTTCAAGCCAGCCATGGTAACAAGTAAATCCATACATTAAACAATTCAGGTATACAGCTGGGAGGAGGGTACACATCACATAGCAACCAGGACTCCTGTGTTTTGTAAAAGTCTTGGTCTGGTCGTGCTGGTGTGAAAACTGCTCTGAATAGGACTCCACTAGTGCAATAATCAAGAGAATATTCAATTTGAAGATCTAACTGGGTTTACATTACAGCGGAGTGAGTAGAGCCAGAGCTTGTGCTTTACATGGTACGCTGAGTGGCAGAAACAGAGCTGCCATTAGGAAAGGGTCTACATTTAAGTATCAAAGTGTTTTATTCATGCCCAGGATTATGTAGTAGCTGACAGTGTATACAACTATGTTATTTATTAATTTGGTGCTATCAGCTATTTATGATCCTTATTCTAGGAAATCTAAGAGAAGCAAATTTCTTAACATAGCACAGCCTGACTCTGCTCTCCTAATAACACCCAAGATTATGCCAAAATTTACAGCTGTGGAGGTTCTCTTCTGCCAGTTCCCATTATAGTTTTATCATCAGCCCTGTCTTTTTCCTTACCATGTTATCGTTTGATGATAGCCTTTGTCTTCTCAGATTAATTTCTTTTTGGTGCTAATTACACACAGTTCTTTTCAGCCTGCCAAAGTAGTCTGTGGGATTGAAAAGCAGCATCAGGACCATTGACATTCTGGAAATTATGGCATCAGACAACTGGGTCCCATCTGTAAATTTACCTGAAAACTACCCTTTCCCCTGTCCCAGACCTGAATGCTTACTGCGTGTTACAGATCTCCTTCCTCTGACATTCAGGAACTTTCTAGTTCTGAACCTATATTTACTCCCAGGCAGATTATAACTGTCCTTTTCTGTTAAATCTTAAATATGGATGACTACACATTTTATCATCCTGATTTATTCACCACCAGTGCAAACTCAACATAGTTAAAAAAAAAAATTAGTTTCTTATTTTCCACATGCATATTCATTAGCAGGTGGAAAGGATCATACACAATCACAGTGCTTACTGAGGCAATTTGCCTGCATCTGCCCACTATTTAATGTTTCAGGTCACCTGTCCTTTAGAATTATTTCTGTCACTGCTGTAGCACAGAACACCCTGCTTCCCCAAATACCATCCAGACATGTCATGAAAGAGTGGCTTCTCCAGGGCAAGGAAGAGGCCCAAAGGAAGGAAATGTTTTACCAAAAAAACCCTGTTTTAAAATCTATGCTAGAGATCAGAGGAGAACTCGGGGCAAATGACTGATGGTAATGCTGCCGTGCCTGATCCCCTCCACATTTGGCAACACCAGGGGCAATTCTGTCATCTGTATCTCCAGGTGGAAATATGAGGTAGGAATAAGGGACATCAGGGAGAAAATCTATGGTGCTGGAGAGCTGAAAGTATGTTGTAAGTAAGAATGATGCCAGCTTGGGCAGCCGGAATGAACTCTTCCCAGGAAGGAAAGGAGAGAGGGATCAATTTTATTGTTTGGCACTGAACAGGGCCTTTTATATCAAATTGTTTAGGGCAATTATTTAATGTCTGATTTGTCTAAGGCCAGGCATTTCCAGCTCTTTACAAGGAGACTTTAATACCTGTGTTATGTTGCACGTGCACTGTGGTGCCTCTAATTCCTTCTGCCTGTGTATTTTGTTGAGCTCAAGTCCACTGGTTTTAGCGGAACTACACTGTCCCAAAACTGGAATAACACAGGACTTGATGGTGTCAGAAAAGCTATCCACCATACGCTCTGTACCCTGTCAACCTGTGTGTGCACTATTTTGGTACTTTCATGCTGAACGGTAATTATAGTACACCTTTTCTCTAATTATTTTCAGGTCTTCCGCTGATGTGTTAATCTGTCATTCACAATAAGAGTAAGCACTAAAAATAAAGCCACAGAGAAAAACCACACCCTTTGCTCTTCACTCATTCGGAAGTGATTTCTTGCTTTCCTTGTAATGGGGAAAAATGTACTTTCTCAGTTGTAATGGGAACAAATTTACTAGACTATTTACAAAACACCTGTTAATTTGCTGTGCCAAGAAATCTTTTGGAGAAAGGGATTTTTTCAAAGATCCATATATTAACCCCCTGGTGTTTCTCTCTGAACTTCTTTGCTGTACAGTGCAGAGTTTCTTCATAATCACATTTCTAATCATTTTTGATGTGGGCAGGGTGATGTCATCACATTTTTGATTGGACTACCAAAATTTAATAGTTGTTAACCCACCTCATTTCCTGCTTCAGGGAGCCATTAGATTTAATGGAGCGGTAATCCTGACATTCACAAATTGGATTGGCAATCAGTTTCTTGTAATTGGATTAGCAGCATACTCTGGGTTGGAAGACCTCTGACAATTTGCCTGTTAATACATATACTGCTTCACTATGGTTTACCTTCTGATTATTTATATTTCCACACTTGGCTTGAGGTTTCCTAATGAGATATCACCCCAATTTCACTCTTTACTGTTTATACTAGTTCAATTTTTGTTACTTATCTCTGCATGTTTAGGAGATGGGTGGAGGGATTCTCATGGGGAGTCACTAGACATGACAGGCTTCAGATGCCACCCCACAGGGTCTCTTTGCAGGTGTCAACAAACTGCTTCCTAACTCTTTGTTTGAAGACGTTTTTTTTTCTTCAGAACACAAAGGTACCATTTCTGGCTAAGCGATACCCTACAGCGCTTCTTCTTAAGCCTTTTCTGAACTTTCTAAGCTTTTTCTTTCCTATTGGTAGCGAAAGTTTCTGACAAAATCCTTCTGCAGATCTTCAGGGAACTGCTTTCCTCTTCTGAAAGTCTTCAAGGGTTCCTTCCATCCTGAAGCACTAAGTGCTATCAGACAATTTTTGTAGAGGACTTCTCTCATATTTATTGCGGGTATTGCACTCCTGAACAGGTACTATAGAACAAACTGTACTGCACTGGTGTATACCATGGTAGCTATCTAACTGCTTATGTTATTCTTACAAGTTATTTCTTGAATTCCTATAGATTTCTGAAATTGTTTTGTCTTCACACAATTTTCTCTTTGGCACTGACCTATTTCAAAGGAAAGTCTCCTCACCTTGGGATGAAAGCACTACTGCAAACCCAATAAGAAAGGATATCCTGAGATGATCTAAAGCAAAAATCTTTCTTACCTTGAATGATTTTTGTTTTCTACTGACAAGTGGACCTTCGCAGAGGTTTATTATAGGTCTGACTCATTTGCAATGGATTCATTAGAATATTAACCACTTGACCTATTTTATACAGCCACTACTCAAGATGGCAACAGGTTGACCTGAAAACACCCGGGAGGATTACAAACGGAGCTGGGGCACAGATTTATGGTAAGTGACCTGGGACTTTGAAAAACACTTTAGATTATTAGCCAATGCATTATGCTCATTGTTCTACTAAAAACTGGGGTCAGCAGAGGCCGACGACATTTGGCGTGACTGCAGTAGCCGTAAAGGATAAAGCATGAAAGATGATGTTGCAGCCTTTTCTAATATGCAGCAGGTCTTGATGAGAACTGTCTGAACAAGTTCCCAGCACTGATTAGACCATACAAGAGGTAAAGATTACCACAAGGGAGCAAACCCAGTGATTTCAGTTTTGCTTGCTACCTTATTTTGGCAAAGGGCAACGGCCTGAATCAGGACAGAAATACATTTATGTTGGGAGCTGTATATATGTGGTGAAAGAGAGTTTCTGCCTCAACAATCTAGCTTTGTGGGCTAGATTGCAGGCTGTTACAATAACCAGAATTTCCTAACTGAATTATTTTGTTACTAGCATAAAATCTGCCTCTCTTACACAGTTCTGTGTGAGACTATCAGAGCTGGTGACTCACTGTTACATAGGCTGCTTTTGTTTGAACCCAGGCCCTCCTTTTACCACTACATTTCTCTGAATGCCTCGTTGATCTCTGTTTTATTCAATTTAGGATTTAAAACACCTTTGAGACAGCTATTTTAGAGATTGAGTTACATTTTGCTTTGGTTCTATAGAGCTTTTTAAAATATGTGTAATAAGAACAGGCACTGTGATTTTAAAACACTGATGCCAAAAAAGATGACATTGCTGTGGGAGTATAGCTTCTTCCAAGCTAATAGTGGCCAGCTGCTATCACTTTTCCTGGAGAGACATTATACTGAATGTCATACAAGACACAGGCCTGGCATATCAAAAGCCCATCAACGGGTTCACCTGCTACCTGTGGGGAGGCTGAGTGAAGGAGGCCATGGAAGGTGGTGGGGAGAGGGCTTTAGGAGGGCTTGGGTTCCTCTGTGTTGTCATTCAGGCAAGGGAGGTGCGATTCTCTCAATTAAATCGTGTTAAGTACTGTGGTTTGGATATTAAACTTTTGCTAACTCTGTTGCTTGGGTGTTCAAGTTGCATTTCAACCTCAAACAGCCATTACAAGCTTAGAGAGAAAACATGGAAGGTATCATATTTTAATTTTTTTAAAATGTGTGCAGGTAAGACTCAGCACTTTACAGCCTCTATGGAGAAAGTGGAAGGCTATTTACAAGGCACATTAGAGGTTAAACTCTCACTCAAAAGATTATTGCAAGTGCTCATTAATCTATCTATGTTTTGAAGGAAGAACATGACTTTTAAGAGTCCCAGAATGTGCCTTGCACTGCTCCTATGACATGTGTAAATACGGGAGAAATTAGCATCATATGAAAATGAGGGAAGTGGACGGGACATCTGCTTCATGGCTTACTGAAAGACTTTCACTCACTGCCAACTCACCTGCCTTAGAGTCTGTCCAGGTCACCACACATCAACGAAAAAATTCTTATGATAAGACCAGGTAGGCTGACATCAATATGCATTGTTTCAGGTCAGAGTCTTCACAGCTGAGATTATTCAAACTAATTTGCCTGATAGTCATGTACACAGTGACCACAATTACAGTTCGTCACTGGCTGGTAAAGATAAAGACAGAAATGCTTCCATGAGTGAGTTTCAGCTCTAGCACATCTACTAGTGAATCCCACGCTAAAATCTGCTCGCTATTTTTGCCGACATCAGATTTTTTTCTGGGATTTTATCTGAAGGTAAGTGCTTTAAGCAAACAGCAGCACCTTTAATCTCTAATGAAAACCATAATGCTGGCTCGGTGTCTCCTTAAAAGTCTGTTTCTTCTTTGTCAGTATCTGGTGCAATGTGTTGCCTCTTTGTTACATAGCTCCCTCTCTCCCCATTAACAGCAGCACCCTAGCCTGTCATAATATTTTTAAATCGTAGGTTTTCTAGTCTCAAAGAAAAGAAAAAATTCTGTTGGGCGTTAATGGAATGGTTGTCTGCTTTGATATGAATTTCCTGCTTTATTTGAGATCCATTTATAAAAATATATAAAACAAACATAAAAGTTATCTGTGACATTCTGGCTTTTGACTCCGAGACAATGATTTCTAGCTGTCTCCTGAAAAGGAGACTCTCTTTCTCCTGTCCCTTCTTTGTCTTCTCCTGAAAATCAGCTTTTATAAAATGTTATTCAGTGTATTTTAATGCCTGATGTAATCAAGGAAATGTATAGAAGTTGTAATTGAGCTCACTCAGTTAAGGCTCTGCATTCAGAATTGTTGTCTAGATCCCAAGTGCTGTCACAGCAGAAACACTGCATCAGTGATGGTTTTCTCATTTGATCTGCCCACAATGGGTAATTGTAATTCTGTCCTGGTGGGCTTACTAAAAATGTCTTTGTGAAAGCCTCCTCCTCCCGTACATTGACAGATAAGAGAATATGCTGTAATCCCCATTCTTTGTACAGGGAGCTGCTTGCCACTTTGACAGAGAGAATGAACTCCAGGCTCCTGAAACCACGCTTTGATTGTTTAGCTGGTCATTGCTCTGGATTCATTTTCTGAACTATCAATATCTTGTCCCTATCATTTTCAGCACTCATCTACTGAAAATGTTGTGTTGTTCATAAAGCAAAGAAGTTCTTAGAGGAGTAAAAAACATTTTTGCTATCTATTCTCTGGGAGTTGACAGCAATCCTCTCAGAAACCTTAAGTAGTGTTAGGCTTCCTTTCAATTCAAGATACTGTGTGTAGAAAAGACTCAATGGGCTGCATCCGAAATATGATTATTGGCCTAAACTGGGAACTAACTCTCTAAATCCTAAACAGTATCAGTGTCCAAAATGCCCTGGAGGAATTTATGTTCCCTATGCACCTTTTTCCAATATTTAATTTCACTGACACCAAAGAGTCAGAGATGTGCCTTTATCTTAGCAGGTCAAAAAGAGCAGCACTGCGTTAAATTAGGTTTCATTTGCCAGTCATCCTGGGGCATTAGGTTTGCTGAGGGACTGATTCTTACAGAGATTATCACCATAGCAGTGCAAATCTGTGATTTTTATAAAATGAAGTGGGAGATGTCTCTTCAAAAGAGAAAAAGAAAACAGTCTGAGGAAGTGCTTAATAGAACAGCAGAGTGGCTATTAGACTTTCTTCTACCACCTGCTGTGGGGCTTCAGATCCAGCAGCTCCTCAGTCCCTCTCAAAGCTGCTCACCACAAGACTGGGTGTGCAGCTGTGGGTGTGCTTTGGAGTGAATGAGGAGGAGGATAAGTTGTCACACTTTGAATAAATAGAGGAAGAGCCTTTCCCTTACCAAGGGGGATACACCTGCAGGAGGGGCAGGCTGGGTTCCAGCCCCTGGACACAGGAATGGGTTCTTTTTTCTGGTCATATACTTAAAAAAATTCAAATACCGGGATATTCAGTCCTTGTGTGTAAGGAGAAAGAACACTTTGCTGCAGGGTCTAAAAGGGAAAGACAGGTTTCTTCTCTGTTTGGGAAAGGAGTTTTGAAAGGAGAAGGAGACCTTCCTTTGGAGGAGGTTTCAAAGTTACAAATACCAGTGAGAGTGTGGTGCCTCTAAATTGTTGTGAGAGTCTATATTTATGCCATATGCCTAGTGCTTCTCATTAAAAATCTTTAAACATTGTCTTACATTTAAGTTTCTCTTTCCTAAACATGTGTGGTGTTTTTTGAGCTTCTTTCAGGGTGTCTGGATGTACCAAATTATAATAATGACAAAAAAGATGCTGAAATCATTCCATTCTGTAGCCAGACACTTGCAAGGTGGAGATTGTAATGCTGAGCATCATAGCGTCTCAGCTCAATATTCAGCTTGGTTTTATTTTAGTTAGTGTGTGGTCTGACTCATAGGTCCATGGGTTGAACGGGTTCTGTATTGAATTTTCAGATTGACAATGACATTACTGAGACAACATATTCAGTCTCAGAACAGCATGTGTGTGTGGAAAATACTGTATGAGAAGGCTATTTTTTATATTAAAAAGTTTTTCTCTCTCATTGTCTTGAAATGAAAAAAAAATCACCAAAAAAGGTCATAACAGAGAAATCTGAAATAATTTTATGGGTTTGCTTTACCTTTTTTTTTTTCCCCTACAGGAAAAAAAAAAAAAAGATTACAGGAAAAGAAAAAAAAAAGTGGCCATTTAAATGCTTTTCTTGACAACTATTTCTTCCACACCTGGAAATCTGGTTCCAAAATTCCTTAAATATGATTTGTGCAAACTAAATATTCAACTGATTGATATGTTGCTTAGAATTCTTGTTAATCTTCAGCCTTCCGTGTGTTCATAATGTCAGCAAGTCAGATAAAAGAAGTCTGACTATATCTTAGTTGTTATGTTTGTTAGAAGACAGACCCAGCCTTCCAGAACCAGCTGCATTAAAATGCATTAGATTACCATTAGTCTGAAAAAAAAAAACCACCTAAGCAGCCTTGCTTTGCGAGCAGGGATAGAAGTCCTTGCTGTCAAATCTCCATAACTGCAGTCTCCTATCACTGGCAGGTGAAGCTAATTATATTCCTGCTCTTGTAATTTTTCTGCTCTCTTAGGGAATAAAAGAAGATTTCAAGTGCCTGCCTACCTAAAAATGATCACAACAGATCATTGGGGTCATCACCTACGGGGGCACTTATAAACTTTCAGGCCAAATAGGAAAATGCATAATGAATGTAAATCTCGCTCAGACAGATGATCCTGGAAAGATGGACTCAACTGCTGTCTGTATTTAGATGGTATTTAAGAGGATCAGATCCCAGCCAGACTCCTGAGGCAGACTACACGTTTGGTCTAGTGTCTTTGAAAAGCTTTGATGTGTTATTAGACCCCGAGATTAAAACTGATATGAATTACACAGCAAAGGAATAAGAATCTGCAGCAAGAAGCAATTTACAGCAAATAGGCAGCAGCTATTCTGTATCACATTTGATGCCCCAAAATAGAAATGAAATATGATCCAGAAGGTGATAAGTGAACAAACACAATGGATTCGTAGGAAGAGGAGGAGGGAGATCAGTTAGAACATTGCTATTGACTTTGTTGTGTTACACCAGGGAATGGAGGCTGAATGAAATATGTTTAGCTTGAATCTGAACTGCCAGTCTCAACCTTTTGATTAAAAATAAAAACTGTTGCATCACAACATGCAGCATTCTCAATCTACTATTCCCAATGAAAAAGCATTTTCTGTAGCTGCACTGAATTACATTTCAGATATAATAGATCATGCCTAGTTTTAGGCTATGTAAATAGGCCTGGTAAATGACTGGTTACAGACGAGCTGATGTCTGGTATTACAGAGAAGGAAATAAGATAGGGGAAAAAATATTCCTACAAACATATGGATTACCTAACGTCAGATATGAAACTTGCTAATGACGAAGTGCTAAATCATTTCTGGGATCTAATATTATTTGTAACTTGTAAGCTGTAGAATTTCCTACTAACCATCAACCACAAAAGTATCTGATTTCTACAGTGAAGTAGCACAGCAGCAGAGAAAGAAGATTACTTTCTCAATTCAAAGGTATAAAGTTAATTAATTGGTGTAAAGCTATGTATTTTTAAGAAAATGATTTTTCTCAAATGACTAAGCGCTACAGAACTGTTGCCAGGATGATTTATTTCTATCATGTAGATAATACATTCAAATCTGTTAGATTTTTTTACTGAAGATGCTATAAATTAACACCTCAGGGTTATAATGTTTAATTAGGTGAACATCAATATTAATAACCAGCTGTGACTGTCATCTACACTTTATCTGATTTAATACCGTATACCATATTGCACTGAAAAATGTATGTATACAGTTGAAAAGGTAGGAAGGAAAGCAATGGGATTTTGAAGAAAATACATTGGAAACACCATCTACTTGCTAATTAGACTCCCCAAAATTCCAGTATCTGCAATGATTAATGTGCTCTTAACAATAGAAAGGAATGAGTCATTCTGGCACACACAGTTTTGCTTAACGGTACAATTAATCTTTCAGTTTAAGGGGGAAATTGTTTATTACACATTTTCCCCTTTCTTCCCTGCCTGTGATGGAGCATTATGAATGTCATTCAAACGACACTTTTATTCTTACTTGATATTGATTGGCCTTATCTAACATTTTGGTAATATATTTAACTTCCATGTAAGACTTCAATTATTCCAGGTGGCTGGAGATTTATCTATCATCATTTCCACTAGGCGTTGAGAGAGCAAATCTTAGCTGGCCATATACTAAACTTCTCAGAACAGAGCCATTTGCTGTTACATTCATAGGAAAGACACTGGAGAAAAGTAATTTGTAACTCAGGAGCAAGACTTGGTTCAACAACCAAAAGATTCAAAGTCGTTAAGGTGGCCATAAACATTTCTTCTGGATGAAACTTCTTAGTACTACAAAAAGTCAGCTTTGCGCTGTTGAAGCCCTTGTAGCAACACTATGGATTGCTTGAGCCTTCCAGAAAAACTGCTGAAAGAGTCTCCTCGCTAACACATAATAAATATGGAAAGCAGCAGGGTCAGAAGAAGGGTCAGCAGAGTTATATTTACAGAGACACAGGGAGCCAGGGACTGTAAACACTTGGTATGGATGGGTAGCAACTGCTGCTCCAGCACAGACTCCTGCAGCCCAGCTGAGAGCTCCGATCCTGGGCATGATGCTAATTTCCGCAGCCTGGAAGACTCTTCTTCCACTCCTGAGATACAAACTTGCCATCATCCCCTGGCAAATCAGGGATTTCACAAAGTGCCTTGCACTTTTTCAGAATGAGGGAGGTAAAGAGCTACAGCCAAAAGAGGTGCCTATAGACAGCAAGCAACCCTGCAAGTAGATAATCTTTATAGGCTCCACACTTTTCACTCAAATGTTCTTCAACCACTCACAGCTCTTTCAGCATACCTGGACAAGTACTACAGCTGTCACAGGACAGCAGTTTGGCATTGATTTCCTGCCAAAACCTGAAAGACATTTACAAACTTGTTGTTTCTTCCCCTAAGTGGTCTGTGGACTTGATACTATAGGTTGCCAAACGCAGAAGAAATGTACACCTTCAGGAGCAGTGACTTTTCCCAAAGCAGATACAATTTTCTGGGGGTTTGGGGTTTTTTTGTTTTTGTTGCATGGGGTTTTTTTTGGTGATGGACGGCCTTTAACACAACCACAGAAGAGGCAAGTATTGCTTATATTACACAATAATTACAGTTCCTGGTAGTAAAAGTACTTAAACCTATTTTTCCTTCCCTAACAGTGAAGACCAGAAGAGTGGATATGGCTTATTCAAAGCAGAACAGGGTTTCTAGCTCCTCAAATCAAAACCAGTCAGAGAACAGTTGAGGTAGGAAGGAGTCTCTAGAGATCTTCTAGTCCAATCCCCTGCTCGGAGCAAGGTCACCAACAGCAGGTTTCTCAGGGCCATGTCCAGTCAGGTTTTGAGTATCTCCAAGAATGGAGACTTCACAGCCTCTCTGGGCAACCTGTGCCAGTGCGTGGCTATCCTGACAGTAAAAAAAAAAAAAAAAAAAAAGAAAGTGTTTTCTCATGTTCAGAAGGAATCTCCTTTGTTTCGGTTTGTGCTCATTACCTCCTGTCCTGTCACTTGGCACCATAGAAAAGAGCCTTGCTTTGTCTTCCTTGCTTCCTTACTCCCATCAGGTATTTGTACACATTGATAAGGTCTCCTGAGCCTTCCCTTCTCCAGGCCAAAGAGTCCCAGCTATCTCAGCCTTTCCTCATATCAGATGCTCCACACTTTAATCACCTTTGTGGCCCTTCACTGAACCTGTTCCAGTATCTCTATGTCCCTCTCATACTGGGGAGCCCAGGAATGGACTCAGCACTCTAGATGTGTCTGACCAGGGCTGAGCAGAAGGGAAGGATCACTTCCCTTGATCCACTGGCAACACTCTTCCTGATATGGCCCAGGTTGCTGCTGGACTTCTTTGCTGTGAGAATGCATTGCTGGCTTGGTTTCCACCAGGACCCCTGGGCTTTTCTCACAAAGTTGGTTTCCAGTCAGTCACCCTCCAGTGTGCACTGGTGCATGAGCTCATTCCTCTCCAGGTACAGGGTTTTGTGTTTCCCATTGATGAACTTCATGAAGTTCCTGCTCACTCATTTCTCCAGCTCATAAAGGTCCCTCTGAATGGCACTACAGCCATCTGGCATATCAGCCACTCCACCCCAATTTTGTATCACCTGCAAACTTGCTGAGGGTGTGCTCTGTCCCATCATCTGGGTCAATAATAAAGATGTTGAAATGTATTCATCACAGTATTGACCCCTGGGGTACACCACCAGTGACTGGCTTCAAGCTGGACTTTGTGCTGTTGATCACAACCTTTTGAGGTCAGCAGTTATTTTCAGTTCAGTTTACTATTCCATTTATTTAGTCTGTACTTCATCAATTTTTCTGTGAAGATGCTACAGGAGACAGTGTCCAATGTTGAAATCGCTGCTGAATTCAAGATAAACAATATCCATTGCTCTCCCTTCATTCACCAGGCTAGTAATTTCATCACAGGAGGCTATTAGGTTGGTCAAGCATGATTTCCCCTTTGTAAATCCATACTGCCTACTCTCAATCACCTTCTTGTTCTTAATATCCTTGGAGATGGTTTTCAAGAGGATTTGCTCCATTACCTTCCCAGGGATTGACGTGAGGCTGACAAGCTTCACCTTAAAGGCTAAGCCAAAATAGCAACCCAGGAAATTCTCCTGGTAAGTGGGATACAGAGCACTCATTGAGATGGCACCTGGGTAATGGAGCTGCTGCCTGGACCTTCACCGGGGCCAGCAGATGAAGAATCAGAGTGCAGGACTGAATACCTCTAAGGAACAGGCTACTGAGGGTCACATTTTGCAGGTACAAGACTATGGCTGCTCTCTTCCAGTCTCTGACAAAGGGGGATCCTAGCTTTGTCAGGCCCACTGAGGCAGAGGGAGGGAAAATGGTAACACGCCTCTGAAATGATGCGGCAACTGGGACACAACAGCGCTTTTAAGTCTGATACTTCGTTGGTGTTGGGGATTCTGTTTTAACAGTTTCCTCTCCTTGCTTCTCAGAGAAATTGTGAGAAAAAGCCTCCCTTTTTGGTTCAAAGAACAAGAGGGTGAAGCCAGTGGTACTAAAAGTACTGTAAAAGAGAGGGTGGATTGGGTGCTCCCAGGATTTGGTGTGACATAAGATCCCCACAACTTTTTGCATGACCTTGAGCACTGGCAGTGCTGGTATCAAATGCGGGACATGGAGTTCACTGCAAGGATATAACCTATAATTAACATTGAGTTAGGTGTTTCAGCCCTGGAAAATCCTACCGTTGGTCCCTGTTTACGGCAGAGCCACCAATTAAGTGACAGTACATTTAGACAAGTGTGAGAAAGGAATACAAATTGTGTAATAAGGGGAGCATCAAGTGCCTCAGTGCATTGGAGAAACAGTAAGGAAAAAAAGCAGAAAAATATTAAAGGAGAACAAACATGTCTATCATCTTTGTGGTTAGTTAGTTACATGCTGAGTGTATTTATATGTAATACTCATATCACCAAAAGTAACCACTGCTTTGTAGTGCCGTGCTGTGAAACATGCCCTCAAGCAAGTGACTCCCCAGAAAATGATGTTACAGCATCGGTGCATCAATGGCTTCGTTGCTCCACAGTGTCATTTTCAGCAGCCTGTGCTTCTGGGAGCAAAACAAGGCACTGTTTTCTTGCCAAGAGTGTTCTTGTAAAAATCTAGCAGTAAAGTTACAGGCTGGCAAATAATTCCCATTCTCAGGTGGATAATTGCCACCTTGCTTCTTCAGGACTTTTCTTCTCTACCCTGCAAGTACTCACAGTTCTCCCTGCAAGCAGATAGATCTTATTCTCTGTATTTAAGAGCATGGGTGACTGGCTAATAACGTTGAAGTGTACACCATGCTTGAATCAACAAACAAGGGTAGATCTACTGCTTCTTGAGGGAGGAGTAACATATGTTTACTGTCTGGCTATAGTCACAGTTGATTAAATCATTTGCTGATGCAGAATAGATAGCACTATATGAGCACTAAAGAACCTTAGGGTTGTTTTTTCTTAATCATGCAGAGTACAATATCATCTATTACATTAAACCATGAGATGTCTGAAATCCTTAAAGTTTGCTTTCTGCCCTAGTTTTGTGTATAGAATCATCATAGAAGTCATACATTTCCTTCAAGTAAATGACAAAAACCAAAACAATAACCCAACCCTCACCCCCTGCGACTTTAAGCCCGTTTTTCTTAAGGGAAATCTGGCCTTTTAAAACTCAACTTTATATATTTTAATCACCATAAGTATCAAAGGATTAAAGTATTTTTACATTAAATATTTCCATTTTACCCAACAAGCAGTTTAAAAGTAAAACAAGAAAATAATTTTGCAGCACTTTTATTTGTGTTGTGCAGGTTATATTATTGTCAGCTAATTCAAAGTCATTCTTACAGGCCTTACTGAAAGGCTGTAAAGAGCATTAAACCTTGAGAGCTTACACATGCCAAGGTGTGTGCTTCAAGGCTCTTCCCTCAAAGATTTGCAATTAAACTAACCTGTACGTCGTTTAACCAGGTAGGTGACAACAGCACAGGTCATGCAATTTTGTGCTAATATGCATTCCCAGAACTGACTGAGGAGAGAACAGGGTGGTTGTATCCCAGGGACAGAGTTAGCGAGACATGAAAGAGAAAAGGAGCTTGATGGATTTATCTGGAAAGTGTTCATAAGGGTACTGATACTTGATAAAGGACTGATAAAGTCAATGCGCCAGTGAAGCAGAGGCCAGATGAAACAGGTGATGCCAAAGTCTATTGGAGGAAGGTTTGTTCTCACAACAAAATGTGAAAAAGAAACCCAAGTCACCTGTTCTTGACTGACTGAGGGAGTAAACTAAGGCAGCAGCTGGGTCCAATGATACTTCTATTTTAACTGTCACGATATCTTCTGAGCTATGTAGGTCTCAGCTGGGCTTAATTTTCTGTGTTTCCCCTTCACCTAATCCTGGTAGTCCAACATAGGAGAAGGATTTCCAGGCCCTGTGGGACGTCCTTACTTCTTCACACAGGACAAGCTGTGGATAGAGGGACAAGAGGACATCAGTGTGCCAGAGCTGCAGGCTGGTATCTGTCATGGATCTACCAAACTAAGACAGCCTGCTACTTGGTCCCAGATGCTGAGCTACCCAGGCTCTCAGATGGACATTTCACCATATCTTGCACAGCCAATCTGCCAAGTAATTCTGGACCACTGTGGGCAGCTGAGGTGATCAAATGCTTCCCACCCCTGAGGAACAGCACGCTCTTGGGCAGCTGTCCGCTGTTTAACAGGCAGCCACTGCTCCTGGATTCCCACTCAAGTTTCCAGGGAGCTCTTGAAGAGGTAGGAAGCTACTTGCAAATCAGAGGGGGTGACATAAGCAGATGGGTACAGCTTGCTTAGCAGAAACAGAACAATTCTTCCCCTCCCTCTGAGACCTGAGGGTCCGCTCAGGGGCAAGGTACTGCTGCACTGTGGATGCCCATTCTTGACACAGGGTATCAAAGATTAATATCTCACATCCTCGGGTTTGACAGCTCATTACTCTTGCCTGACTCTGGTGGATTATGAGCTTTTGGAGTCCATCATCCAAATTGGATGACGGATTTTATGAAATGAATGTCAGGGATGAAGCAATAGCAACACCCCAGTGCTTCCTAGGAAAGATCGCAGTGAGGTGGAGAGGATGAGAGAATGGGAATTCACAAAAACATGGGGAATGGAGAAGACAGTAAAAGGTTACTCATTGCACTGGTTTCAATTTTTTTTGTGCCTCTACAATGAGCGTGGATAGCTCCAGCCAGTTTTCTGGCAGCAGATGCAAACATCACAGCTGGAAGTCCTTTAAGATTAAAACATGTAAATTAGAGTTTTAATGTGAGCTAATTTTCTAAGATCCCATTACAGCCAGTGGAGAACTAGCCAATACAGTCTGTGAGGGCTAGGGAGCAGTTTGCTCTCTGGTATCTCAGGCTGAGATGGATCACCCCAGGTGTGATGGACTGTATTGACTAGATCTCCTTTGCCTACAGCGGGAGCCTTGGGAGCTCAGTCTCAGGTGGGTACTGATGCACCTGTTATAGGTGCCTTTAGAGGGCAAATTTCTTCCCATGTCTCAAGTTCAGAGGAGAGCTGGAGTGGAGGGGCACTGGCATGCAGGGGTGGCCAAAGGGGTGGTATGACAAAGAAATGGGAAGAGGCTCCAAAGGGACTGTGGTGGCAAACCTGCCCACACTGTGCTGAGTTGTTCAGCATGCTGTTCTGCATTCAGTATGCATACACACACACATATATATACACACGGATAAGTAGTCTGTATGGACCCATGTATGTATTCCCATTAAAAGAATGCAACCTGTGCAGATAATAATTTGTGAACTATTAAACCCACTTTTGAAAACTGGTCTCAAGAATATGGCAAGAGCTGAGTTCCAGAGTGAATATTTATGACTGAGATTATAACCCAGTGAAAGTAGAGGCTTGTAATACAAACGCTGTCAGATGTTTTAACTGCGGCTTTGCCAAGCGATGCCTGGGAACCTGATCTGAAGCCCATTTACAGCAATGGAAAGCTTCCCACAGACTTCAGTGGGTTTTAGGATCAGGCCTCCAATGTGACTTGCAATGCCTGTGTGTTAAACATCCATTTATCTCTCTGTTGTTCTGAATCAGTCAAAAGTCTGCAATACCAAATACTTTTTAACTGCTAGACCTGGGGGAGCAAACTGCTTTCAGCGTGGCATGCAGGGAGTGATATGAACAGCTTCCATTAACACTAAGGGGCAAATAGTGTGTAATTCTGTATATGTTACAAAAACTTTCCCTCATAAAATGTACTACATTACACATAAAAAATGTTCTTGCTATTTTCAGTTCCTAGATATTTATTGGACATTTCTACCACCAGCCATTTCTTTGTGTGGAATGGTCTTCTATCTGTTTTGGGGAATAGTATATTGACACATAAATTTCACCCAAAATATGCAAAAGCCATATTTTAAACATGAGACCTATTTAAGTGATGGTCCATAAATTTAAATCTTCGACTTTCTCTGTGAAGTGAAAACGAATTGTACTTTTTCCTTTTCATTCCATAATGCAAGTGTTTAATTGTTTCAGCAGAGCTGATAGGCAAGTAAAGGCAACACATTTCATTTAGTTCTTTCCAGAATGAACCAAAGATGTCTAAATAGAATTTCAGATGGAAAATTGTATACATAAATTCACAAGCTTTCCCTTTTGACATCAAATCTTTTACCAGATTTTTTTAATAACATTCCCTGACATGCTATGTTTTTCTTTTCTCTTCAGTACAACAAAATGCTAAAAGCTTGTAGGAGAAGAGTGAATAGGAGTTTTGTCAAAATATGTATGAACACTTTTTTTTCTCTTGTATGTGGAGCAGCCAGAGTACCACACTTTTTGATTAGGAGTAATTCCAGATTTCTGTTATCACTTTTGGGATGTCATCAAATAACTGTGTGGTCAATAGGCTATTCATTACTTACAAAAAAGTAGCATATAAAGTGTTAAAATTGAAGTATCTATCTGGTGCATTTAGAGGTATTTCAAATGCTCTCAGCACAACCCTATGATGAACAGGGATGATGTATTTGATCCTGTTTTTCTGCATGACATCCACTAACAAGTAATAGCTCAGCAAGCAGCTCTGACCTCTTTCAGACCAAGTAATATTAGCCAGGTCATTCATCCGCGTTCGTCATCTCTGTCAAGGGGAAGAGGATACTTCATTATCTGAGATCTTTTTAATGGTCACTTCCGACACGCCTGCTCAGCCCAGACAGCATTTCCTCTTACTCATCTTCAACCTTAAGCTGACAGACATTCACAGAGATTGGCTGCTGTGATTCTTTTTTCTCTACAGTAGGAACTGTAGGTTTCAGTTTGGGTTTTGTTTTGGATTTTTTTCTTTTATTTCTAAGCAGCAGATTATTATCTCTTTTTATAAGAGATAGGACTTTATTTTTGAACATAACTCTGTACAGCTCCTCTGTCTGTATTAATGGATATTTTTGTAGGTTCCAATTGAGCAACTTTTCGTAAAATAGATCATCAAAAGCAGAAATTCTGCTGGGCTTTATTCATTCTTTGGAATTTCTTTCTTACAGGCTAAATAGAAAATCCTATTTATGGTACGGCCTTGTCCAATGGGAAACAAATAGCAGCCTTTTTTACATGACCTTCTAAAGTGAATAGCCTCTAACAAGCTCTGTACTGAAAAGACCTCACCTAAACATGTTTAGATTCCTGATATGTTCAGTTTGGTCCAGAAATTAATTGCAGCAGTAGATCTTGTCAGCTGCAAGTTATTTTATCTGCACCTCCTACAGTTTTGCTCTGGGCTCCATGGTCTGCATTGCTTCACAGTGTTGAACATCTCTGGATTTATAGATATTAGTGCAGTCTCCTCTTACCTAGTTACACTAATAACTTTGAACCTTGGTGCAGAAAGTGGTCACGGCACTGGCACCGTTATTTGGTAATTATGAGGAATAGAAACTGATAATTGAAGAATTAAGTTTGCCAGTACCTACCAGGGGTTATGATAAAACAGAGCCTTTATGCAGCTTATTTTCCATCTGCATGTGTATGAAATTTCTTACAACTGTTTCTGAAATTCCAGTTCCTGTCAGTGCTGGATTTCATAGAGTCTTGTTTTACTCCATTATTGGTTTTCTCTCATTTGGTTTGAGTTCTTCCAAATCTTGTTTTCATTACATTGGTTTGAGATCACTGGCAAAATTCCTCAGGAAGTGGTACCACCCTCTCCATCTCTGAAATGCAGCATCTTCCATGAATTGTATGTCTTTAAGAGGTAAGTTTAGTGACTCAGGAATTGCCCCTGTCCTGAGGGTATTTCTCCATCCTAAAAGCTGAAATAGGATGTGTAAGAAGTTTATTATGAAGCTTATGATCTGGGACTTTCCCACCAGCAAGGTGGAGATACAGTGGAAAATTAATTATTAAAAAAAAAAAAAGAAAGAAAGAAAAAAAAAAGCCACAGCAGCAAAGTGCAATATTTTCCCAGCAACAGGAGGATGCATGAACAATGTGCCAACTGCTGTGCTTCTCAGATGGGACTCACCTTCTGCACTAACCAGAGGGAAGCAGTCGTGTTTGCCAACCCATATATCCCCACATAAAGGGTAGAGTAACCAGGTCCCTCTGGGGGACTCAACGTCAGAGCAGCTGGCCCTCGGACCGATGGCACTGCAGCTCACTGTTCCCAGAGCATCAGCTTCCACTGCTGGGTGATTGCTGCTGCCACACTGCAGGGAAGACACAAAAAAACCCACAACTCTTAAACTCAGACGTGCTCGTCAGGACTAGACAAATATCCAGAAGAGGGGTATGTCCAGGTGGAAGATCTGCAAGGGATCTGCACTTGGCCAGGGAGCTTGAGAGCACTCTGCATTTTACATTTGTGATATACGAATGTAGTTACGAACCATCCTCTTCCTTGCCTTAAGCTTTTTGCCATGCAAACAAAGAAAGAAAAGTTACCTGTGCTTTGCAGCCTCCATTCTGTTCTTCATGACAGTCCCTTACTGGTTTTCAGTTTCCACTTTGTCGGCCCTTACCAGAATCATTCCACCTCTGACTCCTCCTGAAGGCCTCTTACCCTGCCCACATGCAAGATCAGCCAATGCGAAAACATAATAATTATTTCTGAAGCACTTTGAATGGTATTTTGTTTGAGATTGCATCTGTAATATATAACCCTCCCTGTTACAATTTACTTCAGAATTATATTATTTTTAATTTGCTCTCAAACAAGCCCAGGCAACCATTTCCTTGCCTGTTATTCACCACAGTCTACTGGGTAACTCCTCAATAAAATATCAAAATACTCGCAGTGGTTAAAGTGCTCATTTGGTTCAGGGTCTTGAACTCCGTCATATTAGCTGAAGGCTTGAGCATATGTTCACATCCTCTTGAATCAAGCTGTTATTTAAATAACATCTGTAATTTCACTAATTCCTTTCTACTACCTTTAAAAATCACTGAGATTTAAAATACTGACATGAGGGTCAGCTATATTCCTACCATGACTCCTCTCTAATCGTTGAAACTACCCCAGGGATGAATTTGGGTCAAGGTCTTTTCTTCACATCATTTTCTTTAATAGCTCTATTACTTCTGTATATGCATGATATTAGAAATATCTCAGAATTAATAGTTTCTGAAATAACAGTAGTTCTTTCACAGAAGAGATGTCCTGAAACCCTACCTTTACCATCACATTATGTATAGCTAACTAGCCATTGCTTCTAGTAGTCTGACAAATTAATCAAGTAAATCACTCATTGCTGTGCTTTTCTGAATCTCATAAAAGATAATGGACAGAAAAAAGGACGAGACATTTGATTTCATTTAGCTTCTAGTTTATCGCCTACTTCATAAGAGAATGTAAATAAGAAGCCAATCTCAGGGCTATCACATTTCTCATAAATTCGTGAGCCACACGTTGCTGATGTGGGTGCAATTCTTCACAGCGCCTTGCAGAGACGTTTTACCAAGTGGTGTGAACCGAACAAGCATTACAAAGATCAGCCAAAGTAAATTACACTGTCAGGAATTTGGAACAGTCGGAATGCCTTAAGCACAAAGAACAGGTTATTTTCTTTTTATGAGGGAATTGAGTAGACACAGACACATGTTACAGATTTGCTTACAATGCATGTAGTTCTTGCTAGGTATAATCTTGAGCAGCGTCATATCGAACAACCAAATCAACACAGCCTGAGTACTGGAGTTAAAAACCTGAGCTTGGAAATTGAATAGGCTCATAGACTACTTAAGCAATTTAGCTGGGAAGAAATGTTGTTAAAACTTAAGACTAATTAACATTCATATAGTATTTTGAGCTTTACCACCACTTATAATGAAGCAGTTTCTTTCCACAAAGGAATACAGTTATAAGTCCTTTGATTAGGTACTTACAACAAGAGTGATGCTGGGACTGGCAGAAGCATGTGGGCTCTCTCCTGCAAGGTTCAGTAGGGGTTGGCAGTCAGCTTTGGTCTGCTGTTTCCCTTTCTGCCCTTGTTTGAATGTTCTACTTGACTTGCAACCACCCTCGAAGGTCCCTGCCTTTATTAAGGCTGACTAAACCTCCTTTAGTGAATCTACTCCTTGTAGAGCTACTTTTTATAAATACCTGTTAATTATTCAGGGATTTTGAAACCTTTTGGTTAGCCTATGCATTAAGCAATACACTTGCTCAAGTGGTCTACATTACTTTTTTTATTCCAAAAAAACCCTCAGCCAAAAAGCAGTAGTCCCAAACAAGAATTTCTTCACAAAGAACAAACAAATTAAGGCTTAAACTTTTATTCTTTTTTACACTTACATGTTTGCAGGCTGAAGATCTTATCACACAGTATTCGCTAACTAATAAGTCATTTTAAACTATAGACAAAAATGTATTGTACTAATTTATTTTGCAAATCAAAATGCTTATTTCCATTATTAATGTGATAAGAATGTACCAAATATCAGTTTTCAGAAAAGGATGCAAGTCCACAAAGCTTTCTTTTTTTTCTCAACAAGATGAATTTTTTAGTGTTGAAAAAAATACGTCAACATCTTCCCTGAATTATAAACAAGTGCTTTGGGTTCTTGGCCACTAAGCACAGAAGATTCATAATTCTCTGACTTTTCATAAAACCACATGCTCTAATTTTTCTCTTACCAAAATTGCACATAATATACCACTTGAATTTACACTAGCTGTAGGCATGTCAACTAGGAGAGGGCTTTAAAGTTGTATCCTTCCATGATAAATTTTGAAGCTTTATGTTAAAGGCTCTTAAATGGTGCCCGCTTCTAAGTCAACTCAGCTAAGGTTTTGAGAAATTTAAATTTAGCCAATACAAGGTCAAAAAACTTAGAGTTCATATTGGAAATCACCTAAATGTTA
Organism: Rissa tridactyla; assembly: GCF_028500815.1. Lineage (NCBI taxonomy): Eukaryota > Metazoa > Chordata > Aves > Charadriiformes > Laridae > Rissa > Rissa tridactyla. Next base: position 178,406,198 of record NC_071466.1, read on the forward strand.
TTTTTGTTATGAGTATTCAAATTCAAGGAAGTTTGGAGTTACTCTTCTTTTGGTATCTGAATGAAACTGGTGGCTTTTTGATTGGTTGAGATTTTTGTTTGTTTTCTGTAATTCAACTCATTTAAGTAGAGGATGAACATAACTTAGTAGTAATGATTCAGTTTTGCTATTATATGTTTTACCCAGGAAAATGAAGGTATTCTTGAACTTCTAATAATATACTCAGACACAAATAAAATTTTATTCTCACTGATAGTAGAAATGAGATGGCTTTTGTTGCTTACTGATAGAGTCTGCAGGTGGGAGTAGACTCAGAGAAGAATTAAAAATAAAAATTCCCTCAAAAGCAGATTTGTGGGTGATGGTTCAGATTCTCACAAACTTGGCGTGTGTTGAAGATACTCTGACGTAAATAAGAGCAGCAAAAATGTACAAACTGGATGTGGTAGAAATTTTACTGTGAAGATTTTTCAGTGAAGAAGATAGATAGATAGTCCTATTCAAATCAACATTCTCCTTAGGAAAATATCACTTCCAATTGTAATCAGGGGAAATAATTATGTAAATAATCCTTTATTTAAAAAATCCCAACCAACCAAACAAAAAAATCCACAATGTATTTCTGTGTGAGTTTGGAGAGGTGGGGGTAGAGAGGAGGTGATCAGATTTTCTGTCTGAAACTTCTTGTCAGTAGAAAAATAATCTGTTTTATCATCAGCTCCACTATGAACATTAATGCTGTGTTACATCAGTAATATTTTGTATTGCTTGAAGACCTGAGTTGGTGAGGCAGCAGTTTCCAAGGGGTTTATAATCCAGGAAGAGTTGCAGGAAAGGATTAGAAGAAAGGTCATTGGCATCAGAGAGAAAACAGAGAACAACGTCTGTTTTCAGGAGCATTGTGCATTAGGATAAAACAGAGAATAGGTTGTTACTTTGCAATTTCTAATCCATATGCTGAAATTTTTATTTCAGCATAAAATCTAAAGAATCTGCAGACATCAAATACAGGAGTGTTTGGTGCCCTCCCCTGATGGTGGCAGTTCAAACTGAAATGAATCAGAGCTGTGAAATACCTGATCTTTGGTAAGAGGAGACAGACGTAGTTTTTACTACGTTTTGTTTTCTAACATAGCAGAAAGAAACAATCTCATAAAAAAAGATATTGATATGCAATAGATAGGAAATGTTCCATTCCTATGTTACCTGGGGCATTTCATGGAAACCAGATTCACCTGTGTGGAAAAAAGACAAAAGAGAGATTGAAGAGGGAACAAAGTATTTCTGATAAGGAGACCCATAAGTAAGGGTGATGAGAAGAGTTTGTGCCCTTTATTGATTTTGGACAAAAAATCTCAGGGGTTGCTTTCTTATATAACACTATAAACTGGATCAAGTACAGAAATAAGTTTCAGTTAGTGAGTATTTCTACTTTCTCAATGTTGCAGCTGGAAAAGCTCTAGATTCCAGAAGTAGAAAACTTGAAGAAATTCTAACAGGAACAAATTTAACTTTCCTTCCTTTTAACTTCTTTTGTAACTGTGTCAACCTGTAATATCACCTTGCCATTGCGAGTAACAGGTGATAAGCTCTGTACACAGTTTGCAAGGCCTTGGGACAAAGCCTGTCAGTTCCACTCTGCCTGAGCTTTTCTTCACCTGCCTGCAGTTTTGTTTTACTTGGTTTAGCTCTAACAGCATTTTGTCTAATTGACCAGATGTCTAAGGTGAATTTGTTTTAGCTCTGTTTATCTTTGTGTGGTATCACCTCTAACCTAATGAAGTAGTGTGGACATAGCAGGAGCTTTGGTATGATAGCAGAAGCTTTGAGAAGTGAGGCCACAGGATGTGTGTGGCATAGAGAGGTACAGGCATGGGATGGTAAGAGACAGGGTATGGGCTTGACATGGGAAACCCCACGCTTATAAACAACTCACCAATGATCAGTTGAAGAAACGCATGCCTGGAGCTGGACAAAACCGATTTTACAGGTAACAAAGAAAAAAAAGAAAGAGCATCTAATACATAAAAGTTACCATATATAGTAAATTTGAATGCAAAATGCAGCTGCAGATCAAAGAAGAACAAGGGTGTAAAAGCATGTTGCCAAATGTATTAAATTACCTTAAGTGAATCCTAGAGTGAGAGGAAAGAAGAAACTATCAACACCATATGCCTCCTGATGAAAGAACCAGAAGTTGACATCTCATCATAACGCCCTCTCCAGCACTATGCTTTATATGCAATGGTTCAATGGTTTTCATTCTGCCTAATACCTCGAATACATAATACCTTGAACATAAGACACTATGAGGATCTATATTACCTCTGACTCGTAAGTTCACATAGCCCAGCTCCCTTCCTCTAACTTTAGCCATAGAAGGAAGTGGTGGGTGCTCTTAAGGATGCTCTGCTCAGTGTCAGAAGTAATTACAAGATTTGCTGACTGGGAAGAATCCTGACCTTACTGGAATCCTTTTCAAAGCTTTCTGGATTTTACTCCTAACTTATGATTGTAAACACTGAGACCAAAACTCTCAAACTTGTCTGCCTGAAGGTAGGTAATAACACCAATGATGAAGTACTGTTCCCAATATCCCTAAGACAAAGCAACCCATCTCTTGACATTTTCTTGAGGCACATGTAATAACTCTCTCATGCATTTCTCTGCTGAATTCATCCTTTTGTTTCCATTTCCTCCACAAATTCTTCTATTCTCTATAGTTTCTCCTATTTGCCATGCATATGTATCCCCAAAAGGTTTCTGTCCACCAGCTATCATCTACCAACCCTGTACAGTTTCAAACATTTCTAAACACAAAGTCAATCAAAAGCTTACTCTCTATTTCTGTTGGTTTTGAAAGTTGCCATTGCAATTTCCTTTTCACGTTCTGTCATACTGGCAGGATCCTGACCTACAGGATTATCTCTGAGTCCCGCCTCACCTTTAGGCTCTGACTGCAGAACAGCATTTTTGTTCTTACCACCCAGTTGCCTCCATTTTCTCAAATTTGTAGGGTTTTTTGGTTTTCCTTTCCCTTCCCTATTATCCTACATCATTCATTTCTGCACCTGGATGTAGTCTTTCCAGATAGGGTCAGGACTGCCTCTTGGATTATCCTAGCTGCTTCCTCTTCAGTTCCTTTCTCTCCATCTTCAGGCATTCCTTCTTCAGATAACATCTTTAGAATCGTTGATGGTCTCCAGGTGATCATAAAACCTTTTGTCAGGCCTCATTTCACTGACGCTTTTTTACTCTGACAGCTTGTCCTATGCTTAGACAAACTCCCCCAGCAAACAAGCCCTGTCTTGCCATGGCAATGTAGGAAAGCTGTCCAGATATAAAAATGTGTGTTGGGAAAATAGTACTTCATACGTTTGACTCTGCAGATTCTGTCTATTTTTCCCTCAAGCTGGTAAAAACAGGGGCAGGGTTATATTCAGGCAAAATAGTGAGTTCCCTTTCTAAAGGGTGACCGCTGGTGCTTGTGCTCAGAATCACATGTACACATGGAGGGAATCAGCATCAACATCTTTGTTAAACTGACATTCGTCTTCCTTTCCAATGACAGCCTCCTTCCTCTCCCCAGCCCAACATCAAATATCAATTGCACAGTCAGACCCGTGTTGTTTACTGGCCTGGATATTAGCTTATGCTATCAAAAATAGTGTTCACCATAAAAGGCTTACACAACTCTGTGAAATTCTACTTTCCTTCTGAAATGTGCACATGCTTTCTTCATCTTTTCTCTCCCCAGCAGGGTCTTTTTCATCCTTTTCTGGGGGATTCTTTGCAGAAATCTCAGAATTGTCAGTTCTAAATATGAGAAGGGAGTCCTTTCCCTTTAAAAGTATGCACACATACCTGTGTCTACAAATACGCACAAGTAAAGGTTTTCATGTTTTTGTTTCTATAGCAATAATCAAAAGAGGCACATTTGTGGCATGACCACTATTTTTCTGTTTTGGGAAAGTGAACCTTTAAGATGCTGTGGTAATGGCTTGTATGGCTCAAATTGAAAAGAGTGTCTTTGAACAGAAATGACGGTACGCTCTCCTTGGAATAATAATATAAAAATAAAAGAGCTGTTCAAATGCACTACCTTTCTAATGACCCTGGCTGGCTTTTTTATCTGAATAAATAACCCTAAATTACTGTGGACTACAGATTCACAACTGGAAGGCTAGTTCATGAGACATCTTAAAATGAAAGAAAAATAAACTCTCCACCTCTGTGGAAGGCTCAGAGGCTTTATGGGGTGATGACGGAAGACCACAGAAAGGAATGCCAACAGGTCATGAGAGCAAGCAGGATTATCTTCTGGGATGTGCTCTTTAAACTGTGATAATGTTTAACTTCTCACTGGCAGGTGTGATGTTTGACACCTCTTTTCACGCAAAGCCTGGCCCTGGGTCACCCACAGGCACATGGTACTAACAGATTTCAGCAGGTTCTACAGAACAGCATTGTAAAGGCAAAAAAAAAGGAGCTAAATTATGCAGCTGATAAAGCCAACACATTTTGGAATGGAAATGGCATTATTTGCAAATAGCGCTTTTTGCTGCCCCTCCCTGGTCTGCAAACCACCATCCCATTATCAAGGATTTAAAAGTTTATGCCAAAGAAAAAGTATTGACCTTCAAGATAATGCTATTAAAAATGTAATTTGATTCAAATGAATGGAGTTGAAAAGAATCTCTGCATAAAGTGCAATACAGTCTTAATTAACAGTGTGTTAATGTGCAGAAGTAGAAGGTCAGAGGCATTAATGTATTTGCAGGCAAAGTCTGACCAGAAGTCACAAATCCTTAAAATACTACATGATTTTAAAACTCTGATATTATGCAAAAGTCAGACACTTTGTGTACCAATCTACTTCAGCAAACAGAAACAAAATCCAGCCACTCCAAATCACGTCACCTCACATAAATACAAACCATAATCCAGTCTATGCTTTTTGACTGGTACTACTAGCAATAATGCCTCCTTTTTTCCCCCCTTTTATCAGGTTTTGGTGATGCAGTCAGCACTGCAGTGGGTCCAATATTATCATTGGAAAAAATTGGGCAAAGCATATTCTGTCAAAAAATGCTGACTTGACCAAACTGAGGTTTTGAGGAAATGTGTAATTTCTTTTTTACTTTTTTAAGGAAACAAGGTAAACCAGAACTGAGGGGAACAGCAGGAAGACAAACACACTCTCTTATGTTATTCTGTAAAATAATATTTAATTGGGGGAAAAAAATTAAAAAGACACCCTTATGCATGTATTGTAACTTTTGCCCCTGAAAACTGCTTTCTATTTTCTTTATTTTTTGACAGAGGATTTTCCTTTTCCACCTTATTTTAATTGGAATTCATGTAGTTTAAACCCAGATTGAATAATTCAGCCTTCTCAACTGTATTCCCTCCTATTTGTCTTTCATTCTGCTATTGCCATAATAAGTTAGCTTTAAGCTAAAGCTGTACCTTAGTCAAAATCTGCCTGCCTCAATGTGGTTTGATTTGAATACAAGGGGCAAACTACCTATTACTTCCTTTTGATTATCTGTTCCAGTGATTGATTATTAAGGGTGTAAATTTATGCTTAATTTTGAACTAGAACTTACCTGACTTTGCATTCTATCCATTCACGCTTGAGGCATGATTGTCCTTTGCAGTATTTTCAGCCCACATGAATATTTACACACTTAAACTTATTACCATATATTTATGATGAACTAAAGCAGACTCGGTTCTTTCAGATGGTCGTTTGTGGTGGGTTGACCCTGGATGGATGCCAGGTGCCCACCAACGCCGCTCAGTCACTCCCCCTTCTCAGCCGGATGGGGGAAAGAAAATATAATGAAAGCCTCATGGGTCGAGGTAAGAACAGGGAGATCACTCACCAATTACTGTCACTGGCAAAACAGACTCGACTTGGGGAAATTAGTTTAATTTATTACAAATCAAATCAGAGTAGGATAATGAGAAATAAAACCAAATCTTAAAAACACCTTCCCCCTACCCCTCCCTTCTTCCCAGGCTCAACTCTACTCCTGAATCCTCTGCCTCCTCCCCCCTGAGCAGCATAGTGAAACAGGGAATGGGGTTGCGATCAGTTCATCACACGTTGTTGCTGCTGCTCCTTCCTCCTCAGGGGGAGGACTCCTCACACTATTGCCTTGCTCCAGCATGTGGTCCCTCCCCACAGGAGACAGCCTTCCATGAACTACTCCAACATGAGTCCTTCCCACAGGCTGCAGTTCTTCTCAAACTGCTCCAGCTTGGGTCTTTACCACGTGGTGCTGCCCTTCAGGAACAGACTGCTCCGACGTGGGTTCCCCACTGGATCACAAGTCCTGGCAGCAAACCTGCTCCAGCGCGGGCTCTCCATGGGGTCACAGCCTCCTTCAGGCGTCCACCTGCTCTGGCATGAGGTCCTCCATGGGCTGCAGGTGGATATCTGCTCCACCGTTAACCTCTGTGGACTGCAGGGGGACAGCCTACATCACCATGGTCTTCACCACGGGCTGCAGGGGAATTTCTGCTCCAGCACCTGGAGCACCTCCTCTCTCTCATTCTTCACTGACGTTCTTTTCTGCAGAGTTGTTGCTCTCAGATATTCTCACTTCCATCTCTGGCTGCAATTGCTGTTGCACGAGGTTGTTTTCCCCCTTCTTCTGTATGTTATCACAGAGGTGCTACCACCATCACTGATGGGCTCAGTTTTGGCCAGTGGTGAGTCTCTCTTGGAGACAGCTGGCATTGGCTCTGTCGGATACAGGGGAAGCTTCCAGCAGCTTCTCACAGAAGCCACCCCTGCAGCTCCCTTGCTACCAAAATCTTGACATGCAAACCCAATACATCACTCTAGAGATTTTTGTCTAGTCCTCAAACTATGCTGCTCCTAAGATACTAAAACTTTAAGAAAGTCACTAACGTTCTCCTGGCCTGTGTTGCTGAGCTGCATCTGAAGTTTACTAGCTTATTACTCTCATTCTGTATATTAGAATTACGTATTATAATCACAAGCATCCATTTCCACACACTTTGGTCATCTTTGTATCACCACCAGGCTGAAAGCAGTTGAGGTGTAGAGCCCTTGTCATTCCTATGTATGTCAGCCATTTTCTGGCTTAACTCGGGCTTTCAGAGTAATAATGAGCTGCGTTTACTACCCAGATTTCTGTACAAAAGCCCTATCAGCAGAGGGTTTGGTTATATAAAACAATTGTTTTCTGTCCATTTTCAGCTCTGAAGACATGCAAATAGTGTAACTTCCTATCACGCATTTCTTAATAGCTAGGTTCAGAACAGTACAAAAGCTGTTATGCTGCAACTTGTGCAAAATCATCTTAAAAACAAGTGTACCAGAACCGTACACAGTATTCCATCAAATTTGTATGTAAGTCAAGTCAACTCCTTGCACTTATTTATTTTTTAAAGATCCAAAGATTGCATTAGCCTCTTTTTGTCTCAGAAGTACACTGGGCAGTTATGTTGAGTTATTTGTCCATGAAGAAATTTAAAATCTATACAGACTCATTGGTGCAGAATACATCTTTTTCTGAGCACAGGCTGCATCAACATTTGGCTGTATTAACAATTTTATTGATTTTTTTTCTGATAACTCCTACTTTGCAAAGTAAAGGAGGAATTGCCACCTTGGTATCAATGGTAAGGGAGAACCTCTCTGCATCACGTCATATTCTCCTCTTGGGTCACAAGACAGAGGAAACCATCTTAGGTAGTCACTCTCCTGCTTCCCATGAATCTCTTCAACCTGACCCACAGCACTGGTTTAAATTTTGCGAGTCGAATCTGGGATTTCAGTGTATCAACAAGCAAGACCGAACCAAGAACATAAACTAGAAAAGCATTTAGTTCCATGCTTTGTCTTTTGTGAGACAAAAGGGAAGCTAACAGCAGGCTCAGGACTCCAAATTACTAACAAATTGGTTTCTATTCTGCTCTGGCAGCAGGTGCAATTCTGTGTTTTTTTCATCTTTAGGATTTGTGACCAAGCTACAATTGAATCTTAGATTGTTAGTGCAAATGTCTATTCATAAATGCACACCTTCAGTATTATTAAATTGCAAAAAGGTGTTTTAGATTTCTGCTTGGAATTTCATGCTCATTGTAGAACTAGTACATTCATGGGTGATAAAAGCACTATTGGTGCATAGAACTGTAATGATTCTAGTGAAATAAAAAAGTGTCTGAGAGCCATGGCTGATAAAGGTGCTAAAAAGCAAAATCACTGAAAGTTACAGAAAAAGGTGCAAACACTGTGATACCTATGGTGGTATTTTTTCCTTAGAATTGAGAATGTGGAGCAGAATCGTCTTTAGACCTCAAAGATCTGCTATGCACACCCGTTTCACCATTCAGCTTTGTAGAAAATAAAGGTATCTTTTATTCTGCAAACAATCTGCGATCAGCAGACTCCTCAGTTAATACATCTTTTCAGCATCCAAAATGACAGTCAGTCAAAGGGGAGTATCTATGGGGCAGAGGGGAAGTGAGGGCAAGACATAGAATATGCAACTAATTTATTATTCCAAGGATGTCAGACCGTCTCACAATATTTAGCTCTAAATCAGTTTTTGATAGCATGTTATTTCATAAAGGAAACTTTACAGAGAATTAAAATGTCCCCTTGCTCCCTGGTAAGTGGAGACACTGATTTAGTCAGGCTTTCCTTATTTAAATATAATCTCCCTTATTCTCCTTCACCTGTTCCGTGTGAGATTTATTAGACTTCATGAGTGACTGGTATTACCAGAACAACTGATGCATAGGCTCCTGATGCTTCATGTCACAGACTTAAAGAAGTTACTAAACATTCACATACACTAGACAGCCAGCAAATTAAAGCTTTGGCCAAAATCAAGTTCCCTGATACTGAAATACAAAAGTTAAACACCAATTATTTGGATATTTTTAGTTAATTCTGTTAAGTCAAGCTTTGACTACAAATTACATAGCTAATATATTTAATAAACAGAATCTTGTTTGTTTTTTTTTTTTGGTGTTACGTAAAATCCTTTTGAGTATTTAATAACATGTGCAATTATATATAGGACTAATTAGCAATGGCCCAGTTATGCCTTAAGAAACACTGGTCAATGATGTATCAGAGGGCTGCAGCAGGTGGCATCTCAGTATGCTTTAGCTGTCAGGTGTTTAAAGTGACGAACATTAAAGAAGTAGGGTACCAGGATATCACCAGTTACTCCAGAAAACCCAGTGCAGAACTCTGATATTGAGTGGTGAAAGAAAGATACCAGTTTCCTGTGGGTAGACATTAAACTCATACTTTTGTTGGGCTTCTTCTATACGCTGGGACTTTATACATTGAAATGAGACTGAAAACAAATGGTCTGGGTGAACTTTCCACTATTATTCACTTATTTGAGGCATTTTAGGTGGGAATCAATTTGTCTAACTTTGGATTTCTACAACATAGACATCTAATCAGGCAAGGCTCAGTGGAGAGAAAAAAACACATTTAGGGGGAACTTCATCTGTTTTAGACTTTAGGATGAGATGAATGATACACAGAAAGTGCTTATTTTTCTCCAGCAATTACAAAGGGAGAGAGCTCAGATGTAGACACCTACATTGTAGACATATGGATTTGGTTAAATGAATTCCACTCTTTCTGTCTTTCTGTCTGAATTCCACTCTTTCTGTCTACAAGGAGGGGAAGACGACAGCAAAGCCCTCCTCCTTTGCTTCACTGATGAGCATGTATGAGGCACTAGGTAAGGAATTAGTCTTTTAGCAAAAGCAAAATATGACATTAGCTTTCCATTTAAATTGAGCTTCAGTAAAAAGCGTGGCTTACTGCCCTTGTACTAATATACAGAAGAGTGATCATGAGCACATACCACACTGTACAGCAAGGACCTTACTTTAATTAAAATACAGAAAAACAGTGTTACATGTGAAGATATTTTTGAAATTGGGCTTCTCTGGCCATGTTTTTCTTCTATAGAGAAGTGCACAAGAAGAATTTTGGCTACGTAGCCATCTGGTACAGGTGGGAAGAACATCTCTTTTCTTTACTGGCACGGAATCCCAAGTCATTGTCAGTATTATTCAGCCTCCTGAGCGTTTCTCTGCTGAAAATGGCAAAGCATTCCAGTCCTCTCTCCAACCTTCTGATTTACTGTTTGTTTGACTATTGACACCACTACCCACAATGTGAGTATGAGGATTATGTCAGATCAAATTTCTGTATATTCTGTGTTCTGGGTTGTATCATTAAAAAACCTATTCAATCTGCTCAGGGACTTGCAGTCCAGGTCAGAAATTAAGCATTCTGGGTTTCTTAGGTGCAATAGAAATCATCTAAGCTCATTAGATAAAAAAAATACAACTTCTGTTTTTTTAAAGTTCCTGAACCCCAACTTTCTGGAAGAGTATTCTGGGGAAGGAGCAGTATATGGTTGCTCTCTCCTTGCAGTTTGTAGGACTCTGGTATCATCTTGTGTTAAAAATAAGGGGAGGGGGAGTCCTAGAAGCCTAGACCCCAGGCATTCCAGGGTAGCTCAGACGGCTTCACACCCCGACAGTCTCACATGCTCCCACTGACGACCTCTACTGGGACTGTGCACAAAGGCAGATTAGGGCTGCTTCTGTCGACCCTGTGCAGTGTAAAAGAAACTTCTCAGGGACGTCCATAAAACAAATTTCTCAGGGAGTTGTTCTGGGTCCTGCCTTATTCATATCAGAAGCACGGCAACACAGCACTAGAATTCAGCTTGCTGTTTTTAAAGTGCCTATAAATAAAAGCTGAATACCGTCATTTTTTGTCATAAACTGGTAAGCGTGGACATGAACCACAAAAACTCAACCAGACTTTGAATCATCTATGTTTCTATCAATTTCAAGTCATGCTGCCAAGTCACAGTATTTGATGAAGTGTTCTGAGTTAATTAAAAGTGATGGGAAAGAAAGATTTTTTTCTCTGATAATGTTGTTCTCTCTTTCAGCCAACTAAACTCTAAATGCTTGACCATGTTATTCGACCTCCTACAACCTGTCACTCAGCTTGAAAGAAATGCCTTTTTTCCCAACAATCACTCAAGATTCTTCACATATGGTGTCTCCTTCTGTAATTTCATTTGATCTTGATAAAAGTCAAACCATTTAAGCTTTTTTTTTCAGTAAAAAATAGCCCCCAAAACCATAATATTTCTTGGAATGGTACATCAGTGTTATCAGGTTATCAAAGACTTAAATACTTTGGACAAAATGGTGTCAGGTGGAGCTGGTTACAAGGTTTTCAGCTTGCTCTTCTGATTTAAAATAAGCTTGACTCTTCTTTTTTTTTCCCTTTACTAGAGTACATTACAACTCATTGGCTTTGCAAATATGTCAGTGGTTTAGGTCTGGATGGTTTTTTTCGCTCAAAAATGTGGCTAGAGCATAGTGTTTCCTTTGCCTTGAAAACAAAGTCTGCAGCTGATAAGTGATTGCAGTCTTCCTGATTCAAGGGACTGTGATTTGACCTGGATCGCTCTGACATACTGGATTTCTTTTCCAACCACAAAAATTCTTTGTGAACTATCTGTGGAATTCCATGTGTGGGTGCTTTTAAAGCATGCTGCCATGTCTTAGTGATACTATAAGCATAAGTACTGTGGGTTCACTGGTTTTTGACTTGGCATACTAGTTCTCATTTATGCCCTTAATTTTGTTGGTGCTGCACCCATTTAAATCATTAGGTAGCACTAGTGTGAGAGAAGGTTTCGTGGCTTTTGAAGGCTTTGTTAGTCAGTTTAAATTACACCCCAAAGTGGGATTCTTCTGGATGATTGATTTCACAACATTTCAACTTGCAGTATAAAAAAAAATACCCAAAGACAATGTTCTGACTGTCCTCAATTAATCTTCAAATCCTTCAATGGGGTTGACCTAAATTACAAAGTCACTTGCTTGCTGTGTGGTTGTGATATCCCATGGCTATAACAATGCAATTGTTAATCTCAAAAGTGAAGTTTATGTACAGAAAACCTGCAACTGGGCCATGATTTTAGAACTTGCTTCCATGATAGATGACCTCAAACTTCACCAGCACTGTTAAATGTTAAATCCATTTTTTATCCTAACTATATAGTAATAATGTCATAAAAATCATTCTATAAACCACTTTTCTGAGAATGAAGGATGAAGGAAAAGCTGCAGAGATTTTCCTGCATGTATTTAATATTCAAAGTATGATATGATATGATACGATATGATTGATATGATACATTGTGATACATATTTTGGCCCGAGAAATTTGGATTTTGGACAGCAGAAAATGATTATGTAATTAAACTGAATGCGGTGAACATTTTGGTGGAAAAACAGGACAGCATCTATGAAGAAATGCTGTAGTGACCCTCAGTTCTTTGGGGGAGCTAAGGAGGGGACCTGGAGAATCCATACACTGCTTTAATCATTCTACCTGTGATCTGTTCTTGGTGCTAAGCTGTTCCTTAAGAAATGTGTATTCGTGTAGACAGAGGTCCTTGTAAAAGTAGATTGCCCCCATGTTGTTCTGAACCATCTCTGGGGCTTGGTAACTATAACACAGAAAAAAAAAAAAAAAAAAACAAACCAAAACTTCAGGGTTTAAAAAAAAAATCACAACAAAAATGTCATTTATTGTTTTTCTGATAAAATAGAGCTGTACATAGCTTTTGCAATGTGCTATCATCTAACAGTATAAATTGTTTTGGGAAGGTTTGGTTTGTTTTACAAAGGTAGCATCTTCAAATAGGTGCCTGTCTTCAGTAGATTCCATTTGTCATATTGCATCTGCATGTTCACTGAAACCGCTTTTTACTCCTGCTCTGAAACTTTTCCATGTTACTACTTGTCAGTATGAAAGAGTTATTTAGCATCACAAAAAATCCAAGGTTATTGTGCAGAAAAACAGTAAGGGAGCTGCTGTCTCTCTTCCTGAAGCCAAAGGACAGATCCTACAAAAGACAATTCTTTCCCTGAAATGAGGCCAGGAATATTATGAAAAAAAAATTTTTTCAAGGTGAAAGGCTACAGGGGTTGTCTTGACCTGGTATCTTGAAGATTCAGCCTTGGGAAGGTAAGCAGGAGGTGTCAGGTGGGAGGCTGAACGAGGCCAGCAGGCAGCGGCTCAGCAGCCCGGCGTGAGAGCCAGCGGTGGCTGCCGCGGTGCCAGGACAGCAGCCTATGGAGCTTGCCAAAGGGGCAGACGTGTCTTCTCAGAGAAGAACCTTCCCCAGCTTGGCATCTGTGGCCTGTACTCTCTGCTCAGATAGGAAAAAAAAAGAATACTGTTTTACAACGGGCTAGAGTTTTTGCGTGACTCATTCTTTTAGATCCATCGGGGGAATTCCTCATGCAAGGGTCAGGGAGCCAGCTGATGCTCTGTTAGTCAGATGGAGAATAGCTCCTGAGAAGGACTGTCGGTGAAACTTGGCTGCATCTCAAAGCTTCAGGGAAAAGCAGATTCAGCCAGCAGAAAAAGAATGGACTGAGAACTGCGGAGGATTTAAGGGAGCAGTGACTCTATTGTCATGTAATGCTGAATTGCCAGAATAAAACTTGATTTTCATCATATTTTACAATGCACTGATTGTATAGAATCTATCAGTGCAACAATAAGTTATGCCTTCACCATGATTATAGCACATCTTGTATAAGTGACTAAATGAGAAGCTAAAATTGCTGTGGCATAGGGATTTATATTACAATAGACATTTTTTGCATAATGCTATGGTGATGCTTCAGCTTTCTGTGACATCTGCGTCTTTAAAACATCCTGTCAAAGGACTCTGAATTAATACTGCCACTAGTAGAGGATAGCATTGACAAGATGGGAGTAAAAGAGATGCAAAAATAGACAAGCCCTTAGCCTCTCAAAGGAGAAACAAGAAAGGACAATGGAGAAATGCCTTAGTGCTATTAAAATTTAGGATTTTATATCTAACAGAGATGTGTAGAAAGGAGAACAATTAGAATCAAAGTTTGGATTTTCAGTGTCAGAGTACTCACAGACACTCTTCCTCTCAGGAATGCATTTGCCTTGCTTGTTACTGTTTGTTTTCAAACCAGCAAGGCATTTAAACACTCAAAATTAATGAGTTTAAAGACAATCCTTCCCCAAAGAGTTTCCAGTAGAAAAGACAGATTTCTGCTATGCTCCATACAGATGAAAGGACAGTATGGGATACCAAATTTTGGAATGTTTATCACATTCCCTGAACTATACGTAAACTCCCCACTATCGCGTTATTAGTGCTGCAGTGAACGCTTAGATGCAATTAAGGAGATGGGAAATGTGTCAGGATTATTAGTGCAGCATCTTGCAATACAGGCGTGCTTGCAGCTAGTGAGGAAGCCTGCCAAGACAAAAATATCAATGATGTCTGAATGAAAATGAGCTTGATTTCACTCTTTTCTCACTCTTTCCTCATAAAAAGAATGTGACAATTCTGGGTTAACACTCAAATGTTAGAGCCCTAGTAAGAGACAGGAGAGGGGAAGGGGGAAGGGAAGGGAAGGGAAGGGAAGGGAAGGGAAGGGAAGGGAAGGGAAGGGAAGGGAAGTTTTGTTCTTACAACACAGTGGTTAGAGCAATCAAGTGGGATGTTGAATCACTATATTTGTCTCCATACTCCCCATGACAAGATTTTAACACTCACTTTCTATGATTGGTAGTTACATTCAGCAGAAAATTGCTTTATGTATTTAAGGAAGTGTTTCAGGTGCCTAGATATAGGTGTCTTGTGCCATTGCAGATGCCTGAGAGATACCCATGTTATCTGTACAGGTGGCTGCTAGAGCAAGGTAGGAATATGGAGGACACACCACTTTCTAATGTGGAAGTTGGTCCTGGAACAGGTCTTGTGGTGTCCTGTCCTTGGGGAGCATGTACCAACTGGCAGCTATAGAGTTGTTTGCAATAGGCACCTCTCCATCTGGAACTTTTCCAGCTTTAAAATAATTAAATATTCATTGATCTAGAAAGTAAGAAACGGAAAAGCTTCCAGACTAGTGATTGAGGACTCACTTGAGAGACAGGATTCCTGGATTTCAGGCACTGCTGGATGCAGGTTTACTGGAAAGGGGACATTGAAGGGGGAGGGAGACAAGCAGCACAGTGTCTGCTCTCCTCAAGCAGAGAGGAAATGTGATCTCCTGGTGTACTGGAGGACGGTCACAGATGTGGTGTGGCAGCTATTGTTCCCTTCCCAAACCAGAAATAGCTGGCAAATTGAACTTGCATTTACTGCTGGTTGAAGACCTGACCAAACAGCAACAAACTTGATTTTCACAAAAATGGAGCACTGCAACTACTAATTGATCCTTTACCATTTCTGTCTTGGGGTATTAAAAATGAGAAAGTAAACAAAGAAAAGGCTAAAGCCATGTGGCTTTATGAAAAACAGAAAATACTGGAGTATATGGAACCTACCAGAGCTTTTTTTTAGGATAAATATATATCCTATTATTTTTCTTTTAACCCCCTTTTGCCCATTCTTGGAAGTGATATGATCATACATAGCTTTGAGGTCAGCTACATCTGCAAAGCAACAGAAGGCAGACCTTGTTTTCAGCTTTTGCAGATGCAGACACATTTCTCAGATCTATTCCTTTGACTTTGGACTGAAATGAGAAGTACCAGGGTACAATGAATCCAAACTACAGCCATATAGCTAGCGGTGGTCACTTGAGCATAGCTGATCAACTACTTCAAAGCCTCATACCATGTCTTTCCTCCCAAAAGTCGGCTATTGACAATAGTAATAGCTGGCAGGATCTGACTATTCAGAATCACTGGCACCTCACCAAGAAGTGGAAAGTCTGTTTAGAGTGGATTTGGATGTATTGTAAATGAAGCAGAATATATCATGCTTTAAAGTCAAGGACAACTGTCGGTTCTGCAGAGGGGCTAGATGAAGCAAGAAGGACTTACACAATCACTCGAAACTGTAAACATTCACAGCTAATAAGAAAAGAGGCCCAGCAGCAATGAAACGTGAGATTAGCCAGCCAGCAATTATCCCAGTAATAATATGGTGTATGTTTCTTCTTTACTGCTCTTGTGTGGATTACAAATGGATTCTAAAGCAGAGCTGGATAAACCTGGGAATATTGTATTTATACGCAGTTTAGGAGCCAGCAGGAAAATCTACAGAGACTTCAATTCTCACTGAGGCTCTTGCTTGGCCTCATAGACAGAAAACAATAGCAACAAAACATTAAAAGCTTAAGAAGGAAGAAATTAAACCTGAAATAAATCATGCTGGATTTTCCCTGTTGAACTCACTTATTAAGTGGACTAGAACCTACATTTCTCTGTCCACATTTAAATGACCTAACAGTCTGCTCCTCCTCCATTGTCTGTTGCTGTATCTTTATAACTACTGAAAAACCTGAAAGCTGAGGATTCATGTCCTCTGCCAGAATATTCACAAGAAAGAAAAGTTCAACAGAAAAAAAAAAAGAAGCTGTACTTCTTTTTTTGTGTGTGCACATGTGATTTTCACCTAAAATCTTTTATTTTTCTCTGAAACTTTGGTTAATGTTGGAGCAAAGAGCTAGCCAGCATACTCTGCAGTTACTGTCTTCCCTTCGCCTTTTCCCTTGTTTTGTCCTCCAAAAGTGCTCTAATGGTCACTGCAATCCAGGCACTCTGTCAATTTATTTTCACCCTGCCTGTCTTTACCAGTGAAGGAGATTTTCCCTTCTCATTTAGTTTGTCCGTTACCAAAGAACAATTTAGCTCCCCTCCAAAATGGAAAAAAAAAATTAAAAAATTCATTGATCAAATTTGGAAAATCTGAAAAAGCACTTCTTTAAAATGTATGTCAGTAAAAATGTTTGGTTTGGGTAATTCTAATACCAGTATCAAGCAGTGAAAAAGTTTTGATCTAAAAGTCATCATCTTGCTCTGCAAAATGAACCTTTATTTTCTGAAGAAAATTATTAATCTAAGCAATATATTTTTTTTTTTTTTATTCTGCCTGTAAGCTTTGGCGTTTAAAGGCAGTGGAATTTTGAGCAGGTTTGCATTTGGCTGCAAATATTTTGACAGTTTTCTGGTATCATAGTTGGTAGAAATTACAGTATCTAAATCTATAATCAATGAAAAATGCTGAAGACACACAACAAAATGTGCAAAAGTCAACAGATGCAGAATACAGATGGAGAGCAATTGGCGCACTGCCTAGCACCTTGTACCTATAATTGAAAAGCTATTTTGTCTTTATTTCCCTCCTTTCCTCTTAACAAGATTGTTCTTCCAGCTTTGTAAATCACGTATAACCAAATGGGCAACAAGGTCCCTCGCAGGTGAATGCTCAGCTGCTTCCCTGGGGCTCAGAGCGGGGAGCTGATGCCTGCCCGGAGCCATGCGGCGGCTGCCTCCATCCCTCCGTGCTGCCACAGGATGCCCTGCCAGGGCCGTAGCTGCTGTCTCTGGTCTTCTCTTGCTGCTTTTCACTGCTTAGCATATCAGCATGACCTACCATGATTTTCAGTTTTGCATTAATACACTAGCCTACAAGGTAACTGAAGACTCCAAGGCTTGGATAATAGCAGTTGCAGTGGAAGGGATTACCACCCATGGAGGTAAACCCAGACGAGAACTGGTCCCTCTTCTCTTAGTTCAGTATATGTGATTGATTAATACTTTTCAGCCCTTTAGATAGCTTGTTCCTTGCCACTCTGACACAGACTAAAAATTGGTTAATTTGTCAGTATTTATTAAATCCAATAGGAGGCACCTCGCAGGAAAGCTTAATAACAATAAGGGGCTGACTGAGGGCTCTGAGTTTCTTCCCAGAAGAGAGACTAATAACCTGCTTTTCACTTGTGATGTCTTCCTAAGAGATGTTATACAACCATGAGAATCAGATTAACTTAAATTCTGTATCCTAGCTGCGTGACACCTACCTCCAGGCTCTAATGTTGGTTATCAAAAATGTTTCTCTTTTGCTTTCAAAATAATAACAATAATAATATTCATAATACAAAAACAAACTTTGGAGTACTTCACTTCCCTCATTAAAGGAATGCCGCACATTTTGGAAGTTAAAACTGTGGGAGAAGAAACATTTCACAATGGTACATAACCTAAAAACAAGAACAAAAATGAGGAAAGCACTGAAGGACCTTCAGAAGGACAATACCCCTGACACTCAGATGAGCGTTTGGGACCCAAATTTCTATATTCTGCAGCCAGATGACTGCAGTCTCAGCTGTTTGCTGTCCTTTCATACTGATGGTTTGTGAATTATTAAATACAGAATGAATTCAGGTGTTCTCTGACTGCCTCTACTTTCCTTTCCATCCTGATAGACAGGCTCATAAGTTCCAAAATTTGTTTTTCTGTAACTGAAAAGTAGAGTTTCTAGAGCAAAAAAGAAATGAGGTTCATAAAGTAATCTCTGAAATCTAATTGCTAGTGTCAGTTATAATAAAAATGTCCCCATTACTGCCCAAAACCAGAATGGGGAAAAGGCTCTTAAGCAATTGAATTATATTGACATAAGAAGGCACTGAAAGCACAAACTAATTAGCTTAGTGGTGTTGCTGTGATGTATTACAGTGCTATCCCATAATTTAGACAGTTTGGGGTCTTTAAAAGATACTTGAACATTTGCTATTTTGTTTCTTGTAGATTTGAAGTCAATGGGATGACCACTGACTTACTGAAAACAGCATTTTGCCAATGCCGCTGCTTTTGAAAATCTCATCTGTAAAGCACTGTAGAAGTAATTGGGTAAGGATGATGGCATGGACCGGGGAAGGGAAACCAAATTGCTTTTTAACACCACCTAATGGGCTGTAATGGACTAGATTTAATTAGAATGTCTAAGGAATTGCTGATCAGAACAAAAGGGACCGTTTGGCTTTAAAGAAAACAGGTATTTATAGAAAAATAAATGTAAAAAAAATCAAACCCAAAATAACATCTTTAACTCTTCAGTAGAGACCTCTGGGTACTTAAGAAAACCTAAACTTCTACAAGAAAATGCTTGTTGCACAATGTCACCTTTCTGCCAACATCCAGTGCAGAACATAGATGAAACTTACGATTTATGTGACTTAAGAACACCGCTCTCTATATTTTCAGGTAGTAAAGCTGTTATGACCAGCAACTGCAACACCACAACGCCTGGAAATACGGTCAGAATGCGCACTTTTGCTTTGCAGTTGGGATTGTAGCATCCTTGGAAGATTTCATAAAGTCTGGATATTCATTTTTGTTGGAGAAGCTAAGGGTCTTCTGGTAGTGCCAATTTTTCTATGGTTTGGACCAAAGGAAAATGGGACCTCAAAAATCACATTACCTTCCTCTTGTAACCAAAATCATAGCATTTAAACTTTTTTTTTAATTTGTTTCTTCATTTGTTTGGATGGTTTTGTACAATGATTAGAGACAATAAATGTTTTATTTAAGCTGTTTAGATTTTCTCCAAAGTCATTGCCAGCTTGAGCACGAGATGGTATACAAAATCCAAAATTCCTTTCTGAAAATGTTATGCTATGCCACTTACTAAATCAAGCACTTCCATTTCTCATCAGCCTTAGAATACAATATTCTGGGGTTAGGGCAAAATGCATCTATGCTGTTATGGATCTGCCATTTTCTTTAAAATTGTTTTTCAAGCAGTACCTGGAATATGGCTAACCAACCAGCCTTTGGCTTGAAAATAAAAGAAATCCATTTTTCCATTTTACCTTCACAAATTTATGCCATATAAATGTGTTTTCCCTTGTTGAAAAGTAGTCCTAGTTAACAAACTTTGCAAATAACCAAAGACACACATTAACTGTTTTCCCCCCGGACTTCTCGCTGCCCTTCCAGCCACTCAGTCTTACTTGTTCTTGGCAATTCTGCGATTGCCAAGTTTTAAGTCAAAGATAGACAACTTGTAGCCCCTTCCATCTCATATCTTGCTCCAGCATGGCCTCAGTTTACTTTTCATCTTTCCATTTACTGAGAACATTACACCTCTTTACACTTTTGGAGGTGAAGTAAAGGAAATGAAGATTCAATAAGAAGCTAGTGCTATAGCTCCCTACAACAGCTAGCTGGTCTTTATTGCTTGTTTATTTCTTTATTTCTCCACTGTGGTTTATTTTATTTCCCATTGTAAATAAAGGTCCAACTGAATGAAAGAAAGTGTTAAAATAGCAGTGAGAAAAGAGAGAGGCCAAAGAAAATGGAGTCAATCCTACTGGAATATGAGATGCAATCTTTAACTTCTTGTATCTTGTGAGGTTAGAAGGCAGGAAGGTGAGTGCACTAATTCTTTCTCGGGCTTCCCATTGTAATACAACAGCAAACAATATCTTTGATTTTTTTGGTACCTTCAGTGTGGCTTTTTCCAGTAGAATAATTTTTAACTGGGATCTGTAAAGCCTCACTGTCAGGCTACTCATACTGTACAATCCTGACACAGTCCATCACTGTGCATCTCTGTCACTTATTGCAGCAGGGACACAGATGAATTATTCTAGTCTGGGGGCAGAAATCTCTTTAAGCAGGTTCAAAGTAGAATTTTGATGCACAGAATGGCCGTACAGTCTCCTGCTTTGGTCACTTTTGGAAAGCAATAATAATACACAGTTTCTCCTGAGCAAAACACTTTCATATTATCTGTGCCTGAGCACTTCTATTAAAAGCTCATATTCTCTCTGTACAGTTAAAGTTATTTACTAGCTATTCTCATCTAACAAATCTGTAAATGTTTGTACAAAGTTGTGCTTACCATGTAGGCTAGATTTTTGTCACATTACTCATGAACCTATGACGCGTAAGCGTTCTTTCTGCACACCACCCACACAGCACATTTTAATTACATCACATACATCCCCTCTTTTGTTCATATTTTGACTATTTCTTCATTTAATTATTATGGAAATAGTTGTGCTACTGGCATATTACTGACACCACCAAAAGGCAGAATTCAATTTATTTGTCTCATGTTTTGGAATGCAGCAAGCTCACTAATTATCATCCTTTTTTCCCATCTGTAAATGTAGTCAGTCTCATTGAAGTGCTCTGTATGTTCTCACCTTCTTTGCAGCAAGACCGAATAAAAGCAAACTCAAAAGAAAATGCTACTTCTCAAAATTGTGTTCAACTTTACTTGCTGGAACTTCAGAGAAAATAGTTGAAAGCTTTTCAATATAAATGTTTAAGCTACAAACTGATTCAGATTATTTTCTTTTTGTTGTTTGCTCTTTTTCTGCATTTCTTTTTAAAGGGTTAGTGGTTTGCAGTGGTTGAGACCACTATTCGGGGTGATGGTAGTAAACGATATTATGTCATCATTCTGACAAGACATTTAATAGCTCTCATTAGTTATCTTCCACCTTTGAAATATTTCATTATTGCTTTTTTCATTCATGAAGTTTTTTCACCAAATAAGTGACAATACTTGGTCATTTGTCCCATGGCCTAGAGTGGAGGCAGTATTTTCATCTCTCATTCTAATGTGAAAAGTGTAATGTAACTAGTGGAATCAATAAAAATATTCAATACATGAATCAAAAATCAAGTTGTTGCAGATAAGAGAACGAATCCCCAAAAGCTGCATGCTCATACTACCAATGGTATTTATTGAGGTAATACTTTGCAAAATGCATTCTATTGAGAGCGAGGCATTTAAAATGGAGTTACATATTGATCCAAAAAGAATGAATCTTGGTCTAAATGGTTCTGGCTTTCATTTTGAATTTCTTGCTCTGCATTCCCTAATGTGTCAAAGAGATAAAGTCAGCTGTGCTTATTCCCTGCCCAACCTGTTGATGTATTTACCCTTTAAATTTATGACAATGGCTAAAAATTTTAAAGGATTGCAACCTAACATCTTCTGTATCTATCATTCTATAATCCCACTGAATAGACCCGCAAGGCTACAGCATAAGCAAAATTCTATTCCCGAAAATGTTTCTGGAAGCTCTAAGAACAGAGCTTTTCTGCCTTGAGTTTTTAACCTGAATTTAAGGATAGGAATAACAGTCAGGTGATCCAGCTTGAGTTCCATCAAGATTATTACATTTCACCCAAGAGTGAAGCTGCAGTACCATGTACTTTTGATAGACTACAAAATCCTTTTTGGATGTGGCCTCAGTCATATCTTCTCTCTCCACATTTATGCTGGATTAGAAATCTAACGTACAGTGACAGACCTGCCTCCTCTGGCAACTCCAAAAACAGTGATTCTGATGCATCTCATGTAAGAGCATCTGATGCATCTCACATAACACTTTGAAAAGGACTTGGATGTCTGCAGGAAGTCTGCATAATTGGCAACTCCATCACAGGATAGAGATGGTAATGGAGAACAGGTGAACTAATGAACAAATCCCTGGCTGCAGAACAAAACAGAAACAACAGCAACCTCCCTGACAGTCTGACCCAGGGAAATTCCTTTTCTGGATCACAATCTGCATCTTCATCTGAGCATTTGACCCAATGATGTTAAATATGTTATCTCCAGCTGCACAAGTCTTCAAAGTACAGTAGTCCTGCCTCTGTGACTACTCGCCTTGAAGATGGTAGAATGAAGCAAAGTAGAAAATATTGATGTAACTGTACATTCTCAGGAAAAAAAAAATCCTCCCTTTGGAAGTATCTATCTGAAGCTCTGAAAAAGGACTGTGGAAAAGGTATGAATTTGCTAAGGGAATACAGTTCCTTACAGGTCCCATAAAAGAACACAAATATGCAGGACCCGCTGCACAGACAATATGGTTAGAAGGAACAGGTTTGTCATATAGTTTGACACAGATCACAGGACTTCTCCCAGATTTGACTAAAGGGTATCTTTAAATGAATTACTTATTCTTGTTTTAGTACTTCAGATGGTAAGTCTTATTGTCTGTCCTAACAAACTATTCCATGCTTGCCTAAGAGACGTGCCTCAAAACTAAGAAATATCAATATTACATCTTTTAAAAAAATTTTTACTTCCAGTGACAGAAGCTGCTAAATCCTAGTCAGTGAGTCTAGGACTTCTACATCTACCAATTTGCAATTATATTCCTCATATACTGCAACGTACCTTATCAAATTTACCTTCTTGTTTGGTAAGCGAAATTACTCACCATGCTTCCCCTGTCACATGGGAGCTGCTTTACACCTTCTGTCACTTTTTGAAGCTGTATTTCTGTATTCTCCCTGAAGTATGAAAAATCAGCTCACAGTTCTGTTATAGGTTTGATTTTATCAAAACTGCATATAAGATTGTATACACTTCAGGACCTTTTGGTAGAATCAGCTAGTTTTAACACCCTTGTGTACAATAATTGTTCAGATTCCCTATTTAGTCCCTCGCAGTTTCCAATAAGTCAGTATATACAAATTTTGTATGCTCTGTTTGCCCCTCTAGAAGTGCCTACCTGCCTCCACTTATTATGAACCAAGCTGACTATCTCAGGCTTGATTCCTGACTTCTGGATGACTTGGGTTTGATGAGATGACTTCTGACCTTCTCAGTTCTACTTCATCTTCCCTCTTTACATAAATGAAAAAGTATCATTAGCCTTTCTTGCCATAGAAATATTCAAAGTGATCATGTTGAGGTGTCTAAGCTCTTCTGTGAATCCCTGCTTTCCAAGAAAGACTCATCCTCTTGCTCTAACTCTTGTTCTTGGTTTTTCAGGACATTGTCTTACAGATTGCTGGATTAAAATGCCATTAAAATGGCTGCATTTAACTTCTGACTGAGACCATTTGTAAAATAAGAATATTATTTCTGGTTACCAGCCCACCAGTGTCTGGATTTGCCTGGAAATGTAACCAGAAACTATTGCATGTCTGTCAAAAATATCACAAATAAACATTTTGACCATCCTTGGGGTAAGGCCTGCTTCCAGGTCACAATGTTTATATTATGGATTCCAGTAGCCAAGAATCTCCAAGGCTGACCTGTTCCTGCTTATTTACCAAGGAAACCAGGATAACTGGAATCCCTGGCAATTCTGAACAATAAGCATGGCAGGGTCACATCAAAGTCGTGGCCTTTAGATACCATGCAGCATATTAGGAAGGTGACAGGAACATGGAAACAGAGCTGCACACCTCTTTTTTTGTTTACTTGAAAAAAGTAGTTCTCAAACATTTAGGTTTTCCCACTTCCAAGCAGTAACCTCCCTAGCCTTAACACATATATGGAGCTCCATTGATGCTAGCCTCATTAGAACTTGCCTCAAATAAAACCAGATCACTGCACTGACACATACAATTAGCCGAGACAGAAACCTGACAAATGAATGTAATACTTCTATTGTTGTCACATGGTCTAGGTAAACCATTATCTTCCCTTGAAATTTTACCTCTTTAGCCTTTGCAACATAGAGAATAATTTTGCATTGGTAGAAAGATGACCTCCGTGCCCATACAGGTCTTTTCCAGCTCTTATGTACCAGTTTGTTGCTGTCTTAGCAGTAGCTTGTGGGTAGCTGTAAGATCTGTTTAAATTATGATTCATCTTTAGCCTTTCTTAATACCAAGTTGCCAACAATCTGTACTTCAGTGAATAATATACTTGATTCAGTTTTACTCAGTCACTGTGATGTAAGTGCCTAATAAAATAACATCTCTTCTTACTAGTGTTTGACATTTCAGTTTTACTAGGGTTCACCCCCCAAGAAGAAAGTAATTCAAAGAATGAATTTCTAAGTGCAGAGAGAGATATCCTAGAGGGGAAACCACTTGTCTGGCAGTGACAAAACTACCTATTACCTACACCACAGATTCACTAGAGGAAGAAAAAGAATATTCACATCTTAAATTGCACTGTCATCTATGTTACGTAGTGTAATGGTTGTTTTGAAGAATTACTTCTGCCACTGGCCTATCACTACAGCAATATATTCCAAGAATGAAGGAGTGCTGAAAGTTTGAAAGAAGTTCAGCTTTCAAATGAGAAGGTCTGAAATCCAGAGCAGGACATTTCAACCTTTTCCAGATTTAACTTGCTTGCTAAAAGATTGCCAATGAAGATTCAGGCCCCATGACAAATTTCTCAGATTTTTGTAGCTCTAAGTAGCTATCAAAATGATTTTCCTCATTGTCTTTCATGGATATTTCAGAGTTGGTCTGGAGTTGGCCTGGTGGGTCAGACCACACTTTGAAAGATCTTGGTTTAGTGCAGATCATCCCATGTTCTGTGATGGGAACCTCTGGATCACACATACCACAGTACACACACTTAACGGCAGTAAAACAAATTCCGTAAAAAGACAAGTTCTTGGCAACCAGATAGTAGGAAAGGCTAATGATGAGTCATAAACATTAAGCAGATCTTACATCTACTTAGTATAGATACACTAACTAGACTCCCAGAGCAGTGTAGTCACATTCAAACAGCACTCTGACAAAGTTAATTAGCCTGGACGTTTTTCTGCACAGCCAATTAGCCTGAATGAAGCACCATGGTTATACTCTTTGTTTGAAGCCAATGACACATCCATATTGTATGGATCTGGCATCTCTTACACAGGACTTTTCAACAAGTCGTGACCCAAATACATCCCTACTTTCCATTAGTGAGCGTTCTACTCTGGACATCTGCTCCTCTCATACCATACAGAATGAATAAATGCAGATATGGTATGTCCGTATGTTAAAGCCACACATCTGAATACTAAACTAACATTATTTTTTCAGCATTCATCATGTATATGCTTGCTTGTAGGCCAAGTTTCATCCTAAGTCTTAATACTGAGAAGCTGTCCTGAAGCATGGATAACCATCTGCCTCTTTAACTAACTGAATAAATCTGTATTTATTTTAAAATACATTGTAGCTGTAGATGTTAATTTTCTCTATAGATGGTTAATTCTTTTGTGAACTTAATCAATGCCTTGCATAAAATAATTTGAAGTGATCATGAGTCCTGTGATTTAAAGATATCTCTTGTGAAAGGAATCTTATTTGTGCATTTTGAATAACCTTTCTCTTTTATGCCAGCCTCATGCATTACCAGAAAGGTTAAATGGAATCTCATTTGACTATTTTTCCCCTTCTCTCCTTGTACAGATACATTTTCTGCTCTAGTGTTTCTGTCCCTTGTGATTTTAAAATGATATTTGTAGTATTTCCTTCCTTAACTTCCATGGGCTATAGGTTCATGTGGAAAACGTCAGATTTGTTGTACGTTCTGTTTGTGGAAAAAACTTTGTAAATAGGACTTAGGTGTACTTTAAGTAAAACCAATGCCCACCTCTCCTGTAATCACCTGAGTAAATTTTATGGTTTTTAATTCAGTCTTATGGCATTACTTCCTGGGAATGGAGGGAGAATGGTGCCTCTGTCTATACTAAACAAACCTGATTTCTTCATGCCTGCAGTATGAAGGAATTTCTTAGTGTTTCTTCCCTCTTTGTTATCCCTCGCTGAACACATTCTGTTTCTGCTATAATCACTGCTTAGCCAATTTCTGAGAAAATGGCTAATGTGAAGCTAGCATCGCGTTGCCAATTTATCTTTGGGTTGTATCGTTGTAATATATATATATATATCATCAGTGTCTTGCCATCACTTTATATTTCACCGAGATACTGCCTGAAGGTTTTATGAAAATGCATATAGTCTCTATTATAAGAAGGAACAGAAAGTATTCGATGTATTCCACCATGGAAGAGAATTAACAAACAGGGTCAGAGACTAGTAAATGCATGACCCTGCTGAAAGGACCTGTTTGTGCTAACCATGTTCCCTCATCTAATCAACGACTAATCTTGGCATGTCAGTGAAATGGGACAAAAAGAGACAGAAGGATAGACAAAGCAGCACAGCCTAAACAAAACCCTGGACCAAATCCTGCATAAGGTAACAGGAATCTCTGAGTATGAAATGTGATGGTCAGGTATGTCTAATGAGTTAATCTGTGTTACACATACGAAGTACCTCAGGACCTTAAGTTTTCCTGGACATTCTTCCAAGCAACAGAAAACTGAGGATGACTTTAACTTAGGGTGTGTAAAATGAGAGAAGTTATAGTTATTTAGGAGAGCAGTTCTATCATCTGATTGCTTTATGCATGATCCCACAGAGCAGCCTCAGTGTCTGTCCTGCCCCTTAGATGAAGCATGGTGGAATGCTTCAAGTTTAGCTCTGGCTGCCTTCGTAGAAGCTTTGCAAGTGAGTTCCTGCTGCAGTGATTATAAGAGACGTACTGCTACAGAGTGGAATTTTTGGAAAATTATTTGCTTGCTAAATCACATAGTTTATTCTATGGGACAATATATTAGATATATGCTAATGAACTTCTGAAAAACACCCAGCTCACCAGTTCCCAAATGTGACTGAGTCATAGTTTCGATGGATAGAAGCTAGCTATAAAGAGTTTAGGAAAAAAATGGGTAATACTCCATAAAAATATCAAAAATATTTCTTTTTTTTTTTTCCCCCAATCTCTTTTACCAGCCAACTCACTCCATGGCTTCATGGATAGATTCACAACCAATGGAACTTGTAACTTAGAGCCATTCCATGTTTATGGACCATTAAATCCAGGATTATTTTCCAATTCTTAAGTAAAGCGTTTCCATCTACATACAAAAATGATCACCTATTTTTTTCTGAAGCTGCCAATTTTTAAATCGCCTCCATGAAGCATCATTATTTTCCGAGTTTCTCAACACTGTGCTGCAATATAGCAACACCTTGCATATATTAGGTAAGATCTTTGCCAGAAAGCTACCAGATAATCAAATATATGGTCTAAATCTGCATTTTATTGTATTTGAAGTTTAAATTAGTCATCAACATTATCAGGGAGTCACAGAGTCAGTAACTGTTCAGAGTCATTGGTCAGAGGAAAGAAAGGAAAGGGTACTAGGAAATCTTGTGAACCCAATTTGGACCTGATCTGCCAAGACCGGTTATACAACAGGTATACTGTTAGACACAATCGTACATTTTTGAAGGTGGCATTTTGGATAATAGTGGGATGATGTGGCTAGTTGAGGCTTCTATAGGAAGATTATCACTGTGGATTGTTATGTGATCTTTAATTAAACTCTTTTTTCAATTGATTAATGATCCCCTGACTTTAACAAAAATAACTCACAGGTGCCAGGTCATGAATTTGCACTTTTCTGAGCTAAGGTATAAAAGCACAGAAAAGAATCAAATTAGAAGGAAACAGTTGGTCACATGAGGATACTAAACTGTCACACTTCTTGTGGTTTTTTTATGTTCCTCAGCGATTTCCCACAAATTATTCACTGTATAGCTCCTTAAAAACTATGAGCTTAGTGTTAACTTCTGTAGTAAACTAAGAGAGTCTCTGCAAGACTAAAAAACAATGGTAGACTAAATTCTCAATGCAAAATGTGATTAGGAACATGATCTTAAGTCCTTATTTAAACCTGTGGAAATCCCTGGGAAAACTCATTCAGTTGCAGTGAGTTTTGGATCAAGCCTTTAAATAGCGTTGTAGGACCATAAATCAGAAATTCTCTGATAGTGCTGGAGCATGGGTGCCTTTGAAGTTTTCTCCCAGACACTGAAGATGCTAATTTTGTTGTAGGTATAGAAAGTCTTTTTTTCTCCTTGACTGCTCTCTTTGTCGAATGAAACAACTGAATCAATACAAATATTGGCTGCCTTCAGGATTAGTTTTCATGATGAGCTTTGAACAGAAACAATGAGTGCATGAGCATAAAGGAGCTTGTTCAAAAGATATTTGAAAGTCTGCCAAACAGCTCTTTCCACAGCTGTATTGCCCATTTGAGATGGGTTGAGCTTAGGTTGGGGAACTCTCTGTGGACCCTCCTCAAACCTGGTAGAGACTTGCAAGGCACGATTTGTTCTGAACTGATGTTTAACACTGAATACTGATTTGAAACATGGCAAGAACAATAGAAAACAAAACCTAAAGGCATATTTTTACAGTTGACTTTTCTCTCATCTCACAGCTCTGATCTCCTCACCAAACAGTAGATATACTGTATTTGTCTGGCATTTTTGACCATTTTTCTGGGAGAGAGGGAATTGCATTGTGTTTTAAGAAAAAGCCCATGGCTTTCATTCTGAAGCCCAAGGCATTCACCCTTCCTTATTTCAGATATCTACAATGTAGATTAAGTCTTGGCTAAATTATTCACCCTCAATTGTTTTTTTAGTCAAGAGAGAGAAATGGCCTTTTCTAGGATTCATCTGACCTCATTAGCGGCAAAAGAATCACACCTGTCAGTGCCCATTTTTCGTAACTGATAATAAGAAAATGTACTTTACCAGCTCTGATTTAGATAGTCATACTGAAGAGATTAAAGTTGGGTGAGATGACTCACTGTGTGTGAGTTGTCAACAGAGCAATTTACTCATAACATGAATGAACAATGGGCTGCCCGAGTTCTGAAAAACAGTAAATAAGCCAAATTCCCTGAAATGAGGCTTGCTTGTTCAATGTGTAACATCACCCACGAAGCAAGCAAAGCTGCTCTCAATAAGAGAAGTGCTTACCTACCACTATCATACACAGTAGAGCTGCACATAGTTGTGACCTTTCAGCTCCTCCCAGTTAGCCTTATATACTCCTGTTTCTTTCCAGTTACATTCAAAATGAAGTAATTTGTCTGGGGGTGTGAAGAGGATGCAACTGAAGGAAATTGTACTAGGCCAAAAGCTGTTTACCCAGTTTCCTTTTCTTTTTTGATGCCTAAGTAACCAGAAACAATTTAGGCACTGGTTTAGGTGCTGACACAGCATTTTAGGAGAAGGTGTCTCCCTGATCCGGGGAAAGGCAAATTACTTGCTGAAAGAATAATCCAAGCCACCCTATTCCTGTATTACTGGAAATGCTACTTACAAAATCGTCACATACTTTGAGGGAAAGAAGGGGAAAGTTTTTTCAAAACAGGTGAAAGCTTCAGAAGACAGGATTAACTGAAAAGACTACAGTTTCTCTGTGTCTAAATAATCTTCCTGCAAACCCTTTCTTGGCAAAGCCTAATACCCATTGAGGGAAGGCAACAGTTCTGAGCTTCTGTTTCATTTAGCTTCCCAGTCTGCAGTGATCAACATGCCCATTAATAACTTAATTATTACTTGTTTATTTGTGATAAATTCACTGCTGAAAGGAAATCCCACACAAGCTGTGACTGAAATAGATGACAATTAACATAAACCAAAAAAACCCCAAACCTCTAAAAGAGTTGAACAATGAAGCAGCACCAGGCTTTATAGTACCATGCATGCACTAATGCATTGATTTCAACCACACAACAGCCATTCTTTTGACTTCCTCAAGGAATTCTTTATTGGTGGTAAGTTATGGCACATTTGCCCTGTCTGCATGGCAGCGTGAATAAATGCAACTACCTAGAGTTATAACAGACCTTGCAAATGCTTTCTGGGAAAGTGACCTCTCGGCAAGCCTGCGTAAGTGAGTGGCCATATCACCCAGTAAACAGTGCAATGGGCCAGTGCTCAGGACACCAAGCAACAGCTTGGTAGCAACAGCTGGATTGCATTAAGCCTCTGCGGCTTAATCCTTTTTATTATTATTAAATATGCAATAGCAGAGCAAGAAATTAGTACTTCTGGCATTAGTAGGGCCCATAAAAATAGTCTTTGACATCCTGTTCATTGTGCTTCCATTCCTATTACTGAGAAAACAGTGAAAGATTACTTACTAGCCATTTTTAGCACCCTTTTGTTATATCGGAGTTTTCAAGGGTTGTCCAGAGAGGTCAAGTCCTTTCTCCTTTTCAGCGTTTTCAGGTCTTCTGCCTGACAGATGGTTCCAGACTTCACCATGCACCACACATTTTATGGGAATCGTGATGCAGATGGCTCCCTTGATCTACAGCAGTGAAACTCCATCATATGTTCTGTTGTGCTTACATTAAAAAGGATCTTTAAACTTAAAAAGGGTCATACATGTATGAAAATACTCATCACTGATATTAACTGAAATTGGGATCAGTCACAACTTTAGGTCTTAAGTTCCCCATTACCTGAGGTGCTCGGCGTGAAAAATATACCCTAAAGGTACAGTTAAGGCATTAATTCTGTATCAAGGAAGTGTATTAGCCAAAACTAGTAACTATTTGGGCTGCAAGGAAGCAAGAGAAGTAGAGATCAACAACCATGAAAAGAGCTTGAAGATGGCTGAAGGAAAGGATGGAGGATGGGGACAATAGATTGTTAAAATATAGGTGAAAAAGAGAACGTGGTTGGGAGAAGAAAGGAGAGTAGGAAAACTAAAGAAATAAAAAGAGTACTGCTGAAAAATAAAGACAGCATAAGCTCATAGCACAGTATTCCTTCTGCTGTATAATTTTGTTCTTGCTATTTTTTAATGTAATGTTTTGAATACAACATTTTACAACTTGATTAATACCTTACAGACTATGGTGGTTTTAAGAATGCAAAATTGATATCATTCTCTTCCTTCTTTTCTTTTATTAAATGACGATAAAAGTTTATGCAGGTTCCAAAAATGACCAGATAAGTCAACGGAACAAAAACCCATCAATGAAAACTTATTGCAAAAACACCATCTCTCGTTGAGGAATTCTCTTGGCTATGGACTGGTGGAAGCTAGGAGACTATTCTAGATGTGTATAACTACCTGTAAGGGTTTTTTTCAAGCACACTTTCCTCAGATAGTGTCAAGATGCTGGACCTTTGGGTTTTCTGATGCAAATAATTTTAATTGAATTGTCAATCTGTAGGCTGAGATCAAGCAAAGCACTTGGGCATCAACTTAACTTCAGACACAAAGATGTTCTATATACTTTGCTGTGACTGTTCAAATATTTGAACACTTGTTTAAATTCATTCTTGTACTGTTACGCTAATGCGGCAGCTGTCACAACAAAGGCAGTCTCATATTTTAGAAAGCTAATGCTTTTACTAAGTCATGTTTTTGATGGGGGCAAACATACAAGAAAAAATTAAATCTATGGTACTAATTCATGAAATAGCATTTTGCATGCTTTACTTAACGGAAATAATTAATAGATAATATTTATGTAATTATTTAACAGATTTCAGATTGCAGTTGGCATATTTTAAATATTACATAACTACTAATTTAGTGTAAAATATGGTAAACGATATAGCAAAATGCTTTAAAATCTAAACCAATCTGCTTAATGTTTATATAATTATCTGTAAAATATCATGTGCTGTACGAATTTCAACATTTTCCCGTAAGATATCAATCTGCTGATGGCATGTGACAAATTAACATACTGATGTCTTCTATAATTAGTGAAAATCTATACATGTTTACATAGCCTTTTCATAGCAACTGTTGGGCTTATATTTTTTAAAAATTTGATTTACCGTATATACAAGTACTACGTTATTAACTAATACAGTACTATCAGGTATTGTTTATTTTTCTCACATGTATAATAAAAGACCTGCTAAACAATCTGCGTACAGCGCTTGAGTTCTTTAACATTTCAAGAAGATGAATGGTGGGATTTGAAGACACTTGGCATTGGTTTGAGTCTTTTCTCACTGAAATTAACTGTAAAATTCCCATCAGTTCTGGAAGCTACAAATTTGCACGTGTTCAAAGTGCATTTAGACAAATACCAGGATGATAAATCTACTTGTGGGCTATTAAACACTATGTCTTTGTCTGCAGCAGTAAACTAAACAAAGAGAGGGAGCTCAGGTTTTGAGTACCAGCATGAGACATCTCACACTGTTCAATTGTTAACTTGGTCTCCCGCACAGTTCAGGACTGAGAAAGCTAGAACTGCCCCAGGCAATGCCTGGACATAGTGCAAGAACTGACATGGAGAAGATGTGCTGCAACTTGGAAGCTGCCCTCCTGCTCTGGAGGGAGAGAAAGCCCAGCTTTACGGACAAGTGCTATCACCTGGCGTGTGCACTCAACGACTGTTAACTACTATTGACGTAGCCGAAGACACCACCCCTAACTCCATCCATCTTTGAGCAGCAAGTCACGGAGAATGGGGAGTGTATAACTCTTAATCTGCTCACTCCCTGCTGCTGTCTGCCGTTGTCCCAGCAGGATCCTGGGGCTGGGTGGTTGTTATGTACAACATTTCTAACAAGCCCAATGGTGGTGCTGTCTGACAATGCTGCTCATTGTGAGAAACCCTCACAAGGTACGCCTTTGTTCCGAGCAGGACAGACACAAAGCCTGTACCTGGTGATATGAGGCACTTCAAAGAAGTCAACTCTGGGCTGAGGGTCTGTGAGATATGTGAGGGTATGTGAGATATAGTCTGTCTTGAGGGTAGGTTCTCTGAGGGTAATGCTGAGGTAGGAGATAATAAAGTTCTTGCTTAGACTTAGCCATACGTGCATTTCCCAGTTCCTATGCCAGAATAAGTAATAAATTCCAAGTTTCCCTGACCACTCAGTCCACCTTTATGGAAAAGTTGTATTCAAACACAAACAAGTCAGACATGCTAAGCAAGACACTATTTTGTATCTATTCCCACACCAGACATGGCTTTTTGCTCATACATAGTCTGTAGCATTCTTTAGCTTCCTGAATTAAACAAAAAAATTTTATTCATATAATATGAAAGGAAATAATGCATTAGTCATCTTCAAAAAACATAATGAAAGCAATATTTTTTCATTGCTTCTTTTCTTTCCAATAAGTAAAATAGATTATTGCATCATTTGGCACATATTCATTGTCTGTAAATTCTTAAATTGATTTATATTAATATGCATTGTTCAATTTGCACTGCATGTGCACTGTGGAACCAAAAGTCTTCTCAATGCTGCCAACAAATTTTCAGATCATGCTACTGCTCTGTAACTATTCAGTACAAGAGCTCAATAGTGGAAAGACAAGTAGACAAATATATTTGTTAATACAAGGTTGAGATCTCTTTGTTGTCATTTCAAGGTTTATATTTTTGTTGAGTTTAGAAGACCATTTCAACCACCATTTTGTTTATTTGAACCCTTTTTTACCAAATATATGACATGTGCTTATTGATTGCTAATTATTCTTTCAGGGTGCCGTGGAAAAACGTGCCTTCTACTAATACCATTGTATGTTCTGTTGCATTTTTTTTTAAGGCTGTAATCTCTGTGCTAAAGGACAGTTCCCCCACTATCAGAATGGGATGAGTTATGCTCTCAGTCATCTGTGACTTTTCACATAATTTTTAAGCTATCTGTAATGATGTATTAATTCTATAAGAGCACTAACTTTCTTCTTCTGCAATATTTGAAAAGAAACAGCGGTCAAATTTATCTGAACAACGATTCAGTAAATATACTGTCGTTCAAAGTGTTATTTAATGGTGTGTGTTACAGGATCCTTTTAGCTAGGGGGGAGGAATCTTCCACAGCTCTGGCTTAACCCTGTGTAGCATTAATATCTCCCACCTGACTCAGCAAAGCTCCTAAGCATTTGTGTAACTTTCCATTTGTGATTAGCCCTGTTGCATTATATAAAGTAAAGCATGCAGTCCCACTTAATCATTGAGAAGAAATGGATTTAAACATGTTTGAAAGTTGTGATGTGAGTTACACGTTAACCAATTTGCCTAGGGGAGCCTACATCAGTGAGTACATACAACAACTTCGCTTTCCACAACATTTCTGCAAACAGCTGTTTCTAGAGAATAGATTAAAAGGGTTCCTAATGTCGTCAAAGTGATTTTTGTGGGGGTTTTTTATTTATTTTTGTAGGAATGCATTTTTTGTGAATATTCTTCAGCAATATTCATCCATCTTTGCTCTAGTCCTTCTACAGTAGTAATATTAACAATATGAGCATCACATTTTGAATCAGGATCAAAGAAGCACCAAGGCAGTACTTAGCTCCAGTGGAAGGAATTTATTTCATCATAGTACTACTATTTCAAGGACTGCACAATTGACAATGAACAAAGAGAGCCCTATAATCAGATCTTCATATTAGATTGTTCATCGTGGAATAAATATATTGGCTAGAAAATCACAAATCTCTGTTTGTTTCGGTAGACTTGGAATCATTACAGTTATCAAACTGATAGTTGTTTGTGCATTTCTTTAAGCCTGTTGAAGGTACTCAAGCAGAATACCATGAAATTGCATATTCTCCTTAATGAAATTTGGAGCCCTTTCACATCTGATGTAAATAAAAGTAAAAGTAAATAACTTAATTAATTTGCTATTGATGTTTTGTTCATTTTATCTGCAGAGGTAAGCTAGGCACGGATGGGAGAGAGGGAGCACGTCGGTGTGGAGAAACTTGGGTACCTGTGAATAAAGTGGTGACTGTGTTATTAATAAGATTCCGGGCTGCTCAATTACAAAGGGCTGTTTGCAAATTACTATGAAAAGTAGAATTGTCTGAAAACCAGTAGCAATTAGTGAAAGATGATGAGGAGGATTATAAGGTACTCTAAGATCCAGTGATCCAGTGTAGAATGTACCGGTTCGTACTTAGTGAGAATGTCTGAGACAGATTTTGCTTTTTGCCCTCCAGAGTCATCTGTATACTATATTAAATATCAGAAACAAAAGTTCAGCTTTTTAATTTGACTGATTTATGGTACAGATTTAATTTTAGAATCTCCTACAAGTTAGATGATATGCCTACAGGTATTCCTATTATAAGGAGCAATTCTTTCACTCCTTGGTCTAATAACTAAATGAAATTGCTTTATTTCATGTAATTAACATTATTGTAGTTTCATTCAATTTTTTATTTGTCCAATAAATAACATCAATCATCCTAGAGAGATGCTGCAATATCTTAGAATGCCAAATGCATCCTTAGCCATTTCCCTCTATTCTTAGCCACACATTTTGCCCCCTGGAAAATAAAGACTGAGTTGTCCTGTTGTCCAAGTTTTGCATTTTGCTTGTAAATTTTCCTGCCTTCACTTGGCTTAAACAACCTAATCACATGATCACCTAAACCCTGTATTTGTTTGAGTACTGGCAGAAGTGTGGTATTCTTAACTATTCTTTTCCATAGTTGAACTCAGCAGATTTTATAAGGAACGAAAAACTGATATTGTCCAATCGTATCTATATCTTTTGTTAAAAACCATCCCTTTCTTTCTCTCTCTCTCTTTTATTTTTTTTTCTTGTTTTCCCCCTTTTTTCGGGGGGGGGGGGAAGCTTTGGCTTTATTTCTGAGATGTATATAAATTGAAGTTCAACACGATCACAACTTTCTTTAAACATGCATATATCTTTAAGTGTCTTCTAAAGTAGAGGAGATTATTTAAATGGAGCCTAGTACTAAAATGAAGTTTATAGCTCAAGTATCTGATATTAAAATATATCCATTTAAGATGGATAGAACCAGTTAAGAAAAGCTGAGATATCTTGATTTTGGATCTAATGTCAGGTCAATCATTTTGATTACTCTGCACAACACCCTCTTTGAGATTTCTTGAATGTTGCCATTTCTATAAGTACTCTACAGCTGTCGATATATACTTCAGAGAAGATACCACAATGCAAATTGGCTGCAGGTTTAATACTGGCTGCAACTGCCATATTTTACATAGCTGTAAAAACAGAATCTCTCCTGTGCCTGGAATAGTTTCATTTAAAATAAATAGAGGCTGTCAGGTCCCCATCAAAATTTCCTCAACATTTTGGAGAGTAAGTTCCAGAGGTCTGTTTTCAAAACTATTTCTAGTTTCTGTTCTGAACTCAAAATGTTTGCAAACCCCCTGCATTAAGCCAGCCCTCCCCTAATAAAATTTCTTGATTTTTTTAAACTCAGCTGTGTTCCTATCTGATTATTACGTAGATTTACTGACTAACTAAAAAACATAGAGGTGGCCAACATAATTTGTGACCCACACCTTTTGCGATAGCTTCTGCTCTCTGTAAACAACCGGGGAAACAGAGCAAAGTCAGTCTCAATGACAAGCTGTATCAAGGTCTCCGATGCCCGCTGAATATCCCTTTCTTTTCAGTTAAGGGATCCTAATGGGGGAGTAAGCAGACTCTCAGAAGATGTAACTTGCCGTTGATCCATAACAAGCTACTGATAGAGATACAAGATGTGTCACGTGAAGACCTGCAACAAATGTCAGGGATTCACAGTGGATATAAGACTGAACCTGCCATCTTTGTCCTCCAACTTACTCTACTCTGTGTACCAGCATTTTCTTGCTGTGTAACCAGCATTTTCTTGCTCCATGCTTAGATCTCACTTGAGCAAAAACAGAATACTTGACAGAGTGCTTTAAGCATTTTACATATGGGTATATGTAAGGATTGTGCTAAGACAATAAAAATCATTATGCACATAAATGGAGTGGCAGAAAAAAATCTTTCCCTTAATTTATGTCCAAGGCCTTGGTAAATGAAACATGAAACTCTATAGGAGGGAGTCACCTTGCAGGTACTCCCATAGAAAAATGTCTCCTGTGCAAAATGTTAACATATATATTCTTTTCTGCTTTTCTGGATTCATACAAGGACTTCTGACTTATTGAAGATACTAAGCTGGAGAGCTAGGAGACAGGTAATTTCACTTTGGCTTTTTTATGAATTAATTCTCTTCACGATTTCACTGATTACAGTTTTAAAATGAAAATGTTTGATTTATTGCAAACATTGTACTGAAAAATGTAAATACTGACTTGTTTGAGAGTTAAGATTCATTCCAGAATTTTTCTGAGGGAGCTTTTTTCAGCTATCTTTTTAAGTGCAAGATTGAAGTCTCTTGACATATTCTCACGCCTCAGAGATTCTCATTAGAAGAAGTTATAGCAGCTGAATATAAGGTAGGAGATTTTGGACTTTGTATATTTCAGCATGAGCATTTTTCACTACATCTTTTTTTCCAAAAGCTCAGTCTAATGTGGAAACTGCCAGGCATCCCTCTTGTTTTATGTATGAAAAAAGTGGCTCGCTGCTTTTTCTACATTATAGTAGCCAGTATTAAAATTCTTTAGCCAACACCCCACTACTTGCAATAACCACAATATCCTCCTGTATTTAGAATGTCAAGTGACACTCTAAATGACAAATGCTGAGCTCTTAATATCTCCAACTCTATTAATGTATGAAGCATATTACTCCCTCTGCAGCAAGACACTGTAGGAACCGCACTAATAACGTGCTGGTAAGATAGATCAGTTTTATTTTCCACTACTGTGCCATACTTCTGGCAACCCAGATAAAGCCTGTGAGAAGATATCCTCCTTCCTCCTCCAGTGATGACTGAGTCCCATCTCTGCAAAAGTGCACCTGTGTTTCTGTGGCAAGCAGAGAAAGGGAAATAATTGTAGGTTACAGCTGCAGCACCTGAGATAAGGGGCACCAATGGCAGCATAGCCATGAGTTACCTTTTTGTCACATGAAAGTGGATCTTCAGTGTTTGTCCTGCAGATGGAGAGCCGTGTCCCCACAGAACCTGTAGTATGCATGAGAAAGCAAGCCGCACACTTTCGTCTCTTACTGTTTTAAATCCTCCCCTACATGGTGGGATTTCATTAGAATTTCTGAGAATGACAAGAAAAACCTTTTAGTGAGAGTGACCACCTAAGCATATGATGGCAAATTGCTGACAAATACACTGGCACCAATCAGGACACTTACAGAGACAGAATAAAGGGGACAATGGAAATGTAGCATCTGGGTTACCAACAGAATGAAAAAGGGATTCTGCATCTCCTGGGAATAAATGAAATTATAATGTCCTGAATATGAAGGGTTATCTGAGTAAAAATTTGTCAGTGGAAGGAAAGAAACCTGAAGTGATGAAGAAAACACCAAGATTGATATTGAGGACACATAAAAGGAAGAAGGAATAAAGCACAGAATCTCTTTCTTTACTAAAATAAGGAAAATGCTGATCTTTAAATTTATAAGAAACACAGCGAAGTGAAAGGGCTTTAAAATGTTTGTGTACGGTGTTTGACAAATCCTAATCTGGGATTCTGGTGTAATGCTCAGGGTGAGTGAATGAAAGGAAATTAGAGAGAAAAAATATGTATTCAAATGAGTTCAACTCCTTCAGTTTACTGAGGTGTGGTCCTTATTGAACTGAAAGGATTAAAGACTACAGGATTTGACCCACTTTGAGGACATGAAAGAGCTGCACGCTGTTCTACCAGCATAGTCCAGCCTTCATCAGAAATACACAGGTGGATAGAGAGGCATTAGCAGGATTTCTACGATGAGCAGGTGCTAATGGAATTTTTATGCAGAAATCGCTTAACTTGTGACCGTGAGCCACCTGCCCTGAATGCCAAAATATTGTGGGCTGTACGCTCAGCTGGTGTAAGTCACCATACCTCAATAGAGTTAGTCTGAACTACACCAAAATTGCACCTGTCCCTCAGTACTCAAAGAGGTGTTAGCACAAAACAACTAATTTAAAACCTAAGGCCCTGAGGCCATTAGTAAACAGCTGAAGCCTAACTTGCTGTCTTTTCTCATCTTCCATCGATTATAATTCTTACATTATTTAACAAGAAAACAAATGTCTCCTACCTATTGCAATACTATACTTCATAAGTCGTCAAATCTTGGAATGAACATAGCATCTTCAGATCAGAGCACAATTCCTCGATCCAAAAAGTAGGCACCAGGGAAATAGTATTATCTGATTCCTAAGTTCCAGTGTGCTCAGTTTTCAATTCTACTCACAAACTTGCGCTGTGGCACAGGTAGCTTGATATGTTAATCTCCGCATTCAGCAATCACTTGTATAACCAAAGAAACAGTTAAAAAATGGAAATACACGCTCCTCCCTTCAATTACAGAATAGGACAGACTTGATTCTATGCTCTTCACATAGGCAAAACTTCTGTCATTGTTATCAAAGGTACATGTCACCTGTGTAAGGTTGCAATGTCATTAGTTGTGCCACCTCCAGAGCTTTTTCAGAAGTTTCATGTTATTGAAGGTAGAAGATTTTGTCTTATAGAAAGTCTTATAAGAAAGAAGTCTTATAGAAAATTGTATGTTGTTCTACAACATGTGTTTGTTTTCTCTCAACTTTTCTCAGTGATTCTTTCTGAAGGAACAATGAGCTGGAAGCTACACAGCCTCCTGTGTTTTCAACTTCAGAGCTCTAACGAAGCAGGCATCACACTGCATATTTCTTGGCCTTCATTTCTGACAAGCAAAGGTTTTTTTGTCCATATTATTCCCACAGCATGCACCTTCCTGGCTTGTTGTTTAGGTTTAAATTCCTAGCCAATTTACAGATTCTCAGTCCTTCTTCCTCCTCAATGTTTTCTCCACTGATGCACTTATAAAAAGATACCATATCTCCTCTCAGCCTTCAGGCTAAAGAAGACTAAGTCTTTCAGTTGCCCTATATGAGACAGATTCGTTATTCCTCTTTTATCTTATCACAGCCCTTCTTGACTCTTTTTGTTCTCAAGAACATTTTTACGTGGTATGAGTGACTAGGAATGCCTGCAGCATTCCAGACATGTTTTCTACAGTGGAACTAACATTTTCCTACCTCCTGCCCCTAACTGCCTGGTTCTTCACTGCCCCTACCCATTCCTCAAACTGAGCTCCTTTTCCTTGGAGGACAGCGCAACAATACAGCCGGCTGATACAAAATGCCTTGGACATACACACATGCTTAGCATATCCCAGCTTGGAGTCACAGACCCACATTCATGCCCTGCAGTGGCAGCTGCTGGGAGGAGGGTCTGCCTCCATGGCTGCGTGAGGCCAGGGGAGGAGGAGGCAGTAGGCTGTTCATACTGGGACTTGGCAGAACCTGCCTCAGGGCCCTCAAGCTACTGCTTTGCAGGGTGTTTTTTCTGTACCCTCTTGTTTTTTCAGGACGTGAAAGAGCTCTTCTGCCAGAAGCCGTTTTCTCTCTCTGCAGCGTCTGGGGGATGAATACAGAATGGCAAAGCTCCACTGTTTACCACTCCCTCAGTCAAATGGGAGCACTAGTCTCTGCATCATCTCCCTGATGCATGTTTGATGTGATTAACTCTGTCTCCAACCGAGTGCCAGATACACATGCCGTGATTAGTGAGACAGCTTCTCAGCCTGCCCAGAGGCCTCTGTTCAAGCTGTCCCACTCGGTGCACGAAAGCCAGCTCTTCGCCAAGAGCCCCTGCAAGGAACATTGCATCTGAGGAGGCCACAGCTGGAGAGTGACTCACATTCCCACACCAGCACAGCAGCCAGTGTGCTCCCCTGTGTCTTTGAACACCTGCAGGACTACATCTGACCTAAATGGTGAGAAAGTATCTCTTTGGGGCCAGGTCTTTCACAGTTGTAAACCATCATAGCCTTGCTGACCGTGGAGGAGCTATGCTAAGTGACACTAGCAACAGATCTGGTCCCGGGATTGTACTTGCAGAGATTTTGATTTGGGCAGAGCCCCAAAGGCAGACCTGCCACTGGCTTGCAGGATTTCTGCTTTACAGTTGTGACACTAAGTCAGAAATCTTAATGTGCCAATTTAACTGAGGGGGCCTGAATACATAATTATTTCTAGGAGATGAACAACATATCAACTGCCAAGTAATAATGTCCCCAGTGGACATCTAAAATTTTAGCGCTCTATTTCCTTCACACCATTTTTTCCCAATCCTTAAGAAACAAACAAACGTGCAACAGTCTGCATTTTTCATTTCAATTACCTACCTTCAGCTACTGTTTTGACACTACAGATTTAATGAGATTTCTGTATTTAAAGTGACAATTTAGCTACAGCACAAAGCACAGGACACTGACTTTGACACATAATTCCCCTTTCACCACTGGAACCCTGCATTCAGTACACAGTTTAGGATGTAAGTGATTTACTGTCTCATTTGAGTCTCTCCTTCTTGCTCATCTGCATCACAGAACCTGCGGCATGTGTCACCGTCATTTCTATTTTAAAGGTGCAGTGACCAGCTTCGTTCCCACTAGATGATTCTCATGAGTCATTTCCCCAACACATTTGTCATTACGAATATTCAAGTTCAGCAGAAATCAAGTCCTCAGCCAATGCAAAATCAGTGTCCTTTTATGAAATTCAACGAACTATTCTGATTTATGCCACAGAGCATCTGCAGATGAGGGACTTGTATCAGTTATGGCCTCCAGACCTCCCAGATGCTAGGATCAAGACCTGGAAATAACAATCAGTTCAAACTCAAAGTCTTTAAATAGGCTATCCTTCCCCCTAAACTCAGTCTCATTTACATAAGGTCCATCTTGCAGTGAACTTGTGTGTGGACACTCAATGCAAGATAGCAGTGCATTTTCCCATTTGTCTCTTGTATCAGAAGAGAGTGGAAATGAGTTTAAGCAGATTAGGGAAAAACACACCAAATGAAGAATGAGTATGTGTGGAGTTCATTTTGGATATATTTCGCTTCAAATTCACACCTCGCTGAATTCCCCCATAACTGTTCTGCCTAAGAAGTCTGAGCCCATTCACAGCCAACGCCAATGGCTGCAAAGGTACCAAGACTTGACTAGACCCTTCAAAACAGGTAAGAAAGCAAATTTAAACCTTCACTACTCCTACTTTCTCAGCTGTTGTGTAAAAGCATGGACCTTTGCTAGGCTTAACTCAAGATTCGACTTCCAGGTTGATTTAAACTTGATGTTAGGGCAGAAGCAGAGTGTTTTTTTCAAAAAGCCAGCCTGAGGTCCTTTCTTCATGTACGAGCTCTAAACAGTTATTGGGCACTGGGATACTGAATTACTAAGTGAAATATTAATGCTATGCCTACATCCGTGTCAGAGCTTGCATGAGTGGAGCTTACATGAAGTTCTAGATTATTTGGGGAATGAGTTACTGAACCACTGTAATAGTTCCTTGGAGGTTAACTAACATGGAGTGATGGAGGAAAGAAGTTTTTTCTTCCTGCTGTTTACTCTGATGCCCACTGTAGTTCCTGAATTACCTGCTGTTTAACTTCCAGTCTGCAGAAAAATACATTTTATTTTGCCATTAGTATACTAAATGGAAAATACTGTGAATGTTATGGCAGTTATTTATATGTGGGTTTATATTTGTGTAAGGTTTATAGCATTTATCTTCTAAGTTTTTTATTGTTTGTTACAGCTGAGTGCTGAGTCTCTTTTAATCTTTCCTTATATAGCAATCCTTCCATCTTCATGATTATTATCCGTTGCTCTTCCCTGAACTCCATCCAGTTTGTCTACATTTTTCAGGAAATGAGGTGCCTAAAGCTCCCAGTGCAATATTCCAGGTTCAGTCTCACCGTACAGATAGGGTCTATTATTTCCCTGCTCCATGAGAGGCATAAATATCTCTGCTTTATGCAGCTCAAGGTTGAAATGGTCCTTTAGCTGCCATGTTACTTTGCAAATATAGCTGATAAATAAGATAAAAAAAGAGAAAGTTTTCGGAGAAAAAAAAACCCACAATAAAAAGTAGTAGGTGTTGACACAACCAGCAAGTAATTACCATTCTGACATTAAAAGAAGGTTATCAGCCTTACCTCCTGCCATAACAAACATGCTGGTATGAGCTGATTTAACTAAATCAGTTTTTCCTGATGTTAGTGATCTGTGATTTATTATATAAACATATAAAAATCCTCATAAAACTTAGAAACACTGATAATTCTTAAATAATCATAAGGAAATAATGAAGGTTAATAACTACTGAAAATCACTGATTCCAGTAAAAATAGTGTATGCACTGTATGTGAACATTCCTGAGAACACTGGGCCAGATAACCTCACATATGAGAACATTTGAGTGTGTGAACAAAGCTGTCCCAAAGTCATTTAAGTCACAAAATTAAGGGATAAAAAGAACCTAATGAAAAAAAAATAAATATACATATTCTGAGGCTGCTATTAATTGTGATAAGATCCCAACCCATCAACTGGAATTTGAGACTCCTGTTTTAGCTGCTGTCCTGAAGCGTCTGTGTTCTGGGAGCAGAATCCTGCCCTCACCCACCAGTGGGCTCAGTGGGGCTACAGAGGACTGTGATCAAAACTCTCTTTGTACAATTTTATGCTCATATCGCAACCAAATGGTTCCTAACTACATATAGTTTTTCCAGTCACTGAATTTAGATAGCAAATGTAGGTGCAAATATGTCTAGCTTTACGTTCCTCACCCTGCAAGGGCCAAAACAATCCCTTAAAGCTGGTGCTTAAGCTGCCCATCGGAACAGCGCAAGAGTTATATTCTTTACCCTCTCTAGAGGTACAGCAGCCTCCGTAAGACTAACAATTTGACCCTCTCTCCACTGGGTTCCTAGGGAATTGCAGGGAATTTTAGACACTTCTATCCACAGCTGCAGGGCTGACTTGTTGTTAAGGAGATGCAACTTTTGTGAAAACCATACAGATTTTCCTCCAACAAGAAGTGCCTGGCAATGCGGGGTCCTGCCCTCTCACCCACAAAATAGGCAAACTGGCTTCTGGGCTCACCGCAGCCTCAGGCATCTGCATCCTTCTGCATGGTCTGACTTCTTGTTTCCTGGTTCTTACGCCAAAACACTGTCCCTTGGTGCAGCCAGGAACGTAAATACAGTGG
Source organism: Rissa tridactyla (assembly GCF_028500815.1). Lineage (NCBI taxonomy): Eukaryota > Metazoa > Chordata > Aves > Charadriiformes > Laridae > Rissa > Rissa tridactyla. The sequence continues at coordinate 178,450,609 of NC_071466.1, forward strand.
AGACCCGAAGGGAGCTGCCAGGAGTCAGATTTGGGGTCCAGAGTTTGGCATGTGAAATGTGTGTGCCTATTTTCCATCTGGCCACTGCTGGAGTTAAAAACAAAAGCACTTCTGAAATAGGAGGCCAAGATATAGCAACAATTCTGTATTGTCAGGCTGCACCATTTATTGGAGAAAATGGAGTGCTTTGTTCCGCTACGGTTTAAAATGGAGTCCTTTCCCACGCCCCCCTCTACCTGCAAAGCCTATGTGGAAGAAGCAGTAATAAAAACAAAGACTGCTGAAGGACCAAAAGGACTTGTCTCATGCTGAGCACAGGTACCCAGGGCAGGAGCACACAGATTTATATGTTGTATTTCTGCTCTCTGTCACATGGGCTTTACGAGGAACCATAAAATGGAAGATAGGGTAATTAAGAAAGAAGTCATATAAGATCTGAAGTAGAGTTGTTGCTTCTGCTGCTTGGCACCTCTGCATATTCAACTACAGCACACACTAATTCACTGGGGTTCCTACTCATTACATGGATAATTCTGTAGTTATTCAGGAAGAAGCATAATAGGAAAAAAAAAAAAAAAGGAAAGAAAAAAATAATGGTGAAACCCAGTCAGCAAAGATTAAAAGGACAGAAATTTGTTTCCCCATTGTGGCAATTGTCACAGTTCAAATGCAGTAAAGGGAGGAAAAAAAAATATTTTCCTATAAATAAGCTGGTGAAAATTATTCCCTACTAGACCACAAGAAGGAAAAACAGACTTAGGCTTTTCTGAATAACAGGTAATTCCCTGGAACGCTCCGGGGCTAGCACGGCTCCTCTCTGCTCCTTATTCAGAGCAAAATTGTACAGTTACTATCTTTCCTTAAAAGACTTTTCACTCCTGCGATGCCGACAGTGTTGCAAAATACAGATAAGCCCTGAAGTGCAGTGAATTTTAGAAGATAATTCAGATGAGCTCAAAGGACAGATTACACGGTCCTGTTAGTACTCACCTACTGCAGAGAAGGGGAAAGGTGAATAAAGGATTATGAGAAGAGACTGCAAAATAAAAGACTTTCTGCTTGCTGTCACGATGTTTTATTTTAGTAAACTTCCTGTTGTCTTGTCCTATCAACAATGAACTATCTATCTTTCAAGGGAGCCACTTAGTGTCTGGCTTTGGGAAGCAGTGTAATTTATTGCCACATTTTGCAGAAGATTGGCACTGGTAGGAAACCACTTTCCCAGAAAAAAAATCAATATTTTAAGTACATTATTGCTTCAAGTATAGTTTCCAAGTTTTATCTAAGAAGTTATCATGGACTAAACACATTCATAAGAAGTATTAAGACAACAGACACATTCTTGGTTTTATAATTTGAAAACGTTCTATTTTCATTAAAAGTTTCATATATTTTATTAGAAAACATATGAAGCTAGTTAGCTTTTCAAAACAGGTCCTATAACAGAGATGAGACACAATGTTACTGCAGTATACAACTGAGGTAAACAAGAGAAAAAGTGTTATTTCCAAAATCATTGTCGGGTTTTTTTTGAGTTTGAGTTTCGGTTTTTTGGTCTTTGGAAGGAGATTTTCCCATACTGCAGCTTTTTTTTGTGTAGTAATGGCGTGTCTTTTCTTTGCCAATGTGTCAGTGTAATTACATTTAACTGTAAGTTAGCTGTATCCAGCCCCACGACATTGCTCACTGATTGACCCTCTGAAATATGGCAGGTCCAGCCCCACCTCCTGTCCATGCACGTCTCCCAAGAGTCATTTGTGAAGCTATGTAATATGCTTGTTTACATACTTATTAAATACACTTATTAAATTGCTCTGCCTCCTAAACCTCTTTGTTCAGTCTAGTCATGGGGAGCCTATGTAAATTGTCACCTGTCAAACATATCAGAAGAGCTATGGCTTTCATAAATCAAAGGAACCCAGGGGTTACGTCAGAAGATGGCAGGACTGGAATTCTGCCAGTGACTCTAAGAAGTGGGTGTGCACAGAGTATTTTACATGGGTTATTTTCACGAGAGAGGGACAGAAGAGGAAGCTGCGGGCAGAAAACCTCATGAACTATAAAGTTATCATAAAAAGGCTACATCTTTGGGTAACTCTAGCTGAATTTGTTGTGTTCTGACTGATAGCAAAAGTATAGGATTGTCTTCATATGAAATTTCTGGTGTCTAAACTGGCTTTGATTAAAAATGATTGTGTCCCTGAAGTACCAAGACAGGTAGAGCGGGCTCCTGTAAACAACGAGGAAAAAAAGAAAGGCAAATTAAGGAAATTTAATGTTAATTATTTTTTTCTATGAAATCTCATTCTTTTACTGTTGCCTTATATGTTGGTTTTGCCTGGGGTAGATTTAATCTTTTTCATAGTAGCTAATATGGGGCTATGTTCTGGATTTGTGCTGGAAATGCTGTTGATAATACAGGAATGTTTTAGTTAATGCTGAACAGTGCTTACTTTGCCTCCGGGACTTTTCTGCTCCTCACACTGCCCTGCCAATGGGTAGGCTAGGACTGCACAAAAAGTTAGGAGCAGACACAGCTGGGAGAGCTGACCCCAACTGGCCAAGGGGATATTCTATACCATATGATGTCATCCTCAGCATATAAAGCTGGGAGAAGAAGAAGGAAGGGGGAAGACGTTCAGAGTTACGGTGTTTTGTCTTCCCAAGTAACCATTACATGTGGTGGAGCCCTGCTTTCCTGGAGATGGCTGAACACCTGCCTGCCAGTGGGAAGTGGTGAATAAATTCTTTGGTTTGCTTTGCTCGTGTGCACAGCTTTTGCTCTACCTCTTAAACTGTATTTATCTCAGCCCATGAGTTTTCTCACTTTTACTCTTCTGATTCTGCCTGCACCCCACCAGGAGTGGAGTGAACAAGTGACTCTGTGGTGCCTAGTTGCCGACTGGGGTTAAGCCATGACACTTTATTTTAATAGACTTGTGTTGATCCAAGTAAAGAGGCTGCTAAAGTGTGTGATTTACTATATGTAAAATTATAAAAGAAACTCCCACTGGTAGAGTATTTTTTTTTCCAGCAAGAAAAAGTCATTGAATATTCAAGTATAAGAAAAGTCCATTAGCCCTAACCCTCTTCTCTGGTTTTAAGGTGCATGTACAAACCTGCCTAACAAGGAAACTAGATATTTGATTTTTCTCTAAGTCCATTCTGTCACTGGCGTAGTGATATCTGTCACTGGCGTGATATTTTCCTGAATGACGAACTATGCTGAAATCAGCCAAATACCCATTGTAGGTCAAAGCAGCACTTGAGAAATATAGTATATTTACTATATCCCAAAAAATAGCAGTTTTTTTAAGTATTTTGACTGGTATTCCTCCTGATTTTAGAGTCTCAAAATAAGGATATTTAGTATTTTACTGTACACTATCTTTGACACTTTCCTCTTCTTCCTCCTCACAAAATGTAACACATTATAGAGATAGAAGGAGGGATACTGAGACAGAAAACAACAATACTTCTAATGAAGCTTTTTGAAAGAACCACATTGACGAGCGTACCAGTATTCTGCATACAGACTACAGGCTCTGTTTCAGGAAATTATAACTCATGGTATTCTCATTGTTTCAGAGCAGATGGAGAAAGTTGCGAATTTTCTCATATGGCACCATTTCTGCTTATTTCTGCAGAATGTTTTAAAGTTCTTTTGCTTTCTGAGTACCATAGATGTATTATCTGTCTTTAAATAAAAAAATAAACTGATATCATACATAAGTCAGGGAGGGTAATGCCATGATAGGGCTGGTAGCTCTGTCATGAGAAACCAGCAAAACCTTGTTCTTTGCTGCATCCTCAATCTTCTTGCTGGAGTTAGCATTGTGTTCTAATCGATTTCTCACCTTCCTGGCTCACTGCCATAAACTTTAAGCCTGAATCAAATGCTCACAAAAACAAGAGGACTAATTCTTTGGTACTTTTCTATCTACATAGTCATTCATACATCAGCATGTATTTAACATCACTGATCAGATACATTAATGTGTTACACAGTATTTAGTCTCTGTTTGAAAAGATGCAAAGATGAAATGAACACAGAATGTACAGCCCAATTGGAAAGGAGATTCAAAGGAAAGTGAAAAAATAAAAAAAAAAAAGGCCATTGAGGGCAAATTCTGGCCCAATGCTCATTTATCTCTATCATCTCTAATGGGATAAATGAATGCATGTAGCTGGGGGAAAAAAATTGTTGTAATGGCTAAAAATAACACAGCTTTTATGTTCTAGATAAGCTCTATAATAAAAGAGATACTTGTGTTTCTGAACATGTTGCTGATATTTCTACGTCTGACTTCATCACTTAGAGGACAGAAGGGGACAGTTATGAGGATTTGGTAATAAAATAAAGGACATGGTCAACTGACATCAGTTTGACATTTTCTCCTTCAAACTCAATATATATCACAAAAAAGTAAGAGGAGCAGGTGTTATAATAAGAAAGCATTGGCTTTTATGGTAGCCTTTAAGCTCTCAATATGAAAGAAAGTGTCCTCAATGTACCTAAACAAAATCAGCCCATGACTCGGTATCAGAGAAGGGACAATATCTGGCCTGGCTCTAGCCTTAACATACGATAGCACAATTTTAATTCCAGTGAATTTCTTTATTTGTCTAATTTTAGATTTTCCTTTGAGAAACAAGAAAATAGTCCATTTGTAGCAGGAATATTATAAGCTCAGACATTTATTTGAGATGTGCAGCTAAAACATTTTCTTCTGATCATCTATCCAGACAATACACATTTTTCCTGTTCTGTTTCCTATTGGGTAATGGGTATTTCTAGTTTAATCTTTTGTCATTGATGTTCTCCATTTTTATCCTCTAATCAAAAGTTTTTATTTTCTTGCATGCCGCAAAGGTAAAGATAAGGAAAACACAGCAGCTAGTACAGACCTAGCTGGCTGTGTTTCAGAAAATATTTCAGTGGCTGAGCATCAGGATACAGATGGGCTTATATGCTCACTTACTAAAGGTTTCTTTGGTTTATCTGTGATTAGGCAGACCTATACAGGATGTGCCTCATTTGGGCAGGGTTTGTGTCGGGATGAACAACGACCAGGGGACATTGGAATTCCTTGGGATGATCAGTAAAAATTCCAAGCTAAAGCTTATAATTGGTTCTTAATACAAATGGTAACAATTATTGAAAGAAAGTGACTTAGAGCGTGCCACGGAGAAGGTTTCTAACATTTGTCCTTCTCCAAACTGCTCTCCATGCATTTTTAAGATTTGGTTTCATTTTTCATTATCCTACTCTGATTTGGTTGGTAATAAATTAAATTAATTTTTCCCAAGTTGATTCTATTTTGCCCATGATGGTAATTGCTGAGTGATCTCCCTGTCCTTAATTTAACCTATGAGCCTCTTGTTATGTTTTTCTCTCCCCTGTATAGCAGAGGAGGGGGAGTGACAGAGCAGCTTTGGTGGGCATCTGGCATCCATCCTGAGTCAACCCACCACAGTTGCCAAAGTTTTCTTAAGGAGATTACTCATGGAGATTATGCTGGCTTTCAAAAGGCACCTTTTCCACAAGGATCGTGAGCAAAATAAAGAGATGTTGAACTCTGAGGACTCCGTGTTCTGCTCCTGTAAATCACACTGAACTCTTCTGCAGTGTGCCAGTTTTAGCTAGCCACAAATCCAAACATTTCTTACATTTAAGAAAAGATAATTATCCTCATGACACAAGTTAATGTCTGCTAGGCAATAATCTTTTTCCCATTCCTCTTCTTTAGTGAAAAGCGCTATTGCTATTGAAAATAACTACCTTTTTTTGAAGTTAAAAAGAAAACAAGAACCCAATAAAACAGAAATCTTCTTCTCAATTCTCTTCTCTCCTGTTGCAAGAAATAAAAGTGAGAATAAGACACAGACCAGAACTACCAGTCTCTCTCTACCAAACCTGTCTATAATTCAAAATATAACAGGGTTCTGTCTGCATGGAATTGTTCATGTAGAGAGGAAAATTGTGTTAGTAATTCCAGGATGATTAAAAACACAAAAGGTTTCTGGTCTAAGCATTTCAAGCAAAGTAAGAACAGGGTATAATTTACAAAACTGAAACAATTTTGCCTTATAATATTTTCAGCATGAATACCATGTAACTTATACACTTGAGTGCAATGGTACTTGTTCAGGTATCCAAAATTAGCCCTGTGCTTACACTCACCATGATTGTTATTAGTTCACAAGTAATGGTTATTTTTACATCAACAATCACCACTGTTTACGCCTTCATATCAGGGAGGTGATGGCAGACTAGGAACGGTGACTGCTGACGTACAAGCAGAACACAACCTCACAACCTTTTCAGCTGCAAAAGCAGCAAGGGCAGGAAGGGAAATGCCATGCAGAGAAGGACAGAAGGAGCAGACAGGACTCAGTTACTGTTGGTTCCAGCAACCTCCTCCCATCCACTTCATATTAGTACATGCTGTGCTCTTCAAAGCAGAAACACACTGAGAAATACCTGCAAGAGTTACATATGCATTAAGGGGTAGTAAAGCAAAGAACTTGAAATACATTTGGTGTAGGTGTCATTTGAAACAACAGCCAAGCCCCAGTGTATATTAAACAGGTAATTACTATCAATCAGCTACTCAAGGCACTGAATATTTAACATACAGTAGTGGTATGGAGAAAGAATGTCTAAATACAACGCAGAATATCTTTGTCCCTAAAGAATACTCTAGGTAGGCTAGGGGGTAGTGCACTAGCCTGCCAAACTTCCCAGAGGTTTTTTCTTTTGATGGAATGGAAGACAAAGAGAGTTTGTGTTAGGAGCAAAAGACCCCGCGAGGCTAGGGAAATCAATCAGCTCCTGAGAGCTGAGGAGAATAAATATTTGTATGTATGTGGGAATGTGAAGCAAAGGGAATCTCTTGCTTTAATAAAAAGTGTTTAAATTTTTTTTAAGGCAAAAGCAATAGAAAAAAAAAAGATATTTTGCCTTTCAGTTAAAATAATTCCTTTAGGAATTCTTCGTCAGCCAAATGGCTATAACAACTTTAGAGGAAGCAGGATTTTTCCCTTTCCCTGAAGCAATGTTTTAGAGCAGTTGCCTCCAGAGCTTGTCATTGGGCCCAATCCTGCCACCAGTGCCCTGAGACTGCTCTCACTGCTGTTATAATAACAGTCACAATTGTTTCATCTTACCTGAGATGGTTGGTTGGTTTTTTGCATGTATGTGCAAAACTCTCAGCCAAGAGGACTTGAACATCTACAGTTAAAGTCAGTGAGAACTTTGCAAGAAGGAAAAGCAAAATATTTAGACTAATATTTGACAAAAAGACAAAGAAGTAACTAATTTTAAAATAATATTCCTAGTTAAAGCCTCCTTTTCAATGATGAGGAGGACCAAATGTGGCAATTTATGAAAAAAAAAAAACAACAAAAAAAACCCAAAACCAAGAAAAAAGCTCTAGCCCATGGATTTATAGCTTTTTGTTTACGCCTTTTGGTAATTTTATGAACATACTTAAAATACTCTCAACTAGAGCTGCAAATGTCCATCATATTCCAGCGGTAGACAACTCCACTTATCTTTGTGTGGGGCCACACCATACTGAATGGGTATCTTGGACAAATTCATGGTAAAATATAATTCATTGTTGTACCCAGAGCTTTATTTTGTCACTGAACAAGAAGAGAAGGCTGAACTTCAAATCAGCTCATTCAAATCCAGAGTCTGGTGACCCAGAGTCACCTACTGGGTTTCTGATCAATAGGAGACAGAAATACTTTTGTACCTTTTAGTCTGAGTCTCGTACCATAAAAACAGGTACAAATAAATTGCTCTTAAATCTCTTAAGATTTTGCAAAACTTGTAGTTGTTTTCATTTTTAATGAGCTGATAGACTGAATTGTCACTTAGCAGATTTGTGACCCTCTGTGCTAAATAATAATGCTCTCGGCCTATGACATTCAAATTGAATATATTTGTACCAGTAAGACCACTTACAGCTTTATTCTCTGGCTTGTATTCATTGCAATTAAACCACCAAAGAGAGCATGTACTTTTCAAGCTCTAATATCTCTATTGCCACAATACACATAGATAAAAATATCTAGCAGTTTCCTCCTGAAAGTCTAGCTCACAAACACCTTATTGTTACCTCAGCCAGTCAGTTTTCAAAATTAAAGGCTGAGTACAGAGATAAAAGTTGTAAAGAGGATAGCCTCCATATGTGGAATGCATAGGTATTTTAATTTTAATTATTTATTTGCGCATCCTATTTTTAACTAAACATTTGAACCACTAAAAGTAGTGTCCTGAGTGCTTAATAAATGGATTACTCTAATGCTTTAAAAATACTTTTTTCATCATCAAAAAACATCCATTCAGATTGTTACAGGAACACAATGCAGTGTGATATGGTCTACTAGCATTTTGTGTATATAGCATGCTTGTTATATGCTATTACATTTTATTTTAGGTACAGTGTGAATACAGTTTATAAATAAATGTGTATATAAGAATACAAAATGTAATTGGTATTGTCATAATAAACTATGTAGATTTAATAATGGTGCTGACTTGATACACTGAACCTGATGGCCTCTGTAATGAGATCAACTTTTAACAGTGATATTTATTTAGGATTTGAGTTGCTGCAACTAAAGGTGAGACACAGACCTCTAAGTCCTCTAACTTAAGCCTTGAGTCTGACATCCACCTTGCAGTTAGTGTAGAGAGGCGGCAGCGTCTTAGTGTAGGATGGCTTTCTGGAAGTGTCTGAGGTATTTGTCATGAACATGCTGTGGAGCATAAGATTTCTCAGGAAAAAAAAATAATCTTGTAAGCTTTTACATATCTGACTGCATAAATGAGAATATACCTTGATGGTATCATAGTCACCATACTGAATTGACACATGAACTACAATTTGCTTGGAAATTTTCACTAGGTATTGTTCTGACCTGCTCTAGACTCTTGAAAACTCCTTGAAAGAAGAGTAAAAGGTTACAAGACAGTAATGGAGCTGGATTCCACTACAGCAGTTTTAAGGTTCGTGACTCTAAAAGCAAGTTGGTATCTTTAAAGCAGAATTGAATATGTCCCAAAATGGAAAGGGGGCACTCGAGTCCTCTGCCACAGACCTCTGCCATTGTGAGTAGTCACGTAATAGCTGGCTACCTCAGGAAGTCCACAGAATATGACAGAAATCACTGGCCACAAAATGCTTTCCAAGATCCAAGTTCACTAACTTCAAGCTCCTGCAAAATGATCAAAATCTGCAGCCATTGTCTAACATAGGAAAGTATCAGTTGGATTCAAAGGCATGTTCAACCACCGTCCAATGTCCTAGGTCTCTGCAATAGGAAGGGATTTTTTAAATAAAATTCCCAGATAATCCTTGAATACAAAGTATGTCCTACACTAAGGAGAAAGAATAATTCCATTTCTCCTTTCTAAATATATCTATCTCCACTATTCTATTTTAACACAATCTTTTTATCAGTTTGGTGTAGTCATGACTGTATGAACAGACCACGTAAACATCAGACAGTTGAGAAAATGTAGTGTGCATAGGAAAGTAAGTTTCCTCTATCTATTTGCTACCCTGAGCTATAACCTCTCTCCTGTGTTTCCCAGGAAAGCAAAGCACAACCAACAAAGCTGAAGGGCAAAGCGATGGTCCACGGTCAGAAGGGCCTTGCTGGTCCACAGAGGCAACCATCAGAAGCTCTGAAATATGAAACTCTTACAAACACAAAAAGGCAATGAATTAGTCTTCTTTCAGATCCCCTTGGAGATACCAACACATCAGATGCCCTTAGTTTCATGTCAGAAACTGGATTTACTAAATCCAATGCATATATTTAGGTATGCCATTTAGTTACGTACTCTTTTCCATAAGCTTATGAACTAATCTAAAAAAAAAAGGGAAAATGAGAAATTGCTTTTCAAAATTTTCCTCTTTGGAAGTTTAGGAGTCATATTTAGCCTTTCCGTCAAAGTTAATTCTCAACTAATACACAAACATTTGATCTTCTACAACATTAAGTTTAATTTAAATAATTGTATATTTTCCCCGATATTTTCCCCAAATATGAAGAGTCATCATATAATTTCTTAGCCTTTATTTAGTTGAACTTGGCTGAATAAATCAAGCTCTTTTAATATTTCTCCATAATGCAGTCATTTCAGTGTTCTAATCATTTTACTAGTCTCTTTTAGAATGTTACAAATTGCTCTGGTACATTGAAGCACAGTGCTCTAGATGAAGCTTAACCAATGTCTTGTAGAAATACTGTTTCCAGCGCTGACCCTAAAAGTATTTTCACCTGCTTCATCCTTCATGAGACTTTTTCAAAGCTGTTTCGTTGTGATGGTTCATAACTGTTATATGATCAGTCAAAACAGGTAGGACTCTTTCCCCCTCCTTTATATCTAGCTAGTTAATTTCTACTTTGGAATAGAAGTGCTTGCACTACGAGATTTTTGCACTTTGTGTCATTAATTTTGTAACCCTTCGGTTGGAAAGGACATTTCACCCTTCTTGTACAATATTCTGGTCCTGCTTGGCAGTATCAAGGACTCCCAAATCAAAAAGTCATAGGCACATGTATTAGTTCATATCCTGAAGTTAGTAATGAATATATGAAATAGGGACAATCCCAGAACAGACTTCCGAGGGATATTATTCCTGATAATTGGCTTTTGCCATAACCTATGATAGCCTCCTTAGCCAGTTTCTCATAAAATTCCTAATTCTTTTATTAATCCCTGTAATTTCCACCTTAAATTATAATTTCATATAGAATTTATAGCAAAAGAATTACTTGAGACAGACGAAGCCCTCTGAATTAATTCCATCTAAGAAATTAGTCATTTTAGCAGAAAAGACATCAGATTAGTCAGACACAATTCATCTTTGATGATCAATATTGCAATTTATCCCACTCTACCACTTCCCAATTACCTGCGTCCTTCATTGTTCTTTGTTTCAAAAAGTGTTTTAAGATTTTGCAGAGTATTAAAGTCAACCTAAAAGACCATTGCTGCTTAGATCACTTTTTTTCCCTTTTCTGTACTATTTTTTCTATTTTACAGCCATTAGGTACTATCACCCAAATAATAGAGATTCGTTTAAGATTTTATATACTACAATACTTTGTACATTTAAAAGAGAGAACAGAAGGCTGAGAGCTAAGTACTTTCTGAGCCTGTATTTTGCTAACTTCTAAAAGGCGTATTTACAGAGCAGTGGTTGCCCCTAAATTCTGCATCGATATGCAAGGAGCTTTGCCTAAGCTCTATCTTGTATTCTGTTATTTGAAATAAAACATCTCAAGGTAAATTTAGTTATGATTAAGTCAACATCATCTCTGTAATAATCCTGGAAGGATATAAGACTAAGGTACCACTTGTAGAAGTCTTGCACTGAGCTTCAATCATTTCCCTCTAGGTCATATTTTCCTGTGCTGAACTCAAAATATTTTTCTGAGGGAACTTTTCTTGTTGACTAAAAGACCAGAATTAGAAAAGATTGTCATCAAAAAACTTATATTTCCAAAAAGACAGATTGTAAGGTTTTTTCCACCAAACAAAAATTGTACTTAAGAAATGTTTGAGTTTGCATAAAATAGTTTTTATAGAAAAGATAATAGATACAATAAAAATTATGTTTTCATCATTTCCAGTGGTTTGGGGTTTGGTGGTTTTTTTGTTCTGCTTTTTATTATAGATTGTGTTACTTGTTGACCAGCCAAGAAAAATTTAAGGGTTTGAGGAAAAAACATTCCCCAGTAAAAGCAAGCGAAGAAAATTTGCAACAAAAACTTTTTTATTTTTGGCACAGAAAAACCCTGAGAAGATCAATAAGTAATGCAGGAGGATTTTGCTTCGTTATAGAATTGATCCTTCCAATACAAAAAAATCATTTATTTAATTATTGTTACTGTTCAGGTAGGTATATTAAAATTCGTCTTCTATTCCCCATGTCTGTTGTAGCAAAACAGAATACTGAACGGAGACAGAGGCAGTACTTTATTCCTCTTTATTATTAGTTGTCATTCACAGCAAACACTGGAAGACACCAAATATGCAATATGCTGGCTTAATTGTCACTTAGTGGGGACACATAGCTAACTATATCAACTAAAACATTAACTTCACATTAAATGATCATCTATATCGCATTAAAAATTTGTAAAAGTTTCTATGTCTGAGAACAGGCAATGAAGAAATTGCATATATTGAATTTAAAAGGAGACTGCAGTGTTTTGTTAAATGTGATGCCAACCAATAACATGCCATAAGCAAAAAGCTCTGTATGGCTTTATTTCCATCTGGGAGTCGTGGCACAGCACAAAACCATAATCTACATGACTAAATTATCTCTTTCCAGGCAGCCCGTTATATCACAGCTGTCTGCTGATCTGAGGTCCTGTCTTACAGTGAAGTAGTGAAATAGTGATGTGACTATTTTAAATATGTGCCACAATCATGGCAAAGTCTTGGATTCAAATCTCCTTCACCCCACAACTGCTTCATTTTTGTAAGAACACCACCAGGTTTTCAATTCATTCTCCCCAGAATGTTTTGGGGTTTGGTTTTGTGTTTGTTTTTTTTTTTTTTTTAAACTGAAATCTGTTTCTGGCATATAATTATAAGAGTCATGCTGGTCAGTTTTATATTTTTTACTGCAGAGATATCCAAAGTTCTTACATTGCCATCACAAATGAAATGTAATACAGACACAAGTATTACATTACATACTCTAAATTCTGGTCTATTGATGAACATCTATGTTGTTTATAAATAAATTACCATCACCTTGAACCCCAGATGTGTGTCTACCATGAACTATAGCTGCTTTAGGAATCTGAAATTAGCATTATTTTGAGCCATCTAAAAATACATTTAATCAATACTGTTTAACAACCTTCTTGACAAATAGAGAGAAATTGGCTGTCTCTCAATATGAATCTTTCCTGTCTCTCACTCTGCAGTACAAGAGGCGATTTCACAGACTTCAGCTGCCTCACTCAGGTATCACAGACAACTTCACCCACTTTCAGCTGTGTTCATGTCTGAAGAAGGCAATAAGGTCTGTTGACAAAGACCTGTCATACCACAGATGATACTAACTGCATCTTGGTTTACACAGTGGACTATAAACTCATGGACCTCTGTTAATCATAACTTTTCATTCACAGAAGTGTAGAAACTATTCACAGAAGTGTAGAAACTAATAATAGGTGAAGAATACTAACAGGAAGCATTGTTGTCCCCTTTCAGAATAGGTATCTCACAAGGACACAACATTGTCTTAACTGTACTCATATGAGTAGGTGATCATTCAAAGGGTCAAAACTACAAGAACATAAAGCAGTGTTGCAATCCCAGTTATAATACAGAATTCCACACTGATTTAATCTAGATGGCCACTGTAATTTTACCCTAAATTGCTAAATTGCTTACTAACTTTGGTAATCTCGCCATCAGAAATCTTTTGTAACAGATATAGTTTCAACTGCGTACTTTATCTTGTTGTTGGAGGACTTTCAAGAATTATTTTTTTTTCAAGCCACGGAGCTATGATACTTTTCAAAGCAGTAATCATATCATTTGATATGGTACAGCATAAAATCAATAAAGTAATATAAAATAAGATAAATGAGTTATATTTCTTGGGAATCTTTTGGCTTAACATATGACAAGCTTTGTGCAAAAAAAGTGACTACCTGATGAAAATCTCTCTTGAGCACGAGCAAATTGGATTATCAATTAGCTGTATGTCTTAAAAAACCCTCCTGTTCTTAAGCCGCCTTCAGTTCCACTCTCATTTGTCAAGTGCCAGTGAAAAACGTCTGTGATATGCAGCAAAGCCTTGCTTGCAGACTGCCATTTTCTTCTTGAAAACTAAAGCTTGGTAAGCTTCACTAAACCTGTCTAGTAAAATCCCTTCCAGCAAAAACAAAGCATGAAGAATTTCTTAAAATTAATTATTTCAGTGATTTAAGCTAATATTAAAGTCAAGCTGAAAAATTGTCAGCCACTCTTAAGGTCCCAGGGCAAATCCCCATGCTTAGGCAGTAACGAACCAGGACCACGGAACATGATCATAGACCTGGGGCCTACAGGTTTGGGGTTGGTTGTTTTTTTTTTTCTTCTTTCAGTTTCTATTAATAACCAGAAGCAACCTATCCTCTATTCACCTTGCGATGGACTGGGACTGTTCCTTCTTTTTTGTCCTTAGTCCTTCTGTATATATATTAGAAAAACTGGTATGTCTCAACAGCAAAAAATATAGTATCTTTGGTGTGGGCAAAATTTAATTTTATACGTCTGAGTTAACAGAAAATCTTTGACTTAATGATTCTCCTGAATCTGGGCCTTACCATGCTGTCTGTGAGTTTAGACTGGTTTGGTTTTCCCTCAGTGATATTTTAAGGTATAAAAGCACCGAAAAACATAGTATTTGCAGTACATAATGCTAATCTGCTTTCTTTAAATTTTCTACTGACAGCAAATGTTTCATCAAAATAAGACCACATCCATATGCTCCCTGGAAAAGAAGAAAGCAGAATTAGAAAATGATTAATATTGCTATTAACCAAATCCTTTGGCTCCCACAAAAGGAACAATTTTAATTCCCCATATATTTATTGTCATTAACTTTCTCTGGGTTTTTTTCCAACTTGCTTTTTATAGTGAATTTAATGGTACACCAAGACTTGTAAAGCAAAGGCAGACTACTGGAGAAATGGCCATAAACCTGTTGCAACTTCATCACACTTCAATGGTGTGTTATTTTTAATTTTAACTTCATGGCTGCTTGTGCCTCCTGGATATTTGTGTCTCCAAGACTACAGTTACCTCTTCGTCTCATAAGCAATTGGAATAACAGCTGATCTCAGCTCTGCATATGCTGTTTTATTTTAAGCACAGTTTAGTATCCATAAAATATGTCAGGTTAACAGCACTAGAAATAGAAACACTATGTTTGTCCCCAAAACAGCAATATCACAGAGGGTGGTGACAAAAGCTTCCTTATGAGATGTCCAGCAAGTGCTTCTCTGCACTGCTCTGCCTGGACCACAGGTGCAAGAATAGAAAAGTTTGCAAATCCCATTCTTTGTCATGGTGAAAAATTATGTTCTATACTCCTTTTCATAAATCAGTCAAATGCCATCTAAGAGCTTATGAAATATTTCACTGCTCCTCCTACTGGAACATTGTTCCACAACCTCAGTGCTATAAAGGCTAGAGTATTTCCAGCCTAAATCTATTTCACTCCAGTGCCCAGATGCTCTTGTACCAATAACATATTCTTTGAAGTCATTTTTCCTCATTCTGCCATTTAGCCCAGAAAGCTATTCAGAAAGCAGTCATATTCTCTCTGAGCCTTTCTTTTGCTCTTCTGAATAAACCAGGCTCTTCAAGCCACCTCTTAAGAGACAGGCTCTCCGATTCTCTTAATAGCCAGTTCCAGTTTCAAGTCAAAGACTAAGTACTGTTATTTTCATTTTACTGTTAGAAAAGCACCCTTAAATCATGTTCAGAATTGAGACACATATCTGGAAGGGGTTGAACCTCAAGTTTCTATGTCTCCACTTTTTCAAAAGCAAAGCACCCTTATCCTCTGGCATTAGTATTAAAACTAAGGGGCACTTCTAACCCCATGTCTGTTCAGGCTTTGGCACTTCAACTGCTATTTAAAAGGTTTCTTTTCATGCCAATAGTATCTTGAAAATCTGTTTGCCAGGGGTTGTCTTGAGATCATCGTCCTAACAGTCTGAAAGACTATGCACCTTTATCAACCTCTAGCCCTCCTAAAGAAGTCTTGTTTTGGCCAGTACCTTGTTGGTCAGCTTCTGGAGATCTGTCTTAATGTTTTACTAAAGCCTCTGTACGCACATTAATCAGCACTCCAGCAATGCTGCAATTACCAAAGGCATAAAAAAAAAAGTTGGAGCTTGGTATGGCTTACTCAGAAAACAAACATGGGACCTTGTAAAGGCTCAAATCACAGATGATTTTCTAGAGACTGGAGAAACAATCTGAATATAGTTGCTATATCCATAGGTACAACTATTTATAGATATATAGAGAAATATTGCTATCTCAAAATGGCAGATAAATCTGCACTAGACACTAATTTTCTGACATGGTTGTCACTAGTATAGTCTTGTCTCTGCCTCACTGAACAGTTCGGGCAGGGATATATAAAAAAAAAAAGGAACAGTAGAAGACAATGAAGAAAATTTTCCTCTGGCAATTATAGCATGAGCATTGTTTCAAGCTCAGTTGAGACCATATTTGGTCATGAGTATATCTGAAAGTGATTTCAACCATCATTATTATCAGTCACTCTGTGGTGACAAGGCCAATGTGTCAGCAGCGTGGACGGGAGAGCAGGACATTTTTTTTCCCAGGAGACATACGTCAGTGTCTCCAAGAGAGGAGAAAAGAGAGAGTGAAATATTTCTCAGACTGTTTTTATTTGATCTATTTCAGACTTTGATATACAGAAGGAATGAGTCAGTGTTTGGCTTCATGGAACTATCACAAGAAAAACCTTTCACTCTTATCTCAGATAATGTTCAAATTGCAGCCAGACAGCAATGAAATGGAAAATCACCACAAATGAAAAAGAATGGCTTGGAAGTGAAGATATGAAGGGGAGAACTGTTAAAAATGCAGAGCTTAATTATGCCTAGTCTCTCTCTGCATCAACTTATTGTCCATTAAAGTCAAACCTGGGGAGAGATGACTATTCAGGTTAGAAAAATTTCAAGTGGAAGAATGAAACATCTTGAGCATTGGGGACCCTGTTTTGAACTGTATTTACAGATAAATTTCCAGATGACGTGACTGGAATAGACTGACAAGTTTTTATTTTCTCCAGAACTATTGCATGTTTTCTGTAGAAAGTCTGACTTTATATAAGACAGTTATGCATAAATTAGTGCTCTACAGCTACTAAATGAATAGTTATGAAACCAGAGTTTACGAAATACTGAGAATGAGTCTACACTTCTGTGATTAAAAGGCTATTTGCTTCTGATAAATATCTGAAGTGCATTCCTATATTCAGATCTAGTTATGCCTCCTGATTAAGCTGAGGGTAAGAACAGCATCACCAGATAGCCTGTAGGCAAGCTCTATGACTTGTGTACAGGTGCATAGCCTGGCAGAATGGGAACAAGACTTACTAAGCACGGGGCAACCCAGTGCCCTGGGAGTAGTTAAGGAATGTGAACATCCAGTCCAGGATGCAAATGTAATATAATTGTTTTGCCTGTTGTATACAAGGGGAATTAGAAACCATATGAACTTTTTATCGGCAGGGTGAAAGGGTTTTGTGCTGTCTTGTTTTGGCATTCAGGTATTAACACTTTGCTAGAATGACCACAATAGGGAGATGCTTTCTACACAATAAATCTGGTCAACTGCTTTCCATCAAACGTGTGGCAGTATATCACAAAACAGGGTTTATGCTGGGGTCTTCTGAGAATATGCAGGCATTATAGTCTCTGGGATTAGAAAACTGACGACACAAGTGCACTGCTCTTTGCACACATATGCACAGGCAGCTGACAAGAATAGCACAGGTCAATCCTGACAGCTCACACTGTGAATAAAAGAGAATGGTCACTTTTCCTTCTTCATATCTTTTAGGGGAATTGGAACATTTTACAAAATCTTCTGGCAGCAAGAAAATCTAGAAGCCATTATGTCCCTCTTTTCTGCCTCCCAAATACTAGCAAACAGTTATGGAGACAGATAGCCTCTCCTCATTGTGAAACATCTCCCAGAGGAAAAGCTTGGCTGAAGGCAGTGGCCACAGTTACTATTTCTTTTTAGTCTGTCAGCTGTCTGAGGCTTTCTCTCAAATAACAGAACAAAGCCTAGCCCAGAATACAGCTGTTTTTTCCAAAGAAAATAATTTTTGAATGTTCTAGCTACATGGACCTAACATTATCCATCACAGCCTAGTTTCCAGTGTTCATTATAATTATGTCAGGATAGATGGCAAATAATAAGTAGGCTCAATTTCTCCATATTAAAAAATTAGCATCTAGGAAGTCTCCTTTGAACTTCTGTGGTATTTTTTGGAGGTATGAATTATGTTTCAGCAATGAAAAAGATAAATTACTTCTGGGTTCCAAATTCACCCAGTCACATCCCTTCTCCTAAATGTATTTTCATGGTCTTGCAATGAGAAATATAAACTTTTTATGCATGAAAAACAATCTAGCAGAAATCTCTACAGGAAGATAACTTTCATGGTAAAATTCAAATTTCCATTCAAAAGATAAGCATTCTTTGTTACATTTTTCAAGGTCTTTGAATAAAAAATATTTTAGGTACATGTGTTTGCCACTTCTCCTGGGAAACCTACAATAATCATGTTTGTTTGTTATTAAACCCTGTTGACTTAATTCCCAGATAAATTCCATAAGAATTTTCCAAAACGAAACTTTAAGAAATTGGGGAACCAAATAAATAAACTATTATTAAAAGTATTGTTTTTGCTTTTCTTCTGATAGCAGATAATAAAATATGTAGCCTCTGTATTATAAATACTCCGGTATTATCTGAGTAAAGTATCTATGACGATGTATTCCCTAAGGTATTAATTGCATGACTGTTTGTTTTAGAAAAAGCATTTAAATGTAAATTACAAACATTAGCTTGCTCTTTTTCAATTTTTTACTGCTAAAATGCAACCTACACTGTGAATACAATTCTGATGGCAATCACTGCTACACTTCTTTTTTTCAATGTACAGTCTTCCCTGTTTCATATTTCTGAGGACTTATTTTTATAGCGCTGCTCTTTATTTTTGTATATCCATGATATGCAGTTATCTATTTCACGTTATATGAATTCTATTTGTATCTGTCACTTTTTGTTGTATGAAAAGGCTAAAAAATTCATAAATATGTTAACCAAAAAAAGAAATGGAAAGATTGATTTTCTTTTCCCACGAGGTCTGGCAGGTCTACATTAAATCTGAAAATAGTTAAAGGAATGCTGTCTGTCACTGGCATTTGATTTTCCACAGAGCACTTTCAAAACCAAAACAAGTAAGAGTTCTCTTAGCTATGTGCAGACCATTTTGTATTTAGCAAGCAGGAAACACATTGTCATTTGTTTCTGTCATATTATTCCACTGGGTGACAAGAACAAGTGCTGATGAATCTCTAAAGAAAATGCACCTAAAATACATACCTTAGCTCTCATCAAGGAGCACTGGATTGTTTCTGTGAGCTGCAATAAAGTGGTGCCTGTGTACAACATAAAGAAAAAAGGACTGTCAAAGTAATCTGCAAAACTGGAAAAAGGTGGAGTTTGGCAGTTTCCGTATTCCCAGGGAGCCATGAGTAGTCATTATCAACTTGACTTTGCTCTCTTAATCTTTCCTTCCTTATCCCCAAGCAAGACATTGAATCAACACATGGATTCTTAAGGTAAAACTGTGAGGGTAATGGAGATATCAATATAAAATCAATACACCAACTAAGAAGGTAAAAACCCCCAATGTTTACAGACTAATCCAAAATCCCCAGGACCAATGATACTATCACTGATTAGGCCTTTATCCTCATTACAGGAATCAATCCTCAGCCAGTTGAAGAAGTTACCTACCATTTCATTTTTTTATAAGGGCTGTTCCTTTTACATCCAGGTAGCTTTAAAGTTTCTTGCTGTCTTCATCGTTCACTGCATAAAGGTGGCAAATATAGTTTTTAGAAAATAAATGACAGTCAAATTTGCACATTTTACAACTTGCAATTGTAAAATCAGTTTTTCTGACAACCCTTTAAGGGCTAAAATAAAACTTTTATTTCTGCTTATCCTGCTTAACCAACCTGATCTCTTTCTATGACCATATGACCCGCCTTCTGGATGCGGGGAAGGCTGTGGACGTTGTCTACCTGGACTTTGGTAAGGCCTTTGACACCGTCCCCCACAGCATTCTCCCGGAGAAGCTGGCGAATCATGGCACAGACAAGGGTACTCTTCGCTGGGTTAAAAAGGGGCTGGATGGCCGTGCCCAGAGAGCTGTGATTAATGGGGTGACATCCTCTTGGCGGCCGGTCACCAGTGGTGTCCCTCAAGGCTCAGTTTCGGGGCCAGTTTTGTTTAATATCTTTATCAATGATGTGGATGAGGGGATTGAGTGCACCCTCAGTAAGTTTGCAGACGACACCAAACTAGGTGGGAGTGTTGATCTGCTTGAGGGTAGGAAGGCTCTACAGAGGGACCTGGACAGGCTGGATCGATGGGCCAAGGCCAACTGTATGAGGTTTAATAAGGCCAAGTGCCAGGTCCTGCATTTCGGTCACAACAACCCCAAGCAACGCTACAGGCTTGGGGAAGAGTCGCTGGAAAGCTGCCCAGCAGAAAAGGACCTGGGGGTGCTGGTGGACGGCCAGCTTAACATGAGCCAGCAGTGTGCCCAGGTGGCCAAGAAGGCCAACAGCATTCTGGCTTGTATCAGGAATAGCGTGGCCAGCAGGAGTAGGGAAGTGATCGTGCCTCTGTACTCGGCACTGGTGAGGCCTCGCCTCGAGTGCTGTGTTCAGTTCTGGGCCCCTCTCTGTACAAGAGGGACGTTGAAGTGCTGGAGTGTGTCCAGAGGAGAGCTACCAGGCTGGTGAGGGGTCTGGAGACCAGGTCATATGAGGAGAGGCTGAGGGAGCTGGGCATGTTTAGCTTGGAGAAGAGAAGGCTGAGGGGAGACCTCATTGCCCTCTACAGCTACCTGAAAGGAGGTTGGAGAGAGGGGAGTGTTGGCCTCTTCTCCCAGGTGAACAATGACAGGACCAGAGGAAATGGTCTGAAGTTGCGGCAGGGGAGGTTTAGATTAGATATTAGGAGGAATTACTTTACTGAAAGAGTGGTCAGGCACTGGAAGAGCCTGCCCAGGGAGGTGGTTGAGTCACCATCCCTAGAGGTATTTAAGAAACGTCTAGATGTGGTACTTCAGGGGATGCTCTAGTGGCAGAGATTGTACGGGTTTTTTTTGTGTGTGTGTAGTTGGACTCGATGATCTCTAAGGTCCTTTCCAACCATGAAGATTCTATGATTCTATGATTCTATTCTGTCAAATATAGACCTGATATGCCTTCTTTTGCAAATCAGAATTAATGAAATCAATTAAAATATGAATAGGTATTATAAACTGAAATTGGTTTTCATTCTGAGCAGGGAAGCCTACAGGAATACAGGAATACTGCAATGTTCCTTGTAAAATACACTCTGACATGTACAAAATGCATCGTTTCCCACACGATCAACAGAAGGTAGACTCCAAGAATGCATGCACACCCTGTCACCCTGTCTTAGATGTAGAAAAAGTGCTATGTACAAACAAAATTCCTTCCTCAAAATTGCTCTCTGTCCAATCAATATTGTTAGCAATATGGATCTTAATAAATACTTCTCCCTGAACAGAATACATCTCAAAGTTCCTACGATTTTGCAGACCGTGAAGCTGGATGGAGATACTGTGATATTGGCAAGTGACTTCATAACCCGTGAAGAAAATCATTCACTGGTACTGGTAGCACAGGTTGGATTTCCTCAAACGTGAGGGGAAGAGGCAGGAGAGCATGGGAGTCATTAGATGCTGCCTTGTAAAGGAACAGAAAGGTGTGCAAAGCTTGTTTCAGCTTGCTAAAATCTATAAAATGTCTCGGTGTGTTCCCATGACGGAAGATGGAAAACCGTCCATTTTACGCTTTAAAAAAGCCCAGTCTGCTCATTCTGCTCAATGCTACAGGGAACACATTGGCAGAACGTCGTAGATTTTGAAGTAATTTTAACTTTCTCACAGGGTTTTTATTTACCCTCAGAACAGGAGAACACAATTTAACACAGGCAAAATATACTTTAAGCTATATTCAAGTATGACTTCTTTTTCTTGCAACCACGAGGACATGGCCGTGTAGCCACAAAGGATGTGCAAAGAAGTAGGTTGTCAAATATCATTGCATCACGAAAGGGAAGAAGACTCCTTTCCCTCTGCTTGTCAGTGATTTCAGAGGCCTAATACACAGATCTTATTTTCATTAGACAGATACAAACCATGCTATTGTCACAATAAAAATAAGAACATATTTTCATATCAGAGAAGGCAATTTTTTTGTTTGCTTTCTTTTGTTACAAGGAATCGCAAAGGTACGTCAATAAATGAATTCTCTGTTGTTATGCGTTATAATACAATACTGCCAGAGACCCAGAGAGAGAGATACAGCAGGTCCATAATACTAGGCATCAAGTGAGCACACACTGACTTCTCCAGCCTCAGGAACTCACGATCTTAAAATAAATCAGACAAAATGGTGACATGGAAATTCAGGGAGGTGAAGTGACTCTGATTTGACCCAGCAGCTGGCCGATAACAAAGGCAAGAATAGTGCATAATGTATTAATTTGAACATTCCAATGAAATTTTTACATCTCTGGAATCAATGTCAATCCAAGGAAGTCATGCTCACTGATTTATCTGTTTGAAAAAAAGGCATGACTATTTTAACTCTCCTCCAGAGGTTCAAAGATTATCATAATTTTTTTTAGATAGATATGTTAGCAAGATTTTTTAAATGAATATTCTTATTTTGTGTTTTCTGCAGTTCTCAAGGAAATATTTTATTATAGAATTATGAATTATTATTCTATTTCACTGCAACGGCTGACATTACTGTATCTGACAAAACTCCTAAGGATATGTGTTTGTGAGATCAAGCAGCTGAACTTTTATCCTGACTATGTATGGATCAGGCCTATTTGTCCTCCACCATTATTCCACTTTGTCCCTTTTGTCTTTTCTTATAGAAATCTCTCTTCGAATCTTACACGCAAAAGAAGCATAGGTGCGAATAATCTTTCCTCCTTGCAATTTCCCATGTATTAGAGTGAAAATGACCAATGTTCTGATTATGGTATGTAATGATCCTCTGTGCAGCTAATGTCTCTGCCAAAAATCTTCCTTAGCAACAGATTGGGGTTAAAGAAGCACATTTTATTTCATTACAAGTAACATTATTAACTGTACCATCACAGAACTTATATGCAGTAACGCAATTTCCTAATGCCTTCCCCTCCAAGGCAAGTATTTTGCATGCCTCACATTCTGGTGCTTGGTTTCCTGGAATGGGAGATTATCTCATAAAGGATCACTCACAGTTGGCAATTTGCAGTAAGTCCGTAGAAGTTCAAAAGGCCAAACTTAAGTTTGAATAGTAGGAAGTTACATATTTTTTGATGCACTGTGAGTACATTAAGCTAAAATGTCCCAGTAGGATATCTTTCCTACTCCTTTTCCTCTCTCCCAGAAAGGACCCTGAAAGCCAAACTTTATGTTAAAAACCATTATGTTCTCAAAAGAAAGTAATAGAAGCTACCTTTCAAGCCCAGTATCAGCCATGTAATCGTGATCCAGAATCTGCTAAGTAACTTCAAACTTGGAAAGCATAAAACATATGTTTCATGCAGCGGACAAAATAAACACTTTCTCTCTTAAAAAAACCCACAAAAACCGTACTGTATTTTTGTCACTCAGGCATTTAATTAGAATTTCAAAAATAGATGAATTGTAATTGAAAACGTAATAAACTACAGTTTGGGATTTTTTTTTCTAGGGAAATCTAAATTAGCATAGTTAATGAAATTACTTTACTTTTTTGCTTTGTCAGTAAACTAAATCCCTTCCACAGCTTTCTATTTGAAAAAAACCCAAATAATCTGCTAAAGCAAATGATCTGCTTTTTCACCCAGGGATTACAAAAGCTATTAAGGCAAATTCCAGTGAACTACATCAACAGTACTTTAAAATGAACTTTTAACACCTTACGAATGTTATTTTGTTGGGAAAAAAGGATGCCAGTTTCTCTAAATGCCAGAGCGATTTAAATTGTGGTAAGCTAGAGTTAGTGGTTTTATGAAGTGTATTAACTTCTGGATACGGGTTTGGTGAACATTTCATAACCATTATCTCTCACTAAGCTCACAAGTAATGCTGAGAATGCCTATGAGCTCATTTGAAGCTGCTCTGTAGTGTAATAAGGAAAAACAATGTATTCTCTGTTAACAGACAAACTAGCATGAACGAACTCAGCCACTCTGGACGTGTTTGAGGGATATGGAAAAAAGCAGCCTGTAAAGATCACACAGGAGTTCGCTTCTAATGATAACAGTGCTGGGCAAATACGTGTGAACAAGTTTTTGGCACCATTATCTGTTCGTTGCCAATAGCGTGGCAAAGAAGATCCTCCCTCCCCACCAGTTCTTCAAAATATTGAAATTGAAGTTGCGCATTGTTGTGGCTGAACTGGAACAAAACATTGCTTTCTGACCAAATTTAAGAGATATAATTCAAAATACGATTTTTGAAAGTGTGAAAATAACATTAATTTCACCATGGATGTCTTTTTTGGGGACTGCTTAGCAAACAATTTTATTCAAATTTCTATCCTTTCATACTTTTAAAAATGCTTTTGTTTTTTTCTTAGCTGATCATGCTATTTATCCTCCTTACGATACTATATCCATCCTCGCACGTTTTTTTTTTCAGGGTAGTCTGAGTGCAGGCAAAAATCAACACGTGCATACAACATATTTTATACATCTTTGATGTATAGAAGAGAAGTTGAGATATCAAATTCCTTTTCTTTTAATAGTTCTGCTGATTTAGTACTCACAGTAAAATAATTCTTGTCACCTTTTTAAATGAAAGTGTACAGTCTTATTGGTTAATGCATTTGCATTTAAATTATTTGCTAATATAAACAATACATTAGTGTGAAAATTTGTGGTTTTAAACTAAGCCTTATAATGAAATCTGATATTTTCATGGTAGATCTGTCTATCAAATGACAAATGGTGCTGCTATTTGAACAGTAATCATTTAATCTTAAGCTTACTTTATTACAAACAAATAAAAAAACTTATTAGGTTAGATGGTGCACATGGAGAATCTATTTCAAAACAAACTGCTGTGAATCCTATTTGAATATTTCCAGCAGAGAACATCATTTTCTAAATTAGTAAGAAACATAGGTTTTTTAATGTATGCAGAAAAAAACAAAACAAAAACAAAATTCCAACTGGATTTATCATCAGAAACACAGTTCTGTGACTGAGTAGCGGTGGGGTAGATAACAGCACATTTCTAAATGAATTATTAGGAAACACCACTTTATTTGATGGTTCAAGTAAGCTTTTTTTTTTAAAGATAGTTTCATCTGCATTGAATATTTCAAACCCCACATCGCTAACATTTTGACATTGCTGTTTCAGAAGCTGAAGTGTCCGAAGGCTTTAGTTTAAGGGCAGAGTTCTAGTTTTAGTTTTTAGTTCGTAATTCAAATTACATTTATTAACATTTGCAGTTGTTGTTTTACATGAATATTACAAAAAACGTCTAGAAGTGCCAAAGGTAAGAGGTATCTAGGGATTAGGCATGAGTTGTTAGTTATGGGGGAACTACTAACATTTTTACAATGAAAATGTGGGGACCTTGTCTATGCTCAGCAGCATATGGCTTGTTGAATGAAAGAAAATACATTTTGCAGTGAAAGAGACACAAGTCTATTAATGACTCTTACATAACTACTTTTATGTCTTCTAGTATTGTAAAATCATTTCTTTCCCAATCATTATGACTTTAATATCACAACAGAAATGGAAGGGTAGGAATAATTATTATAAAATTTAATATATTCATATATAGGAGACTGCAGCAAAGAACTTTAGGCTTTCATTTGTAAAGAACTGCCTATATAATTTTGAAAATCTGCCTATAAATGCTTGGCATCAAATTTACACAGACATTACATACCAAAAAAATAAAATGAACCCAGATCTTCTTCAGCTACCTAACTCAAAAGAAGTCTATTCCCTTTACCTTGTGCTTTCGTATTTTCATAAAATGTCTTTTTTAGAAAAGGTGATAATTTCGTAAAACTTAGAGAAACTATGGGAAAATGAATTAATATATATGTGTGTATCCTATCTTGTGAATAGAAACCTGTATCCTTTAGCTGGTGATAAGAAGACCATTACTTGTACTCAAGATACAGCCCTAGCTGCTCTCTCAGTAGAGGCTCAGAAGCATCATCAGGAACCATTTTTAACAGGTTGAGCTGGTTTTATGGAAAATCTGAATCTCCCTGAACATGCACACTTTCATTTGATCATCTCTGCTATCCTATACATCTTTATTGTGCCCTAGTGATGTACATGAAGAGATGAATAATCTGCTTTTTTTGACAGACTCTGCCAATTTTGTTTAATGCTAGCATAGTGCTTTTGAAAAAGTTACCAGGAGAGTGCCATTAAAATCAAACTTTAATTGAGGCACCTAGTTTATTCTTATTCTGATCTCATCAGTTTTCATTCACATGTGACACGTTGCCAGCTTACAATTCTTGTAATAAGAACTTATAATAAAAGGTGACCCAATGGGAAAATAAAAGCCAAGATGAAAAGAGTTTATTGGTTGAAATGAATTCAACATGGGACTGATGGCTTTTAGCAAGATAAGTAGCTCAGACTACTCAATGACAGCAATCTCTAATTTATTTACAGTAAAATCCTGTTTATCTGAAGGTCTCGGTGCACAGCTTAAATTCACAGTTAACCAGAAGGACTTGTCACACAGATCTGATCATCAAGATTGCTCTGTATATTTCGAAGAGTGACAGTGAAAGAATTCATCTTTCCAGCACAACTGGTAAGGACGGGGAACTCGAACTCTCACAAAGCTCAGCCTGGCAGGCCCCTGAAGCTGCTCCTACTCAAGGCTGGAGTCAGTGTTCAGTAAAGTCAATTTTCAAATAGTGATGTGTGCAGATAAATCCCGGCATAGGCATGCCAACTAATAGCACTACATAACAAACTTAGAAAGACTAAGTAAAAGGATACTTCATTCAAATGAAATTGCAAGGAAAACCTTGTACATAGAACATAAATATCCAGGCTCCACTGCAACATATCAAGCTCTATTAAGACAGTACTCTGTAAATCTTTCTGATGTTTTATTTCCCCTCCAGGTAGCCACCTGTTGTAAGTCTCTCAGCCTACATTTTCCCCTCTGTTGTGACATTTCTGTCTTTGTCTCCGTGATTCATGCCAAGTTTGCAACCATTCGGGCACCTAAATGCAGTGCTACAATTAAGATTGCTTCTTTAACTTTTCTATTAAAATATGGTGTTTAAGGTTTTCTCTCTTTCTCTAAAGCATCTATACACCTTCCAGTTCTGACAAATAGCTATGACCCAGGTATCAATTCATATAGACCCTGAATGTAAAACAAGCATTAGACCATCCTGTTAATGTCTAGGGTTGACTTCAAGCTGATAAACTGAAAACAATGGTATCTATAAACAAAAGTCTGGGTGGCATTCTTCACATATATGGTTTTGCCAGCTGCCAGGACTAAGGAGGATTCCAGTATGTTACATTCCAGTATGTTAGTCATAAAAATAAAAGAAGAGGTGCTAATCTGCTACTCCATGGCTTGCCATGTGACATTGAGCTGTCTGATGGTGTTTACCAAACTTTTTGCATCTGCGTTTACTGAAAAATCATCTCATGAAAGTAGATGATATCAATCAAGCGATTGCACAAAGTAAAGGAATAATCTGTTCCCTACATATTGTGGTAGGTATGACAGGTAGCAGTGGGCTTTAACTTTACCAGGAAGGATTCAAGTTAGGAAGCAGAAAAAGCTTTGAAAGACTAGTACAGCTAGAGGGACTGGAATAATTTGACTGGGGAAATTGTGGAATCTTCATCTTTGGACCATTTTTAGGACAGCTCAGGCAATCATTTGTCAAGAATACTTCATGATAGGAATTGCATCTGTCACAATCTGACTCTGCCCTGGGGCAGAAAGAAAGTCTAGATTATGCTCTTGAGGCTCCTTCAGTTCTTATTTTTCTATGACTTTTATAGTTTACTCTTATTCTGAGAGCTAATAAACAGGACTGTAGCTACTGGCTTTTTGTTACATGCATACCTGCAATCTCCAGAATTCCTGATTGCCTTTGGGAAGAATTTTATGGCTAATGTAGCTATGTCAATAATTTTTATATCATCTGTGGGACAAGTTAGCATTTGTAAACAAACATATTGTCAGACAAATTGAAATCAGTCTTTCCTTTGACTTCAAGAGGAGCTCAATTGCATCATGTAGATTCAGGCAACTAAGCTGGCCGCTGGTCTCCCAAGGCTCCCTTTGTAGTCAGGACATACACAGGCACTTTCAGGGAGCAACTGAGAGCATGAGCCTAATTTATGTGCTCTGAAGACTAGCCAAATAACTGAGCAGGTTAAGTAAATTAAATTGGAAACCAGTAGTTGGATAGAGTTAATACTCTCCTTCCATGCCTTCATAACGCTTAAATTACCAAGCAAGTGGCTCCCATAAATAACCAATATTTAAAGAGAAGATATGAAAATATATTGTGGAAAAAAATAGCAAGAAATTAATCACATTCACAGAGTTTATAGATTTTGCTGCAATCTCTCCTTCCATTTCTGTGCAATAAATAATATCAGGACAAACTAATTGTTTTCCCTAACAACTCAATGTGAAAAATCTCTAAATATCTAGTCAAGAGTAAAAGAAAGCAAGCCTACTCTATTTTGGCTCCTACTCAGATTGGTAGTAAAAATAAGACAGTGTTAAATAAATATGGTTTAGGACTTTTTAGAAATGTTTTATAGAAAGAATAAAGTAAACACACTCAGTATAATTTCTTTCGAGGCTTTTTGAGATATAGATTCCCACTTTTAAATTACGGAGTTAGAAAAAATTAAAGAACACAGAATAATGTTTACCTAGCCTTCAACTTCCTAGTATGTATCAATTAAAATTATCCTAGGATCAAGGATTCTCCTGTTTCCATCCATAAGGTTCAATATGCTCTTCTTATCTAACAAGGTTTAGCTGAGTAACTCTTTGACGCTGGGGGAATATTGACGAGTGATAAAATAATATTTTCTTCTTACTACCCACTAAAACGATCTCTCAGAAGGCTGTCGGGTAGCATTCTGCACATGGAGGAATTGTGTAAAGAGTAAGGATCAGGTTGTGACTGAACCTTAGAAAAGAAAAAAACCATGACTGCGTTGTTTGTTTGTTTGTTTGTTTGTTTTGTTTTTCATAAGTGTGTCATCATTTGATCAAATTTTAAAGTGGTTATTTATATTCCATCTCACTATTTCAACTGGATATTACATTTCATTGAAACTATTCAGCAGAGCCTCACTAAGCCACTAAGTAACCAGTCCCCCACTGAACAGGGAAAAGTGGCAGAGTTTAATAGAAAAAGAAAATGTTTGCTATGTACAAGTAATGGGAAAGCTCACACAATTCTCAGGGATTACAGTTGGAATTGTGATATCTGGAATTAAGCACAGCCATGAGACAGTTCTGACCCATTTATTAAAAGTATCTGTGCCATATTAGAACCATCATTGCCATTTAAATTAATCTAAACATCCATATTTATTCTTTCCAAAATACTCCTTTATATATACAACTAACATGGATTTAAAAAGATTTTAGCTTGTAATGTAGTAAAAAAATTGCATTTTTTTTTCTTTTTTTGACAACCAGACTATGAAGTCTTTGTCACAGTGGCAAAAATATCTTCGATGGAACCTCCCTTCAGCACCTCCCACGTGCTGAGGTGGCTCACAGTCACTTCCACAGGCACCAGAATACAAAGAGCTGCCTATTGAGGGTTTTATTGCACCCTGCTGCTGCAAGGGAAGGACTGCTTCTCCCCAAGATCTCTCATTAAAGGATATCACTTCTGGACTGATGACAGGAGTGTTTAACACCACCCATGTTAGTGCTTCGCAGAGTTATGGAAGTCCTAAGCTTAGATAATGCTGCAGGAATTGGTGCTGAATAAACAATTCATATTTTTTATAAAAAAAAAAAAAAAGAAAAACTTGTGTAGCTTGACTCAGTTTCAAGCTACTGTTAAAGTATTTGATTTTATGATGGATGTCATTTTTGCTCGTTTATTTCTTTTGGCAGCAGTGCCTCTTCCAAAGGCTTGATGGCAGTATAATGGAAAGTTAATAAACGGATCAGTACATTGTTTTCATTCTTTCCAGATGTTTCCTTCATTATGCCAGACACATTACTTCCTAAGCAGAAAGCTGCAAAGAGTGCAAATTTTAGTATCTCTTACAAGACAAGATGTGCAGTTCAGAAAACAGTGTGCGTCCTTGTTTGGCTGGAAGAAAATAGTTTCCATGATTCTTATTCTGACTAGAAAGGGATACACATCAGTAGATATAAACAAAGAAAAGAAAAAAAAAGAAAAAAAAAAGATATGAAGGACTTCAAAGAAACCAGATACAGAAAATCTTATTGTATGTGGTTTTTATTGTAGAGGCGACAGCTACAATACTGACTACTCCTTCCCGACACCCACAGGTATCCAGCAAACGCATTGAGTTAGCGCTGCTAGTATTGCCACCACTAGCTGTTTTAATCACAGCAGGCTAGACAGAAGCAATGCTAATAAGTACTCTGTAAAATCTCATCCTGTCTGAATTTAGAGTGTGGTTGCTGTTTTATAGGATCTAGATGAGAAACTGTAAATGATGTTTGCTACTGAATGATAGAAAAAAGGATTATACAGGAATGTTCAAACCTTTAGTAATGAACTGAAGAGCCTGGGACCCACTGGCCACAAAAATTAATAAAAACAAAAACATTAATAAGCTCTGTTTCCTGCCTTTATGTTATGTCATGTAACCCATTTTTTGTTTAGAAATTAGACCATGAGAAGTTACTATATTTTGAAGTAGTCCTTCTAGCATTTGCATAAAAATAGAGAACCTATTAGTACAGCGGTTACTTCAAAACTCCTGTCGTTATCTTCGTGTATGGTTCTTTATACCGAGAAATATACACCAAATTTCTTGGTATAAATATGCATGGTGGGCAAAATAATTTAAAGAAAATTTTTAAAGAGTTTTTCTCCTTTCAGAGGTTACTTATCCTGAAATGTCCGGTTTTAAGCCAGGTACTTTTTTTCTCACATTAATTCTTTAAATAGTCTATGTTTGTCCCCTTCCTGTTTTATTGAGGCCTTTTTCTGCAGCCCTGGATTTTTGGTTTAACCTCTTAGAGTGAAACCTGCAGCCTTATCATTTCATTTCATTCAAGAATATAGAAGCCATCATTCAACAGAGCTGGCAGCTTTTCTGCTTCAGAGCTCATGTAATTTAGTTGAGTCCTCTAATAGGGTTATATTTTATATATGTTGAATACACCCTTTATGCTTGTGTTACTCCTCAGAGAACTTACGGATGAAAATAAAGTAGTTTATTGCATAAGGAATTGTGACTGTATTGGCCATTAACCTCAATAACTTGCATAGACTACAGTGGGGCATATAAAACACTCCTAGCAGTGAGATCTGAATCAGTACAAGATGTTTATTCAAGACGAAGTATTGCTTATAGAAAGGAGCCCAGTACAGATATCTGTTCTATTCTATGCTGCCGTCTTCTCCAGCCAGGTAATTTGTGTTCTGCTATGTACAATATTTGAATGTCATACCTCAGGCAGCTTATTTTCTTACAATGTTTTTTTTCTTCTCCTACAAAAATAGTACTAAAAAAAATTTTATGTAAAATGTCTGCTGTGCTACAATTAACTTAGAAATGATTTTTTGTCTATTAGTGCTGTACTTATAACTTTAAATGCAATTATAATAAAATAACTACTGGGATATATGTTATACTCATTACACGAAAAACAATTCTCTAAGAATTAAACCCATTTCACATTCATTTTGCATGTAAGAAAATACTCAACACTTTATTTTTTAAAACTTTTGAAAACTATATTAAGTTTTCAAAACAAGAAAAAGGAGGATGCTTCCATGATCAACAGGCAAGCCTTTGACTGAACGCAAATATCAGTTTATCTTTTTCTAAAATTTTATGTAAATGCATGCAACTCCAAAATGCCTTGGGAAAGTGAATTATCTGCTTAAAGCCCAGTGATACAAATCCTCTGTGCTGCTAGGTACT
This sequence comes from Rissa tridactyla, assembly GCF_028500815.1. Taxonomy (NCBI): domain Eukaryota; kingdom Metazoa; phylum Chordata; class Aves; order Charadriiformes; family Laridae; genus Rissa; species Rissa tridactyla. The sequence continues at coordinate 178,482,659 of NC_071466.1, forward strand.
CTTTCAAATATGGCAGAATTGGGCTGTTTATAGATAATACTTTAAAAAAAAATGCTATGTGAAAATATCATAATGTAGATTATAAATTCAGACATTCAGAAGTTAGGAACTGCCAGTTTAAGGCAGTCAAATTCACTCTTTTTTGTACACTGGCATGTCATACACGATTGCTTTCTGCAGGAACCCTGCCTCCTCTTAGTGAGTCTGTTTTATGGTATTGTTTGAATGTGGTGATGTACAGGTTTTTTCCTCCATTATTGAAAGTATGCCCTCATCTACTGATGATGCTTAGCATTGTCTCAGTCTTGAATTAATTTCCTTGACAATTTTTATATAATGTTCTGGAAAAAAAGACCTTAAACTCCTATTCCAGAAGACACTTTGTTCAAGACCTCAGAGTTATCCCACTGTCCTTTGTGAATGCCCCAAACCTCTACAGACTCGACAAAATTCACATACTCAGTTCTTAATCCATATGTAAATCAACTCTGTATCTACCAAGATGTTCTGCCACATGCCTCCTTCAAGAGACTCACTTCAATAAGTTTTCTTAGAAAACAGCAACTGCATGGAGTCTTGCCCAGAATATAATGATGGACAAGGTTGGCCATAAAATTGAGATATCATCCTCTTTAATGGTGTCGGTAATAAAGTCTCCTAATTCCTCATGAATTCTTAATTGCTTCCTTGAAAAGAAACCACTCCAGATAGGAAGGTAATCTCCACAGAGGGCAGCTGGTGACCGATTTTGTCTCCTTCATAGTTGGTGACATTTCTGATTGCTATATGTGTGCTTGGATGAAGGGACTCTCCTTTCATTGTACTGTTTTTCAGTGGAAATGGCTGTCCTTACTCAGCTTTGAAGTTACCAGCTGTACATGGATGATCAGAAGAGGGTTCAAATCTGGAGTGAATGGAGATCTTTGGATTAGGGTTCTATCAAGCCCTCCATCAGCTTCCTGCCCGAGATGGCTCCTCTCCCAAAGTTGACCAAACCTTTGAAGTTGGGCCACATGTTGAAGTACCTAACTTTGCCCATATTTGGCTGGGTTGGCAGTTGACATTGCGGGTGTTCAGAGAGATTACAGACTCAAAGCAAAATCACTCTGGGTTTTCCTGATCAGCAAGAAATGTTTGTTAAGTGCTGCCAGCATATGACTACAAAACTTACTTGCCAGATGTTGTTTTTCAAATGAATGCTAGCAAACAGACTTCTCGGGTAGCCCAGTCTCTTAATGGGAGAGAAGGAGTCTTAGGCTAGCTGCTTCTAAAGTTGGAAAGATGGGGATATAAATCTTGCTCCTGAGGCTCGCGGGATTTCAATCCTGAGAAACGAGGAGTTTGAAAGCCAAGGCCACATGAACAGGGACCTTTAAGCAGCACTGCAGGGGTTTAAACACAGGCTGGATTGTGGCATGTGCCTTAAATCCTGAACCTGGCACAACATACAGTGGGAGGTCCTTATAGAAATACCTCACTCACTCAGCTCCAAGAGTGGTGATGTGTCTCAGTGGTACTTCAAAGCTTCATAGGGAAAACAGCAGGATTAGTAGGCTTTTTTCAGTTTTGTTGGTCTGTTTGCTTTTCCCAACTTCCAGTTTTGTGTCAGAGCACTATAAAACCCAACTACTTTTGGATTTAGATCTCAAAGTGTGGCCAGGCTCAGCAGGAAGTCTCTGATGAAATTGTTTTTCACTGAAAAACACTAAATTGTATAGACTATAATTTTTCAGAGAAACATGCTAGTTTATTCTGATGAAACACCACAGCTTTCCGATAGGAAGCTGCTGATTGCCTGCCTGCTGTTGGAGAGCTCAGGCTCCCCACTTGGGCTCCATTGTTAACCCCATCCCACCACAGCTCCGGGTCACAGCACACACGCTTTGCCACAGAGACCCGCAATCCGCTTTGACTCAGTGCAAAGGAGTTTTGGAACTGAGGGGACAGAGTTCAAAACCTGCTCTCTAAATGGGTGAAGCTGTGCAAACATGCAGATGTGTCACACAGTGTGTGAACACTTGAAACCTAGCGCGCAGCTCTAAGAACTGAACTACTCTCTGATCCTCTTTAAAAGCCTACATGTGTACTCTTGCCTCTTGTAGGCTCCCTACCATGGAGCAGAGCACCTCAGAGTTTCAGATCCATCCCAAGTCATCTGGTTGCCAGCTTCGAAGCACTGGCTGTATTGGCTGTATTGGCTCCCATAAAAAAAACAAGCAGCTGGACTACAGAGTCTTGCTGTCAGGATCCCACAGTCCAGTATATTTTGGAGACTTTCTGTGAAGCTCATTGGCTACTGTTAAAACAAAGCATTTTTCTTTCTCTTCGTGCTTTTCTTTCCTACAAGAAAAAAACAAAATATGGCTTGTTTGGAATTATACCTTTTTTTTTCTTCTTCCTCAGAACAGCCAGTTTTTCCCATGAAGTGGATATTTGAGCCTGTTTGTTTGTTTCCCTTTATATGTAATCAATTTTTCTTTGCAACGTATCTCTAAGGAGGGAGAAGGTTATACTGTTCAGCTCATTTTATGAGTTGGAAAGTGGAATAAAGGGAATAGAGGCAAAATTGTAGACTACATTTAAGAGTAAATTTGAATACTTTATATATAAGCAGAGGTCTTATTGACCCGATTTGCAAAGCTTGACCTAAAATCTTCTGAGCATCAAACATCAGATTTGGGTAGCCAGAAAACAAGGACTAAGTAGCGAGAATTTCTGTTAAAGTGACATTCTCATTATTGCTTCGTAAGGCAGAAGTACAACCCAATTTTACAAAGTAGCAGTGAATCACCGTAACAGTGAAACCATTACCAAGGTAGTTATTAATCTATAGATACAGGTAATAGTAAACTACAAGTTTTCAAAAAACAGGATGCTAGGAAAGGGTACTTATGGACCTTATGGAGGAAGAGGAAAAACAGGAGCGTATTTGTTTTTCAGTTTCTGAGTACATGTATGGCAGAGAAATTTCAAACCAAAGACATGACACAAATGTACCAGAACATGTTAGCAGCATTAGTGATGTTTCTGTTTGTATGACACTGTCTGTTAAGCCTTCTGTCTCACTAATTCTGCAACAGAAGAGACAGAGGTCCCACAAAAACCTCTTGCAGTGTATGGCCTGATTTATTACTAGTTTGGTCTGCACTGTGAACTGAATGAGACCTGGGCCATGGGGGGAAAAAAAAGAAAAAAGTGCTCTGCTTGTGTATTAAAAACATGGGCAATGAAAATGCACACATCAAGGGGTTCTGTTGGTAACCTTTCTTGGTTACTGCACCTCCTCCAAGTCCATGTGGTTGTGTGCACATGTGTGTGTGTATGTATGCGTGTGTATGGTTTTTTTGCAGAGAAAGCCCAGTAACAGGGAAGGATGACATTTACCTTTGGGATAATGCAACACCTTCCCAAGAGAAGCTTATAACACCCCCTAAAATTTCAGTCTCATTTTACTGCTGCTTTAAGTGCAAAGCACACATATTCCCATACCAAGCCTAACACCGCAGCACACAGGGGCACGAAGCACATCCTGCTTGTGCTCATCAGCTAAAGGGCATTACAGATTCCTCATCAGTTAAAAGGCATTACAGCTTCCACTGCCAATTGGAAAAATATTGATTTCATACTTTGATGCTGTAGTGTCCTTCCCCAGCATTACCAGTCATGTTGGAATATTGATATCATCCCTGCTGTCACTGATAAAGTCAGTGGGATCTCTAGGCGTGAGCTGCTGGCACTGCTGCTTTGTGGTCCCACAGCTATTAGTCAGAGAAGATCTTGGAGATTCAGAAATGACGGTCTCAGTTCCCTGCTATACAAGGGTTTGGGTATCATTAGTTGGAGGCTGTGACCTCTTACTCTTGTAAGTGAAGGCTTCAAATAATGCCCTGCTCTGCCTCTGCAGCCCTCAGATGGAGCATGTTCATTTGCCCCTGGAGCTGCAGTCTCCTTGTCAGTGCAGGCTACAAAGCAAAGGAACATGTTCCGTGTCAAGTAAAACAGCAGAGGATTGACTGGCAAACTAACAACTCCCCTCTGTAGTTATGAAGAGATCATTTTAAGGGGTCATAGTTTAACCAACCGTAAACAAATTTTTCAAGTGAGAGAAAAAAGGAAACTCCTGAGATGGAAGCAAATTGTCTGCCAAAGTTCATGTTCCCAGATCTGAAGTACTGCAACTACTCAGCTACGAGCTGCAACAACCAAAACTGGTTTAAACACCATGTTTCACACTGATAATAACTAATAGACGTGCTTTTGCACATAAAAAGGGTTCAACAAAGGTACTGAGCATATCTGTTTAAATCTGTATGCTCCCAGCTTGGCAAAGACATAAGCCAGTGAAAACCTGGCTTAATAACAGAAATTTTGTGCAACGCTGATGATAGACTATTTCAAAGGCATGCAGGCACAAGTGTACAACCCAGACACACATGTAAGGAATGTAAATTTTGCTTGCATGGATGCATTGGTGTTTATGCTAGCAAGGATCATTCCTGAGGCTAAGGGATGCAAGATTTTAGTGTTATTCATATCTATCATAGGTTTCTTCAAAATATTTGAATATAAAATCAAATAATTGGGAAGAAGGGAATAACTGTATCTAACAATACAACACATTGCTGATTCACTGAATGTGTCAACACAACACAGAGGACGCAGAGAAATTTTTGGCCAGTGTAACTGGAAAGTGAAAAGATGTGTCAGGAGCTAACTGGGTTGGGCGAGACAATTCATGAAATTGTGGTTGGACTGCTTTCAGGATCTAACATAGTCACCTGCTCACTCAAAAGACAGTTTAGCAAGTATTACACTGTGCTCTGCTGCCCAGTGCAAATGGGTGCTCAGTGAGTTAGTGAACTACAGTAAAAATTTAAAGGAGGACATTTGTAGTTAACAGCCACCACAAATGCTATTGTCTTTTTTTTGACATGCGTTACCAGTTGAGCTATGGGAAAGCAGTCAAGATTGGCAACTACAATAGAAGTGTAATAAAGTCAATGAAAAAATTAAGTTATCATAAAATCATAGAATGGTTTAGGTTAGAAGAGAACTTAAAGGTTGTCTAGTTCCAACCCCCCTGCCATGGGCAGGGACACCTCCCACTAGACCAGGCTGCTCAAAGCCCCATCCAGCCTGGCCTTGAACACCTGCAGGGATGGGGCATCCACAGCTTCCCTGGGCAACCTGTGCCAGTGCCTCACCACCCACACAGTAAAGAATTTCTTCCTAATATCTAATTAAAATCTACGCCCTTCCAGTTTGAATCCATTACCCCTCATGCTATCACTACGGGCCCTTGTAAAAAGTCTCTCTTCAGCGGGCCCCCTTCAGACACTGGAAGGCCACTATAAGGTCTCCCTGGAGCCTTCTCTTCTCCAGGCTGAACAACGCCAACTCTCTCAGCCTGTCCTCACAGGAGAGGTGCTCCAGCCCTCTGATCATCTTTGTGGCCCTCCGCTGGACCCGTTCCAACAGGTCCATGTCCTTCTTGTGCTGAGGACTCCTGTCCTGGTTCCGGCGGGGATAGGGTTAATCTTTCCTGGCATTCCATGCCATGTGAGCCACGCCCGCCCTGAGCTGCCGGGGGAGGGGGCAGGAAGTCGCCGCTTGGAGCGGGCAGGGGCGTCCCGGGTCCGGTCGGTGAGCGGCGGGGAGCGGCGGTCCCGTAATCGTGTTTGTATATGCCTCTGTCCGTGTTATTGTTGTTGTTTGCTTGTTCCCTTTGCTGTTCTGTTAAACTGGTTCCCTTTGCTGTTCTGTTAAACTGCCTTTGTCTCAACCCAAGAGTCTTGCCTTTTTCTTCTCATTCTTCCTGTATTGGGAAGGCCCGGGCCAGCGGCAGGTGGTTCTTTGTTGCCGTCTGAGGCCAGACCGCGACAACTCCGAAGCTGGACGCAGTTCTCCAGGTGGGGTCTCACCAGGGAGGAGTAGAGCGGCAGAATCACCTCCCTCCATCTGCTGGTCATGCTTCTTTTGATGCAGCCCAGGGCTCAGTTTGTCTTCTGGGCTGGCTCATGTTGAGCCATGTCCATCCACAAACACCCCTGTGTCCTTCTCCTCAGGGCTGCTCTCTATCCGTTTTCCACCCAGCCTGTATTTGTGCTTGGGATTGCCCTGACCCACGTGCGGGACCTTGCACTTGGCCTTGTTGAACTTCGTGAGGTTTGCACAGGCCCACCTCTCAAGCCTGTCCAGGTCCCTCTGGATGGCATCCCTTCCCTCCAGCATGTCGACCGTGCCACACAGCTTGGTGTCGTCAGCAAACTTGGTGTGGGTGCACGCAATCCCACAAAGTTATGCCTAATTTATGTTGGTTGCCATGGAAAGTAATTTACAATTATGGATAGTAACATATAATAGACTTGCATCACTGCCACATATGACAGATTATCTGTTTGATCCTATTACTAACAATGACCAACACAAACTGTTTGTCCAACTGGATTCTGCTCTGTATAAATACATATACATTTGTGAAACCTTAAGAGACTAAATTGCCATTTACATTTTGAAATAACATAGTATGAGTTTGTTACAAACATACAAATCTAACTCACTGAGCTCACCCCTCTGAAATCAGATGAGGCCTTAATTTAAGGCATTTCTCATGAAGCATATATGAGAACAATTCTAATAGCTTTGCTTTGAAAAGACTTTCCTCAAGCAAACAGGCTTCCATTCTGGAACACAGTCGAGATGAGTTCAGTTCGTTTCAGCACAGGCAGCGTTAAACCTTAAATATCTCTCTTAAATTGCAGGGTAGCTGTAGCATTATTTGCATTCTTCTCTAAATTCATATCCTTACCAATGCTTCATTGATGAGATCAGTACAGGATCTGCAGTGTTCAGAGAATCTGGCATGTCTCTTGTGCTATGGGGTCATAGCATAAATAAGAAATTGCTTAGCAGCTTGACACCTTGCAAATGAAGTAAACAAATAAGGGGAAAGAGAAATTTAAAAGGAGACAGAGAAATGCAACAGCCAGAAAACCTGCCAGCAAAATGTCAGCATCACACTACTCTGCCTTAGTTTTGGCCTCTTTCAGAACTGAGATCAGTTCATTGTTTCAGTATTTCAGTATGAGAGCCCTAATGTAAACTGCACTAGGTTACGTAAATATTTTCTGTATTCAAGCAACAGCATTGTTTGATCTGGTCCTTATCTTTACAAAACTTCTTTCTGTGTGTAGACCTTTTAACTTCTGTGGAACCGCTCACAAGAATAAGTAGCCTCCAGCGTAAAGTCAAGTCTTCATCACCTGGCCTTAAAATTGTGGCCTTTTGTAATATAGATATTTGTAATAGCTCTGCTTGCAGAAACAACAGTAAAACTTCTAGGATGAAACTTACTTTTATGCAACAGATTTCAAGATTACAAGATTTCATACTACAGCTTATTACAATAATTTCATGGCATCCAATTTACTGAAACTATATTACTTTACAATTTATGCTCTTTTCTAAAATAGTTTTTATAAAATAGTTAGGTCATATAGAGGCTAGGAGACATTTGCTATGTTATGAATATCAAAATCACAATTAATATTAAACAAAAATGTCTCCAATAGCATAATGCATAACTCTTTTAATCCATTTATCAGGGAATGAGTCTGTGCAAATGAGACTTTCTTTATATAATCGTACACATAGCAAATTGTCTTAGCACTATTAGTGTAGTCTGTAGGAACTCTCAAGTGTATATTTAACATTCGAGATGCATTGTATGCTGGCATTTGCACAACTGTTGTCTCTAAAAGCAAGTAATGTGAATCATCACAACAATGATTCCTTAGAGAATGCTTCTTTCTACCATGATGTATTCTATTTTTCTGTGAAATCTTGGAAATTTAACTGTTCTTGGTAATTGCATTTAAAATCTTCTAAACTTAGCACTTGTTTGCGTACGTGCAGTTGGAACACACCTACACCCAGAACACTGCTTTCAATTAGCAAAATCAGCTGTTTTCAATAATTACAGGCATGAGCATAGCATATGTGAGTTCCTGAATCACATTCACTTTTTGCAAATGTTACGTCTACGTGTTAACTTACACTTTTTTTTAACAAGTGTAAGTAGATAAAATTTCCCATATTCACGATTTCTTAAATTAGCTTTCACAGAATTTCTACACTTATTGAGGAGATATGTAACATATGTTATATTGATCCCAACAGATTTTAGGGGCAGGTTTGTGGCATTTAATCCAGAAAAGGCCAATGCAAATACACACCAACTCAAGATGTGTTTTCGGAAATGAAATATTTCATAATAAATTGAAAAGGGAGGCACAATGCATGTGAAGGTGTACTTACCTCATCTCTCTAAAGGTGGCCATCTATGCCATCTTCACAAATAGATAAAAAAGAAATTGAATCTGGAATGGTCCCACTGTTAACTGATTGTTAACTTTTGATTGGCTGAAGGATTGATGCATAACCACTGTTAACTGATACTGCTAGAAAACCAGACAGGTTTTCAGGCTCAGAGTTCCATTACCAGATCAGAAACAAATAAAAAATAAATAGATACATAAATAAATAAAGACTCTAATTATTGTCGCTATTCAGTCTGGCTTCTTTTGATTTCATGTCACATGGTCAACAGTCCAAATACCTCCCTATTAGGTGTAATCTTTGGGCCATCATGGCTGTCACAACAGTACAAACACAAAAAAAGGAAAATATTTCATTTTTATAGTTCTGGATGGCTTATATGACTCCAAAAAATAGTCAGTCCCAACAAACTCATTTCACCTGGTCAGTGGAATGTCTCACATTAGGTTGTAGAAATTTATTTTAAAGTACACAGCTCTTAAATATACTAGCTCGGTTTTTTTAAAATGCTGTAATAATCTCAATATGATAGAGAAAACACAGCAAGGCTTCTAAAGGACTAGAAGACAATGAATATATTACACTGGAATCCTTGATTTCAGGAGAACAAGACTATTTCATTTATTTCTCCGGGTTCTCAAAAAGACTTTGATAATAAGTGTATCAAACAGCTAAGCATAAATATGATGCTATACTTGGCATTTGAAGAGTTTGAATTTTATGCTATAAACAACCTACCAGGAATAGTAATAGGATAGGATCAAAACACACATCTTTTTAAGTGGCTTCACAAAGGTACAGCTAGTGAAGGTAACTATTTTCAATTTGAAGCCTTTTTTTCCATTAAATTCTAACTTTAATCTATTGTTCCCCCAAACAATAGAGTTTTACAGTTTGTATTTGAATAAAGCATTGCACAAAAAAGTAGGATAATCTATAGAATGAGAAAAGGATCCCCACTGAATTTCACATTTGATGAATGAGGAGCTGCCTAGTTATGATAAGGTCTCCTCTCTGAGACACAACTATGATGCACCATACCAGACTATGGCAAGTTACAGGATTTATATATGAATAGACTTAGAGAACAGAAGTGGCTGATGTGATCATGCTGTCTGACCTTCTATACCCCAAGTGGCAGACATTCTCAGAAATAGGATTAGTGCTTAGAAATTGCATCTTATTTAATCAAGTCATTAGATCTTGTTATGTCTTTGCCTGTCACACTGAAAAACCTCTCCTTACACATCTTTTCCATGTGTAAGTACAAGAGTATCAAAATAAGTTCTTGACCTTTTTTATGATAAGATGAAAAGACGAGTTAATATCAGAGGAGCAGGCCAATGTGCTGCAATCTAAGGTCAAAAAAAAAGAAAGGGCATCATTACATAAAAGGTTCATTTCTATACTATGTGGGAATATTGGTGAGGAATAGGCACCAGTGATACGACACCAGGAAAAAATCCACAGACATCTGAAGATTTGGGGGATATGAGAAGCAACAGGGAAAATACATGGAGGATCTTCTCAGAAATTTCTCTCCAAACAATGGGAAATAAAAGCATATTGAAGTTGAATCTTTGGTTAGGTAAATAGTATTTCAGGGATGTTTCATACAGTCATAGAAAAGACAGTATTTATGGTTCTGGTGCAACACACAACTTTCAGATAATCCTCTTTCAAATACATAACTTTTAAACAAAAATAGTTCAAAAGGTAGAGAGGCACAAATTCTAAAGTTTTCTTGACCCAAAAGTGCTTCCCTGTTTTGAAGAGTTGCTCATCTCAAACCTTTTCTTCTTTTTCCTCTTAAAAGAGAGAGGGCATAAACTCAACATAAAGTGGAAAAAATTTCCTGGAACATGAAGGGTCAACCACATAATCACTGGCATCAAACAGAGTTAGATTGAGCCTTTAAACATGGGGACACCATGTTAGTTCCATAATCTAATTTTGAATCCTTCTGGACGAAAGTAATTATCATTATTATTGAATTTTATCCATTTAGAGTGTGTCCTCTAGAGTGTTGCACTAATTGACTTTTCTATAACTGCAACTGTATTTTTATGCATTATCAGTGATATTAATAAATAAGCATTATAATTATAATGGTTCCAGCTGGGACTACTTTAGTTAAAGGTCATGTTTCGTTCAAAAGGTGTATAGTTTAAATGTTGTCAAGTTTAGAATTAAGAGGATAAAATGCAATTGAAGTTCCTTTTATCTCAACTGTTCTTCCCAAAATTATTCCAGGATGACTATAGTCAAAAGCATAAGCAAACTCACCTTCTAAAGTTAGGTTTCATGTGTTCTGGGTTGAAGTCTTGTAAAAGACTATTCTTTCATGACTAAACATGACATTTTAGACAGAAACAGAAAATAAATTGGAACAAGTTTAAACCTTTGCTATTGAACAGACCAAAATTTAGTAGTGATATTCAGTGCAGAAGACATGAGCACAGCTGATTCCAGAGCTTCTTGCTCTTTCCCACCTTTATGAAGTTTTAATTACATGTTTTCCTCAAACTAACTTTTAGGCTTCCAGAGAACGCGTTCTGTTTTCAAGACATTGACACTTCATTGGTAGCCATTATATCTGGAACCCGAGCACTGGAATCTACAATACCAAAAGACTGTTTCAAACTGATATGTTGGGATTACCTTCATATTCTAGTGGCAGTTTAGAAGATGAATCACCAAACTGGGAAAAGAAAGCCAAAATAACTTTCACTAGTTAATTCAAATCCACACAATATTATGATAATTGCAGTAAGTTGAAATTGTTTTATAATAGGAATTTCAAAAAAACACCAAGAGCAAGATGAGTCCATCACAGTTTTTAAGGCATAGGCATGGTTGTATAAAGGGTTTGTTCTACTTTTTCCAAGACTTCCTTCATCACTTAGGGCAAATGTCCCAAGGTGGATGGGACACAGCAAAATTTCTGAAAACATTATAGCCCTGATATGTATAATTAGAGAGCTGCCAGAGAGGACAAAGCTGCTACACAGTGGCAGAGTCTCTGCCAGACATCAGCTTTCTGAATATGGATCCAGTCGAGGGAATGAGTTTTAGAGATTCTAGTCAAAAGCCTGTGAAGAATACTGTATTTCTGCTAAAAACGTTTATTTCTGCAAAACCTCCTCTTTGAGAATTAAGCGTACGAGTTCTGAGAATATGAATGGAAAATAAGGGCTTCCAACTAAAGTCAAAGACAAGCTGGATGTGCTGTGGGAAGACAGAAACTGCTAAAGTGCAGGGCAAATTAATTTTCTTTCCTATTTATAACTGATGTGTTAAATCTAATTGTTCTGTACATTTGGCTAATCATAGAGCAATCTGCTTCATATTGACTTTTCTGGCAGCAATATGGCTGTAACTTCCGCATATTGTTTAATAAAGTTGCTGATTTTCACTTGTCTGTGAGCCTCTCGGTGTCACTGTATTTTAAATTTACCGTCATTACTACTGCACTAAAAAGGCATGAGTGTGTATATGTATCTATAACATGAGACAAGGGGATCCAACCGTTGGCTGCTACCTCTAATGTTGCGCTGACTTTATTAGACACTAAGCTGTATCCTTTATTTACACAAATGTTTCATTTCAACCTCATGAGCTCTATTTTCTGATCAGTAGAAGATACTCTGCCTTCTCCTAAATCCCCTGCAAAGTCACACAAAAGGCAGGAAAATCTTAACTATTCTAGGATCTTTTCCTTTGTAAAAAAGGGCTTTCTATATAGGGTCAGAAAAAGAGGGTGGGAGGGGTGACAAATCCGCACATAAACTACTGAGGAGTAGCATACACTGTTCACTAACAGACACACCATGGACTCTAGACATCAAGTGTTTTCATGTTTGTTAGGAAATGCTGAAGAACCTGTTCTGGAGACTGCTTTTGCCAATCAACGTCCCCATAAAAGTCACAGCAGAACAACACAAATCACTAAAGCAGTTCATAACATACCTTGGGGAATGCTTGAAAAAGCATATGGTGTGCCTTTTATGCATGCAACCATCACTACATTTAAATAAAATGGTTACTCTTACTTTGATCCCATGAATAGCAATAGCTTGCATCAGTGTTGCATTGGAAACAATGTCAACACATGGCCTAATCAGCTCATCCTCCTATTGAGAGAGGTGCATGTCATTCATGCAGGTATAAACGAAGCTCCATCCTGTTAACTAAAGGAGACACAAGTGCTTGGAGACATTGGATTCTGTACAAAAGAGAGTTCCAAAGAACATGGTCAATCTTACATGATTTATTTTGCTATAAGTTTGCCTTATTTTGAAGATGAACATGGAGCACTCATGAGGGCAGAGTGATCTTGCTTGGGTTCCCATAAAAGGTCCCCTCTTTTCCTGGTTTTGAGAGAAGAAAGATTCTTTAGAATGCCAAAATGAAAAGTGGTTTTATTGACAGGCCGATGGCATCCTGGTTGCACCGCAAAGCACTTACCTTTGATTCCCACTGAATGTGGCCTGCAGTGCAATAACTCCGTTGTTCTCGAAGCAAAATCCATCTGCTATTTCTTCTGGGCCATAACAAAGAAAGGCAGGCTTGAATTTGTGTGCTGTAATATCACTCTTGGATGAAATATTTAAAAAAGCTTTGCACATTGAACGAAATCAAGAAAATGTGCGTCTTTGCCAGCAAGTTTCCCTTCTCAGAAGTAAACCTGCAAGGCTAAGCAGCTTGGGTCATGATACATAACAGAAAAAACTGAAATGAGAGATAGTTATGTTTGAGCGTTAGCAAAAGGTAAGAGTGATGTTAAGTGTAATAAGTTTGAAACACCAGGAACACACAATTGTTCTGAAATCCCATTATGGAGATGTATTATTATTAGGTTCTGCTGTTGCCTCAGTAAGGGAAAGCATATAAAATACAAATCAGTGGGCACAAGGGCTGGGATGAAATCTTAAGACATCAATTTTCTAAACAAACTCACAAATCACTTCCCTTGCTTGGGAAGGCAGATGCACCATTTTGAAGAACCCCAAGAATGAGGATGTAGAACACACGTCTTGCTGTTTTAGACTTCACAATCTAACTGGAGAAACTTACTTTGTGCCAATAGGCATTGCAAACAACTCGCTCAACTTCTCTGCCAATATGGCAATTTGCATAGAATTACCCATAATGCTTCACATTGTGCCTTTGCTTTGAAAACAGATTTAATTGAGCCTTGCTGAGCTGCATTAATGTGTCTGTTTAAATTGAGCAAATCTAATTAGCTCGCATGAAAGTTATGCCACCTCTGGTGCAGCAAAGCTAATGCAATTAAAGTCAGCCAGATGTATTGAGTATTGTAAACATGCAGTCTGACTGGTGGAGAATAGTTCAGTATTCATCAGAGACTGGACAGTTTTGTAACACATTAACAACAGCTGCACTCTCTACAGTGTACAAGTATATATTATGCTGTGTATATGACTATTTTAAAATGCCAAGGACTCTGCATCCTACAACAGTACAAGTTACAAGATCAGAACAATCTCATCTATAATCTGTGCAAACCCAAGTCCACTGTTCTTTCAAAGAGGTCACTACTTGCATATATAGTGATTGCTACAAAATCAATATTTACTAAACAATACATCGAGAGAGACTATTTACACCAGAAATAACTTTTAAAGTCAAGTCCTTGACTATTTACGTGCCTTTATGAACTGGATTTCAGAAAAAGCTGGACCAGGGCACTAATTAGAGTAACTGAGGAAACTCCAATATGTTCTTTGAAAACAACCAGAAGATGCTTAATAAGGTAAAAATGTATTTTATTGGAATGATTCATTATTTCCACTACAGACTCCTTGGGTCAGATACCATGTTCTAGTTAACTGCTATCTACAAACAGGATAGTGCTTGAGATCCTCAGATGCTTTCTTATTCTTATACTGATTTGTTTTTAATACTGATCTTAGTATCTGGTTTTGTAGATGTCATACACAAAAAAAAGTACTAATAATTCCAGAAGGTCAAAGATTCTCCTGCCAGCAAGGCAATTTGCATAACATTATCCATAACACTTCAAATTGTGCTTTTGCTTTGAAAACCTCACTTAGGAGAGGTTACACGCAGTTGGCTGCATGTCTTCTGTGCAGTCGTTCATTGTTTCTGCTTTGCATTCCCTTCCTAGAATGCCAAGATGACCCCCCCCCCCAAAAAAAAAAAACTTTTGCCCTGCTAATCGATAATTTTCTTCTTCCTCATTTATTCAATTAAGCTATAATTGCTGCCCATGGCAATCAAGTCTGGTGTTTCCCAATGTGGAAAAGGCACTCGGCGGAAAATAAGGTAGGTTGTGTTCTCTTTACATTTCTTTGGTCTTGAACACACCAATTTTTCTACTTTCCTATCTGTAAAATGGACACAGCAGTACCTAAAGAAATAATGAATAGGGTTTCCCTGTCATCCCCCCCCACCCAGGAAGATTCAGAGGCATAAACACTACAGAATGAAAGAAACGTATATAATTGAGTTATTCAGAAGTAGTAGGTTAATCACAGATTAGAAAAATACCTACTCACAAAACATCTTGGGTACATATTTTAAAAATCATTAGGTTTGGAGAACAGGAATAAAATCTATAAAATAGGACAATTTAATGAGAAATTTGATCTTTAAAAACTAATAACCTTTACACTTACAGAAGAAAATAATCTTAAATGTGTTCAAGAAAAAAAGTTTCTGTGTTTAGCTGCAGGCCTTAAATTCTAGTTGTTTTGTTGTCTGAGGATTTCTAGATGTGACAAGGTAGCAAAAACCCATTTAAATAATTCTTTACTGAATTTTTAGATTTTTCTATAGAATCTTCACTATAGAGAAAGAAAGGACTTGATTAAAGGGGTGGTGTAACACACCCTTTCTTTCCATGCTGTTTTTCCTGTCTGATGTCTTGAGTCCCTGAAATAAGTGACAACAGCTTAGAAGCCACTCTAAATGCTTTGCCTGGTGAGCCATTTGATATGTCCTCCGATATGCCCTCCCTCAACATTCAGCCACCTTAAGGAGGATCCAGGGTATCAGTACAATCTTTCCACCATTCTTATACCAAGGGTGCAGCTACCTACTTCCCTCCCACTTCTCTTCTCCCAGGCCAGGTCACAGCAGTCCCCTTGAAGTGGTGTAAGGGTAGCAACAAGTGGTTTCCTTGAATCAAATTGTGGAAGGTGGAATGAGTTACACAACATTGTGTGGCTGAAGGAAGAATACGCGTGGGCAGATTTTTTTTATTTTTTTGCTTGTTGTTTGTATGTTTCAGCTGCTGGACACAATGGAGATTCATCTTTTGTTCTTCATCTTAATTTTATAAAAATACCATTCTGTTGGGCACTAACCGATGTTCATTACCACAAACTATTAACTGGTTTGGCCATCTCAGGCAGGTTAAAATGCCTGACGTTTGTCACTGAACACAAAAGACTATATCCAAAAATGGAAGAGTAAAGATCACAGTATATGGGACTTGTTCATCAGCACTCTGGCTGCATTTTGAAGTACCTTTCATGTCATGAAATACCAGTGCCATTTCTCAGCTGTAGTTTGCACCAGCAACTGAATTTCTGGGCAAGCTCGTTCAGCGTCCTGCCACTGGTTTGTGTTTCACTGAAAAACATGTCTTTCTTTTCCACGGTCTACACCCCCATGGTGCTTGTACCACTGGGAGGACAGTGATTTTTTTTAAAGTCATGGGTTTGAGATGGATACCTGTTATCCAGAAAAAATAACATTGTTTCAGAACTTGAAAGCAGAAATGCAAAAAATAAATGCAGGGTGAGAAAGAAGCAGAGCTTTCTGAGTAAAATAAACCAGTCTCTCACCTATCACAGTGACTTGTTTATCCTAAAGAAATGTCACCTGGAGGAAATTCAAACTGGGGGAGGAAAGGGGGAAAACAGAGGAACAGAGTCACTGATCTGAGTGTTAGTTAATTTAAAAAAAAAAAAAAAAAAAAAAAAGATATTTGGAACTAAGGAGGATGCACCTCTCAAAACATGAGAGAAAAGAACAGTTGCAACTTGACATCTACGCTGCTGGGTCAGCCCAGCGGCAGGTTCATTAACACCTTCAAAAAAGCCTGTATGCAGGCATAAAGGGGTCTTTTTTTTTTTTCCATGAGGCAAAAGGGACATTTTGTGCCAGCTAAATGAAGCCCTATAACAGGTGGCAAACAAAAGAGATACTGAAAGATTCAAGATCATTAAAAGAATTATGAAAGACCTGTAAGTAGCCAAAACATAAAGTCTTCTCTCACTTAATGTGTCCTTTCTTTTCAAAAGAGGCAGTATCCTAGCTACTTGGTAATTAGTAATCGACATACCATGTCAGCTAGTCATAACTCTATAGAATTTATTACCTCCAGCCTTCCAGCCTTTTAAAACATGAAAAGGATTAAGCCCTGTCAAGCCACACAAATTAAAAAAAAAAATAAAAAAAAATAATCCAGAGCCAGATATTTAAGAATAATTTGGAAAATGTTCTGTAAATCTTAGAGATTACACAGTTGGGACAGGGAAAGAGATGGGACCATTCAGTTTGTTAGTCTGCATAGTCCGATTTACCTGAAAGAGAATCATTAAGGGTTCCCCACTATGCTTCAGCAGCAAGCTCTTGGGTTTGACATGCTGACATCCAGCTAATTACTAGCTGAAATTAACAACTGGGCTGAAACATCCACATGAAAACGGTGTAGCAGTGATAGAGTTCACATACAGAAGTGCTTCAGACTGGACTGAGAAGCTGTAATTAAAGCGATCTGGAATTTAGTAATTCTAACAAATAAACAAGGAACTAAACATATGGCTTACAAAATAACAGAGGAATAGCATTTCCAGACATTTTTAGAGATAAAAGGGAACTTCGGCATAATAAGAATAATGTTCTAAGAGGATTATAGTGGGACACAAAGGTGAAATCCAGGCTCTGAATTAAATTCTTGACTGCGAGATAATAAAGGAAGTCTATCCTTGAGCTTTCCTCACTACCACTGTTTTTTTGCCAGATTAATTCCATCCTCAACATAATGCTTAGATCTTTTCCTCTTCTTCATTTTGCTGTATTTCTAGTATATATACATACGTGCAAACGCACGTGTAAGTTTATCAATATACGCATACGTAAATGCAAACTGAGTTCCAGATTAGCTTTAGGAAAACACCTGATGCAATACTTCGTACTGCTTTACCTTATATACAGCCTCAAATACTGCTCCTGATGGCTAATTTCAGTCTTTGGATAAAAATATTTTGTACTCCAATCCAACAGATATCACACAGGCAAAAGGTCACACTACAAGAAACTTTCTTTATTAAGGAAAGCAATCGCAGATAACTAAGAAAGCCTTGTGTAATTAACATATGACAATAAATACTACCATTTCCTCCAGCAGCAAAGGAATTCCTCTTGTTTATCCTGCACAGAAACTGATTAAAACTGAGATTGCTCCAGACATGAAACCTTAACAAAGACCTATCCAATATAAAAAATAATTTAATATCATCATTATTTGCTAATATATCCGCAGAGGTCATACTCATTTTACATATTATGGCTGTGCAAATTGTTCCTGAGTTGTTTTGCTATGCAATTCCAATTAGAAGATTGCTAGTTTATAAATGAAACAGGGTGTCAAGTCAGCCTGTCACACTGATTATAAGTATAGAAGATAAATTGATTAAGCATTAGTTATAAAAGCAGAGCAGCACACAAGGTACGAGATCAGACAGCAGAATATGGCATAAATATAATGATCAGAGCCACCGGACTGCAGGTGGAAAGGAAGAGCAATGATACTGATTAGCAGCAACGGGAGGAATAATGTGACTAAAACACAACAAAAACAGGGAATGACATAGATAACGTACAACAAACTCACATCTCCTTTACGGCCAGCAAGTCCTTAATCTTTGAAAATAAAAAGAAAATTGTTAGTTTACTAAAATCAATTTGCAATCCAGCCTCGGGGAGACATGCACGTGTCATTAAAGGAGATTTATTTTTGCAAGATATATCAGATCCTGGCAACCACATTAGTTATTAAGATAACACATGAAGTTATTTACATAACACTTTCTCTAGAGAAAGTGAGAGTGCATACTTAATACAGGTAACAGACAGCAAAAATAAAATTAGCTTTTCCTAGCAGACGCAAAATTTGGTGGGAAGTTTATATCTAGTTCAAGGCATTATTCCAAGTGAGAAAGAGGTGGAAGCTTCCACTAGCTCCATTCCAGAGCAGAGGAGCAATATCAGCTTAAGTCGTATAAGGCTGCAACTAATTGTAATTGGGCGTTTCAGCTGGAAAGCTTGCTAGGAATGTTTTGACAAAGTCCCTTTTTGTAAAGGAAACAGCTAAATAAAATAAAACAAAATATCCACTGACCAATTTGGACCAAAATGCTGTGGGAAAATGTCAGCTATCAGAATTAATCTCTTTGCAAAAGTTTTTTGGTGCTATTCTCAAGAAAATCACATATTTAAACCCCTAGATTTTTAAAACATTAATAAGGTTAAAAAAAATAATTAAGAAAGTCATTTGGAAAGTGAAGTGTTACTTTAAGTGATAAAAAACACATTTCCTTCCATCCCTTAAGGTACAGCATCAAGATTTTTATTTCTCTTTGGGAATGGAGGAAAACAGCTCCAAAAAGTCTATCCCAGGACACCTTTTTACAGGAGTTCTGGCTCAGCTGTATCCTCAGCTAGGTCAATGAGGTTACTACAATTTCATATAAACTACATCCAGACATCCAGACCTTTGATATCCCTTATAAGTTTTACGGAAGGTATTCAGCATTGTTTTAACTCTTTTGTGCAAGGCTACTCTCTGTAGCCTTTTCCCCCACTCTAGTCCGTGTATTCATGGTTTTGTTAAAAAGCAAGACTCCCAGAGAAACTATGACCACCACAACCATATAAGTGCAATTTCTGAGCTTTTTCTCCTCTGACAGCTCTTGATCATCACAAACCACGCAATATCTAGAAAAATAATTGCTCACAGACTGAACAAATACCTTTCAAAAATACCTTAGGTCTTCAGAATATGAAAAAGACTTTTAAAACAAACAGCTCCATTCTATATGCCTTTCCTTAGACGCAACATAACTGTTAAGAGGTCTAACCACTCCTTAGCCAGCAGTTACTTAAAACAGCATTTTCCTCATCTGAGCTCCTAAGTATCCCTACCTGCATGTTTAATACACTAAACCAAGTCTCTACTCTCATTTTCATAGTCCCATTCCAATCAGAGGGACTGCTTGGAGGCTCCCAGGTGCATCCTATAAAAGCAACAGCATATAACTGCTTTGAATTTAATGGAAGCCTTTTTTGACAAGCACAGCAAAAATCTTCTTTAAAGCAAGAGGCAAGAAAACATTCTTTTTTTTCCCTATGTTACTAGTAATTCTGACTTCTCCAGTTGTGTAATGTTGTTCTTGAATCTATATAACTTCTTTAACAGTACTTTAAAGATAGATGTAGGTCTCTCCTGCATCTCCCTTTGCTTTATGGGGAACACATAGATGCTTGAAAGCTCCCTTAACAGGGTTAGTTATTTCCAGATGTAATTCACTGGCTAGTATAACACTCTGAGAGGCATTAGAAAAAGAAAGAACTTACATTAGCTGAGACTAAGCAGTATGTGCCTTCAAACAACACTGAGTGGGTTATCTGTGGTAGATGTGAGAAAATAAATACACAAGTTTCAGCCAAGATTTGTCAGGCATCTATATAAAACTAAGTTTTGGGTTTGCTTTATTCTCCATTTGTGTCCTGCTTCCCTGTTGATGCACTGTATTTTAGAAGTATCCTGGCTGTGACAAGATCAGTTTTTCTCAGTATAAATTTCAGGAGAAAGACCATAGGAAAACTTTTAATGGGAAAGCTGAGAGTGGCTTTTGTTTGCGAATGTTCTTCAACAAGCAGTGCCTGTGCAAGAGTCATTTCACTGGCTTTACATAAACCCAGCTAAGGAGGCTGGAGACTTTCAAATAAGACATGTGTTTGTGCATTCCAGAGTCGATGCTCTTTGTGAGCTATCTAGCGGGTTATGAGAGAAAACTCTGAAGGGGAGGGATGAGGCAGTAACTTTCATTGTCAGAAAAATCAGCCTCTACCCTAGACGGTTAAAAGAGGTGAGGTCTACCTCAGGGTAGAAGTCAAGGCTGCATCCTTTCAAAGAGTGGCGTACTTGTAGTGCTTTTAAAAGCAGCAATGACTATAATTCAGAAACTTCCTTTGTAAGTCTTGCCTCCTGTTATCCTATTGCGGTCCCAAGCTGGGTAAATTAGGAAGTTCAAAACGGCTCCAGTGGGCCCCCTGAAGGGATATATGGGGAAGTGAGAGTTCAGTAAACTGAAGCATCAGAGCCAGTGTTTGTGATGACCACTGAAACTTGTACCCCCAGAGACGAGAAGAGGTGCAGGGACTGAAACTTAAATGTGTCTGAGAGGCTCAGAAATTAATATTGAACCTGATATTCAGGTAGCTTGTGAGCATGCAGGCTTTGCAATTTGCTTTACTCCTTCTGTCAAGTGGTGCAAAGGTGTCTGAGAGAGCAGAGATGTATATTGGTCTTATATGGTATGCCCACTTGGCCCAGCACTAGGTGAGCAAAGTTCTAAGTTTAGGTTGTGAGGCCTAAGTATTGAGGGAATAAACCCAAGTTTACCAGCAGCGCTTGTTCTCTCGCATAAACCTCAAACTGCCAAGCTGCATCTGGACTTATCTGATTTAAGCCTTGTCAGATTGGGTCTCTGTGCTTCCCAGGATTCCCAGTCCTGCAGTTAGGCCTGGGATAAGAAAGAAACCTATAGGAATAATACCTGCGGAGATGAGAGGCTGAAAGGCATTACATCAATAAGGTTCTGGTCTAAGATTCATTAGCTCCAGAAAATTGCTTGACACAGCTCAGAACTGCATTACATTACCAAATGATGGTGCCAGAGTGCTGTGCCCAGATAAGGGATGATACACTAGTCAGAGATGTGCTATATTGCAGGAAGAGCAGTTATTTATGTAAGCTAATACACAGAGGTGCAACCACTTTTGAAATCAGTGCAAAATCCTTCTTCCTGCTGAGCTCAATTTTGGAATCTAGTGCGTTCATTAAACATAAAAATTGTGCAGTCCTCATATCTGGGCACTGTGCTATAAGTTTTCATCTGAAATGACCTCCAGCTCAGAGAAGGCCTGCAATTTCACCTACTACAAATTAATCCTACACAAACCCAGCATGATACATGAATCATGTAAAATCTTTCTGTAGTATTTTTAAGGCCTAGGGGGACACCCATTCAGAGGATGAAAAAAATAACCTGGTATTTGCAGCCAGGATTTATTGAATATAGTTTTTAAAGAGGTCGTATTTATCAAACACCGTTGAATGGATACTGGTCTGGAGTTTTCCACAGAATTTCTATTTGTCTATAAGTCCGTGGTCTAGATCTTGAGTCTTGTCCAAACAGCGGTGGGAAAGATGGAGAATTGGTCTTCTGAAAGCTTCTCCTCCAAAGAAGGAGCATCCTTGGAGAAAAACCCAAAAGGTTGCTTCAAAATGGTATCTTCAGGAAGTGCATGCTTAACCAGGGGAAATACTGGTGATCTAAATAGATACATTCCCTGGTGTTTCTTTGGGCATAACAGAGGTTACCCCAGCAGGGATTTGGCATGCTGCCTTACACAAACTTTATGCCACCCCCAAACAAAGTGCTACTCAACAGGGCAGATGTCTGGCTTTGTATTTTAACAGGTGATCAATCAAAGATGTAGGGCAGCCACACTTACAGTGACAGCCTTGTAAAGTCTTGGATATTCTTCAAATGTGCTATAATCCTTCAGGCACAGTGAAGTCCTGCCCACAGGAATCACAGCAGTAGCTATAGACAAAGAATTTGGAAGTGTAGATGTATTTTTGGAGGAAGAAGGAAAAAAAAAAGGAAGGAATTCTGCTGCAGGTTCATTGCTGGTGCACTTGAACCCCAGTTACTTAACTTCCTAGGGCATGTTAAGGATAAGTGGAATTTTATCCAAAGCCTCCAGCTGAGACATTTAGTATCTGACTGTTGGGGACAGCTAAAGACATGGACTGATGAATGCTGATAAGTTTATAGACAATCATTTACCTGGATGAGTAATCTAGTGATGAATAATGAATAAGCACCACATTTGGGGAAACTATAATCCTCTTTGAAAGAGTTTGAAAACAAGCAATAAAAAGCAGATTTTCTGGAGTGCAACATCTCTTTTGCAGCTTGTCCAGCTCTCAACCAGCCTCTGAGACAATTCAGTTTTAGGAATCAGTTCCAGGTTAGTCATAAGGTTGTCAGGAGAATCTGCCATCATAAATGATTCATTTTATGTCTTCGCTGATAAACTAAATAGGGTAAATGCATCAGGTCTATGCATAGACCTACCCTATGGTTGTTCAAACTATTAGTGTAACCCTACGCATGGTTTTGAATTGTCTTGACTAGGACTTGCCCAGGCAAAACCCAGGCATGTTTTGGAGGTTAGTGTAGTCCAAGAACCTTTCCCATTACACAGATTAGGTATAGCCACTCTATGTCGGGGGACAAGCAAGTGTAATTGCAGAGATGTAGCTGTGATGTAACTATGGACCTCAGTGCCAGAAAACAGTTCTTGGCCCATTTGATATGAGTTTAGGTGCTGGATAAATTAATGTATGTAGCAGTAATCTGCAAAATTCCCTGAGATGCCTGTCTTGCTTTCCTTTGCAGAAATAGAGTATGTACTAACACAAAGTTGAAGGTCACTTAGACAAACTTAATTTTCATCAAAGCTAGAAGAAGGTTTGTGAAAAATGTACAGTGATGGGTCAGGAAATTTTTCCATAATCCCTGTGCTTGACCAGGTGTCCCATCTCTCCAGCAGTATAAACTCTTGGGTCTCCTCCCAAAGCAGAGATCTGGAGATATATTTTTCTTTAATCCTAAAGGAGACACTTAGAGAGTTGTAAAGGGAATCAGATAGCAGTTAGGAAAAATAATGCTTCAGCCACACTACTCTGTCTGAGACACTTAGTTCATTAATTTTTCCCAGTCTGCTTTCTCAAGGAGAAAGATCATAGACTTACACCTTCACAAGAAAAGCTGAGATTCTCCCTCACCACTTTCATCCTTTCAACGAGTAAACAGTGAGTTTCAAAAACTGATTTTGACCATGGAAAATATGAACACTTAAGAATAATCAAGTTCCCTTTAGTCTGGCTCAGCCATAATCAACTGATGTCAAATTGCTTCTTTGAATAGCACAGAATATAATTAGGACAGGAATAACTAGGTACTCACTACCTGTTAGCAAATTATGACTTCTTCATAGTGAACTTTATATTTAGATTTTATATATAGATCTTATTGTTTCCCACACGTCAAACAGGTCTCTGTATGTATTTAAAGAAACAGCTTATTTGACATTTATGATAAAATGCTTTACAGCAAGCCACATCAATCTACTGCAGGATGTCACTTTAGTAATTTTATTTAATAAGATTAGCATACTTGATACTCAGACCCTTGACTTGTTTCAGGTATGTCTGTATGAGTGCAGAAATACAATGGCCCCTGCTATGTTTTTTGTTAAATTGAAGGAAGACAAGCATGGGCACTGGATTAGTCCTCCAACAGTTTAATTTCTTGAAATCGCTCAGATTTCTTTGAGAAATATCCTAGGATGAGAACTTTTTTTTTTTCTCCAAGCTTGAACATCTTTGCGTAGTGAGAGGCAAAGAATAGTGATGAAATTCACAAAAATTGTGAAGCAGTCCTTTTTCAAACTACTTGTTTTTATAAGTGAGTAAAGGGACAATACTTTTTGCTCCCAATAGTAAAATCCAAATGAGAATGAAAATGCACTACCTTTAATGATTTACATTTTATTTCTACTAATTTAATTTTTATAAGAAGAGTTGTATCAGCTTTGCTAGTATATTCAGGCTAAGGGCCTAGAGAATAAATCTTATAAGGAGCGATTGAAGGAGCTGGGACTGTTTAGTTTGAGGAAGAGGAGGCTGAGGGGAGACCTCATCACTCTCTACAACTACTTGAAAGGACATTGTAGAGAGGTTGGTGCTGGTCTCTTCTCACAGGTAATTAGCAATAGAACAAGAGGGAATGGGTTCAAGCTGCAGCAGGGTAGGTTTAGGCTGGACATTAGGAAAAAATTCTTCACAGAAAGAGTGGTTAGACACTGGAATAGGCTGCCCAGGGAGGTGGTGGAGTCACCATCCCTGAATGTGTTTAAGACTCGTTTAGATGTGGTGTTAAGGGATATGGTGTAAGGGAGAACTTTGTAGAGTGGAGTTGATGGTTGGACTCGATGATCCCAAGGGTCTTTTCCAACCTAAATGATTCTATGATTCTATGATATTGCAAATCTGGAATCTGTCCATCATTACCAGTGAAGTCTACCATAATTTTAGCATGTAATATGGTTTAATAGTCTGGAGGTACAGTTTCAGATAAAATACTGCTAAATTATTTTCTGTATTGTGACTTTGGCTCTGTTTTAGCGGGTGTTTATTACACCTATTAATAATCTAAACTAGCATTAAACCAGACTTTTTTTTAGTTTGATCACTGATCAGTCCTCTGAAAAGATCCTCAACAGTCAAATACCCATTGCCCAAGGGAAAATTTTTCATGCGATTAGGGTCCAATTGTATACAAAAAATCCATGTAATCAAGCAAAAAGTCTTTAGTCCTAAGTGTCTGATTGAACTATTGTGTGGTTGATAATGCTGTTTGACAACGTGCTGAATTTATGCCAGGTAGTTCACGCTTTCTTCTCATTAGCTGTGGCATCTTTTTCAAGTGTTGTAAATTACAGAATGTTTTAAAGAAAGGGGGATGGCAGAAGGAATCAGTCGAATGTTTAGGTATGGAAACTGAACTCATCACCGGAATCTGTCCACTTTCAATGATTTGGGGCATAGCAGTGATAAATACCAACAGAAATCCAGTGACATTTTTCTTGAACATGAGAGAGATGAATCATGCAATACAGCCTCAAAAATGCATATGTGCATGTGAGCGTGCATATAATATGAGAAAATAATTAAGGTTTTTACTGATGATTTAAAAACAGAATTTTCTCTAATTTTCTAATTTTTTCACACAATAAGTCTCTTGAACATCTTAATGATACATAACTTGAAATTGCTACAACTCCTCTTCATTGATTACAATTAGCACAACTCTAATTTTTAAAGTTACAACTTAAGAGAAATACACCTGATGATTGTTATTTTTTTTTTTCTGTTTCCAACATATAGTGATAAAAAACTTCCAGGAAAACCTTGAAGGAATTGTTCAGTGGTAGTAGAGGGCAAGGACTGGAGACTACCTAAACCAGATAAACTCAAATTATATTCATGATATAATGTAACAGAAATGGTCAGAAAATCAAATTTCAGTCCTCTGGAAGTCATCCATATTCAAGTAATTTCTTCCAACTCAAATCACATCAAGACATCCTAAACAGATCCATGTTCATAGTGCTGAAAATCCATTTTGGTTTAGAATTATGTCTAGCTTTTGGCTTTGCTAATATTTTTAGCTGACGGGTTTGGAAACGCTCTGGCTACCCAACATTTTCTGTTGCAAAGCTGCAACACATTGAAGTACAGCAGTGAAATTCACCAGGCATTGGTGGGCAATCGCATTGTACAGGGAAAAAGAGAAAATTTTAGCCAGTGGCAGCAGATTTCCTTCTAGCCTCCAAAGTACTAAGCTCACTGACCTGTTCCAGTCCCCTGAGCTCAAGGTACAGTAATTTTGTGCCAAATATGTTGTCTGCTACCATCTGGAAATCGAATCTGAACAGAAAAATTACTTCACCACTTGTCCAGGATTTCTAGATGGCTCAGAGAAGTGACAACTGTGCATGAACAGTCAAGGTGTGCTGGACTCATGGCCAAGGCATGCAGACAGTGAGACAGATGCTTGCAGATCAGAGGACTGCTCATGTCCTCCCATCAGAGCTGCAGGTGCACAGCAGAAGCTGCATGCCCTGGACACGCTGAACACCCCGCTCATGTGTTACAGGGCACTTGCACCCACATTCCCAGCTGAGATTTCCCAGCAAAGAAAAGCGGAAGAGGGGCAAAGGAACCTGATGAGATAGCTCACTTGGGAATCAAGGAGACGTGATCCCGATGAGCAAGCTGTATGGAGAAATGGCAAGATTTCTGGCATATCCCTAGTGCTAGCCCAGTTTAGCCACACTTCAGTGTATGCTCTTTCACAAGCTGGTTAAAAGTGACCTTTTCACACAGAATGTTTATGTTCTGGAGCTTTTACAGGAAATCCACTTTCTGTCTAGGTGGAAGTGATAGCACCTCTCTGATTGCTCCTTATTCACTCCTCGCTCAGTTGGTGTTAGAATTTGCCTGTTATGGTGTGCCTCATAAAAGATATTCAGTGACAAGAGAACAGGCAATAGAACAAACACAGACCTGGAGAATTTAAGTATTCATTCTGATGTACAGAAGATGATGTACACTGTTCTGCCTCTCAGCCTCATCCCACTTCCATTCACCTTTGTAGGACTTGTACCCCACATGTTTGCTCTGCAATGGCTTTTTTCTTCCTCCACAACTCTTCACCACATGGATAAAGGAGTAGAAGTGGACAGGGCATGAAAGTGTATTCTCCACCCTCAGCCTACTGTCTTGGCAATTAGTCAATGTATATATGACAAAATCCCTGACTTGTTGTACTTAACATAGGACCCCATCCCACTACCGCACAAGGACCGAGTCTTGTGAACATGGGTTTCCAGGCTTCTGGGATTTTTTCAGCTTTGGAAAAGTATTTACTCCAACATTTTTTAATGTTTTGATATATGCTACATTGATTTAACATTATTTAGTATGAACAGTAGTCTGATAGAAGGCTGAATAAATAGCAGCAACTCTATTGTGTTTTCTCAATCCTGTAATATGATCAAAATAGATATCAAACTGATTAAATAGAATCATCCTTCCATAAACTTATATTGATTACTGCTGGTCCTATTACCAGACGTAATTTAATATGTTGCTTTATTTTTTGTTTTTTGACAATTTTGTTTCAAATTTATTCAGACTTTCCAAAGATAAGTGTATGTAACATACATGTACAGAAATCACTCTTGCACATGAGCATTTTGCGCATGTGGGAAAAAACGTGAGGAAAACCTTTGTCGTTGTTCTTTCTTAGGCAAGTCTTAATAACAGAAACACTATGTACTTAAGTGGAGGAAGTGCCTGTTTCTGGGATCCCCAGACTAATTCAATCCAGCACTTCAGTAGATAAATGGAATAAAATGATGAACTGAACAGATCTGCTTAAGCACGTGTTTAAATGCAGTGCTGAATTGTATATTCAACTTCCAGCTTCTTAAAACTTCCCAAATTTAAGCCCCATATTTTCTACTTATACATGTAGGATAAAATATCAGATTATTTTCACAACTAAGGAAAAAGCTGCTTCTCAAACCAATAGGTCAGATTCTCATTGCAAATATATCTGAGAGCCCATAGTCACTCCTAAGATATCTGATTTTGCACAAATGGAAATGAGAGCCCAGACTAGCCCACTCCCATGTGTACTTACATAGGAGCAAAACTCATGTTTTTACCTTGAAATGATGAAAAGTAGTGTCAGAAAGTGAGTACACGAGACCAAGAAAATCAAATCAAGTCTTAATATTTCTCAGTTACCAGCTAAATGGGAAGAAGCTAATCTTGGAGGGAATACTTCATTTTTAATGCCCATTAAAATTGAAATAGAAATGTAATGCTGAGGTACTGAAATATGCTGTGGGTTTTTTTCAGCTTTTCTAAAAATGTCCATTGATTTTTTCTGTAGCTATGCATGTATCTCATGGATAATTCTTAAATAAAAATGTTTACTCTAGGTCATCAGCCATCTTAAGTATAGTCTTAAAGTGGTACGTAGAAGCTAGCTGAAGAACCTCAGTGAAGAACAGCATTGAAACGCTTGAATCTTTAAGGTTCAACTAACCATATAAATGTTGATAAAATCAACATATTCAGCCTCAGGAATTGTATGGGATGGAATGAATAAATATCTCAATGTCTATACAACTACTAATAAAAACATAAACAAATACTTGCAATACATTGATAGCACAAATGTAGCTTTGTCTGTCTAGTATAGCTTTTCTTATTTTCATCTGCCCTTACTATAATTCTTCCCTTCTAATAAAGAAGAAAATCACTTTGAGTCTGGTTGAAATAAATATTTGTTTTTGAAATCTAAAATAAAAAGAGTTGTTGACTTTAAAATATCAATGTAAATGCTTCTGAAGATGGCAGCTGAGGTCAAGGGAGGTGTTCCTTCCCCTCTGTGCAACACTGGTGAGGCACATCTGGTATGCTGGATCCAGTCCTGGGCTCCCCAGTACAAGAGAGACGTGGAAATACTGGAGGAGGTCAAGCAAAGAGCCAGAAAGATGACTAGGGGACTAGGGATTAGGAGGGACATAGGAGGACAGACTGCGAGAGTGCGCCCCGTTCATCAAAAAAGAAGGCTCAGGGGGCCTCATTGTCAATATTTAAAAATACCTGACAGAGGGCAGTAAAGAAGATGGAGTCAGACTTTTCTCACCCAGAATCACCCCAGTGATTCTGTGGTTCTGTGAACAAAAGCTGAGCTCATATTTTTGAGCTGAGACCCTCTATCAAGGTGCAGCTGTGTAGCCAGGATCAGAACTGCAGCATACACATTCTCATTCTGCTACACCCTTCTGCAACTGAACAGGCAGGACTGGTACCTGACCAGGCATGAAAAAGCCAAATCATCAGCATTTTCAAACATGAGATGAGTCAAAATTATAAAATTGCTAATAATTCCAGTTTCTTTTACTACTTTCAGAGAAAAAAAAAAATCACTTTTTTATTTTTATCGCTTCCTCTACTTCCTAAATTTCTCTGTGTTCTAGGAGGAGATGTAACTACATCTTCTTCCCCTTTTTCTTATGTATTTTGTTATTCAGAAAGCAGTGCCAAAAGAGATTTTCTTCCTAAAGCACTGTGATCTTTCCTTGGAGAGACACTCAGACCTATTTGGAGTGAAAGTCCAGTGGTTTAACTGTAGTTTCACAGACTCAGAGCGAGCTTTGTGAAGCCTCAAGGACCATTACAAATGGTCAGGGTTAATAGTGTGACATATATCTCTTAGGTCTCTTGTGGCTTAATTGAAACCATGGGACAAGTCAGATGTCCAAGAATGGAGTCTGTATATACCACCAGGTCTCATGTCTGATAGAATAAGTACTAGTGCCTTCATACCAAGTCATAGAGGTGTATGGAAATGCCACTTCTGCGACCATCAACCTTCTTAGAGTGGGCTACTTACCTCCTTCTTTTAAGGGTGTCTAGCTGGCACCCCTGCCACCCAAAAAAAGACGAAGAGCCTTTTGTCTTTTTGCCTTGAAGGTGAAACTTCACAGTGCATCGCTCCTTTCCTCCACTAGCTCAGAGATTAGCCCACGTATCCAAATAATCAAGGGGAATATGAGGGTACCACTTAAATGTAACTGAAATCAATCAGGGCTCGGATGGGCTGTGAAACGGACTGTATGATAGAAGTTACAAATCCTCACATTTTACTTAGTCACCCAAATTTAGCCTTCGTCTTCTTGTCAATTCAAGAACGAAAATGAAAATATAGACGTATGTATTACTCCTACTGCTTTATTATAGTAATATGTGACAGGGTTGCATCCACAGTATTCTATCCAGATGTACTCATGAGCATGTTTATAAATGTTGGTTTAGGAGTAGCTTTTCAAATATTTAAGCAGATGGAGCATCTGCTTCTATCAAGTCTATAAAGAGGGTGGGGTGTTAATAAAGACTCCGTTATTGGCACAACAAATGTGAGAAAGATTACTGTTGCTTGTAAAAGCAGTAAACGCTGTGAGAGGTGCAGTCTGCATATGGATGGCAAAACCTTTCCAAAGGTCTCTGCCTCTCTTATCATTAGACTGTATTAGCAGTGCAGCAAAACAAGAGCTCTCTATTAAAGAGACAGGAGCAAGGCAGGGTAAAATGCTGGAAGAAAAGCCACATGGCAGTAATCATGGTGAATAACTCTAGCTGTAGAATTTCATTAAATGAAATTAACTTTACAGTCACAATAAAATTGGAAATGGTAAAGGTTATGTTCTTTCTGGAGAGAAAAACCTAGTAGTTTCAAGTTTAGCTGGAATCACTTAGGCATTTGAAACTGTCTGCAAATGTACTATTAAGCCCTGAAGTGCAGCTACAATGAACCATGAAAGAGGAGTAAAAATCTACATACAGGCGTAATGTAAGGTGTAATCGTATTAAAATTACATGAGATCTATGAATCTACGTGTGGGTGTGCATGTGCACAGTTGCAAGTCCCAGGAGGGGAAGCTTCAAGGACATCTGTCTTTAAGGCTAGGAAATGTGACGCATATTAGTTTACTCCTCATCTTATATTGTTAGCTTGCTATTCACTTTGCCACTGTTGCCCTCTCCTGCTTTAAGTGTAATGATTGCAATGAGAATATTGCCAACACTTCTCTTGTCTCCTTGCAGCCCCAACAATTGCAATCTCTTATGTGAACTGCTATTTATTCGCAATGCTTTCTCTCCTCACAGAGAGTTGTGGTCAGCGTATTTTTAGAATTCCTAATAAAAAATTACCACCCTTGAAGGCTTAGACATCTAAATTGGGACAGCAGTGGTTTCTGGATTCCACCCCCAGCCCTGTTGTGTTGTTCAGAAAAATAGCATGGGATCATTGTTCTCAAAATACGTAAGACACAGCATGATCATTTTGGTGATTATTTGAATATTCACCAAAATGTTGTTATTAATATTGGTATGATTTGCCTAGCAATAACAATTAGTTTTGAGTGACTTCTCAGAACAAAGGCTTCTGCTTACATCTGAAATATGCATACAAGGGGAAGGGAGGTTTTGGTCATAAGGGGAGAAGGACGGGGAGTGTTTGCCAGCCAGAATTCTTATTTCTCAACACTCTGATTTCTACATCTAAACCAGTGAATAAAATAATCAAGATTGTAGAACCATTTGACTTTGTTGTAATCCTGGTGGCATTCTCTACAGGGCAAAGCAAAGGACTGAGTCTCTCCAGGAGCTTCACAATAAAGTGTGCATATATATAAATATATGCGTATATATATAATTTTTTATATGCATACCTGTGAAGCCTGCCAACAATCAAACAATATCTTGGAAGCTGATGATGGTATACCACCTGGGATTGACTATTCTGCCATTGAATTTGTCCTTGTTCAGCTGCTACTTTAACCTCTAACATTCCTAACACTGCTTTTGTTTTTTCCCTGCAAGTATGTGACCACCCTTTTCCTAGCCTAATACAATAAAATGGCATTTTTTTCCATGCATACATACAACTTTTCTAGACAATGTCTTATCATCACAATTAGCTTTATAGTACTAAACCAGAAACTGCTAATGCGTGTTGATGCGAAATACTGCTTTCTAGATTTCAGCTATAAGATCCGGAGCTCCAGGCTCTATTTCTTCCTATGCTAAGTTTCCTCTTGTGCTGAGCAGATTTTTTTGTGATTTTGGATGTTGGAGGGTTTTTTTTGTGTTAGTAAAGTCCAACAGCACATTTTGATTAACAACAAAGAACATTCAAGTATATTTAGTTACGATGAGTATCTCAATGAAGTTCACTATGTACAGACAAAGTGTTTGTATTTGTTCTTCAGGATCTCAGAATTTAACAGCATACCTCTGGAATCAAAAGAATATTTGTACCTTGTATGTAAATTAACAATGTTTTCAGAAACATCCTATAGTTTGAGATACTCAACTATTTAACCTGAGTGCATGATCTTATAAGCAAATACCGGCAACAAGGAATCATGGAATAATAGAAACATAGAACCATTTAGGTTGGAAAAGACCCTTGGGATCATCAAGTACAACCATCAACCCCACTGAGGTGAAGAACAAACTCACAGCAGAAGCATTTAGAAAATAAAATAGAAAATTTAAAGCGAAATTTACCATCACAAGTCCACTCATCTGGTTGATATCTGGTTGCTGAGCAACATGTTCATTTGTAACAATCACTGAGCTCGATTAAATATGGTTTGTCTCTTTGCTGGAGGTGATATAAAGATTTCTTAGTCTGTAATCAAGAGATAGCCAAACTTTGAAAAATACACAATAAACCAGCAGGCTTCACCTGAAATCCAATTTGTTTTATACTCTCTGACAATTTCTATAACCAAGCGCTAGAGGTTTGGTCAATCTTACTTCCTTACTTCATGCTTTGCAACTCAATTATGCTGCTATATAGGGAAATGATAATTATAGCACTTGAGAAGCACTTTGTATTTCCAAAGCTCTATTCAAAAGCTAATTACTAAAAAGTGATATAGCTTGACCCCATTGGCTGTATATCCTGGCAGGGATACACTCAAGGGACAGTACTGGGAGGTTAGCAGCCCTCATAGTCTGTCCTGAACGGTGCCATGGATTTCCTGAATGAGTCTTGTGAGGTAACTTAGGTGCAAATTTTGCTGATCCTAGTCACACTCAGTCTAAACAAATAACTTACAATTACTTCATTAGGATTTCATTAGTCCATCTGACTAACACTCTACTCTGTGAATAGCCTTAATGAGGGATCCTCATGGCGAACATAGTAAAAGAGCCATAACAAATAGACAAACTGAAAGAACAAAAAAAATGTCATTGGATATTAATATTTTTTTTACTTCAAATGAGTATTGAACAGAGTAAAAATATATTTTTCAAGACTTTTCAGCCTGAAAGGATTTTCTTAAAATCTTAGAACATTCACAGATCTAGTTCCATAGTCATTAACTGTGGAAAACTCTCTGCATGGATATTATCTTTTTGTAGCACAAAACAAAAAGACACATAATAATTAGGGTATAGATAAAAAAGAATTAATGTTAGCTGCATGGTCTGGCCTCTTGGTTAATGTTTGCAAGCTACACACAGTATACAGTAAGAAATTTAGCTGTTATGTATATCTGTAAGTCAAACCAATGAGTAATGTTCCTTTGTCCTCACTACTGGAAAGAAAACAGTATATGTATATATGTATTCTCAACACTTTGATGTTTAAACTAGCAGCAAAACTTTTTTGTCTTTCCTGTCTAAGTGCCTTAGAGTATTTCTAATGTTGTCTGAGGAAAGTCTATAAAATCTTGCACATTCTACCTCTGAATATACCTTCATACCCATAGGAAAAGATATGAAGAAAACATCAGAAAAGATAACTTCTGAAAAACTCTGCTCTTACAAATATTGGGAAGAGACTACCTCTGGAGAAAAGCAGAATGCTTCCTTATTCTGACTGTGGCAATATCTAGAATAAACTAAACTAATCTGGAAAGTAATTTTAAGATGTGTGAAGTCTTTTAGTCATTTTACCTCTTTCCTGTCCAACTCCTATGTTCTTAGAGAAGAAGTTCTTATTTAAGAGCAATTTGTTCTGTACTACTGAAAGGACCTAGCAAGCAAACCTCCCTTCTGAGGGGAGATTTGTGAAGGTCAATAAAGCAGATGGGGCTTTCTGAAAAAAACACGACCAGCAGAGAAGGTCAGGTGCTATGAAGACCCATGCTTTGAATGGTGTGAACACAACGATGGGTTTTTACCGTGGTGTAAATGAAGGAAGAACCTGTGACAAACTGAATGACATTTAACAAGGCAAGCCTAAACTGGTCACGGAAGTCATGGAAGTGATTGTTAAACCCTGCTTTTTACAAGCACAAAAACCATGTGGCGGGACAGTGAAGAATCATGCCCTCTCTGGAGATATGTGGAAGACCTTGAATCATGAAACATAAAATGCAAAGTACTCAAAGGACCAAATGAGCCTCGTAGCAGCTTGCACCACACCAGTGAAGCCAGTGTTACCACTCAGTTGGTACTGTGGAGTTGACAGTCCTGTAGCCCTCCTTTTGCTGCCATTGGTACGTTTATATTGTAACAATTTCCACTTTGCTGATGGTCCATAATTAGAACCGTAGAATCATAGAACAGCCCAGATTGGAAGGGAGCTCGAAAGATCATCTGGTCCCACTTTTCATGGGAAAGGGATCTTAGATAAGAATATCTAGTACCCACATATCTGTCCAATCACATCCTGAACCCTCCAGTGATGGGGACTCTACAATGTTCCAGTGATTGATTGTTCTCACTGTAAAGGAATCCTTTCTTACATCAAGATGAAACCTCTATCTCATGCAGCTTGTACCCATTGCTCCTTGTCTTCTCCTCATGAAGAGAGAGCCTCCATTCTCCTTGTAGCCATCTTTTAACTACTGGAATACTATGTTGACGTCCACCTGAGCCTTCTCCAGAGAGAAAAGACCTAATTCCTTCAATCTTTCCCCATAGGTCAGGTTCTCCAGCCCTTTGATCATCTTCTTGCCCCTCCTTTGGACCCTTCCCAATCTTTCTTGAATTGTGGGGACCACTAACTGGACACAATACTCCAAGTGCAGCCTGACAAGCACAGAGTAGAGTGGGGTGATCACATCTCATCTAGGCTAATAATGCCCCTGCAGATGCAGGGCAGGATGTGATTTGTCTTTGCTGCTGCAGCAGCACACTACTGACTCATGTTAAGCTTGTCCACCAGGATACCCAGGTCCCTTTCAGCAAGGCTGCTCACCACACATATCCAAGCTTGTACTGAGCTATTTGGTTATTTTGTCTCTGGTGCAGGACTTTGCACTTCTCTTTGCTAATCTTCATACTGTTCTTTCTAGCCCACTCTTCCAGCCTGGTTCAGGTCTCTCCTTTCTGATGTGTTCACCTCACTACCCAGTTTGGTGTCATCAGTAAACTTACTGATGCTGCTTTCAATCTCATCGTCCAGATCATTTTATGAAGATGTTGAACATCAATCACCATGACCTGTTAGCCGGTTTCCTACCCATCTTGCAGACCACCCATGCAGTTTGTATCTTGCCATTTTGTCTAGGAGAAGTTTTATAGTTCTAGGAGAAGAATTACAGTTTTATAAATCTCGGCCTTCTTGCATACTGGATATTAGGCAGTATATACTGCCAAGGCTAATGGTTGCACTCTAGATAACTAAAGTGAACTTGAAAAACTAATTGCTGTTTGAAGCCGTCATTGAGATTTTCCCCTATAGTTCTCCAAGTGAGGTGGTGCATGTTTTTTTTCTCCCTAGAGAATTTTTTCAAATGCGGGAAAGGCACACACATATCTTAGCTTGCCATATGCTTTAATGCTCACTAAAATTAGTTTGGAACAAAAAAATGGC
Organism: Rissa tridactyla; assembly: GCF_028500815.1. Classification (NCBI taxonomy): domain Eukaryota; kingdom Metazoa; phylum Chordata; class Aves; order Charadriiformes; family Laridae; genus Rissa; species Rissa tridactyla. The sequence continues at coordinate 178,518,337 of NC_071466.1, forward strand.
TAGAAAACACAATTTCTAGCGTGTCTGCAGAGTAATATCCCTGCTTGTAATGAACAAAATCTAATCTTTCCAATCAGTATACGCTCTGTTGCTCAGTATGACACATATGGTAAACTGATGTAGCCTTAAATAAATACCAGTAGTAATAATAAGGGGAAAAGATCCATAAGAGAAGAGACACATAGCATGGTTCCATCTCACCGTTAATTTGAGATGCAGATTCAGCATTAGGCATTAGTGTAAATAAACCTTGTGACCAGCAAGTCAGAGAAAGCAGATTTGGGCATAATGGCAACTGAATATTACAGAGATGAAGTGGAAGCAAAGTTCACATCAGAACCAAAGTGAATATAAACTCATAGCAAAGTATCTTACACAGTAATGTTATTGTTAACTAATGCCTCAGAAAAAGTTGTGCTTGTATAGATCTCTTCAGTTCCTGGCAGGGTGAAGTTTGGGATCTTCGTTTCTTCCATACTGCACTGCAGTTTAGACAAAATTAAACACATACTATGCAGAGGTGGGTACCGTTGTGCGATGCCGTTAGCACAGTTTGGATTCTAGTCACGTAAGTGTCCTTACACAACTTGTTATTTTCTTATTCTTAGATGTTCAATAAACTACATGTTAGACCACTTTAGAAATGCAAGTTTACATTTGATGATACACTGCTCAAAATACAACATTTTCCCATGAGAATGAGTTTTAAAGATGCTTTGATGGCACAGTTCTCTGTCTAACACTTGGACTGTGGTTTCTAAATTTGCACTTGAAAAAAGAATTATTGGAGCCTTGTTTTCAGGTCATTGGTAAGCTTAAAGTGTGTATTAAAATAGGCATGACTTCGAGTATTACCTTGCAGTTTCCTCTACACAAGAAGTTAGACATATTAGAAGTATAATTAATAATGATCCAGAAAACTTGGAAGTAGTTCAAAGCAGTTAATTTAATCATCCATTGTCTGACAAATTAGCCATAAAAACTTTCAAAAGAAAAACCATTTGGAGAAATTCACATCCAGAAAATTCATTGCTCTGATCTTCTGTGAGTAGTAGTATGCAATATCATCCGGGTTTTATATTTGATTTCTAAATTCCATTGTGTGCTCCACATAAGCACAATGATGTTCAAATTCATAAGAAATCTTGGACATAGGAGATTTCTCCAGATTTACAGTAAATTCTTAATTCCACTCCCACAATCCAATTTTGATATGATAGCTGTAAAATGTATCTTAACTTCTCACAAATGTTTTTTTTTGTGTGCTCAGACTAAGCAGTTAAAACATAAAGGAAAATAGCCACAAGACAAGAAATGAAAAACATTTGGGAGCCTAGGTATATTAAGTACACCTAACACTTAACAAATAAAACCAATTTTTTTTCCTGTTGACCTAGTAATTTAAATACAAGATCCCTTGCATCCAGATTAGGTTCTGCAACAAGAAATAATTATGTGATAATAAGTTTTAAAGAACACCAATACATTTGGATTACCGCAAGTACATGCGGACTACTATTGAACTACATATTCGGTTCAATAAACACCTTAATTTAAGCATGTTATTCAAATTTATTGAGCTTGTTACAAATTCTAATGCATTGCAAAGTTGTGTATTGACAAAGCATAATTGCATGTGGAAGCTGTTTTCAGGGAAACTTGGGAGCTTTTTCTAGGTTAAGGAAGCTGAAAATTTTTACCACAAGAAATTGCTATATCTTCTCTTCTTGGATTTTTTTTGAGCAAGCTGTTACTTAGCAAAGTTGTTTAGCAGTGAAATAGCTAGTGTAATTTAAACTATTGTTCTGATTTTATGGGAATATACTATTGAGTGAAAACGCAGCTGTTCAAACTGCTGCAGAACACCTATTTCAAGCTTACACTAGACCTTGAAAAACAATTCTACTGAAGTTTCTACTTGTCAATCAATACTGATCATTTAGATAGAAAAAAACACCTCTTTCTTTTCTGGAGTCAATTGTAACCCAGAAAAGGAGGTGTTGTACATCCTGCCAGTTGTAGTTATTTATATTTTGGCCTTTGACTGAACCTCAGGTTGACACAAGTCCATGGCAAACAGTCAGTTAAGAAAGCAAAGAATTGCTTTTGATATAAACATGCAAAGAATGAAAGACGAAGACATCTAGAGAAAGTAATTTGAAAGCTTTCATTAATAAAATTTTCATAACCATCTCTAATTAGTATTTCATTAGTGTAAAACAAGAAACTGAGAGTTCTATAAAATTATCTAATATTGTGCTTTGGAACTTTGTCGTTCTTTTCATGAAAGATACGAAAGGCATGTTCTGAAATTCTCTTGCAAAAGAACTAAAAGGAGAAGGAACTAAAGTTCCTTGGAAAAGGATCTAAATTGGCAATTGGTTTTTAAAAGTTCCTTGCAGCCAGGTTGTGAATTCAACATTGGACTCTCCATTTGCAAGTAGCCAGAAAAAGGAAAGGAAAAAAGAAAGGAAAAAGGAAAAGGAAAGGTAAAAAGGAAAAGGTAAAAGGTAAAAAGGGGAAAGGGAGAGGGAAATGGAAGGGAAGGGAAGGGTAAGATTGGATTAAAAATATTATGGGTAAGATAGGCAAACTGTTACAAGGAGAAATACGATGTTATCATAACCACAGAAAAGCATGATCAAATTTAGACACAAAAAGACAATCTGATATTTTGAAAAAATTAGATTCCCTTCATATTGCCGTATATGTGATGATATCTCAACCTCATTCTCAGTCCAACAGATGTTAGTGCAGTCATGTCTTATTTCACTAAGATAATATTATAAGGAACTGAGACTACATGTCAGTGATGGACAATATTTTTCTATACACAGTTAATTGCTATCCTCTATTCAGAAGGTCCGTTTTCCTGTTTCTATTCTGCTATTGAAATTTAGGTGTTATTTAAAAGATGAGTAATCAGTGTTAACATATCATATGAATGTAGTAATTCATAACTTTGCTGCCAGAAATGGAAAGCCAATTGATTTTTGAAGCCATGTTTGACACACACCTATATACTTTGATCATTGAACTGAACAGCATAGCAATAAAAAATAGAAAGATATGTCTAGACAAGGGGGATTACTTTTAAGTGAGAACAATTAGGTTAATTCCTTCGTAAGAATTGTTGGGTATAAACCACTCCTAAAAAGAGAGAGGAGATATTTCTCTCTCCTCTTTCAGACACTTATTTTAGAATAGAGTGGATCTCCATCCTAAGGAAAATTCCTTTGACTTGAATATTGAGTATAAAGGGACCAGCTGTGACTAGACAGATAATTTTTAGATGGCTAGCATCAGATGGGATACATCCTATCCAATAATTAATCACTTCCCACAGTGAGACTTCTTCCACATTAAGCACTAAATACTGTGAACAGTATCCCAAACTCATTTATGTTGTTTCCAGGCATTATGCTTAATTAAATGAATGACATTATATTTATTGCAAACCAACTAGAAGCCATTATGTTTTGCATCTGGGGAAAAATTCTAAAAATCCCATAATTCATCTTTTCCAGCCCAGGATCCATCTGTTTCTGAATAGCCAGAGCCTTTCTAAAACTCCTAAGCCAACATCTGAGATAAGGTTACCATATGTCTAGATTTTCCACGACACTTTGTATATTCCAGCTGTAAGTTTTACTGTTCTGGATTTTGAACACTTCTCTTATTTGTCCAGGAATTCTGGGCATATAGCTGCTCTGTAACAGCTAGCTATTTCCTTCTGAAAAATCCTAATTTGAAATATGGCAGCCCTAATTAAGGGAAAACCATCTGTCGCTGCTGTAGTGCTTAGAGTTGAACATAGCTAGATATATTTATCTGGACAGCTGCAACTTTGCAATTGCTGCACTGATCAATAGGTTTTGGCTGCAATTTTTGTCACAGCAGCAGTTACACTTACAGTTTCTTTCCCAGCTGCAGCTACACCAACAAGGGGATGAAAAGAGGAACAGCAAGGAAGTGGAGCATCTGGAGGTGCTGATTCACAAGATACTTTCTTTAGGATCTCTTCACTTCGTGTTTTAGTGTGTGAGTCTCAGGGAAAAAGCGCTAAACAATGGGTACAGACTTCAAGATGACTACGGGAATAGCAAACTGCACCGCTGTGCAAGACGCCTCTGATTTACTGAGCCAGCTCACTGCTGTGAGAATTCATTGTCCATTCACTAGAATATGACTGTTGCCATACTGAGCCTCCCAACTATAGCTTGACCCTGGCACTTGCTGCCCAATTTGGCAGAAACAGATCAGCTGTTGATGTTGTTACAGTGGAAATGAATAAACCTATTAAAAATATTCTGTTGCTGAAAACTGTAAAACTCTAAAACTCAAAAATCTAGTGGCATTTTGGCACATGGGAATGGAGTTATCTAATTGCATTGGCAAAACTTCGAGGACCTACGTTTCTATCATTTTTCAGTTGCAAGGCTTGAATTTATAACTGGAAACTGTCTTGATGGAAGAAAACCCTTGGTAATGTACACCGGGAGAGTAAATGGCTATGGTATTTCTTTAGGATCACAAATTTGTTTTCCTTTTGCAGAAAGACTAATTTGCCATCCCAGACAATAACACAGATATTGATAACGAAAATTCTACTCTTATTCAGAAAAGTTTGCTAACCTGGCTTTCCTATGGTTTAGGAAGTCTTATAGTGGATTACAGGGTAGAACGAGTGCCTAAATATTTGTAAGATGACAGTAGAATATCCACTTGTCCTCTGTTCCTTTTATTTATACTTGCTACATCTGAGAACCTGTCAAGTTATGGGACCTTCTCTTTAACCATTTCCTAGTTGTAGCCCGGGTGGTCATGCATTCCACCAAAAGGAAGGATCTGGGAGGCATGGGAGATCCTAGAGACTATAAATATCCTTTCTTCCCCTCATCTTGTCATAAGTCCAGGTGGAGAAATGCCAGGCACCAGCCACTAATTTCTTGGACCTTCAGGGAAGAGGGTGAGCTGTTGTGATCTTCAACTTGATGTCCTCCAGTCTTTCTACACTTATGACCATTTCATCCTTCTCTCCATTCCAGCTCCTCCTTTTTTTTTTTTCCCCTCTTTCTTCATCATCTGCCTCAATCATTTGGATATTCCTTGTTTTTATGTTGCTCCCAGGAATGGGCTAGTGCCTTTAGGGGGGAAATCAACAAGGATACAGCTGTAAACAGGAGCATAAAGGAAGTGTTAAAAGAAGACACACGCATGTAATTATCTATCCACAGCCCAACCCACTCCCAATGTCCAGCTTTCTTTGGTTCAGAGAACTTTCTGTGCTGAATGTGCATAAAAATAACTGGTAACTCTCTTACAGATCAATGCCTGATCTCCTCATTAGCCAGTGTGAATATTCAGCACCCCAAAACCTAATTTTGTCAAGGAATTACACAGGTTTAATACTTTATTTTTGTCTGTTCTGAATCTGGGTACTGCTCACTGCATTTGATGGCCACTACTTCTTGTACTGTCAGAAAGGATGATACAGAGATCCCTATTCACACTCTTTATTCCACTCATGGTTATGTAGTTTACTACTACATCCTCCTTAGATGTCAGCATTATCACATGTGATTTCATGCATTTTGAACTGAAAAAAAGAGTAATTAAAAATTATTCAAGATTTATCACCACAGGAAAAATGCATGGGGCACAGGGCACAACATATGTATCTCATGTCTGTGCAACTTGGCCTCAGGGTCAGAGAACAGTCCCTGGTTTTTCTTTCCTTACTCATTTCTTTGATTCATTAACAAGTCTTTAGGTGTTTATTGAGGATCCTGGAGAAAGGAATATTTTGGCACCATTCTGTGTTTGGCTGTTAGGATCATGAAGTTCAGCCTTGTCATTTTCAGAAACAGGCAAGAAGGAGTTACAAGCAAAGAGTTTTCAGTTGATTGCACTCCCTACAGTGTGTAAATTGAGATTAGTTATCCCGGGGGCAAATGCAGTGAGGAAGGAAAGAGAAAGCAACAGAAGACAAGTTGTGTTGATTGAACACACTTTCCATCTGGTACACATCTCTTCACCACTTCTATCGGCTACTGGTGCATCTGCTTGTCCACTTGTATAGGAAAGCCTCACTCTACCATTCTTCCCCTTTTTTTGCCTGCTCTTCTTCCTCTAATCTCTAAGAAATTCTGAGGGGTTCTCTCTTCTCTCTTGTCCTGTGCTCCTCTTGCTTCTCAATGAAAATCTTTCTTTCATGGAACAGCCTCCCTCTTTCCCAGAGGCTTTCTGAAGTTCTCCAAATGTTCCCCTCTTGCTACTGTCTGAGAAGACCTATGCCTGTTAAGCAAGAAAATAAAAACAGGCAGTTGTTACTACTGGTTCTGTTTCTATGGAGGAAAATGTTTAGAACATTTTTGCAAGGCTGAGATGATATTTTCAGGGCGTCTTTCTCTTGTCTTGAGAGACCTGTAATGGAGTGTCCTTTTCTTTCCTGTCTGCTATGTGATTTGGGCAATGGGGAGCTTAGCACAGAGATAACTGGGGAGATGGGTCATCTCTCCAAAGGATAGATTGAATTGCTGCTGTGCTTTACTCCATTTAACACCCAAAAAAAGTGCATAAGCCTGGAAGACCTGGGGCAAACATTCCTATTAAGAATGCCTGTGACTTTACATGGTGAGGATTGAGGTGAAACAGAAGCTTCAGGCAGAGCTTTTTTACATCTATGCAACACCCTTATCATTAGCGTAAACATATGGGTCCAAAGTAATTTACATCCTGATGAAGATAATAAAGAACCTGGGCTAGATCCTTAGCTACTACAAAAGCTAATGGAGCTCATCTAATTGCACCTTCTAAGCAATGTGCTGCTAAGTAGTATATATATTTTTTTTATTTTTAAAAGCCAGAATCCATGTTACTGAAATATTATAGAGATGTACAAAGACAATGCAATTTGGCATTAAATAACAAGAGATAGATCTTACAGAAAACTAACTAAGAAACCAATATCGTGTTTCTTGAATAAATGGGTATGCCATACTATCTAGAGGTCTAGACACTGTGGTATTCTGTTATCATTTTTCATGGTCAGAATATGTCAGATCAAGTCTCCTACCATCCCCCAAATCCAACAAAATATGAACCTGCAAATCTGCTTCTGTCCCATATAACACAAAACTGAAGGCAATTTGCTTTTGTCTTTTTTTTTTTTTACATGTCAAAATACTTAATTTCTAGAGGTTGTAGATCATATAATATATTTCTATGTCTTCACAATGTGTTTTGCAGATAGTAAGTCAATAAAAATACTTGAAACTTATCAATCATTAGTTTCTCAAAGTCTCTTTTACCTTTAAATCACTGTAACAATGCTCTCGTAAAATATGGTGTGTTTACTGTTACTCTTTTATATGTGCTGTAGCTGTCACGTGATTACAATTACCTTCTCTCTTTGCCATCTGGAAACAGGGAGAAGAACTTTTCTTTGTACTGTATGGAAAATAATTACCAGTGATATTCTGTATCATAAGTGAAGAAGGGGGATTTTTACATCATAACTTGATTGCTGCCTAATTTCATAAGACAAATGTATTTAACGACAAATACTAGAAGAACTTATATGTGCTACTATTTTGATGTTGCTTTAAATTTCAGAATTGAATTCTTCCATCTAGACCATTACATAATATTCCTAAAGCCTTAATAAAGCTCTACAAAACAATAAAATACTTTTATCATACAGATATGATGCACAGGGTCACAGCAACCTGAGGAAACAAAAAGTTGTTTGACAAAACAGTTCCATCATGTCTTTTTTAACATGATAATAAAAAAAGGTAATCAGCAATAATGGTCAAATCCCAGTACATTTGAAACCTTATTTAGCTCAGATTAGCAGCTGAAATTTCAGATATTTATCTGAATTTAGTCAATCTGTTCAAATATAATGAGGAATGATAATAAACCCCTCCAGTCTGCAGTTCAGTCAGCTTGGGCAGACTCTTAAACATGCACAGAATCTCCCTGAGAACAGTGGGGTTCCTCCCAGGATCAAAGGTCTGACCACATGCATTTTACTGCAGGAAGTGTTTCTTCATGAATTATGCAGGTATCCCTCTTAACCAGAAAACCTTGAAAACAAGTTCTTCTGCAGCATTAGCTCCTTGTCCTTCTAATCTCAGAATTGGAAGAAAAGCAGAATGCAGACATGAGAATGAATAATGGGAGGCAGCAGACATAGCCAAACCTTGCATACATCCACGAAGAGCCAAGATGTTTCAACTTGAATTGAATATGTGAAGAATTCCTTGACTCATGACCAGAAAAAAAATGGGTTTCAAAAGCCTGTGTGAAAAAATGTCACTGAAAGGGTATTTCATATTTGCCATTAAAACATAAGGGGAGGGGGATCTACATATAAAACCACAACTACTGACTGGAAAATTGCAAAAATATCCTTGCCATCCCTCAATCATAATTTATTGCCATAAAAGGAAATAAGTTCCATATTTCTGCATGATAAGAACAGTGACAAATATAAATACCCATGTTTGTGCAGAAATTCAAAATTAATCAAATTTTGATGCCTGCGGGGGAAAGAGAATCTATAATGCAGTGCAAACAATGTCAAAGAAATAGGAACAGTCATGGATCAAATTTCTGATAAAAAAATTGCCCCTGGGAAATTCAGATATTTTTTCATGATGGTTTTACATCTTTATACAATGTAAAGACCCACTCTTCATTGGGTATGTGATCTGTGGCAGCAAAATAAATATCTTCCCATCCCTGGTCATTATCTGGTATGGAGATTAAAAAAGAACAGCAAAGCAAACATCTGCAAGAAGGCTCTCTCATTTAAAAGATGAACTCTAATATAAAATTACTTTATCTTGTCTTGCAACTATTTGGAAACTCATTAAATTTACAACAGTCACTTCATATGGAAATTACTTCTCTCCCCTGAAGAGACTGTTAACTGTAGTCACGTATTTCATGGTCCATGATTATATGAACTTGCCCTGTTTCAGCAAAGAGCTTGAAATCTGTACAACATTAATGCAATGACAAGGCCGAAGTATAGAGCTCAGAGTGTCTTTCTTGCCTTTTCTTCACGTCTGCCTACAGAGAGGCTGACAATGCACGTATTGCCTTGCTAATTGAGCATTAGATTAAGTGGACTGGTATATTTGTTGACTGGATTTTAGCAAATAAGTGGAAGAAGTAATTGCCATCATAAGCACAGCAACAAATCCGCTTTACATTTTAATTTAATGTGTTTGTATGGGATCTTAATCCTTAGAACAGTTACACCCTACTGTAGCTAGCTGTAAATGTGAGGCATAAAGTATCCTTCTAATAGCGTGTCATCAGCATTTGCATTTTCAGCTTGGAAAAAATCATTTTGGAAAGGTTGATGCATTCGGAAATATTATGGTCAATATTTTGCAAGCTGATCAAATACTGTATTTTCTAGGAAGAAAACTGCAATGTCATTGCTCTTTATAAAAGTTGTTAGACAAGAAGGCCAGAGAATTTTAAATAATTGCTGCAATGAAAGGTGGTCATATATTTAGTAAATAAAACTATCTACTTTTAAGCAGCTTTAGGAAGCAATATAATCTAATGTTTCTGTTCTGGTTTTGCCTATCAAACCTATTAGAATAAACACAAACAAATCTTTGAACTTGAATGTGTTTCTTCAGAGTATTATTGCCTTATAAGTATATCACATAATGCCTTCACTGGTAGAATAAGATTCTTAACTTAGTGGTTAAAAAATGTACTTACTTTTTTGAGACATCCACTTATTTTTTGAGACAATCCGTTGGTCCATGTGTCAGGACCCGGAGGGCACTGGTAGTGTTGCATGTCCCCAAGCAGCCTGGCTGGGCAGCCCTACCTGCGGGTTAAGGAGCCCAAGCCAGTCTCAGCCTGGGACCCCAGCCCTGTGCCCAGCCCAAGCCCTGATGAGCCAAAACGGGCTCTCCAGATGGACCCCAGCCCTGCTTCGTGGGGCAACCCCACTTTTGCTGCTCCCTGATATTGTGTTGCACACCTGCCCACTGTAATTGTTGCTGGATGCAAAAATTACTTAGACCTTCTTACACTACAAAAAGCTAAGCTCTGTCAAAGTACCATCTGGCACTAATTTATGTTTTTCCATAGGATAAATCTCACCTTTAAACGCCAAGACACTATACTAATTTCCACAGAAGTTAACTCACCATATAATGGTCCCCAGCTGCTCTGACAACTGCTCTAAGAAGCACAGATGAAACTAGGAACAATACTTGTTGCAATACAGAATTTCTAGATATAGAACTAGAAAAAGAACAAGAAGTGCAAACACATTTTACATAAGTGTAAGAAGTAATGATAAGTGTGAGAAGTAAGAGAAGAGTAAAAAGTGAACTCCATAAGATGTCAAAGATAACCCCCTAATGTTAACAGTTTTAAGCACCTCTTCCATGAATACCTTCTGTAGAGAGGTGCTATCATTATTGTACTTTTGCTTTGCAGGTAGCTGTACTTCCTTGACATGATGGTTGCGGTCGCCATTTTCATTTTGGCCCAGTTTTCTAGTTCCCACATTATGTATTGAAATTGGGTTCAAAAATGTGACCCAAACTGTCCTAGAGATCTTTAAGTTGCTGAGAGGAGAGGGAGAGTTTTATTGTTGTTGCTACTTTTAAGATCTACTTAAAAGTGGCAGAATTTGCAGACTGTGATTTCCATGATCCATGCAAGAACAGGTAAGTCACACTATATACGTAATGTACGTCTCTGATAGTGTTTCATTCCTTCTACCTAAAACGAAGAGTGACAACAGAATCATCAAGATACACGTTAATGGCAATAAATCGTTGTATGCAGTCACTGTGCCACTGAGGTAAAGCATTTTATATGTGGTGTAAAAAAAAAGTGATATCAAGAACCTCCTCAGACAAGGTGTCAAGTTTTTGAATGAGATACGCTGCTAATGTAAATCAGTATAATTGGCCTCAGTTAGACTTTTAGCTAAGATCAGAATGGTTCTTTCTCTTCCAAGTAGAATGCATGAAATCATGTTGCATCACTGACTGACTTCTAAAATTTATGATTTATATCTTCTAAGATTATGTGGTTGAGCATCTGATTTTAAATTAGCCCGGCTATGACCAATGAGTGGATAGACATAGTCAGACAAATCTGCTTTTTGTTTATAAATGACCTACCAATAAAATCTGCCCCACTCATATAGGAAACACCCATCCTCATCAATGCTTTTAATTATGATGCACACTTGCGCTGCTTGAAGGGTTGAATAGTACTGGACTAATATGTGTATTAGCTCAAGATCTAGGACGATGCATCTTCATACCTCTTTTAGCTGTTTTATAAACTTCTTTTTCTTATTCTATTTCTTTCCACAAGAGATGTTCCATACAGTGGAAGGATCACATAGTGTCAATGGATTGAAATGTGTGTATTTCAACAGTACAATACTTCTGCTTAGCCACAGCTTACTCGATGCTGACATGTTGCATGAGCAATGTTGCTATCTGGTAAGTAATTAGGAAAAGATAGAAGCATTGATCATTCAATGTAGCTAATATCTCCATGTACGCAAATAAGCAGCTGATTTAAGAGGCTATTATAGATGGAAACCAAATGCTGAAAAAGTATAGAGACTGACAGATGCAAATACAAACAGGAGCATAAGAGAAATGAACGGTGGGAAAAAGTACGTGTCTGTATAGACAGGTTGATATGTATTTGCATGAACACGCTTTCATACATATACACAAATTTTGCTTTGTGGGGGAGAATTCAGAATACTGTAGAGGCCTACGCATTTATGCATCCTGCAACTGTATACTTACGAAAACTGCCTATATTTATATACAGTGGAATCAGTGGTCAGAAAAAGATTGAAGATACAAGCTCACCTTGCCAGTTCTCAACCCCTAAAGATCGTGTACAGAGAAATCTCTTGTGTTGGATGAATACTCAAAGCAGATTGAACCATTGCTCAACATGCAATCAAACCAGACACTTGTAGACTTAATTATGAGCGACAACCCAAGCCAGAACTTCAGTGCTGGCTCACTTCACTCCTTCATCTGTGTACCCTCAGGGATTACAATTCTAATGCCTCTGTAGCTGAGGAAATTACATGATTAAACTAGCTTTCGTAGGGAAATCAATTACTCCTCAAATTCTTAAATTTATTTTTACATCCCAGAGCCATCTTCAGGACTTCATATTGAAATGACATATCTACAACGTTATTTAATATCACTTTCATTTTTAATTTTCTTAGAAAATGTCTTTCTACTTTCTTATTCTTGCCCCTCCATCATACCCCCAAAATAGGCACCTGGTAAATTTTACTTTACAGTTTACTTTAGTGCCTCTGATAGAGTAATGTTATACTTACATTATCAATGTGTTCATATGCAGATAACAATTCTTTCTGTTTCAGAAATGTTGTATCCACCTGTGTACTCTACTACTCATTTTACAACTATTCTTTCAGTCATACTATCCTGTATGTGTGTGCACACGTGTATGTGTGTGTATGTTTAGGTATATACAGGTATATAATAAAACTTAATTTCTTGCGTGGTCAGATTTTCTTATGCAGCTCCAATTTATCCTGTCTAATGAGACAACTTCTAGCAGCAGTCATGTTGACAGTAAAAGTAATAGCTTTACAAAAGCAGTAACCTGTTGCTGTACATTGCTATATTGAAAAATGGATGCTTTGGTTTGGAGCACATCTTTTTATTGAGCGACTACACTCCATGATGGAAGATACGTGTGAGAGAAGAACATTCGTAGTCGCCAAATGTTGTGATAAAGAGAACCAATTAATCTTTGTCTGTTAGAAATGAGGATAGGAATTAACTCCTACAAACTAGTGTGAAGACAAAGTTCAAATAAAACTTAACAATATTAAAGTTCTTTGCAACTCTCCTTTCGTGCTCTGTGCAGATACTTCGCACTCATGTCAGCTTATGACTTAATACAATTTTTGAGACCTGGTATGTCAATAATGCTGAGAAAAGCTGAAAACTATAAATTATCCCAGCAGTGACTTTTACCTAAAGCTGACTGACTAGTTGCGTTTAGATTAGCTGATCTTTTCTTCTTGTTATCTTTAGGGAATTTACCTTTACACAGACAGCTATGGGAAAGCCAGCTATCAAACTACTAGTGCACAAAGGACTGGGGAACACCAAGAGCTTGTAGCCTGATCTGTAGCAGGTCCTAAATGCAGACTTTTGGCTGACCACACAGATTATTAAGAAGCTCTTTGTTCATTGACGTTATGGTCTTAGTCTTTATCTACTAGACTGATAAAGAGTGCTTTTCTCTGGCCTTCTTAATGCCACAAAAAAACCCCAACCTTTCACTGACCTTCTGTGAGCATATTCACGGTGTTTCAGTGATGACTAAATGTTGCATATTACTGAGCTCTGAGTGAAGTCAGTTAATGCAAAATTTAAAATCTCTTGCAATGCTGAGCTTGTTGTCATTCACTTTTACCACTGTCTTCAAAGAAAAATCAAAGAAGAACAAGAAATTAACCCTTTTGCAATACATAAAGTAAGCTTTTGAGGGATTCTTTAGCTAACAATACTACTGAGGGATTAAAAAGATAGACCATCAGTCTAAAACATCCATTAGGATTAGATGCAGTACTATCCACAGGTGAAATTCATTTCACTTGCATGAAGTCAGTAATCAGGCTGTATGCAAGAGAAGCCTGGAGGCCTCCAGGTGCTTCATTTTATCCTTCCAACCCACTGCCTAAACTGCAGGATAGAGAGCTTCCCCCAGAGCCATAATCTCTTACCTGTGGACTGGAGAGAGTTGCAGTGCATTACCCAGAGCCCTGGGACAAATGGACTTGCATAAACCTGCCTCCTTTAGCATCCCTCCCACAGCCCTTCCACCTGTGCCTCTCCTGGGGATGCACGGAGACGTGCACACATGTGACCCTGGAGGGTTTATCATTCCCCTTCCTGCCAGCAGACATTTTCAGCTAAGAGCATTATTCTCAATTGTGGGGTAATTTAGGCTTTTTTTATAAGATAACAAATTATTTCTGGTGGATTAATACTGCAGAAATGTTGAGAGGGCGGAAATTTTTACGGTGTTTGAAAAATCTTACTGGTACTATGGATTTGCAAACAACACTAGGGATTTTTTAAAAAGCCTAGGTAGCATGAACAGGGATATTAGCATCGATCAATGCCCACCACCTTTTAACTTACGAAAAATATTTTTCCTCCAATATTTATTTGAAAATGTTTAAGTCATATTGTAAAAGCATCACCAATCACTGAAAGAACAAACTGACCACATTTTTTCCTTTCACTGACATTAGAGAGTATAATTTTTGATGCCATACTACAGTTGCATCTAAGTTTTGCTTACAAATCACAGCAAAATTCACAAGAGCCTAAAAAGAAAATCCCTGTCATGTGGTAAGCCCTAGTCAATGGTATGTCATCCACTCGGGGTCTCAATTTAGTTTAAAAAGGCTTAACAACTGCCAATTTGAAGAAACAAGTTTGGAATAACAATGAGCATCTCATCCTGTTTATTGATTTTAGCCAGTTTATTATGTTTTATCCAGTGCGCTAAAATTCAGAGCCTCCCAGTAGCTTTCAGATATACCTACAGAAAAACTTTAACACAAGGGGATGGATTTAGAAAAGATTTTTCCTAGCTTACTAATAAAAAAAATGTTCAACAGCGGTTGGTTCTCCTTATTAGAAGCACTGTCAACTATGAAGCTATAAAACAAAGATTAAAAATAGTCAGTGTTGGCTTTAGAAATAAGGTTTCTCTTCAGTACAGAACTGGAGGAAGGAGCTGATCTTAAGATTGACCTGGGTTTCTGACCTGTTTCTCAATATCTTTGAACGCTCAATCTAGAAAAATCCATGACTTTCAGTTAAATATAATGATGAATTAGTTTCTCATTTTTCTGTTGACTGTGTGTTTGTAGTACTTGTTTTATTCGATTTTTCTTTGTGCCATCAGAGATCTTAATTTTTTTCCTGAATTCCATGTACATCTTTACTCGCCCATTGAAGCCTTGTCATTTCCCCAACACCTTATATCATGGGAGAGTGCAATAGAAATTTCATTATTTTTTGCCAGAAAGACTGAACTGTTCTGGGCGGTTTGGTTTAATAGCGGAGGAGAAGGTGTGAAGGGATGTCTGTTGGACTGGCAGCTTTGAGAACAAACTGACAAAGTTACAGTGACAGAAGAGAAAGTCCCTGGAAATGAAGAGCCAGACAGCAAGAAAGGCAAAACCAAGTGAACAATAATAAAGATTTCAATAGGTTCCCAAATCAGGACTGAAAGTGAAAAAAAAAGAAATAATACAAAATTCATGTCTACCAAAAGGGGTTAGCTACCTTCTTTTATAGCATCTGTATGAAATTGACAGTATAATATCAGCTGAATGCAGCAGTTATATGTTTGCCATTTAGGATTTATGTCATATTGTGTCCTATCTATCAGCTTGGGCTTGAGAGCAGCTGCAATGACATAAATCACCATCAAATGTTTGCATAAAAATTAGGAGGCATTTTTTTCTTTTTCCTTTTTCCTTTTTTCTTTTTTTTTGGTGAGGGGGCGGGGGAACGAGGAAGAGAAAGTGGATGGGATTAAAAAAAAAGGATAAAAGAAGAAAGGAATCCGTCTTTAATGTTTTGTGTCATTCTCAGCATTCAGAAGAGAAGCGTTTGCAAAGTTTTATGTGCCATCTAGCTTTTTGAAACCAGGAAGCAACAACTGTACAGAAACAGAACAGAAACTGCTCTGAAACTGCCAGGGAAAAGCATATACAGTTGTTAATGGGTCATCTTTTTTGTGGATAGTGTCTATGACATAAGAGAGGACAATATTTGCTGAATACTCCAGAATAGCAGCAGGGAAAGGAAGCTGTTGCTGTTACCTTTGCTAACTAAATAGGTGACCATATAACAGTTTTTATATGTTCACTCAGGCTCTGACTCTTTCCATTTGTTGTTGATTTTGTTGTCCTTGGTTTTGGTTTGGTTTCTGTCCTTTTGCTGTTGCTGTTTGTTGCAGAGGAATTTGGAGCTCAGAAATGCCTATGTCCTACAAATCTGTCCCATATATCCCACAAAGTTCTTATCTGATATAAACTTGGTAAAAATGCCAGCACTTAGTTTACTGCTATCATTTGTTGCTGTGCTGAGTTAGAAGTATTTTGACAAAACATATGGCCTCAAAGCTAGTTGAAGCTGATGAGAATTTCCATCTGGATTTAATGTGCCTTGCGTTTAATTCCCCCAGTGCTGCCTGAAAGTCAGACAGTGCGAGCCAGTCATTGGTCTCCGTAGGCGGCCAATGGACAGAGATAAGCACCTTCCTCCTATTTATCATTTTCCACTGACTCTAGAGGAGGATTTAATTTCTAGGTGGGTAAATTAAGTGAGATGAAGCTCATCCTTTGTAGGTCCATTCCTGAAGACCACTGTTCAGACAACTGCCTGTACAAGATACTGAAAGAGTCTGTAAATAGGCGGGGACACATGTATCAGTAACGATATTTTTCATCTCTCTTGCTCTGTACCTGAAGTGATGATATATAGCTTGTATCCTGCATGTATTTATTATCAAAATAAAACTTTGTTAAGGAAGAAAAGATATGTCAGGGTGAAATGATAAAACTGTTAATGCATGATTTTACAAATTGTGCTGTTCTATGTGTGCTCCATAAAATCTCAATAATTATTTGTACTCATCTTGACCTATCAGTAGGCATCAAAATGAAACTATAAATACATCTTCACACAATTTGAAACATAGCTGTTTTACTCAACTGTGAGAAAATTAAACAAGTGCTGGTGAGTATTTCATTACAAATATAGGGTTTTGAGTTGTAGCTATTTTTTTCTCTAGACTCATCTAGGTTTTCATCTAGACTTCTTTATACTTTCTCCCTATCATGCCCTTTAACAGACAGTAAAGCTAAAATAAAGGTTAACTCTGACCAATATAGCTGTCGACTTTGGGGAATGAGTTAGAACTGAGCTCCACCTTGTCCAACAGTGAGGTACCCTTAGTCCAGTAACACGGTGGCGGATTGCACATTGGGGGTTAATAGGCATTTGAATGGGTACATTTAAGACAGTTTTGGCTAATCTGCTCTAGTACTACATACATTTATTTATGTTTGGACAACGGAGTTGTTTTCTTGAAACTGCAATACCCCATTCTGGCATCTCATGATGGTGTTTCCCTATTTCTACACTCCTATACTCCTATTCTCTTTTTAAAATATGGCTATGATTTTAAACCTAAAATGTTTGCATATTTGGTCAGAGATGGAGGAATTACAGCAAAAACACAGTTCCTGTTTATCTCCTGTATCACTCAGTCCTCTTGCTGTTAGTGGGCAGCTGTGAAAATGAATAGCACCCAGACTGCTGAGCACTCTCCTAGGCGTGGACAACTGGTTTCATGGCTTGACATCTGTGGTTTTTCCTATGGTCTTGGCATGATTGGCCCTTCAGACTTAGAACCCCTCTGACAGTAGGACTGCATTTAGTTGCCAGAAGATGTTCAGCACTTCGGCTCCTTTATATGGCTATTACTGAACATCATCTCTTAAACTGAGTTGTAATGTTTCTCTTCCTGAAGGGTGTTATAATAAAGAAGCAAATTGCAATAAATGTTCACAAAAATAAATGTTTCTTCTGGGCAGCAATGGCAGGGGGCAGAAGAACTCCTTATGTCAAGTAGAGCTAAGATTGCATTCAGCAGCTGGCTTCATAAAGCATGTATAAAATATGTGGTAACAGCACAGGAAGACCCACAGGATTCCGCAAGTTCCACCACAGGAGTCCAGCAATGTTTAGCAGAAACAGGTTATCTAGATATTGTTTCTGCAGCAGGGAGAAGAACAAAGGAAAGGCCAAGACACAGTCTTCATTTCCTGCATTGGGTCTATTAAACATTAAGCATTTGTTTTTCAGATGCAGGAGTAGTAGCAGACAACAAGAATTCTGTATAGATCTGCTTTTCATCCAGTAAAATGTAAGCTTTTTCAAGAACTGAGTTATGTAATATTCTGTATTTACTTTTTGATTAAAAGAATAAATTACAGGCCATTTGAGATCCAGTATTAATCTTTCTTATTACTTTGTTCCACTGAAAAAAAAAATTAAAATAGCTAGGAATCTTTTCAGCAATATAAATTACCCTTTTTGAGAATTTTGTCACAGATAAACTGTGAAATTAGCCATTTTTTGCCTTAATCATTCCTCCAGTTTGCCAACAGTGATTAATACAGCACCCTAATTATCCATGTCCCAATAGTTTCACATCAGTTACAGAAGATCCATGGTTTAAAGCAAAAAACTGATGGTGAAATAGTCACAATGTAGCTTTATTAATAGAAAGTGAGAGGTTTTATTCTTTGATGATATGTGATGGAGGGAGAAAGAGCGTTATCTAGATCTGAAAGCTAAAAGAATGTAATCTAAAACATGAAGGAACAGCCAATTTAGGGGGCAATATTTTCAAATCTATGGTTTTCTTTTTCAGAGATGTTTCTCTCTCTCTCACCAAGGGCATCTAGCTGAAAGTTACGGCAGACACATAATAAATACAAAGTGTCAAAAAGGATGTTTATACAAAATTTAAGAGTCTAATGCCAGGGAAAACGAGCCACGTTGTCTCAAGTGCATGAGACATGCTAAAGCTCCTTGTCTCCAAGTGTTTTACTGCTGTCCATGCCCAGCTGAATCCCTTCCTTTGCAAAGCCAAATACCTCAGACTTCATCTGGGTCTATCTGAAAAGCCTTAGGGTATCCAAGACATTCATACAGGGATGACAGGTATAATACAGAATTTATGCACACCATTCAGGAGTAGCAGCAAAAAGCCAGACCAGGACATTGCACAGTGCTTGATATCCCATCCGCCACAGGGAAGCAATGCCCATTAATTTGCAGAACGTTACTACCATAATCACAAGTAATGAGACTGCTTTTTTTCACAGAAGGAGTTGTGGACTTCAGTTGTCTTTGTCTAGAAGGAATTTGAACCCATAGCTTCAAAACCGCTGAAAGCTGCCTTTCAATCCAGTTACTGGGTAGACAAAATGGAAGCCTGTGTCATACGTCCTATCGAAGTTTAGCAGCTGATGAATTAAGTTTATGAGAGTTATGAATTCAGAAGGATGACTGTTGAGAAAACATGACTATCTGAATGAGTCAAAGACTTGCTTGGTAAGAGGCAAATTGATCTATAAAGTACTTGTTTATTTCAGGTGAAGTAATGGTGAGATTATTACAAAGCAAATCAGGAATAATCATCACCACCTGACTCCAGTTTAAGTATAAACTAAAAGTACACAAGGCTGTTTAAAACCTTGAATCCCAGCTTCAAAAAGGTAAGAAGGGAAAAGGCTATAAAAATTAGACAATTGTTATGTCTTTTAAAGACAATCCTTGTATCTGTAGATCAGTTAAGATGATACTACAAAAAAAGATGACACAAGGATCACTAAACCAAGGAATTCTAGTGAGCAGCTAGAGATAAGGAAGGACAACATCTTTACTGACTGATGTTACTTGGCTTTATCTTACTGTGAAAATCTACTGGTTTATGTTGTTTATTTGTCCCTGTCTGGGGTGGAATAGAGCAGAGCAGATGTTGACGGAGGGCAGGGAAAGGGACGGGGGTGGAGAATGCAAAGAATGTAAGATTCTGCATGGATGTGAGTGCAATGTCTTCCATATATGCAGAGGTATTACTATAGGATACAACTGTCTCATACGAAACCATGTTTGCCATAGGAAAAAATAAATATGGAAGCAAAAATTTAGAGCTCCTTAAGGATATCAGCTGTTAATTCCCATGGACTGTGAATCCAGAGCTTTAGGAAATTACTGCTATATCATGTGGCCAAAAAATTGGAGGGCATCCAAGTACAAATGCTTGGCTGATGCCCCATGGGTCACATGTGTGTGTGACAGAGAAAGAGAGAGACGGCATTCTGAAGAGGTTGCAGGCTAGTTGACATGTGCAGATGATACACAGGAAAAAAGAAAAACACTTCCCAAACAAAAGGGAATTATTCCCAGGGCAATTTCTGGTGCAGTAGAGCCACTCCCAGCAACTATGAGGAGTTACACAAAAGGAGTCTACCCAGATGCATATTTTGTTTGTTGGGAGACATTGACAGCTGATACTGTTTTAGGATGTGGTATATGCAATAAATTCTGGAAGGAGCAAGAAGCAAGCATGCCTCCTGCAAGAAGTAAGAAATAATCCTTCATAACAGGAGTGTCCAAACACGATGGAAGAAGAAGAATTGTAAAGTCCATAATCATCATGCAGAAAGAATCCCAGCTGAGTTACATATACACACAGAGACATAGGTCCATTATGGTATGTATCCTGTTTCCTCTGGACCTCATTATGGTATAATCTTCATCTCACTGTCTGGTCCAATAATCGGGTCTGGCCATGAGAACAAAAGTGCTATATTCAGTTATTGTTGGTGTACCCCTGACATGGCGGCAGAATTCAGACAGTTGGACACAGAACCCTGTCACTAACAATTATTTTCACATTCTCTATTACTGATATTATCCAAAAGTAGAATTGTACTCATGGATGCAAGTGATACCTCCTCCAGCAGAAAGCATTGCATTTTCATTGTACTTTACCTTCACTTCTGATCACTGATCAGAGAAACTAGAAGAAATGTAAGTCCTTTATGTGTGTCTTGAAGCTGTTATTTGTAGTACCCCAATGAAGCATTTGATTTCAGTATAATGAACACAAGGGGCTGATTTTGATGTGTAAAGTCCATAAGTCAGACAGCAATACAAGCTGCCTGTGAATTCACTGCATTGCAATATGGATACAAAGTGCTTTATAAAGATCAGCTTTATGGGTAAAAAAAACCACGGGTCTAAGTAAAGAACCCTACTGAAAAAATGCTGAATACTTTCAAGACAACCAATATTTTCACTGAAATCAGAGAAAGACATAATACAAAAGAGGGGGCAGATATATAAAGAACCTACTGCTCGGAACTTGATTATTATAGCTGTACTAGAAGTGCCAAACTCTGCAAAGAAGCAGAAAGGCTATGCAATGATGACTTGATGCAGAGGGTAGAAAGAGTTAAAGTCACTGATTGCAGCAAGCCCATGGGGAGCTATTTGAAAAGTGAGCACAAACGGAATACACCCTGCTGCAGTTTTTTCTGCGATTGTGTCTCTAGTGCATTAAATTTCAATAGCTCCTCTTATACACAGCTCATAGAATGAGACATGAACATTTTCTCTCTTCTTACTCAAATTCTTTGGAAATCCTATTTCATTTTTCCACCTACTGCTTTAAAAATGTAGCATAAAGCGTACAAAAGTTTATTGTGCTACACTATTTTATCATTGTATTCATTTTCATAATGTAACTTCAAGATTTGTTGAAAAAATGAGCTCTAGTGGATTTGCAAATTTGTACTGTAATGTTTAAGTTAGCTCTGATTTACAGCGGAAATTGGGTTTCCATTTAAAATGAGAAGAAAAAAAAAAGAAATAATCACTAAAATATTAAGAGCTGTCCAAGGAAATTGTACTTGTTGTCTTTTGATCTGTATTTACTATTTTGCTTCAAAACCAGATCTGAAAATAGACAATGAATCAAAGCTTTTCATATATCAATGCCTTCATTATGCTGATAATCAGTTTTTCCAGGAGACAGATTTTAGCATTTCATAATCACCTGGAAAGTGTCACAAGTCTTTATCAGTGGGAAAATGTTAAACTTTTAAGTATGCAAAACGATTTAGTACACCATGAATCAAATTCTTAAATCTTTCCTTTATTATAGGTATATAATGGTTCTCCACAGTGAACAAAAATAAAATCAATAAAAATATTGATTTTTTTAAAATGCTCTTTGACCTATCTGTCTCATTTCCAAATATTATTACATTCCATATGTAATTTTTACTGATAGCCGCATTGGCACAGTAATTATGGTATATGAGGCTTTCACAGGAACTCACCACTTTATACTTCTTCCAGAGAGGTATTTCACACGTCTCTGTACTGGTTTTCTGCAAATGTAATCACTATGGACTAGCTAGTGATTACAAGGATGCTGCCCTGAGGAATGAAGGACTGTTATGATCACCACTGAGGAAACATGTCAAGGAGGAAATTGAACCTCAATTTTCTTGATATTTCTTCCTTGAACTTCAGCAGGGAAGCAAAATCTTTCAAGGTAGCTAGGATTTATCCTTCTTGTTCTCCTTTGGGAAGGGGGTAAATACACTGGGTGTGTTTACTTCTTCTTCACCACCCAAAATAATTTTAAAGTTCAGAGCCTTATAGAGGATTCTCTGCTTTATTCTTCATAATCGTTAGATTTCTTGAAGGCATCCAGAGGAAAATGTGTTTCCCTAAATTTACATCCACCTCAAGACATACTCACTCCTCTTGATAACTGAAAAATTTTCTTTTATTAGGAATAACCTAAGAGGCCCCCAAAATTTGCTATAAACTGTGTCCTTAAATTAGGTAGACTGGATTCCACCCACTTACTTCTATGGGTTTATATCTATTAAAAGAATGAATGTTGGTTTAGGCAGTTATTAAGATGCTAATTATATAGTACAATATTCTAATCTATTACCAGACTACACTGACATGTCTTTTTTTTTTTGCCCAAGTTTAGTCACTACGAATGTGATACCATCATCCATAAATGAACATATTCCTACAATTTTAAAATCAGTAAACTAATCTATTCCCACTAAAACCAATGCATATCTCAGGAAGACACAGTATTCTAGAACTGCAATTAATTTAACTGAGAACAGTGTTCTACATTCATCTTTTCTAACTTCACTGAATACAGCTTAATAGCTAAACTCTGCTATTTCCAAA
This sequence comes from Rissa tridactyla, assembly GCF_028500815.1. NCBI lineage: Eukaryota > Metazoa > Chordata > Aves > Charadriiformes > Laridae > Rissa > Rissa tridactyla. The sequence continues at coordinate 178,541,253 of NC_071466.1, forward strand.
TGTTCTTGTTAGCTCCTCTCTATCTTGTCTGAGTCTGTGAAGCATCACCCTTTACAAAATTGGGACTGGGACAGGACTCTAAAAAGTGTGTTCTCTGTAAGGTGAGAAACAACAGAAAAGTTAGGCCTGTCATGCTACTTGCTCCCCTGCTTTCTGTAAAATATTGTAGCCAGTTCTTTTTTAAAGATTCCAACGTACAAACCGGAGCCCACACAAAGGAAAAAAAAAAAAGGGGGTTAACTCTGCCTTATTGTGAACCTTGTTCCAGAGAAAGAAAGCAGTGAATTCAGCTTTATTGCAAAGCCTTGCTAAGCAGTTCCCAAATGTCCCAAATGTTACTTCAGAGAGTCTCTTACCACCCCACGGATAGTAGTACCACTGAGCAGCAGGATAACAAGGAGACCCATTGGTACGGCAGAGGGAGGTAGGCACAGCCCTTACTAAGCAGTTCCCAAATGTTCCAAAAGTTACTTCAGAGAGTCTTACCACCCCATAGATCGTAGTAGTACCGCTGAGCAGCAGGATAACGAGGAGCTACATTGGTACCACAGAGGGAAGGCAGGCACAGCGCTTGTTCAGGGCGTCCCCTGTATCTTCAAAGTGCGCTCATGTCTCTCTCTCCCTCTCCGGCTTGAGACAGCACCCTTATATCCTGCACCGGACTGAGTGCAAAAGTACAGGCTAGAGTCGCTGCACGCGTGGCCAGTGCATGCAGCGAGCCTCACCAGACTCATGATCCAGCTTTGCTAACAGCAGCTGTCTGATACCCAACTACATTGTTGTACTCCCTTCTTGTTATCTTCTTCTTCGAAGGTCACGTTCTCCTGGATACGCACATAGTTTTTGCAGCAACAGTATTGAGGTCCTTTTTCTCGGCACATATACTGGGTTTGGTTCAACTAGTAATTTTCTGTCGTGTCTCACTCGGACCATCCTCTATTATCCCTAACACAAATATATAACTGACGCCAAAAATCTCACTCATCTTTTTGTTCAGCAGCCTAGCTCCATAACCGCAACATATCACCTGATGCTCCAAACAGAAAACCTTAATAAATAACTCCATTTCTCAAGCACACTGGAATTTTCTCTAATCAGAGAAAGTCCCAAAGCTTCCTACAAGCCATGGCTTCTGCTCCAATGCAAAAGATATTTCTACCTTCTTTTCTGCCATATAAATGTGTAGAAGTAACCAAATACTTATTTAAACAAATAAAAACCCAAATGCTTTCCTGACAAAAGATAGTTACCTCCAGTGAGGAAATTCATCTCATGTCTCCTTTGGGACTAATTATGTTGTAAAAATTCATGTTTCTCTTCACAGATTATAAAGCCATACTGCCAAATACAGTCATTAGCTTTAGACACCTTCATCCCAAATTTGGTACCCAAAGAACTTTAGGAAAAATGTTGGAAAGCTCAAAGATTATTTGTCAGGACTGCATGAGGAATTCAGTGTTGATGCTGACTGTACCCTTCCCCCCTGGCCCTGTAAATAATTATCTAAGCCTAACAAACATCTTTTCAGAAAACTAAATTTACACTCCAAACAGTGACTTTCTTTACTTCACTTTATCATTACTCATATTGGTGTTTGCCACTCTTCTTAGCTTCCTGCCAATGATTAAACTTTCAATTATTTCAACTATCCTGCATTATTCCTCTGATTTTTTTTAACAGTACACAGCTCATAATTCATAGGCTCCTGGTATGCCCTTTCTGACCTGAACCTGCTGTGGTTCTTACTGGTTCCATCATGGTAGTCCTTCACACATTCACATTAATTGTTATCACCGCATATTCAGCCATAAATGTAAAAATTAGCCAAATGACTTATTGTTTACCTAGCAGTTTATTTGTATGTCTCCTTTGTTGTAGTTTATTTTTCCACTTCCAGAAGAAGTGTCATTTACTCTCTGTGGAGAGATAATTCTGGGTTTGAGATGCAATTTTACATAGACATCCTGTCATCAATAATTCTGCTTTCTCCTGCTTTAACCAGCTTTTCCAGTGAATCTGTTAGACATCCTTATATTCAAGGTTAAAAAATTCTTAACTTTCCTTAGAAATTCGTAAGGGGGTTGTATCCATAATACTAACTATTTTGTAAATAGGCTGGGTACCAATTTAAAAAGGTAATACTGAGCCTTCTCCTGATTGTACAGCCTCAAACTTTTCTTGCACTTGTTTAAATTTCACTGTGGGAGATTCATATAATTAACTCATTAGTCTTGTCTCTTAATTTCACTTAGCAATAAACGGTTATTGAGTACATGACTTTCTGGAGGGGTTTTCTTTATTGTAAATACTAACTTCCTTCCCTAATACTAACTTGCTGGACATGAGCCAACAATGTGTGCTCGCAGCCCAGAAGGCCAACTGTATCCTGGGGTGCATCAACCGAAGGGTGGTCATCAGGTCAAGGGAGGTGATTCTGCCCCTCTACTCTGCCCTGTGAGACCCCACCTGGAGTACAGCGTCCAGCTCTGGAGCCCTCAGCACAGAAAAGACACAGACCTGTTGGAGCTGGTCAAGAGGAGGTCCACAAAAATGGTCAGAAGGATGGAACACCTCACCTATAAGGACAGGCTGAGAGAGTTGGGGTTGTTCAGCCTGGAGAAGAGAAGGCTCTGGGGAGACCCTGTTGCATCCTTCTAGTACTTAAAGGGGGTCTACAGGAAAGATGGGGACAAACTTTTTAGCAGGGCCTGTTGCAATAGGGCAAGGGGTAATGGCTTTAAACTGAAAGAGGGAAGATTTGGACTAGATGTAAGGAAGAAATTTTTTACAATGAGGGTGGTGAAACACTGGAACAGGTTGCTCAGAGAGGTGGTAGATGCCCCATCCCTGGAAACATTCAAGGCCAGGTTGGATGGGGCTCTGAGCAACCTGATCTAGTTGAAGTTGTCCCTGCCTATTGCTGGGGTGTCGGACTAGATGACCTTTAAATGTCCCTTCCAACCCAAACTGGTCTATGATTCTATGATGCTGTTCCAAGAACGTAGCTCGCTGTATCTCTGATGGCAGATTTTCCTTACAGTACTGTGCTGACTTTGATACAGCCTCTAACACTTCTCTCTCCTTACTAGCTTAAGATTATCTCCGAGTAGGCTGTTAGGCGCCTGGTACAAATGGTGGAGAAAAGTGACTGCATGAGAGTCAGACATAGATTTCAAATGCATGACTGCATTTCATTTTGCATCCATGATACACTGACTCCAGTCTATCAGTCATTGCTCTTAGCGTCTTCCTCTTGTAAATTCTACCAAAGCTTATGCCAGTCATGATTCCTTTACAGCATTTCTTTTCCTTTAATTTCTTCCAGCATTCAGGAATATCTCTGGCAGAATCCCCCCCACAATATTGATTTTTTTTACTCTCTTAATTCAGTTCTTCTATCTTCTAAGTTAAATGTTTCAGCACTTTCAGTTTATTTGACTCACATGCTCTTTGTTTTCCACACAAAAAAATTGTCTTTATTTTCAAGGCTGTCTTACATTTTTCTCACTCTACCTGTCTCTTTGGCTAATGCAAACTTTATAGTCTATTTGCTGAATTTTCAAACATCTTCATGCTTTCTCCTAGTCTGGCCAGGCTTTGGAGGAACCCAATTTAAAAAAAACCCACAAAGCTACCTCAGTATTCAATATTCCTTAAAATCCAACTTCTGAAGTTTCTTTTGCTGAGAGCTGTTAAAAATAATCACTTATCAACAGGCAACAGAGCACTGACATAATTTCTATCAGGTGTTTCTGTCATGATCCATATTGCCTAGTTGATTTATATGAACCTTGGACATTCTTGTCTGTCTATGTGCATCTTACTTTTGTTCCCCGGGATAAATTATACACTTTTTTATTCAGAGAGTGTGATTTTGGTTTATGTCTATACAGTGTCTAGTATTACAGCCATCTAGAAATCACAGCCATCAAGATGATGATAAACCTTTTACAGTAGCAATGTTTGTCCATTGATGTAGGAGGTGAGACATTATTAGGCATAGTTCATTATACATTAAGCCAGAGAACAGTTTATTACGTTGCTTAAAATCCAGTATGCTACAGAGCTTACTAGGACACCAAAATTAAAAAAAAAAAAAAACAAGAAAATAAAAGAAAAAAGAAAAGGTTTTATTCAGAATAAAAAATCCACCATCTGGGTATTGATGCTATGATTCTACTGATAACATCTGTTATAATCCTCCAAGATGCATTTGTCAGGATGAAACCATGAATTCTTATAGATTTTTGTGCAGGGCTTTTTGAGATTATACACTAGATTTAAATTAAATCCATTAATTATTTCTGCTCTTCAGGAGCTAAAAACAAGTTCTCAATTTCTTTTCTGTCACTTGTTGATGTTCAGAGTTTCAGTGAGTAACGTTCATATGAAAAATGTGTGCTAACATTTTACTTGTACTTATTTGCAACTATGTGATGCAAGAAGGCCTCCATTTTCTAGTGCTAGTCTAGTTTTTTTAAAAGTTCTATATTCGAGCCTGTGGCAATACAGAGTTAGCAAAATCTGCTTCTTTACACCCGTGTAATCCTACCTTTCTATTACTGTGTCCTGCACTGTCCTATAAGGAGGCATAATTTGATTAGGTGGTAACGTCATGTCCAACTGCATCGGTTTCAGCTAATCAAATACTTCAGTAATAAATGAATTTCCTGCCCTTTACCTTCCTTCCAAAAGGAAGATCATTTGGTCTTTGTAAAGAGTGCACTGAGTTTGACAAAGGTTCCCAAACAAATGTTCCCAGATGGCTGGCTGTATTATTTAAAAGTAGTCAAAACAGCCAAAGCAGTTATTCAATAAAAGGAAAAGACATTTTCCTTTTGGATCTCCATTTGCATGCATAATTGGTGCTCCCATGCATTTTCATATGTAGTGGAGAATGTTGTGGAAGAGATTTTAACTTATTTTGGCAACCCAATTGTATTTGGAAGATATCGGAGGAGAACAAAGGGTGTCTAAATAAGTTAAACCACACAAAAGGTCAGGGGCAGGAGCTAACAACTGCTAAATACTTCTTTAAAACTCAGAATGAGCATCAGACTGTGAGAGGCATAGGACTGCAAGAAGGAAGAAACTCAGAAACTGGTTTACATTTTTACATTTATCACCTCACCCATTAGACTGATGACAGCTCATGTGTCTTGGAGTTACAAGTAGCAACACACGAAGAATTAACAATTGTGTTAAAGACACTATAGACAAGATTTAGCTCACCTAACTTTAGGTATGTCATAGTCAATTGTTGAGGCTCCTCATGTAGCAAATGAAAGGAGAGAGCTACTTTCTGAGGGTGATTCGTTCTGTCAGTCTTGGACGCCCAGATGGAATCAACCTGTGGGTCCTTAAGTCTCTCTGTTTATATGCAGCCTACATAATGACAATATTTAGCCCAAAGACTTATGTATTACATTTCTTGATGAGATTAATCCTTATACGGTATCAGCAAGAGACACCGTGAAAGCAAATCAAAACATAAATGCAAGAAAAAAATGGGATTCCAAAAAGCCTTTCATTGAGAAACAGATTTGATGAGAGATGAAATCTTTCAAGAAACACTTGCTTATTTTTCACTTTTAGTTTCTCTTGAGCACAGGAATTCCTTTGTCCCAAGGGGAGGTTTGGAAGATTAAAAGATGGGATTATAGCCAGAATCTGAATATAAATTAATCATACCTGTAAATTTGCCAGATTCGAATTGAGATTGCAGGGTGGGGCAAGAAAACAGCTCTAATAAAGGATTATTTACAGTAAAAGAAAGAGAATAAGAATGACACAATGAACTGGTGGTTAAGTTCTTCCTTGTCCCTGCCTAAATAAAGGACTTGGAGGTCTTCTCTCCACTTGTCTACCGAAATACACAAGCCCACATTTCTGAAGGCTGCAGTTTACTCATTAGAAAGTGAAATCACAAGGCTTGTTCCCTAACAGGTTATGAAATCAATGCTGCTTTTCAGCAGCTTGGGCAAAGAGCAGTACAGAGGTAACTACATATTTTTTCTTCCAAAACCCATTTCTCTGGACGAAGATGCCCTGAGATGTATAAATGCTTTGAAATTAGTCACATGAACTAAACATTAGCATCTAGTGCCTTTTGAGACCAGCTTAGGTTATCTGGTATGCCCAACACTACTACTCTAAAAGGGTACAGATTCTCTAAGTTCTGTGTTCAGTCTTCCAGCTGCAGACAGACATCCTGTGTACCCAAAGGTGTCACAGATGCTGTTGGCTGCGCATGTGTACACAAATGAATCACTCCTTCCATCTCACAGGGACTTAGGTGTTTAGCTTAAGTTCCCTTTGCATGCAGTGGACAAACCTCCAAGAGGGGGAATTAATCTTATTTTAAGAATGGTACCTAAGATTAATGGCTCTCTAGAGATGCCTCTCTCTCTCTCTAATTGACTATAAAGGAAGCCTAGACAACTATTTTAAACAGACACTTCAGTGACATGCAGTTATGGCTGAGATTAATATGCCTGGTCCTGAATTAGGTGGCTGTGGAATACACATTGGAATCCTCAAAGCTCTTTAATGTTTAAATGACAATTCTGAAACTATCAACTAAAGTTTGCATGTGTTTTCAATCCTGGGCAAAATACTGAATTGCCTTCTTTCTTGAAAATTAGGCAGTTTTCAATACTGAACTAAAAAAAAAAAAAAAAAAGACAAAAGAGATACCTATTTTCACACCAATATGTGTTGCTAAAGCTGATTTTGTAACCAGTCCTTTTATAAATTCTGAAGTCAGTCATATAGAGCCATTCAAAAAATTGACAAACATCCATTTCTTTATGATGCTTCTTATTTAGTATAAGTGAAGCAGAATTCTATACAGTTCATCTTCGGCTAATTTGACACACAATAAATATAAGTTCTTCAGTGAGTTCAATGTAAGCCTTGTTTTACAAAGCTATTCTAAAAGATAAAAGGAATTTCTATGAGTTAGGTTAGCATGCTACCATGTCATAAATATAAAATAAATCTTTCAATTTAACTATCAGTCTCAGAAACTACCACTCTTACAATGTTAATGAAATCCCTGCTACAATGCAGAACTATAGTCAAATGAATGGAAAGGTGGGACTATTTAATTGAAAGTGTTTTATTAGTACTTCATTCAAAGTAGACTACAAAAATTTGGCCCATCAATTTTGCTTGTGACAAGAGTCCTTTTAACTGGAGGTAGCGGTCCTGAAATTCCAGGAATCACAGCTTAAAGAAAAGAAAACCCTACAGAATGAAATGTTGGAAACTAGTTAGAAGGTATAGGTGAACACAAGTGACAAAACAACACACAATTCATGAGGTTGCACCAGTGTATAAACTCAAGTAGAAACAGAACCATAGAATCATAGAATCATTTTGGTTGGAAGGGACCTTCAAGATCATCAAGTCCAACCATTAACCCAACACTGCCAATACCTCCACTAAACCATGTCCCTAAGCACCACATCTACTTGTCTTTTAAATACTTCCAGGGTTGGTGACTCAACCACTTCCCTGGGCAGCCTGTCCCGTGAAGAAATTTTTCCTAATATCCATCCTTAGCCTCCCCTAGCGCAACTTGAGGCCACTTCTTCTTGTCCTATCGCTTGTTACTTGGGAGAAAAGACTGACCCCCACCAACCTCCTTTCAGGTAGTTGTAGAGAGAGATAAGATCTCCCCTTCAGCCTCCTTTTCTCCAGGCTAAACAACCCCAGCTCCCTCAGCAACTCCTCATAAGACTTGTTCTCAAACCCCTCACCAGCTTTGTTGCCCTTCTCTGGACACGCTCCAGCACCTCAATGTCTTTCTTATAGTGAGGGGCTCAAAACTGAACACAGTATTCATGGTGGGGCCTCACCAATGCTGAGTACAGGGGGACAAACACTTTCCTCATCCTGCTGGCCACACTATTCCTGATGTAGACCAGGTTGCTGTTGGCCTTTTTGGCCACCTGGGCACACTGCTGGCTCATATTCAGCTGGCTGTCGACCAATACCCTCAGGTCCTTTTCTGTGGGGCATCTTTTCAGTCACTCTTCCCCAAGCCTGTAGCATTGCATGGGGTCATTGTAACCCAAGTGCAGGACCCGGCATTTGGCCTCGTACCATTGGCCTCGGCCCGTCGGTCCAGCCTGTCTAGATCCCTCTGTAGAGCCATCCTGCCCTCAGGCAGATCAAAACTCCCACCCAACTTGGCATCATCTGCAAACTTGATGAGGGTGCATTTGATACCCTTGTCCAGATCATTGATAAAGATATTAAAGAGAACAGGCCCCAATACCGAGCTCTGTGGAATGCCACTTGTGACTGGCTGCCAACTGTATTTAACTCCATTCACCACAACTCTTTGGGCCTGGCCATCCGGCCAGTTTTTAACCTGGCAGACTGTATGCCCATCCAAGCCATGAGCAGCCAGTTGGAAAGGAAAAGCAACCAATGGAAAGAAAAAGTAGCAAATCAGCTAGAAGTTGTTTGAACTATTATGTAGTATCTACATGAATCTCTGAAATGGGCAACATCTGCACTCTTAACTGTCAGTGGAAAAAAACAGACCCCAAAAGGATGTGAGTCACCTTGCTTATTTTAGATGTCTACTTTAGGATGATGCGAATTGTTACACAGAAGAATCTATTTCTCTCCATTAACTATAAAAGAAGATAAGGATGACTACTTTAGGTGTAGACCTTTAAAGCCACCTTCCCCACAGGAAGGCAACTAGCTAAAATTATCCATGAAATAGCTGTCTTAAATTGATATCTCCAATGTCCTTTGAAGGAACAAAAGGCATACAAGAAGAAAAAGTTCTTAACAAAGATTGCTACATAATATCTTTTTGTTTATATTATTAAGAATACAGAGGGGGCAATGAAGCGGTTTCACTTCGATTACTAAAGTCAGTGGATTTTTGAAAGACTAATTTGCTTCTTAAAAATCCTGCCATAACTTATATTAAATATTGATGACCTTACATCAAGATTAAATGCATGATAAAGGAAAAAGTTGTATTAAAGCTGATAAGCCACCAGTTATTTGACTTGAATTGTAATTGATATTTTCAGGAAACAAGGAAATAAAAAGCAATAAAACATATCTTATACGTGAAACAGAGATTTTCAAGTTCACTTGTATTATTGTTTTTAATTTTTTACAAATTTATAAATAGCAAGGAATTAAGTATTCATGTTATAGTCTTATCAATATATGAGCTTAATGTTTTAGTTAGGACCTCATACCTTGCCTGAATGTGGAGTGTAAGCAGGAACAAAGTCTTGGTTTGTAATGCATTTGCAATAATGTGTTGATGTTATTAAAGATGTCTGAAGGTATATCAGAAGATATATTTTCATCCAGGCTGAATTTAGGTATCGTTCAATATTTAAATAAGTAAGTAAATAAATAAATAAATAAATCCCTCTCATACTCTTCGTCAGTCTCGGGATAGGGTATTTTTTGTTGTTATTTATTTATTTGTTTAACCCAACATCCACAGCCAGGTTTGTTGATGCAGTATGCCTGCAAGTGACTGTGGAGCAGCCCAACATACAGCAGATTTGGGCTCTTTGTCCGGTCCGATCAAACGGCATGCTTGACTACCTGCAGCTGATGTCTTTGTTCCCTCATGTCGCTGGATAAGTGAACAAATACTGTGTGCTCCCATAGTGTTTGGTTTGCATATTCTATTCATATAGAACCCAATTCACTTTGCATGCAGTAAGGCTTTTTGTTCTGTCCCTTACAGAATCCTTCTGGACAAGTTGTCCAACTGTGAGATGAGCGGGCACAAGGTGCACTGTGTGAAGATCAGGTTGAAGGGCAGGGCTCAAAGGGATGTAATGAATAGGGTTACATCTGTCTGGAAAACAGTCACCAATGATGTTCCTCAGGGATCAATCCTAAGGGCCGGTTCTGTTCAATATTTTTATCAATGACCTGGATTCACAAGTTGAGTGCATCATTAGCAAGTTTGCTGATGACACCAAACTGGGAGGGGCTGCTGACTCTTTTGAGGGACACAAGGCCCTGCAATGGGATCTAGATAGACTGGAGCATTGGGCAAACATCAATGACTTGAAATTTAACAAGTCCAAGTGCCAGATTTTGCACTTAAGATGGAGTAATGCCAGGTGTAAATACAAATTGGGAGAGGAGTGGCTGAAAAGCAGCCCTGCGGAAAGGGATCTGGGAGCGCTGGTCAACAGCAGGCACCCAGTCAGCATTGTGCCCTGGCAGCCCAGAAGGCAAACTGCGTCCTCGGGTACATCCAACATAGTATAACCAGACGGTCAAAAGAGGTGATTATACCACTATATTCAGCATTGGTAATAGCCTCACCTTGAGAACTGTGATCAGTTCTGTGCCCCCACAGCTTAAGAAGGATGTGAAGGTCCATGAATGTGTCCAGAGGAGGGCAATAAAGCTAGTGAAAGGGCTGGAAGGAATGTCCTATAAGGAGTGGCTAAGGACTTTGGATTTGTCTACTTTGGAGAAACGGAGTCCGAGGGGCAACCTCATTGCTCTCTACAGCTTCCTAAGGAAGGGATGTGGAGATGGAGGTGCTGATCTCATCTCCCTGGGATTCAGTGACAAGACTGGGAATGGTTCAAATCTGCACCAGGGAAGCTTCAGACTGGACATTAGGAAGCAATTCTTAACTGAGAGGGTGGTCAAACACTGAAACAGGTTTCCTAAGGAGGTGATTGATGACCCAAGCCTGTCAGTGTTTACGAGGCCTTTGGGCAATGCCCTTAATGACATGCTTTAACTTTTGGTCAGGCCTGAAGTAGTCAAGCAGTTGGACTAGATGATTGTTGTAGGTCCCTTCCAACTGAATTTTTCTTTTCTTTTCTTTTCTTTTCTTTTCTTTTCTTTTCTTTTCTTTTCTTTTCTTTTCTTTTCTTTTCTTTTCTTTTCTTTTCTTTTCTTTTCTTTTCTTTTCTTTTCTTTTTTCTTTTCTTCTTTTCTTTTCTTTTCTTTTCTTTTCTTTTCTTTTCTTTTCTTTTCTTTTCTTTTCTTTTCTTTTCTTTTCTTTTCTTTTCTTTTCTTTTCTTTTTTCTTTTCCTTTCTTTTCTTTTCTTTTTTCTCTCTTTTTTTGCTTTTCTTCGCTTTGCTTTTCTTTTCTTCGCTTTGCTTTGCTTTTCTATTCGGCTCAGCTCCGCTTGGCTCTATATAAGGTAGGAAAACCTGTCCTTTGTGGAAAAATCAGAGGAACACAGGAGAAATTCTATGCTTATTGCAAATAAGACCCTAAATACCTAAAATGAAATTGCTGTCTTCCACACCACATTTATGATGCATTCACTACTAGTGTTGCTTGTTGCCAAATTAAGAAACGGATACTCGGGAAATCTGCAGTAAGAGAAAGTACTATGAAAGACAAGGCTCATGAGTCCTTCAGAGATTTCTTGAAAATGGTTATGTGAAAGAAAAAAAGAAGGGGGGGTGGGAAACAAAGAAAGTAAGTGTCCCAGTAAACTAAGTGCTTTTTGCTGGAATTGCTTGATAGGAAGAAAGAAAGAAGGCTGGATGTAGGAGGTGGTAACAAACAAAGAGACAGAGAGTGCACATGGTGAAGATACTGAAGAGAACGGTGTAATAGATCTAAAAGAAAAGGTCAGAAGAAAAATTTCTATAGTAAGACAAGAAAGGTAACTGTTTTGTTTTTGGAGGAGCATCTTATTTACAAAACCTTTGAAAAAGCCTTCATTTTGTTTCCAAGTAGCTAAGTGGTACATTGGTTCAATAACATTTTTATGATCCAAGATTAAAATAGCATTATTTACTTTTTTTTTTTTTTAAGATATCACAGATCTATGGGACCACTTAATTACAATGCAGTAAGGAATCAGGATATTATTTTCCCCACAAAAATAGCTCTTAGTTTGTCCATCTTTTTTCCCCCCTTTTCTGAAAGTTGTTATTCCATCTGGGACTTTGGGATATCAGGGCTGTTTACTACAGTTCCAGCATCTTTTATTAATAGATGTGCTGGATTTTCTTATTCAGTGGAACCTCTTCAGAAGACTACTATGCTCGGATGACTTAACATCTTGATTAACTCCTAATAGTTTTAAGAATTCTCTTCCTGTTCTGTTGGAATTAACAGGCAAGTCTAAGGGAATTCCTATGAGATTTAATATTTCTAACATTAAAATAAGCCAGAGTAATACTCAGAAAAATGCACAGAAGTATGCTGCATAATAAACTGGTCATCTTCATCTGGAAAAAGTGAAATTGAACAAGTCTAAGTCTAAAGGGAATTAAATAAAAAAGCAGTGCAGGTATGAAATAAGATGCAGGCTAAAAATCATTATTTTTGTTAGATCAAGCTTTAATCAGGCTTATAATTGTTTTTGGATACTAACCGTATGGGTCAGCAAGAGACATAAAAATAGATTAGGGGTAATTCATTCTGCTGAATTGAGAATGTAATGTGTTGTGGTTTTATATTAACATTAAGCAAGGGGTAGGAAATGAAATGTCATTAAGATTAATGTTGAATTATGAGATGTGAAAGCTTTGATGTAGATCTGCAAAAAGATCCTGGGCATTTAAATACCACCCAAAAATCTAGCACCCCTTTAAAAATAATTTTACGTCCAAGTTCTCAAACAATTTTTAAGAAAGTTGTTTTCACTCCATTTGCCTAAAGGATCCAAAGTCAGATCAGGGCAAAAGGAAACTGAATCTGTTCTGTCACTGAATGATTTCTCTTCACCTGATTAGTTTCCTCTTCCAGATGTGCTTAGGAAGGAAAAAGACTAGCTTAATTTGAGGATGAAAAGCAGAGGAAACAAACATCTTCCTTCGGGGAAGAGACTAAAAGTACATATCCCAAATGAAGTGACTTCATAGCCAGTAGCACTGAGAACCATAGAGAGTTCTGTGATTTAACATGTCAAACTGTCTTCACATTTCTCAGTTGGCTAATGTAGGGGGATGCTCATTCAGCATGTTGTGGGATTGTTGGGTTTTTTTCCAAATGTATCCAACATTCAGATACTTAGCCCTTTTCATACATTAGATGGGGAGCCTGGGTACCATTTTCAGACACGTGGACCACATTTTTAAAAATCAAACTCTGAAATGATGAAGCTTTCAGTATAGATTTAGTACCAAGAGAAAAACACAAGTTTTGCTTTAGTAACAAATAAAGCATTGACTAAGAATATCGAATACGTGCATTTTGTCAGAAGATATGAAGGGATCTGATTATACCGTTTGGACACAGAGCAAGAAGAAGAAGAAGAAGAAAAAGAGGAAGAAGATGGCAATGACAACGATAACTTCAATAGAATTAAACTGTATTGTCCATCAAAGATTGCTGGATGGTTCTCTATAGCTGAATACAAAATAAACCTTATTTTTCAGGAAGTAAATAAGATGAATAATAAAATGTGTAGTTCTGGATTTGGAAATACTTTAGACAGAATAAAAATTTTGTAGAATATCTGTTTTAAAATGTAATGTGTCTGAACATGTTTTTAACAACATCTAACATAAGCCAGTGCCAGCGTATCAGACTCCTGAACTACCGATAGAAAAATCAATCGATGAAGGAAGATGAAAACAAATATTGCATCTAACATAGACGTGTTTTTCAGTGATTTACATTAACTGTGTTTATCTAACTGAATGATAGTCATACAGGTCCAGTTTCTTAAGCCATTGGAGGCAATGAAGGAAATTACAAATTGTGAGAGGAAAAGGGACATTATCTGCCAGACAGAAAAGCTGTTTCTATATCGCCAAGTACAAAAATTACATCTATCCTATACAGAAATTGATAATATGCTCTAAGTAAATGCTACACAAAGGGGTACCCCAAATCTCAAGAAATCAGCAGTTTCAGTGTAAAGGAGGTAACCTTTCCTATTTAAGAGGCCTAACCCTAAAACTTTTCAAATGTGTAAATCTCACTATAATACCCCAGTAATTATTACTGACCCGACTAAGTGTTACAGAATTGACTTCTGATGCAAGCATGCTCTTTTACAAAAACAATGAAGCTTGATTCTTGACATCAATGGATCCTGAATGAGTTCTTTAATGAGTACTGCTCACATAACAGTAATCTAAAAATAGGTAGGGAATAAATATTAAGAATATAAAGCATATGCAGCAGGGTACCACCTTTAGCTGGTCTGATGTTTCACAATAGCTGTCAATGAAGAACAAGAATAGAAGTGATTAAACAGTAATAGCTTTGACATAATACTGCAGAGAAAAAGTCACCTATTTGGCTATTATCATCTATTTCCCAGATGAAGGATTACTTACATAAACAGAAAACCTCATCCCAGTTTCTAAATATTAATAGGCCACTGCAAGCCAGTATAATAAAGGCACATTTAGGTAGAAAGTGACCAAAGAAATCAAAAATCTCTATATTATGGGTGAGACTTTATCAACTCCTCCTATAATCCTCACTATTTCTGAAGTATGCCTGCACTTTACTTTAATATAGCAACCACTTTTATCCAGGAATAATTTCTCTATGAATTGTCCAATGGGAAAATAAAGCTACAATTATATGTCATAAAGCTTTTCATTGAACAGTTTATAATGACAAGATGTATTCACTGTATTACAGACAAGGCTAAATGACCTGTGCCAGATATTTCTAACAGTACAGTATCTTAAATATGCTTAGACACATAAATATACTCCCCTAATTGAAATAAATTTGTGCCATACTGATAAAATCCAAGGAAAGATGAAAAAATATTTAGCTTTTGGGCCTTTAGACTGTACTGTCTATTAAGTAGGCAGTACATAACTTTGTTCTATTTGGAAGACAAAGCATGTAAGTTTGGCAGTTTTGTACGTTTTGCAGCTCTCAATTAATGCTTTTGAATAAGCTTAAACTGTAACAAATGTTTAGGAATTAGTTTTTCCAGGACTGCAATTTGGGTAGCAAGAGATTTTTTTAATACACCTACCAACTTTTATATAAAAGCTTTCTCCAAGTTAAGAATATCATTACTGATAACGTTATTATCATAGATATTTTCTAATAAGCAGAATATTTCATAACATGAAAAAGAGGTGCATTCAAAAGTATGGAGAATAAATTACAAAAACAATGCAAACAAACAATACTGTAAAAGTACCACAGCAGTCAAAGTAGAGCTAGAGAAATATGAAGAAAAATAATTTGAAACATTACTCTAAGATGTGATAAAAGGACCTAAATGGTGTGGTGAATGATACAGTTATGTAGGGAGACACGTAATATATGACATGCATGTAGGACTGAGGTAATTGAGGAGAACTACTAGATGGTACTGGAATAATAGACAAATGTATCAATTTATTTTTATGTGCCTTAGAAAGCAAAGACAAGCAACAAACATGAAGGAATCACAAAGGGTATGTGCAGTATCAAGAGATATATTATTATTCTAAATAGTTTCATTATGGTTATAATTTCCTTGGAAAAAATGTGTTTCAGTGACTGTCTCAGTGCGAAATGAGAATCACAGTGCAGTGCAGACTCTCAAGGATCTTACTAACCAGGAGGAAAGCTTGTCTTTCTCTCTGCACAAATGCCTGGCTGAATGTCTGTAAGAGAGATCTCCCATCATGTGAAGATTATTCTCTAAAGAGAATAATCTCTTTTTTTTCTTTTTTTTCTTTTTTCTTCCCCCCCCCCCAAAGGAAGCTCTCAGATCACAATAAAGAAATTTTGAGCAATTGTTCTAGCTAGACTTTTTGCCCTGGAAGTTTCCACTGACTGAAAGTAATAATCACAACATGATTAAAACCAGGAGTGATTCTGAATAATCTGTTCTAGTCATGCCTGAGCAGGAGAAGGCAAGTCTACTCTCTATGTGAGAATATTATCCAGCTGTGCAGACACAGTCATATGCAGACAGGTTATA
Organism: Rissa tridactyla; assembly: GCF_028500815.1. Classification (NCBI taxonomy): domain Eukaryota; kingdom Metazoa; phylum Chordata; class Aves; order Charadriiformes; family Laridae; genus Rissa; species Rissa tridactyla. Next base: position 178,557,137 of record NC_071466.1, read on the forward strand.
AGTAATGTGTGAGTTCCACTCAAGTCCCAAAGAGCTAACTCTTCTCTTCTTTTGCACTTGTAAAAATTATAGTCTTCTGCCACCGTAGGTGAAAGTCATCCAGTTCAGTGAAACCATCTTTGGCAAAGCGATTAGTAAAGGAACAGTAGTTGGAATAGCTCCACTAGTCTCTGCTATCTCTTCACCTTTTTGGTACCATTTGGATACCTTTAGTTTCCTCAGAAATACAAAATGTTTTGGTGCTCAAATTATACTTTGAACACTCTGCTCTTTTATGAATAGAGGGGGACAACATGTGTGCACCAGATAACCTCAGAAGGAAGTAAGAAGTTGTTCATTCAAAGTTTCAGAATTCAACAAAATCTTTAACACTACATTTTGGAAACTTGTCTGCCTAAGATTAGGTTGATATAGAAAAAATGTGTTATGCATAAGTGAAACAGCTTTACATTTTCTCCCTTTGTTTTTGTTGTGGGAAAGAAGGTGGGTGGAGAACAGTTGGAGCTCACAGAACATATGTTGTTTCTTGTTATGTAGTGCAGCAGGAAACGTTAATTAAGAAAACCAAAAAAATGTTAACAACACCATCTAAAGTTTTGCTGTTCAGCTTTTTCATATCATATTCTAATGCTACACTGAGCAAAAAGTTTCAACGTGTTCTATTCAGGCTGCTAGAAACCCTCTCCCACTTGGCCATAAAAAGAGCAATATAGTCATCTTACCACCCTTGAGTCAAGTCAAGCCTTCACCAAAGCTCTGGCTTGGTCAATGAGACTCTAGGAGTTAAAGCAGCCAAACAGTCGTGGCACTTTCAGAAATGCTTGGTAGAGTATGTTGACCACAAACTACAATCTATATCACTGGGCTGCAGATCACATAGTTTGTGGCCTACCTGTAAGACCTGCTTCAGGACTGGTGAGGAGGGAGGTGTAGGGCTGCTGTGGTTCAGCCAACCACCTCCTTGCCTCCCCTTCCTACACTGAGTTTGCCCAAGCTGCAAAACTATGCGTTTCACATTTTTTTCCTGCCATCTTAGTGTTTTTCAGCACAGGATTGTAGCCTAGTCAAATGGACATGCTGGGAATGATGGCTGGTGGTAGGCAGGAGTGAGGGCAGTCCTCAGTCAGGCTGCTCTGACTGCCCCCAGAGGATTCCCTGGTTAAGCTTCAGTCCAGTATCAGGCAGTTAGGTGCAGCAGGGCTTGAGGATGTAGCTTTCCTAGGTTTTTTTTCCAGCAGTACTGCTAATTAGACGCCCTACCATTCCTGGCCTTTCCTGCTTTTTCCCCCTTCTTCAATTGTCACATCAGGTGTGCTGGTACAAGCAGACTGTGCAGCTTCGCACACATGAGACCATGGTTAAAAATAGCCCCCAAAGTCCTGGGTTTTTCAGTCTGGTGTTACAGAATAAAGTTATATGAATGTCAGTTTTTGACAGTCCTCCCACTGCCCCAGCCTGCTACATTTCATTTCTAAGAGATAGTTTAGGTCATCTATTTTACAGTCTAGCTCCAAAGAACTGCTGCTCTGCACACTTCAGGGCAAGCCATGAGCTTCAGCAACAGGGCAAGACCAGACAACCAGGAGCAAATGAGGACTGGGGTGGCTTACACCAGCCTTGTGTCAAAGGCAATGTAATGTTGAATGTTGCTGTTCATGTACGCTCATTTTCTACGTCAGTTTAAACTAATATAAATAACGGAGAACTTAAGTAGCTGAGGTAAGGATCCACCTTCTACCAGTTTCGTTGCAGAGTGGTCATCTCTAGTGAGGGGGCGTGTGAAGTTAACACCAAGAATATGGTATCCTAAACTTATAAACAAGGTTTTCCTATGCTTGTCTTTTGGAGGTTTCGGGCACTTAAAGCTTTAGATAGGAGTTCCAGCACCTAAATTTTGGGCATAAGGTCCTTAGAGGTTCCTCAAGGATCATTTAAGTATTACAATCTCTCTGCCTCTCTGCATCTTTGCATTTTGTTTAATAGGAAATACACTTTTTCTTGACAACACCTGTGTGTAGGAAGGAGAGAATAATAATTAGTCCTTGTCAAGCATTTGGTGTGAGAACAATATTCTTTCAAAATACATTGATTCCTGAAAGTCCAAATGTTTTGTGGAAAAATTCATTTCAGTGAAAACTTTTAACAAACTGTTGTGATTTTTTTAGATAGCATTGAAATATTTTATTCTGACAAAGTCAAGGTATTTTCCTCTGACTTTTGCATTTTGACCTTATTATGTATAATTAATACGAATATAAATAAAAGCTGAAGCATTAAAGTCAAAAGAAGGTACCAACTTGAATCAAAGCAGCACTTTATTCTTATCGAAGTGAAGCATGACCTAAAAACTTTTTGAGATTTCTGAAACCATGTAGAGGGAAATTTTGTTGATCAGAAAACAGTTACTTGTGTTCCTACTTTTCTTTCCACTCAGCCAAAACAAAACGTCAGACCATTGTCATTTCTCCCTGACCACAAATTCTGCTATATTTCAATATGGCTAGAGATGTTGCAGAGAGTGGGCTCAGTGGGCTCCAAAGGCAAATAATGCAATGGTATAACAGGTATAGTTTCTGTTGGTATATTGTGGATGTGTAGACAAGCTGCTGCTTCAAACCTTGTGGCAAAAAGTTTGTCTTCTGGGCATATAATAAAGATTGCTCTTCTGTCTCTTTTTTACATGGTTCCACAGTTTGAAGATTTCCACCCTCCATTACAGCCTGATGCAACCAGTTACATAAAGGTATAAAATAAGGAGAAAAGGAGCATCAGGTGGAGTGGCTCTTGCAATAGAAGAGGTCAATTGGATAAGGAGTCATCAGTTGAAAAAGAACCAGCTGATGGGAAGGATACTGCAGAAGTTTATAAAGTGATGGCTGGCACAGAGAAGGTAATAGAAAATGTTGGTTGCTGTTCTTTGCAATACAAAAAAATAGATAATTGATATAAAATATGTTTTTTCACACATACCGAATTTAATCTGGGAGTTCATTGGCACTCAATGCTTTATGTAGCACAAATATAAATGGTTTCATAAACCATTAGAGAATGCCTCTCATGGAGGAATTGTCTGCCAAGAGCTATTAAATACACCCAGGCAAATGAAGCCTCTATCTCCAATGCGTAAGTTAAGTTGATAGCTGGAAGCTGAGAGAAAATATTTTGGGACAGGTTTTTCGGCACTTAGCTTGTTCTCACTCCTTTTCTATAAGCACCTGCTTCTACCTGCCAGGTGATAATATGGACTTTTGGCTGCTCTTAGTATGGTTCTTCTAATATTCGGTGGGAATATAGTTCTTTAATACAGAAAATAAATTTTCAGTGTACCTATGTTCACTGGATAGCCTGCATGTATTTCAGAACCTCTCTGGCAATCGTGAATCATTGATGTTACTTTGGGAAACAAAATGCTATCAGCTTGTCTGTGTGTACCAATGGTAAAACACAAGTGTTGACTTTTTACGTGAAGGAAAGGTTCCCTTCTTTTTGCTTCCTTGTTCCTAGCTAAATTACTACTTTCCTTTATTCATCAAAGCAATCACAGACATCTCTTGTGAAGGTATGCTGTTAAAGGCATTAAGTCGGGGATAGAAAACTCTCCCTTTAGAAGCACGTGTACCTGTGTCTACCAGAAGTAAAAGAACAAAATATTTCAGCAGAGACTTTTTGATAATTATAGAGAAATTAGACTTGCCGAGTTCAGTGAGCAATTCACTGAAACTGCAAAAATGTCCCTTTTCCTCAGGTTACAGCTAGTACAGTGTGAGGTTGGGAAAAAACCCTCTTGAATCCACCGTGCTGTGCCAATTATCACAGCTCTTCTAATGCTGTTGCAAGTGATATAATTAGCAGTGCTAGCAAGGGCATTGTCTATGAGGTCCGTTTAACCATGTTCTGGCTATTATAATTACGGGCATACTTCTCTGAAAATTAAATTCCCTCTACTGTCTTCTGCCCCCTATTCATGATGTCTTCCTCCTTCTTTCCAAATCTGCAAATATGCATTCTCTATTATGTATACCATTTTCATTTCTGTAAAGTTAAAATCAAAAGTCCTTCTGCCCACTTTCTCTTCCCTCTTTGTACAGGGGACTGAATTTTAAAGCTACTAACAGGGCATTTTATTTAGTAGGAACAGTGGCTAGAGAGAATGAGGAAAATGGCCCCATCATTGGAGCTAAAATTTCTTAAAAAGGATGGAAAGTATCTCTTAGGTTGAGGAACCCTGTAACCAGTCCTCTTCAGAAAAGTGATAACTTGCCTCTGAAAACCAATGAAGCTGGCCTTACTCATTTCTTCATTGGGAAGGCTGTTCTATAAACTCACTTGTTTTAAGGTACAGGAAAGCCTTCTAATTTTCAGCCTAGTTTTATTCAATAACTATTTCTTTTTGAAATAGGAAGCTATTGGACCTCCACAGAGGACAGAATGGCAGTGACAACAATTTCACTGAAGAGCTACACTTCTATGGCAAAGGGTTATTATAAAATCTCGAATACACAGCTTTTCTGTTTCCTTTCTGGTTTTCTATTTATTTCTTGTTTTGGTCAAAGTAGAGGTTTTTTATTATTTTATTTTTCTTTTACCATTTAGTGGAAAGCCAGGAATAAGCTATTACATTATAACCTTTCTGTAGCATTTTCCATTGGGACATTAATGGTAGGTTATTTATCATTTTGCTGGGAAGGAATAGATTTCCTGTCTCTTCTCTTGGGAAAACCTTGCTTTCACTTGTTTCATTGACTAAATGTGCTCATTATTTAGTCTCAAGTGTATGCCTGGGGTGTAGCCCCTGTAATGATTACGTTTTTCTGGTAAATCAACACTATGGCAAATGTTTATGGTACTTAAATATGTCTCACAGTTCATTTATTTTTCTGTCCTCTCTTGATTAACTTCAAGCTTGCTTTTTCCTTTGCTTGTTTGTTTCTTTATCCACTGGTGACATCTAAGCTGTAACTTTCACGATTAATTGTCATTGTTGTGTTTTTATTATCATAAGCACCCAGGACAGAGAAGCCCTTTAATGAATAATTTCCTAAGGGTAACTTTCACGTTACTTGTCTTTGTAGCAGGAACTTTGCAGGTTTTACAATGAACCTAGTTATTTAAAATCTTGCACAGTGCAAAAAAAAATCTTTCACGCTCTTCCTATATTCCTTTCACATACACGTTCACACACAATATGCATACAGCATCATTCTAGCATTCAGATCCACTGTTCCCAAGTACATAGCTATTGAAGTCCTGTGCAAAAGTCCTTTAAAAAGCTGGGCCTCATCCCTTCGCTTGAGCCAACCTACATTTCTAGTCATATAAACTATTGGTTTGATTTAATGATGCAATTATTTTTAATAATTTAATTAACAACATAATTATTATCCTTCTTGTGGTATAGTAGTATGCCTTCTAAGTTCCCAGTTATCCTTCTGCCTAGGAATTAATTGTGGCCCATAGAGGATTAGGTATAAAGATCTCTGCTGGAAATGACTTTATAATGACAAATCTTGATTTAACTTCCCAGCTTTATTTCTAGTGTTTTCCACCTCAGACTGGCATTCATTATTCATCTTTCTAAATTAGACCCAAAATGACCCGTCTTTTCTGTCTGTCAGCAAAGCAGCATGTCGGCTCCCAGATGTACAGTGCAAGCTTCCCATAACATAAGTATATGGCAATGACTGTATTGATAAATAACAATCCTGGAAAAAAGCTTGCATATGAAACCCGTAATTATATTCACTACTTAATTTTGACCTCCCTCTCTCACTCTGTTTTGGACCACTCTACCTACTTCACTACAGGATGAATCTGCTACAGATGGGACAAGCCTGCAAGGCTTATGGATACCAGCTCATGTATTCCACTTGGCTTTGAGGGCAGAAATCAGCCCCTGGACCTCTTCAATTCACGGACAAAGCACAGGTGACTGTAGGTGCACACAACAATATCTTCAAGGATTCTTGAAGAGTAATGAACAAAGAAACAGAGTTAGACAGCAACACGGTAAAAGGAGTGTAGAGAAAATAGTCTTCATTGTCATTTTTCAATGGAAACTCAAACCACAGATTCTTTATTGTTGCATAAAATGTTAAGAGGTTTTCAAAGACCGACACTGTAAAAACTGTAATAAGCTACTAAATATTGTTACATGAACACAGAACAAAATTGTTCTATTCTCTCTTTTTCACATGAAAAGAATAAAGAGAAATTGATTTCAAGGGGGAAACTTTAATAAATATGAACTAAACAATGGAATTGATTGTTGCAGCATGGCATTCTGATCAATCTTTATTCCTAATTGTGATAGAAAAATGGGTAATAATGTGTAGGAAAAAAATTTATGGCAAAAGTTCATTTTTAATTGTTCAGTGGTTAATTCATGAAAATTTTGGATTTGGACCAACATATTCTTGGTTTTTATATTTTCAAAACACCAAGATTATTTAGGAAAGGAAACACTGAGCAAGATCAAATCTGAGATTAAAATTTTTATTGCTGGACCTAAATCCTTCCCCAAGAGTATAGAAAGAAAAAGTATCACACACTTTGAAGCATAACCTGCTTTATTGCTAGCAAAGATTAGGATACTTTTTTTCTTGAAGGGTAAGCTTCATTGTTTCTTCGTTTTCCTATAACAATTTCAGCTTTCTTCTAAAAAAAAAAAAAAGTGGATTCTGGCCAGTACTGGATTCAGGTACAGAGATAAACTCAGTCCAAATCTGAACGTAGAGGGCAGGAAATGAAGTGGCATTGCCATGATAGGGTGACCATGATGGAGAACCAAGATATGTCCCTCCCCAGCCCTGTAAATTATAACTGACGTATCAGGAAGGAATAATGATCAGTCTCATTATGGGATTTCTGCATTTTCACTTACAGTTAGTAGATAAAAATATTTCAAAGGATTAGATATAAGCACAGACACCATCTGGATTGCCATCAGTTGAAACTGACCTGAGCTGACACTAGTGTCATATGAAGACATCCCACCTCTGTGCTGGCCCCTTTTCTGTACATTTTCTAGTCCTAATAATTCCAGCCATGTGGCAAAGAGAATCAGGGCTTGATCTTGGCAAAATTAACCCAGAGAGGAAAAATGTTTACTTTTTAGCTTGGGTCGATTACATGATCATTTTGCATCCCGTAAGAGTCAAGGCATTTTTTGTTGGGACAGATACCAAGCTAACCTGACTGTGAAACCACAGCTGCAGTAGCCGAAGGTTATATTGGTCATCAAGCCTTGAAATTGATTGAAATGTGAAGTGAAAATATCTATATATAGCCTACCTATATATAGATATGTATAGATCTATATCTAGTCACAGCACCATGTCTTAATATTACTGTCTTACGAGGGATCTCATGCATTCCTCCGGGCAAAAAAAAAAGGTATTGTTGCTCTCCTTTTAAAAGAATATAGATTGTTTAGCGTCTCTCAAGCAATTTTTGTTTGGGATATGAGATTCTCAAACTCTATTACATAACTAATTCCCCAGACTTCTGTGGTTTTGGGATACAGTTAGACAGTGTACCTAGCATGAAAAGTAATCTTCCTAGAAGCGTCTGAGTCGAGGGCATGCCCTGGTCAGGTGATCCTAGGCAAATTAATGCAACTCTACAGCCAAGAAACCTAACTGATCTAATTGCAGTTGCACAGCATAGATAACCTGATTAATCCAGAGCCATATTAAAGACTATTCTAGGATATAAAACTTTTGCTAAATAGGTTGCAAATATTTTTAGTGTAAAATTGTTAACACTGCACCAGGTTTTCTTTCTTATAGAAATCAATACTTTATTCAGTATAAATCCAGGTATTCACCAAAGAGCTAAACATACTATAGTCATTAATCAGAGAAAAAGTCAGTTACTAATGGATAAATCAACTTCATAACTTACAGGTAGAATATGCTAATCCATCCTCATCAATGGATGAAATGTAATATAGATTTTCTCCAGAATTTCTTAATAATTCCATTCCATTCTAATATGAGAAATATATTTAAGCAGTAAGATTTTTTGAGCATGCTGACAGTATATACATTAACGAAACTCCTTAGTGATTTATGAAGAACAACATGAAGTGGGGAATAAATGAATGTTGAAGCAATCACATAATTGTAGTAATAATTAGGAGGAAGGTTTGCAATATAAAGCAGTTTTAGTTGAAAAGACCTTTTTCCAGAGTTGTTCTGTCTACTTTACAAATTGGTTTTGCGTAAATTTGAATGGTGATGAAAATATTTGAAATCTCTTTTACCCATTGAAGACACTCATTTCTGAGATATCTTCATTTGAAAGGTTTTACAATACCCTGTAATTTCTATATATTGTTCTCTTCACCAGCCTTGTTACTTACCAATATTCCTACAGAGAATTTGCCACCTTCTGCATAAAACACTACAGCAACTGACAATCTAACGAAAAAGCATATGCCTGACTAAAGCATATGCCATTGTTTTTCCCTTTAAATTGTGAACAGAGTATTTCGCAAAGGGTGAAGTCCTGTAATGGATTTAGAAGCCTACACAGTAGTGTCTGAATCTCCTTGCTCTTAAAACATGGAGGCAGAAGGTAATCTAAAATGCAGAGAGTTAGGCTTCCCCTACAATATATTTTACATTAAACAGTCACCTCACAAAAAGCAAAACTAAACCTGAAGGAAGAATCTTGAATCCAGGACTTTCTCCTTTCAAGGGACTAAGCTAAGCAACAAGCTACAGAGGTTGTCTTCCTTTGGACTTCCCCTTTCTTTGCCCCACAGCTACTGAGGATAAAAGACAGGAAGGAGATGAAGACTGTCATCTATTCTATCCTTCAGTCATCGTTACCTATTCTTTAATTTGAGAATCAAGTATTCTTCAGGGAGACATGGGATTTGCACCTTTCAGTCTAGAGAGGTCACTGAACCCTGGTATCCAAGTTCCTAAACAAATGTCCATTCTCATATATAGCATTTAGGTACTAATATATTTAAAATAATCTGCTTATGTGACAGCCTGCAGAAAAAAAATAAAAATACAGTCCCCTGATGCATATAGGTGTAATACTTTCAGCTGTCAAATGGAGTTTTGCTTGCCTATGTTACAGTTTAATGTGATTACTTTTGTCTTTAACATGCAGTTAAAGGGATGATGACTGTAGACCATGTTTTTGAACAGATTATTTTGCCATTAAGCTTTAAAAAATGTAGAGATGACTCAAATATCATAAGCCTATTATTTTTTCAGAATTTTAAAAAGGGCTACATGGGTCTGAGAAAAGCAACAAAAATTCAATCTGTTTACAACTTATTTCTTTGGTGTCAGATTTGACTTGATTGGAAGTCAAATACTTTCCTTAAGAATAAGAGGTTATTTTAAAAAGGTGAAAACCATAGACTGTGTTCATAGATATACAATATATTGTAACTGTCTATTGTTCACAGGAGTGAAGAAAGAGAAATATTTTGGTCACACCTGACAAATACGTATTTGCTAGTTTACTCAACAGACTTTGCAGAGTCCAATAGGGAAATTAAATTCAATGTCATGGGCTGAAAAATAGGTAACAAAGAATGTGGGAAATGGCCCTTGTGTTATTCTCCAGAAAATGTTTAAATATCAAGAGCAACTTCGTCCATGTTAAATGATTTTAGGTAGAATGGGGGAAAAAGGTGTAGAAGATATTACCTTTACCTTAATTCTGAATTTCCTGGTCCCAGAGTGGTGGAGAAGGAGTGGATGGGAGCCTTTTGTTCGATCTCTCTGCACCCCTGCCCCAAGTAAATTCCTGGTTGCAACTCAGGAGAGAAAGCTCAGGAACCAACAGCCAGAAAGAAACAAACTTTTGGCAAGAGGCAGAACAGGGGACAGAGGGAACATATGCTGCAGAGGTTGCTGCTTTAGGTTTTTTTCTCTGTGAACGCAGCTTTTTTAGGACATCATCTGGTAACCAGTTTTGCAACTTACTGGTTAGCACAAAACCTAGTTTGAAGGGAATGTCAGTTACTGTAATCCAGTTTCAGCAAAGCATGCTCTTTTTTTCTCCCCTCAGCAAATAGGATTTCTATCTATTAACATCAAGGTATGAGGTAGTCTGAGCCAAAGGTCTTTGTTAACTTATTTTACCATTGTATTTCTTTGTGCAGATTAGATTGTGAATAGGAGCATCTGCTCTGGGGACAGGTGTGAGTATATGTTTTGTGTAGGGTAAAACATTACAGACTTTTAAGCTTGGCACATGAGTGATTCACACCATCAATAACTGTTGAATATGCATTATTTTCTGATACTATTAACTTGGTTCAGACCACAAATATAGCATGAAGAATAAAAAACTTAAATACAATCAAAAAATTGGGAACCAGGTGAACACAGAAACAGATCCAAAAAATTAGCTGAAGGTGGTTCCCAGTGAGGTCCATAAAGTTTGGTTTAGATGTTTTGTGTTTTCCACCACCCAAATGCGAGACATGCTGAATTAACGGCAATATTTAAACACTAAAATATACTTCTGCTTTGTCTGCATTTTCATGTGCTAGGCAAAAAAACCCCACAGTTCATGATAGCAAAACATAGAATCAAAACAATTGCTTTTGAAGGTGGACTGGCATTTTTGCTACTTCATGGATTTTATTATCATCTTTTCAGTCGGATGAACTATGTAGGCACAGGAGAAGAGAACCTGCAAGCTAGGCTGACCTTCACAGAAAAAGGTGTTACGTCCCAATACAAAATGACTTTTACTTTCTCTGCATAGAGAACGGAATAATAATATCCCATGTTGCAATTCTCTTTTCAAAGGCATTTACAGCCATTAATATAATAAACTTACGTGAAATAGCTCTTTAATATTAAAAGTAACTATATGAAAGGCAATGACAGCTTTCTTTCCTTGATGAAGTGTGAATGATGGGATGCACAAAGTAATTTTTAGATGCTGAAATAAACATTACAAGAAGATGAACTAGCTCTGAAAAAGGAACAAAGAATCAGTAAAATATATATGTGCAATGTCTGATGTCAACAACAGAGTCTAAAGAAGGATTTAGCTTCCCAGGTATGTTATTTACTCCATCTGGAGGTATCTAGTTCAGCAGGTGGAACACTCTCCAGAAACTTGAAATTACTTATTAGTAAGATGAACAATTGGTTTTCCAAATCATCGATGCATCAAATAACCTACCAAACATTGTACAAAACTATCACTGAAGGTCACAATTGTCTAAAATTTATCCAGTCATGCCAGATGAAATAAGGGTTCACTGATTCTGCTGCACGTGGGATCATTGACCAGTGGCTGGGACTGAAAACTTATTTTAATTTAGTGCATGAAAATGAGAAATTCCCTGCTGCAGGAATGCTCTATTGAATGTACAGGTATGAAGAAAATCTTATATACCTGCTCTTTCTCAGACTAGTATTAGCTGACCCGCCAGATGACAGCAAACCCTCAGAGAGAAACAAAAATTCATCCATCTTAATTGCTGATGGACTACCTCTATTTTTCCAGTCTGTGTTGCAAAAGTTATTTATTCCTGTGTGCCAAGTGATAGCGCATTTAGAGGACAGCTTGGCCTCGTTGCATAATTGCATTTGCCAGTCTGATAAAAAGGTAACAAAAGCACTTTTGAGGAAACCAATCTTTGTATTTTATACTGTTTTAAATGCAGACGGAATAATTGTTGTAGGGGAATGGTCTGTATCCTTTGTCTTTTTCCAGGAAAAATGGTCTCTAGACTTTCCAGATGATGGCTCATCTTCACAGTTTGTGATTGTATTTCCATCTGCACTCCCATCCTCCCAGGCCTTTAGAAACTTTTGTGTTTTATCTCTGGTGGCAAACTTGTGTTCGTGACCATCTGCAATGCACATGTGTTTTTTAGAATACCTTTACATTTTACAAGAAATATTTCTGAGAGAGGAAGAATATTATCTTAGTGTTGACAATATGTCTCCAAATTTTCACCACAGGCTCCAATCTTAGCAATGCTACAGTAGAGCTACTCTTTAAAACAATTTTCCCATCAGCATATGTATCAGAATACTTTGAAAATATGGACAGTCACACATTACGAAGAAAGTACTTCTGGAAACTGATTATCAAATTATTTCCAGATTACACCTAAATCGGCATATTAAGTAGATTATATAGCTGTAACATGAACAGCAAATACTCCCAGAAATCATAGAACCATAAAATCTTTTAGGTTGGAAAAGACCCTTAAGATCATGGAGTCCAACCATTAACTGTCATGGATCAACAGATTCCAATTGCTGTCCCTGGTTACTATCCAGGACCAATGACTGTGGATTACTGCCTGCAGTTACCCAGTAGCCGTCATTCGGGTGGATGTGCAGACAAGCCTGTCTGGCTGAGAGCAGTAGTCCTGCAATGCACGTGCAAATGTCTCTCTCCAGGAAGTTGCCCTCATTCTGAACAATAGGATCGGTTAACCTGAACCACTCCTGACACTTCTGTGTTGCTCTCACTCATTCTGGCAAGGTGTCTAGACACTCGTTGAGTGATGAGCGTTTTGGGATGTCACAGGTGAGTGAAAGTTTTGAATAACGTAACAAAAATTGGCAAATGTTTAGTGTTAACCTGGATTTTCAGGAGTGTTTCATCTCAGGATCTTCTGGGTCATAAATCTTCCTAATTTTTTATCACTCACTCTCCTTTAATTCTTGATATTTGGTGAAGTAACCTCTGTTTGGGACTCACCCTGCACACAAGTATTTCGGGAAAAACAGACGCTGAAGGCTCGCAGAAGAGACTGCTGCTTTTCTTCCCTAGAACTGGAGATTCAGAAAGGGGAAAGTTCACCTAAAGGGAAAGAAAACTTCTCCTGGTTTTTTTTTTTTCTTGCTTTTCCAAACAGCAGAATTACACAAGACAATGTCCTTAAAGAACATCTTTACTCATACAAGCCAGAAAGTTACTCGCTGCAATCTGTTCTAACAATGGGTCTGTGATCAACTAAATTAATGGAAGAACTGGTCATGTTCATGTTTTGTTTTGTTTTTCAACAGGTCGTGTGCAAGTGTATTATATTGATGTCATGTGCATATTCCTATTTCATTTAATAGTTAATGAATAGTTAAGAGTTTTATTATTGAATACATAGACAATGATAATAGTTAACCACTTTCTCCCCAATTATCTTTCCTTCTAAATATGTTCTCAAAGTTTATGTAACTAATTCTTTACTCTCTCGTTGTACAAGAAAGCATGGTCTCCTTGCATGAGACCTAATGGGTGAGATTTCTCTAGTTAAATCTACATGCCTATAATAAGAATACTTATATATGAATAAGTCACTTGAGTTTCCTTATACAGTTAATAGAAACCTCATCACTTAGGTCAAGAGAGAAGTTCATTTGGGCCCATAGTAGGCATCTAAAATAAATTAGATGAGTCATTGCCTAAAATTGCCCATATATGGAGGATTGGTTAACTTGCTCAGCTGTTGAGACTTATACTGTAAGCATCTAAACTTGACTCTGTAATTTTTGTTTAATGCTGTCTTTTCAGTTATGGAATAGATCCTGAACTTGACTAAAAGGACTTATTTATACACTGGCTGTTTTGTAGCTGTATCACTGCACCCTAAGTGAGTACCAAAACAGACTGAAGAAGCAGAGATTAAACAGACAGAGTTTACAGTTAAGGAGGAGGGAAGAGTGAGTACCCAAAGACAAAGGATAGTGGTGCTGGAGAACATAGTATTGAATGCTGTTACTCCTGAAAGGTTTTGCGTATAAGTAGGTAATGCAGAAAGAGATCAAGAGCAGAACAAGATTAAAAGTACATGGGTTCATCTAATCTAGCAAACGGGAGTATGGTATACAATAACAGTCTACAGACACATCAGGGTAGAAATCAAGAAAATGCATGCAAAAGTATTAAAAGTAACGTAGGTTGGTGATTAAAAGTTTTCCAACTATCAGAACAGAAAATATGAAAAATAACATTCCAACAAGAGGGGAGAACGGCAGAAAAACAACAATTTTTAATCATGACTGAATATAAACTGTGAACACGCATAATACGTGATGCTGGTGATAGCAAGCCATCAGACTCAGTGATACAGGACTTCCTGCCAGCTCTGTGCTCCCGAGACACCTGAGCATCCTGAGCCTGACGCCTCTCCCCTCTTTCTTCCCTGCTTCCATCTTCCCAGAGCTTCCCTCTTAACTAGTCCTTCATCGAGAAAGACTTGGGATTTTATCCAAACCATGCTACCAGTTGCAGCACACACAGTATTTCCACAAGCAGAATGACAAAGCTGTACAAGAAGAAGCAATTTCTTTAAAACAGAACTTGGATTTGTATTTGTTTTCATAACAGTAACAAGAGAAGAAGAAAAGAAAACAGCATTTAGATCTTTCTCTTTCTTTAATGAGAAACCTTACTTAAGTGATTTTTTTTTTTTTTTTGTATTTTAAGTCAGAGGGAATTGATGAATACCAAATCATAAAAGAAAGTATGACACCTCATTGTTTGGAATCGTTATTGCAATAACCTGAATTTGCTGTCCTTCCTTTAAATTTAAGGGGGTTTAATACAAAAATTTAAAAACCCACGATTCTCCCTTATTTATTTCCTAAGATAAGCCATTTCGTTAATCACTGAAGCTGACAGTTAGACATAATTGGCTATGCTGATTAATGAAATAGTTTATCTCAGGAAATAGATATGAGAGACTTTATAATGAATATACTTTGAATCTAGGAAAAAGGCAGACAAAACCAGGATAGGGCAAAACTAGGTTAAACATGCCAGTTATTTTCTACCTGAATTCAGTAGTTCCCTTTAGCTCCACTTTTTGTTTCATTGGGCTTTTTCACCAGTAGTTTGCAACAAAATTGAAAATATTGGTATGAAATTATTATGTTCTGTTGTGGCTGTTGACTTAGAGACAAGAAATTGTCATATGAGACTGACCTTTTTTTTTTTTTTGCTTTTATTGCTGTTTGCAAAAGCAGGACCGTGTTTAGGTTTTCCAGAACACATAGGCCTTTCCAAAGGCCTCCCATCCTTCAGCATTTCTGTCATTTCAGGTCAGGGAGTTTGTTAATAATAATAAAAAAACAAAAAACAAAAAACAAAACAAAACAAAACAAAACAAAAAAACAAAAAAAAAAAACAGAATTCTCCTCTTTGTTTTAGAGAGTGTTTCCCTGGATATCCCACAGAAACAGAACATATTGGTACAGCAGAAATGCTCTAATGCAGACAAGGCTTAAAATAGGAAAACCATGGAAAGCAAACTATATTTTTAATTTAACAAAATTGCCTATATTGAATCCCTAAGGTGCGAGGCCTCATGTGTGGCCATGAAAGAGTTGTTCAGTTTGGAAACATCAAGAGTTATGAAAATTAAATGTTGGGTGGCACAGGGCATTTTCTATAAAAGACTTTGAAGCCAGTGGAAGTGAAAGAAAAATCAATTGCTACGTATGTAGAAAGAATTTCTGAAATTTTTCAGGGGATTGGATAGTTCCTTTTCTTTAGTTTGTACAATTTTTTTGTTCTACATGCAGCTCTGAAAGTAACAGCTATATGAAATCCTTATCTAGGATGGCAATTAAAACACCTCTCCTCATCGCATAATTATATCTCTGGAGACAATTATGAATTCCATACATACATTTTTAACCTTGACTATAATCTTCTGGTTCATGTGTCTAGGTTTGCATAAACTTCAAGCTGAAATTATTTTATCCTTGTAAGTGAACAGCAGGAGTGATATTTCCTGAATAAAATGTCCATATCACCTAAGATAAAGTGAGCAAAGGAAAAAGAGTAGTAAGAAATGCAAAATTACTCTTCTATTTCTTGAGATTTTTGTGAAATAATCCATAAAAAATATAGAGACATAAGCAGTTATGATGTTGTACAGCTTTTGTATACAGTTGATGTATGTGAGAGAAATCATTAAGGGAATCGAATGTATCAGAGGACTTGCGTTTTATTGATTCCAATTTGCTGTATATAATCCACTGCAGTTTGAAATAGCAGCTTGGACTTCTAAAGTGCAGGGGTCAGAGTGTGTAAGAACTGTATCCTAGCAAAGAAACACCTTCCACAATAAACTTCTAATGAAGAAACTATGCTGTAGCTTATTATGTAAGTAACTATTGACCACAGAGATCATGTGGTCCTGGGTTGGGCAGATTTTGCTTCTACTTTTTTGCAAAAGATTGAAAGTAAAAGGCAGATAATCTTCTGGAAGACGGCTGTTGATCATTCTGCAAAGTGTGATAATAGGGGGAAAAAAACCCAAACCTTAGAGGTAAAACTGAAAAACAAAACTCAGTCAAAACAGGACTGTCAGAAGTGGTGATGGAGCTTACTTTGAGACCAGACCATGTTCCTCATCTTGGCAACTTTCCTTTCCACACCGACTCCTTCGCACAGCAGGCTACATTGTACTTTCTCACCTTGCTCCTTCTGACTTATCCCAAATGATAGCAGTTAGCAATGCTACCTAGGTAAACGTTTCCATACTGAGCTCCCTGCTCTGAGGAGCTGGAACAGAGAGCACAAAGAAGATGTAGAAAAAGGGCAGAGGTTTTGGCTGGCCAGAAGCAAGGTGAATGTAGGGCTCAAATGTTGTTAGCTTTAATAGACCCTAAGTATAACAAAAATTAGTGTACATTTTAACAACAAATTACACCTCACCTGTTAAACTATGCTTAAAAGAGTTAACAGAATGCTACACGTTGACAAGTGGGAGGTATTTGTAATTTTTTTCCAGGCTGTTAAAATCTTTTTCAAAAAATCCTTTAAAAATCCTGTTCAGAGAAATATGGTAACCTCTGGTTGACATATAATATGGTGGCTTATGTATATTATAACGTAAAATGGTGACACATGTATTAAAAGTTAGTTATAGGGAAGAAAGTGAAGAGTAGGAATAAATGGCTAGTTGTTCAGAAAGAAGATTTTTTTAATCTGAGGTGCCTTAGAATTATTACAATAAATGTAATAGAATCAGTCTTAAATTTATCTAGAGGCATACACACAAGAGATATTGACTTATGTGAACTATTCATTTAGAACCACAAAAGAATTCATAATTCACTTGAGTTCACGTTCTAACTGTATTCATGAAATAAGCATTGTTGTTCAAATACTCTTCCGTTATGAATGGATCACTGAAGGTTTGTGTGAATTTACTTTAGAGTCCCACAAACTCTTTCAGGTTTCTGTTTCCACTGAATTTCAAGGTCAAGCATGATGTGGTCTATCTCCATGAAACAGTCTTCATGAAATATCAAGTGTAATATAACATATGACTTATGTCTTTTTAAATTCTGAAGAATGTCAGCATAGTCAAGATCACTATCCTTAAAAATATAATTTAATTCTACTGGACATGATTTCTTGGTGGAAACAAGAAATCACAGTGGAGATCTATAATTTTCCCCTTTCTGTTTTGAGACATTACTTTGGCAGTGATAATTTGCAATGCTGCAAAAAATAACATTACAGCAAACATCTCCCAAGGAGTAATTCAGGGTGACCCTAACAAACAATAGAGTAGAAAAGACGCGCCTAATCCCTTCTCTTCATCAGTGGAAAAAAAAGTATTAATAAATGCTTTAAAAGCATCTGTTCCATGATAGTAGCTATGTCTTAGGATCAATCAATAAGACAGGACAGAAATCTGTGCATAGAAACAAAGATGGATGTGGGTAAGAAGGCTTAGCTTTCAGATAAAGGACTGATAGAAGCTCTCTAGAACATAAAGTCAGAGACAATCCAAAATTTGTTATATGCAACAAGTAGTAAGCAAGCTGTCCTTGTCAGATGAGAATGGGGTCAGAGATGGGATTATGTGTCAAGTTAAAAGATAAGGATTGCCTTGCTCAGACAACAGTCATGAAATATCCATAAGTTTGCATGGAGCCGGCATACACACAAAGGGGGCTGGTATGCAAGGAGAAAGTTGGCTTTTTTTCCAACATCCTAAAAAAAAAGCAGGGGAATATGCACTAATATTTGACCTTGGCTTTTCATTTAGGATTCAGGCTGACTAAGAAAATATTGACAGAAAAAAAAATTTGGTTTGCATTCCTAAATTAAGATTTTTAGTTCAAGAATAGCTTCATAAACGATGACTTGGGTTTGACATTGTATTAAGGCATAATAAAATATGCATTGATATAATTATGGTCACTAATTAATGGTAGAAGTTGTGTCTATCACAAAGGTGAAAGAATACTAAAGGTTTCATGTAGATTTTATGGAAGCTTTGCATAATTCAGAAACATTATGGCAGAGGAAATTCCTCATAGGTAAAGGACAATCCATACATATTCATTCATTCTTTTACCTAGATTTTCTAAAGTGGCTGTAACTTCTTGCAAAGATGTAGTAAACAACACCTTAGGAAACCCAGTTACCTGGTGTAGACCACTAACAAAGTGAAGATGTACATACGGCATACTTAAAAATACAGGAAGCTAAACTTGGAACTTGATTATTCATAAATTACTGTATTTATATATTTCAGAACATGCCTTGAAGTCCCACCATTTATCGCTTGCTTTTTATTTTGGGGGTTTTTATTGTTTGCTTGTTTACTTGCTTTTTGGTTTTTGTTTTTTTTCTTCCCCAAAATGTCTAATATTATTTCAGACAAGATAATGCATTTAGGGCATGGAGGGGTGGGACGGGGATTGGGTGCTTGCAGGGATACCAGTGCTAGGTCTGCTGGAGGGGTGATGCATTCGGTAGGGGACCCTTGGAGAGGGCAGAGCTGCTCCTTGTCTCCCCCCCAGCTGCCCCACTCTTTGCCCCAGCACCTCTCTGCTGGGGATTGTCCCTTTCACAGCCTGGCTGTCACCTGTCATAGAATCATAGAATCATAGAATTGTTGAGGTTGGAAGGGACCTGTAAGATCATCGAGTCTACCTGGACAGTAGAGGGCTTTTCTTACCTGTTTCGGTGCCTATTCTTAATCTGAACTCCTTACAGCTGGTGGCAGCAGCAATTTGAACAGCATATGGTAGACTCTAAAGAGATTTTTTTTTTACCTATTTACTAATGAAAGCTGAAATTTGTACATTTTCACAAAGGAATAAACAGATAAACTGAAATGCGTTGGTACTTCTGACAATACTGGAAACATCTCTGTCAAAGGGCATCTCAAGACACTGTGACAACTCTGAGTACCAGCAGCAGACGGTGGACAAAAAGAGGGAGTGATGTAGTATAAGACTTCAATGTATTAAATTATAGTCATGGTACTGTGGACCGTTCTCCTTTTCCTTTTGTGGATACAGGAACAGAGTGCTTATAAGGAGTAAATATCAGTATTAAGGAAGGTTATTATCTTTCCCTTATTTAAAGAATAAATCAAAAGAATTTCAATAGTCAGTTTCAAGAGATTACTGTTTGAACCTGCTCATTTTGGTGTCTGATAGTGTCTGGCAGGGAGTTAGCTTCCATAGCTAACAGCAATCAGCAGTCTTTATTTTGCAGTTCCATGTTAACCAGAAGATGTGGTCAGAAAAGTTTCTGATGAATACCTACATAGGCTGAATATGGCAACATATACGATTCAATGAAATAGCTAACATTAATAACTGCTGGTAACCAATATCAGATTATAGAGGACATTGGATGGATGTGAACGAGTAACTTTGGCAGTCCTCAGGGGATGAAGTGCAGTATCTGAGTATACACAGGGAGACAAGAATAAGACATTGCTAGAGAACGAATCATCTCTTTTTTTCTCCCAAAGTAGCATATATCCCAGAGCAATACAATATTTTTCCTCTCCTTCACTGGCCTTGATCTAAGCTTCTTACAAAATTACAGAATTTGCAGTTCTATTTTAATAATAACTCTATTAAACCTTAAATGAATGTTAGCAAAGGATTCTTCTAGTGATTCAAAGATTTCTAAAATTAGATACAGGTATTCAACTGAGTACCATACATTATGAGTCTGTATAATTTATTTCATAGCTTGTAAGAGTTTTTGCTGTAATATTTAATGACGGATATATCCAAAGTTTGCCAAAAACTTTTACTCTCCCAAGGATATGATGCACTCACCTTTGCACCTTTTCCACTTTAAATTAACTAAAACTCCAAGATTAAGTTATTTTGCCACCACCAGTTCTAAGAGTAAAACCACCTCCTTTTTGTTACGGAAAAGAAGAAAAAGCTAATCAAAGTGATAAAAGGAGCTGTCACATCTAATTTCTTTAAAAATGCAAGGATAATAGCTCCTAGCTGTCATATCTGCTGAGGGACCGCTTCTGACACCCCATGAAATAGGAGGAAATCAGAGTTTGGCCCAAACCCTGAACCAAACTTCTGGATTATGGCATCTGTGTAGTCTACGATGTGTCCTGGTACCTTGTTAAGGACCTTGTCTGAGCATGTCAGACTCATTATCCAATATTATCAGATTTCCTTCCTATGGGAGATACTTGATAATTCTCAGTTTTTGTTATAGCCAGTTTTTTTTTTCTTTTTATGAAAGAATTTGTTCCCAGTCCAAATCTGTGATCAGATTTTGCCTCGAGTGGAGTATGAACATCACACGCAGCTGTGAACTTACTTCAGGTTTGAGGATTTGGACTGAACTAACGATTGGTTTTTATTTTAAATATAAATAAATTTAACCATGCACCTTTTAGCTAAATAAAAAGGGTTAGGATCTCCATGTCTCAGAATACTTTAAAAGAAAGTAAAATAGTCACATGATATGTCTTTTAGAAAATATTATATTGGTTACTGGGAAAAAAAAACCCACATAAATAATCTTTTAGTTAGTTAGAAGTTTTTGCTCAAAAAGTTGTGGAATAATTATTTTAATGTTCTGTATTCAATTACACTTTAAACAATATGAGTTTATGTATCTGTACATTTGAGTGTATACATGTTTATGTGTTTATACATATGTTTGTATATTTATATGTCTACATATATAAACATTGTTTGAATTATAGTGCTTGCCATTATGTAATAACTCTTAATTATGTCTTTTTCTTTCTCATATATATATATCAATCAATATTTAGTAAAGTTCATTGAGAATTTTTGTGAGTTCGCTGCATGAAAACTACAAATTAGTTGGTATTAGACAGCACTCAATAAATATGAACCATAGCAGAGAAAATAGGGTTTGCTCTGGGATCAATAGAAACGCATAATAAACTTTCGAGAAGCATTGAGCAATTTTTTAGCTGAACACTTTCTTGTTTTTGTCAAACTGAAAACAAATCAAGAATTCAACTGGAATTAATAAAAAAAAATCAGCTTGTGAAAAAAAGAAAAGAAGAAAATAACCCCTGTTTCCAGCATGATTCTCAAGAATACAGGTGGTTGTACGCATCTTTTCCAATGTCTAATGCTTAAGAAACTCATATTAGATATGGTAGCTCCCTGTTCTTTCTAAGATGACTACTCCTCCCTGCTCAGGAAAGTAACTATGTATGGATCATTTTCAGATTATAATAACGTCTGCTTCTGAGACTATTCCTTTTTCTTTTAAATAGTGTATTCATCTAAGTTAGATTTCCCAAACGATTGTCCTAGGGGAGCAGTGAGGTTGAGCTTCCCTTTTTACTCTCTCTTTCTAGTGAGGGAAAAATGGAGTGAGATTGCAAGGATCAATATCCCGTTGATCTGAACAGATCTCATTTATTTATTCTTCTCATTCACTGATGAAAAAAAAATCAATTGTCCACTCAGCTTCACTTTCAACAGTAGTCTAAGTTTGTGTAAATGTTTAAGAAACAGTAGTTTTATTTCACTTTAACTTTTATGTTTTCGATGTGTTCAATTAATGGGCAGTTGCTGTTAGGAATTTTAGATTAAGACAAACAGCCTGCAGCTTCCCAGTCCAATAGGTAATATTGCTTCTTTGACGACTGGTTTATTATTCTGGCACTTTACTGACTCCCAACTACATTAGATTTGCCCTTAAAAAGGAACTGAAAATTCTCTATTTCACAGTTTCTAACTCCGAATTGAGCATCCAAATTTAACATGATAACTCCTCATGGGCCAATTAGTTTGTCCAAGCTATTTACTTCGATGAATATTTATTAAGTTGGCAGAGGAAACATTTAATATGGATGTTTTTGTCCACATAATCTCAGCTTTTCCAGATTGTTTTACTTAAAGTATTATTAAATTCAAATCGCCTCTTCTTACACTTGTACACAAGCTAGCTTGAAATCTAATTAGAGCCTGTTAACTAAAAACTGTTCAATTACTTAAATATCAGGGCATTCTATTTAGGTACATAGACATATCTTCAAGAACCAGGTCTAGAAATGGGTGAAATCTGAGCTTTGGCAAACTTGAACTTCTTTGAGAGTAATTAAGGTGCCAACGCCAAATGACAACATGATCCGTAAAACCCTCATTTGACTGCTGCCAGACTCAGCCGGGGATGGGAAAATGCCTTATATGCCCTGGCACGCTTAGGGGTTGATCCCAAACTTACTGCTTTGGGGAGAATCTGTCCCTTTGAAGAGACTTTACCATTCATCGAGGGCTTCAGGAACGGATAGGGAAGCTGCAGGGCATGAGGCTACACCGAGGGGGGCAGTCACTGGACCCTCAGTTCTGCTCTCAGCTGACAGCAGTGTCGTGCTTTAGATGCTTTGTCCTGCCCTGAATATAAAACTCAAACCCTATTTATTTCATAAAACAGGACACTTGGTTGGGAGCAGGAAGACCTGTGTTTTGGCTTCATTGCCCAAAAGTATTTCTAAATGACCGTCTAAACATGGTAAGTCAGTGTAAAATGCGTAGATGGTACTTGAGAAGCCCGAACTCAGAACTGCACCCTTCATTAACACAATTTAACCAGCAGATGCGCAGTCATCTTCCTCTTGATTTTTTTTCTTTCTTTGGCTATAAAACGGCCGGGACACTTTTCTGCACCACAGCACAGCAGCTGCACTGGAAGGTGCAGTAACACCCATCCCTGCCCTGTACCACATACCGTAGGGCACTTGCTGATGGCATGGGAAGCTTTGCCCTCTTTACAGCCTGAAACACCCTGCCTCTCCAGTCACTCAAATGTTTTTCCTGACCATGGTTAAAAGAGGAGAGTGCTTCCTCACTCAGTCAGGGATTAACCAGTATCTACAAGTATCTGAAATCAATTGCAGTGCTTCCCTGCAGCCCTGAAAGCAGGAACAACTTTAACTCACCGCTTTTGCTCAGTATTTCCAGCTGGCTACCGCTGCTGGGCTGTGCACATGCTGATTTTAGGTGCTGCTCATCACGTTGGTTAGTTCTGAATTTCATCCCCAGGCATTTGCCTTTACCATCTGCAGCCAGGCACAGTGTGTGCATGCCTCCGTCAAGATCTGGATTCTGCTCTCTAGCGAGAGTGGGGAAAGACACCCAAAATATCTAAAAAACTTTAATTCTAATTTTGAATCTGACTACAGCTGTTAATGCAGGAATGTAAGTTTTATCCTGTCCTTTCCTACAGCTCATTTATTTTGCTTAATGTTAGTGGAACATTAATGAACTTTATAACAGAGGTTTTTCTCTACAAATTGTAATGGTTGCATCCCTCTGGTAGGACCCAAGCCCTCCAGGTGAGGTGCAAAGGCTATAGACCTCCTTCGGTGTCAAAGAAGTAAAACATTTCATGATGCAATAGCTGTGCTATTTGCCTTTGCTTCTCAATTTCACTCACACTGAAGGCTTCACTTTACCTACTGTTAGAAAAATCTGAGGATGGCTGCCTTAGTATGTAACTTACCTGTTTTGCAGCGCCTTTCTGATCGTAGAAATGGCAAAGATATGTCTAGGTAGAAAATGAAACAGAGATGCTAAGAGGTTTGTTTCAAATTTCATTTACCTTAAGCTCACTGGCTGAAAACTGGCATGATCGTTTTACTTTTCTACAGGCTAATTAAGGATATTTCTTGAAGAAATATGCTTTATCCAGCAAGCTGCTACTGTACTCTGATGGAAAGTGGTAACAAATGAAAAGGAATAGTCATTATCTAAGTGATGTAATAAGGAATTACATGTTTCTTTGAATAAGTTCATATTCATTAAAAGTGGTGAATTATTCAGTGAACAGCTTTTTACAACTCTGGAGTTGCTTGCATATCATAAAGAACTAAATAATTAGCAAATAATGGCAACACTGATACAGAATATAACAAATATTCTAAATGTGACTAATATAAAAATGGCAAAATTAATTGAATAAGATATTTAATCAGATTTTATTAATTGTGTATGTTATTCAACTAATTTCACCATAATTTCTATAATTTTATAGAAGATTGTATAAATTAATTTTACTGTGGATCTATACCCCATGCTTGTGCTTCCGTTATAGATGTGACATAGAGCTAATTTAAGCTTTCACCATGCAAATGAATGATGGCAGTTGTACTCACTCCAAGGACAAAGGTCATATTTCTATAGCCCTCATTTCAGGAAAGGTTTCTGTGGGCCTAAACACAGATCGTATTCAAAGGATACTAAAGACTTCAGTACCAAGCAATTGTTCAAGGAGAGCAAAACCTTCCCTTTTAGGTTGTGCAGGCTGAGATTGACTCCTTATTTCTTATGCTATGCCTCTAACTTTCTGCAGCTGTAGATATTAATGCTGTGGAAATCTCAGTTTAATTCCCTTAGACAGGTTTCCATGACTTTAAAGCAATATTGAAATAGATAGCCATTGCTAAGGTATGTCTGCCCAGACAGGTGAGTCAGCTGGATATGGGACAGAGAACTTTGGCAAAGCCATAGCTACATTGGAAACCCTCTTGGCTTAAAGGCTGATTTTTCTACATCTTCCAAAATTTCATACTTACTGCCTTGCTCTGAAATTTGGTGTCTTTGATAGGACCAACTGCCTGGAAGGTTTCCAGTTCCAAATCTGAGGTCGTATAAATAAGGTTTCTCTGAGATAAGACTCCCCATATAAACGTTGTAAAATGATAGATGCTGCAACCTTCACATGAGAATGTGCAAAACTGTGGGTCAAACCAACGTTCATACTTGAAAGGCATTTGGAAGGGTTGTACTTACGCTGGTACCTCCAAAACCTCCAAAGTCCTTTCTGGGGGAGATCAGGACACATGGTACGTATTTTCAGGCACTGGCACACCAGCTAGAAGATGAGAACATCCAGCATGATGAAAGAAGTACAACTGTTGTTTCAAGGCTGGTATCTATTATCTGGGCTAAACAAGCAGAATGAACAGGTGGTTGAAAATATGCGTATCTTGGGAGTAAGATAGTATAGCAGACCAGGATCAGGGCTGAGCAAGCGGGCATCTGGAGATGCCTGGCTGAAGCAGGGCAGCAAGTGCTGCCTGTCATGAAAGGAGGTAACGAATGGTGGGTGACTCAGACTAGGTAGCCAGGACGATGCTCAACTATCCACCCAGCCTGTGTCTGCCGTACATACATGTATTCATATTTGAAGCAACAGAGGGTATCTGACCACAAAAGACTTGGTTTAAAGTACAAATGACTTACAAAACTGTGACGAGTGACTGAAAGAGTATAGAGCTAACAGTAGCAAGAGGGAGACATGAGAGTATTTTGTGGTTCTAAGAAGAGGAAAGATGTAGTAATGTTACATCTCTCATATATTTCAATTCATTATATTCCCTACACAATAAGTCAAGTTTGTTGACACTAGGTCTGTGAATTCCTTTGGCAGCCTCATAACATCAGAAAACACCTTTTGCTTGGTCACGATAATGTCTCTGGTGAAATGTGGATCAAAACTTGAAAGTATTAGTAACTAATGAGAGATAGAAATATCTCTTTACTGCTTCTTCTTTTTCATTTCGGAAAGTAGAGGGTAAACGAAAAAATGGGAGCCTAGAAATTAAATGGCAGAAACTTTGTTTACATGAATGTAAAACTGCAAAGTGCATCAGAGTTCAGACCTCTGAAAGCTGTGAAATGTATGCCTTCTTTGATCTGTGCTGTAAAACACCAATAGCACATATTCCCTCCTTTTGTCTTTGAACAGTTTTTAACAGGAGACGCCTTAGTCAGTCAATCAGTGAGAAAGCCTACTCCACCAGATGCACACTGAATTAGGTGAATCTCACAACTCTTTCCCTTCCTTTTTTCAAACACGCAATCACATTTAGTTCTGTTTTCAAATATCACAACCACAGTCATCTCGTCCCTAACTGCTGACAGTCTCCCTGGCAGTCCCTCTGCTAGCAGAGTCTCCAGAACACAACTGAAACATGGGATGTGAAAACTCTCAAATCACGTGAAGGTTTTCCTTTCGGTTACCCAGCTGGGTTTCCCTTCGGATACCCAGGTATCTCTATCCATCAGCCCCATGTTGAGTGGGCACAGTCTATCCCTTTGGCTTTAATTTAAAATCACATCTTTGCAAAGCTTGCAGTCAGCCTTGTCAATTAACATGGTGACTAGGGTGGTGACTGCATTTTAATCCTTCCAAAGAAATATGGAGTTTTGATTTTTTTATAGCACAGATATTTATTTATCTGAATAAGTGAATTCCATTACAGAACAACAAGACCTGTTGCAGAATGACTGTAATTGTGCAAAAATTGACTGTGATTATTTTTTTAAACAATAAGTTGATTTACTTTAGCTATTTTCCTTCCATGTTGCACTGAGTCTCCATAAACACTGCACTTCATTTGCGGAAAAGTACGTGGGAAAAAAAATTTCAGAGTAGCACCTCTGAGGAATCATTGAAATCAAGCCTCAGCTTTGTACTTAGAAGCCTCTGTGTTACATTGTGCTTTATATAAAAGCACCACTTTGGTTGTTGAATGAGCACGTCTGGAGGAGCTAAAGGTATGAACTGCAGCATCCTGTGCTGCAGCCATCTGTCCAGATTACAGCGCAGCCTTGTTCCCTGCACATCAGGCGCAGAAGGGGAAATGCAGCCTTATGGAAAAGTGAGCTGGCTTATTAAGTAAAGGAACAAGAATAACTTCATGTGGCCATTTTTTGTCCAGCAGCACTGCCCATATTTCCAAAACCATCAATCTGTAGAATATTATGCCTGACATGTTATTTGTTGAATAAATGTGAGGAAAAAGAGAGTCTAGCCTATTGACTAGATTATTTGTTGTGATTCGTTTACTCACATCTATTACCCAGTGCCTGAAAAGCAGCTGTCTTGGAGTTGATGTATGTTATTAAGGGTTTTGGCATAGGTACCCTTAAGGCCTGACCAGCTGAGCTCCTTCCTAAATTAAAGTAAAACAGAGAAATAAACAAGATTAAAGTAAATATCAATAGAGAAGCGGTTCATAAATAACCTGGTATGTCAAATAAAATATAGGAAATGAAGAAGATGGCAGAAAATTAATAGATGTGCTAAAAGCAAACTCATAGCCTATTACCCAGTGCTGCAAAATTTACTGTCATATAGATGCTATAAATTTGTGACAAAATACAGGAAAGAAAACAAACGGGAGGCAAACCAGCAAAGTCAGGGCTCAAATGCATGCAATATTGGAAATTGTTTCTACTACCCAGACTGCTGTGATAGGTGCAAAAAATTTTGGTGAATTACAAAGAAGCATATAAGCCCAATCTAAAGTCTAGCAAGAAAAACTATATTGACAGATATAGCTATATAAATGGATATAATAGATTCCACATTTTTAACCTGAAGAATTGAACTGCAAGGTGTATCATTAAATTTTATTTGATCTAAGGCAAAAATAATAATAAACCTCTCCCAGTGTTTTAAGTGACTGATTAGGAAGGATATTAAAAAAATCTGTCCCTTTAAAAATAGACTAAGACCTCCATGAGGCTTAAGTCATGAATATGTGTTTAATTCATATAGGCACCAATTTATGGTAAATGGAGCTTTACGTCCTTTGTCTAGAAGTTCCATGTATTGGAGTTAATTAAAAAAAAAGTTCCTTTAGATGTGATCAAAATCAGGATTCTTTTTCTTATTAATTCAGGGGGTTTCTGTCTGTCATATACAGGAAGCACTTCCATGTGCTCCTTATGTCTAGCAATACAAAAGTTTCAGCATTTAGCAATTTTCACGGATAAAATGCAGGCTGTTGTGTCCCCTGTCAAACTAACATTGGCAGAACAGGCTTTCCCAATGTTGGATTTTGACCCGTCAATCATCTTCTTCACTAAGCGCCAAAGACAACAGCCTGCACCAGCTGACTGTGCTCAGGGATATGTTCCACAACTCTAAATACATAGAAGGTGACAGGTCTGCTCATCTTCAGGGTATTAAGTTTGTCAGAAAGTGGTCTGACAGCCTCAGAAGAAGCTCGAGGTGGCATTCAACCCACCTAAATAGATAGCTCCAATGCAGATATCTGAATCCAGGTGACTCATCTTATGCTCCTTTTATAATCAGCGAAAAGAAAAAAGCGGTGATTCATCTGACATATATTAGACATCAACTTCATGCTGAAATCAGTCACACCATGCCAGTGCCTATGTCTCATTAATTATAAAAGGATTTTAGGTGACTAGCTCTGATCTAGATATGTACAGTAAATCTTACCTTAAGTTTCTTGTTTCCAGTTTTAAGATTTCCTCCTTGTAGGGCGCTCAGCAACCATGGTGCCTGGAAGAGTTGAGGGAATACATCAGAACAAAAAAAAAAAAAAAAAAAAGAAATTTTAGGCCATAATGTCTTCTTTTGCCTAATCACTGGGTACTCCATATGGTCCTTCAGGGTACCATATTGTGGGACTGCATCTCTGTGCATTCATCAGACTTGTAAGTGTTATGTTCTGGTCCAGCATTTTGTGACACAGATGGTTTAGGCGGATTCCAGTTCCAGTTTAGATCATTACTCCGGCCCTGAAATGCCTATCGATGAGCTGGAATGTCTGAGTAAAAAAATCAGGCCAGATGATCGCAGTGGCACCTGCTAGTTTAAAATCTGGGAATCCGTGTGGGAAGGAAAGGCATAAGCTCATCATACAGTAAAAGTGGTTCTGCTTTGTGACGCTGGCCTTTCCCTGTGCATCCTTCTATGTGGTTGTTTATATGGGGTTTGGAGGATGGTTGTTACACGTATAGGAGAGGGTCTTAGCGTAGCTTGAACTAGCAGCTGTAGGAGTGAAAATCCAGAGGTTTTCTTGGCTTTCTTGTAGTCTTCTCAGGCAAGCCAGAGAAGAGGCACACTCTCAACTCGTTAGCCTGCATTGAAAAGTGAGCTGCCATGTCTTCTCTGCTTCTGACAAAAAATGTAGAGATTCCCTGTGCCTGCATTTCTCTGTCTGTAGAATGGTTAAAATCTGTCAGCCTCCAAGCAGTTTTCTCGATGTTGTTTTACGCTTATAAAATGCTTGAAGATATTTGGAAAGAAGAAAAGTATAGAAAAGACAGAGGTGTTGTTATTGTAGAAAAATTAATGTTTTTTCCTCAGTTTTTTCTTCCTTGCTAAATTATGAGGAACCACATATGGAGTTATTATATGTGTAGGTTTTATTAAAAAAAAAAAAACAAAACACACAAAAAAAGCAAAACCCCAAACACAATAAATTTGCTGCTCTATACTAAATGCTGTGAGATCAGAGAAAGACTGTATAATAACAGCTATAAAATGAACTATCTGGTGGAGCAGTTAAGCTGTACAGTCTGCTTAGTCTGAATTCCACATCTATGTGAACATACTTCAACCATTTTAATCGCAATCAATCGCTGCCTGAGTGCGTATATGTCCTCATAAATTTGCCAGTCTCCCTCTCACATGAGGGATGTGTGACACTTATGCTTTAAGGTACTCCTTGTAAAAGCTGTACAAGAAGGGGATCAGAATAAGAAACCTCCACTGATTTAAATGTCACATTCTTGGCACAGGTTAAACACCCACAAAAATTTACAGTCAAGATTAAGAGATGAGACTTCAGACAGCACCCAAGAAAATGACCTGTTGGTACTTAAGTATGTGAACTAGCTTATAAATGGGATAATACCAGTCTTAGGAGGACTGGATTTTCTGACCTGATAAACGAGGCTTTTTGTTCTGCATGATTCTTTTATTTTTTTGTCCTTGTCATTTTTATCTCCATTTGACACTGTTCGGCAGACTGAACTGAAAAAAGAAAAACATTTCTGAAAAAATATTTTGGAATATCACATAAATAAGGGGAATGCAGATGGAACAGAAGTATTTCAGTTATATTGTGACTCATACCAGTAAATTTTAGGCGAGTCCAAGGGGCCTTTATTGGTCAATGAGAATCTGCAGAGTCTCAGGCAATTAAACCCCTAGAACTAGAATTTAGAGACCACCTTCTCAGCAACACTGCACAGCAGGTACACAATGGTTTCTAGAGATGAAAGAGATGAGTAAAGTATATTTTTATTTTCCTAAGTCTGTGTGCTTAAGAAAGTGCCTTCAGTACAAAGAAGTGTAAGGCTGACTGCCTTGCCTTTGAATCTCTCTGAAAACAGTTTGGATGGGCAGTTGATACACTCCTGCATTTGTAAGAATTAAATATACAGGAATATTTTTAACATTAGAAAACCTATTGAGTTAAATGCCCAAGGTAAGCTTATCTTTATTTGCAACAGAGAAACACTATTTAAAGATTTTTTTTCTCATTACATTTTGTACTCTGGTTTTGTAAGCAAAAGTTACATCACTTCAGTCAGCAGATGACCAACAGCAACACTAATTATCATCATATATTAAAAAATAGAAGTGTAGGAAATCAGAATGATAAACCTTGCTTGGGTCAAGTTCTAGCTACTTACTTGGCTCATTTATATTGTTATATCTTTCACAGATGTTTGGAATTAGAACAGAATAAAAAAAGAAATGTAGATTTTTTTTTTCCTGATAAGAAAACTGGAAAAGTGACAACATTCCTACAAATGTGTTCCAGTTTTTAAATGAATGTTTTCAATTTTGATATTTTATTATTTTCATGGCGTCTCTTTGGGAAAATTAAAAGAAAAAAAAATTAACAGCAGTTATCGTAATTATAATCAGGTTAAAATCTCACCCCACATCCCAGCTCTTAACTGGAGCAGCTCCTATTTTTAGTATTCTGAGGGGAAAAGGAGATCTGAGGGAGGTTCACAGCTGCCTCTGACAGTAGTTCCCCACCACTGCAAGTAGCATGGATGTGGGTTGATTGTACAGATGGTCCTAAGCAACCTTGGGAGCTAACGGTGACTTCTGCAGCTACCTTGTTGGCTCATTTCCTCCTCTAGCCAGGGCTGTAGCATTTGCAGGAGTCTGCATGCCAGGACAGCATGCTGCAGTTCCATGGTACAGTTCCAGCATATAAGCCATATTTCATCTGCTTAAGTGCCATATGCAACTCCATAGCCATGAATTGGCTACTCTTGCCTTAGACACAGAAGTAAACCATAATTAAACCCACACTGTTTCTAAAGGTAAAATTTAGCCCAGTGCAACTATGAAAAAAAGTGTTTGAATGTCTTTGATCCGAGGCTAGATGACATTTAGACATTGTAAGGCTGTGAAGTACACCTTCAAAGACCTTCATCCATAATATTATAAAATCAACCTCCAGTCTTCTCTCTAGTGATTACATCACTGCAGTGCCTGAAGAGCTACCCTTCTGTATATGTGTGTGTGTATATATATATATATATATATATACACACACACATAGTCTGGCAGACTGTTCATTTAACTAGATATTCTTCTTAACTATGGCAAGCCAAACCACCATTCCAGATCATATCTCCTTTTGTGTGAAGTATAATCAGTGTGTTTCTCTCTCTGATTAAACGTTATCATGATAGTACTTGCTCTGGACAATAGGACAGAAATTGTGTTTACAACAGCAGCTTTCTTGTAGCTCATTCAAGAGGATGGCGATAGATACTTGATATTACATCTTCAGCTCCAAAAATACTATGTCCAGTGTCTTGAATCTGGACTTTAATAACAGTAGTAAGCATAATAACAGTGTCTCTCTGTAAGTATTTTTTTATTTTCAGAGGCAAGGTGTTATGCATGACAGAATTATGTGTTATTCACTGAATATTCACTGAGAACCATAAGATGTAGGGAAGAAGGTAAAGGGAGAACATTAGACCCATTTCTTCACCTTTATCCTGCATTATTGAGAACATATTTTATCAGTATTGACTAATTATTTCAGTGAGTTGGTGGTTCAGGTCATCATTTTTATAACACAGTGGCAGAGTGAAGGAGTGTTAAAGTGCATGTAAACTGAGAAAGTTGTAATGAACTTTGAATAAGAAGGCACGATGAGTGTGATTCATTCACTTTATAGTCAGTGAGGAGATACAGGGTAAGTGCTGGATCCCGCCCTTGGGTCACAACAAACCCATGCAACACTACAGGCTTGGGGAAAAGTGGCTGGAAAGCCATCCCACAGAAAAGGACCTCAGGGTGTTGGTCAATAGCCAGCTGAATATGAGCCATCAGCGTGCCCAGGTGGCCAAGAAGGCCAACAGCATCCCGGCTTGCATCAGAAACTGTCCCCTTGATTGTCCCCTTATACTCAGCACTGGTGAGGCCACACCTCAAATTCTGTGTCCAGTTTTGGACCCTTCACTACAAGAAGGACATTGAGGTGATGAAGTGTGTCCAGGCAACAAAGCTGGTGAGGGGTTTGAGAACAAGCCTTACGAGGAGTTGCTGAAGGAGCTGGGGTTGTTTGGCCTGGAGAAAAGGAGGCTGAGGGGAGACCTTATCGCTCTCTACAACTACCTGAAAGGAGGTTGTAGCGAGGTGGGGGTCGGTCTCTTCTCCCAAGTAACAGGCGATAGCACAAGAAGAAACAGCCTTAAGTTGTGTCAGGGGAAGGTTTACGTTGGGTATTAGGCAAAAATTCTTCATGGGAAGGGTTATCAAGCATTGGCACAGGCTGTCCAGGGAAGTGGTTGAGTCACCATTCCTGGAGGTATTTAAAAGATATGTAGATGTAGTGCTGAGGGACACGATGCTATGATTCTATGATTTAAGGAACAATTAATTTTATCCTAAGCTAAACACCTAAAATAGTCCACATGAACTGTGTTCTGAATGTACCCGCTGCTATCCATTGCCTACAGTTGAAAATTTGATGACTAATTCAGGTTTAGTGTCTACCGTGTAGTTGTTTAAAGCTACATAAGGCTAATTTATTTGACCTGACTGTCTGCAAAGCAGCGTGTTACTAACTGGCATGTATATGCCAGGCTCAGCTTTCAATTAGAACAGGTTACTCACTCTCACTTAAGAAACCGAGCTGTAACTCTGTGGGGGGAAGGATTTTCACTAAACTTTAACATATGTAAAAGGCTAAGGGGTTATTTAAGATACTTGTTACTTGCCTTTCTTTTACTAGTTATCCTGCTTTTCATCCATGTGACTCCATGACACAGTACCAAGATTATGTTCTTTAAATTGTCTTTTTGTTTTGACTGACAAGTTTTCTTTTGTAAGAAAATCTACTTGCTAATCTGAATTGGTAGTAATTTAAAGATGTATTTAATTGCTTGAAACCCTTCATGACTTGGCCCTTTCTAGCTTTTTGTACTGTCAGCTGGGACAATGTAAGCAATGGTACTCTCTTGGAGGATAAAGGACTTGCAGAGTTATACCTAGATTTCAGGGACTAATTAAACCTATCTTTTGTCTTGACCCCAGTCTAAAAATGTTGTTGTCCTAACCTATTTCACTAATCTTCAAGAAGCAAAATGCTTATTCCTGAACAAGGCTGCTTAGAGATGCCAAATGAATGTAATTCCCTCTATCCATAAAATGAACAATGCTGAAAGGTTGTCTTTTCTCTTTCACTGGTGTAGGTCAGTAGACTCTACTTAGGGGAATGATGGTGCTGCACCATGGATGCAAGTGAGGATATTTTGGGGCACGGAATATCCAGGAGAAAAATGACAGCCATTCAATAGGCCCCACCGACACATATAGCTGAACCAAAACCAAAGGGAAGAGGAGATTTTTTTTAATGAGACAACATCCTTTTCTCTTGATACTTGATATTCAGTACCAGGCTGCAGCACAGTGCATTGCTGCTGCTAGTTTCCCCTGCCCAAGAATACCTCAGAACCAAGGCAGGATGGGGCTGCAGGTAGCTAGTTGCCTCTCACTGGTTCTGGAATAAATTAAGCAGCTGGGGGCTAGCTCTCAATTATGTCAGAAGTTAGACAAATTTCCTTGCATCCAGAAAATTCACTTCTAGCCAAGGTTAGCATTGAGGAGCAGAAACTCTACTACCATAGTCCTAACAATGGGTCAAAAATGAAAAGGAATTCTACAAGGCAATGCTCTGGTGTATCTATTTCTGAATGTAAAAGCTTTCCCTGTTTATACTTAGGTTTGTTTCCTCATTAAATGCAGGACAGGATTGCAAACTTGCAATCCTTGTTCTTCTGCTGTGTAGAGGTACTTCTCCCGTGACTCCACCAAAGATAGGTTACTGTGTCAGGTGGAAAGGCCAAATAGATCACCAGGGAGCAAGCATTACACCAAAAGAGACGTTTGGAAGCTATAGTCTGCCTATCGCAATTGAGAAACAAGCTCTATGAAATATACTGGGAACAAAATCAGAATATGTCAAAGCAGAATTGACTCCAGGTGGTTTGAACTTCATGCACACTGTTTTAATGGATACACACTGGGACATAATGTGCAAAATGTTTGATGCATCACTAATACTCATGGGAGCTGTAAGGCTAAATTCTTCACTTACCCCCTCATCAACAACGTCGACACTGAATGTCACTGTAAAAGTCAAAAGCTGGGTCAGCAAAAATAGTCTTTTGAAGATTTAATGAGCAATTTCCATTTATTCTGAGAGGTATAGCAGCACATCTGAAGAAGAAAAACCCAGGTAAGGAAAACCTGACACTGGCCAACTTCTCCCTGACAGGAACTATTTTAACAGATTTCAGTAGCACTCCAAGTGATTATTTATACAGTAAAAATTCTTGCTCTGTCAGTCTTTCACAAAACAATTTATCCTCCTTTGAAAATGCATTCTTCCTAGCAGGGCATAGTACATGCAGCACCCTGAGCTCAGTTCCTATGGTAATGCATGAAATTCTGTAGATAAGGAACAAGTTTAAGAGCCAGAACCATATTGTATATTTAAGATGAAGATTCTCAAATGAGCAGTCTATGCAATAGGATAGTAGATACAATATTTTCAGTCAGTCCAAGTCAATTGTATTCACTTCTTTCCTTTATTCCTTCAAGTACAGTAAATCGTTTGTATAGAATATGCTGCAATCTACCATCCTTCTAAGAAAAGTCCCAACCAGCAATCAAGAGAGAACTTTTCAATTTCTTCATTAATTAACTTGTCACCAAAACTAGAGTATGCTTTGAAATTTACTGATGCTGTGAAGTCAAAAAGCATCACCAGGACAAAGGAGAAGTCAGATATTATACAAGACATGACGGGTGTTAGGGACAGCACTAAGTATTGGTATGAAATCCAGCAGAACAAGGCCATGCTCTCATGGACCAAACAAAGATTCCTGCTGTAGACTCAGAGTTCTTTGGCTAAAAAATGACCAAAAACCACTGAAAAATTAGGGATCAAATTGGACTCAAGAAAATTATGAGCTATGTTATAATACGGGTTAAAAAAAAACCACCATACACTAGCAAATAAATAGGATATATAAGAGACCGATGTATTTTCAATGTATTTTCAATAAATCAACTTGTACTGAAATATACAAAGGTGTGATTACTTATTAGGCTATGCTGAGTTCTACCTGGAGTTCAAGTGACTTTTTCTTTTTCCTTCTTCGTTTTTTACTATTTATACAGGACCTTTCTGTTCAGACACACACTAAAAAGGCATCCTACCCAGAAGATTCACCAGTCTAAAATAAGAATCAATAAACTCACTTTTAGATCCATAATGGGGGTAGAAAAAAAAAATAACCTTCCTATCTAAGGCTTGCTTATGAAATATCACTACTTAGTATTTTGGAGAGACAGAAAGATACATATTATAGGAAAATTATTGCCTTTTTAACATCTATTTAAGACCAATGTTTACTTTTCTTATAAACTACAAGTGTAAAAAGGTAAATAGTGGAGTAGAGAAATAACAAGCAATGGATTATGGAAGACACTGTGTTAGTTTGCCTAAAAAGCCAATGTTGGTCAATGGGGTTATGTTTTATCAATGTGACTAATATTTGCAATACCAGCATGAGAATACCATACGCAGTCTTAGTACTAAACATGCTTGAGGACTGCTAGGTACAAAAATACCAATCCTGACTCAGGAAGTCCCACAGCTTTGGCTGGTAGGAGGGCATACTGTGCAATTACTGCTATGTATTCGCCCTGTCTTGTTACTCTTCCCTAGGCATTTGGTTTTGGCCATTCTCAGATGATAGACTTGGAGGTTAGGTGGACCTTGGATCTGACCCAGAAGGGATCCCCTCTTTCACAGGGAGGTTTTCGCACTCCAGGCGCAGTCAGGCCCAGAAGTAAGAGCTACACTGTGAACTTTCCTCTTATCTGTTGCTTTGCAGTACCTGAGAAAATAAGAATACCACAGCTGACCCTGTATGCTAGTAGTGGTGTTTAACTAGTTGTAGAAAAAAAAGTTATGAGAAAAGGAATACATTTGCAAAAGAGGTGATCTAGGCATCACTAAGAGAGAGGTGAGCACAATTTCAGCTGCCTACTACGAAGTTTCAGGACTGAAATTCTGAGAAACCGTTAAAAACTGTCATCCTCCTGAAAATACATTTTTCTTAAGTAAATTCCTCAATTTTATTTAAGTACCTTCACTAACAAATAAAAATAAATCTACAGACTTTTTTCCCAAAACGGATAAATTTATATATTTACTTATCAAATTTGATACTCAAGATCTTTTTCATACAAAAAATTACCATGTTCAGTAGTATGCGATTAATCATGCATGCAACATTATTAGTTGTAAATGTGTCTATTCAATCTGTGTTGACGTTCACACATATTTGTTGTGGAGCCGTACTTACACAAAGAGCCCACCAATACAATTGAGATATTCCAGGAAGAAAATAGTTCAATATAGTACTCCCGTGAGAGTGTCTGTGATATAAAAAGAGCAATTCCATTCATTATGTGCCATTGGCCATGGCTGATAGCAGATTTCTTTCAGCACTCTTTTCTGATAGCTGATAACCTTACAAGATTTCTTTTTCTTCTTTGGTTTGATGGGGTTTGTAGTTTACAGCAAAGTTCCTTTAACTTATTTTCTTCTGCTTGTTCTTGTCATCTGTGCCAAACAGTATTTGGCTTTGTGTAAATTTTGTATTTATTCTTTTATTTTATATGGCTTGATACACATGTATTGGTACATTCCATATAATTTTTTTGTAATCTTACTTACACAAGTATCATGCTTAACACCTTAGCTATAAAAAGAAAAAAGGTACATTACCTTCTACCCGCTCTTCTATAAATATAATTAATAACAAGTGACAACTGTCAT
The DNA here is from genome assembly GCF_028500815.1 of Rissa tridactyla. Lineage (NCBI taxonomy): Eukaryota > Metazoa > Chordata > Aves > Charadriiformes > Laridae > Rissa > Rissa tridactyla. The sequence continues at coordinate 178,594,542 of NC_071466.1, forward strand.
TTGGTATTTAATTAAGCTAATATTAACAAAAAATAGTAATTACCTTAGAAGTAAGAACAGATAGTATTGAACTCTTTAATGTTATCACAAAAAAAGCTGTTAGATCAAAATACAGCACTGGGAAAAAAGTAAACACCCTATATGCAATGAATGCAAATTATGATATGTCCTGAACTACTTTGTACACAGCTATGAATGGAGGACTAAGGCTTGAGTGCCTGGAGGGGAATTCTTGTGTTTGTTTTCCAGTTTCTTGATTCAAAATTATTCCTCTGTATTCCTCAGCTGTAAGTAACCCCAGACATTCCTAAACTTCACTAATGCCTTAATTTTTGAATCTCCAATATGCCTCAGCTGCCAAGAACTGCATCTATGTTATGCATGCACAGTTGTACCTCAGTCATGATAAATATGACCAGCTCAGTATATTCCTCACACCACACCTGATCCAGAAAGCAAAGGTGTGATTCAGTTGGCTAAACATAAACGATGAGTGACTAGTGCAAGGAGATCTCACATCCAGCTTCTAGCTACTGCCTTGAAAGGGTTTGGGTTTCCCAAAAGTCCTGTGACATCCCTGTCAACACCCTGTTGGGTGTCTAATGGCGTTAGACATTGCTTCACAGAAAACTGATTCACAGACAATGGATATACTTAGTTCCAGGTGAAGATACACACATCTGGAGATCTACATGTGAGCTACATGTCTAAGTTCCCATGTTTCCATTATACGGAATGAACAATTATATTGAATTATGTCCAAGATCAAAGGCACGCATCTCCCGGGAGTGTGCTGACAGGCTTTCAAAGCCAAGTTGTTTTAACACAGGTGACATATCAGATGCTATGGAGTAACGAATGCAATGGATTCTTTTCATGTGTCAGAATGTGGATTGGTGAATAAGCCCCCACACTGCAATTCAGGACTGGATCCTGAATCAAACCTGTGCGTTTTCTTTTTGCTTTTGAAGTGTGAAGACTTGTTTGAAACTTTGTGTTCTGTCTTTGCCATGTCACCACACACCAAGCCCCTAGACACCCATGCAAATGGTGAGCTTTAACTGGATCCCTCTCTTTTATTTCCAGTTTTAGAACAGAAGTGAGTAAATCATCCACCTGTTCTTTGTCATTTTGAGAGTACTGACTCCTACCATCATTCTTCCAGAAGCACCCTCTTCTTTCACATACATAATTTTAGATAGTTGTGTGAATTGATTATCTGCAGTTCATCTAGTCTCAGAATGACTTTGCTTCCTCTCGCATGGCAGTACTACTTTGTTAGATTTTTAATTATTATTCTTAAATGTATATGTGTGTCTGAATAACAGGAGAAGAATGGTGTCGGAAATCTAATTTACGCCGCGCACTCTTTTTCAGGATAGCCAGGACTAAAACAACAAAAGAGCAAAAACCACAATGCCTTATTTTCGCATTAAAAATTGTTGTAAGTCTTGAAAATGTGTAGTATAGTAACGATTACAAACAAAATGATAAATGAGACTAATTTTACCCATCTTCACTCCACAGATTTTAATTGTGAGGCTTCCTCTGCTTTTCAGTGAAGAAAGGAAGCTATACTTCTACATGACTATTTATTAGTACCTGGTCCAAATTGATTTCACATAATCATAGCAGACTAAAAATGAAAATACATCTTTTACAATGAGCCATACACACACATACACAGGCATACAAAACATTAACAGCAAAAGACAATTAATATTTCTAATTGCTAGCATGATTCAAGTACCTTGAAATTTTTCTTTAACTGTAAGTGATCTGACTGTCATGCCATGATACAATACAATGTATTATCATCAAATTACTTTCTATTACGTTAAATCATGACAAAGCGCAGAATGCATTGCAACAAGACAGAGCTTGTCAGTTGATGGGTTGCTTCTTGACATGATCCAGCTGTGCATTAAACAAATGCAAACCTGTTAGGAGCAAAGCTTCCAAATCTAGCAGTATCTGTCAATTACAGTAGCAGTTGTTTTCAGCTGGCTGTATTTTCTGAATATCAAATATTAGCAGGCAGAGGGGTAGAGAGGAAACCTGTGCACACTGTACAGCAATCACTGTTCTTCACAGTAATTCATTTTCCAGGGGTTCCATATTAAAGTGCTCTACTTTTTCACAAAATATTTATTTGTATGTATTGCAGTATGGCCCTTGCCTAAGTCATTTTTTAGAAATATTACTTTTTTTTAGAAATATTACTTTTTTTTAGAAATAGATATTTTCCTCAAGTCTTTTAACTTGCTTGCTTTTCTTGTTGCTCATGTGCACTAAAAATGCACAGGCCACCAGAGGTTGCTGTGGGGTGAGAAAATGGAGGAACACAGCTCTTGGTTTCCAGACAGACGTTTGGGACAAAAAACTATGTTGGCTGCAAATTTCATCATCGTCACTTATGAATATCTTTGTTCAACAACGTAAGAGTGGTCAACGACAGACTTTTTTAGAACTTACAACTCCCCAGTTGTAAGCCATGAGCATCCAGTTTCTCCAGGAGAATGCTGTGGGAAATGATGTCAAAGGTTTTACTGAAGTCTAGATAGACAAAGCCCACAGCCTTTCCCTTGTCCACTACATAGGTCACCTTGTCATAGAAGGAGGTCAGGTTAGTCAAGCAGGACATGCCTTTCATGAACCCATGCTGGCTGGGCCTCATCACCTGATTATCCTGTATGTGCTGTGTGATGGCAGTAAAGATGATCTGCTCCATAACCTTCCCCGGCACCAAGGTGAGACTGACAGGCCTATAATTCTCAGTATCCTCCTTGTGGCCCTTCTTGTAGGGTTTCTATAACCCCTCATGAAGGTTATAGAAAATTTAGGCTAAATAACTGAAGCAGAAAAAAAGTGTTCAATGTACAATTTCACCTGGAAATGTAAGATTAGTGGAAGGTTTGAAAGAAGACTTTATTTTTTCAAATTAATAAGCAGAAAAGTCTAGTAATGTTACTTCAGAAGAGCTAGTTCATTTCCTAAAGATATCCTGGGGAGGGGGAACAATTTACATGAAAGTACTGACAAGTGTGTACATTTGAACGTACAAGCAGCCACAAACACAAAGTTCCAGTTAATACAGTGTGCAACAGACACTCTTCCCTACAGCTCTATTTGCAAGTCAGCTAGAATGTCAAAGCTCTGAAAAGAGTTCCGTTTTAAACAATGTTTCTGAGGGGCTTTTAACTTGCCTCTTTAAAAAAAATCACTGTGGCATGAAAGTTGGTATATATAAAGTTTGCAACCTGGGAGCAATTTTTTAAACTAAGTAATACACCTTCATTTTTTTAAATTAAATTGTACAGGTCATTAACCTACAATCCTAAGTATAGTTATGACATTTTCTCTACATGTATCAAAGGAGTGTTTAATTACACATGTAAAATGTCGAGCTAGTTAGGATAATGCACATTTCTGAATTTCAAAAGACTAGGAAAGGGATTTTAGCCAGTCAAGTGTTAGAGAAAATTAGTTGTTTAACTGATATCCAAGTTAAATATTAAGCCCCAAATAAAAAAAAAATATTTTTTTCTAAGCCCTACCCTAAGTTCACACCCTGATGAGCCATGTCTTCTTTCCTACACAGAACATAGCAGACATGATCAGAAGTATTACAAAAAATACCAGCTGGCTAAAGCAAATGATGAATGAGGTCCTCCAAATTCTTCATGGTAGTCTTTGATTTGCATTCCAAAAGTAATGCATGTGGCGGAATGAACATACATAGTATTAAATTTTAGTCTGTAGTGCCTCTAGGACTACTTTTCCTCCTTTTCACCTATTTAGAACTATGAGGGTCCAGATGCTCTAACCTGTTTCATTAATAACACTACAAAATACCAGTAGCATTAAAGTATTATTTTAACTAGAAACAAAGCTAGACAAACTCTTTTCCCTCACAGCACCACTAGAATACTATGTAGCTTTGGTCTTCTTCAAAGGATCAGAATCTGATGAGATGCTTTTGAAAAAAAAAATCCAACTTCAGTGCATGCTTTTAAGAATCAATTGATTTATGCTTCATCTCATGTCATTTAGTGGAAATTATCTGGTAGAAGAGTAACTCAGAATATCTCAGAGAAAAGGCCAAGCATGTATTATGCAGCAGGAATCTTGATTGTGCCACAATTAGAAAACAGTCTAAAGAAAATATTAATTTCTAATAGTGTGGCCAGGCTACAGAATACAGGCTATTACACTTCACCAGTGATAGACACAGTGGAAAACTGTAAAAGAGATTTAAAATTACTTTTCTGAATTAAGAAGCCATCAACTTGAATTTTTAGAAACGTGCAAGCCATTACTAAATGACTCATTGAAGTAGAAATGATGAAAAGTAGCAGACTCTTAGCCCACCCCCTAGCAATGATTATCAGAAAGAAAAAATTGCTTTGATCCTCCCCGATTCCTGACAGAGCCCTCACTGGACTTGTTAGAAACAAAGGACATCTAGGAACAACCCTTCCTGCTGTATTTTCTGGGTTCCTTGCTTAGTCATGGCTAAATTTTAAGTCTGGACTTGTAGCTATGATCTGCAACATGTAAACTCAATATCAGAGCAAAGAGATAATGAAGGAGAAAGCAGGTCTGCCTCTGACACTGCTGGACTGCTGAGACTATTTAGATTGCCACCTTACACACAAACGCCCTGAGGAAAACATGGCATCTCAGCACAAGCATCTTGGAAGGACAATTGCCCTTAACCTGAGGAGTCCAGAGAGTAATAGAACTTTATAAACACAGTTTGGCTTCTCAAAAACATAGCTTACTCCTGTCTGCACCATTTCCATCACACCAAGCCATTCTGCAGGGAGAAATTGTGTCAAGTCCCATTCAGTTACAGCAGTGGCATCCCAAAGAGTCTGCAGGTTCAGCTTGACTGCTAGAAGAACTTCAGGGTTCTTCCGTCTGCAGCACCATAAGGCTGGATAATCTGCTGGCACACATCATCTTGCAAGCTTGTACTTACATAGTAAAGCAGAATATCTATCCTTAGGGCTGAATTCCATATTTAGAGATCATTTTTTCTGCTTTTACTCAATAGATCTTTATTTCAAGTTTGGCTTTACTGAAATCCAAACAGCTGTTTACACTAGAAAGCCTCAGACCTGCCAAGACACCAGTATGTACTCAGTTCTGTACTCTGCGGGTAGTCCTATTCAATTCAGAGAAACTACTCACAGTAAGTACATTTTAAGTATGGATATTTATATCGTCGTAAAATCAAAGCAGACCTACTCAGGGTATGTAACTGTAGCAGAGTTTGGCCATAATAAGCATTGTTTCAAGCCTCTTCTAATCAGACTGATGTTTTTATTCCTTTTCATAAATCTGTGTTATCAGTTTGAACTGGCCTTTGTTCCACCATTTTTAATTCTGCCTTATTTCAGGTGTCACTAAACATCCTTTTGTAGTCTGGGGAGTCATAGTACTCGTAGGAGTTTGGTTTTTCCCCCCCCCCCCAACGAATTTTCTGAAGTCTACTCCAGAGAGCTTTTAGTGGTTAAGAGTTATAAAGTAATTTCAGTACCTTCATCAGTTCAGCAGAATTTTGGGTCTATGCTGTGCCAAGACAGTTGACTGTCAATACCAGCTGTCACCACAACAAATGTAAAGGAAACAGATTAGAGGAAACAGTTTCCTCAAGATAACCACAGCCACCGAGCTACTGATCGTCTTGTTTTCAGCTGATTTATCACCCCATGAGAAACTTCTAGATTACTTTTGTTTATTGGGGGTGGGGGGAGGGATATTAATGGTTTTAGGCATTATAAGTTTCTTTTAATTAATTTGCTTAAAGAACTAGTAAATATTTATGAATTGTCTGGTGTCATCTTGCTTTATCACGATATTTATACAAAGGATGTGAAAGAAGTCAGGGGCAAATCAATTCCTGTTTTTCTATATGTCAGAGACTAGTCTAGATATATAATATTCTGACTTTTAAATTGCATAGGATTAAGAAAACAAAGCTATATTTCAGGTTATTTTTGTTTAAACTTGATTTCTCTAATGAAAACAAGCTCAGAAAAACTGTTGCATCCCCAGTCCCTGAACTATAGAAGTAAAAACATCTGGTACAATTGCAAAGTAAAGAATTTAAGAGAAGTGGCTGACAACAAGGTCAGATGACTGGGGACTTTTCAAGGATATGACCTTTTTGTAATTACAAGGATCTTTTATACGTTTACCTTTATATGGGGAGGTCTGTGACTTCCTTAGGCTGACTCTCCACTCTTATTAAAATCTCCAAGTTTTTTTCCTGACATTGTTGTTACCGTGGAGGTTCTATCCTTGAAAATAAGAAGTATATTTTTGTATGTTTTGTGGCATGTTAGACTTCAAGCCTTCTACTCTCTTGGAAAAGACTGGAGCCCTTTCTGCACCTTGTGTACAAATAATCTCGTGAACTCAAAAACAACAAAAAGGTGAAGTTTATTTTAGAAATCATATTTCTCCTCAGAGATCCTGTTGACATCATTGGTCAAGTTCTGTTTTTTTGTAAAATGCTGGCTGGTTAAGCTTGAAATGTTTCTATTCAGTAAGATTTAGGCAGCTTTAAAACAGATGGCATAGGATGATGCTTGGATTTCTGGCGGGTCTACAGAGCGGCTGGGAATTGGGACCCCAGGGAAAGTCCAGCCCCAGGAGAGAGGTGCAGGCTGAACTGTCCCACAGCTGGAAACTCTCAAGTCCCAGGCAGCTGCTCAGGGAAACAGCTGGCAGCTGCACCACAGTTGGACCTGTTTCACCCAGCTGCTGCAGAGACTAGGGAACTTTCCCTTGGCTGGATATTTCCAGCAAGTCCAGGAAAGAAATTTAGAACACATTTTCTTCTGGAAACCATGGGGTTTTAGCTAACTTAGCACTGAAAAAGTTTCCCGAGTTGTGGCACCATGTGGAAAGAAGCCAATGTACCAGAACTGGAGGAGCTGGAGATGAAATCACATTGACAGACAGTTTTTCTCTTTCTTAAAGTAATAAGAAATAGTGACATTTGCTCTAATAAAAAGGCAGGAATGTTATCACAGATGTCCTGGGTCGGCTGCTAAAAATCACAGAATGTGTGGCTTGAGATAAGGATGAACACAACTCCTGGAAATTAAAAAATCAAGAAGACAATTCCCACAAATATTACACAAAAAAACAACTGCAACAATCCTCCCCTCTCCCCCGCTCCATCCCAGCTCTGATAGATTATCTCTATCAATGCTAGGATATGCTAACCATGTAATATAAATGTCATTTTCATCCATCTTTTTCCTTTCAGCTTTATCTCGTTCTGTAGCAGGCTTGCCATGAACTTTAAATGCACATTGTTCATGATGGAAAGTGTCCTTTTTCCTTTCTTTATGACATAGTCCTTCTTTTGGACATGAGAATAATGGACATGAGAATAATAATCTAAATGACGCTAGGCACTGAAAAGCTGCATTTCTTGCTACTAAGTAGCTTTCTTGCTACTAAGATATCTCAGGATTCTTCAAATATTTTTTTTTTCTGCAGTGATGTGCTGATAGCATAGCCACAAACATAATGCTATAGGTTAGTAATGAAAATAGTCTGGAAGAAGTGTAGGGAGAAAAAAAGCTTGAAAAAGCATTAACAGAATGAACAAGCTGCACTTCTTACTTTCTTAAGGAAGAAACCGATAATGCAGTAGAGCCCCACACAGCCTTCAACGGATCTTTTTGGAGCTAAATCAATTAAAAAGACGTGAAAGGAATATTATAACCATTTAGAGGAACATTTGAGGAGAGAAAATTAGATTTACTTGGCATAGAGTACCCTTGTCAGTGTACTATAGAGAGAACAAAGGACCTCAAGGGGATTGAAAGACTGCAGAAATGTTCCACCTCTGGCTTTTAAAAATGAGATTTTCAAACAGGAGTAGGAACAAATTTTAAATAAATGATCCCTGGATTTGATGGCACTCATTAATGATGAAACGAAGAAACTAGCAATAAAGGGCATGTTTCAGTTTTCAGGGAAAAGAATTAGATCAGAAGTTTTTACCAATTCTATTGAACAAAAATTTTAGAAAGATTTTCGGAAGAATCAGAAGCATAAAAAAAATTATAAAGAGGAACACGGGACAACACCAGAGCATGGATGCCCCGATAATTACAATGTTTATGTAGGAGAAGACTGGTCAAAATCATCCTCATACAATGAGATGAGTATATATACAAGTATATGTCACTGGGTATCTTCAAGAACAGGTCAGACAAGAATGTGAGAATAAAGTCAATCCTTTCTTTGAGTAGCTAAATGGATTATTTTCTGAATGCTACATGATTTGCAGCAGCTGTTCACCTTGGTCCATAAGAACAAAATAAAAAGATATGCTGTAAGGAAGAATTCATAAAATAGAATTATAATTTGGATGACAATGTACTAGAATTGCATTGTAGCTTGATTGCAAGAACTAAGTGAATTGACAGCTTCAGACTGTGTATAGGTATCATTCATATGCCATTTTGAACTTATAATAAATAATTAATTTAACTCCACTGAAAAGGTCAATTCAATAATCTGTCTACTTAAATTCTCATTAAAGGATTTTTGTGATGCAGAGATCTTTTGTCATGTTGGGAGAAGATTACCTTTCACTTTAGGTGACTTCAAAGGGGTTACCCTTTTCTCGTTGGCGTTGTCAGTGAAGGAGGATGACTTCTGTCCGACAAACAGACTAAACAAACAACAAACAAAACAAGTGAAAAGCAGACAAAAAGAAATCTGTAGAAAGCTTACTCTACAGTACAAGGGAGTAATAAGATACATAAAAATTCAGCTCACCTGATGATAAGTATCTGCTGTTTAACTTGATTTAGCCACTCCCTCAGTGGACAGAGGCATCTATATCACGTGCTTCTCTGTCTTCTTTCATTCCTGATAGCAGGAGCTCAGGAAATTAACTTACATTTGATAAATTTAAATGAAATTAGTTGAATCCTGGAAGTTTACCTCACTGGCCAATAAGTCAGAAATTCTTCTCTGAGGTCCTATTTATATCATAGCAAAATATATAGGTCTAAATATTATTTAAAAAAAAATAACATTGCATTTTAGGTTTTGGAATTCTAGCTCCCTGCTCAATGAATGAACAATTGCAATTTCATGCTTTTAGTATTTCTTCTCAAGAACTGGAATTAGTGAAATTTCCTTGTGGCTGTCGCTCATTTTTTGCAGCTTGTAATTTATTGTTTAAGGGTTTATTTTGCAATGCACTTCTTTCATTTGTTGTATTACTGCTTTAGGTTTGCTTTCATTTTAAACAGGTTTGAAAGCACTTCATGTTTAAAGAGCATATTTCCATGTTAATAAACGCTATTTCAAGTGGCTTTTTATCTTACGCACTTTTTTTTGCCTTCAGTGTAATCCTAAGTGATGTCACCCAGTGAATTTAGGGCACTTGGAAGGATGTCTGAATGCTTGGAAGTGCATCTTGAATACCTTAGAAGTTAGCTGTGTTCAGCTTTCACTTCGTAGTGTTAATAGCTATAGTATCTCTGTATAGAAGCAGCAAAGCTAACATTTTGGAGACCTGGAAGCACTGAAATTTGACAGGCAAATGCATCATCACATTTCATAAGTAGCTAAATGTGGGCAATGTCCCTCTCTATGGAAAATGGTGAGTTGTTATAATGATTCCTTTTCCTTCTCAACAAACATAGCTGGTGGAAAGGCAGATTCACATCAGTATCAATTACCAAAAAAAACAGGGAAGAGAAAACACTGGATGCAAGTAATGTACCAGGTCCAGACTGAACTGACTGAGGTGGGAAATGCACTATCAAAATTTAAATCTATTCTTAATTATTCTCAGATTGCATAAGTTTTACTCTAGAATACTTGAAAATCATGTGATAATATCTATTCCACTATAGTAAACAAAATAAAATACTTAAAAATAAAAAAATAAATCAAACCAACACCAAAAAAAACAACCCTAGAATAGTATAAATTTCAGCTATCATATGGGCCTCTATTTTCTATCTAAATTATTTACTGTGTCATCTAAAAATGCGTCCACATTTCTACAAAAGCCAGCAGTAAGGTTTTGATACTTTGCAATGCTGAATTAAATAATTGTCTGTTAGGATGGTGGACATCATGGTTATGGGCTTACGTAGGCTTATATTTTAATAAGCAAAATCATATGATCATATTATAAGGGTACAATTCAGAGTTGCTTAGAAAGCTAATTGTAAGAGGTCTGAAAAGCATCATTGGCATTCTGAAGTGTTGCTCCATACCTAATGATGCAATAGTTCCCTTTACGGAATTCCACTCTTGCTCTCCTCATTTTTTCCAGGCTTCCATTAACCTCTTCTGAGACTGATTTGTTTTTAGAGAAAGTGTGCATGAGATTGGTTTGAAATAGCCATGCTGCAAGGTCACAATGATTAATCATGAAAAAGAAAATTTTTATTAAACTTGGTTTCATACCGTTAGTCTTGTTGAAAGTGAAGTTCTGTAATACTGGGATAGGAAGACACTTGTCATTTGACAAGCGGTACTCTTGAATCCGGAAATCGTCTTAAAGATTTCCAGTGCTGTTTCTGGCCTGCCAAGTACTGCACAGATTTTAAAGCTAAGCATTAATAAGTTTCCTTTAAGTATTACAAGTGGATGTGTTTTATTTTCATTAATTGAATAGCACAGAGAAGGCTGGATAGAAAAGTAACTTAACATCCCAGTTTTCAAAGAAATACTATTACAATGATCAACGGATAATCATGGAGTAATCTATATTGTCACCTTTCAAAACTGGAGGTCTCTTTTCCCAAAAAGGGGGATGATTCTCTCCTGTAACATCTTCTTTGAAACGTGATGAAGCACAGACTAGAGAAGTGGGCAGTGAGGTGGACAGAAAACTGGCTGAACTGCCGCACTCAAAAACTGCCGCACTTGTGATCAGTGGTATGAAGTCCATCTGGAAGCTAGTTGCTAGTGATGTACCCTGGTATCAACACTGGGGACGATAGTTCAAAACTAACACCTTCATTAATTAACAGGACATTGCAAACTTGCAAACTACACAAAACTGTGAGGAGTGGATGATGCACCAGGCAGCTGTGCTGCCATACATTGACAGGCTGAAGGAATGTGTTGACCGGAGCTTCATGAAGTTCATCAATGGGAAATGCAAAGCCCCGCACCTAGGAAGGAATAACCCCAGGCACCAGCACAAGCTGGGGGCTGACCAGCTGGAAAGGAGCTTTGCAGAAAAGGACCTGGACATCCTGGTGGACAGCAAGTTGATCATGAGCCAACAATGTGCCTTTGTGGTAAAGGCGTCCAACAGACTCCTGGGCTGCATTAGGAAGAGAGTTCCCAGCAAGCTGAGGGAGGTGATCCTTCCCCCTTACTCAGCATCAGTGAGGCCGCACCTGAAGTACTGTGTCTAGTCCTGGCCTCCCTGGTGCAAGAGAGACATGGAGAGTGTCCAACAAAAGGGGCATCAAGATGTTTAAGGTACTGGAGCACCTGTCCTATGAGGAAAGGCTGAGAGAGCTGGGACTGTTCATCCTGAAGAGAAGGCTCGGAGGGATGTTGTTGATGTGTGTAAATATCTGACAGGAGGGGAGTAAACAGGGGAGAGCCAGACCTTTCCCACTGGTGCCCAGTAACAGGACTAGAGGCAACAGGCACAAACTGAAATACAGGAAATTCCATTTAAACATAGGACAATTTTTTTTCATTCTGAGAACAGGTTACCCTGAAAGACTGTGTCATCGCCACCCTTGGAGATACTCAAAACCCGACTGGACACAGCCCTGAGCAACCTGCTGTAGTTGACCTTCCTTTGAGCAGGGGATTGCACTAAATGACCTCATGAGGTCCTTTCACTCAAGTGAAAGACTGGTCCTCATACACTGCAGAGTTCCAGGATGAACTATTGAAGTTATTCTTCAAGAGAATTTCAGAAATGGTTTTACAACTTCAACTTCCATACCTATGGTGCATCTTCTCAGACATCCGCAAGTATTATAGTCAGTTGGAATTTCCTATGTTTCTCACAAACTGTCACAAAAGGTCGGGACTTCATCTCAGTATGGCATGCAAAACTATCCCTATAGCTTCACAGCTAATATTTGTCAAAGACACAGTCTGTGGCATTGCTGTCAGTAAATCATTGATTGCTTAAACTATACCTCTTTCCCCATAATATTCAGAGGAAGCATGGTCTTCCAGCTTTTCAAGCCATAAACTCCAATAGCTTTAAAAAATAATTACAATAATTCTATGCCACATGGATCCTGTTAGTCTCTAGAAAATGAATTATTTGACTGCTACTAACTCCCTCTGTTCTCCAGAGCTACTTAAGAGAGCCACAGGCCTCAATCAGGGAACCCTGAATATTGAACAAAGAAGCTTGTACCACTCAGTCTTAAGAGCTGTGCTGATAGCATTTTTATCTGTGGGCCATAACAGCTATAAGACGTGCCATGGGACCTCTGGTGGTTAAGACCTGCTGACAGAGCTTGTAAAAAGCCTTGAGGCCTGCATCATCTCACTTCTGGAGAGAGGTCAAATAATTAATTGGCCAGGACTTCTGATGAGGTAAATCAGCATAGGATCACTGAATTCAACAGATCTTTGTCAATTTTCAGCACCTGAGGATCTGACTGAAGTCCTATTGCTCCTATTTTATAGGAAGGGAAAAAAAAAAAAAAAAGAGCTTGGCAGCTAAATTTGTAATTCACTGAATTTTCACATTAGCAGAAATATATAGCTACTAAAAAGGTACATATTAAAAAGTCAGAGGTAATATTCCTGGACCATCCATGTCTTTTGCTCATATAGTGCACAAACATATTCAATTTCCAGATCAGACACTTTCAGACATAGCAGGAGTCTATGCTCTCTACTTTTTCCTGTGACAAACTGTCAGTAGGAAAGCTTACATGACAGAAGCTCAAAAAATGCCAATCAGAACAGAATATAAGTGACAGATTCAAAATTACACTGGCACTACCTCTTGCTCAAAGCTAAATGAGTACATTTCACTCATATTGTCCAAATACCGGTTGCAAAAACACTTTTTCTCTTATATCGAGTAGTATGAAATGACTTCTCTCCACCTTCCTTCCTCCAGGAAAATACTCGGTGCTCTGTTTTGTTCACGAACCTGATGCAGCTGTGACCTACAACGAAATCTTAAACCAGCCTCCTAAACCCCACTATTTTGACTGGTATTTGTTTAGCATTTTGCTAAAACAGACTAATATGAAAACAGGTCCTTATCCCAGGGAGTTGGGTTCTTGGGTTAAGAAAGGGATTGTACAACTAGCGGAGCGCTTCCCTGTGAGTGAATGCAGCATGCCAGTTTAAAACACACAAAAACCCTTATGGAGGTCACATGCTTTGACAAATACCATGCAATTCAGAATATCCCAGTTAGACAAGACAGGTTAAACTGTTTCTTTTTGTCACTTTAATAAGCATGGGAGCGATGCAGTGGTGCTAAAAAGGGGAAAATCCAGTCCTGTGAACAGCCACTGGATGTTTGAAAAGCAAATCACTGGGAAGCTGAGAACTGATTTTTGGATGCTTTTTGCCTATCAGGCATAAGATAGAACTGTCATTCTTTTTGTTCTTTCTATTTAGAGAGTGTCCTTTCAGTGCAAGCCTCCTGCAATGCATTCTCCTGCAACTCCAGGAATGCTGGGGCAAAATAAAATCTTGTCAATATAGTGTTATTAATGATTTTGTGGGCTGTCCCTCCATTGTCAAGTCTTGTGCTAGAATACCCTATGTTGTCATTTGTAGCTTGCTAGAATAAAAACATCTCAGTGTTAGGATCTCCAAATTTATCTTTTTTGCAAGTATTCCAAACTGCTATTTGCATTCCAACTTTACTCAGATTCTCCAACCGGGGCCAAAAAAATACTGGACTGGATGCATTGAAATTCCTAAATACTATAAAAGCCCAACAGCATTCTTGTGACAAAATGATGAGTAGTATTTTATTTAATTAAATGGTCACAGTCTTTGCAAAAGTGGAAACACAATTCTAAGTGAACACAAACAGAATAAACTTCATAGCAGTCTTTCATCCTGCTGTATTTTAGGATTTTTCTAGGCATCTTTTTATTGAAGAACTTGAGTAACAAACTCAACAGTATATTTTAGATTACAGGATTCATACTCAGGGTTGCATTCCCCATAACAGAACTGTATCAGTCTACCACTGACTGCAAATGAATATGAAGAATAACACCTGGGGGACTCGTACCTTTCTTTTCTTCCTGATAATTAAACTATTGAAATTTAATTGCATAAAACCGGACTGTGTAGCTGACAAAGAATAAGGGAAGGGAAACTTCACAGGATGTCTCACTTGGAATGTTTGACTTGGGACATATTTTTTTCTTGGGATAATAAATAGAAGTGAAGATATTTTATTTTTTTATTTCCCCTTGACTATTGTTATTGAAGGACTGATGTCCCTTTCATATTACTGCTTTTCCGCTGCTCTTGTAATATTCAATGTCAAAGAGAAGTATATTGAATTATATTATGGAAGGAACTGGCACATATGATAATATGTTGGCTCACTGAATTGAGTTTGTATTGAAGTTACACATAGAATAATCCTATTGTCAAATCTGCTGTTGCTCTTCCTTCCCGTCCACCCCCTTTTCATGATAACGGTGTCTGTATGTAAAGAAGTAAAATAGACTACCTCATCAATTCTTATAGGTCGTTATTCCCCTTTCAGCTATTTGAACGTCTTTGGATCCTTCTGCTAACTTATGATAGCAAGGTATCTCAGTGAATAAAATCAGTTTCTCTGTTCTTTCCTGATATTTAGCTCATCTGACTTTTCTTCTAAAAAATCACTTCCATATGCCAAGTTCCATCTGCTTACTATGATGCTGGAATATAGCACTTGCTAGGCAAATTTAATTTCTGCTTTTAGGACATAAACATTACATCCTTTGCACACTCAAAGTAGAGATATAATGTGGACTCTGAGTGTGCAGAGAATATAAAATCCAGTCTCTAGATGGTAGTTCTAATATCTCTTTCTCTTTTTGGCATGAAAAATTCTTGGCCAAATCCTGGAGACCTGATACTACTCCCAGGTACACCTTTGTGACTTACAGTGGGAGTAAACGATGTAGAACATGGTGCTATGTTTACACTCCTTCACCTTGCAATAGCATTTCATGTCTTCACACACGCACCTATTCTTAGACTAACCCAAATTCAGTTAGTTTGACTGTCTAGTTTACAATGTATAAACTGCAGGCCAAAATTATGTCAAAATTTGAAGCTTTCAATCTGTTTTAAATATCCAGTTTATATATATGGTTTAAATATCAATCATAAATTTTTGCATGTGTACACTCTTTCACGCTATTCCAACTTTTCAAAATCTACACTTAATAAATATTTTATATTTAATTTATACTGTATTTTATATATATTTTATATATAACATAAAGCATATCGTAACCTTTAAGTACTTAACAAGCCTATCTGTATGAAACAATAAAATAAATTTTCAACATAGAATAAATTTTTATGCATGTGTTGTAAAGCCCTGGAAAATAGAGACTATCATAGAAATGCTGACACAACTTAAAATGTAGCAGTATTAGTAAGGTACTAGTTGAATGTAATAGTTGAAAGTTCCAGAAATTTAACCTTTTGCGGGCAAGACCACCTGTCCTACGCCATACAACAGACATAAAGAGGCACTGTATAGAATGATGACTGCATGAAACAAACATTTTTGCTTAGGTTTTGTCTTATATATGTTCTATAAGCTAATACAAATATTTAGGAAAGATTTGATGATTGCATATCAAAACTATTTTTATCTAGTGTTTTTTTAATTCTTTCCTTTTAGTTACATTTATTTATTTATCAGTATCAGGAAAAATTATAATAAAATAATACCATTTTAAAAAAATAAAAATAAATGTTCATTTATCATACTTCCAAGGTTAATGGAATGTTTTCCATAAATATTTCAGGGTGGCTCTGTATACATCTTAGTTTTATTATTTCAGAGTAGGCAGCATTATTTACTCTCATCTTAGTGGAGTTCCCGTTACAGTTGCATAAACAAAATTATTCTTTGATCTCTAGGAGCAAAGGAAGCATCGAAGTTTACAGCATCTCTTTTAATGTACAATGTGAATTTTTCTATTGGGATTAGCATTTTTTTACTTGCTTTTCCGGTAGGATTGGACATCACCCATCTGGTGTAATCAGAAGAAATTGTAAGACTGCTAGCAAGCAGAACTACATTACAGGAGGATTTGGACATCTGTTTTCTGGTGACACTTCTGTAATGCACCACAATCAGAGTGAGGTGCATTTGGTCTTGCCAAGAACCTGTCTCTTGAAGCAGAACCCAGACGAAACAGACTTTCCCAGCTGTGCCATGGAGCAGGAGAATCGTCACACATACGCTCTTCCTCTGCCCTCTTTTGTCTACCCTGTGTATTTAGACCTAAAACATCTTAGGAAAGAGAATGGCACCATCTGCTCCTAGAAATAAAGTGGGACGCCCAGGTATGATTGACAGAATATAAATAAGAGCTTAGTCAA
Organism: Rissa tridactyla; assembly: GCF_028500815.1. Lineage (NCBI taxonomy): Eukaryota > Metazoa > Chordata > Aves > Charadriiformes > Laridae > Rissa > Rissa tridactyla. The sequence goes on from NC_071466.1 coordinate 178,611,132, forward strand.
ACACAGCTAATGTCCAATCCAGAGCAAAAATGAACAACTCACAAAGGTGTGAGTATTGCACAGCTATGGTATGTCAAAACTGAGGTCTGATTGATTACTATTTTTAGAGCACACACAGAGTTTGTGAACAGCTTTAACCTTCATGATTTTCTTGTTCATTTTGTTTGAATTGTAATGTCACCAAGCAAAGTCAAAATCAAAATCCTAGAACTCAAAGGGGATGATGTTCAACACCAGTATTTCAATTCACAAACATGTTTTTTACAAGAAAATCAGACAACTAACAGCTGTAAATCTACATTGCAACAAATTTATGTGTCTATCTAAAAATAATTCATCTTGGAGCAAACTTAATCTCTTACTGTGTCACCTAGAAGGATGACTCAGTTGCCCACAAATAGGCAGTTAGTGCTGCGTTAGACTGCTTAGGACATTCCATCCAGCTTCCACCTACCATTCTAAAAGGACACAGGTTTTTTGAAGGATACATGTTTCCCTTGCCAGGCCCTTTGGACATCTCAGATACCTCAGGTCCCATATGGCACCAGTCTGATGCTGAGGCAAATGATTCCTATACTGAAGCCCTAGCGGTTTATTAACTACAATGGAGCTTATAGAATCATAGGATTGCCGAGGTTGGAAGGGACCTTTCAGATCATCTAGCCCAACCATCAACGTAACTTGGACAAAAACCATCACTAAACTATACCTCTAAGCACTATGTCTACCCATCTTTTAAATACCTCCGGGGATGGTGACTCAACCACTTCCTTCAGCAGCCTGTTCCAATGCTTGACAACCCTTCCCATGAAGAAATTTTTCCTAATATCCAGTCTGAACCTCCCCTGGTGCAACTGGAGGCTTTTTCCTCTTGTCCTATTGCCTGTTACTTGGGAGAAGAGACCAACCCCCACCACTCTAAAACCTCTTTTCAGGTAGTTGTAGAGAGCAAAAAGGTCTCCCCTCAGCCTCCTTCATGCATAGATACCTAAAATTAGGGCAAGTTGAAAACTACCCTATACTAAACCCATGGAATTTGGTGCAGCTTTTTTTAGGAAAATCAGGCAGCTAACTTGTGCATTTGTGAATTGTATAATTTGTATTAATCCATTCAAAAGTGTCTGTGTGTGCCTGTGGATGGAATCTGGTCAAATGTGCCTAGTTTAGTTAAATGCAGGTCTTCGTAAAGGTTTGAACAACAGCTTTACAGAGTCTTTTGATTGTATCAACTGGTATTGACTCCACTCAGATTCCACAATCAAGTCCTAGTGCATCTTGTGTTTCCCTAGGCTATATCATCTGGCCTTCAGCTGCAAGGCCGCAAGGGAATGGGTGTACTATGGTTTCTATGTCACAGCTGTCAGCCACATACAGACATCTCAGACACCCCAGGGCTTCTCAAATGGCATTAGACACTTATATGTCACCAACTGAATCAAGACGTAAGTCTTCAATGACTATAAAGAAAGACTGGGCACCTAGTCTACATCTAGACATCTAAATTTAGATACCCCAGTCTGGAATTTCATCCAACCCTTCTTTTTATTCATCGCTCATGAAACCATCTCCATGTCATTTCTGGGCTGAAACCAAAAAGCCAAAATGTCAGAGGAATACTAAGAGACCAAGTTCTATTAGAGATATTTTATCTTGGCTCTCAGAAAGACTGAAACCAAGGAGATGATAGCTGGAGAAACTGTCTGTATCAATAGAAGATTCTTGGCACAATAGCTTTTTTAAAGGAAATCAACACCTCCAGGTTTTGCTGAAATGATCTTCCCCATAAACCTGTTACAAAAATCCATCTTCCACAAGTTCTGTCTTAGTCCATTTTGAATTAGATGCCCAGCTAGCAAACTCAGAGCAAATAATTGGCCTACAACATCATTACATTTGATTTCTGTTTGCCCGCAGGGCCAGATTACCTATAATTGTTCTCTTTTGTCATGGATACAGTTTGCTTCACAATTAAATTGCAGTCACAGTTGGTGTAAGTATTTTAGCTGTGGGTAGAAATGTGAGGATTTCTGCTTCTAAGAGATTTGCTCGTACTGCCAGGTAGCTGTTTTTCAAGCCTCTGTGCTCTTTTTGAAGTTATGTTGTGAAAGCTGATGTAGGAAACTAAGAAGGAGCATACAATGGACTTTTTGGGGGCTCTCCTGGATTTGATGTCAATTACCTGTTTGTCTTTGTCTTGGAAGTCCCTTCCAATCTTCTGCTTTGAAGAATTAAACTAGAATAAGAAATGCTGTATTACATCTGGGTAGATTTGACTTTACAGGCCCAGTGTGGAACCTTGTAGAGGAGTAATAAATATGTTCTCCACACTGGCAGCCTCACTTTGCCTATTAAGACTACAGAAGATAACCATTGCTGCACTTCATAAACTCTCTATAGGAAGCAGGTTCTTTCTGATCCTGAGTAACTACCAACCTACCTTTTCCACTGTTGAATTTAAGGGCACGGGTGATTTACAAGGGAGAAGGTAAAGATAATTGACACATAATTGAAGTCAGACGTAAGAAACAATAATTTCAGTTTATTTGTACTTTCATATTTGCACATTTCTGAATTCTTTTATTTCCAGGGAGGTGCATTGTGCTGTCTGCCTTAGCAGGAATTGTACTCAAAAGAGCCTTTCAGTAAACTGCAACTTCTTCGATAGGCAATTTTAAGTTCTTAAATAGACAAAATTTCTATTTGAAGTTATAGAATTTTGCACCTTGGGTTGAGCAAGTTCCTTAAAATTATATTGCACATAAAACAAAAAACCCATTTCCCACCCAGATGTTGAATGGTAGGTGTTTCACATGTGGCATACAGAATCATACCATATTGTGTTCATTTTCTTATAAAAGTATTAATGATGACAGAGTTTCATCTATCAGACTGAGCAACAACAATCTGTACCTTGCTACACCATGACATGAAAATATTTAGTTCTATCCTTTTTAAAAGAATACCAGCTTTCCTTCTCAATTTTTATTAAGATAAAGAAAAGAAAAATAAATACTAAGAGATTAAATGAATAATTTTACACACCATTACAGCTTGCAAGGATGAAAGTCTAGTTTCATCACTGATGTGTTCCTTAGCAGAATTTACTGAGTTCTATTAATTGAAGACATCATTTTCTGCAATCAGTGGTAAGGGTGAATTCTTACACATTTGCATAAGGAAATTTGGAGCCGCTTTGTCTCACAGAGAAAAAATATATGCAGAAGAAATTCTCAATACTTGCAAAGGAATGAGTTTATCTGTACTTTGCTGTATTGAAGGATTTTGCAAAATGTCTTCACATTAAAATAATTCTCAAAATCAAAATGCTTATAAGATGATATAAGGAATTTTAGGGCATTTAAATTAAGCAGTAAAAGAAATTTCAAAACATCAAAGCAAGGAGCTTTTATAATGTGCTGCCGCTTTATTTCCTTTGTTGTCTTGGTGTGTATATTTTAGTTTAATAGTTATGATACATGATCAAAGTTTCAGATAGTCCAAACAGACCTCATGTATGTTCATTTTATAACTGGATTTTATGAAAAATATTATTACAGCCAGATCTACTATCTGAATAGCTATTTCACTGCAACTGTATCAGAACACAGCTCATTCCTTTGCAAATGAGTTTTCACTCGATATGCTGGTAACCGTGCTCTTCTTTTGGCTTTTTAAAACCATTAGGGATAGATGATCTGGACACAGCTATAACAGAAGTATCGGACCCCACGCATAATATAGACTATGAAAACAAAGGTACATACTCACTTTAGCAAGAATTGTAACCTCATCAATAATTAGTATTTCTGATGGATAATTTTACAGATTCAGAACATGTCGGTATTTTGTTGTGCTCCATACACTTGTACTCCCTGAGGTAAATATTGTCTTAGTGACTGTCCAACATACAAGACAGTTTAAAAACAAATCAAGACAGAAAACAAATAGAATCAATATTCAGCTCCCAGCAATATGCTTAGTAGCATAGCTCTGTACTGCTGGGAGAATAGCTCTCCGTTTCCAGTGTTAGGTAATGGTCCTGTGTCCACTTTTCTGATAATAAATTCTGTTTAGCCATTTCTTTTGTGGACATCAGGGCAAGGGTTAATATTCCAAGATTCAGCAATCCAGATGCCACTCAAATGTCAGAACATCTGACATTTCTGGGTCTGTTCCATCTGCTGGAAGATGACAAAGTGGGAATTAACAAGTCCCAGCATTAGGCACCTAAATTAATCAGGATTAATGGAGCTCCTCATAATGCTTGTTGTAGAGCAGCAACAGCATCCTGATCTCTCTTGTTGTCTTTCTAGAAATATTATAGGGAATGCAGGAAGACCAGCCATTGGATTTAGCAAATTAAGAGAGATGCCTAAAATTCTGCTGAACTGGAATCTACTGTCCCCATTTGACATTTTTATGGGCTCTGCACCTTTTGCAAGGTTCCTCCAAGAATTGTACCTGTGGTCAAATGGTCAAACATCCAAGTGTAACATTTTGAATTTATATTATGTGGTGGTTTCTCATCCCTGAAAAATCTATTGGCTCATCTTCAAATCTTAAATGTTTCCAGCCACAAGTTTGGATTCTGGCAACCCCATAAGTAAGATAAGAACATGGCTAGGAGTTTTTCTGCAGCTTGCAATAGTGAGAAGGGGCAGCCGTATCAGGGAACGCATGGCAATAAAACCCTTTAAGCTCTATTTGGACTACCACAGTTTGATTTGAATCATAAATTGTGAGGGTTCAACAAACAAACAAACAAAAAAACCCCACAAATAAAAGGTAGAGACTCAGACTGAAGTCAATCTTTCTATTCTATTGCAGAGGATTCCTAAATGTTAAGCTATAAACACTATCTGATTGTATCTGTCCAATATAAATATAGGTATTTGTGCAAAAACAAGTATTTATTTTACAACAGGATTAAAGAAACCCAGTGTAAAAGAATACAAACACTTATCTGAGAGGTGAGAAATGTGTTGTATAGTTAACATCAAACTGAACAAATCTAAGGGAAGTCTCCTATTCACATGAGTCTTCATCAGAAATTGTATCCTGATTTGAGAAACCATCTCACATAGTTTTGTCAAATCAGCTGCTTTCCCCAAAATACTTTCATGATTTGATGGTTAATTCTGGTGATAAAACGTGGTAAATATGCTTAAGACACAAATTAAGAAGCCTCAAGTCACTTGATTCTTATAAGAGTTTATTGCTAAATAAATCTCTTGTCTGATGATTCTTCCAAGTGAAATATCAGCAAGATATTTAACTCTTTTTGTATATGACCATGACCGTTTATTTGCACAGCATAGAAAAGAACGTGACTTAAACTTTACACCCAATTCTTAAATGCTGTGTACTGAACAGAAGAGCTAATAGAAACTTCTGTACAAGAACTTTCAATAAATAAAACCCAGAATAACTTCAGGAAAATATTCATGTGATGATTGCCTTATTTTTTAAAGGGTAAATCCATCAATTACCATATTTTTAGTCAGAATTAGACAAGTTTGCGGCTTCAAACAATGCTTTTTATTACTTTGCAGAAGGTAACTGTTGGAATATTGTTGTCCAGATAAATATCTGTGGACAGCAATCAAATCACCTATTAGTCTTCTCTGGAATAAATGAAATAGCAGACTGAGATTATTGAAGCATTCTTTGTATAATACATTTCCCAAACCTTCTTAGAAGGTCATCTTTATTTCATCGTACATTTTAAAAATAAGGCACACGCTACCATAAAAGAGCCTGACTCTCTCTGCTGGATATTCACTTACTTTTACAGCTAAACATGTTTCCATATGGTTTTTTTTCCATCAGTGGTTCTCAAAGTGTTACATAAAAGATACAAAGAGCCCATCCTCTCTCTAAGACATGGCATCACATTAGAAGTCAATCTTAAATTAGTTATCATCTCGCACTATCTTTACGTCCTTCTCAGTGTTGCTGATTTTTTTTAACTTCTCATTGTTTCTGAACTGGAACGCTATTTCAGTCTTGAAATTCAGGAGTAAATTGAAAATAAAAATATATGCAGAATTTTATTGTTCAAAACTTTCTTTTCAAAATTTATCAGAATAACAACAGAGAGGTAAAAACATAACTTTTGTTGCATTTCTTTATGTTGATCCTCTCCTATATATAGGATTCTCTCTTATATATGGATCTGACCTTTTAAATTTTCGCTTGTCCAGAAGGAAATCAATTACTTTCTTTTAACACTATGCTTTAAAAATTCAGGCTGGATTGCAATAAATCCCACAAAAGACAGAATCTTAAACAAATGTAGTATCGTATCTCTGTCAGTAGACATAAATTCAAGTCCATCCACCATGTAGGTCTAGCCTGTGTGTAAGGAGGGATCTCCCCTCTTCCTGCACGCTGTGGTGGGTGCCCCGGCTGCCCCCTTTTCCCAAGGCCCAGGGGTCACTGAGCATCCCTGCATTCCCTTCTAAAACTGTGTAGTAGGTACTGCTCCACTTCCAAACGGAGATACTCCTTCCATCCTTCCACTCCAGCATAGCATCCCAGCGGTACAATACTAAAGAAATAAATAAAGAAATATTGTCTCATGGGATTAGACAAGAAATAATAAAGAAATACTGTCTCATAGGATGTGAGGTAGGTGAATGTGGACAATCTTCCATCGATTATGACATTGAGCTAACAATCCATCGATTATGGTATTGAGCTAACAACAGCATATGTATGGACAAAGTTTCAAGAATAAATTCCTTCTTTAAGAGAAAATCATAGCAATTTTTCCTAAAATTACCACATAAAAAATGGCATAGAATACGTAGAATGTTCATCTTTTTTTTAATTTAACTAATCTATTTACAAGAAAAAAAGAAGTTGAAAAATACTGTAGCTGAATTTTTTTTGAGGGAAAAAAGGTACTATAACCAGAATACAAAGGCCCTTTTGCAGTCCAATAATCTACATGAACAGTTGTGTTTTGACTGCTGCACAGGGTTTCCACTGCTTTCTAGTTAGTAACCAGCACTTTCTGGTATTTTTGTTACATAGTTAAAATTTGAAGACTTGTAGGAATGCTGGAAAAGGATTACAAAATGAAGCATTTTATCTGAAGGGATGAACAAATTATCATAAAATACCTGTTTATTCTACATCTGCCCTTTTACTCATTTACTGACAGTGCCTAAAGACAGTTTTAAGTAACAGAAAAGGATTTGGTACTATATAGCAGCTTATAAAGTAACAGCACGGTTATACAGCAACTATATAAGTAAATTTGACAGCAATTGTGCATTCATGTTCTATTTTGAACATGAAAGGTCAACACATTCAATACGGTCTCCAAAACGAATGCCTATGTTTTTTGTTGGTGAAAGCAATCCAATTTCTCTTCAGCTCAGATACAAACATCACTTTATGCATAAACTGGTACGTTCAGATACCTTAAAAGTTCTGTGACTTCCTCTGACAAATGACTGCTTGGGCAGAAAATTATGACTGCAAGTTCAGGAGACGTCTTTCAGTCTTTGAAAGGGAAAAATATTGTTCAGGGAATGGGTATTACTTCTCTGTTTTATATGAATGCTGCAAAAATGTTTATTTCCTCTGGAAAGCTCTTCTGAGGACAAGAGTTCCTGTCCCTTCTTTGAAACCTATCCTGCCTGAACTTGCACTTTAAAATCTGATCTCAGTTTCTTAAAACGTCCTGACGTGGTTGGACTTGATGATCTTAAAGGTCTCTTCCAACCTCAGCAATTCTATGATTCTATGATTCTATGACATTTTCCCATGGGTAAGTAGTAGGGAACTTTATAAAGAATTACAGAATGGTTCAGGTTAGAAGGGACCTTAAAGATCACCTAGTTCCAACCCCCCCTGCCATGGGCAGGGACACCTCCCACTAGACCAGGCTGCTCAAAGCCCCATCCAGCCTGGCCTTGATGGGGCATGGGGCATCCACAACTTCCCTGGGCAATCTGTTCCAGTGTTTCACCACTCTTGCAGTAAAGAATTTCTTCCTAATATCTAATCTAAATCTCCCCTCTTTCAGTTTAAAATGGTTACCCCTTATCCTATTGCTCCACTCCCTGATAAAGAGTCCCTCCCCATCTTTCCTGCAGGCCCCCTTTAGGTAATGGAAGGCTGCTATGAGGTCTCCCCTGAGCCTTCTCTTCTCCAGGCTGAACAAGCCCAATTCTCTCAGCCTGTCTTCATAGCACGCTGAGAGATCATCTTTGTGGCCCTCTGCTGGACCTGTTCCAACAGGTCCATATGTCTCAGAAGAATGTGAGGATAAGGCTGATCAAAATCCATAATATTCTAATAACAATTATGAGAAAAATGGGACAAAAGCATCCCTCTTGCAAGCTCATTCATATTGCAGAAATCAGAAAAACTTCAATATTTATGACGTGGTTGATGAACACTCAAATACAGTCAAGTGCCTTTTGCTGGAAGCTCTGCTACACACTGCTTTGGACAAGTTTGTCATCTGAACTGAAGCATAAATGGGCTCTGAAACATGCTTAATACTTTGGATATTTTCCTGATGAAGGAATATTCTGGCCCCTAATATTCACTGGTGTACAGTAAATATAGTATTTGCTGCAATACAAGTTCCCCTTACAAAAAATGGTCTGTAGTGGGCACCCATAAAGATCGTGTTGGAAATGACTGCTCGGTGGGATTATCTGACTTGGAGAGTCAGCTGGGATAGCCACTTCCTTTGTAATCAGAGGAGGTCAGGTAGTCAATACAGTCAGTGGAGTCTAGAGTGCAGTTCACCTCTTACTAGATATGCCCTGATCGTTCAGGACTCAGAACAACCTGCAAGGACGAATTGAGGGAACTGAGCTTAGTTTAGTCTGATGGAGAAGATGCTAAGGATGTAAGACCTTCAGAGGAACTGCAAAGACAGCAGAAACAAACACACTTCAGCAGCGGCAGACAATATAGCAAGGAGCAATCAGTGACCACAGTTTGATGAAGCAGCATTTTGTGCAGTGTTTTGCTGGAGATACAAGTAGAAGGCAGTGGAACAGAAGACAAGGCAAACCTATTTTCTGAGGATGACCAAGGCTGCTAAATGATGCAACAACACATATACTAACTCTTCTAGGAGAAGAGTTTACCTGTCCCTTTGTAGCAAAGAATCTCATCCTGAGAGCCCCATCATTGAAATAGGATTTCAATTTTTCTCCTTCCAAGTGCAACAGACAAACAAAGCAATGTGACATCCTGACACTAATTTCTGACCTCTTATGCTCTCAAGCATTTACAAACATTTTAGACCTATCAGCCCTTCGTACATACCGCAAACATAAGGTTTGGTGCCTTCTGTTAGCTTACTCTTAAGATGGGCTGCGTGATATTGTAAGCATCACAAAGGGATCTGGGTAAATTTCTGATACGTCTTCCTAAGTGCTTTGTTATAGTGTCAATGCTTTAATCAGAGATATTTCCTGACTGCATCCACAACTGATTTGCAGAAATCACGTTAAACCTGTGAGTGAATCAGATACATAATGCCTGATGAGAAATATGTCTAAAACCACTAAGATAGAAGACACATTCACAGTGAGCAGTTAATGAAAATTCATTCTATTATACTTTTTACTGTCCATAGGCAAGCTTAGACTTAGTTTTAAAAATGGAATATTCACAAGAAAAAAGTTATTATATACAGAAGGATAGCATTTAGTCCATAGATTATAGCTGTATACATAGAGATAGCATTAAGTCCATAGATTATAGCTGAAAAGCTTGCTGAAATGATTCATTGTCAAAAAATCAAGCTGCGTTTCTATATTTCATTGAACGCAACTCAGATTGTGATGCCTAACAAGGATATGGATGGCCCCTGAATCTGGAGAAAACACAAACTGCTTGAAGTCACTTTTTACTTCTTTTCTGCTGATTCTAGCGCAGCTGAGCTGCCATTCAGGGTCCGGTTCCTAATTTAGATTTTCACACATAGCAGTAATTACACTGATAAAGGGAGTACCAGTTGTTGTCTACCGCTATCATTTATAGTTCATTTGGACTTATTAGGTCCTGCTGTACACTGGGGATGAAGTCGAGTCACACTACATCAGCCACTGAAGATTGCCTGTGGTTTCACAGGGAGCAGAAAGAGCCTAATTACTTCTGCTTCTCCTTTGGGAGCGCAGCGAGTCCAAAAGGTCTGTCCAGCTGCAACTGCTTTTTGCAACAATGGGATAATAACACGATAGAGTGGAACACAGAGTGCAGCAAGAAGGAAAGCGCTTCTCTACTTACTGCCTCTGGAGAAAGTCATCCCTATTCGAACATTTTCCACATTGCTATGTAAATGTTAGCTGCCACCAACAGCATTGTGACATACACTCAAAATATCAGGAACGGATGCTATTGTGCATGTAAAAATGGTATTTTAGATTATTCTAATGCGTGCGTTCTATTGTCTTGTTTTCAAATAAGTTAAGAAATAACACAAATCAGAAGATTTCATGTGAAATTCAGTAAAAAAAGAAGACTGCATGAGAATTTGATATCAAAATGGAAATCAGAGTTGTTACCCTCCCCACAGAGAGCTTGAAAAACTGCACATTGTGAGGAAAGGCCAATTTAACAGGGAACTTTTATTGTGTGTTCTCCTAAACACATATATTTGCTTTCTCCCAAGACAGCTTAATAGCTTTTGCCTAAATGTCTCTGCATTCAAAAGTATAAGGCTAAGCACAGAAGATATTAGCTAGAAAGAGACTTTGGGATTTTTTTGGAACACAGAGAACATACGAAACCAGGTGCTAGGAGGACGGTCCTTCTATAGCTTGTAAAACCACTTCAGTTTCAGTTTGTATTGGCTACTGTGTAGCAACAGTAATCATATCATTAATGGCGTTAATTCTAATGCTTATAGTAGCAGGTGTAATAAGATCACAGTACTTGCTACCTCCTCATTAGGTACTTTGGCGAAAAGCGTAGCCCTCAGGCAACACCTGTTAAAATGTGAAGCATACCATTCGTGTAGCAGGTAATTAAGGTGCTCTGTCTTTATGAGAGCACCAGGGCATATTTTATCTAATATGAATTTTAAAAATCCATCTTCACACACAGTTTCTCAAGGGCTTCATCCTAAAACCATGAAGAGGAACCAGCAGAAAGAAACAGGAACATCAGAATCACCCGCTGGATGAGAATTCAGATCCCACTCACCCAGGCTCTAAAAGGACCCTGCAAGAAGATGTTGCAAAGAAAAGTTCAAAGACCTCTAAGTAGGCAAATTTAAGGTTAATTTGCTGCTGCACAAGTCTCCTCCTGATCAGAACTAATTAAAGGTGGGCTTCAAGCTTCAAGCATGAGGTTTAATAACACTTCCGCATAATTTTAGTTAGCATTAACAAGGATAATGGCATATTCTTCATATCGACAAACCTGTCAAATTGTGTTGAAATCCTATTAATTCCTGGCCTCAGTTGCTTCCCCTGGCCATAATTTACACTGCATGAATACATGCTGCATGTGCAAAAGACTGACTGATTTCAAAAGGATAGTGTCTTCCCTGAATTTTCTCATTTCCAAGATCCAGTATATACTCTCATCATCTAAATCTGTATTTTCATTCCTTATTAATCCATCTAACTGCTTTCTTGATCTCCTCTGCTTATTGGATTTGTAATTAATTAATCACTAATATTAATGTCTCATCTTAATATTAATGTCTCCTCTGCTTATGGAGACATTTCAATGAATTGATAATTTAACATTGCTCGGAGACTATTTTTAGCTGTCAACAACTACTTCATAAACTATTTAGAATCTCAGTCACCTATTTTGACAGCATAGCACTGAAAGCTGCTTCTTGTCTCATTTTCTCTCACAGCATAACTGTAACTTTCAAAGGAGGCAAGATATTGGATATGGTGTTCATTATCACCTGATAATTACAGGCTAATTACATTCTTTGAATGATTCGTTTTCTTATAATGACAGCTAGCAAAATATTGATTGCAATTTTCCTTAGCATGCAGGGACAACAGTATGAAAAAATTATGTTTTTCATCACCTAGTCATGGCATAGAACAAAAAGAAAAGCTCAGTATTGATACCAGTTCTCTATATACATCTGACTAATCTTTTCTAATCCTTTTTCAGTTTAATTTTCTAGCTAAGTGGCTCTGAGATATTAAGCTGTAAAAAGAAGATCGTGGGAATTTCATTTTATGCTGATATTGCATTTTATACAATACCACAAAATAACAAAAAAAAAGAGCATTTTATCTGAAGAATAAACATCTAAAAGGCATATGAACCTGTAGTGAGGTTTTTGTTTTAAGCTGCAGACTCAGAGAGCACTAGGTCTCTTCTGCTGCTCAATGGGGAAAGTAGAGGACCGTGGCTCTTATCGCAGCTTCCCTTCACATCGACTAATCCTGAAATGTTTGTACTTTTTCTCACTTCAGTGCGTACAGGGCATGATGTTTGAAGACCCTTCACCAGGCAGCGCCAATGGGCAGCCTATGATTTTTTTTTAGCACAAATCCCTTGTTCATACAAACTCTGCAGGAACGGGAAACAAATTAAGTTCTCCTGCCTCAGGTGTTGATTCTCACTGTGCATACTGTGTGTCATGAGACGTTCTGCATTAGCTGTTTGATTCAGAGCAAGACCGCTCACTGGAGTGGACCAGCCAGCGCCACTTCCAACCCTTGGGCTCACATCATGGACGGGCGCAGAGCACACAGAATAGACTTCTTTTGACCAAAGCTAAGCCAGAAAGATGCTTTTCCGTGGCACATGGAATATACTCCAGCTGCTGATGGGCGCTCAGCCATGGGGTTAGACCAAAGCTAGGCTGAGGCTAACAACTGAAACCAAAACCGTGTGAATAACAAATCCTTAACCAATGACCATTTTACCATGCAGACCCTATTGGACCACCGTGCCCTACCTGCTGATATAGACATTCTCTGACCATTTCCTTAGACAAGACTCTAGTTGTGTAATTAGTACTTTAAAAAAAAAAAAAGGTTAACAGGGCTTTTTAGAGTTTTACATATTTATTTTCAATTGCTTACAAAATGAGCAGTGACACAAAAAAACCAACAATCTTATTTGCTCTGTATTGTTTACAGGATTAAGGTCTATCCCAAAGTGACAATTTAACTCTTACATTGCAGTATTCCCAGCAAAGATATTAATATAAGGTTTCCACCTTACAGGACAGACAAACCACAGGTTGCCTTTTAACCAGATTCAAATGGGAAAACATCCAATTATTACCTTCAACAGAGATACCAAAAGCAGCTTTACATATAAAAAGAATGCGATTGCAAATTTTCTTGACATTGAATAAATATATGTTTCCTTATTAGGGCAAAAAAAAATGATTGCAGTTAATCCTCCATATATTTCTCTCTTTACTTCTCTTTTTTTTGCGTCTGTACTTCTGCCCTGTCTACACTGCAAGCAGGTTAATTCAAAGAAAGATTTAGTGAGTTCAGGGGGTGGAAAGGTAAGGAAACTCATGAGACTGCAGTCTAAAAAGTCTCTTAATATTGTCTAGACATCTAATATACACACTGAATAAAAGTAGTGAACACATGACCTTGCATTAGGAAGTCCTTCAGGTTGCTGGAACCCACTCATAGAAAAAAGGCAGAAGAGTGGTTTTCATTTACTCATAGGAGCACAATTGGGCTAATAATAACAGGATAGTTTGTAGGATAGTAGGATAGTTTGCTATAGACATAAATCAGTATGCATTGCTGGATGTCTCCCAACGTTTGGAGGATTTCATTAACAAGGGACACTGTTGTCGTCCCACTGTTTACAGGCATGCTTCAAACCACGGAGGGTTTGAAAGGGGTCTTTTCAGGACTCTATAAGGATCATTGCAGATTGATTTCTGTAACTTCTTTGATCAAAAAAATGGTCTGAGAATTATGACAAATGGAGTTTTCTAGGCTAAATAGCTTACTGATCTCTCCTCCTTTTGTATATGGTGTCTTTGATCCCAGTCAATGCAGAACCTGACCATCTGAGACAGAGAAGGAAAATAACATATTCAACAGTACCCCTAAAGGGATAAAGAAGGTAACTCTTTCTTCCTTTTTAATTTCCTATTTATTCTAAACTATCCTCTTGAAATGATTCATTCATAACACGACAATCCAAACCAGGGTGCTGGTTTAATATAGGGTAGATTTAAAGTGCAGTGCTTTCTTACCTTAGCTATAAAAGCTATACATTCAAAGAGCTGGAACAAAGATAGTGACAGTGGCGTGGTTCATTAGTTTTTCTTTTTCTTTTCCTTTGTAACAGAATTAAATTTCAAAAGCAAATCTCTGCTTTATTTTTAGCTAATATTTGCTTGTCAGAGGAAATGTCACTTTTTATATCTTATCCCCTGCTCTTCACTTGTAATTATCTGGGCTCTAACTCTTGTGCATCAAATTATGATAATGAAAATACATTCAACTAGAAAAACCTTAACAAATCACAGACACAGCTAGCATTAGTATCAACACTGATTAAATGCTACAATCTGTTTTCAAGAACTGATACTTCTACATATCTTGTCATTTGGGCCTGGTATAACTTCGTAATATTTTAAAGGTATTACATAAAGGATAAATGAAGACCCAAAGGAAAAAGTGTTAATTGTACATAGGTAACTGGAGCAGCATGGGGACCCTTCTTGACAGTGTCAACAAGCCTCTCTAAAAGTATGTATCTATCTCGCTTATTTATGCCAAACTATGTCTGTTGGATGAATAAATGGATGGAAGTTGCTTCTGGTAGCAGCTGCTGTTGTTCATACATTAAATCCTTAAAAAATTTTTAGTTGCCCATACATACGAAATGATAGGAAATGAGAAAAAAAAAAAACAAACCAGAACAAAATAAAGCAAAGCAAAAAAAAAAACCAAAACCAAAACAAAACACCAAAAAAAAAGCTAACTTAATCTTGAAAAATGTGATTTAGAAAGTTGCTGTTTTCTAAGCACAGACCTAAAAAGTAGCAGTCACTGTGCAAAATAAAATCCAACCAGTTGGCCAATGAAGCAGGAGGAGAAAAAACCCTTTCCTCCCTGCCATCCCTTTAGTTGTTTAACTTTTTTGTCACTGCATGTACAAATATGTGGCAAAGGCAGTCCTGTATTTCCACAAAATAAAAAGAAACCTCTGAAATTGAGTATCAAAAGAGGAGGTGCTGGAACAAATTGGAAAATTAAATGCTGACTAGTCACTAGGACTGGAAAATCTTAAATTAAGAGTTCTGAAGAAATTTAAGAATGAAATAGATGAGCTGCTGGCAAGAATATATAATGTGTCAGAGTCAGCTTCTCTATACAATGTCTGGAATTCAGCAAATGTTTTGCCCAGCTTTAATATAGCTGCAACAGTTATGTTTGGCATTTGTTATTCCCATAACCTAGCTTCAGTTCCAGAGTGAAAACTGTGTGAAATGACAATAAACACTTAAAAAATGCCTTGAGGAGTAAAAATTAAACATACAACTACAATGGCTTCCATAAGGAACAAAAAAGTCTTGTGCTTCACTGTTTTTTTAGAATTTGTGAGTGTGATGACAGCGTGGAGGATGAAGGAAAAACAATTAATATATCCTACTAGGATGTTCTAAAAGCTTTTGAAAATTTTTCTCAAAAGATACAATTAAGGAAATCAAGCTGTAAAAGACTTGCCAGGATCAAAACTGGCTAAGACAAAACTAAACATTTACAAACAAACGATGGGCTTTCAAGATGAAAATTTATACTGGTGTGCTTCAGACACAGTTGAACTGGCTTGCACTTTATTTATGAAGATCTGTAAAATGGCTGTATAATAAAATGAGTACATTTTCTGATGTTGTGCAATATTTAAATTAGCTTTAAATGGAATTAATATATTTTTCAACTGTTACACAGAACTTACTTGAATTAGCAAAATATTTCCTTGTCTTCATTTTCCTCCCTATTTCCACCCTTGACTCATCTCTTCACATACATTAGTCAAAGATGTGAGATGGAATATGCCAAACTCCTGCCATGTACAGACACATTTCCATTGTTTTGTTTGTTGGTTGATGCAATGTAATCTGGCATGAGACTAAACCAAACACAATACCTTACAAGACACCTAGGGCCCAATGAGAAACTCCTAGAAGACGAGGGAAGGGAGAAACTTGCTAAGTCAAACCTGTCCAGACGGCTAGGTAAGTGCTCAGATGCTGTAAGAAATCTCATGCATACTGTAACTCATTTCTAAGAGTATTGATCCATATTTACAATTATCAGTTTTAACTATGACTAGGTAACTGTTGTCTGTGTGTTCCCTTCTCTGACAGCTTTCTCTTCTTTCTGTACTTACTATTTATTCACTTGTTAAGCTTGCTTTAAACTTCATCCTGCAGCTCCATCTTCAAGAAGGAACTCCATTAATTTTCATGTGGCTATGCTTGGGCAGAGGTCTAGTGTTAATGATACAGTTTGGTTTGTAAGTTCTCTGTAGCACTCTGTCTCTTATCACAGATTTATAAAGCAACAAGAATAGTAGAAGTTATTGTAGTATAGATGCAATTTAAATCAAGGAAAATATACGCTTCAAGTGTAATCTAAAAAAAAATGGTTTCTACCAGTTACTTTCTATATTTATTCACATTTCAGGATATGTTTTCCCCCCCTGACTATTTCATTGTGAAGCTGAAAGTATGGTACATGGCACCTTTGGCAAAGCAGCTAAAATTCAAGGGCTAGCACTAGATTTACATTTCTGCTCCTGGAGCTGAATAGTACTGCAACTCTTATCCAGAGAATTCAGTCTCAAATAGTCAGAGCACTGTTAAGAATGCATACGACATGAACTGTTTTACAATAACTGCTATGATATGCTCTCCAGACCTAAGAAGAAATTTGTTTGTTTAGTGGGCATCTGAGCTCCAAGTTCAGAATTTATCAAAACCCATGTACAATGGAAATAAACGTGCTTTGGAGTGACTCTGTGAACTATTTGTATTAAGATTTTTGATTGCCTTTTGCCAGTAAAAATAGCTTTCTGGCATTCCCTCAAGGCAAAGAATTGGGCCAAAGACATTAACTGTCCTCTGTGATGCACAGCACAAGATCGGTTGAAACTTGACTTCTGGTGAGAATATCACTTTGCTTTGCCTTTCGTGTTTTTCTCCTTTTAATGTAACTTTTTCTATTTCAATTTCACTTTTTTCTTACATTTAATAAATCAAAGGTGCAAGTGCTCGTATTTCTCGATGTGTTTTTAGAGAGGTACGTACAGCAGCGGTCAAAGGTTGTATACAAACACTAGATCCAAAAAAGAACCTGGGCATCTACTTTCCATTTAGGCATTTAATCCCGATTTACAACTTCAAAACTGTTAATTGACTTTTCCGTGGCCACAGAAAGGCTGACAGAATGTTGCAGTTTGTACCAAATGCTTACATGTATATTACAGCAGGGTTGCCCACAAGGAGGGTGTTCAGCACCCTAATCACCATGCTCAGTATCACCACCCACTTGCTGTCTCATTTAGTACTTAAGTAGCTGAATCAAGGAGAAATAGATCCAGCTGCACTCTGTCCACCTCTCTGAAACACCCTGTAAAAGAATCCTTGGTGCAGTCTCTGGCGAGGTCAGACATCTGCATTGAAACTCCTACTCAGAAAGAGAGTGCAAATCTCCCACTTCTTATCCTCTAATTCCTTGCATTTCTCCTTTGTGTGAGTTTCCCGCCTACCTCCAGTAAAGAGTTCACATTTGCGAATTTTAAGCAAAGCTCTGGGAGCTGTAAAGCTTAAGCCTCGCAGTGTCTTCTGCAACCCCTCTGTATTTATTTCTCAGGTCAAAGTTTTTGTCACATTTTTGGTGCCTGTCTGAGGTGCCCAGTTCTTGGTATGCAACAGGTAGGATACAGAGATGTTTGACTCCAGACCATGGGTGTTATTAAAATCTACTTATAGGACACAGTGGTGTTTTGGTGAGGGGCTTATGCCAAATCTGCCAGGCTGTACCCGCTATTGCCTTCCCAGCTGGCCAAATCCAACTGCCTGCTGGACCTCCCAGGACTCCTTTCCTTCTTGCCCCAACACGCCTGTAAGCAGAAGCACTCACTCAAGGTCTGCTCCAGGATGCAGTCAGGAGGCTCCTACGCTGAGAGCTTGGCCCTAGAAGCCATGAGATGCTCCCAGGTCCCATAGTACAGACATAGCCTTCGAAGTTAAGCCTCATCACACATATATACCCAACTCCCATCACTCTCTTACTTAAGCTTCTCTTTTCTGTATCATCTTTTTTTGTTCTTTTTCCTCTGTAACTTAGCAGCAACTTAAAAGACATCCTTTGCTTTGCCTGGGTTCTGTTTAACTCTCACCAATAGGAAATTGTAGTAGCTGGACTGTCAGGAAAGGTAAACCGGCAAAAATGCTCTGAAGCCAGGAGGAATCTGTCAGTTCGCACCTGCAGAGGAAGCGACTTTTCATTTCTAGTCCCTCCATTACCCATGAGTGTACAGGCTAAGGTAATTATGCATTTTGTGCTTAATGGCTCAGTGCTATTTATAACAAGGATTTCCAGGAAGAAAAAGATACATCTTCCACAACTCTGCAAAACTCTGCTCAGTGTTACACTGGAATAGCCCACTTAATTTTCACTCTCTGGCCTAATTTTATGTATTTTACTAATCCTTTTTAATTTAAATTTACTTCAGGCTAACAAAGGAAATCATATTCTTTTAGTTGCATGGTCTTCTGCCTTTCTTTTTTGTATTTCATTTTTCACCTATCTAAAAGAACACTTCTCTTAAAGAATACTTCAGATGTTAGAATAAATTCACAGACAAACTCGGGGTGTTGGTTCAAATCTGGGTTACACAGACCCTTTCTGCATGATCTAGTATAAATGGCAAATTAAATGTCACAAATGCAGTAGGATTTCAGATTACACAGACTCTGCACCTGTGGGTGTTGAAGACTGCGGACTATTCTCTGCAGAAACAGAGGATTAACCCCTTCCTTGGACAAACAGGGACGTTTGTATGAAGCCCTTAATAGATACAAAGTCTGTCTTTTCAGTTCTTTTTATGTTACTGCACACACCAGGAATAGGTTGAGGAAAAATGACAGGGATAACAGGTAAGTAAGACGAGGTCAGGTACTTGTTTGTAAAACAGGGGTGAAGGTGTTGGTGCCTGAAGCAGTTGAGGCAGGCCATGTATATATTGAAAAGAGTATAGAAGAAAAAAAAACATACAGATGAAAGAAATGGTTCATTGAGAAACGATTGGACATGGATTGGAGTGGATGTCCCAGCTTTCATATTTTGCTGCCACCCTGTAAATCCTCACTGAGGCAATAGATGAAAACAGTTGGTGTTTTCCATTCCCTGACAATGAATTCTTCACCCCCTGCTCCTAAGGGGTGGCACCCTACTGGCGTAGGAGATGTAATTTTCACCATCAGAGGTAAATTGGTCCCTGCAGCTTGCCCTTTATATGCTATATATGATTTACTTAGGTTTTATTAACTAGAATAGCAGTTATTACAGCTTGATAATGTTCACTGCCAAAACCAGAACGTCTCACAGTGGTGGAGCTGTTGAAACACAGATCTACAATCATCTCATCTCTTAAGCTTTAATCTACTGTTAATATTTTGACCAGAGAGACTATTTCTCTAAAATTTAGGTTGTGGAAAAGGTTCTCTAAAAAAAACGGTTGATGGATTTAGCGATCTAATTACAATGGTGTGTGAAGCAACAAAATACATGGGTTTTTTCCTGTGACTTCCAGGCTGCAGGTGGCACTGTGCCTTTCAAAAGACAACCAGGAATTGATATTTTTCACAAAGCTCATTTCTATTCCAATCTGTACCACCCTAACTCCACAATTTTAATTGGCTTTCCATCTGCAGAATATAGACTTTTTTTCCTACCCTGCCAAGCCTCAACTATGAACAACCTCCTTCATTAATGTCAGTTGCCATTCAGGGCTACAGGTGACATTGATTAATTGTCCAATTAGTTTAATTATAAGGAGGAAAAGATGTGCAAAGCAACAAATGTATCAGGAATGTTTAATGTACAGTAGACATGTAGCCATATAAGAATATAAAGAGTTTTGCAAATCAGTAAAAACAGAGGAGGTGTCATTTTTTTCACTTTTTTGTTTTTCATTCGGAAAGTACAAAAGGAATTACCACGGACCTCTGCAGTCACTTTAGAATAGTTTGGGGAAAACGTTTTAAGCATAGCTCAGTTGTGAACAATCTCACCGCAATAATACAAAGCATATATTTTAAAGTTAGTTTTGAGTAAAACTGGTCATGGTGATGCCCAATTTTGGTGCCTTATCTATTTTTTTCTTTAAATTTTCGTGATCTTTATGTTCTTTAGAAGATTGTGATGTTCCTGTAGTAACACTGCAGGAAATAGAGAATCTGTGATTTTCTCTGTTTTGTTGATAATTATAAACAGGAGGTAGTCACAGCTCAGAGACTTGTTTGTGTCTTGCGCTAGATTTTTGTTTTTAACTTTGATGGAAAAGCAAAGCTATTATCCGTGATAAGAAAATGCCACCTAAGACAAATCTAAAATTCTTGCAATTAGCTCGAGTAATTAGAAATTGGAAAATCTCCAGTGAACTTCTCATACTCAATCTAAACTGAAAAATAAGCACAGAAGCTAGTGGTGCTCAAAAAGGTGTAAAGAAACAGAACCGACAGCGCCCACTGACAACGAGACCGTACAGATGTGCTCCTGGCACTATCTGCTACTCAGAGAAGAGAGCTCTGCACGTCCCCATATGGCACAGCAATAACTGCATGCGTTTACACTGCTGAACTCTCAACACACCATGGTTTTAAAGCAACTCACTGTGCACATCATAGGGGTTCAGCCTTGTGTAACTTACGCGGATCCTACTGCTCAGTGGTGAATACAGGATAATAACTACGTGGGCAGTGCCACGGACAAATTTGTGGTCACTTCAGCGAGCACAGATGTGAAAAAAGCTGTGACAGGACCTCTCAGCCCTGCTTTAGCTTGGGATTGTGTCAGCAGGTGGTTCCACAGTGCTTACACCCACAGCACAAAATGTGCAAAAAATGCATTGCCACCTGAAATTCATCTGAGGAGTACTAGAGGATCTGCAGACCTGGCTTACCTCCTGAGTCAAATCCAAATCCCTAAACAAGTAACCCTTCTCACCCCAGAGACTGCTTCCACCGTAACAAGTTTCCACGGAGGCACCCGGCTTGTACTCCCTTTGAATCACCCTTTGGTGATTCCCTGACGGCTCCGAAGCTGACAGCAGAGCTGAGTTCAGGGGCTCACTCGTTGACTTCAACTGCATTGGCTCAAAATCTGCAAATCACATTTCTACTGTCATTTGGGCTGTACACAGCCCGGTCCTATGCAATACAAACTGTCCCTTCCACTTAAATTTCTGGAACCCCAAATGCTCAGCACTTCCAAGGATATGTTATTTTTAAAGTTATGCTGCCCAGCTGCCTAGCTGGTAACCCTATACATATACATGAAAAGTAAAAGAAACTGTATTTAGAATCAGTGCAGATACTGTGACAAATTATTTGATAGGAAGAGCCTGAAATTGTTTGAATGTATTAAGCTTGCCTTTGAATCAGTAAACTGGCCAATGAATTAATCAGAGGGGGAAATATCTGTCTTTCGAATGTATTGCCCATTTGTGTCAAAGCTATGAATATCATAAGTAGAATGATTTATAGTGCATAGAGAGGTAAAATATAAAATCAAATCTAGAAAAAAAAAGAGAAAATTCACTGCATTTTACACTACCTTGTGTTGTGTTTATGTAGTCATTGTATTCTCTGATTCAAAAATATATTCTAACATATAATTTAATTACTAGTATATTTGTTTATTTGATTTCTACATTCTCACCCAGAACACTTATATGTAATTGTTTTACTGTAAAAGGTTGTTGAAAACAGCATCTGATTCTCTTCACAAGTACAGAGATAATTGTGTTAAATTCAAATTAACCATGACATGATGGTATTTATTTGATCAAAATTATAACCATTCTCCTTTAAAACAATTATGCCAAGTTGATAAGGTTGTCTTGCTAAGATCTGTGAGCATTTTACATTAAATTTCCTACAATCTAAATATTTGATAGGATCAGTTTTCTTAAAAATTGAGGGTGAAGTCTTGAATGCAGTCTAAGGCACTTGCTGAGCATCTAGTTTTTCAGTAAAAGATTAAGTATCCCAGAATGGGATCCAAGAAATTTTACCTGTGTAGTTGGTGGTTTGAGAGAGTACACACTTGAGTGCCTAAAAAATTCTGCCTTTAAGTCACTTTGTTCTGGGTTGAAAGAAGAGTTCTTTTCGGATTCACATGCTTTTACCTTCTTCAGTAAATAGGCTAATCTACTCATCCTCATAACGATCCAGGTAGAGCTTGCTCTTTTCCTTTAAAATGTGAATGCTGGAAGTGGACGTGCTTGTAGCCCTACCCTTCCTATATTCTAACCTGTTTAATACATTGTTATTCTTCCACCTTAGCCAGAAAAGGACAAAGCATATCTTTCTGAGGGGTATCTTAATCCCCAAACTGTAGACCAGATTTGGGGCAGATCTTACTAGCACACTTGCAATCGTAGCAGCATATGGCAAGGAACTCAAAAATCCCTGGGCTGCTGAGAGAGAGGAGGATGGACATGAGTGATGAGTAGCGGTTAGGGTCATCACGTGTAGATGGAAAAGATGGGTTTTTTGAACTTAGATTTCAGGTGCCTTTAACAGGTCATGATGCAGCATCTTGGTTGGCAGTGATGTAAAGCATAGTAAAGAAACATAGAAAGGTGACGGATTAACTAGCTGAATTTCAAGTTAAGACACTGCACAAAACAAAAGCGATTGTAAAAAGTTCAAGCCAGAGCTTCTTGGACATAAAAACCCTCTCAGGGTCCAGTAGTATTAATGACCAACATCTATTCCATGGTCACCCACATCAACAAAAAACACTTTAAATACTAAAATATGAAGCCTGAGAAGCCAAGTGTATTATATTTGTATATATACATATGTATACAGATACATATGCACATATTAAAAAAGCACACAGACAGATGGACACATGTACACATAAAACAATGTCTTTCGGAAGTAATAGAAAACTGGTCACATATACTGATAAAGACAGTAGCTTTCTGTGGGGCAAAGTCTCCATTTTAAAGGAAATTTTATTAGAAAAGGTTTTAGGGGAACCTCAGCAGGATTTATCTATTTTAAGCAGTACATTTTAGACTTCTGGTCTGCACAGTAAAACAAAATGTGAGAACAACTCACTTGTCAAGTGAAGTGACCTTGAGTACCCTTTCTGAACTTTATATACTGTGCTTTGATCCTAAATATAAGGAAAAAATTACTCACGATAGTGTTCTAGCACCCATGGGAAAATTTCTAAGTATTGTGAGAAGAACTTAATTTGGCACACCTACAAATACACATTGGAAAACAAAGAACATATCATTTAAAGCCAAAACAGTCCTGTACCATGTGTAAATCCTTTCTGCTCATTCCCATATGCTCTCCAGAGACAAGGGAGAATTGCCTCAGGGAGGAAAATGCAGCATAAAGTAGCTAGAGCAAACGAGGAAAGAAGTTGACAGAAGCCATAAAGAAAAATGAAATTATTTGTGTTATATCCAGATCACCTAGTAACTGAGACAACGCCAGATATTCAAAACAGTACCAGAATAATGTAACTGCAGTTTCAAATTGTCCATCCAGCACGTTCATGCTACGCAGTTTCCTAGAACTGAACAATCAGATCTTCAAAGATGCATTGACAGCAAAGTGATGTTGGTTCATCTTTATCTTTCACTGCTGGGGATTAAGATGAAGGAAAAGACTGGAAAGGCAAAAGGTTATAGATTATACTGACAGGGGGAAAAAACCCAGCAACAATCACACTACCATTATTTCCTTTCCCTTTTTGAATCTCTGCCCATCCAGAAGTTAAAACTGCCCTCTGTCCCAAATTAAGTTTGAGAGGAAAGGACAAAAACCAACTGCCCGTATGACTTATCACGCATCTTAAAACTGTATATTTCCTGAAACCTATCTCTATGCATCTCAGTATTTTCACTGATGATTCACAAATCAAATGAACAAAGAGACAGTCCTTTTACTGAAGTTCCCAAATAGCAAGGTCTGAGGGAATGTATAGTGAATCAGGCAAAAGAACTTTGAGTTGGATTGATCTGAAAGAAGTCCAGCTAGCAGTAAGTACCTATGGCTCTGCTGCCATTTAGAGGGACCTCAAAGGGCTGGAGAAGTTGGCTGAGAGGAACCTAATGAAGTTCATCAAATGCAAAGCCCTGCTCCTGGGAAGGAATAACCCCAGGCACCAGCGCAAGTTGGGGACTGACCAGCTGGAAAGCAGTTTTGCAGAAAAGGACCTGAGCATCCTGTTGGACAAGTTGACCATGAACCAGCAACATACCCTCCTGGCAAAGAAGGCCAGCTGCCTCTTGGGCTGCATTGGGAAGAAAATTCCCAGCAAGCTGAGGGAGGTGATCCTTCCCCTTTATTCTGCACTGGTGAGGCCACACCTGAAGTTCTGTGTCCAGTTCTGGCCCCCTCAGTGTAACATGGAGAGTGTCCAACAGAAGGGGCACCAAGATGTTTAAGGTACCAGAGCACCTGTCCTACGAGGAAAGGCTGAGAGAGCTGGGACTGTTCATCCTGAAGAGGAGAAGGCTCGGAGGGATGTTGTTGATGTGTGTAAATATCTGACAGGAGGGGAGTAAACAGGGGAGAGCCAGACTCCTCTCAGTGGTACCCAGTGACAGGAGGCAATGAGCACAAACTGAAACAGGGAAATCCTTTTAAACATAATAAAACTCTTTATTTTATTGTAAGGGTTGTCAGCGCTGGAGTAGGTTGTGTAATCTCCATTCTTAGAGGTACTGAAGACCCAACTGGACATGGTCCTAAGCAACAGACTGTAGGTGACCTTCCTTTGAGTAAAGGGTTTGGACTGACTGATCTTCACAGGCACCTTTCAGGCTCCGCTATTCAGTGATTCTATGAAGTGAATAGAAATCTGATCATCCAGATCTTTAGATGAAGCAGACAAAGAATACCAAACTCTTCTAGATGAAAATGAAAGCTAGATGAAGTCAGACCAAATCTGAAGCATGTTCCTATTTCAATTGTAACGAGAAGAGAGTCTGTGTTATACACACAGCCAGAGGAAGGAATCACAGTTGTCTTTTCTGGCCAGGCTGTTTCTGATGGGCTTCTACTCAGCATAAGGAGCAAACACACCACTTCAATCAATAAAAAATAGCCCTCTGCCTCTCCTCCCCCCCCATCACAAATTCACAGAGGAACTTCACTGAGTGTAATTAAAAGATGCAAATTAAAAATAGCATTTGTGGTTCATTAAAAATCACTTGTGTTAACATCTAAGCCTGAATGTGGCCAAATATCCTCTGACTTCCAAGCTCTTTAAAATATGCTTTGTTCTCAGCTTCCTTATCGGTAATGTTTTAATGGTGGTGGGGTAAGAACAGAAGAAACATCAGCATAAGGTCTCTACTGCTTCACCTCCAAAACTTGGTGGATCTCACTTTCGTAGCAGGAGTCTGAGAGAGCAACGGCTACACCAATTGGCAGGGTTGTCTGCTCCACCCACGCCATACAGCCAAAATATGCTGTTCTAGCTCTTTTTTTTCCAGCTCACTCATTTAGCAGCTGGGGTATTACTACACTATACTGCTGCAGTAAGTAACACTGAAAATCTCTCTGGTTTTAGAGTTCTTCAGAGAACTATATGAATTGGAGGTAGTTAGTTACCTTTATACTTGTTGGCTGACATTTTGCTTTTACTTATTCCTTGTGGTAATGTGGTTTATTAAACACAGGGTCAGAACTTCAAATGCCATAAATCAGTACTGCTGAGGGGATCTAGCTCAGGATTTCTGGCCAGAACACCAAGAGTTCTGAAGTCGTACTTTTCTTTGACATATTACACCAATGTAGCCACTGAATTCAGTGAAGTTACCTCTTATTTATAGCATTGCAAGACCAGAAATTGCTCTATTATTTATAAAAAAATGTTTCATAATGATGGATCCCATATGTGATGAAAAGTTAGCTTTCCTACTGGGGAAAAAAAAGAAGACAAATAAAGAATATTTGTGCATAACACATGCAGCTGAATGCAATATACTAGGTAGTAAAAAAGCTTTTCAATTGGTCAATTAATTCTACTATTAATTAGTAAAACAGAAAAAAAAATGAATAGAGGAGTAAAAAAACTGTAAGGATGTATTTTTTATAAATATAATCTCTGTCTGGTAAAAATTTGGAATTATATAATGTGTTTCACACAGTGTTGGCCTTTTTTCCAGTGTGTTAACGACCTCCTTGAATTATCACCTTCAGCCTTGCCACCAGCCTTTAAGTACACTGAGCCATTAATGACGCGGAACTGCCGTGTTAATAGAATATTCACACGTTTTAAATAACCCAAACAGGCACTAAACAAAAGTAAACATCACGCTTGAAGCCAATATTCCCCTAATGAGAAACCAACAAGTAGTTTGAGTTAGTTTTGCATTTCTAGCCTGCCAGTGGCCAAGTTTCAATCTGAAGGTCAGGCAGGAATCATGCCCCACGGACCCCTATACCCCAGCCTATACCACACAGTGAGACCCAGGGACATCTCAGGGCCTTGCAGGAGAGGAAGCTCACGGCATCATCCCTGTAAGGGGGCAATGAGACTCAGCCTGAGAGAGGGGCACTGAAGCGGTGTGTAGAAAAGGACAACGCAGCAAGAAGATGCAGAGAGCCTCCAGAGCCAGGCAGATAAATGTTAGACATGAAGATGCACCAAATATCGTCATACCGTCGTGGGTGTGAGTTTAAGAGGTTAACTATGTTTTGGCATGCAGCTTCTATTATGTGTCTGCTATCTGCCACCAACATAAATGGAAATGAAGTGCGTTGTGACCTCTGAAAATATGGTGTGCATACTCAACCCTAAAACTGCAAACCTAAGCCTGCCTCCATAGCTCCTTTCCCATCATTATCACCTATCATACATGCCAGTTTCCCTCTTCTGTTATAAAAACTACCCCTTCCTTGTAAAAACAGGTTAAAAATTCCATCAGTGACATAGTCCAGACTTTATACAGGAATAAAATTTAAGATATTTGAAAAGCAACCTCTTAATGTGTTATTTTTACCTGATTGATATTCTGCCCGATTTATTCCAGATTAGATTATCTGCTTGATCTTGAACTGAATACCAGGAAATGATGCTAAAGTTGTGGTCAGGAAAAAGAAATTAAAGAAAAAGGATTTGATGAGAATAGGTATCCACCTAAGCTAAACTGAGTTTACTGTGAGAAGTAATCAGTTTTTTGTACATTAAAAAAAAAAAAAAGAAAGAAAATTAAAAAAATGTGAGGAGGATTTTGAAAGCAACTTCACTGTAGATGCTGATATTTACTTTAATCTCTCTGAACTAAGCATTCAACTAGGAAATGGTAGCAGACTCAGAATCGATATTTCTATGAATTCAAAATTGTGTGATATATTAGTCCTGAGTAAGATGGATGAGGCACTTGTTGAGAGATAGCATTTAAAATTAAGGACCAGAAGTGATTATTTTTCTTAATTGAAAAAATGCTGTGAAGCTTATTACAACCAAACGGCACACCAGGATTAACTGATCCAAATAATCAAGAGGTAATCGCATAGAAGATAAGTGGCATATAAAAATATAATTTTAATTGTGGTCTGGTCTCTTTGAATTCATTGATAATAAACAAAGTTTTGATACATTCATTTTGTGTACAATGTTTCAAATTTTCTCTCATTGGGAGATGATGCTTGTTGCCTATTATCTAATTCTTCTCATTACTTCCCAAAACGTGTAACTGATGAATAAAACTTTTTATGCTATTTAGTCAGAATTGGAAGATAGTATTTAAAAATATACCTTAAAAAAAACATTTAGCATGAGTTGCCATCACATCCTCTGTACAATTTCCTGTCTCGCCTTGAATGAAAGGTTTTTCTACCATTTTTTGGAGTTCTGCACTTACCCCGGTGTGCTCCCCAGGTCAAGCTTCGCAATGACACCATCACCCTGGGACAAGACAGAACAGTGGCAGAAGAGGAATTGAATCCACGTTTATTCACCTCCAAAACATCTAATACTACTAGGGTAGCACAGGGCATGTCACTCTATCCGAGAATACAAGATAAGACTTAGAAGATTTGAGGTCTCCTCAGGAGATTTTCCTTGTGCTTTGTTCTGAGATGTGGTGGGACTCTTCCACCGTAAGAGCAGCATGTGCAACTGCTAGAGCCCTGGGGAGGGGACACGTCACCTTGCATCACAGGTTGCCTTTGTGGTGCCGTGAACTGTGCATGAACTCTGACGCTGATATAAATGTTACTGAAATATTAACAGTATATCATCTGTATTAACATATTAATATATTTATATATACTAAAATATTAACTACTATATTAATATTATATTTTATAATATATCGCCTACAATCTAAGGTCTGTGATGCAGTAAGTGAGTGTTATCAGACAAGAAAATAAAGATACTAGCCCAGGAGTATTGAAAGAGGGGGAAAAAGGACAAAGAAATAACCATCAGAGGAAAAGAAGCACCTTACTCAGCTCTGTTGAAAGGACTTTTGAGCTGCCAGACTCAGATAACTATTGAAAATAGCCACGTAAACATCAAGGCGATATAAGATTTTTAGTCCTATTCAATCAATATCTTGCAATTATGAGGGTTAGTCTAACTAGCTAGGCTGCCTAGATGTTGGTTATGATTTATTTTGCTTACATTTAGTTCCTTTGATTTTCTCTCCATTTTCCATTACTTGTGTCAAATAAACTCCGCTGTATTTAATCTAATTGTAATTGGTGCCTGTTTAATAAAGAACTTGGCAGGAGGTTACTGAGGGAGGAGAGCTGCTCTGGGACTGCAGGAGAGGCTGACGACCCACAGCGGATGCCGGGGGAGGCAGCTGGCTGTGCCGACAGGGAGCTGCTAGGGGATGGGCTGGGGCAAAAAGGGGAAGCCCCAGCCCCAGAGATGAGGTACGAAACCTGACCCAAAGATAAAGTTCTTTTTTCTGTAAACTGATGGACTGAAAAATTCAGACCTCGGATGAATTCAGTCCTTCACCAGGACTGAATTTAGCCCCAGCTGTAAGCAGATCCTGGCACAAAACACAAAAAGAAGGAAACTTACCTTTGACATCACATTTAAAAAAAAAAAAAAAAAAAAAGAAACCAAATTTACTCGCTGGCTTTGAGGAATATTTTATCACAAGTTAAACGTTGCAATGATTCTTGTACTGCTGCTACTTCTTAGGGCTGCTGCAAACTATTACTAAGATAAATCAGCGTGGCTGTTAGGTGAGAAGAAAGCATAAGCCTCGATTATATGCATTAAGCCCCACACCTTTATGGAACAAGGATTTTGAAAGTGTTTTGCTTAAACACTGATTTTGCAGCATAATCCTTATTCTCTTGTTTTGCTCCTCTGTTCTGGAGTGGCTGTGCTATCACCACAACTTTCACTTTAGAACCTTGCAGAAACAGGAGCCCTTGTTCCAGATTTTGGTTTCCATGTGCTTCACTGAGTAAATGAGGCCCTGGCCACATTAATTACTTTCACTGGGAAGCTCAACATGCTACCAATGTCTCTGTAATTATTCAGTATGCTGAGTGTTATCATAGCAGCCATGTGGATCCATTATCATTTTGCTCCTCTAAATGCTGCTGATCTAACCATTAGCATAGCTGCAACTCATGCTCCTAACTAATAAAAGAAATAACAGAGTTTAATTCCTTGTCTCTTTTTCAATTTTTCATGCTCCCTATCCATAGGCTGTTTCTTTCATAACCATTTACTAGCTTGTGCATGAGTCTCCATGCCTAAGATAATTCTTATGGTTTATACATGACTTGTGTAAACAGGTAAACTCCATATAGAAGAAAAAGACAGCCAAATTACCTTGCAAATATTATTTCCCTGCAAAAAGATCTCTTCCACTTGGGCATACCTGCAAAGCAATCTTAATGTTTTGTGATCTGTAAAGATTGTACAGACAGGAAAAGAAACAAGCCCAAACAAAGGAAAAAAAGCTGGGAAAAACAAGGTTGGACAGAGGTATTTAAGCTATGGATAGATAGCTTATCAGTTCTTCATTTTGTTTACTCCTTGTTCACAAAGCCTGATTAGTCCCTGACACATCATATGGGCTCAGTTACTGACAGCCTCAATGATTGGCATTTCTCAGCCAGGACACTAATGAATAGCAAAAATGAATAATCCTTTGCATGTATGGTCACCCTTGTTAACATTGCTAGTAGGAGTACCAAAAAAAGAGTCAGACTTCTCAGAAATATTCAGGCAAACATGAAAAGCCTACCCATCTAAATGTTCGGGAAAAGGGAATAACAATAGAACACGAAAACTGAAGTGACTGATGTGCTCTCAGACACCGCTTTGCAGTATTCATGCAATTCTATTCAGATCCATTTGCTTTACCTAGCATCACTGTGTAGCTATATTTTTAATGAGATGAGTTTTACGCTTGAATCTCTTGTGTCAAAAAACGTTTCAATTAATCTTATTAGCTACTCTAAGAACTAATTTGAAATTACTCTCACCCAGCCCATGGTATTATGGAAACAGCAAAGACAGAAATCCAAAAAACACTGTGTATGCAGGTTTGCCAGAAATCCCCTTTTGTCACTCGCTGTTCAGATACAGCTACAAAAGTAATCAGAACTAAGAATTGCTGAGGGTCAGCCTTTCCATTTGATTAAAGATTTTGCAGTGTGGGGGCCAAAATTTCTGCTGGTGTAAACAGCCGTAAATCATTGATTTAGCTGTGGTGATTACTGTCAAACCTGTCCAAATTATCCACCTCCAGCAGGTAAAATATAAACATGCAGCAAAATAAAAAAAATCACTGTTACATGAAACTGCAAGCATAATTGAAATTGAAATTCTAGTTTTGAACTGTGAGATCCAGTGGGGCTATATACAGTGCATACAGAAACAGAAAGAGAGTATATAAGTACTATGGTGCATCTTCTATCTGTACATACATTTATCCTCTTATTTTGTTGAAATCATCTTTTTTTTCTCAAGGTACTGCGGCAAAAAATCTTCCCCAAAATATCCTCCCTAAATATAGTAGTTATCGTAAAAAGGAAAATTACAGACAATTAAGTCAGTTCATTGCTGTTTTTAAAGGAATTATTAAGAGAATTAAATTAATGAAAAACAAATAAATATCCTTCTTGGCTAAGAACTATTTCCTATTTAACGTTCTTGACACTTAAAAAAGGGATTTGTTCTGGAATGGGTATACTTTTAATGTAGCAACACAACCCTTAAGTATCCTCACTGCAAAAAGCATTTTTCTTTTGCCTTTTTTTTTTCTTTTTTCTTTGAGAAATGTTAAAAAAGAAACCTCAATAGGACAGTCTCATTCCTTTCATCTCTTCTACCATATTATCTTCTGGTCTATCTTATTTTATACATAGTCTTTTGATGAACGTCAACTTGGGCAATACATGATATAGATCTATTTCTGATAGCACTGTGAGGACAAAAGTCTCAATTTTAATTAAAGCTCAACTGAGCCTCCTGCCTAGGATATATGATCGTTAACACCATTGCTGGTTTTATTTTTTTGTTGGGAAGCATACTGAGTTTTAAGGACACTGGGCATTTCAAGTTTACCCAGAATCTTCAGCCTGTTGTCCTACCAAGCTAAAACTTCTATGTTTTTAACTCAATGTTTGGTTAAACTGGAGGTGAAAATTCTGGAGTTGAATCTGGTAAGGGACATGAAGAGCTGCATGAAGGGCTTTTACAGGTCTATCAGCAGCACAAGGAAGATGAGAAATATGGGCTTGCTGCTAAATGGACCTGGGGACCTGTGACAAGGGACATATGCCTGAAGAGGGCAGGGAGTAAAGAAGACAGAGCCAGACTCTTTTCAGTGGTGCCCAGTGACAGGACAAGAGGTAATGGGCACAAACCAAAACACAGGAAATTTGATTTAAAGATTAGCAGAATTTTTTTCACTCTGAGAGGGGTTAAACACTTGAACAGTTTTCCCAGAGAGGTTGTGAAGTCTCCAACCTTGGAGATATTCAAACACAGGCTGAAAACAGTCCTGAGCAACCTGCTGTAGCTGATCCTGCTTTGAGCAGGGCATCAGCTGTTGTGTGATTCTGTGAGGTTGCTGTCTCTCTGCTCAGGCATTAGGAAAGGTCTTTGGAGTGATCCATTATCTGGGTCAAGCAAAACTAACTACTTAGGTTCATTAAATCCCTCCTTTACTGACCACCTATTACCTCGGGCAGAGCTGACTCTGGCAGCAAGGATGAAAGAGAAGAGGTACAGGCAGTAATACCAGCTCCACTGTTTGCAAGATAAACCATTTCTAGCTGTCTGTACATCAAAGGGAACATAACCTAATTGTACAGAAGATGGTTGAAGCTGCTGAGCAGTCAATAGTGTTCCTCTCGTGTGAAATACTGCAGAGGAGCTGAGATCCTGGCTGGTGGGATGAACTGAAAGAGGCAGGAAAGTGGATGCTACCTTTGTGCAAGACCTCTAAACCAGGTTATAATCTATGCTGTAAGAAATAATCCTGCTTTTAGAGAGAGAAAAGCTAACGGGAATTTTCCATCTCCAGCTCCTTGATTCTTGGATAGATAATGCACCATCTATCTTGGATAGATAGCAGTCAAGGGTAGTCAGGCAAAAAATGTAGAAAACAATGCATTTTCCTAAATTCTGTCTTTAAGCTGTATTAAAAGAAAATAAATAAATATTTTAAAATATTTTTTTGAGTGAAGCTTATTTGACACGTTTGCCTCAGGCTGTATGTGATCATGGCTAAATTGCCTTCTTTCTCATTTAAGTGGTACAAAAGTAAGAGCAAGAATGATTATTCAGTACAAAAGTAGTAGAAGAAGTGATTTTAATATGCTTCAGCACACCTCATGCCCGATTTCTATAGATGTGCAAGTGGTCTTGAACTGATGAGAAAGAACATGACTGCTACATTAATCATTTGGAGACATACACTAATTTATAAATGCTTCTCTCCCCTTCAGCTTTCTGCCGAGTTTGAGTTCTGCAAATAGAATGGAAAGTGGAACTAAGTGTAACAAGCAAGCTACAGGGAATGTTTTTATTAAATGGATTTTAAAAGAAATATTTCCTCACCCACAGCTTTCCTTTTACATTCCCTCTGTCTATTTTTCTTACATTTTTAAAGGTGTATTTTAAAAAGGATTTATCATCTTGGTAGTTAAGCTACTTTCCTTTCAACGCCCTCTTGTCTGTCACTAAAATTTACAGTCTTGATGATACTTTCTGCAGTTGGATTACAGAGATCATTCAGTTTCTTTCTTTTCCCAATGTCAGCTCCGAAATGAGGAAATAAGATTAAAGGCTGCTCTTCCTTTTCACGATTCTATTCTCTTTTTCATTCAGGTAAATGCAAAATTAAAAAGCTATCTGTTCATTACATCAGTTCTATGGGTTGAGACAGTGAGGCAGGTGCTCTTCACGTATCTATAGATTGCTTTAACCGGTATGAACACAAGGGAAGTGCTGAAGAGTTTTAGACCAGAATCGCCAAAGTGTATTCTTGACACACCTGGGGGGTGTCTCCACCTGGAGACTGGACTTCTGATCTTCTGGCCTGGATTGTCTCCCACTGGAGTAGAGTCCATCTTACGGTATCTCGATTGTCCCAAAATGCTTTCCTGCCCACGTTGCATTCACTCTGTGGAGCTTTGCTGCTTCTAATTGAAACTTTCTTGATTCAAAGGGTCTCTGTGAGATGGTATTTTTAAATTTCATCTTAATCTTAACCTTCAAAAAAAATGAAATTAGTATGATTTGTGTGATGAGCTCATATCCCAATTCTCGGGTAGAGTGACCTGAGGTTTTGCTATGAAAGTCTTACAGAATTGAGAAAGACAAGTTCCTCTTCCCAGGCAATGCCTCAGGACCATCACAGCAGCAGATGGTCACCTCCCAGCTCTGCCATGCTCCCTCCTGCACCCGTGCTGGCTCTTCCCCTCGGCGGCAGCAATGGCAGCCGAGACGCCCTGCCTCTGTCTTGGTTTCAGGCTGCTCAGCAGCAGCCAACACCTGAAAGCTATGAAACAGCCTGTAAAAAAATAGGAAGATGGTTTTTGTACTTCGTTGTGTGCAAAAATGTAGTGATGTGGAAAGCAAGCTATGGAAGAGCTAGGAAGAAGGGGAGCCATAGATTAGGAAACACAGAAATTTGGAAGCTGTAAGGGAGGTAAAGACAAAGAGAAAAAGAGCTACAGAAAGATGGGGAAGAGAGGTATAAGGGTTTCAGCTCTCTTGACCTGAAGACAAACTTTACAGTCAAAATTTCCACATGTTGCTATGGACATCTGAAGCTTCACTGAACATCTTAAAGAGGTGTCCAAACACAGGTGAGTTCAATCTCCTGTCACTGTTATCAGTCAGGAACCCTCAGCGACAGCCGTGGAGTTTTAAAGTCCAGGTAAAATATTCAAAGGACTGCATCAGCTTTTAGGGTTAAACAAAGTTCTCTATCCAGAGCCTTGACCCTAAATACATTTTACTGACCCCAGAAGAATAGTTTTTGGTTTATACTTCCAGCCCTGGTACCAATACCTGGAATTAATCTGGAACAGATTTGTAGTCTTTCCCTCCTTTTTCTAGTATTCTTTCAAGGCTGTGGCGTTTGAATAAAAGTAGAAATGTTCTTTCAGGAGCACATCCAAACTCTTCTCTGGAGGGTTTGTCACAGAGACAAATGTGCATTCAATAGTCTTCTTCCAGTTTGTAAGTGGTGCTGCTTAGATTTTTTCAGAACTGAAGTATTTGCCAACCTGCCCCCCCCCCCAAATGTATTCAATTTTATCCTCCACACTCCTGCCAAGTAATTTGTGCAGGTTTTTGTTTTGCTAGATCCTTCCTCAAAAAAAAAGGAATTTAATTAAGCTTAATTTAATGGTTCGACCTGAACTGAAACCAAACAAAAGAAAAAGAACAGGATTTCTAGTTCACCCCCAGAAACAACAAAAAACAAACCAACCAAACAAAAACAAATGAACAAAAAACCAACTAAGAAAATTCATCATTTTCCCAGCCCTACCTTTAAGGCTTATCTCAGAAATGCTACCACATTGTGGCTGCATGCTGAACAAAGCTGTACTGTGCTCTAGTTCTGAGCATTACCATATGGTTTCACCAACTGCTTTGGATCCCGAGCACGGTGTGCTGCGAATTCCCCACTGGACCGGTGGCATGATTTCCCACCTAGGAATGTCATTCAGTGATTTCAAAGCCTTGCTATGTACAATATCATTAACAGGAGGAATGGCATGAATCAACACCATTACAAGGAACCTTGTGAGCTGAGCTCCAGAGGGGCTTGTTTCGCAGAAGTCGAATTTCCAGCAAACCACACACTGCATCCCTAATATACATCAAGCAATGTGAAGATAAAAATAACAAAGAAATGTTTGGATGTTTTAAGCTTAGTAGAACCACATTAAAAATACATTGAATAGAGCTATTCATTCTAAAAAGCCAATGATAGATGGCATGAGGTTTTCTCATTTCCATTCATTTTTATGGAAAATGCTAGCAATTTTCCTATTGCATGGTGTTTTCATTATTAAGTCAAAGAGCCATGATTGGCTTATTACTGCAGGAAAAGCCAACATTTGTCTCTATGATTGCACTGAGAGATGTCAAAGATGTATGAGCAAAATACTACCACTTACTAATGTCCAGCTAAAACATTCATTGTATGACTGCAATTTCTTTCTTCTTGTAGTTCTTGAAATTACAAGTGTGAAAACCACTAAGTAAATGAAATAAGAAGGAATGATAGCTGTGGAAATCAGTTTGATGATTTAGCTGTCCTTTTGTTGCAGATACTGTAAATGGACAAAATCCGTAGCGTAAGTGTTGTATGAGTCTCAGCTACAGCAAGAATAAAATTGCCAAAGTCCTTTTTTGGTCAGAGTAGGGCTTTCTTAGGTCGTTTTGTAGCACCTAGGGCTGGGAAGAGGAGTGTTAGCAATCACTCTTGCCAATGCTATTTGTGATATTGGTTATGGAGCACACTGGCAGTGCTCGAGTATTTGTAACTTCTGGTACATTTCACTTTAAGCATTTCACATTTCTTCGGTCGCGTTATAATAAGCATGCGACACCATAATCTCTTTGACTTATTTCTTCCTCATTATTTTTTCTTTAATTTAGTGTTTGTGTAGCACCTCAGACGCAGCAGTGATGAAATCCAGCAATGCCTCTACAGATGGTATCACCCTGAAGGGAAAGATAGGGTTTATTTTCTCTACTCCCCTTTAAATCCACACTCAACTGCATACCAGGACAATGGGATGAGAATTCCCATGAGACATGGAGCTTCACAGGTGATCACAGCAACATATTTCTGACTGCAGTCATTATTAGTCTTGCCTCTTATCAAGAAATGCTGGCACATTTCTATAATTTGTAATTTCTTTTCAAAATACTCTACCTTCCTGCAGTGCATGAATTCCCTCTGCAGAAAGGCTGATACTTTATGTGGCTTGTTTGTTTACTTGTTTTTCACTCTTATGCTCATTTTAAAATGCCCCCTATTAGTTTTGCATTTGTTGTGAAGTTATGATTCCTTTTTAACTCACTTCATGGTGCTGTCATTTTGCGGGTATATTTTCTCCGATACATGTAGTTGCTGTTTCCTTTGTTTCCTCATACTTAATATTCTAAGTGCAGATATTATCAGTGGTGCAATCTGTGCCAGTCAAGCACTACAGTGAGGACATAGATAGATGTCAGTCATTTAAATTGAATATCTATCTATATAAAATGACAACTGATGAAGGACACAAATGAAGCAGATGATACCCAAAGAACTGAAGGCAAATTTGAGTCAAGACTAACAGCGTTTTGAAATTATTTCAATAATGAAAGATAAGCTTTGAAATAGGGGAAAAAAAAGTGTGAATGTGTAGGTATTTCAATTTATGCTCATTTTATACATACATATATATGTGTATGTGTATATATATGTTATTTGAAAGTGAGAAGGCAATATTCCTGGATTACAATCAAATATTTATATTTTTGCATAGAATAAATAGAATAAAAATACCTCCTAAGTCTAGATGTTTTAGAATTTGCTGCTGAAATGCTGGTAGGCTTAAAACCAGCAATATTAACACACGTAATGGATTTCATGCTGTGCTCTGGTACATCAGGGAGAGTTACCTATAGCTATTACTGGTTGAAAGGAAGATAAAGATTCCTATTTTCTAAATAAGAATCCCTGCCTTCAGTGAAGTAGGATTCTCAGCTTCACTTGAAAAGAAAGTGCCAAATTCTGCCAGATACGGGAAGAGATCTTTTCAGTGGAATTGCTCAGATTTGGGGGAGGAAGGATTAGAATTTGACCCCCTCTTACTTAAAAGATTCGATTTTAAAGTAACAGCTGGAGACGAATTGATAATTCAGCAATTGCTTTATCAACACCACGTAGCCTGCTTTTAAGCCTGTGCTTTCTCCTTTATCAGTCTTACTCCCAGCCCATGATTTGCCTTGCATTACCTATCTGTCCTTAAGATTTGGTTTGCTTCTTAGGCCAGTACAATCTGACTTTTCAAACGGCAAATGTTTAAAACTTCCAAAGGTTAACGATCATTTTCTGAATCTCTTTCTAAATATCAAATAAAGTTCCTTGAAGTCAGCTGTGCCAAATATTATTCCCTGCTTTTATAGGAGAATTGCTTGGAAGGAGGAACGTTCCTGACAGAAATCCTTTGGAGGAAGGAAAATTTTATCAGAGAACAAGAACAAAGCTGTCAACCTAAAGGTACAAAATTTAATCACACACGCGGTTGCAAGGTGAGAAAGTAAAGTCCCTAAAGTGGCAGTCAGCACTAGACAAGCTTTGGGATGTCTCCTATAAATTTAAATATTTGGATTATATTTAATACAAAGGTAGAACTCCATCAAGGCGGTGCAAAAATTGTTTTCAGTTGGTAAAGTCCATAGCAGTAGAATCTAGAAAGGAAAAGTCTGCACTATTTACTTCTTGGCGTGTCTTTCGTAGTCAATTCCCAGTCCCTGCAGAAAACAAGGAGCTTTGATTTTCCAGAGCAACAGATTGCTTAAATCTGCATTGGTTTGCTAGGATCCAGAAAACAAGTTACTTCACTAGCTACAGCGTGCCTCTTCTTTCTTTACTTCTTCACAGAATCCCTCCTTTCTGATGAAAGCATTATAAGCAGAATTTGAAGGGGCCCATGTATTGGGTAGTTCTCAGCTTATCTACAAGAAGAGCCCTGGGCAGGAAGAAAAGCAAAGAGCCACAGGCAGATCTGTGGGCGGATCAAATAGGTAAAGGCTTAGGTAAACCACTTCCATGAAATCCATCTTTTGGGGCCTATCACCATTCATGGCATTTAAAGCAAAGCTGTCTTATCCAAAAGCCTTAATTGTAATGACAAATGCAAATAGCAGTAGATGAATCAAACAAACCCTACTCTGTGTGCCATGCAAAAGTGTCTTTTATTAGTTTGAGGAGTATGGAAGGAAGGAGTCTTCAGCCTGTAAGTAATTATTGTGACAGTTCTTGTTTATTATTTTCATTTCTCAACTTTTTCTTCAAACCCATTTTATAGCCCTGTAAAGTTTGATAAAATGGTATTTGGTATTTTATCTAAATATTGATCAGCATGTTTATAGGGAAATTACTGTGCCTTCTGCTTGAACAACGAGAAGTAATAAATTAAGCATTAAAAAAAAATTCACATGCTGAGTCCCATTTTATTTCATCATCTATAATCCATTACTTTTCTACAATTAATTTGCCCAAATGTGCCCAGTATTTTTATCATTTATCTACAGTTCTACTGGAGCCTGATTGAAGTTATATATTTTCTAGCGGATAAGCAAAATAACAGTAGCAATTACTATACATTAGTCTGATTGGAAACAGAGGTGAGGAGAGTTCTACCTAGTTAAGTGAAATTCAAGCCTGATATAACTCAGAGAAAACGGACTTGACATTTTTAGTCTAGTAACGAATGTCAGGACTGACTTCATTTTATCAAAGTCTTATTCCTGTTAGTCTCCATCCCACAGCTTTGTTCTTAAATTCTTGTTCATGCCTGTGGTTCATTGAGAAAGCACCATTCATCCACAAAAAAAAAAATAAAATAAGTACTTTTGATCTGGATATGTTTTCGTTCTTCCTTCACAGTAAAGGGTAGGTGAGAAAAGGTATTCAGAATCACTGAAATACAGTATTACATCAGTGTTTTTCACCGAGCACGTGTGATTTAAATATACATTGTTGTATTTTGCTACAATTTGCCTCTATCTGAACAAGCTTCTTTCAAGAATGTAAGGGGTGTGTTTGACTCTTCAATAAAATCAGATAAATTTCACAAATATTTTCTTCACTTGAAGCACGTTTTTCAACCTTGGCTTTATTAGAAGCTTGAAAGAGGAAATGTGGGAATTATCCATCTGCAGTATCGCTGCTGCACATAGAAGTCCCTGGAGAATTCCATGTGTAAGCTAGAGTAACCATTTTCTCATTACCTTTGTAGATCTTTTAATTCTGAACTTCTGGTGTAAATGTACACCACTGGTAAGGTCACTGCTTTATTAAATAGTTCAGTGATGCGATCTAAGCTTTCGCACAATCCAGGGCTAACGGCGTGAAGAACACAGTAAGATGACCTCTGTACATAAATTGGGCTTTTAAAATACGTGTGGTATTGACTATTTAAAGCAATAAACTGGCACTATCTATAAGCAACATGAGCAATGGAAAAAAAGATGCCTTCTGAAAGATTTTTGCTCCAAGTTTGTTTAAACATAACAATAAAAAAATCTGCTTAGGGAGGCTGGAACAAACTATTCTACTAACCTGACTATAAACTGTTTAAATTTAGAATTTGACTACTCTTCTAGGTATTTTCTTTCACCTATAAAAATCATATCAATTGGCTCATTTGCACTTTACAGAGCTTCCTCTGCTCTACTAATAGATGCTATAAATAATTTAGGGCAACACTGGGTATATAGACTTGTTGTGTGTTTTCCCCTTGGAAACTAATAAGCTATTTTTCTTACCTTACTCTCTCCTCTTTGCAGATATGTTAGTTATATTATGCAGCCAATATTTCACCTGAAATGAGGAAAAAATCAAACCCAGCAATTTTAAATAGGTAAGCAAAACTGCAGGTAGACATATCATTTGTCTTTCACTTCTGGATTGGACAAGCCAATTAGGTGAATCTAGCATCTTTGAAGTCCTCACAGCATCATTACCCACTTTTTGCAGACTCATAAAGGCAGAAGGGACCAGAAGAGATCTTCTGGACTGTCCTCCTACGTACCAGTAGCTGTTGTATTCCAGTGGAGTCTGGCAACGCATGACCTGTGCTGGGCAATGCAGATAATTCTGATATTCCTCTCCTGATATCAAGAGACAGCAGCTCTTCATCGCTTCACCACTTCGTTCCACTGGTTAACCACCCTGACTGTTAAAAATGAGTAGCTTATTCCTAATATGAATTTGTTTTTTAACTGCTAGCCATCCTTTCTTGTTTCTGTCTTCCTCTACTAGATAAAAGAGCCTTTTGTATATTCTTCCCCTGAAGGGACATTATTTACACTAGTTATGTTGTCTTTCAGTCATTTTCTCGGTTAACTAGAGCAGACTGAGTTCTCTAAGGCATCCTCTCTAATTTGTGAATCATTCTGGCACTCTCCTATATATCTCCAATTTTTCAGCAAACTCAGAAAAGTATTTTTCCATGGGGCTTTAATTCGGTGAACCAAGCAGTGGACATCAAACCAAAAGGTGCTCCTTAGTCCCACAGTCCTTGAGTTCTAACACAAGCCAGGAGCGGGGTGCAGAGGCAGAGGGGAAGTGCAAGGAGCCAGTGGGACGCCCCATCCAGCATGACAAGCAGTGAGCACACCCAGAGATTAACTGTTGACAAGTCTTTTGTAGGCATCGTGGCAAAGGCGAGCTCTGATGAAGGACTGGAAGGAGGATAATGATGTAGCTCCACAGATGTTTACAGGGAGCTTCACCCAAGCATAACTAATTAGCACTGATAATACTTACTATTTTCAATGGGCGTGGAGGTTTTAAAGGGTGTCTGAATGAGGTAGCTTGGGTACCCTAGGCAGCAGACAGACAATAGCGTGACAGTACCGCCACAAACATCCCCAGCTTCTCCACACAGCTAATTAGCTAAGCCGCAGCATCATGTTATGCTGTTTTCCGTACTTGGCAGTATTATTCAGGGGAAGCAGAGCCATCCCTCTCCGTGGCAGTGCACTGGTGCTGTGTGGACATTCTCTGAAATGACTGTAGGTTATGGATCGTGAAATATGGTAGGATTGTTTTATTTACTTTCCTCTGTATCTGGAAGTTTCCTGATAATGCATTGCCTTTTCTGGGTCATATTTAAGAATGGGAAATAGCATATTGATTTTGTCATGCCAGTGAAGAAATGTGAACCTGTCAACGTCTATGGTCACTCCATCCAGCAGGCTGATCCTCCATCTCTCTGCCAACTGTAATGTGTTGAAAAAATAGTTCTATTGGAGGGACAGAAAAAAAAATATTTTGGACAATTAATCGACATTCAGTCTGGCTGTAACAGTTCAACAGAATGTAATAAAATTGCTTTTTCTTTTTACCCAGAAATGTTCCCTTCTAGTCTGAAACTAAACCATTTTGGCAGCAAGCTCTTGCAGCTACATAGCCACAATCACTTCAAACCAGTATCAAAATCTTAAACAAATATGATTTTAAGCTATCTTGTAGGAATTTCTTTTCAAATGAAATGTTCTGCATTTTGGATTGGTCTGTGTCCAGTCTATGTCTCTATGTCCAAATCTCATGGCTCTTTATTCTCTCTGTTTGCTGATTGTGAACTATATCAAAATTCAGCCACCAAACAGCACGGAAGTTCAGAAAATTTCACATAAGGGCCTGGGTCACTTATTGCAGGTGGGAGGCTTCTTTGCTGTCTACATAAAAATATGATATTTCAAAAGTTACTGCTGTCCTTGCTGTGTCTGAAGAGCTTTCTTGAGCTGTTGAGCTATCTCTGTAGACAAGAAGAAATCTTAGGTTTTATCCCTAGATATTCACATCATTTGCAAACCTGAGCTCAGAGAGTCCTGAGAGCTCTTCAGGCTTGTTACTTCAAAGATAAAGGACTGGGCCTGAGACCACAGTAGGAAGAGGCAGAGGGAAACCTCCCACAAGTGCTAGAGCACTGCTCTTGTGCTATAGAGGTGCAAAGGGAGAAGCAGGAGCAAAACATATTGCTTCCGGGATGTCCCTCCCTTCCCTTACAGCCACACAGCTATTCCACACAGCACAAACCCTCTTCAAATGGCAGCATCTGCCATGTGCATGATTTCCGGAGGTCCATCAGAAATGGCCAAGAAATGGGCCGTGTTTACACTGGCACCCCCAGAAAGCTGCATTCCCCGGGGGAACTCCCTGCTTTGCCTATACCTTCAGCCAGCTCTGCCTATGTGTGTATGCCATGAAAATCCTATCTTGTATCTATTTCACTGAAATATTTATCAGAGACAAATTTGAATTTGGGGAGCTAAGAGGAAGTACCGGCAGCCCTTAATGTGAAAAACTCACTTTAAAGCCTTAAAGTGGGGTTCTGATTTATTGGAAACTGAGGACTGAACTGTCAGTAGGGATTTTCCAGGGCAGCAGTGCAGATCTTCTTCCCGTATAGAGCAGAATTTGTCTCTAGCTTGAAATCTAATCTCTTTTTGCTCAGAGAGAGCATCTTTAACTTTTGGTCTGATACAGAATATTTTTGACTCCTGGACTTCACCAGCCTCCACTGCTCTAGTGAGACGGTGGAGTAGAACCAGCTGAGGCAGCAAAAGGCAGCTGCGTGCAGCTTTTTTGAGGACAAGACAGTAGCACAGACTAGTGAACTATTTCAGTCTTAATACAAACAGTTTTAAAGCCAGACTGAGCCTTTGAGCATGGAAAAAAAAGAAGTGATTTTACCCATTTTAACTTTTCTACCTATGAGTATTAGGTGCTTACATTTTGACTACACCCTCCCTCTGACTCAGAAATCACCACTGTAACCACATTATTCTGTCCTTATCTTCTGAGATGCAGAGGCTGATGAGAGATAAGGTAAGTAATCTGACTGGCCAATGCATGCTCTTAATTTTCTTAAAATAATTAGAGCAAGATATTAAAATATAAAGGATGCTACTCATTAATAAGAATGATAGAATAATAGTCTGTCTCTCTGCATGACTGTGAAACTAATCCAATCACAGATTGATTTCTAGGAGAAAATAAACAGCTATCTCTTTACCGTATCTTAGTTGCTTCTAACTTACATCTTGTCCCTAGGGAGAATTTTCTTGGTTGGTATTGCCTAATTATACTTCAAAATTTTGCCTTTTAGCAGATTGTCATCTCTTTAAATTAAGATCTACTATCTATTTAAATCAAGGGTCATTGTTCCATATTTGCTGATAGAAGGAAACTAGAGAAAAGGCTCTGAACTTCCTCCAGCTAATGAAGAGACTAAAAGGATGTACTTAGAGCATGGCTTTGGCCAGGCCACCTAACCTCAGCCCCACTGTCACAAAACTCCCTTTGTTTTCTGTGTCAGTACTGCTGATTAAGGAGAGAAGAACTTGTCCACTGATCCATTTAATATCTTCCAGATCCCTACCCTTCCCTTAATCCATCATTTTTTCAGGTGGCAACACTGCTCACCATCTCATCCATTACACACAGTACCTACCAATGGAAACTTCCCACAAATCAAACTGAACTTGAAGAACACGGGCATTAATGAAAAGAAAATATATAGAAAAGTCTGAAATTGAGAGCGGGGCTAGGGAATTGTAGCTCCCTAATTTTAACCAGAGGTCTGTTTTCTTTTACTTACTTCTTGAAAACATTTTACATGGGCTCTACTTTGTTTTCCAGCTGTCAGAGTTAGAAACAAATCTAGTTTATCCCCACTGGTTTTGTACTTTTATTTGAAACTTCTTCTTTTTTAAGTCTAGAGCACATATTAGTCTATTTAAGTCTAGAGCACTTTTAAGTCTAGAGCACATATTTTTTTAACATTCAAACAGAATTTAGAAAGCTGAAGGAAAACATTGCAATGCATTTTGTCCATCCAGAGCTAACTGACTGCAAACATATAAACTGTAATAAGTTAAAAAAAA
This sequence comes from Rissa tridactyla, assembly GCF_028500815.1. Taxonomy (NCBI): domain Eukaryota; kingdom Metazoa; phylum Chordata; class Aves; order Charadriiformes; family Laridae; genus Rissa; species Rissa tridactyla. The sequence goes on from NC_071466.1 coordinate 178,655,483, forward strand.
TTTTTTTCTAAATCAAATTCACTTTCCTCAGAAGTGTATTTGAAAATGAAAGCAAAAAGCCTTTACTCTGGCATTTTAAATTGTGCTGTTGTTTTCAATCAGCTGTGACTTTCCCTGCAGGAAAAGTCCCAGTTTACACTGAATATAATACTTCAAGCTTCAGAACCTCTGATATTAGCATGAGTTGGAGAGTCAAGTAGGTAGGAATTGTTTCCTTTTTGAAGATTAACTCGCAAGAATTTTGTGCCTTTTTGCCACACTGAGAAGAGGGAGTCTTTTTCCCCGCTACTTTCCTCAAGAAAAAAAAGATCCTCGAAAACCCCAATACGGAGGATGCCAGCAGCAAGAGGGAAGAAGGCAGAACAGAGTGTGAAAACTGTGTACAAAAGCAAAACAACAGTGAAGCCCTATCCTTTACTACCCTTGGTGGGAAATTAAGTCCAGGCAGTAAGACTGCTTTTCCTATGGTGAGTCCCCCAGGTTTCATAGACAGCTTGGTTGGGGTGCAAACCAGACAAGCTGGAGGAAATGCAAGAAACCACAGAGAAAACACAACAGTAGAGAATTTCCACTTCCCTGCAGAGGATAACTAGTTAGTTAAGCTGATGATATCAGGACTGTACAGTTTGTGTACTGATCCCCTCACTTTTCTTCTCAAAAGAAAGAACTGCCAATATTGCTATTACTGCCCCTCCTAATTAAGTATGTAATATGGCAAAACTGTTTCTTAGGTGGATTTTTTTTTTTCCCAGGAGGATACAATTTTACCAAACGTAATAAAAAAAATTCGAATTTCAAACTAACGTTCACAAAATCACAGTCCTAAAGTGCTCACTGATACAGGACTGTATGAGGGATAAAATCGTTCTACTTAATTTGAAAATGGAAAAAAATCTATTTGTTTTTCTGCTTTTTACATATAACACTTAAAATTGTTGCCTACAGAAAGATTTCTACGTCCTCAGACAAATTTAATTTTAAATGCACTATGTGCTCAGTGGGGAAAAATTGCACAGCCGAATAGAGCTCACTCTATTCAGTTCTCATATTCTCCTTTCTATATTGCCAAGTCAATATGTGTATATTTTGTCGTTCTTTATACGGACTCCCTCGTTACTTTATTTTTCTTTCCTCTTATATTTCAATGCTTTCAGAAAAAAAATTCTTGGGAAAAACAGTTTGCAAAGGTAAAGGAAAAGTTCCACTTCAGTTTTCAAAGGCCATTTTTACCCTTCTTGACTGTTATATAATTTTCTAGAGTTTTTTTCAAAACATCCATATTATTTGGTAATTCCTACATTTTCATTTCATGGCTATATAAATCTATGAGGTAACTGTAGAATAAATTAGTTAATTGCATATAATATCACTCTAGACTTAGCTAAAAATTCCAATATAATTGCATACACATAACTGTTTAGTTATCTAGCAATTATAGCATAATTGTTACACTGTTTCTTGCAAAAAAGATGTATGGAAGAATGGTTTGGTACTTTCAGCGCCATGACTCTGGCTATATGTGAATTCTCTCTGTTTGGAAGTTTTGAATTGAAAAAGATGACAATTGTTTAACCCACACTGGTCTTCATTTTGTTTAAAATTGTTTCCAACATCTAAATCGAGAATGTAAATTACGCTGGTTTTAAGCACATAGTTTAAAAAAACTTACCTCCAAAGTAGGTAGGACAAAGGTGCCCATTTAGAGTTATTTTCTTCAAATTAAATTCACTCCAGTGAACAGCAAATACTTGTGCAACTGTTCCAATGGAAGACATAGTACCTGATAAATTTAAGCAACACCTTCTTACCATAAAAACCACTGAAAAAATAGACTTGTTCATACTTTTTCCCTTACGTTCATATCTTCATCTGCTAATGCTACTATATATATATCAAACATGTCTTACACCATCAACATGTCTTGATGTAAAGTGTGCATCTGCAGAGAAAGGTGAACGAATTTGCAGTCTTCCAGTTTAAACTCCAGATTTCCCTCTTGTCATAGAGCTGAGGCCAAGAGAATGGGGCTGAGCTCGTCAGCATCCTCCTCAGCATCAGAAAACAGCAGTCTGAAAATCCTCAGACGAGGAGGGGATTGAAACAGTCTCTCTGGAGCTGGGTGGCTTTTCCCGGTAGGCTTAAACAGAGTAGGATTAAAGGGAGAAAAATGTACCACTGCCTGCAGACATGACATTAAAAGAAAACAGAGAGTCCGTGTTATCAGCTCCTACCAATTAACTGTAACTACATTAGACATTTATTGGATTTGGTTAGTAAACAGTGCAGATAATTTTAACAAGTTGTGGGAAAACTGTAAAAATTAACCCAAGTTATTAAATCAGATCTAGATGCTGGAGAAATCTTTGGTAGTTTTGGGACACCTGATATTTGACCCAGATCCATTAAGTAGAATTATTACGTTAGAAACTCATCAGAGTATAATCTCTGAGACAGAGTTCTCTCCAGTCACTGTCTATAACTACGGCATGGTATCAGGAGTGAAGGATGAAAAAGAAAAGTGACTTGAGAAGCAGTGGAATAGAAGAGAAATAATCGGGCAATGTGGAGCATGAATTAAAAAATCTAAAGAGGCTGAAACTCTCCAGGAGTAGAGCAGATGACTGAAAAGGTTCAAGCAAGTAATTGTATCTTTGTGAAGCCAAGGGGAAACCATGAAAAGAAAAATGGAATAAGGCGGGTTTTCTCATTTCAGTATTGCAGAGTATGAGATTAATTTAAGAATCAACAGTTAAATGAGAAAGAGAAAGCTAGTTAACATATTATGTTACTGAAATTTAACAAACATTGTAATCCAAGAAGTGGATTCATGTAGTACATATTCGAGAGACAAATAGACTGTTCTGAAAGCTTTGACAAATCCTTAACCTGAGATTAGACTGAAACAGGCATCATAAAGCTGTCAAAACCTGTAAGAAACGCACAACTAAGGAAAAAAAAAAAGCATTAGATTTACATCTTGGATTAGATTTAGAAAAAGAATACAATGATGCCAGGATGCATAACAAACAGATTCGACTGTAATGTTAGAGGAGAAAAAACTTCTTGCAGTTATGTCTCAGACCATAGAAATGACCAGAACAAATCAGAAAACTAAAAAGATGACAATAAAAAATCTAATTAGAATAAGAGAGCAAGAAGCATAATGAAAGAAAATATAGACTTTAGAGGAGCTCAGCCTTTCAGCAGAACCACTATATTCAAAGGAAGCTAAAATTTGACATAAAAGGATTGAAACTACCTAAAAGGAAAGATTTAGAAAAAAAGAAGAATTTGTGACGATAGTGCGTGTTTCAACAACACCCTTTGGTTTTTCTGAAAATTAGAGAAGTACTCATTCCATATACATCCACTGCTCATAACCAAGTTAATGTGATATCTAAAAATGCAAGAAAAAAATTTAAAGTTAAAGCATAGCCTTATTTACAGGTGTGGATAGGAGATGTTCAGATAAGTCACAAGAAGAATCCTTTCTAATGAGGGAAGATGAAGGCAAAGCAAAATCTTGAAAAGACAGAATTTGAACTGTTGCAGGAGATGGAGCACATATTGCACGGCTGAAAGAGTATCAGAACCTAAATCTCAGCGAGCAAGGTTATAGTGCAGAGGCAAGAAACTGAGAAGACGGAAAGTAAGAATGACAAAGAAAAAAGTAGGACTAAGTGAAACTACAGAAGAGCAAAGGTGTCACAGGAGAATTTAGGGGTGGGGTGCCACAAGGAAAAAGCCATGGCACACCATCCCATAAAATTTAAAATTTATTTACTAACCAGGAGGAGTATTGTGGGTGGGTAGCAATTTTTGTGCACGTGCCATAGAGATACACCTCCACCAGCCAAGGCCTCGGGTCCAGCCATGAGACTCACGGCAGCCTCGGGGCAGCAGGACTCCCCACAGCCGGACAAAGTGCCTGAGTCCTGACTGGTCTCCTGGCTTTCACACAGCGCTTCCACCTGGGGCTCAGCCTTCTGCAGTGAGCTGGACTCCTGGGGCGGTCTTCCCATCAAAGGGCTATTGGTTTACCTATTTATTGCTTTCTAACCTAGATGGTCAGCCTAACTTTCCAAAGGCATCCTGGTCTGTTACTCCAGGATTAATACCTTTGACTTTCTCTATATTTAAAGCCAGCAATCTGTTTCTACATGGGCTTCTCTCATCTTCTGATATCCCACCCTAAATGTATTATGAAGATGTAGTGTTCTTAAGAACATTTTTGTGTTTCTTGGTTTCTTCCCCATGCATGCCTAAACCACTAAAGGTGGGCAGATGTATTTCAGAGGGTCTGGACAAGACTACCCTATAACAATTTGTGCTTGGTTTATTTTCCCTGCACATACCATAATCATCTAATGAGTAAGAGCTGGGCAGGTGTAGTCAATCACTTACGTGATTTGTGATTTCGGGTAGGCTTCAATACATCACACAAAGGAAAAAACATATTTTTAACAAGTCAGGAAGTTATAGAAATAAAAAGCTGACATTGTACTGGCACTTTTAACAAATGGAATTCACATCAGCATGAGATTCAAAAATGCTATACCTATTGCATATAAGAACAAGGAAACTATAAAAGGTACACAGTTTGCATAGAAGTTTTTCTACACGCTGAAAAATACATATTGATTTTGGATTATGATTCCCACTTAGCAGAAGGATGAAGAATAAAAACCACAACCATTACAAATTTGATTTCATGTAAAAATCAATATTTGCAAGATATGACACATGAGCCACCATAATGACATAAGAAACAAGTTTTAACACTTTGCAAAGGTTTATTATTTTAGTCATAGTCCAAGACAGGCACTGTGAAATGGGAAAAAAACTATAAAAATAATTTGAAGGATTCCTAAATGCCTGCTCTGCTAGCTCAGATCTGCACTTGGTCCTGGTAAGTTATAGGAGTGTACCTCTGGAATTTAAATTCTCACTGGCCTGATATTATTTAGAAGAGGAAAGGAAAGATTTAGACCAGTCTATCTCATTATACAACTGGTGCTATTAAAAGTAGAAGTACTGTGAATTCCTTTTTAGCATAATGAAAACAACAAACAGAAAGGTCGAATAGGTTAAACATGTCATGACGCAGCCATCTGACAGTGTGCATTCATACACCTAAAATACGGAGCTTTTTCCTATGAAGCCAGACCTTTTTGTTAAAGTGTTTAGACACCAGTGCCTGATCTAAGAGTAAAACAGGAAGAACAGAGCCAAGGTGAAGAAGTTTGGCAGAAGAGCAGCATGTGGACTAGGCGTTACCGAGGGAAAGGTCTAAGACGAGCACTGCAGGGACCAAGCACAGCTCTGTACAGGCTTAAATACATGCAACATCTCAGAGATCTCAAAGACATAAGGTACCAGCTCAGAGACTGGCTGAAAATACAGGTGCATATTGTATTATGTATTATGTATACGTTGTATAGTTATTACCTGTGTACACGTTTTTCCTCTGGAAGGGGGAGTTGTGAGAGTATGTGCTCCTTAAGAAGCTCCAAGTATTTTGATTTGAAGAAGTCCTGCAGCCTGGAAGGCTGGGACACCAATATCTCTTCCAGCCTCACAAGGGCCACTCTCACTTACACGTAAGTCTATTCATCAAAACAGCATTAAACTTGCAGACCTCAGTTATCGCTCCCCACGAACCTTTTTCTGACTGCATCATCTTCTTGTGTGATGGTGGTTATGTGTGATGTGTGATGATGGTTGCGTGACCTGGCCTTGTGCAGAACTTCTAGTCTGTGCCTTTCTTGTTCACCACACCAGAATTAGGAAGTCAGATTAATACTTCTGAAGAGAGAGCAGAATTGCTTTTAATTTTCAATTTAAATTCCTGCCTCTTAATAAGGTGTATATGTAATTATGTTTGTAATATTAAAACATCATAAAAATGTAATAAGTAGGGTTTTTTTCTAATTGTCTGCACCATAGTCATTTTTTAACAATGAATATAAAATCAAAGACATTAAAAATGAACTCTAATTATTTTATTGCAACTGCAACAGAGGAATTCAAGAGACTGAAAATATACGCAAACAATACATGGAACAGAAATGCAGATCCCTGACATAATTGTCAGGCTGCATGAAAATGGAACTGGAGGCATGCACCACAAGTATAAAACCCTGACAGCACCCATGGCATGAGAACATCATCCCCAGGAATTTTGTCTTCACAGCACACCACCTTCTGCAGATGAGGGTAGGCAGAGAAAAGGTGACATGAACGGACAAAATGCAGAGAAAGGCTGCCAGAAGAGCAAAGGCGAAACTTCTTATTTGCTCGGTTGCTCTGGCCAGAGTCCCGCACATCTAGCTCTGAGAACTTTGCGAGAGACCGAAAAGTCTAATTTTCTCCCTCAGAATTTGTGAACCTTCAACCACTACTTGCTAAATGAGGTACTTAAGGTCACCCCAGAGAAGGCTGCCTTTCCCGAGCGCACATCGAGGGTGCTGAAAAGACTGATGTTTCTAAAACTAAAAGCTAAGCACAGAGTAAGCTGTACATCACGTCCTTTACTGCTGAATTATTTCTGAGTAGTACTGAACTCAAAGTTGAAGAGGTCAAAGTTTGGGAAACTCCAAGTAGCTTAAATTATCTGCTGACAAGTTCGGTTTTACTTAAAGTGCAAGCAAGGGTACTATATACAACACAGGACCTATACAGGGCCTTCACCTTTTATACACTGTAATTTCCTGAAAGCAAGGAATTCAAATATCCATACACAAGGTGGGTTCTTAAAATCTTTTTAAAAGTTCCATTGTTAGGTCTAAAATTGTTCGGAAATGTTTTTCCTTTAAGCAATTTCTAATGGCTGTCACTATGATTTAAAGTCTTCTACAGAATCTCTCACATAAGGTATGGCTGCCTAAATTACTTTGGACCTAATTTTAGATAAACTGCTATAGCAAGTGTTGAATAAATGCATGAGTAAGCAAAGAAAAGCAAAACAGATATTTAACATTTGTGACTGGTGTTATCTTTCCAGAGTATTTGAATAGAAGTAGTTTAGGTCTGTTAATTAGGTTCCACACAAAAAATTCATGTTCAAAGACATTACATTGCATTCATCATCTCCCTAAAAGGCTTGTCATTGCATTACCACTGGCTAAAAAACCAATCTAATGCAGATCAATGCCAGATGCATTTCTCTATAAGACACTTTCTCATCCCTTGGCACAGTAACGGCAAGTATGAGTGGAACTCTCAGGTCGAACATACATTTAAACCAAGATTATTTTGCTGGGGGGAAAAAAGAAAAAAGAAAAAGCACTCAAATAAAAAAGGTGTTGTCTTAAAAAAAAATGATTACTCCGTAGTGATATATATTGAAATTGGACCTATGAGGTGTTCTTCTGTGTTGGTCTTTCTGTTAATAAAACTTTGAGGAGATTGTTCCATGACAGCTCTGGTTTTCTGTCTGTTGTGTTAACTTAAAAAAAAAATAATAATGCGACAACAATAAAATGTTCTGGTATTAAATCTTTTAATTTGAGGAAGGAGAGGAAGAACCAAGACAGTGCACAGAAACATTGAACTCTGAGGTTTTTGCACACTCACAGGTTTCCTGAACTGTCACCCTGAGTTAGTTATCAAGTATTCAGCCTATGCTCCTGTGGCATAGAAGAAGTATGTTCCTAGACCAAGCACGTATACTATAATGAGTGACTATAAAGCACTCTTTGCTTTAGTTACAGGGTCACAGATAGATATTATTCCCCTTATTTTCATTGTCAGTTTAATTTCACCCTTTATTTTATCCAGTCAACACCATAAGAATCACATCATTTGTACTGGAAATCACACAACATCCAACTTTATCTAACTTTCGCCAACCACTGAAAATTGGTTTTTAGAGCTATCATTCTGCTTGGCCAAATCCCTTTAAAATCAATGGGATTTTCAGAGCAGAGTGACTGACAGATGGGGTCCCTAATCAATAGGGAGGGCAAATTTCGAATACAGATTAAAGAAACAAACGTCATAGGTCACAAGATGAACGATATTAAATACTCTATAGCAGGCATTTCTTTTCATGTATCAAATGTACCTAAAAAATCAATTAAAAGAAAAAAACATGCCTTCTATAAATAAGCAACAGCTGCATTTACTGTCTAAGCCATGTCTCTCATTTGGCTGAACTGAACTGCAGTTCAGCTCACATTGTACAGACACGGATGGGTCGCGATGCTGACACAAACCTCACCTTGTAACTCCTTGTCACGAGCTGGTTTCTGATTGTTATCAATTTAAGCCTCCCGAAAGCTGCTGTGATGCTGGTCACCAGTGGCAGCTCCGCATCAGCAAGGCTGGGGGAAGACGCGCCTGTGGCTTTCCAACCTGTCTGGCGATGAGAGCAGTGTATGAGGAGGGAGGTGGTTCAGCAGGGGAGAAGTAAGCTCTGCACTGGGAAGACAGGCGTCATCCACACCTTGTTGTCACAGTGCCTCTGGGAATACCCTAATCACAAATAGTGTCCCAGCAACACTGTCCTTCATTTGGAGTGTCCTCCTGGGTTTCCTGAGTGCAGTCCCGCAGGGATGCAACAGAAAGGCTCTCACTGGCAGGTTACCTTCAATAATGTGGATAGCCTGCATCAGCAACAACCCTGCTTGGGGCAGCTGAGCTCAGGAAACCCATACTCCGCAGTGCCATGGGGAATGTCATGCCCCAGTGACCCACTCATGGATGCCATGGGGCTATTAGGGTTGTACTCAAACTCATCAGGCCCTAATCAAGGTTCCTCTGCAGTCTCCCAGCTTGAAAAACTATTGCTGTTCTTACACATATTGAAAAATACAAAATAGACCACCTTGTAACCATCCAGGTGGGAATTCCCATACCACTGGAATGGGAATGGAGGTCATAGAATCATAGAATCATAGGGTTGGAAGGGACCTCTGCAGATCACCTAGTCCAACCTCCCTGCCACAGCAGGGTTACCTAGGGCAGATTGCACAGGAACGCGTCCAGGCAGGTTTTGAATGTCTCCAGAGACAGAGACTCCACCACCTCTCTGGGTAGCCTGTGCCAGTGCTCTGCCACCCTCAAAGAAGTTCCTCCTCATGTTTAGGTGGAAATTCCTATGCTCAAGTTTGTGCCCATTACCTCTTGTCCTGTCCCTGGGCACCACTGAAAAGATCCTGGCCCCATCCCCCACCCTTTAAGTATTTATAAGCATTGATAAGGTCCCCCCTCAGCCGTCTTTTTCCCAGACTGAAGAGACCCAAATCCCTCAGCCTTTCTTCATAAGAGAGGTGTTCGAGTCCCCTAATCATCTTGGTAGCTCTCTGCTGCACCCTCTCCACCAGTTCCCTGTCCCTCTTGAACTGGGGAGCCCAGAACTGGACACGGTACTCCAGGTGCGGCCTCACCAAGGCAGAGTAGAGGGGGAGGATGACCTCCCTCGACCTGCTGGCCACACTCTTCTGGATGCAGCCCAGGATGCCATTGGCCTTCTTGGCCACAAGGGCACATTGCTGGCTCATGGTCATCCTGTTGTCCACCAGGACTCACAGGTCTCTTTCAGCTGAGCTGCTCTCCAGCAGGTCAGCCCCCAACCTGTACTGGTGCATGGGGTTATTCCTCCCCAGGTGCAGCACCCTACACTTGCCCTTATTGAATTTCATAAGGTTTCTCTCTGCCCAACTCTCCAGCCTGCCCAGGTCTCTCTGTATGGTGGCACAGCCTTCCGGTGTGTCAGCCAACCCCCGCAGCTTTGTGTCATCGGCGAACTTGCTGAGGGTGCACTCTATCCCCTCATCCAGGTCATTGATGAATATATTGAAGAGGACTGGACCCAGTACTGACCCCTGGGGAACACCACTCATCACTGACCTCCAACTAGACTCTGTGCCCCTAATCACTACCCTCTGAGCTCTGTCTTTCAACCAGTTATCTATCCACCTTACTGTCCATTCATCTAGCCCACTCTTCCTAAGCTTCCCTATGAGGATGCTGTGGGAGACCATGTCAAACGCCTTGCTTAAGCCAAGGTCACACCACTGGGTGATCAGTGATGCGCAGCTTGTTTTTTACAAGTAGGAAGATGCCAATTTTGCAAACAGCAGCCTATTTTCTTTGATCTTTTTATTAATAAAACATTTAAGTCAATGAGGAATATTACCTCTCACACATATACGTATTTATCAAGGGTGTTTGTAATGGACAAGAAAGCACACCTTCTGGGTACATTACATCTCTGCACTATTTCCCAAAGATGTATGAGGTTGTATAAATGCTGTTTAGCCACACGAAAGCTCCAATTACCGCAATCGTTGACTTGTGGATTCCAGGCTGCTGTGCCATCATCTGTAGTAACCACTTTTTCCAAGCTCTGGAGAGACAGCACTACCAACCTCTGGACCAAGGTGAAGTCTCTCTGCCAGACTGATACAAACTCCTGACAGTACAATAAAAATGGCCTTTCGCTTCTTGTAAACGGTTTCCATGTGAGTTGGAATAACCCCATGATCCCACCAGGGAAGCAAGTGATGTGCCTCCATATAGGTGTAGCCTTCAGAGGTGTGGATGCAGGTGCAGTGCCCCTGGCTGTGCAGCAAAACCCCGGGAATTTCAGAGAACATCCCACCCCAGACTGTGACTGGGGGGCAGTTGGGGCTTTTACCTTGACTAAGCTTTGGAGCAAGTTATAAGAGCAACAGAGACAGCTGGCACGTGCTTTTTATGGAGTTGTATGGTAGGTATATGCAAGGATTGCACATGGAAGAGGCAAGGAGGATGAAAGATAAGTTCTATGGCAAGGCTTGTGGAGAAGAGGCATCCTAAAGTGCACTCCTGGATGTAAGCATGACTTAAGTTTTCCACAAGCATGCTGGCAGCCTGCAGTGCAGGTGCTGCCAGGGATTCTCACACCTGGTGCTCTCTAGGAGAGGCCTCAGGGAATAGCATAGGACAGCATGGTGTCTGTGGCCAAACCCACCTGCGTGGGAGCTGTGCTCCAGCAGATTAAGGCGCTTCATCAGAATGGGTTTGTGTCACAGAACATTTCACTCTCAGCATAGCCATAGGGAGCACGCCATAATGAGCACTCATATAAGGAAAGACTTTTTCTGACAAGCTGGTCAGATCCCCCTTGGGTGATTGGGGTCTGATTCATCACTCTCTGCTGCTCTACCTTTGTAACAGAACAGATTTAATTTAAAACAACTTAATTCCATGTGGAAAAGCAGCGCAATACAGAAATAAATCAAGTGCTCTGTATTTACATAAAGACCAATACCCTCAGCCAACAAGAACTGGAGTGGTTCTGCTGAAGTCAATGGAGTTGTACTGATTTACACTAGCTCAAGATCTGCTCTAATATTTTAGAAATAATGGTCTAAAGCCTCAGATAATGTATGCCAGAACAACTCCATCAAATTTGTACATCGACTGAGGATCTGACCTTTTATTGAAATAAGTATGCTAGAATTCCCCTTTGGTTTGTTTAAAACATTGAAAAACAGTAACCAGGTTGTTGATTGGTATGCTACCAACCCAGAGGCACAGTAGTTCAGATGCTGCATGCTATGTGGCTGCAGTTTGTATATGCTTGCACCCAGCAACACAGCAGAAGTATTTCAGAGCAGTGACAGAATGGGTAGTAAGGAAGTAAACCTGCCCTATGGCAATCCCTCATCATGCATCTCTCACTTTGCTAAATTTCAGATTGAATACTGCATATGGATTTTGCCCTCTGGAGCATGAGGACCCATTTTCTTTTTTTTTTTTTTTCTTTTTCTTTAGCTTCCATAAGTATTTCTTATGGCTCAGGTGCTTAATAAAGGACAGGGAAAAAGAAACGTGCAAATATGAAATTCAAGGTTCAGTGAATTTCATAAGCTTTTGGCATTTTTTGAGGTCTCTTGGCATAGCTTAGTTGCTGAGCAGAAGATACTTCAAGTCATCGGCAGAAGCACACACAGTTTTTCAAAGTCTGTAGGTGAGCTACCATTGCTCAGAGATGGGAGAACTAAGTGTCGAATATCCAGCCCATTTTTCTCCACTCCTTAAATCTCCATGTGTTATGATGACTGTTATTACTGAATTAGTGCACAGTCTCTAACAATGCATTAGACACTTTACAGAAATTCTAGCCTTGTTCAGAAATAGCGTACAATCTAAGGCACGCTCCCTGTAAATGCTCGTGGATGCGGATAAATTCAGATGACTAAGTTCACTTCTTTTGAACTCAATAGGAGTACTTAGGTGAGCAAATTAACTCAAAAATTGAAGGTCTTTGCAATGTTAAATTTTGAATTTAATCTCAAAAGTGAAATGTTGACCTCTTAAAGTCATATAAAGGACTGGGAACATTGAATTTGGTGGTAATTTTACCCCAATGGCAACACATGGGAAGGTCCAGGTGGAGAAAATGCTGAATCAAATACATGAAGAAGACAAGGTAAATTCAGTTTGGGCGCATGATTGTTATGATGGTCCAGTCAAATCCAGTTAAACATTCCATTGTTGTTTTTCTTCTTAAGGAAATATGCATTACAGCAAAATAAGAGGAGAAGATAAAGAAGCTGGAAGAACCCACAGTAAGGTCTCTTCTGTGTCCACCATATAATACAAGGATTTCTAAGATGACCTGCAATCCGTGAGACGTCAATGCCACTCGAGTCAGTGCAAGGAAGCAATTCTAAGGTTAAGGAGACATCACTAAAGTGACTTAATCACGAGTAATTACAGAAACAATGTTGCTTATGCATGTCAGGGAAATCTGAATCACTCTACCAGCTTCAGTCAAACTACTGATTAAGCAAGAAAGGAGCAACCTGCTGGATCAAAACCTTTTAATTTTTTCATGGTTTTATGGGATACATTTGAATGATTGTTTTCTTACTTAAAATCTTAAACGCATTTGAAGCCAGGGTTGACTGAACAGAACTGGAAGATGGTTTTGGTTTTGGAAGAATTAGTAACACAGACCATATTTTGATCCCATAAAATTTGAGAAGCTTAGAAAACTGTCTCTAGTGCCTTTGTTTTGTTCTCAGGAGAAGAAATAGACAAGGCATTAAAATCTCTGAAACTGGTGAATGCCTGTCTTGTCTTTCACAGTTAGACTCAACTTGGCATGTCTACACTTCATGCTTGAGTATAAACTGGCAGTAATTTTATCTATATTGTATCTGTATAATGCAAAATTATGATTGCTGCATGCTGCATTCCAATTTACCTTGATTGAGTAAGACACAACATATGGCCATATTATGTATTAACTGCTGTAAAGTGATACTGCTGGGAAGGTACCTTGCATGGAAAATGTTGGTCTCCCAGCACAAAGATCCAGCGCACCACAAGCCATATCAAATACCTTATGCCTGATGCTTTGACATACTGATGGATTTTGGTACCAGCTTGCAATCCATCTGCTAATCAATCCATATTAGCAATGAGAGGTGTCTATAGTAGGTTCTGTTATATACTACAGAGGGTCACAGTGGTGGGAAAAGAAAGCTTCAAAAAGGTAAAAGGGGAGTTAGGAACAACAAAGTTGCTGTGATATGCACATTTTCTAGGCACTCCATTCTCTGCCTTTTTTGTCTTTTAACTGTGCTTGTGTCTATATTTTTCTTTCTTTTCACTCTTTGGTTGGTGTTATCTTAGGTTTAATTTCATTGTTTCTCTCTGCTCTTTGCTGCCCAAGTAGATTGTAAATCAGAAGACGGCTATGCTGAACTCTTACACTCTTTAAACCCACAGGACACTAAGTGCAGTTTTTCAATTACAAATACATTGGGATAGGCTCCAGCCTTGAGTCCAGTCCCACTGTAACTACTTTTGACAAGAGAAATTTGCTGTTAATAGCAGGAATATGCTCCTAATAACTTTCTAGAAGCATGTTGCTGACACTGACAAGTCCTCGATCTAGAGACCTTACATTTTCCAACCATTAACAGAAGGCTTGAGCCTGAAAGACCATGCTTTTCCCTGATTGAACTGTTAGGAGAGACAGTCCTGTGAATCATGCCTTAGCATGACTGTATCGTGCTGTCTGACTTTGTGCTGCCCACAGGAATGCTTTTCTCCCTTCCCCTCCCACCCCATCCAAAAATCCCTAGCTGTGTATGAACTAATGCCCCCAAAACCTACAGTTCTGTCGAAGTGCAGAAGGAAAATAGAAGGGAAAAAAAAATAATTAATCGATATACCGAAATCAAAAAGTAAACCATTCCCTTTGTTCTCAGTTCTGTGGGTGCAGGTGTACCTATTAGAAGATAATCCCCAATTGTTCCCTTCTTTGACAGGCTGATATGTGTGAGGATTTAGACTGTAGAGAATGAAAATGTCACACATACCTTTAGGCTTTTTCTGTATAGCTGAGTTTGATGTGATTTGATGGCTCACAGGGCTGGTTTAGAATTATCATAGTCATGTTCAATACCTGACCTCCCAAGGACTTGCTGGTGGCCCAAAAGCACAAAGTATGCTGTATGCTCTCTCTTTTACTGCTGCCTGTCACCATGTAACTAGTAGAAAAAAATTATATTTGAAGATTTTTAAGGAAGAGTTTATTTGCTTATGATTTTGATATTTATTAAATGTCAACAAGAAATAAAAACAAAATAATTAGAACTTTATTTGGTAAGGAAAAGAAGGAAATTTCTTATTGATGCTCATCTTAGATGACTGGTTTATATTGATATGCACAGACATGTCAATTTTTGTTCTTAATGAGCATGACCTACAGTTTACTTCGAGTTAGACAAGTATTCTTCCTAGGACAAAAAAGTAACGGTCATTGCTTTACCCAGTTCTAGTTTACTACATTTAAGATAAATCTCTCATACATGACTAGTAAAAAAATACATCCTTTACTCTAATGAACCCTGACTTTGCGTGTAATTATAACTGTCCAGATTTTGAATCTTATTCATACCATGCCTCTAGCATAAACCAGAGCTCCAGTCCTGCAAACATATGCCCATGCCTCACTTTACGTAACCTTACATATGCCTAAATTTATACAGCTAATCTGAGCCACTGAACACAATTTTTCTGAGAGAAAAATTAAATGTATTCATCAGTATTTTGGGGACCAGGGATTCCTAAGTATCAGTCTAAGAATAAATTCAACAGTGAATGTAAGATATCTAAAAAGTGGAACAGTATGTTTTAGAAAAGCATGCCTGAGCTATTGTGCAAAAGACAGACTCACAGAATCTTATCTCACAAAACATTGCTGACAAAGATCATCCAACAACGTTAGGTGGAGGAGTCTGCAGGGATGAAATGTTGTGATTACAAAAAGAAGAAGAGGGGACAAAGAAAAAGATGGGACAAATCAAATGTGTTATGTTTGGCAAATTGTTTGGAAGCAAGCCATCTTTTTCTTACTGTCACCGCTGGAATAAATGCAAGATGCTTTCATCTGTAACGGTGTTTTCAAGTCTGCAAAAAAACATTTCCCCACACAGTTGCCAAAATTATCACTTAGGAAGGAAATTGGGGAAACAGCAATAGCACAATTATAACTGTTCACTCTGCACTGACAAATAACAACTATCTAATTGCCATCACTGAGTTTGAACAGAGCGGAGGCTTTTTAAACAAAGAGGGCCAGCTTCGTCACCGGTGAATGCTGGCCTTGCAAGCCTACTTGCCATTCTCCACTCCTCTCCCTAGGGCCGTAGTCAGATGATTTATTTATGCACAGCTTGTTTGCACAACTGGAGGTGCTGAGCTGTGAAAAATTACAGATAAACATTTGGGGGTTTAAATTATGGACATCTCCTCTAAGGTACCTTAGACAAAGTTAACTTTGTGCGAACCGATTTTCAAAGCTTCAGAGAGATTCTGCTGAGTGTCTGAGGGCATCACATGTTTTCGTCTGATTTCTGCCTTCAAAATTTTTTTGTGTTTCGGACAACAAATTGTCTTCTTCCAAGACAGTGTACCTGGAGTGACACATTCTCCCCCAAAGTTTATTACCTCCCCTCAGGTAAGCAGTAGCCAAAAGTTTTTAGCATTCAAAGGTTATTTGGGGATTAGTATGAAAAAAATATTTCTCTCTCAGACAAATCCTAAAAGACACCTATCCACACAATAGAAGTCATTGTTTCTGAACATTCTTCAGGAACTGATATATTGATCTTATTTTTTCAAAAAAATCTGCCTTTTTCAGCAGTCAGTACTATTATGGTCATTGCTTTCAGGAACCACCCACCCCACAAAAAAGCAAACAAAAGAATGTGCTGAATGTGTCTCATCATTTAAAAGAGTAAAACATTTTTGTGGATGGGTTCACATCTATTTCCAGGTATTAGAGGTTTTAGAGCCTGCTCATCATCCCTGCTTTCTTTTCCGTCCAAGGTGAGCAGTGATAATGAGAAGTCTTCAAAAAATTGTTAAACAAAATGCTTGAAATTTCTTAGAAAAAAAAAAAAAAAGAAAAATTTCACAGTGCTCATAAAGTGACTTTGATTTGAATATTTAATTATGAATTTAGTGATTAAGGTTTGGGTCCCATTCATTCTGACAATACTCACTTTCCCCTCCGCATTCTCTTAGATCATGCAATGTTTCACACTTAACAATGAAAATTTTACTGCACAGCACATTAAGTTGCTTATTTTCTATTAAGTGGTACTGCTTCTCTTTCAGCTGTGAAATGTTACACTCTATTTCCTCACACGGATGGAGTAGATGCCGCTAGGAGGAAAATATTGACTCTTATCTCTGCAAATATGTTTCAAAATATTGTGCCTTTGACAAACATACAGCTGAACTGAATTCATATTTCTGATAGAGAAAGCTACAACAATGCCACAAATGTTTACTAAAATTGGAAGTTTTACTCTTACACTTGTGCATAATATGCACTGTAAAATGGTTGCAAAACTGGGCCTAAAAGCTTATACATTTGGAAAGATTGCCCTGTTCTACCATCAAGGTGCATAAGGGTCAGACCAAACAAACTTATTGTTTGCTAAACACCTGAGAAAGCCAATTGACTGTGCAATGGGAGAGAAACTATAATTAGATGTATCATGACTGTTGTATGGCTCAGTAAAAAAGTGCATAGACAACAGTTTAACACATTTCCTGGAAATTATATCGAATAGTACTAAATTAATTTAGTCCTTAGTTTGTAAATGTATCAGTCAAAAGTAGTCCCAAGGTGAAATCGTACTTTTGGCTACTGCTTCCTGACTGATTCTGTAATGACACAATTGGATACAGCGATATCAAAATTTGGTCTTGCCAGACATCCAATGTGTACTTGGCATATCCAAAATATCTGGAGGTATCTACATGGCTTAGATATGACAGTCCTCATCAATCATCAGTTTTAAAACAGTGCCACACTAATCACCCCCCTGATTCTGACAATTTCTTTTAACCTGCTGATTTATGTTAAAATGATTGCCTGTGGAAACTGCTGAACATTAGCTTCTACAAGTTATTTCAAGTATCTTGTGAAGATTGGCACTAAATGTAAAAGATGATTACTACAAATTCTGACTTAATGATAGCCTGTCTTTAGAGTAGAAACAAAACACGGTTTGTATGGGTGGTTCTGTCTTACAATTGTTTATACTGGCATTTTTTCAATATATTTACATGAAGCAATAAAAATGAAACTTGGCTTGCTGCAGTATTCAATTTTGATTAAAGAGATGATGATTGTCATGAAATAGGAGTAACCTGAAATTGAAATGACCCTTTCAATAGTCTGTGACTCTTCAGATAAAGACAGTTTTGTTTGCATCACTACTTTTCTCTCTAAATCTCAGTACTTTATTGCTAGCCTACGTAAAAAGACCTCTTTTGAGTAAAGCAATACCCACAATTACTTATCAGTGATTTGTAATCAAGGAGCTTTTTCACAATTTCTTTTCTCAGTATAGAATGGACCACAGAATGAAAATCCATTTCGCAACAAATATTGAGGATTTTAACACGTTTCCTTTCCTGACTCTAATGAAAATCAATTCTGCAATCATATTTAGAAAAAAAAAATGGAGTTATTCAGACTGTCACCTTGACTTGGTGCTTGAAAGTTCTTTGTTTCTTTATCTGTAGCTTTTTACTTTGAACTGACACAAAATTTTCACAAAATCTTCAGATAAAATCCCATTTAAAGTAACAGTGTGGCTGTAAAACTTCATGTTGTTATTCTTTTCCTATCCTCCTCCTCCACCCTGTCCCCAAGAAAAAGTTCAAACATTCTACTGAAGAACAGGGCTGGCCAGAATTTTTAGGTGAAGTGTTTCATTCCAGTAAAAGGCTGAGTACTGAACATGGAAATTGATCTTACAGTATTTTATAAGACAAATCTCTATCTATAAGGCATCTTAGCTGCAACTTCTACAGCTTTTAAGTTGATTTGCCTCACACAAAATGTACAAAATATCAATACTGGGGCCAATCCCTTTCAGCATCTTCATTAATCACCTGGATGATGGGACAGAGTACACCCTCAGTGAGTTTGCAGGTGATACAAAACTGGGAGACATGGTGATATGCCAGAGGGTCATGCTGTCATCCAGAGGCACCTCAAAAGGCTGGAGAAACAGACTGATGGGAACCTCATGAAGTTCATCAAGAAGTGCAAAGCCCTGCACCTGGACAGGAATAACCCCAGGTACCGGAACAGGCAGGGGCAGGAAGGCTTGAAAGCAACTTTGAAGAAAAAGCCCTGGGACTCCTGGTGGACAAGTTGACCATGAGCTAGCAGTGTACCCTAGTGGCAAAGGTGGCCAAGAGCCTCCTGGACTCCGTTAGGAGGAATGTTGCCAGCAGGCTGAGGGACGTGATCCTTCTACTCTCATCAGCCCTGGTGAGATGCATCTAGAGTGCCGGGTCCAGTACATGGACCCAGTACATGGGCTCCCCAGTACATGAGAGACATAGAGCTACTGGAGACAGTCTGGTCAAGGGCTGCTAGGATGATTAAGGGACAGGAACATCTCTCCTTTGAGGAAAGTCTGAGAGCTGGGACTGTTCAGCCTGGAGAAGAGAAGGCTCAGGGGGATCTTATCAATGTGTATAAACTCCTGATGAAGGCAAGTAAATAGGACACAGTCAGACTCTTTACAGTGGTGCCCAGTGACAGGACAAGAGGCAATGGGCACAAACTGAAATACAGGAAGTCCCATTTAAACATAAGAAGA
This sequence comes from Rissa tridactyla, assembly GCF_028500815.1. Lineage (NCBI taxonomy): Eukaryota > Metazoa > Chordata > Aves > Charadriiformes > Laridae > Rissa > Rissa tridactyla. The sequence goes on from NC_071466.1 coordinate 178,674,625, forward strand.
AACTCTTTCACTCATATGGTGGTTGAACACTAGCGCACGTTTCCCAGAAAGTTTTTCAAGTCTCCATCCTTGCAGATAGTCAAACACTGACCAGATGCCATCCTGAGCAGCCTGCTCTAAATGATTCATCTTTGAGCACAGGGGTCGGACCAGGTGATCTCCAGAGCTCCCATCCAGCCTCATCCATTGCATTATTCCATAAAATGAACCACGTTGTGTGTCAAATGCAGTCACATGCATTACTGTGTGAATGTCTCCTAACGGAAGTAAAGCCTGCAAAACAAGCCCTCTTTCTTTTAATATGTGACTTTTGTCTGTTTTCCCTGCTGATCTTCAGAATTGTATTCTTTGTTGGAGATTCAGTTTATGAGTGTTACCCACTGTGAATCAAGAGCATGTGCTTTGCTCCAAGTGACAGGTTGTTATTTAGACTTTCTCAATTAGCTGACCTGTTCCTTCTAACTCTGCAATATCAGCAAAGAAATATTTAGAAAAGAGCCAAGGGGCAGGGAGCTAGACCCTTTTGCTCATCTCACTTGTAGGCAATCAGTTCACCCAGGAGCTGTCATCTGAAGTCAATCCACTGGCTTTACAAAGTGCATGCAATCTCAGAATTGTTTCCTCAGAGGATGCTGCATCTAGCAAACAAATTGGAATGAAGCTTATTCACCTGTGGGCCATTATAACAATAGTGGCCGCTTGGTAGGGCAAGAAACATACAGCCAATTTAATCTGCAACTAACAGGCTAAATCTATTTGGCATGGGAGAGAAAGAGAAGAAAAGAAGAAAAAAATAAAAAGCAACAACCCAGGAGCTAAAGATTAAAGACAGAAATGTCTCATAGGAAAAGCTATTCTTTCTCTGTCGCTGAGAAAAGGACCCGTTTTTATTTCTGGTGGGGTGTTTTTTTGCTTTCTTTTCCCCTGAAGTGCTCTTGTTTCTTTGCCCCAGTGTGCTCACTAAATTGATTTCCAGCAATGGCTGAAGAGCGTCAACACTCCTTTATTTGCAGGACGTCAAGGTGCATGCAGGTTCCCTCTAGGTAGCCTAGAGGGAAAAGGCAGTGGCCTGTGCAATAACCAGACATCTGCAGAAATACTTTAGGCCTTCACGATTCTCTTGGGGGGAAGAAAAGCTTCAGGCTCCTTCAGCCTAGGAGAAGAGCAGATAGGTAGATAGCTTCAAGCCTCAGTAGTTCTGTGCTAAATACCACATAGAAAGGGAGGTGCTCTGAGAACTGCCAAGGGAAAAATAATGGGAAGGATGAAAATCATTGGGAGAACTACTATGAATTTATATTTGTCCTGGGTTACAATCCTATGGCTAGTGATGACATATTGCTATTTTCTACAGTCTGTTGCAGAAATCTTGAATAGTGGCTAGCGGTTCTGTGACCAGCGTAACTCTACAGGTATGTTTCCAAACCTTCCTCTTCAGATGCTAACCACTCTAATTCCTCTTGTTGAAAGTCTCCAGGCACTGTTTTGCAGTTATGTCTGGGTAATGTGATTTATTTATAATGCAGCACAGGCTATGTTGTTTCAAGGATGAACCAATTAAGTATATTGTATCCCACATTAAATGGAAGAAGAGGAATGTCACCTATGGCATGTGATCTGCTTTGGCACACCATTTCAGCACCTTTTTGAAAAGGAAGTACCCATTAACCATCTATATCCTACCATCCATCCAGCAGAGCAGGAATTTTCTATTTAATTTCACTTTCCCTGGCTGTCCTCAGACACATGCATTACAAAATATAACACGTGTAATTGCGTTGTCCATGTTTTACTGGCATTTCTTGTCTCATAGTGACATCAAAGGCTGAACATATCTACAGTGAAAGAGCCAGCGAGAGCTTGATTAATACTAATATTGGTATCACACCGCTGAGATGAACTGGTCTCAACATGAAGAGGAATCATGGAAAGCATGTTTTGGAGTTAAATCACTCCCTCACGGTCTGATGCCTGGGAACCTATAATGGGAAGGGGAGGGTTACAGGTAACATTTCTGTTTAAGAGGCTCCTAATTGCTCTCTTTCAAAAGTCTTTATTTTCTCTATGTCTCTTTTCACTGAAGAGGACCAAATGAAATGTCCCATGATGCATTTCAGTACTTCCATAGAAAGGGATTACTTTGGGGTGGCATAAAACTTTTTTCATTTCTATTCCCTCTCTATTTACTTTCTAATGACCTAAATATTGTTCCTCTGAGACTCTGTAGCATGTCTGAGGGTACGAATTTCCAGGATTCTGTGGAAAGCATAACAACCCAACTGCTTTGGTCTGGGCTATCCCATGATCCTACCTGCACAATCTTCTGCCATCTCACTGTGACTTTGTTTTATTCTTCACCAGCTTTGCCTGATATATTGCATTGTTTCCAAAACACTTCCAGTATTTGTCACATTGAATAACAACTATCTTTATTGTAGCCATTGTGCATATCTCTCTTTTTCTCTCTTACACTACATTTGTTACCATCTAGGATGCAGGCTATTTGGGAAATGTTATGGGAAACATTTAATTTACCTTCTTTTTAGATTCAATTGTGTGTTTCGCAGATCATATCCCTGAGCTCTCACTGGATATGTTTCTGGTATATCCCTGTGGCAACCTGTTTCTATTATGCCTCTTTGGGCTTTTGGAGCCTTGTGTGGAAATGCTAATACCATCTGAGTGAAACCTTTAGGTTTTAAAAGTATAGGAACCTCCTATAAATCAAGCTAAATATCTACTCAATTATGTTCCTCAAAAACTATCTACAGTTTTAAATTAAACAATGTAATTTAGAAGTAAAGTTCTGCCTGATAATAATAATTCAGAAAATACATGGCTTCTTTTTGACTAATAGATACAAATTATCCGTCATTCTAAACCTGATATTAATACTAACATTGGTATCACACCACTGAGATGAACTCCCCGCTCATGAAGTGTTATCATTGCAGACATCTGGCAAATTGGTTGTTAACTTCTAACACAATTGATACGCCTTTTATTATTACAATATTCTGTTTCAACAAAAGAGTGCCCATTTCCCAGTGATGAACCATTTTAATGATTTTATGTAGAAATACAGCTAATGAAAAATAATGGCAAGGGACTTCTGAATTCGTTTTTTCTATTCTCCGTTCCAGCAGTATGCATTACAATATCACAAAATTATGTCTTATGAAGATGACACACAGGTATACTTCAGTCTCTGTTTCAGGCTGCCTACCATAAATAGGAAAAATTGTGTTAGTATCAGGAGAATGTCCTACAATGCTTGGGTTGTCCAGCAAATAGAAGCATTTGAATAATTTATTCTTTCTATTACATCTGGCATATATATTACCCAAAGCATTCGTCTTTTCCAGTTACTGTTCTCTCTTGATATGAGCATCCAAATGAGGAAATGAGAGCTCTATCTTAGGCTAAATTTTAAAATCAGACTAATACTATTTCTAGGCTTCAGAATATGCATAAAATACCAGAAGTACAACTGAAACCTCTTATTATCACTGTCACTCTATTACATTTCTTTCTTGAGCATCAGCATGTGGCAATTATAAAAAAAATACAGTGGAATATAGTATTATTGAAATGTTCATGCTTGATCAGCTCAGTGGTCTATTCAGCTGAGTATCCTGTCTTTAATGACAGATGTTTCCAAAGAAAGTATGAGGACTCAATGATCCTGTAAGCTGTTTACCAATTTTTCCTATAAGTTCTTTCTTTTAAGGGGTTGAATTATATACTGAAGTGTGAATGCTTATATCTCTTTTCTACCCTACTGTATCTGCTACAACATGGGAAATGATTTGACATTCATAGAGGGCAGAGAGGTCAACAACTTGACCGCACTTCAGGCATGGTTAAGAGCCAGGTTTTGATTCCTGTTACCAAGCCACCATATCTTTTGTTCTATGATTTGTTTGGTTGGGGGTTTTTTGTTGTTGTTGGTTTGGGGTTTTTTTTAGTGTAAAATAACTGATGGGAAGGCACAAGATGCGGGAACAGCTTTATGGCAGTGTGCACCAGTCTGACACTTTCCAGTTGCAGATTAGATTACCTAAACTTTTCCTAATGTGCTTAATGTGTTGACAGATTTTTATATGCACAGTTAATTTCCAATATCTATATTGACAATCTCAAAGAAAGAGATCCTCACATTTATCAATTTCTGTATGGAAATGCTCTGATTCCAGTATGCAGGAAAAGGCATCAACTGCTATTTGCTCCACCTGTACCATGTTGGGGTTTTTTCCAGTAGGTGGGTGATAATTAGCCTTTCTATTTATTTCAGCCAATTTAACCGATTCCAAAATATGGTTCAGTGATCTGCTCTGTCTTGGATGGCATCCGCGTGGTTTCAAGATAGAGAGGCATTTGCCACTTTCCAGTCCCACAGGATGGTAGCTGATTTTAATGAGCTTTTTAAACATTATTTTTTTCAAAACCCTAAAAAGTATTCGGTCTTGAGAACTTACAACTTAATTTATCAATTCGTTCCAGCACGTCTCACTAGAGAGCTTGCAGGACTCTAAACACAGAGAGGAGGCGGAAAAAACAGCCCAACATGATGATAAAGTCCAGCACTTTGCTGAATGGGCTTGTAAATGCAATAAAACCTGAAACAAAGTACTTCTGGAAAGCATGCAATTTGTCTGTGCTCTAGGAAGCACACAATACAGCCCAAGAGCAGTGTAAGGGGCATACTGTTCTGCACTGAAGTAACGTAAGAATCTTGCTGCAGTCAGGTGGGGGTCCCGGAAAAAATGTGGTGGGAGAGTTGTGAACGGAAAAGAAGAAAAATCTAGTGAAGAACAGAGAGAAAACAGAGTGAATTCTCTCTTGCAACACAATATAGATTAAATCCTGATTTGAGGGGTGGCGGGTTGGAGTGGGTTACATTTTGGGTGGGAAACCTCAGGTTGTAAACGCAATTTCTTAGTACACACAATGTACCTGCATAAGCATTTTTATTCAAGACATGGCCTTTAAGCAAGCATATTTCTTTGTGGAAAGATAAGTACATGCTGCTTATTTTCCTGTTGGTATTGAAGAAATCATCATTTGTGTTAAACTCAGTTTTAGTAGTAACTTAACTGTTATTTTACTGTATCATCAGTAACAAAGACTCTGTGTCGAAAAGCATTAATAAGCCAATTATTTTTCTTTACTTTGTCAAATTAATTTACAGAATTCTATTTTGAATAATGCAGCAATTAAAATTTAGTTGATACAGAGCAACATTAACATAAAGGCAGTTTTCTATGCTTGCTGTGACAGAGCATAGGACTAACAAAATTAAAATGTGTACTAAATGTCATCCATTATTCTTTTAATGCCATCACCCTATCCTGCCAACTAGCAAGTTCACTAACACTAGATCTTAAATCACACATAAGCTGAAGCAAATACCCTGCAGTCTACCCCATAACAGCTATATGCAATAAATTCTATTAACCTATATCATGTTTCTCTGAGGATAAATATCACCACACCATGAATCTTCTACTAAATAGACATTTCAAATTTGCCAGGAAGGAGTCAACATTCTGAATCAGTCAGGACCACGTTAGGAATTGTGATACAGTTCATTACTTGGGAGATGTTACACAGCATTAGAGACTTCCAGAGGCTTAATTTGACATGAAGCCATCAAACTGTGTAAAATAAATTATAAGAAAACAAACTTCAAATACATTTACCTTCCAAACAGATCTGAATTGTGCACACATATTTTCTTCCTGAGCCTGCAAAGGTGGAGTATGATGACAGATAGATGTTTTAATATAACAAAAAGAAATCTCAACATTAACCCCTATTTTTTTTAGCCATTTAACTCCCAATTAAATGTAAGGAAAAGAAACACTAAAATATTTTAGTGTAGCAGTTACTGCTACTGAAAAATGAAAGCATTCTTGAATATTTTTTCTATGCCAAGCTTACACAAAACCAGCACAAATTATGTACTACAATATATTCGGAGAATTTTGTCTTTTCTGTTGTCCATAAATCACTGGTAAGAATTCCGTATGTTTCAGTCTTATGTAAATGTATTTTAACCTTTGAATTGCTTGCAAGCTGTGTTTGTGTTTGAAGCATTTTTTTCACTGAAGCCTCCATTCAAGGTTTATTTTCTCTGAACTCTTAAAGTACTAACTACCCTCTGAGTATGTACAAAACCACATTAGAGGAAGTTTTTCAGGTCAATATGTCTCACTTTTTTTCCCCCCAGTTTCAAAAAAGGACAATCACGGGTGTCATCTTCAGTACTCACTGAATGACCGAAGGATACACATAGGACGCATAGACACAGTAGTACCGAAAATATACAGGGAGGCAGTTCTTTGTAGTCTGTGAAGAGAGGTAGAAAGGACAACGAATGAAGCCAGATCCTTCCCTAATCCCTCTGGTTGGACACAGATATCACCTCTGCGTATTCAGGTGAGTAAACGGTGCTGTTGATCTACAGACGAAGGGACACAAAGTTGAAAAGCAACCTGTTGTTCTTAAGAGCTGAAAACAGATCATTATTGTTTAAGGCATGTACCTAACCTGTTACCTGTAAAATTTTATAAATTCTTTAATCACCCAGTCTTTATTCTTTTCCATTGTACCCCTTTCCTTTTGTTTCAGTTTATGCCCCAGTTCTGCAAAAACTTACAAAACTGTGTTGAATGTTAAACCTTCTCAGGAGTCTCAGTCACCTCAGTGGCTCTCTGCTTCCAGAAGTGAAATACATTTTTGATCTTCACAAGCCTGACACTATAAACTTATACAGTCTGAGGCAGGAGATTCATTTATGCTTCAGTCTGGGTGTTGTTGTAACTCATGAAAATAAGTAATACATAATGGCATATGATATCATTTAAAAATACAACTAGTCAGATCAAGTGTCAGAGACCTGTAATTCAGGTGCTGAAGATTAAAAAAAACCCCAAACGGCCTTTCTTGTTGAGCTTGTCCCATGGGACCGATTGTGTCTTTTGCCTGCAAAGTATAGAAGGGGTAGGGAAGGGGCAGTTTGCAGGGGGGTCAGCAGGGCACAAGGCTGCCTGCAACACAGGTCATGCTATTTGGTTCTGTTGAAATCTATTGCAAATCTCCCTTGGCGTCCAGCAGGCTGGAATTTCACCTTCTGAGTTAATGGGAACAGAATGAAAACAAAGTGCCCTGCCAGAGTCACCCCACTCCTACCTGCATATCTGACTTGGTGTAGTCTGGAAATGAATTAAAGGAGAATTATTTTTTTTCAGATAGAGTCTCTGAGAGCTACATGTGATTCTGAGGTGGAATTACTTGCACATGATTTCTAACTTTTCTTTTTGGTGTCATTTGAAGGATAACACTCTCCTGAAGGTAGTCTTCCTATATTTATAAATTTCTCCTTTTCCTCCTCTACAAGGGAGTACTCTTTTGGGATAAAAAGGACCTGCTTAGGAAAGACAATTTTTATTGCTATTTCTGATTTACTAAGTCAATGGATACACAGTCTTTAATGGAAAAGAAACTTTCCCCCACTTCACCTTCTACCGGCTTTAGTCTTGATAAGGCTCCTCTGTGTGTACAGGCTTGGCGTTTGGAAGAGGAATGCACCGTTCACTGAAGGAATGAGGGGATCTGCCTGCTTTCTGTGCAGTAGCTTGCTACCCTACCATACACTTTCTAAAAACTCATCAGAGAGCTGATGGACAGCAGGATTAGCCGTGTAAGTGGTCTGCAAAAGGATATGGAAGCCAAGTGTAAGGACAGGTGCCAGGTTCCATTCCTAGAAGGAACAATCAACCCTTGCTGATTGCACAACTTTTCAAAATAGATGAAGTAGCTGTTCTGCAGAAAGGTACCTGGTTACTCTGTGAAAATTAGTGTAAATAACATTGTGCTGTTGCAAAAAGGGTAAAAGTCATCCTGGGACATACAAACAAAAATATACTTTATATAGATGATACAGAAGGTAAAATTTATCTTTCGTTCAGCATTGGTAGGACTGCAGCTGAAGTGTTATGTCCAATTTTGGTCACCACTCTTCCAGACAGATGTGCATTAATTTCAGAGGTATTCCAGGGCAGATCAAGAAGAAGGAGTGGTGATCTAAAAATGCAACTTCTAAGGAAAGTTTGAAGAAACTTTTTCTGTTCATTCTGCAAGAGAAAAGTGAGGCGTTGTAGAATGACATTCATCAAATTTGTGAGAAGCTGTGGAAACTAAGGAGTTTCTGCTCTCTGTATCTGTGAGAACAGGACAAGAAGTAATTGGTGACGTGAGGGATTTAGGTTATTTTTTAGAAAGATTTTCTACTCAGAAGATTGATTCACGAAGGAATCAATTCTGTGAACTTTCCATTGCTGGCAGTTTTTGCGTGCTCGTGTTAGACAGCCATCTGCCCAGCATGACAGAACAAGTACAGGTAACTTGGAAGAACCTCTCATGTTCCTTTCCTTTTATTTCATAAAGGTATTAATTTATTTCACTTTTTTCATTGTATTTTATTACAATTCTGTAACCTTTGAATAAATAGTTTTGGTGAAAAAGGCACAGGCTGAAGCCACGCTCCAGCAAAACAGATTTAAGAAAGCATTTGTACTTCACAAAGTAAAATGCTCAGGTGCTAACCAAACCTAAGTTTGACAAAAGTAGGGTAAAATCAAAATCCAGTAGTGATAATAGTGCAGCTGACAGATTGGAAAACAAACATGAGTAGAAATGTTGTTTATGTCGGGTGAGCAATGACTCAATTATGTCTCTATTACTATCCTTGAATAAATTATTAGTGAAGAACAGAGCCAGAGGCAATAATAAGGATTAGTATGGGGAGGTGCAGTGCAATAGTAATTAGCATTCTATGTTTACTATTTTGTATTGTGTCTACAGTATGACATCCAAAATGCAGTCACGTAGAACGTATTTCATTCTGCACCACTTTTACAATATCATTCTCCCCGCAAACAAAAGGTTTTTAAACTAGAAATGGTGAGACAATGTCATCTTCACTTTGTATCGAAAAAAATGAATCCGTAAGACCTATCCACTCACATCCTTTTTAAACAGGACCTTGAAAGGGATCTCCTTTCATTTTTAAAGCCTATTTTTGCAAGCAAACTAAAATTGTCTAAATATAATAATAAAGATCAGTATTGACTAATGATTGTTTCTAAGTTGGAAGATATTTTGCATTCTCAGGTGTGGCACAAATGCTTTATTGCAGAACCCCAAAGATTTTATATAGTTCTTGCAAATGTGTCTATCACAAGTGTAAATCTCACAAGCCACATGCTACACTTAATTTTAGCTTCCAAAGTGGAGTTTGAAACCCCAGATTTGAAGTCTTTGAGCACTAAGGGAAAGAACAGTCTCCCTGTTTGAAACGCCATTGTCAGTACTCTCACCAAAAATATGAATCTAAAGTTTGAAAAAGTTTGGCAATAGCTGAAGATTTGAACTTCACAGCTGAGACTCATCAAATATTGACAACCACTGCATAAAAGATATAGGTTATTCTGCAGTAGATAGTATGTATTCCCATTGACTATTTCTTGTGGAATTAATTTGAAAGTAAATCACATGGGCAACCATAATAAAAACAAATAAAATATTAATTCAGGTATTTTTCTAAAGTTTCTAGCTTGGAATTCTTTCTTTATACTTTTTAATGCAAAGAATTCCATAGGTCTCAGGATTAGCACACATTATCATCTAAAATATTACTAATAGGATGCTAATGTGCTCTTACCTTTCATTTTCATAGCAATCATTGCAAATTGCATACAATTTACATAATAATTGGTATAATAATTCAGATTAGAATAATTGATGTCAAAAAGCATAAATATGTATATTTTTTTGTTTCAGTAATGATAGGTAACTTGAAGCATTAGGCATTGATATGTATTCCCTTTTACTTAATAATCGATTGGATGTACTAAGGTATGAGGTCTAAAAAGGAAAGAACAGTTGTAGAGATGTACAAATGTAGCCAGTGTTAACATGGGACTTCTTCTGTGTTAAGTATTCAAAATATTCATCTCAGAAAAAGAATACTTTAGGTGGCATTTTAACTTTTTATCAGGGGAAAAAATGTCTCAACTGTGCCCATTGCTTCCATGTATTGTATGATATATCTAAGCTACTAATTCTCTACAGTGCAAGAAAAATATTATTAAAGAGGGTACGGCCAACAACCTTGGAAGCAGGACTACTCTTTACATTGTTTGGGCTTTGCAGAAACTCCTGGACAGAAGCAAAGATCTTGAGTGCAAAGAAGCTGCCCCAGCAAGTGTGGGAGATGCCTGGTGAGCCTTTTGGCATTGGCAGCAAATGCCAACCAAGGCAAAGGAAAGGAGAAGACTTTTCTGGAGCCTGGAAAGACCAGTGAAGATTTATTGCAGTTCGGAAAGCTACTGAAAGCTTTTGGATAAGAAAGCATGAGAAAAGGACCAGTGCACAGAGAACATGGCATCTGTGGGAGATATGTAGGCTTGTAATGTTTTAATACGTCATCTAACAGATCTGATTTTTCTCTGTTCATGGCATTACTTTTTCCGTGTTATTAATTACTAGTTACTCTAGCAAAATACAGCGTTAGAACTTTCTTTGGTGTCTTTTGGCAGCTCATATCAAAAAAACAAGCATGGTTCCAGCCTGGGGCTCTGTGCCAACAGCTGTTTCATCCATAGCTTGGCTTTGCTGAGGATCCTCATTGCCTCAGCAAAACCTGTCCACCTCTCCTGTGCTCAGAAGGAATAGTGTCAGTCCTAAATATTAAAAGTCGTAAGGCAGGCCCCCAAATTAACAGGATACTTCAGGAATCATGCAGTTTAAAAGGAAAATTATGTCTCATTCTCTGCCTCTAGCCTGTAGCCCCATGGGGTGCACTTGTGTTACATCTTTAGGTTTTTCTGTGTTAGTTGGTGAGTTTCATACTTTTTTTTAAGACCCTCATCAGTCATCACTGTCTTGCCACTGAAACAAAAAAATGCTAGATCTCTAAGAAACTTCAACTTAAAATCAAATTGCAAGCCTTATCAGCCCTGACTAATTCTGATTCCAACTGCCCAGGACTCAAAACTCCCATTAAAGTCCTATTCCATGTGCAAAATAACCGCAGGACTTCTCAAAATCTGTTTTTGCCCAGTGTGTATTTTAAAGAGCAGTTCTATTCAGAACAGTAAAAAGCAACGGGCCTTCTCCCCACATGCATACAGTGTCACTTCTGCTCCCTTCAGTGAAGAAAAAAAGTGTCTAACACCTTTTATTCCTACTGGCCCTGAAAAACTAACCCCTCTGAAACACCTGATATGTGACTTCTTATTACTTGGACAATAACAAATTATTTGCCGAGTTTTCACCAAGTGACCAAGTGGTCATGCAAATATAATTTTATTACGATAAAGGAATAGTTGGAACAAGAGAAATAATCTTTTTATGGTTTTTAATGGGAAAGAAAGTAATGTTATCTGACTTGACTTTGGAGATTGGATTGAGTTTGCAGGACTCAAAGCTGAAAAAAAGTCCTGTTTTTCTCCCAGTTAAAATGAACAATTCAATTTGGAACCAATTCAAAAGCAATAAATGCGAACACTATGATGCTATTTCTACAAAACTGCTTTTCCAGACTGGAACTACACTTTTAAGTCAAATTTTTCAAAACATGTCAAGAAAGTGATGAAGTACCAATGGAGTCTGTACAGCAGAAACTGAGGCGAGCCATATCCTTCCATTAAGCCACCCTCACGGTCTCAATCTCTTCCCTGCTCAGAGAGTGACAGGAGATTACTGAGGTTCAGCATCAGCAGCCCTCCTTACCCAGGGCAGCTCCTGGGCTGGGTTTATCTTGGCTTGCTGCTCAGGAATACAAACAGCAAAGGGAGAAAAGGCCATTTCATGCATGTCGTTCCTCTGACTATGGTAACACTGAAGGAAAGAACTCTATTTATTCTCTCATATAGTTGATATTATTAAGTGCACAAGATAGCCCTTCGTTGCATACTTGTTTCTCTTGTTGCTTTGCTGTTTCCTAACAAGCTCCAGATGTCTGTTATAAGTAAGTTCTGTTCTTATTGAAATAGTGGGCTAAAATGAAGGAAAAAAAAAAGGGAAAAGAAATACCCTAAACAAAACCCAATGCAGCTATGATTGGATAGCATATTTCCCATTGTAACAGAAAAAAAGATATGTTGGGTTAGATGCAGATTAAACTAGTTGACAGTTCATCACAGTTATGACCAACAAGTACTTAAACAGCTAAGAGTATTTTTTAATCTTGGAAATGAAGGACAGAAGTACATAACAGATCAGTGTGAGCAATCCTAATAGAGAAATATGCAAGCAAAGAGTTATTATTTTAGGCAGATTTCATAAGTATATACTGCACTTCATTGCATGAGTTAACTTCTGTTTTTTAAAATATATTCTCTGCAATACGGGAAATAATAAATGTTATAACCTGTTATAAAAGAGATGTCTAGTTAAGGATTACCTCTTTTTTACCCTTTGTGTAAGGAGAAAAATTTAAAGAGGAGAAGGCAGAGCACAACCCATCCCACCACTTGGAATTAAAAGACAGTCCTATGTCAGTCATCATGATCTCTTGAGAAAAGACAGAAATGAAAAACAGACGACAAGAGAAAGGGATGAATCCTACTTAGAGATTCCAGGTTCAGGCAGGGGTGTAGAGGCCTTTGCCTGGAAGCCCACAGTTCAAGCGGAAGCAGCAGAAGGCCGCCCTCCTGCTCCACCTGTGAAGAACCGTGGAGGTGAGGGCACAACCTGGAGCTCCCTGAGCTGCCCACCAGCTTCAAGGGGCATCCAATCCTGCACGCAGTATGCCCTTGGGGGTCTTTATTCTCTCCCACTGACTGAGAAGAGGGGAGACAATGTACAGTGGGAGGAAGAAAACCATCCCTTACACAGGCTGGGGTTAAAAATTCAGTCCTAGGGCTGTACTAGCTCTGTTTATACAGCAGCTGTAAGCAGGGCACGTGCGACTGTTCGTTCCTCTTCTGTCACGATGGCTGCCTCCTGGACAGCCTCGAGCACGCCGCTGACATGAGTGCCCTCATCCACCACGGTGTCCTGGGCCTGCAGGACCCTGCACAAGGGGTGCTCCAGCAGTGCCTGTCACTGAATTCAGAAGTCTGTAAAACAGAAGGGTCAGGAGTCTAGTCTGAAGGGTCGTCGTCAGACCACTCCTTTAGAGACATCCTAGAGGTAATCACTTATTCCTGGAGCCTACCCCATCGCTTTCTTTCCCATCTTGCCTTCCCCCAGAGGTACGAGAGTCGTATAAATTTGCATTTATACACAAATCCAAACTGTGGACAGTTGCTACAAGTTTTTCTAACAATATTATTTACACACGCACTCGGTGCTGGATGAGAAAAGAAAGTGTGAAAGGCTTTCCAGTGCTCATCGCAGATTTCTGTAGGCAAACGTTCATGACTGCCATTCAGATTTCCTGCACCATAGATTTAAAGAGTGATGTGAATAAAGCGAGATGTTCTTACTGAATATCTCAGAGCTCTGTAGTAAAAGAATGACAATTCTGAATATTTACTTTGCATGTATTTTTGAAATGATCACCCTAGCTGGTATTTAACCCTTTTACCTGTTGAAATTTTGGTTGGTTCATGCATTTCAATGAGAGCAGAGAAGGGTCAGAATCTCCCAGTAAAAGTATATGAAGGTCCCATAAATTCTAGAATTCTGTCTAGAAGTTGAAAGCACTGGTATTGTCAGTTTTAAGAAAGCTTCTTATCTGTGTGAATCAGACTATTTCTGCTGCCAACTGTATTTAGCAGGTGGACTATATTATATGTTTTGAAGGCGGGTATTTCCAGCTTATGATACTCTACTTTAGACCTCTGTTCTTGCAAAACAATTTACAAATTTTAATATTGTCTCACCATATTCCACACTTGCCTTTGAAATTATCACACCGTGAAGCTCACACAAGTAGCTGCAAGATACTGTACAAATAGTGAAATTTAAATACAAGGCACATTTTACATTTCAGAATATCTAGTTTGAAGAGAAGTTAGAAAGAAAAGGAAAAAAATGTGAAGTCTCAGATATTAACTGAATCTGAATATAAAAACATGACACCTCTCTAATATAGTATGTCATTGTACAGCAAGATGTCATATCAGTACCCTTCCGTTGTCTGTGATAATAGAAATCATTGCACCTCTTATATTATTTAAGACTATAACAGAGTTAAAACTTGGGAAAATGCAGCGGGAAGGAAATTGCCTGCATATTTTGATAACACATGGGTCTGATGTATTTGTCATATTTTAACTCTTTTACAAAAGAATTCAATCATGTATCCAAAATAAACTAATGGTTGGTATAACAGCATGGATTTTAAATTAAACCCAGAACTGTAACAGACACACAATAAAGTGTCTGAGATAAAAAAAAAAAGTCAGTGAACTATGGAATTACATTAATAAATGGATCCAAATGAAAATATGGTATTTCTGGGTTTTGAATGCATGTTAAAGATAAAATATGTGAGAATAAGGACAGCAAAAACATGACTGGTTACCCTACCTCTGTTGTATTCACTGATGGATAAACTGAAAGCTGTGTTTGTGACTATAACTTCATGTATGCAGCCATTGCTCTCTGCGTCTTTCTGGCCGTAGTTGCACAGCAAATCGAGCTGTGATAGTGCTGAAATTGAGCAAGTCATGCCAAGGACTTCAGCAGGGTCAAAATTTGCTGATCATTAGAATGGACCAAATGGGTCACTTTAAGCAAGTTTGTTAAATTTGCATTTGAAACAGGTGTTTCCTGTGGAGGGAAAATGAGAGGCAGGAACAAGGTTCTGGACTTTGCTCTCAGGATTTCTTCTCCAACAGAAATTTCATGTAAGAGATGTATCATTGCAGAGAGCTGGATATGAAAGCTCAATGATTCTTCTTCCTAGGTAAGTGCTATAAACCGTAAGGTGAGAGTTAATCTTGCCAGGCACTAACATTCTTGCTTCCTTCTTTGGTTGTGAGTGCCCTGTCGTATCCGGGCTGCTCCAAGAAGAGGGCTCATCAACCTCCTGGCAAACTCTGGGGCTGTGACAATTGCATGCCCCGTCTTCCTTTGGTGCAATTGAACTGTAAGTCTATTTCTTTCTTTCATACCTACCTGACCATTATATAAAGGTAGGCAGCACCAGAAAAATCACGCTCTTTGTTAATGCTAGGAGGCTGCGTTAACCTGCTTCAACCTGCCTCAGGGCTGGGCTTCAGTGGGAGACTCTGGGTCATTCTCCTGAACAGTCACTTTAGAAATGGTTGTCTAATATTAGCTGCAAGGAAATTTTCAGAGGAAGAGGTGATGTATTGAATACAGGCATTACAGGGTGAGGCATTTTTTTAAAACAATATCTGCCTGAGACATGGGAGGATTTTAAACAGACAGGCTCCCCAAACTTCTGAACTTTCACTTGGAAATACAGTATGCTAAAAATAAAGTATTCGGTATCCTAACAAATATCATAGAATCATGGAATGGTTTAGGTTGGAAAGGACCTTAAAGATCATCTAGTATATTTATAATGTGCGTTTTATAATCAGGATTTTTTATCTCCTTATGTAACGGTATGCATTTTTTAATACACAAAATCACAGTACCTCCTTTGTTTGTGCTCTGTGATGAAATGCTCAGGTAACCACTATGACAAAGTGGGCCAGGCATCAACAACAACTATCTAGAGATGCGCTCAATCTCTGCATTCTCTGATACATCCTTTTTCCATCCAGCTTCATCCTGTGTATTTACATACACATAGAAATAAAGTACAAAAATGTAGGTAACTAGCACCAGTTCCCCAGCACATCACTGCCAGATTAGCTATTCCATAAACTGGTTCCCATTTTTCACAAACAAGCACGTTAAGATCATTTAAGTAATTCTCAAGGTGTTGTATAATAACGGCACCAGATCCATGTGATAGTAACCTCTTTCTGTGGTTATGTCTTCACCTGATCTTGTCACTAGAAAATGTCTGCGAGGCTCAGTTGCTGGAGATGGATTTTTCTTAAGAATAAGAAAAAAAAGAAAAGAAATTAGGGAAGATATTGCACATGAAATAAGAACAATATGCCCTTAAGAAAGGGCACATATTCTAACATGAATTCCCTAGCAAGAAAATCCCACTCATCTGCTTAGCCTTTCTATACTAAGCCTTCACGTGTAATAGTTTCTTACAAATCACTGCACAAGTTTTGATACTGAAGAAAAAGTAGATGTATGCTTTTCTTCTCATTCACATAACATACACGCATCAAAATAAACTTTCATGTTTCCTCCATGGAAATCACTGCCTCCGTGAGATACAATTGTGCAGGATTTAACATGTGCCTTTCTTTTCCTCTAACAGATTCTCGGTTGAAAAAAAAAAAGACAAAAAAAAAAAAAAAAGACACCACTCAATAAGTGCAAAAAGCACTTGATAAAACCAAGTAGTTCCATAAGTATTATGTCAGCCTGGGGGTCTTGCTGGCCTCTACTAATTCAGCTGGCTCACACTGAAGCCTTTTACTCGGGGAGGTCACTAATGTGAGCCTCCCTCCTCCCTCTTTAGATACTGATTTTCAGAAACTTCTTGGAAATTACTCTGTGTTTCATTATAAAAGGCATTTGGAATCAGTCAATATACTGAAAAATAATTTGGGCAGGAAGTTGCCATAAAGGCACACAGCACACTTACAAATACTTTATGTCTTTTAGAAGCCAGGCAAAAAAAAAGCAGAGGTGATCCATTGTGCAAATTTCTGATTTTCTCAGCTGCCTACATTAAATCTTACTTTTTGGTTAATTCAATAATTTTTATAGCACTTTACCTTCAAAGTTCTTCCTTTAGAAAAGGGCAGCAGAAAATTTATGGAAAATAAAGATATGCTGAGTTCAGTTTTCTTATACAGCAGAGGAATTATTAGTCTTCTATAATATAAATTACAACCAGACTGAGTGTTTAATTAAAAAAAAAATTGCAAATGGAAAAGCAATCATATTGCTCTACTCCAGAGATCTTTTGATACGGAGTTTAAATGAGAAAGAAAATTCAATAAAGATCTTACGCTTTGACCTGGTTTCACCAAAGGTTTCATTTTTATTACAGCTTTGTCATGCTCTCTTGAGTCTGTTTGGCTTTAGCAGCAACACACAGAACACACATTAACCACATGGAAACTTTCATCTTTTTGATGAACTGAACATATTCTCTTTGTTTCTTTTTCTCGCATCATTGACGACAGGCTTTTGTGTCCAACTGTGATATGTCCTGCGTTCAGAACATACAGCCTCTGGATGAATCTAACAACAGGCAATTGACATCTTGATGGCTTTCTTGTCCTCCGTAAGGGGATAAACAAACACATGCATATGCGGCCCATGCTTAAATGGAGAGCAAAACTTGTTCTGACTAGCAGGGCTTTCCTACACCTGTTACACTTAATACATATGTCAGGCACCATCTGTTAAAAAGGCTCTTTTTTCACTCCTTGTGCTTTAAACAAGACACACAAATAAAGCGCTAAGGAGCTCGAACATTGCAGAGGTAGCGAAACGCGTGCTAATGGCTATCCATCGAGGCCTGGGGTTTCAACATAAAAACCACATTAGAGCAGAATGAGATCTAAATCAGTGGATTGTTCTGTTTCCTAGCTGCCCGCATTACTCCCACAATATCGCAATGAATTCTCATTACTTTATTTGTGGTGACCTAACGCTACTGTGACAAAGCACTAATTGCTTTAAAACGTTGTGATGAAATATTCAGTCAGGAATTGCTGCTGAAATTAACATTTGTTTTAAAGAAGTCTTTGTCCTCATATCTTTTTGATCTTTTGATTGATATGCATTCTTCCCTTAATTGTGGGTAATTTTGTGAGCTATTGCCTCTATTTAAAATGCTCCTTTTATATTTGTCCAATTACCTTGATGATTAGATAACCTAAAAAAATAAAAATAAATACAATTTCTAAATCTAATTCTTTGGTAATTTCTTTATGGCGTGTAACTTCTCTCTGCAAACGGATCCACTGTGTACAAGCCCCTTCTTAGCTATATTGTTTCTTAGTTTGAGTAAATCCAAATGAATTAAACTCTCTTGGCCTTTTTCTGAAAAGCGCTGTATTATGTCTAGGGAATATTTTGAGTCGTTTTCCTTCATTGCCAACTGATCAGTGGAAGCAGCCATAGGAATTTACTCTGCCTTTCTGTAGCCACTTGACTGTGCAGCGTTTCCTGTGAATCAGGCTTGGAATCTGGAAACGCCTTGGGTGGCAGATCACGACTGACTTTCTTTTTTGTGAGATAGGGAGATTTCCAGTTTCCATCTGACACAAGTGTAACAGCTCTCATGACATCCTTATGCCTCCCAAAGACCCAGTTCATCTTTCATTTTAGTTTATGTTGTAGTCAGGAGATTGCCTGAAAGAAGCCTAAATGGAAGAAAAAAGAAAGCTGTTTTAAATAATTTTTTTGTCTATATACATATCAAGATACAGCAAAATTATGTAGATTTCTGAACCTGAATATTGTTATCAAATGAGGTTTTGACTGACTCTGCTAATGCATGAAGTTGTGAAAAGCAGTGTGAGACCTAATTGGTTTAGTAAAGTTGGTGAAGAACAGTTTTGCTCTAAAATATAATCTTTCCTGCACTTAAACCTAGACAAAAATGGAGCAATTATTCTGCTTAATTTGTTTTCTCTCTCTCTGATGTGCTGAGTTGTATGACTGCACCAGCTGATATGCAGAAAAGTGGGAATACGCTCAGCAGTCTGACTGTGGAGAGTGAAGATCTTCCTGACTGCTGGTGTTACCGTAACAACAGTGAGCAGAAACCCACCCAGGAGTGTTCCCATTCCAACTAACTACGGAATAACACTTAAGCTATAGAAAATGGTTGTATATGCTTGAGTAAAGCTACTTTGCTTTGTGGATGCAGCCCGTATCAGGTAGAGAATTGACTCAAATAGCATGTTCGGGGTTTAACTGCTCTAACAGTTGGAGGCGCATAAATAAAACCTCTTAAAAATCAGGACTGTCCCTTTTGGCACCTAAGTCTGCAAGAGATCCACCTTAACTCCTAACAGAGATCTTCTTCTTATGTCCAGCTTCCATGAAAATTTTCTGAGCCGCTCTGCATGGTAGGAAATATCTGTTCTGGATCATGTGCTCTGTTACTGTCCTGATTTAGAGCTGTAGGTGGATGACTACCAAGGCTCTGCATGAGTCCTCAGAGCCACCGAAGATCCTGAGCACAACCAATGTCGATAATGATGGAGTTGCCTCTCTCATGATATACTTGTAATCAGAGCACATCTGAAGGAAGTGGTTTACCTGTATTCTGGGCATAGCCATCCTCGGCTTGTTTCAAGCCAAATTCCTGGCCCAAAGCCCTGCATCACAGTAATTCGGAATGAGAACATTTGACATTTTCAGCTAACGTAGAGCCACGCTACTGCCAAGAAAGTAAAGTTCATGGGACCAAACAGAGCTAGCAATAAACAACCTAACTCCATTGTAAAGATTAGAATAATGTCCTACTCTTCTGGGCTCTGCTCCCAGGACTTTCTGTACCATTATTTGTTCAAAAAATGTCAGAGCGCGCTGTGCTAGTACTGCATGAAAATGAGTGCTCAAGACAAAGTGGTAGAGAACCTTCTGCTCAGTCCCGGGTGAGTAACCAAACTACAAGTTTGGTTTGAAAAGGCTAAAAGCAAGGTGCTGCCATAAGGTTTGGGGTTTTGTCTATTTTTTTGCTTAAAATCAAACACTATGCATAGTCCCTTAAAAGCAGACATGTGTGAGACTTGGGTCTTGAAAAGAAGTAGGTGTCTAGCATTTTCCTTCACAGGTAAATGAGAGAACTAGCCCCCTGCCTTGGATGTAATATGTGACTTCTGGAAGTTTTCTCTTGCACCTTTCCAATGACATTTACTTTAGGATCTCTGGATGTTCCCAGTACGAGGTGCTCAAATGCAGGTATATGCGTGTCTGACTCAGGCCCATTAAAACTAACCCAGGAAGACTTGCACATCTTTTTAGGTGAAGATTTGCAGATTAACTAAAACAAGAAGCAAGTCTTTTTTACACAGTCTATTAAAAGCTACCATTATGCGAATTTTCTTTTTTACATAAATGAACTTTGAGTGATAGACTCTACTTCTCAGCAAGTTGCAAATAGACGCGAGTGGCACAGAATTTTGTTTCTCTCTTATTCTTAGCCAAACTGAGCCTTCCAATCTTCTCTGGCAAGCTCTGCAGTTATAACCACTTATTTAGGAACATTTAATGCTTTTCTGGGACCATGTCTCCTACTTTTCTTCTGTTAATGGAAGAGAGGAGTAGCACCCCTACCAAACTCTGAACTTCCTAATCTGTACAACTTCTATAGACTAATAAGCATGAGACAGGGGTATATGCATATTTACTACTACCTAGACTTTCAGGGTAGAAAGTGACAGTGCCCACAAAGAAGAACAAATTCAGGAAACACTAACAGCCTGCACAGCAAAATAAACTCGTGTGATGCCAAAAATAAAGCTCAGCTCTGCCATTCACAAGTAGATTCCAGTAGTTTATGTTTAACTATTTGTATGATGTTATTTGTTTGATACAAAATATTTTTCAAAGAGGCGATTGAATAATGGCTATAGTTAAATGTGTTATTTTCAAATAGTAATTAATTTAATCAGGTGAAATTCAGCTAAATACTTCTCTAACTATCACGAGGTTCAAATTCTAGGGATAAGGAAAGTGAGTTTGTACCAAAATGAGAATCATTTGTAGCAGAAAGAAAAGTATTTATTTAAAACTCTTTGCTTTGCTTGCAACTGCAGCATTGCAACTTTGCAAAGTCTCTCAAACTTCTGACAGTCATGCCTCCTTTCTTCCTGACTTCTTTCTTACCAAGTATTTGGGATTTGGGCAAACATTTTAATTCCAAGAATTCCGGAAGCCAAAATACAATCATTTGGGAACCTAGATAAATACTTTTGAGAATTATTCTGGATCCTGAGTGTTTCCTTGCAGAAATCTTAAATGTAGTCTGTATTTTATAAATGTTGAAAACACCAAGTTGTGTTCAAAACAGTGAACTTGTATTCTAAATTTATTACTTAATCTTAAATATACACAAATTAGTTTTAAAAGGTGGAAAGAGAAGTTGTAGTTGACAAGTATTTGATATTCAGGGTTGCAAAGTGAGTCAAGATAGCAGTATTTAATTTTAGACTGGTTCCTGTCTACACATGCATTCTTATTTGAGCATAGACACATTTAACATCTGTGACAAGCTAAATACAGCTTTAGATAAGCAAAGGCCTAAACATGTCAGGAATCTCAGAACAGGAACATGTTACTGAGCCATGCAGTGGCAGTGAGTGTCTCCACCGATCTCCCCTGTTCTTCTGCACTTAAAATGGCCCTTTTATGCTGTTTTATAATTTATATACTATATTGCTTAAGGCTTGCCTTTGGATAACCATCTTTTGACCTAGTTATTTTTAAGCAAAAGAAGAGAGTCCACACATGAATGGATATTCAAGCAATTTTAGGTTGGAGCAAGAGAGGTGTGAACCAAAGGCCCATTGGAAAAATGATGAGGTCAGAGAAGAGGCAGAGGAGGAATAGTTGTATAATAAATGAAGTCCATCTTTGCTGTCATTCATTCATGACACATTCATTACAGAGCAAATGTGCTTGTTTCTGATTAAATCTGTTTCTATAAACAGACTGTTCTGTGCCAGCTTTTTGTTCAGTGTATTTTTTCTGCTATTCCTTTCTACTTCTTCTGCACCACCACATGCAAACCAAACTTGATTTCAGAAAAGGTGGAAAACCACCTTCCCCAATAAATATGAAGAATTCATTATGTTACCCACTGCTATTCGTACACAGTTACAAATGATTAATTTAAGAGAGATAATATGTTCAGTCTTAAGGATTTGGGTTGTATGAGCATGTTTAACATACTGGCGCCATCGCTGAGTATTTCAGAGGCATCCTGGTTATTAGAATTACTAGAACATCTCGCAAAGACTGTCTAGGCCATCAGTCTGGTAGACAGCGTCTCTAACATATTCTAAAAGTATACATCTCGATATGTTGCAAGATTCTACTCTAGCAAACATATTAAGTGAGGCAGAAGCTTGATCCACCCTCAATAAAGATGCCGAACTTTTCTTTCAGGTGGGAGTCCTACTCCTCAGTCAGCCTTTTGCAGGACAAACATACTTGTCCCTCTTAGAGCTCACTATTCCACTTTAGCCATTACTTTGCCCCCAGTTATCAGACAGTGCACGAGATCAATGATACCAGGATACTAAAAAACATAGAACAAGCATGACTTTTTTTCCTGGAAAAGGTCTCCAGGGAGATAACACTTTCAGATGGCACTATAGCCTAGATTAAACTGAAAGACATCGTTAACCATCTGTCGTGGTTTAGCCTCAGACGGCAACAAAGAACCACGTGCCGCTCGCTCGTGCCTTCCAAACACAGGAAGAATCGTAAGAAAAGGCAAGACTCTTGGGTTGAGACAAAGGCAGTTTAATAGAACAGCAAAGGGAACAGGCAAACACCACCACCACCACGGATAGGGGAATATACAAAGGCGATTACGGAACCGCCGCTCCCCCGCCGCTCGCCGGCCGGACCCGGGCCGCCCCAGCCCGCTTTTAAGCAGCAACTTCCTGCCCCCTCCCCCGGCAGCTCAGGGTGGGCGTGGCTCACATGGCATGGAATACCAGGAAAAGTTAACCCTATCCCCACCAGAACCAGGACACCATCTTTCTCTGAATTTTTCTCAGCTCTCCCATCTATAAACCTGTAAAAGCTAGTACACATATAAATTAAGCAGGCACTCTAGGTTTTCGATAGCAAATAATCCATTTATGTTACTGAATGTGCGTGTGTTTGTGGACAAAAAGCTAACTGTAAATCACAGAACATGAGTAAAGGGAGATGTTCTAGTTAACACTAGTTAGCACAATAGCTGGTAGTCAGACAAAAAAAAAACCAAAACCAAACAAACAACAACAGAACAGAAGTAGGTTTACTTCTCTCTCAGTACATGATTGCCTGTAGCCTCTCCTTCAAAGTATTACCTTTTACAGCCACTGCACAGTTTTGGCTTGATTTCGATGCATGCCCATGAGGGTTGTCCCCATATACAGGTCATGTATTCCTCCCTCGTGAATCCTGATGTTCAGTTGCAGCTCAGGTGGCATTATGCTTCTTGAGCTAGCTTTTTCTTTTCTTTGCATTTTAGTGTTGATTTTGTTTGCTGCCTGCTTTGTGATATATTTGCATTTTCTTAATGTTGTGCCTGGATATCCTGCATTGTTGATTTTTCATAAATAATTTTTCAGATAAATTCCCCAGTGTATGACTACTTGGCCAATAAATAGAGATAGCAACTTCAAAGCAGAGATTTTAATTGTAAATGAATACATAAAATTGATTATCTCAAGGGGTTAGTGATACAGTACTTTAATGTTGTGCTCCCGTTATCTCACCACCTAAGATCTGAATCACTCCTCGGAAGTGCCTGTCTCCATTTTAAATAAAGGTTGCCTAGGGCAAGTAGCCTACAAATACAAACATTTCAGTTGCATGACTAACATTAAATGGACTGAACCCAGGATCAGAGTTTGTCTCATAGGTCAGGATAATGTATCACCTTCAGATGAGAGTTATTTTGTCTTCACACAATCTTTAACTTCTTACCTGTGTAAACCGTGGATCAGTTACTGTGGGGATAATATGTCAGTTCACGAAGTTATGATGGATCTGTCTTGGAACTTGTCCTCATCTGAGGTGAATGAAATTCATACTAGGAGGTTTCAATGATTATCAAAATTCACTGGCAGGAATAACTTTGAAAATTGGGTAATTCTTTTCACAGTTGCTGGCTGAGTTTGATAGACAGAATTAATGTAACTACATTCCGTTAATTCTGTAACTAGATATGGGAGTAGGCATAATGTTACCAGGTTCAAGAGGAAAGATTTCATCTTAGTGTCTTTC
The DNA here is from genome assembly GCF_028500815.1 of Rissa tridactyla. Lineage (NCBI taxonomy): Eukaryota > Metazoa > Chordata > Aves > Charadriiformes > Laridae > Rissa > Rissa tridactyla. Next base: position 178,698,661 of record NC_071466.1, read on the forward strand.
TAATTTTATAAATTCAAATTAGCTGAACTATCAGTTGTGATTTCCAGAAAAAAAATAAAAAACCCAATGTAAATAAATTCTACAATGGATTTACTAAACATTCATTGCAATGTATAGTCCTGATTCTTAACCTTAATGCAAGAAATAGATGATGGTTGTGGTAATCCAGAATATTTATCCCTTTAAGACTGATGAAATAAATAAAAGATAAGTTATCCTGGGAAATTAACTCACTATATAAATGCTTCTGCTCCTATTGATGCAAAACAATTATATCTAATAATGGTTCCATCTAAAAAAAAAATAAACAAATTAAATTACTAATATATTTATTAGAATAACCGCAACATTATAGTGCAATGAATGAAATCTGTATCACACGTGCCTAGTCTGTGGCCAAGAAAGGAGATTTGGCCCCTCCAGATAAAAATGAAAAACTTGTCATTAGCAAGTAGAAAAGTATGGGTAAACTTGACAGTATTTAAAGGAGCCCTTGGTTAGTCTTTAGATTTGAGTTCTAAGACAGCCTGTAGAGTACATATCTGACTTACCTCAACAAGCAACGTTATTGTCTTTTGAGATTATGTCATTAAAAGTCTACAGTGAAACCATGGAAGATTTCATTGAATGAAATCATGGAGGATCTTAAATAATGACAGTACAGATTTGCCCATATTAAACTAAGTATTGATAATTGTGCAAGTTTATACAAAAACCTGAGACCATTGTACAATAACTTTGAGGTTGGAAAATATGAGGACGCATTCGCACTTTGGGAGTTCTGAATTTGCCATTAATAAACAGCAATTAGTCATCCTCTGATGAAAACAACACCAAACTCAAATGTGCAAAGCTTTCCTGAGTCACACACACCGCAGCTGCTGTCACAAACAGATCAGGCTTATCATGCTGTAATCATAAAGCTTACAAAAGCTTTAAAAATAAACGTTCACATAAAAATTTGAAATTTCTTCATCACCATAATCCTTAAGTAACATTAGATTATTATGGAAAAGAATCTTCAGGAGTGTTTACAGAGCCTTAATTGTATATACCTACTTTTAATGAAATATTTTGCTGCTGCTATGTTTTTTCATTAACAAATCTCTGTCTACCTTTTTTTTTTCTCATGGTTTTGCGATGGACTTGGCAGTGCTACGTTAACGGCTGGCCTCAATGATCTTAAAGGTCTTTTCCAACCTAAATGATTCTATGATTCTAAAATGTTAATGATTTACCAGGGAGACAAGGGAGGTGCTTGACCTTCTGGCAGTGTCTAATGAGACACTTCCTCTGAATAATATGATAAGGGAAATAAAACATCACTGTACAACACTTGCAACATCACAGCTTCATCCAGAGCTACGTCTCTGCTTTTGTCTTGCTCTAACCACTATGCAATGGTGCACAACAAGAGAGAATCTGGTCTCCAGTCTGAGTTCAACTGCTCTTACCCCTGGAAGAATCGTTTACTCAGACTTCTTCCAGAGCTTAGAGAAGAGCATTGGCTGATTCAAGAAAATTCAAACCAGTGTAATGATATATGCACAGTTGTAAACATCTAATGTAGGCTGTAAGCCTACGAACTTTGCTTTGTCGTGCCAATAAACACTTGTTTTGTCCAGAGTTTGAGTAGATAAGAAAAACCAAAAGGAATCCTTAGCCACAGTTTGCGCACTGCTATCCTGGCACTAGTAAGACCAGCTACTGAGATAGTTTCTCGTTTGATTTGGCAAAGTGTATACAACAACACTGTAGCAGTTCCATACGTTAAAAATGCAATCACATGCAAGACCAAACCCTGAAAATTTAGTGTCCTGAAAAACAATGAAATTGTGTGTGACAGCAGTTGCTTGGGTTAGTTCTAAACAGCAATATTGCTGGAATTCATTTGGCTCATCACAAATGCGTGCATAGATTTCAAGAAAGTATGGCTGAACAGGATAAAAAGTCCTGATTGGTTTTATCCTTTCGGTAGTGAGGCAGAAAGTGGGAAAACACCTACTTGCATCTATTATAGCTTTGGGTTACTGGAAGGTATCTTTGCAGACTTTGCTGGAAAAAAAGGTTTATTGAAATAGCTAGTGTATATTATACAAAGAAAATGTCCGGTCTCTTTCTTTAAATGTCATTAGTTCAGTAAAGGACAAACAACTGTTATGGTGACTTGAAAGTAACTGTTGGATCCTGAAATACTCCTGCCACAGAAAGCAAATGTTTCTGGTGCCTTGGACACACAGTTTAATCTCTCTAGTTCATATTTTTATTTGTAAAATTAGGATAGCACTATTTAATTGCCTTCCTTAGTGGGGATAGTAAAAGTATTCAATAGTTAATATTTACACAGTACTTTGATTATGTAGAATTCTATGCAAGTGACAAGTAGTATTAGTAGGTTTTTTTTAAATAGCAAAAATTTTATATTTATGTGTTGTCTTCCACTTCTTCAAATAAGCAGAAAAGCATTGTGGATGGGAAACATGTAGAACATAATTTCACGACCAAAGTGAAAGCCAACAAGAAAACAAATTATGAGAAGTAAATGAGTATGCTAAATGGAATATAATTAGCTTTGACTTATTTTATCCATACATATTATCCTTGACAAGACAAGCTGATTGTACGAGCTCATTAACTCGAGTCTGTGGTTTGAGACCTGTTTTCTAGTTCAGGAAGATGTGTTTCATTTTGGAGAAATCAGATGAAAATTATTTCAGCATTAAGCCAAAAATCTCTATGGTGAAATAAACCTTTTCCGGAGTGGGTTTGTCAAACCCTTCAGTAATATCAGAAATCTTCCAATTGCCTCCATTGTAAAACTCCCAATAACTTCAACAGAGGCAAAATTATTGACTAGCATGAAACACGCTTGAAAATTGCTCTATCATATTGCTGTATGATGGGTTTCTTTTTGTATAATAATTTATGCTCTAGCATCTCCAAAATTAATATAATTAGTGTCTCATAGGTCTCTGTGTTAATAATCTCCTGTAACATGGTCTGTAATGCTGAAAACAAACAGAACATACTCTGTGAGTATTGTGTGCCTCTAAAGGAGCCTAGGGCCAGCCTGTTTAGGGCTTTACAGAATGTCATGTCTGCATTGAATGGTGTCTCTAAAGGAACAGCAAGCTGTTAAAGAAATTGAAGGACGGGGGTCATCCACCTGTATCAGTTGAACAAGCAGAACGCTGCGTTGTACATCACCAAAAGACTCTGAACTGCCTTCCTGTGCAGGAAGGACCAGTACAGGCCATGTTACAGCAGATTAACCTGAAGTTAGTGATGCCGTAGATAACTGTAACACTGTACTTCAGAAAGGAAAACGTCACCCTGCAAATCAGCTTACCACAGCCACCTGAAGATCAGAGCTGATGGATCCAGAGGAACTCTTGAGTTGTCAAGACACCCAAAGAAGTTGCAACTTCCTACAATTTCCCTCTAATAATCGTAATAGCAATCATAGCCCCCATCCATCCTTCCCGTACAACCAAGTACTCCCTATACCTACGCCTGCATATTTACAGGCAGGCAAAGGCAGATAGATAACACATTCAGCATACTCTCTCAGCTGAGAAAGAAAGGGTAAAATCTCTGCTTCACAGACAGGAATATATAAAACTGTGCATTATAACGATGCAGGTGGTATCACAACCACAGAAAAGTCTCAGGCTTTCTTTCTAGTGTATTTTTTATTTATGCATAAGCACACAGACACACACACACTCACAAAAGTATTTGGCAGCTGTTTTGAACAGATGGAGTCCTATAGATCTCCAGGGGAAGAGCGTGTGGAAACATAGACAAAATACATATTACCATCCTTAAAATACTCTATGAAAGTAATAAACTACTGAAGAGAACTCTTACCCACATGTCCAAACTGAGTCACAGCTCCCAAATAAGCCACCAGTACCTTAGGGTCAGATAAAGAACAGTGTGATCATTTAACATGTGGTCAGCTGCATAACCAAAACAGTTACTGCAGATTCTGGGCAACAACCACACAACAAAACTGATATTCTGGAAACCAAAGGCACCAAGATTATTTTTGAATCTTGATTGTGCAAACAGGATTCTTAAAACTTTCCATGACGGAAGAGATTTTTATATAGAAAGGCAAATGAAATTCACACACACTGATTTTTTGACTCATCCAGGAAAAAAAAATAATCCAGTACCTTTGAGAAGGATTGATCCTCAGGCAAAACAAAATCATACTAGGAAACATTGACATTGCTGACTTTTACCATCCACTTAATTCTCTCTATTTGGTCTCAAAAATTCTATCTCAGAGCTTATTTTGTTTTGCAACTATATCTCTGTGAATCCAAAATAAAGTGGCTTTAGAGTTCAAGGAAACCTCCAACGTGGATTATAATATCTGCACAGAAATACATATTTGCATAACAAAGTATCTATCTCGCTATAATCCTAGTTAAGAAGGAATTTTTTTCTTGGAAGATAGTTCAGAAAGTTATACTGTCAAAATGTAATCAGAGTTGGATTCCTTTTTTCAAGTTTAGTAACTGCATGCAAACAGATTTCAGAAGAATTTCCTAATTGAGCAAAAGGCAGCAGCGTCATGGAAAGATAATCCATATTAGAGATATAGATCATAGCTTCTAGAAAAGTAACTAATGGTAAAGTAAACGTCTTCAAGCTGTCAGTAAATGTACCTTAGAGGATTCTGAAGGATTCTAAAAGGTTTTAAAGATTAGGTGTCGTAAATTAGGTATCAAAATTCGTCCCCTTTGTCATTTAAAAAGTATTATTTATCCAAGCCTATTTTTCTGCTTTATATAAATCGCTCTTCCAGATTTCTCTGAAAAAAAAAATGCATTAGGTACATAAGTCAGGAACAATTCTGTTTTGCTGTATTTTGCTCAGCTTACTCTAGTCTTCGAATTTGTTTCAAGTAATGCAATCAAATATTTAATTCTGTGGTTCATTTCCACGATTTAATTGTTTTACGATTAGTCTTTAAACATTTAGAACTTGATTCAGTTGATTTCCCAAAAATCTCTAGTGCTACCTAAGACACCTGAGGATATGGAAACCGGTGATGAGTGGCGTTCCTCAGGGGTCAGTACTGGGACCAGTGCTGTTTAACATCTTTGTCGGTGACATGGGCAGTGAGACTGAGTGCACCCTCAGCAAGTTTGCTGACGACACCAAGCTGTGTGGCACAGTCATCACACTGGAGGGAAGGGATGCCATCCAGAGGGACCCTGACAGGCTTGAGAGGTGGGCTTGAGAGGCGAACCTCATGAAGTTCAATAAGGCCAAGTGCAAGGTCCTGCATCTGGGTCATGATAATCCCAGGCACAAATACAGGCTTGGCGGAGAATGGGTTGAGAGCAGCCCTGAGGAGAAGGACTTGGGGGTGCTGGTGGATGAGAAGCAACCTGGGCTGCATCAAAAGCAGCATGGCCAGCAGGTCAAGGGAGGTGATTCTGCCCCTCTACTCCACTCTGGTGAGACCCCACCTGGAGTACTGTGTCCATCTCTGGAGTCCTTACCACAAGAAGGACATGGACTTCCAACCCTATGATTCTATGATTCTATGGACCTGTTGGAACAGGTCCAGCAGAGGGCCGTGAAGATGATCAGAGGGCTGGAGTACCCATGCTATGAGGACAGGCTGAGAGAGTTGGGGTTGTTCAGCCTGGAGAAGAGAAGGCTCTGGGGAGACCTTATAGTGGCCTTCCAGTACCTGAAAGGGGCCTACAGGAAGGATGGGGAGGGACTCTTTATCAGGGAGTGTTATAATAGGACACGGGGTAACGGCCTCAAACTGAAAGAGGGTAGATTTAGATTAGATATCAGGAAGAAATTCTTTACTGTGAGGGTGGTGAGGCACTGGAACAGGTTGCCCAGGGAAGCTGTGGATGCCCCATCCCTGGAGGTGTTCAAGGCCAGGCTGGATGGGGCTTTGAGCAGCCTGGTCTAGTGGGAGGTGTCCCTGCCCATGGCAGGGGGGTTGGAACCAGATGATCTTTAAGGTCCCTTCCAACCCGAATCATTCTGTGATTCTGTGATTCTGTGATATCGAGTCTCCACATAGAAATGACAAACATAACACAGGGCTTACAAGAGGAGACTGATTCCCTCTGGTGACCCAGCTAAGGGTTGAGCAGGATACTGCATACGTTATACAGTACTACACGTATACGTGTGGGCAACAGATTCAAGTGCAGAGGGTATATCAGATGTACTCACCTCCTTTCAGAGTCTTTGCTCTGGGCCTTGGATTGGAGATACAGGTTTAATTTCTCTGTCTGCCTACAAAAAGTTCTTGTATGACCTTGAAAGATGCCCCTTCCTCCCACTTTTCCTTAATTGCTCATAGACTCAAGAGAGGCAAACGGTATTTTTTCATCATCTGTCTTGGATGACCACATCCCCACAAGCATTTAGGTGTGAACTCTCCCTATATATCTCAGTGGGAGGTTAAGTATCCTATGAGAAACTGAGCAACCTAAGTCAGTACTTAGAGTAGCTCCGATGTTAATGCAGAGGGCTTCATATGAGCATCAACAGTCCTGTCAATTTACCCTGCACATGTAACATATGGTGTGATGGTCATGAAAGCAAAAAGGCCTTCTTAGCTCACTCTTCTACTCTTTCCTCCCCCAGAAATCCATCTTTTTGGATCCAGGCCAGTGTATTTATGCAGTACTTGTGATCTTTACCAGGGACAGTATACACAGAGAAAATATAAATGAAATATAAAAGGCTAAGCTCTAGCCATAAGTCCATAAGTTTATGAATGGAAGACACGAGAAGGCTATGAGCCCAGCAGAAAGCAAAATGAATGCAGATTTACCCTCAAAAGAGCTCTTTTAGCCTATTAACAGAGAACAACACACTTTTTTTATATGGGGTGCAGTCATTGAAATGGCTGTAGGGAACATTCCTTTTTCCTGCCAGGGGCAGCAAATGTGTACACTTTGGCCCATCTGGCCCTCACTCACTCTAGTCCAAACTAGTTGCCCACCTCATTGTCTGAGACAAGTAGGATGCATTACTCCCTGGAGTGCCTAGTCCGCTCTACAGTTCAACAAAGTCAGCCCACAGGGCTAGTCTAGGCTATGCACTTAAGACTCTAAAGAAAAGATGCATGAAATTTTTCCCCCATGTGATCTCCTTGAACCCTGTGGCTTTCTGTCTGGGTTTGCATCGTGCCAGTGCTGTGCCTCAGACAGCAATCTAGACAGCGCTTTTGTCTTCCCAGCCTTCCAGTGTCTAGCAGGAATGTATTAAAGAAAGTATTTTCACTATATTTAAAACCTGATTTCAAAAACCAATTTAGTTAGCTATCTCTCTACTAACAAAGCACAAACACTTAAAAGCAAGGAAATGAATAGATGCCATCACAAACTGTCCACTGCTACCTTAGAAATTAATGCATATATCTCATCAAGTGTAATGAAATGCGTATTTCATTATAATACAGTGACCTTACCACTGACCCACAGAGAGGTGGGTATTATTAGATGGGGGCTTTTGTTATCTGGATTTCAGTAGCAGAATATTTCCTTTAAAGAAAAGCTGTTACATGGACAACACTAGCAGCTAATTATCTATTGACAGCAAAATGCCATGGTAAGATACTTGTGGTACATTAAGAAACTGTGTATATCCTCAAGCAAGGGCAGAAGAATGGTTCCAGTTCACCCAAGATTTATGGATGGATTCTGCCTACTGGCTTTAATTGTCTCACATAGATGCTACAATCAATACTTGAAATGCCCTTGCCTGGTCCTAGCAAGATGACTCTGATTACCTAAATTACCTGCCTATGTGCCTACACTCAGAATGTAGTCTACAGAAATAAATTAGAAGAGTTGGAAGCCCTGCAGAGTGAATCAGAGTGGGATCATCTATTTTGCCTTGTAATCAAACTGTTCCTAGTCAAGCCTTTTGCGCAGTTGCCCCAGCAGGTCTGCCGAAGAGGTGAACCTCCACTGACTTTGATAGCTCTGAGTGTGTGCAAAGACTCCTGGCCACAGGTAGGTCCCCAAAATCCTCCTTCCATAAGGCACCTGGGCGGTTCACTGCAAGCTCTCTCCTCCTCCACCTCCAGGATAAAAGTTGGAACCACTTTAATTAACTTCAAAATGTTACCGCTTGTGCAAATGATAATCGGAGCACTGCGAGGTCTAGCTCAGTACATTCATGTAAGACCTGGAAGACGTTTCTGAAAGTCCTGGGCACCTCCGCAGGTGTTGGTATTGGTAAGAACTCAGGTGCTTACAGGACTCAAACATGTATTTTGACAAAGAGTCTGTGTAATTACATTTTGTGTTTATTTTTCATAAGGGCCATGCTATGTTTACTGCACAGTTGCTGTTAAATGTATAATATTTTACATATGTATTTCACTTTGGTTTACAGTTGAAGTGTTGTTTTGCAATAAACTGTCTGTCTCTGCTCTTGGTAAGAGTAATACAGGAGCACTGAAGCTGGAAGAAATTCCTGTATCTTAACTAAATTTGGGAACATTGTGTCTGTTTATGTGCACAGAAAAACAGGTCAAACTTATTTGTTTATTCTTTAGGCAGCACCAATTTTAGATTATTCCTAACTATTCTTTTATTTTCTGTTAATTGCTTGGGATTTCAAAATGTATGACAGCTGCTGGCCTCACTGCTTTGCCTAGTAACAATGAGGAGACTTTATATATTGTGTTTGTTTATGCATCTGGCATTTTAGAAGGTAGGAAGTTTCCTCTGATTTACTATTTTATTTAGATAAACAAAGTAAAACTCGACATACATCTTTGCTTCTTTTCTTTATTCTTTTATTTAGATGGATAAAATAGAAGTTGACATACGTTTTTGTTTATCAGTATTATAAATACTACCCGTGCTCCAGCAGCACTTGAAGTCGCCATAGCGATACGAAGCCCTCCAGCCCTAGCTGCGGTATAAACATGCCAAAATATACTCCCTACTGTCAGAAGAACCCTACGACCTAAAGAAAGAAGAGGGATACAGAAAGGTTAGGCAGAGATGTTTCTTGTCGGTTAGATAGTGTTGCCCCATTTCAACGGCGTGCTCCCTGTCTATGCAGGACAGAGCGCAGTTGAAATGCCTTGGTCTTTGCACTCCTACTTGCCTTCCAGTTTTCATTTTCACACCAAGTTATCTGTAGCAGAACGTGGTATGAGGGGTGGAAAAACATGGGTGCAAGTTAATACTCCTGCATGCATGCAAGCAGGACAGTACTAGGGGAGTGAGAGGGAGGAAGGAGGAAGGGAGACAGAGAGGGAGAATGGGAAGCAGAGACCCGAGAAGAGCAAGGGGAACACTTCACTGAAGTATTGTTGGGCAAGCAGCAGTGCACAGTTTCATGGCAACATAAAAATGTAAGACAAACATCTCCCTGGAAGTACCAAAACTGTTACTAACACTGTGCAGTGTGTCAACCCCATTGTCCACCATCAGCATATATTTTCCTCCCTCTGGTGATGGTGAGAGTCATTCTGTACCTCTTCTCTGACTTTTTCCCAGACTTCACTTCTAGCTAACTTTGTGTCTAGACTGTTCATAATACATTCATTTTTAATGCGCCTCTGTACTAAAGTCTCTTCTTGCACACCTTCTGTCCGATTTTTTTCCCATCATTTCAACACCATTTCTTCACAAATCTCATCCAATTTGTGACAGTGTTTGCTTTTGTTGCATCTTCATTTCTGAACTTTAATAACTAAACCCAGATTCTGATCTCATGTCCACACGTACAAACCTAGACCAGGAAGGTTGTAGTCACTCTGGCTTTTGTCTTCCTCCTAATCTGTTACCTCTGACAAAAATTTGGAATTTGTTCTCGTAAGTTCAAAAGAATATGACAAAATCACCACACTTAAATAAAATGACAGTTCTCTCTCTTTGATCCTTGTTCAGCAAAGTCCTTGCACCATGCCTAACATTTAGCCTGAGCATAAATCTCATTAAAATCAAGCACGTGCTTAAGGGCCTAAAATAGGCTCTCCTGGCAACAGACATCTGTAACTAGTTAGAAACATTTAACCATCCATAACTATCTTTCTGCACTGTGCTCCTGCTTCTATTGCTGCATTATCAATCTTCATTCCTGCCTCTTTGTGCCTGGACAGAAATTGCTTTGGTTCTTGAAAATCTAACTCACGCAAATTTATTCCTGTCCCCTTTCCTTCCTCTTCTCTGTGCATGCAGAAATCTTTCCTTTCTATCAGCAAGCCTCATTGAAAAGCAAACCAAACTCACATCCTCTGTGCGTCACAGTGACTTTGAGCCCTCTTTCCTCTGTCTTCTGTAACTTTTTACCCTAGAAATTCTGCATGCCCCCTGTGGGAAATGTGGATAGTGCATGATTTTCACCTTTTCAGTTTCAGGTTATTCAGCAAGATATTCTGTGGATCCCGTTAATGGCTTCAACCTCAAAAGTACAAGCTCTCAAACCATGACAAGCTTTTCAAAATACTTGTTTGCAATAGTTTTTTAACCTCTTTTTTTCCTGGATTGCTTCCTATTGTAATCAGCAATCTTCTCAGAAATACTAAACCCCCTCCAGTAATATTTTCTCCTCACCAGACTTTTCTTATAAAGATTCAAGCTCTGATTTGTTTCTAGCTCTCCTGTTTTGTTTTGTTTTTTTTTTTTGTTTAGTTTTTCTTTTTTTTCTTTTTTTTTTAAGTTGTCTGTATATCTAAATAAAATGTATTCCATACACAGTATCTCATGTCTATTTCCAAAGGGGATAACTAACAACAGTAACTCAGGGTTGCTTTAATCTGTATGAATTCTCTAAAATCTGTTTAGACTAAAGCTACAGATGAATTTTCAACTACCTCTTTTATTTGAATCCTTCCCTCCCACTCTATCACCATCGACAACCAAACTTATGTTAACGGCACGTTTGAATTTCAGGGCAGATGTTGTTAACGGGGAATGGATTTTGCCGAGTTTTACAAGGTGAGTGATGAGTTAGCTTTCAGGATGAACATGATCAGGGTGCAGGAGGTGGACCCAGGGGTTGGATCTGAAGCCAGAAATTCTGCCCCATTTCTTTGGTTGCAAGCCAGCAGAAAGTTTCCCTTCTGTGACTTCTGGGTGGTTCCCCCTTGGTCTTTAATGCACAGATGATGAGATGGTGTGATGGAAGTGTAGGATGTTTGTGTTAACGCAGGTGTAAAGCCAAATTCAGATAAATGTTTAAGAAGAAAGGATGCATGCAGTCCTAAACCAGAACTTTGTTTAGTAATTTTTTTTTTTTTTTCAAATCGCTTAGGCTCAGATCCTTGAAAGTATTTAGCATCCTAATTTTCAATTAAAATCAGCTAAATCGCTCCATGAAATGAATGCTTGTTACACGCGTAAATACCATTTAAATCTGGACCTTTGATCTTTTGAAGGCCTTTTTACTGGCCTCAAGAGACATCAGTTGAACTAATGAAAAAATTACCATCAACCATTTTGAGTCACGGCTGAAACAGAGAACCTCAGATTTCCGGGTTGCATGGTATTAGAAAGAAGTGAATCCCTTTCATCCAAATATAGCTCTCCCTCCACCATCTTCATATGTAAAATTCAGAAGCTTAACTCCACCACTGGTATCAGTGAGACGCTTTTCCCAAGCCACTTTCAGAAAAAGCCATCAGAAATTGTTGCTAAATGTCATTTTCAGTATCAGCATTGCAGCTCCTGTCCACTGGAGATTAAAAGTCTCTTTAAAGCACCACTTTGAATTAAGTAAATCACAGTAGCACTGCATCTACCCCATAATCTCTCCTGGAACACTTTCCTGGCATATTTAGACTACAAACCTATTTCTATCAGCACCACGGAAGTCAGGGGACTGTGAAACCTCTTTGCTACAATAAGACTCCAGCAGAGAATGAAAGCTTTTAATTTTTAGCAAACCCTTTACAGAGTACAGTATTACTGTGGCAGGGATAGTTTCTTTTTAGGGCTGGGCAAATCCAAGTTGGCATAAACCAAACTTTTATTCCTTGTATTATATGTTCACTATTACTCAGTTTTATTTAAAAATCTCTTCTCTGAGGAATACGTTCAAAATGCCCAAAGCAATAGTTATTACAAATAATACCATTATACTATTTCAGTTTATGTATTAATGAAGAGAGAATTAGTGATAATTAGTTATGTGTATTAAATATTAGAAACCATGAAGTACTTAAGCTGAATTTAGCACGTTTCATTGGTTAATATCTTTCTTTTTTTTCATTTACATCTGTGTAAAATAATATATATGTTACCTCTTTAGTACCTTTATTGCACAGAGTTTGGTGATGCAAATGCTTTATTTAAAGTATAAAGCAGGTACTGCTGTGAGGACATACACATGAACACAAAAGATCAAGTGTTATAGCCAGGATTCATGCCCCCAGCTTCAGGCACTCACTGTTACCGTTCCATATCGTAAATGTAGAGAGAGAAGCAACTCATGAAAGATTCATGCCTTTGGCAGCCTAAGTCACCCTTTTCAGGTGACTAACTTGCACCGTGGGGCAGTTTTATACAGATATTTAATCATTTAAGCCCATAACCTAACAGGCAGTTAAGCCCCTACCTTCTACCTTCCGTTGCAATAAATTTAACAAGGGCACCTTGGTCGGTCTGCCAGTGTCTCGCGAGACTTTCAAAAGCAGCTAGGTAGCTAGGGTAGGATTCAACCCAACTAACCTCAGGTGTCTCCAAATAAGTATCTATAGGTCAGCTGGGCATACAGATTCTGATTACAGCAAATTGATAAAAATAATCAACAAACTCAGTGAAGATTACAGTGTGATTCCTACATGGGATATAGATGTTTGCTCTAGAGTGAGGTGCAAGCCCCTACAGCAGTGACACTGAAAGTCAGCCAAGCTGAACCCATACCCTTTATGTGAATCAAAGTTCACATAGAATTTACCATCCACTTAGCCAATACTCTGCAAGACATCCAAATACCATCAAGGAATAGGTCCTCACAACCCAGTTATTGTTCCCAGTGGAAAACCTCCTCACTTTCAATGGAAGTTGGGTCAGACTCTGACAGTAGTTCACACTAAGTAGTTATAAGAATCAATCACTCTGTAGGTTATGGCCCCAAGCAAGCCAGGTCAAACAAGCATGCAAAGAGGCAAAATTAAGCTGCATTATAACAGACTTTATAACAGACTTTAGCCTGTTTAGGAGCATGGTTGAGAGTGTCCCTTGGGAGGCAGTTTTGAAGAGCAAAGGTGCCCAGGAAAGCTGGTCATACTTCAAGCAGGTGCTCTTAGAAGCACAGGTGAAGGCCATCCCCATGTCCCAAAAGACGAGCCGACGGGGAAGAAGGCCAGCCTGGCTAAATAGAGAGCTTTGGCTGGACCTCAGGAAAAAAAGGAAGGCTTACATTCTCTGGAAAAGGGGCTTAGCAACTTATGAGGATTATCAAGATATAACAAAGCTATGCAGGGGGAAGATTAGAAGGGCCAAAGCTCAATCAGAACTCAGCTTGGCCACTGCAGTTAAAGATAACAAGAAGAGATTTTTCCAGTATATCAACAGAAAAAGGAAAACTAGGGAAAATATAGGTCCACTGATGAATGAGACGGGTGCCCTAGTGGTGGAAGACACAGAGAAGGCAGAGTTACTGAATGCCTTCTTTTCTTCGGTCTTCACTGATAAAGCCGTCCCTCACACATCCCATACCCTGGAGGCAAGGGGGAAGGTCTGGAGAGAGGAAGATTTTCCCTTAGTTGAGGAGGACCGGGTCAGAGACCACTTGGCCAAGCTGGACATTCATAAATCCATGGGCCCTGACGGGATGCACCCGCGAGTGCTGAGAGAGCTGGCAGATGTTATCGCTAGACCACTCTCCATCGTCTTTGAAAAGTCATGGGGAACAGGAGAGGTGCCTGAGGACTGGAGGAAGGCTAACGTCACTCCAATCTTCAAAAAAGGCAAGAAGGAGGACCCAGGGAACTACAGGCCGGTTAGTCTCACCTCTGTCCCTGGGAAGGTAATGGAGCGACTCATTCTGGATGTCGTCTCCAAACACATAGAGGAACAGGAAGTTATTGGAAGTGGTCACCATGGATTTACCAAGGGCAAATCATGCCTGACCAATCTGATAGCTTTCTATGATGTTATAACGGGTTGGCTGGATGAGGGGAGAGCCGTAGATGTCATCTACCTTGACCTTAGCAAGGCTTTTGACACTGTCTCCCATAACATCCTCATTAGGAAGCTAAGGAAGTATGGGCTAGACGAGGTGACAGTGAGGTGGATCGAGGGCTGGCTGAGTGACAGAACCCAGAGGGTTGTGATCAGCGGCACAGAGTCCAGTTGGAGGCCTGTAACGAGTGGTGTTCCTCAGGGGTCAATACTTGGACCAATTTTGTTCAATATATTCATTAATGACCTAGATGAGGGGACAGAGTGTATCCTCAGCAAGTTTGCTGATGATACCAAGCTGGGAGGGGTGGCCGACACTCCAGAGGGCCGTGCTGCCATCCAGCGTGACCTGGACAGGCTGGAGAGCTGGGCAGAGAAGAACCTAATGAGGTTCAACAAAAGCAAGTGTAGGGTCCTGCACCTGGGAAGGAAGAATACCAAACACCAGTATATGTTAGGGGCGGACATGCTGGGAAGCAGCTCTGAGGAGAAGGACCTGGGGGTCCTGGTAGACAGCAAATTATCCATGAACCAGCAGTGTGCCCTTGTCGCCAAGAAGGCCAATGGCATCCTGGGCTGCATAGGGAAGACTGTGGCCAGTAGGTCGAGGGAGGTCATTCTCCCCCTCTACTCTGCACTGGTGAGGCCACAACTGGAGTACTGTGTCCAGTTCTGGGCTCCCCAGTTCAAGAGGGACAGGGAACTACTGGAGCGAGTCCAGCGAAGGGCAACCAAGATGATTGTGGGACTGGAGCACCTCCCTTATGAGGAAAGGCTGAAAGAGCTGGGACTCTTTAGCCTGGAGAAGAGAAGGTTGAGGGGGGACCTGATTAATGTTTACAAGTATCTAAAGGGTGGGTTTAAGGAGGACGGAGCCAGGCTCTTTTCAATGGTTCCCAGCGACAGGACAAGGGGCAATGGGCACAAGCTAGAACATAGGAAGTTCCGTTCAAATACACGGAAAAACTTCTTTACAGTGAGGGTGACAGAGCACTGGAACAGGCTGCCCAGGGAGGTTGTGGAGTCCCCTTCTCTGGAGATTTTCAAGACCCGCCTGGATGCAGCCCTGAGGGATGTGGTTTAGGCAATCCTGCTCTAGCAGGGGAGTTGGACTAGATGATCTCTAGAGGTCCCTTCCAACTCTGAAGATTCCGTGATTCCGTGATTCCGTGATTTGCTTTTCAGCCTTCTTAAATGTGAGATTTAGTAAAGTAAAGCCTGATTTGGTCTTACTCCTGCTTCTAGACAGCAGTGACTTTATGGCTACCTAGCAGCATTCTCATTAATGCAGGGCAGAGTTTCTATGTATTACTTGTCTTCTGCATCAATTTTTCATTTGCAGTTTATTCACAGGACTCTTTACCTGTGCCCTTGAAGAGTCATCTTCTTCAAACGACTGAACTGATTACATTACACAAAGTACACCAGGAAAATATCTTTGGGAAGTGAAACAACATTTTACTTTTTTTCAAACTAAGCCTTAGATTCATAATGTCAGATCCACCACTGGGTAAGAAAGCAGCGTGCTAGCAGCATGATTATGGCACTGGGTATCCCTTTGAAAAATTCTACTTTAGGAAACATTATGACATTGGCTAATTGTGGAAAAAATCAGGCTAGAAATAAAGTGCCCATTTTTTACTAGAAGTTAGTTAACTAATGCCTGTATCGGGTATATCATATGTTCTCTGTCATTCAAATTTTTTGTAATAAAATTGGCTATCTTTCTCAAAGATGTGCAGTGCCTTGATCAGAAGTTGCAGTCTTGATACATCTATTACTTGGTGAAATTATGTCTTGCATTACAAGAAGACAGGATGTCTGAGCACTGTGGTCCTTTCTGCCCTTAATATCTGAAGCTATTTCTCTTTTCGACCTTGAACCAAAGCCCAATGAATTTAGTGGGAAACTTTCCTTGGGTTTCAAAGGACACCTCCTACAAACTGGCTGTAACCTGCAAATTCACTTCTTAGGACTCCTGATGACTGGAACAGAAAAATAGGGGTCCTTTTACCCTTGGAAATGGGATTTGCTTAGTGGAACAGAGGCCTTCTATCTGCACAGGCATGAATTTTACACAGACAGCTTTCAGGATTGCTTCTTGTTACACTGAGTAATACAGTACTATGTAGGTTTTTCGGTGGAAAATGTGCAAAAAGTTAAAATTAACATCACAGCAGGAAAATTCATTTATGGATATTATTTTAGTGTTGTACTCTTAAAGTTAAATGAGTAGGGGTGTATTGTATACAATTATGTACGAGGAGAAATTTCCTGTCATCCTGAGCCCAGAAGTCAAGATATGAAGACTGGCTTAGAAAAGCAAGGAGGATTTGGCCTTTAAATTATTTTGGCTTATTACCTTGGGGAGGAAAAGTAGAATGTAGTTAATTATGATTGCTTCTCATTTAGTTACTCATTAATAAATACCTCTTTCCCATGTTCAGATTCCCACCTTGCTGAGAAAGGTCTATTTACATCCAAATTATGGTGTTGAATAATTTCAGTGAGCTCTATACGGCATTCCTCAAGTTTTAGAAAAGGGCCAAAATTTCAAACAGTCCTCTGTTTTGGGGAGCACCATCTACACACGCATTTGTGCATTTGGACCTGAGTTAAGAGTAGTAGACAGCAGCCAAAGTGCACAGGCTTATGCTTTTTTAATCATTTTGTAGGCAGAACAGTTGCCTAAACAAATGGACACGTTCAAATGTGGCCCTTGCAAGTGCTAAGAAAATACGTGTGGTTTCACTGGGTACCGTTCCAAATCCCTATAGGTAGCTTTATGTTTTCTCTGGGTACAAATGGCCAGTTTCAGCTTGCACACAATCAAATGGAATGATACCATGGGAGCACTCTCATTAATTTTAATGAGATTCGTTTCTGAGTAAGGTGCTGTTCCATGAGCGTAAAGGTGACTATGTCTGGTCCAAAGACACTGCTGTAGGCTGCTCCACCGTATCATTCCATATTAGATTTCCTAACTTGCGTGACCTGGGTTTGAGGTTTGTTTTTTGGGTTTTTTTTATTATTTTATTTTAGAAACTTTTCACATGCAATAGCATCAGGGGGAATATTTTTATTGTCTCTGGAGATTCAAAGGAATTGGATTTCTATCTCTTCCATCAGTTCTTAGTGAGACAGAGATAATGCTTGCATTTTACTGAGCTGTAGGAGAGGCAATATTTGGGGCATGCAATGTTTTAATTTCACCTCCTTTGGCCTACCCTTTTTCCTCTGTCATTCATGATGATGACTCTTTTTGTCTCAGTGAAAGCCAGATCTGGCCCCCGTCTCTGAGAGGATTCCAAAGTATATCTAGAATGCAAAGATATGTTGATAAAAATAAAACATTAATTTGTTCTGAGTTTTTGGTTTTTTTAATTGACATCTGATGAGACTTTATTTCCAAAGATTAAACGGCTTTGCTGCTGTCCAGGGGGAATATCTTAAAACTACACATCAAAGCAAATGTAATTTCTGTATTCTACTAACATTGTTCTTTAATTGCTAAGATCTAAAGCACAGGTACCTGACAAGAATGAGTGTCATCCCATACAGTTCTCTGCAACATCACACTTTGTATCACAGGCAATAGCTACCTGACCATAAGCACTGCCTGGACAATTCTAATAACAGACCACAATTTGATCTTCAGCCAAAAAAACACCAACAGATAAGCCTCATATGTGATTTTTGGAGGCCAAGTCATCTTCAGCCTGAGGAGTTCTACAAAACTGTGCCCCTAAAGGCAGGGAGCCAATAGTGCAGTAATCAAGAAACTTGAAAGGATACAGAAATTTAAATAAAACCGCATTACAAGATGCCCAAGAAGCTACATTTCAGTCACTTAAATGTAATCTAATATACTGCTAATCCTATATCTATTGTCTAATTATCACATGGGTTTGCTTCTTGGGTAACCTTTCCCTACTGTCTGTGTGGAACATTCCCACTTTCCATACGCTTAACCCCCAGATTTACTTCAGTTACTAAATTCAAACCAGCTCTAGTTCTGGTCTCCAAGTAATAGGGTCATAGTATAAGCAAAATGAATGCAGACAAGATACAAGCGTGTCTTACATATCCCCTATAATCATATCTTACACGCCACTGTACAAATCGGATTTTTCACTCCAAGCCTCTGTGCTCTGAACACAATTGTGGCACTAGTTAAATGACAACTCCAGAAGTGACAACAACCTGGAAGTTTAAGGTACTTACCCACAGAACACTGAGGAATTATGGCAATATCATCATGAACAGATCATTTGTAGTGAATTATAAAGGGCCTAAATAATTTGGTTTTTAACAGTCCTCTTACCTCTGCCTTTTTGACTGTATTCAAGGCTGTCAATGCATTGCCTTGGCAGACAGACGTATCAAGAATTACAATAATCCAATCTGAAGAGGTCATGAGAACATGAATCTAATGAATCTAGGCTAATAATTACAGCTCATTTAATTACCTCTGAGATAAAGCAGGAGCTGTAATTTTTTTATAATTGATGTTGCTGACATCATTGTACCTTTTAAGTGTATTAGTTGTAAAATCTGCCATGTTAATGTTGAAGCTGATAAAAATGTCACAAAGTAAAGCAAAGATAATGGAACAGGAGAGTCTCTAAATGTCAAATAAGTAGAAAGGTATTGATAGATAGGTACTTTACTGCCTTTATGCTGCACATGAGCTCTGTAATAAATGTACAACATGTGTGAGGAAGTGAATCAGGAGCTCCTGGCTGAAATACTGTCAAGGCTTTGTTTGGTCACATTTTCTCAACGGAATTCTAATTTTTTATACTTGCCTTAGGCCATTATCATGAAAGCAGATGCCTTAGACTAGATGCTTGATGGAGGATTCCCTGTTATTATACAGACATCCACATCCACGTTAAAATATTGAATGACTTCAGGCCCTAAACCTGGTAAACTTGTAATTACATGGCAGCTATATTCAGGTAAATTGCCTTACTGAAGTTTTGTATCTGCCACACTGGGATTTTGGAAAATAGTCCCTTTAACTATTGCAAAAGAAATCTGGCTCAAAAATGCTCTGTTTTCATACAGAGCATTGCTTATTCTTTCTCCATGGTCTGATCCTGCACCTCTGCAACCAATGAGAGTTTTACAATCAATGAGAGTTTAACTTCATCAGGAATAGGAGCAGGTCCTCTGTGCCTAATGGACCTTGAAATTAACACAACTTCTTTATATTTTTGCTTTTGCTTCAGCACTCTCAGTGACAATGCAGATTTCAAAGGGGTATTTCCAGCCAGCTCACTCTCCCCCTGCTGGACCTTGAGCAGCAGAGGACAAGTGGAGCGGAAGGTAAGTCCCACATGGAAAGTAGAGTTTTTTATGCATCCTTGGTTGATTGCTTTTTGAAAGTCATGTTTGCCTTTGTCAATAATTTAGTATCCCTTCCTTCCTCACATCTTAAGCAATACCTTGATGGTCAGGGATAAGCCCGTGAGTCCAAAGGACACTATGGGATAGTCTCGCAGAGCTCAGCTCTCAGTGCAGTTGGACTCCTGAAAGTGGGATGAGCAGTAAGATGGTTGTTCTCCCTGCACTTGGCATTGAGATATACCAAGAAGAAGCAGCTGAGAGAGCACCAGCCCTCTTCCTACACCATGGCCCAGGTCTTCTCCCCATAACAGGGCTGTCCAGACACCAGGGAAGAAGGGGAGGTTTGTGGGAGAGACAGAAGATCAAGGTTTAATGCACATACCCTACTAAAGTTCTACAGGTCTCTTCATCTGCAGAAGGAGGGTAATAATGTGTATTTTTTCTGCCTTAATTTAGGTTAAAAATTCTTTGAAATTATCTCTGCCTGCATTAGTTTACCACCTAGTGCTACTACATCCCTTGATGCCTATTCTAACTGTATCAGTCATGACCTGTTATAAAAACAAAAATTATGAATATTTATTATTCGCAGCATCATTTGACAGATAACAGCTGAAATGGATCATCCTGCTGTCCTTTTAAAGAAAGCACAAAATATACATACACACACACGCACACACAATCCTGTATAAAAATACCCACTCAGACCTGACCATAGTTTTCATTGGTGGAACATAAAAAATAACTTTGTTCTTTGTGAAACCATTTTCAAACCACAGCAACAGTTTTGACTTCATCATAGTAGTTTATTGTTTTCCTGACATTTTTTTAAATTATAGTCATTGTGCAAATTTAATTCATTTATGCATACATAAGAGAAAAGACAAAGTTTCTCTCTGTGGTCCAACATGCAGCTGATAGTCGTTAAGGCTTTTGATATTTCACACAAGGTTTACCTGCAAAACTCCCTTCATCTTAACAAAAGAAGGGGAGCATTGATTCAGAAACATATTGTGGACATGCCAGTGAAAACTGGGAAAACGGGGCTCTGGTATCACCTACAAAAAAACCAAACACCCTTTTGGAAACCACAGCAGTTCAAGAGGGAAGAAGTAATAAACTGTTTTCTTTCTGGTTCTTTCATCTTGGATTATACTGATGACAACAACCAGTTACAAGAAAAGAAAAGCAAGGTCAACCCTAAGGGACACAGCATAAAAAAGTGCGAGGATTATGCACTTTGAACACTTGTTAGCAGACTGTTGTAACACAGCAGTTTTAAAAACTCTATGATAATAATAATAGCAAGAAACCATAGAGTCTCCTCATCTGCTTTAATAATCTCATATAATTGATCTAAAAAGTGACATTTAAAGTGTTATTTAGATACCATCAGCTTGCTGGTTGCAATCTAACATTCAAAACATTATTTTTTGTTTTAGTGTGCTGATGAACTGGAGTTGCTGTAAGTTCAGTTATGGTGACATGATTTTGAAAAAGCATAGGACTCATGGGTCTCATAAGACCTTGAACCAAAGCAGCGATAAAGTTTGTAGCTCCTACATGGCATCATGATTACATTTGTTTTTCTTTTTTAGAGTTTGCTATGTATCAGCTGTCTTTAAACTCCTTGGAACAGATCTTTTATTTACTACTAATTTAAGACCTCCTTAAGAAGAAGAAGCAGGCCTACAAAACAAACCCAGAAACAACCCTCCTGTATGTGAAAGGTTTCTCCCCAGATGATTGAACGCTCCAGCCCATTCAAATATCTCAGCCACTTCAAAGTGCTCTGATAGCCAGAGAAGAAAATTTCTCTTCCTCTGAAACTTAGGAGCATCTTCATAACATTTCTTAGAACAGGAAGAAAGTCAAATTAGAGCAAGTCAAGAAAGGAGATGACTAGGGAGAGGAGAAGAAACAATACAGAGGCAGAAGGAATTAGTAACAAGAAGGGCATGCTGATGCTGCTGGTCTCTCAAGCCCAGTCCCACCTGCCTTCTATACTGTTCACTTGCAGGCACAGGCTTATGTTGTTCTCCAGAGCATAGCTAAGTGGATAAGTTAATAGAGCTCATGTAACTGCAAGCACAGCTTCTCCAGCCAGCAAGGCTGGAGCTAAGCACCTTCCAGGGCTGTCCACCAGCAGACAGCTCAGATATATAATTCTTGCTGATTCTTCAGGTGATTTTTATCTCACCCAGCTCAGTGTAGACACCGACTGAGCTACTCCCCCTAGTTCATGGAAAGAAACAGGTGCTTTACAGGCAGGAGTTATCTGACCTAGTTTACATGACCAATTTAATATCGAATGAATTGTATGCTGGAAGCATGCTGTTCTATGCATTGGCTTTATAGGGAAATCTTTAGAAGAGCTGCTAGCTTTGGTGTTGGCACCTGCACTGCAGATGTCTATATTTGGTCAAATGAATCTATCCAGGGTATATACCTCGATCCAAGGCACGGCTTGCCTTCTGGACACCTATGGAGACAGAAAATTCATGGTTTGGTATGTTTAACATGCTCTCTCAGTCTGATGTACACGTCCCATGATGTAGAAAGTGACCAAGGACCAGCAGTTGACCATGGCTAGAGTTAATTGTCTAAATATCTAGCTAAGAGATATTTAAGCTTATAATTAATAGAAGTATAAAACTTATATGCAAAACATAATGTTGATTACTACTCTTGCAAGTAGTAGGAGAATGGTTTTGTCATGCCTAGCAATTGAGCTATTGCGGTGGGTAGAGGACACAAGCAAGGAGGTCAGGAATAGACAAAGATTTGGAGATAGACACCAAAAGGGGAGAAACACATCAAATCCTGCCAGCTGCCACAATCCAGAAGGAGCTGGCACCAAACCATTGCTCTGTAATACAAGCAATTTAGTCCCTGCCTTGCACTTCACCAGCACTGGGAAGTGTGAAGGAGGTTCACAACACATTTGTCAAAAAGATTTTCTATCTGTAATTTCCACAGATATTATCTTGATTTCATACACCAAGATGTAGGTTGTCTCCTTTATCTTATTCATCATTTTGGACAAGTATCACACCTGCTCTTTGCTTTTAGCCTAGCAAGGCTCATCTTATCCAAAGCAAGATATCTAAACCAGACAGATCACCTCAGTCCATCTTCCTTCAGTTATTATAAAGGGAGACAAGAATTGTGCCTCAGATTTTATGGTCTGCTTTGTAGATACATAAAGAGCAAGATGAAGGCTGATTAATTTGAATGCTGATTTTTTTCAGTACCGAAATAAAATCTTTCCTATCTTAGCTTCAATGATTTTAAATGGTTAACTTTTTTCAAAGGGAAAATTTTTGCAAGTGATACATAACCATTCTATCTTTACTCCTGTATCTTGCCATCTACAAATGCTTGGAGATAAGTTTGTGCATGTTTTCTTGGAGAGGAATGCTTTCCTGAATCATGGCCTTAACAGTTACACAGTAAAGAGACCTGACTGTAAGGAACATTTTGCATTTTATTGAAAACAGGCCACCACTGGAATGGAAAAGACGGTTATACAGCCATATACAGCACCATTATCCAATAGTTCATGGTTGAAGGTGCATAACTTCTTACCCAGATCAAATTTGCAGAGGCAATTTGAGGTAAATAAAATATAGTTTTCTGATACGGAATTTAACAGCTGTCTTTGCTTAGCATTTTGATTTGCTTTTCTTTCTCTCCTAAAGTGAACAAAATGTGTTGAGAATCTACATATTAGTGCCACAGAAATGTATTTTTCTTGGCATCCCATATCCTGTTTCCTTCTTTCCCAAGTTTGCTGTTCTCAGCTTCCCAAGTACAGCAATCCCCCAGCTGCATCTTATAATTCTCATCTCAAAAACAACAAAAGAAAAAAAGAAAAACCCTCTGCAAAAATAATATACTCATTTTCATGCCAAATTTGAAAGAAAAATAAGTAAATGAACAGCTGGACTACAGTAAATGATTTTTGACTAGTTTAAGGGAATTTTATATACAATCTTCTCTAAGTATTTCCTCCACACCTGCAGCAACCCCTTTTTCCTCCATCTCCTATTCCATTCTGACTGAGGAGGATGATAACATGGGATCCTGAATCATCAGTTAATCTGGAAAAAATCCTACGTTGCAAGAAGCACAGTTAATTCTACTTTTTTATTTGGTGCCTTCCTCCTCTTCCTTTTTCTATGATAAAAAACAAGGCTCTAGTGCATCTTTATATCAGAATTATGAAGAATTTTTCCATGGGGAAATGGTTTATTTTTCAAGAGTACTACAAAACACACCTTTAGTGTAAATCAGGTTATTTTCATTTACTTTATTGGAACTCAGGAAGTTCTTTCCTATATAAGAGTTGGGGTCAAGGAAAGGAAATGCCTGACTAGTGGAAGGGTATCCATAAAGAAATATTTCTCAAATGTTCCTCCCCCCGGGAAAAAGCCCAAACATGAATGACTTTATTTCAGCATTTGCATAACTATGCACAGTTTAGTTATTCTCATTTACAACTATGAAATACATTCTAGATATTTCTACGGCCGCTTTTGTATTACAACAGAGAACCCACGATTTTTCTCACCCTGTAAACCTAGAAATAAACACTGATCTTGCTTAGGCTCCACTCATTTATATATTGTAAAATATAAAAGTGGGATTAAGCGCATTTTGGAATTATGTAAAACTATAGTAGAACTTTTTCCTGGTTTTCTTTGAGATACAGTTAATTTTCTTTCTAGTGTCTGCTGTGTTTTGGATTAAGTATGAGAATAACGTTGATAACACATATTGGTTTAGTTGTTGCTAAGCAGTGAAGGACTTTTCAGCTTCTTATACTGGCCTGCCAAGAAGGCGGCAGGGGACACCCAAGGAGTTGAGAGGGGACGCAGCTGGGACAGCTAACCTCACCTGACCAAAGGGATATTCCATACCATATGATCTCATGATCAGCATATAAAGCCGGGGAAAGAAGACGGAAGGGGGAGGACGTTCACAGTTATGGTGTTTTGTCTTCCCAAATGACTATTACGTACGATGGAGCCCTGCTTTCCTGGACATGGCTGAACACCTGCCTGCTGATGGGAAGTAGTGAATCAATTAATCGATTCCTTGTTTTGCTTTGCTCGTGTGTACAGCTTTTACTTTTCTTATTAAACTGTCTTTATCTCAACCCACGAGTTTTCTTATTTTCACTCTTCTGATTCTCTCCCCCATCCCGGCGCACCGGAGTGATTGAACAGTTGTGTGGTCCTAGTTGCCAGCTGGGGTTAAACCATTATAAACTTTAAAGGAAAAATTGCTCTAAATTCTGATATTAAAATAACAATGCATTATGAAAAGCAGATTATTAGATTATTTTTAAAAATAAAAAAGCTTTATTCATCTATAAAGGCCTGACAGAATCAATTACCACAAATCATGGGCACTATGTACTTCAGGAGATAATAAATTTTGGTATTCACTGAAAATAAAGCTGATACAACCTATAATTTATTTTTTTTTCCTTCTACACGCTCTGTCACAATATTACTTGATGAGTATTGTTACTTCTGTTGATTGTTAAATTTCTCAAACAATGAGACTGGCATCTCAGCTACCCTAATTGAACAATTTATCAAAAGTGTTTGCCTTTTGGAATGAATATTTTAAAGGACGGACAAAAACCAGCCAGTTAAAACTGCTTACCTTGTAGGACACAAATAACACCAGTTTTCAACGAACAAACTGGAACCAATGGAGGTGTACTTATCTTCAAATGCCATTTGACTGACTGACATTTCTTCAGGCTTCATTATTCACGTGTCAGGAAGTAAATAAGTGAGTTTTATAGACTTTATGTTAATTTACTCTGGCAGTTAATTTACTCTGGCCGCACTGCCTTCTAGAGTATTATAGCAAAGTTTGTACTGAAGGGTGATGAAAGCTCCTCCCTGCCCCCCCCCATTCAATCTCTAACACTCAGACGCTTCGGTTTCTTCCATACTTTTCTTGTGATTTAAAAAGATGGGAATTTATTGCAGTACAGTAGATATGAGAGTGCAGGTACGTGTCTGAATTACATACATACAATTTTCACCACATTTTCAGACCTGACAACATTGGTGGGAAGATTCACAGCAGAAGGTCTGATGCAGACTCTGTTCAATTCACTAGCAGTATCAAGTGGGCCTAATCTCTATGAGAGTTCAGCACCTTGGGCTACAAAACTTCTGAAAATATGTAACAAAACTTAACCTGCTTACCCACAGTATGAGAAACTAACTCTGATATCAGAAGTCTCCTCCCAAAAGTGGAAGTGCTGTATTTCACACACCAGATATCCTTTGTTTTTGGTTTAGTCCTAAGTAGCTATTTTTTCCTGTTGTTTGCAGCTCTCTTTGTACTGGAAAGAAGAAAGGGATTCAGCTGTTTTGCATATAAAAGAGAATGGAGGTGGGGAACCATACAAGTTTTCTCCTGTCAAAATTAAGGGCAGAAGGAAGTGGCTGGCAGGAGTCCCACTTGTTTCAATGGTGCTGGAGTGCAGCTGACCCAAAAAGAGCTTGCGTTGCTGCAGCCTGCCAGCAAGATCTGCTGAAAAGATGGCTTGGATGCTGCTGAAAAGCTGGCGAGTCATGAAAGGGCCTCCCAAAAGTGGCACAGCACTTGGTGCTGCTTACTTCTTTGTTTTCTTGGGGTGTTTTCCAGGACAGGTTTGGTTGTTTCATTGGTTTGACTATTGCTGGTTATTTTTTTGGTTTTTGCCTTCTTTTTGAAAGTTTACCTTAGGAAAAAGAGAAATTTCTTTTTGAAAATGCAAGAGGGACTAGAAGCGAAAAGCAAGAAATCACCTTAAGTGAAGATCCTGTTCCTTTCTTTTCAATGCCAAATTTTTACCCCATCCTTCAGCATCCACAGGGCAGCCTCCAGCGCAATTTCCTCCCACCACTTTCTGTAAATTGTTCTGAGTCATGAATTACTTCAGAGGAAGAAGACTGGTTTGGAAAACACCTGAATTTTGTAAACTTCAAAAGATAGCAGTTTTGATCAAATATATGAAAAAGTCGGTAACATCATTGTTGCTTTGCTATCAGAATGAAAGCAAGGCATGGTTGTTGTTGTTGTTGTTTTCCAGGACATGAGAAATCTTAAAAGATAAAGTTAATCTTACCTTGACTTCAGTATTTTATTTGAATTATCCTTGTAGTACCATCAGGTTCCATCCTTATTCACTACCAGCTAAATCAATTACCTTTCCTGATAAAACAATTTTCCAATGTTTCAGGTTTTAAAATATGTGATTTCACCAAGGCAACAGTCCCTGACTTCATGGCGAGAACCTTTTTTAAATTACTACACACCTCATTCGCCTTCTCCATAAAGAAATGCAATTTAGTGAGAGTAAGTTTGTTGAATTAGAGCAGTAGGTGCATCAGACACTGATAGGATTCTATAAATGCTGTATTATGAATCAGTGCAAATATATGCATCCTGGAGAATTGTCTTTAAACCAGATATAATATAAACATGCAAAACAGAGATGTTTATAAGGAAAATTATAAAATGTCTCTCCTAAAAATGCTCCTCCTCCAATGGGAAAAAAAAGTCTCTCCTGCAGTGCTTAATCAAACTATTCTAGGCAGAGCAGGCAAACCTTTGTTTATTTTTTTAAAAGATGCTTCACACCTGATATCTTTCTCTCCTCCTCTGAAGTGGAGGTTAAAGATCATTGATGAGAGTATGAAGCAGCACTAAAGAAATTTGAGGCAATGTGCACAGCCAAGCAGTGGAGCAAGTTGCCCAGTGATGCTGTGCAGACTTCATCCATGGATGTTTTTCAAGACTAAACTGATAAAGCCTGAGGAACCTGGTCTGACCTCGTAACTGAGCCTGCTTTGAGCAGGAGGTCAGACCACAGACCTCCTCAGATCCCTTCCACCCAGAATTATCCTGTAATCCTATGATTACATTAACCATATTTTTCTGAGACAAGGTTCAGTTTTCTAGGGCATTAATGGCTTTCTAAGGAAGATGATAGCCTTCACTGAAAAGGTACTTTCAGGCTGTTTCCTAGTGTTCATCTCACACTCTCACATATGTTTAAAATTGAAGATAACTCTTGTTTTGAAGTACATGTTATCATAGTACACAGAGGCTCAAGTTATGCACAACTACAGCAGCTGACAAAATGCTGTTAGTGTCCAAATGCAGAAAGCATAAATAAGATTTCTATGCTTACCTTTCGTTTTCTTATGAAATCACCAGGAGGCTGGGATGGATACAGCCAACAAGGCTTAGTGAATTTAGCAAAAATGTCATTTAGATCCTATTTGCTTTTCCCCTTTTGGTCACAACAAATAACCTCCCTTTTTGTCATAGAGGCTTTTGAACATGCTTGAAGACCTTCTTTTGGTGTTTCGGGCATCTGGGATGATTGAAGGACTTGGAAAATAGCTCTTTTCTCCATGGGGAAGTAGATCCCTCATACTTGACAGAAACAAAAATTCCAAAACTGTCCCTAATAGCCCTGCAAGAGGTGCGAACCCCCGAATCCTGGCTGGGGTAGGACACCTCACCAGAGTGAACCACAGGTAGTGCTCACATCTTCTGATCCCCTACCCCTTGCTGGGCAGGTCTTCTGAGCAGGGCAGAGATTGCTTTGTTTTGCTACACATCCAGTGAGTTCCCTTTTACTTCTCCCTGGCTGAGATGGCTCTGGAAACATGAGTCAAAGTGACACCATGTACAGCTGACAGAAAAGTAGTGCCATGTCATTTTACAGTTCTGGATGCTTTCTCAGGGTTTATACAGGCAGCCAAAGACTAGTCAAATAATTGTTCAGGGCAGTCCCCAACCTGGGAACTGAAAGCCATTAAAACAGGGAAAATCTTTGATTTTGTTTGCAAATTGGAAAACATTCTCTGCATTGGTCTGAGGTAGCACCCCTGCAATTGGCAATGAAATGGTGCCAGTTTATACCATCTGAAGTGCTGGCTTTGACAGTGCTTTGTCAGCCACTTCATATCTCGGTGTCAAACGTTGTATCAGGAACAGCAGCACTGAGAAAACAGCTGATGTCTCTATTTCTTTTCCAACTAGAGGATGCAATGTAGGATGCAACAACTGTTTAATCTCAGGTCTGGAAAGATTTTTGCTCTCTGTCTTTTTGAAATACTTGGATTTACCATGATTTCCTGTTTTCTTTATGTGCCGTAATCCAGATTGTGATTTTAACTAGTAAGGTTATTGGAGAAACAAAGATGTGGTTCAAGTCCAGGTAACAACATATCTTTTCTGAATGTCTCAGTGTCTGGATCTGAGACATGTGTTCACACAGATCAGGAATATTTTCTTCATTAAAAATAAATTTCTCTTATGCTGGCTCTTCTTCACTGACACAGATGTTACCTAGGTATCTATCTGATTTGAGCACCTACTGTCAGAATTTTACTGTCACAACCTGCATACTGCTGCTGTCTAGAGGTACCTAAAGGTCTGCAGGAGCTTATATTTCTGACATAAAACTTCTCCAGGGACTTAATTTCTGCTTTGCGGAGGGTTGACTGTAGAAAAAAAGATGGCTATTAGCAGTCTCCAATTTGACAAGGCTCAATTTCGCTGGGCAGTTTCAGGTTCTGGGGAGATATTTCATGCCAGAAACACTTGTTTAAGTGTTTCCAAAAAGGAATATTCTCAGAACTTCCACTCTTGGGGGTTAAAGAAGAAGATGAAATGGAAGATGTAAGTCCAGTTTGAGTTGGGTTGAAGCCTGTTTTTCTTTTTTCTCTCTGAGCAGCTTTCTATGTTTTCTCTTTCTCAGTAGTACTGATGTGCCAGAAAGGAAAGCGCAGCAGGCAGAGACATCGCTGAGCTTCTAGCCATGACACCTGTAAAGCCCACCACCTACCAACCTATATGAAGGAGAAGTTAACATTTGGGCTCTTTTACTAATACTGGGACAAAACCCCAGCCCTAGACCAGCTTCTTGTAACTCCAAGGTGTTTTTTCCATCACAACAGCTAACCTGAGCAAAATAAGCCATCTGGGAACCCTGTTTACTGCTGTGTACCTCTCCAGCCGGCACCTAACCTATAATACTACGTTAACAATCTGTCCACTGAAAAGGGACATATGCTCTTAACTCATGGAGACTCACCCATTTTGGATAGCAAACACATACCCTGTGGGACATTCACAAGCCCAACTCTCCACTATAAGCACAGATCAGCACAGCTGATTTGCACAAAAACACCGTTCCTCCTTTTGTTGCTACTCCACAGCTGTCAACAAACAGAAAAAATAACCTGAAATTGTAATGTTAGCACTTAGTTCACTACCAAGAGAGTCATTCAACTTGGACATTTCTAATTTCATTTCTAATAAGGATATTTGATTTGGTTTATTTTAGACTGCTTTGACTCATTTCATTTGTGTGCCAGCAGCAATCACAAGTAGCTTTGAAAGCAACAGTGGTATAAGGAAGCAACACCTAGAGTGCTGGCTTGCATCT
Organism: Rissa tridactyla; assembly: GCF_028500815.1. Taxonomy (NCBI): domain Eukaryota; kingdom Metazoa; phylum Chordata; class Aves; order Charadriiformes; family Laridae; genus Rissa; species Rissa tridactyla. The sequence continues at coordinate 178,728,643 of NC_071466.1, forward strand.
TTTTTCTATACGATAATATGTAGCATTTCGGAAGTGCTCATTTTGTATTAATCTCAACAGCCATAGGATAAACAGGGTGCACCAACTTAGCACTTCCGTTCAGAAGGGAGAGACTTGTAAAGCAAAACTCCTGAGTATCTCCCCTTATTCTGCTGAGTTCGCACAGCTGAACAGTCTGAGAGCATGCAGCCTGGCTGCTGCTAAACTGGAAGATACACCCCAGGAGGTATCTAACAGTTAATGGCCTTCCCCTTCATGGGACCATACTAGGGTTAGTCCAAAGCGTTACCCTGCTCCTTCCTTCCTGCTTCCTCAAAACATGCATAATGTAGACGTCGTGCCCTCAGCACCAATCTGCTTTGCTGTAAAGATCTAGTCTATGGATCTGTATTACTTACTAAGAGAGATACAGCCTCAGCCAATTTGCCTTTAGCATCTGGCAAATGGGAAGCTGAGCAAACAAAATAGCAACAGCCACCAAAATGCTGTAAAATAGATTGAAAAAGAGAGAAAATGTCATCTCCAAAGTGCCATTTACTATGAGCTGGATTTTTTTCCCTCTGCACCAGCAGTAGTTTTGCAATTAAGGCATATGCCTTTCTCAGACAATTATTTAGGGTATTATAAAAAACATTATTATTGTTGTTGTTGTTTTTGTTAATAATAATTATTGTTTGGGTTGTTGTTAAACTCTTTGAACTGTCTGCCAAGACTGCCTATTGGGAGAAAAAAAATAAAAGCATCCTGAAGGCGCAATTTCTTTGAACTGATCTCTGGAGCTTTGATTTGGTGGCAAACATATCCTGCTATCTGAACTTACTTAAAAATGAGCTCTCATTCTGTGCAAAGCATGCTTTTAATGTATGAAGATACTTACTTCACTGTATTAGTGACCCAGAACAACAGAGGACAAGGAAATTAGATGGTCTCACCGCGTTTAATAGTACTAAGCTTTATTGGACATGAAAACTTAAGCCTCTGCAGGATTGTGAAATTTTACAGCACTTTTAACATATGTGGAAAAAAATACATACAGTTTATGCTTTAATATTCCCAGAAGTGTGTGACACACATGCACAACATATTGTTGTAGGCGTTTTCTGAAATGGTCAGCATTGGTAGATAGGGCTATAGTTTTTCACCAGTAAATGAAATTTTCCCTACCATCGAGGCCATCCTGCATAGAATGGGCTGTATCTATGCCTGCGGGTTCACTTCGGTTTAGACCAAGGTGGCACTGTTCAACAGCCTACCAGAAATGGCTCCAGGAGCTCTCAGGAAGTGTTTGGGAATGAGTTAGCCAGCATGGGACAAAAACAGGCTTGGGGCAGAGAATACATCGTCACACTGGGAACTGTTCCAGACATTGTTTAATCCACTGGTATAGTCATAACCTAAGAGGCTGGCTGCCTCTTTGATTAAGTGACATAATGTCCATCATTTTCCAGATTTTACTATACATAAAACCCTAATGAAAAGTTGTGTAAAACATAAAGAGATATAAAGGTGCAGCAGAATTTACTGAAGTGCTCAAATCTCGAAAGATGTTAAAGAAAGCCCCACAGAGGTAATTACAAGCCTAATTTAAGCCTGGTAGGATCTGGAGGTCTAAATAACTTGTCATTCTAAACCCTGTCTCCTGAGCCAGTTGTCAACATGCTTTTGAAGATCCTTCTGGAAGCAGCTAGTTAACAAAGTAGGGAAGGACAGACACTACGTGTCTCTATATGTGTAGGTCCCAAAACTTGACCCTAAAAGACATATATACCTGAAAGCTTGACACGGCACCTTGACGAGAGGGCTTGGTGACACTAAGCCCTGGAACATACTTCAACCCACAGTCAGGAACAGCTACAATTTCTGAAAAGTCTGCTACATTCATTGAAGAGGTGGAGTGTTTGGGTTTTGATGAGAAAACAACTTTCTAGGCAAATCACAATGTTGCATTCTGGGAGGTGTTTTTTAATTTATGCCAGTAGCTTCTTAATGTCTAAATTTCTGTCCTATTTTTACACTCTGTAGGAATCCAAAACCAAAAAAAAAATAATACAGAAAATAAATCCATAACTAAATAGCAGTGTACATTTGGCCCTACTTACCCACTATATTTATGTAGGAATAAATGATTCTTTTTAAGCTTGGCTTTATTTACTGTGAGGTCAATTTTTTAAAACACATGATGAACATGAAAATATTCTCAATGAAAGGGACCTTTAACAGATTATCTTGTTAGGTCTTGGATCAGGCTCTTGGTCCCGTGAAGGTGCTTCTTGCCGGTGTGCTACTGTAAGGAAGACCCAACACTGGTGCAATTAGTTAGCGATTTCCCTACTCTACTTGCACCTGGTCTCGCAGGCTATAACAAAAAATGTGATCTGGAGTAAAATGTATTGATGGAGAGTTTCTACTTCCTAGAGTTTCCCAGATTTCTGAGCTTGTAGGTGAGGCTATAGGGCACATCCAGCCCAAGTCACAGCAGGGTGCTGAGTTCTCCTGTCTGGCGTGGGGAGGACCAGGGCATCCATGGGGAGAGGGTGAGTGAGCCCATGCCGATGTAGCCAGCTGACTTAGCCTGAGCAGCTGCCCAAAGCCTGGGCACCACACAGACCAGACACCGCTGCCACCGCCAGAGCTGGCTCCATCACGTGGCAAATCTTCCCATGCACACATGCGAGTGAGAGATGTAAAAGCAGCATTGAAGCTCCACTCTAACGTACATCTGAAGTCTGCAGGGTCTGGGACCAGACCACCATAAATGATGTAGATGCCCTAAATGATTAGCAGCCTGAGGAATTAACTGGAAAAGGATGCAAACTCATTCCTGGAGAAATGTAGCTGTTGGACCTTTGGAGAAGGAACAGTAAGACAGAAATGAAACCACCTCTCCACACATCTGGAGCATGATGAAGTTTGTGAGAAAATGAGGCCTTAATGTCAGAAACACAGCCCAGATCCTCCTGTAGTTTTAATTGCAATGGAGCAATACCAATTCCTGATAATTTATTTCTGATTCTAGAAATGTAACATTTTCAAAATTGTCTATAAGGTCATATATTTCACAAAAATGATAGTTGTATGAGGAACAGGCCAAGTCCCATGCATATAGGCTCAGCAAACCAAATCTAGCATATATATAGGGAATTTAACAGGACTTCGCTCTACAGCTCTGTTTTGAAGCTGAGAGTTGTCCTGAATATTTTTGGAAGAAACAGTCTCTGAGACTGTGTCAGCTTCCACACAAAAAAAGAAAAAATGCCTCAGCAAAAAAACCCTGCTGCAGCGCTTGATCAGCCTGATCTTCAGTCATTGACAGGGACAAAAAGCATCAGGAAGAGAAGAAACAGCCCTAGCTGATGCAGTCTCCTCTGAAAAGTTGCTGCTACGACTGTTTCGGATGCCGGGGCTGTGGCTGTGGCTGCTAGTGACAGTGAAGGTCACTGAGGAGGGGCTAAAAATATGAATGCCCAGGGGAATGTGCTTAGCACTTGCTCTGCCTGTCGCTCCGGGCAAGCTAACATCAGGACTAATTGATCCAAACACTCGTGCTGGAAGTGAATGAGAGCGAGAGGTGGACAGGGTGAGGCAAAGCATCCAGTCAGAGCCTGCCAAAACCAGCTGAGCCTTTGTTTTGGGGGGAAGGCATAGATTTGTGTCAGGGGCAAGGATCATGATGGAAGTGGAAACCGGGGTTGAGGAAAGAGGGAGGAAGGGTGGATGGATAGCTGCGGACATGGTTCCTCACCAGCTAAACCACAGAAATGGCCTGCAGGGACTTGCCAGCCAGGTTGTATGTGCAGGGGAGACGCATATAGCCATTTCCCTTTATTAGGACGGTGGGAATTTCACTTTCTTAGGGGAGAAGGAAAAGGCACAGTGTTCCCCAGGATGACTGCATGGATGGAGGTACCCATGCAGGCAGACAATATGAAAAAGGACCGGATGCTAGCTGTCTTATCGAGCAACTGTTCCATGAAATGGATTCTGCTGTTCTTCCAAGGAGTCTTTTTTATATTTGGAATAATCTTCCCTTCTAACATGGCTTGGCAGGCTGACGACAGGGAAAGTCCAGAGAGAACAACTTTCATGTAGCTAGACTTGAGAAGAGAAGAAATAGAAAGCACAAGTATATCATCAGGAAGAATGCATATCGTATCTAAATGGATAATCGTCTTCTGCTCTTTCTTCCTGGACCTGTTGAAGGTTCATCCTCTAAGTATTAGAAGAGCAGGGCCAATTTACCAAGTCCAAGAAAAGGACTGTGTACAGAACTGTGAAGACTTGCTTGCGGAAAGGCAAAAATGCTGTAAGCATTGTGTTTACCACAAGTCTATCAGCAGTGACATAGACCTCCAGCTTCACTATGAGATTGCTGTTCAGACTGCTGAGATTACAGAGATGGACGAACTGCAGCCACCAAAACAGCCCCAGTGGAGACAGAGACCCTTAGGAATCAAAAATACCCAACTTTGCGTGTAGCAGTAAGTGCTGCCTCAACACAGAGTTCGCACTTGCTCAAACAAACCTGGTTCAGAGCAAGCTCTCACTTTGCAGCAGTGAAGGTGGAAGAAGCTGACTGTCTAATGGAGCAGTGAGTAAACCATGCATGCTGATTCAGTCAAAATTCAAGTTGGTTGACCCATAGGCTTGGAAAATTCATCACAAGTAGCCAATACTTTGCAGGAGCTTTCAAGACAAGGAAAGTGTCTCTCTTGAGTCAATTAAATCAAACCTGTTTTAGAAATAGGTTATGTTTCCGTCATTGAAAACCCTTTTTGGGAAGGGTAGAGGAAAAAAAGCCCAGAGAAACAATTTCCAAAAAGTGATAGAGAAGTGAGATGCAGCTGCCTAAGTAATGCATGGAAGATGAATTAGCATCTAATAAATTCCATTGATAAATACTTCAGGCATATCATTAAAGATAAGACAGAGTTCTTTGCATATCATTAATGGTGGACAAAATTTCAAATCAGGGGCTGGCTTCATCAAAGGCATAACAGGTAGATAGATTTCTATATAATGTATGCATTTCTATTCATTAAATTCTGCAAGTAGAGAAATAATGAGTAGTGGGAGTGCTCATTATCAGATACTGATATTTATAGAAAACCACCACATTGTGGGAAAAAATATAGCCCAAATCAATATTTATGAAGGACTGTTTTCCTATAAATGGAGAAAAACTTTGCTTTTTTGTCATGAGTTCTTTGTTTAATTATCCACTTCTGCATTTTAATCAACACAAATGCACTATGTTTGTTAACAACCAAGTAACAAAAGTGCTCTACTCATTATTCCTTTGAGGAATTCACTCCCCTGTTGGATAACTGCAGTTCCCAGTACAGCACTTACACATTCTGTCCTGTATTTACTCTTTGTTTTGGTGTTCATGAAAATGCTTTTTAGGTGATCCAAAAAAAAGCAGCTGTGACATTAATAAATGGAGCCTAGAGAGAAATATTTCCAGGCAGAAAAAAGGCTTTGACCAGATCAGGTTTGAATTTTTTACTACTCTTTTCCTGTAAAAAATGTGATTGAAAGTGACCTTTAGGTAACTATTATCATCCAAAGTGAAAACAAGATTACTCAATTAATACTTTACATAGTACAAAAATGTTGGGCCATATCATGGGATTTAAAAGCTTATATTCAATACACACAGATTTAATATTCATGCAAGTAAATCCCGTGGGTGTAGAGTAAAACATAAACCATGGTATTTAATGAGATTCCCTATCTGAAAAATGTGGTTATGGCTAAACCCTTCTCCTTTACAAGAAATCTAATATTTGATTTAGGTTAATGATGCCTCTTCTGAAATTAATCTTGTGTCTTTAATTATTCAAATCTTCAGCATTACTGAAGCCATTCTAATTATTCCCATTGCTCAGTGGTATTAGCAAAAATTATGCTTAAATTTAAAATCACTTTAATGGGGGCCATATTATTCTCATGCTCATTTGACGATTTAAGATTTCACCTCTGAGACAAAAAAAGGTTGACTGCAGCCAACATCTCCTTTATTAAAATTATCATCTTTGCATTTTTACCAGTAACTTAATAAGAAGGAAAGTAGACCACTCTTATTAGATTCTGCCCCCACCTTTCAACTAGTAAATCCCACCCCTCATATTATCTCCTCATTTATGCTTTTTAAAGTTTTATGATACTAATATTCTTTTATGATCTGTTCAGTTTATCAGCTGGCAAGGTTTTATGTACCTTTTCCAGTGAACTGCCATTAAGAAATGAAGATTGCTGTTTATTTCAGGTAAATAAAATAGCATGTGAGACTGCAATATTGAATGATATTTGTTTCCATTGTTGTTTTAAGATGTCAGAATATACTCTGTAAACAGGTTCTAAATGCAGTAAAAGCAGACTTAGAAGGAGAAGAGAGGAAAATACTTTAGAAAAGTTCCTATTGTTTTATACTTAATGTATTCATTTTTAACTTCTGAAGAGTGCTTGAATTTTAAGAGACGGAATCTCCCTTTAGCATGCTTCATTTTATTTAGTGCTTTTGTCTCATTTGGGGATCTACCGCTGTTTTCAAAAGTCAGGTTCTGTTCAGATTTCCTTTGTATTTTGGAAGTTACACTTAACAAATCCCAGTACTGAGTCATCCAGAACTTGATTCTGATCGCAGTCAGGCTGAAAGCCTTCCTACGCAGGAGAAATCAGTTGGCACTGTGGAATTATTCTGGCAGTCCGAGATAGACATCCATAATCCTAGAACTTATTTGCTGGGATGAGGATGGACCTGACTGTTTGTAGGTGAAATATTTATCAATACAATAAAAAATTAAGCAGCTTCTTCATGAAAGCAGTAGGTAAAATGGAAAGTCCTCTTGACGAGTATGGAGTCTATGGCTTTCATTCTAGGTGATACATTCAAAAGCCAAATCGGTTTACTGTGGCCAGTCTGGACTTGGCAACACAGGTAATACAACTTATACATCAGCTGTCTTTATGAGGACATGATATACTGCTATGTATTGTTTTAAATACGAGCGTGCATGCCTGGCACCTCAGGACACAAGTTGGATACCATCATCTTGGGAAGACACGAACTAATGTCTATCACTGCCTGCAAAGCAGGAACTGGAAAAGGATTACGTCTGTGGGCTAGCCGCTACACAGCCACAAATTCCTCCCCACTTTCTCTCGCTCCCATTTCCCCACTGATTGCTCCTTGGACAACATCCACTCTCCAGTCTCCTACATGCTTAACTCACATTTTTGAGACAGGCCAGGGAATCAATTTCAAGCCCTCTAGTCATATGCCCTGTTAATGTCAAGCTGAACAGAAGGAACATGGACTTTTCCTTCCCATGGGTTCACTCCCCTGAGAGGAGCCCTAGTGGGAGTGTCAGTTGGCATCATTATGATTGAATTTTCAGTAATTGCATCATTATGTGCATTTCCACAGTATCTGGTATTCTGCAAATTATGTAGAAACACATAAGGGTTCAACAAAAGGAGCAATACCCTCCTTTACTTGCCTCATCACAACCTCTTTCCTAAATAGATTAAATCCTTTCTTAAATAGATGAAATCAAGATAATAACTTTCTTGGGGAGCATTGCCTAGAATAATCAGATTTCTCATGTGAAGATACTGATTATTAAATCTATCAGGGCTGGACCTCTATCTGACATTCACAGATGCTGGTTCTGTAGCTGAAATCCGCTGGAATCAGGATAATTCAGCAGGTTTCCCAGCTACATCAGTCCATTTTGAAAAATATTTCATTTGTCTGGAGCTTTGCTGGAAGGCTGTTTTGTTTTGCATTGTTTGTCTGTTTGTTTTGAAGATAAAACATTTCTTGTTGACAATAAAAAGTTGCCAGTTCTGAATTGATTTATTAACCGCACATTAAACATTGTCTGGCATTTGAGAGCTTAGAAAACATGCAGTGCTGATGTGAATGAGGAAAGGGCAGTGCTCAGAACCCACCTGGGACCGTCAAACGAAAATATCATCAGTGTAGTGTAAAATAGTAGTGCTGCTACAATAAAGCTAGTCATATCGTCTGACAGTTGGTCCCAAAATGTTTGGAAGAACCCAAAAGATCGGACGTGAGCCCTTTCCTGGATTTTTATCACTTTGGAATTGGCTACAACCCACTTATTGATTCATGGATCTCTAACAACATGGTAACGCCTGATCTGGTGCATGTTTAAAACTACCTTTCACACAGTTCTTAAATGTGGACTATTGATTTGATAGACTATAATAACAGCCCTCCCTGTCTTGTCGATGCATATGTATGGGCTCTTGAGAGAATTATCGATCCTTTAAACTCTAATAGATCTTGCATGCTTATGAACTCTTTCAAATATACACTATTGACCTGTATGTCTGCACTTTGTATATGTGAATTATTCTTAGGAAACCTTTAAAACATTAATTATTGACAACTAAATACATCACTGTAGAACCTCTGGAGATCGCAACCTCTTCTGTCAGAACAGCTGCCTAGAATGCACACTGAGAGACTCATTTAGGTCTCACTTTCAATTTTTCAGCAGAAATCTCAAGTACAGGACAACTCCTCTCTACCCAAGATTTGTGTTCTCTCAGTGTTTGTAATGCAGTGTCACATACAAGTGTTTGGTGGAGCTCACTAAAAACAGCTCAGACACGGTCATGGGGAATCACACGCTACCAGCTTTTCCTTTCCATACTAATAACTGATTTGACTCACAGATTAAAAAAAAAAAAAAAAAGTACAATGGACCAAATAACAGTAGGATGTGATGGTCATCTGCACACATAGGCTAACAGCAAGTATTCAAACCTGCAGTCATGTTCCCTAGCAGGGAGGCTTAGGTAGGGTTTATTCCTTAGGGCCCCAGGTGGACTCTACTGCGTATACTTCCCTGGTTGCTTATCCCCACCACTAGCTCAGTGGGGCCAGTACTTGCAAAGCCATTCACCCAAAGTATAGGTTTTGGTGCAGAAGGTTAAAAAAGGAGGCCTCTTTAAAAGGTGTACTTAGGAAAATTGCTGTTATTCTACAGTTTGGAAACATGTCTTTTTGTTTCTGGTGCTTTCAGGACTTTTTTGGTCCCAATTTTCTTCGAGTGAATGTAACAGGAGTCAAGTAATTTCAGCAGCAGCCCGCAAACCAGTTCTTTACAAATTGTTTCTTATGTATCCAAATTCAATGCTAGTTTCAAAAAGACTCAGTACTTCACACAAAACCTCTGAGCATTAGGTTCCATTTGAATTCCCTTGTCAATATGGATTTTCAGTGGAAAAAAAACACACAACCTTTCCTGAAATTCACATGTTTTGAAAAAAATATCAATTCTGACTGCTTTTTGTTTAAGGAAAAATCAAAGTAAAACCTTTCAATAATGTCAAGACTTCTTTAATGAAATGTTTCACTTTTTGCTTCAAAATGACTTTTGGGAAGTTAAACTGGTTTTATGTAAAAGAACATTAAAAACACAGTAGTGGTGCACGGTTAGTTTCTGAATGAAACATTTTCAATATTTCTGAAATTTATTGTGTCAAGCCAAAAATTTTTGCAATCTTATTTCATGGGAAAATTCAAATTTTTTTTGTTCTGGTTTCAGACATTTTTGCTCTCTAATGAAACACAAATGTTAGCTATTGCGAGCATTTTTGTTAGTACAACACAAATCTACTTACCAATATGCAAAACACTGTACATCCAATGAAGCACATAGCAGAAGGGGTAAGATCTTTTTTTTCCCAGCCTCACATCCACAAATGGGTGCAACCACCCTGACTACAGCTATTCCCTAATTTTTGCATAATGATCCTCATTTTAGAGCCCATCTTAATGAATAAGGCTTCCTCCATCCAGCTTCATGAATGTGAAGAATCAGTCACCTCAGAACTGGGTCCATAAAGATAGCAGGCTGAACGGCATTTTGAGAGCTACCTAAACCATAAAACGCAAAACACTCCTCCTGTCCATGAAATACATGTCTTTTACCCAGCCATACCTGGGGGCAAGTCCCTGAACTAATACACACTGTCCTGACCTCTCACTTGAAACTGAAGGTCAAAGCTCTTCCTTTCAAAAATTTAGTATTGTGTAAAAGGCAGTGCAGAAGGAAGCAAATTTCACTTTGCATTAAGCAGTTGTCAGTGCTCTCACTCAGAACATGACAGTCCTGCGCCTGGTTGTTCCCTTTTCTGCCTGAAGAATTTCAAAATCTCTGAGGAGAACATCTGAAACACCGTGCCACCACCTTGCTGGTCCTTCCTAAGGGAGGGCACTGCTCGCTTGAAAATTCCTCAGCAGCTCTTTCACCTTGTGCTGACCTCAGAGACTCACTGGGTAAGCTGTGGTAAGCGCTCTCCTTTGGGAAGACTTGTGCCTCTACTCTAATGATTTTCTCTCTGGATTATGTGTTGTAAACTGCATAAAACGTTCTTGGATTAGGGACTGAGGTTAGGTCTCCCAGCTCCCACATGAGAATCCTATTCCTTAGGGTACTTCAAGGGTTTCACTGTCTAGTTCAGCCATCTAGATAACCACCACCCTCTGCAAAGTGGAGAGACTAGAAGAAAGTGGCCATCTCTTAGCAGTCAGTGACATATGAAGCTGCTGGTGAGCCCATTCCCTGGTAAAGGCTATGTCCCTTTAGAAGGAGAAGCCTTATCCCATCTCTCCCAGAACCTCTTTGATATTAAGGAACCCACTTAATATTGTATAAAATGCAATTGTTCTGTATAAAAAGGCCTTGTTTTGAAGGAAAGAAGCAGCTGCATTTCATGTAGGTCTGAATCCAGGAGGGATATCTGGAAAACAAACACAAATGGAGTCCTCCACGCACAGGAGACCTCAATGTCCTGCCAGATACAGGTAAAAGTCCATTAGAACCATCATGTCAAAAAATAAAGCATCCAAGTGTCTTCACGGTAAAGCAACATTCAAGCAGACGACTTCGAATTGCAGTTTTAGAGGTATCTAAATCTTCTATATACTTGTTCAAATAGTTCGGTCTGTCTTTGCCATCAGAGAAAAAGTCTACATAAGAAACAAGTGGTAAAAATAATTGTGTCCATATTTATTTATTTCATTGAGAATTTAATCCACAATTTAATTGTATTCACTCATTTTAGTCTGGTAGATCCTGCAGTATTTGTAAATAATTTAGGAGTTCTCCCCCTGTGTCTAAAGACTTTTAAACACATTTAACTGAAAAAAATATTCTTATCCCTTTTTTATCCTTTTAAATGTGGGAGAGGTGAGGTGTTTTAGATCTTCCCAGTAAATATAATCCATTTTGGTCAAATGCCAAAGCAGTATTATTCAAGCGTTTGTTATGCCACCTTAGACATGCACAGCATTTTACAGAGGCTAAGGAAACAGTACCTCCTCCAAGTAGCGTGAAGTCTGGGAATGCTGCTCCCTGGATGTGCTCCCATATGAACAGCCCTTATTGGGGTCAAATCAACCTCAAGGATGAACACAATGGTAACTGCACAAAATAAAGTTATCTGGAGCTGAGAAGCTTTCTTTTTTTGTGTGATGTTTTTCAAGATTTTCTAACCTGGAGCTGAATTCCCTCTTGTGTAATGCGGACAGGGAAGAGGACACATTGGGGTCCTCTCTGGTCCAGAGAATCAAATGAGGGAACGTGCACTGAAAAATCTCACCAGGGATCTTCTAACTTCGCACCTCCTGTGCAATTGGCGGCATGGCTGAGACACCATGCAGGGGGGCCTGTGGCTTCTCTAGCTTCTCTAGCCATCCCTACAGTAAATGACATCTGTGAAGTGATGGGAAAGACTATGAAACAAAGAGGAAAAAAGCAGAAACTGAAGAGAGCGTGTAGGAGGCTCCTGCAGCATGTTCACGAAGTGCTGGGCAGACAGTTACATGCCTTTGTACATGGGATCCCAAGTCACCGCTACATCTAACTTACATTTGAACTCAAATGCCTCCCAACTCTTACCTCCTTCCCTGCTATTTTTCAGCAGACAGCAGCGTATTGTTAATTCCTAATTGTGTATGTAAGTAATAATGATCTATCTGTAGGGCATTTCCTGGGGATTAATGGCCAGCTGGGAAGAATCTGGTGCCCTGAGGTGCAGGCAGAGGCTATTAAACATAGTTGATCATTTAACCACTTGAATGCTGATGCGCATATGGTGTCCGTGGGGTAGGATGCATTGTCGGATGCTTCCCTCTGTACCAGACAAATCGTTCTGAGTCAACAAAGAACTGGGGCTGGTACTTTGAAGAAATGCTGCTGCATCTCCCACAGCAGCACTGAAGTGGTGACAGAGCACAGTAAAGATCCACTGAAAATGCCCTGGGCCATACTCGTTATTGCTGTTATAAAATTAAAATGCTGGGTAGGGGAATAAGTATGGTAGGCCACAGTTACACTGCAGTAAATGGGGAATAACACCGTTAAAGACAACACAGTTTCAATACACTGAGATCAGAATCACCCACTGTTGAATTGCTTGGGTGATATATTTTTGTAATTTGTATTACGTGTGCCTAGCTGTCACAGTCACAGGTCCTGTTGTTCTGGGATCTGTGTGTGGAATAAAAGCCTGGTCCTTACCCCAGAGAGTTTACAGTACAGTTTTAACAATCCTTTGCTGAACATCTCTGAATAATTAATTCACTGTAATCTACATTAGCCATTTTAGTTTACCTGAATTATCTTACAGCACTCTACCTAGCCGATAATCATCATTACCTTTTAGAGTAAAATGCAACCAGCAGTAAGTTTGCTTCATGGAGCTTTGAATAGTTGGAATGTTAAAGAGCTTATTAAAGACCAAATTGCCAAGAGAAAATTGTATTCCCCACTATCACTTATCTTAGGGGAAAAAAAGCCACTATGAAATAGCAATGCATAAAAAAGGAAAATTTACTTTCCTAATGCCTGAGTTTAGGGGCTGGGGGGGAGGGGGGAAGGCCATATAATTAAACTTTTAATGTTTCTCCTGGAATGTTTGGATCTGAAGTTAGCACAGGAGACAACAAGCTAAATTCTGATCCCAGCTGACATCATTTTAAATACACAACATCTCCACTGATCTCAGTGTAATCACACTGGATTTGCACAGGTGATAATTGGGTCATAATCTGGCCTCTATACATGCAGGAAACCCAGGGGTTTCCTACCTACATGACATTTCAGAAAATTTATAAAAGCTTTTTCACAGAAAGATTAAAGACCCTGGGGTTTCTCTATTTCACAAGTCAAAGCCCAAACTGTTTCTGGGCTCGGAACTTATCTGACATAAATTCAGCCTCGGAGCAAATGTCTATAGCCATATGATGAAACTTTGTAAATGGCAGAAAGGTTAAGAGTAGATAGTGGTGTTGCCATTACAAGCAAAGAGAAGGGAAACTGCAGGGTTTGTTATGGGATGATTTTAATCATTTTTCAAAAGGACACTGCTTTAAACTCACTGCTTTTTAAATTCCACTGAATTTTAGCATCTTAATGCCAAAGGCATTCTTGCAAACAAAAAATAATAGCTATGTTTTGATATATTTGAGCCTTGGTAGAATAATTATCAATTTTAGGGTCAGCTCTGCCATAACAACTTAATTCTGTGTTCATACAGCCAGAGGTAAAGTTCCTGCTGTTTGCTATGGTGCGTGCACGGATCTTAACTCCTTTGATTTCAACTAGCAATCAAGCTCATAATTATAAGGGCCCCGCTGCGACTGTATGCTTTGTAGCTATATACCAAGCTTCAGCCCAGGCCTGGGACTGATGTAAAGGTCAAAAGGGAAGAAAAGGTAAATGCGCTCCTCCACGCTCTACCTATGCAGGGATCTGTCATGTCATCATCTCTGCATCCACACACTGGACCTGCCCACTGGACCATGATGAGGATGAGCCTATCTCTCCCCTCCGTCGCCTGCCTTCAATGAATGGTGCGCTCTCTCTCTGCAGCAAACTTCTTCAGACCTTCTAGTTACTTCAGGAGCCTCTGCAGCCAAGCAGAATCTCTCTGCTGTGTCCTAAACACAAGCTGTGCCTGATCTGTCACCATGAAGCCATCCATTTTCTCGGTGTGGGGACCATGAATGTCCTTATAAATGTTCTTTCTTTCAGGGCTTTCTACCTCTTTGGGGAGACATAATGAAGTCAGTGAATTATTCAATTTATTTTATTTCAAGAGGACTTTTTTTGTCTCCTTAGAGTTGCATTATATTTGAGGTAAGCAGTTGCTGCTGAGACCTACACTTTGACTCTCTGACCTGGTGTTTGTATATTGGAGAAACTGTGAGAGATTATATAGCCCCAGTCTCTCCTAGTGATTTTATCCTATAGTATTTCAGACAGTTTTTGTTAAAGTTTTCAAAATTGCAGTTACTGCAAAGGAATTGAAAGAGCTAGTAGACTGGAAAATGGAGGGCAGATATCTCATTCAAAAAGAGAAGGAGAAATATTGTGTGGTTTTATTTTGCCAGTTTGTTTTCTGTTTGTGGTTGTTTTTTTTCTTTCTAATTTTCCTAATGAACCTACACCAGCTGTCTGAATACTACAGAGGCTCAAAGAAAATTGCATTTTCCCTACTATATACTGACCTGATACTGTGTTTTAAGTCTAGTCAGTGTGGGAAATGGTAATTGAAATCACCATAAATTAATTGCTCTGTTTTCAGGCAGTACAGAGAAAAATTAGTATTGGGTATAACAGAATGCAGAACAATTCATGAAAAAAACGTGCAGGTATGCGTATTAAGTGACCCCTATCTTTCTCTTTTGTCAGGAGAACTATTCATTAGCAAAGAAAATTTACATTCTTAAATCAGTTCTCATAGCTATATTGTGCTTCACCAGCCATCTCAGATATAGATCCTGATGCCACAGATACTTACACATATGCTTAATTTTACTCACAGGAATGGTTATGAGTGGCTTTAATGGGGCCATTACAGGAATATGCTTTTTCTGCAGAAGAGTATACAACAGTGTATCAGAGCTTGCCAGGCTGGACTCAGAATTATAATCCATGATTTTGATTCACTAAAGCAGAGAAGACAGTTTCAACCTACCTTGCCTTACCTAGAAAAGCCCTGATCACCAAAATAAGATGCTCACTTAGGGAAATGAGAATATGGGGAAATGAGATGGTGTTTCCATTGCTGTCTTGCATATGACACATAACAAACTCATATTCTGCAGAAAGCACCCATGAAGAGTAATTTTTTGTATGTTCTGCATACTTTGGGCCCTGCTTGCCACCTGTGGTAGCTTCCCACTCTGCCCTATACCCGCCTGGAAAAAGGCTGTGGCATTCCACACTTTCACCATCTTCTGCCAGGCAGATACTGCAACCTCATAGATCTGCCCCGTGATTTCCTCCAATAAAAGAGAGTGGAAATGCAAGATTATTTCAGACACAGAAGTAAGCTACATGTATAAATTAACTTGATTCATCATAATAAGGCTGACAGAGAACTGCAAAACTGGCCTCCTCAAACCAGCAATTAAAGATTTATTCTGTGCGCAAACACACTTATTAAAGTATTATGCAAAGTATCCACATTTTACTGATTATCATGATAGATTACATTACAAATGTTTAGGCTAAAATACCCGCCACAGACACAAAGACTGGATTAGTTAATCATATTGCTGGACTTGTATAGATTAATCTCCTGCCATGGTTTTATTTGGAAGTGTAAGTCTAAATTTCCATATCAAAACTTTAATTTTCCAAAGCACAACAATTAGCTATGAAATGTGGAGGACAATCATATCCCTCCCTTTTTCTTTACCCTGTCCTTTTTCACATCTGTGTCTGAACAAAAAAAGAAAAAAAAAAGAAAACAAAGAAAAAAGGAAAATAAGAAAAAAGAAAAAAGTTAAATACTTCATCAATTCAGGAGAAATGTGTAGATTTTCATGAGAAATATATAGTAGGTTAAGACAAAAGCTTTAATCAGATGAGATCTGGAATAGGACACTCCAGGTCAAAGGGATATTTTGAATAAATAAAGGTTGGATAAATTTTAATAATGGAGACGAGGATGAGGGAAGAAATTATATAAGAGAGAAAAAGAGTGAAGTATTAAAAAAACTTCTTATTTTAGCCATGACTTTACCATTGTACAGTAATCCCACTGCCTCCTACCTGAAGTGGATGGACTCAGTCATTTTGCTGTTGGCTTCCATTCCTGGGATGGTACAGAATGGTCCTCCTCATCTGGGGGACCATGGAGGGGTCTGGGGTTGTTACTCAGTCACTGTTGCTCTCACAAACTATCCCCCAAACTAGAAGTGTGTCAGTGCTGCACAGGTGTATATTAGCTTGTTGGGCTGGACATTTGAAGAATATGCTTGGTTTAGGTCATCCTTAGCTGGTTCTCCCAAGTTGTGCCATTTTGGGATGTGCAGGATGAAGCAGGTCCAGGCGAGCAGCTCTTAGGGCAGCCAAAGAGACACAGTGCCTTCCTGGGGCTCTCTAAAGGCAAGACAAGGCCTCAAATTCCAAATATGAAAAAAAATCTAAAGTTAAATAAGACCTCACGTTCAGTTACATGACCTCAATGCAAAAGTAGAGAGGATCTTGTTTGGCTGTGCACAAGTTACATATTTGCGTTCAGCTGGGTAACGTCCATAGGGGTCTTGGATCTGGCAGTGAATGGTGAACAGCGTTTTCGTAGCTTGCAGCAATCTCCCTGCTTAGTGTTTTGCAGTATTTCCTCTGAAATGCTAACAGTTAATGCCCGCTATTTTTTTCTTTTTGCTAGCACTTCTTCGTCTGTGCAATAAAGGAAACATGAGCCACGACTACAGTCGACAAAACAGAAAAGCATGCTGTTTGTGGTTTTCTTTAGCGCTCTGATCACTTATTAGGATTTAACACAACCGATGATCTCAGGTTGCATTTCTTAAGACAATAACTTTTACACTACAGTCTGCAAGCACTTTTCTGGTAACCTTCCTTCTTAAACCAGACTGTACAAATGCCGTGGGGAAAGCTTTTTGTGTCTATTCTTTTAGTCTAAACTGTTCCTCCTTTATTATATATCCCTTTTCCTTGTGCATTCCTTTTACAACCACTGCTTTCGAGAATAATAGAGTTTTTAAAACTTGAGGGGGTTTGTTTATTTGGGTTTTTTTAACCTATTTCTAATAGATCATCATTTCTTTCCTGGACTGAAAAAAAAGGTTTGGAGAGGTGTCATTTTGCAGCCCGCAGGTGTAAGTCAGCAATTAAAACATATTGGTTTTAAAGCAGGCTAAATTATATGAAAGATAAGCACAAAAAAAAGGTAGGAGAAGTTTTTTTAAGAAAAAGTTACATCCATTTAGGTACCAAATAAAGTAGCAGAATTGCAGAAAATAAAACATGCTTGATACCAGTTTCTTCTGACGACCGTGTCAAACAAAATTGCTGCACAGGTTTTTGGAGTAGGTTTTAGAGTTTTGTTTGTTAATGCAACTTGTATTTCATTTCCTGCTAATTAAAAATTTTGTCATATATTGAATTTATACTAGTAGCACACGGAACAATAATAAAGAGTAACTAAATTTCATCAAAGAAATAAATGAGAACTTCCAGTCTGGATCATATCACAGCTTCCAAAATTTGCTTTGTATAGATTAAGGAAGGTATTGTTGTTGGCTTGGGTTTTGGAACAAGTGGAGTGTTTCGATTTTTTTTTTTTTTTTCCAGAAAGGCTGATTTTGCATTTAAAAGAAAACCTTTTCAAGCTAGCAAACATTGCAGTGCAAGTTGCTTTTTCTTCTGAAAAGCATTTCATGCCTTATATTTTGAAAAACCCTATTCGAGATGTTTACTCCCAGGTACTGCACCTAAAGCCAGCCGGCAGCAGAGGCAGCGCAAAAAGGGATGGAGTCCTGAGAAAAGGCATGTTCTTAGTCTGTTCGCCTGCTTAATTTGCTCAGCTACAGGTGGACTTGCTCTACACACGCACTAACCTGGGCGAGTTTAAACCAGGTCTATCCCAAAAGCTGAACGTCCACTTTAGCAGAGTGCCCTTCTCAAACTAATGTGCTCTCTCGTGGATCTATGGCATCACCAGAAAATGACATCTAGGTCTCTGGGCATCTTGTGGTAGATGAATGATGTTACTGAAATTCAGTAATCTATTAGAAAAATGAAATGGGAATAATTCCTACTGCTGTTTAACCCTCAGCCCTTCATCAATTTGATATTTTAGCTTTTAAAATGCCTAATGAAGGGAAAAATCGGTTGAAACAGTGAATCATTACCCCTGCTTTGTTGGGTAGGGCCTTAGAAGAAAGAAGTATCATTGAATATACCTTAATAAAGCAAGAGCAAAACAATTTTCAATCTTTCCAAAGCTATTAAGAATACACGTTAGTACTTATATTATTTTTATTATTTAGATTTAGCACTGTAGTAGCACTTGGTGACATTAAAGGTCAGAAGGCCAAAGTGCTCTGCATTGTAATAAACACAGCATAGGAGACAGTCCTTTCCTCGAGTGGCAGTATAAATAGTCTCAACAAAAAAAGAGTATAAGGGGAAAAAAGACGTTGAACGGACTCATCCATGCTCACCAAAGTTAGGAGTTCTATGGCAGAACCAAGCAGCCCTTGGTTCTCCAGGCTGTTGATGCTGTACCTTTTTAAAATTCTTCAAATACTATTTTGTATTTTCTTTATAACCTTCTGGGTTTGCCTCAAGCTTTAAAGAAAAAGCCTTGCAAGTAAGAGGGTTAAAGCTGACGGAGTCTCACTGTACACATGGCTCCATCAACTCCTACTGTTTCCATGGACACACTAGTTAACTCCTTGACTTTTTCTTGATGGTGTCTTATTAGAAGGTTATTTCACAGGAAACTGGAAAGATGTCAGGGGAGGAAAGCTGGTACTAGAGAAGTAAAGGTTCTGTGAAATCCAATGGACACTACTGATTTTATATGGGGCATTTATACCCCCAGGAAATAGATAAAATTTCTTTAGTCTAAATATTTTCATCATTTACCTTTCATCTTTATTTCATTCTGCCAAAGTATTTGATACAAGTGTTTGAGCTCTCAATTAGCTGTGTAAAATGAGAGTTTATCTTGTCATCTCATTTTTAATCTCTTTTGATTATGTAAATTGCAAAGGCAAAAGAAGTAGTACCTGAAGTATGCTCCTGGCAGTGGCTGCAGCCTTTTATGGCCCATATTCGCAGCTATACCCAGTCTCTGATTTCTTCACTGTCATCACTTACAGCATCAAAGGGACAGTTAGCTCGCTTCTGCTCTGTTAAAAAAATCAAAGCAAGTTCATTAAATTATATATACATGTACATGAGAGTTTGTTTTAGATGTCTTACTTTAATACCCAGTGGAAAGTAGCTTGCATTGGTATAATTAGCGCTTAACATGTTCCAAAAAATAAAAAGAATATGTTTTTATAAAGTTATTTTTTGCATCTCAGACTGAAATGTTGTCTCATTTCCCAAATGGGGAAAAAAGTGAACCCTTCACATCACTTTGCAAACCAAATAAAATCTCACTAACACCTATTTCATTCCTACAGAGCAAGAGATGATTTATGAGACCTTCGATCAATAGCCTTCCAGGACACACAACTAAGGCTAAACTTGATGCATAGGGAAAAGTCTCCAGGAAGAAATGACGGGGCACTTTTTATGGTATAAGGACAGATTGCAGGAGTTGAAGTACTGCAAGTTATATTTACCTAATTTTTTGACCACTGATTTTCTAAGTACTTGAAAATCTACATTAAAATTTACATTATTTTCAGAAATGTTGTGGTTTGTGAGAGTCCAAGAGGGTTAATGGTCTAAGCTAAAAGTATTAAGCAGTTTACTCCCAAGGCAGAATATAAAAAAACTTAACCTATTCCCTACCTCACTGCTAATGTGTATCTCATAACCTATTCATTACTCCACTCCTTCCCCACTATCCTCCTAATTCCTCTTCACCCATTCTGGCCACATCAATTCTAGTGAGCCAGGACACAACTTCAAGCATTGCCCTGCAAATGTCAGTATCATTTTGCTGTTAAGGACACTTCTTGGCACAGCTTTCACAAGCACTTTTCCAAAACCAGGACTTTCCAAAACAAGGGATATTACTGCCCCCAAACTGTTCCCAGTAAACAGTTTGGATGAGATCCCCATGCTTTAGGGACAGAGAATTTAGGAGTATGATATTGATTATGTCACTGGCACTCAGGGGCCAGGAAAGGGTCCTTGACCGACTTGTTCAATCACTGTCTCAAAAGGCCAGAAAAAGAGTGAAGCTGGTGACATTGAACGATGAGATAAAGGAGTCACAAACAGCTTCTGTGGGCTCCCCTCTTTTCCCCAGGACATCTTCTCTCTGCTGACACTTTTACCAAAATAAGGAATGATCACAACAGGAAAACTTCATTTCATCTGCCAAAACAAGCTGTGTTTTACACTCTGCACAATGTCTACTCAAATAGCGAGTAACAGTGTTTAACACTCCAACAGCACGTCAATGCACACCTCTACTTCACAAAAATCAGGAAGTACAGAGCAATAGTGCAGCCTTGTTCCATAGGTGAACCCATATCCAACATCAATTGCTTCACTTTATCTCTTTGAATGAAAGCATCAAGTGGCATGTGAAGAACTGGGAGACCATGTCCTCGCTAAGCAGCAAAGACCAGCAGGTGACACCTGACTTACTTTCTACTACTCCAGCCAATTTATGCATATATGGTATAAGCAAAAATTGTCCCTCTACTCCGAGGGCTCCTTTGGAACATTGACCATTTTTATTCTGCCCTGCCTTCCCCTCAGCTGTATCTCCACAGGTGGAGTGGGCTGTTTTCTCTTCTCCTTGAACAGTTCAGACTGGAAACTTGGTTTTCTATCACTTTCTGAGCAGTGGTGAGTTGTTGCAAGTAATTCTGTCATCAAGCAGGGGAACAGGGAGACAGAAAATGTTGGTGCTCAGAGATTTACTACTAGGTTTCTGAAGTCCTGAGATATCGCTGTAAGCACTGAGAGGTGTACCTTCTCCTCAGCCTTACCTCTGATTCAACACAATTTTAGAGGAATGAACTCCCCCACCCTCTAGGGCTATGGTGCTGAGGATCCATAGCAGTGAGCATCCCTTGCCAAGCAGCCATTGGCAAGGAAGCTTGGGTCTCAGCTTTGTTGGGAATCTCAGCTATTGAGACAGGCAAGGCTAGGTGGTGAAATGAGAGAGACCGAGTCAATGAAGAGGCATAAAGTCACACTAGGTCAGTCACAGCTTTAGCCCCCTCCTTCCTCACGAACACACAAGGTTTGGGTGTCTATACAGCTCTCTAGTTAAAATAACAGTGGTTTAATGGGATAGAGTTTACACAAAACTAAAATATGCCTTAATAGGCTGGTTATGTGTGCTCTAGGGACCTTGGATAATTAGGGTTTCCTAAAAAAGCAAGGCAGCAGGATAATTGCATGACTCTTAATGGAACATTGGCCAAGAAGAATTGACCTTGACTATTTTTTAATACTCTTTCAGCTAGAGCTGGAAATGATTTCTCAGTGCCATTTTCAAGTGAAACACAGTCTATTTGTATTGACTATGTATATTTGTCAACACAAATTTTAGAATGGGTATAAAAAACTGTATTTCATCTCTTACAAATCTCATGCACAGAAGATGAATATTAAAATCTGAAACAATCAACAGTTTGACCAAAGACACATGTAAAAGGTTTGGGGTTTTAGTAAATCAGGTTGTTTTACAGATTTGTGCTCTTAATATTTTATTATTGGAATTCATTAGTAGCAAGAATACTGTCAGTCAACAGTGTTGTTTTCAAATAGTAATGAAACCAGTTCCTCTAAAAAGACAAATTTTTTTCTGCTGTTCCAGTGCCTACAACTGCAGTCATAGTTATTGCGCGTAATCAATATTGACCAGTTAAGCAAAAGATTTATTGCATGATAAATTAACATCCTTACCACAGTAAAAGTACTTTGCTGAGTTCCAAAATGCCTGAATTAATTCATGTCCTTTGGGAAACAACCCTTTTTTGAATTTACTGTACCTGTTGCTTACAGATCAATAAACATTTCGGTAATGTATATGATTGCTGATTGTGACTGATATAATTTTAACCACTGTGATAAATATGAAATATAGTCACCATAAGAATAATGAAAATGTAATGAAAGGCAGGCAGACTTGTAATAAAGGAAGGATAGTAAATGCCAGAAGAGTATTCCTATTAGATGTCAAAAATAGTGTCATATAAAAGAGGCAAAGTTAAATGCTTTAGCATTACTGTAATTTCAATTCAGAAAATGAAATGAGATTGCTAACAGCAGCTACTGCTGGAGGGTAGAAGATGGTTAATTAATTTAAGCTAGCTAACAGTGATCTCAGAAGTTCACCTGGGGTCCAATCTTGTTCCCACTGAAGCCAGTCACGGCAAGATCAAGCTTTGATGAGGTTCCTGGTATTGGTGTGGTGTTTGCGCAGCTCTAAGAAAGCAAATTATCAAAGCCACAGGAAATTTTAGACATCTCCAAAGCCTGTGCTTTTCTTATAGCTAGCCTAGGCAGGTAGGAATTATTTGCATTACTGCATTGTTAATTACTACTATGTAAAGAACATTTTCATCAAAACTGTATTGTTATTGTAAATGGGATTTTTGACTAATTGAATTTCCTCAGATAGCTTTGTTTCCATGGAAATGCATTACTTTTAACAAAATAAAAAGTTCTAAAAGCAGAAAAGCTCTCACAGACATCCCTGCGTGTCCCAGTTCTCCACCAGCCCCGGTTCTCCTCAGGCACAATGCAGTTCACCAGCAAGACAGACTGCGGAGCCTGTGGGCAATAGAGCAGAGAGCCCAGCCTAAGGGGGTCATGAGAAGACCGGGCACCTGAGCCACTGCATCGGTAGTTACCAGGACACAGTGTGGTGGGTTTCGCAGACAAAATCAGTTTTCCGGGACTTAGGTGTTGGCGTTGTTTTCTTGGGGTGGGGGAGGGAAGGAGATGGTCTAGGTGGTTTTTTGTTTGGTTGTTTTTTTGCCAAAGACAAAAAATTTTTGGCATTTTCTATTGAAACACATTGATCAAGGAAAACAAATACAATTTTCTAATCGTAGATATAATTTTCTGATCCCTTTTAGTAGTGTATTTATCTAACATCACAGTGCTGGGAGGGATTCTCAGCCACTGATTTGGGGTCCACACTACCTCAGGGACTCAGCAAGAAATCCCTTTGAGTTTGATGAAAAACATTATTCAAAACGATTACTATCAATCTTCCGCTGGAAGACAGTCCACAAAGTCATTGCTATGAATGGTAGAATATTTAGGCTATTTTCACTGCCTACTTACCTCTCTTTAAAACCATTCATTACTGATTTAAAACAGCTTTTCCCCTTCCCTGCTCCCTGTCTTCATCCTGTAGTAACGGTAACATCTTCTGCTTAGTGGTTTAAGTACCCAAGATCTTTTAGTCTCCCTAGCAAAGGTTTCTCTATTCCCCTGATCATCCCTATAACTCTTCTCTGTATTTGTCCCAGTCCGAGTTTATTTCTCGTACATGCTTCTCAGTTAGGACAATGCCCAAACTGGCATATGTTACTAATATGTATTTATCTTGAGATCAACTACTTCCCTTTGCACCTTCTCCTCCAAGCTTTCTTTTCAACTCATGTGCTCTCTGCTTACTGCACAAGCTTTCTTCTTATTACAACCTTAGCAAAAAAACCCACCTTGTTCTCTCTGTATCTGTGTATCATTTCATTTCTATTAAACCATATCTCAGAGTCATGAAGTTCTTCATATGTCACATGTCTCTCCTCTGTATGAAAGATGTCTCTGAACTTCACACCATCAACAAATTTCATCAGCACACTGACACTTTCTGGCGGCAAGGGCATTTCTGAAAAAATTAAAACTCGATTCCACAAAGAACTTCTGAATTACTCCACTGGTAATTTCCTACAAACCCGACAGTTTTTCTGTCAATGCAACTTGTTCTCATCTTCTTTTAGCCAGTTCATTTAATGCAATACAGTTCTCCTAGTAACCCCCATCTTCACCCTTTTAACTCATAATTTCCCATGTGCCACTACATCAAGTGTTTTCCTAAAGTCCAAAAACAATGTGACCTACTGCATTTTCTTTGTCTAGAAAAGCAGCTCTCATCAAAAGAAATCTGCCAAGAAAATCTGGCACATCCTCTCTTCGGTAAACCTCAATGGCATTTTTCCATTTACCACTCTGTTTACAATTCCTCCCATTTCTTCCAAATTCCTAAATATGACTCCATGCATTTGTTACTCCCTGGTCAAGTACTCTACCTGTCCTTACTGAACTTCTTGGCTAAAAAAGTCTGGTAGTGAATCTGTGATTTGATACAATTTTATTACCAAATAATCTATTGACTTTTTTTTTAAGAATAGAGTTAACCTTTTTTGCCTTTTTCTGTTGAGTGCTTGGGGGAGAACAGGGTAAATCCATTAGTACCACTACAGTCAAGGTTTTTCCTTCTTCAATGGCTCAATCTTTATTTATTATTCATTATTTCTTAGTGAAAGAGTGATTTTTAAAGGATTGTGTTGGACTAATTAAATAAAATAGGATTATATTAACTTGTTCTGCTTTGGGATCTAAGTTTAGAATTGGGGCTGAGACTTGGAACTACTTTAGCTAAAATTGAGTGACTTACAAGTTCAGGTAGGAAAAAAAGGTGAAAATCTAATGCAACATTTCAGTAGGCCTGCCAGTTTGAGTTTGCAGTCCCTAAAAATATTCCTTGTTTAGCGGCATCCCCTCAACCCTGGAGATATCTTCACCCCCTTTCATGGAATGTCTGGTTTAGAATAGAACAAACAGATGTTTTGACCAGTAACTTAATGCTGGTGTTTGGTTATTTCTATTTTAGAATAGTGTTTTCAATCCTGATGGATTCAAGAGGTCCCGGGGGCTCTGAACAGCTCTCATCTTCTCTGCTTCCTCAGAGACATTCTTATCTAGTGCTTGTGCATGTGCTTAGCATCTGAACCCCACAAGTCTCACCTCCCTAATTGTCAGAGCAGGACTAACAGAAGTAAAGCTGTTTTATAAATTTTGACAATTTTAGTTCCATGACTGTGAGTCCTTCAGCTGGGAAATTCAGATTGTTCACTTTCTGAAAGGCAAAATTGAAATCTGCGCTACACCCAGCTCTCTGCAATTGAAAAGCCAGAGGGCTTTTTTGTTGAATATATTTTCCCTGAGATGTGCATAGCTTTTCCCATCTCAAAGACTCTCCTTTTGTAGGTCAGTGTGTAGTTCCAAAAATGCGAGGGATTTTTACTTTGTGGTAACTTTTTTTATCACACACGTGAAAGTTCATAGTTTCGAACAGATGAAGTGGATCAAAGATGATCTCTGAAATGAACATCTGTCAAGAGAAGCAGTTGTAAGATCTGCTTGGAGAACTTGTTCAAAATCCTCCATCCAAAAGCTCTAGGGCAATTTTCTGACAAATTCTGTCACAAATCAAAAATTCTGATTCTTTTGGGAGTCATTCACTTAGAGGTGCAGTGGGGACTCTGAATGGTACGGATACACTAACTCCTGTTTCTCTATCATTACGTGACACCACACTGTGCAAGTATTTTCTGGACAACAACTTTTTTCTTGATTTCTCTGGTAAAAAACATTTTTCCCCTTATACCACGGGGCAGTTTATTGATGGATATATGATTTTCCTAGGGACAACTGAAAAGTGAAATAGATACTTTCGTATTTTATATATTCTGCTTTTCATAATACTTTAGTAATCTAGCTCCTTCACTTTATTTACAGGGTTTGTTACATATTCCTAACATTTGAATAGGATGAGAAAATATATAAGTGCATTTTTACCAGTGAAATAAGCAAATTAATAAAATGCTTATAAGTGTATATTAAGAGGATAAAGAGGACAGGAAGTTCCTTGTCACTGCTTTTACCTCAGAAATAGCGAGCGGGCAACAGAAAGCGTCAAAATTCTAATCTCAGCTAGAAGTTTGAAACCTCCTTTGAAATTAATGAGAATTCCTCACACATGTATTAGACCATAACTCTGGCCACGGGGTTTTAAAATGAAAATGACCTATTGATTTATCTAATTCAGATTTCATTCAGAGTTAAAGACTTAAAGGTTTGCCGTGCTATAGAGCTGTATCACTGTCTAGCAATATGTCTCTATTTTAAAAAAAATAAATAATATATATATAGTCATATAGCGATCCTACTGTGGATAGCTGCTCTTATATCACAGGGAAAGATTGTATTTCTATAAAATCTTTATAACAGTCTGTCTGAATATATAGTATGTCGTTAAAAGAGTGTAAGTATCAAAGTTTAAAAGGAAAAAGTCATAGCCTTAACTCAGTACTTTCCCTGATAAAAACTTATGCTTAAACCAGGGTTACAATCATTAATTTTAGGCCAATATCTTAGAAGTGAGTAAGCTCAATGTTGAACCTGTTACAATTCAGAGTAAGGTCCTGGACATTTAGGTTATCAGATACTGGTTTGGATAGCCATTGTTTCTATGAGCAAAAGTAAGGGATTTTGGACTAATAACTTGTGCGGTTGCAGAAATGCATTTTTTTATCCCCAAATTTTATTTGTCATAAAATATTTTTAAAGACGAGATCTAAAAAAACTGTATAGTCCTAGTGACTGGCAATACCATTCAAAGGCCATATACCAAGCAGATGTGAGTTAGACCGCATGCTTTTTTTATCTCCGCGTCAGCTACCCCATGCTCACGGAAAAGCAATCTATTCCCAACCCAGTAGAAACGTGATGATCTTGTACATACACCTAGCAGAAAGACATTCATTTCACTGAAGGTAGTTCCACGAAATGCATTAATTAGGATTCCTACAGAGTGTCCCATTGCCAAAATCAAGTGACGGTATGTATAAAAATGAGGAAAAGATTTAGCAATACTTTATTCCTCTTTGCAGAAATGACTGCCAAAAATGCTTGTACAACTGAATATTACTACTGCAGTATATCAGCAGGGATATGAAATATCTGCAGTTTTTTTGGTTTTGAAGGAAAGTATTTTGCATTTCTAAAAGTTAATTAATTCATTACAGAAAGGAAGTTTGGAAGTAAAAGTTTAAGTGAGTCTACAACCAATCCCAGAATTTGCATAGTGTAAAGGTGGAAGGAAGCTTATTATGAAATTGCTTCAAAGCAAAATAGGTCAGTATTATTTCAAAAAAACTGAGGTTCACGTTGATTTTAGATATCTCCACTTTGGTCGTACTTGAAAAAGGCAAATAGACATTTAAGGAAAATACTTCAAATGCACTTTACAGAGTGCTGCTACTTGAGCCAAATGGGAAAAAAACACCCTCCCTGGCATGTTCAGAGAGACAGATGAATCACAGCGAATGCCTCAAAGATCAATGACAGGTGTGTGAGAATGACGTTCAGGAATACTCTTGGGGTAACTGAGCTTCCATGTTTTTCACTTTCAGACCGCAGATTGCTAGTTTGAATGCCTTTATTGTTCAGGCTATCGGGTAGGAAGTCAAGTCCCTGGTCATTTAGTACTTCACAAGTCAAAAACACTGTAATCAAGAGAATGTACAGCTTTAAACACTGAGATTATCACAGAAGCAGCGAAGGTCAAGGATGTACTTTCTGTGTTATTGAAAAATGGCTAATGTATATAAACCAAATGGAAATGGAAAGAATATGCTCTACACATATAGTCCAATAAGCCGGTGATGACACTGATTTCACAATTTCTGCATAATATTCCTCACAAATTACTAGTAATTCTCTTCAAATCTTGCCATATCTTTGCATCCTACAGAGTCTAAAAGAACTATTGGGAGATTTTGCAATAAATCTTAAAGGATGGCAAGAATAGTTACAGGCCAACTAGGAAATAAGTGTGTCACTGTGTTAGAAATTATCAACTTTCTCCAAATTGCAGAAGATATGTTAGAGTATTGTACTACGGAATCTCTCAATACACAGCCACACTTGCAGTACAGATTCTAATAAAAAGTGGCCATTAAATGGAATTAAGCATATACAAAACACTAAGCACCAAAAATACTGTCTGATTTCATAAATTCTCTTGCCATCCATACTGAGAATATCCCAGGGAAGGTATCCAGTCATTCCAGAAGCCATACAAAACAGCAGTACCCAGAGAGAAGAAAAAAATATATATATAAGCTTATGAAATGACAAGCAGTGTGTCACTTCCCAGCATTTGCCAGTTCACAGCGTGAACATTGCAAGAGCACAGCTCTTGTGTGCATAAAAAGACAATAGGAACTATATTAAAAATTAATTTACAAGGTTAAATTACAAAACCCAAAAATGAGGTCTGCATGAAGCTGGTTTTGTTACAAAGCAGTGATACCTGCGTATTCTGGCAGGCTTTCCGTCCCTATCAAGATTTTGAAGTGGTTAACTTCCCTTTAAAACCGGGAAGTCGTTCTCACCCTTCCACCAGGTAGGAAGTCAGACTGATTCTTGAAACCAGGCTAGGAATCATCCATAAAATTGTCCCTCTTGTGAACCTTGACCGTGGACACAATGACACTGTGTGTAGAGAGGTAACCATCAGAGCCCCTTTACTTATTTTTAGAAACCTTTCACAAATTTTTGTGCTGATCCGGTGGCTGGAACTCACATTTCCTGAATGAGGTTTAAACTTCTCTACTGGACTTTTTAAAAGCAAAATGACTGTAAATAAAGACAACCAAGAGTCAGGCTACCCCCTACAGAAAAACCTGGCAAATGCAGGAAATATTTTTTTGCGTACTTATTGAGATTGTGGGTGGATGCCTTTTACTTCTTGGTAAAATATCAAAAATAATACTTAGGTGCAAAATGATGTTGTAACCTCATATGACATCCACATTTTTGAGCAAGACTCTCAGGTCATCTGGGCATCAGCTTCCAAAATACACCTTTTTCTTCCTTCTCCATATAGAAAGGAGATGCATGAAATGAGCCTATGAGTGACTTACATCTTGGTTTTTTCATTGTTTGATTAATTGATCAAACTATATAAAGAAGGGAAACACTGTCATGTGAAATATTTCTTTTTGTCAGAAAACATTATTTTCTATCAAAAAAACAAACAATCAGCTCCCAAACAAATTTCTGTATTGTAGCTGACTTGATTTCAGTTGGATCTATATATTCCAGTCAAACACTTTCTAAACATCCTGGAAAAAAAAGGATTAAAGTTCTGTCCATTAATTATGGCCAGACAGAAGTAGCTCGTT
Source organism: Rissa tridactyla (assembly GCF_028500815.1). NCBI lineage: Eukaryota > Metazoa > Chordata > Aves > Charadriiformes > Laridae > Rissa > Rissa tridactyla. Next base: position 178,757,858 of record NC_071466.1, read on the forward strand.
GTGTCACATGACAGACACAAATTATTCTGCAGGATTTTTTTTTACTTTTGGCAGCAGAAATACAGGAAACACTTTCAAAATCATGCTCAGTTCAGGCTAGATACAACCCCAATTTCTTTTGTTGCTGTTGATGACTAATAGACTGTTTCAAATATGAAAGAAACAATATACAAAAATCAAATGATAAGAAAATGAGAAAATATGAAAAGTGAAGTTTCAGGAAAAATACAGATAGTGCAGTAAAAGGGTTGAAATAAAATATGATTTTCCAATTATATGTGATTACCTGTGCCTATATACATTAGATTGCAAATTCACTATTTTCTTACTGTTATAAATCAGACAGAATTTATTTATTAGGAATTTTAATTATGCATTTACACACCTTTAGTCACACATGGATTGTATGTTTCTATCGTATGGCTCTTTGTGATAGATTTTCCATATGAAATAGTCTATTAGTCATGAACCAAATAGAAAATAAAAAATCAATGCCTTCCAATGTATTCATTTTGCCTTGTAATTGGTATTTACAAGCTAGTGATTATTCTCTTACAGTTCAAAAAAATATAATGACAAACATCAGATGTTTCATAATTTGTATGCACTGCTCCTTGCCACTGTATTCTTCTCTAGTGTAGAATTTAGCAGTCTGAGCTGGGTGGTTGATGGTTCAGATTGTTTTCCCTTACATTTTTTTCATGGCCTTTTGTTCTTCAGTCACAAAAACTTTTTAATGTTTTTCCCTGCTTAAGCAAATACTAACTTGTCAGTTGGTACCTGAATTTCACCAAGCGTTTGCTACTGCACTTAATTTCGAAGAAGAGCTTTGATGATTAAAATGTGTGTCTCCTGGAAAATGAATGTTACAAACACAGAGTAATGTATTCCAACAGTGAATAATAAGTAGCTAATAAAATACATTTAACAAGAAGAATGTCAAAAATGTGTTTTAGCTATCATTAAAAGATCACATTGTCTTCCCTTCTGTTACATACAGTAGCCTGTAGCCAACAGTAGCCAACCTGGTAATAATGTCTTTAGACGTAAAGACATTCTACTATCAGTTTCATCTCTTTAAGAAAATATTGAAATCCTAATGAGTACTAAAGGTTTCTTTGAGTGGTACAGTAATAATCAAATGTATTTGTGACTGAAAGTTACTTATTCTGTATTTGCTCAGAGAAGGTAAAAGATTCTGATTCTTAAATGAACACTTATTTTATATCTACGTATTCCTATATTCCAGGCACCTAAAACAGTTAAAGGCTGTGAAAGCAAGAAACGGTCCCTAGAACCTCAGCCCTGAGCAGCTGGAACTGCACAGCCTCTCCGTGTCTTCTTCTTCTTCAGGACGCCACCACTTCTGAAAGAAATTTTATGTGAACTTTCAGATCCCCCCTATTGGGATGCAGCTGCCCACCTATCTTTGCCCACATCACTATGACCTTTTGCACATGAAAAATTTCTGATTTTGGAGCCTAACAGAAAGCCTCAAGAGCGCATTTTGAACACAGTGAAAAGGCTCAGGTAATCCAGCATATAGCAGATGCTGGCATATATGGCAGATAAACAGCTGTTTAGTTACTGGCTCAAAAAGCAGTGATATGCTATAGAGAGTGCTTTTCAGCTTGTGAGAAACCTCACTGGACCCATCTCATGATTTTAGCACTGAATATTCATCTCTATCAATAGAGATGGCAGAAGAATAACAAAGAGGTGATTGGGTACAATCAACACGGCTTCACCAAGGGCAAATCATGCCTGACAAACCTGGTGGCCTTCTATGAGAAGGTCACAACATCAATAGACAAGGGGAGAGCAACGGACATCATTTACCTGGACCTGAGCAAAGCCTTTGACACTGTCCCGCATGACATCCTGGTCTCCAAGCTGATAAAATATGGGTTTGATGGATGGACAATTCAGTGGATAAAGAACTGGCTTGACGGCCGCACCCAAAGAGTGGCTGTCAATGGGTCCATGTCCAAGTGGAGGCCAGTGATAAGTGGAGTCCCTCAAGGATCAGTACTGGGACCGGTCTTATTTAACATCTTCTTCAGTGACATGGATGGTGGCATTGAGTGCACCCTCAGCAAGTTTGCTGATGACACCAAGCTGTGTGGGGCAGCTGACATGCTGGAGGGGAAGAGACGCCATCCAGAGGGATCCTGACAGGCTGGAGAGGTGGGCCCATGCCAACCTCATGAAGTTCAACAAGACCAAGTGCAAGGTCCTCCCACTGGGTCAAGGCAATTCCAAGCACCAATATAGGCTGGGCAGTGACTGGCTTGAGAGCAGCCCTGAAGAAAAGGACTTAGGGGTGCTGGTGGACAAGAGGCTCAACATGAGCCGTCAGTGCGCACTTACAGCCCAGAAAGCCAATTGTATCCTGGGCTGCATCAAGAGAAGTGTGGTCAGAATGTCGAGGGAGGTGATTCTCCCCCTCTACTCCACTCTCATGAGACCCCACCGGGAGTACTGCGTCCAGTTCTGGAGCCTCTACTACAAGAAGGGTATGGATGTGCTGGAGCATGTCCAGAGAAGGGCCACGAGGATGATCAGAGGGCTGAAGCACCTCTCCTGTGAGGACAGACGGAGAGAGTTGGGGTTGTTCAGTCCGGAGAAAAGAAGGCTCCGAGGAGACCTTATAGTGGCCTACCAGTATTCTTGTAGGGGGCCTACAAGAACGCTGGTGAGGGACTTTTCAGGATGTCAGGTAATGGTAGGACTAGAGGGAATGGATTAAAACTAGAGATGGGTCGATTCAGATTGGACGTTAGGAAGAAGTTCTTCACCATAAGGTTGGTGAGACACTGGAACAGGTTGCCCAGAGAGGTGGTGGAAGCCCCATCCCTGGAAGTTTTTAAGGCCAGGCTGGATGGGGCTCTGAGCAACCTGATCTAGTGGGAGGTGTCCCTGCCCATGGCAGGAACTAGATGATCTTTAAGGTCCCTTCCAACCCTAACAATTCTATGATTCTAATATTTCTTAAAACGTATCTGTCTAACTACTAATAATGCAACTCCTTTTTATCAAGAAAACAACAGTTAACTGACTGTTATTGATGTGTGGTTTATACAATAACACAGTAGTTAGAGCATTTCCTGAGATACAGGGGAACCTGGGTTAAGTTCCCTGTTCCCTTCTTCGCCTGATGGGAGGTCAACCTCTGTCTCCAAAAGATATCGTAATCTCTGGAATATCAGCTATTCTGGGTGAGGTACCAACAGAAGTTGATCCATTTTGCATGGTGAACAACAAGATTTATTTGGCCAAAGAGGCACACAGAAAGAGAACTTTAAAGATGTCCCCAAGTTCCACCCATTTTACAGACATGAGAGGTATTCATGCAGAGAACCCCATCACCTTTTCTGATGGTTTACTGGGGTCTCCCTGTGGGTTACTGTTAGGCCTCGTTCCCTGCCCTTTTCTAGTCTTCCTCCTAGAAAATACAGTTTGGAAAACGTTTTTTTGAAAGACTCAGCAGCAACTGCTGCTCTCCCCTGCTCCCACTCTCCCTGTCCGCGGAAAGGATGGCTCATGGACCTTGGCAGCAGGTCTACACCTTGTCCCAGGCACACTCCTCTCACTCCCTGGACTAAGGTCCGCTGCATCCATTCTGGGTTGGGACTGTCCTGCCCTGGGACCAGCTCTGCCTGTAAAGGTCCTACACATCCTGGTACAATGCCATAGCTCAGGACTTCTTTGCCACTTGATACGTTAAAGGAAACATAATACCAGAAACATTACTAAAACTAGCAATTACTTCTGTCAACTTGCCTTGTATTTTACAGCTATGAGCTTCAATGAAATCTTATTAATAATTAATACCACAGACAAAATAACAGAAATAATATTAATACATATTTATACTCCACAGCTTTGAATAATTTCAGATACACTTATTATCATAACAAAGCTATGGAATTCTTTAAAACTCTAGTAAAAATGAAAGAAAAAGAGTACTGTATAAGAACTTCAGATTGAGGTCATGTTTTTCAACTCAACCGAAACAGTTCGCAGATGTCACCGTTAACCAGAACGCATTTCAGTGGCTCCACCAAAATGAACTGCTCAGGTTGGACAAAGCGTCTGTTTAAGAAGCACTGCAATTTAGCAATACCACTTAGAATAAGGATCCAAAAGTGTTATCTCCATCTCGAGCTGCAGGGTAGAAGATTGATGCAAAAGAGTTTGCAAACTAAAGTTGAGTGAATGGCAACCATACTGCTTTCTCCAGACAACAGTGAAGACCCACTTGAGCAAGCTTTGGCCTAGGATCAAACCCTAGTAGAAATCTAGAGGCAGGAGTTTTGTAGGTGGATAGAATTTAAAACCTGTAGAAGATGCAGTGAAAATACAGAGGTAATGGGATCCACAGTGACCTCCATGCTGCCAGGGATAGACAGGACAAACTTTGGTTTGTTTAATTTAACAGCAGTGTCTCTAGGGTATACCTTTAAATAGGGGTCTGAGCATAACTCTGATGTCTATGTGAGAAGTTGAATCAGATCTCTACTACAATCAGACTTCACCTTCAGACTTTCTTCCCTCAAAGATAACACCATCTCCCTTCACATTTGCTGAAGTTATTGGCTTAAATTGGGACCTAGAAAAAGATGCAGAACCAAGGCCTGTAAGCCTTACCTCTATGAAGCTTATATATGTAAAAAATCATGTAGGAATTCTACTTTTATACGAGAGGAAACCTTGAAAAGTGTCTCAGAGAGGAAGACTACCACAGCCTATTCCCTCCTGATGTAGTCTCAAACACCAGGCAAACCCCACCATTATTAAGGCTCCTGAAGTCTGACAACATGTCAATTTATTTTGAGGCAGCTTGTCCACAATTTCTTTCACTCAATTCTGACACACCTGGAGATTCCAAAGGACCAAGAAATGATTCCTGACCAATTCTGATACAATTTTCAAACCTCAGGAAAGTATTTCTCCTTCTGAACCTCCAAGTCTTCTGTGGAGCTTCCTCAGCAGAAGAGCTCACCATCCTTTCCCACTTGCCAATTCTGATAAGACCATAACCCAGGGAAGAAAATAAGGAAGTGTTCTGAAATTCATTAGTAATTATCATACAAAAATAGAAATTGCCAAGACTAATAAGTTCTAACAATTGTTAATTGATCTGTCAGTGTCTAAGCTTGTATGAAAACTTTGATGTTTGTAACTTGAAAGTTTTCAGAGCAGTATCTCTTAAGAAATATTAATCGGGTGTATGTATAATTTAAGTCAGAGCTTCAAAGCTCCTGTATCTGCAGAAATCACTTCAGAACAGGAGTATTTATGAGACATTTGAATTATTCCTACAGTGCAAATGGACAAAATGAAAACAAGAGGAAAAGGTGAAGTAGAGGAAGAAGGGAACAGGATGGATAATAGAAGAGATTAATTAGAATATAATGATGAAAAGCAGATTGTTATTTGTGATTATTATATAGCATGTTTTTATATATATATAATGTATTATATCAATATATTAATCAATACATTAATATACTGCTGTGATAATTTCCACCCCTGAATATAATGACTTATGTAAGAATGTTTTATTGTGACCTTGTTGCCATTACCATATTCCCCAAATCACCACTCTATATATGTTTCAGGAAAGTTGGCATGATCCTGGTCTTCAAGTCTGAGCAAGGGTTGTACTTATTCTCTTAATTTGTTGGGCCTCTAAATAGCAGCACTAGAAACCACAGCAGTACAGGTAACTCCTGGTTGAATAATTAGAGTAGAATGTGGTTAATAAGATTCTGTGCAGTACAGAGCTGTAAACATCCTGTGCCTTGGTAGAGAATCTGATCTGTTGCTCAAAGGTGGCTGACAAAGTAAAAAGAAGAGTTGCAAGTTAACAGCAGTTCAAATGAAAAGGTCAAAATAGGGGGATTTTCTGCTCTCTGCCTAGAATTACTTCAAAGAACAGAAGCTACAGCTGAGCAAACAGTAGAAAATACAACAGTCTATTTGAACTTGGTTCAAGCTATCTCACACTGAACATTTTGCATAAGACAAAATATCTCCTGTCAAAAAGATCATGAAAAGAATAAAAATTAGAGTGGTAATTTTGTAGGGAAAATGAAGGGAAATGGTGTAAAGGAAATCCATTTTCACTCCTATGACCACTGGAACATAGATGTCTGGTAACCAGTAATTACCTGGAAAAAAATGATGGGTTGAGTATGTACTCTGAATATGCAACGCAGTGGGTTAGCCGAGGAAAGAATACTAATTTTTTTTTTTCCCAAAGCTGAGGTAGACTACATAGTCCAATGACTTAAACTATATTTTCTTTGTATTGCATTTACGGAAATTTTTTCACAGAGAAATGTAAGAGCTTTAATAACAAATATTGTTGCAACTACTGTTGCAACAGCTTACACAAGTTAGGAAAAAGTCCTGTTGTTTTTTTCTGAGCACAGCATCCTTACTTTTTTTTCTTTTCTAGTTTTCATCGTATGATAATATTTTGAACTGCTACCAACTCATTTGGTCCAGAAAGAAGAGATTTAAAGAATCTTTCTTCATCTTCTGCTGCACTGCTGCATGCAGGACACAAGCATCCTCAAACCCAGCTCCGTAGGAGTTGTACAACCATGGGGGGAAAGAAAAGAGATCTGTACCTAACAGCTTTATGAGATGATGGGATACATGGAGATAGTGAAATGCTCCCCCGTTCCTTATCACACCATTTATATGGAGAGAAGCGATGCAGAAGAAATAGTAGCAACCAGTAGAGTTGATTGGAAAGACTTCTTCCAAACTGCAGAGATTTTTATGATTTCAATAGTTTTCTGTTTCACATCACAATTATGGTGTCCATAGCTGCCACAAAACAGTGAGATTTATGGACCTCAGAACACCTGAAACAGCATGTTCACTTAAGGTGGGAAAAAGTCTAAACTGAGACACTGAGTTATATCACCCAGAACAGGAATATAAATCCTACTTTCACGCATCACAGTTGAGTCTGTTACCCTCGGCCCATGCAATAAGGGTTTGCCTAGCACGGAAGTCTCAGTCACAGAAGAGAAATCTCTCTTACCAAAAGTGTCAGTAAAAGCAGTCCGTGCTCCTGGAAGCTTAGGTTTCTATGGGCAGTATATTTAATTCTCAGCCAGCTCTAGTGCACCGATAGTCATTCTGTGCTGGTATAATAACTTGCTGAGGATTATTAGAGCACTGAGACAGTGCTTTATACAGTTGTGTTTGAAAGGAAAAAAAAAATGGTTTTGCCAGTATAGTTTATTTTATTGGAAGAAATTATATAAATTACAGCACAACACTTCCCTTTCCTGGCACAGGCTGTCTCTACAGAAAAAGCATTTGCCACTAGAACTGCACCAGCTTAACTACATCAACAAACCTGTTGTAATACATAAAATGCCTGAGACTGGCATAATCACTCTAAGAGCTGCTTCTGGAGCAAAAGTGGCCTTCGAGTCCTTAACCTGAAATACAGTCCTAACTTAATTGCAATTCAGTCTCTATAAAGCGTTATAATGCACGGCACCGTCACAATAGGCAAAATATGCTGAAAAGAAAGCAGTCATTGTTACCAAAAAACCCTAGAATATGAAGTCAAGAACAAGTGAATAAAATGAACAATCCAGAAGAAATGCTTCTTTCTTGTTAAAGTTACTGTCAATGCCTGCTATTGCATTGCTGGCTTTTGCACATGATTTGGCCTCTGGGCTCTTTCAGTTGGAAAGTGGATGGAAAAGAAAGAGAAAAGAAATCCTAGAAAAGACAACAGAGAATGCAACTTAGAAGACAATATCACTGGAATATTTTCCTCTCCACCCCCCCCTTCACCACCACCTTTAAATTTCGCTATTTAGTCTGCCTTCAGATTATAAGGAATTAAATTTTTCCCTTGGTTTTATTTGTTTCCATTCAGAAACAAATACTTCAGGGTCTAATGGAGATGAATAATGGAAACGTAGAGTCTTAGGTATATCCATAACCAAATGAGTTGACTTCACTTCATTGGAAAATGTGATATGAGTGTCACGCAGATCATTAGAAGTCTCTGGTATATGACCAGTCATATTTTTCAGGTTTTCATGGAAATGTTTTCAAATGTTAAATAAAAACAGAGAGTTATTCATTGCTTCCTATTGATCCTTCTGTATTTATACCTTCTATATAAAAAGCTCTCAGTCGGGAAGTGAGTGAAAACAAAACTAGGAGGAATGAGATGACTAATCACATACCATAAGTAACAAACAGTCAAAACGAACTGTGCCGCTCCTGTGAAAGCAGCCTGTGCCAACAGTGGGTGGTTAAGAATTATGTTCCATGAGAAGACACTGTGTTCTCAAGACCCTGCTGAGGGTCAGTGTGCTCCCAAATTCCAAGATAAAGCAATTGGGTTTAGTACAGAATGCTTCTTGCCTGATTGTTTGTAAAAACTTAGGGCCAGATCTCATTCTGCTTCAATCAAGGCTTGATTACTGAAACCTGTTTCCATAAGGCCCTGCAGAAGGACCAGAACTGCTTAAGCCTTCAAAACATCCCTCATTGCCCGTCTATGTCCAGAAATGCCTATGTTGGAATTTGCGATTCAAATTCTATTTAAATTTTGTTCAGTATTTAAATGCTTTTTGAAAAACCCCAAGGCACTAACTATGGCCCCTCCTCAGCCTCTAGGGAATATAACTTTTACTGGCTTCCCACTGTCAGAAGATGTGTGAGACTATCTTGGATGTGATAAATACAGGGGCACAACAGCAGCAGTCCTTTTTCCTGAACTGAGTTGATACACTAGTCCTATGCTTCCCAGAAATACTTTTAAAGGAGGAAATAATTTTCTCGGGTGAGATAAACGATCACTTGTACAGGTTTGTACCATAAAGTGTCAGAAAGTGTCCTTCAAGTCCAATGTGAGCCATTCAAAGAAAGGAAACCATAAATGCAATAAATGTGTAATAATTACGTGTGAATAAATAAATCAGACGGCTCTAAAATAAATCTTCTCTTTTAAAAATGTACTTACATTTTTTTTAATTACATAAATTCTAGTCAAGGATCAAATTAAAGAATTGTTAATGGAAGTGCTGCCTTAAATCAGAACCATAAAAGTCAATGTCAGTAGAAATAACTGAGAAGAGACACATGACACTGCACTAAAGTACAACTCCAGATCAGAGTTATCAGAGTGCGCCATTTCCTTCTGTAAAAAAGTCATCATTCACAACTACATAAACATGCATTTCAGAGGAAAGGAAGAAGGCTCTCTTCTCAGTTTGTCAGACACTGTTCAGCTGTAAATCAAAATGAGTCTGCTGAAGCAACAAGAACACAGATTTACCTTGGTTGAGAACAAGGTCAACAATATTTTTTTTTAATCTAAAGAAAAATAGGACTAAATAATAAAAATAGCACTAAACAAAGGTTGAGATTTTCAATGTTTTAAATGAAACCAGTAGATTTTTATGGAAGAAATGAACAATTTCTATTTAAAAATTTTCTTTCTTTCTACTTTGAGAGAGGGTCAAACCTTGTCTACAAGAAGGCTGAGAATGTTTCTCTTCACAATTCAGAGTCTCAACGCCTTGAACTGCTGTGCTTCAAAGGCCTTACAGAGGCGATGGCCAACAGCTTACACTGATATTCTGCTGCACTAAAGAAACACTGAATGTTTTACAGCAGGGATCGTCCTTGCTTCCCTTACCTCATGTAACTACATCTGGAATTCTCTCTACAGAAAGTAAAACAAATCCCAAAATAACAACTAAGACCCAAAGCCACAGGAGGAGAAACCTGCCATCTCTTGCTTTTCTGACAGAAATTCTCCAGTTTACACAAAAACTTTAAAATACATTTTCTAATAAATTATTTTCCAGGGTGTTTCAGGTTTGCTTTTATTTTCGTCTACAGAGAATCACAGGTTTGAATGGATATTTGGAGGTTTTCACAGCTGCTCTTCACAGCTGCTCAAAGGACCAACTTAGATTAGTCTTACATCCTGTAGTAGTCACTCATCAACAACAAGAGGAAAAAAGACAAACCTGAAATAAGTTTGAAATTTGATGTGCTGCAATAAAAAACCCTAAAACAAGCAGAAGAACTGATGAGGAAAGTTACAGAGTTAATCCCCAGACGTAGATAAAGAGATTATAAACAGCTATAAAATGCACATGTTAACAAGATGTGCACTATTCTGTAATGAGGACATCCTTCTGGAGCATAATAAAAGATGTGTCCAAAGATGTGATCCAGTATTTCGAGGACTCAGAAAAGTATTTGTGCAAAAAAAATAATATACAACGGAGTCATGCAGCAGGTGGGAGAATTGGCACATCACAGTCATGTGATGAGCTGGCAACATGTTTTTCCACCTCTAAAGCTCAGTCTTGTCATCTTTTCATCTAATATAATAAGAGGGTTGGGCTGTTGTTTTATAAAGTGGAGAGCAGAGCACTTATTCCATTTTTCTAAATGCAATTTTTTTAACTGTCTGCTAAATTATTACATTTTGTCCATTTTAAACAATTTACAACAAACACAGTGCTCTATGAGGAATCAGGCACTTGAAACCTCCAGTGTCTGTTGAAACCAGCAATTGTAACTTATTTATCAGAACTACGGCTGTGCCAGAAGCCTGAAAAATTCTGCAAAAGCCACTAAATATTCAGAATTCTTTTTATTTTTAAAAAACACACTTTGTTCATGGTCAAAGTTAAACACAAACCTACAAAAGAAGGGAAGGCTGATATTCGAATAGTGCATATATGTCTGGTAAGTGTTTTCTGTAAAGGATACTAAGAGATGTGGAAAATGTTTAGAAAAGAACTATAGAGTTGATCTCAGGTCTGTAATAAAAATACCTTGCCCTGACAGATTTAGAGCATACAATTTGTTGAGTCTGTCAAAAGAAACAGGAGCTGGAACTTGATTATAGCATGGAACTGCCTTGACAGGAAGAAAATAAGTTCCAAATGCCTTTATAATCTGCAGAAAAAGTATACCAAGAAACAACATTTGAGGGCTGAAGCTAAACAAATTAACATTTAAAAATTCAGCATGTATTTTTTTTCATTTGGTTTCCAAATGAAAGGAATTGTGTTGTGTCTGTCTTGTCTGTCTGTCTCTACCTGCTTGTGCTTGAGCCTCTTGATAAATTGCCACCATGTTTGCCACAGAAGTAGATTTATTATCTCAGAAGTACTGTCTCAGAAATGACTAAGTCTCTGCAAGCTGCCAGAAAATAAGCAACTAGAGGAGAAAGACTGCATAGATTCTCTGTCCTGCGGGAAACACGTGCACTCAGCTCCCATTAGACACAAAAGAAACCCTACTGGAAGAGCTGTTAGCCACACTCTAACTGTAAGGAAAAGCTTCCATTACACCTAACATGCTGCTAGATACTGGAGAATCTGAATTCAGGACATAAATCCATAAGAACACAAGAAGGTTCTACTATTTGCAGAACCAACAACTGAAAACAAGGATGATTGAACTCTGAAGCAAAATAAGATGGGAAGAAATGTGCTACCTGAATTTATCACTATTTCCAATAAGGTCACATCAGGTTGGTTTTTTATGCATACATGGTAAACTTTTTTTCTCCTGGACAGCCTCACATCTACACAGAAGAGAATATCAAAGGGTAGAAGAATGCAACAAAGAAGCATCACAACTGCAGAGTCATTGAAAAAGGTATGGGTTGTGCTTCTCAGAAAGGGGACGGAAAAAAATTGGGACCATGGGCAATGGCTATTTCCCATCTCAGTGCAAAAGGACACAGCTTGAAAGCCACAACTGCTCTGTCAGGCACACTCCAACACTATGGTTAAGCTACGGCTCATGTACTACCTTCACTATTTTTCCTAAATGCAGTGTACACATACTGAGTGTGATCCACCTGGAAACAAGCAGCCTCTGAACAGCAAATGTGCAGCGAAGGCAGCTCACTGAGCTCTTATGCTCATGATTTAAGTACAAATAGAGTCATAAAGGAACAAACAGCTACTTCCTATAACCAATAGGTCAATAACAATAACTGGCAGGGGCGTTGGACTAGATGATCTCTAGAGGTCCCTTCCAACCCCTATGATTCTGTAACAAGGGCACTCACCTGGAAGGTGAAGGACATGCTTCCAAATCTCTGTTGCTCCTGATTTAGAGCAAGGACCTACACCTGTCTTATTGCATCCCAACCATCTGTCCCAGCCATAAGTTTTAAAGGCAGATTCACCCTTTTTCTCTCCTCTCTCAGGCCAAAACTGTATTTAACTATTTCATGCAACTGCACTAGTGTGATCCAAGAAAATGACAAAGGAGATCTTGTCCTTGGGAGTGAGAGACTTGGTCTCAGTTCCAAACTGAGTAGCTCCAGCTACTGACTTAAATAGGCTGCTAACTGCAATGTCTCATCTCTGTCACTTATGCAAGGTCCAATCCATCTCTGAGGATGCCTACCAAATAAGGCCTTGCAGATGGTAAGATAAGGAATGTCCAGTTTCAGGGTCTTACCAGGATTTGCCGGTATGGATTCGACTGTGTGACTATGTACAAACCACTGTCAGAGATGGCACTTCACATTCCACGCCAACTGACAGTGAGGCAAGTTCTTTTTCAGTAATACAGTGGTGCCTAAATCTTGTACATGGGCCAAGAAGCCTATAGAGGCAGTCCAAGTTATGAATCACGCAGTTTCTCACTTTACATATCTCAGGTCATTCTTCAGTTTTGCACTGCATCACCTGAAATTTTATGTCAAATTAGTTTTCCCCCGGAATACCTTCACTGTTTCTGAGACATGGCTTTCCAAGAAGCAGTCTCCTGATCTGTGCAGATGCTCTGCATTCACAGCTGTGAGATTTTTGTCTCAGTATTTGGCTACACTGAAATATATCCCACATGAACAGGCCAAATTTACTAGATAATCCAAATTGCCCTGGGGAGGCATTTAATCCTCAGCATTGTCTGTCTGTAAAGTGTCTCGTCCGCGCGTTTTATCAATTCTGCTCATAAATATGTTTTAAGATCATGGAAGATAATGCTGAATTCAGCCTCATCTGAATACCACCAGTACCCCTTGAAAACCCTTTGGTCCATGGCTCCCTTTGACAATTGGCTTTTGGAATTTGCTAGTTAGTGAATTCTTAATTTATTTAATATGTGCTTGAGTGACAATGCAAAACAACAATTTTTAATCAGAATATCATGCAATGTTAAATTAACGACATTAGAAAATTCTATTAGAATTGAGCAATTACTTACCTCTATCAACCAAACTTACAATTTTCTCAGACTGAACTCAGTATCGTCATATTCCTAGACTTCATAGAGGTCCCTTACTCATTGTTATTAGGATGAACTATTAAAAACTATTTCTTGGTGAATTGATACAAAATATCTTAAGTAGCCAATAGTCTTCATTTCAAACACTCACATCAAGGGCAAAGAGGTTTCATACCTACTAAGCTGTGAGACTGATATTTTCTTTATAGCCCACTTTGTTTATCTTTCAACAAATTTCACTTACAGTTTAACAGGTCACTCACTGAGAAATACTTAGGGAATATTACTATTGGAGAACTGTACAACACTGGAGTAAAAAAACTGTGCTGCTATGAAAAAATGGACATTTTAAAGCCTAAAGATTTGAAGTGGAGACTGTTTAGCATTAATGTCTGGAGGTTTTCCTTTGCCAACATAATATTTTAACAAGCTTCTCTTATAAACCAGTAGGCCACCAAATACTAGTTCTAAGTTTTCTACCCACCCTGAAATGTGTAAAGTGAAGACAACAAACAGAAAGTTCATTTGAACTACCATGGTACTTCATTTGAAGTACCATGAGGGCTTGAAAGAGAGAATAGCAGAAAAAGCACAGAAGAAATGGGAAAGCGAATTCTTGCATTTTGCTGGTCCAGGGCACTGGTACTTCCCTCAAGGAAAAGTGATTCCATCCAATGGGAGAGTTGCCTCAACACAAGATATAGGGTGCAGAGTTAGCCAGTTAGGCTCTCAGGGGCATTATTCTAACAAAACATGATGAAGATTGCCATTAAAATTGAAAAAGAACTACTGTCGTGGTTTTGGCCAAATTGACCAATGGCCAGCAACAGATGCTCCCCCCCAGCCTCTCGTGCACGGAGAGGAGGAGGAGACATAAAGAGAGATTTACAAGTTTAGAAGAAACTAAACTACTTTAATGAAATATTAGTAATAAAATAAAAAGGAAAATAATGAAATAGATACAGTATATACAAAACCGTATTAAGCTCCCAGGATGACATCACCGGCAGGCACTGGGGAAGTCCCAGGCTGGGCTCAGTGATGGGTGGGAACTGGGTTCCAGAGTTGGAGTCAGGAACACACGGATAGGGATCAAAGGCAGATGAACAGATAGGGTCCTCCTCGGACGTCCGCCATTGAAGGAAGAGAGTTGACCCTCTGATCTCTCAGCTTTTATATTGAGCATGGGGCAGATGGGATGGAATACCCCTGTTGGTCAATTTTTGGTCACCTGTCCTGTCCGCTCCTGGCCGCAGGTGGGACCCCTCTACGCTTTTCTGCTTCTGACCCTCCAATGGGGCAAATAACAAAATTAGCTGACCTTGGTTGTTACAGAAGTAAGTATAAGCAAGAGCCTCTCTGCGTACCATTCCTTGGCAGAAACTGTCTTATCACTCAGAACGAACTGCTTTAGACACAACATGCTGTTAATTTCAGAGAGCTAGAAGAGGCCTAGCTAAATAAAATTATTGAACAGAAAGTTGGTTCTGTTTTACCTCAAACCAGGACAACTACACAAAGAAGAAAACATGAAAATGAGAAGTCATAGTTAACTGCTTTTTTTTTTTTCCCCAGGGTGTTATTTATTCCCAGAAATTTGTCTAAATTAACCTGCTTGGTTCACCACAATGATTTTTTCAAAAGTATCAGCTGATATTAAAATATCAGCACTTTCTCTTCTCTGTTCCTAAAGATGTCCAACAAAAACTTCTTCTGGTATTTCCACAGTCACTAACAACAGCTGAAAAATTCTTGGTGAAGATTTAAATTATTGACTGAAAAGAGATCAGAAACCATTGTGCAGCACTCAGAGGATGCTGATTGGAAAGATCTGATGAGCATTAGTAAGGGTTAGATCTGGTCCGACTTGCCCTTACAGTGTAATCAAAGTCCTATCTCAAAGTTTTGTCACAGCTCTTATATGAATGACAGCAACAATATATTTCCATCCAGATTTGTAGTAAGATTGCAGCCAAAAGACCAGAGCATTTGAGGTTTTCCTCCTCCTCTGACTGGGAGGCAGCAGTTTGCTTCACAGACTACTGATTTCTCTACAGCAGTAGTTCCATTAATACCTGTCTCTTTTTAAAAGGTTGCACCCACCCCAGTCAAGAACAAAATCAAACACAAAAGGAAATAACACTGAAGACCCATCTATGTGAATAGTCCTCTCTATCTTTTTTACAATAACAATGAAGGAGAACAGCAGAAGCAATTGTTTCTTGCTATCAGTTTGACATAATACAAACCAAGTGGTTATGGAAGAAATATAGTATTATCTATCCAAGCATGCATTCAGCCTAGTATGTGCACTCATGTGCATTGGAAGAACCCAGTGCACAAATGCAAACACAACTGTTTGAGAACTGACAGTATCTCTCATGTACGCGGATGGGCAGTAACATGGAGAAAAGCGTGTTCAAAAAATTCATTCAACATTCTTCATTCCACTCTTGTCTTGAATACTTGGTTCACAGGTGTTTGTGACCCTCCCAAAGCAATGAACACAAATACTCACAGAAGAAGCTTGGCATGCAAAAATGCTCGAAGAGAGTCCTAGTACACAGCAGTGTGCATCAGACCTTCCAGCTTTCTAAGGCATAAATGTAGGACACGATTACAGAAAGTGAAAAGGACAAAAAAAGTACTTAGGTGGGGAAATAAAGATTCTGTGAATTTTATTTTCCAAATATAAGTAAATTCACTAATATCACTTTCATAATTTTTTATTGTCTATGTAAATTATCTCCAGTGACATAAATGAAGTAACACTAAATTTATGTCAGAAGGCAGGTAGCTTTAGCCTTGAAATAGGGTAATGGAGAATTTCTTTTTATATGTTTTCATGGGAGCATTTTCTGAGGAGGCATTCATGAATTGATATGGAAAGCTATTTGTGGACTTGGGAATCACTCAGTGAGGAAACAGAAACAGCTCCCTGCTATTTCCTATTCTTGGAGGATGGTAGTATTGCAAAATAATTATTGACAAAAGCTGCTAAATGTCAGTATTCCAATGAATGCATCTTTCCCTCTTTCACACAGAAATTGTCAGACATCTCTGTGGCTGCTCCTGTCTCCAGGGTTCCTCAAAAGGCTGAGCCAAGGTAGGTAGGGAAAGGACAATCCAGGAGCCACACAAAGCTGCTCCCACGTGGTTCCCATAGAACTTTTACAGTGATGCAACTTGTACTGTCCATTCCAGACATGACAAAAAGCAAAGACCCTGGAGATTTTGGTCCTGCAAGTAGCCTGAAGGTTGTTGGAGACCAGACTGGTCATGAGGAATTGTCCCAGGAAGATCTCCTCTTCTTGTGGGATGATATAAATAGTAATAAAAAATGAAAATGCTGTAAACTACCCATAGAATTTTACACTGTCTTTACAGGCAATGGCGGAAAGTCTAAAGCAATGAAGCATCATGGCTATTACAATTGATATTGTTCATTTAGGCAGGACTTCTGTCTCTGTGATTCTCACTGTGAGGCTGGATTTGTGACAGATTTCTTTTTTCTTATTTAGTCTGATGATGCACATTATCACCAATGACCCAAAATGTTAATAGAGTTTTGTAAATTTCTCAAAATAACATTTTTGTCAGTACTTGTTCTTTTTAAAGTTTTCACAAAAGAGATGAGTTTTCACAAATCTTACTATTTTTCCCGTTCCCCTTATCTCTGTATGTGAAAGCATTCTCAGGCATTTTCCTTTTAGTAAATTTTCTATTAACCTACGAAGCCACATTAGAATGCTTTATAGACAAGTCTTGCTTGGTTAGTTATATTGCAGCAAACTGTCTTTCCTGTGATTAAAAAATAAATATTAAGCGACCTTAGTCCCAAGATATGTAACTGTATTATTAACGGCTCGTGTTTGGTACCTGACCTTATAAAAAGACAGTTGATTTTGTTGTTCCAAATAAGTATAAATAATTCAAGAAAGTGTTTTTCTAAGCAGGTTATTACCTATAAAGATGTAGCTTTTAAGACAGCCTTCAGTATAAAATATATATAACTGCCACATATATTATTAACAGGTACCCAAAATTGTTAGCACGGTACCTTATTACCAGAAAAACAAATGAGAATTCTGATACGGAATTCTGTATCAGAAGAGATGTGTAAAAGTAGACTGGTTTTTTCTTAAATGTATCTGCTTTCTCTTCATGGGAATTTAAACAAACCTCAGTGTAAGGGCTTCATGATGTTTTCTCTCATCATTGTAAGTTTAGAGAGAGCAGGAGAAAATAAAAGCTTGTCTCACAGAAAGGGAAAAATCCTGTCTCACTGGAAGGGAAAATAAGCATATTTGCCATAGAGAGGACAATCTGCTATTTCATTCCTTTGATGCAGTTCATATTATGACGGTCACAATGTCAGGATTAATTAGACCAGAGGGTGGTGTAAATGCCAAAAGAAAAAGTTGCCGTACATCTGTTCTAATTTATCTCATGGATGTTCCTTCAGTGAGTAAGCGAAGAATGTGTCTTGAGCCATCTGTGACCCAGTTAGAGGGAGCAGGACGGCTTGTTGCCTTGCGGGTGCCAGGACAGGAGTTGTGACAAGAAGGTCAAAGTATGGTCTGAGGAGTGCTGGGGAATTTCCACTCGTTGTATGCAAACCCCTGACTGAAGAGAGGTAGAAGAGACTCTCGGGTGACCCAAGTGACCTTGAAAGGGGAACTAAAAGTCAGATCTTCTCAGGCAATCCTCTCTAGAATAATCTTCACCCTGTTAGCAAAGCAATAGACATATTGATAAGTGTCCATTTACTGGTGCAGAACTAGTGCCAGGAAGAAAACCATTTAGGATCCCTATGGGAGGAGAAAAAAGTGTCATCTTACACCAACTTTAAACATGACTTAATACGCCCAATAAGAAAGAACGAAAGATGGCAGTTGACTCATTTTAAAGATTCATTTACAGTTGTATATTGACCTGTACTTTCAATATAAATTTTAGAAAAATGAGATGGGGGTGTTTTACAACATGACATAATGAAAAACGAGCAAAAGTTGTGTGCGTTTGATCATCTCTCTATGAAGTCAAAAGAACCGAGCAGACAAGATGAGCTAGTAGAAATTCCACATGTGGTTTTCAAGTGTTGGGTCGTACAGAAATTGGGGAATCATGGTTAGGACAAAAAGTAAAGTTGTAGTCAACTTGAATATATTTCTCACATGCAGCTGCCTTACAGGTGCCAAAATTCAGTTAAATTTGGCCAGCAATAATCTGTGTTTTTATCTGGTAATGATTAATAAAAATACTGACAGTCAACACAAAAGAGGATTGGAAAGCAATGAGTTAAAAAAAAATAATAAAAGAATAAACTATTTGAGAGCTGAGAAAGTGTTATGTAAACAGCCAACTGGAGATGAGTTTGTAATAAGCAATAATGGTCATCAGAAAGTCAGTGCAATTTTCCGTTGAATAAGTTAAGGGATCACGTCCTGGGGTTTTAGCTTTCCTCCACGTGCTAGGAAAGAATTTAGAGAGGTGTAATTAACAATCATGCTTCTACAGGGATTAGCTGAAGATAAAAAAAACGGTACAAGGATGGAAAGAATTAGCTAACAGTGCTGCAATGCCAGTTGGAGAAAGCAAGGTACTCAGCTTTGTCAAAACAAAGAAAAAGACAGGAAAAAAAAAGAGAGGGAGAGTTTTTAATAAGGTATCCACATGAATGGGCATAATTATGAAGGAACAAGATTCAAAAAACTAAAGGATATGAATAAAGGTGAGGAAGAGCAGAAATTATATGAAGCAGCAGGAAATTTAAGGATCAGCACTGTGAGAAAGTGTCCCACAAGTGGAGCCTATGAAAGTGAAGAACAGCCTCTTCAGGAACTGCTGAACCATATGTCTGTAAAAGAAAGCATTAAAAAGACAGTCTGATGGAGCTAACAAGCTTTCATTACTGGTAGCTAAGCTAAATAATACATACCTAGAGGTCATTTCCACCACTAATTTTTTATAGCACTTCACTTAATTGAATTAATGAAAAGTTGGAACTTTCATTCAAAAGCACATTGACACAGATAGACTTAAAATTGTTCCAGGAAGGTTTTGTTTAACTATTCATTTGCTTTACTACTACTACTGAGCAAAAGGATTACCAAAAGATCCTACACAAAGAAAGAATTGGGAATAATCTCTTGGATCTTTTCACAGCCCCAGAGGTACAAAATAATCCCGACTTTTTTCGTTAAGATCCCCAATTCACTCAAACCCCAGCAGTTCTGAACTACTATGTTATTGTTTTCTTCCTGATGTCTGCTAGGCATCAATAGTTATAATGGAGAGAGATTGATAGAAAGCTGAGGTTTAGTAGCAACTCAGCAATTAAATTGCACAACTCGTCTTTGTTCTACTGTTCCCTGGTGGACAAAATCCTGTTCATTAATCTACATGTTGATTATAGCCCCTCTGTGATATTGATCTGTGTTTCACAGTCCTGTGATTGCAAGAACATGTATTTGCCACAGGCACATACAGTACTGCGTACGTTTCGAATTAATGATGAAATATTTAAAGCCAGAAAGTGGCCTTTAAACTGATTAGAGCTTATGTACTTTTGCCATGGCAATGTTTTATTTTTCCCTCCAGTTGCTATTAATACAAAGAAAAATTAAACAAATTTAGACAAAAGAAAAAATAAAATAAACTCTTAGAAGTTGTTTGTCTCAAGGAATCTCACAAACAGTATTCTGTAATTGTTGAACTTATTTTAGGTCTCTACCACAACTTCTTCCTCTTGTTCAGATACATTTGTGTGTACACGTACAAGGAAGTAAGTCCTTTATTTGTCATTTATTCTCTAAGACACAGTGAATGCATTTGTCTTCCTCTTGAGTCCCAGTCCCATATTCTGAATCTTCTGTATTTTTATTCGGATTTGCTGTAATGTAACAATTGTTTAGTTTAGTTTTTGTCTATTTAAAGAATGCACGCTCAGATGGAATAGTCCATCTGTGGATTCATCCATGCTTGAATTGGGCAATTATCCTGTTGGCTGTCTTCTCTCTGTGCATCTATACCACCGGATACAAGACCAGAGGTGAAAGCTCCCAGCTGGAGGAGGCCCTCACATCCCACCTGTACGAAAATCCAAAGAGTGATGTAGGGGCACAATCTGAAGGAGAGACATTTTATATATGACTATATAAAGAGACAAAGAAGGTGTTATAGAAGATATGCAGGAAAGGGGAAGACAAGGAAATGGCCTCAAGTTGCACCAGGGGAGGTTTACACTGCATATTCGGAAAAATTTTAGAGTGAAAGGGTTATTAAGCATTGGAAGAGGCTGCCCAGGGAAGTGGCTGAGGCACCATCCCTGGAGGTATTTAAAAGAAGGGTAGATGTAGTGCTGAGGGACATGGTTTAGTGATGGTTTTGCCAGTGTTAGGTTGATGGTTGGACTCGATGATCTGAAGGGTCCCTTCCAACCTAGGCAATTCTATGATTCTATGATTCTATGCATCTTAACACCAAGGCTGCCTGGAAAAAGCATGTAATGTAACAGCGTGTAACAGCAAAAGAAAAGCAGAGCTGGTACAGTGTGTGCACCTCAGCAGCCCAACTCTGTCCCTTTGAAAGATGGCCCACTATGTCAGCGACTTTCCTCCGGTGAGGCAGAGAAAACACTCCTCGACTATTTTTCTTCCAGATTTCTCTAGTGATGAAAAGGGAGTCACTGCAAAGAAGAAAGAAATGTTGCTGAAAGGAGAACAGAAGGAAGAAAAATGACTGGGGAGAAGAAAGGGACTGATGGGGGGAAAAAAGAGGAGCGTGAAATGAATAGAAGAAGCAAAGCACAAAAAACAAAGGAGTGAAAGTAACATTAACCAGAAGATGGAAAGTTTTTCTGCAATATCCATCTTTAAGAATGGAAAGCAAAACAGATGCACTCCAAAAATCAGTTTGACTATCAGTACGATGGCTATCTATAATAAGATACTAGCTCAGTCCTGAAACATTCATGCATTTACATCCTGGGGATTTTTCTGTCATTTTAAGCATTTTTTCCTGCCCTGAGTCTGATAAAAGCTGAGAAATCCTTTTTTATTGTTATTTTTGAAAATTGCTAATAATACTAGTGCAGCCAATAACCACTAAGTTACAATGCAGATGTGAAAAATTTGGGTTTGGGATCTTGGTTTTACTGATTTTGTGCAGAGATTTGTACAAGGCTGCCGTATATTGATGTGATTGCCCTATAAGCATAGTTTGCATACTATGAGATCCTTATGTGAGTCTCTTTCAGGGTGACTATTTCCAAAGAATATTCAATATCTTCTGGTGGTGCTATTCCATTTTATGTGGATTTAAATTATTTAAAATATGCACTGGGTCAAGAACTATGTGAAAGCTCTGCCTCACTTGCAATGAAGCTAATAGCTGAGGTGGTTTAAGACCATCTTAATCACTGCTTAACTCGACACTTCACTAGGGATTACAAATCAGGCTTGATTAAAGTGAACCCGCACCTTGGCCACTGGAGTTCGTAGCTTGACATCTTAATACAAACCTGCCTTTGTCGGGAGCGTTACGTGAATATGGTGGGCAGTGAAACGAAGCATAAGCACACGTTTGCTTTGCGCTCCTTCTTGCCAGCAACCTTTGGCAGAGAGACAGAGCAGGCAACCGCAGGCAGAGGATTCTTAAACTGCCAGAGCTGTCTCCAGCAGAAATTTTCCACCTGCGTGTAAATTCTCGACCCGATGGTAATGATACCCACCTGAGAAGGGACAATCCCAAGTCACATCACTTCCAGAGTGAAGCAGAACAGATATTTCCCCCTTGCCTTGCTCAGAGAAGTGTCCTGTGTTTGACAGTATCCAGTTCTGTTTTTTCAGCAGCACTTCCTGTGGATCAGTGAAAATTTTCCCAAAAAAGCAGTTTGTCGAAACAGATCAAAACCCATGGTGTGTTTACACTTTAGTGAAGCAGCGTGGCATGTTTTCTGCTTTCTGCCCAGCTCCCGAAGCATACAGACACCTTGAGCACAGCAACAGACAGCTCTAAATGCAACGGAGATTTTCCCTGACAATATTTTTGTTATCAAACGTCTGGCTGTACTTATTTTTCATTCACTGACCGCTTGAATCATTGCCAGGGGTTCTCTGCCAGGGGAAACATCCACCCCAGTGGATGGCTAACAGCGTTATGGCTTTAAACTCCAGCCAGATTTCACAGAGCTTAGCCGGCAGGAGCTGCCTGGAAAACGCTCAGGGTCGGTGCATCTCCTGGGTGCAGCGAGGGCCGTGGCTGGGAGCACGGCAGTGCCCACACCCTGCAGGCTATCCCTGGTGCCAGGAACTGCCGGGGCTTCCACCCACCACTAATGAGCTTTTTAAAATATACACCCAGTTTTAACTCTTTCCTAATAATCGAATTTTTCTTTATTTCTAGGCATGGTCATTTCCATGCCTGAGTTTTCTGCTTCTGTTCTGCATGTGGTTTAGCCAGTTCTTGCATCCTGTTAATTTTCCTCTGTTTTATTTCACATCTTCACGACGTTTTCCTCAGAGGTCATTTCTTCTTGATGTTTTATATTGAGGTGTTCTCATTTGTTGGCCTAGTATTTGTTTTATGAGTCTCCACTTGTTTTTTTGATTTTGTTGCTATTGTCTCCATTTTTTTACTGTTATTGCCGTTTCCATCAGCCTGACCTTACTCTTTGGACTGCTGCTCTCAGCCTCTAGAGCAAGACTTCCTCCTGGCTTTGATCCTAAAGTACCTCTTTCATGTGAGGCTCATTCAAATGGCATTTGGAATTCAGATTTCCTGAGCTTGACATTGCAAGCTCCAGAGTGGTTCTTGAGAAAAGAAAGGCCACCCGAATTCGATTAAAGCCAAAAAGGGCTGGACAAGCGTGCTGCAAGTTGTCTGTTCTTGCGCGGATCAGCCCTGCAGAGCCATCCCCGCTCCCCGAGCTTGGCAGAAGTGCTCTGCCATCTTACTGCTGCTGGCAAGCCTCTGACTCCCGCTTCCAGCGGGGACCTGCGGGGTAAGGTACCACGTGGCGTCCCAATGGTTGGCAGAGTCCATCCCTCTGTATGCAAGAACGTGCAATGCTTTACCTTGGCTGTTTCCTTGCTCCTGACAGATTGCAGCTTCCACTTCTCTACGTTTAATCTTAGCCGTGCTTTGTGCTTTGTGTTTGCTCATACAGCCTCTCCGTGATGATGCACTTTTATGCATCCTTTTATTTATTATTTTAAACCCTTTTCGAAAAGCCCAGACAGCCTTACACCCGGAAGGTTGATTCACCATCTGTTCAAAGTGGAAAACATCAGGGTAAATAAAATTTGGGGAAGGAGGCTCAGAGTAAACAGGCCAAATCTTTCTAAAATGTTGGAGGTGACAACGCATCTTAATCATCCGGTTTTCTGTGTGTTGAGTACAGCCGTTTGCTTTGAAAGTCTTCTCAGTCCTTCATTTTAAACCCTTTCTTTCCTTTCAGCTCAGACTGTAGCAGACGTGAGATACAACTGAAAGACTTGAGGAGGGAGGAAGGAGAGTTAACAAGTTGAAGGCATGGGCTTTACATAAAAGCTAGTGTTACATATTTTTCCACATCAAAACACAAAGAATAGGCACTGAAATGACCTAAATATCTTTTTTACAAATAGGTGCCTTAGGGCTAATGGATTTTAATCTCAGATGCACGCTGCACGTGGTTGTCTATCTCAGAAAATCTCATGTTCTTAATGCTTGCACGTGTGAAGGGCTAATTTTTTACGCATTTTTCTGGGGTACAGAAATGCCTGTAGTTTTGAAACTAGACCTTAATTTGCAGGCTAAAGAAATCAAATCTTGATTTACCCAGAATTGCCTTTCACTTGTTTACATTTTAAGGGGTGTTTCAACACCAGAATTTAGAGGATTAAGTTCATCCCTTAATTATTGCAAGTGACCAGGCATTTATCTTCCAGTCTCTAACATATTGAAAATTATGCAATTTATTTGAGAATTTTAAAAAAGAAATCAATATGTTCCCATGATAAACATACTGTCTATCCTTCCTCACACTAGGGAAGCCAGTCAGGGGAAGTTAATTGCCTAGACCCGGCAGTGCAGAGAACAGCATTAATAAATGGGGTGTACTGGCTTGTATAAAGGACAGATGTGAGTTTTCTGCTCCACTGTACGACGAATTAATTCTCTCTCTTTTCCACTTTTTCTCAATTTATATATCGTAGTGACCACTGAAGAGCTGCATTTACAGGCACTTTGGCAAAGTGTTCCCAGAGACAAATCCTGGCCCCATCCTGCTCTGCGTGGCCACGTCCTTATTCTTCGGTCCTCATCCCCGAGTCAGATCAGTCTGGAAAAATGCTCCAGTCTGAGACCTAAGTGAAGTCTAATCGGAAGATGTGAATAGCTGAGCGGCAAGGATGGGAGAGGTTTGCAAGCTGACCCATGCCCCATCTCACCTACTGTCATCTACAGACACTTTCTCCTCGCCTCTGCCTTCTGTATTACTGGTTGCCCTTGGTGGCCACAATTTCTGAACACTCTTGCAGCCCTTACCAAAATCTCTTGCTGCAGAGGAAAAGGTAGGATCCAGCAAACAGTCAAAATGGGGTTTGGCAAGTCGGGTTGTGCTTCAGGCAAGAGCAACTTCTGGCAAAGGGACCGCGTAACAGACAGCTGTGTGCTAGTCAAACAGGGAGCCGTTCAGGCCTCCTGGCTTTCCACTTGGCTGAGGAAGGGCAAGACGGCACTCACGGCTCTCTGGCTCCCTGGTTTCTGCCCGACAGAACTTGTGCTGCCACTTATGTTGTTGAAAGATTAGGGCAATTGAGCTAGTCCAGGGGGAAGGAGGGAGCCGGCATGCCTAACAGAACTGCAAGGCTACTGTGGTTGGGAGAAAGAGAGCCGGCAATGGCATGGGCAGACAGTCCCAGCTTCCTAAACTGCTTCAGACACACCACAGGCCAAGAACAATGCACGTTGCTGTGGACAGAAAAGGTGTTAACTCACAACATACTGGTTACTCGGTGGGAATTTCCTGCGTGGATGCTGTTAGCCAAAGGGGAATGTGGAAGAGAGCAAACACTGTCATACTGACAGGGGGGCTTAAGAGCACCTACCCAAGGAGTTGCTGGGCAGCAGCTATACATTGTGCAGTACTTTTATGCCCAAACTTAAAGTCATTATCAGTTCTGTTACCATTTTAGGGTTCAAACTTCTTCTTGTAGAACTTTTTTGTCATTTTAAAAAGTGGGACTATGAAATCTTACCATTTCCCTGCTTGTGTCAGTAACCCGTGCTTCCTAGCTTCCACAGGAAAGTAGTCAGACAGTTTCAGTAAAATGTACTTTTTTTCAGAAAAAGAATTTGTCTAAAATTATAGGTTCCTCTCAGTCTGATGTGCAAAGGATTTGTGCAGGCTTGGGAGTTATATAAGCACAAATCCCATACCATGAGCATCATATATATATATATGTATGTATGCATGCATGTATGTATATACACACTCCATAGAATTTTTAAGAAGTCACTTTTTTAAATGTCTTTTAAAGCTTCCACTCACTGGGGACAAGGTCTACTATTCAGCTGATAATTTCACATTGATTTGTCATGCCACTGCTCCAGTATACTGTTCTCCACACACTTGCCATGGTAAGTCTGTGTGATCCTGCTGTATATCTACAGGCTAGATAAGATGTACAGAATATGGACTGAGGCATTCACACTACAGTGCTCTTCCAAAATCATTCACTACCTAATCTAAAGTCCAGCAAAACCAGTGGGACTCTTGACAATGAATTTAGTGGGGTCTGGATCAAACAATGTGTACAAAGACTCTTCAAAAAACGTATTTGCAAAGAAATTGTGAAGAGATCCCTGATACTGTTTCAAGACCAGGCAACAAAAATATGAAAAAATATGTTTGATCACACTTTTTTTTTTTTCTAAAAAAAGACAAATGATAAGCCAGAAACAAACAGGGTATCTAAATTTCTTTTTAACATGAACATTTTTAATAGAGAATCGTAGAATTGTTTAGGTTGGAAGGGACCTTAAAGATCACCTAGTTCCAACCCCCCTGCCATGGGCAGGGACATCTCCCACTAGACCAGGCTGCTCAAAGCCCCATCCAGCCTGGCCTTGAACACTTCCAGGGATGGGGCATCCACAGCTTCCCTGGGCACTAAAGGTATACTGAATCCATGCAACAGAATATTGTAGCAAGCATGGTATTTTCATTAAATGTTGAAGTTTATGTCAAAAATGTATGGAAAGCTTTTGAAAATTACATTGGACTTTTCCATCAGGTCTATCTTGTCTAATACAACATGTGTTACTTCATTAAAACTAAACATATAGCCCTCCTCTCACTGCCTTGTCTCTTCCTCTTTGCTGCTACCACTGTAGCACCATTCATGCTAGGATTTTGTGATGTAAGAGGGCTTAAATTCACATGTCCTGAGGGTATCAAATTAAAGAGCTGCGGTCATAATTCCTCATTCTACAGGGAAAACATGATCATATCTCAAAGAGCATCCTTCTTATCCTCTCATTAACACATAAAGAAATACATACTCACACTAATGCAATTACAAACACTGGTTAATCTGTATTGCTTTCTTTCCCTTTCACATATCCTTTGGGAACACTACTGTCTTATTCTATGTATTTTTCTATCCAGTATATTTTTCCATTTACAATGAGATTAAATTCATCTTTTGCACAAACATTTTATTTACAGTGTTTTCTCTCTTTGGAAATTATATTAATGTTGAACTCTATAGCTGATTAGCCCTTATACACTCAGGAGTATTCACTTGACATACACACATGCACACACCTATATACAAGGAGAGAGACTTTAGCTTTGCTATATGTTGGTAGAAAAGGAGTAAATATTGACATTCCAGCAATTCCCGAAGTCTCTGGTGAGGACTGACAAGCTGTTGTGATTTGCACTGTACAGAAAAGAAAATTTAATTGCATCATACAGAAAAGCAACAATAGAGTTATCCCCCATCCCTAGGCAATATATGCACTATAACTGGGCAAATGCATCAGTGGGCTCTTTCATGTTCAATGGTGCAATTACATCCCATATTCTCAGAACGCAAACAATTATATGGCATATAATCTACAGTATTGTATTAAAAAAAAATAATAAAAAAGACTAAAAAGCACCTCTTGCCAAAACCTGCAGGATATTGCCTGTAGTGCATCTCTCTGTCCCAAAATAAGTGGATGGAGTCTTTATAAAATGATTTTGCATAATTCTAATGCTATGGAAAAGACCTGACCTTCTTGCTGTGCCTTCCTGCTCAAAAACAAAGCAAAAGCTCATCCCATTTATCTTACTCTGATGATATCATTTCTCATTACAGTTGTAACTTTCTGTTTTACTTCTGAACCATCCATTTCAATTGTTATCACAATTATCAGCCTTTTTGTGCATTTTTTTTCTTGCCAAAAATTACAGCGCTCTTTTCAGCAGCCTTTACTGCGGAGGATGAGCCTGTGCTGTCAGACAGTTTAGCTCCCCAGCTCCTTCCCAGGCCCTGCTCTCCCAATGTAATATCTGTGTGCCTGAGGTCACTCTTCAGCTCTCTTTTGAAGTGAAGCGACTCAGGAATGAGAGCCAAGCTGGGATGCAGCCCGCACTTCGCAAGCACAAACAGCCAGCTTTGGCTACCTCAGCTCTCAAAAACTAGCCTAAAAAGGCCTTACACCCCTCAATCTCCATCCTCCATCTCTCTGCCGTGCCCTAAGGCATGTACTACACAGTAACGGCATCATGACAGAAAAGAAAACGAGAGCAGCCTGGCGGGCTCTAACACAGCCCTAACATTATTCCAAATATGTTCTTTGAACTGAAGAAAATGCACAAAGCAAACAAGCAATTATTTCCTAGGGCCATAAGCATGCTACCCAGAGCCCGAAGAAGACATGAACCCCGTCTACAGAACAATGTGAATTAATATAAAATTACATTCTGATTTGGCCTGGGAGCTAGGCATCATTCCCCGGAGTCGATGCTTTTAGCAGTGTGGACATAGCCTAGAGGTGGAAGATGTCTGTACTGCATCATTCAAGACATGAAGGTTTCTTGGAAACCATGCTGAACTGTCAACTGACTCATCTCCCACACAGGCGTCTTAAAACAACCACAGAGGCTGTTGTGAAAAAAGCTGGGGATTTTCTGCGAGGCCCTTAGATACCAGCAGCTTCATAAATTGAGTCATTGCCCTCAGAGGTAACATCTGTGAAAAAAAAAAAAGACAGTCATGGAAATGGCACTTTGGACCTTAACATCATTTATTTCATCCTGAATCCTTTGCTGAAAAACCTCTGAAGGGGCTCATGACCCGCCTCATCTATGCCCTCATGCAGGGAAGTATCAGTCATGGAGATTGTTTCTGGTGGTGAGTAAGAGCATCTTTTGTCCTCGAGAGGATGAAGGAGCAAATCCAGAGGGAATTCTGGAGGGTCACCTGTGATTGCTGCCGCAGGTCAGGAAGGGACACCATTGAGATCTGGAGTCACAGGCAGAGTCACACCAGGGGAGGAAGAACTGGGATGTTATCTCGGGGTCTGTGTGCTCTGCTGCCAGCAGCACGGGGCTCTCCTGACTCTTAACCATGGGACACAGGTTAGGAGATATAATAACACAGGTAGATGAATAGGTAAATACATAAACTTGTGTAGAGCATTACACAGGTCTGTATCAGTTGCTGTCTCATCTCCATCACATAACCGGGACTGACTTTTCACTACTATAAAGACTAGAAAGAGACAGCTTTACAAGAGATGATCACCAATAATTTCTGACAGCAGATTCTTGGCTTGCATCTACTTATCAGTGGCTGTGCATGGTACGAGATCAGCAGCAGGCCACTCGCAAGAGCTGTATCCCATCTTGGTAGGAGCTGTGTGAGCATCAGGATGAGCTGAAGTCACTAACCACAGCAAAACAACCATCTGACAAGGGGAGACAGAGAAATGACAGGGCAAGAAGCAGAGGCTTAGTTTATTTGAAAGAAACAGCCAGGCTATTAGCGGGAAAAAATGGAGACAGAAGCTGAGTGTCTCACCTTGGTGCAGTGTCCTATCCTACGCTTGATGCAATTTTCAGTGCATTCATAGCCTAAATGAGTAAATATATTCCATTAAGATTAGTGGCTCACAGATGTGCCAAGTGTTATTGAAGAAAGTAAGGTTGCCATGGTAAGCGCACATACTTTTTCTGTGCAGTAAACAAATAAAATCCAGGTAATTTTTGTGCATGTGTATTACTGTTTCTTGAAGACTCAGAAACAGAGACAATCTTATTCCTAAATATAGAAAAAGAAAGATGAACGCTACTTATGTTACTACTTGAAATGACCGGCAGTTAAAATAAAAAATCATTGACATTTTCTGTGTCTCATTTCAAGTGCTTAACTGAGAGAAAATGGAGCTTAGGGTTTAATTTGAAAACCGTGTATAATTAAAAGTTTTGAGTAATTAAATTAATGTCAGTTAGGTAAATCAACAATATTGCAGTAGTCTGAACATAAACGTGATTTTCCTGCCTTCTATAATGTTTTCATACTGGTTTAATACCACACGATTTCAAAAGGGTTTGTATATAGAAGCTGTGGCATAGACATCAAAAGCATTAAGTCCATTATCTTTGCATCAAGTAATCACAGAATCACAGAATGGTAGGGGTTGGAAGGGACCTCTGGAGATCATCTAGTCCAACCCCCTGCCACAGCAGGGTCACCTAGAGCAGGTTGCACAGGAACGTGTCCAGGCGGGTTTTCAATGTCTCCAGAGATGAGACTCCACCACCTCTCTGGGCAGCCTGTGCCAGTGCTCTGCCACCCTCAAAGTAAAGAAGTTTTTCCTCATGTCTAGCCCCACCTCTTGACACCTGCCCTTTAGATATTTATAAGCACTGATAAGATCCCCTCTCAGTCTTCTCTGCTCCAGGCTGAACAGACTCAGCTCTCTCAGCCTTTCCTCATAAGAGAGGTGCTCCAGACCCCTGATCATCTTTGTAGCCCTCCGCTGGACTCTCTCCAGTCGTTCCTTGTCTTTCTTGTACTGGGGGGCCCAGAACTGGACACAGTACCCCAGATGCAGCCCCACCAGGGCGGAGTAGAGGGGGAGGATAACCTCCCTCACCCTTCTGGCCATGCTCTTTTTAAGGCACCCCAGGCCCCAAAATGTGCCCCACAAGGGCACATTGCTGGCTCATGGTCAACTTATAGTCCACCAGGACTCCCAGATCCTTCCCCACAGAGCTGCTTTCTGGCAGGTCAATCCCTAACCTGTTCTGGTCCATGGGGTTATTCCTCCCTAGGTGCAGGACCCTACAATTGCCTTTGCTGAACTTCATTATGTTCCTCTCCGTCCAGCTCTCCAACCTGTCCAGGTCTCGCTGAACGGTAGCACAGCCTTCTGGTGTGTCAGCCACTCCTCCCAGTTTTGTATCATCAGCAAACTTGCTGAGGGTACGCTCTGTCCCCTCATCCAGGTCACTGGTGAATATGTTGAACCAGATTAGACCCAATACTGACCCCTGGGGAGCACCGCTAGCTACAGGCCTCCGACTAGACTGTGCTGCTGATCACAACCCTCTGAGCTCTGCCATTCAGCCAGTTCACAATCCACCCCACTGTTCCCTCATCTAACACATACTTCCTAAGCTTACCTATGAGGATGTTTTGGGAGACAGTGTCAAAAGCCTCGCTGAAGTCGAAGTAGACAATGTCCATGTCTCTCCCCTCATTTAACCAGCCAGTCATGCCATCACAGAAGGCTATCAGATTGGTCAAACATGATTTCCCCTTGGCTCCTCCACCACCTGTGTCAAAAAGTTATCATCAATGCTAAGCAGAAACCTCCTGGACAGTGTGTGCCTGGCTGTGTTGCCTTTCCAAATGACTACAGCCCATGACTATATAAAACCTATTTATGATGCATCGAGGTAAGATTCAATAATATCCTGTACACATTAGATATTATGATTGATACTCATTTCCCCTCACCTGCCCGTATGCATCTGTTCTACACCCTTCTGATTATCTAAACTTTTTGCATGGGCAAGGTATGCAATAGAAGACCACCTGGCCTAATTTAGATTACAATAAGATGAACAACACTGTATTTCTCTCCAGTAACTACAAAAAGACCAGCTGATTAATTCAAATATACTTTTCTTACTGTCCCTATTTGAATAGTATTAAACTCTAAGTTCCCCAAGCAACTTCATAGTGCACAGTCATAATAAAAAATTCAAATTTAAGACCTCAAAGTTTGATATTAGAGTTCCTCTTTAGACAACATTCAAATCAATTTTAAGGGGTTTATGTCATTATCAGTTTTAGGGAGGGTTATGTGATTACTCACCGTGTATAGATTTAGTTTCTAATTTTGTGTAACTCTTGTTTTAATAAGTATGAATAAGATCAGTGAAAAAATGGGTTTGTTGCTAATATTTTTGTGCCTTTTAGGGCTTTACTTTTTCAATGGATATGCAAACAGCTTATGATGAGAACCTTGAAATTATACTCATGCATCATAAGGCAAAGATCAGGAGCATACCTTTGAAAAGAATTTCCCATCAATCCTCCAAATTTTATTACATTTTTATTCACATCAGGAATCCATACTGGAAAGCTTGCACTGAATTTCTTTGGGAGGCAACTGAGCCCGAAGTTGCGCTCCAGCAGGTACCAGGCATTTAGTCTGTGGGAGGAGACCTGAGCTACTGTGAAAGAAAATTCCTGGTGTTAGGTCCAGTTTCTCTATATAGAGCTGCTGCTTCTAACACACACACACAGCTTGCTAATGCAGTCTTAGCCAGTGACTCACTCTGGCACGTTTTACACTATAGACTTTATGTGATGTAATACTGAACCGTACCATTCTTCTCCTTCATATATGAACATGAGTTGAACAATTCCTCAAGACATGGCCCTGCAGTTTTGCTTTACCATAGGTAATTTTCTACAGTGTAGAGGGACAAAAGATGCACACAACAATCCTTTCGTGAGCCAAGATGACGGAATTCAACATGTACTTTCCTTTGGTTCAAGTGCTTTTTACCGCTTGTATGCCAAAGTAACTAATTTCATTAGGAAAAAAGAATGAAAAATAATTGCAATGCACTCACGCTTCTAGCTGAACTTCTGAAACGCTCTGCATCCGTTCCCTCCGTTATACTATCAATAGTGGGATATACTGCCACTGCTGCTGCCTGCGCTTGTGCTCTCTCTATTAGGACTTAGATCACTCAAAACACGGCACACTGCAGCACAAATTCTGTCACTCCTTAAAGTGTTTGATCCCTAAAATCTAATTCCACCAGCTTACAACCTTCTCTCTCCCATGGTAAGTATTATCGACGTGGATGGAAAAAATGTGCAGTGCTGTATTTTGACAATATGTAGGTACATTTATCCCCCATGTGCCTTCCTTTGGCACTTCAGGCTGTAATTTATCTCATTTGCTTTCTTCTGCACCATGTGATGGAGAATGTGAAATTTGATTCTTGAGTTTCAGAACAGTAGCATTTTGTTGCAGAAAAGCTTGACAAAGGCTGGGTTATTACTTTTAGCTTAATTAGACTATTAAAATGATTCATGTGCAGTATTTCAATCACTCATTATTTTGCCTCACTGTTTTCTTCAATCGATTAAACCTCTAGTAATCAAAAATGTTGCATTTTAGGCCTATCACTTATTTTGACTACACTTCATTGTTAGGACTGATCATTTAATAAATATCGATTGAGCAAGCTTCTCAAAATTCACCAAGTTTAATGCATAAAAATGTACTTAGATTGTAGTAGCTTTGTATAACTCTGTTCCCAGAGAATAAAGAGAAATTTACAATTAACCTCATGGGAAAAGAATTTGGACAATCCCTACAGAGTTCTTTTGAAAATCATGATTGTTTTGCCCAACAAATTGCAAGCAGAGAGCAATCCCTTTGAAAACTGTTCTCTTAGAGTCCCAGAGTTATATGTTCAAAGAAAGAAGAGAGAATACAGTATCCTGTGGAAAGAATTCGACAGGGTGTACTCTTGGAGAGCCTGCAATGTATAATAAAAATATGTCCATAGGCTCTGTGAAATCAACTTGTTTAATTATACTAATAATAGGAAGTAAGAGTATAATGCTGAAGTGCTGCAAGGCTCAAGATTTGTTTTCATAAAAGTCCTTCTCTGGGGAAGAAGAATATAATTAAAACCTTAGCTTTTACAGAAAGTACGGAGATCTGAAGAAAAATGGGAGTTTGAAGGAAAGTCATTAGTCTTGATCAAAGTTATTTGATAGAAAATGACAGTCTTCCTTTGCTAAATGTGCCTCCTTACAATGTAAGAAAAATGACTATATTAACTTCTACTTTGCCTTTTTTGCTTAAAAGACAATCGTTGTGTGTGTTTGCTCATGATTAAATATTCTAAAATACTATTCCTGCAGGAGGATAACATTCTTTTGGTGAATTGGTTCTGTATGGTAATGCCAATCACTGGCAACATTTTAATGACTGCAGTCACAGTATCACCATTATTTGAAGAGGCAATACGTCATCAGCTCCGATGGCATCTATCATCCTTTGAAAAGTTTGAACTTGATCCCATGGCCTTCACCAGCTGTTAGTTGGCTTAGGCTATAAATATCTGATGGCTTCACTTCATCTTTGAAAGGGGAAATGTGGACCAGGGCTTTTCTACATTTCACAAAAGGTGAGTGAACGTCCTTGAATATTAGCCCCAAGAAGAACATTCCTTTGAATTTTCCCTGAAGCAGAAGCAGCATTCATTGAAATGATGACATTTGCATGTGAGGCCTCAAGGAGAGTAATTTCTAGCCACAAGTCTTCCCTGCAGGGTTTGGAACAAGAAAGATTCACTTAAGAACTTGAAAATGACCATGGTATGAAGTTAGACTATGTTAGACTAGAAATAGGAGCTAAAGATTGTAAACATCACGTGAGAATTGCCTGTGAGCAGTGTCTGAAGTTTCTCGGTTCAGAGGCAGCATGCAGAATAGTACCAGCTTATTTGTCCTCTTATGAAAGCTACATCGTTAGCTTAAAGCTATCTATAATAACACTTGTGTGACTACAGTGTAAGCATACACTTTGGTAGGAAGCCAGAAAGAGTTCTTAAATGAAGGAATTATCATAATTTTGATAGCGCTTTGAAGTGTTTCTCTGATCAGGCAGTGCTGCTCTTCCCATGAGATCACTAACCACTGAAATTATTGCTGCTTTGTCAAGCCGTTCTGGCTTGAAGCAGAGCACCAGAAGTCTGGAAGAGGTGCTCTGCCATTGGATTTCTTTGTCTCCATCTTTCTCAAGGGAAAACATGCAAAGAGTTGGTAGAGACCTTCTGAAATTACACTGGTGTCTTTCTCAGGCTGCTGTAGGGACCAAATAGCTCCTGGGAATCAGCAGTGCCAAAAATTGGGTGAGTAACAGATGAAAGTGGCAAAAGGTACTATTAATTAAGTTGGAACAGAAGAAAAAGTTAGCTGCAATTTCCACAGCGGAAATAGACCTCGGCCACCTTTTTCACTGATATATTTGGCAAAGTCTAGGAATGTCCAGCCCTGAGGTTGGGAAGCCAGGGCACGGACAGAGCCAGCAGCCAGCCCACCTCACCACAGTGCCCTGTGTCAGTGAAAGACATCAGCTTGGCTGTCTGCACACCCAGCCAAGGCTCACTGCACGGCCTGACGGTGCGAGCTGCTGGGAGGAGAGAGGCGGCAGAGCCCGCAGGGAAGGCAGCCCTAAAGCAGCCGCTTTTCAATTTCATCTGCAGTCACAGCTTGGTAGTTGCCCTGTGACTCTCTGAGGACTTTGGGCACGAGTTCCCCCCCACCATCGCCTGCGAGCTGAAACCTCCGTTTCCAGCCCTCTGCCAGCAGACGTGAATCACAGCGGCAGTGCTTTTTCCCTGCTTTGACTGCATTGACTCTTCCACAGACATTGCTCAGGGCCCTCTCCATCTTCTTTGTAAAGTACAACGAAAATCCCTCACATTAGAAGGCATCCGGGAAGGTCGGCCATCCAAGTTAATTAAACAGTGCCGCAGTCAGCACAGCCACACATAGATCTTGTATGTTCCTTTTTTTGCTAGAGTTACGTTCTCCAAGGCCAGTGCCTCTGCCAGTGATCAAGCATCTGAATTCATTTCATTTTCTCCAGTGATTTCTATTGCCCATTTTCAGAAAATATATTACTCTCAGTTCAAGCTCTGGTTAGAGTGTTATAGATCGCAGCTCTTTTACAACAATATTTTGGAACATTGATGCTAAATACTGAATTGTTATAAAAATAAGGATGGAGAATGTAATCACAAACACAGTCAGGATGTTGTCAAATTCACTCACCACATACCTGTCAGCCCAAACTCCATCAAGAATAAGAAATCTCCAGGGTACAGCTATTCATCTATCCATCAATTTTCACATCTTCTTTCAGCTTTCAAGTTAGAAACAGCAGTATTAGCATCAACTGATAAAGACATCATGACCGTGATGGATGAAGTTCCAGAAGCATATGCTGGGGATATGACTGATTTCAGAGATTTACATAAATTAAGTGAAGAGGTTGTATTCAGGCTAGTGGAGCCAGTGTCTTGATCTCCCTCACCAAAGGAATCTCACTAAGCTGTGCAGTCATTTATCAGATGATATGGTAATTAAAGTAGTGTCAGCAAGGCATCTTGGCAGTCTCCACTGAATATACAATTCGTAAATTTTTGCAGAGGTACTGTTATTGTAGCCAGGATTGTCCGCATAAAAGCTGTACAAAGCTGGTAGGCAGAAATACATCTTTTATTCAACCCACTGATAGATTTGGAGAAAATCCCTAAGATTTCAGGCACAAAAGCCCTCCTTTAGTTTTGAAACAGAATAACCTACAGACAAGTTCAGAATGCCGCTTGACTTAACTGTGTTAATTGGTGAGACCGGGAGAACAGAGCAGTTTGTACCCCAGGAAGAGGAAGGCGCGAGCAGTTCAGCCGTCTTTGAGCAGTGCAGCCCTTAAGCTGACAAGCCGACTACAGCAGGGAGGTAGAAAGGCAGCTGCTTTGTCAGGCTGTGAGCTGGGCTGGAGGGACCACAGTACTGCACTGTGTCGGCAGATGTGCCTCCAAAGTCTGGGGATCCCATGAAACGCTCCAAAGATGAGTTGTGTAGGGACACATTGAGTTGCATTGAAAGTGGTCCTTTAGTAGAACACTTTGCATGAACATGAAGAGGCTGGGGAGGTGTTGACCTTCTGTTCCAGGGTCAATATTAGTGACAGCTGGATAACAACTGCATCAGTAGCAGCCTTGACAACTCACAAAGGAATCTGTTAGCAGATATGAGCGGGAAACAAGCATTAAGAGTGATAAGTAGCAAGTCGCCATCTTCCTGACCATCATAGCATGTAAAAACGAGAAAACTTTGTATTCACAAAACAACTTCTACCAAAAGCAATCCGAACTTTTTCCCACCTTTCAATACTCAGACCTCCCAATATCCCTTGGGGGGAAAGTATTATTATGCAAAGGCTAAATGACTTGCATTCTGCTAAGGATAAATGATTTGCCTAAAGACACAGAGCAAATGAATGGCTTTGATTTATAGCTCTGATCTGGCCTGACTGCAAGGGAAGACTTTTCCGGATTCTCTGAAATCTCCAGCCTCCACTGGAGAAAGAGACAGTGCAGGGTCAGAATCCAGCAGTCTGAGTCTCAATACTCGATCTAGGTGAAGGCAGTCACCCTTTTTCTTGCCCAAAGCGCTGTTTGCGGAGCAACGCCTGCAATGTCTTTGCATTACGCATTTGACAGAAAAAAAATAGAATATAATAAGAATACTCTAATGCGATAATGTATGTTTATATGCATTGCCACTCTTTTTAAAATTGTGTTTGAGCAATCTAGCTCTAATATTTCTTGTTTCTATAGAACTCTTTGCTAGCTAATTTTGTAAGTGTGTCTGATCGGGCTCATTTAATTCATCATTTTCGTTTGACTCATTAATCTCTGCCTCTCCTTTGAAAGATAATCTGCATTTAATGGCTATGTTATGTAATATGCAGCAAGCCAGGAAAATCTTGCACACTTTCAGAGGGCAATATTGTAATGTGTCACTAGATTTATCTGTGCATCAAAATTTCATTTTTAAGATGCCCAAAGTGCTTTCAATTACCAATAGGGTGAGTTTCTGAGCGCTGCTATAATTTGTTTCTGGGAGAGTTTGAGGATTAGAAATCACAGTCATGTAAGAGTTTGTCAAGGCATAGCCGCAATCACACACAAAAAGCTAAAGATGGGAATAAATTAAAATTAAATGATATGCTTTATATTTTCTTATCAATAATTACTCACCCCAAAGCCACCTCTTCTGACAATCGTTATGCTAAGATTGCTCATGGGTTGATTCCAGGCCCTGGTAGGTGGGAAGTAAGCCCAAACCCTCCCGTTCCCCATGCTCCTGCAGCTCCCAGTAAGGATAACAAGGTGTTTGCAACTCTGCTATTGGCAGGTAGGAACAATCCATCGCAAGCATCAGATGTCAATCTATACACCTTTTAGCTAGTGAGTGAAGGTGTTTGATGTTCTTCAAACATCTCTTAAAGACACAAAGTGACAGCAGATGGAGAAATTTAAAGATGCGACAGGGCAGTAAATCTGGCCCACTGTTGATTTCGATTTAGTCTTTGTAACGTTTTCCAGACCAGACTGTCAATGGAAACACTGAGACGGTATACTTGCAGACCGCTCACGTGGGTTTGACATTCTTTTTCTTAACTTCACCCCATTATTCTTACTGGAGGATTCACCCTGTCCATTCCAGGAAATTTGGGATAGCTAAGCCATGGCACCTCTTTTTTCCCTTTCCTATTGCCTCTAAAGTACATATTACCATAGCTGAGGTAAGGATTGTAATATTAAACACATATATGATCCAAATAATTCAAGATGACATTGCGAATACACTTCTTATAGGTATTAGGACTCCTCTTGTCTTCAGATACAATCATAGAAACTTCCTCTCCTCTACTGGTTTTTGGTTCTTCATCGACTGTCTCAGTCACTGGCCTTTCATTTAAGATTTTCTTAGTTATCTTATAGCTATTGAGTGTACACATAAATACATAGACAGTTTTTATTTTCATAGTCTCTTTGCCAAAGACTTAATTTTATTAACAAGTTGAGACATCTAATTAGAGCAATCAAATACCATCTCCCTAAACCCTGATTTGTTTCTCATCTTGAATTCTTTCCTATTTCTTAAATCCTTCTGAGAATGAAAAAACATATCAAATAGCAGTCAAACCAAAACTGGCAGACAAAGATTATAACTCCTCGCTCAGTGACATTATGCATTACAGTGTGATCCCATAATGGTACCAGCTCATTTTGCTGCCATAACTCATTGCAAACTTGTACCTGCTTTTTGCTCTGCTAACTCATCTAGACTATTTTGCCCTGGCACTATTCAGGTTTCTCCGTTCTACTGAGTAACAGAGTTTGTGAATGATTTTTCACAGGAGAATTAGCCTGCATTTAGAGGTGAATATTATTTCCTGCCCATTAGTCAATTCTTTAGGTAGGGTCTGGTAAATTTTCCCCATCCTTACCATTGTTAACAAGTCCCTCGCACTGTACATTTCATTAAGTGGCTGCTTTTTCCTTCCTTTCTGTGAAATCATTAATGAAGATATTAAAACTTGAGCAAACCCAGGCATCCACTAGATATCTCACCCAAGTTTTGCAGATTGCCACTTTTCATTATCTTTTGTAACAGTTCTTCAGCCAACTTCAGTCCATGTGAACATGTTTGTTCCCTGGCCAATTTGAATTAATTTTGAAAGCTGCTGTCAAATGCTTTATTAAAATCCAAATAAATGATAGCTTCTGCTCTGAATTCATCCAATAATTTTGCAATTCTATCAAAAAAGCAATCATCGAGTTTGTTTTGCAAGATCTGTACTTGGTAAATTCACACTACTTAATGTTGTTGCTTTCATTATCCTCCAGAAGTCCAGAAATGCCTTTTTTCCCCAACACTTCTTCTTTAGCATCCTAATGATCAAAGTTAGATTTATTAAAGGGCAATACTCTGGCTGCCTAAGTATACATAATCATTGTGTCTCTTCCACCTTCAATTTTCTAAAGCCCAGTGGTAGGTAATAATTGTTTTAATCTATTCCTCCGTTTCTATTCTGCGATTTGCATATTATGTTTCCAATAATGGTTTGAAATGGGGGGGGGGGGGGGGGCTGTGAAGCCTAAAGCTTCTTCTTCTGGTCAAAGAAAACAGTTCATCTATAGCCATAATTTCCAGATTATCGATGTTGTACTGGACTGTTCGACTTCCATACCTCTTTCTCGGTATCTTTCTTCACTAAGTACTCAATTATCTGGTGCTTTTTTCTTGTCCCAGATTAAAGTGGTATCTTAACCCGTTTCAGTCCAACGCCTTTATTCAAAGCCATGAGCGCTTTTGTTGTTATTTTAGATTCCTACAACCTGCTGGGTTTCTTCGCTACAACCACCTTGTTCATAACTTATTCCTAATTGCCTTCAGAGTGAAGAAAATCATTGCACCACCTTATGTTTACCACTATATAGTGTTCAGATACTACTTCTGTTTCTATAATGTAAGACATTACAAACTGAAGAGATACAGACAATATAAAGGATTTTCTATCTATCTCAGACAACATATCCCCTACCATGGCATCAAAGAGTCAGGAAGAAATTATATTATTCATGAATAAAACAAACTTCAGCCTTGCTCAGAGAATGCGTCTGCTCTCTGGCCTTGGCATATTTCAGGAGCTACGCTGGTTTTAGTCAAAAGCACTGCTCAATGTCTGTTCTTGAGTAATGTCATCAGGAAACAGTCAAACCCTAAATACTACATGTGTGGGGAAAAAGTCTGGGTTTAAATCAAGACATAAGAAAGATTCAATTTATCAATTTTGCAGCAATTACTTGCTATCAGAGGATTGTCATCTGTCAAAACAGGCAGTGTATATCCTCAAAAGTATTTTGATTAGGATATATTGCTTCCCAGACTCTGTGGTGTGGTCAACATGCTGGAGGGAAGGGGTGCCATCCAGAGGGACCTGGACAGTCTTGGGAGGTGGGCCTGTGCAGACCTCATGAAGATCAACGAGGCCAAGTGCAAGGTCCTGCACGTGGGTCAGGGCAATCCCAAGCACAAATACAGGCTGGGCGGAGAATGGATTAAGAGCAGCCCTGAGGACAAGGACTCAGGGGTGCTGGTGGATGAGAAGCTCAACACAAGCTGACGATGTGCACTTGCAGCCTGGAAAGCCAACTGCATCCTGGGATGCATCAAAAGAAGCGTGGCTAGCAGGTCGAGGGAGGTGATTCTCCTCCTCCACTCTGCTCTCGTGAGACCACCTGGAATATTGCATCCAGCTCTGGGACTCCCAGCATAAGAAGGACATGGACCTGTTGGAGCAAATCCAGCAGAGGGCCACAAAGATGATCAGAGGGCTGGTGCACCTCTCCTACGAAGACAGGCTGAGAGAGCTGGGGTTGTTCAGCCTGGAGAAAAGAAGGCTCTGGGGAGACCTTGTAGTGGCCTTACAGTACCTAAAAGGGGCCTCCAGAAAAGGTGGAGAGGGACTCTTTATCAGAGAGTGTAGTGATAGGACGAGGGGTAACTGTTTTAAACTGAAAGAGGGTAGATTTAAATTAGATATTATTTACTGTATTCTTTACTGTGAGGGTGGCGAGGCACAGGAACAGGTTGCCCAGGGAAGTTGTGGATGCCCCATCCCTGGAAGTGTTCAAGGCCAGGCTGGATGGGGCTTTGAGCAACCTGGTCTAGTGGGAGGTGTCCCTGCCCAGGGCTGGGGGGGTGGAACTAGACGATCTTTACGGTGTCTTCATCTTTCTATGATTCTGATTCTATGATTAACACAAATGACAGAAGTCTATGAAAAAACAAACAAACAAACAAACAAACCACCCACCCTACTGAGACTCCCTTGGTTTGATGGTTACTTTTTTACACTCATGTTCTGACCAGCTCCCTGAGTCAGGCTTCATTTACTAATTTCATTTACAGCAAATGGAGTCATTTTTTCCAAGTTCATCATTCACTTCAGTTTATCCCTTAAAATTTCCTGTGTACGTTATCCCACTACTGAAATTCATGATATTCACCCATTCTATCCCCCTTACTGCATTAGTTGCATATTTTATGATGTGATTTATTGGGGTTTTTTTCTCCATGTTGACTAAGGGATCCTCGATAACAAGCTCAGATGCAGACATCTATTTAGTAGACAACTAAACTTAGCAAGTCTGGCACACGTTTTAGGAACAAGGCTCTTTGGAAGTAGTGTATTGCACTGCTTTGTCTCAGCTGTTCAAATCTTTCTAGCTCTGCTAAAATAGGACTGGATGGTACATTAATTGAATCATTACTACCAGGACACATGGAAGTCCCAGTCCTGCTGTGCCTTCAGACCAGCGGATACAATTCTTCTGTCACCAACTCTGATACAAATTAGAAGTTGCTAACACAATGTAGAGAAAGTGGGTATACTTACTTACTAGGAAGACAAACTCTATCTTACCCAGCCAAAAGTGAGTCAACTCTATTTATTCGAGCTTATCCACTTGTCTATACATGCCTGCACTCAACCTGCTGCTTTGAAGAGTCATTTCTCATTACATACTTCATTGAATCCCTTGGGTTTAGCAAATCTCATATTTACTTCGGTTTTTCAAATGTAGTGCAATTAGCATATTGCACCATTATGCCCTGTCAGGTTTGTATCTGGTCAGCAGAAACTGCAAGTTTAACATATGTAGGAAGGAAGTAGTAGACTTCTGCCTTTTTATAGCCTAAACAAATCACTTTTAGACACTTAAAATGTGTAGCACCATTTTATATCCTATTACAAAGTACAATTGCTGAACACAAGTGAAATGCTTTTAAAATTGTAATTGCAGTTGCACACCTAATTTTAAACCTATGACCTTCATTTTCCCATTTATTGTATGTGTAATTTTGAGTACTTAGCCTCCATAGAAATTCCATGCAGCTATATCAATTAAATATTTGCCCATTTTATTTCAGTGTCATAGTGTGCA
The DNA here is from genome assembly GCF_028500815.1 of Rissa tridactyla. Taxonomy (NCBI): domain Eukaryota; kingdom Metazoa; phylum Chordata; class Aves; order Charadriiformes; family Laridae; genus Rissa; species Rissa tridactyla. The sequence continues at coordinate 178,800,243 of NC_071466.1, forward strand.
CACAGAAATAGTAAAATGCAAACCTCATATATGCCTTTGAAATTTTGGTATTAGGCAAGGTCACAGAAGAATGAATTATGTAAAGACAGATGCAGAGACAGTTTTTATGAACCACGATCCTGATATTTTGTCTTTAGTTTTTTTATTCATCTGACTATTTTTCCCAGGCTGAACTATGAGTTACTGAAAAATACCCTCAGTGATAAGGCGATTTAAACAGAACAAAGAAATTCCTGAGTCAACCATTTATCTGCTACTGAATTCTGTGAACTAATCTTACTTCAAGCAAGAGCTTCCCCTAAGCAGTTCATATATTTTAATACGGTACAAGCATTCAGTATACATGATACATCTTATGGCTTACACTGTCTTAAAGCTAAAGGGAAAAGTCTGCAGTTGCATAGAAAACCAGGTGAAATCCTAACCAAGGCTCCCGGCCCACCAGCCTAGACCAGTCCCAATAAGGCACTAAGGAGTCTTTATCTTTTAACGCTTCTTAAACCCACCACATTTAGTGGCAACCATTACCCAGTGTTTAACTCAAGGAGAAATAACCTGTCTTACATTTGTTGGTAACTACGGGAAGAATGTTTTAAAATGCATGTGTTTCATTAAACTTACATTGGCCAGTGAACACTTTTTAACATAAAAACTTGGGCGCTCTCCTATCACACTGTTCCACTGGAGATTATTTTAACTGCTTGTCATTGAATTAAACCTATAGATATGAAATAACACTCTGTATTTTTTTTTCAGTCTTTTAATTCAGCATTTAGCCTGAAGTGCCTTTTCTGTATGCTTTTCTGTAAGCTTTTCTCAGAGGCACAGTCTCAATTCTTGCTTGTGTCTTGCCTTTGTGTTAATTTGTTACAACTTCTTGAGATTTTCCTCTGCTTGTCCTTTACGGCTGCACAAATCATCAGAAAACGCTCAAGAAAGACCCTCTTCCCCCTCCTGCAAGTGCCTCTGCTTTCCAAGCTGATGTGTTCACCTTTGGAGTAACTTATCTGCCTTGGGGCCACTTGCCAACTTGGTTTAACCTACTTTTGATATCAACCACCCAAAAGCTTATAGGCATTTTGAAAGGGAAAGAACTGCTCTGATTTCCACTTGTTCATATGGAAATACATGCTGATTTTGCGCTAAGGCTTCTATTACAACACCGTTACCCTAACCTCCATAGCAATGTGTTCGAAATGTGTCAATCAGCTAAGCAACTGAGTGGGGTGGGAAAAAATGTGTTTCATCCATACATGCAGAGCGGAAACAATATACACGATTTGTATGAACTATAAATAGTTAATGGATCTAAAAGTGCATCTCTGGAAATAATACCATTTATTAAAACCTTATTTGTGAGGTATTTCGTCTTTTTAAGGGACGGATTCACATTTGTGCGTGTTCTTATTGCAACCTTTTGACAGTTTTATTGTTGAAAAGTTCAAGGTACATCTCATAATTGTACCAGGAACACGCATTTATCTCTGGCAACAGTTCTGTGCCACATGAAATGAATTACTGTAATAGACATGTCATGTAATAGCATCTCATTATCCTCCCCCTCTTCCTCCTCTTTCTTTTTCTTAACCTTCTGCAATGAGCAGGTCAAAAATGATGCTATGCGTAACAGACAGAAGTGATTCCTGAGTAAGTTCAAGAAGCAAAAAGATGTTTGCTAAAAGTAACGCTGTAGCAGCACAGTGAGTAATTAACATCGTGTTCAATACATCGCAAAATGAAAGCGCTATACTAGGGCTTGAGCCCTAACGCTGCTACTCAGGCCCTAGCAGTTTGGCAGATATGGAAGCACTTTTGCGAGTCACCATGGACTTATCACCATGGAAGATCAAGGCCACTCAGATCCTTCTGCCTCGGTTTCTTCATTGCAGGCCTCTAATTACTGCTGCGAGACAAGATGATACGAAGGAAAAACCGTACAAAATATATCCAGGCTCTACCTGCTGTTCTTGGAGTTGCTGTGGCCTGAGAAAAAGAGCAGTGGGACCATGACAGAAGGGGAGGAGGTGACGTGTGGGAAGCGTACCTGGGGATCAAGCCTCACCATGGCCCTGCTGATGCAGTTCTAATTCATCTTGCACCATTAGTCCCAATTCTAATGGGTTGACTTAGGACAAATTGTCACAGACCTACAGGACAGCATGGGCTAGATTCGCTACAGAGGAGTTTCTGTAGTTTGACATCAGCCCCAAGATGCAAACGACAGCCACTAGTAGGGCGGCCCTTTTAACCATTCAGCAATTTCTGTTTACTTTAATTAGATTTTGGCCACAGTAGATGTGGCTGTTAACTCAAAGACTAAGTTTCGACATAATGAGGCTTTAATTTCCCAAGAACATCCTCATTATTTCACACCATTTCAGCCTTACCTTCATTACACTTTTCTGACAACTATCTTTGTGCTCATTTTCCCAGCCCATCCGTAATATACTCAGCCATCAAATATGTCGTTCTCATCTAACATGGGGTTTATGTGCTTGATTCTTAGAGAAGCCAGGATTGTCACCAGCTCACTGAATTGTTTCTCTCCACTCCCGAGGCCTTGGCCCTTGCAGTATGCAGGAGTCAGAGCGCCTCTCATAGCAGTGGGACTCTGCATGGTGGCTTCTATGCTGAAGGTGCAGCTTAAAGGAAGCTAGATCATTTTTGCTAGGAATAGGAGTAAGCAGGGAATTCGACAGCAAAAACTGATTTTCTGTTATTAAGATAGCAAATACTCCTAAGTCAATTTACAAACCAAAAGCTCTAACTTATCTCCGTCCTACTCCCTCCAGCTCAGCCGCGGAGCTTTCAAAGCAAATGTCTGCCTTTAAAGTTCTGCTCTTACTGAAGACACGGAGCCGAGAGCAAATAAACAGCTCTTCATTTGGTCTTGTATGAAAATGTTCAACTTGAAAGCAACTCAGCCACCGACTGAAGTGCTGCTGATTGCAGTGGCCGCACTGGGGAAGAAACAAGCATGTTCTTTTTGATGTTTGATTAGGAGATGTGCTGCCACTGGGATTTCAGAGGGAAGTGCCATTTCTCCCTCCTCAGGTCCTGCCTCCTCTCCCAGGCATGCTTCCAAGGTGGTTGTGTGCTTCTTCTCCGCTGTTTCAACACTCCTAGAGAGGTGTATGTAGCAGAAAAGGGAGGGACAAGGCCCCTTTTGGGAGGCAGTACGTCCTAGCCTTCCATAGTTCACCCTGCATACTAGTAGCCCCTCTTTATGTGAAAGCTCTCTACTGGCCCCCAAGCCACCTCCTTGGGCCTCCTGAACTCATGCCCCAGCCCTAAAACCAGGAAAAACACGTGTGAGGGGGTATGTCTCCATACTCTGCTGACACACGGGCATGGGATGGCCAAAATTCTAGCCCCAGTATCACACAGGGAAGTGTTTAATAGCAGGGTACATAAACAGACCCATTTAGGCCCCAGCTCTGCTTACCTGTGCCCAAAGCATCAATGCTGCCTGTTGTGCTTTGCAAAATCAGGACCTTAAAAATTCCCTTCAGCTTTTCAGTAGACTAAGATGTGCAGTAGAGAAGAAAACATCTTTATTGTTAAAGAGAAAAGCCATTCTGGCATTGAAAGGTATATTTTGAAAAATACAGGGTTGTCTTTTACTCCCAGTGATGTCAATGTCAAAGCTCCAATTGACTTCGGTGGGAACATGATTGTACCCAATGGGTAAATAATTGCACATATTTCACATCTCATTGTTACTGAAAACTGTTCTTCAAAAAGGGAAAATAATAGCCTGAATTCAAGGACTCTATTAAAAAGTCATTCGAACTGCATTCCAGTTGAAATCACTTTTACCAATGAAAAGATCTTTTCTGCTTATTCAAAATCTACATAATTAGAAAAGCACAAGACAGACTTTGCTCTCTATTCCAGTCTCAGTCCTGTTGGTCTTGGAGCGCTCAGGAATACTTCCAAGCCCAAATTTTGTATTTTCTGAGGACCTCTGCTTTCTATTAGTCCCAGGATTTTAATATGTTTTGACAAATTCCTCACGTCAAAAAACACTTTTTCTTGCATGTTTTTCATTGTAAAACCTCAGTGTATCTATTCAGCATTATTAAACTGTTATCTCAACTGAAATAGGAACGTAATCAAAAGGCTGGGTATTATTTATCTTAGCCATGCCTCCACGTCAGAAAATTAAGACAGTGATGAATTACACATTACTATACAAAATTTTATTATCAGAGACAAAATTCAAATTTGTTCTGCTTAAAATACAGAAGATAAAGTTTCTCATTTAAAAAAAAAAATTCCATTTAGGCAGTCCTTAGGTAGAGTGGAATAAAAATTTTATGTTGAACACATAGCGGTCTTGTATTTATGGAGTCATTTTTAAAGGCATATCATAGAAAAACATTTTTCTGGTAAACTGTAACAGAAATTTATATATTTCATCTGGCTAATGGTTTAAATTGCTGATTAGTTTAATATTCATTAATTAACATTGTAAGAATAATTCTGCTTTTACTCTCAAATCCCAGGATGCTTCAAACAATAAATGAAAAACCTTGTTAAATTTGGCGTTTATAGGTATACTGAGAATCAGTTAGTATCTCCCCTCTATATGCAAAATATGTGTTTTTCTATAAAAAAGAAAAGAGAGAAATTGGCTCTGTATAAAGTAACTTGTGATCTTAAATTCAGCAAAAACACGACACTATATCCTGCACCTAAAACCTGTGCAGAAACAGGTTGCAACCTAAATCACTCTCCAGAAAGACTGTTTCAGCCAGACGCATGATTTGCTACAGAATTTGAAGGACTTGATTAACCCCGCAGAAATCAGGGGGGCTGCCTACACACCTACGTAGGTGGCTGAGTCGTGGTCAACCTCGACAGCCTCACACCCTGCCTACGTTCCACTGCTTTGCCCAGCTGAAACTTCTGACTAATGTCTGTAAATACAAAGAACCCATGAAAGCTTTGTCAAAGCAAAATGGTCCAGAATTAGAAGCTATACACGCATGCATATAATGGAACGTAGAGAGACAACCATGACATTATGCAATGATCTGCATTTCCTTTAAATGAAGATGGCATTCTGATCTTGCAAAGGCTCGTTTGTGTGAAACCATTGGTGAATTGTACCTAAACTGAGCCAGCTCCACCTCTTATTTGACAAAGAACTGAATTCCAAAGAGTACCGATTTGAGAAGTGATGGAAAAATACGTTCTTCTAATCACAGTATTCAGAATTAATCTAAGGCTGAGACAGACTTAATAGAGGGACTCATCCATTATAGCCAGCATTAATAGCTGCAGGACTCTCTTCTTAAGGTGTCAAAAAATCTTACCTCTTGGGAAAATAATGCCATTTATTATCAAGCCTTTATTTTCAATAGTATGATCCATTTATGTCATATGACGTGTGTGTAGTGGAATAGATCATTAGTTTTCAGGGAAGTGGTTTATGTTTATCTTCTGCAAAAATAGAGCAACTGAACACCTTTCAGTAAAACATGAGACAGGGAGCTACAATCTCTGTTTTTATAAGGCTATACGTCTCACCCACACCAAAGCCTATTGTCCCTCAAACATAAAAACAACATAGCAAAATTACATTTACACATATAATAAAGCTGTCTTTGTACAGGGTAGTTATACAGTAATTACAATGATGTTTCCATTAGAAACTGTCAGAATATTTTTTTTTTTCACAGAGTGTCTAAGTCCAGGGAAGTCCATCTCTGCTGAAATCTACTGTGTGCTGGAAAGAGAGGGTAGTAGCCACACTCTTCACAGCACAGTATTCTGCAGTTCTCCGAACATATTATAAAGCTTTATCACATTTGAACTGATTGCAAAGTATTATTCTAACAAAAAGCAAAAGGAAACCAAAAGACATTTGTCATCCCATATGTGCTACTGAAACACAGATACAAATACGCGAAACATCCCGTACACTGGCCCAGCCATCACCTCCGGGGGCTGTTTTGAAAGCAATGGGTTAGATCCTCAGCTGCAATTCACATCAGTCACTTCAACGGATCTACCTCTCCGCGCGCCAGCGTTGGATCTGCGGTCACATGCGTGTCGTCAGTTTGGCTACAGGTTGTTTTGAAATTACAGAAATGAACATATTAAGTGGACCGAAACGTGTCGCAGAGAACTGAGACTGCATCTTGGCTCTCAGCCTCGTCCATTGCACCGAGGCATACCTTATCGGGCAAATCCAAGCACTGCTGTCCAGGAAACATTGGGGCGCTCTGGCTAAAGCCTCCTGGCTCATGACTACCGGCTGCAGCATAGTCAGTCCCCTCTGCTCTCACAGGGCTGCTCACCACTGTGTTCTCTACCGACATCGCTTTAATATCCTTAGGAAACAGTGCACGCAAAATAAGCAAAGCATTCAGAAATGCCACTTGGCAAAGTTGCGCTTAATTCACTAGTTACAAAGCAGCCAAATATAAATGCGTTTTTTTTTGAGAAAGGACATTGGGTCTGACCCGCAGCGCTTGGGGTTGATTCTCCTTGAACACATCTCAATGAAACTGGCTCCGTATCTGTTCTATAAAGCCCAACCTCAATGGCATCATCACGTGGGGGTGTTCTGAGGTCAAGCTACCCTCCACTGCCAGCATAAAGACACAAGATGGAGCTAAGTTCATCCAGATTTTTCAAAATATACTTGATTTTAAAATTCTTCTCCAACTAGGGCATGTGGCCTTACTTTGGTGAAAAACCCTTACACATAGCACTCCCTTTTCCCCTTCCTTCTCACAGAAAACTAAATTGCTCATGTCAGCATGGACTACTTGCTCAAGTCAGAGTGGTTTCACTGGGTTTCAGTATTGGTTTTAAGACAGGCAGAAGGTTCCACAGTCACATGAGAAACAAAAAGTGGCCCACTTTTTACAGTTTTCTATACAAAAAGGGAACTGCACGGTCACTAGTGCCATACAGGTTTGTACACGCATCCACGTTTTTTGATGGCATTAGTACAGTAACTACTATTATTACCACAAATAATTTGAAGTTACATCCTTCCAAACCATTTATTAGAAAAAAGTCCCAAGAAACTCATGGCACATTTTCAACATTAACAAAACTATCAGAAAGGAAAAGACTGTCTGTGTTCTTATGCATACTTGAAAATTCAAAATATTTGACTGCTTGAAATTAGTTCTGAAGAATGGACATTAGTCTAGATCTTTACAAGTATTTTTGTCAACATTTTCCAGTTGGAGTGATCACAGCTCAGGATTTAGGTTTTTCTGTGCAGTGCAGGCTCACTAGCCGGACCTTTGTTTCCTGCTAGCACAAGGCAATGTCACTAACCTCTGAAGATCACCCATAATCAGCAAAGGGACCTTCTGTCCTTCCTGTCCACCTGAGAGAAACTTGGATGGAGCCTTTCTGCACTTCAATGGTTTCCCAGCTGCCTTCCTGACCCAGGTGGGCTGGCGGCAGTGGTGGATGATGGAGCCAGCAGCTTTGGGACCGCTCCATCCAACGCTGGGCAAACAGCCTCTATTCAGGCTTCTCGGAAGCAAGATGGTCCTTTTACTCCTTCACGCTCATGCTAACACTGTGGCTATAAACTCTGCTTTAGGACAGGGAGCCTGATATGGTGAGTACTCACAACAAAAGTGGTGGTAAGTCAACTGAATACATGAACCGTTTTCAAAGCCGCAACATTTTTGCTCAGAGAGACAGTTGCACATTTGATTCAAAGCATATTTTCATTGACTTCAGTATCGGCTACCAAAATCTTATTGTGCAGGTACCTAAACAAAGGCACCCTCATCTTCAAGGCAAATATTATCTTCACTTTATTCTATCTAAATAATCAGACTTACTGACATTTTATGGGAAAATTATCTCTACAGAAGATTTTGCACATGAACATAGAAATATATAATTTTCTTTTTTTTTTTTATTCTTTACTACTAAGGATTTAATTGTATGGTTCAGGATCTTTGCTGTGAAAGCACCCTTCTGCATCAGTGGAGATATTTTCTTTGACACTCTAAAGCTCAGTGACATATCCACAACAGCCCAAAAGCTACACAAAATTCACCAGTTTCCAACATAATATCAGAATTCTTGCTATATTGACTGAAAAGACCATCAGAGGTCAGAAATTTGGATGTACTTAAGGACATATGAATTTTTTTTCATCAAAATCAATGTCCAAGTACTCCTAGTTACAGCAGAAGTGACATTTCATTTCAGAAGAATGTTTTCACATTGTTCTGCCCTAGTCAAAATCATGTACCTACTATCATTTTAACAGCCATTAGCAGTGGACACATGAATGATTCTACCAGCTACAAAGTAATAGACTGAGATTTTTGTAGTGGATAACGTTATAAAAATACAATAGGTATTTTTACAATAGGTATATTGTCATGCTGGCATAAAATCGTGTCTATTCATATGTCTTTCTATATGATTTAGTAAGCCATAACAATTAATAACTGCCAAGGATCCTGAGTCATACAAAGGCTGATTAGAGATGCAGGCCCCATCAAATCTCCATAAAATGATGCCCAGGGCTTGGGTGAGGTCCACGTCCACACTTGATCCACATTTTGCAGCATCTCCTCTCACTAGAAAGGACAAAATTAAATCCTGGATTTGAAAACGCTGAAAAGTTCGGGGTATTTGGCTTCCTAATCACAATCCAAATTATAAAAATGGGGCCAATCTTTAGATAAGGACAAAGCAAGAAAAGGACTGGTAAAGGAGAAAGAAAATCAATAAGATAAATAGATTTTTCTAAGCAGACTGTATTAGAGTTTTCCATGAGGTATCAACTATTCTTTAACACACAGCTGTGTGGAGGTTCTTATTAGAAAAAGTTTCAAAAGACATAATTAAATGCAGAGGGGTTGAATATTGTGGAAAACAGCTATAGGGTTTTTTGATTTAATTCATGTAAATTTAATCCTGATTCAGTGTGAAACAGCAAAATACAAAATATAAAAAATAAAAGAACAGGGAATTATAATGGAAAGGCCAGCTCAACCTTAGCTATAGAAGTAATATGAACATTACCAGAATACAACACTTATTAGCAATACATCAATAGGTATGTATAATAGATACATCTAGGGCTTGGTATCTGTGGTAGACCAGTTGCTCAAGGCCACTAAAATATCAATTTACATCCAACACCAGCTAAATGTGCAAGAACTTCAATTCAAATGAGCAACAGTGGAAATTTCTGTGCACTGTGCAGAACACGCAGGCTGAAATAAACTTTTGACTTTGGAACACATTGTTAGCCTGCCCTTTATCAGTGGAAAGACCAGAAACTTCTATGCGCATCCTGGAGGTATGTGGCGTAATCTGTGGTGCTGACAAAGAAAAGTCATCAAAGATAATCTTGAATAAAACTGCGAAGGGACAGACCATTACGCACACTTCTTTTCTCTGAAATCCTCAAAGCAATTCACATTTGAGGGCTTGGTTTTCTGCACACTCTTTGGGTATCGCTATTTTGGGCTTCATTACAGGGTAGAGGTTATATCAAAGAATATTTGGCTTGCTTTTTTATTATAACAAATCCGCATGTGATTTTGTTCATCAGAAATTAAAAATGTGATGCTACATACTGGCATTGAGGTTGAGTTTGGTCAACCACATAAAATAATACTTTGCACTTTTAACTGCCTTTCATCAGAGGATATTCAAACGCTTTGTTAACATTAGTCAAGCCTCACAACACCCCTGTGAGGTAGGTAAAATACATAGGAGGAGGAGGATTTCACTCAGCTTGGACATGATAACGTCTCTGGGCATTAAGTTCACTACCATTGCAATATCGCACAAAGGTTTGGGGCTTACTATAAGGCAAAGAGTTAACAGTACTAGAGCATAGGATTCCCTCTTCTCCTGGTTATATGTGGTCAAGGTAACATGCGGTGCTACACAGCACCAAACAGTGGAGCAAATGCCCACGCAAGGATTTCATGCACCCAATTCTCAAACGCCCCCCTCTGCACAGTAAAAGACACAAAATGACAGGCTCAAGATGGCTATGACAGCTTAGTTATGGGATGTGTCTACCAGTTCTTGAGGAGCAGGGTACCATGGGAACGAGAGCCCAGAAAACAATACCATCTCCACGCAACTCTGATAGTATCTGGTTTTGTTCTTTTTGCACTAACGTTTGAATTCACAAATCACTGGGGATAAGCAACGGCAACTGTAAAGCACGTTGGTAACTTCCACACCCTGTGAAGGAAACAACACGATAAAATGGCTGTTCTCTATTCGTCTGGCCACATGTTTCCAATGTACAGGGCCATGATGTGGTGGGATGGTTGTGACAGGCTGGGATGGGATAAAGAAACACTGTCATACAGCTACATTCCCCCTCTGAAGCTGCTGCAATCTGTCTCCTGAAAACTCTCTGTAGTTTCGGGTGTTTTTTTTATCCATGGTGCAATCATGGGAGAGTATTTGGCCGCCATCAGTTTTATCCGGATGGTTATTGTACAAGTACCAGTTCCACTGTATCACTGATCTTTCGGATTAAAGTTGAGAAAAAAGAAGCAAACATATGATTAAGAAAAGCATCACTTATCTAGAACAGTCTATGTGAAATATAAGAAACAGAAAGAAAACCATTTTCTCGGTATTAGCCAGTACAAATAAACATACACACACGCCCCTCTTTGTCCATATTTCACTTTTCTAAGTTGTCATAAATTGTGCATCCTGTATTTGCAACAGTATTGCACACATCGAGAATTTGATCTGACTATCATAATAAAACGCCCTCTTGGTTAATTTTATGTCTTTGCATGCAAAGTATTCTCCCTGTCTGCTAATTTCCGTTTGAATCCTATGTTTATTTATAATACTTGTGCACTATCAGCTGCATAACTTACTGCTGCACAGGTTGGGTGACCCATCGTGAATACCACTGCCTTGCAAAATTGCCGAGAAGAGGTGCTTCATTGTGCAATCAATGCAAAGCTCCCCTCAGACACTGCATACATTCACAGCTAACAAACTACACTGTTCCACTGATCAGCAGTGAATAAATGTATATAATTATAATGCGTGGATGATGTCCTTTTCTGTCATTCTCGTTGTCTCTCTCCACCCTGCCCTGTCTTCTTCTCTCTCCTCGCTCACTATGCCGCTTATTGAAATACAGAAATATGGAGACTGCAGATACAACAACTGGCAACTCAAGAAATGACTTTGTAATCATGAAGAGACAATCTGAGTGGTAGACTAATTGGCAGCTAGTGGGAAAACTGACTTTACATCTCGTACTGCCCCAAGTTGGAAGCCTTCTGCATTTCCTTTTCCTTCCTTTCCTTTCGTTCATTGCAACACTGATTGTCGTAGATAGTCTTTGTGCTTTGTATAATGCCCATCTTTGATGTAACTGGAACTCACATACAAAATGTGGCTGTTATACATAAGCATGCTAGAATACAGGCAGGGACAGTACAAGCATGCACAAAATAGTCTTTGAAGGATTTTTTTGTTTGTTTTTCTTCAACATTTACATGCACCACTTAATATCATGTTTGGCTGTGTACATTGAGGACTGGATTTCACAAGCATTCATGATCTCTCCTGAAAAGCTTCTTGATAACTTCACAAGAGCCCAGTGTAAAAAAAAAATCCCACAATTAAAAAAAAAGGAAAAAAAAAAACCTTCTCCCTGCAATCTGATCTTTTCTCCATGGTTTTAATGTTGAACACTCCTAAAATGTCTCCTCTTCCTCTTGCAGAGCTTCATGTTAAATAGTCGGCTGGAAAGACATATTAGTGTGTCAAGGATTTTCTTAGCCACTGGAACAGTTCTTCCTTATAGAGCCTTTGCCACCGCACATTGGCTTCCACTGTTTCCACAGCGCGAGAGAAAGAGGCAGCAGCTCCCTCTTCGTAACTCTTTATAAAGTTCTTTAGCTGTAAATACAAGTGAACAGGTTAAATTTGCAGAAACTAAAGAAAGAAAGTAAGCATTTCCAGGGCACACAAACAAGTCAGGCATTTAGGACAAACCTCCGCAATCACTGTTGAAGTAAATGTAGTATCGTGTAGAAAGATTTATTAGGAAATGTAATAAGACAGCAGAACGTCAATTCGATGTGATGCAATTGCTTCAAATTGCACTGGAAGATATTGACATGTCAGTGCCGGACCACATTAATATCATTACCTCCTCCTCTCCTGCAGCCCAGCTGCTGCACTGCATAGACACCTGGGTTGCTCTAAACTTTCATTGCTCCCTAAGAAACCAAACTGGGAGCACTGGAAATGCTTCTAATTTGGGTTTAGGTGCAAATACCAGCAGAAGGCGGCCCTGATGCCCTTTGGTTTTATCAAGCTTCACAACAAATCTATTTCATTTTGATTTGCAGAACCCTTTTGATGATATAATACAGGCTGGTTGTTTAGAAAAGGAAGGGATGGTTACAGTGTGAAGAGAATGGCAAAATAGCAGGTGGGCACTCATTTGATGATCTTTGAATGCTTGAAATAGATTCCTTCCCTTATAAGAAAACTTTGATCTTTTTCCAGCAGCCTGAAAAGGCCCCTGCTCTGTTCTTGTGTATACGCAAATTATAGCACTATCACCCGGATTATTGTAGCTGACACGTGTGTGTGCTTTGAATTACTGTTCTTTTTAAGGAAGAATTGCAAGGCTGATCTGCTCAGTAGGTTGCTGGTTTTGTTGACTTGTATAAAATCAGGTGGTTTTAGCAACACTTATTCATAACTAGTTAATTTTTGTTTCCCACTGCCGCCAAATTCACCTTGTTTATTTAAATCTAACTTCCAACAACATCTCTTTGTGCATGGGCTCAAAACTGAAAAGGCTGATCCTGCAACCGTCTCGTTCCCACCACAGTTAAAAGCATGGGAGGGACCTGGAAACTATCAAATCAGACTTCACCTGATCTCTGTACTTTTTATACCAAAATGTTTACAAGGCCAGTGTGTTTTAGGTGAAGTATAAACAGGCAGCCTGCCAATACTATCACGCAGGTGGAAACTGAGAGTACAGAAGGCTTCCTTGTGCTGGGCAGATATTCCATCTGGCCAACACTGTCCTTCCCACCCTGGTAGCTTTGAGGAAACCAGCTGCGGCGCTTCCATAAGTTCCTGAGGCCACTAGACTTGAGTGCAGACAAATGGTTGGCCACAAAATATCATAGCACAATCAGAGTTCAATTAATGATGATTATGCTGCATAAGAATCATTCGATCCATTTGGGGTAATGCTGAGCAGCTGCTAAGCAGAGCATAACACAGCCGCACAACTACCTCATTCAGGGCAGATGTTACGTTAAAATGAGAAATCTTTGCAATCTAAATAAGAAGTACTTAGCATTTAGAACAAATTATTGTGGTGTCATTTGGCCAGAGTATGGGGTTAACGGCTTCTCTAACATGGAAATAGGGTAGGCAAAAGAAAAACAGAGAATCATAGAATCATACAATGTGTTGGGTTGGGAGGGACCTTTAAAGATCATCTAGTCCAACCTCCCCTGCAGGAAGCAGGGACATCTGGCAGCTTTTACTTTCAACACTGGGGTTTTCTAGGGCTGCACTCTGCACCGTAAAGTAATGTGGATAGAAAGATTTCATCTTTAGTTTCTCAACCAATAGGCAAGAGAAAAGAAGCAAACCTACATCTCCAGCCAAGCACAGGGAAGTGCCTGCACTGCCCACCTCCTGACACCACCACCTCTATGCACTCGGCTGCCTTTGCAATTTGCTCCTCATCCTCCTGCGACTCCAGCTGAGCAGCCAGAGCTCCCGGAATACCTACACCTTAGTGCTCCTGCCCTGCTCCCTTCTTACAACAAACACAGCCTGACGTGCCAAAAGTAATTTAAAAATTACCTCTCTTAGTTCATCTTCGGTATTGAGGAATTCCGTGACCCCACTGATAAGTTTCGAATTCATAAATAATGCTTCTCCATACCTGCAAGGGCAAAAAGAAGATGCACAGAGGGTTAGTGCAAGTGCCAGGCCAGCTGAAAATTAGAAAGCCGTCTTCTGTAAGCAAGGGAGAAGACATGGGACTGAGTCTGGGGATCCAACAAAATAGCACTGGAATTGGATACTGGTATTCCAGTGCTTCATGCTAAAAACCTGGACTGAGACCTCCTTCTAGGCCAACCTATTTGTAGTTAACTTTTAGTTGGATGCTACTAAGCAGAATGGGCTTAACTGCAGCCGCAGCTGAGAGCTCCAGAAGAGGAGAGGACCAAACCACACCACCTCATGCTTAATGAAACAGCTTGCCATGTAATAACACCAAGCAGCTCAAAATACAGGTGCTAAAGAAAAAGCAGAGCAGCAACTATGGAGAAATATTCTGAGGAAATCTTCTAGCTGTACCATTAAACCAGACCTTTTGAAGTGCTGCGGCTTTCTCTGCATTTTTTATTCATCCACCTCATCTACATTACAAATAGCCTCTCGATAAGTGAACTGAATCAAATTTTCCTGTTCCAGAACCTGATAATTAAAATAAATAATACTGATAGAGAATAATACTGCTAAAATAATCCCCTGGGCCATGATGTAGCATCTTCAAAGAACCAACCTGGAATGAAAATTTGAAAGCTTGGTCAAGGCCTATTTAAAGGGTAGGATATTCAGCAGCAATCAGCAATGACCTTCTGCAGGTAGTTGCTTTGAAACTGGCCATTCAAATCCTACTGTTCCACTTGCTTTTCCAGAAGTTTTTTTCAATCCCCCAAATGAAGAATCTACATCACTTGTAAGATTAACCAGACTACTCCTCAAGTTTTGCATTTCACGTTGGAATAGCTTGTGGGTTTGGTTTTTTTCAAAGTCTCTAGCATGAAGAATATAACTCAACTGGAAACCAAGAGCAAGTCTTTTGTTCCAGTTAGATGTCATTCAGCATAGCAAAAGGCACTTGACAAATAGTTGTCCTTATCTTTATCTGCACATACATCCAAAGCAATATCTAGCTAATCTGAACCTGACTGTTTTCAAGATAGGGAATCCAGCTCTCCTGTCAGACAAGTGTAAGTAATACCAATAGATCGCTGCAATTAAGTTTATCTGGGGGAACAATTCAGATCATACCTTGCTTTTACAAGCTGCTTTAGAGGAGGGATTCGAAATTCAAAGTGAAATGAACCAGTACAGTCACACCTTTCTGTTCTGCTTCTATTAATCCTAAACTAATTACCCTTAAATGCTCAGGTACCGTAAGCCACAGTCCTTTCAAAAGGGAGAAAGAAAGAGAAAGGGGGAGTGACAGCCCCATGGAAAGCGAGAGAAAGAGGGAGAGGGAAGACAACAGTGTTTTCTTTGAGAAAATTCTGTTTTAGGGAAGGTGTACACTGTGTTGCTTGGTACCTTGAGCTTGTGTGAGGGGAAACACAGTTATAGGTATCAAAAATCCTACTCCCTTACCACTAATAACTGAGTTAATCACGGATATTTCAGCAAGTACATCTCTTTTTCCAAAACTTCAGTCACACTGACATATACAGACATCCAGAGGCAAACGCCTCCTATGGGAAGGATGGATTTCATGGTCCTTTAAGCACGTTTAGGCTTTCTAACAAAGCCCTTTATTATTACAGTCTCAGCTTAGTCTCATAATTGACTGCTTGGAAAATTGGAAGCTCCTCTTGATGGGGTCTTTTGACAAGGTTACCAATCCACTTTACAGAAGTGACCTCATAAAAACAGCTGCAGGGATTTTATTTTTCTTGCAGCCTGTACCGTAGCCACGGTGCAAACAAGCAGTAGCAGAATTCCTTCCACTGAAAATGATACCTTCATGAATTCCCGTGCTGATTACTGCCCATTATGTATACTTGGTAAAAAGTCAGACACTAACAGCAATTTCTAAATGGGCTCTGGTGGCAAAAATTCTAGAAAAGCCACCTCTCAGAAGAGGTTGACAGAAACCTGTTTTCTATTTCCTTCACAGGAAAGACAACAGCATTGCAGAACCAGGACCTTACATGCCTGAGCTCCCTGGAAATATCATCCTGGAGTCACGGGCTCTCCACCTGCTCCTTTACTTCTGGGGATGTGAACCTCCAATGTCTCACATTTGTACAGGCTTTGTGCCCATGCGAACTCAATTGGAGAGGCCGCATAGTCAATTAACTTTGGACAAATGCAAATGGCTTCCCAAATATTGTCAAATTCCCAAATGCTGGCAAATGATTCAGCACTTGAGAATGAAGGGATTCTTACAGGCAGATGTTGGATTATATTTTCACACACAGACACACATGTGCACACATGATGAAAATGATTTAGGAGCCAAGGTAGCGCACGCTCACGTAACAGGAATTCAAGCAGAGTATTTTCAATTACCGTTTTCAGAATTTTGTTTTTGATTTCTTATGAAAGACTTGTTAAGCACCTCAATTTCTCTAAGTGACCTTTGTAAATGGGATATGAGTGATTTTGAAGACTATACATTATCAATATCTTCTGGACAATGCGAATACAAGCATAGTGTAAAAATATAAAGGGATAACAATATTTTGTTGTCATTATAACTCTTTGACATGCTGTGTTTTAAAGTTAAAGGAAACAGCATTATAGTATAATTTAATCACCCTCAGCTATTTCATATTACTATCTCAAACGTCAACACCTTTTATAATAAATTCAATGGAAAATGCCATTGAGATACCACCTTATTATCACCTTAGTATTTTAATTTTAAATAAAATTAAATAATAAATTATAATTGTAGAAAAATGATGCCTTGGGACAGAGTATACTTGAACTATAATTCTGCAATAAAGCTTGCATTTTAAAAATGTACTAGTGTGGCAAGCTTAAATCAGAAGCCTAATTTTGCATTCTATCATGTCACTGTTTCACTGAACATTAAGAGGCAAAGTGTTAGACTAATTCCACCCTCTCAAAGTCCCCCTTAAAAGGTTTTAATCTATAATTACAAAGTTATTTTCAATATGCATCACATATGTAGAGCTTGCATGAACTATTTAATTCCACTGCGCTGAATCTTTTGGCGATTGATAGAAACTCAACTGGATGTGCCTTTCAGAAAAATGCAACTGCGACAATCCTTTTGGTGGCTCTGACTTGTGTTTGGGGATCAAAATTGAATGTAGATAACATAAAATCAGTGTTGGGCAAAGAGACAGACTCTCTGTTATTTTCTCCTTATAAAAAGGACAGTAACAGGCTTTTGATGAGGCCTTGCTGATTGTTAGGAGCTCAGATCACAGTGATGCATTCCAAGCCAGTCAGATAAGTAAAATTCAAATTTTAGGTGAAGTTAAGCTATTTAAAATTAAAACGCACAAAAAAATTGGCATGTGGCATAGTTTTCTATCTCTTGTCCATTTGTCTACACCGCTTAACCTTGTCCACTTCGAAAATCACAGATGTTAGCTAGGCTGTCAGACGAACGTACTTGCTAAGGCAGGACACAACTTCTGCATATGTGTTTGTAGCAATACAGATTTTGACAGATTTATGCCTAAACTCTGTATAAATCCCTGGAGGAACCTGAAAAATTGTTTGCTATTGGGAGCATAACTAACTGCGCTGGGTTGCATAATAGTAATGGGTCTGCCATCCACTTTCTGTGTAAAAGTCCACTTCCTGGAATAATCATACCATAAGCAGAGGATTCGTAATTTTTAAACCCTTCAGCTTTTTGGAAATTGCTTTCAAAAAGTATGTTCCTACAATATAAACTTCCAAAACCAATTCCAGCTCAAACCTATTTTCTCAGCTGAAGTTCTTCTAAAATCCCACTATACTATAAAGTATTATCCAAACCAGCATGAACAACTTTTTGAATCTTTAGGGAAGTTGCAGAGTCTCCGAGTTTCCTTGACTCTTCTTTTGATGCCATGAAACCTATACTAAGTTTGTACCTGTATTCATCAGGCACTAGGATTTAGTTGCTTAAATACAGCATCTTAAATATACCATTTTGAATATTCTGTGGTACACTAGATGGCTCCTCAGAAGAGCAGAATGGAACAGATCTCCAATACTTTTCCTGCCAACACCATGGGAGTGGCCTGGCATGGGGTGTCTGGAGTTCTTGGACACCTGCCTTCAAGAACTTGAACCTCATCCGAGTTGTAGTCCCATCTAATCTGTCAGCATCAGATGAGCTGCTGTGAAATCTTTCAGACGCTCAGGCTGTCCCTAAAGAAATTTCTCATTCACCAAATTAATATCAAAATCTTCATCAAAAAGGATTTTAAAATGTTGACTGGGCTTCTGAGTAGGAGCACGTCGCGCTTGTTCAAAGAGAAAGAGAAGCAGGTATAAGGAACAACCCTGTCTTCATCCTGTTCACCTATTTTTAATTCGAAATGTCGCTCTTTTATTATTTGAAACTCACCTGAAACACAGAGTGGAAGGAAAGGGGATGACACTATATTAGCATCCTTTTGAAAATGGAAATCTTTCAAAAAGGGTTTAGGGTTTTTTCCCCCAGCTGCAATAATGTTCTTGAAAATATTTTTTTTCTATCAGACTTAAAATCAGCAAAATTCCTTTGGGAACTGCTGCTTTTTTATCTGTGTAAAAGAAGAACTGCAGCACTTGACGTGCAGATAGAATTCATTATCATAAGCACAGACACAATACAGTAATAGATATATATACAGATGATCGCTAAGAGATACATGTTTCTATGCATGTGTGTGATAATCCATGAATAAATGCATTTATGCCTCATATGTATGTATTTCGTATTTAGAGACATCTCTATTTATGGATTAGAAGAGAATGGACTCGATTCAGGAACTTACATGAATACATACATATACAATACTTGCAGGAATTACATCAACATAAGAAAATGTAAATAAATTTAGACTTCTTATCCTTACCTAGCGTTTAATATTTTCCATTTTTCTCTGAAAAACTTCCAAGCAAGATCCCTTCCATGTGGATTTCGAGCTACGTGGATTATCACATCAATTGCATCCTGATCCAGGACAACTTCTGAGTTGAGAGACAAGTTCAAAAGCCTAGTGGGAGAAACAAGGAAAAAAAATCCTATTTAGTTTCACCAACACATAGTCTAACAACAGCAGATCAGAAAATTCCCAGAAAAAAAAAAAACAAAAAAACAAAACTGCCAAATAGCGTGTTTAAGTCTCCAGGTGAGTTCAGTGGTTTATTTCTATGATTCCAAAGACACATTCATGAATCATAAATATCTTGATGCAAAAGGATTTCAGTAAAACCTGAGTGGAACTTTACATGCGCATTTGTATGAAGTCAGTAAGATCAAACTGGTCAATACATTTAAATAAAGGATATGCTAACAAAAAAATAACACCAATTATTATAGGATTTCAAACATTTCCAATGAGTATAGGAAATCTGCAAGTGAAAAGACATAGTATGTGTCAGTTTTCATACGCATTAATGCAAAAACATAAGACAGTTTAAACTGTCTGTTCAAAGCCTGCGCTTCAAAAGCAACATTCTTTCAATTAGACCAAAGCTCAAGCGATGATCCATAAATGTTGTAAGTGATTATTGTTAATGGTTAGATACAGATATAAAATATTTTTATACCTGTTGAGCAAGTTTCTGTCATCACTGCAAGTTAAGGCTTCTAATAATATTTTCTTCTCAGACACTGCTGTGGTGGAATGAAATTTCATCCAAATAAACTCCCATACGTCTTCATCCATCAGTGAAACTCCTGTACAGTAGACAATGTCTCTCACATTGAGTGGGATTCTACAACAGAAATAAGTAATAGTTGTGGTAAATAAGCAGCCTCCTGATACTGGAAACAAAGTAGGAACATGGCTACATTTGTAAGACTCCAAAATTAAAGTGCAACAGTAATCTTTTTTTTTTTTTTAAATTAACATTTGCTTCTCTTTACTGCCAACAAAATCTTCCAGGCCATCCTAATGGATTTTCTAATGGGTAACACATGCTTGCCACTCTTTTCATAATGCTGTCACCTTGTCAGGAGACTATAAATTATGGTCATCCAGTTCATCAACACATAATGTGCCACATAACCTGCAGGACAGGTAACATAAGCTTTCCAAATTAGCACAGGATCTTATCGCTCTGTTGCTGGGCTCTAAGCCAAATCTCCTCTTCTTGTCTGAGGTTTTAGGAGAGGAGCTGATCAGCCAGAAACTCCTCCTTGCTTGTGCTGTGAAGCACTCCATCTTCATATAGTAACATTCAAGTAAGGAAGGATGTACTGAGACAATGCTACTTAAAAATGGTGTTTTCAGGAGTGAAGAAAATAGAAAGATCTTTTCATTTCTGCAGTATACTAGTACCAGTACAAAACCAGCTATGCCATAGGATGATTGTGAGCTGTCACTACTGCTCAAGTAATATAAACTCAGATTTCATTTAAATGAAAGCTTCTTAAAGCTAAAATCAGACCTAGTATAGGATGTGCCTATGTACCATTTTCTTCTATAAAAGATCTCAGCCGGGTTTTCAACTTCCTGTCCTGCTTATGTTTCCTATACAAGCATGGAAGCTGAAACATTTGTGAGCTAAAGGGGATTCCTGCAGACAAAACTGGACATTACTCAGAGAAATATGTTTCTGATTTGCAGGAAAGAATGCCCTGTTTTTGTTGGTAAAAATTATACCAAAATACAGTTCTCTATAGTTACTAATAGCTGGGCTGACACACCTCTGCAACTTCATATGCAAGACCTCTTTAGAAAATCTGGAAGTACAAAAAGCTCCTGTCAGTGTCTGGGCAGTAATAGAGTGGGACAAAGAATGAAATTACCTCTGTAAAATCTGATATCAAATCTTACACAACACAGAAAGAAAAGGTTACATCAATACTTTAATTACAAGACTTCCACCAAAGTCTTATACCATAGACCAGGCTATCCCAGTCAAGAACAAAGTAGTTCTTTTACTCCCATCTATTCATTCTCCAGAAAAAAAAAAAAAAAAAAAACCAAAACACTTTCTTTCACTGAAATTTTCTATTATTGGGCTCTGTGAGCTCTCTTCAGATGATCTCTTTGTCCATGTCTGAGTCCCTGGAAAAAGAATCCAGTGTGGCTTTTCAGCATTTCAAAGTCTTGGTTCTTCTTCAGCACTTCAGAAGGATGTAGGCAAGGTAAGAAACCATATATTGATGACTGTGAAGGGTTACAAACTGTTGTTCCTTCTATGGGGTTAGCTGGTCCCAACAACTATGTCGGTTTCTTGAGAAAAACAGTAAAAGGAATAGGTAGCTAAATTAAGGCAAAACTCTGATAAAAAGGGCACTCCTCCTCCTACTGGCTGAAGAACTTTGGGGAATTAATGCCTGCTGCTTTTTTGTTATGCTTTTTCTGAGTAGTAAAAAAGCCCTGAGGTTGAGGTTTTATTCATGTTCTCTGGCAAGTGTAGTCATCAGCTCAGAGGGGGAATCTGCAGGTTTAGATGCAGACAGTCACGTGAATTTTGCTTCTGCTGAGCTGACATGGCTCAGGATAGTGCTGCTTCTTGGAGATTTTTTAGCAGAGTCCCCTGCTAACAGAGCCACAAAGGGCTGCCTTGACTAGTGCTGAAGTATTTTGCATTAGACGGAGACAAACCCAGACATTTATTCAGGAGTAAGCTCTCCAAAGCAAAACTGAAAGGGTAGGCAAGAGAAAAGGAATCCATTTTAAAGTTGCTAGGAATATGAAACTTTTAACTATGCGCAGCACACACCAGCAATATTGCCTTCTAAAGCAAAATCAGTGGTGCAACGTCTCCTGTCTGCCATGAACTGCTTCCATCTGGCCAGGGGAGATTGGTACTACAGTGCAGATCCTGGCATGGTTCAAGGTCTTACCATTTCTTCTCCTCCCACCACCAAATCGCTGCATGAGAACATGCCTGTCCCGAGCCCTGCCAGGCAATCAGCATTGCTATGGCTATGACCACACAGCTCAAGCAATTCCTAGATGTCACCGACATACAGATGAGACGCAGGTCTCAGGTTCCTCCCTCTTGAAGCTTCCCATTACCTTCTTAGATTTTTTTCCCTCAATGATCAGACCACCTAAAAAGGTTTGCACTCAAAAAAGTTAGTATTTCTCCTCAGATTTGCCCAGGATCAGTAGGTTTTGGCTTATGTATAGTCTATGCAGCTGTTTTTGTGGTCCTTGTAGAACTGCTACACCAGGACCAAAGAAATCAGAAAATCCTTAAAGCTGATCAGATCCACTAAAAGAAATAGTGTTTAAACATACATGGGAGTAAAGAAAAGTTATCACTTTCACTAGCCTTTCCATATTACTGAGCTTTGATTCTCAAAAACTGAGTTAACATTAGTAAATTTTGAGTTTGGTTGACATTTACAGAATTATCCATGTGTGCTAGGTGCTGAATTTCCATTTCACTGTAATGGAATTTGTACTTCTTACTTGAAAGTCTATCATTAAGCCCTTGTTGCGATATTTCAAACATTAATGAACATCAGCAATTTATTTTTCCCGCATTTAACCTTTCTTTCAAAAAGTGCATGCAAAGGAAACTGCATATAATTGAGTCTAGTGCAGAAAATTAAGACTACATATTTAAACACAGGAAATCAAGACATGCTACAATTAACGGAGCAGATACTTAGGTGCTGCCTTTGTGTTGGTTTATATTAACTTAGAATGAGGCTTAAAGTTTTCTAAATAACTGCAACTCTCTCAAAACTTCAGGTCAGCAATTACAGTAACATAAATATGCAGCCATATACACATACACTGCACAGTACATGAAAGTGGTATTATAATTGTGTCTTGATTTTGGTACGCTAGGTTATTTCTCCTTAATGCACAACTTCCTTACCAGCTCATGTCTCTTTTTGCTTTTAATTTGGGATTTAATACACTGACAGCAGCCATATGCTAAACCAAAAGGACTAAGGGATGCTATCCTGACTGTGGGACCAAACAACCCGTTGCCCCAGATCTGTCTTATCATATGATAGCTGAATATGAAGAACAACTGAACCCAGTCAAGCATTATTTCAATGAAGGAAGAACTTTATATCTTGATAGACAAACACTAAATCATTTTTTTAGAAGCACAGATAGTGCTGTCTGAGCTTTGCCGGCAGAAATACTATCTTTGGTTTACTGCAAGAGATGCGACTTAGACAACAGATACTCTAAGGAACTATAAGGCACCTGGAAAAGGTAATTCTATTTTGGTTGATTGCCCCATTATTTCAGGTAGGAACTGTGTGCTGGAAAGACTGGGAAGTACATCAACAGCAGAAGTTCCTAGAAGTGGAAGTCTAACCCCAGAAAGGTCAGCATTCCTCACTTGTGAGGTTTATGTCTTTAATATTTACAGTAAAACACATAAATTCAATGGGCTTTCCCAGCTACTCCATCTTTTACGTTCTAAGTGTCAACACTCACGATTTTAGCAGCAGTGCGGTCAGTAACCGCAGGATCATTTGCGTGCTCTGGGAAGGAAGGAGGCACCGATCCCATGCCCGTAGCCTAGACATCACCATGTTTCTTGCTAAGAAAACTCCATTGCCACCAAGTCCATAACAGCACACTTGCGGTGCTGCAGCAACCCTACTCAATATCATCCAACCAATTTTATAGCTTCATGGAAAATGTTGTTCTGAAACTGCAGTTCCAAGGCACTAGATCAGCATGTGGAATGTTTGCCCCCTGCATTAATGAATCAAGTGAATAAAAATTGTCATTGTCTCAGTACCGCTTAGGTAGTAACACTGCAGAACGTATCCCCTTGTTACATTAAACTTCGTCTGGGCCTTCAAGGCTGCTCTCATTTTTAAAGGGCTAATATGATTGATGGATACTTCAGAAGAATAAAGATTAACTTTTGAAAGCATCACTTTAAATGTCTTTTATTTGAATACTGATCCAATTTATTTAACTTTTATTTTTCTTGCTTAAGAGATATGATGGTGAGAATGAAATATGTAGCTAGCAGAGCTCATGTTTAAAAATTAAACACTTTGGGAAAAATGTTAAAAATTAAACAGTGAGAAAAAAATTAATTAAAATCGCACTGTGCCTTTACAGGGATTTTTTTTCAAGAGTGAATAATAGAGCTCTACAATGAGCTAAGAATAATCTTCTAAGTTATAATTAATTGGTACATACTTGCTCCTATTTAAAGTATGTTCTAACAATTGGAGATACACTTATAAAATTGGACCGTAATTATTTATCTTCTGGGCAAATTGTGTTCTAATTTTTTAAAATGTAATTGCACACAGTTTAGACAGTTCTTTGATTAAGTGACAAATTTCAATACCATTTAGGGTACTATTTCACAAAGAAAATTAATCAGAAACATTATTCTTTATTTTTGCAACTATTTAACATTTAACTTAAGCCTATTTTTCTTGATGGCTATATTTATAGTCTTGTTTAATAGGTTACAAGGCTCAGATAAGAAATAATGAAGTATTGGTACTTTGTTGGCAGATGTGTACTACAGATTGTGTTATAATGAACAGCATGACACAAAGTTTATTTTTTGAAGATGGCAGTCCCAAAGCTTATACTCCTGTTCTCTATTGCAAACTCCAGGAGCCATGCTGCTGGCACCACCGTGCACACGGAGGAGGGGAGAATGCTCTGCCGTAGCACACGCTCGGTCTGAAGAGAAACGGTGGAATTTCCCCTTAAAAATCACGGCACAGAACTGTGATGGGCTTGACATTCAGGTGCCTGACACGCGTTGAATTCAGGGGATATTAAACAGGGATGTGGCTACTCAGGGCATCTGTGGTAAAGCCATGAACAGACGCCAGGTCTCCTCAGTCCCAGTCCTGTGCTTCCGAGCTTCAGGCATCGCACGGGTCTGACTGAGGCAGGCAGAGAATACATCATCCCTCAAGTGATGGCTACTGCTATTGCTCCTTCCCGTTCCGACGGCAGATATCCCACAACTGACCACACAACTAGCACACTCCAGCTCTTCAACACTGATTTTAATGACTGAGTGGTGAGTTAAGCACTTCTTTGTGAGACTAATCTCTGAGTAGATATGACTTGTTTTGCCCTTTCTGGCAAGTTTTTGCAACAAAAAATATGGTCCTTTCTGTTCAATCATTTTGCACGGTTGTGGAGAGACCATTCCTGAGGGAGAAAATTGGAGACAAACCTATCTAACTTCTAAGGATTGCAAATTAATTACTGCTAATCCGTAATTGCTTTATATAGGGTCATTTTATTGTGATCATACACTGAAGTCAGAAGGTAAAATGTTACCTGAACCAGCTGCCCCATAAAGCCCAGTTTTTCCTTTCACAAGACAAAACCCTCTCTTTGCAGACATACTCCCCAGATGGTCTTTCAGAGCACTAACTCCTTGATTAACTCATGCACTCAACAGTGTTTTCTTCCTCCTTAAAGAGTTTTATTGACTTGAGTGCAAGATTCTACTCAAATGTTGTAACAACCTATTAATTAGTTAAATCACTTCAGCAACATTGGCTGACATTAGCTGGCAAAGCTCCAGTAACATTTCAAAATGCACGAATAGCTATGCTTGAATTTTTTCAGTAATTAAAACTTCTAGGGGTTGAGAACCCAGAAGAAGGGATCCATTTTATTGTTTTACATTTATCAGACATTCAAGTGTGAAAAAAAATGAAAATAACTCTCATTTTTTCATGTTTGCTGCTAATGATTTCCAAAAATAGCTCGTGGGCATCAAACCCGCAAAAAAGCTAGTGCCTCTTCCAAGCAACTAGCAAAAATAATTAACCTGTTGGCCACATTCCCACAAATACTTCTGTAGGTGGTTAAACTTAAGTACATTTATAAATTGTAGCACGACTGTAGCACTAGTGTGCCCATGTGAAACAAAACAACAAAATGATGTATCTCAAGTCATTAGGGAAATAAGGGAGAAGGTAAAGGGAAAAAAAAAAGCTTTGTTTGGAAAAACATTTGATTTTCTATCACCTAAGCCAGGCTTCATTGAAATGATCTCAATTAATGACTGGTAATTTGTTATTTACCGCATCCTCAGATCTATGGACAGTTTCATTTATAGACGTGTTACAGTCTCCTGTACACTCCTGCAGTGCAATTCGTTTTTCTGGTGGCATTTCCATTGAGTAGTTAAAGGTCCATCCAAGTAAGCACACTGCCAATTTAGGCAGGTGGATCGACATGAATCCATTGTTCCTTGCAGACAAAATACAAATTCTGCACAAACAAGTACGCAGATTTAGTACTCTCAAATTAGGCTTGTTGGTTACCACTGTCTTTGTTCAAATTACATGATGGAAGTCATCTAACTTGATTACTTGCACCTTTCTTAAGACTGATAAAGAATTAACCAGTGTTCCTAACAGTCACAGCAACAAGTCTTTGAAATGCCAAACAGAAGTCACTGGTAAAGCTCATATCCACATTATTACATTTAAAAAGATTAAATGAGGTAATTTAGTACTAGGATGCAATCATCCAAGGTCCCGATTTCATTTTTTAGTAACCGAAAGTGGTTCATCTGTAGTGCAAATCCACACACAGATGCGTTCTGACTTGAAACCCACAGATTGAACAGAAAATTCACGGCATATTCTCTTTTAAGATCTCTGGCTCCACCTCAGCACCCCAAGGCTTCTCAGAACAACCTGGATGACTAGAGACCAGAAGAGATTCAAAATATCCAGATTTGCATTCAGGATTGTCCGTCAGTCTCTACTTCTCATTCATGAAGACAGACAAATGCAAACTTCATTAAGCCATGGGCTACAGAATGGATGCTGACTTCAGTCTAATTCAGTGCAGCATCCTGAGAAAAAAGTATTAGAAAGAAGCTAAGTATTGAACATTAGCTCTACTTATCAAACAGCATAGTGAGCTTAGCTCCATCGATCAGAGTAGCAGATTGTTATCAACCATAAGGTCAGCTTAAGGGGTGCAAGGACAAGAGACACCAAATTTCCAGACATCAGAATGCAACCCTCACTTTACACAAGTTTGATGTGGTAGAATATTGGATTTATAAATACTTAAAGGGTGGGTGTCAGGAGGATGGGGCCAGGCTCTTTTCAGTGGTGCCTGGGGAGAGGACAAGGGGTAACGGGCACAAACTTGAGCATAGGAAGTTCCACCTAAACGTGAGGAGGAACTTCTTTACTTTGAGGGTGGCAGAGCACTGGCACAGGCTGCCCAGAGAGGTGGTGGAGTCTCATCTCTGGAGACATTCAAAACCCGCCTGGACACCTTCCTGTGCAACCTGCTCTAGGTGACCCTGCTGTGGCAGGGGGTTTGGACTAGATGATCTCCAGAGGTCCCTTCCAACCCCTACCGTTCTGCGATTCTGTGATTTTCCCATTGTTTTCAATTGATGATATCTGTGAGGCAGTATTGCAAGTAAACAAAATTGATCAGAGTGCTTGTGACAGAAGGATAATGATAAAAATAGTAAAAACTGCATTAAACCTAGAATCACCCCAAAGTGATATAAAGCCCAGATTAATCAAATACATTTACTGTAAGTTTTCTAGCAGTATTGAGGCAATTAATTAAGGTACTTTGTTTACATTTAAAAGACAGCAACCAATAAACAGCAATGGTTACATTTCTGAAGAAGGAAACAGAGCAAACTGAAGTGGCTATGACTAGCCAGGAGATTTCCAGTGGGTCCAGTAACACCTTAAAAGAAACATCGCCACATAATTGTGTCCAATGCAATACTATCACCTCCCACTGCTCACTGCTGCGTATTAGCAAAAGAATAGCATCACCACAGCTCTGCTAACAGAACCAGAACACAAGCACTGCCTTTTCTGCTGAAGGCAAAATCAGCTGTCTCACTTCAAAGCAGCGCGCTCGCGTGTTCACGTGTTCACGCTACCCTGTCTCACTTAGCCGCAAGCGAGCACACATCCACAGTCCACTCTGCCAGCAGAAACGGGTACGTGGCAACCTGTAGCTGATGGATGGTAACAGCAGCTGGAAGAAAATCCTGCCTGTACCCACAGAGAGGTTTGCAAAAACACGCCTGTGCCTGTGGATGAATTATGCTTTGAGCCATCACAGCGTCTATCCACATGGAACCCGCTGTTATGATATCTCCTGTCAGGAGTTTACAGATTGCAGCTCTCCACACATTCTCTCCTGGACCTCAGAAATACACATTTACTCAGTCTACCCAAGGCAGAAAGTCTGAAAATGCTAATCCTCTTAGAAACATGTATTTCCTTCAGAACAGATACACAGTGAAGGTTAAAGGGGTTAACAAGGCTGATTCTCAAGCTTAGGCAGGCATTGTATGGTAATTCTGCTAATTTTTTTAGGCTGAACCACAACGCTGTTACATCTAAGGAGTGTGAATAATGTATTTCTTCACACATGAAAGACCTTCACAGGGATGAGCTCAGTTAAATGAAGGTAGAAGCAAACATCTTAATTTTCAGCCAACAGTAGCTTCTCTTGTACAGCATTCTGCTGTTGACTGAATCCCAGTAACCTTACATACTCAAACTACAAGGGAAATTTCAATGAGCTTATATGTTTTCTACTAGGTTTGTATTCTTCCAAACATCAACATGGAAGTTTCAAGGGTTTCCATTGCTCCAATACAGGAGTAGCATATATCCCAACTTAACGGAGTGAAAAATGTTTCCCTTCATATCAAGTCAGAAGTCAACGCAGACTTTCAAGGAAAATGTGCTGGAGCCATCAGCAATTTAAAGAGAGCAAAATTACTTAAACTCATTTATTAAAAAGACAGTAAGACATACCTTGAAGTCTAATCTCAGATTTTCAGCTGAAAGAAATAATCACTTCTTTTTTAACAATCACAAGGATTTAAATATTATATCAATTCCTAGACTAGTACAACCAGATGTCTCCTTATACATGCCTTTTCTACATGTGACGTGATGTGTTTGGTTTGCCCCTTGTAGAGCCAAACTTCTTTTTTAGAGTTATGTTCCTTGTTTTAGCATCATGTTTTGCCCTGCAGAAGCGGTACTAAACAATATCACCTAAAGCCCTTCGCATACTAAGTCATCCTGCCTCCCTCCCTCACATGAATGCTCTCATCTTTAGGTTGGAAAGCTGTGTTATTGCTCTTGCTAATGAAATAAATCCCAGTGGCTGAGCTTCAACTAGAGGAGGAAAGTGCGTTGCAGTGTCTTAATACTGTCCCAAACACCTCACAGATAGGTCATCGGGGTGGTCTTCTGCATGTGGCAGATGCAGGGCTGAGGGACTAAACTGCAGCTCTACCACAATCTCAGAACTACTGTTTCAAAGGAGGTTGAGGAGCAGGTTCTCTGCCAGCTCTGTTCGAAAAGAAAAGGAGCAGACCTTTTCCTGCCTCAGTGACACTTTTGAAAGGCATCTTTTGCAAGAACCCCCAACTCTATGATTGCCATTTACATATTCATCTGATATAGGTATCTTGCCACCTGTAGTGTCTGACCCTAAGAGGGCCCACTCTGTCTTCACAGTTAAGGGGCTCTTCACTCAGCATAGTGGCTGCCACCAACTTCATTTAGAGGTTCCCAAAACCCCTTGTAGGAAGCGTAACTCCAAGCATCTGATTCTGCCCTGTGAGCCAGGCATCTAAAAATGAAGCACTGGAACACCTAAGTTGCTTTAGAAATTCAAGACTTCAAGCCTTCCATTTTCATGCACAGAGGCTAATGTTATAGATAACATGTCTGGTGTTTTTTTCTACTAATTCCATAAGAAAATCTGCAGTGCTACAGTTGGAAATCTAATGGCTTTTTTCCAATAGCGCCGGAAACACAAAGAGGACCTCTGCCTTTGTGCTAAGAATGACCATTATTTTACTTGGTGAACACTGGCAAATTACTTGCACAGTAAAGAACATGTAATTACGAAGTACAAACAGTAACTGATTATTATGATTATTTCAATCCCCTACAGTGAAGAGTAGATGGTAATTAATTTCTGGACCTACCAGACTAAATATAATTACTAGAAACCACAGCAACTGTACGCATATGCTGGTAAAACAGTGTTAGATATTACTGTATTTGTTTATTACCCAACACTTTATCCATAATTAAATGCTACAAGTAAAAGAGAAAAAACATTTCAAAAGAAATTCTAAAAAGCCATAGTTTAAAAATGTGGCTAAAAAGTTATGAATTTTAGCATTTGTAAAGCATTATTAATTGCACACTGTTATGCTTATTTGAACTTTAACTGCAGTAACCACCAGGGAATCAAAAACTTCCTTTACATGATTTACTGCCTGTGCATTTATGTGGTATTTAATATCACATATTAATTTAATATTACCCTAATTTCGTATTGATTAGAACCTTGGGACACAAACCTCATTCCCTAGTCTCATTTTGGGGTCTACTGCTTTGAAGAACGTGTGTTCCTTCCAACACGCACTGCTTGTGAATTAGCTCATTGTATAAACATCTCGTCTTCCAGACTAAGGTTTTGGGGAGGGGATGGGTGGAAAGGTTGCAAATTAGCCTTTGTTTTTACTCTCATAGTCAAACTCAAATTATAGTGTATATAAAAATGTCTCTGAGCTCTCTGGAACTCCATCTTCGTGCTCTAGCTATACAAACCCATGGAAACCACCAGGCTTTCTGCAACGCATCAGTCAATGTCTTTGTTCTGTTTCAGAAGAGGGAAGGGGTTTTAGAGTAGTTTTCAGCAGATACAACTTTACTCATTGTGGAGAAGGAGTGGAACAGGCAAGGATACATATAGTTTCTGTACCTGTCACCAGTTTTCCTCACCAGGAGCTGTCGGAGAAGTCTGGAGAAAGATGAGCAGCACGAGTTTCCCCTTCTTTGTGAGGAAACAAGCTCTGAGGGATTCCTATGGATTTGGAGGTTTGTAGCAAATTGACAAAGAGCTGTTAAGGGCATCAAACCGAGCAAAACACTTGACTGATGAGAAAGAATACAGAATGGCACCTGTTGGATGTGGTCTCTGCATCTATCTTGTACTTACCTACTTGCCCTTTGCACTTGAGCTAAAAGTGCAAAAAGAGGCAGAGGCACAACTCAAACACTATGTTAATTAAACTCTTATTGTAGAATCATCATCATTTTCTTGGTGTAAAAGCAGGGAAAACAGCCTCTGCTTTATTTTCAGGCTTCAGTCTGAATTGGTTTAAACTGAGCAAAGGTGATATGAGGTACCTCTGATGCAGCAGGAATGAGAACATTCCCGAGAGAACATCGACAGACCCTGACAAATGTTGTTACTGTGAAACACAAGCTGATTTTATGTCTACTGACCTGCTATGACTAGTAATCTTTGCAATGCCGTTTCGATGTAAGCAGACCTGAAATGAGTCTGCTCATACATTAGTTACATTCAATATGTGAGGCCGCTCTGAGAACAGCAACTGGTAAATTCTGAACAAATCCTATAATCATAAGAAATAAATAAAAACATGTCTCTGTCCTCTTTGCAAGTTGTAACCCGATTTATCAGCTGACTGCCAATCTGTATTTTGTAATTAAATTATTGGTTGCAGCTGTTTTTCAAAACTGCAGTTCCTTTGGAGAAATGCACTGCTTTAACTTAGTAGCTATTCTCTTCCTCTGCCCTGCTGTGACGCTTTTATCATAATACTCGTCATAAGCTGGCAGCCACAATCTTGTGCACCCAAGAATGGCTAAGATGAATCTTCAGATGGCTTCTTAAATCCATTCCTTTCCTCTCTTGCTATTGTTAGTAAAGCAATAAGCTATTTTATTTTTTGTTTCTGATGCCTCCTTCTTCAATCCTGTTGGAAAGGATGAAAACATAGGGTAGGAGAAAGCTTTGCAGGGTGACAGCTTTTAACACTGAATAATCTACTGCTGTGCATGCTAATAGATGGTGCTAGGTTTGATTAACTAGTTCTGCTAACAAATACCTAAGCAAATTACTTTTGCAGATTGTTTCCAATGATTCTTTCTCTTTAATCCCCTCTTTGAATAGTTTCATACTGATTGGTGCTGCTGACAATAAGAATTCATATAAAATCCTGGGGTATATATTTTGTAGTAAATATATCTGGTACCATCTTAAACAATAAAACCCTCTCCCTCACACACATCTTACTTAAAGGTATATAATCATAGTTTCAAGGTTTTTTTTTTTTTCAGAACTTTCAAAGTCATATAGGAATGCGATTTCCATTCATGTTCAGTTCGTGGCTGGTTTTAAAAGACACTCCGGTAACTATGTAACTGAGTATGCCTGTAAAGGATTTTCAAAAAAAGACAGACAGACATATTTTAATTGCAAACAAACACCCAATTGATCCAAAATGTCTGAAAAATCCTACATGCCAATATGTCTGATACTTCTGCAGAGCTAATACGAGACTGGGACTACAAATGTAAGACTTTTTCCCTTCTCTTCTTGTTACTTGAAAGTAAAATATTTTCCTTTAAACCAAAATATCATGTGATGTACTTATGTAAATACTTCTACACCCACATTCCACATAATCAGAAAATCCACCATCCTTTCTCAAGAAGCCATAGTCTTAACCTATACTCTGTACTTACCTCATTGTCTATAGATCATTACTTGCTTAAATATTTGTATTTTCAGTAATTTAACAATTCTTAGACGCTTGCCTTTAAAAGATAAACTTCATACACCATCCATGGCCTGTGTTGCCTTGCCTCAGCTGAATAAACCTGCATCTGCACAGCCTCACTTACATATTTGCTGTCAAACCACTACAGCGCTGCTAATGCTCAACATACCAGCTACCATATTATCCCCTCTCCGAAACCTTACATGAGCTTTCCATGTATTCCTGAAACACATTAATTTTCAAGTCTTCACCCTTAAGTGCTTCATAACATTTCCCTCAAATACATTGTTTTGTCTCCTTTCTTACTTCTCACTCCTTCTGCCTCTAACCTCTCTCACTTCTTTAATCACTTAGCATCTGCTCTCTTGCCCAGACACAGGCTCCGCGTTTGTCTGCCAACGCAGTGTTCACTCATCTTTCTTCCTTTAAACCCCTCCTTAAAACCCATCTTCTTGCCTTCCAGCGGATAATTACCTGACAGCAACTTATCAGGAGTGGGCAGAGACTACACAGGTGTCCCCTTCACCCACTCACACATGCAAAGTCAAACAACTCACTCTGAAGCCCCACAGACATGTTTAAATAACAGCCAGTGACCTCTGCTTCCTCCCACAGCACTCTGCAGAACGGGGCCCTGCGGATGGGGGTGGGCAGGAGAGGAAGAGCATGCCAGCTGTATGGCCGCCGAGTAAGAGAAATGGGAAATACACATTCCAGTTCTACTTACCGGTTCCTATTGCTAGAAATCCAATCCGAGATTAACGTTGCAGCCTGCTGGTGACAGTGTTTGTTACCGAAGCTACAGGCCAACATGATGACTTCCCGACGCAACTCTCTGTCCAAATTAAAGACAGCAATAAGGCTGCATTAATGAACGTGTTTGAATGTTTACAAAAAGGCATTTCTTATAACAGTGTCAGCAACTGATAGTTGGGCAGCATATCAAAGATAATCCGGCTACACAAATCTCAGGGTCAACTTAACGCCTACAGCTCTGCAACAACTACAGAAAGGTCAGGGACCAGAACCAGACGCCATTTACACTTATGCACTCTTCTTGACCTCTGTGGTCACACGAGTACAAGTTTTTAAATATCCAGTGCCAGTGCAGTCAAATATTAAATCAAGGCTTAGCAAATCATGTTCTCCAAACTCAGGAAAGAGGAATTAATCTCACAGCATCTTGCTGCTCTCCCTCTAACCCAGAAACGAAAAACAGAAGGACAACAGAGCTAGGAAAGTATGACATGCTAAAGACGACATCAAATTTTAGGAGAGTGCATTATTACAACTATATCCCGCAAACAAAGAATAAAAAAAGAAATATAACAGTACTCATGTTGGTATGATGCTTGAACAAGCGATTTGTTTAAATTGTTAGTTGGCCATCCAAGCTTGAGATACATTGATGCAACTTGTCTTAAAATATACTCCTGAGGGGAAAAAGAAAAACATATTTAATGTTAACATTTAATTTTTATTTGAAATTGAAATACTACTGACTTTTGAGGTTTTGTCTCCCTTTTTACCCGCAAATAATGTCCGACTTGCCAAAGATTTTGATTTGCATTTAGCAAAGCACCATGTCCACATATAATCCTCCTTCATTGCTACAGTGAGACGTAATCTACAGAACAGCTATTTGATTAGATGTCTAGGACAAGACAATTTATTGTTATAAACCCCATCAATTTAAGAAGAGTTTCTTACATGCTATTTTGAACTCACAATTCACGGCTGAAAAGTTGCAAGAGCGTCAACAGCTTAACTTCTACTCTGTGCCAAATCTCGACTACACTGTGCATGTTCACTTTTAAAAGAATATTGCTTTAATATCCATAGCCATGGCAAAAATGTTCTCTAAGTACAGTCAATTGACTTCAGAATACCAAACAACGTGGCTGCAAATGACCTTTGTGCATTTAATGATGCTATGTTTTAAATTTAGGTTCTTGGTATGCTTAAAGAACAAAACAAGCCCAAGATGTATTTTAGCTTACTTTTACTTTTTACACAGGAGACATAATTGTATATTCTGGCCAGTTGTGAAGAAAACCACTGTCACTGTATTCAGTGTAATCTTTTGTCAGTGGAATTTACCAATTTGAAAAAGAGAACTGAGTTATAAAGAACCACATAGAAGAGCATATATTTTATTATTGTGGATGCACGGGCATGTATATGTGATGTCAGCATAAAAGGAGATTCATGGTGCAGCTTTCCCTGGCAGATATGTTATTCTGTGACTAAAAAGGCTTTTTATTTCCTCTGCTATCACCTCTGCTTTCAAAGCTCTCATCAATAGTGATAAAACACAACCCAGCCAGGAATTTTACAGGGGTTTTTTATTAAAATTGTGTTTTCTTTACAGAGCCATGTTTAAAAGTGAAATAGCAATGGCAGACGCGTAAGAATTTTTCTGTGCAGTTAATAACGGACTAAACATGCAAGTTATTTCCACATCATTTTATATTACGGCTCTGGCTTGCATGTAGGCCCACACAGTATGTTCATAAAGAAAGAATCTCAACGTGTCTTTATCACCCTGTAGTATATGTTCCACGAAGATAATTTTCCATGTCAGCAGGTAGCGTGTGTGTGTATGTACATATATATATATGTGGGTACTTCTACATATATAAGTACATCCAGCCACCCCTAGCTTCCTGCTTTCTGTGCTTGTGTGTCTCTGGACACATGCGTACAAGCAAATGTATGTTTAAGAAGAAAAAAAGCACCTTTAAGCATTTCAGGCTTTAGAGAGTTCCTTCATTTGAAGGCTCATTGAAAATATGTAGACTATATAAAACTCTTAGTGAATAAAAAAAACCCCAAGAATTTATAATTGTCACTGGCTGCAATCAAATCCTGCACACTTCATCAAACATGCTTCAGCGTAGCTAGGACTTTTTTTTTTTTATTTCAGGTAAAATGTTAAAATGATTGTCATGTCTATCTTAATTATCTACTGCTAGATGTTACTGCTGTCCCTTCGGACCCAATTATGAATGGGCTTTTGATTCAATGGTATCTAATCCTTGTTAATTAAGGTAACTGCATTGAATTCACCATGGCTTTTTGGATGAAATAATGACTACAAATCTTTACTTTAATTGCACGCATCCTGTTCAGTTGTGCCTGCATTTGGTGTCCTTGCTGAGCTTGGGCATCAATCTAAATATCGCCGTGGGGCTCCTCAAAAGAGAAAATCTGGAAATAGATTACTTTGGCTCTTTTAAGTGAAATACTTTATTTGTCATAATATTTTAAGGAGGGATAATTACCTTTCCTTCTACTAATCATATATGCCTCAAACAACAGTTATCACTGTTCAAATGCAAATGAACCAAAGCTCAACAATTGCTATGTTTAAATAAAGAACAACTTGGAAGAAAGCTAATATCCCTAGGTCATTTACAGTATCTAACTGGGGAATAGTTCAGCTCTTGGCAATGAAAGGAGAGAGAGCAGGAGAAAGAAAGAAAAGAAAGGAAAAGGGGGGGGAGAGAGAAGGAATGAAGGGCAGAAAGGCGGAAGGAAGGGCGGAAGGAAGGAAGGAAGGGCGGAAGGAAGGAAGGAAGGGAGGGAGGGAGGCTGTATCTCTTACATTGAAGATGTTGTAGTTTTCTGTGCGGTCCAGCAATTTATCTAGAGGATAAAGAGCTCGGCTGGCAGCATGCCAAGGCAGAAAATCCTTCTCCTCTGAAAGGTATCTGATAATTTCCAAAGGAATATTCTGAGGCAAATAACCAGCTCTGCAAAATAAAAGAAGTTAGTATTAAGTTGTTTTTGCAGAAGATACATTATGAGGCAAAAATGACTTTTTTTTTTTTCCAAATGAAATTAAAAAAGGCAGAAAAAGACAATAAACTCATCACATTATAGTGACATAAAAGTCAACCTTATAAAAAAAAGCAACTCGCAGTCTCTCCCAACACATGTGCGAGCATACTTATGGGATGAAGGAAGGCATGAAGACACGTGAAAGAAAACTAGACAAGCTATACCTACTTTATATGGATTCATGTGGCTATAAAAGACATGAACAATGAAAGCAAAAAAACAAAAGGAAGGTGCTGCTTTGATGAATTGTAAGATAGAAAGCTGTCTGCATAAAACCAACAACCCACGGCATTTTGCCTCAGAGAACATTTCTACTGGCCATGGGTAATTGGGAAGAACTAATGGAGAAGAAGCATCCTTTAGTTTCACAGTTCTCCTCCGCACTCGTTTCTCTCTCCTTTAGAGTTGCCTTGTCTTCTATCCACTGTAAGCCATTTTGGAATGACTTACGTTATTAAACTGAAGTGGCATTCAGTGACATCACTTTGGTTAAGGATATTTCACCACATTCCATATAAAGCATGTTTTTTCAGATGTTCATAAATCAATCATCAGCTAGAATTTTGCCCCATTCTTTTACAGTCATAAAAGACCTCTCCCTGCAAAGGAAAGAGTTTAGTGGGGTTTCAGGCAGGCTTTTTAAATTAATAGCTTTACAAGTGAAGTGCAATACAGACACAAGCATTTTAAAGCTGCTTTTTAAAACTGAGTACTGGAAACATCAAGCGTTAGGATTTGCTCCCATTTTCTTTTTCAGAACAGCATTTTTTCTTAACTATCCAGACTGCAGAAACAAAGTGTAACCCTGTGGGTGTGAACTTCCCAGAAACACACAAGTCTATTCTTCTCCTGATGCATGTGTTTAAATCCCAAAGGAGTCCTCTACCTGCCTGGAGAAGAGATAATGATTCTATTTTCATTAAACACTTAAAGTCGGCAAGTTGAATTCCACAAGCTTCACTTTAACATAGGCTACAGTATGACATATCTTCATAGACTATTTTTTCTCCTTGTTGGTTGCAAATATTTCCCTTAATTTCCATCACTGTCTGAGGAAGAGATGCAGGCATATAGCAGAGAAAGAAAATTACACAGATTATTATGGAAATGAACCAATACATACATGTTGATATAAATTTTTATCTCAGTTGTAACAGCATATAAAAACTACTTTGCTGAAATATTTGAAATAGATTGTTCTTTTTGGTATGGGGCAAACCCACGCAAGTTTCCTTGCGAAACCACCAATGGCTTTTATTGGATAGATTGCCTCAGTGGGAAGAAACAAGTGAAAAAGACCATCAGCTGATCACAGATGCACTTGATACAATGCAAAACAATGTTTCTTTGGCTCTTAGTTGCATCCAAGCCCAACTATGGATGCAATCAACGACAGCCCTGATCATAAGGGAAGGTGAAGAAGGCACCTTGCCCACCAGAATTCGACAAGTAATATGGGATAACTCAATTGAGTTTGAGAAAAAATTTCAATCCTGGTGGTATCTGGTTAATTTCACCTATGATCCCATTGAGAGCAAGGTGACAGCTTTTGTCTTAACAATACGCAACGCTTTGGTATACACCATATACCCAATTATCGCACTGGGGTTGAATCACCATGGAGCCATACTCTATCCAATAGAGCACAGAGTGTGGGCACAACAAAACAAGAATAAATGGCAAACCGTTGATGTTGATGCATGCATTTCACGAGATCAACAAGGATTCATTTGTGAGAGTACCACTCTCAAGGCACAAGACATTTGTCTTGACACCAACCAGAATGTTTGCCAATTTGAGATACATCCAAATGAAATGCCAGAAACTGTGCTTGTATATGTTGGGAAAGGGTGCATTTGCATGAGATCTCCCTGTAGTCTTGTATTTGTAGATGACATAGTAGTGGATATAAGTAATCACTCAAATCTTTGTGTTTGTAACTTTACTAACATTATCAGATGTGACTTCAATTATTCAGCTCCTGTTATTTCTTATCAATTGCTACAATCTAATTATACATTGATTCGAGATTTGCTGCCTACCCCTGTTGGAATGAATCTCACATTGGTAAAGAAGCTGCTACAACACGATGGCTTGAAGTGACTATTGAAAGAGGCCCAAGAAAAAGGACAAAGAACTGTGATTACTGTCCATCATGATGTTGAAGAAATACACCAACTGCTGGAAAGAGTTAAGAAAGACGGAGGACATGAATGGTGGGACACTCTTTTTGGATGGTCGCCAACAGCTACAGGAATCTTTAACAAGATGCTCCATCCTGTTGTTGTGCTTTGATTTGACAATTTTTTTGTATGTTAAACTTTGGATTATGATGAAAAGCTTAACTCGCTTGATCACTCCACAAGATGTATTTGTACTTGATAACCCTCACCACAAGAGCACATGTGATATTCCCTATCAGTATTAAATATCGTGGACCTTGAGTGACTGTAGTCAGAGGGTGGATTATGTGGAATAATTACTAAAATGGCCAAAAATACAAAAGTACAGCACTGTTCACACATTAAGGAAAGTCATAAAATCAAGAGGCTTCTGAGGTAGAATGCAGCCGCGGCTGACATGTGAAAAATGCAACATCTGTGGTTCTCTGTACAAGGTTGCTTGTGAAGCTACATGAGGTACGGGACGGAATGTGACCATTCCGTGGCCTTGCCTTATGACATATAGCAGATACAGGAATGAGATGGTACTACTGAACTGATAAGCTGCCTACTCGCTACCCTGAGCCAACACTTCGTCAAATTTTGATGAAATGCTGTCCTTTGTGCAAACTCTGCTCATTATAATGTACCAAAACACACCTCCATCCTGAAGGCTACCCGCCTCCAAGGTGCAACCACTCCTTGAGTACACCAATCATAATAAAAGTATTTATGACTAAAGTCACTCAAACTCCACCTTGAAGATAAAAAATAGTATAAACATAGCCCGAGAGAGGGGGGGTATCAGGGAAGACACCATCGCGAACAAGTTGAGGAGAACTCCATCACTGACTTCCGGGATCAGTCGACGGGCTGAGCCTTTCCTCCCCCCCCATAGGGATGCCTTTGGGTAAGACTTAGATTATACCAAATGCTTCCTCGGAAAACTTAGAAATCTCTCTAGAGAATCTCTTTCCTACATTTATAGCCAGGCTGCATTGTTTATAACTTTGTCGCACGTTTTGTATATTTAACAATACCTTCATTTGCATGTGCTTTGCAGACAGTGTATTTATCACCGGCAATCTTAAGACCTTTGTACCTGTTTTTTAAATAAACTGCACTTTTTTAAGCAGCTAGTTGTGTCGGTTTCTCACTGAACGTGACCAAAGACTCGAGAGCGGCCGTGCTAGTTCATGAGTACGACTAGACTGAAGGTGCAGTCCACTATCCAAATCATAATAGTTTAACATGTAAACTAGTATCCAAATCATAATAGTTTAATACATATTAAACGTGACCGGACTGATAGTGCTGAATTGGGCATCACTCAGAATTTAAACCTAGCCGCACCTAGCCTCCCACCTCGGTGAGGAGTGTTACAACGCAAGGGGGTTTATCTTCTGACAAAACCGCTTCGTCCCCTTTCACGCAACATACCACATCCACGCAAGCAATTGTTTTTCACACTCTCTATTGAAAGAATTACACCCCGTTCCCTTCATCTTCTTGGGAAAGAACTGAGTTCATGTAACAGATTTCAAAAGTATTTGTCTGGTGTCCTTACGACAACCCACTCTCCGGTCTGTTTCATGTCATCTTTGTCCACATTTTGTCAGCAAGGCTCCATTCTCAACTCCAGTTATAGCACATACTCAAGCAAGAAAAACAAGATCACTTGGGGAGCTCACTGTGTCACTCAGGAATTGAGCAGATATGAAATGAGAATGGTGGGGCTCTCAGAGTGGGTGGCGGACAGAGTTCAATTCATCAAAGACAGAGAAAGTTACTCCATTTTATAGGTCTTCCTTATTTCTGAAGCAACAGAATATCATTAAGATGAGTTCTAGGTCTTAATACTTTGTGAAGATGAGTAACCATAATTAACGGGGACAGAAGCAAGCTGGATTGACTACAGTTAAAAATCTCGGAGATAATGTTAGCAAAGAGGTAAACTAGCTTGAAGTTGCATATATGTAATTAGTTCCTAATGGGATTTGTGATTATTGTTACTGATAATTTGATTGACATGAGAAAGTGTAGAGTAAGGAATAAGAGGAATAGCTCTAGGAAACATGCTGCTTAAGGAATAAACAGATGAATGTTTATTATAGCTGCACTAATGGACATTAGGATCATGCTTTCAAAATTAAATCTCTCTATGGTAAGTGCAAAAGGGAAATCATCACTGCAAAACAAACAGATTATTTCTTTTTAAGCTTAACTTCTCCATAAAGACACGAATGAATTGAACTCAGAGAGATCTGTCTCTTATTCCTGAGCTCTCAGCCATCCTCATCAGTTTCAAAATCATGATTCTTAGCTGATGACACTCATCCTGTTCACAATAGAAACTGTTACTCTCATCACTCACTGCTTCTAACCTATAAATTTATCAGCCCATTCAATTCTGCCTGCCTCTCCCCCTGTCCTCCACTTTTCCTATTGTTTCCCTAAGGGTATATTCCTTCTCACAAAAACAGATTGTGGCAAAGTCGGAGTTTTTCGTGTTTACTCCTGAACTTCCTCCTCTTTCTGGGTATGACCCTTGAAGAGCTTATGCACAGTAACATCAAAATCAACCCCCCCAAATCAACAGAGTGAGAGCAGGTATGGGGATGAAGGGAGGTCCCTGTGGGTGACATTATTACATAAATGACAATAAATTCATCGCTTCAGATCATGATTTTGAGGGAAAGTGGTTATGGCTGCTACGATCAATGTTGAACTCTGTCAGCACATGTTGGACAGATGTGCTTCAAGTTCAGCTGCCAGGCTGGACCTCTGAGTGAACTTGCGTAGAGACATGTCTAAAACACTCCTACAGTGGCAGTTCAGATAGGAGCACTTCCCTGGAGAAAACAGAAGTGCTTCAGGAACTTGGCAGAATGTTCTTTATATTCTACTCTATTTTATGGTATGGGTGCCTGCAGAAAACCATGACAGCCCTATTCTTTCACCCTCAGCCACTAAGCCATGTTTATAACCTCTTATTCCAAATGCGCTGCACTCCCAGACTATTTGCCATTAAATCGTTTCTGTGAAGAAGTAGTGATAAGTATAGTCATTGCTTTACTTCTTGTGTAATATGTGGTATATAAGATACACGTTATAAAATATTAAATGTATATTATAGCTTAAAAAGCCTGAGGGATATTTTCATTCACAAAAAAAGGAAAGAGTTTGCTAATGGTAAGGCAAAATATTAAGGTTGCTAACTTTTGGCATTCATAATTGAGAAAACAGGATATAAGGAGAAGCTCTCACCCTAAACCATAAAAGAGAGAAACCATGAACCACAGAAGTCCTAAAATCCAGATCACAGATCTAGGACCTGTGTGAATTGTCCTGTGAGGCGGTATGACTATCATGACAACCAGGCCAGCAGAAGACAGAAATTAGCCAAAGCAGCGTGACTGTGTGGTGAGCTATGCTCTAGTATTCTGCACCTTCACAAAGCACAGCACCTGGTTTCTTAAGCTTTATATTTTAGTATAATTGTATTCTTTTACTTTACATGAAAAGCTTGTCCAGTGCTAAGAGTGATTTCAAGAGTCCTCTTTCCCAGGGGATACTGCATCCAGCAAGATGTACTGGCTCACTTGAACAGTGGCAAACTCACCAACCAAGGGGTGCTGACATGCTTCTAGGATTCTCCTTCACTAGCCTGGAAGAACTAGGTTCAAAGATGGTTACATGGGATCTGGTCAGAAAAAAGAAAAATTTTTGCTTCCAGCAAAGTAGGAAGGAATGGTCAAAGACTCACAAATGTCACCGGAGTTGTGACAAACATACACCACCAGCTGGCTGACAACTGCTAAGTGAAATCACTTGTTTGCAGGACAATAACCAAGATGAGGAAAGAAGGCAGAAAACAGGGTGAGTCTGTTCTGAGTATCTCTGTGAACTCTGATGGAAAAACACAGACCCACAGAAATGTTAAACAGAAACATTTAACAATTAGCATTACAATAATAAGAAAAGTAAGAGTAGCAACATTCCCATCAAAGGGAAAAATGTAAAATCATTCCCCTGTGATATAATTGTCTTGAAATATTTACTCAGAGGCACTACAGACTATAACATAAGTTAAGCACATACTGTACACATGCAGCTTGATTTATCACACTCTCTTCCAGCAAAGTCACTGGAAGGTCGGTGACAGAAATCCTTATTTTTCTTGTGTCTTTTTAGCCATCAATCATATTGCTATCCTTAAAGTCCAGCAAAAGTACCATCAGATATTGCCTGACAAAGTCCAAATGCATGAGAGACAGGGCTAAGAGATAAAGTTCTTTTCCAGCTTAGCCTTCTCAGAGGAAAATTGAAATATTGTTTGTCACTCCGGGAACAACTGATTACGGGCTATACTGAAACCAGGTAACAAATATAAACACCACAGAAATACTGTGATGTCCAATCTTATGTCTGGTCTGAATTCATCACACTGTTTCTCCA
Source organism: Rissa tridactyla (assembly GCF_028500815.1). NCBI lineage: Eukaryota > Metazoa > Chordata > Aves > Charadriiformes > Laridae > Rissa > Rissa tridactyla. The sequence goes on from NC_071466.1 coordinate 178,843,202, forward strand.
GTAGCTACCCGAGAATCTTAGCAGGCACAGATCTACAACCAAAAATATTCTGCAGAGGAATCTGGGATAGTCTTGGCAAGTATCTTAACAGATAAAACAGTCAAATCAAACGTGTTGATTCATAAGCAGTGGCTTACGTTCAGGTTAAGCATTTCTCAAGTGCAGGTTAAAAAGTTTACAAAACTTCACCTGCAGCATCTGGAATGAAAAGGCTGGAAGCCACCTTAAGAACTCAACTCTTCTCTCCCCTACCCAAAGCAGATTTATACCAATGCCAGTCCTGACAGAAATTTGTCTAGTTTTTTTTTTTTTTTTAACATAGGGCTCTAGCAATGGATATCCGAGGAGCACCAGAATTTCAGTACTCCCTTTTCTCAGGGGCATGATAATAAGAATACTACAAATCTGGTCTTTTGTCCTGTAAATATTCACAGAAGAGTACCAACAGATCCATTTCATGTCCTAAAATGAACCATTGTTTATGTAGCTTCAGTATAAATTAGAAAAAGCAGGGGACCCTCTTTATTATATTCTAGATTGGAGGGCTTTGATTGACTTCACTGGTGCCATAGAAAGGAGCCCAGACATAAAAAAGACCTGCTACAAGCCATCTCTAAGCCAGCCTTCTCCATTCTGAGTCATTTAAAAAACATGACTACAAAAGCAAAATTTTACCAAAAAGATCACACTTGATACACTTTTTATATAATTGTCCTTACCCATCAGTTTATCAGCACGCCAATCATCCTGCAGCCACTGTTACACATGAGAACTTTAGCCTGTGTTAGAAACATGGCACCACGTGAGATTTGTCTTATCATCTGTGTTCCTAATTTCACAGTTGCCTGCTTCACTAAAGTGGAGAACAGGCACACAAACTAGCAAAGAGATCTGTTTTAGTTATTAGACAAATTACTTCTAAACAAACATGCCGGTCCATGAGGCTTTTTATGCCTAAAGAGGCTGCTGACGAACTGTGGTGAAAAGGTGATATCCCATTTTTATGACAAGGGCAGAGGTGGAAAGAGACCTTTCAAAAGTTAATATATATATAAAGTGGCTTATGACATTATATAATATCATAAGCACCAACCCTTAGCAAGGTACTATCCTGCTTACACTAAAGAAATCATTAGGGTGGCCATTGCTACAGAGGAAAGAGGCAATGAGCAGAAAAAGAAAGTACTGAACGTAGTAATGAAATATCCCTCACAAAGAATTCTCACTAAAAATCTCACAGCAATCAAAAATAAACTTTAATTTACATGAGCTTTTAATGAGTCAGACAAAAGCAGGAGATCTAGATGCTATTACGAAACATCAGTGTGTATTCAGCTGCATTCCGACCTTGATTTGTTCTTTACACCAAGCCACTGAACTTATGGACAGATCCCAGCACATTCATTTTCCCCTTAGGGACAAAGTACCAAATGGTAGTGTAATTGCCAAGGGAAAATTATTACTCTGTTCTGAATTATTTCTATCATAAATCCAGCACCAGTCAAACAGACTCTGTCACAAAAACGACAGGGTTGCCATACAGTGATGAGAGTCCCACATGCAAGTGCACCATAAATCCCATAGTCCCACCACCCAACAAAGTCATTATAAGTAAGTCATGTGCTTAAATCAAAATTAGAAAATCCAAGCTGGCAGCAAACTGGTCTGCATTGTTGAAACAATGGAAATGAGGTGATTCCGTGATTCCGTGAGGTGGTTGACTTGCTGCTGCTTTAAAACTCACCCTGCATCGTCTGTTTCTTACGAAATACGTAAAACATGACTAGCCTTTTGTCTGGATAATTCTGAAGGGGGAAAACACAGCTCTTCAGAACATAGACGCACAACTCAGATTAACTTCAGTTCTGTTTCTGTGCATGTGCAATATATGAATAATTAGAATATACTCATTAACCCATAAAGGGACAGTTAGGATTCTTATTCATTGATTCATTCTTTTACCTTTAAAGTCAAGCGTGTGGATTAGAATAATTCGCAGAGAAAGTTAGTGCCAATGAACATTCACATTTAAATGTATTTGGCTTTTCCTAACCCTATTCATTTCTTTTGGACCTACAAAGGACTGGTGCCCTACTGATGCATTCAGGATATTCTTTCCCACAGTGCTTTAATAGCAGTTCTTTGGTAGCTGAGTGAAAACAGGCATGTTGAACCCTGGCACGTAAAAAAGGCTTTGGGCAAGGTGACCCATGCAACAGGGAAACTAACTCCTGTAGTCACAGATTTCACCTTCAACTCCTGTAAGCCTGGGAACTCGAAGGTTAAAAACTTATGATGACTGGCATTCAACAAGGGAAGCTGGAAAAAGAATGTTTTCTCATAGAAAACTAATGGGCAACCTGTAAAAAAGGGCCTGTGATCTCCAGTATCAAAGAATGATTTACCTCATCTTCCACTCCCATGGTTGCACTGACTTTGGACCAGGCAATGACTCTGCTTTTCTAAGACATACAAAATGACTTAATGGAGCGACTTCTCATTTGTACCAGCTATGGACTTTGCCGTGGTTTAGCCTCAGATGGCAACAAAGAACCACGTGTCGCTCGCTCGTGCCTTCCAAACGCAGGAAGAATCGTAAGAAAAGGCAAGACTCTTGGGTTGAGACAAAGGCAGTTTAACAGAACAGCAAAGGGAACAGGCAAACAACAACAACAACAACAACAACACGGATAGGGGAATATACAAACGCGATTACGGAACCGCCGCTCCCCCCGCCGCTCGCCGGCCGGACCGGGGCCGCCCCAGCCCGCTTTTAAGCAGCAACTTCCTGCCCCCTCCCCCGGCAGCTCAGGGTGGGCGTGGCTCACATGGCATGGAATACCAGGAAAAGTTAACCCTATCCCCACCGGAACCAGGACATTATCCACCCCTTATTCCATACCATCTATGCCATGCCCAGCAGGTTCCAATGAATTGCCACCACTTTCCCCTGTATATATATATATACACACATATAATGCCCTTAGTTTATGGACCATCCCTCCAAAGTGTCCGTTGAGTTCTTTTAATCCACGGCTTTGGGCTCCATCTGTTAGAACAGTCTCTCAGGGCAGGTGAGATGCTGGGTGGTGCTGGTCTGTTGCATGCTGTATTTTTTCGGAGCTTGTGACTGGTGCACCTGGTGTGGCTCATGCACGCAGTCTGTAGGCTGAAGATGTAGATCTTGAGGAAACTGCTATAACAGCACACAATCTGATTCATTGGCTATTCTCGCCCAAAATCAGATCTCCATGAGGTACACATCGGACTTCCCCATCCTTCCGCATCACCCACCAAGTGCACCCAGGTCCTTGGGCAAAAGCAATCCCACGGATGGGTTTGCCTTTGCCTGAGGCAGGACTAACCCAGACTGTCTTCCCTAGCATATTCTTCATGTGCACTACGGGGACTTTATCCCCTTCTACAGTACGTGGAAGTTTTGATTGGGCAGGGCCAGCCCGATTGTTAGATCCCCTGGTGTTAACTAGCCAGGTAGCTTTTGCTAAATGCGTATCCCAGTGTTTGAAAGTCCCACCACCCATTGCTCTCAGTGTAGTTTTTAACAGTCCATTGTATCGTTCTATCTTCCCAGAGGCTGGGGCGTGATAGGGGATGTGATACACCCACTCGATACCATGCTCTTTGGCCCAGGTGTCTATGAGGCTGTTTCGGAAATGAGTCCCATTGTCCGACTCAATTCTCTCTGGGGTACCATGTCGCCACAGGACTTGCTTTTCAAGGCCCAGGATAGTGTTCCGGGCAGTGGCATGGGGCACAGGGTATGTTTCCAGCCATCCAGTGGTTGCTTCCACCATTGTGAGCACATAGCGCTTGCCTTGACGGGTTTGTGGCAGCGTGATATAATCAATCTGCCAGGCCTCCCCATATTTGTATTTCAGCCATCGCCCTCCATACCAAAGAGGCTTCAAACGCTTGGCTTGTTTGATCGCAGCGCATGTCTCACATTCATGGATGACCTGTGCAATAGTGTCCATGGTCAAGTCCACCCCTCGGTCACGAGCCCATCTATATGTCGCATCTCTCCCTTGATGGCCTGAGGAGTCATGGGCCCACCGAGCTATGAATAGTTCACCCTTATGTTGCCAGTCCAGATCCACCTGAGCCACTTCAATCCTAGCGGCCCGATCCACCTGCTGGTTGTTCTGATGTTCCTCCGTGGCCCGATTCTTTGGTACGTGGGCATCTACATGGCGTACTTTCACAACCAGATTCTCTATCCGGGCAGCAATATCTTGCCATAGGTCAGCAGCCCAGATGGGTTTGCCTCTGCGCTGCCAGTTGCCCTGCTTCCACTGCTGTAACCATCCCCACAGAGCATTTGCCACCATCCATGAGTCAGTGTAGAGATAAAGTACTGGCCATTTTTCTCGCTCAGCAATGTCCAAAGCCAGCTGAATAGCCTTCACCTCTGCAAACTGGCTCGATTCACCCTGTCCCTCACTGGCTTCTGCAACCCGTCGTGTAGGACTCCACACAGCAGCCTTCCACTTTCGATGCTTTCCCACAATACGGCAGGACCCATCAGTGAACAGGGCATATTTCTTCTCATTTTCTGGTAGTTTATTATATGGTGGGGCCTCTTCTGCACGCGTCACCTCCTCCTCTGGTGACATTCCGAAATCCTTGCCTTCTGGCCAGTCCATGATCACTTCCAGAATTCCCGGGCGACTGGGGTTTCCCATTCGAGTTCGCTGCGTGATCAGTGCAATCCACTTACTCCATGTAGCATCGGTTGCATGATGTGTGGTGGGGACCCTTTCTTTGAACATCCAACCCAGCACCGGCAGTCGAGGTGCTAAGAGGAGCTGTGCTTCTGTACCAACCACTTCCGAAGCAGCTCGAACCCCTTCATATGCTGCCAATATCTCTTTTTCTGTTGGAGTGTAGCGGGCTTCGGATCCTCTGTATCCACGACTCCAAAACCCTAGGGGTCGACCTCGAGTCTCCCCTGGTGCTTTCTGCCAGAGGCTCCAGGTAGGGCCGTTCTCCCCGGCTGCGGTGTAGAGCACATTTTTAACATCTTGTCCTGCCCGGACTGGCCCCAGGGCCACTGCATGGACTATTTCCTGTTTGATTTGTTCAAAAGCTTGTCGTTGCTCAGGACCCCATTTAAAATCATTCTTCTTCCGGGTTACTTGATACAGAGGGCTTACAATTTGACTGTAATCTGGGATATGCATTCTCCAAAAACCCACAATACCTAAGAAAGCCTGTGTTTCCTTTTTACTAGTTGGTGGAGACATAGCTGCTATTTTGTTGATCACATCCATTGGAATCTGACGGCGTCCATCTTGCCATTTTATTCCTAAAAACTGGATCTCCTGCGCAGGTCCCTTGACCTTACTTCGCTTTATAGCAAAACCAGCGTTCAGAAGGATTTGGACTATTTTACTCCCTTTCTCAAAAACTTCTTCTGCTGTGTTTCCCCATACAATGATGTCATCAATGTACTGCAGATGTTCTGGAGCTTCACCCTGTTCCAGTGCAGTCTGGATCAGTCCATGGCAAATGGTGGGGCTGTGTTTCCACCCCTGGGGCAGTCGATTCCAGGTGTATTGGATGCCCCTCCAAGTGAAAGCAAACTGTGGCCTGCACTCTGCTGCCAAAGGGATTGAGAAAAATGCATTCGCTATATCAATCGTGGCATACCACTTGGCTGCCTTGGACTCCAGTTCGTACTGGAGTTCTAGCATGTCCGGCACAGCAGCACTCAGCGGTGGCGTGACTTCATTCAGACCACGATAGTCTACAGTTAGCCTCCACTCTCCATTAGATTTTCGCACCGGCCATATGGGACTGTTAAAGGGTGAGCGAGTCTTGCTGATCACTCCTTGAACCTCTAGTTGACGAATCAGCTCATGGATGGGAATCAGAGAGTCTCGGTTAGTGCGATACTGCCGCCGATGCACCGTTGTGGTAGCAATCGGCACCTGTTGTTCTTTGACCCTCAACAACCCCACAACAGAAGAATCCTCCGAGAGACCAGGCAAGGCAGACAACTGTTTAACTTCCTCTGTCTCCAAAGCAGCTATGCCAAAGGCCCAGCGGTACCCTTTTGGGTCCTTAAAATACCCTCTCCTGAGGTAATCTATACCAAGGATGCATGGAGCCTCTGGGCCAGTCACAATGGGATGCTTTTGCCACTCATTCCCAGTTAGGCTCACTTCTGCCTCCAGTACAGTCAACTCTTGGGATCCCCCTGTCACCCCAGAAATACAAATGGGTTCTGCCCCTCTATAGCTTGATGGTATTAAAGTACACTGCGCACCCGTGTCCACTAGAGCCTTATACTCCTGTGGGTCTGATGTGCCAGGCCATCGAATCCACACCGTCCAATAAACCCGGTTATCCCTTTCCTCCACCTGGCCGGAGGCAGGGCCCCCCTAATACTGGTCATAGTATCCATTACTCACTTCTTGCATAAATGACTTGGAAGTTCCTTCAAGAGGATCAGAAGCAAGATCAAGCCTTCTGCTTTGTCTGGGGAACGGCCCACTGGAAACTGGGGCGGCACTTTTCCTGGAGGGATCCCCTTTTGTGGTTGTCCTTCCTTGCAACTCCTGTACCCGTGTCCGCAGGATCGAAGTAGGTTGTCCGTCCCACTTCCTCATATCCTCTCCGTGGTCCCGCAGGTAGAACCACAGGGTGCCTCGTGGTGTGTACCCTCTGTACTCTCTCTCTTGAGTGGGGAAATGCCTGCTTCTAATAGCTGAGATGCTGGCCCGTGCAGGTGGGGAGTAGGACATATTCTCTTCAAGTTGCTGGACCTTCCGCGACAGTTTCTCCACAGCTGAGACAAGGGGGGAAGAGAGACTTTCTTCATATCGCCGGAGCCGGCCAGCTACCTCATCCACCGTTGGTCCCTCTTCACCTTTCCATTCCATTACTGCCAGGGAGTTGGCATATGATGATGGTGCGCTCCGTACAAACTTCCGCCACATGGGCCTTGTGCATCGCACCTCATCAGGGTCTGTGGGTAAGTCTGCATTGTCCAAGTCATAATAAATCATCTCCCGCACGGCTAATTCTCTCAGGTACTGGATACCTCTTTCCATGGTAGTCCACTTGCTTGGCTGACATACAACATCCTCGCTGAAGGGGTACCTCTCCCTCACGCCTAACAGGAGTCGTTTCCAGAGGCTGAGGGCTTGGGTCTTTTTCCCGATCGCCTTGTCAATGCCGCCTTCCCTAGACAGGGATCCCAGCTGCCTGGCCTCCCTACCCTCTAATTCCAGGCTACTGGCCCCATTATCCCAGCACCGGAGCAGCCAGGTGACAATGTGCTCGCCTGAAAGTCGGCTAAAATCTTTTCGCATATCCCGCAGCTCACTCAAGGATAGGGATCGAGTAATTATCTCTGGTTCTGCCTCTTCCTCCTGCTCTCGTGATGGCCCTGGTTCATCATCATCTCTTACTAAGCGAACTGATTTCTTTGTGTACTTCTTCTTCTGTATGGGGGCAACTGATACTGGCATGGGTTGGTTCCCTGGTTCAGTGGCAGTGGCTACCACGGGGGTTGCAGTAGCCGCAGTGTCTGTCGCAAGGATTGCAGTAGCCGCAGTGTCTGTCGCAAGGATTGCAGTAGCCGCAGGGGCCGCCGCAGGGGCTGCAGCAGCCGCAGGGGCCGCCGCAGGGGCCGCCGCAGGGGCTGCAGCAGCCGCAGGGGCCGCCGCAGGGGCCGCCGCAGGGGCCGCCGCAGGGGCTGCCGCAGGGGCCGCCGCAGGGGCCGCCGCAGGTCTGGTTTCCATCTCTTCCCCTTGAGGGTGCTGCATAATTCTGAGCAGTGCCTGGTAGATACTGGCCAGGGCCCAGCACAGTGCGGTGAGTTGTGCCTCTCTAGAATAGCCACAGCATTTTCCCTTCAAATATTCTACCACTTTATCAGGGTCCTGTAATTGTTCAGGGGTGAAGTCCCAGACCATTGGAGGTGAGTAGTTCTCTAGGTACCTGCCCATGCTCTCCCACATGCCATGCCACCCCTGACTATCCAGCCTCGGAGCAGATCTCCAGGTGGTAGTCTTAAATAGTCGCTTAACCCAAAACAAGACCTGGAACGTATTCAGGAGACATAGCACTACGAACACGCTAGTTTGAGTATCCCAAGGATATTCAAAATTCTCAAAAGCTGTCATACCTGACCCGAAGGAGAAAAGGGAGGCAAAAGGGCTGGGGAAATTATTAACAAATTCTGAGAGACGGTGTCCAATGTACGGACAGGACAGCAAAACCGCATAAACACCCCAAAATAGCCGTCTGAACAGTGATGTTATCATATCATAAACAGATATCGCACAGGACAGCAGAATGATAATCCTCATCCCTGTTCCAGACATGGTAAACAGCATCGCAGGGAGTACATAAGCCATATAGGAATTTATGTAACACAGCCATGAGAACAAACCAAGCAACATGATGACCAGTGACTACTTACCTAATAAAATAAATGCATACAAAAAAAAACCCAAAACCGTTTTTTCCACGTTCTAGTTGGATTCTGTCGTTATCTCAACCCTTCGAGCCCCACGTTGGGCGCCAAAAAGGACTGCCGTGGTTTAGCCTCAGATGGCAACAAAGAACCACGTGTCGCTCGCTCGTGCCTTCCAAACGCAGGAAGAATCGTAAGAAAAGGCAAGACTCTTGGGTTGAGACAAAGGCAGTTTAACAGAACAGCAAAGGGAACAGGCAAACAACAACAACAACAACAACAACAACAACAACAACAACAACAACAACAACAACAACAACAACAACAACAACAACAACAACAACAACAACAACAACAACAACAACAACAACAACAACACCACCACCACGGATAGGGGAATATACAAACGCGATTACGGAACCGCCGCTCCCCCCGCCGCTCGCCGGCCGGACCGGGGCCGCCCCAGCCCGCTTTTAAGCAGCAACTTCCTGCCCCCTCCCCCGGCAGCTCAGGGTGGGCGTGGCTCACATGGCATGGAATACCAGGAAAAGTTAACCCTATCCCCACCGGAACCAGGACAGACTTCCATGTAAACAAGTCAGGAATGCACATCTGCTCTTTGATAAATACAACACCAACATTTGGCTTTCAAACTCATTTTAAGTACTAAATTTTACCAGCATTCAGCCTCTCCAACATCAAAGGATTCAGAGAGTATGACAATTTTAAGGTGAAGCCTGCTTATTATTATGTTTTCTTACATGCAAAATATTTGAGGACTCTTCAAGTGACATTCAACTCCACACAAGTGCATTTGAAGCATCCTACAAAGAATACTTCCAATTCAATGTAATTATTAGAGTATCACATGGCTTAAATTGTCTTGCATAGTTTTAGAGTTGCCACGTAAGCAAAGGCTAATATTAATTTGAATTAATTGCCTTTGTTGAAAACAGAAAAAAAACCCCAAACTTAAAACTCCCTGTGTTTGTAAAAATGCAACAAATTCCTTCAAACTGGAGTTCAATATCTCTCCTTTCCTCTTCTTCCTCATATGAAAAAAACTGAATTAAAAAAGAGTAGTTCAAGATGAAAAGGCATAATCTTACTGATGAAAATTAAGACTATGCAGTAAATTAGGTATGTCATGTTTTTCATCATCATGAAACCCTGATTTTTGAGATGTCATTCACACACTTAATTTAACTAAAGAAACTGGAATGTATTTGGGGGGCTAATAGGGGTCAATTTCAGATGACTCAATTATTATAAGTGTTATTTATTTCCTTTCCTGATGATTTTGTTGGGAAGGGTAGCCTGAAACAGCCCTTCTATTCCTTAAGTTGTCAACGCGCAATGGTATCTATGAGAGCATGTTTGAGCAAATTCAAAATTGAGTTCATTTATTATTATGCACAATACTTTTTCATATCTCTCCTTTTTCCTGTTCTAATGTTTATAATTTGCATATCAGTCAGCCAACTGAAATATGTGTTTAAAAGCTAGCAACTTCATATGGAAAGCACAGAAGCCTGATCTTGAAAATACATATACAATCTGAATTTTGTTTGCCAGAATATCTACAGAATTGGATATTATTTCTATAAAAGCAATTCCTTATAAACATATTTATAATAAAAGACTCTCTGATATTCTCATAAACCCTCACCTATACTCTTATCTCCATTTTACAGAGAGAAAACAGACACAAACAGTTTAAGTGATTTTACCACGATCACCTAGGAAGTCTATACCAGAAATGGCATCCCAGGTTTCTCTAATCCCTGTGCAGTGCCTTAGTCATAACATGGTCCTTCCTATTTATTGCTTGCTTTCTGGGTAGAGGAAAACACACTTCTAGCCAAATAGGAAGGAGCTAAACTAAGACAACAGTGATTCCCAAGACTTCTCTTAAATCTTACCAAGCAAAGGGACCTTAGTCTACAGTTTCAAAAACTGCTTTATAAAATCACCAAATGAAGATCAAAAAACTTGTATGTACAATACGCACTTAACCCAAATTCAAATGTTCACCCTGGTAGTATGTTCTGCCAAGCGGACAGAGCATATGCTGACAAAGACCAGACCTCCCCTAGACAACAATCCTGGCCAACAGCGATCGGACAAGCCCAAAAAATAGGATCATTTCTGAGAAGCAATGGTGCAGTCAGGTCAAAACAGCAGGCAAACCAGTCAGTAGCCTAAGTTTATACTGATGAGCCATCGGCATTGTCCTTTCTAGCTAGAAAAGTTGATTCTTGCCTTTTATTCATATATCCTTCGTTGATGTTGGGAAAGGACAAGGTGTTTAGAGCAGCGCCTCAAGCCCCTCAGGGTGGCTCATTGCTGCTACCTTGACCAAGGGTCTTTTTCGCTCCAGTAACAGTCCTGCCAGACCCTCAGTAAGAAAAGTAATGGGATTCTGGGATAAGGCTAAGGAGGAAAAAAAGCTGCTCATTGTGAGAAGACAGGTGAGGGAGGTGGGGAAAAGAGCTGATGAGGCAGCTGCGGGGAAGAAAACGGGATCCGTAGATGAGAGGATGGCAGAGTGAACAGCTCTATGCTAGGAAGGAGAGGATAGGGCCCCCACAGAATGGCATAAATTGTGAGGCTGGACGAAGACTTTGTGGGGATGTGGATTAACAACGTTACCCACTTCCACAGTACAGAGGTATACTACACCAAGACCTATCCCCTGCACTAAACACTCTGCCAAGAACTCAGATCTACAGTTTCTCTTTTGGACGTGCTGCAGAGTCTTCTCCAACTTCTTCCCCAGCCCTTATTAGCTTTTTCTATTGTCCAGGATGCTCTCACAGCACTGGCACTTCCCTGGAATGTGCTGTACAGTTTGCTCTACAGCTCTTCGCTATGCAACAAGATCAGATGCACATATGATACATACTACAAAAGCAGAATTGACTTTTACTGTGCTTACTCTCAAGAACTGCTTTGATTCTTTTTGTACAAACATATGCAAACATTAGCTGAAATGAGTGTCTCCACATAAAGCAGATATCAAGGCTGTGATATGTCACAGAACATATGGACTGACACACAACATATGGAATAAAGGATGGCTACCTTAAAATCTTTGTAGCTTTCTATTTTCTCTAAAAAAGGCGCAGCTGCTCTGGCCAATTGAGAGAGTATTTACGTCAAAGGAAATCCAAAAACTTTTGCAGGAAGCCATATATAAATCAATTGCTGGTGAACCATCACCCAAATTTTCCTGACAGTGAAAGAGAGTTACTGTGGCATCTGCTGAAATAATTTAGATGAGGCCTCATTTATTAAAATAGTAAATCTATACCACTATTAATCAAGCGTGATACAAACTATCGATCTAATACTCGCTCCCTTAGCTGGTACTCAGAGGTGCTAATTAAGGGAGCTGCTGAACATATCTGTTGTTTGTCTCTATTGTCTCTACTACCAGCAAATGTGATCAGGAGTAATAATGAAGGCTGGAGTTAAACTGCCGTTTATTAATTTAAAAGGACCCTGTATGGTTGTTTATGAATACCCAAGCAAAACAAGGTCAACAACCCTGTATGCAGCTGTTGAAATTTTGAAACATTTTGAAGTACATTAACTGGCCTAGATGAGAACTTCTACCTTTGTCATCGACTTATTATCCAACCCTAGAATTTTAAATGGGCCCTCAAATGCCTTGACTTTTCCTGACATTACACTGAACAGGACTTTAAGTAAGCACCAACCAGTGCAACATGGAACCAATTAGCCCAGATATGTTGGAAGACTTCAAATGCGACAATAAATGAAATCTTTATCTCTGGAGAAGGAAAACAACGAGGATCACTTCAGCTTCACAGTTTAGTTTTGTTATGCCCGTATTTCCACCAGAAACTTCAAGAAAACATTCCTCCAATTTAGCAGTAGTAATTCCGGATTTTATATGGAAGCGTATATGCTAGAGGCTTAGTTACAAGACAGTTCTCAGTTTCCAGAAATAAGATCAGCTAATCATGGGGGCGGGGGGGGGACATGCCTCAGGTAGCTGAATGCATAAGATCGTTTTGCCTGAGTGGCAACACTCCACATCCAGGAATTAACTTAAGGAATAAGGAAAAGGTTGGCTTTGATTTTTTGGCTTTTGTTTTTTAAGAAAAATTTACAAGTAGTTTTAAAGACGTGATTTCCCAGATCCGAAAAGCTATACTTGGTTAACTGAGACTTACTTTTAAATTAATTTCTCTTCTCAAGCTGGTGAGAAAGTGATCTGGAGTGAGCATTAGCTTACTTCAGTATTTTACTTCTGGAATCAACCTTGGAGTCAAACGCACCAGCTGTTAAAGATGAATTTGTGTCAAGGGAGAGAATGTGAATTTATATATCGAAAGGTAGGCTGGCACTGCCTTTTCCCTTACCCTCATACTTTGGTTTTCTAGAGTCAGCAGAACTCACAGTTTGAAAAGAAGCAAGCCAAGAAGAACTGATTAATGGCAGGAAAACAATCATCATAACTCATGATCAGGTTCCTGGTTTTGGCCTGGTGAAAGAAATTCTGAGAGAGAGGAACTCTCATGAAGGACATCTGCAGCAAGGAAGGCGCTTAGTTCACAGCTAATTCTGAAGGTGTATTTTTTTTGTCGTTGCTCATTTCTGACACAGCTCCCTGTATTTGTGAAGTCTCCAGGGGCAGGCTTTTATGGCCTAAAAAAAACCCTTAATCTGAAGAGACTAGAGCTCACTCTCCCCCTAAACTGTGAAAGGAAACGGACAGCACTCCAACATGGCCATCCATCACTGGAGCAGAAGAACAATTATTTATCAACACCACTTTGTGCTTTCTCATTAATCCAGTCAAGAAAAAGTTTCTGATAAACATCAAAGGAATGCTGCTAAGGAATATGAAAAACTGCTGACAAATTTTATCTTTGGCCTTTGTTAATGTGTAACCAACGAGTGCAGTCTTGACACACACTGCGCTGTCACTAGGCCTGTGACCCACCTGAAAGAGAACCGTCAGGAAAATCTCAGTATCAGAGGAACTCCACCACTATCTCTTCAACCGCAGAACAGAAGGTAAGATACCAATCGATAGCAAGACAGATTGTCAGAATCAAAAAAATGGTTTCCTGAGCAACTGGTGAGCAAACCAAGCATCTGCCACCTTAACACGGTGAGCTGACTATGGCGCAGATAGGATCAGAGACACACATTAGGTTTCAAAAGACAAAACTGATGGATTCTTCCAGAACTGGAAAGAACAATAACTATTTTAGATGACAGTGAAATAGGTAATCACGGTCACATCTGATCCAACGCTGATTAACGGTGAATACAAACCAGACCTACTTCTTTGACATAATATTGGATTAAGTCAACGAGTTTAATGAGGGGAAGTGAATATGAAGATTTAGAGCACAGCAAGGAAGAACTAGGGGTGACACAACACTCCTCACATTAGGAGGGTAATATATCTCACCCTATGTGGTTAAGTGGCTTTGAGAGGTCAGGTGCACGTTTCTCTCCATTAACTCTCAGCGCCCTGCAAGGTGACAAGCTCAGGTCTACCTTTGGGATGCCTAAAGCGGGAAGCATCCCACCTCATGCTCACTAACTGACCCCTTATCCTAAAGAAAGAGAAAGACAGGAGCAGCTGACAACATTACTCACACTCTCAAGAAACAGTAGGATCTTTCTTATTTCCTGTGACACTACTTATTGGAGCTATCTGAACTACCCTCTGCTCAGTTTAAGCTTAAAAGAGAACCTCAGTTCTATTTGTCTTCTCTCAGCTTTCTCAGTCAACTCATCCCATTTACTACAATCGACATGCTTTCAAATTGTACTGAAATTTCATACAAAACATCCCCAAAAGATAAAGGATCTTTACGAAGAAGGGAAGAGAGAGTGCCAAGGCGCTACTCTTGCTTAAGAATTTGGGGCATGTATTTGCATAAGCTATGTTACTGCCAAGGCTACAGCTCTCCAGATCCTCAGGGTGTGTGCATGTACTTCAGCTGAGGACAGAATTACACTTAAAAATCTGAAAAACAAACAGGTTTGTGAGAATTCAAACACAGTGGGCAAGCTGTAGCTTTCTTTTATTGTTATTATTCAATTCAACTCTGCTTGATTAATTTTATGGAACCAAAATGCACCAGGAAGGAAGAAGGAGGAATATATTTCCATATAAAATGGGCAAAACTTTATGAAATTAAAGTTATAGAGCTTAAAATATTCCTTAGAGATATCAATTAATTTATGTTTATTTTTGAGAAATCATTATGCTGGACAGTAAAAGCATAATAAAACATTTTGGAGGACTGAAACCAAACACACCCTTAAAAATAAAATAAAATGTGGTGCTCCAAAATAACATATATGAGCAATTTTTTAATCTTTTTCCAGTAAAATTATTAAACTTTACTAAAGATAAGATCTGTACTTGTTCCACAAACAAAAACAATCAGCAGGAAAGCTACACAGAAATATTATATTAGAACATACAGTATTAGGACAGTGGAAAAATTGAGTCAAACTCTTCTTGTATGGAATGGACATTATGTGTATCAAGTTCAACAACACACTAGGGAGTACTTCAGAAGTTTCTAAGAAGGATGGGGTATTTTGAAGAAATACAGTCTCTTCAGTACAGTAAAAAGAACTGTTTATGTTAAAAACTCTTTTAAAAAGGACCAGCATGAATTTAAGAAGTTACATTTTCATGTTTGCATTATTTTCTCACTGAAAAAATAGCCAGAGATTGAAAGAAAAGTATGTACTCCTCAGTTCTCTCTCTCAAAATGTGTATGTTGTAGACAAGAAGATAACACATTAGTGCAACTAGGGACCACAACCGAGGACTGAATTACCCTTAAAAACAGTCAAGCCTAAACTACCAGTTACTACCTCTATGCCTGGTCAATAAGGTTACTCACCTTTTCTCATGTCACAGAGACAACATACGCATTCCATCTCCCCATCATGTAACATTGTATGAGCAGGGAGAAACACATGCCGTGCATCGGAGACACGACTGGATCAGCCCTGCATCCACGAGGCAGGTAACATCCAAACCACGGCACTGCCCCAAAAGAAAGCGAGGTGACTCTCTGCACCGCGCCTCGCAGCCAAGGGGTAGAAAGCTAAGATGCTTTTAGGCTGATGGTGGCCTTCTGAACACTGACTTTTGGAGTAAATTGAAAGGATCTATGTGATTTTGATAGCCCTCGGAGCTTGTTTTAGGAACGCTGCTGTCACGTCGGAGCACCCGACACAGCAGGGGCAGCTGCGTTGTGCTGCAGCATCAGCGTCAGATTCCCCATTGCTTGTCCCAGCAAGAGCTTTTCCATCTGTTTTCAGACTCCCAGAAGTTCAGGCACTCTGCCGTCAACACCTGCACCCAACACACTCCTCTTCTAACAGGCTCTGAATGCCCCTTTCATCCTACTCATGATAAAGGAACAGAGCAAGGGCTAGGCCTATTCCTGGTCTTTCTTTTTCTCCTCTCAAAAAGGCACCATATAGTCAGCTAGTCAATTAGACTAACTTCAGCATCACTATAATTGTTCAGAGTTTTTTTTAATAGGAAAGACGATAGATGAATAAAGTAAAAAAAGATCAACAAAAAGTACACCCTACATGGCACGTTTAGTCAGGGCTACATATCTTATTGCAACTCTTCAAATACAGAGCATAAATCTACTGCTTGCAAACATGCAGATCTTTCCTCCACCCAGACTGGCTTATAAGCCATGTACTCAAAGTAACACTACTTACTGACAGGATTCTGTGTAGAGATTTAAAAGAAGCAAGAATATAGCTGCTTATCCCTGTTAGAATAATATTTCCTCCTATGTAATATCTACATATGCACATGTATACACTGTAAATATTTAGCTCAACTACTTTTTTTCCACTGTGCTTGAGTAAGAAATGCAGCAGCAGTCCGCTGCAGCTCATCGCTAACAAAAGAAAGCCAAGTTTTTACAACGTGAAATCTTGTGAAAGACTGCACAGTGCTCTGGCACTGTTAACTCCAAAAAAGCAGCAGGATCCAGTATCACCATAAAACTGCTTTGGAAAGCAAGTGGGGAACGCGTTAGTCATCTAATCTCCGGGTGTTCTTTAGGTAGACAAAATTTGGCCAAAGGATGTAGGATGGGCCTTTAATCAGGACCTTGCCTTTATGCTTCATGAACAAGAGATCCTAGAGCACTGCCTCATTACTGACTAAGAACTAAAACACTCGCCTACAAGAATCAGATTAAGAAACAGCTTTTTTCAGTGTCTAGATTTTCAGGGAAGTCTAGCCACATCCGACTGCATTCAGTGCATGGAAAAAGAAGAAAGCATCACACTTGATCCTGTGTAACTGCACACTACTTCTCTGAGGCACCAAAACCAAATAAGATCGGAACAGACTGCTACATTACTGAATATTTAGTAGTTCTTCTAATAGTCTAGATATTTCAGAATACTTTGCAATATTGTACTAGCCAGGGAGTACACAAATCACGGTCCACTGAAGTCTGAAGTGATGACCTATTTCTAGTCCTTTACTGTTGCCAATGGAAGATGCCAGAAGGCAAGAATGAAGGGCAGTGCAAAAAGCAAATGGATACTCCTTCTCTCCCCATGATGCCTCCTTCCCTACTACATCTCTGGACTGTTAAGTAAGGGCTAATCACTAGAAATCGTGCGGAATCACACGGAATGTCATATATTCCGTCTAGCACTGGCAGCAGGAACAGAGTGGTAGGGCACACAACAGTGTTTTACTGCAGTGATGCTGGAATATCACTGAGCCATAACTTCTGTGTGACACTGTGCCTGAATCTCAAAACATCTCTGGTGAGCGTTTGTACTGCAATGTACCTTAGTACTGCCGATTCTTGCAAGCCCCTGCTCAAGTAGGGCTATAAATACGCTAGCAAACAGAAAAGCCAGTAATATCAGGAATTCTTTTCACACTGCATTTGACATCACAGTGTTTTACTGATGCAATGTTCCCAGGTACCTCAAGAATCAAAAAGTTTGAAATGTTCCACTACTTTCCTCTCAATTTACACTTTGACTACCAACATATCGGATATCCTGATTTCAAAATGGGGACAATTCCATTACCTAAATTTGTAAAGAAGGCATAACCTAACCAGCACCATATGAGTTATTAACTCTGATTAGAGTAAAACATAAAATGTGGTATATATTCCAGAAATGCTCAATGGATCTCTGATTTTCCATTCTATGTGAAAAGCATCATGCAGAAAAAGAGTCTGTTCTAGCAGATTACAAGAAAACAAAGATATTGGAAAAATGATAACAGTACAAGTTAGGGCAAAAATATCCTGAAGCTTGAAGGTGCCTTCCATCAGAAATTAAATACAGCACAAGGGTCAGTCATACAAAAAAAAGGAGAGGTGGGACGTCAGGGAGAAACAGAAGAAAAAACCCTCCTTCATTAGAGAAACAGGAAAGAGATTATTAATCTCCAAAGTGTTAAATTGAACTTGCTGCAAAATTGATCAGACCTCTCCAGACTCGGAAATACCCTACGGTCATTATTGATCAAGAGCAGTGAATGTGCTACAGACCATGTTTATGTGCCACACACATACAAAAAAAAAAAAAAAAAAAAAGAAGGGAGGAGAAAAGAACTAAAGTGTGTTTAAAACATATTTAACTTCAAAACACACTCAACTGCTGAGTTAATGATTGCATGAGTTATTGCAGCTACGTGTATGAGGATAGATTATCTTCAGGAAAACATACCTGGCTAGATTGAATGCATCATCGATCAAGCCTGCTCGATTACTGACAGAGATAACCTGTGAGGGGCAAGCAGAAAAATTGAACCATTTACGGTGATGAAACAGTGAAAGTTCACCTATCAAAGCAGATTTTAGGGATGAGAAGAGGAGCTTACCTCATGGTTCCTTGTTAGCTGATTAATTAGCAGCCTCCAATTCCTAATATCATAATTAACTCTAAAGTAGCCAGTCTGGTTGATGTTCCCCAGCAACCAACTTGCCTCTTCCAAAGCAGGAATTCTGTGGTGCTCTGGAAACAAAGAACAAGATGGGAAAAGGACTTGGGTTTAAATTTAAAAATTCTAAAGACGTATCTGTTAAATTATCTCCTTCTTTAAATAGCCATGAAGGCAGTAAAATTAATTCAAAGACTAACAAAAACACTGTGTTTGACTAATGATTTCCTTTATCTGTTCTGATGTAGAAAGACACCAGCTGACATTCCTGTGGGGACCTTTTATGCACACAGAACTCCAAGGGTGGGTTTTTTTCTGGCAAATAGTATTTATGCAAGACGTGCCCGTTTTAAGCCCGGTACCCTGATTCTGGCCATGCTAAAGTAGCTTCCTACAACCGTAACTCCAATAATTCAATGGATGTTCTATAGAGAGAAGACTAAACCTGTGATTAAAAAAAAATAAATTCTTAAGTGTTTCTGCACGTAGTCGATGAAGCTTTTATATTGGATTTTAAATTAAAGTATTTCCAGTTGTACAGCTTCTAGCTGCTAGCCACTGAGAGGTTCCCCGTTAGAGCTAGACAAATCAACCTTCTGTCAACTAACCTGTCTCCCTCTTTCCCCTCTTCTTAAGTAATCACTTTGGGCTGAAAGTCTAAATTTATTCCAGTATTTGTACAGTCAGGCAGTCGACAACTACTTGCAGGACCAGGGATTTCAACAACAAAAACACCCTGAACTCACAACATGCACTTCTTTCACTGTGGAAAGAATCACCATGGAATGAAGCCTCAGGCTCCAATGTCTCTCGAAGAAGCCTGCAATCTAGTAAATTATTCTGACAAAACTGATCATGAACCAGAACTCACTAAAAATTCAGCAACGTTTCTTCTGCTGTAATAAAATTAGTTTGTACAGTATTGAAAAAAGGAACAGTATTCTCATGCATTTTTAAAAATAAAAAAGAAATACATAAGATTTGTTTTAAACGTAATTATATCAGGGAATTGTTTGGTGTGCTTGAATTCCCTGAGAGCAACGAATAGGAAAAAAAGTTACCAATACGGTCTTAACAATTCACACGTACTATCTAGTACCAAGACTTGCTGAAGAAATTCATTTGTTTCAGCCTTTCTTATAAAAAGTAATTTCTGAGAAAATAATAGATGACTAGGACTACAGATAAAAGTTACGCTTCTCCCTTGACTAAATATCTCTAGCAAACACATAAATAACTATCATTTTAAGGTGCAAAAAATACAAAAAGCAGCAAGACCCCAATCCTAAAACCACCTAACGATATGTTCAACTTTAAATTCATGGAGTTGCACTATGCACATGAATTCAGATAAAAAGCTGCAGAATTAAAAAAGAAAAGTCCTCTTCTCACCTAGGTAGTTCTGACATCATTAAAATCTCTTAAAAACGCATTTCTTAGAAATATAAAGCCCAGAATATCTCAGTTGCTAACCTATTCAATTTTTATTGCCCTTTTAGGGTTTGTCTAACTGACTTGCACCAGTTCAATTTAATTATTCTATACAAACAATTGAGAAAAAAAAATGCAGACTCTTGGTTTTAGTTAAAATATTGATTACACCAATTTAGTTATCTGTGAGAAAGCGCCAAGCAGACACAACCTTTAGGAGCCAACATATCCTGCAGAAATGGGACTAAGTGAGAAAACCAGAATGAAGTCCTACAATTCTGTGGGTTTCCCAGGCGTTCACACTGTCAAAGCACTTAAGCTGCTTTGGCCACACCACCTGATTTGGAAGAAGGTTTTAACACCGGGTGTCCTTCCTTCCACAGGGGTCTGTTAAACACTGGGCTGCTACTACACTGAAGATGCTCCTCTGTTTAAGTCCTTTTTTCACTGGACCTGAAGTCAGAATCACCCAGTTGCTCCAGCCTACTTACAGAAGAGTTCAATACTGGTCCCTGTGCAAATCACCAAATCTGATACAAAGAAAAACATTACTGTAGAAAATACTGTAAAAGATCATAACAATTTACAGCATAGTGATAAAGGCACTTTCTTAGAACAGATTTGGATCAAATATCTGCTGCAAAACAGGGAGAGAAGGAATCTGAATCTGGACTACCCCATCCTCTTTAGTTTACCCAGCGTGGTGATGTGAATACAGCTTGTCACCCCTAAATCTCAGCTATCTTCCTTATCAACCTAGTGGGTTTCTTAAGGGGAAGAGCAAAAATACGCACTTTTCTACCTAGGAGAGACTGGCCATGGAAACAATGACTTTTAGAAATTCCGCGGGTCTTCAGGGGCGTGCTGCTGTGTGGGGTCAGGAGCGGACTACTCCCGTCTGGCACAGATTCCTACCACATTAACCCAGTACTGCCTTCTGCCCATGCTTTGTTGCAAACTAACCTTTAAATGCCACCACCACTGAAAGCAGCTAGTTACTTGTAACTGGTTAATCCCTGACCCTCTATGACACCGAAAAAGGTATCAAACAGGCTATGTGCACACATTAATCTGGGAAAATAAATACATTAAATGGAAAATTTTCAAAATCAAGTGTAACAAAAAAAGTACGTACATTTTTTCTTGTTTTAGTATTTTTATTAAATTTTGATCTCCAAAGTGAGGAAATTACTTATGCTTTAATAGAGTACTGAACGATACTTGCCAGTCAAACATGACAAGTTCAAAATAACCTATTTCACAAGTAACAGCTGTGCAACACCTCTAGCACATATTGCTTTAATGGGGAACAGTATCTTTTCAAAGCTCGATGGCATTATTGCTGTTTTGGTCAGTTTAAATCCAACCATAACCCCTTGCTATTATTTTTCAATAAGACCACTCATGTGTTGACCTTTTCCTGAAATATAGGACAGGAATCTTTCACGCCTTTCCAGCTCGTATAAGCAGGTAGTTATTTTAAGGGACTGCCTGATGCATGTGCTTCACATAGTTCTATATAATTTACTGGAAATTGATGTTTGAGTCTGTTGATTCTCATGCCTTCCTATAAAAGAAATTCTTTCTTTTGGTGATTACAGCGCTGAAAATTTCTATACACGTGGGCAATTTCTCCACTTACCACAAACACATTTATTAGTTTCCTGTTAGAAGTATTATAGTTAGGGAAAAGGTAGTCATTCAGTGTTAAACCTTATATTAAACCATTCATGACTTTCTAAACAACGACAAAGATTTCATTTGGGAAGAAATCTATCTTTGATGTTGCCTCTTAAAATTCAATCTAAAATATATATACATTTATATTTGACATTAAAGGGAATTTTTTTTTAATCTTCTTCCATCAGAAAGCATTTTTCCATGGTCATGTTTTGTCTGGATGCCTCAGAAAATAACACTGCTCTGAAACTTACAGGTTTGCCACATATATATATATATATATATATATAAAAAAAAGATGTTTAGGAGGAAATGGTTAAATTTTATGACATTTGTTTTGAAGTAAGAAAATCAGTTAAGGTCTTATTCTCATTTTCTCCACTCTGGAAGCGTGAGACAGTCCTCCAGCTGGTGGTAACTGCATGTGGCTTGAAGTTCTCAGCCATCCCAGCTCTCGAGCAATTTAAACTCCATCAAACCAGCAGGAATGATGGAAGCCTGCTTCTCCACGGAGCAACACGAGCACCTTGCAAGGCAGCTCTGGGCAAAGGGCACCCTTCTGCAAGACACTACTCCAATGCTGACAAGAGCATGGGCTAAACACAGTCCTACTGCTGTTTCAAGAGTTCAGACTCACAGTTGTTATTTTTTATGCAACCCCTTGCATACTAGGAAATTGGTTTATGGCTGGTGGAATCCCTGCTGGGAGAACTGACTCCATTTTTGTGCAAAAATAACTGCACGAGAGTAGCACGATTTCATCCCAACAAGAGCAAGTGAAATTTTTTTCACCAAGAAAAAACGTTCCACGAGGAATTTCCTCACAATCACAATATTTTGTGAAAAGATACTGGCTTTAAGTAAATTCTGCAAATCTTTTTGCAAGAACCTTTCATACGAGGAGTTCTTTCCATCTCACTGGCCATGTTGCCATAGCTCCATGTTGAAAAAAAATGTTTTGGTATAATGACCAACACAATAAATGGAGCACATCAGTAAATATGATCATGTTCTGTCTCACATACTCTTTCCTCAGACTACCCATCCATCCGTTAACTTTTCTATATGATGGAACTGCTAATGTCTAAGGTGATATACAATGTAAGCAGCAGTTTTCTGTTAGGATCATTGCTCAGCTGTTGGGATAAGGGGAGTGATTCCGCCTCATTGTCAAAATCATGCCAGGATTGCAGCTCTTGTATCCATGGTCCTCACCATGGCTGGCTAAAGCTGTAAAGCAGGATCTATGTATTTATTTTACTTCGCAGTGCTTCCCTTCCTCCCGCTTTTGAAAGATAGAAGAGCGGAGACTGGAAGCAATAGGGGTCACGCTCAGCAGAGTCTCAGAAAGGAAAAGAAAGGGTATTTTTCTAATGCTGTACTAATGTTCTATTCTCCGGTGGAGAGCCAGCAAACCCCAGCTCAGAAGCAGACGTCTTCCACAAAACACTTCATGGAGGAGAATCAGACTGTCAGGGGGCTTACAGTTAAAGTAAAGATTATCTAGTAGGAGGTGGCATAATAGAAGTCGGGACTTGCTGTTTGGAGCTTTCTTTTGCCCATTCCATGGCAATTCTGTGGAGATACTAAGAGAAGTCTGAATGAGAGTCACTTTACCAGAGGCAGGGAGGTCCACGAGAGGAATATTTCCCTAGGACATAACAAATCGGTCAAGGTACCCGAGGTGCGGATGGAAAGGGCAGGGAGGCAGACTGTGAAGCTGCATCAGTCAGTTCAGCAGCACTTGCTGGGTTGCATGGAGATGTTTCCTTCTTGGAGCCTGAGCGCCATAAGAGTCTCGCCCAGGGAACAGCAAGTATGCCTTTGCCCAAAGCCTTGCCCACCCGTTGGAAATGGATGCTAGCTAAACCTCTTCACTTGAGGTTAAGGTCACTTCTCCTGGATTTGCAGAAACACAACAGATGAGTCTGTGCTTCCAAACTTAGTGCTCCTTCAGCAGCCATCGCCACCACCTTCCTGCAAGCCCAGCTAAGGAGTCATCTTGTGGGGATGGACTGAGTTCAGAGCTGGTCCTTGACTTTTTACCCATTACTGATTTTGGCCTGATACCAAAACTCTGTGGACATTATGTTCATACATCATTACAGCTACCACAAACAAGGCAACTTATCTAGGAGAAACAGAAACAAGTCCTGGATCCATGACAGAGCAGAAGTGTGTAACACCAATGATTTCCACAGTGCCAGTGAAATCTATTATTCAGCAGACCTGCAAGACTGTAGAACAAAGAGCACCGCAGCCATCTTAGTGCGATGTCTCTGACCTCAGCATGGATAGGAAGGCTAATCGTGAGACGTCTCCTTTCTTTGTGACTGGTTTAGTTTTCAGAGGTTTAACAGCTGTCACTCGCCTGAAGCAGAACAGCCTCATCCATGGCTATGGGGAGTGAACAGGGAAAAAGGTGGTGGTGACGTATCTGTGCAGCACTCGGAGAGCAAAAATGATGGCTCCATTTCACACGCCAGACAAACTGAGCCAGTAAAAGGGTCATCTGACCACTGGTATACGAACTGATGAGTAGAAAAATGGTTACATAAATGCTATGGCTTACTGGGTAAGGAGAACAGACACTGGCAGAAGCACTTGCAAAATGAAAATCTTCCAAAACTATGATTTTGTACTTTCCACAAACAGGTGTGAAGAGCTACACTGAATATGAAACATCTTGGAGATTATGCACTTGGTCAGGCAAGTTGCCAGGGCCTGGCACTGTCCTTTCTACAGGATTTGTTGCAAAGGACAACAAATTACATCTCAAAAAGATGCTGCCTAGTTGTAACTTCCAGCGTGTCCCTTCACCTTGCTGTTGTGAAGAGTGGACAGAATGAGCTCTGTTGCCAGCAGCTGGGATGATCTGCAATTGTCTGCACTAATCCTGCTCATCGTATTGAACAATTAGAGATCTGCATGACTCACTATCTCTAGTACGTAACCAGACATGGCCAGGATGAGTAGAGGGCAGCAACCCAAGCATCCTACATTCAGTGGCTCTCACAAGACTGGACAGCCTCTTATCCCTTGCTCATGAAAATGCCAACTGGCACCCTGCAATACCTTGATGAGGTCACAGACACAGCAGCAAAGAGGATGCAAAAACTAGTAACTCTCTCTCATGTCCTTCTGGAGGTACATGAAGGAAGAGACTCTTCCATGAGCAAATAACCATCCCTGCTGAACTGTAGTGCAAAGGACAGGGTGTACTCCCCTCTGAAATTGTTATTTAAACTACGACAAAAAAAGGAATATTTCTTGATGGCAATATATGTAGCTATTTAAAAACTGCCATGGTTTCATTTCTCTCAGATAACACACAGACGAGGTTAATTTTATTGAAAAATTTAAGTGATATGCCAAGATATCATAATGGTACTCAATAACTTGGACCCTCTTCATTACTGGCAGCTGAAATGAGGTATGTGATCAGTATAATATGACAGAACACAGGCAGCTGTTCATCATCTCCTATCCACTCTTCAGGTTACACTGGAAGCTTCTTTAGCACAGCAGTTTAGTCAACAAGAAGGAAATGAATGCCCCCTCCTTCCTAAAGAGGGCATGGAAACCATCCTCCTGAACAGCATTTCCTCCAAATTTGATTTGAGTATCCGCATTCAATTACACTCGCTTGAAGAACAACGTGACCACTCCCAATCTTCCAAATATCCTCTGGAGTAGCTTGTTTCACCTCCAGGTTGCAGAGTTGTTCCCAGACTACTTGTTGGGACAACACTGACACCGTGTCCTCTGCACAACAGAAAGTCTTCAGGATTCTTCCCATCCACAAGAATCAATCCCGGAAACCATCCTTTCCAATCTCAGAACCCCTCCCACATCGCCATGGAACAAACATACCAGCTGCAGAAAATCTCCAGGAGAATCACAAAACCACTTATACCAGCCCCAATACATAACAGCACATACAATGAATCGTACATTGATTACATCCAGGGATGTTCTATTTATGTTGAGGAATTCTCCAGCTGAGCTAGACAACAAGAAGTAGAAGCAAGAGGACATCCTTGCCGTAGTCATAAGTTTACAGTCTCATTTTCAATGAGGCACAGCAACTGAGTGAGTGAGTGAGAAAGTAATGAGGAAGGACAAGGATAATGACAATAGATCACAGCAGCATTGATTTGCTACACAGGAAACTGATGACTCAGAAAGGTTCCTCTTTAATTTCTATATAGCAGCCACCCCAAAATCATTGCTCACACTGGCCATCATTAATTTGTTGATTTCTTGAAGGCATTCCAATAGGAGCAGTAGATCTTAAAAGAGTGGGCAGTGGTTTTATGGACTTGTTCCTCCACAGCACTCTGCAAGTAAAAGGCAATGAGGACGCAACTGTGCAGATAATAGTGATATACTGAACTTCCAAGGGAGGAGTGAAGGGAAGGAGGCATGCGTGTATAACCTAATGAGATGAGATGAGATGATCAACTCTCTCTGAAGTCAGTAGAAATCTTTCTATTAACTTCAGTGAGAGTTCAATCAAGCCCTAAAGGACAAAAGTAGAGCAGGTCATTAAGGCAGACTGTGAAAGTGCAAACAGGTTTTGAAGTATTCCAGAGGTGTTAACATTAAAAAGTATGGCCAATGCAATATATTTCTTCAAAGTGAGGCAGCATCTGTATGCTCTGACTAGAAAATGTTTCCCAGGTTAGCCCTGGTCCCAGGCACATTTCTACATCATTATATCACCGGAGCAGTGTAAAACACGTTACATTCTGATAGGCTGCAAATGATCGGGGCAAAGAAACACATGCCTTATGCCACTAGAAAGTTGGGATACTCAGATTCCCACCAGTCCTACACCATTCATTTCTAGTCCTGTCGGCTGATAAGCTGTACTTGACTATTATCTTTTAGTGACATATAAAAGAGAAAAAAAGGAAAAAACCACAGGCTCACAAAGGTTTGACTCTTTCCTCTCTCCAGTTAGATTTCTATCAGAGGGAAATCTCTATGCCCTTCTAATTTTACAAGAAGGGGTCAGTTCTCCCTCTACAGCCCATGTGTTGAGAGGATGCATGGATCCTTCTTTTCCCTTCCATATAACAATTCTATTCAAGTCTCCACACTTCTTTCCTCACTCTCTTCAATTCCAGTGAACTGCTAAAGAAAATAGAGAAATATTTAATGAAATTTCTATGGTGGGATTCCTTTGGGGTGATGAAAACTCACTGGTATCTAGCCCTAGCTGCCCTCAGGATGATAACTATTATGACCATGTAGGAACTGAGGAGGGAGAAAATACGTAGTAAGCAGAATAATGCACTTTTGAGGTCCATCATCTGGTCATCTAATAGAGAAAAGAAATACTTTGATAGATCAATAAGGAAACTTTTTTAATGACAGTAATAATTTCTTAGTCCTGGTTCAGACTAGAGATTGGAGTTAAAAATGCCAGAATTCTAAATACTTTGCATTTACTAAGTCATATTCATCAGATGCTTTACTATAAAAATATTACATTTAACTTTCACCAATCAATAAAGCGAATTGCATTCATCAATGATTTGATATGTGTTGCTAAATATAAAATACTTAGCACTTAGGTACACATTTCTATGTAAAAGCTTTTCATTATACTGACTAACTTCTGCGATAATTATAAATCTTGCTTGCTGCTCATCCTTCATTCCTCCTCCCTCCCTTCCCAACTCTCCTTTTTTTGTAATTCATTTCAAGTAGCTAAAACTGGGTGCAGAGCAACTAAACAGTTATCTAGGATCAATTCCAAAGAAACAGTTGAGGAAAACACAAGTATGCTTTATGAGATTCCACTGGGAGGAAAGTTTATTTTTACCTGATTTGTTAGACACCCATATAATTGCCTCTGATGAGATGTGGCTCGTATTTCCTACTGCAATTGTTAATGGAATCTGCCACAAGTAGCTGCAAGACAAAGGAGGGGGAATCTAAGAACAAAAATACTGAACTGATTCTTCTCACAGCAATCAGGGATCATGTCAAAGAAATCAAAACACAATTTCAGTAGCAGTGTAAAGATGTGGATTCTAACAAGTTACTTTGAATTTGAAATGCATTTGCTATTAGCAGTAAAACAATGAAAAAGTCATTCATCTTAAGAAAAACTAAATTATATTTCACATTTTTCACACACTATCATCATATGAGGACTTTGTTGCAAGGCTTTCCTAATTTAACAAAATGATTCACAAAAGAGGAAATAATGATTTCCCATAGAAAGAAGAACACTTTTTTACACTTAGTTAGAAAAAGACAACCTCCAGGTAAAACATGCTTTGATTTATAGGGACTCCAAAGTTTAAAAACAACATATTCTTCTACCAACTTCTTAAAAAGCTATGATGGGCTTTCATAACTCCTGGTTTATAAAAACAAAACAAATGGGATGGATCTCCATTTCTTTGCACCATTTATTACCACTTACGTGTATGCAAACTGGACAAAACAAGCTACATGTGGATTTGGAGATATGCTGTTGTTGATCAGACCTCAACTTCCTTATAGGGTATCACAAACTGTTTCTCCTTTGAAATAAATGTTGTCATTTACCTAAGACTTCTATAACATTTTTATCGCAATAAACAAAAATTGACTATAGGAAGTCAATCTTTTGGGGAAGAGATGGAAAGGATGAATTCCTGTGTCTCTTCATGATCACCTCTATTCCCGAACTCTCAGAAGTATCATTCCACAGCCAGTGAAAGAACAGGCATTCCCTCCCAGGCTTGCCATCTCATTTTGTACACCAGTCAAGGGGGAGCACTCAGTAATGGCAGAGTACATGTGCATTTAAGCAAGGCAGCTTGCTAAGAGAATGGTCCCAACTCAGATATCACCGTCTGCTATACTTAGATACCAATTAGGTGTATCATTTTAGACTGATTGCATTAAAATGGTGCAAGGATGAGTGTGGGCAAGTTCTTGATGTCTCCATCAGCTTCCCTCCTGCTAGTACCCAGCACTGCAAAACTAGCCTATGGCACCATAAACATTAGGTTTGCTCTTTTCCACTTACCCAGAAGCCTGTTCCACTGAACTACAAACACCACGTCAATGTGCCACAACTGCCGTTGATGCGTGCTGGCTTGCAAGCGTTATGCCTGGGAACACGCCTGCCGTTCGGCACTGGAAAACCACGGGGATCACACATCACGCACCACTGAATTCCCCCTGCGCCAGTTCAGTGAGAAACGGTAGGCTACTGCAGTAATTTCTGTTCTCTGCTACTCTCAGATTTCATCAATAAGACAAGGATTATTTGATTCTATTATTTCAAAGGCCAGATCCAGCAAATGCCTCCATATGAGTAACTCTGTGCACTTGACATCAAGGTGCTGAGAGCAGCCCCACTCCAGGGGGTCTGGCTTCTGGGGCTCAGGGTCGATGCGATGTCCCAGCCCGGCCTCATCACCGTGGACTTGTCTGGGGATCCAGAGTTCAGGCTCAAACTGGCTGCTGGGGGAGGGAGAGATCCCTGCCCCGCCGGCCCTGCTGCCATGCTCGGCTCCCCACCCCTTGGCAAAGAGCCCCCCGACATGCACAGGGGTTTGCAGCGCTCAGAACAGAACTGCATGTGCCGGGAAACACTTGTCCATACAGCAGTGACTCAGCGGAGAGGGGGAGATATTTGGAAAACTGTATGGCTAAAAGAGCTATGAGTGACACTAGAAAGAAAACATGGCATTTATTGCCATATGGGAGAAGAAAAAGGGTCCCATGTGATTTTCGGTGCTCTGAATCTTGGTATCATGACACACTGGGAAAATTATTAGATCTACTCACGCAGTGAAGACACGTTCCACATGAGCATGTGTTCTGGCAGACACTTTGCATAATTAAGCTGTGGCATCTAAAGATGCTACTGCCTTTATCAGTCTGCCCAGACCTTGTGCTGGATGTTACCACCCTTCGCAGCACAGCCAGCAGAAAAGGATGCCCACCAGTGCCTTAGCTTCTCCACTTCCCAGTTGGGTCATCACGCAAAGCTACCTTCTTTGTTGGCTTAACTAGTACTCTGGACTGTGAACTAGAGTAATGAGGTGAAAACGTGTATTGTGTCCTACTGCTTCTGCTACAGCAGTAATAACTTCTGGGTTTGACAGGTGAGGGCAGTCAGGAGATGCTGTGAAGCGATGCATCGGAGAATATTCACTACTCTCTTAAATACCTTATAGCTTGCTAGACACCCACCACTGTTTTAGAGTCTGTCCAAAAAACCTTCTAGGAAAGATACTATCTTTAAAAATATATCCAGTTCTAAATACTCAGCTCTCCAGAATGAAAAAGATGCTGGCAAGCTGTGATCGAGAAAATTGAGGCAAAATTAAGCACAAAGCTCATATATTATTTGAAAGCACAGGAAGAACTGCATTTGCATGGTATTTTTATGACTTTTATGATTTTTGAGATCAACTCCTACTGAAAAAGTTATACTGCAAAATAAAAGATACTGAGAGCTGCCTATGTAGCTTATTTAAACACATATATAAACATACAAATATAAGTGTATGAACATATACATGGAAACTTGTTATTTTGAGAAGGAACTTCATGAAAAGATATTCTGTACATTGCAATGTCTATACAGAGAAGAATTCTATATTACTTTATATTATTATTTTATGTTACCTCCAATTAAGGTAAATCCCATTGAAAAAAAGGACAGAACCTTCTCTGAAAGGTGACCTAGATGTGGAACAGGAGTCATGTAAGCTACCCATCCTCAGAAAGCACGTGTGGATTCAGTTGGGAAGATTAGTACTGGTAGATTTAACTTTTATCTCCCCAAGACAAAAGACCTACTGATGTTCTCAGCACTCTCCAGAATCTCCAAATCTCATCCTCTTGGTTATTGGTTTACCAGGTGAACCACAGATTTCCTTTTAATAGACCTCTCCAGAAACCCATTTTTCCTGCTTGTACTGCTGCTGTTCTGTGGATGTTTATCCGCTTTCCCCTTCCAAACCTCTTCATCCTCAGTGAAACTTCTGCTGCTGTTGCAGAAGATGACATGGCTAACTTTTTTGTCTGTATGGGAGGAAGATATATCTGGCTCACCTTTCAAGAATTTTTGTTAGGATGACTTCTCCTACACAACATTTCCGAGTGATCCGTATGGCCTGTGTTCTCCAGGTGTGACTAGGAAGAAGCAAACGTTTTTGTGCTTTTCTATCACACTCTTCTACTTTACAGAGAAAAGAGGAAGAGAGCCCACTTGCCTGTTTTCCTCCTACTTTGTCTGGGAGTAGTGCACATCTTTTATTTATTCTTTATACATTGGGAGCACATATGCTCTCTGTATGTATTTGACCAGGGAAAGGAGCATTCTGTTCCACCTGGCCATCTGCTGCCCGCTGCGAAAAACCAGTTGCAGTGAAAATAAGAATCCAGCACTGAGGGCCCAGTGACTAGGGCAGCAGGACTGGAAACAACCCATTTGGTTCTCCTGCCCTCAGGAATATGTCTGCAGGAATCAGATGCCTGTTCAGGTAGCACTGGGTGAAACGGAGCTAACAAACTACACATCCAATGTGCCTGAGATGACACTGAACTTCAGAGGGATCTTCACATTATGTCCCTCTGGATACAAACCTGATCACCTTAACAGGGAACTAAAGCCAGACCACTTAATTGTGGGGAAACTAAGGGGTGTTTCAGGAATTAAAAGAAACCAGAGGATAAGGAGGAGAGACATCTAAAATTGGAACAGACATGGTAAATATGAACTGCGCTGTACGCAACATTGTTCAGTCTCAAAGAGATGTAGGAAATGTCTTAAAGAGATGTAGGAAATGTCTTGAAGACATGTAGGAAAAAGGGGATCTTGTTGAAAGGTAGTACAAATAAGCCTTTTCCTGTTGATTTACAAGTGAGAAACTGTTAATGTGAAATAGTTAAATTTAGGTTGACTTGCACAATTAAAGGGAACATTTTGGTGATTTTTTTTTTTTTTTTTTTTGCTAGCACCACTTTAATGTGTAATACTGAAGTGTGTTAACATCTCCATTCCGCTTGGAGAATAATCAGAGGGATTTGTTTGATGAAGTAAAACAATCTTGCATCTGCCAAGGTACGTGCAATACTAGAAACTAGCTAATTATGCTCTGACTGGATTATATAGATTTTTTTTGTCTTGAGCATTACAGAATGACTACATAGCCAGTATTAGTGTACTTTATTTCACTCAGAAAATTATCATGTTTGTGATGAGTACTTGCTTGTGCCTTGACTTCCAACAAATAAGAACTGATATCCCTTCACAGGCAAATTCCACAACCATAAAGTATTAAGCAAACACGATGCCTCACACTTCTGTCTCTGGTGAACAGTAATGTTGTATCAACACCGGATTTTCAGTGGAACAATTAGTTGCTTCTTTGTAAAGAGCTATGCAGTGCCAAAAAAGGGCAGTAGATTATTTCCTCTGCTGACAAAACAAAGATCTCAGGTCATTAAAAAGGAAAATGCAAGTTTCCTGGAGTTTCAGAATCTGCACCCCTTTTCAACTGCTTTTTCACGTTAATGAATGTTTTTGCTGAGATTGAAGCCCATACGTTTTCAAGGTTCATCCTCCCAGTAACTATAATGTGCCAAGCTTCCACCCTCTGCCTCTAGTGAATACCATGTTCCTCCAGTGAAATTTCACCTTTCTCCATGGATTCAAATCTAAACAAAGAAGTTCAGCTACTCCTAGTCATTATTCACAGAACAATGAAGATACCTGTTCAATATTCATAAGTTTATTATCCTTGGCTGCATTATAAAGAGTATACAAGTAATGGGATTGCTTCATGTAAAGTGACAGAACATCTGCATCTAAAATACCACAGCAGAACTTAGCTGCCCTGCTTTTTGAATGGGAGAGGACGTGAACAACCACATCCCTCTCTATATCCTCTGCTTTTACAGACCTCTGGATTAAAGACTCCTAATCTATCCTGCTGTTCGTTATACAGAAATTGTACTTAATCCTTCTTATTGGCCACCTCTATATTTTTTCTATCTGTTATACTCTTTTCTAGGTTAGAAAGCCAGACCTGCCCTCCGTGCTTTGAAGGCAGGTCTACCATGGATTAGAAGTGGAATAATTATTTTCTCTTCTATACTCTTGATATTTTTTATACACTCCTTTCCTACTAATCCCTACTGTTCTATTTACTTGGTTGACTGCGTCTGGACACTGAGCTTATGTTTACAGAAAATTACCTACCATAACTTCAAGATATCTTTCCTGAGAGAAAACCGTTTCTTCAGAACCCAACACTAAGCAACTAAGTTAGAGCTGTCTTCCCCACATATACCACCTTTGCATTTATCAACATTAATCTTCATCAGTCATTTTATCACCAAGTCAACCAGCATTAAAGGATACTTCTGTAATCTTAGTGATTACCTTTTGGTTTTACTAACCTCACAAAACTCCTATGACCAGAAAACTCTGTTACCTCACTCTTCCATGCCCTTTATCACATCATTGAATAGGAAAAACTTCAGCACAGGTTTCTCAAGAATTTAATGGGTTATCAACCTCCACTGAGAAATTAAACCAATTAATTTCTCCCTTTTTGCTTGTATTTCATAAGTGAGATCTTCCCTCTTATCCCAGTACAGATTATCTTCGTTAGGAATTGTTAACGAGGAAGCCGGACCTCCAAAAATTCATAAAGAACAGTTAAAATGACGAGGCTAGATACATCTAGATATAGAAGACATCTATTTATAGTCTTTGATTATATACCTAGCTAGAAAATCAAAGGAGAACCACGACAAGGTAGACGAACAGAACAATGTACCGACTTTAGAAAAAAATATATTTTTTTTAGTACAGCTAACAGCAGAAGAATAAGGTGCAAAATTAAAATGCTATGCACAAAAGCAAATTAACTGATCTGCCTATTAGCAGGATATAAGAAGCATAATTAATTTAAAGTGTAGTGGGAATCATGAACTTAAATCACAGAATGATTTAGGTGGGAAGGGACCTAAGGAGATCCAATCCTCTGCTCAAATGTGCTAACAGCACAGGAAAACAGAGTTTCATTGTAGGTAGAACATGAGATCAGAGGAGGATACACAGGCTGTATGTTCAGTGGTATCACACGAAGTCAATAAAGTCAAATGTGGTAAATGATTTGCTATCTGATTTTTTTCCTAATCCTTACCCGTGCAAAGCATCTACAGAATTACTTTCATAACAGCTGAATACCAAAAGCTGTATGCACCTTCCAACAGCTTACTTGGCTGAGAAATGAAACTGTGAGTTGTCTAAATTATTCCTGGTTGGAAAAACAGAACTAACGTATCTTCCATCAGCTGGCATTGGTGAAATCTCAGCCATCGCTCTTCTATGACTTAGCTTCTCTGGGCTAAATTCAATTGTGCAAACTGATGTCAAATGAGCTGCCGTTGGGTACTTGAGACATCTGTCAGGGCCTGAAAGATACGGCACAGCACCTACGGATGCTCCCGCCCATGTAGAGGCAGCACAAGGTCACGCTCGATACCTGAGGGCACCTCCAATGGCACCAGTCACCTGTGCAAACAACTAAATGAGCCTCTCCATCCACTTGATGTTAACAACAATACATTCCACAATTCCCAAGGAAACTTTTTCATTTCTAACTGAAAAAGGCAAATTTTCAAAACCAAGCTGCTCATAAGAAAGAGAAGACTTCAGCACAGATTTTCAACTATAATACTTAAAACAGGCACTGCTGAAACATTTTATAACTACTATTTAAATAAAAACTTCCAGTTTGCTGATTCAAAATGAATTTCGGCTTGAAATACAAGTTAATTGAAGGGAGAAGTTAAAATGATTGAAACTGAAATGTAAGGTACTGAAATTATGAAATTGAAATGAATGTTCTAAACCATTTTTCCCCAATTTTTTGCTTTGATTTTTGTCCTGATTCAGTACAGGGAAATGTTTTGATATGCTGAAAATTTCTGTGGGATGGGAATCCATTTCTTGCTCATCTGTAACGCTTACTAATCTTTGTAAAGTATTTTGAGAACATAACTATCTGAGACTTCGTATCACTGAAGGATACGATTAAAGCTATTTAACATGGAGATAAAGTGAGGCATAAAAATAATTTAAGAGTAGAAAGGATAAAAAGAAAATCCAAGAGTAAAACTGACTAGTTAAGACACCTGGCTCCTTGTTTTAACCACCAGAACTTAATATCCAAAACGCCAACTCTGTCTCCTTAGTTGAAATCTGGTGCATCCAGAATGGCTGAAGCTCAGAAACAGGGACGAAGGACTCCTTGGCATTAGTTTTCCATTCCCGCATCTCCAGATGGAGAACCCTGAAATTTCATGTACACAGAGATATATGCTCGTGTGAGTAGTGCCGAGTCTGAGAAGACAACACTTTCCTGGTGTGGCTCTTGCCAACAGTGACGACTCCTTGATTAGGGATATTTCTTACCAAGGGAATACCAAATATCTGACAGGGATATTTCTTACCAAGGGAATACCTTGCTACAAGCTGTCCGCATAAACTCATGTTGTTGGGATTTCAGAGACAAAAGAACATGAAAGCAAAGTAATGAGAAAATATGACCTTTTGGAAAGTAAGTCAGTCTTACAGAACAAAATGAAAGCTAAGAATTAAAGATTTATATTTTTCCTTCAGTTGCATACTTGGCTGATCTACAGAGCCATATACAAATAGTGGCTGGTGAAAGAAGTATTTAGCTGCTTGGCTGCAAAAGTTTCTGGCTAATAACCTTAAAGCCTATTATAAAATAAAGGGCACAGAAAGTTGGTAACTAAAGGATAGTGTGAAGTTCGGACATTAAATCAGCATAGCAGGAAGAGAGCAGAGATCTCTCATTTCTTCTCCTTGCTGAGACAACTGCAATTTCTGTTAGCAAGGAAAAAAGAAGGCCTTTGTTTTCAGTGAATTTTGAACATTAAGATAGTGGAAGGTTCAAAGATAAATTGTTAACGGAAAACCTAAAAGTGTACTCAACTAATCTACAGAGTTACAAATATTGTTGCTGTGATACCTGGAAGAATTTATTCCTAGGTTGACAGCACAAGTAGACATCATAAGGTGGTGAGTGGGAAACAAGCGGAAGCTGTTGAACAGCACAACAGCTTTAGAGCTTCCTGCTATGGAAAGAGATTGTAAGTGAAGCAGAACTCAGCAGTACCAGGGTAAAATTTCATAAGCCACGCTTTCCAGACACATTGTGTTGGGAAAGATAATTTATAAGCATCATAGAGATCTTCCCAGGTTATTATATAGTATAGTATCTCATTCAGTAAAGAGTGCTTCAAGTTCCAGGGAAGCTCATGTGAATACCATAGCAAATCACACACTTTTACTGTGATTCTATAGAGTGTTAGTTCTGTTTAATAGATAAGGAGCTGACAATATATTCATGTTGTGAATCTCATTTTCACAAGACTGAAGAATGCAGAGATTTCATTAGATTTAATATGTGCCGGCAAAGTGATTGTAGGCTGTACCCAGAGGCACAACACAACAGAAGAAGATGTTAATTCCAGCTCTCACACCTCCTACACTGAGCCAGGGTGTCAAGGGATTCTTTGTACCCTGCCAGCACAGAAGATGGCAGATAGGAAGGGAAGATTTCACTGACTTTGTAGCAAAGACAAATACAAGATGAAAAATGGATAAAGGAGAGACCAACTGAGCTCAGCCTGGAACATGTTCACTGGCCTAAGGTTGGGATTCTGAGGTTCCAGGTGTTCTACCCTCGCACAAAACTAACAGACTGGCCAACAAGAAGAAGGTAAGCCAAGACAAAAAAAAGGACACTGTTACTAACAAACACATGATTACATGACTAATTAGAAAAAGATTGCAAAAAAAAAAAAGGGTTGTGGAAGTGTTTACTCCAAGATTATCCTGGACTATGCTGGGCAGAGGCATTTCCAGCCCCTTTAGAAAAGCAAGGTAAGAATTTGGACTGGTGGACTCTGTGAATTAAAGACAGTGTTCCAGCACAGTTTTTAGGGGATTGTAACTGACTGCAAGACAGACTGTATTTTTTTCACCTGTGATTCCAGACATAATTAAGTTAGGGTGCCATGTAATACACATGCAGCTTTGTCCAAGCAGGTAACAAAACTGCAACTGAGGTACACGTTACTCAGAAACTAATGGTCTTCATGTTACCATCTACAGCCAACACTGTCAAAGCCTCACTGAGCTTTTTGTATCAGTTTCTTCTTTCTCACTAATGCCTCACCTATGAAGGAATTCAACGTTTTAGTCAGAGCAACCTACCATGCAAAACAAACCAACGGGGTCAGCTCTTGATAGATGCTGCCAGGCAGGGAATGGCTGGACCACCTGGTGGATCTGAATGGGCTCCATGTCTGAGGTGTCAGTTTTTGAAGAGTATTGCAAGCTTTTAATAGAAGTGAACTTAATAGATGCCTCATAGATGAGCAGAAATTAATTTGTAGAGCAGTCTTGCCTTTCAACCACTAAGATTTGTCTACTTTGAGGTTTTCAAAGGTTCTGATCAGATATGTAGTTGGCCCACCTAATACATACTTCAGAGGGAAGCAAAACTTGGTGATTTGGAAGGCATTTGGAATTGTGGGCCTATTATAATTTTTGAATACAAATTAGACTTAGCTGCATACATGGAGGAAACTATGGATAATCCTTATACTTTGGAGAAATATTTAGAATTGCATGAGAGGGTGACTCGGAAGCTTATAGTCTACTCTTGAAAGATGCTAGCACATCTGAGATTACTTGCTTCTGATGGTAATCCTCTTTATTTGCAGCTCTGCCTCAATACAGCTGCTAATTTTATATATTTGTCTATTATGGATGCTTTCATTTCGAAACTCATGTTAAAAAACGCTATCATATTGTTATATTCTAAAATAAAGGTTGATAGTTACTTCTAAGAGTCACTATTTATAGGATAGATCACGGATTGTTTGGGTTTTTGCTGTATAAGGATCAAAACACAAAGATAGGGAGGGAAAAATATTTTCAATGCCAATACTGTATTGCTGGAATGTATTTTAGAGGTATGCATTTTAATACAATCATTGACACTGTAATTCATCTGTAGTCAGAATAGTGATTAACATGTTTAACAGCAATGTATTACAGATGCAGATTTTGTTGTTTTCCTTTACTCTGCCATAGCCCTAATTCTTTCTGAATTTTACAAGAATCTTTGAAACAATTTTCAGCAATAAGTAATTCCTAGAGCTGAAATAAGGAAAACAATTTATATTCTTCAGGAATTCCCTTACCAATGCAACCAAACCACAAAGTCCCAGACACAAGAAAAGGCTTCAGTGCTGTAACTGCAGACTAGCATGAAAGGGCCCCTGTGTGGCCCTCTGCTGTGGGACTGCCTTAAGATGACAGTATGCATATGCTGTTAGAAAACAGCTGTATGTCTTCAGCCATCCCTTATAAACCCCGCTCTTCTTTGGTCTGACTGCTTTTTTAAGGGTGGACACAAGGTAATTCAAATGAGTTAATTTGAATTAAATTACCCAATTTGAAAAGAAAAAAAATTGCATTGTCTGATAATATAATATTATCTGATTACTAAATCTTCTACAAAGTTCTGTGTAATTTTAGATTAATGTTTTATACCAAAATAAATTATAAATGAAGTGGTTAGAAATATGATGGGGCTCTTTAAAATTGACTCATGTCAGTGTCAGTGCTAGCAGAGTACCTTCCTAAATTTAGAAAAATATTGTGGGCAAAGAACAAATACTACAAATTCTTTGTCAGTACATGCTTTCTCCTCCCTGCCTAACATTACCTTTTTACACTAAAGCACAAAAGGCTTCATTTTCGAAAGTGACAAGCAATTTTGGGTGCTGAGTCAGAGATGGATAGAAAGAAGGTGGGTTTAAGCACTGTTAAGTGTCTTTCCTAACAGCTGCCTCTTTACACTCCAATAAGGGCCCTTAATCTCTCCTGCATCCTCTGTTCCATCTTGCACCAGCACAAAACGTCCTTCCAGAATTGCACATGTAGTGCTGACCATGCAAACCCCACCTCCAGGTTGTCCTTTACCCATGAGCATGGTCCCTTGACTACAGAGTTCAGGTCTGAGTTTCATCTGACATAATTCAGAGTGGAAGGATGCGTTATGAGCTAAGGAGGGACACCCCCCCCCCCAGTAGGAACAAGAGTAGCATTTTAGCTCTGCCTACAAACCTCCATTATGTTCTCAGAGACTTAGTGCCAAGCATTTTTCAGTGTATTCCAATGTTTGGTTCTGATTTTTTGTCAGAATACTATGAACTTAAGCAAAATCAAAATATAATTCCTATGATAGTTTCTCCTTCCTCAGTAAACTTTCCTAAGAGTCCCTCATCAAAATATCTTCTCCATAAAACCTGAGATTCTACTATTGACCGTCAAGGCTCCCATACAGAGATAAAGAAAAAAATCCAGCATTAGCAACATAAGAAAGCAAAAGGAAGAAGAGGTTAAAAAAGAAAGCATGTTAGTACTTTCAATCTCTGATCTACAATGGGGAATCCACTTCTCTGATTTTTACAATGCCAATAAAATATGACATTTATCCACCTTCATCCATTCCATTACCCTTGTCTCTGCCAAATGCTGCTTGGGATTTCCCCAATCTGCTCTTTACTTCAACTAAAGCCCCCATCTCAACCGCCTTCTCTATTTCACTGCTTCTCCATATTTCCTTATTCCAGCTACACAATTTTAATGGTCCCAGATCCGGCTCATATCTGCACCCTTCCACACGGCGTTCCCTTTCCCTCCCCTTGCATGTCAGGCAGCCCTGACAGCAGCACTGCAGCCCTGAGTCTCCTCTTCGCCTCCCCACCTCGCTCTGAATTAAAACACAGTGCTGCCCTCAAGTACATGCTCCTTCCCTCACCCTGAAACGGATTTAATTAATGTGAGTTAATTAACTAGGTTGGGTATCTCAATCCTGAGAAGTAGTATTAGCAAATAAGATGAGGAAAATGACACAGTCCGCGGTGATAATAAAATGCAGCAGCAGCTTTTCCCTGTCAGCCTAACTTCTGTCAGGATACGAGTGCTGCCACCGCACAGGAAGCAATGACACAATACAGCAATTTTGTCTTCTTTAGCATTCTGCAAATTCTAACACTGACAGTTGCCCATGTCCTGCACACCAGAGCATCCTGGGTGTTTGCCTAGTGGGAAGCATTTCTTGCAAACAGAAGCTGTGAAATGGTTTCGGAAATAAAGTGTTAAATTAAAACTGGCATTTCCAAGATCTTTGCTAGCAGCAAAACCTTGCTGAAGAGACATCGGCAAAGAAATGTGCAGGAACAAATTTTAAGAGCACTTCCCATTCTGATTGAATAATAATGCAACACTCAGAAAAGCCCCTAAAAAATAAAAAGGCAAGACAAAAGACTGGGGACTCTCCAGTGGATTCTACAGCAAAAATACCCTATTGTGGCAGGCAGTGCGCGGCACGAGTATTGGGCTGGCAAACACCAGCACCCAACAGCAAAGGCATCCTCCCGCGCACGCCCGAGGCAGGGCTGGCTTCCTCCAGGTCACTCGCAGAAGCAGCTCTTCCTCCTGTTCGTTTGGAGGAGCAGCAATCTGCACAGCACTGTCCCCTCTCAGGCCGCTGGGGTTAAGGACCATCCCTATACCCACTGAAGGACAAAATCTACTGGTGCCATAGAGCTGTCCTCTACTAAACACCGGTGTTCATGTAAAGAGAAGGAGCTCCCCACACTTTCTCACTCTTCTGCAAGAACAAGTTTTTTCAAGTCCTTGCTTGACCAGCAAAAAACCTGGTTAAATCAATATCTGGCTGTGTTCACGCACAGTTCTGTGCTTCACTAAGGATTCTTGGTTTTTTAATCTTGTTCCTGATAATTCCATTTCCTCTGTGCCTAATATCAGTACCTTCCTCTCCTGAAGCCCACTCCCTTCATCATTATTATAGCTGATACAGAGGCACTCAGGACAGTCAAGACGAACCAGGGTACCACATCCACTCCCCAGGCAGCAGCACAGAAGTTGCTTCTAGGAAAAACGCTGATATAAGTGTAATCTTTCAGGTATAGCAAAGATGAAAGGCATAACAAGAAAACACTCAAAGGACATGAGGAAATGGAAGATTAGAGGATATTTCCCACAGACAGGGAGGTAAATGAGTACTTCTTTTTCTATTTATATTTTGTTAGCCCTTTTTCCTCAGCTCATGGAATATTTGTCCATATTATGGCTCTTTTTATTATACAATTAATAGTACATATGCTCCATTATTCCATGACTGCTCTAAGAAGATCTCAAAGATACTTATCTGCATTCCCCTTGTGCTCCTAACACTTTGGTTTGTGTTTAACCAGCCCCTCAGCTGATAAGTGGACAGAGTAAGTTCCCCATCGCTGCTCAAGTGATAATGCCATACAAATAAGTAAGAATACACATGGCAATATTCAAACACGGCTATGCTTTCACTATACAAATAATTATCAGTAAAGGGACAAGCACAGCCCTTTTTCCACAAAGCCTGAATAAATGAGCTTTGTGTAGGGAATTCAGAAGAGACTAGAAGGGAAATAAATTCTGCAGTTAACCATTCATCTTGGAGTGGAGCGACGGCTCAGCAGCTCTGCTGCCCGTTGTAAGGCCTTTCAGTTGTCGTAATTACTACATGGTGTTAGACCCACGAGTCTGTACAGCTCTAGTTTTGCTGGTCATGTCCCTGGCTTGCACCGTTCAACTGAATTCTCCCTAGTCCAACCACACCGAGAAAGGCACCGAGGATCACCACTCTGCAGTACATATGAATACCCTGTCTGTATCCTGATTTGTACCTCTTCCTTTTCTCTCTTTTCTCACAGCTAGCTGTGTTCAACGTCTAGCAAGACGTTTCCCTTTAGGATATTATCATGAACAAGCAAAGATTAGCTACAGAAACTGTGCGTATGATAAGAACACTATGCAAGTGAATATTACCTCAGCAACATGACCTTAATTATTTTGATAACATTGGAACGGTTATTTCTCCGCTTTTGAAGAGACAAGGCTCAGTGTATTTTTAGAAGGCAAAACTTATACCCACAACCAGAAAGCTTTGGTCTGCTCTTCAATACAGTATATAAAAGGTTTATGGATTTCATCAAAACTGATTAGTTTATTGTCTAGACCACAGATTATTTTTCATAAGATTTCTTGTCATATCTGTGAGCCATTCTTGTAATGATGGATGAGACTGGTGCCTTAAAATCATCATTTTCTCTGTCAGCGGGGAAACCCACTGAACCTTGTCAGATGGAATATCACCTCATCCCCTGTAGCCTTATAATATAAGGGCATAATCCGTTCTCACAGGGGTATACAGGAGTCCAGGACTGAACGTACACATAACTAAAGGATTGTTATTTGAGGGAAGAATATGAATTATACGGTTATTACAGGAGTTTTAAACTTTTGCTTGGATAAGCTGAAATTGCTACTGAAACATTGTACCAACCACAGGCTTTGACATTCAAATCAAAGCCCAGTGATTTGGGCCCTTCTGAGGAATGGCGTTGCTAGAAACAGCGTCTGTCATTGTTAGTTTTATTCTCTCATAAAATGAGAAGTATGGATCATGTAAAGGCGTAAGTGTCAAGTAAAATCTATGCTCCGTTTGTGAAGAAACGGAATTGTATACCTTCTGTAATTTCATGCCAAATGTTAGAGCCTAGCACGCCATACAGTCAATTCCACACACACAAATAAATCACAGTTTATATATGTATGGCCCTTGAAACACATTTTTCTGCAGTTATAGAGAGACAAGTAGCCCAACTGTACACGAGGTGGGAAAACCAACTATACGTAATCATGCTCTTCTGCAGTAGAATTAAAGACGCTTATAGTAATGGACTAGGCAGAACTAGGACTAAACCACTGCCAAAGGTATCAACAATTTTCACTTTTTCCATTTATCACGTAGAAAAATCTGCTTGCTGCTTCTATATTCCTCTATATGATTTCAGAGAGAAAAATTAAATATGCTGCTTCACATTTCATTTTCAACAGTTAATTGCTGCATAAATACATAGCATAAAGAAAAGCACAGACATTTCATAAAACTAGAACGATTATGAAATATTCAGTTGCTTCTTTATTTGCATTTCTTATGCAGCAGACAGATCTGAAAGACCTACTCTGAAGTGACTCTTTCTAAAGGAAGGCAAAGTTAAATTTGTCTAGAGAGGGTCTGAACCAGAAGTTTAAACTCCTCATCACTTTGAAGGCAATAGAACTGACTTTTATTGCTGTGCCATGCCAAACTACAGCCCCACCTCTGGATAACTAAACACAATGTGGCAGATGGATGCTTTAAGAGCCTTCCCCAGAGCCTTCCAGTGCATATTGTGTTGTCTGTTTAGATGATAAACTCCTGGAAAGGCCTGGACTGGTACATTTTTCTGTGTTTTGTGCAGCTCTACTATTTATGGTGTTTAAAATGATCATCACGATTAATCCATAGATAAACCACCCTAAGGAAGCCAATGTCGCCTGCTCTGCAAGAGCAGGGCCTCAAACGTGGCATAAATACCATTTGCTCCCCGTTATTTACAGTGTCTATTATGGTTCCCCAGGGAGCCATGCGTCCAATGCCTAATTCATGGGTCATGAAGGGGAGATGAGCGCCGACTTTATTGGACTGTGAATTAGGCCACTGATATGTAACACCCCCAAAGCCTGCAGGCTGACATTATATATGTGTGTGTATATATATATATACACATATATATATACACACTTCTGTGCCTCCCCCAACTTCTACCTGTGCTATTAGGCTGCCGCTGAACCAGCCAGTAAACCCTTGCCAACTACCTGACCAAAACCACCTGCAGAATCGGCCAGGGCACTGCACTTCGTAATAGCACTGAACGTTCATCAACGTGCTGTTTCCATTCCAGTTATCAAGCCCCTTTGGGTACTTGTAGAAAAACTGGCCCCTTTGTATCATGTCATACAATTGTGGAGTAGCGTATCATGAACTACCAGATGACACCACATCAATGTGACTTTCCCTGTCTACTGCTTTCACAATAATTGAAGCAATAGTGACTTTTCCTATGAAAAAAAACAAACAAACAAACAAACAGCACAAAACCCATGAATAATATCTAGGTCATTGCTGGCAGAAAGATTAAATTTATTTTCAGAATGTCATTCTTGTTTTTCTACTTAATTTGATAGTACGAAAGGGAGTTTAATGATACAGAGCCATTGTGCCTATCAAGCCACATGTGCCTGTGGGCAGTGCACCAACAGATTGCATGGTCATTGTTAGAACAATCTAGACACTAATTTATAACTAACCCATAGGACTTTAATATAAATTGGTGGGTGGTATTTGAAAGGTGAATGGCATAGCCAGATTTCACCTTTTGCTAAATGGTTCCTGTTCTTTGGTATTTATGCTTATGTCACATGACTTTCAAATAACTTTAACTGGGAAGCAGCAAAGTAGCTCCATCATCTAACTGGCTGGAGTAAACATCCCATCTGCAAAGCCTTCCTTGGGCAAGGGGCTCCTTCCCATTTGTGGTGAAAGGACACAGAAGCACAGAGAAAAACAAATCTGAAGAGCAGAGAATAGGACAGAGACTTGCCAAAGGAGATACATATAGTATGTATTGAACTGCCTGTTAGGACAGTAAATTCCTGGCAGGGCCCATGCTGATACCTTTTTCTGTGCTCTCTGTAGCACTAAATCTTACTTCCAATCTTTAGGAATTATAATTGTGATAGAATCTATAGAAAAAATCTCCTAAGAAATGCAGCGTAACTTGCCCTGTTGGTGCAGAACACTAGGCTTCCACCTATCTCAAGATGCTGTTTGAATTCTGAATTAATGTCACACAAAAATAAAATTAAGTCTAATTCTCACCCCTGATGTTCCACCTTACCACTTACACACCCAGGAGACTTTACTCACGAATTACAGCAGCAGTTATTACAATCAATACTGAATACCTAGCAAACCTATTTAAAAAAGTCTCTGCAATACTTAAAAGGCTTAACGTCTTTGTTTTAATCAACCAAAAAACCTAATAATCTCTGTTTTTCTGAGTAGTGAAACCCAGTCACATTACATTATGGGTATATACACTTGCACAAAAGAAATTTTCAAGTGAATAAGGGAGAACCTCTCCCATGCTGCACTGAACTGCGACTCATGAACACTTCCAA
This sequence comes from Rissa tridactyla, assembly GCF_028500815.1. Classification (NCBI taxonomy): domain Eukaryota; kingdom Metazoa; phylum Chordata; class Aves; order Charadriiformes; family Laridae; genus Rissa; species Rissa tridactyla. Next base: position 178,887,941 of record NC_071466.1, read on the forward strand.
CAGTCCACATTCACTTGTTTTATCTCTTTCTCACAAAGGAACTAATTTCAGCCCAGACCTTAAACGGATGCTTAATATCCTGCTAGGTTGTTCCAATACAGCCAGAAAAACAGCAATTTACTCTGTGTCATGTTTGAGTTCCATAATATTCATGTTCTAAAAAAGGATAATGCACTTCTAAACATTTCCCAATAAACGTAATTATATTTTTAGGCTTTCCTCAACAGGAGTATTCTATAAGATCCAGCTGTGTCAAGCAAAATTTAGTGTTAAATTTTACCTCTTAATGATTTTAATCTACTGGACAAGCAGAGAATACTCCAGGTTGACAGCATGCCCTCTTTAATGAATAGAAGAACACAGAAGCTTCTAAGGCTAAACTGCAGTTCTCTGGCATCGGCTCTACATCCTTGGCCTTAAAATACGATGTAAAAACTGCTTTAAACAATACGATGAGGATAACCAAGCATCAGCCAGGAGTGCCAGTCTGTCTCTGGGATGAAGTAAGGAAGTGTGTAGAGTCAGCTGGGCGCAGGAACGAAACACTCTTAACAATTGGAAAAAGGGTAGGGGCAGAGATGCGTTAGTGCCTGCTGATTTCTGCCGATGTAACAGTCCCCATAGGACCAGTTCAGCTGCTTCAAAAATGCAACAGCTGGAACCCCCTGCCTTGTAGAGTTCCAGTTCAGCTCTTGACTGCTTCCGGAGTCAAGCGAGGTATATTCCCAACACACAGTTACATCTGCCTACTTCATGTATGAGCATGGAGACATCCACTCCAAATAATTACTTAAAAAGAAGTATCAGACCTTCCAACCACATTCCAAATTATCTCGTGTAGCGTGACAAAATCAAAAGAAAAGGAGAGGAAACAGATGTGTGATATAAGGTGTAAGACGTAGTCAAGGACAGAACTGTCAGGATGCAAATGAGCAAATTAAAAGCCTTATCTTGTTCTATTGCTCTAATGGTTTTTTTTCAGTTATTTTAACTAGCCTCATCTTTACTACAGCTGAAATGGAAGGGTCACCACTACTGATACCAAACAAAGCTCAGAGGTTTCTAAAGAGCCATCTTCATAATAATGCAGACATGAAGCACTTACTTAAACAACTAATGCCTCTTGAAAGATATTCATTGAGAAATATAAGTACCTGTTGTCTCCAAGGGCAGGATCCTTGGGTTTAGCATCACTATCATAAACAAAACGTTCTTGGGAGATCACTATGACATTGTCCGTAGTTTCATTTCCCCAGATAGTGATAACAGGATAACCCATCTGTAGTGTCCACTGATCCATAACTTCTTGGATATTTACAGATTTTCCAACCCGTTTTAAAGCCTTCAAGAAGAAAGAAAAGTTTCAATATGTTGAAACAATATCATCATACAACATAATAAAACTCTTTTTTTTTTTTTTGTCCCAGAGAGCATAATTAATTTTAGAGGTTTAAATAACCAGCACGCACGCACACAGACCCATTTACATCCTGTACACACACACTACATAATTTAAGTACCAGTCTCTGTCTATCTTAAAAATAAACATTGAGCAATCTTGCCAGAGAGGAGAGTGACAGTCAGAAAGTCACGCTTCCCACATCATTCAGGCACTTTTGCTGTAACAGAAGAAACAACTTGCTTTACAGAGTTTTAACAAGAGCCACAGAAATACTGGGTGGCTGTCTCCAAAAGATATTCTTGACCAGATAAGGTTAAAAAGGACTCGGTGTTAGTTGATCTAGGGTACCTACAATAAGGCATATTCAAAGGGCCTGATTTCTAAAAGTACAGAGTATCTCTATTCTGAAAATCGAATTACTAATTATTTGAAAATACTGCCCCTCATGTCCAAAGTGAGGCCATATATGAAAAGATATCCCCAGCTCCTTCATAAACTGCACCTGTCATAACACACGGAGGATTAATGTGTTCATATTTGATACCTCGTGTCAATAAAAATGCTGTTTTACAAGTGGGTTTTCATCTGAAACAAAAAGAGATACTATGGCATCATGGGAGATGAGACTGGGTATGAAGAGAATGACAAGCGCCTTTTGTTCTTCAGCGACAGAGATGTCCCTAGCTGCCGAACAGTCCTAGATCACAGACTGAGCAATCTCGGACGAATTTAAGCAGAACCCAGCAAGGAGTCTTCAGAACTGAAGCTGCAATTGCAATGAATTAGGAACAAAGTGTCCGGCAACAAAAGTGCTTACAGGTGAGGCAAACAGAATTATTAGCCTTAACAACAGATTTGAGCATACAATATAGCCATAGTGGTTATGGACCAGAATACCGTCTCATTTTTGTTCTATTTTATTAGCTGTGGGTTCTGATGTTCTTTCAAGATTACATTCACCCCTCTGACCTCCCATCACTCAGAACTTTAACAGCGGAAGACACAAGTGAGAAGCAAGACAGACACTTGCAGTGGTATTAGACTTCAGATTAAGACATAGACTTGAGCCTGACTGTATGTTACATGTCTCAACTCTCATGAACAGTGAGTACAGACATATGACTCAGTTCAGTTGCCCACACATAGGTGGCTAATGTCATTTGAGCTTGACCTGCCACTCAGATTTCCCCACAGACCTTGCCTGAAATCAATTAGACCCACCTGAATGTCTTGAACACCCTACTGCACCTGATCTGGCACTAGTTGCCTGTATTTGAACAACTAGCTAAAGTCCCCAGTTAACAATTTGGGCTCCTTTTAAAATAATCATGTAGTGGCTAGTCAACTGACTTGCTCTCTATGCTCCGCTGACTGTATTAACTAGATTTCTGGGACTCCAGTTGTTCCTACTCACCAAGCGTCAAATGAGATGTCCTAAAATATTCGACACATCCTTACAGAACTGGTGGACCTACAGCAGACATATCTATCTCATGGGGCAGCTGGAAGCCAGGTTGAGTAAACTAAGGTAAACATCGTTAGATGTCTATGAACAGGCAACTGAATCCAGCCCTCACTGACAACAACTGGAGTTTGGACACCTATCTTATATGTATATACCTGCTTATGTACATAAATGCAGATGTCTTGACCTCCAGCTGAATCCCATCTTTGGTGTCAATAGTTACAACTAGGTTACCATGTTCACAGACAGCTTGAGTTCGTACTCATGCCCAGCCTCCCTGACTGTATTCTACATTGGTTTGCACTCTGCCTTCATTCTGGAGTGCCCAGACTAGCTCTGCAGGCAAGAAATTCCGGCATGCTTGGCTCACTTTATGAAAATTAAACTCCTTTGAGCTTGGACGTAGCAACCAAAGGGAGCATGGGCATAGCGACTGTAAGTCTCTACAGCATGCCAAATGTTACAGTAAATAGTTATCTGTTTACACCGAACATTAAAGCTTTAACAGTTTTGTCCTTCACACAAATCATAACTCCGTACAAAATCACGAACACATGTGATGGTGATATACATGCTAAAGCTCAGCACTCGCATGTGCTTATGGGCCTCGGCGTGCTGCCACTAAAGTCAATGACACAGATTCCATGAAGTACCTTTTACTGCACATCCATAACATAGCACAAGCAAGGAAATATATTCTAACATAACAAAGAATAGCAATGCTGCAAAGACCATATTTTTATGTTGCCACTAGGTTAACTCAAATGGAATTTCTTTGCATCAATTTTTATATTTGCTCTGAGGTCTGAAGATCTCAATATGCACGGTTCACTCCTAACCTCACCAAGAAAAACACCACAGTAAATTCCTGCTTCTCCCTCAGTGCAATAGATTAAAGCATTTTACCTTTGACAATGTGTTCCAGAGATCATTTCTGGCTGCATTGCCATACTTGTGAATGGTTAAATAGTCCTACAGAAATAAAATAAAAATACAAATCAGTATTACTATAGACAAGCCAAACAACTAGAGCTGTGAATCACTGCTATTAAAAGTTAAATCACATCAATGTTTGCATTTGTCAGAAATCTAGATATATACAATATGTTCATCCTAAGGGAGTAAATAAACAGTTTCTTAAGGTATTTTACAATGCAAAAATTGTTGCTAAAAATTTAATTTACAGCACTCAGTGCTCTTCTGTGTAAGTCACTCTATAAGCTAAATATTTTGAATATACATTTAAAATACTTGCCTAATCTCAGAAGGGGTTCCTAGGTAATTCTTGGCAATGAAAAGAGAAGCTAATAAAACACAGTTCCAGTTGCTATTTTAGCAGGTCATTCCGTGTCTAGTGTCAAAAATTTGCTCACTGGCATGACAGCTGGATTTGTTACAAAAGATTTAGCTGAGTAATAGCCTACCTGAACTACAAACTCTTATCTAGGGAGATGCTGGTGCCTCGATGTCAAAATACATCATACTGGCAACCGGGGCTACAACAGGTTATCACAAAGGCTCTCCACGACAGGGAGTGGTGGAAGAGGGGTGACGGGAAGCCAAGTCCGTGCTTGTGCACAGGAGTTTTCACAACATACGTGACTCATAGTCTGAGGAGGTTACAAACTGAATGCTTTTACCTATTCACTCACAGTTTCAATGACTGAGGATCCCTTCTTCTCCCATAGCAACCAGAAAGATAATTCCTGATAAGCTACCATCACATTAAATTACCTTCCCAAATTAATAGTCTAAGCGTGTGACCAGGTTAGGTCTGGGACTTTCAGGGATAAAACGCTTCCAATTTAAAGAACATCTGAAGAGACAACACTGTTGTCCCACCATCCTATGTCCCTAGACAACACCTCATTCAATTACAGATGTGAGAGTCAGCAATGACATTTCAAGCATTTTGATTGGAAGAATTAAGTGAAAAAGCACATCAGAGGTTGTAAATCAATGGGCTCTCCTGCATTTGAATTTCTACCACCTTCACTTTACACAATGGTAGGAGACAAACCCTAATTTACAGCACAAGTGAAGTAAAACTGGGACAAATTTGCTGACTCTGTTATCTGTGCTTTGTGTGAAGTAAGATACTTTGGGAATAATTAGTATTTGGAAAGCAAATTTTCTGATACACAAACTGTAGCACCTGTGACACAGATTTAGCTTTTGTCAGCCAACTCATAGCACAACAAGCAGCAACTCCCATTTAATCACAGGCTAGGAAGGCTAAATGAGAACACTGACTCTGTAAATGCAGTGCTGAGTCTTAACAATGTCATGAGACTAACTTGGAAAAAAGGCAATATTATATAGGCTGCACCTATAGCACACTTTGCTGCCATTTTGTCTAAAAATACCGAATAATTTAAGGCACAGTGAAATATTCAACAGCTTGCAAAGCTAAAGAAGTTGAATTGCAAATTAAAAAGCTAAAACAGGAATAAACAAAAGTGGGACGAGGTAAATAAATAACAACAAATATACATGTGCATCCTAAGCAGTACTAGAAAAAGCTGCACGTATTGGTCCTTGTGAGAGTTGCTTTCAGAATCGTTCATTACACAGCAAAGTAAAATGGGTGGAACACTTGAAGATTTACTCCATCCAGGCAACAATCCTGTTTACAAATCTACCATTAGACATTAAATTTTACTTTTAAATTTTGCAATCAGAAAGACTGCAAAGGAATTAAATGCTTCTGTCCTTTTCTTTGCTTGTTCTCCCAATACACAGATTGGGAGGTTTAGATGTGGCTCTTCACTCAGTTAAAAATTTATTACCCTCCAATCTAACATGTTCATCACACAAAGGAAAACAAAAGTAATTCTAACATTTACAATTAAATAAGAAAATACAAAGATAAACACAACATGCGAGTACAGTCCTGGTATCATACAATTTAATCATCCATTTTTTCATTATTTCATGGAAGTTGCACTGAGATACATAGCATCAAACTAGGAGTGTTAGAGAATGCATACTACAGAAAAAGCAGTCCTAAGTGATGGTGTGCATCAAAATATGCTTCCAACAGTAAATCTACATTGCAACCCAAAATCTGAGGGCACTTTCTACAGACACAAAGAGTTACTGAACCAGGTCCCATCAAATGTCCTCATATATCAGTATCTTGTTGTCCACAATAACCAGTAGCAGACACCTAGAAAGGGTATAAAACAGAACAAGCAGACAGTGGTTCTTCCCCAGTATGCTCTCCCATCATCCAGCACTTCATGGCACAAGGAATCCTGAGTAGATCAGTATCTCTGTATTTAATAGTTATGGTCTGTGAATTTGGCCAGTTGCTTTCTGAACCCATATAAATATTCAGCATTTGCAACACCTTACAAAAAAGCATTTCCCACTTCAGACACCTGTTGTGTGAAGATACCCGTTTCAAACATCTGCTCATCTGTTTCATCTGCTGCTCCCTAGTTCTGGCACTAGAAGACACCGCGCATTACTGTTCCCTACTTCACTCTCCCCAAGCCATTCATGCTTTTACAGATGTGTATCATATGTGTCCTCATACCAGAGCTTGGTTTTATACCGAGAACACCACCAACCCAATCACTCCCAGCTATACTGCAAACTTACATTTTGTTACCACCATCCAAGCTATTGACTTCAAAGCTACCTAGGGCAACCATGACCCAGCCTGGACTTTCATTACCAAATTATCAGCCTCTTTTGAAGTACCTTTCCTGGACTGGCACTCAACTTAAAAAAGGCTTAGCATATCAGCATCAAACACGTCCCAGGAAGTATTAAAATAGGAGCCAAAGATCTATACATACCCTGCTTGTCTGTTCTAAGGATAGAACAAGCAGGAATATAATCCATTTTTCCTTCTGGGGACCCATATCTAAGTCTGAAGTAGCTTGCAAAGGGGCAGAGGACACATTCTCATTCACTGTAATTCTCCAGAGAAAGAGTATTAGCCACCCCTTTGCCTTTACACTGATTACAAAAGAACCAAAGCAAACAGAAGAGATGCAAGCCACCAAACAAAAAAAGGAGGATGGCACTGAAGACACAGCTGCCTGAATCAGCACGGTTCCAAAGGAGGTAAAGTGACTTAAAGCCACCTTCTCATAAACACATATGCCCAGAACCATCTGGCTGCAAGGCTGCTTCCCATCATAAACTCACAAGTCTATCACCTACAAAAGCTGTTCCATCAACTGGAGTATGCTGGGGCACGACGATACACTTCAGCCACCTTCCTAACTTTCACCTATAATCCTACAGTACGTGTGAGGAGAAAAGATGGCACGAAAACCTCTTTAACAACCCAAAACTCAAGAGCACTCTTCTACAACTCCCCCTTTCTCCTTCACTGTAATGCCACCTCTAAATTTTTTCTTTGCCATGGGGAAAGCAGGAAGAGAGTTCACAGACCCTAGTACAGTGTCACTCAACATGCAAATTAATCAAACGCACACACAAAAATGATCATTTGGTTTTACATTTTCAGCAAGCATCCTCTTGTAATATTCTTCTTAACATTTTGGCATTGAAACCTAAAGTCACTCTTTACCAAAAAGAATAACAGAATATGATCCCTTCACTTCTATCAATAAAAAAAAATTAATCTGAGAATGTGGTTTTCTGAAATGCATTTTGGTAATTTTTAACATCAAATTAAAAAAAATAAAATAATCTAGAGTCTGTCATGCCATGAAAAAAAAGTTCAGTTGCTGCACAACCAAAACCTAAGATCTTGCAAAAATGCTTTTAAAAATATTTTATTACTCGAATACTGAAGTAGATAGCTTGAACAGTAGTAGAAATTAGAGTATGGTGAAAAGTGCTAAAGGATTTTGAAAGATGTTTTCAGTAATGCTGTATTGATTAAGCTTTTATTGTATTAGACTTTCTTTAAGAAAAGAAGATTATTTAAATGGAAAATGTCTTTTATCCCTTTGCAATCTTAGTTCTCTCAGTACTGCTAGGGATTGAGCCTCTTGGTTTTGAAAAAATGAACTACCCCACCATCCAAACCTGATAACGCTCACAACTAATAAAAGCTAGTGACTGATAAATGCAAAGAGGTTAAACAAGTGTAAAGGGGGAATAAGTCTCCAAACATGTATCTTACTTTAGGGGAGACTTCAGATATGTAACCAGGAACTGAAACATCAATTCTAGGACCAAACTCCTTTCTCAGTTTATCTGTATGAAGCTGATTGGTTGGCTGAAAAAACAGCTCCCAACCTATATGAGTGGTGCTGAGATCTGAAACAGATTAACATGGAATAACTTACTTTTTTCTTCTAAAGATAACTGCGAAATTCCACTATATAAGATGAGAAAGTGAGGAAAAAGTAGCAAAATATTTTGGCATCAAATTCTTGTGGCTACGTTCCTCTGAATGCCCTAATTTCTCAGGGATCAGGAAACAGCAGCCTTGCCTCTACCTCCCTCTGTTGTATTTCATTCCTATTCCTGGGTGCACGTCCTCCTCCCTTCAGCCTACAGTATGTTCTTGTTGAACAGTTTTATACGTGACTGCTGTACCTCACCACAGATGTAGAGCTACTAATAAGAACATTTAGTTTGGGTGGAAATCAGGCTCTTAAGATCCGGCTATCAAATCCAGCGTGTTTGTCTTCCCAGAAATTTGTATACTTAACCTTAAGCCACCAGACACCATCTGAGAGATGCTGACTCGCTGACTATAACATGCCACCTTTTTTCCCCCTTTCCTTCACACTGCTAACATCAAAGCTGCTATCACTTATTATCTTGACATCGCCTAACATTCAAATAAAAAAGCCTGGGCAAGGGTCAGAGGGAGGAAGGTATTGCATATGTTTGCAATGGTGAGTGACAAAGAAGAGGGAGTGAGAACCGGTGGTAAAGCACTACCAGCAAGCTACAAAGAAGTGAAGATTCTCATAACAGAGGAAGACTACTGAATAGAAAAGCTAAAATAGCCAACCAGGTTCGTGGTATTTTTCATCTGTACAACAGACTAACCCTTGAGAAAGAGCCTTAAGGAAGAGAAGAGATCACCCTCCTGGCTGGGCAGTCAGACAAACAGTATAGTACAAAATAAGGAGTAGGTAAATCCACCTTATTGGTCATGGTAAACACTGTGTAAGGCAAATTAGATGGGGGTTAACTCTATTCGTGTCAGAATTAATTTGTGCCAGTGAGTCAAGCTGCAGAGCTACCTCCAAATTGAAAGAACAGCCGTGATCAGACCACTTATCAAAGCAGTACTGAAAAGCCAGCTAATAAAAACCTTGGAAACATTTTTCCAGGTCAAGTAAGCCAAGCAACTTCTACATCAGTTTTACTAAGAGTTCCCAAAACTGCTTCCAGGCACTCTTGTCATAAAGTGCCAAGCTACAGAATACACTAGAGTCATGGAATATACTTTAACTTTCATGAGTGAGTTCTACCAGAGGATCAAAAATGTTTATATCCTTCCTATACTTTAATCTACTATTGCATTAAAATGTGTTCCTCCAACAAAAAATGAAGTTACTCACTGCCCAAGAATTAAACTAACTAAAAAAGCATCTCACAGAATCACAGAATGATAGGGGTTGGAAGGGACCTCTGGAGATCATCTAGTCCAACCCCCCTGCCACAGCAGGGTTACCTAGAGCACGTTGCACAGGAACGTGTCCAGGTGGGTTTTCAATGTCTCCAGAGATGAGACTCCACCACCTCTCTGGGCAGCCTGTGCCAGTGCTCTGCCACCCTCAAAGTAAAGAAGTTCCTCCTCATGTTTAGGTGGAACTTCCTATGCTCAAGTTTGTGCCCGTTACCCTTTGTCCTGTCCCCAGGCACCACTGAAAAGATCCTGGCCCCATCCTCCTGACACCCACCCTTTAAGTATTTATAAGCGTTGATAAGATCCCCCCTCAGCCGTCTTCTTTCCAGACTGAAAAGACACCCAAATCTCTCAGCCTTTCTTCATAAGAGAGGTGTTCCAGTCCCCTAATCATCTTGGTAGCCCTTTCCTGCACCCTCTCCACCAGTTCCCTGTCCCTCTTGAACCGGGGAGCCCAGAACTGGACACAGTACTCCAGGTGTGGCCTCACCAAGGCAGAGTAGAGGGGGAGGATGACCTCCCTCGACCTGCTGGCCACACTCTTCTTGATGCACCCCAGGATGCCATTGGCCCTTTTGGCCATGAGGGCACATTGCTGGCTCATGGTCATCTTGTTGTCCACCAGGACTCCCAGGTCTCTTTCAGCTGAGCTGCTCTCCAGCAGGTCAGTCCCCAACCTGTACTGGTGCATGGGGTCATTCCTCCCCAGGTGCAGCACCCTACACTTGCCCTTATTGAATTTCTTAAGGCTCCTCTCTGCCAACCTTCTCTCCGTAGGTTGTTATTTCAACTTACAATAACAAAAAACAGCATCAAAATGATATTGAAACAGGAGTTTCAATACCATAAGGAGTGCAAGGCATGCCTGCAGTGTAGATAGTCCCCATCTAGTACTAAAATTATGACGTCTGTTATATAGACACAACATCGAATGCATTGCTGTATCTCCCCTGAGCTACAGTCTGACGATACTTTGGCGGTACAGCCAATGTACCTTCCACCACAACCACTGCTCCTCCTTGTCCCCATCCCCCTGTTTGTGAGGCTACTTTGCAAACCAAACCTCTGAAATGGCTTGAGGAAGGAAAGGAAGAAAATCTACCATTCTGCACCAAGGAGTTTGGTGCAGACCAATCAAGTTTACCACAAAGGACACCAAGCTCTTCCACTAGTACAAATGAAGTGGCACTGGGTGGCCACGCATGGATGGGAATGAGCAGCTGGAGACAGCATTGAGGAAAACAGAAGGGTGGTTTCCTAAGCCCGTGTCCCCTCCAAGCACGCGCCAAGTATTATGGAAGAGACCAGACAGAAAGAAACCCAGTGGTGATTTCAGAAGACAGTTAAGCGAAAGGTTATCAATGTATCACATCTAAGGGAAACAAAAAGCATATTTTGAAGTGCATTTCTCCAAAAGCAATGCTCAAATGTTCTTTTCAAATGTTCAACTAAGAGTTGGTGGTAACATTCCTCACCAATAAGCTAATTTTTACAGTGAATTAGTTAACCTTCATTATACCTTATGCATGGACACTGTCATTCAGAACTGAAGTAAATTAAAATCAGTGACTTCAAGTCACAATGAAAACACTATCATGAATTCAAGTAAGTGAAATAACAGTTAACTTCAGTTTTGAAAGTGCCTAGGTGGAGCTACAATGAGGTTTAACTAATCCGATTACAGTTCACACCTTCAGCTACTTTGAATAAACTTTTGTGTGTCCTGTATAAACACAGCTTGTTTACTTGGCATTAAAAAATAAAACTGAATTAGAATTTTACACCACTTTGAACAATCAAAGAATACAGCTGCTAAGGATAACCTTTTTTTTTTCTCCTTATTTCTAATAATTCCACACATATCAGTGGAGCTACCTGTTGAATCTCTCCCACACAGAAATTTATTGGCTAACATATTTTAAGTGATTAGCAATTCTATCTGTCTCTTTATTTTCTGAAAGTGGTGTCCCTGTAAGATGGCCGGGCCTCACAGATAGGACTGGAGTTTTTTTATTTTTTAAATCTTCTCCAAATTTTTTTTGTCTTTTTCTTTAAATAATAACACAAAAGAATTATTTTATCTGCTCCATATACAATCACACTTTCTCAATTGCTAATTTATCCAGCCTGTATTTTTACTACTAGCTGCATTAAGCAATTACAAATTTTTAAGAGCAAGTACCACCTTCAATGTTCCCAATAATTCTACTGTGGTACCACAGGAAAGGAATATTTAAAATGTCAACTATCAGGAACTTCTTAGCTAACTTCTGGATTCGAACTCACAAATAGGTAAAAGGAAGTTAAAAAAAGCCTGAGAAGTGTGCAACATACTTCAGAGGCATCATGCAAGTATTCACTTCAGCTGTGTTTTGCTTTCTCTTTGGGCTACTATCTCAGCCAATGCATAAAATCCTAGGGAAGGAAATCAGTGGAATCCCATCAAAGTACACCAGCTGAAATTGCAGCCCTTTATCTTCAAAAGGTATACTTAGATTTTTTTCACACGCAACAGAGATACAATGCTCGCAATCATCAGCAACTGGAAAATATCCACTGTCAACATGTCATATCTGCAATTAAATCATTATATCCAAACAGGAAGCTATAACTACTAATCAGGAAGAGTGATACTGGAACCATATATGGAAATAGATCTTAATTTTCTCTAGAGCCCATGATGCTGAATAGGCCACATAATTATAGTATTTTACTTTGTCCTTTTTCCTTTGTAATTTATAATACTCCCATACGCCCTAACAATAATCAGATCAGCAGAACTGACATTTCTGGCGTTATATGGGTCAATGGGGTTTTTAGCACTGATTTCAGTGGGAGAAGAATTAGGACAACGTTGAGAGTATCTCATCCACTGTGTTAGAAGTGTAACATTCCTTTGGAGGATACAGATAGGATCTGCATCGTGTCCCAAACAGCGTGCCGTCCAGGCTGAGACGCAAGAGAAACTAGTCAGAGAACGGAGGAGGCAAGAGCCATCATTAAGTCAACGGGACTGCTTTCTTCGCTCTACCTGCTTCTTGTTGATAACAGACCAGCACTGTACATCAGAAGTAACCCAACTGAAATCAATATGGCCCTGTCATTTTCATTCCAACATCAGAAAAGTATCAAACCTCAAACCACTGTAAGAAACACAATTTTGCAACTAATACATCTTCTGCATTGCAGCTCAGTTAATTCAATGTGAATGGGGCATCTCAAACAGATGCAAAATTTGTACTCAGGCAAATTTCCAGCTACTTTAAAATACATCCTGCTTTGCTGGGAATTCTTATTAAAAGATCAGAACTATTAAACAGAGAGGTTTATTTCCCTTCTAAAATTCAGCTTCACCTATTAGCTATTAACATGAAGAGGAAGGAGGTTCCATTCTGAGACACAGCAACAGCGACTGCAGTGTGGTGGCAAAACATTTTGCACGCGAAGCCTAAAGGGAACAGTTAGAAGGATTGCAGAGTTATTGCCTAGCAGAGTCTGATGGTATCTGCTGTGCAGTGAGACACCTGCTAGTATATTAAGCTTGGCTTCAAAGAAAAATGTATTTGATGTATTATTCGGTAGTGGCACTAAACTACTCAGCTAAGAACAAATCTTACAGAAATAAAGTACTCTTTGAAATTGAACTGCATATATTTGACTGAATTTGTACATTCATTTTAGTTCTGCCTTGTTCGGTTGTATAATACATTTCAACCTAAAACCAGATATTGCTCAATAAATATATTTTTAATGCACACAAAAAATGATGGAATGTTTTCCAGAGATATTTGGATGGCACCTGCTAATTGTGACAGGTTGGCTGCTCATTCCTCTGCATTAACTTGAACTATGCCCAGGGATTGCTAACCAGGCAAAAAATTTCTGCTGTACTTTTCTGTAATACTTTTTTTCTACAGAAGACACAGAATTGGAAAGAAATTAATGCTACTTACTATGAAAAGGTCACCATAAATCACTCGAGAAAACTATTCTGATTTGCATGTCACTGTGTCTAGATCATAATGACCTACAACATTTATACAGTAACAATGAATAACAGATAGGAAAGCAGTAACAGTGAAGCTTCAACTTTGCTTGTAAGTTATTTGTTGTTTGTATCAAGAGGAGGAGGAGGAGGACGACGACGATGACGAGGAGGAAGAAGAGAAGGAAGCGGAGGCAGAGGAGGAGAAAGTTTTGATGACAGCCTGTTTTATCCAGCAAGAATGTCCTCCACTGGGCTGATGTGGTGGGTTGACCCTGGCTAGATGCCAGGTGCCCACCAAGCTGCTCTACACTCTCCTCCTCAGCAGGACAGAGAGGGTAGAAAAGAAGATGGAAAAAAAACCTCATGGGTAAAGATAAAGGATGTTCAATAAAGCAAAAACAAAGGCCGCATGCGGAAGCAAAGGAAAACAAAAGATTTATTGTCTACTTCCCAACAGCAGGTGATGTCCAGCCACTTCCCAGGAAGCAGGGCTTCAGTACATGCAGCGGTTGCTCCAGAAAACAAACGTCATTAAGTAACAAATGCCTCCCCTTCCTCTTCCTTTCTTTTACCTTTTATTAGTGAGCAGACGTCATACAGTATGGAATATCCGTTTGGTCAGTTTGGGTCAACTGTCGTGGCTGTGCCCCCTCCCAAAATCTTGCCCACCCCCAGCTTGCTGGTGAGGGGGGAGGAATGTTGGAGAGACAGCCTGGATGCTATGTGAGCAGTAGCCAAAACACTGGCGTGTTATCAACACCTTTGTAGCTGTCAATACAAAGCACAGCACTATGCTACGGGGAAAATTAACTCCATCTCCGCCACACCCAATACAGCTGAACAGAAGTAGACTTGTTTCATTTCTGAGATACATTAAGTTTTAACTAGGAGCTCAGTCCTGCGGTCTTTGTGCTGGAAATATCCCCACTGAGTTCTAAATAGCGAATGGAAATCTTGATTGCACAAGGACGGCAGAATTGCACACAAAACGTGTACTTCCAGCACCCTGCAAGGTCCATTGTGCTGCCTCATAGCAACAGAGGCGAGCTTGCCACTGAGCTCCTATCAGGAAAACAGTACAGTTTCACTCCAAAGAAAATATTTTCTTAAATAGACGCTCAACCCACCAACGTTATCTGAGAATTCATACCTATCATACTTCCTCTTAATAATTCCTATAATAAAAATGAAGGAGAAAACAGTCATAACTGAATTTCACAATGCAGCAAAATAAGAGAAGCTCACTGCAAGCACACCCAGTGAATACGTATGTGGTATCTCTAATACAACCAGTTGTAACATTGTCATAAAGGGCAATCCTGTTCTGAGGAAACAACAATTTAAGTAAATCATGTGTATACTAATTATTTTTCTTTTTCTAAGAAGCTTTAGCAAGGGAGTAATAAAGCAACGTTTTATCCTAGCTGAAGGACAGCACGACTTTCTTCTAATGAAGGCGACACCGACCGTAACCTTGCTCTGAACATGGGCACTGGGGACACCGCCAGCTATTGAGGTTCAGCAGCACCTGCCATTACCACTCTTTATAACTCTCCCTGCTGGAACCTCCAACATGGCCAAAACAACTGTTTGAGCTGAAATCTTACCTTCAAGAAGTCCGGTCCCCAGACTGAATTCTTCTCTAAAATTTCAGTCAACACCAGAAAGAAAAGTATGGAAAAATATCACATTTTACCTTTTCTTGTCACTCTTTCCTTTGAAAAAGCTCTACTGTCCCCATGCACTGAGCACAGGTCTAAAGGTCGGAAGGAAAAGTGATCTCGTTTCAGGAACGTGTTTTTTCGCAGCACTGATGAACCTGAGGTGACTGAGCAGCTTAGGGAGTCCCTCTGTCCCCCTGTACCAACGCTCACAGCTGCCCAAGCTTAGAGGGGGCTTAGGGCTCTGTGGCCTGAGTTATAGCAGAGTTGGATACTGTGACTGAACCCGATGTGAAGTCTGTTCTGAATATCTGAAATAGTTTATAATGCTAAATGCTTCGGCAGAACATCTTCTTGGGTTTCAAAATAGCTATCCAAATTCCATGGATCTTTTTTATTTTAATCGCATTGGTCCAACTTCCACCCAAATGTGCAGGCACTCCCTCTCACTGATTTATTTACAGCAACATTAATCGTACGATCGACATTGTCTGAAGGCCCAGCTCGGTGCCGCTAGAGGCTGAGCTGCAGCCACGCCAAGTGCTCACAGTTGATGATGGAGCCAGTGGAACCTGAGCTTTGAACACATAAACTCTTCCAATCCATAACTGCTAAGACACATGGGAGGGAAAAGTGCTGCACTGGGCGTCTCATATTGCATACTTCACATTTGGGTAAATTTTAACTTAAATTTCTGTGGGCCTAGATCTCCATTTGTAAAATGAAGCTAGCACCACCCCTTCCCTCCTCTCTCCCTCCCCCATAAACCCTCATAAGAGGTTTATGTCTTCTCTTCACTAACTGTTGGTGATGCACTCCGATACCATACTGGATGGCATTTAAGAAAATTATATACAGCAGTTAGGAACTGGGGCTACAAAGCAAATGAAGAGTATACCAAACTATTGAATAGAAGGACAATTCAGCTAGCGTGGTCCACTTTGTGAATTGAATCAGACATTGTCCTAGGTAGAAAACACTGGCCAATTGCATAATTAAAAATCCGGGTTAAGGTGCATACAAAAAAGGAAAAGAATGCAAAGATAAAATTAACTCCAGCATTTCTCAATAGCTGTACATTTGAATTATGCATCTTCAACAACATTTTTTCTTTAAACAGAAGCATTTTGCTATACATATAGTATACTCAAATCCTCTTGGAGCTAGATGAAGGACTTCCATTTGCAGTAGTGATATCCAAGTCTGGCCCTTACTATGCTGTACATCTTTAACACTTACAAAGGAAAAAAATACTGTGACACTGCAAATTACAGAAGTTCCTAATGTAAACTTTTACTGACCTACTTAAGTCATAGTGGAAAAAGCTACAGAAAAAGCCTGTAGCACTGAATTCATTTAACAAATGTAAACCTAAAACCCGGAGTGATGTAAATTAGAAGCAATGAGAAATGCTGAGGGGCCAGAAAAGGTGAAAGACGTTATCAATCTCATATGACATGCAGTGTAGAAAACAGTGATGTCAGCTCCTATGAGACTTCCTATGACTTCCTATGTCCCGCTTTTAACATGCTCAAGTTATCTTGTTGACAACTGCCAGTAGAAGTAAGACAGTTTAAAAAATAAAGGGATCAGTAGCAACTAACTTAATAACAGGTCATAGCCAGTATGCCCATCGTGATACTTTGATGTTCACCAACGTCATAGGCTCTGTGCTCTTCTAAACCAGAGAAGGTGGGTGCAGAATTACCTGAAAAGTACTTTACTCAACATCTACTAAATGCACCAGCAAGGTGAGTTGCAACACCAGAGGCACTTCAGCTGTAAAGATGCTCCTGCCTGTTGGCAAAAATTTCATCCTCCCACTGAGCAGAGGAAGGCTCCAGGTAGTTCCATGTGCACCGTTGATCTGGGGACAATATTGCAGCTCATTGCTTCACCAAGCCTGATCCTAAGGCGCCTGATTTTTTTGTTTTTATGGAAAACTCTACTAAGAAGTCTCTAACGATGTCTCATTTTAAACAGCTAACTGTCGTAAATTGGGAATAAAGACATAATAAATAGGTATGATAAAATGGGTACACTGAAACCTGTTTAATATACTGTGTAAAACATAGACTATAAAACAATACTGAGAAAATAGACTAATACATTTCTTGTACTACTAGATTCTTGGACAAAAGTGTCAAACAATACGGAAAACAGCACATTAGAGCGTTATTTCACACCTAGAAAGTTTCTGATAGGGTTTCACATTGACTGCCACAATTGAAACAGAAGAGAGGAATACACAGAGGTGTCTAAAAAGCAGGAAATACTAAGCAATGTGGATGAAAGAAAGTCTAACTAGCCAGCTTTATGATAGTAAAAAGCGATTGAAATCTGAATCTTGCTGCATTTAACAGCCTGCACGTCACATTTCCCCAGACAGCTCCTCTGCAAGGTTGACCAATTTGTTTCAATACAGTGGCCACTCAACAGCACCAAAAAAAGACAGCGTATATCCAAAGCACTGTATGGAAATTCTTCTTCCAAATTTACAATGTGAAGCCTAAAGTACAAAAGCAGTTAATTTATCACAGAAGCAGAGATTCCTACAGTAACTAATTCAAACTGCTGATGATGCACTAAATCAGAGTGAGTGATGAACACATACATAGCAGCAAGTGAAGTTCAAATGGATACAGATCTATGTGATCAATGAGCTGCCATGTGGCAAATGAAATGCAGTGTTGACAAACGTACAGTAATAGAGATGAGGCTCCAAAATAATCAAACCAAATGTAAGAAAAATCTAAATAAACCAGTGCAGAAATGTCTCATTACAGAGCTGGAGGTGCCTCCTTATGCACATCTAAGTACCAGACCTTCAAATCACTGGGCTTTCTCTCTATTTTTAATATGAAAAAAAAATATGCCTTCCCATAAAGCAGTAAAACCTTCCAGGAAATGTAATACAGTGACACCGGTCATGTAAGCAACCATCTATTTCAAGCACACAGATTAGGAACAACAGCCTGCAGACGAAAATCTCACACAAATCTACTATTATATTGCATATTACTGCCCTGAGTGATGACTGAATGATAAAGCCAACTTAAGGCTTCTTCCTCTACCAATCTATGCAGTTCAGAAGCATAATCAGAGCAAGCGGTGCTGACCAAGCCTCTTCATACTCTAATCACTGCCCTAGCTGATTAATGGCTTTTTGACTGAAAAGCAACACCACTTTGTAAGAGTACCGGCACTCAGTGACGTGCACCTCTTGAATTTCCCTAGAGCATAAGAAGCTTTGCACATCATGAAAGATATCAGGACTTTTAAAAAGAAAGAAATCACCTACTGTGAGAAGTAAGGGTTTATTAGACATTTTCTACAAAAATAATAGCTGTGACTTTCTTGTATGAAAGTGTTACCAGCTGTGGCTATTACTGTCATTATTCAGTTATTCATTACAGCCAATATAAATATGTTCTCTTTTGGTTTTTTCTATGGATTGCTATGTAAGAACAGGGAGAAAGTTCTGTCTTTGTTACCAAATCTCCTCTTTGAAAATGTCACACGGTTCAAGACATCATATGTCATTGAAGGGCTTCCAGAAAATCATACCTTCACTAGGTAGTCTCTTGGCTGCAGTTTTATTGTGGAACTTCCACACTATAATCCAATGGACTTTCACAGTATATTTACTGTAATAGGAACCAGCCAGTTATTCTTGACAGACATGAATCTCTCCAAAGCCATCTAGGCTGCAAAACTGAGAATCTCCACCATTTTACCTCGTTGCAGACTCCTCAACAGAACGGTTTGCTGAACTGTTAGAGATCATGTGCACCTTCCTACACTTGCTTCAGTTCATATTTATTGTTAAAGAATATCCAAACAAGAAGCCCCACTCTCTTTCATCAACTTTTTTCTTCTCCTTTTTAACACAATTGATTGTTTTCCTTGACATATAAGGGATTTTTCTCCCCTGGGCTATCTTGATCTGCCCTCCAAAAAGTCCACCTGCCGGGTGACAGCATGTAATTAGATTAAGAAAAAAGTGGTAAAGAACGAAAAAGGTAGCTATCCCATTTACTTCTTGCTCTAAATCTTATCTTTTCCTCTCCTTAACCCAAAGGTTAGCGTATTTGTTGTAGATTCTCTTATATAAAAGCTTTAATTCAGTAACTCTTAATTAGATGATGAATCATACCTTGATTTCGATGAAACCACAAACACTCAACGCAAACACAAAAAAAGGTTACTCGTTATGGTTTATGCTAGTGTAATAAGACTACAGGAATATTCTTTTTTATCATCTGTGAAACACTAAGAACATACCTAATACACTAAAAACAACTGAAAAAACATTAATGTTATTAACACTGATGTGCTCCAGGTACTGGAGGCTAATGAAGGATACAGCAAATACGGTGAAGTGAAAGTCCTTCAGAACTCAGTTATTCAGCAAGCCATTAGAATGAGCCAGGAAGAATGAACCACCAAGTGCACTTTCAGAGTATTCCTTATTTGAAGAGATTTATAAATAGTAGTAATAAAAAATTGATTTTGCAGCTACCCTTGAGAAAGGCCATTTAGCTGAATGTTAGAATTCGACGATAAACCTGGATTCAAGGGAATACAATGCTAAATCCCAAGTAATGGTACCGTGGCTAAAGAGCTAAAAAGCCTAAACAAATGCATGATAGAAAGGGTAAATTAGTCCTCCAGTTCCCCTTATCATTAGCAAGGCTAGCCTCCCAGCTCTACAGTGCAGGAACACTATTTTGTTAGTTCTACAAAACACAAAGAATTAAATGATTGACAGACATTTCCAATTGTATACCTCGTAGCTTATGAACAAGCTTATCAACTTCATGTTTTATTTAGTTCAACTTGGAGACATACACATGGAAAAATCTCTACCTGGATTTCAAATAGATTTTATAAAAGAATAGAATATTATCTTCCTACTGAAATGATGCCAAGACTTTCACTAGTCAGATTTTCACAGTTAGATTTTTCATAGACTTTCATTAGCAAACAGAAGAGTTTCTATTTAGGGCAGAACTGGTGAAAAGCAGAAATAATAGGAAACCACTCAAATCAAAAAACAAAGCTCCATTACAACTTTATGGTAATTATGATTATTTAATCCCTGCATAGTCCTATTCTTTGATCTGAACTTTTTTCCTACATTTATTTCAGGTCATTTTTCACACTGTTATTTCTCAGACAAATGTAGAAGAAAATAGAAAAAGGAGATTTAAGATATATGTATTAAAACTTTCCTTTTTTGAAACCCTAAGTGAAATACTTTTTTTCCCAAAAAAGGTGCTACTGAATTTCTATATGAATGGATCTGTGCAGGCAAAACTGTCTGGCTGGAATACGGAGTTCGCTAGACTAAGAACAGAAGTCTTACTGGCTTAAACGAGATAAGGATTTTACCCTTGACATAAACAAGATTTTATGAACGAAACTCTTGATTTCAAGATTTCTTATCTGGATAAGAAGATTAACTAACTGATCTGACCTGGTGTTGCAATTAAGAAAATGAGCCAGCTGGGTCCTGTGAAAAAGTTATCCTGCATATCTTGAATGTCCTATAAACTCTCCAAAAAGCTGTATTTCCCCAGCAGGTTTCCTTTCGTTGCCTATTGCATGGAATGCACCTCTCCGATATAACCAATGCCTTTATTTAACTTTTGTTTTATATTTTATCTTCCAATTCATTTTGGTTAGAGGTAGAATTATCCTGTTAAAAAATGACCTGATCCCAGACGTAGTTTATTTAAATTTCAAAATGAAAAGCTTACTAAGAACAGATAAGATTGATTGCTCTTTCCATCTTAGCATAATTGTATTTCAGGTGAACATCAATTTACTTTAAAGGACACTTCTAAGTAGCAGGCTGCATCATACATAATTCATCAATCACAGCTGCCTGTAACATGATTTACTCAAGCAGATTTCAATGGAATAGAGGGAGTCACATTGTTTTTTATGCTTTTGCTTGTTTGTTTTTAAATAGTTTACGAAACACTCATTTGCGCTGAATTATTGCTGAAAAGAGTTCATCCTTGGTAATCAGCATGTTGAATTTCTTTCTCTTCGCACAGAAATGTTACCTCTTTAAATTTCTTTTAAAAGGCAGAGTGAGTTTTCAAAACGTTGTTAAGGCAGAGAGCACTCTATGCTTATCAAAGGTAAAAATAAAGCTCAAGGATTTTGCTATGGGGGAAGGGAAGGCAAAACATTTATCTGAAAAGCATTACTAGTTTTATGGCTGTGTATTTCCCAGATGGCTTGACATCATGTGTTATTATTAGTTATACCCAGCACCCAAGTGTATTTGAAGAGAAGTAGCTCTTTCCTCAGCTATGCTTTCACACGGTTGCCACATAGATAAAGTGGCCTTTACATGGCAATCTACACCAAATGGACACAAAACTGTGGGCCAGTTAAAGTGCAATCGCTTCAGACACCAAGAAATGCAGGTGGAACTGGGGGCACTGCCTTCTGTGTTACACTACTCAGCATCTTCCATCAAATTCAGTTTCAGGGACATGTTGGTGCCTCAGATGGTACTGAAGTAAAGAAACATTTCCACAAGTAGATGCAAATATAGTTTAAAAACAAAAGAGAGAGCGACAGAAACTGCCAGAAATGCACACCTACACAAAGACAGAAACGCCTCTACTTACTTGTAAGCCCATTTGAAAAACAGAGTGACCCATAAAGTTGGCCAACATTCGAATTAGAGCTGCACCCTGTGGGAAATAGAGAAAAAAAAGAAGTTACCATTTTGCACATCAATATTATACAATAACAAGAATCTGAAGCAGGCATTTCCATCCTACATTACCATCTTAGAAACCTGTGATTAATATAATCTTTACTTGTGCTGGAATGAAAAAAAGAGAGACGATAAATGCAAATGCTTACAAGGAAAAGTGAGGAAGTAGACTGATATTGTTAATATCCTGCCCTGTATACTGAATAGGGTGCAGGTCATAAAACATCCTCTCTTCACCGCCGAAGCAGGGATGTGTCAGCTCCACAGCTGGTTGCCCCCAGCCCTTCTGCGCACTCAGCAGTACCGCACAGTTTTAAATGAGGGTAAAAAATAATGTCCATGCTTAATTCTACCACAGTGATTATTCATAATATTTTTACCTTCGTTATACTACTGTAAATCAGGATTTAGCAATCCTGCTTTCCTTTGTAAAAGCCTTGAAGATCTGATCATCTGGAAGTGGATCATTTTCATAAGAATTTTATAAGATGTGGATATACATATTTGACTTATAGTCAGCTTATTTCCCACACTGTCATGCAAAGAGGTAAGTGCTTGTATAACACTCTTTCTCTACTTATACCAGTTCTTATCCCTTTGCCCCTTCAGGCAAAGCAGAGAGATTGAAAAAATTTATTTTGTTTCACAGTTGATTCTAATTCTCAGTACTTACACCAAGAAACAGATATATACTTGCCGAGTAGCTTTCTTTAAGGCATCCCTTTTGTGTCTTCTCTCTCCCTCTCAGAACCACAATTGCTGTGTATTTTCCCCTTGCTCAAGTGTTCTATTTCAAGCAGAAATATCTTTGCAGATCTGATTTGATGATTTACCTATAATATCCCACTTTGCAATCCAATTTCAAGACAACCAGCCTTCCAATAGCATTGTTTAAATGTTATACTTAGTACTGATCACTGTACCAGAGGGAGGACACTTTTGATCTAAAGTCAGGGAATCAAAGGCCACAAGAAAACATGATAGTAGAACTCAACAACCTCAGCGACAGATGTAGGTTCAGGAATAAGGCCAATGCTCAATTAGAAAATAAAAAAAAAAAAAAGAAACATTTCACAGATTCAAAAACTCACAGGTTCTAAAGCCAAAAGGATTATTACAACAATGTAATCTGAATTCCTGCATGAATAGAGGTCAAACAGTAATTTAGGCAAAAACCCTATTGCTTCTCTTTACACAATAGCATCTATTTTAGGAAGATTCAAGAAAAGGAAAATGTTTCACAGTACTATGTAACTTGTCACAACTAATATTTACTGTCACAGTGAAAATATGCACCTTTTTACTAATTTGTATTTCTCTAGCTTCAGCTTTCAAAACATGATTTTATGTCTTTTCCTGCTAGATTAAAGTTCAGAATAGTTTTTGAATTTAACGGTTGTCCAATTTTTAGACCATTTTACGTGTTCTACTGATTTTTTTGTATAGTGACTATTTTTGAAGTACAGAAGGGATTAACTGTAATAACCAACAGTTGAAATAATTGCGTAAATCAAAAAGATTTGTAAATTATTAGTAAACTGTAAGAAAACACCACAAGTTCTTCACATAGGCAGCAACAACAAATAATATATAGCTAGCAAAACAACTGGAAAAAAAAAAGAAAAAAAAGGTCATTAATTGAGGAGATGTTTGTAGTTGCTTATAAACTTTAACAGTGGATAAACCAAAAGATGGTGTTTGCATTATTAACACTATTAACACTATTTTTATGGTGGTACATAATCTTACCAGAAGACCAATCATGTCTGGAACACACAACAGCATAGAAAATAATTCCTATCAAAACAGATTATTGCCTGAACAGACAAGACCATAAGTCAGGAAGCATTATTACCCTTATTCTACTAGAGGAACAGAATAAGTAAAGTTCTCAGAGATGTTTAAGCAGATAAACAGCAGATAAACAGTAGATAAAAAAATGTAATAAACAGATAAATCCTATTTATCCTGTAAGTAAATTGGGCAGGGCAACCCAAAACATCTGTAGTGGAACCAAAAATATATAAAATATAAAAGAGATCAGCCTAAACCCTTAACAACAAGGACATTTTTCCACTCATCACACATCTCTTCTCCTACTCACTTGTTAGTATTCCAGGGTCCCCTTGTTTCTTTCTCACAGTTTAAATTTCACATAGTAGCAATGGACATATATTTATATAGGCACCTTAACTCTACTGATTTCTGTGAGAAGTAAGCAAGCAAATACCTTCATATGATCTTGCCCCATAGAGTCTTTTTCTATCCAGAGACCAAGAACCATCAGACACACATAAAAAAATTATAGAATTCCTCTGACAGGTAACACTTAGCCACACATTGGATGGAATTATGGTTTTAGACGGCAAACAAAACAAAAACGCAAGCAAAGACTAAGCAGGAGATCCAAGGCACAAAGACAGGACTACTCTCTCAGGATCCATCCCTTTTCACAGCTACTTTAGAAGTACTTTCTATCAATAAATTACCTTCAGGAAACCCAGAAGTCCTACCCTACAGCTTCCAGAACTATATGCTTGTCCTGGTTCTGCCATCTTCCCCACACAGGTGAAGCAAATGCCTTCCTGACTTTTTAAGGGAAGAGAAGTGAGGAGGGAAGGGGAGGGAAAGGAAGGAGAGGGATTCTAAAGAAAAAGGGGAAAACAGAAAACAAGAGAACCTCGAGGAAAAAAACTGTCTTGAGGAGACAGGAGGAGACACAGGAGCAAATGAAGCCCTTGGTGTGGAGGCAAAATAAATGGGAGGAAGAAAAGGGAGGAAACCACTTACTTCACCTTTGTTGCACTTTGAGAGCAGGCAGAACAGAGAACAGGAATACGTTTGTACGAAGAGCAGAAGCAATGAATACATTCCCAGCTCTGGGAGGGAAAGGAAAAAGCAGCAAACGCTGGCCCTCTCACTGGATATGAAGAGAAATATGTCTGCAGGCAGAGGGTTGACAAAGTAACTAGCATAAGGAAGGGGGGCTTACTAAAAAGAGGAGCTTGGAAGATGACCCAAACTAGAGGGTCCCAGGAAGTAAAGAAGGTGTGTACAGTAAGTTCAGTTACAGGAGTAATAGAATACATAGCCTTGGGGTCATCTGAATGGCCCAACGTGCTAGCATTTTCACTGCCTATCCACCTAGCAAGCAGTGAACTAGACAGAGTCCAGAGGCCCTATGCTTCCATACCTTCTGAAAGCTTCTCTGAACTAGACCTAAACCTACAGAAAAATCATAAATCACATCAAATCTTCCCTGCTGCAGAGGAAGCCCTTTGGAACCTGTCAGCATTGTTCCCTGAACAGCCTGACATGCAACCAATCTGCTCCCCACTTCACTCTCAGGGCCACTTCTGCTCTGCCAACATTTGTCCAACCAAGGGATGACATACGGAGCCTTAAGAAGTGAACCTGGCTCTCCTACAGGGCAAAATGGCTATTTATTGATAATTTAAGTGCTCTCCTCCAGGCAGTGGATGACTCAGTACCTTGTCAAGAGGTAAAACACATTGGTTTAACAGGTCTAGTGGAAAGCAATTCTATCTGACTCACCTTGTGTAAAATCCGACTCACCTTAATGCCATTGTACCCCATCTTAATAAAAGTCTACTCAGACAAATACACTAGATATTCAGTCAATTATTAATGGCACTACTTGGCTCTAGTGAAGCTCTGCACATTAGCAGATATCGTTAAGTGCTTTGTAAGACACTGATATCAATATCATGCAAATTAAAGGGAAACCGAGGCACATCATAGGGAAAACATTTGCTGAAGATCACCCAGCATGCTCCTCATACAACCTATGAAACAGCTGAAGCTTCCTCAGCCTCAGCACTGTGACTGCACTGCTACAGGAAAGGAAGGTAGAACATGTCAGTAGAGTAACTGACATCATCTGCCTGGACTTGTGCAAAGTATTTGACACTGTCCGCACAACATCCTTGTCTCCAAATTGGAGAGACATGGATTTGACAGATGGACCACTCAGTACATAAGGAAGTGGCTGGATGGTCGCACTCAAAGAGTTGTCGTCAACGGCTCAATGTCCAAGTGGCAACCAGTGACAAGTAGCATTCCTCAGGGGTCAGTACTGGGACTGGTGCTGTTTAAGATCTCTGTTGGCGACATGGACAGTGGGATCGAGTGCACCCTCAGCAAGTTTGCCGATGACATCACACTCTGTGGAGAAGTCGACATGCTGAAGTGAAGCGATGCCATCCAGAGGGACCTGGACAGTCTTGGGAGGTAGGCCCGTGCAAGCTTCATAAAATTCAACCAGGCCAAGTGCAAGGTCCTGCATGTGGGTCGGGGCAATCCCAAGCACAAATACAGGCTGGGCAGAGAATGCGTTGAGAGCAGCCCTGAGAAGGAGGACTTGGGGGTGTTGGTTGATGAGAAGCTCAACATAAGCCAGCAATGTGCACTCGCAGACCAGAAAGACAACTGTATCCCAGGAGGCATCAAAAGATGCATGGCCAGCAGGTCCAGGGAGGTGATTCTGCCCCTCTACTCTGCTCTCATGAGACCTTACCTGGAGTACTGCGTCCAGCTCTGGGGCCCCCAACATAAGTACGACATGGACCTGTTGGATTGAGTCCAGAGGAGAGCCATGAAAATGATCAGAGGGCTGGAGCACCTCTTCTATGAAGACAGGCTGAGAGAGTTGGGGTTGTTCAGCTTGGAGAAGAGAAGGCTCCAAGGAGACCTTACTGTGGCCTTTCAATACTTAAAGGGGGCCTACAGGAAAGGTGGAGAGGGACTCTTTATCAGGGAGTATAGAGATAGGACGAGGGTAATGGTTTTAAACTAAAAGGGGGTAGATTTAGATTAGATATTAGGAAGAAATTCTTTACTGCGGGGGTGGTGAGGCACTGGAACAGGTTGCCCAGAGCAGCTGTGGAGGCCCCATCCCTGGAGGTGTTCAAGGCCAGACTGGATGGGGCTCTGAGTAACCTGGTCTAGTGGATGGTGTAATTATCCATAGCAGGGGGGCTGGTGCCAGATGATCTTTAAGGTCCCTTCCAACCCGAACCATCCTATGATTCTATGATTCTACAAACATGTCGGCTACTGCATAGAAATTAACTGCATAGGGTAAAATTCTCCCGATCTGTTTTGGAGGTCTACTGTTTGGAGGTCCTTTTCTGCAAAGTAATCTTGGGAAAAGCAGTGCTTATGGTCAATTAGCCAACACTGGCTGAAGTGCTGTAACTTTATGCTCTTTCTTTCCCTAAAGAAACTTGTTTGCACACTCACATCATGATGAAGACCATCCTTCACTAAAATTAGGAGCAAAATTCCTTTATATGTGAGCTGAACTTGTCTTCAAAATCCACAAAATGCAGTCACAGTTAAGGCATTCAGTCTAATTCTCTCCATGCTAACATAAAATAACGTGATTGCAACCTTGATCTCAGATTAAATGAAACTAATTTTTAAAGACCCACTCCTGTATTTTATGATCCTATGGCATCACTTTAGGTCACAATTACTGTAAGTTAATTTAATTCTCTGATTTACTGAATGATCCAATTGTATTATACCTGAATTCTTAAATAAATTGTTTCACTTGCAACTTGCATCCTGTAATCCTTTCTTATACAAAAGAAAGTACCAAATGGAATTTCGTTTAACAGGAAAAAAAAGTCGGTCTTATGTATAAACCCACAAAAATATGATTACTGCATACAACACAGTACTGTTATACAGCCACACAGGAGGAGATACATCTGACTCAATGCAGGTATCTGTTATAGCATGTTTCTCCAATTACTTTAGTTTTTTAGACTTTCTTTCCAGCCAACGGACAGCACCAGTCACTTCTGGGTGCACTTTATCTCATCCTAAAGTAGAACTCCAAACAGATCGGGAGAATTGTACCCTAAAAGCACCCATCTCATGTAATTCACTCCAAAAGTAGCCTTGGGTGACTAGTTTATATGTACATATCTACACGGCAGACATCTAAAATGAGGTGAGAAGAATTCACCTGCATTGTCCAAAAAGGCCGTACAGAGACTGATTCCCCATTCTGTTACAAAAGTTCTGTACTAGTAAGCAGTTCCCAAGGACTTCTGAATTGTGGAGATACAAAACTGGTGTGACACCAGCCTCTTCTATATAGAGTGTTGAATAAAATTTAACAATTTCTCAGTTTATTCTACATTGTCACACTTTCGTATTAGAAAACCAGCAAAGGTTTGTATTAAAGAGAGGGCCCTGAAGACAGGGCAGCGTGCTTGCTAGCTGAAGGTGGATGTTCTGTACCGAGCAGATAGCAAAGAAAAGCACTTGAAATAATGACCTAGTGAAGCAGTTGCAGTGAAGGGAACAATATACAAAATCAGTAAACCAGCACATAGGATTATGCAGAAGCCAGGAGGCAAGGGCAAGGGGCTGCATGTGAAGAGATACAATTGAGCTGGAAGCTCATTCAGCGTTATCCTTTTAAGGACCAAAAATTACGTCGGTATTCTAAAAAGTGCTCATGAGAGAAAAATGTCACCAACATAAAACAGAAACCATGAACTACAGCTGTCTCTTGTGAGGGTGAAATAATATATCATTTTGTAAATGTGCTGGAGTTGAGGAAGGAAAAGAGACCATAAAAGGCTGACCCAGAAAAAGCATCGCTCTTCCGTCCTTTCCCACCAAAACTTGCCATTTTTTTCCTAGAATATCAACTTATTTTTTCTTTTTGGTTCTGCTTTTGTGTGTTTTGTGGTTTTTGTTTCAACTGCAGGATTAAGACTCATCTGACCGAATGCAGATGCCTACATTGTAGCTATCTGATGCTTACTCAGTTGTATAAAGCTGAGCCAGCTGCCTTGACCCCCTTTAAAGGCAATGGAGAGAGAACCAAGCACTTCAGCTCGTCCTGATTCATCTCATCCAAAGACACGCATCTAAAATAGGTCAGATGAAGTATCTTCACCGATGATACAGGGAGGTTAGAGGATTAGCCAATTGCAGGAGTCTCCACAGTGTGAACATCCCAAGTGAGATGACATGAATCCCTCTGAAGATATTTTATCCTGCAATTTACAGAGTAACCTTAAACTTGTGCAAGCGTAAACAGTGCAAAAACACCTCCCTGGGTTTGCAAAGTCTGAGACAGCATCTTGCAGGCTCGTCTATCCATTTATCTCACGTAACAGCAAATATCAGTAACAATAATTACACAGACCTCAATATATCTCTTCTTCACTGAATGTGCACCTTGCCATCCTTGTTTAGGAATGAAGGCTGTTGATTTTGATTTAGTTCAGAACGATCCCTTTTGTGACACAAAAATTAAAATCAGGAAGTATCCTGGTATGAAAAACACCACTGTGGTATTCAAGGTGTAAGCAGGGAGTGAGCTGCTGAGGAGAGGAACACTGGACTACCAACAAAAATTGCATAACTGAACTTCTAAAAAAAAAAAATCATTTGTCAATTTTCCACGACATCTCCACCCATCCATTTTGCTTCTTCTCTTCTCATTTAACAAAAAAAAACCCAAAACACAAAACCAACATTGAATACAGGTGATTAACACTCTTCTATTGTGCAGCAGTCAGTTCAAAGTCAGTCTTGATTAACATGTAATAGCACCGCTTGTTTTTCGAATAAAATGGGACACAGATAGGAGGCCTACAGTTGTTTATGCTGGTATCCCTGCAATTAAAGATTAGGGTTGCTTTCTCTCTAGCTACGTTAAATGTGAGTTAGTTCTATCTTCTACCTAAATTACACTAGATTTGATTCATAGTATTGGTAGAACTATTATTATCAATAATAACTTCTTATAATCATCTCAATTGATTAAAACAAGACTCAGACCACATATAGGCATTCACAAAAGTACCGTTCTTTCATAAAGAGCTCCTGATTTAAGATGAGAATCAATATATGAAGCTTGATGGCTACTAATAGACACCTGATATATACTAGTATTCTTTTTTTTTAATGAATCACTCACATCACACACACATTAAATAGTTCCCTCCTTAAACTACTGACCCTGAGGTACAGGCAAAGTGCCTTGTCAAAGATTTTTTTTAAACCCAGTGTCTACTGACTCCACTCAAGAACTCCAGCTGGTTAGTGAGACAGAATCTCCCTTTGCAACAGTTATGTCCAGGGAAAACCAACACATTTATCCATGTGCTCAGTCATCTTACTCTTTATATCCTATAGAGTCACCAGCTCGACAGAGAAGGAAATCAAACTCATCATCCTATAGCCCACAGAACTTCCCCTGGTGCCCTTTCTGTACATTACGCCAGCAATTCCCTGGCACAGTGGCCATTTTTAAGGATGGTCTACGTCTCATTGCCAGAAATTCTGCAGCTCCACATCTGATTACCTTCAGAAGGTGCAGGTGGATGCCACGCAGCTCTGCAGACTTCCTAACAAATAATTCAGCTCTTCTAGTTAATGTGTTTCCCATATACCTACCTCAAATTGATAGATCCTGCAACCTATCTGTTACAAAGAATAAACTGTGCATGGGAATCAACACATTCTTCAGCAGGAAAGTCAAATACAAAGAATTCATTGCACTTCTCTGCTATATTCTTAAAAATCTGCACCCCCCTTTTACGCCTTGGCCATGATGTGGCCCCTCACACAGTAAATCAGTCATACCTGCTGCATACACTCAAGTCAATTCTACCTTAGCAGAATCACTTAAGATCACACAAAAACTTTCAGATTTTGACTAATATGTTTTGAATAATGGCTGAAATGTATCTTCATGAAATGTGCCGGAGAAAGATTTTGTAGAAATGCAAATGTAATAAAAGCAGCATACAGGATGCTTTTTTTTCTCAAAAATGTTTAACATATTTTTACGGTAGTCTGTCAAATAGAAGCCTAAGGGTATTCACAATCAAATGGGTTCTTAAGTAAATGAGTATAATTTCATTTCAGTTCAAAGTTTCTGAATTCATTATTCTTTATTTCTCAAAATCTTAGATAATTCTGTGATTCTAAGTTCATTTCAAATATTAGAAAAACATGTTACCAAGTACTCACACTAAGAATGCACATTTGCACATTATTTTGTAATGTGAACACTAGCCAAAAACTAATATCCAAGTCACGTTTTCCAAAACAATCATTCTTTGTTGGTACTAAGCAACCACAGCTGGATGCCCCATGAAATTTAGCTTATTGGGAAAAACACAGCATGAATTAAAGTGAAAGAACAATGTACATCAAACACATAGCAAAAATATGACATTTAAAAAAGAACTCTTACATAAAATCAAAAAAACCAAAATGGAATCTGTTAAATCCTAGAGAAATTTAACACAAAAAAATATGTTTTGACTAAGTCACATCTGCAGAATTTGCTCAAATGTACATACAGAATAGTGCATATATGCGTAAATGAATTATTTAAAAACTTGGTCAACTGAGCTGCTGTGTTACACTACGTGGAGTGCACTGAATTAACTGAATTGTTACCCTCAGCACATTAAAGAAGAGGACCAAGAGATGGGAGAAGTCTGGCTGCAACGTCTGTTGAGCGACTGCTGTGACCTTAAGCAAATCAATGGGCATCCCGTAGTCCCCCTGTAAGAACTGAAAACTGAGCAACCACTTTCAAATCCAGGCGCTGCATTTAAACTGTGATTCCTTAAGCAAACATATTCACCATACACTCTTGCTTTTATCCTTTTTCCCCAAGAGGAGAAGTCCAACTCCTCAGCTCCCACTCAGACGGTCATGCTGAAATGTATTTTGCCTTTGTCATCCGAACCATCTTTCATGGTACGTGGCTTTACCCTGATGGTCGTGGAACAGGAGTGTTCTGTTCATGCCATCAGCTACAACACGGTACCGTGGCAGACTCCTGAGAGACCTCTGCTAAAGTCCTTCTATCGAGCTGGTAGAGCAGAGATAATTGCAAAGTCTTCTCTGGAATTCTTCAGCTGCCTTTATCCAAAATATCTCATCCCTGGGAACTGCAGAAGTACTCGCTGACAAATTCTTTTCAGGGAATTAATTAGACTGTATCATGAGTCACCAGCACTAAATCCCTCATTCATTTTCAGAAACTGAGCACTGTAATACACCAGCTTGGCTATTTTCTGTATTCTCCAACGGCACTTCCAAATACTACAAGAAAAATGAAGCTTAATGCATGTGAATTTGATGAGTGTGAATGCTTCCTTATTTGATTAGGATAACAGAATGTATTTGTTAAAACGCATAAACATGTGCCTATGATTGTCTCCCTGTGGCACAAATATAAAATGTTCAAATGAATTCCTAGAGGCTTTCCCTTTGGAAAACGCACGTAAAAGCCATGAGAAAAAGTAAGGAAGGAGATAGGCATATGCAGACTACACAGCATACTAGTACAAAATGTGACAATATGAGCCTAATCATTCCTGAAGTTCTTAGACCAGGCCATCATTTAGCGGCACACAGAAGTACCTCAAACACATAAGCAACCCGACTTAAATTCCACAGCTCACACACAATAAAACTAAGCACGTACTTGGCTGAATTTGGGTCTCACTGGTTTCCCTGCACTTCATAATAAATTGTTAAAAAGGGACTACGTTCATTAAAAGCAGTCAAAAAACCCTATCCCTACTTGATTTTAACAATACAGACTAGAAAAAAAAAATCAGTCATTTAATTTATTTTCTTTACTTTTTAAAGTAATGCAGAATTTACAGCTGATATTTGCTCACCAAGCAGTGCACACCCACAAGTTAACGTGTGGTGATACTCAGCAATAAAACCAGGATATATTTTAATAAAAAAAATTAAACTTACACTATTTCTAAAACTTTACTTACAGTGTGGTATGTTTAAAATCAGCAAATATACCTATAAACCTGTAATGTACTGTGCTAAATCATCAAAAATGCATAAAGGCATCTTATGTTGTTTTTATAGGTTTTAAGGCCATTTATCTGATGCCAAAACATCACTGAAAGAGCAACATTATATTCAAGGAGAGCTTTTCACTGGGAAATCATAATCATTTTCCATTCTGACAAACACAGCTGTTCTAGGGCTGGATAATACCAAAATGGTCAGATGGTAAGATGAGCTTTGGTGAAAAGTTTGTCTTAGACATAAATTCTGTTGCAAATTTTAGGAACATGACACAATGAACAAAATTCAGGGGTAAATGACCATAACTAATCATGTTCTTCAGGTGGATATTGTCACATCATTTTCCTTGAATAATAAAACATATCAGTGGCCTAGACAAACTGCTATCAGGACACCATTGACAACAGTAGTTTCATTTAGTCTTGCCACCAAAATCTCTCTTACATGTTCTGACAGCACTGACAAGGACAAAAGCACATTATACTTTTTTATTAACTGCTTGTATAAGGAAATCTTCAAGGATGGACAAACACAAGAGACTGACGACATTATTTACATAGATGGGCCATCATGAGAATTCAAGTAGCAAATAAACCAGCACATCTTAAATCCACTGTATTACAAATCTCTTGCAACAATAAAACTGGCTCCACAAACACATATTTTCCATTAGAAGTAACAGACAAAGATTTTCCCTTTTATGATGAATACTTACAGAAGTGTTTAAATGGTCACAGTTACTTGACTTTAAAGAGGAAATGCATCACCGTTCCACCAACCAGCTCCAAAGAGAGTCAAAAAGCAAACTAAGTAAAATAAAACCCTGTATTTGTGATGTTTCTCCATTGATGACTACCTTGGGGATCAGTATGATCTGATAGCTATCTATTAATCCAGCCAATGTGTTTTGTAGTGATATGGTATAGCACTGGGGTTTTTTTAACTAGAGTATTATGCCATAATAAACCAAAGATTTTACAAGTCTATGTCTCAACATAATTTATCTTCACCGACCACACATTTAATCTCATCAAAGATTGAAATCAGGTCTGTTTGACCAGGTTTGTTTCCATGAAGCATGAAAATTAATATTCTTTTTTTTTTTAGTTCACTAAATACCGCGTAAGGATCTCAGTCCTTTTGCCTAAGACTGATTTGCTATTAGCTATAACTAAACGTGCCATTCTACTTTCTCTCTTTTAATACCTCTTTTAAGCTTCAGAAATTATCTAGTACTTAAACATACCTTTAAAAAACAACAACAACAAAACAGCATGGCAGAGGTTGTTCCAGAAAGCTCCCACCTGAATAGAGGTCCTGCAGGATCATATTTTGATCAAAATATTGATCATATTTTTACGTCAAGCTTTTTTCCTTTTGCTCTATTTCATTACCTCCAGTTTACTCTCTAATTCTTACAACTTGTTCCAAGTTACTTTAACACCTGAAATCATTCCTCTTGTTTTACTGATCTGAACTAGGTTGTGTGTCAGCAAAAGTCATCCCTTGCCTTTACTCAGACATCATTTTTCGGACTCCTCCGGGGAATAAACAGAAACTAGCTGTAAAGGCTTACAAAGGTACTTTCTACTTTGCCCTCTGCTGAAAACGACTGTCACAAAGTAGAGCCAGAGAAGCAGAAAAGGCAAGTGCATTTCAGGAACTCTGGTGCACAGGCTGGTACCTCCGCGCACACTCATCTTTATCAATACTCTGTTTTAAGGCATGGAAACATCTGAGACACAGATGCACTATTCTGTTCCTTCTAGCCCCTGTCAGGGAAAGGCGTATGAGAAATGATGGCAGGGCGCAGTGTTCTTGAGCCACTGTTGCCACTTCTGCTTTGACCGCCTCCTCCAGCCCTTGGGAGCTGCTGCTTGCTGCTGCGGCCTTTCGACAGGGAACAGGCAGAAGACAGTCTTCTACCACAACGAGTTCCATCTTCCCAATTGCTGTACCTTGACTGAGCAATCTAGTCTAACAAGCTCTTCTTTAAAATAAAATGCGTTTATTAACATTTTGTGCTCCATTTTTATTATTTCCAGTCAAACCCATATACAGTTCTCCCCAGTGTGGGGAGTGTAACAGTCCTGAAGCGCTGTAGGTGTGTAGCTGTTTATATACCACATGCAGTGGCTTCTACGTTTCTTCTTCAGAAAATACTATCTTAACATACACTAAACAGTGTAAAAGGTTAATGACAGCTTGTGTTGAGTCAGGAAGGTGCTCAGATGCCTTAAGAGAGGTATTTTAAGTATCTTGAAGCACCTGCCCAGTTTTACGCACTAGCATCCACCAGCTGGAACGGGACAGCCTGCATACTTTAAGTCAAGCGCTGTTGGGGCTGCTCTGAACTTGAACCTAAAGGTTTCACTGCCTCTGAGTTTCGATGGCTTTCATACTGGAAGCAGTAACGACCTACCACCTTTTTATCTAAACAGAAAGAAATTATTTCCATTACAAGATACTTCCTCTGGTACAATGCATTATGAGCAAATGGCTCCTGAAAGCACCTGCTGCAATCTGGGCATTGACCTGCTGCACTCGCCAAGTCATGGAACAGAAACCAGCACCACACAAACGCGCGCCCAGGACTTAATGGCATTCACAGATGACTTCACAGCTAAATTAGTCAGGGAGAACAAAAAGCTCTCCCTTTACACTGCGGTAAAGGAATGGGTTGCAAAGCCACCTGGATTGTATTGTTAAGACTTTTAACTAGCTGGATGCCATCTTATGCTACTGATTTAGTTATGTGAATAATAAAAATAAAACCTGTTTTACTGTATTTTACAATTTATAAGTACGTATGTAGTATTTCTTTCACTGTTAATGAGCTGCTCTCACTTTTCTGTGGTCGTTTCATAGATGCCCATTGTCACAATTTCATTACACTCATAAACTGAGTAGATTTCACTCTGATACTAATCCTGGTTTTACAGGGCAGAATAGATGTTTTGGATTGGGTTTTGTTGTTGTTTTGTTCTGTTTTCTTATTACAGTGCCAGTATCCTTCCCAGTAGCCAAAGAACAGAAGTAAAAAGCACAAAGTTTTTAGAGAGCCTTTCCAGTCACTGCAGTTAGCCCTCCTGTTCTTCCACGTTCTTGCAGAACATGTTATGCTGTAAAATTTCAAAGAGAATTACACTCAAAAGTATGAGCAAGACATTCCTTTCCATGTCTTAAATTCTTCTTTGCCAGAACCGTTACTGCAACATACAGGGAAGCTGAGCATTTTGATTTGTGCAAATTTTTAGTTCAACAGATTTCCTATTGCAGAACATCATTGCCTTTGAGGGGAGGCAGGGAGCACGGTCCCCCTTTATTACTATTAGAGATGTATCTTCCTTCCATCACTCAGACACAGAAAGCAGGAAAAGGCATTTTTAAAGAAGCCGCACAGAGTTAAGAAGGAAAAGGAAATTCTACATGCAACAGTTTAGGAAATAATGAACTGTTTGCATCACAAAGCCAGGATCAGTAACTGATCCCACTCCTGAGGTTAATTGTGCTTACAGGGAGGGAAAAAAAAGGAATATTCTTCCTTATTCCAGTCATCCTCTTCCTTGTTTTGATTACTGTTTGTCACTTGGCAAGACATATTCCACTGGGGGTACTTTTATAGTTACACTCCGTCATACCGGTCTTGCCTGCTCTGATTGCTGCCACAGTCTTCAACCAGCACACTTCAAAGCATGCAGCAGGCTGATGGAAACGACTTCAGATATTATCTGGCTCTCTACAGTGTCCTTGGTGCCCTTTCATCCCTTCTCTTATCTGGCTGTGACTACTCATCTAGGGCTATGACTCCTTTAGGTCTGTCTGGGATCTCTCTCCCTCACGCTGTTCTGGGTCTGGCTGCTCCTTTTGAGATGCAGCTGTCTTGTTTCTCCATTTTATTACAGCCGGCTTTTCCTTGCTGATTGTTGCTTCTTATGCTATTCTTGCTGCACTCTCTCCTCCTCTGTTGATGCAGCTCTCCAGGGCTATGATTCCTGCTGTCAGTTATTTCTGGTGTGGAAAGGCTGTCACGCATTTTGCTTTGATTTAACAATTCTCAGATCCACTCTTGTGTTCAACAGGCTATATTTCCTACCGCCTTGGGATATAACCACTTTTCCCGTCATCGTGGGAGGACACTATCTCACTTCCAGCTGCACTAGGAAGACATATCTGCTCTCTGATGTAACTGGAGAGCCTTGAATCATCTACCAGTACTGTTTATTAATGAACTATCACGACTTCTCAATTTTCTCTACATATTTGTGGCCCTAGTGGAGGATGACATGCTTCTATCTGAAGAATGACTAGTATGATGCTTTTGAAAAAGGCAAAACATTACCCTCAACAGCTTAAGTGGAAAAACATTGTGTGCAGGAGGGCTGTGATGCCTGTTTCGCTCTGCTTGTGGGATTACCTGAATACCACTCTTCAGGGGTTTATGTCAAGAGATTTCTTAACGTGTGCAATCACTAAGGACAAGAAAGTGGAAATGAAAAATATATTCAGCTCCGAGGCATTTAAATAGCACGGTTTCAATGGTCATCTCTGAAGTGTACAGAAAGAGAAAGAGGCATATCTTTAAAATCACAGCTAAGTGTCTATCAGGGATGGGCACTTCAGTGGTGTCTAATTGATGCCATATTGATGACAGCAAAGACAGGGAAATGACAATGACATTCTATGACTGCCATTTCACTGAGCAAAAATTAAATGGGAGAAAATTTCATCATTTCAGTACCGTGCAGAAAATCATGAAGAGAAAAAAAGAGATCACATGGACAGTCCAAGGTCCCACGGAGCAGAAGGTATTACAAGGGAAGGAAAAAAAACATCCATTCCAAAATGCAGGGAAAAGATACTGCATGTAGTGCTAAACTATTTAAAAATGAACATTTTATTTAAGACAGTAGAAATGCCCTCACTGATGTTCCTGATCCAAAGTTTACTAGAGTCAACACAAAAAATTCCCCAGAACTTAATACTTGACAGCAATTTAAGAAATAGTCAGTAAACAACCAAAAAGCCATCCCAGAAACACCAGCAACAATATCCCTCCAGGAGGGCTCACTGTGTAAGGAGGGCTTTGAGGCACCTGAAAATATTTGAGCACACACCTGTCCAGGTAAAAGCCTTCAGTATAATTTTACAGTTTGGATTTTATTGATGTCCCATTCACCGCAGTACTTATATTGGAGACACTGGAGAGCTAGAAGAACAGGCAAATGTTCTAGCTATCTAATAAATGAGCTTGTTTCCCTAGTTGATTTTAAGTGCAAGCTATGTATGCACGCATACAAGGTTACATAGGAATGAAACTGTAAGATCTACGACATGTTAAATTTGCTCTAATTTATCGTCAGAAGGAAACAGTGTCACATGCCTGGAGGAAGATACAGAAACAGTGAAAAGAGCAGCTACGAAGTCAGTCTTCCTATTAGATATTGCTTGCATCTAAAACCAAAGGACGCATGGTCACACAGAATAGCAGACAGACAAATTGCAAAAATTTCATGGGTGAAAGAGTGGGTCTTTTAATCTCCTCACCTACGAAAGTCTGTAAGTAAATCCTTCCATTGCCATCCCTCAAGGTGGTTTGCTAGATCTGGTAACTGGGTTCAAAATTTACAGGATCAGGCCCTGATATGCACACATTCAGTGTCATCTAGGGTTTGGGAGAGTTGGCCACCAGAGAAACTGAGTGGAGAGGTTGCCATACCCACTGGGCATGGCCACTGTTACACTAAAAAAGGAACCTTTAAAAGGACAGATACAAAATAGAGATTGTATTCTAATTCACACAGGAAAGAGAGTGATACTATTAGCCTGCATAAAATAGCTAACAGTATACAGATATGTCCTACTGTTCTATTTATCATTCCAATGTAAACAAAAATTACTTAATGTTTGCAAAGTGTTCATAAGATGAAAAGATAAGTGTCAAGTATTACAGCTTACTGTGTGATATTCCCATTATCATATTAATTAGAAAAAATAATTAGCTTGAAATATGAAGATACTTATGTGAGATAAACGTCTGAACCTACTGAGGTTCAGCTATCACCAGTAAACATATGACTGAAACACTGAAACAATAAGAATACTTCAGTAAGCTAAAAGCTGCTGGCTATTATAGCCTAATTGACCCAGAGTAATGTTTTCCAAACCAGCTAAGGGCTTTTTGAAAGTGTTACTTGGGCTCTTGAGCAACTCCAGCATTTTAAAATATTTTCTGAAGTATTTTGTGTTTGCATACTACATCCTATACCTATTACATGGGCAGATATACACACACACTCTCATTTGCCCCTCCTTAAAGGCATAAGAACCTTTCACAGAAGAGGATCAAGCTGAAGTTACTGCTGACTGGGAATAGCTGACGAGTCCAAGAGAGGATACACCTCTTTCTGAGCCCAGAACGAGCACTGGATAAACTGGAGGCTTAATAGGCAAGTCAGTGCTATGCTGCTGCTGTCTTGTTGCAGCCTGATGTTGGGGAGCTAATGATGCAGAAGAAACGATTATCAAATGCAAAGGTGACAGTCAAAAGACTCTTATTACTCAATCACCAGCAGAGAGATCCAGTGCAGCCTTCATAGCGGAAGGCTGCAGGCAGCAGCCTCCGCGTCACACATCAAGTGCGTTTGGTCATGAAATTAAGGCACAGTATTAAATGTCACACCATGTGGGAGAGAAGCGTCATGTGGCATGATGGTAACCACCAGCTTTTGGGCATATGCTAACAGCAAGCCCAGTCATACGATGGAGAAAGTGGAATTGTGCCACCCTCTTACTCCTGCACAGAAGCTGTTCAGTTCCAAGGCTGACCAAAAGGCTTTCTATCATTCAAACACAATATGAAATTGCCTGAATTTAATATATATTCCTTCACAAAACCACAAGGCAGTTCCTCCACTCTCACTGTTCAGCAGTGACTTCCGAGTTTTCACTAGCTGAAACAAAAATTCACATGCATAGAAAAAAACAGAAAAAAATTACATTTAACTTTAGTACTTGACAAGTTTTCTGAAGAGTTTTAATAGGACAAAGACTACACACATCCTTCTCCTTTTTAAAGCATCTAACACAATTCAGACAGTGACACAAAATAAACAGTAAAAAAAAAAAAACTAAACTAAATCTTCTTGCTGAATTCTGACGGCCTCCCAAGTTTATTTATAACATTTAATAACACTGGACGTGTTGAATGTAATTGGCAAAAATCACTGCAGTATATTCCAAATATATTCCACACAAATTAGAGATTCCCAACTAGCAATCACTATCACTGTGGTGTACGTATTTTTACAATGGTATCTGTTTTACAGATGGAACACGAACTTGTAATAGCTACTGACATACCTATATATATAGATAGGTTTAATTAGTCTCACCTTTTTATAGGCGATCCAGTCAAACACCCTGTCAATGTCCGTGGCTTGCTGCACCTCCTGGGATACTGGATGTGAACTGGCCAAACCATCCAGCAACATCACTTCATGCAGGACATCTGTCAGAAATCTCTGCTTTTCCTGAAATACAGCATATGCAGTAATATCGGAGACAAATACACATTTACAACAATACAGAAAAGATGCACAGTTATCAAAGGCAGCCTCTATATGACAGTTGACTAAAATCAGACCTTCTGATCTGAAAGTAAGCCACCACAACCTCCTACAATCTTGAACAGGTATACGGAATAGAAAGGAACTAATTCTAGCATCAGGGATCCCTCTGACTTGAGATCTGTTGCTGCAATGAAACTTGACTGAAATTAAATTAAAGACTATTGAATGAATCAAAATGTATCAAAATTACCGCTTTATTTAGTGAGGTTTAAATCACTTGGCTCTTAGTGCCAACTTCATGCTGCAGGTCGACATAGGACTGGACAATGAGCAGAGCCCACTGCATTGTCTTTCATAACGCTGGTATAGAAATCCTTTCTCCTCAAGAGCTTGCATGCTCTACAAACTTTGTAACTTCCATCTGAAGGAAACCATTGTTACCTCTCTTTACCAGTGGGACAATAGCTGCATATAGAAGTCAAATGACATAGTCAAAGTCACAGCTACATCAGAGGCAGGTGGAAACCCAAACAACATCCAACATACTAATTTATTTCTACACCTTCTATGAACATGGACTGCAAAACTGCTGCATGTTTACTCTGGCAGCAACATTAATTAAGTGTGCATGTACACTCTATGAACTGTGCTGCACTCACTTTTACAGTGCAAGTAGATGGGACCTTTTCAGCTGAGAAATTACATGCCTTAAAATCTCCTCATATTGCATTCATATAGAAATCGCTAATCCAAAAGTCTGTGTCAGGAAAGATGAGCTTCATTTACTTCTTTTTTTCAAGTCACGAATAAATGTGAAGAGTGAATTAAAAATTATGGAAGGTTTAAGTAAGTGTTTTTCACCCTGAAATGACATATCTCAAACTTTATCTAAATTACAACAGTTCCAGAATTAATGTCAAACTACTGCTATAATATAAAGAAACTCTTGGAAATGCTGCATTTTTTTCAAAAGCCATCTTGATGTCCACAGATAAAATAACCACACAATTACATAATAAATTCTATGTTTAATTTCTTGGGTGGCAAGGTTTTGGTATCAATGTGTTAATTTAAATTATATTTATACGAAAGCTGAAAAGCTGTTCCAGTGCTTATCCATCTGGAAATAAACCTTTACGTTAAAATTCATCAGAGCACAAGAAATGTACCTTGAGCTGATTGTATATTCAGGCAATTAAAAACAAGGATGCAGGAAAGCCAACTACCCAACACACTCTTAGTGTTCTCAGCTGGCTGCATGAGGTAAGGTTTGCGAAGGGAAAAGTAATGTCTTGTTCATATTATTGTTCATTTCCAAATTTTTTCAGGCATACACAGTTAGTAACTGCCTTTTTTGGGGGGGGGGGGGGAGGGGAGGGAGGGAAAGGTGTAGGGAAACAGTTATGACAATCCTACTCAGGGGAAAATAGCTGAGGTGTAAAGGATTGTAGATGCTTTGGTTACACTTCACTC
The DNA here is from genome assembly GCF_028500815.1 of Rissa tridactyla. Classification (NCBI taxonomy): domain Eukaryota; kingdom Metazoa; phylum Chordata; class Aves; order Charadriiformes; family Laridae; genus Rissa; species Rissa tridactyla. Next base: position 178,929,671 of record NC_071466.1, read on the forward strand.
ACATTCTCTATTAGTCAGTAACAGGGCACCAATTTCATCAGAAGTGCGATATGTAACACACACAGGTATGAACATACACAGGTACACACCCATCTCCAAGTCTGGATACCACAACTGACAAACAGTTGAGGGAGTGGATTGTTACTGTTTGGAATTCACTCATTAAAAGGACTGTTGCTAATCACAAATTAATACTTTAAATACAGAACCTGGAATCAAGAAAATCAGCATGTAGGAAACAGCGTGAAGCTATAAGAAGAATACGGAAGATATAAAAAGGACAGGCTACACTTCCGTTACCTCCTGGAGGGCAGAAAAGGAGCATTTTAAATTCATGATCACTCATTCAAGTTACTGTAGTTGAAAAGTCTTCCTTCAAATTTATGGCAGACCGTCACACTGGGATACAACTGGAATGGCAGCATGCCTCCAAACACGTAAACCTGCATTTTAGTGAGAATTAGAAGGCTCTTGACCTATAAAGCTAAATTTATTGAACTAAAAGGAAAACATTCCCACCTTTTCCCATCACTATGCAGCCTCTGAGAGCAGATTTCAAAAGGAGAGTCAAATATAACTCCAGGGAGAGACAGAGAGAGCGAGAGGGGAGCTTGCTGGTTGACAGAGAGCCTGCAGCTTGAAAAGGCAACAGGAAACAGAAACACAGAAAGAAACTAAACCCACCTTCATTATCTTGAAGAAACACTACCTCAGCTCCTATCAGTGCACTAAGGGGAAAAGGCCAACACATGTGACCAAACTGCTTATACTGATGCAAGAAGGGCTTTCTGTTCCTCAGTTATTTTACCCTGTGCAGTACGGTGGAATCGATCTGTTTTAACATGATACCTACACGACTAAAGAAACACCGAGCACAGAAATTGTAAAGAAAATCAATCCTGGAATGTGTTTAATGAGGCCAGCAAGCTGTCAACACGGTAGGTGACAGGTTTGCAGCCAGACATGAGACAATGACAAAATGTTGTTCAAGATGACCCTCGTCTGAGGGAGTTCAACTGCAAGAGAAAAGCCAAAGGCTGTGATCTGCCCATAAGGAAAAGGAGGCTTCAGGTGACTCTTGAGGCTTTCCTTGGAAAGTCTTGCTAGCTGCGTGTAAGTGCGAGGCTGTGCAGGTCCACGGCTCTGAGCAGGAGCTGGTGTAACAGCAGCAGAAGCCTGGTCTGAAATAAGGACAGAGGTGCTTCCACTCCAATTTGTGCCTTTCTTTAAAGGCAAGCAGGAGGCTCCTCTTGCTCCTTATCTTCCTACTGCCCATGTAGAGTCCTGTCTCTTCATCTCCTCTCCTCAGAGTCTTCCTTGCATTGTGGATAGTCAAAGTCTGGGAGACCAGACCAGCGTCGAGAGGAAAAGACATGCCTATTATTTCGTCTTGCCTTCCCCTCTTACTCTTGAGCATTCTTCCAGGTGCACGGACTGAAGTGCTGTTATCAGATGAACAAGCCTTTGGAAGATTTACGTTTTCAGATTATTTCCCAAACACCTGCGGTCACCGGATTCGAGTACTAGTCTCTTCACAGGAATGACTTCTTTTAATCCTGGCCAGTAAGACCTTCTCTGTTTGGTACAAGGTTGTCCTGAAAGAGGTATTCCTTCTCTGTGCTCTCCTCTCCTTAGCCAACCTTTAAATGCTGTGAAAATTCTCATTTGGGTAAAAGCAGCACAAATGCTATGGGCAGCAGGGTCAGAAACTTTCCACCTATAGCAATTCTTCCACATTATGGAAATAATCTGAAGATTTTTAAATGTGGATCTGTAGTGTAAATGATTCCATAGCAGAAAGAATCAGGAGTAAGAAACTGGCTAAGCGTAAGAAAGCTTTCTGGTTCTGGTTTATTTTCACCTTTTTCTAGGGAGAAAGGTTTATGGAAAGGTAGTGGTCACTCTTTGTGTATTAATCTCCAACAGGATGTCCACCATTCAACTAATCTACCTCTAAATGGAAAGAAAGCAATTGTGAAATAACATTTTTTGGCAGTAAAGACTGCACCTTCAAGAGCCATTAAAAATTTATTGGGCATAACAGGATAACAATGATGTAATGGAAAGGGGTTGCTGCTGGTGATTTTACAATATCATATTGAGGCATAATATAAGAGTACAAGTTAGCATGACAATAATGTAATACTTAAAGTTAGTCACATAAAAATAATTTCTGAAAATTAATATGGAATACCAGGGAAAAGAATTAAAATGAAAAAACTGGAAAACATCCAAGAGCGGAACAAAAGGAATAGCACAATGAAATCCAAAGCTGATAATTAGTATGCAGAAGAGATCAAAGGCCTCAACATTAAAGGCATCGCCTTTGTTCTGGGACAGCCATTCAAACAGTTTATGGACTGTAGAGAAATCTACATGAATAAAGCTTAATATTGGTGGGCAAATCTGCAAATAATTTTCCTGAGAAACTTGCTGGAAATATCTTCTCCAAAATACAGAGCTTTACTAGTCATCAGGAATACAAAGGAGATACATTATCGCCCATGCCTGACAAAACAAGCACTTGCAAGACGCAATACTTGGGTTTTTACGTAAAGTGCACCCTGAGAAAAAAAAAATAGGAGCAAAATTTTGAAAGCACTCAAAGAACAATATGTATGTATACATATACAATACCAGAAATTCAGTCCTAATACAATATATTTCAAGGTGAAGCTTAACAAACTCCAGAGGAATATCATCTATGAGGAAATGTAAGGTTCAATAAAATACCTTAAGGCTAGAAAAGATCCACAGGCAGCCAAAAGTTCTTTCTGTCTACAGAACTAAGTTGTCATAGCACAGGAAGTCTCCTGAGAACTTGCAAATGAAAGCAACATTTCTTTCTCTTTCTCTCTTCCCAACAGTAAATTTTTGAAAATAGCTTGAGCAGATTACAGATTGCTTTTTTTTAATTTATATCTCCGCATGTGTGCTTCAATTATGTGCATAGTTTGTTGAAGAAGGCCTGCAACACATTCTACATTTATCATCTGTGAATATGTCATGGTTCCGTGTCTACCTTCAGAACCCTCTTTCCCGCATTTTCAGTCAAAGTCCTTGCAAAATTTCTGTCCCTGTGCTTGAGAAATTTTCACACTGGCTGACAATTTTTGTTGTTATAAAGCAACGTAGATGCTCTAGGAGTTTGTAGTTAAGGAAGACCAACGGCTTTGAGTATCAGGAAGGAGAACTGCCTATGTATTTTCTTTTCAATGAAGTGCCAAACCAGATATTCATGACTGCCTTCTTAAATTCCCACGGAGATGGGTAGTTGATTTGGAGTCTTTGTGCAATTTCATCAGCTACTTCAACTGCTGTTTCTTCTCACCCCTCTGTTTTTCAGGTATAGCTTTGATTTGGTTGTACACTAGATTCATTACACCAAATGCATGCTTGCAGAATGGGAGGGTGCAGTACAAACAAAGGGAGCGGTACAAAAAGAAACAACGCGTACTGACCACCAGTGCTTTAAAAAAAAAAAAAAAAAGCCTTTTTCACTCCCCAAGATCATGTTTTGTATGTAGTTGCTTTCACAGAAATAGAGTCATAAAGCAAAGAGATGAACGCAAGATTCACTGTCTCCTCATGCATTTGTCTCCAGAGCATTTTAAAACATTAGGCAACAAAGTATGAAGTTTATCGTCTAACTCAAACTCCACGGGGGGAAGGTGTAGAGGGAATTCACCTCACTTCAAAACACAGTAAATAATATTTAAATGAAAAGTGGCTTTGAGGTGTGGTTGGTATACTGACTCAACTTCCAGCAACATCTGCCAGAGATCACCATCAATGAGAACATTTTTTAGGTGCTCTAACATTTGCTGGATGGATTTTGCACACCTGGACTCTGTATCAGCCTGAAAGTGATGAGATTCAGTGAGCTAAGTCCTGAAGGAATCAAAGACGTTTTGCAGGCACACCAAAAATTACTTATCAGCTTGTGCTCCAAGTAACAGTGGCAGCACATTCAGGACAACTGAAAATTTGAAAAGCAAAGTCTTTCAGTAAGGATGCCCTCAAATATACAGCTACAGCTTTGCCATTTTACTTCCAGTATCAATGATACTTCCTGATGAAGTGCGTGTTCTTGTTTTGGTAGAGCCACCGTACAGTGAGTCGTTGCCTTGAGGCAAAAGTTGCCATAAAGTTTCTTTCTGATTTTTACCGAAGACAAAGTGGTTACTAATTCAAAATTATGTAAAATTCAGCCAGTTGACTGAAGTTTCTTTCTGAAACCAAAGCTTCATCTAACCCTGAACTCAGGAGATTTGAACTCACATGACCCTAAAGCTCTCATCATAATGTCATTTTAACTGCTCTCTCAAGATGAGCAGATAACGACACGAAGAAAGAAGAGACACTGACATTCTCCAAACCTGTACTCAATCTCTTGAATAAATGTTTCGTCTAAATGTTGATATTAATTTATGTCTGATCTCTAAATGTTAAGAGTTAACTACTTAAAGTTAAGAATCCTGTGTATTAATCCACCTTGCCAGAGCATAAAAAAAGAAACTTTGTTAAGAAAGACCATGTGGAGATGGAAATTTATTTGCTTAGTTATAAGCTAAATTTAGTATAAGGATTTCTAAACTGGTATACTGAAAAAGGACTAGTAATTAGCAACCAGAAGATCTTGCAGCTTACCTTTTATATATCTTTTTTTTCCTGCCAAAGTCAATTATACATGAGATTCTAGTTAATTTTACATTGAAAGCTTCCCCCATAGTTGAGTTAAAACAGAAACTCATACAAGGACTGACTTCACTGAGCAGTTACTGGGGGAAAAAACACCCCATGTGGTATTAATTAAAGGCTTACTTTACACCTGCATGGGGAGCCTTTAACCAAAAAAGAAGAGATGAAAGTAGATTTAAAAAATGAGAGGCTGAATCTCTCTCAATGCTGACCCAGCATGATATTGATGTTGGGTCAGAAGGATCAAGCAGGCTACAGCTCAGATCTGAAATGCCAAAATAATAATGAAATAAATCAAAAAGGCCCATGTCTTAAGTCTACTTCAAAACTTATAATCATTTTCTGAGTTTTCTATGAATCAAACAACGCCTAAAAAAGCTGTACAGATGGAGACAAATGCTTTAGGAGGCAATATGAGCCAAAGCACATTAAAGATATACATGTGTCTAATGGCCGAATTCACTTTTATTATTTCAATCTAGCCAATGAGAAAGATAGGCATTTAAGATCATTTATCAAGAATTTGGGCAGCATGTTGCATGATGTTCAAGTACTTACTATAATGAAGTTCATTTAAATGGTTTCCTATTAATGTTTTTAGGCACAGGTATTTTCTTGCAGCATGTATTTTTAAAATAGAAATGTTGACATGCAACCTCTGTATTATTTTCAACTGCCTGTAGTAATGGCAGGATCGTCTAGACTGTGGAACCTGATAGTGTGAAGGAAGCATGGTTCGTTTTAAGGAAGATGAAAGATGCCCCGCCATGTAGACACAAAATTTTACTCCAAATACTTTAATCACAATTGTTTAATACTAAGGAAATTTTTGGCAAATATGACCATCCTTAATTATAAACGTAGTGAGCAAACAAGGAAGTGGGAGACCTTATCCCAGATCCTCAATGGACAGAGGAGGTAGAGGATTCAAACCTATCTCTGATGTACTACACCTTGACTCAGCCAATAAAGTTGTCAGCAAAGCTAACTTTTATGTAATAAAGAAATGGGAGAAGACAGTTGGGATCTGTGAAATGCTTTCTCAGCATCAAGCCGGGTACTGACTGCTAAAGTATTTGACGCTCATTTGATGGATGAAAGGGAAAATACCTGCCAGTAATTCCTGCTGTCATAGTCCTCAAAGCCTACCCCAACACCAGACACATTCAAGGACAAACATGATGGTTCCTTCTACCAGAAAATAAGGAGGCAAAAGATCAGTCAATAAATTCCTGGATCTGTAAGCCACGGTTGAATACCTTCCTTTACAAACCCACATACAAAGGACTTCACGATAATAAAAGAAACAAGCAGAGAGGAAGACGGAATATATAGTTGCAAATGGGCCTCTGAAAGAAGGTGAGCAGGGCAGATGAGAAAAGACAGGGCTATGAAGTGGGAATTACCAGCATGTAGTTTTTGCTGTAATTTTCTCTTTTCTCTGATCCTCAAACTAGCAGAGGCACCTTCCACAGAGGTGAGATAACCTTGTTGTATCAGTTGTAAGATCTTACTGCTCAAGAACTCACATCCAGCTGCTGTTGCTTTTTGATGGCATGGAAAGACAACCAAACAGTTACACGGTAAGCCTCTAACAACAGAAACCTCACCTCTAAGTCATGAAGTAGCAACAGCCAGGGAATCCACATGCAGATGACTGAGCACACATGATCAAGTGAATGTCTCTGATATCTGGGGGGGACAGCTTGAAGAGCCATCTTTATTTTTAAAACCATCCTGACAACACAGTAACAATTGTTTAAACTCCCAAGACATTGAAGAATGAGATTTAAGAATAAGAATTTGTAACATTTCAGAATAAGAATTCCAAAGAACCCCTAATTTGCGGGATAGGCAAGGCAAGAGGCTGAAATGGGAAGAATGGTGATTTCATTTCCGTGGCAAATGTCTAATGAGTCTGTTGTAGGGACATATTTCCTGCAAAATCAAAGGTAGCTTCACTTTCAAGAGGTAAAAAGTAACATGCAGAGGCTTATTTTTTAGCTGAGGGAAGGAAATTAAAATTTTGAGCTTTGATCTGACGTAACTTAAATTTCAAAAAGGATATTAAGAACAGTGGTGGAACCATGAAGGATCTCAGTACAGAAAGCTCACCTTCCTATTTTAAAACCAGCAAAACTCTGTCCATTTCCTCAGGAGAGTTCTGATGTATCTTAGGTTAACTGCAACAGATAATGGACCGTTCCGTCAGAATGACTCAGTTCATTCTGTTCTTCGCCCAAAATTTTAATAGAAGGATCCAGGGCATAAGGATGGCAAGCGTTTAATAAGGACTGGATTTTCTTTCTCATTAAGATTATACAAGCCTGATGAAGTACGTAAATGCCTTCTGGACAAGACAAGAAATTCTGGACCTGCTGGATGGCTGAATAAAGTGTTACAGCTCCATGGCATTTCAGTCAATACCGTATCCATCCATCTTTCCTGCAGTAAAAGAGGAGTTTATAAAACAATTGAAGAAAAGCTGATAAAATCAAGAACCTCAGAGGAGGAAGAAATGTTTAAGCAAGCTAAATAACCTAGAGGAGAAGGAAAAGCCAGAAAACAGCTTTCAGATAAAACCCATGGCGCTCTGTTTTTTGCAGAACTCAGTGCTGTTGATTTAAGTTATAATTGTGTGAACACACCTAAATGGATATCTCCCCTCGAGAGTCTCAGGTTCAGCCCCCAGGTCTGTGAATGCCAAATAAGATGGACACTGAAAAATGCTCAGCTCTGCTAGAAGAGAATAATCTTCAGACAAGTACTTAGCAAAACTTTACGGGCTTATCGAGCTTTACTGGTGAAAGCTTACGTGCCTGTAGCCTATAAGCATCCAACAGGTTAGGCAGGAAGCTGTGGATAGATCCATTTAATTCAGATGTATCCATATTGCCCAAGTTGCATTTCCAGACAAAAGTCCTTTTTCTGGAATTGACTACCAGTCTTCTGATTCTACATTTATCCAAAAGAAAAGGTGACAAAAAAATCTTTAGTAAACTGAAAATAGGATGAATTTGACATTTTAGGCCATGGCTTCTTGAGGAAACTTTCAAGGGTAACATTTCAGAACGACAAGAGAAAGAAGCTAACTGTCTAACTTTCCCAATTCTTTTGAGAGAAAGAGGATTTTGGCATATTACTCTCCTTTTCCTGATGCAAAGAGCTGTAGTATCATACACCATAACATCTTTTATTTTTATTTCACAAGTATGAATTACCGCTGACAAAACACCACCCAGAATGCTGGAATATTGCTCTGTTTAACTACCAGTACAAAAAATAAGGTTTGTAGTTCTTGTTTTTGCAACTGATTCATGATGCTTGTACCGTATCCTTCACTTTTGAAAAAAAAAGAATAAGTTGTTTGGAAGAGTTTTTCTTTTTATAAATGCTCACTTTTTATTTTTTCAAGTTTACAAATGTCACTATGATCTAAACAGCAAATGCACTTTATACTGATAACAAAAATATCCAACAAGCCAAATTCCAGTAAATGTAGCTTTTGCTTCCTTCCTAAAATCTCTGTAATAAGGCTGAAACATCACAGTATTGATTCCTACTCTCGACTGCAAAAGAATGCAGCATGTTGAAACTCATCAAGTGTTCCATCTTGCCACCAATTTTCTAATTATTTAATATGATATATCTATGATATGTCAGTATGGTTATTTTTATATCAAAGGCCAATGATATCCAAGTTCTTATGAAAAGTTTCTGTCTAGCTTCTTTTTAATTTAAGGAAAAACTTGACAGATGAATATATTTTCAGGCGCAGCAGTATTACTGTCGTTAATCCTAATTTATTCAGCACGTGTCTGATTTCCCAGTTTAACTGTCATACCTTGTTCAACCCATTCGTTTTGCCTGTATTCTGCTAAGATGCCGGGATTTCACATGATGGGCATGTCATTTGCATAACAGTGAACATTATATTCATTCCACAGAAATCTCAGGCAAATATTCTATATTCCAAATGACTTCTAAAGCAAAGTTATTTTGGATTTGTTAAACTGATTATGTGAAGAACAAATGGCTGATGATTTGAAGATAAAATTCAGTGTATAAACGTTGTCATCTATTGACATTTCACTAGGCTAAAATCATAAAAGCCTGCCAGATTTCATTGCATTCATAATTAGAATCATTACATTGTAATTCAGGATGTGTTTTTCATAGAGATGAAGAGAATGAGTTTTAATACATCTGAAGCCAGGTAAACCCAACAAGCCTACCTATGCAAGACAGATGTCAGTTCAGATAAAGATTTATTTTCCTTTTCATAATGCAATTATAAACCAAAATTGACACCTGAAAGAAAAAATTAAAATACTACAAAGAATTCAAACTTCTCAAGAAGCGTACCTAAAGCAAGAGTACCTGTATACAACTATTTTTAAAAAATAGCTTTAACTCATAATTATAGCATCTTCATTTCACGGCACACAAAATTTGATGGGATAAGAATACTCAATAAATCCCCCAGAAATGGGAAAAACCATTTCAGAAGTTAGTACGCAAGAGTTTACGCAAAACATTCAAGCTACAACAAATCTCTATCAGGCAATCTGTATTTTTAACAAGCACTTCGCCACATAATTAAACATGTGCAAACACAGAAGTATAGCAAACAGAAAAAAATTCTCCAAAGGACAAGAAAATCTATATAGCAACCTTCAATATGGTCTCTCACACAATTTCCTTGTCCTGAGGTCTCGTATCTCTTATTTTTCTTATAAGCACAATGTTTCTAGACTACAGCGGTTTATATAAACTAGGACCTGACTAGCTGTGATATAATGGAAAGACTCCAAAAGAATGTCCCAGCATGGCCTTTCCAGTTTGCCCTCAGAGAGCTCCAGTATTTGCACACCGGCTGACAAAGCATGTTCATATTGAAACCTAATTCTCAATTCATTTGCCTCATCTCTAACTTAGTATGTACTGCTAGATGACTAAATAATAGCAGGAAGATAAAACGAGTAAACTCAGGGAGAGGAGAACAGAATACTGGAAGAAAAATATGCTGAGTTTTACAGTATGTTTTAGCCAAACCTTTCTTTCCAATTTATCTGGTGTTTGTGGATAAAATTCAATATTCTGAGTATTTTCAAAAACGGCCCATGTTAAATCATAACTGCTTTAATCCAAAATGTTTCTGAGCAGAGAGACAGCAGTTATTTTAATGTTGGGCTATGATAGACATGACCTTATTTCTTTTGTAACAAATTGCGGATTACACTTTTGGAAAGCTGTCAAATTATTTCACACCTAGTGATTTTGCTTCATTGGACATCTGATACTTGCATGCATCATTTGGTATTTTTCAGCAGTCCCTGTCTATAACAAAAGCAGGAGTAAAACAGCAGAGCAACTTTTCTGTGGAGTCTCCAAATTAACAAAATAAAACAGACTTACCATGTTCCACCCTGGGTAGAGGTAGTCTGTCCCAACAAATTCAAAATAGTGAGCAAAACCTTCTTTCAACCACACATCCTCCCACCAAACTGGAGTCACAAGGTCACCAAACCACTGCAAAGAAAGTTCAAATAAACAATCTTTAGGAAACCATGTTTGCATACATCTCATTTATACAGAACACATTCTTCACAAGTTTTAATAAAAACAGTAGTATGTACCACCCACTGAAACTCATTAACTGTTTTTTTCATGTATGAATTAGTTAAGTCTTTACAGGACGCACAAGTTACTGAAGCAAAACATTAGAAATAACACACAGGGGAGAAGCAGCATTGAGGAGAGTATTCACAGTGTTTACTTTAGTTATCTAAAGTAGATGCTCACCCAGGTTTAAGGGACTAACATAGACAATGGACAGAAAAAGGCTTCTAATTTGAGTAATCTGAGTCATCACCTGAAAACTTGTATACCATGTATATTGCAATCTTGAAAAAGTGGGAACACCATCTCCATATCCCAGACCTAAATTTTAGCATTTCTTCCTCCACGATGTCTGCCCACTAAGATTTACAATACTACTGATGCTCCATTCATTGGCCAGTTTCCTAAGGAAAGCAGCTTTAAACAACCATGCCATCTCCCTGTGGGTAGCGCTCAGATGCCTAAAAGCAGGTATTTGATGCCATTTAAAGAACATCCCAGGGTATCTGAGATACCCACACCGGCCTAGGAAATTTCACCCAGGACTGACAGGAGATCTGCAGCCTTCCTGAGAAGCAACCAGAGGCAGAGGGTATCTAAAATGGCATTACCCACCTATGTTTATGCAAAGGAACCCTACTGGAGCTGACTGCCTTTCCCATTCTCCCCACGTTGCTCTTGAATGTCCCCACTGGCTTCCATCAAATTTAGAAAGAAGGACAGAGATCTCAAAGGTAATAAAACTCCTACAAAAGTACATGAAGATCAGCAGCTGAAAAGAGGAGAAGGACCCAAACTGAGGGCAAGGATAGAACATAGCCATTAGATATTCTGTTCAGTAGCTGTCAACAGCCACAAACCTGCCACAGCATGGGACATGCGGGTTTCAGAGGGCTTTTAGACAGAGCTGGGATGACCATTGGAAGAGGAATGAGGACAAAAATTCACAGGAAGACAGGCGTCATCAATTCTTCTCCTCATAGATGACCCTGTTTAAATGACTGGAATGGCCCGGTGCAACCTGGATTACCGTAGCACCAGTGGTAAGAGCAGGAACACATACACTATTATGAAAATATATTTCATACTCTGTAGCATCATTTTTGCCAAATACCAAAACTTTGTTTCAGTAAAATGGTATGCCAGGTTTTTTCTTAATGTGATTAGAAATGAGATGAATTCATAATCAACAGAGATAACTTTGAGCTTTCATGGAGTCATAAACTCTGAAAACACACAGAAATGGAGCAGCAAGTAAGTATTCCAGAGGGAAAGACTCATGTCAGAGGAGAGGAGCTGCTGCTGACACTGTAATGAGAGTGAGGAACGAAAGAAAGCCGAGCTGACCAGTAAGCGGTTTGCTTTCATGACAGTTGGTCTATTTGAAGGCTTTGTCTGGGACCCGAATGAAAGGTCTCGCCTCCGTGCATGCCTTTGTGGAGTGAGAATAGCGCCAAGGAAGGATCAATGCTGCGATGAGGATCTGTGGTGAAGTGAACACGGGGGCTCCAAAGAAGAGACTACAGAAACTGAGATGACCAGATTGCGACACAATGTTCAGTAAATAGGATTTGAACGAAAAAAATGAACCGAAACGTGACAATGAATGTCATTGACAACCAACTTAAGAATTTAGGGAGAAAAACTGAGGTTGACAAAAGTCATATTCACACACTAAGTGAAACTAAAGTTAATGGACACTCCGTGATCATAAACTAGTTGAAGGCTATCAATAAATTAACTCTCTACAGTACCAACAGAGATAGATCCTGATCTTAAGAACATTTACCTGAAAAGACGAAGAATGAGGTGCTTTCATACAGATAATGCACTTCTCACAATTTGAAATGTTAAAAGCAGCATACTACCAGAATAGTATGAAAGTTACATTTATACTAGAATAGGTTGATTAAATGATTTCTAATGAAAACAGACTAAATACAATATCACAGAGTTTATTTCTTGAATTACAAGAGGACTGCTGAACAAATACAAAACCAGCAACAGTCATGGTATGGTATGACTATTCAGAGAAAGACTTAAAAAATAAAGGTTGTAAAGTTCATAATACATCCCCTCAAAAAGAGGGGACTCAAAAGAACTAATATTAACTTACGATGTCACAAAAGAGAATTTCTTTGTGAGTTTTCTGGGTTTATTTATTAATGAGACAATTAAAAGTATTCATTTAATTATCCACCTAAATGAAGAAATATTTTACAGGCATTAAACCAGCATGTGATAGCAATATGAAAATATAGGGAATGTGCCTAACTAGTCTTGAATAGTACCAGAGATAGCTATGAATGTCAGAGACAGAGCAGTCCCAGAGACCGCAATTAATGAAGCCAATTTTTCCAGCAGAAAGGTGCTATTATCTTCCCAGGTGTTATATGTTTGAAAGGAGAACATTAAGTGAAGCACTTCATTTAAGTAATTGTTTATTTATTTATTCGGGTATTTGCCTATGGACACTATTTGCCTAGAGTGAAGATCATTACTTCTTGTCATTTTGGAAAAGAAAAATAAATTAGAATGTATTGATTACATAAATTTCACGTCTCCCTCAGATATTATGTTCAGCCTGATGTGCAGAAGGCACTTATTTTATAGACACACTGAAAGGACACTCTTTCCTATGTGCTTTCTTTACAGATTATTAAAAAAACATTGATTTAGAAATTTTGAATTTGCCTTCTGCTTTCATGCCTATTTAACTCAATCTGTCACACCAAGTTTTGTGCTCAGGTGGGAAAACTATCACAAAAAATCATAATGCATAAATTCAAATGACTCTTTCCTCAAAGGCTGTAGGTGGGACTGATCTGTGATATGCAAATAAAATTGATTACTACCTTAATTTTAATAAGTTATGGTAATTATTTCAAGCTATCAACTTAAGCTGCTAAAAATATGTGTGTTTTGGCCAATATCTCATTTGTCGTTTGGGGCTTTTATGCTGAAACACTTCTTCCAATTATTAATTTTTTTTAAATTAAATACATAAAATGTTCTAAAAGAATACTCAAGCTGAAATATCAAGCACTAGCAACATACAATAGGAATAAACTAAAGCTACCCGTGTAATTTCAATGTGTCCCTCCTAAAACACGCACCTAAAATAAATATCTGGTCAAGCATTGCAAAGTCACCTGTGAAGAAATTGGGTGTAAAATTCTTTCTTACATGCTTTTTACCTGTATTTTGACAACCACAGAATTTCTTTGCCCTTCTGCAATGCTGTCTCTTTTTTTCTATCTGTCCTGAATACTGTGCTCCGGTATTAATACCCATCAGGTTTTAGAATTCCGACTTTAAACAGCCATATCTAAAGGTAACAATACAAATTCTTAATATTAATCTGATTTTTCTAATCTTGGGAAGAACATTAGCAAAGCAATTGCTGTGTTACTCTAAGTAACAAGGGTCTCATACAGGTCAGTTTGCTACACACTCAGATATGCTCTCTAAGTCTCAAAGTAATGGGTTTAAAATCAGGTGAAATAGGAAAATGACAATTCTTCAAAAAAAGAAAAAAATGTATTTTAGAGGTGTTCCCTTTCCTCTTACCTGAAATTTTAAAATATATCAATAAATAAAAAGTAAAACTGGAGATGTGGATTCTACTTTTGGCTGTGTCAGAAATTATTTTGGTTAATCTCTGTTATTCTACGTGTAAAAATAAGTGAAGGGGAGGAATATTCATGTGCCACCCCAGGTTCGCAGGTGAGACGATGCACAGCAGAGGATTAAAAATGCAGTGAATAACTAACAATTAAATAGCAGAGGCAATAGATCCTGGACCCAACCTGGTCTCTGTTCAATAACGTTTCCAGCTAAGCTAGTATTGTTTACAGATCCTGCTCTATGTTATCCACAGTTAAAGTTTCCCTGAGGGTCTTCTGAGTATGGTAAAATAAAAGCAGACAAAAACTGGCTAAATAAAGACAATACTGTCATGGAGGTGCCAGACAACGTTTTGTGGCTTTTATTTTTGGAGGGTTTCTCCCTTTAAACTCTATTTGCAGATGAACATATTCTCAATTCTGTATCTAAAAAGTAGCAATAATATTTCTGCTACCTGAATATTTTCTATCTTGTCTAGTTATCCAGTGAAGCAGCTGAGCAAGGACCTGATCTGCATGGTCCTAAAACAGAAACAGCAGCAACATGAATGGAAGAAGATAGTTCTAATTAAGCGAACAGCACTGGAAGTTAATAGCAACACGGACACCAAGTAAATCTTCTCATTTGCCCATTTAAGGTCACTTAAAAGGCCTCTATGACTGCATTGCTACTCTAAACTAAATTCAAATATAGTTTTCACCCACTTCATGATCCTCTGATATTCCCAGAACAATGCAAAAAGGCTTCGGTTTCAATGAGAATCAAATAAACAAACTTGGCAAGCTACTGATGTGATAATTGCCCACATCTGAAGGATAAATTGCTTTGGAAGCAGAGGAAATTATTAAAGCGGTACAAAGAATAAGTGGAAGCAATGGAATGACTTCAGAAAAAGGAAGACTTGGGCTGAACACTAGGAAAAAGTTATTGACCATTGGATTTAATCAAATGGTTTTAAGGGAAGCGGCATAACCCCATAATCAGGAGCACTGAACCCGGCACTACAAAACACACCACGTGGAAGAATCTAATACTAACAGGAGCTGGGATTTGGGAGCCGGGATTTGATGACCTAATATATGTTTTCCACACCTGATTCCTAAGGCACTGTAATTTTTCTAGCTGAACGGTGTGCTACTCTATTGTACTGCAACATAAAGAGCACATAACAAAATCAGATGATGGTATTGAGAACAAACCAGCAATAATTTTCAATAAAAATTTCATGTTGTAGTTAAGGACTTCATATTCATCGACAGATTTAATGTGAAACATGAATACGAACCAAACGCTATTATTTCCAGGTTCATCTACCAGAACTGTATTACAAAGGTTCCCTTTTATATGGTACTTTTTATTTGCAGAAAGTGTTAAGAATTTGCATTGCCTTTTAAAGAATATTGCGTAAAATCACAGATGTAAGCCATGCTGATTACACAGTAGGGTTTCATTCATTTTAACCTGAAGGCTATGATTATGCTCCTTATGAGCACAAGAAAGGGTTTCCTGCGCCTGTAGCAAATTTCTTCAATAACATTTGCATTCAACTCAATATTACTAAACACTCATAATGTGTTTAGTTTGAGATAAGGTGGGAGAAATGTAAAATAAATTGTAATATGGATTTATTACAAAGTTTTCCTATTGATACAAAAGTTTCTGTACATATAAAGACTCAATTACCCATCATTAGTGAACCGAGGGTCAATATCAAACTAAAAAAAAAAAACCAAAACTAAAAGAAAAAGAAAATGGAAGTATGTGTATATGTGAGGGAAGAAGACGACTACCAAATTGATCTCAGCCAAAACATTTTTTGACATGAACATGAAACTCAGCATGAATCTACTATAGTCCTGCAATAAATCATTTTCTACAGTTATCAACGTATTGAGTCTGCACACCAACACCACGCTCACGCGCAACCATACAGAAGATAGGGAAGTTGTTCATTGCTACTAATTTTCTCTTTTACCCCCATTTTGAGTCTTCCCACTTTCTGCATTGCAGCGGTGTGTCTTACAGATGTCCATCTTATTTGGACTTCAGTTACAATAAAAGTTGCAACTGTCTATGTGAACAACAAAAATCCATTTTCAGTTCTGAAAAGGAACGCACAGTTCCTGACATTAATATCAAATATCTGAATGCCTTTAATACCTGATGACATAGCTCGTGTACAATGACCATGGTGACATCCAGCAGGTATGATATAGAAGAAATGCTTGGATCTAGCAGTATCCTCTGCTCCACAAAAACACTCAGTCCCCAGTTCTCCATAGCAGCATATGGATGCTTAGGCACAGCTAACAGATCTAAAAACAGAAAAAATATATGTTAACTCCTTGTGGGAGCTACTATGCTGAAGAGCTATTGTAAGTAAGGCCATAAATGATCACTAACAGCATTTTAAATAACATACATGTAAAAAACAAAATTTCATCTGTCTAGCAATGTTATTTAGGAAACACTAATACGATATTCATTTTTTATCTTATGACACTGTTCACACATGATGACCGTGTTATTGCTGTAACACAGTACTTAGTATTTCTAATGTAGGTTTTCTATACAGAATCCAGCTTATTTACAATACCTTCTTGATTTACTTAGGGGTTTGATACTGCTTCCCATGTTTACTATCCTATATCAAAGTAGTAACACAGACTTTTACTGCAAGTATTCTTTATGTTTTCATTAAAGCAACCCTTTTATGAACATCTTGCACATCAAACTGTATGTAAGGACTGACATTAAGGGGAGCACTGAAGAACCACTGTTTCACAACAACCAGAAAGATGGCAAACTGTTCAGAATCACCAGTTCTTTACAAAACAAGGCATCTTTCAGTGTGCATTACTGCTGGCATGCATCCCCTGAGAACAGGACGGCTGACCTCTCAGCCCCGCAGGCTGGAACGATGGTGCCATACACAACGTCAGGAGTATTACTTCAGTTTTGTGTTCAGTAAGTGACAAAACATTAGGAAGAAGATGGGAAGATCCTTTATCATGTTAAAAGGAAAAAAAAAAAAAAAAAGGTGGGGAATTTTTCTCAGTGGCATGAGGTTGAATAGGAGATTTTTACAATGTCTATCCATGTGTTAGAAAAATCTTACCGCAGAAGGTTGTGAAGGAGCTAAAATTGACTATCAGTCTGGAAAGAAATCTAAAATTACAGTAAATTGACATAGGGAACAAAAGCCAATACACAGCGCTGCTTCATGGCAAAAATATCTGAAAGAACCCAGAAACAACTTGTATGTCTACAAGACACCCAGTGCGATCTGTGTACAAATCAGACAGAATTTTGGAAGCTACACTGTCACATCAGCATGGTGCTCCCTCCAGTCAAACTCATTAGCCTGGCTTCTTAATTAATTAGCCCGGCTGCCACACTCCTCTCATTTGGCTGTATTACTTTTGGTTCCAAAGCTAGTTCATTTGTAGTTAACACAACTATTTCTAGATGATATTTCCCTCTGTGGGATGAAAAGTCTCTGGGTTGACTTCCTAACCTGAAGAAGAAAGATTCTGACCTGATTATTCTAAGTAATACTCTAAATTACATCACAGCACTGACACATATCCTAAGTTTGTCTGGTTTGGCTTGTTGATACGTGTGGTAGAATTGGCTTGGCAAACAACCTGCCAGCAGGACCTCTACTTCGGGATTCACAGAAAGTTGCCACTGAAATACCAGGAATGGAGAACTTGGATATATTCCAGCACTCCCAAAAAGGGACGGCTGCAAAAAGCATAAAAATCCCAGACTTCTAGTAAAAGCACAGAGTCAGTCTAGCAGCTACTTCCAAATACAAGCAAACTGAAAATATCCAAATTGCAAACAGAGACATACCACAAATGGTAAAGAATAAATACTTTACGTAAAAGCAGACACTAGAACAAGGGCCTAATTAAAGAAAATAAAGCAAAAATCCAAAACATGGTGTTCAAGATTAGACATGCAAGTAAATTCAAAATTACATGCTTTTCTTCTTCAGTTGAAACTCGAACACTACTAGTTTTTTAGAATAACTGCTGTTTGTTATAAATGACATGCAAAATGAAAAACTCCTGTCTGCTATACAAGGAAGAGAGAAGGATGAAAAAAAGAACACAAAGGCTACTGGGTAAAATCACTGAAGTTAACAGCAAATCTTCATTTACATTTAACAGGGATCTCTCCCATTCTCAACTCCATAAAGAAAGCTGTAACTTCTCCTACAGCAATTAAACTTTCCTCTAAAAGACATCTTCAGAAGAAGAATACAGAGAGACTCTGTTTGTATTTACACCAATTAAGTTTTCAGCAATTCCCCTCAAATAAGCAAGGCGACACCAAAACGGAACTAGCATGAAAGTAAAATCAGTTCCCTACTTTTAACTGATCCTTTTGTTTCCTTTCTGTCTTCTGAATTCATTTGTAGGTTTTGGTCTTTCTTGCCAGTCATAATGGACAGATTTTGTCAGTGTCAGCAAGTAATAAACTGGAATAACTCTGTGGAACTGAGAAACCAGGGAGAGGTCTCATACTAAACACCTTTACAGGCTAATTATAGACTGTCTTTCACTATTTGTGTCATTGGCCTGCTGGTTTAGACCAATACTTTATAGCACTGACACACCAATAAAACCCTCCAACCTGATGGACGGCTAACTGCCTTGCAGGTAGACAACCGCAGAGGGATATTCTAAATCACTTTCATCCAACACAGCCCCATTGCTCTGCAAGCCTGGAAACTCCTCTCATGCATCAGCTAATGCTGAAAGGGTTTTTCTGAACCGACAAAACAAAACATAATAGATAACCCCGTGTGTTTCCAGAATGCTAATCCCTGCAGGTGACATTAGCATACCAATAATGCTGAACGAATTAAGAAGTGAACAACAAACACACTCCTACCTTTTCCTAGTGCAGGGTCTCCTGCACTGCACTTCAGTGCTAAAGAAGAGACTTTCTTCATCTCCGGTGACTGACAGAAGGGACTCTGAACATACTCATTGTTACAAAATGAGAAATGTTTTGCTCCTCATTGTCCGCTTTTAAACTCTGAATGCCCAGTCTTGGTGTTAATTTAGAAATTAAATTCTTCAGTGGTTGGTCTTGATTGCTCCACAAATTTCTACTACCTTTAAATAAAATTCCAAACACACCTAGTTTTGTGGTAAAAGACACAATAATCTATATCTTTCCCTGAGGAGTCACAAACGTTTGATTTCAGAGGAACAGTGTTTTATATTCAAGTCTCAACACCACAATTTGTATTTCCCTCTGTTACCACACCATTAGAGCACTGAGGACGGCATCCTGTGCTCCTGGAGGTGACATCTGTTAAGGTTTTAGTGTAATTCTTACGGAGCAAGGTACAAAAGGAAGGGTGATGATGCACATTTTGATAGAAATATCATTCACACATTGCACTGCTCAAAAGTGCTCTGCACTAACTGCAAAATGTGAACTACTGAATATATAACAGCTTGTGCGCATGCTGCATCCAGTTACTCTGCACACTATTTAATTAAATTCTTTGTAAAGCACTTGTGAATGTTTGATTATGTGGATATTGCTGGGGAAATAGAAATGCGTGTTATTGCTTGCAGAGAATAATATCCTCATACATCATAAAACTGTTACTTGAGATTTCCTGATACTGCAGTGCAGAGAGTCCTGGGTACCGCTGGAATAATAGAGAGTTTCCACCTCTTGGCCTTCACAGAGACTAAATTCATGGTCAAGAAGTAAAAACTATACAGCTAAAATAAAATCACCGGAAAAGCCATCAGGACAAAAACATGTTGGAACTTCACACTAACATGCTATACTGGTACAATTATTTGAATACAAGGACAGCATTTGGATGTTTTTTAGGTATATTTCTGTGTGAATCTCCTGAAAAACATTTCAAGTTAGAAAAACTGCGCATAGCTCAACAGCTTCTAGCATTTCCAAACATTTAATTAAGGCATCATAACTTTGTGAGCTTACATCAAAATATAATTGTCTGACATTATTAGTAAGTATCATGACAGTGGAAAATAGAAATTAGCAATTTAGCACCTAAATTGGTCACAGAGAGAATCAACATTCAATGTTTTTTTAACTTTTTCTATGAAGTTAGTATCTGTGTTATTCGAACAAATGATACTGTTTTTCCTTTTCCCCACTCAGTTATAGTATTTTCTAGACGCCCTTCAAAACCATTCAATTCCCCACACCACACAACTGGGAACACCACTCTTGCTTTAAATGAGAGCAGGATTAGAAGTCAATAGGATTAAATGCAAAAGAAGATCCAAGTCTCTCATGCAGAGTATCTTGAATCTGGGGGTCCTTCCACTCTCCTTTATCATCCTGCTCTTCCACAACCATCAAAGCACCTTTTCCACCACTATCATTCCACTTTGTTTAACCAGCTCAGTTTGAAGTCTAATGGGGATACTGGTACAACAGATACACATCCTTACTATATATTTGAGTGTGCGTAGAAACACAGAAAGACAGACATCCACACACATCAACACATTTATTAATATTATGTACTGTAATTATATTTTGGGTTAGCTGCTGGTTGAAATGTAACCAAAGGCTCAATCCTGCAGAGCATGTGACAGTATTAAATTTCTAATACTCAAGGTAGAAGATAAAAAGCACCTACTCAGGGAAAATAAAGAATAAATAACTAAATACATGAACAATTCCTGCAAATTTTCTGTTATCATACATGATTAAGTCTCCCAAATAAATCCAAGAGCAACTTGTAAATGAGAACATACAGTGAGAAACAAGAATTTTCTGTCAAGCATCTTTACACATATATTTTGCTTAATAGAACCAGGAGGCACACAGAGATAAATGGTTTACTCTGTTTACTCCATGTTTTTCACCTATAATCCCTATTTCATTACAAAAATTACACTATAAAAATAATTTGCATTTACCTACATGCCTCTCACAACACTATTTTCATTGATTTCTTCAGAGAGGCTTTCTTCAAGATTTCAGGTGTAGATCTCTTCCTACCAGGTATTTCGTTTTTTTGACAACCATTTCAAAAAATTAAGAGAAAGCATGGACTAACATCAGTTTATTTTAGTCGTGACAAATGAAAACCCGAAGTATAGTTTTGCCCTTTCCTAATGCTGCATAATGCAATCAATAGCTTTATTAAATCTCTCTAAAGGTCTTACGCAATTTCCTAAGTGAATGTTGTTGTACAAAAAAAAAAAAAAAAAAAAGAACTATTTACTAACAGGGCTTATTTTCTGCCCCTCAGATTCCTTAATCAAAGCCATTTCTTTGACTGAGAATAAGCAGAAGGTGCTTTTCTGTAACAGAATACCATTTAATGATTTATGCAGATTTTAAGGAACAAGCCAACTACAAAAAGTGACAGCTCTGGTTAAAAACCAGTATGTTAAACAGCACTCATTGTAAGAAATATCCAAATTTCCTACTGATAAAGAACTACTGATAACAGTACTTATAAGAAATATCAAAATTGGCTACTGATAAATTTTCTTTTCTGCACTGTCTGCTTGGTATACGACAGAGAAGATTGTGCTGGAAAACCAAGTCTTCTTTGCATATGCTTTCATGCCCTTAAAAAGTTCCTTGGGAGAAAAACCCAAAAGAAACAAACATCCCAGGGCTTGGTGAAAGCTCTCTGAAGCCAACAGGAAGGTCTCCAACCGACTGTCACAGCAGAATGAAACACAACTAATGGATTTGAACGTTCACCTTGAGACACCTGATTTTCAGAAAATACTAAGCACATGTTTCCTGAAAACTAAATCATTTCCGTATCTCACTTTTGGCATTTAGGACCTAGGTACCCTAAATTAGCTGTCTTTTAACTGTTACTTTTATTTAAACTACTACTTAATAGTATTCTCCTATCTTCTGTCACTACACTCAAAGTATTCAAATGCACAGAAGTCGCAAAAACCTGGATGACAGTCCCACGGGAACTCTTTTGACTAACATTTCTGTTTACCCAAACACTTATTCTGGTACCCATCAGTTTTTCTCTCTGGGATTACACCACCAATATCCTTCTGCAAGCATGACACTTACCAACCCACACGGACGTTAGCCTGCAGAGTTAATGCAAAGGTCTAAAACTGTTTGCCATTATTTCAGTCAAACGAAATGGCTTGTTGCAGACCCTGAGGAGAAATCACTGACACACAGCGGTTTATTGCTGGGGTTTTTATTGCTTCTTATTGCTGTACAAAGTATTACTTAACATTAACTGACGTAAACAATGGATGGATTTCCAGAGTGTTTGATACGAACAGCAGATGTTTAATGCAATGCAAATACTAAAGGATCCAAGGGGGGAAAAAAAAGTGGGAGAGGAAGCTGGGGAGGGTAAGGGGGGAGAATAAGCAGTACTATAGAAAGAAAAACTTTGCTATTTTTTCAAGCAACTAAGCTTTGACACTGAGTGATGGCTAGTTTACAGTTAAGAAAATAAAAGAGAAACCCGTTGATTTTATTTGACATGCATGTTATTAAATTGCTTTTAATTTTCAGAATTCCAATCCCAGTTCCGATCATTGCTTTGTTATTTCAAAGGATATCAAATGATTCAATGTTAAAATGAAAAATGAATGCAATCTCCTACTGAGGATGAATTAAGTATCATCTTGGTTGTATTGATCTCTACATGAACTATGCGTTTCTTTTAATACCTGGGCAGACCGTTATGAATTGCTGACAGTAACAAACAAGGAAAAAAAAACCTTTCACAATTTTTTTGATAAATATAAACCTTTTTTCCCAGCCTTCAGTCTAATGTGGGTATTCTAAACTCTTTCTAGACATACATTAGTACAAAGAGCTACACAGAAGAGACACAGCCTGGTATCAGCTCAGGTTTCTGCTACTCCAAGTTACAGGGGTACTACTGCATGTGCATCCCTCTCAGTATAGACACAAGAGGTGAACAGAGTCAATGCATTCCCAACTCTCAACACCGAAAGATCTGGAGAGAGGAAAAAACAAGACAGACTTTTGTTGCCTTCATAAATACTGTTTCTAACGTAAATACGAGAGCATTGACATGATGGAAAATTGCCAACAGCCATTTTCCTACCACCACAGTTAATAGAGCATGAGGAGTCGACGGCTGAAAACAACACGCCACTGATTACTGAGCACTTCCAGTATGAATACTGCTGCAAAGAAAATGATCGAGTGCCGCTGCCGTTTTCCTTCCCTTCGCTGCAAAACCGAGGTGCAAGTACACCGAAAACTCCAGAAATCCATCCTACTTAAGAATTATAGCAATAAGGTAAAATAAATCTTTTCATCTGCCATGCATAAAGCTGAACTGCATCACATTAATAAAGAAATGAATGTTTCCATTAGTACAACACTCTATATATCCAGATTTACCTCTTTTATGTTTGCTTTAAAGTGAGATCATATTCACAGGTGATGGGCACGGTTTAGCAGTGAAAGGAGAAATAGGAATTTCGGGAAGATGGGCAGGTGTCTCACATTACCAGGGTCTCAAAAATATGTAAAAATATTCCACCTGGAAATAAATTATAATATAGCTAATCAAACACACAACATCTAAAGGCAACAGTTTTGTGGGGACTGTATCTATTTCTTTTCTCCTCTCCTCCAGAGTAAGATGAAGAATTCTGAATGGACTGCCCTCGATAGCTCCAGAGATATTGTTTTTAGGTCTTGCTGCTTATCCTAAGTCCTAAAATGAAGTTTATCTTACTTTTTTATGCCAATTCTTTAGATAATATTACATTAGGGTAATTTTTTACTGTCTTAATAAAAATATTTGCATTCCTTTTGCTGATTTGTTAGTATAACACTTAAAGAAGTTATCAGAGCACTCTTCTGATAAAAGACAGCATGTATCTATCTATTCATCAATTTATCTAATGCACCAAGAATCAATAACTTTATGTGACGTACCACAAAAAAAACCATCATCCTGAATTCTAGAGAAACACGAGTAACAGAGGGCTCATTCTGTTCTCATGTGAGCCCACGCTCTCCCCTCCCGGCTCCTGCCTGAGGATGGAACTGCTTAAACTAAGTCTTGTCACAGAATCCATATTCACCCATACAAGAGGCTCACAGGAACACCTCGATGGCCTGGTGGGACCAAAATGTGACAGTCAAAGCTGAACATGGTGCGTTTAGATATCCTGGAGAGATTCAACTAAGTGAATTTACGCCTTCGTTGTGTTCCAGGTCAGCATGGGCACAGGCTGCCAGGAAGGTGCTGCACAGTTACCCATCACAGGCGAAAAATCATAGTTAAAAAGCAGGCGTGCAAGATTGTGACAGAAAAAAAAATAATCATACTTCTCTACACAGTTGCTCCAGATTTCCCACAGTAAAACGCAGTGTTATTCGCTTCCCTGACACAGGAGAGCTGAGCAGCGGGCTCCACTCAGCCCATGTCCTGGTATACAGAGGCAGGCAGTAATAAGTCTCCAAATAAAGTGGGTCTTTTCAAAGCAGCTTGAGCCCAGAGTCATTACTGAACCCCACATGATTATCAGCAGGGGGAAAAAGAAAAAAAAAAAAAAAAAGAATTAAAAGAAATAAACAGGATGGAAAAGAGTAGCTGAAACCTCCAGCAGAGCTGAAAATCTCTCAGAGCATGGAAAACAATGGGAAGAGATGGAAATGGTGCTTTATTCTGCACTTGGAAGCAACAGGTACTAGTGAAGAGAAAGTAATTAGAAAGTAGCCTTATTTCTGGCAGTTGTGGTTTCAGATATACTTGAAGTGTTTAATAGTTTCAATTAACTCAGAGAGTAGAACCTGAACATGAAAATGTGTTACAAAAGGGAAGAATACTGCAAACCATGTAAAAATAAAAACTCTAGAAAGATACGTTTTTAATATGAAGTTACAAAAGAAAACTGACACACTAAAGAAAGGCTGGTGACCGGTACAAACTGAGCTGTACTACCAAAGTTTGGCAAGGAGCTAGCAAGAGCTGAAGAGGTTGCGACAGATCTGAGACAAGTACTTCAACGACAGACTACCAGGAGACCCAGAAAGAAGGAAAAGCAGAGACTGACAAACAACAGGAGCCATCCCGTCCACAACAAAGTTTATAGAGATCAGACAGATCTCCGACACAGTGAGTAAGATTGATAATCCAATATCCCACCAGAAAAGAAACCCGAGGCAGAAAATCATGCAGAGCTCAGAGAACTTGTGGGGCTGCACACACAGTGACAGCCCGGACAAGCGACAGTCCTCTTCAGCGTGGGGGAAGAAATACTGGGAGAAGTAATGGATTAAATCTCTTTCCTCCACCGATGGAGTGACTATATTGACAAAGGGGTTGATGACAACATCACCAGCTCCTATTAGTATTTCCTGGGTATTTTTATGATACACAAATGCCCTAGGTCATGGTATTGCTACACTTTTGTATAAAAAACGCCTTGCTAGTTTCCTTAAATCCCATTTAAGCCGAAAGGTCAAAAATCGGTAAAAAATTTTATCAATAACTTTCAAAACAGACAACGCTGTAGCGAATGCTTACAAAAGTTACCACCAAATACAGAAAATCTATGCTTAATATATTTATGCCGATCCATACCTACATCCATATTGAGCTGGCACTGACAAACAGGCAATCACAGCTCCAGCCCTTGTGCACACCTTATGTTTCATGTTTTCTCTATCATCAAAAAATTATTCAGAAGTTCTGGTCTGAGAATTCATCTGCAAGAGATTACCTTCTTATGGAGCACTTTCAGGTGCACTCCTCCACCCCCTCTTATATCTTCACATTCCTGCACATCCCTTGGTTAAACCACAACAGGCTTTTACCAATCTCACCTTTGAAATGTTCCTGGGATCTAAACAGACTTAATCTTTCATCCTGACTCATTCTGCTTCCCCCATTTTCGAGACACAGTCTGTCCATTTTTCTTAATAGTGCTTGTTCACTTCCTTAGATATGCAAATATGTGTTTGTTAGACTCGAAACGATCTTCCATACTAAACTGGCTGGTAAGCAGCTTGTTACTTCAATGAGGGGATAAAAACATTTCCCCCTCCCTTTGGTAATTCATTTGCATTTTTCAGTGTGTAATGTGACCTCTTACTGGAGCTTACATTCTGTATCAATCTTTACCTGCATTATACAAAGATCTAAATAGAATGAAATGTATGCAGCTCATTACTGACTGCTAACCGAGACCAGTAATGCTAACACACCAGTAATGAACCGCTTTGGGATAGCAGTGGGCTTGCAGCGACTGATCCCCACTGCAACCTCACTGCTCTCGAAGTCAGAGAGCAGAGTAAGACAACTGCAGGATCTAACAAGTAAGGCAACATAAAGAAGGTAATGTCTTCCCTTGCTTTTGCACAAGGAAGGACCCATATAAAACTGGAACTTTTTTAATTGCCTGCAAGGGGAGATATTTTGAGAGACCACCGATGTCACATATTTCTATGTTAGGTGAATACACAAAAATTCTGTCAGATGCCATTTGAAAAGGTTACGCATTCATCTTGTGATGGCACAGACAGGGTATCAAGTTTTACACAGCAACACTTCATCTGAGAAAAACCAGGAAGAGAGAGCGCCAAGAGGCTTTGGACAACTTTGGAAAGATTAAAAAAATGCTAAACCAAAACTAATGCCACAAAAAAAGCCCCATAAAGGGCATACAATGGAAGTACTGTGCTGGAAGTACGGAGAGCTGTTAATGCACATAGGTACACAGGCAAACCACAAGGACAGCATAAACATCATGTCTGGCCAATAGAAAAGATACTGAGATTTGTTCAAATAATGGATTAGGTGACAAAATTTGTGCCAAATGTAGTTTTTTTAATCAGAAAGTACTGTAAGCACTACTGAGAAATCCCATTTATAGGTCTCAGAAAAGTCCATGAAAAGGCAACAAGAACTGAAAGAGTTAAATAAAGAGATGTCCTTGTAATCCCACAGCCAATTCAGAAACAGCGTGACAGGAAACATAAAACTAAATTGTTCAGGTAGCTTTAACATGATCAGTGCAGTGCTCTAACAGATTCACAGAACAGGAGATTGAAAGGGACCTCCAAACCCCCTGCTCAAGCAGGGTCACCTAGAGCTGGTTGCCCAGGACTGTGTCCAGACAGCTTTTGAGTAGTTCCAAGGATTGAGACTCCACAATCTCTGGGCAACCTGTGCCAGTGCTCAGTCACCCTCGCTGAAAAAAAAAAGTGTTTCCTGACGCTCAGAGGGAACCTCCTGTGTTTCAGTTTGTGCCCACTGCCTCTTGCCCTGTCACTGGGCACCACCAAAAAGAGCCTGGCACCATTGTCCTTGCATCCTCCCTTCAGGTGTTTATACACATTGATGAGATTCCCCCCTGAGCCTTCTCTTCTTCAGGCCAAACAGTCCCAGCTCTCCCAGCCTCTCCTCACAGGAGAGATGCTCCAGTCCCCTAATCATCCTTGTGGCCCTTCACTGGATTCTCTCCAGTATGTCCATGTGCCTCTTGTACTGTAGAGCCCAGAAATGGACACAGCACTCCAGCTGTGGCGTCACCAGTCCTGAGAAGAGGGGAAGGATCACCTTCCTTGACCTGCTGGCAACACTCCTCTTAATGTAGCCCAGGACACCATCAGCATTCTTTGCTTTGAGGACACAGTGCTGACTCATGGTCAACTTCACGTCTACCAGCTCCTTTCTGAAAAGCTGCTTTCCAGCTGGCTGGCCTCCAGCATAGAATGGTGCGTGAGATTGTTCCTTTGGAGGCACAGGACTTTGCATTCTGCTTTGTTGAACTTCATGAGGTTCCCGTCAGCCCATTTCTCCAGCCTGTCGAGCTCCCACTGAGTGGCAGCATAACCCTCCAGTGTATCAGCCACTCCTCCCAGTTTTGTGTCATCTGCAAACTTGCTAAGGGTACACCCTGCCCTCATTAATGAGGATGCTGAACAGGATTGGATCCACCATTGACCCTCTGTTAGTGACTGGCCTCCAACTAGACTTCCTACCACTAATCATCACTGTCTGGGCCCAGCTCCTCAGCCATTTTTAAATCCACCTTACTGTCTGCCCATCTAGCTCATACTTCATCAGCTTCTCTACAAGGATCTTATGGGACACAGTGACAAAAACCTTTCTAAAGTCCCAGTAGACACTGCTCTTCCCTCATCTACCAAGCCAGTCATTTCATCATAGAAGGTTATCAGGTTAGTTTAGCATGACTGCCCCTTCAGGAATCCATGCTGTCTGTTTGCAGTCACTGCCTTGTCCTTCATGTGCCAGGAAATGGTTTCCAAGATTAGTTGTTCCATCAGTTTCCCAGAGATTGTCGTGAGGCTGACTGGCCTGTAGTTCCTGTAGTTCAAGGTCCTCCTCCTTGAAGAATGGAGTGACATTTGCTTTCCTCAGACACCTGTCCCAATTGTCATGGCCTTTCAAAGATAATTGTAAGTGGCCTCACAGTGACATCAGCCAGCTCCCTCAGCACTCATGGGTGCATCCCGTCACGGCACATACACTTATGCATGAAACCAACACACGGTTAAAACTAGAGACCACTGTCACGGGCACTAACAAAAATTTGGAAGTCAATATTCATGCAGAGAAGGAACTGCCCTAATACAGCACAGATAACCTGCTTCAAAGGGATTTTGGTTTTTGCTTAAAAAACGGTGAGAAAATCTCCCCTTTTTTCCAGAAGATACAACAGAGATATTTTTTTGTGTGCGTTACAAACGTATGAATCCTAGTTCAAATCTTTGTAGGTTTAGCAAATCAGACAAGTGTTCTGGATTAACTGACAGATAAGCAGGGAAGAAAATCCAGAGCCAGATACTGTCTATACCAACAACAAAAAGGTAGTTACCAGAGAAAATACAGCCTGTGACTGCCAGAGAACTGAAGCCTTTCAGAAAGTAATCAATGCTTTTAAGATAGGATGGCCAAGGCAGCATATTGCTGTCACTCCAGGCAAGTATTTACTGAGGATAGAGAGGCACACTTTCTATAGTTCCCTAAAAGAATGAATGAAATAAGGAAAGTAATTAGGCAATCAAAAAAACCCTAAGCAATCACTCCTGAGACACCACAATTAATTAACAATCTCCTGCATAGGCATAATACCAGTATTTTATGGTAAACTCATAAATTTGAACAAAACAGAGATCAATTATACACTTATTCTAAGTTAGGCTTGTGAGTATGGTTAAAATGCTGGTTAAGTGATAGGTGAATTTATGTAATCTGAATGTCCCTGTTATGTTATTATTAAGTCTTAGCTGAAGAAGGAAGACCAGACAGTGAGAATTAGCTCCCCAGACAAAATTATTACAGGTAGGGACTCAGTCTAAGTCTATGTTCTGGTCAGAAGAGGAAGTTGATAGAGGATGTCCATACATACATGCAGACAGGACATGGTGGATTTAACGTGATGCACACAACATACTTCCACATTTAAACCTCTAGGCAAGGTGCAGCTTGTAAGGCATTTTTTGGTGAATCAGTGCTGGAGCCTATATGCTTCCTAGCTGAAGGCTACAGGTGGACCCAGGGTCCCCCTTCAGTATTCTCTATACTCTTTACCTACCTCATTTTCCTAGGGCTGAGAAAGCTGCCCCATGCTAGAGACTTCAGTGAAGGCCAGCACTATAGTCTGTGAGCATGGTCCTCCTCTCATGACCTCTCTCTTCCACCACAGTCCCCCAGCCCAGCGTTCCCATTTGGGGACCTCGCTCCAGGCACATGAAGACAGAATTGGTCAGCTCTTGACAAGGAAATGAGCTTGGAGGGAGGTCAAGCCAGACAGGATAATAAAGACCCAGGAACAACAGTATTACAACAAATAAAGCAATAGCATCAACATCTAATAATCTGTAATGTAGAACTATCTACATCTGGAGTCACAATACAACCATTCTGTTGATGTATCACCCACTGCTGCTATTTATAGGGTGTGAATTAAACCCATTTCTTCAGTCAGTATGTCCTCTTTGACTTCCGAACTAATAAATCCCACCCCCGCAATTTAGTTCTTCAACATAAATTGAAAAAGGAGAGTCAGCTTTCCTGGTTTTTCAACTCCATGTTGAACAAGTCATGGAACTAAACTAAACAGAATACATCAACATAAATAAAACTTTATATTCTTCCAATATCACAAGAAGCTATAACTACCCAAAACTGATACAACACTTCAACGTTCTTTTTTATGGGGTTTAGCAAATTGCCTTTCCAAATTTAGTAATCTGTCATTCTTTTAAGACTTCAGCAGAACAGTAAACTGTTTGAATGTTACCTCAAATTTAAATGAGCACAAAAGAACACAGGTCAGTTAGGCCCCAAAAATCCATGACAACTTACAATCTAAGTTCAAAAGAGAATATTTCATGCTTAAAATCTGATTTAAAATATGCTTTGAATAACAGCATTATATACATTTTTACTAAAATATTTACTGTAAAATGTCTTTCTGTTAGTGTGCACAGTTTACTCAGAATGCTACTCTGGATTAAACATGGAACTCTTGTCACATCCAAATGAAATAGCTTTTTTCTATACTCAACAACCGTAACAACTGAAGACAAACAAAGAGCCTATTTCTACTTCTCCAGATATTTTGTGTTTCGTGTGTTTCAGGGTGATGACCAAAGAGCTAAGAAGGTTGCTTGGAACACCAGAAAAGCACTAGCTTGAACGAAAAAAAGACTGGATTACTTCTGAAGAAACGAAGATTCAGTGCTGATGGAACTGAAAGATCCTGCCCCAGAGTACCAAGAAATGCAGTGGGAAAAGCTGCAAAGTATTGCCAGAAGGCTTGAGAGACACAGTTGAAATAGATAAGAAACACAGACAGACAAACTGAGAAACAAGTCAAAGAAATGAAAAATTTGCCTGATACAGCCCGTAAGTAAGGGCCTAGAAGCTGAGGAAATGTTGCCGAAGGGACTATAAATACAAACCAGAGAAATGTTTTGAGAGGATGAAGAAAAGAGGAAGCAAATGAACGCAGAAAGAGAATACAAGCTTACTCCCGAGTACATGATTTAATTACGCTTATTTAAACACATCTTGCTAGGACACATTTGCAATTCCTCAGATTCATTCCAATAAGGTTTTGCATATCTTCAATGCATAGAACAAAAGCAAACAAAAAAACCTGTGGAAAAGCCCAAGATTTCCTTTGCTCAAGTATAAAGAGTTGAAGGAGCTGAAGGTTCATGAGGTATTGAGATAATTCACTTCAGCCACTGTTTGGTTATTAACTAGAGATGTCAACACTTTAGATGTTCATATACTCTGCTTTTGTGAAGAACTTTACATAGCCAGAAGGGCTGCACAGAAGTTCTCAGGAACTCTGGAAATGAATAAAACCTTGAGAGAACTGTAGCTTGAGGATTACTGAAGGAATAGCTTTACATGCTGAAGTTGTATTTGCGATCAAACTATATACATAAAAGGCAGTGACAAAGATAATCCAATGACCACACGAGTATCAAAGATGTTGAAGGAAAAAACAGCAGTTAAATAAGCTGAACTAGCAAAAGAAGCCATAAAAAAGAATATGAGTAAAGTGAAGGTGAAGTAGACAGAAAGTCCCCGATTGCACCTAAGAGGTAACAAAAGCTGAGAACCTTCCTGATCATCCCTTTTCATGGCAACACGAAAGAGACCAAAACAGATGTAGCATGTTCTTCTCCTAAAAGAGCACTACTTGTACAAGCACAACCTTGTCTATGCCACATGTTATAATGTGGCATTACAAAGCCATGGAGATAAATGTCTGCTCTCAGTGTTACTAGCCCACTGAATACATAAACTTTTCCAATTATACAGAAATCAGAATGGTTTCCGTGAGTAGAATTTCATTCCCTGCATCATAGATTTAAACATTAAAGTCATATTAAAGAACCATAACAAAGTTACGTTCACAAACCTCATCTAAACTTGATAACCTACGAATAATTTACATTAAAATAATATCATTTTCATTTTAAAGTGTTCCTATTATGATGACTTTTCTCTTTTAGAATCGTAATTTTCCATACCATCTTGCTTCATTATTATTTACAGAAAAAACAATTTCTGATAATTCCACTTAAAAGAAGAATAATCCAATTAAAGATTTTGCTGCATCAGTAATGTTTGATGAAGACTACGAAAGAGCATAAAGGCTCTTCTTTGCACAAAATGCAATAATAACTTGCTCAAAATAAGTATTGCAAACTCTACTAGAAGAAAGAGAATAACCTGCTAGATCTTCAGTATAATGGAAGGCACAAAAGAACAACTGGTATGGGATCAGGATTTAATAGCTCTTGAATCTAGAAAGTCTTTTTGTTCTGGCTCCTATCAACACAGTTCCGACTGCACAGATAATTTAATGTGCACCACAGGAGTGTTCTTAAAAATCTTAGTAATACCCTGCAGAGAACCACTACAGTCCTCTAGTGAACTTAGCAAACCAGCACCCCAAGTCATCAAACCACCTGCACTGAAAGTATGCAAGATTCACACTGAAGTCTATGAACCAAGTTCTCCTTTACACCGAAGACAACATTTTCTCCTTCTAAAGACAGACTATGAAACAGCATGAACGAAACAGTGTTTTCATGTGGTTCCTGGTCCCTTTTCAGTGCTGGAACAATGTAAAACAGTGGTGGTTCAAAAGTAAATCAGATTCAAAAGGACTGAAGACTTGCTTAAAGCAAATGATTAAGTATGTGGAAGATCAAAGCCTAGTACTTCACCAACATCAGAGAATGCAAATGAGAGATGCAGAAGAGGATGAAGAAAAACAAAGGAGAATTTGGGGATTCTTTCTTGGTGCAAGCATTAATAATATACTGGATTAAATTAAACAATGAAAATTGTATCAGTGGAGGAACCCTTTCCTTATCTCATGGCTTTACTTGATGAAAGGCACATTACAGTATTTCTGTAAGAGGACAGTTTGTTTTGTTTTTTCATGCTGTTATTTTGATGCTCCCCAAGAAGGTATTTTACTCTTAAAGTCCATTTTGTTCTCTCTCATTTAGCAAACATTGATTTTTTTCCCCCTGTCTGCATTTCAAATAGAGCTAAAACAAGCAAGGCTGGTTTTGTTTAATACCTTCAAAGGTGCTGAACCTCCTCTGGCTATTTGGAATGAAAATCCACAGCTGTGGCTAGTTCTTTATGGATATTCCAATCCCAACTTTCTTCTTCTTCAAAGCTTCAATAGCTGTTTAAAAGAAGTACAATGCATCCTTCTTCAAAGATGACAGGAAAGGTACTGCACTTTGCATTGCCATACATGATCTCAGTACATTCCTTGCTGTCTGCTCTGCCTGGGAGTTCAGCTTGATGTCAGCTTGCAGGTATTACAGTGATGACCAAAGATAGTCATCCACAGAGACAAATTACTAGGGGCTTCAGGAATACCAGCTACCCTGCCAGCAAGAAAAAAAACGAAACACGTATTTATCAAAAGGCACTTTTGTCTCTTGCCACAGCTATGCACTACCCAAGGAGCTGCTATTTGCTTTATAAGTGAATATTCAGTGTTGCAGTGACAACACAAATTTCGGTGAATGGAATAACAAGCCTGACAGAGTGTTGAAGAACAAGATTATAACCTGCCCTTTCAAACTTCAGCACTTGAAGTAACCAATGGAAAACTTTATAAGTATCAGACAAAACATGAATAAATCCCAACCATCACTTCAAGATCCAGAAGAGCACATTCATTCATTTGGTATTTAATGTCCTAGATACTCACTTTTTTCCACAGACATTCTCTCATAATTTCATACTAATTATTTTGTGTAATAAATGTATGAGTTACATTCATTTGAAAAAAAATGTCCAAACACAATTAATTACTGTATGCGATCTATAATACACAGAAATGCATAGATGGCAGAAAAATATTCTAACAATTAATGAAAAAGGCAAGGAACCCTCATGATAACAAAGGTTATCACAGAATTTTGCTATTTAGTCTATACAGTAGAAGTCCCTCTGACAGGGGTAAAGGCCGTCATTCGTAGAGAATCCACCTCTTGAAGTATTTTTTTCAGAATCAGAGAAATTAGGATGCAATCTGATCACAATAGTACAGCTGAAATCGCAGTTAAGGGAGCATGTCTCCAGGCACCTGAATCTCTCTTGTGACTTCCCCACTTGGCCTGCAGAAAATGCAAGCTTCTTCAGACATTCTGCCCCCCGCCCCTCAACTCTCACTGTCAATTCCAGGATGTCTCTTCCAACTAATTTGTTAACTCCTCCCCTCTTCTAGTACTTTAATGATGCTTCCCTCTTGATCAAAACCCTTTATTCCCTTTTTTCTCATATCAGACTACTGCCTTTCACATCCTTAGGTGTATTTCTGCTACCTCAATTTGCTACGTTTGGATGCTGGAAGGGACCGAAGAGATAACTGGAGAGCTGAACCTTGTATGACTCCACAAGAAAGAAAAGTAGTGGTGTCATCAATCCTCAAAGCTCCTTCGGGTGTACGTAATCATAGACCCAAAGGAACCACCCATGTAACAGCTTTATCAGCTTTCTTATGCAGCATCAGCAAACACATCTTTTTGCTGCCCTGTTAATGTATCATACTGACACACCAGGAACTTTCCCCCAGGTCATACAGGCACAGGTCAATAGTATTTTTTCCGATCAAGTCTACTGAACGAGCTACGATCAGCCTACCAGGCTCATATGGGAAATTACGCTTAACGCATT
The DNA here is from genome assembly GCF_028500815.1 of Rissa tridactyla. NCBI lineage: Eukaryota > Metazoa > Chordata > Aves > Charadriiformes > Laridae > Rissa > Rissa tridactyla. The sequence continues at coordinate 178,964,337 of NC_071466.1, forward strand.
TCCAGGTACAATGATGATGTGTATAGACCTCTCGACCTCTCAGTCTCCCCTGCCTTCTTTGCAACTTTTGAGGCTTTTACCTTTTGTACTGAAGGTTTTAAGTATGCTGCAAGCAGTTGGGAAGTATTTTGTGGTTGCTTCTGAACTAAAAGACTATTAAGTAGTCATCTGCAACTGAAGGTGACTAGATTCATTTATTCAGTTGGTTTCTTGCAGGTCTGATAATACTCTGTTCCTCTCTGTTCCTCCAGCACAGGATATCAGAAAACCACAGATATCTAAGTGATCAGATTTGAGGTTGAATATTACACACTAACGTTGACAAAAAACTATAATGACCTGCCACTTCCTAGACTTCATAGTCTTTTGAGGTCTACTTTTTTTCAGTGGGCTACTGAATTTACAGGAGTCTGTGTGTTATTTTGGTTGAAGCAGGAACGCTGGTCTGTCTTCTTCCTTGTAATATAAAGTGTCTAAAAGAGTGGTCTAAAAAAGAAAGCAAAGAAAGTTTCTGTATAGGTATATGAACAAAGTTAGTGCTGGTGAAGCAGAAAGGTTTAAGCCAGAGTGCTGAGGAAAAACACCAACTCAGCACATAGTTGAAGCAGCATTTGCCTGCACCATTCCAGGCTACATCTATCTTCCCTTGGCAGGGAAGCCACCTGATGCAGAGCTGTGTCTGCCAGCCCACATAGGAAATATGTTGGAGGTGATTGAACGGCTCACCCAAATATGCTGAACTGGCAGGCATTGCCATCTCATTGTAATTTTGCGTCAATAAATCAACAGTTAAAAGGCATATAATATGAGGTGACTTGAAGTGGCTGTCATTAATTATGTTCTATCTTTTGCTTAGTAACCACCACAACACAGTCTTCAATAAAACTAATCCTAATTACAGTTTGACAAGTTTCCCAAATCATGCTTATGATTTATTTTAGCATGACAGTTTTGGAAACTACAAGAGCTGTTCATTTCCTTTTTATTTCACAAGTATATCAAGTAGAGGTACATTCAGAGATAAACAAACACATAAAAAGTGCCATTTGAACCTCCAGGAACCAGAAAGCCAGTGTTAGAAGACACCAGTGTAGCATGAAAATATTAAAAAATAAATTTGCAGTAACTATAGTATCAGTTTCAGAAACTCATAAAAAGGTGGCAACTTCCTTCTGATCTCTTATTGGAGCAAATTAATCAAAAATTCTCTTCTCTACTAGCAACTTTGTAAAAAAGTATTTTCTTTTATCTGTTTTAAACCAGTCTCCTACCACTTTCAATGAGCGTCATATGTAGTAGTGTCCCTTGCAGGATAAACTGATACTCTGCATGAATACATTTACAGTTTTATTTTTCCCTTTAATAAACTCTCTGCAAAGAGCCCCCTTAATAATGTATTTTGTACTCAACAGTCAAAGCAGTTTTGGATCAAAATAGGGGAGACTAGAGAGAAGGGAAAGAGAGTTACAAATAATTTTTAATTTTAAATTCCATCTCTCAGAATAATTCTTATCTGAATCATTTCAGTGTTGCAAAATACACTTTTCTTTGCTGCTAGCCTCCTTTTCTCCTGAAAACAAGAGAATAAAAAAAAGGATGTTACTGGTTTTGTCCAGTTTACAAAAAACGTTCAGGACAGAATGTTGCAACAGAGAAAAAAAAAAAAAAATCAGCCTTCATTGCTGAAAGGTACAGCCAAATTTGGAGAGCTATTTTTATGTAACATAGCTTTATAAACTCTTAATAGTCAGCTTATCAAATAGCTTTCTGAAGTCTTATAAACAGGACTGGAATTTTCATTCTCCAAAGCTGTTTTTCTGCAAAAATGGCAGTCAGAATGAAACAAAACCTTTACATTCATGTGTTCCAAGAAGAATTTCATAATCACACTTCAAAATCACGAGTATGCAGCTAATGAAGGAAGCGTCACATCTCTCGGATTCTCTGGTCACCCATACCTGGCACTGTTCCTGGGAAAGGCAGAATCCTTGAATTGGCTCACAGCTGGCTGCTGTTTTGCTCTCAGCTCTGGCAGAAAATGGCTTAATTATTAAAAAATGAAAGACAAAATATTATATCTGCCTTCAGTTTGAAGTCCACTCACACCAGCCTTTTCTATGCGTTTTTGCCTTTAGCTGACGTTAGTCCTAGTGTGGCATATGCTGGAAAAAAAACCTGTATTGCGCTGGCTGCATAGCTTTAACCCTAAAGTCTGATTCCTGAGAAGTATCAGCCTCAAAGAACACACTAATGCTCTTAATGCTTTAAAAGGAGATTGCAAGAAACTTGCAGGACCGGGCTTCTTTTCTCAGCAACCCGCTCACACCAGTGCAAAGGCGCCGAGTGTCGTTCCCTGCTCGGTTTGCACTGATCCTCAGCTGCTACCTGGCACACTGTAGACAATGCCGATTACAGGGGCCTCAGACTCCGGCAGCGCTTCCTGAGGAGCCTGTGCTTGATCTCACTCCCAGCACAAGGAGGCTGGCACACCTCACGATCCAGAGTGAAGCAACAGATGGGAAGGAGGGGAGAAGAAACAGAATCAAAGCTGTTCCATGCTGTTTGCTCAGAGGTTGCCAAAACAGGCGCTGACAGCGAGTAGCCATAGGGAACCGAGGATAGCTTAAATCCTAATTTCTCAGCAGGAGCAAAGCACGGAGAGAGCATTTTAAAACAACCCCCTAGGAAACCCTCTATTTTTTACCCTCTCTCTTCCTTTCTTCTTTCTTAAACAGTTTCATCCCCTAACAAACAAAATTGCCAGTGGCTTTCAACTTTCAGCAACAACCTGGAGGCAACTCATGAGTACCTTGTCAACAACGCTAATCTGCAAGCCAAAGAAAAAAGACTTCCATTTATAGTTTTTTTAAAAAAAATAGTTGTTTTCTCTGCAAAACAGGCCTAGGAAATGTAAACTGATGCAATCGATTCCCTGGGGCCTGCAAGAATGTAAGAGTTCTGCTTCTGTTCCAGCACTGCAGATCTTTCTTTGTCTTGCTCTGTCCCCCTCTCCTATGCGTACACCTTTCTATTATATTTCACTTACGCTTGGCATGTATCTCACAGAAATCACAGAGAATGACTCTGTCTGGTCCAGTGTGCAGACATTCCCTTAACACAGGCATTACCGACCACACGGCCAAGGCTTTTCCCTGGTTATCACTGGCCACTGGGGGACACTTCTCCCAAATCAATGAATCAAAACCTATTCAATGCCATTTAAGAGGAGAAGCAGCATTTTTTATGCCCTTGAATTTGAGGGCTGGATACTTTATTGATAGTGTACTCCTGTACCCCATTTTTAAGGACTATTACAAGCAACAGGGAGTAGTATATTGATGTTAGCTAGTTATTTTTAAGTCAGCCTTAAATCGAGTTAAAGTGAAACAAACATAGTAATTTTCTGAATCCAAACACCGGTTTGCACAATGAAAAGTAAAGTATAATGATGATTTAAAAAGAAAAAAGAAGCGGGCACACATCTACTTTGCACTTCAACCAGCTTTTGAAGTTTCTTCCACACTGCATGGTTTAGTTAGTAAGCCAGTAGTTTTTCTTCTGAGGACTGTGACTTTCACACACACCCTGTCTCCTAGGGTAGCCTTCACCCTTCACCACAAAAGAGCACAAATAACAAGATGCATTCTTTCTCCTACAACCCAGATCTATCACCGGAGCCCTTCACATTCCTGGCTCTTCTCTTATTTGCCCATCTTCTGCCAGAAAACCTCTTATTTGTATACTTCAACCCAGGCAAGAAGAAACCTAGTAGCTCCACCCGTCAGCTTGCCATGTCCTACTTTGGAAGTGCTAACGAGTGAGGTGACACCCAAACAGTCTTAGCTGCCTGGGCTGACAATGAGCGAACCCTCCACAAGTTATTTCCCACAAGGCATAAGATTCCTTCCACTGGAGCAGGAACCATTCCATACTCGTAGCCTGACATTGACTGAAACAAATTCATCTCTCTTATTTCCTAGAGATACGCAGAGGATGTATCTGATCCACACAAAAGGCAACACTGTCTTTTTACTGAGAGCAGCTATGGTGGTAAGAAGTCACTCTGGGATGATAATGAGTTTGGGATGAACTGTTCTTAATACTGTCTGGAAGGGTACAGTGATACCCTAACAAATATCTTAAGCTGACTTTGCACCCAGAATTAGAAAATACAATCCCTCATCCCCTCTGGTGACCATGTAACTCTTGCATCTTGCTCTACCCAAATGCTTGGGTCAGCAGCACCACTGGGAATGAACAATTGTAAAAAACCCGCAGCACAAGCCTCTCCCCTTTTTCATTTGTTAGCTTCTCTCTACCTTCTGCCCTTCCATCCCTGTCAATCAGTAGCTGTATTATGTGCTGAAGCAAGAGGGTTTACATCCCTTAGAAAGTCTCAGACACTATCTACTGTAAACGAATGCTTTTATTCATCCAACTTGCTTCCTTTTCACAATACCTGCAAGGTTCTGGCCGTGGTGAGAACTAGAAGCACTAGGTTTTACGAATTAATCTGCCTCCCCAGCTACAGTGTGGATTTTCTAAGACCCAGCTCTGTGAAAGAACTGCCTGTACTAAGGCTGACCATGGCCCCTATCAGTACATGAAGAAGAAAGAAACTGAATGGATTTGGGAAAGATACGGAACTGGCATAGTCTGAAAAGGAGAAATAATACAGTATTTAGAGAATATATTCTTAAATCAGTATTCTAGTACCCCACAAAATAGAAATAACATGACTGATACTGTTACTTCTGGACCTGAGTTGCGACATGTAGTTTAAGTGCCAAAACCAGGACATGAGTATTTTGTCTTTAATGTTATTTAAGTAGCTAGTGGTCCTAGGAGGGAAAATGTCACATCATGCCTAAATTATCAGACTTCCCTTGTTACTAAGAGCCCTTTTTTCTGACTTGTTTCTCCTTTCTGCTCCAGGCCTAAGGTATGGCACTAAGTCAAAAAGTTTCACTTCAAACCATTGAACTACCACGTAAGGTCTACATTCAGTCTTTCCTACTCACACACTTTCCTACCTGCCCGCTCCTTACAGACTAACAATAGCTATTAAGTCTAAGCACTAAACAGGTATTTGTTCATAAACAGCTCACCCATTCCTCTACCAAGTTAGGATGCATTTCTTGTGGAAAACAGAATAAATATATATATGTATATACAATGTCTCAATATAGCATGCTTTAGAATAAATGTTTTCATTTTCTTCCAAAAAGTAACATAAAATTAAACATTCAAGGCCATAATGAACTTTGAGAACTAGACATGAAGAATCCTATCAGTCACTGCAACTAGAATTCAGGCTCCACAATATTAACTTCTGTCAAGAAATTCTGAATCCACAATGTTTTCTGGTAGGAATATCAGAAGCAGAAGGTTCTAGACTAGAGTTTGATGAATTGTTGATACAGCTTGCAGTCAAACACAAGAAGAGGACTGGGGCACGATGATCCAGGAGGTCCCTTGCCAGGCTGTGTCCTCAGCTACGTGATGCATTCTGTCAACCTGGCCCTATCAGTCCCTGTGTTTTCTACTATTCAGGGTGGTCCCACAGCAAGTCAATTTCTACCACTGTGAAAATAAGTCTATTTATTTATACCAGGTGTATAAGTTATCTTTCTGGGGATGTTACCCAACAGTATTTTAGAAGAAATCTCAGTTTAGGGAAAGAAAAAAACGCTAGTGGTACTCAGAGAGATATATGAATTTGTTTGCTTGTGCTTGCTTCTCTGTCACCTATCTGAAGGATGCCAAGATCATGTGTGCCAAGAAGAGTTAATTGAAGACATTCTTAGCCCTTTCAGAAATCTGACTCCAAAAGGACAGTTCTGCATGTTCCCTTTAACATACAGTACAAAAAGTAACAGCTTTGAATCTCAAGAGTCTGATCTATAAATCAACCAGCATATATAAACCACGTGTAAACCACGTTCCACACATGGAAGGCAGGCAGAAATATTATTAAAAAATGTTTCCATCACCTGACGTTTCCCACAATTAACATGGGAAATAAACACTGTCCTCCATCCTTAAGAGAGAGTTTGGGATGCTTTTGCAAGCACTGCAGAAGTGAGATATTAACAGCTGAAGTAAACTCTGTTTCTGTCTTTTTCAATTCCTTTCTTTGATGTCCTCCAAAAGGACACCACAATGAAAGGAACATGCTCCTTGGTGTTTAGAGTGAAGTGATAGCTGGGAGGAAGCACTAGCTTGCTCAGCATTTCCCCAGGTTAACACAACCTTTGACCAAAGAATCTAATTCCAGAAATGCCGATTCACTACTGAGTGGGATAATTTAATCAACAGCAATGTACACATGACATTGGCTGTGTCTGCCACAGTTCAAGGGACACAGAAGGTTACCTAGAGATCCCGCTGTTGTAGAGTACTGTCATGCTTGTCCCTATTTCCTCAGATCAATCTGTAGCCAAAACATGATGCTGTGAAAGAAAAGGTAGTGATGCTGATCTATCTGAAACCAAGGAAAACCTTGCTGACAGGCTCCTACAGAAACCCAGGTGCAAAATTCAGCTCCCTTCCCTTGAAGCAGTGAGAAGACTCACCTGTTTGCCACATAACCACTTGACAGCAGCGCCTGATCAGCAACACGTCTGTCCTGCAGATGGATTTTTATGTATGTACTCCAAAGTCCATGCAGAAATCCTAAAGTCGCTTCTCCAGTCCAGAAGGTAATTCAAATTCACAGCTACCACCTACAAACTTAAAGCTGGAGTCAGATTTGCAGCTGGGATTCAGTGAAGTCTGAAGAGGCTTTTTTCCATGTGCCACACAGTCTCCCCATGTTCCACAATTCTGTCTCTAACAATATTTATTAGTCTCTCCCTCAGTAGCCCACCAGGCCCCTCATTTTTGCTATGCTCAGCAGCCCATCTAAAAGACAAAGGCACAGTAGACCTACTTCACACGACCAACATGACCAGTTTAGGAGGCCCATCTTCCAGAGCCTCCACCAGAGGGTGGATCAGCTTTCACAGAACGACATATATTCAGCTATTGCACAGAGACTCTGCTGGCTTGAGAATCTCGTTCCCTGGTCTGACACAGGAAGAAACAATCACTAATTATATATAAAGACACAGATTCTTTTAGTGATTTGTGTAGAGGTTCCCTGCGATAACGAGGGTTTCTAGCCATAGAAGAAAGCAACAAAGGTCAGACAATACTCTTTGGTCCTGAGCCCAGTGTAAAGAGATGGATTAGAGCTTGTGAAGAAATTCTGAATTTATAAAATTGCTTGATGGAAGCAGAGTGTGGCTTTTTTTCACACAGAACAGTTGCAAGAAATTGGCTTGCTGCTTCTGCCAGCTCAAAGCTTTGAACTGATGTCTGTGGAAACCATTTCAGGCTTTTCCCATTGACTCCACTGGGCATGGAATCACACTTCAAACAGCCTATATAGCTAAAGCTCTAATTATCTTGCTGTACCTGAAGATTATCCCTTGGGCTTTTCTCTGCGATTATTTCCTCCAGATGCTTTTATTCTATCCCAGAAATCATTTAACAAAATAACGTAAATTCTCCACAACACGATAGAAAACACGGTTGGCTTTCTCAGACAGTAAAAAGTCAATGGCAAATGATTCTCTCTCTTTTTACATAATTTGCTTGGCATATACTATTTTTTTGATGTTAGCGTACAGGGGACTACACTAATTCTTCAAGGGACTACAGCCATATCCTTCTCAACAACCTTTTTCACTGCTATTTTGTCAACATAAGCTTGAAGAAAGATCTCACAGAGAGAGAGAAAAAAACATAGAGGAAGAAAATTTCTCAGCTGATTAACAACTTTCTAGCAACAATAACAATCTGTCCCTTTACTTCTCCAGCTACCTTCACATTATCCCAGACACATTGAAAAGTGGTGAGTCATTTCAGGCTCATTTGCAAAGGGAAACAGACATTTCAACTACTGATGACTTTGCACGGAAATGGCAAGTGTGCATAGAAAAACATCTGAAAGCTAATAAAATATCAGTTTGTTGGCAGAAAGCAAAAAAAAAAAAAAATCAAATCACAGGAAAAATCTGACTCTTAGAAAAGGGGCTGACAAAGAACCACATAATGTTTGTAAACATTACAGAAATGCTGACTTCAGTCTGTTGCTTTTGCATTTCGAATAAGTGATTTCGGACATTCCTTCATGAAACATTGCCTTACGTTAACATGCAACTTATTGGGAGAGGTTAATCATTTGCTGAAAAGCATTTTTTTAAAAAAGTAAACATTTAAGGGTGTCTTTAAAAAAAATCCAAACATCTAGGGAATCTTTCCTGCCAGCTTATTTTAACCTGCGTCATTTCAACAAGCTCATTTACAGCAGTATCCAATAACAGTTTTAATGGCACACATGTGGGGGAAGCAGGAACAAGCAGTAATGGGCAGAACAGCTTCATAAGCCAGATTTTTCCTGAAGCCAAGATGTGGTACAATCACACCTCAAAATAACGTCTGAGGACACAACAGGGAAGATTTCCCAGACTTGCAGACTCAAAAAGAGACCAGGGATTCAAAAGCTCAACTGAAGAGTTTCCCTCAGTCTGAAAAGCAAACTGATTTTTTATTTAACTTGAATCTACATCTGAGTAACCTAAGATTTGGTCCTTAAACCAGTAATTTCAGGGAAAACCAAGTGGTGATGGAAAGGCTTACTGGTCTGTTACTATTGCTACTAATATTTGTATTTCCAGGATGGGAAAATCCTGACGGAGAGAGTAATGTGCAGGGCCATGCTATGCTGAAGTGCTGTCCAAAAGAGACAGAGATTCCTCAGGCAGGTGTTCGTTGAGCAGGTGACCCCAACCAGTCTATCATGCACCAACAAGAACGTTACTACTCATGGATCTCTAACGGTATGACACATGATGACACAAAGATGTCCCTGCTTACTGCAGGGGGGTTGGACTAGATGACCTTTAAAGGTCCCTTCCAGCCCAACACATTCTTTGACTCTATGATTAATTAGTAGACCACTTTTTTATGAACTGCACATGGCACTTTAATATAATCTTCAGTTTACTTGTAATGTATGCGACGACACACAAACCAAGAGTCAGCTAACAATTTGAGAGGGAAGGATTACTTAGAACTGAAAATCTGAGACTGAAAATCCATATCAAAAATTCCATCGAAGACTGGTGAAAGTAAACTCTGTCTGAAGCACCTTTCATTAACTGAAATGTTCTACAAAATTCTTCCTTCCTAAAGACTATTGAAGGAAATTTGAAAAATGGTTTCTTCTGCAATCAGAGATACCAGGAAAAAAGCTGTTTGAAAATCTATCATAAATGCTGGCCATATTTTTACAAGGAAAACTTACTATAGCAAGTTGCAAACAATTACTTATCACCTGCTTTTTCCATTCTTGTGAATTATAAACCTCAGCACAGTCAAAGCCAAAAAAGGCACGCATACTCATTTGTTCAAAAATGAAATCTCTTGCAAGTAAATAAATGTGTTGCATCTATTTCAACTTCTTCTTCATTTATATTTTATCACATGAATTTTAAACTTTTCTTCTGTAAGCAAGTTGATATTGACATCTGTTAGCTACCAAACAAACATCCTGTACATTTAATACCACTGCAGATAGAAATCACCTGTTGGCATCTCCCAGCTATGTATTTAAAAGTTCAGGGCAATGAGGTACTTAAATATGTTAGGTTTGAGTCAGTAAAAATAATAATGTACTTAAATTCACTCGGATACATGACATGTTGAAATAGCTCCTGCACTGAAATCTCCATTGGCAAGTTATTCATTTGAATGTGTAACGGCTGCACAACTCTTTCTCTTCTATTATGTTCTTACTGACAAAAGTAGCTATTTTCTATGTCCATTGAGGGTATGCCAGTTAATAGGCCTAAAAAAAACCCAACCACTGGATACATTTTAAAACTGCCTTTCTTCTGAAACTGTCTACTGCTATTTGGAAAACAAAAATTAATAGTATTATTTTTAACCATAAAATACAAGAATATTTTCCCAAATGTTATTCAGCAGGAATGCCTTTAACATATTTAGATATCACTCTACACCCTAATGTTACCCATTCCAGAAAATCACTTTAGCAACACTGTTAATCTTTTCATAAATCAAATTTTCAAGCTTTAAAAACTTGTAAAACCTACAACCTCGTAGTTATCATACTTCCTAATATCATACATGGTCACAAAGATATTCTTCCAGCCTTACCCATCACCATATGAAAATATATATATGGGATGTAATTTATTCTGACATTTTTAGTACAACATAAAACTTTCATTTCATAATCTGTACTATATATATTCAATAGACAATATACAGAATAAATTCCGTGCATCCAACAATACAATTTCATTGAAGAAAAAACACGAGCAGAAATTATATTCTTTGTGAAGCATACAATTTAGGTTGGGTAACAGTGACTGATGACAGATTTTATAGCACTTCAATGCTGACTTAATCACTTCACTTATTATTTTGAAGCAATTTTGGATTAGTAGGGGTTTAGATGTTGAAGATTCATTTATATACAAACGCAATTTACACTATGCTGGAATTTCACCAAATGTAGGCATCCATATTTATACCTCCCAAAATGTATAACTATTTTAAGACATGACGTAATGAAGGATTTCTTTGTTTTGTATTTCATCCTATTGCAAAAGAAGAACTGAGCTGGTTGGAAGCAGAACATCACCAACTGAATTAAAAGACCGGTTTACCAACAGGACTGCCTCCATGCAAATTCTGATCGTGCCTAGCCATGTTTGATTTATGATAGCTGATGGGATTACGGCCTAGTTGAGGCAACCCACAATACACAAATGTGCTACTAGTAGCCATGGTACATTAATCAATGGTGATGAGCGTAAAAAAAATCTAAAATACTCTGATTTCAATACGTTATGATTTTGCTCAGTTTTAGTGCACAGTAATGGGAAATTTAAGCACAAACTCATGTGCACTGATCATACACTATACCTTAATTGTACATTCAGCAATGCAGTTGTTCAGAACTCTGTTTTAAAAATCTCTGTGTCTACATAAATACAGAATATGAATGCTCCCCCAACTCATTTTCTAAAACTGTACAACATTTTCGCTTTGGATAGCGAATAAAACAGTATACTAAGAAATTAACTTTTGTTAATTACATCAAGATTTAAAAGAAACATAAAGGAAGTGAATCAAGTCTGATCCAATTGAATAAAATCTCTTAAGTGAAAACATTCTAAATCAGATCTATGATAATTCCAAGGCTTAAACGGGACAGCATCTTTTCAAGATAAAGCAGACAAAACATTATCTTCATGTCAAAAATATTTTTTTCAAAGTGTATGTTTTTGTGCAATGCCATTTAAAACATAAATCAAGTATGCATACTGAGGACCCAAGGACAACCAGCTGGGAGTCCACAAGTAAAATCGGGCAGTTCATATTGATTCTCAAATCTGCAACTCATCCCAGCTCCTGGCAGTTCTCCAACCACATGCTGAATTTGTAGTCTAACAGCACCTGGGATTCCCAATCTCACTGCTCATCACAATGCATAAAAACACGAATGGAAGATGTCAAGCAAAGATTGCTGTAATAGAAAAGAGCTGCACATTAAGGTTTAAAGATGGAGAGCTGGGTTCAATGTTAGAACAGCTCCAGTGGACGTAAAAATAACGTTGAGAGCAGAGAAGGTAAACAAAAGGTTATTTATATGCTGTCGAGGTCTACAACTATACTGCCTTCACAATCATATTGGCAGGGAAGCAGAACTTAACACAGCAACATAGAGAAGCTAGTATCATCCACAGAGCCAAGTGTTCAGTCTATCTGGCAAACCAAACACCGATGTTAAGATACAAGTAAGTCCATAATCCCAAATGTCCTAAGGTGGGAGTTAAGGTGAGATAAATAAAGGTGAAAAAAACAAAAAATCCTTTTTCTTCTCTATTTAAACTGCTAAAGAAAAATTCTTTTTAAAGAATACAAATCTGAGTATGCTGCTAAAACCCATCGAAACTTTATTACATTTTGAGTACGTATAACTTTTAATCTCAAGTAAATCTCAGATGATAGTTTTAAACAATCAGGCACAGGATTCAGCTTCAGATTCCTGTTAACCGAGTCTGAAGTATCACGTACAAATGAGAAAATACCTTGACTCAGAGCTGGTTACCATCCTGAAATGGCACACCCAGAAAACCAGAAAAGGATGACAGAGGCAATTAGCCCTATAATTATGACACTCAGCAACCAGGCTATACAGTCAAGCCTCCCCAGAAGAGCAGAGAGGAGAAAATATAAAGATTAGATTTTAAAGTAAAACTCAGTGATCAGCATAAAGAAAAATGTAAGCTGAGGTTCTAAGATTTATTTATTATAAAACCCCAATGCACACATCTGCCGTTTGATTTTGACTATCTCTGCTAAGGAAAGAAAGAACCTTTACAGGTACAACTTTGTAATATAGATGGTACCAAAAATACAACCAATTCACGCTGAAAGAAGTGCAGCATACTCTATTCATTTCAGAATGTATCCCTGTAGCAGATTTGTAAAAGGATAAAGAAGATTCCCTTCCTTTATTGGGGTATTCCACACACACCTCTAGAGAAGTGTCAGTCACGAGACAAGAAGGAAATGCATCCGAGATGAATGCACAGTGCAATGTCTCCATCAGAGCAGGAGATACAGAGCTACTGATAAAACAATTAGAAACTTGCATACTGAGGGACCACCACCACCAAATCAAAACTCAATACCTTTCTATGGCACACACATTTCACTAGTATGCTTAGTTTAAGGACGAACACAGTGCTAGAGTATCAGGATAGAGAGAAGACATCTTACTGAAACGACCCACCCACCTGCGGGTGTTTTATAAAGGCATACATCAGAGATGAGGTTTTAGCCACCTGAAGACAAGAAACGCATTATCCTGTATAAGCGATGGTAGATGGATAAAGACATCCAAAAAAGCTTTTAAATATACCTGCATGAGCGGTTCTGTATTTTAATACCATGACCCAATACCAACATTATCAGCAATTTTCCATCTCCACACAAAGAAAGAGCAACACTGCGCCACCTGGACTTGTCCATAATCCTCAGGTCAAAACGCCTTGATCCTGGATGTGCAGTGAAGCCAAACTCCTAGCTAGGAGTGTTAAAATGAGCTTCAGTGAAGCTCACCATTCTTACAGATCAAAGAATATGCTGTCACAGGACTGTTTCTGCATGGAATTACTTTCCAAATTATAAAATAGCTTGCTTGTCAAGTCAAAAGTTTTGATATGGAGAGAGACATTTATATTATCTCTAGTCCTATTATGTCTCTGAAGGAGCCTTCTTTCTAAATACGATTATTGAAGTGAAACAATTTTACAGCTTCTACATCTGTCAACTTTTACTTATAGGCTACTTGAATAATGGAAACAAGCCGCTGGTGCTAGAGTATGAGACAGTTCTTTCTCTCTAGGTGAGTTAATTCTGACACCTTTATTTTGCCAACAGGCAGCAACAAGAGGTTTTCTGATGCTGAGGTCCCTGATTTTGATAACACAGATTCAACACAAATTAGAATCTTTACATATGAATCTGAAGAGTTACTTCAGAATTACACTTAACTTTACAGCAAGGTACCAACTGTGACTATAACCTTCCTGGAGTTATAGTTTCATGAATACCGGCAGCAGAGTTGTCTTGAGAGGTTCTGGATTTCACCTATCGTCCAGCCACGAGTCCCCATCTCCACATTACAGTTCACTGCTGCTCAGCAGTGCAGCTAAGCTGTGAGACTAGCCTGAAAAACAGATCTCTGGAAAGAGGAGGTTAAAAATAACCTCCCAAAAATAAAAGGGAAGAAGATGACTTTAAAGCACTGAAGTTAATGTCTCATGAAACTGCATGTAGGACAGAGTCTGCTTGCCTCATCTTTCTTGGGTCTGATAAGAGAGTACTGCAATGAGGATCTGTACGTGGAGCAGACAGCTAGAAAAAGGTCAGAAGACTTGTAAAATGAGGGAAGTCTAGCCCACAACCAGTAAACAGGACCCATGTTCCCCACGGGACCCTCAGATAAGGGCCTGAAAGCAAGCGCACTGCCCCAAATCTCTAATAATCCACAGGCTCGTCTCATGCGGGGAAGTGACACTCCCTGGTCCCGGACTCCCTATCCTGTGGTGCAAAGACTCCTTGGTTCCATGGTCAGACTTGGCCCCATTACATCTGACAGCAGAAAGGTGGGAACTATGTCCTGGGAGAGCCTCTATAAAAGTCCATGGCACCTACTGACTGTAATTTTATCCATAGGTAAGTATTTGTGTAATCTTAATAGGATTACAGTCATATCCACATAAAATACAGACAGGATAATACGTATGTATGTTTGTATGTGCCTATATGTAGATACATAGGGTTGGAAAGATAAATAGATGATTCTATGATTAATATTACAGGAGCATTCACAGACAAATATATGTAAAGTTTTGAGAGGCTCGAACTACTTGGAGGAAGATTTTCTTTTATTGTTTAAAATTGCATTATATTCACTTGTACTGTTTCATTTCTTCACTTCACTATTGCAACATTAAATTATCCTTCAGCTGAGTACTTGGATTTGACTGTTTTATACTCCTTATCCACAAATATCAGAGTTGCCACACAGCATGGGTATTTCAATTGCAAAGAAAGAGCTTTTTTTTTTTTTTTTTTTTTTTTAAAGAAATAGACAAGTAAAGATAAAACACAGTGAATTCTTCTGGGGCTCAACTTTCATCCAGCTGTCCCCAAATGCAATATAAGCATTAGAGAAAGCTGTTTGTTCATTGTTACTCTGAATGACTTACAGCAATTCCTGAATATCCTTTGGTGTCATCTGACACCACTCTTATCTTTGGAAGGTTTTATTAAGAGCTACACTATATCATTCTGTTATCAATCATAGCTTGTACAATTCAGATCCTTTTAATCACTTGGAAACTGTTCTACGGTTCCTACAGAAATACCCGGCAAGATGGCATGCAGCATAAAACTGCATTCCTAATGAGTCTGTTTGTTATTGAGTAACAGCCATGCTTCTTCATAAAATTCAATTGTCTGTGATTACCTTAAGACAGAATCAAAACTTAAAATATTTCAAGAATATGGAGAAAAGATGCCTAGGAAATCATTTTACATTAGCGTTGAAAGGACATATAATGCTTTTTTCTATGTATCTAAGTTACACCTGATAGTCTCGTGAAGCTTTATATATTTCCACAGCTGAGTATTAGCACCCTAGGAAGAACAACTCTCAGGCCAATTTTAAAGTGGGAAATATTGGAGCCACTTGTATGTCCCTCACATGAAACTGAATCATCAATACTTAGTTATGAATGGATACAAGTTCCAACTGCCTTCTGTTTCAATACATACTCAAATTTTATCTGAGAAGTGAATGTTTTATACAGGTCTGATGAGCAAAACATCTGCCTGCCTTCACCTCTCAGCACTCTTTGGCTTTCAGCTGTGCCTCTAAATAGGGCAACAGAACCACGGTACTTCTCCATTTGCAAAATGCGTTATACGTAAACAGCCAGTAGTGATTATAAAATGCTTAGGTACTATAACAACTATGGAAATATCTCACATAATTCCATATGATGAATTCAACCACTGACTTTTGTTACTGTTTCAGGAGTCGCATCATAAACATAGCCATGTGTAACTAAAGTTCTGTCAAAATACCTGTGCTTTCACATCATGACTTTCAAAGGAAATCTATCTGTAGCCAATGTCATATTGTTGGTGATAGACCAAGCCCTCTGATGAATAAAATACACATAGAAGCTCTCTTGCCGTGATCAGCTCCACTGACACGTCCCCTGTCATTGCAGAGCTGAGGGATCAGTTACAAAGCCACAGACTTGGGGGCTATTCTGAAACAGTTTCTAAAGGTTTATCTAAGCCACCCAGAGAGACAGAAATAGCTGCAGAAACTGATAACAAGGGTTTCCAGAATACATTTAGAAGTTCTTTCACGCATCTTTGTGCATCCTTCCCCTTGCCTCCCCCCCCCCCCACTCTGGGATTCAGCTGCCCAGTGACATCCAACAGCAGGAACTGCGCCCAGCCGTGCCAAAGCCAGGAGAAAAAGGGACTTGATTTCTATAGACTAAAACATTGCCTGAGTTTAATTTCAGTAAGGACTAGCATATGACAAGGAACATATTTTTGAGTGGAACAGTGGGAGTTGGTTGAGCTTAATACACTTTCCGAAGTGTGCTATCACTGTGACAAATATATATCTTCATGAAGACAGCTTTGTTAGAAGTGTTACTGATAAGAATCAGAGAGAGCGAAGGAAAATGCAGTCTTCACAGAACTGATCCTGAATCTGGAAACGTTACATTTTAAATACACAAGCAGTTGGCATTTAAATAAATGAGAAGCAAAGAAAAGGAGAATTTATACATGGCAAGGGAGAACAGGGAAAGCAAGTTTAGAGGTATCTGCCAGAGATCTCCACAGCATTTTTATTAAGTGATTCTTTTAATGTCCATATACCATTTTAAGAAGCTTGCCATCACGCAGCGGGGGAAGGGGGAGGAAATCTACGGTGACAATTCACTTGTTTTAATGAAAGTTGTTCAGCCATCTTAATATTTTCATCTTTACACTGAAAATCATTGGTTTCCTTAACGCAAAAATGAAGTTGCCTCAGGCATGGTGCTGCAAATGTAGCACAATTCATTGTGTTAGGATATCTTTTCAGTTACAATATCCTTAGCAAAAGCAATAAAAGGTGAGCACATACATCCCTTTGAATTTCAGTAGCTTACAGAAACTGGCTAGTACAGGTGGAAGGTTTATAACTAAGCCAGTAGAATCTAGACAGTAGCAATAGGTTTATTCAGCTCTCTAGTTATATGCTTCTTCACATCTTTTGTATGAACAGAAATCTCTGGCCTATTTAAGTCCCACTTTAATGTGCTATAATCTTTTTCAAGACACTGTCATAATCTCTTGAAAGAAACTCCTCATACTCTTTGATGATATATGAAAATGTATCTTCTTTACATCTGTAGCTGTTTTCTTTAGAGTACAGAAGAAAGATGAGAAAGCTTATTTTACATATCCACATACAGACTTTTAATTATTTCTAATATTCAGAACATTATCAGTGCTTTTTTTTTTACTCTCACTGCACCAGTAATGCATAACTCTTAAGTTTTAGATTTATTAGGAAATAAGAATATTAATTGTATAGATATTTGTGTGTGTGTGGACTTCCCTCATCTATATCCTTTCTTGCACAAAAGATCCATTGGGAAGAACAACGCTCTTGGCAGGAACAATTAAGGACTTGTCCTGATCTTGGTGTTACAGTAAGAGTGAATAAGGTCAAAATTTTTAAGTATATATGCGTATTTCAAGATGAACATAAGAAAACAAACAAAAGCAAATGCAAGTCACTTTAAGTGAGTCAGTGGACAAAGAGCTTTCTCATCAGTTTTGCCTAGTGAAACTTCTGTTTCTCAAAGTAATACATTTGGTGCCCTCAAATCAGCATCTAATAGAAAACAAACTTTGTCACAATACCATCTGGAAAGCATAACAAACTGCCCCAAAGAAGCACAATCCTTCCAAACCTGAAAATACTGAGAGTTAACAGGAACATTCTCTGGTGCTGCAGAAAAAAAAGGAAAAAAAACCAAAAACAAAAAAACCCACCGTTGTTTTCGATTCTCATTTAAGTTTAGCAATGATATTGATATGAAAAATAATTAAAATCATTCATTCTTAAAAGTTCTAATCAGCATGAAAATGATGGCAGTGTTTTCAAAATTGCCATGAAAACAATTGTTATGTCTGAAAAAGGAAGAATACAATGCAAGTATTGTTGAAATCTCCTCTTAAGTCTTACCTTTTAGTCTTTCTGCATGGAAGCTGTCATTCCAGCTATTCAGAGACTCTGAATAAGTGGCAGAAGTTACAGATTAGCTCTGAAACTGTAGCCAAGAACCATGAAACACTTAGCTAACAACTCTTCAAATATCAGGCCTACCCTAAGAGAAGGAAGGCAGGGAGCTAGACAAACCATAACAGCTTTAAGTGCCTGGAGTGAGGGGAAGAGGCAAGAGAAAAGTCTTTTAAGCCTTTCTAGCCTGCCTCAACCAAGGAAATGGGCTATACTGGTGTTGCTCTGTGAATTTCAAGCTAAATAAAATCATGCTTCTGAAATAAAAGTCTGAACAGGTTTTATCATGACATTAGCTCTTCCAGGGTTGGAAAGCCAACGCAGCAACTGCAGGGTTCAGCAAGCGGAGCTAAAATTAGTACAGAACACATGTTTATAGAGAGGACTGGACAAAAGAGTCCATTGTAGCCATTTATACCTCCTGTTAGCCTCATTTGAACTTGTGTCTGAGTCTGGCCTGAAACTGAGCCTTCTTCACTTTTCAAATGAAATGCAGGAGGCCAAAAACCTTTACCACAATGCTGAATAAAAAGAAAATACTACAGAAACATATTGCTGCTGCTCCAGTATGTAAAACTGTTTCAATCAATTCACAACAAAATTTCTTAGTAAAGAACAAAATTGTCCTGTAAATCAAACTGCACATACAAAAAAAAGACTGAGTGAACTATGTTCATGCTTGATGTCGACAGTACTCTAATCTGCCACTTTTTTTTTTCCCTCATCAGCACAATACCTTGGTATTACTGAGATTCATTCTTCAGGCAGGAAAGCCTCCGTTTCACATATAAGACAGAAAAACAAAGAAAAACAAACCATAGTATCCTTGTTTTTTCCCCACACTTGAAACTGCACATTTAAATGAAAACTGGAACCTTCATGAATTGAAGTTATTTTTATTTAAATTTTGTCATATGATTATGAATATGAACCAGATACACCCAAAATTTCAGAAAGTCAATTAAGTCCTCAGTAAACTTTCATATTTACTCAAATGGTCCCATCCAGAGGGACCTGGACGAGCTCAAGAAGTGGGTCAACAGGGCCAAATGCAAGGTCCTGCATCTGGATCAGGGCAACGCCCAGCATCAATACAGGCTGGGGGATGAAGGGATTGAGAGCAGCCCTGCCGAGAACAACTTGTCACTATTGGTGGATGAAAAGCTGGACATGAGCCAACAATGTGCACTCACAGCCCAGAAAGCCAACCATATCCTGGGCTGCATCAAGAGAAGCGTGACCAGCAGGTCGAGGGAGGTGATTCTGCCCCTCTACTCTGCTCTCATGAGATCCTACCTGGAGTACTGCGTCCAACTCTAGAGCACTCAGCACAGGAAAGACATCAACCCGCTGCAGCGGGCCTAGAGGATGGCCATGCAGATGACCAGAGGGATGGAGCGCCTCTCCTATGAGGACAGGCTGAGAGAGTTGGGGTTGTTCAGCCTGGAGAAGAGAAGGCTCTGGTGGGACCTTACTGCAGCCTTTCAGTACTTAAAGGGGGCCTAAAAAAAAGATGGGGACAAACTTTGTAGCAGGGCCTGTTGTGATAGGACAAGGGTCAATGGTTTTAAACTAAAAGAGGGAAGATTTAGACTAGATTTAAGAAGACATTTTTTATTATAAGCATGGTGAAACACTGGAACAGGTTGCCCACAGAGGTGGTAGATGCCCCACCCCTGCAAACATTCAAGGTCAGGTTGGATGGGGCTCTGAGCAACCTGATCTAGTTGAAGACGTCCCTGCTCACTGCAGGGATGAGATGGGACAAGATGACCTTTAAAGGTCCCTTCCAACCGAAACTATTCTATGAATCTATGATTATGAACATGTTGCTGTTATTCTATTAGCTCTGTCTGTGAATATACTCCTATCTTGAAGTTGCTGTTTGAACACCACTCACTATAGAAGACTGCATAGGTGGACCATATATTTCATTAGATCAACATCAGTTATTTTCCTTTTCTATCCAAGATGATACACTTGAGCAGATTGTAACACACTTCTGTACCATTTCAAAAATAGAGAGTATCAGGTTTCTAGGTCAATTCTGTGAGAAAAGGTCATTACTTCCTCCTTGGTGCTCTAGTTAATTGATATAGACCTACCACACTACCTACTTTCATTCAAACTAAACATTATAGGTACAATTCCTTTTAAGGAAAAGTGTCCTACTTTAACACATCCTACTGCAATCCAGTCTTCCTACACACTGGCCAAGGATTCACACACATCCCTCCTCATGAACACAATCTAAATCTATCACAGTGATATTATTTCTCTTTCTTCCAAACCCTTTTACATTTGTTTTTCCTCCACACAGCTCTGATCTCCACATGATAACTTTCATCGTGCCATACCATGCACCGAAAGTAACTCTCCCAATATCCTAATGACATATAGCCCCTATCCCATAATAAAAAGCACGTTCCTGATGCCTACACAAATGTGAAGTTCATTGTGAAGCCAAGGCCTAAGCTTTTTTTCTACATATGCTTCTTTAAAACAAAGCTACGGTTGCTGCTGTAAAAGGTTTCAGCTACGAGTCAAAGTCTCTGATGAACCCTCTCAACTTTCAGATCTAAGAGGTTATTAACACTCTTCAGTAGCCGCTCTGAAAAAAAAAAAAAGTTCAAAAGCTGGACTCGGTCAAGACAATTCTGGTTCCAACAATACTATTTTGCAGCAGAAATCAGTATTACCCTTTAAAAACCTGACATTCATAAGTGAATGTCTCTGGTCAAGAACAGTATGATTAAGCTAACAAAAAGGCAATCACCAGCAGCCCTGGAGAAGACAATCAGGGATGAGAGCTCTGCTCAAGCAAAGTGAAAGAAGTTATAATGAAAACTACTTTAGCGATGGCTATCTAAAAAGTATGGTTAATGCACTTTTAGGCATTTAAGCATCGCGTACCAGGTAAAAGTTCACATGGCTTCCTGGTGATTCCCATAATTTCCGTGAAGTTTCTGTGTTTGTCAAAGATCTTACCCCATTTTACAAATGCTACAGAAGGATTCACCTCACCTTTTAGCCATCTAAAAATCAGAGATCACATTTAAACTAGCCAGATTACTTTCCTCTCTCTGTGATCAGCAGAGACATCTCCACTGTTGCCTCTACAGGGGTAGAAGATTTATTTCTCCTAACCTAAGAAAAAATGCACTATTTTCTGAAGGCATCTATGTTTCTCAAAAGGTAATGAACTTAGAGTAGACACTACTTTTAGATGGCTAAAATTCTGTGCACCTACTTCTACATTGGTGCTAACTGCTCAAATGACTTACTGAAAAGCAACTTAGAAAAAACATCTATTTAGGTTCAGGTTCTCATGGCTCAAAAAAGTCCTGACATTTCCATTGAGTCTCCTACAATCCCACATCCTAGTACACTCCCATAACAACAGCATCACCCTCTTTTTTCTTTGTTTTTTTTTTTTCTTTGTTTGTTTGGGGTTTTTTTAATTAATCATTTAAAAGCCAAGTTGATTTAGCTGAGTAGCTAGTGGGGATGCTGTCGGATTTGGTCACCCTTTTACTACGGTCTGGCTGAACTACCGGTAACAGTGCTACAACCTGAATATTCTCCTTGTTTAAGAGGTTTGGATTCTATTTGCATCACAATTAAGAAGGGAGGGAAATCACTACATAATAAAAAGAAAACATTTTACTCAGAAGAGGATTATTTCCACCAGAGCCCATTCATCTTTATTCTATATAAAGCTGCTTTATTCCTACATGTAACTTTTCCTGTCAACTTGTGCCATGATACCAGACAGAGATCAAGTTCCCCTTAACAAACTTCCAAAACCAGTTAAAATGCCCATTTATGAGCTGTATTATATTAATTCTTGGAATTAATTGGCTTACCATTTAACATAGTATAGAGCAATACAGTAACAAAAAGTCCTACGTGAAGATTTTTTTTTTTCCTTGTTTCTTAACATCATACTATGAACTGATTTCCTACTCAGTTTGTTTCAGTTTAGTAACTCACAGTTCCTTTTCATATTTCAAAGCACCGCTCTGAGAAAAAACATTGCTTTTTCTTACGGCTCTCTGGAGCCCTGACCAGTTGCTGTTTTGAAGTGCTCACAGCTTAGAAATCTAAAAAGAAAAAAACTCACAACCTCAAAACCAAGGCTTCAAAGGTCAGGGTAAAAGTGACAGTTCATCCTGTGTACGAATGCTCTGTATCAACAAACAGTCCTCTGCGTGCAGAGGCAATAGCCTTGTTTTAAGTACCTGGTCAAAGAAAATAGTAGGTTTTGGTTCTGGTGCCTAAATATGGGTGACGAGATGCTCCCCAATTGAGATGATCAAAGTTAGTAAAAAGATCCCTACGGAGCTGTCAGGTATGGACCAGCCATGCACCAACAGGATCTCATATGAGGCCAGCAGAAGCAGCAGCTAGGGGTCTTCAGGAAACCCCAAGGCATTTTAAACAGTACCAAATAATTATGTTTAGCCACATGAATCAAGTCCTTACTGCCTCCTCTCCCACCCTTCCTCACTCCAGAAGTCGTATGTCCCGCTCCCAGGGCACCTCCCTTCCTATGCTTCTTTCTTCTCTTTTCAGAACACCGTACGACAACTCATTCAGACTTAACAGAGTCTAATGTTCCTTTCTGTCTCTCTGCAGGGTTCTGATGAATTCTCTCTCAGTTGAAGAGACTGGACAGCTTTCAGAAAGACTGTGTACAGTATAGCTGTAGTGTCTGTCTAAAATGTCATAAGAACACTGTGAAACTCTACAAGCCTTGCCATGCTGGAGGGTCAGATCCCATCAGCATTTCTTACATTTTCAGGTTGGCAACCTCTTAATCAAGAGGCAACCAAATTGATGATCACTTTCAACTACTGTATAAACAAGACCAAAAACGTACTAATTATTGTTTTCATTTTGCAGATGGAGAAGGAAAAATTAGCTATGTATAGCTTGGTGTAATACAGCAATTCCAGGTCACAGTTGGACAAGTCTCAGGAAGAGGTCACCTTGCTAGGGAGAAAGACAAATAGAAGGGCAGGAATTTTGAAACCTTTAGCAGAACTGAAGCAAAGAATGCAGGCAATAACATGGAGGTTCATCATAGAAGAAGCAACAGAGACAGGAGGAAGGACAAACAAAGGGGAAGTAAAAAAGCAGTAGCAGCAGAAAGAGTGCTGATGAAGATGATGGAAGACCAAGCAGAGCAGAAGACAATATTCACAGAATCGTAGAATGACAGGGGTTGGAAGGGACCTCTGGAGATCATCTAGTCCAACCCCCCTGCCACAGCAGGGTCACCTAGAGCAGGTTGCACAGGAACGCATCCCGGTGGGTTTTCAATGTCTCCAGAGATGGAGACTCCACCACCTCTCTGGGCAGCCTGTGCCAGTGCTCTGCCACCCTCAAAGTAAAGAAGTTCCTCCTCATGTTTAGGTGGAACTTCCTGTGCTCAGGTTTGTGCCCATTTACCTCTTGTCCTGTCCCCGGGCACCACTGAAAAGATCCTGGCCCCATCCTCCTGACACCCACCCTTTAAGTATTTATAAGTGTTGATAAGGTCCCCCCTCAGTTGTCTTTTTTTCCAGACTGAAAAGACCCAAATCCCTCAGCCTTTCTTCATAAGAGAGGTGTTCCAGTCCCCTAATCATCTTGGTAGCCCTTTCCTGCACCACCTCCACCAGTTCCCTGTCCCTCTTGAACCGGGGAGCCCAGAACTGGACACAGTACTACAGGTGCGGCCTCACCAAGGCAGAGTAGAGGGGGAGGATGACCTCCCTCGACCTGCTGGTCACACTCTTCTTGATGCACCCCAGGATGCCATTGGCCTTCTTGGCCACAAGGGCACATTGCCGGCTCATGGTCATCCTGTTGTCCACCAGGACTCCCAGGTCTCTTCCAGCTGAGCTGCTCTCCAGCAGGTCAGCCCCCAACCTGTACTGGTGATGGGGTCATTCCTCCCCAGGTGCAGCATCCTACACTTGCCCTTATTGAATTTCATAAGGTTTCTCTCTGCCCAACTCTCCAGCCTGTCTAGGTCTCTCTGTATGGTGGCACAGCCTTCCGGTGTGTCAGCCACCCCTCCCAGTTATATTGCAATGAACAGGTTAGGAACATGTAAAAGAGTCAAGCTAATTGTAAAGCATTTAAATCAAAATGAACAGTTAATCACCAGTGCTCACAGCAAGTCACTTGGCCATCCCACAACAGCATCTCATGCTTTTACTCTGTGCCTGCAATGCTTCACACGGCAACAGGCAGCAGCACTTTGTCTCACCAAAATATTCGCAGTCAACGATCAGGGAACAGAGCAGAGGTACATGAGTTTTCTTTAAAAATCAGAACAGTTCCCTGTTGAACTTTTTCTTTACATGGCTGAGCTATTTTTCACATCATAACAGTTTAAATTCACATCATAAGAGTTTAAATTCTTCCTTGACACACTTTAAAAACCGGATCCTGTTCTCCAAAAATACTCAAAGAGCAAATGTTAATGGTCCAATCTTGTCTTCCATTGTGCAACACGCACACTAAATCCCTTGGAAAATCATTTTATGAGACTTTGCATTCACAACTTTATAGTGTTTTATGCTGTATAAAGAAAACTAGATCATATCATTTTTGCATGAACCAGGTAATTAGTACCTTGAACATACCTGTAAGAAAAAACAACATAAAATATATCAGATTTAACCCCAAAGTTTTCTTGTACAGCAAATTACAGAAGAAGAGACTTCCTAAAGTCTAGGGGAAAAAAATTGAACATATATTTTAACACTATTAGTGCTCACATAAATTGAAGTATTTATAAATTAAATACTGATTCATATCCAGTGACCTCAAGACAAAACAGCAAGGGGATTTACTTTCACCCAGTCTTTCTGTAACATAGGCAGCCATGTCCCGAAGTGGATTCTTCAGCTGCTCATACTTCTACCTTTCAGGACACTTTCAATGGGGAATTAAAAGCTTTTTGAAAAGCCCAAGTTCTTCCCAACCCTGTTCACAGCTCTCCATCACTAAAATACCTTAGGTATGTCTCCTTCCTAGGTCTGCACATTGTGAAAGTTTAATGGTACAAATGACACTTGAATTAAGCTCAGGAGTTAGAACAGAATAGTTCAGTTGGAAGGGATCTACAACAATCATCTAGTCCAACTGCCTGACCACTTCAGGGCTGACCAAGTTAAAGCATGTTATTAACTGCATTGTCCAAATGCCTCTTAAACACTGACAGGCTTGGGGCATCAACCACCTCTCTAGGAAGCCTGTTCCAGTGTCTGACCACCCTCTTGGTAAAGAAATGCTTCCTAATGTCCAGTCTAAATAAACCTCCCCTGGTGCAGCTTTGAACCATCCTGTCACTGGATCCCAGGGAGAAGAGATCAGCAACTCCATCTCCACTTCCCCTCCTCAGGAAGCTGTAGAGAGCAATGAGGTCATAGAATGGTTTGGGTTGGAAGGGACCTTAAAGACCATCTTATTCCAACCCCCCTACCACGGGCAGGGACACACCTCCCACTAGACCAGGTCGCCCCTCATCCTCCTTTTCTCCAAATTAGACAAACCCAAAGTCTTAGCCGCTCCTCACAGGATATTCCTTCCAGCCCTTTCACCAGCTTTGTTGCCCTCCTCTGGAAACATTCAAGGACTTTTACATCCTTCTTAAATTGTGGGGCCCCAAACCGCACACAGTACTCAAGGTGAGGCTGCACCAGTGCTGACTACCGCAAGATAAACACCTCTTCTGACCAGCTGGTTATACTGTTTAATGCACCCCAGGATGCGGTTTGCCCTCTGGGCTGCCAGGGCACGCTGCTGGGGCTCATATTGAACCTGCTGTCAACCAGCACCCACAGATCCCTTCCCACAAGGCTGCTCTCCAGCCACTCCTCTCCCAATTTATACTTGTGCCCAGCATTACTCCATCCTACCTGCAGGATCTGGCATCTGGACTTGTTAAATTTCATCCCATTAATCATTGCCCAAGGCTCCAATCTCTCTAGATCCCCCTGCAAGGCCTCGTGTCCCTTGAGAGTCACCAGCACCTCCCAGTTCAGTATCGTCAGCAAACTTTCTCACAGTTAATAAAATAATTTTCCTTTTACCTAAGCAGTTCCAGCAGGAGACTCTGCCCATATAAGACTGGAACTATCCCCAGGAAGAACTCCTCTCCACTAATGAAATAAGGAACCTAGGGCAATCAGCTTGCTAATTTAGACAAGCCAGTTGAGTGCCTTAAATTGAATTAATCCAAGCAAAGTGCCTTTGAGTTAGGCTCTGTGTGTCTGACTCTTGAGACACCCAAGTTCCTTTACACAACCCATAGTGGCTACACTAATTACACCGGTGTCTAAGTACACTATTCAGAATAAAATGAGTTGTAAAATGAGTTTTCAGAGCAGCTGTAAATGCATCCCACTAACACTATGATACTGCAATGCTGAGAAGGGGAAGAAAGCCAAGGCCCAGAAACCCAAAAATCTTCACACGAGTGGCTCATATATGCACCATATCTGAAGTTTTGTCAGTCTTCATAACTGGAGCCTTACAGTTTCCCAGTTCCAGTGCATTAAGTATTCTGGAAAAGAGATTCTGTCGCCCTTTAGTAGAAACTCTTGGGAAACTGGAAGACTATGAAGATATGGATAACCTTGCCAGCTCAGACAAAAAGACTGCCTATCTCAGTATTTTCCTCTCTAACAGCAGCCACAAGCAGATGTTCAGGAAAGAGTAAGACCAGGGATGTATAAATAGCACTCTCTTGAGTATTTCCTAGCTTCTATTCTCAAACCATGGGATTTCCTCCCATGGAGCACCTCTGCAAGCACTTGTCCACATCTCTCTTTGGACCTGTACAATCTTTTTGCATCTACAGTCTCTTTTGACAAGAAGTTTCACAAATCTACCACCTGCTGCAGTAACAGTGTTCTCTGCACCTGTCTCCTGCTAAACTCACTGGGTGGCCCTTGAGTCTTGGCTGGAAAAGGCAGTCAGCCCCTCCACCGTAAATCATT
Source organism: Rissa tridactyla (assembly GCF_028500815.1). NCBI lineage: Eukaryota > Metazoa > Chordata > Aves > Charadriiformes > Laridae > Rissa > Rissa tridactyla. Next base: position 178,991,310 of record NC_071466.1, read on the forward strand.
CACAACTTAAGAGTCACAACTGTCCACATGTAAAGAGTACTTGCTTACCTAATCATTCCTCATAGGAAAACTATTCCAGTCTCGAAGATCCTCATAAAAAAAAAAGCTCTATGCATACAAAGAAGTGTATTGCAAATGGGATTGCAAACAGGATTCAAAATAAATACATGATACAAATACAGGAATATATTTTATATTCACCAGGCATAGAAACACAATTAAAAACCCTACTGCATATTTTTTTAGAATTAAATAAAACCCAGCGCTTTATCCACCTCTCATTTTAACTAGTAATTATAATGATATTATAGTCTTGAAAAAATACAGGTTTTTTAAAGACCTGACTTATTTTTCAGAACGGAAATTCATAAAAAAAATATTAGTTTAAAACCCTACACAAGCACCTTCCAGTTCAGAGTATGATGTGGGGAAAAAAGCACATACCTACAAGTTAAGTACAACTTTTAACTATGGAAATTGGTTATTCAAATGAGAACATGAGTTCACATCCATTACCAGAATTCACATCAACTGGCAAACAAATCTACTGCTCCAGTGCATTCAGAAGTCAGTATAGACCATGTAAGACCTAAAAAAAATCTTAGTCATTGGGTGGCAAAAAGATTCCCACAGATTCTCCACAGTTCCAGAGAACTAATGCAAAATCACTACCATAGAAAGACGAGTGTTTTCATTTTTAGTCCTTCTATTCATCCATCAGACTACTGTCCCAAATCTTCCATTTTCCAGTAAAGAAAAAATAAAATTTGGCACTCCTTTGGGTTAAAGACACTAGCATATGCTTAAACGTAGTGATCTTAGTGTTCAGCTGAACTGGGAAGAAACATTCATATGCAAATCAATTTAAAAAAAATATTTACGTCAGAGTTTTGAAATTTTCCTTATTATATTTACATTAAATAAATTTAACCTAACTATAGTATACAAACCCTTCCAAACTATTTTCTATAGGATCACTACAGAATAACTAAAGTTTTCCAGCAGTATTTCATATTAACTCAACAATTTTACTACAAATACTTGATGAAAAAATACAATTTTACTTGTGACTATTCCTCCTGCTCTGTTCCAAAGAGATCCAAACTGGAATATAATCATGCCTCTCTCCTTCCAGCTGCAAGCAGCGACATTGGAAGAAACAGATGAGCCCAGTCTATTAAATACATGGCTTCATGGCTGGTGTCACCACCACAATTTTGGGGTTTTCGATAATGAGATGGCCTACATTGCACCCAGCTTGCTGGCATCAGATGGGGTTCACCTTTCTGAAAGGGGGAAGAGGGTCTTTGCTCATAAGCTAGCAGGGCTCATTGGCAGAGCTTTAAACTGGGTTTGACGGGGAAGGGAGGCAATATCAGGCTTGCCTGTGACAAGCTGTGGGACAACAGGCAATGGTTAGAGGGATGGGGTGCTAACGAGGGCCCGCAGTCTCTGGCTCTGAGACATGCTGGCTACACTACAGCACACCTGAAGTCCTATGAAGATGAGAGAGGGGCTCCTGAAGTAATAGGAGCCAAGAGGGATACACCAGTGAAACACCCCAAAGGAATTAAGGGATGTTCCTCTAAGTGAAACAGCCAACAGCCCAGCTGAAGTGCCTGTACACCAATGCATGCAGCAGGGGCAACAAACAGGAGTTGGAAGCCACCGTGCTGCTAGAAAGCTACAACCTAGTTGCCCTTACTGAAAGCTGGTGGGACAAATCCCATGACTGGAGTGCAGCTATCGATGGCTACAGGCTGTTCAGAGGGTCAGGCAAAAACAGAGGGGTGGAGCAGTTGCTCTCGACATCAAGAAACGGATGGAGTGTGAAGAGCTGTCTCTGAAGAATAGACATGAGCAGGTTGAAAGCTTATGGGTAAGAACAAGAGACCGAGGCAACAAAGGGAACCTTGTGGTTGGTGTCTATTACAGGCTGCCCGATCAAAGGGAGCCTTTTGACGAAGCCTTCTTACCCCAGCTACAAGAGGCATTGCGCTTGCAGGCTCTTTGTCCTGCTGGGGGAATTCAACCACCCTAACATCTGCTGGAAAAGTTGCACGGCAAGCTGTAGGCAATCCAGGAGACTCCTGGAGTGCATCAAAGATAACTTTTTAAGCCAGGTAATAGCCCCACCAGAGGGGATGTGATACTGGACCTGTTGGTCACGAACGCAAGTGAACTAATCAGTGACATCAAGACTGGAGGCAGCCTGAGCTGCAGTGATCATGCACTGGTGGAGTTTGCAGTCCCAAGGAATATGGGTCAGATGAAGAGTAAAGTCAGAACCCTGAATTTTAGCAAAGCAAACTTCCAGTTCTTCAAGAGGATCCCCTGTGAAACTGCCCTCAGGGACAAGGGAGCAGAACAGAGCTGCCAGATCCTTAAGGATGCCTTCCATAGAGTGCAAGAGCTCTTGATCCCCAAGTGTAAGAAATCAGGAAAGGATGGCGAAGTCAAGAACTGCTGGTCAAACTAAAGGGCAAGGAAGAGATGCACAGGCAGTGGAAGCAGGGACAGGTATCCTGGGAAGAGAATAACGATGCTGCCCAGTTGTGTAGGGATGGGGTCAGAAAGGCCAAGGCGCAGCTGGAGCTGAACTTGGCAAGGGACACAAAGAATAATATGAAGGGCTTCTACAGGTACGTCAACCAGAAAAGGAAGGTCAAAGAAAGCATGCCCCCCCCGATAAGCAAGACTGGCAAACTGATAATAACAGGCAAGGAGAAGGCTGAGGTATTCAACAATTTTTTGCCTCAGTCTTCACTGGCAACCTCTGTCCCCCCACCTCTCGAGTGGATGGATCACAAGGCAGGGACTGGGGGAGAAAAGTCCCTCCCACTGTAAAAGATCAGATTCAAGACCACCTGAGGAACCAGAACATACACAAGTCTACGTGACCTGATGAGATGCACCCCAGAGTCCTGAGGGAATTGGCTGATGTAGTTTCCAAGCCACTCTCCACGATACTTGAAAAGTCATGGCAGTCAGGTGAAGTCTCTGGTGTCTGGAAAAAGGGAAACATTGCACCCATTTTTAAAAAGGGTAGAAAGGAGGACCCTGGAAACTACCGACCTATCAGCCTCACCTCACCTCTGTGCCTGGGAAGATCATGAAACAGCTCCTCCTAGAAGCTATGCTAAGGCACATGGAGGACAGGGAGGTGATTCGAGGCAACCAGCATGGCTCCAGCAAGGGCAAATTCTGCCTGAAAAACCTAATGGCCTTCTATGATGGAGTGGCTACATCAGTGGACAAGGGAAGAGCGACAGATGTCATCTATCTGAACTTCTATAAGGCCTTTGACACGGTCCCCCACAACATCCTTCTCTCTAAATTAGAGAGAGATGAATTTGATGGGTGGACTGTTCAAAGGATGAGGAATTGGTTGGATGGTAGCATCCAGAGGGTAGTAGTCAATGGCTTAATGTCCAGATGGAGACTGGTGACAAGTGGTGTCCCTCTTCCCTCAGGGGTCTGTACTGGGACCAGTACTGTTTAACATCTTCATCAATGAAATAGGTAGCGGGATCGAGTGCACCCTCAGCAAGTTTGCAGACAACACCAAGCTGAGTGGTGCGGTTGACATGCCTGAGGGCCAGGATGTCATCCAGAAGGACCTGGACGAGCTCAAGAAGTGGGCGCGTATGAACGTCATGAGGTTCAGTAAGGCCAAGTGCAAGGTCCTGGACTGGGGCAACCTCCAGTATCAATACAGGCTGGGGGATGAAGGGATTGACAGCAGCCCTGCCGAGAACAACTTGTCACTATTGGTGGATGAAAAGCTGGACATGAGCCAACAATGTGCACTCACAGCCCAGAAAGCCAACCATATCCTGGGCTGCATCAAGAGAAGCGTGACCAGCAGGTCGAGGGAGGTGATTCTGCCCCTCTACTCTGCTCTCATGAGATCCTACCTGGAGTACTGCATCCAACTCTAGAGCACTCAGCACAGGAAAGACATCAACCCGCTGCAGCGGGTCTAGAGGATGGCCACGCAGATGATCAGAGGGATGGAGCGCCTCTCCTATGAGGACAGGCTGAGAGAGTTGGGGTTGTTCAGCCTGGAGACGAGAAGGCTCTGGTGGGACCTTACTGCAGCCTTTCAGTACTTAAAGGGGGCCTAAAAAAAAGATGGGGACAAACTTTGTAGCAGGGCCTGTTGTGATAGGACAAGGGTCAATGGTTTTAAACTAAAAGAGGGAAGATTTAGACTAGATTTAAGAAGACATTTTTTATTATAAGCATGGTGAAACACTGGAACAGGTTGCCCACAGAGGCAGTAGATGCCCCACCCCTGAAAACATTCAAGGTCAGGCTGGATGGGGCTCTGAGAAACCTGATCGAGTTGACGATGTCCCTGCTCATTGCAGGGGATTTGAACTAGATGACCTTTAAAGGTCCCTTCCAATCCAAACTATTCTATGATTCTATGATTTCTGATGAGGTATTTTTAAAAGATATGCTACAGCATAATGATTACGCATACAGCACATTGAATTAGTTGAAAGACCGTATGTTGCAATTGTTGTGAATGATATTCTGAAGCAGATACAGTCACCACTGGCTGCTGCTACCTGGCATCCTCAATAAACTACCTGCAGTAATGATGTTCATCCTTTATATTCAATGGAAAGTTTTTGATTAGTTTTTTCTGGCTAAATTTCTGGCACCTGTAAGACTACAACCTCCTTTATGAAATCATTATTACATACCTGAAGCCAGGTACGAAAAGATACACAGAAAGTCTGATGCACGTGCCATGTTTAATCCATCTGCATATTTCTCCAGGAGAACACTGCCTATAGCCCGTCATTTAAAGTCAACAAGAAACAAATGCCACAACATTCTTATTAAAAAATTATGCAACACCTTCATCTAGCAACATCAGTTACTTTATTTATCTCCTACACCATTAGTTGCAAGACTAATAAAGCTACTCAGCGGACAAGGGATTTAATGAAATAGACCCTGAGTTCCTGGGAGGATCACCTGTGGTTCCAACTCTAACGCTTCTGATCAAATACAAGCTCTCTTCCTGCTGCTGAGCAATAGGCTTTTCTGGATCTTGATCAAACATGCTCCAAAGCAGGGACGGTGTAATAACATCGTGTAAAGTATTCAAGTGTGTAGGAGAACAATTGATTGTGGTGAAAGGGAGGAGGAGAAAAAACTATTTAAAAATAATGGAAATTGACAGCTTTTACATTTAGGTCACTTGAGCAGCAAAACAAGTTCACAGCAATTCTCTCAATAAGCAAAATACAATTAAACATACGTACTAATCATCATTAATAAAACACATAAGCCAGCATAAAAAAAATAAATACAGTTTTGCACTGTTACAGTTTCCCAGTTTCCACAAATATTTTCAGCTCTGTTCCCCATCTAAGGCTGAGGCATCAAGATACAAATATTAGAGAACAAACATCTCCCAGTGGCTAAAGAAAGTAAGGATCAAAATAAATGGTATTAAAAAAAAAAAAAACCAAAACCACACTTATCCCTCTCAAGTTCTCTTCCCATTGCCTAACAAATTTAAGTACTGTCTGCTTACTGCTCCTTTCAGTGCAAAGCTGGAGAAGGGACAATTTGGCTTCCCTTCCTCTGAAAGGAAGAGATGAAAAATTCCTTACTTATTGATCCTTCTAAATTAACCCAAAGATTCCTTAGTTTGAAATCTAGTACATTCCTATCTTAAATTTCCTTTAAAAAGGCTAACTTTATCTCCTGTCTCTGGGTGAACTTCATATTCTATGGGAAGTCTTACCTAATTTTGGCAGGGAATAGGGCACTTTAAAATAATCTTCATAAAATTCAATGAGTCTCCTTGTAATATTTAGAGCATAGTCCCCTGATCCTCTTCGGATTGCATCAGGCCTTGCATATAACCGTACCTGTAAGAAAACAAAGCGAAAGACAGTTTCAGCATCTACATTTTAAAGCTATCCAACCTGCAGAGGTGAACTATTCCAAAGTTGTTGTGAGGTGGCAGGATTATTCTCTTAAAGCCAAATGTGACTGTCGTATGTTTGTCAAAACATGCCATAGCTGAAAACCAGAACTTCTACAATCAAGGTTACAAAGTTGAGAAGTCACAATCTCCTACTTGTTTGTGTTGCCAAATAAAAGACTTAACACTCCTTGCACCAAAATAAATATTCAAAGAAAACACTTACATGTGTCTGCTAGAGATATGATGGGAGAGTGGATTAGTATAATGGTTCTCTGCCCACACTGAATGTAGGCAGGATGCAGGGGCTCAGTAGGAGAGAAGTTCACGGTTTGTTAAAGGCACATTATATCGAGCCCTGAAAGTATTAGTAAGACTGTAGAGAAAAAAAAATAATCGTTCTCTTTTCTTTTCTCTGGCAGTGACACAGTTACTCTTGATGAGCTATGGAAGACTGCAAAAATAACCATTTATAAGCTCATTCATGTACACAAACAATTAACATTCCCGAAACCTCCATGACTGCTTCAGGCCTCTCTTTTCAGAAAGCAGTAAGTTAAAGCTGTTTATACAAGCCCCAGACTGCTGTGTTCGGTGTAAAATAGCTCACACATTTGACTACACGGAGCACCAAAGTGAACAGAACTCACCTTAATAATTCAGAACCCAAGTGTGACCCCCTTCCCTCCTGACTAAGGAGGCAGCAGAAAGCACCCCCAGGTTATTCATTATTCCCTGTCCTCACAGTCCTTAATGCCTCTTTAGTGCAAAGCTGACACACAGCTGAGAACTGTTAACGAAGAAAGGGATAGAAAGGAGAGCCACTTTTTGCTCTCCCTCCTCAAACGCAGTCTGATGGAGGTAGCCAAGGGGAAGCAGTGTGTGCTTTCTGGCTGTGGCAGAAGGTCTCTCCCTGCAGTACATAATGACCTGATACAAACGAGACTCTACTAAATGTCAGTCCTAATAATAATATCTGACTGGCTAATACTTTCTGTGGTAGGATTAAATCCCAACCAGGGTTCCGAGGAAAGCAGCAGGGCAGAAATCAGAAACTATCAATGCAAACATGAAGCAGAAATACCAGTTTTGAAATGTTTCTAAATGCTCTATTCTGGACCAAGAAAATCCAAGGGGATTTTCAGCTTCAGTGAAAGCATTACCAAGTATTGGTTTAGTGCTCTTTTCCTGAACCAGTTTCAAGTGGAAACCAGATATCAAACCTCAGGATGCTGTACCTGTCAATTCTGTTTTAACCTGGTATCTCTTTGTTTTCGGTATTCAGACACATTATTCTGCTTTGTTACTATGTCCATCTCTATATTTTTTTTATCTTTGTGCACTGAGTCTGTAATACAACACAATCAGCCATAAACAGTTATCATTTGTAATGTAAAACAGATAACCCTGTAACCTAATGAGACATGTAATAAAGCAGACTTCTCATAATCACCACCTGAAAGCATATAAACCATTATCTGAACACCTCCAAGTCACTATTTTTGTTAATCACTTCCTTCCACAGTTAACAGTGATACGTACATTAAATGTTCCCTGATCTGCTACACTAAATATATTTTTTTAACAGAGTAGATATTAGCCACAGAGATTCTAATTCAAACATCTCAAAACCTTCAGTTTATTGAAGGATGGTAAGAATCACAATTAGATTTGTGATGAACACTGTTTTGTATCATTAAACCTTTATACACAATTTTGCATAATTGCTTTACTGGCACAGTTGACTGTATCAGCAAATTAGGAAAAAGAGAGTCAGCCAACCAAGTATGCAAAAAATCATTCAATTTGACAGTGGCCAAATGTGTCCATAATAAGGAATAGGACAACAGAAGGGAAGAAAAAAAAAATAGGTACATACAAGAAAAATTGAGGTTCGATTTACTGCATTACAATGCATGTCTTTTGGCAAATGCAGAAAAGGCATTTAATGGTGTCTGAGATGGAGCCCAGGTACCAAAACTAAAAAACCGCAATGCTGCAAACTTTCATTTGCCAGCTGCCTAATGCTGAATATAGTTTTATTTTGCCTGTAAAGTTTCCTTCGGTGCCTCTCTCCCTGCCCAGAACAGCTCCAGGCTGCCAGGGCTCCATGGCTCGCACCAAGGTCATTCTTAATCTGGAACACAGTTCAGAAATTACCCCTGCCTTTGCCCAGGTCTCTCAGGGCTTTGAGGCAACAAGCATTGCCAAAGCTTGCCAGCCATCTCCAAATGCTGGGTCTGCTTCTGCCTTTCACTCAACAACCACTGAACGTGAAACGTATGGAGGAACCTTAGAGGCACCATCGCAGACTCAGCCCTGGCCTCAGAAAATTCCCTCTTGGTTAGCAGAGGGCTACCACCAGGGAAGGTCTGTGACACTCTGCCTAGCTGGCTGGCTGTTTTGGATGACACCTTCTCAGGTGTCATTCATGACATAAGGAGTTCAGTCCAGAGTTCAGTCTAAAGGCTGGCACCCATAAGCTTGAACTTGAAGCCCCTAACTTTCACACACTGATGTCTCTTAGTGTGTATGGGCTCATCGTGACCATGATTTACCTCCAAGTCTATAAAATGAGGATTAAAATATTTCCTTAGCTTATATGAACATTCTGAGTCTTAAGCAGTAAAGACTGTAAAGTTTTCAAATACTGCTCCAAAGAGGAGCTTAAGTAAATAAAACAGAATGAAGATTAAGACATGAGATTTGTTTACCATAATCTTTGTTATCACTTTCATTTCAAAAGGCAGATAGGTTGTGTTACCTTATGTTGGACTGAACAATAATGCATAATTATTATATACTTTCCCATAGGCTACTTGATCATTATAGTAAGAATTCAATTTTACATTAATTTAAATAAGAGAAAGAAGAGAAAATCTTCTGCAGAGTTAGACCTAAGTATAAATAAAAGTAGTACGTGTTCTCCTACAAAAGATAGATAGGTTTCTAACTTAGGCGTATAATTCATCACTCACTGCAATGGTACCTACTGCCCTGCAAATATTAGTCAAGTTTTTTTTTCATAATCTTTGCAAGATTAGGTTATACTATTATCTTCATGTAGGAAAGTGGAGAACAAAGAGAGACTGAGACTAATTCTGGGTGCTTATCTTGACACCTCTCAATGTCAAGTATACTTAACAGTTTTATTGCACACACTTAAAGCACTGTTCCCTTTATATATTATTGCAGTAGTGAACACTATGAAGCTTTAAGTCTGGTCACAGGTGCCTTAGTTTGGGTATTAAGAAAATTAGTAACACACAATTAGTGACTAAATGAGACTGTGTCAGTTTACGTGATTTGCTTGGCATCTCACAGCAACTCTGGTGGCAGAGGCAGGGAGGGAATTCAAAGATGGCATTCAGCTTCACAGCCACCTGACAGCCTGCACCGAGTACCTTCCACCTTTGGGAATGAATAAGGTTGTGACTGTTTAGACAACAGGTGTATTCACAGCACATTGGTGTTGTCCTGATGGAGTGCAGTTCCTCATGTGTCTTAAATGACAAAAATACCGGAAAAAATATTATGAGGGATCATATTAGTCATGACACTGTCATAATACCTATGAACATAACAAAGTTCACATGGTTTTCTTAACTCCTTTGCACCTACATTTGCAACCATTACCAATCTTTCAACAGAAGTTCTGACTACTAGGAAGAAAAAAAATCCAAACCTCTCATTTCTCTCTCAAATGGAACCAGACTGACTGTCTCCTCCCACCACAAGTTTGAGTAACTAGGTTTGCATCTTCAGTCCTACAACCCAGACCTCCCTTTTGATATTTATAAGACACTGTTGTTCTTATATCACACAGGCACAGATGGAGGAGACCAGACACACTTTGCTAGAAATCATTTTCACTTTTGTTAACAGCAGAGCAAGAAGTTATTAGAGATTCTAAATTAAATCGGTGCAATGTGTATTTTCTCATTCTTTTCTAAAGTGAACAAAAACATGAGTTGTTTCCCCTTGTTTCCTCTCCAGAAGCCCTGGGGTATTTTCATTACAACTTGAAACAGAGACAATACAATAGCCACACTCAGATACCACCACAGAAAAATCATCCTGAAGGATTAATTTAAAAATATTAGTAACCTAACTGAAGTTCTTAGAATGACTTCAGCAGCATTATCAGATAAAATACTAAAATATTCCTGAAACTTGTATGGTAAATTCCATGTATTTGTTAAAAGTGACCAATAGTCTACTTCCCTATAGTTAGTCAAAAGTATTTGCTCTACAAAAAGTGTACTTTCACAAATAATTTGTATATATTGCAACACTTTCTGTAGTCCCTCTTAATATTTCAGTATTCGTTACAAAAAAGTCAAAGAAATTTAAAAATATTTGTAATACCAGGTTACCAGAACAGATGAATATGACTATAAAATGAGAGCTGTTTCCCATAGTGAGGGACAGTTGTGATATATGCCAAGAAGTGTGCAACAGATTTAAAACAAATCACAGCTAAGTAAAGTCAGGTTATTAACTACTGTGCATGAGAAAATCTTCCTGTCTACAGCAGGTAAAAGTTATTCATCAAAAAGAAGTACTTTTCTTGTCTTATTACTTCAGAGTGTTTCAAAAAAAAATGTGAATTAGTAACTATATACAAGGAACAATGGGTAAATTTTGACAAGTACAAACTGTAAATCGCAGTGAATGTCTTAATTTCTGGTGAATAGTACGTTCACTAAAAATGTCTCCTCTGTACCAATGAATAGTGATAATTTCAGCATATAATAAACAGAGAAATGGGTTCAGAAAAAGTAGAACAATTCTGTTTTGACATTTTAGAATCACAACCTTTTTTCTTTTCTTTTTTTTTTCCATTAAAATTGAAGTACATGAAAAAAGGAAAGGATGAAAGGGATGAAGAACGGTAAGGAAAAAACTGCAGTCATTTTTTCACATTCTGTGAAATACTTCAGGTCAAACTGAAGGCTTTGTTCAGTTCTGCTTTGCAGGTAGGAGGAATATGGAATACATTCAGCATTTTGACCATGGAAATAAAAAGTAAAAATCCATTATTTACACCTGCCTAAATGCAAAAAGACTGTTGGCCAACCTTCTCCCTCTGCAGGAATTCACCAAAGGTGAAGGAAGACCAGACAGAACCACACTATGTTTTCCTCCTGGCACTAGAGGAAGACACTAATAACCTTTGCTAGAGGTGCCACAAGCCTGTCAACGCGCTTCCCCAGGGAATTAAGGAAGCTGACAACTGGCAGAAATCAGGATGTTACAGCAAGAGGCTTGCAAGCCTGAAGCGTGCCGTACACCAGAGCCCACCTCTTACTTTAACATTAAATACCTACTTCTACATCTGCAGCCTGCTCTTGAAGACATTATTCTCTATGCCACCTTCTACTTCACGTGTGCATCCCCTTTGAAACCCTCATTCTTACAGTGGTCTTGTCTTTTTAGGGGAGTGTCACCATGCTTGATACCGAAAACATATTTTATTCTTTTATTTATTGTAACAGTAAAGTTTGATGATCACGATAATCCCATATAATAGTCTGCATTCACTCGGCAAGGTATCTTTTCTTTAAATGTTTAGTCACCTTTTCCATGTTTTAAGACCACTCCAATTGCCATCACTGCCTTCCCTGATGCCCTGGGGAGATCACAGCTCACTGGATGAGAAATACTGCTCCAAGGGAAGAAAGTCCACCTCTGTTTTAGCAAGGGAAGGCTTGTGAGAGCAGATGGCTCATTGGGCTCTAACAACCTAACACAACACCCGCTGACTTCAACTGAATGACTCCTGTTAACTACAGGGGCTTTAAATCAGACTTCCAGAGGAGGCATGACTAATCCAGCCCCTGGGCTAGGGGCACTTCTGCCAAGGCAACCTTCACTAACAACATCTACCACATCTACCGTCCATGTTTTTAGATCAGCACTCGAGTAGTTCTTGTTAGGCAGTGCACAGGAAAAAAAAAAATTAAAAAAAATTCGTCCTTTAAATGGCAGTACTGTGGTCATGACCACTGATAGTTCAGATCATGAGAAGCAGGACCGCTGACTGGATCTTATGCCTATATCCCATGTGCTACAAGGAAAATAGCTCTCTGCATCCTTAAAACATCCTGACGCAGAATTTACACAACAGTAACCATTGCTGTACCTCTGACACAGCATCAGGTACAAGGCCAGCTTAGTTGCTGACAAGGTGAGAAGATGTATCTATAATCCCAGCCCTTGGTTCACACGGTCTGATACCTGGACATTGCCACACGCGTGACTGCACAAATCCACTCCCAAAGGTACCCCCAGTCACGAAGAGCCTTTGCCCAGCCCTGAATGCTGTCACATCACATAGGCCTGTGGCACCACAAGAGACCTGAATCTCTCTCTTCTTTACCTTGGCACTATTACACCATCTTTCCAAACAAACATGGCTAATGTTCCAAGGATGGCATCTACCTATGTTGCTGCTGCTGTCTAGATTTTCCCTCCCCACTTTTTCCATCTTCGGTCCATTTTGCTACATGTACTAAAGTTCAAACAGGCTGGGAGAAAATGGGGCTATGGAAATTGAGCAAAAGTCTGATGACAACCTTAAATCTTGTTGTTTTCTCAGGGAAGCATGGATTAGGTAACCTTGTATCAACACAGGAATCCACTTCACAATTAAGGATAGTTTCCCCTCCCACCTACTTCAAGCAGAATTAAAAGTAACTTTGTCAGGTGTTTTAAAGCAGCTCAGAGTGCTTTCCCATTATGAAACAGATGTTTCTGCACATCAACTGGTGTCAGCAATGCCACCCTGGGAATAATGCTTGTTCTTTAATCCCTTCCTCAAAGCCAGCAGACTCCACATAAAGCACTGTTCTTGGGAGGCCTCTCCAAAACTAGCTCCAGTCTAATCCAGTGTGGCTATACCCACAGGCTCAGCCCAGCACCGGTACATCTGGGATCTCGCTCACGAGGATTTAAAAATCTCAGTTCAGGAAAGCACTTATGCATATGTTTAATTTTAAACACGTGTTTATCCTCAAACATGCATTTACGTTTTTCAGAAGGCCCTAACATTTCAATAGAGCAGACACTTAAAAATTTTATAAAGGGGGAGAAAATAGTTTATGCTCTTTGTTTCAAGATCCGTAATACCTCTGCAGCAAGTGAGACTCTCAGCTGAAAAACACATGCATTGCTTCTGTATGTAAAAGCTTCAATTTACTTGATAATCTGAGATCTCTTACATCTTTATTTGGCTTACTGACTATTTTAGGCACAGGTATTGCTTTTATTATTGTTACAGAGATAAATATATGTTCACATTACACATTTAATATAGCAGACAGATATCTGGATGCAACAGTCTTCGTTGCAACCTCCCTGGTTCACTTCTGCAAACAAGGCATTGAATCTCAAATGAGTTTTTAAATGTGATAAATTCAAAAGAAATAACACTTCACTACTTACATGACCAGGCTACAAGTTCCACTAAGAATGTGTATGAAGTGTCTCACACGTGTGCATAACTCCACAAGTTCTGTGTATTCAAATGCAATAAATTTTACAACATTGATGAGTGAAGGAGAGAGAGAGGCAGCTGTAGTGAAATACCATTCTGCTGTAGTAATCATAGTTAAACTTGATAATGGGAAGAAATGACAGAAAAATGCCTTGTTTCAGTCTCCTATTCATTATTCATCACAGACAATACCCAAAAGAGACTGTATGGTAATGAAGTGTGCTTACTGAATACCGAAGGGACAGCTCACCTTTATAAGGAGATGAATTTTCTCCAAACTAAACAGTCACACGCAGCACTGCACTGAGCCTTTTTTGGATAGAATTATAATAAAAAATGTTTTGATAAATTTAGGATTTTTTTTTTTTTTAAAGCTAGCTGAAAACAGTGAGAGTTCAATGACCTCATACTTTCTAAGGAAAAACTGTTTTGCTGGAGATTGGGTGGAACTTTCTTTTAAAGTAAACACACACCATTTTTGCATCCTCATTCAAGACAGATTTAACTGGTTTAATAAACCAGTTAAAATAAGAAGTTGCCACTAAAAATAAGGTTTATGTGAAAGCGTGAAAGAAATGGTCACGGAGGGAGTTATATTGGTAGAGAGGTGCCCCGGGAAACTACGTGCAAGCACAGGGGTGCCTGAACATTGTTGCAGGGCAAGGGGAAAAACTCTTTAAACAGACATAGCAGATGGTCCTAGATAAAAACCTCATAGCATGATCCTGAAGGAGAAAGAAGTGAAAAAAACTTCTGGGTTTCCAGCTGACAGTGGGAAATTAGGAATATTAAGCAAAGAGATTGCCAGAGTTGTGAAGGTGGTAGGGGGGGAGCAAGGGAGAATAGTTTTGTGCATCTCCTTTCTAAATAAATATGACTGCATGGGAGAAACATCCAGTTGCCTCATCAATTTCTCATCTGAACAAAAACGAAGGTAAGTGTTTGCTGACGGCTCCTGCCAAAGGTCCAACAATATATTCCACCAGGAGGCAAAACTGTCATGCAGACATGCTACAATTTCTAACTTGAGAAGAGAACATAAAATACTTTGGAAAGTTAATGAGCTGCACCCGCATATAAATCCAACCAATGCTCAGCTGGCATAAAATAAAATACTGGCCATGTCACTGACCGCAGTGCCATTAAGATTAATTTAGAGCACTCAGGATCTGTATCATCTTGTTGAAATGGCTCAGGGACGGAAAGTGAACATGTTAACAACTAACGTATAGCAAATGTAATTACGGACACCATTTCAGCCAACTAAGACTGCCACGATCCCACCACCACATACTCTCTTATTCAGCCTCCCCTCTTCCCTTGTACCAGCACTAGAGCTCAGCTCAGCTCACAGTGAGCATTCACCCAGATGAGTTGGGTAGCTATGCCAGCCAGGTGGGCAGTGTCCAGGCAGCCCAGCTTCCTCACCTGGCCACCCATCAGGTCCACGCTAGAGCCAGCCCAAGAAAGCATTTGTGAAGGGAAGAGAGGACCATGACATACCACATACAGATAAATCTGAGTCGTTACAGAACTTCAACCTAGGAGGAAAAACTTCGCTATAGTGGGGAATTCAGTGCCTAAATTGTTGAGATTCCCAGTGGTTAAGGCTCCTTTCACCTTCTTTGTAAAAGGTCAAAAAAAAAAAATAAATCACCATAGCTTTAAGAAACAAAGTACAAAGATTTACATTATTTACCCACGACATATAAAACCTCTGTACCACAACACTGGCAGTAAGATGATGTGAGAGTGGCTTTTCCCTCCAGGAAGAATCTGCAGTAGACATATCCCAAGGGGTACCACCAGTTGCCATTTCCTTTGGTTGAAATGGGATTGGATTGGCATTTAAAAGAATTCTCTTATTCAGAGTATTTTTCATTGGCTATTTTATAGTCAAAGCATTCACATTGCACATTATTCATAAATAATATTTCACCTACTCTTGGTCAAAAAACAGAGTTACAGAAGTACACAAGTTTAAATAAAGTGCCAAGAAGTGACCTACAACATTCAGCAGCCCTACAGCATGACCAGTTTCACCTGGCTAGAGATCGCTCTGTCACAAGTACACAGATGTTACCTTAGAGTGATTCCATTTGAAATGATAATCTGCAGCTCTTATAACTGCTGATTTATATTTTGGCATTGTCTACAGGCTGTCAATTTGACAACGAGGTTTCCCTGTGCTCAGCAGGCTATATAAATAGGAGCAAGGGTTTACTCTTACTCTCAGATCTTTCTGCCTGAACAGACAGGCAAAACATGGGGGAAATGAACTGTTATGATCACCATTTTATAAGTGAAGGATGCAGAAAGATAGGCTTAATATCAGTAAGAAAATCTGAAAAAGAGCTGGAAATAGAAATTTAATTTCCTCACCGCCGCAAACTGATAAATCATCTTTTCATCGTAAATCATCAAATTACTATTCTTAAAACACATATTCTGGAAAATAGCACCTTTTCCATTCGAAATTTCAGATAAATAAATAAAAACCCCTTTTTTCAGGTTCCTCAGTCACAACATGTTTTTCAAAAACCAGACCTAAACGACACCCCAAACTGTAGACCTGTAACCCTGAAATTGCTCAACTTCAGAAGACATTCTGAAAACTGAAGTTCCCCACGTTCACTCGTGTCTAGGAGTAACCGTCCCATTCCCATAACATCTTTTTTCAAGTGGCTACCATGCTGAGATTATTTAGCTTCGTTTAAAGGGAAAGGCTATTTTATCATTCACTTAAAAGTAATTACTTTAAGAGATTTCAACTAAGTGGTCCCCTACAAAATAGCTACTAGGTACAGTGATGTACTTGTCGGGAGCATAACAACAAGAACAGGAGGAGACAGAGACAAACTGTACGTAACAATCCAGCAAAGATGATTGCAAGGGCGTGCCAGTACTTTCATGCTTCACATAAATTCAGCACAACCATAGTGGAAAACATAGTCTGGTAGATATACATTTCACCTTACTCATCATATGTTGGCAGTAATCTTGATCAGTATTGGGGGGGGGGGGGGAAGAAATATATGCGGTAAATAAAGAGAACCGATGACAAAATATAGTCCCAACAAAAGCAAAGCAGAAGCACAGCTCATCTGTGACCTCAAATGCATTTACTCAATGCATAGCTTATAATAGCAGCAATAAGCAAAAGGAACACAGGAAAGCATTTTGTGAGCTACATGTAAACTTCATAAAAAAACTGTTTGCAAGGTAAACAGATTACTACAGTGAGGTGCTGAGATTTAAAGTACCCTTTAAAACTTGGCACTGAGGAAACTCAACACTTTGTAGACAAGTCTGCATTGTGCTGGATTGAGCCCACAACACTTTTTGAAAAACCGTAGCCCTTAGGAGGGAGAAAAATATGCACATGGGAAATTTTGTGCTCTGACTGTTATAAAATCCATAACAAAAACGGGTTACATCAATAAGAGCAACAACCATATTAACAGTGAGAGTTCCTTCAGGCTAAAAACTTGTCGGAGCAGAGAGACAAACAATTTGGCCAGTAAAAGCAAAATCCATAAACCATGAAATAAGGAAACAAGAAATCAAATTTTTCATGTGGACACACACTAAAATCCACTAAAAAAAAGCTTCATTAAATGCTCTGTTGCTGACTCTCAACTAATATTTTAAACGTTTTTAAAAAGTCTCCAAATCCACATAACAATATAAAAAGTAAACCAAAAGAGCTGTATGTGCTAATAGCATCCAAACACTTCTGCACAACTAGCCTCTGACAAAACCATGGGCAGAATAAGCACTTCAGCCAGAGAAGATAAATTAGGGAAGAAGAGAGTTATCTACCAATAACATCTCCAAACCATGGCTAGAAGGATTCCAGTCCCCTTCTGGGCACACCAATCTCAGTGTAAAACATAAGAATTAGAAGAGAGAAAAAAAAAAAAAAGTCCAAAGGCAAACTACAATTATAAGTAGAGAAAGCAAAATACAAGGGCTGAATCAATTAGAACATTATTCCTATCTCAGGCCTCCCATCTGAGAAAGATCAAGGCCACAACCAGGGATCACAGTGATTAACCGCCTAACCAGCCACCAGCAGAGACGCAGATGAGAAGTGGCAGATCATATACACACAAAGAATCTGAACTGGCAAACAGAGGCTTTTTGCACCTTAAGACAGAAGCTGCAAAATTCAAGCACTCTGACATATACAAACTTAGACAAATGTGGTAAGACTCTGAGGCATGCTGGTTTTAATCTACAGAACACAGGCTAATATAACGTGAATTGTTTAAATTAAAATAGAATACTATAAAACGTTTAACTGCAGGGTTATTAACCAAATCCCTTCCAAAATATGAAATGCTCAGATGTTTATGATTATGCAAAATTATTTTTGAACATTTTATCATTCAAATTACATTCCTCATCTTAAAACCTCCACTACTCAGGACATATTTCCCATTAGAAAGATGCGAGTTAATCAGCAATGTCTTCTGCATGCCTATGGAAAAGGCCAATTTGATACCACTTTCTGATCAGCCACAGCTCAAACACATCTGGTTTACATCTGGACAGCTGAACGGTCAACTAATCAGCTGAGATTTAACTAGGTCTGGGTCACTATCACACAGGTTTCCCAAAATAAAACAATTTGGTGAGAGCTGATCTCTTTATTCAGACAGATGTGCTGGTTAGCGTTAGATTAATATAGTTTGTTTAGAACAAGATCATGTCTAAGAGAAGAAAAAGGATTAAAATCCTTTCTTATAAAAAAGTCAGGGCAGTTCCTTCCCCGGGAAGCTAACTAGCACAAAATGCAACAATGGGGTCCAACAGATTATGGGAAGATGCAAAGAAGAGAAATATTTCTGAAACCTTGGCTTTCCAAACTTTTAAATGCTGCAGGCACAGCAGTCATACCACAGGCAGAACTGAATTCACACTAAAGGTCTAAGTCTTAAATAATCAATCAACCAGGCAAATAGGAAAACAGAAGCATTTTTGCCACAATCATTTCTGTAATTCCAAGCACAATAAAATGGACTGCACAGATATATTCCTTTGCTGACGGCAGAGCAGATCGCTGCTGTTTGAACAGTCCTTCCTTCCCTTTTCCTAGCTGAGGAAAAAAGCTATTCCCCTGCTTAGCTTCCAGCTGACATCCACGTCAATATAACAGCTTCATTAGTCTCTCTCTTTTTAACACTTTCTTGGAGTCTAAGATAACAGCCCTTCTCATGAGACATCCCCTGACTGCACAGTGCAAGGTAAACCTTTAAAATGGCAGGCTTTATTTGCTCTCATCCTATCTGTGTCTACAGAATAAACTGTGTCTACAACCGGAGGATTTGCACCTCCAGGTATCCAGATTAATAAACATTAAGTACAATCATTAGGGGCAATATCAACTGCCTATGGGCAGCAAGAGCACCTGCGCACTTTAGCAAGTACTGACATGAACAAATGCAAAATCTTTTGGAAGCTGCCATGGGATATAAATACTGGAAAGGATAAAGCAGGGACTTTGTAAGGAAGCTTTCTCTAGGTTCAGCATATCAGAACCAATACCTTTTATTTCCCCAAGTTTCTGGTGCTTGACTCTGTGTTTGGGAGGGTAGCAGAAGAGAAGGACAAGTGGCCTAACCCCATCCCACCTGTGTGTGCCCTTTAATTATTTGCAACAAGGTACCAGCAAGAAGAGGCAGTCCCTGTGACTCCTGTAAAAGGCAAACTGCCACTAATGCCAGAGGGATACGGGAAGATTATTAAAAAGAGAAGGGGGATGAAGGAGCTAGGCAGAGAAAGTATAAACTAATATTCAGTTGAGAGTCTTCAGATCAGCGTATCAAGAGCAGGAAACTGCTACCAGAAGCTTCTAAGAAAAACATTTGTATAAATATCACTGACTAATATTCCACTGCCAGTTTCGCCGAAAGCTCTCAAGTAGCTTGTTGCTACTGCTGCCAGAATACCTACAATGCTTTTCCCACGAGGGTCCTCAAAGCTGCCGTTTCCTAATAGGCAGAGCAAAGGGGGAAAAAAATGATGAGGGAACAGGAAAGAAATCTCAGGGAGAAGCCGTCGCTGCTGAATCGCATGCTCACAGTGCTGACTGACTCCTCCTTCAACTCAAGGCCAAGGCTTAAAACGTTCCCTGGTTCAAGGACCAGTCAATCTCATCGTCAGCAGCACCCTAAAGGGTTAAACCTATGAGAGACAGTCAGCCTCCCACTGCCGTACTTCAGGGACTCCCAAACACCACCCAGCCAGGTGCTGTCCCCAAGTGCCCCAGTGCCTTATGCTTATGGATCCAAGCAGGACTTGTGACTTTTACAACTGCATTTGATCACTTGCACAGATTGCTCATGAAAAAAAATAATAAAGGATAGTACTCACAGATCATGTTAAACAACCATTAGAGTACTTCACTTCTGTTTTGCTTTCTAACATAATTTACTCCTCGTTACTCGCAAAAAAGAAGGCCAAACTAACCATGAGATCAGTGTAGGCCTGTAGATGGTGAGCTCAGTCTCAGAAGGCGGTAAGCTTTTGGAGGAGAGGGCACGTGGAGACATGAGCAACCTCAGCAGCATCATGGACCGTGCTTGTGGGGAGAGAGCTCCCACAGGCTCGGCAGCAGAGCGCAATGCAGAGCAGCGAGCAGGTGCCCTGGCATCGCTGCGTGGTACAATCCAGCATCGCTCAGAGACACGGGTACGGCAGAGGCAGAGCCACGTCTCAGCTAATAAGCCTTGACTTGCAGCACAGTAAATGACCTGGGACACGACGCTCTGCTGACATTGCTATCCCCACTCTCCGTTCCAGAGGCAGCTAAATCAGTGCCAATTAAGAGATGACCATGCCGTACTTGCGCTGTACTCCACTGAGGATTACTCTTCTCTCCCTAAAAAGAACAGATGCGCTTCATTCATTTTACGCCAATGCAGGAACGGGGTCAAATATAAGCCGTGCAATGGCTGTAAGTCATCTGAAGAGCCACTGCTCTCCACGTTCTTCTCCACCATTTTCTGTATCTGGATACCATACCACAGAGCCTTCAGCAGCAGCAAAGGCTGCTCTGTTGGTCTTCTCTGACGCACTTGCACACTCTGCAAAGCACTCTCACATAAGACTCTGAGAAATTACTCTTCTTTGAATGCTGATTTTTACTTTGTCATTACTGCTGAGATGGCTAAGGGTTTTTCAGACTCTTGAGCAATAGGCGTTCTGAAAGCTCTAGGGTAGTACTGAATGGGAAAAAAGCAGTTTAAGAGGTGGTGGCTTTGAGCTCTTAAAAACTGAAGCATCTGTATCACATGCTAGAAAGAGCAGGTCTTTTGGAACAAACTTCAAACCCTAGGTCCCTGAGGGCTCAGGAATTACAGAAATAGATCGAGTTACCAGGTCGCTCACATAAGCAAGCCAGTAAGCACAGCAAGGAAAAGATCTGATAGCACTTCCCTCCCTTTTGGTCCTGCAGCTTAAAAAGAAAACTGAGCCAAGAAAGCAAATACAAGATTCAGGGTTTGTCTACAACGAATGCTGCAATGTTTGAAGAGTTGATCTGCAATGCATTTATTCCCATATTACACGGGACAATCACAACCATACAGTCTCGCCATTTAAATGAGTGGCGTCTCTACACCTGACCTTAGTGCCTATGTTACCTATCCCTGATAGTTTATATGCCAGTAGCTTTCCTAGCTGTACATTGCACTGCATTCATATGGATGTATTCAAGGACTTAAAATCTACAACAACCACTATCAACACAAATATTTAGGAAGTACAGGAATGGATGGAACAATACGACCCTGTGAACTATTCTGTCTCATTTAACTCCCGCGATGAGAGAGTTAGCAGCCACCCAAGTTCATTCTGTGGACACAAAAACAGGGCTCCCAACAGGCTTGTACACTATGATCTAATCTGGAAAAAAAGAAAAAAAAAAAAAAAGAGCTCTGGTTCAGAACTTTCCTGTACACCTGTGATTTCTGGGATTCATTTACTAAAATGAAGAAGCTGGAGAGGAACATCCCAGAAAGCGAGTGTATTTTCAGCTGTACAAGGTGTTTTGACATCATTTGCAGTAATCTGTGAGCCATGATAAACAGCCAGTAGCACATTATACTAGTATGAAATGCTATCCAGAACACTGAAGTTTAACTGGGAGGGAAGGGATTACATTATTGCTATTATTATGATTATTGCATTATTATATTGCAAATAGGTACTGTGGAGACACAGCATCCATGATTACAGAGTCTGTGATTCCACACTCAGCTATTCGAAAAGAAAATTCCAGCTTGCAAACAGTTTGCAGATGTTCAAGACTACATTCATTAAAAATACACTGTCAGATCCAATCGGGAACAAAATGCAAGTTTGCAAAAGTCTTTCAAAGTTATTGTGGATTCCTTTTTGTGTTTTGATTCCAGTATAGGCACATTCTAAAATGAATTATGTTTCCATTGTGGATTTCCCACAAACAGTGCAGCACTGTGCCAATGCATAATAATTTGAAACATTATTTGAAAATAACACAGAAGAGGTACTTTTATTATTTCTTTTGATAAAATTAAATTGATAAGTTTGCTACAATTATTGCTATACCACTTTCAATTACAGTCCAACTCAGTCATGTATATACTACCACTATAGCCTATAAACCTCTCTAGTAACTCTGCTTTCACCACCCAGAAGTTCAGCTGCCTGCGTACCAAGATCCAGCTCTGGTATTGCCTAACTGTGTAACTAATGAAGAAGAGCAGATAAAAACATTCAAGTTAAAGACGTTAAGATTATTGAGACAAAAGTCATCGCTAGCTCAGGGATTCAAGAAGAAAATACCAACACAAAGGTATAAAACCATAGAGAGAGTTTAGCTGGCCCCTCTGGGAATCAACACCTCCAGTCATCACCATCATCAGTGTCATCAGAGCTGGTGGAAGATGGCAGCTCAGCAACACTGAGGGTCTATTGAAGGGAGCCACACAAGACAACTCTTTCTCCCCGGCCAATGCCTGCCACGCCAGCAAAAATTATGAGCAAGAGTGAGCACACTAACATTAATTGCTAGGTATCTTTGGTGTGCATAATCAAACAAATAATTGTTTTACACTTATAAGCTGAACGTACCCTGCTTGCAGAATCTTGTTATACCCAGCCCAAACAAACCAAAGGGGGGTCGTTACAGGCCTTACCTCAGCAACAACAAAATTCCATGATTGTCAAAGCCAATAACCAAACAGACACTAAACATGTAAGTCACACTCACTCTTACGGCTTTACAGAATCAGGACGTCTATTTCCCCTGCAATCAACTAATAACAGTGTCATTTATCTTTATATGAATACAAGAATAAAATACAAAAGGCATATATTTTACTTAAAACACTGTCTGGGGTTAGCCATACTGGGCAATTGTGCATTGCCAAGCATTGATTTGATTTTCATTATACTGCACTGACGGCAAAGTCATTTATCTTTTTTCAGCTCCCAGTCTTTTATCTTTTTCTTACGCTTCTGTATTTCTCCTCTATCCTGCAGTGTTGCTGAATGCTGATGAGCAGAAAATGGTATAAAACCACAGTCTCTTTCAGATTAAAAGTTCAGGTATGGAAGGTCCAGCTTTTTCCATTTTGGAGTTCCCAAAGCAGCTGTATATTTGGCATTGTCCAACTATATAAAGACCAGTTAAATACTTCACTAGCTGTCTTTCTCTAGAACAGACAGACTTTCAAACAATGACATGATGTTTCTTTCACGGTTCTAATGTGCTCTCTGTTAAGAAGAGAAATTAGCTTCCTGTCACTGCTGCCTTGCATGTTTTAACAAAAAATAAAGTGACCAATGCAAAAACAGTTTTCCACATATCAGAAACACAATTTTTACAGGTTATTTTGGCATTCATCTTGTAACATTTACAGATTACTAGCATTCCATAAAAATCAGGAAAACTAGAAATACAAAGAAGAAAAAACTCTTCCCACTGTTCTAGTACTTAGCTTTTAAGTGTGTTCGCATCTCACTAGGGATGTGCAAACAACTGATTTTTTTAATTTATCCGCTCAACTTGCCATTCTTTGTTAGTATTGAATCAAGATTGCCTTAACGCTCTTTCCCACCGAAAGTATTTAACGTCATGACAGACAATACATTCCTCTTGAAATAAAGCAGTACATTTAACTTCATGAGATTTGTTCAAAAAGAAAAAATAATATAACAGAATTACAGCCAAAATACTAGAGCTTATGATTAGAGTGATGCTTCACAAAGCTGACACCTCAGATGTCTTTGAGGTCCTAAAGGTCTCTATGAGGTACATGTCTGCAAACAAGATGGTATCTGTATCTCCACTGTCAGTCAACGAATGTCTGTTCAGTAAAGTTAACAGAACCTCAAGAGTGATTCAGAATGTTCCAGAACAGATACACCTACATCCTCAGCTGACACTGACTGAAATGCACTTGAAGTGTTGAAGATGTTGGTCAACTTCAGCATAGCAAATGCTAATATTACAAGACTTCTCACACAGCAGTGACCTGAACCATAATTACCTATGACTTCTAGCAGCAAGCTTTATATTATCTATTCACGTGTTTAGAATGGCATATTATCACATTGTAGAATCTTTTTCAGCAATACTTTTCCGTGAAGTTCCATCAAAATTTCCTGCCACAAAACAGAATATGGAATTGCCATTTTCTCACTAGTCATGAACTCTTCTGCCACATCAGCAGCGACAAACAGTAAAGAATGTGTCCAGAACTGACATGGACATATAAGCAGAAGAGTATACAGTTTGTACAGAATTATTTGGCACAGCCATATGTACAAAATGCTGCAGGTGAATCTCATGATACCAAGCGGTTGGTTGGTAAAATGGCAGATAAAATTCAACATCGGCAAAGAAATGCAAATAGGAAAAAATAACCGAAACTATACATACATGGTAATAGAGTCTAAATTAGCTATAGCTCAGGGAAGAATTCTTGGAGTCACTGTGTACAGCTCTCTGAAAATGTCAGCTCAGTGCTCAGCAGATATTCAATAGGCAAACACGGTGTTACAACTGATTAAGGAAAGAATAAAATCCAAAACATTATTATGCCACAATACAAACTCAAGCATACAAACTTTGAGTACTGCAGGCAGTTGTGGCACCACCCCTCCCTTTCACTCAGTTTCAAAACAGGCACTGTGGAACTTAAAAGGCACAGAGAAAGGTGATAAGAATAAGAAGAGATGGGAAGTGAATCCCCTACAAAGAGAGATTAAGTACTTCTGAGTTCTGAAAAAGGACAGCTAAGCCATCTATAAAATCAGGACCAGTACACAAGAAGCGAATGAAGAACAACCAGTCACTGATCATCACAGCAAAAGAAGAGAACAGCCAATGAAAACATGGAATAAACGGATTTAAATAAATGAAACATGTAAGTAAAATACAGATCTTGTTGCCACCAATTGTCACAGAGAGCAAAGTGCAACAGCTTCCAACACAGATAATGTACATTCACAGAGAGCAGGTCCTTTGGCGGCTATTAAACCAGTGGCCCATGTATAACTCCAGGTCAGAGTTACTGATAGCTGGGATCTAGGAGTAATACTCACCGGTTGTCATCTCTAAACTGGTCTCCATATAGGACACAGTAAAATGTTTTCTTCCATGGCAATTCTTACAGTAAGAATGGGTGTTTTTTTGAAAAGACTGAAAAAAAATATTTCAGTGTAATCAAACACATGACTTGAAAGCCAGCTCCGGCCGTGGGTCCCTTGCACGGTGCCTCTTCCTAGTGGATAATACAGGTTGTTTTTTTCTCCAAGAACAGTGACCAACTCAGCTTGACTCCAGGAAATAATTGATAATGAGCTGTTAAAAATCAGGAAGGTGAGGTACAAATAGAGAAACAGTAAAAACATCTCACTCCTCTGAAGGACCTCACTTGTAATTCACACGTACCAAGGACCTGGCATTAACTTCTTCACCTGAGTAATAATGACAGCAACTTGGATGTGAAAGAGTAACATCTCCACAAGTCAGAGAGGCAGAATACTTTCATAGACAGTTTTATACTGTTCTTACTCCACAGTTACGATGGTATATCACTGAAAAGGACAGTCACGTGTTTCCTCCTCCTCCCAAGTTAGATCCATGAGCTGCCCACGTATTGGGTGAGATGGTTCGGTCAAAAGGTTATTAAATTTTTTTGTTAGCTTCCCTTCGGATTATTGCAGTGAACAGGCTCACTGTTTAGCCACAGATCACTAGACCTGACAGAAATAATATAGTAAAAGTGTGCAGGCGAGGGTGGGGGAAACAACCCTGCTCAGTAGCAGCTCTCAGCTCCACTGTATTACATACAACGTTAAACTGCAACCTATGGTTCAGCAACATTATTTGAACTTGGTCTGCTGGACCAAGTTGGACTTGAAAGACAGTGAGTCTGAAGTGACTAGATGCCACAAAGCAACACTGAAGAAAAAAGAAAAGGATATGAAAATCTGTGGTTAAGGGTTGGTAGGCAGGGGAGAGCTTGTGTTCAGGTGACAGAGCACAATAAATATGGAAAAGCACCTCAACTTGTAAATGTTCATCGAAGCTTTTACAGTAGTTCAACTCCATCAAAACACCCCAGCATCAGTAAATCTTCTCTGTATTTGAGAGGAAGCATCTTTCAGAGCAGAGAAATTCTGCAGGGAAATCAGTTTTGTTCTTTTCTGGACTTCCTCATGTTGGTACTGCAAGGTATCATTGTACTGGTGAGTTCAATTAGGGAAAAGACTGTATAATTAAATGTATTTAAATATTTTATATGCTGCTAAAGCACGTATGTACGTACAAAACAGTACTCGGAATATTTCTTCATAGCCATCAGCCCCTGAATAACGGAATTATGAAACCACGCAACTCTACACTACCAGCTGCACTATGATTCACTGATCCTTTTTATCCTCACAATACTTCATGGTAGTGTAATCATTCCTAGTCATGTGTGACTCATCAAAGTATTTTGTAGTAAAGACAAATGTTATAATATGCCCTATTGTAACCATGCAAATTACAAATCTTCATTTCCATACCTAAATTATGCTTTCACTGAACTTTTTCTGCTGCTCAAGCAGCTCTTACATACAAGCTAGTTAAGCATTTCAAAGTTGTTTCATAGCGAGGAGTCCCAAGCCCTCTGAGACGTGGCCGCCTTCATCTCCTTTCACTTACTCAAGCCCCTTCATGCTTTCCACATCGCTGTTTTGAAAAGGTTTGCACTAGGTTCTTAACTCTAAGCTACCACCATATCTCCTCTGTATGCCTCACATGTTTCCTGTGGCCAGAAGCTAATGTAACTTGACTTGGCAGACAAATTACACAATACTTCCCACGGCAACTGTGAATGACCAGTCCTCTGTGGATCATCACAAGCCAAGCGACACAGAGACACGAGGAAAAGTTTCAAACTTCCTTTTTCTACGCCAAGATATCATACTCACAGCGAATTCATCTTTCTACTATCTTGGGGCCTATTAACTTTAATATACTCATTGCTATCCCTGTCCACAACAGATGTAATATTTTTAAGTAGAAAACTTAATAGAGTCTACTCTATTTCTTGATCCGCTGCATATTAAAATTTTTTAGAAACTGATCGTCAGGGTCAACTGGCGACTGCAATGTAATTTTAGAACTCCTCATATTCACTGCCTAAATTTCCAGTTCAAACCAAATGGGCTTGGCTCAAGAATAAACATTAAAGAGTTTCAAAGGAAAGTGAAGTATAACCTTGTGGGTTTTGTTTTTTTTAAACCAAATGCAAAAAGAAAACAACACTCCACATTTCGTGGGTAAAACAGCAGATCACAATAAAGCATACTAAGAATCACAACCCCATGGAAAGTTCTAACTAAGCCTCAAACTGAGGAAGGTCTCAGGTTCCAGAAGGAACCCCTGCTACGTACTCCTTCAAAAGAAACAAAGGGAATAGAGAAGAAATAATATACATTCCTTTCCCAATAGGACCTAGAATAGCAAGAGTTTTAAACTCAAGCACAAAGGCAAACATACACTTTATATGCATCACAGATGCATACTCTCTGTGCAAGTAGATGGACAAATATTTGCGTGAATACAACTTGAGCATGGGATGACAGGAGGCTTTCAAATAAGGGCAGAATGCTACTGTGACCTTTGCTGGTGCTTATCACTGAAAGGTGATATAGTATAAGTACTGCGGACCAAAATATATCAGATATTCCCTGGGATCACTCTGTTCTCCTACTCTATAACTGCATATTTAACACATTTTAAACATATGGAGTTGCTAAGGAATAAAAAGCAAAGGTTAATGAAGAGAAGAAAACCAAGTTTGGGCATCAATCCCTTTCCATCGCCTGAATGCAGTTAGCAGAACTTCAGTAAGATCAGGAGAATTATTCCTTTAGTCTGGGAGAAAAAAATGCTTATGTCTTCTCTGACACAGCGGTAGCCAAAATATTGCTATTTATTTTATGAATGCATATGCATTCATATGTGTGACTTTAAATGAAGCAGTACATGTTATCCCTCATTGACATTCCCACATACAGATTTCGGCTTCTGTCCGAATTACTCAGGTCAGACAAAAAATTATCAAACTTTCTCACCAGGTACAAATCAGCCTCCTTTTTTTTTTTCCGCGATGGTATTTGAAGGGTAACAATGAACTTACTCCAAAACAGCATTATCAAATTTTAAACATATAGGAACACTTTTCAGTAAAATGAAACGCAGCCTGATGTACTGCGTTCAGACTGTGATTTAATTAGCTACAGGGCTGGAGAACTACAAGAACCACGTATGTGTTATGCGAATGATTCAGTAGGTGTATTTCTTTCTTTGAAATTAATCCAGAGGAATCCACTTCCCTTCTTCCTCCTCCACCTTTTATTCCTTTCTTCTTTTATCTCCTCCACCTTTTATTTCCTTCTTTTATCTTTATTAACTAAGGTACTGCTTGCTGTCCTGAGGATATGAACTCTTAATTGTGGTTCCAAGCTGATGTGACTAACAAACTCTCCGCTGCTCTCGGGAAAGGGAGGGTGAGAGGGAAGAAAGTGTGGGTACCCCCAGAGGCACCCACAGTAAATGTTAATAACTACTTGCTTCTTATCTCCTCGCCCACTGTAGTCATTTCAAATAAATAAAGCATTAGTCGTCTTGTTCCGTCCCACACTGCCACGCAGCTCCACTGCATGCTGCGAAACAAAACGCATCGCGAAATATTTTCAGGATAATCCACTGTGGGATAACTTTTTTTAATACACTTTAGGTCATTTACCCTTCAAAGAGAAACATAATCTGCTTCCAAATTACGCTGTTCCAAACAAGAAGATAAGAGGCTCAGTTGTCATCTCTGGCTGCTCTTGCTATGTCTCAACAGCACACAGCAGCCAGAAAGTTGCCAGACGGGAGCAGTGGAGGATCTCCTAGGGGTACCGTTCAGTGGAACCAAGCCAACATGGCTGGTTCTCTGCCACCTGTCTCCCACCCCACTGCACGAGAGGGGTGCCAGGGGATGGGGCCACGTGCCGGGCTCAAGCAGTTGGGCAGTCGCAGCAGCCGCTATGAGACAGAACAAACTCGATAATGAAACCACCGTCTGCAAGGCAGTCGAGAGTCACCCTGGCTATTCCCACAGCTGCAGAGTTTGCCCTGTGCAAACAACACCCTTGAGGAGTAGCAGGGACAGACATGTGAAGCCAGTCTGTGCCAGGCTGGATCCTGGAAAAGCATATTTATGCTATGAAGCCGTGCTATTCTAGCGTCTGATAAAAACAATCTTCAGAAGAGGTACCTGAAGTGTGAAAGCACCCCACTGAGTCTTGTTAACCCTACGGACATGTTCATAGAAAATTAAACAAACAGACTATTTCCTCTACTAGCACAAATGGGGGTAACACCACAAACCATAGAGCCTGTCCTCTACTCGAGGCAGAAAAAAATACTGGGACAAAGGCAAAAATAAAATGGTATTTGTGCAGGTTTTCCCACAAAAAACTGAGGTAAAGGCAAGCCTAAAAGGTGAATGTTACGGACATTTGACTGTCAGAAAGGGAGGGGTTGGACTAGCAACAGTTACGAATCTCTGAAATGAGTGGTTACTTTCCCACTACTGTCTATAAAAACTGGGAACAAATAGGCTAAATTTCTTGTTCCTGTACGAAAAATACGATTAAAGCTTACCTTAACTCTGGAGGAGAGACTGGTCTATGAATAAATAAAAGTACACATCACTCTCTTCCCTCATGAATACTGTACCTGTCACTCAACTAGATGTCAACTAAGCCACCTGCCTCAGTAATCCATTTTCACTGCACAGAGCACAGTTACTACGGTAGGTGTACGGGATAACACTGGTTTGACTGACAGATGTTCAGGCTGGTGAAGGAATGTGTTCACCTTTACGTTGTCCTGGGGTGAGATACCTCCTGCAGATTATTTGGCACTTCATTTTTTTTTTTATAGCAAGAGCATGACTCTTACGGAAACATGTTAATAAACTCTTGCTACTTCCTTGGATGTCAGAAAGCAGAATTCATATTGATGCCAAGGACAGAGACCTTAATGAATAAGTTAATGAAGTCAAATATGACAGCAGAACATAAGAGGCAGGAGGAAACATGAAAGCATGTCGTACAGAAAGCAGAGCACAGCTCGAGTATTCAGCCTTCACTATGAGTTACATTGTCACAGTACGTACTACTAAGCATATGCTCATTAGTACATGAAAGGAAAAGGAAATTGAGTCTTTCCTGCTCCATCTCCCTCTTTCCGCTGCTTGTAGTGTGGGAAATGCGAGGAACTGTAGGGACTTCACACTACTCTCCTCTGAGCAAATGGCAGGGAAGGAGTGGGAAGTACTAAGAGTCACAGATTTTTCTTTCTTTCCATTAGCCAGAGGAGACCCCAGATGAAGCAATGCTCTTCAATGTTCGGAACTGCAGTCAAGACCCAGGCCTGATACTTGCGTGAATGGCAATCACGGGTGCTGCCTCTCTCTGTGCTCCCTGTTACTGCAAGGCAACCATAAGCCTACAAATTAGCCATAAATTAAGAATTTACACTTTTCAAAAAAGTCTTCTTGCTACTACGTACAAAGTTCAGTACATCACTGCCACCAGATACTTAGAGGTGATCTTCCTAGGTAAAACCAAAACAAAACATTCCCTGTCCTGGTTTGAGGGACATTCCCAAATGCAAGTCTTTCAATAATATTTTTTGTAGAGTGCATTGCAGAAAGTTTATGTTAATAAAATAAATATCACATTTAAATACTGCATGTACTACAAGTGCTGACGGACAGCATTTTTTTAAAGGAGTAAGCACAATACATGTACAGTGTTTTCCAGTGCATTCGACTTGCAAATTCAACCAGAAATCAATAACAATGGATTGCAAGTTTGCAATTTATGTTTTTAACAGATTCCCTGGCATATTCAGTTTAGCATGGATGCTGATCACATAGGTTTTTGTTTGTTTGTAGCATATTTTGTAGCTATAGTATTTAAAAATTAATAAACTGAAAGTCATTTTCAATATACAAACCTCAAACAGAATGGGTAAACAAATATTGATGTGGTGAAACTGAAAAAGCTACGATTTCTTTGGATTACTAATGTGTTATATTACAGTTCCCCACTAAACTAAAACAATTCACAGTAGCAAGCACTGAACTGAGTAAAAGGTACTCGTAGAACCAGCCTTTCTGTTGTTACTACAGACAAAATTTCATACAAGCAAAAGAACACATAAACACACCTACCCATGTTCATAAGTGCATGTGCTTTTCTATCTCAATATAACTGCATACTTCCCAACACATTCTTTGTAACATGCATTTTATTTTTAACTGTTTGATGAAAGCTATTGTGGAGAAGGCAAGAGTGGGACATCCGTAACGAAGACCAAAAATGAACAGGTGTCACCATATCACTATCAGAACATCATTCCACGACATATAAAAATTAAACGTTACACGTCTGCATCGCATCAGGCTTCAGCAGTATGCTTGGTGCTTCCTGCATTAGCTGCTATCTGTTTATCAGATACACGTGTGGCCTCCCAGTGGTAAGTGATGGGCTAACAAAAGTTACTTTTCAGGTACAGGTGGTCTTAGAAAGTAAAGCTCAACTCTGGAGCGGGACTAAATTCAGGTTGCAGAGGACAAAAATTTTAATTGAGGACTAATTCTACTTTTGACAGCTAAATCATTCTGCTGTAACCAATTTGCTCACCCACAAAGAATTATCTAGTGTATAATTGCTTCAATACTGATGAATAAATAATAATTGATGGAGAGACTTTGCTGGCAGTTAATAACCAGCACCTGAAGAGAGGGCCTAAGGCAAAGCCTCAGGCCTTTAACCCAGGTAGTCATTAACTGACAAAAAATGCCTGGTCTTGAGGTCATTAGTGCTATTACATAAAAACATTAATACATTTTTCAAATACAGAATAATTTTCTAAGAGCTACAGGCTGAACTACACAATAAGTGCAGAGTTATTTTAGAGAGAACTGATGGGTTTGTTTTTTTCTAGCAGCTAACAAATGACAAAACCCACTGGGGAAAAAGTTATTCTGAATAGTTGTTCAACCTGATTTTTTTTTTTTTAGACTACTAATGAAGGTCAGCTCTTCAGTCTCCTCAGCCTGATCACTGCACTGCAGACGAGGGAAAGCCCAGCCCAGCTCTCCAGCACCTCATCGATTGCTAGAAGCACTACACTACCGCCAGTTATCTTGTCTTAAGGACAAGTATAAAACCATGGTCCCATGGTGCTGGAGTAAACTAACACGAGCTGTTGGACACGCACTGATTCTGACCTAAGTCTGTTTATGTGACTCTGTTCACTAGCCCTTCCCGGGCCAAAATGATTTTTCACTTGTGCCCAAATCAAGCAACTTTTTGTGTGATGCTGAGCCAAACTGAGTGAGCCCCCCAAACACAAGCCTAAGAGAATACAGTGCTGGGACTTTTACGCAGGCTCTCTGCAAGCCAGAGAGCACTATGGGAACAGTAATTATCCTATTTCCTTTAGCCAGATTATAACAGCTCCTCCTCATTGGCCACTGTACTGTAAAGTACTGAATTAAGATCTTTACTAATCGGGAGCTTGTAATCTCTAATTACATCTTAGATAAAGTAATATCAAAACAACAGCAGTGCAATAAAGTGCCTTATTGTGGTATGACTCTTCTCATAAGATCTTTCGTAGCCTCAAGGCCTTTCTTTGTAATTACTTGGCACTGATGACTCTACAGTAATGTTTAATATAACTAAAACCAAGATGTACCCAGTTGTAGAGGTCTCTTCAAAGTGTAACGCGCACGGTTGAGCCAGCCAGTGGAGGTCCTACCCTGAGCAGCTGACCAAGCTGTGGTCAGGCCCACACACGGCCAGTCCTGCAACATATGCTGCAACCATTTTGAAATAGGAGCAGGAGTACAAAAAGTGAAACCACGCAAAATTCTTTCAGCACTGCCTTCCATCGGCGTTCCTCCTCCCACTCACCACCACCCAGCCAGATAGCCACTTCCTTTCACTGCTGCTCACTCCCATCTGCTCTGGTGCTGCCTGCACTTGCTCTTCTAACCCCTGCGCCCACAATTCCTCCTGATTCCACTCCTTTCCACGCACTTTCTATTTTCCTTTTTAGCAGATACTCCCCCTGACAAGAGCCAGACACTTTAAAGCTGCCAGTTGGCACTTTATTTCCATACCTATCTCCACACCCCATCCACAGCAAAAGAGAAGCATGGTAGAAGATAAATGTCCCTGAAACGTCTCTTTCCAGCAGTGCATTCATCTCCACGGATACACTCTGCTTTGTCCCTGGGCACTCACTCCTTCCACTAACTGAAAAGAGAAAGAATCAGCAGAAAAAAAAGGAATTAAAATAACTTACAAGACACTAAGAAGGCACGTCCACCTGACAAAGGAATGACACACAGAGGGTTTGGAGAAAAGAAGTACAGCTAAACATGTACAGTAAAAATAAATCCAGACAGTGGAAAAATAAAGTAATAGCAGGAAAAGACCTGGTGGATTGAAAGCACAGATAGAGACAGCAACGAAGGAAAGAGACACAGAGATGATGGGACAGACATTACAATCCAGCCAGCAATAGTTTGCTTTTAAGAATTACTGACAAAGAACACACATAAGAAGTACAATCAGGAAACACAACATATAAATAGAAGCAGGCAAGCATGTGAAGGTGAGTTTTCTGGATTATTGTATTGTGCAAAGATGACAGCGCACAGATCCCAGGATTTTCACCAACCACAGCTGGCACAACTGCTAGAGCCATACAAAGATCAGCTAAGCCTGCTCCTAAGGGCATCCCTCCACCCTAAGGGCATCCCTCCACCCTCAGTACAGCATTGCCTCAGGCAGCACCCAGGTAGAACTCTACTGCTCCCTATACTGCAGCAGCATGGATAACTACACCACAGTCCTTTCCACAGCAATCAAGGCCCTGCCCAAAGATAGTTGCCATGATTTCCTGTAATCCTAGCTAAATGTGAACAACATATGGTATATCTGTAATGCATATAAAAAGTCGGCTCTTCTTTTAAATTACCTGGTCTGGAAGGGATTCTGATCAGACCATATGGAAACTGAAGAGTTATGCTATTGAGTCACATGCACTGAGCTATACTCATAGAAAAGTACTGCTTGTCTTAATTCCCCTTTCCAAACGAATTTTAGTGTATACAACACCTTCTTGTCTGCAAGAATTACATAGGATATATCAAGACTACTATTTTGATTTAATACCTAAGGTTTCCAAAAGTTTCTATTTACAACTTGATTTGTATTTGAATCTCACACTTAAATTAAAATTAATTCTGAGGTCAATGTAATTCTTTGAGAAAAACTGAACAGCTAGCACTTAACCATTTTTGAGGAACAAATCTGCTTTTAATCTCACCATTTTTTCCTGTTCCTTGGGGAGTTTATCTGCCTTTGACCGTAGCATTTTAATAAGACTGGTCAGCTAGAAGAGAGGTGAGATTTCAATCATGAGCGAGCTGTCAAAATTTGAAAGGACAGCCCCCTCCCCCAAAAATGTTTTGTGAACCAAAACCAGGTTCATGAAAGTGACAAAACAAAAGCAAAAGTATACGCAAGCTGAAGTCTTTTACGTGTCTACTATATGTCTACAAAATAAATACAATATATATTGCATTAATTGATGAAAGATTCCCCCATGCAAGAAATGGCCTATTAAGATGCTTCAATATGGAGGTTTGGTTAACTTTCCTGAACATTCATTTTTAAAGGCAAACTTACTTTTATCATACACTTACGTTCATTGCCATGGATATGGGAGCAACTTAATTTTAGTGAAAAAGTGGCTTTGGAGGAATCCAAGAAGTTTAAAATTGCAAGTGTCAGGATTCAGATAATTTCAAATTCACTCAGTAGTGTCCGTGAACTCCCGGCATTGCAATACAAAAGACTCAAAAAGATGGATTACCTCAGCAGTTCATCTGAACGAACACAGCTCTGAACTGAAGTGTTTGCCATGAGTTCATACCTTAAAAGATACTATTTCAACAAAACTGAACAACGTTTAAAGATGATCAGATCACAAATGGACTGAAAAATAGCAAGATATATTTAACCAATAACTCAGTATAAACTATTTCAGTATTCCTGGATGTTAATATACCTCTGTGATAGGCGCATTATAAAAAACGAGAGAGAGAATGCTAGACTAACTGAGCAATTTTATGGGATAAGGTACTATCTCAATCTATGTAGGCTTTTGGTCTTGAAGTCTTTGCAAGATTACCTACTAATTTGCAGAATTGTTAGCAAAGTTCTGTATAGTGGTACTGTCAAGCTGGTGGAGTATACATATGTATGTCCTACATGCACTGAAGCAACAGACTGAAGCATAACTATCAGGTTTCAGTAGCCACAAATTCCTAACAAATTAATACTTGGATTTTCTCTTCGGATTCCTATTAAACCTAAAGTCTTGAGAACATTTTTGCCAAACACGAGAACAGCAGAATGTTATCAATTATTGTCTATAAGACATGAGTGTGCCTCTGTCTTCAGAGTATCAAGCATACTCAAGCAGCAAAATTCTGAGCTCTGAATAACACTACAAGAAAATGAGTTTAAGAGGAAGTAGGTTGTATCTTTCGAATCGGTGGTCCTGAGGTCCATCCCCCACATTTCATGTATTTGCGTACACTGATGTCAGAAGATGAACTGCTTGCAGCTGTTTCTCAGATGAGTCTCACATTTCAAAGTGAGATAACAGGGGAGTATTACGTAGGGCAAACTTGCAAGCGTTACACTGTATTAGAGCACAAGCAACATGAGACCTACCTACTAGTGTATACACCAAAAACTTCCATCTTATTAAAGAAGAACCTCCAGTAACAAGTGTTTTCTACAGCTGAAAAATATGAGGCCATTTTTAGCTTAAGACTAAATCCTTCAGCAGGTGGAGCACATTACAATGAAAATCATCAACTCCTACCTGGACAGAAGTCTATTTCAGTACTGGTTGATAGGGAGTAAGAAATGGCCTGACATCTCACCCTGTTCTACTAGGCCAGCAAATACTTCTCTTTATCCGGGAGTGTAGTTACAGGATGAGGGGTAACAGTTTTGAACTGAAAGAGGGTAGATTTAGATTAGATATTAAAAAGATATTCTTTACTGTGAGGGTGGTGAGGCACTGGAACAGGTTGCCCAGGGAAGTTGTGGATGCCCCATCCCTGGAGGTGTTCAAGGCCAGGCTGGATGGGGCTTTGAGCAGCCTGGTCTAGTGGGAGGTGTCCCTGCCCATGGCAGGGGGGTTGGAACCAGATGATCTTTAAGGTCCCTTCCAACGGGAACCATTCTGTGAGTATTACAACAGCCAGAGGCAACCAATTGCTCGTCCCAAGAGCAATCCCTCTTGTTTAATCTGTCAGTAGCACACTAAGAATCAGGCATCCACTTCTCCCTGCTTACTTCTTTGCTTTGGCACTTGTAAGATCCTTTTCTAAATTAACTCAGTTCACTGAACTGACAGAGAAACAACCTAGCACCCCCCCACCCACCCCCAAAAAAAAAAAAAAACCACCAACCAAAAACAACCCCACAAACCCAAAGGCTTTCAGCCATCACAGGTAACCACTAGGACTCACAAGCACGGCCTCAGCAGTCCCCATATCCTTACACTCATCAGTTACAGCACCTCAGAGATCCACTTCCCAGCCATGCTTTCTCCTCGCCTTTCGTGGGGCCAGAGGGTAGTGTCATAGTCTGCTGGCCATGGTATGAAAGGGCTGTAAAGGAGTGAAAGGCCCTCAGTGTCCTACCCAGCTGTTCCAGTTGTGGCTCCTGTAAAGATGAAAAGAGAGCGTGCAGGGAGGATTTGGATGGCAGTAGGTTGGAGACGGACGCGCAAGCGGCAGCGTTGGAGTCATCTGATGGAACAGCTCAGTGCTAGGGGGGGGATCAGTCTCTTCTCACAATGAACAGGCGACAGGAGAAGAGGAAATGACCTCAAGTTGCGCCAGGGGAGATTTAGGATGCATATCAGGAAAAATTTCTTCACAGAAAGCGTTGTTGAGCGTTGGAACAGGCTGCCCAGGGAAGTGGTGGAGTCGCCATCCCTGGAGGGATTTAAAAGATGGGCAGACGTGGTGCTGAGGGACATGGGTTAGTCGTGGGTTTTGCCAGTGTTAGGTTGATGGTTGGACTCGATGATCTGAAAGGTCCCTTCCAACCAAGACAAATCTATGATTCTATGAAAACCGAGACTTACTTCCTGATCACTTCAGTACGGCCTAAATGAGGGATGGTAACAAAGAGGACTGTCCTGGGTCCACCCTCCTTCATCTTCAGCACAGACTTGAATCTGTATTAGGGCTCTCACAAAAAGCTGGATCAGAGATCTGATTTGGTTGAAAACTTACCACACTTTCATTTATTTTTCCAGGTCAGCTTTCAGCCAGATCATACGGCGGTACAAATCTGAAGACTGGCACGAGGAAGGGCAAAAATACCTTTGGCTCAGAGAAGGTGGGATCAGCTCCCTCCACAGCACTTCAATGTTTAGGCTAGCTAAAAGTGGTTATGGAGCAGTTTCCTGACCTGATCAGCTGCATAAGGGAAGCCTGCAGTCCCTCCTCATGCCCGCAGGCTACAGCACAAAGTCATACAGCATTTGCAGAAGCATAAGGTAAACACCCCCTTTGCTCAGACACACAGCTTAAATTGACACCTAGCCTTCTGCTTCCAGAACTAGCTCTGTTTTGTTATCCACAGTAACTAAGAAGGAAGGGTTTCTCTGTATGTTCACCTCAAAAATCTAGATGACAGCACTGTGAAATATTCTATTAAACTGACAGCATTTTTCATCTATGTTTTGGCTTGTTACACAGTTCTGAGCTTGATATTTGTAAACAAAAACAAAACTGACATAAATAAAGGATTTTCTCTCTTTTTTTCATGGCCTAACTCCTGGAACCATGCCATGTTTGGAAACAACAGCTCCAGAAAGTTAGTGCTTCCATCAACCTGGACCTCCATCGGAAGTTGATAGATTGTAAAGTCCTAAAACAGAAATTACTTTATAAGCCTCCTAAGCTAGCACACAGCACACCAAAGGACATGTTAGTACCGAAGGAAGGAGACTGGAAAACCTGCCAGTATTACTGCTTTCTTTTAATAAATAGTTCCACGGACACTGGTATTGAAAAGGCTACAGGAAAAACAAGAGAAAACTTCCCAAGAAAGTCAAGGTGAAGTTAAACGGCAGTTTAAAAGCATAACATTTCATCAGACAACCACATCTACTAAGCTAAGCAATTACAAAAAGCATCAGACAAACCATAAAAGTTAGACAAACCTTCAGAAAAGGTCCCAACAATACACACTACCATTAAATAAACTGGCAAATTTTAGGAATGCTAATCAAGAAAGTACTTTAAGTACTTGATGTTATGATCCCTTACAAAAAGTGAGTGTTTTCAAAATAACAAAATGTATTTGATACAACATTAGAAATACTTACAACTACTCCACTCTTGGTGACAGTTTCCCGGTATGTAAAATTGCACACTGCCCAAGCTAGGTAATATGTGGACATGAGAGGGGTCTGTGAAAAGTGATCTGTAACCCATCCATCTTCCTCAAAAACAGAAGTTTCAACTGGCATGTTGGACAAAGATAAGTAAGTTGCTTGATGCCTGATGCTGATTTTGAAAGTGGCCTTGTAGATGGGCTCGTCAAAGCAAGGAAAGGCTTTTCTGGCATGAGTAGGAGAAAACTGCGTAACACCAAGAAACCTAGAAAAGAAGGAAACAAAAAAAACAAAGCGATTACTAAGTGTGCACAGTACTTGATTCATGGATGTACCAAATAAGACATTGCTTGACTACTGTGGTCTAAGGGGCGGGATGGATGGGGGATGACACCAAACTGTACAAGATATACAGTGTTTGAACACTGCTTTATCACTTTCTTAGTCCCTGTACTGCAATGCAATTGATATAAAGTAATGGTCTACAAATTTCCTAGAAATTTTCAGACACCACACTGGCCTTAAATAAATAATCCCTTGTCTTTCAGCCTTAAATAATCCCTCGTCTTTTATCAAATTTCAGGTTCTAGCAGTTTTGTTCATCAATACATGAAAAAAAGTTAGCCATTATTGGTTATGCAATGTAAAAAAAAAGCACAGTCCTTCTTCAAACCAGGATTTAACAGCCCTCAGGGAGTTCACTCTGCCCTGAGACACCAACAGGGCACTTTGCCTTTCTTTGGGCATGAGAACTTACAGCGGCCACAGAATGTGCTCAAGAGGGTCACTGTTTTCCATTGCTGATTACTTCTGTACCACTTGCATGTAGGTCTGAGACATGCTACTATACAGCACTGCTGTGACAGTACAAATCCAAAACACCATTCTGTGAGCTTATACAAATATAAGCAAATGATTAAACAAGCAGAGAGTAGTTCACCGTTCTTCTACACGTGCTTTTCTTTTCTGGTTATTTTATACAGAACAAATCGATGCTCTCGGTTAATGGGTCAAATTATGAAAAGATCTGTGAAGGAGGAAAAGACATTTATTATGCCACTGTAGAGAATGGGAAGGCTTTAGTTTGACAATAAAATCTGTAACTGGTTTTTCAGAACTAAAGAGATTTTAATCCAGATAAAGAATAGGAACCTTTCTGGGTAGAGACTTATTGGAGGAAACCCACATGCAATGATCCCTTTGCAGAAACAAGAAGCTACACCTAAAAGGTTGAATTATGGGGTTTGTTAAGAATAATTTCTGGAGGCACAGAAGATGAGAAAATGACAGCTACGTAAAAGTAAAGGTAGCACATATGTAGGCTTTTTGAGAGTTATTGATTCGCGTCTCGCTTTCCAAGGTTCCATCAGTGGAAACAACCACGCAATTTTAGATACCAGGTAAACATTTATCAGAATTTTAGAGGCTGACTAATCATCTGTTATTCCTCTGAGGGAAGAAGATGGGTGGATAGATTTGATTTAATGAAAATGGTGGCACCTATTATTAATCAGGCGATAAGCATTACTCTGCAATATGATACTCTCTAATGCGAAGGGAGAATAAAATAGGTAGCCCATAAGGAAAATAAAATATCTAATTAACTTTTTCCAAAACTTCTTGGGTTTTATACATATTTTGGAGCCATTATTTTATAAAAAAAAAAAAAAACAATGAAGAAATAGACTTCTTGAAACGTTACACTTTTATTTTGCTATAGTGCATCCATGCCTGATAGAACTAGATATATGTTTTACAGTGAAATTATCACCTCTTTCAAATAAGGCAAATTTTTTAAAAATTTGAAAATTTTTTTCACGTCTAAAACCATTAACATTGGTCTTTTCTCTAAAATAAAAAGTCTTATTTGGCTAGTAATTGTTGAAGGAATTCATCATATCACATTTTCATTGTCTCATTATAAAACACGGATTATTAAAATCATAATTCTGCATAAGGTTGCCAAATATAAGGTAAAAAGTTGGTGCCAGGTATTCAGTGTTAATCCAGCAAAATTCCATATTATCAGTGAATTTACACTAGTGCAACAGAGCCAAATCAACCAATTAAGTGAAGCAAAGCAACTTAATTTATATGCAAAGTATTTCAAGTGGACCTGATTCTGCATTCTAGGCACACTCTAAACAACTACAGACATCAACAGAAGCTTCAAGTAAGCATGGAAAACTGTACTGGCCTGTTATTAATAAAGCAAGAATGATGAACTTTTCTCTGCAATTAACAATTCTAACGAGCTCAGACACACATGTAAATGCATACTTGGGGAACACTGTATGTATTCTGACACTCTCTAAATAAGGAAGCTTTCCCCACACCACCACTTCTCAGAGATCCTATCAGTAGTCTTTTAATAATTGTTATGTGTTAGGCCATTGAAAGAATCCCTTCGCCAGGATAATAAAACCTGGTAAACTCTGCATCTTCTGTATTCTCACAGATAGACAGATATATCCACATACATACAACTGGAAAAACACTGGGAGGTCAATATTTCATACTAAAAATACATCAACTACCAATAACAGTGATATTTATAACATGTGCATTACTATCAAACATTGATTTGCTTATTGTGCCATAAAGCACGACCAACAAAGCAGTTAAAAAAACTGCTTCCCAAAGACTAAACCCTTACACATGCTTAAAGGAAAAAAAAAAAAAAAACCACAACAAACATTGTCTGTCTATTTGTTAGGAGGAAAAAACAAACAAAAGTTCTACAGCATGCCAAAAGTGAAGAACAGGCTGAGTATTTCATCCATCTCTACACACCTCTCTGGGCACTGACATTTTTATCTCCAATTCCCCAAAATATCACCATAAAAAGTTGTACTTCTGGGAATGACAGCCTTGCAGCCTGTCTTCTCAGCGTACCCACGGCAGTAATTTGCAGGTGTTTTAATTCCACCTCATCTATTAAAGGAAGACATGTGTTTCCTCAACAACCTACCTATTTTGACATCCTAGTTGTTATAAGATGTAAGAATATGTCTGTTTGTTTTGTCTGCACAATGTAGGAAAATTTTTTTTCCTTTTCATTTATGCCAGTTTGATGTTCATTTAAATTGTGCACGCGTATTCTTATGGTAGTCTCCAGTAGCTCTGTATTAAATGTTTGTTGATTACTGCCAGTAAATTCTGGCACATAATGCAAAGTAAATTTGTAGCATGTCACTTCCATTTTACATTTCAATTAAAGTAGCAAAGATTTCAGTAAAAAAATAAATACTTTTATGCGGATATCAACATTTCGGGCTGATTTATGACTTTCACCTGTGAAGACCACAGAAAATGAACTAACTTTATGAAAAAAAAAAAGTACAAAGTGAAGGCGTTAATGTTTATGAAGCCTCACAGCCAGAGTTATTCACTCTTCATATACAACAAAAGTGAAAAATGATGGTTTAGACCCTTTTATAGCAACCGCTACTCCAACGATGTTGCTGTATTTTAATTGAATATAAAGATGTCAAAAAGCTAAAGTCCTGCTGGAACATCAAGGTCTCTCAGAGCATGAGAGAAGCCTGTCTATCTATCATAGTAGAAGCTGTCCATGTTTAAGGAGTACAAATGGCGATAAGTATTACATTAAAAAAGAGTTATTAATCAAAATGCAAACTGCTACACTGCAAGAGCACGCTCTGAACAAAGAAGTTTCCTGTTTTAGAATGTGCATTATTTACTTCAAACTATAGTGAGTTGTTAAGCCTGTGACAGTTGAAAAGGAAGAACAAGACTTCTATTAAACACCTGAAACTCTAACCACACACTGATTACAGTTTTAAAAACAACATTTCACTGAAAGAAATATAAATGAGCTGTGGTAAAGAAAAAAATGACACTTATTTTAATATAACAATGCTACCTAACACAAGGTAAGGATCTCACCCAATATGACTATATTCAAGTGTATTAAAAAAAAAAAAAAACAACTTGTATCTGAAAAGTTACACAAAGAGTACTGGGAAACACATTTTACCATCACCTTTCACTCCATGTCTTAAGCTAGCTTAATGATTCAAAAAGTTAATAGGCCTTTTGTTGCTGTTGTTTTTTAAATCATAACTGGGGCATCGGTACTGACGTGTAATACAGTAACTCTGGAGAAATGTCACTGCAACACCTATTTGACAGTTCAATTATTCCTATACAAAGTCTAAATACACAAGAGTAACTGCTTAAATAATTTCTTGCATTTGTAAAGTGCATTATACCCCCTGCTGTCAGCAGTATTTTGTCGTAAGATTTGCCTGCTTCCATACAGGTCTGCAAGTACTCTCGATTACCCCAGTCATTCACTCCTTAGTGATAAAAGGCAATTTATCTGCATCTTTTACTACAACCATGCTTTTCCAAATTTCCCTTTTATTCCACGGCGATGACAAATCGCACAAACTTAACTTCAATCCTGCTTACGGTTCTAACATCGGGCAGTTTAAAATTGGCAGTAACTGTCAGTAATCAACAGTAACGAAAATACATTTTAATACAAGCGTTTTTGATTTGAGTTGGTGAGTGCTCTTTTTCTGTCTGACTTTTTTGTCCAGTTCTTTCAACTATGAACTCTTGGCGTCACAGTACAAAACAGCAAGATTCAGAAAGTGAGAACCTGTCACTGCATGGATGTTTAAAGTAAGCACAAGTTGCCCAGGGAAGTTGTGGATGCCCCATCCCTGGAGGTGTTCAAGGCCAGGCTGGATGGGGCTTTGAGCAGCCTGGTCTAGTGGGAGGTGTCCCTGCCTAGACGGTCTTTAAGATCATTTCAAACCTAAACCATTCTATGATTCTCTGACAGCTTAAAAAGAAACTAATTCTAAAATTATTAAACCATGCCAGAACTATCAAGAGACGTACCTCATCTTTTGTATTACAAAGCCTGATTGTGGTTAGAAAACTACTTTAAAAAAAAAAAAAAAAGAAAAGCCTCTGTAACTGCCTGGACGGGGGCCTCCATGGTGACCCTGCCTATCTTAACAAGGGCC
Source organism: Rissa tridactyla (assembly GCF_028500815.1). NCBI lineage: Eukaryota > Metazoa > Chordata > Aves > Charadriiformes > Laridae > Rissa > Rissa tridactyla. The sequence continues at coordinate 179,034,827 of NC_071466.1, forward strand.
TCGACAGGGACCCAAGGACTACAAAAGCAAGAGTAAATACGGATCAAAATCGAACCTTGTTCCGCGTGAAAACAGCGAGCACTGACCAGCTGTCACTGGGTGTAAACCTATTCCGCTCCCGTGAAATCACACCCCACCGCCTTTTTGCTTCAAATAACGAAATAAAAGCACAACAGCAGAGAAGTTCCGCTCCCCTACGGGCTGCTATTTACGACCTGGGAAGGCTGTGTCACACGAGGACACCGGGTGGCTGGACACGGCGGGAGTGTTTATTCAACAGACCGGGATTGCCTCGAGATGCACACAGCGGGCGGGGTGTTTTATTCCTGTCCCCCTTGGAAGTTCACCCGTAACCACCGTCCATTCCCAAAAGCCGCCCAGGGGCATCTCCTCCTGACGGGCGCCCACAGCCTTCCCCCCTCCCGGCCCGCTCCGGCGGAGCGCTCCGCTCACCTGCCGGCGGCCCCGCCTGACCCCGGCCCGCCCCGGCCCCGGCCCAAAGCCGCCCCGCAGCCCTGCCTCGCCGAGACCGCTCCGCCCGCCCCCGCTCCCCCCGACACACCCCCTCAGCCCCTGCCGTTGAGGCGGAGCGGAGAAGGGCGAGCGGCCCCCCCCCAGAGAGCTGTCGCAGCTCCGCCTCCTCATCCCGCAGGAGCGACCGGACGGCGGAGGGGACCCCCGGCGAGGCAGCCGGCGGCTGGAGGCGAGGCCCGGCCTGCGCTCATCCACCGGCCGGGCGTCCCGCCGCCGTGCCGGCCGCTCCCTACCCGGCACCCCCACCACCACCACCCCCGACCCTCCGCGGCAGCCGGCCGGGCCCCGCGCCCGTCAGCGCGCCGCGGAACGGCTGGTGCCGGCCGGCGCGGAGCCCCGCGGCCTCACCCGCCTGGCGGCGCCGCGGCCCACCGGGTCCTAGCGCCGCCCCGCCCGCCCGAAGTTCGGCGCCGGCTGCCGCGGGGAAGCGAGGGTGGGGTGGGGACCGGCAACTTCGGTCCCGAGTGGAGTTGAGGCGGCGCGGCCGCTCCGCTACCTTCTCTCGCCGTGCAGGACGTAGGAGCTGCGGAAGAAGCCCAGCAGCTCGTTCTCGATGAGGGCGTTGTAGATGATCTTGAGGTTGTAACTCCGCTGCACCTCCAGGCTGCGGCTGAGGACGACGACGAAGACCTGGGTCTGGGGGTAGAGGAAGGAGCGGGCCACCCGCACGCCGCCCGCCAGCTTGTCCTCGGCCACGCGGACCGCCTCGATGTGCATGCGGTGGGCGTGCAGCACGATGTAGCGGCTGGCGTTACGCACCTCCAGCTCCACGTTCACCTCCCCGCTGAAGGTGAAGTTCTCCATGAAGGCGCTCAGCATCAGGTTGTAGTGCAGCGGCCGCAGGTGCCGCGGCAGCCGCGGACGGGCCCAGGGTGGCGGCTCCCGCCGCCTCTGCCACTCCTCCTCCTCCTCCTCCTTTTCCTCCGCCGTCGCCTCCCCGCCCCGCGCCTCCTCCTCCTCCTCCGGCCGGCCGGGGGGCTGCCCCATGCTGGGCGGCTGCCGGGCCGCCCCCGAGAGGCTCCCGTTGCCGCCGGCCCGCGGCGGGCCGTCGGCGGCGGCGGCGCCGCACTCCTCGAAGCGGACGCTGAGCATCACGGCGATCATGGTCACCGCCAGCAGCGCCAGGATGGAGACGGCGAAGCCCAGCACCAGGCGCTTGTGCACGGCGATGTGCCGCTCCGTGGTGCGGGGTCTCGGCCCCGCCGCCTCGGCCCAGGGGCCCGGCGGCAGCCCCCGGCTGCCGTTCCGTAGGGCGGCCTCCTCCTCGATCATCATGGGGGTGACGGGCGGGCGCTTCTCCCGCTTCTCCTCCAGGGCCATCACGGCAGCGCCGCCCCCGCCTCCCGCGGGGCCGCCGCCCCCCGAGGGGGCCCCGAAGGCATGGGAGGCTCCGAGGCAGGGGGGCCCTCGGCCCGGGGCGGGGAGGACGTGCCGCCTCTCACCTCCCGACGAGCCGCATCACCCTGGCCGCCAGCAGCCCCGCCGGGGAGCGGCCCCCGGGCGCGGGGGAACGGGACGGCACGGGACGGGACCGGGCAGGAGCCGGCGGCGGCGGGCGCTCCCCGCCGTCCGGCCCCGCGCAGGCAACTTGCGCGGCTTCCGCGGGGCACTTCAGCACATGCCGCCGAGCGCACCCCGGCGCCGAGGGGGAGGGCTCTGCCGCCCCGGCCCCCCCACTAGCGCCGCCGTCCGCAGGGAGCTCGCCTCCCCCCGCGCCCCGAGCCGCCGGGGCCGGGGTCGGGCTCCGCGCCCGGCCCCGGCAGCGCCCGGGCCATGCGCGCCGCGGCGCCGCCGCGCAGGTCGGGCCGCCCCCGCGGGGTTCGCCCGGCACCGGGGGCGGTGGCACCGGACAGCGGCGCCGGGCCCGTCCTTCTCCTCCTCCTGGCGGGGCTGGCTCCGGAGAGTCACTCCTAGCGGCTCCTCTCTTATTTTGTCTTTTCGGTCTCCTGCAGGTACAGAGCGCTCTCCCGGCTGGCTTGGGCAGAGGCGGCTATATATAGGCACCGGGGAGAGGCGAGGGAAGGGATGGGAAGGGGGGAGAGGCGGGCAAGCCCCGCCGCCCCTCGGCTTCGGCGGCTGCTCCGGCTGCCGGCGGTGACGGCGGCGCCCCCGGGGGAGCGGGCGGGGGCGGGAGGCGGGGGCGACGCGGGGACGAGGGAGGCTTTTCTCTGGTGTGTCACAGGCGGCGGCTCCGGGGAGGTCGCTGAGGCGGCGGCGGGAGCCCCTGTCGGGGGGGGCGGAGGGCGAGAGCCGGGCTGTGGCGGGGACGGGGCGACCGCACAGCCTCCGAGCCGCGGGACTTCCCGGGATTACAGGCGTACGAGCGCGCTCTCCACATAAATATTGAACGCCGGTGCCGTGGCGTGTTTATATAGACTTAATAAAGAGCCGCCGACTGCGCGTTTGGACGACAATAGCGCTGTCACACTGACGTGGGGATGGAGCCGAAAAAAAAAAAAAAAGGATAAATACTCCTACCTAAATCGATAGGATTAATATGCCGAGAAAAAAATCACTCTCTAAGTGTTGGCTGGGACTTTCAGAAATCCCCCTGCCGTTACTCGGCGGCCCCAGGGCGGCCTCCTCACTCCTGCTCCCCCTCCTGCGCGTACGAGACCCCGCTTCCCAGTTGGAGGGGTTTAAGGATGTGTTAAGTGCTGCCTGGGGTAACGCACCAACACCTGGCTTGAGTAGCTCTAGGAGTGAACTCCGCTCTGGGAAACTGAACTACTGAACCTGAGCCTGCTTCAGCCACCTGCCCTCAAACCTGTGCACGTGAGGACTGCAGAAACACAGAATTAATATACACAGCGGGGATCTAGATCAGTGTCTGAAAGCATCCCTGTTCCCCTTACTGTGCTTGCATACTTCAAAAACTATCTCTCTTCATTTTCTTTTTTTGAAGCTCTGTAGCTACGATCTTGTAAGCAGTTACAGATGCGTTTATCCACGGCATTCAGTCCTGTAGAATCCACAGGAATATATGCTGTATGTCAAGTTAAATACATACGTAACAATTTGCGGAATGAGGGCCTTACTTTCCATAGTGAAAAGAAAAAAAATAAAGCCCTATACTACTTCCATAAGCAAAGCAAATCCGCAGAGTTTCGTGAAATGTGATAGCCATTTTACTTCCCGAAGGAATGCCTGATCTCTGTTTTCCTTGAATCTACTATGTCTTCTAGAAATGTTATCTGACTTTGCATGCTGTTGCTGAATACGAATGATCATTTACGGACACTCAAACCACTTTAAGTATAAGGAATTTACCAGTTTCCTTATATATTCCTATATAAGGATTATATATAGGTCTGGTCTCCCTGGCAGGAATTGAGCCTTCATTTTTATCTTGCAGCACAGTCTAACGAAGGCTTGTAATCTTAACTATTTTTAATCAGAAGTATGGTGATACACTTGCTAATTTTGTTTATATGTCCTAGGAGAAGTAAGATTTTGCTCCGGTAACTATCATTCCCACATATTTACTGCAGTGTTATGTGGCTGCCCACCTGCTATAACAGGCCAAAGAAAGAAACATTTTATTATCTGCAAATAGCCTTCATTATTTGTTGACTGAAGTTTGAGGCAGAAAGGTAGAAAACTATTGCTGTGTGATTTGGAAAAAAAAGAAACAAACTGACACTGCAAAATAACATCCAGAGCTACAGGTTTAAAATGTCAGTTTCTCTATGTTTCATTAAACCCTTTAAAAGTGGGCACAAAAGAGGTGCCTGAGTGCTTTTAAGATTTTGTGGGCAGGCTGTCAGTATCCGGCATTAGTAAAATAGGCAGTGTTTCCCTCTATCGCTTTCTGCAGTGGGTTTTAAGTTATGTTTGTTCCCATCAGCAGCGCAGGGAGGTATTCAGGGGATGATGTGCTTCAAGAATAGAAGTAGCCTGGAATACGGTGGAACGGTTTGAGCGTCATTTATAAAATGTGATCTCTAAAATGTGATGAAAAATATTTTAATCACATTTTTCATTACATACAATTGAATACTTACAAGTTTCACAGGCTGAGGTTTTTTTGAAGCCTTCTGAGAAAAGCGGTGGGTGCCAGGCAGTTGGGCTAACCAGCTCTGCCACTTTTAAAAAGGGATGTACAGCTGCGTGTGGCAGCACGGGAGCATCATTCTGGCCTTCTTGCTATACAAATAACAAATGCATAACTCGCCGGGCTGAGATCTTCCACAACCAGCTGAGGGAGTCAGTCACACAACTCAGCTTTGACAGTATTAGTCTATAAATTGAAGGGTCGGTATCAGAGAGGGTATGTAAAAGATTTAAGGTGCATGCTAGTAAGAAGCCATGAGGCTAATTCCTTTTAAGCCAAGTTGAAATAGCACAGTCAAAATACTGGAGCAAGGCATGAGTGACGGGAGCTAAGGCTGTTTATATTCACCTCCAACTTTGGTCCCATTACTCAAACAAGGCTTTGAGAGGTTTGCAGCCCCCCCTCCACCCCTCCTTGGGCTTCTTGTCAGGCTGGAGACTTATGACAAGAAGGTGCTGCTAGGTACAGTGTTCAATAGCTCATGTGCCTCGACTCATCTATCATTCTAAAACTGCACATTACTAGATTAACCTTCTCTTCATATTAGTAATGATGGGTTTCTAAAATGTAGCTTGACCAGATACAGGTCAAGGGAAGTATTAACTTACTAATTTGTTCTCAAATGCTACTCTGCGAGTAGTTCTATGTACCGATTGTTATATATAGCCATTTTGATGAGAAATTACAAAGGCATGGGCTCCCAAGAAACAATTTATGTACATCTGGGAAAAATTCCTGGTTTTTTCATTTGTCCACGGTTATAAACGTCCACATGGATTAGACGGGTATTGCCTCTGAAGCTTGCGACTCCTTTGGTCTTTCTGCAAAGGCTATTGGAAAATACATCAGATCATGGATCATTTTTTCAGCAAAATCCTGATGATGACTCCCAGTTGTTTAGAACTTCCCCTAGGCCATCAACATCTTGTATGCAATCACATTTTATGAGTTTATAGGATAGGGTTTCAGTTACTCATACAAAATAAAAGAGCATGTTTCACCTTAACTGAATTGCTACGGAGATGGCCCTCTCTAGGCAAGTATCAGAAGAAACATGGATAAACTTCAGACAGCACAGTTCCCAATTCTATATCAGCTTATACACATATATATATGTGGCCAGCAAAGAGCTGATGAGAGACCCTCATAAAGCTGTGGTTTATGTTACGTTAAGATTGCCCGCAAACATCTCTCAGTATCCACACTGGTGCTTTACAGTCTTGGAAGAAAAGCTCTATAAGTGAGCAACCTTGTATATCACGCAGCCGGGTACAGTTCACTCAAACAAGGGATCAGCGCGTTAGAGCTTTCGGAGGCTGCCTAACTTTTTCTGCTTTTAACCCGAGTGATCCGTCCTTCATTCATCTGGGTCTATCAAAGGTTTACAGACAGACTTTATCATACTGACCCCACTCACACACACACAAAAAAAACCCAACATGGTGCAGGGCTCAGAAAATATCCATCTATGCGAAGCCCAGAAACAACTGGAATTTATACAGGGAAGAATTAGAGGGAAAAAAGACCTAGCCAGCCCACATCTGTCAGTGCTCCACTGACCCTTTCAGCCTCAGTCAGGCATTTCTGTGGTCATAGTTGGATTCTCCGTGCATACTTCAAAGTCAAGGGTACCCATAGCTGTTAATCCCTTCTGTTTGAGTGCTAAAATGGACTACACTTCATAGCCTACTGACATGTTGGTCAAAACACATCAATAAGGTGACGTCCTGAAGTATTATGAACTATTCACTTCCCACAGACGCAGCTTCCGTGTAGCTGTTACTTGCTGCTGTCTTTGAGACCAAATGGTGGAAGACTGGGGAATGACTGTTTCCAGGCCACGACAGGTTGCCAGAGAAGCCAAGAGAAAATTAGCAACCTATCATCTGTTGGCTTTGCAAGTTATGATCAATTCCCCAGAGAGGTGCCACTGCCTAACAGGGGACCGTTGTGTCCTCCTGAGGCTGGCAAGTAGGCCAAAGGGAGCAGATTGGGGCAGTGGTCCTACCTGTAGTGGGTTTTGGATTTTGTGGTTTTGGTTTTTTCCAGAAGACATTTTCAGTAACATGTCAGGTTTAACATATGGCACTGGGGAATACACCTTCTGTTTAGGTTAAAAATTGCTGCTAAGAAAAATGCTAAGGGAAACACTTTCTAATTAAAAGCCAAAACAGCCAAAACACTGGATTGTAAAACAAGCTGACACACAATGATTTGTGCTGGCTTAACCGTACCAAGGAAAGCCTGGAGAAGAGAAGGCTCCGGAGAGACCTTATTAGCAGCCTTCCAGTACCTGAAGGGGGCCTACAGGAAGGATGGGGAGGGACTCTTTATCAGGGGGTGTTACGATAGGACATGGGGTAACGGCTTCAAACTGGAAGAGGGGAGATTTAGATTGGATATCAGGAAGAAATTCTTTACTGTGTGGGTGGTGAGACACTGGAACAGGTTGCCCAGGGAAGCTGTGGATGCCCCATCCCTGGAAGTGCTCAAGGCCAGGCTGGATGGGGCTTTGAGCAGCCTGGTCTAGTGGGAGGTGTCCCTGCCCATGGCAGGGGGGTTGGAACTAGATGATCTTTAAGGTCCCTTCCAACCCGAACCATTCTGTGATTCTGTGAAAAGAACTTTTCTTCCATCATTCTCCTCTGCTCCTTCACACTCACGCCACCTGTACAAATTGCCTTCTTTCTTACTTGAGCCCAGTAGCACTAAGCAATATTTATATTTAGTTTATAAGTAGAGATGGCCAGATGACTAGAGGCAGCTTCATCTTGGACAAGCGTTATTTTTCCTTTTCTAAAGGAACAGGCATAAGAGGAAGGGGCATGGTGCTGGACCAGGCAGTGTGTAAAGTCCTATCTAATGAGAAGCTGAAAGTTTACCATAGGATAGACGGTCTCCCTAGTAATCTGCATCTTCTTCTCCTCCTCCCTCCTTTCTCTCTCATCATCACCTCTTTTTGCTCGCCTCTCGTGTTGAAAGGAACATCTGAGGAGGCATCAACATGGAGCGTTGCCTATGTATCACCTGGCCCCAGTGACCACCCGCTGCTTCCCCTTCACCCTGAGTTTTGAAATCATACCATCGTCGTCCTTTGCTGTGGAATTTTCTTCCTTTTTCTTTCAATCCTTTTACAACTATTCAGTACTACCATACAAAATCATAACACTTTTTTTACTCAAAAGCCAACTTTTTTGGGATAATTTTTTTTAGGATAAAAATATCTACTTTCATATGAGAATTAAATATTTTAAATTTCCAAATTAGGTGGCTGAGATGCATTATTTTCCCCGGATGTTCTGTTTTCATATTTATTCACATCTACTCAGCAACTAGTTTTTCTTTTTTTTTTTCCATTCGGTTCTTTTTCCTCATTTCAGCAGCAATTTAGAAGGAAAACGAGTGTCCTCATTCTCCACTATCAGTTTTAGTTAAAGTATATTTCAGTTTCTTTACAAAGGTGTTTTTTTTTTTTCCCCCTCGGTGTTTTTAAACACAGCTTCTTGAAGGTGTTTTTTTTTTCAAGCATGAGCCATTTCGATTCCACAAGTTCAATAATGCCATGTTGTTAGTAGTGGGGTGCAGAGCACAGATATAATACTGTTTGTTTCTTTCACTGAATAATTACACTTAAAACTGGCTAATGGGAATCAATTAGTGGTAAGAAGTTAGTCTCAGGGGGAGAACAAGAATTTGTAGAAACTCCAGATTGCGTTAGGAACCAACATTTCCACACCTAGATCGTGTCTTATCTGCTAGTTCAGCACCTCTTCACTGAAAAATACAAGGGGCACGATAGTGGGCAAGGCAAGGGTTTATTTCCATTAAAACTTATTTTAAAACACTTTTTTTAAAAAAATCAGCGGACAGTCTTTTTGTCCATTTAACTGTACAGTACATGTTCAGGCTTCTGGTAGTGGCTGTCAATGCAGAGAGAGCTTAGGGTGTTTTGTGGAGCAGCATAAACATCCCGCGCTCTTTTGTTTCTTTCAATATCCCATTTCTCATTTTACAAGGAAAGAATACGGATGTTCCCTTGTGGGTCTCCTGATTTAGCTTAGCTAGACAGTCCCTCCTTATGCAGGAGCATTTGTTGTGCTTAACCATGACCTGCCTTGGGCCCCTTTTTCCGTCCAGTAGACACTATGAGAGTATGTGACTGTCAGCCCCCCATCACCAGTTGTATCCTCCTGTGGACTCCCTGAGTTATTGTAAGGATATGCACACGGATTTTCACCTTCCCAATCAAATCACCTTCAGAATCAGTGACTTGCCAAATGTCCTGGGTGAGTATGAAATAGACAATTTTTAAAAGGAATGTGCCCAAAATTTTACAGCTGAGGGAAATACAGCTTGCAACAATCCTTCGAGAAGAATGATCTGCAAAGCCAATAACAAGCTTCTACAACCCGAATCACTGTGAAATTCCTCAGTCTCAGTTCTGATTGAGCCCAAACTGTCACTGAAGGAGGACTGGAAAGAAGCAGGTCAGCATGTGTTTATGGTTGCCGTGTTTTTATAATTGATTCCAAGAAAGCACATACTTTGGTACATGCTGAAATGTAGCTTTCTTCTGGCTAGCCTTTAAAATGGAGCAAGTGCCGAAAGGCAGTCCCAAAAAGGGAGGCTAAACTACAAGAGGGGTGAGGAGTTCAGCTGAATGGGCAGAAGTGCTCATCTTGGCCAAATTTTGCCTGGGTTTGCTTTTACTGGGATCCTGAGGAACAGATGCTTTTATTTCCTCACGCAATGAATATTGTGAACCAGTCGAATGAGGTCTTTGAATGTAGACTACCAGTTATTGATTTTCTTCTTTTTTTTTTTTGTTTAAAGTAACTGCTTGCAGTGATAAAACTATTCTGAATGCATCAGCAGCACTTAAACTTTAACCAATGCTTAAAATACATGAAGATATCCTCCCTAGTCATTCTAGATTCCAGTCTTTCAGGCTACACATGGGTTACGTTTGATTTCCAGGGTGGCTGCAAAGTTGCAGTTTCATTAAGCATCAAAGTACATTACCAATACATCTGATCATTTGGTGGATCCCAGAGCACACTACCAGGTATTCTGTAATACTGCTCACATCACAGAAAAATATTTTAGAATCCCTTTAAAGATATTTATTTATTTTCTTAATGCATTGGTACTATTTTAAGTTTGTCTCTGCAAGTAAACTCCTGCCCCCTATTGCCCTTCATAGCACTGATCCCATAAGCACACATTTCGGAGGAAATAAAGATATTATCGCTAGTCTGGTTATAAAGCTCTAGAAATTACTCTGAGGCAATTTATTTAATTATGTTGTAAGCTTCAGGTCAGCAGTCTACAGTACAGTCACAGCTGCTACTTTCTTGTTAGAAAAGCGTTAATCTGACCACTCACTTGTAACTTGGATCTCAAAAGGAGTTTAATGATTAAGATGTTTTTGGTGAGAATTCATTATCAAAGTGGCAAGATTTAACCCCTGTTGGTATAAAATTCTTGATCACAGAACCATATCATTTCAAATAATTTGTTTATGAAATAAGACCAGAGCACTCAACAGCAAAGGCATAAAAATTAAGCAAGCAAAACATTCCAGTAGAAAACCCATTCACATCGCAGACGATAAATAATTCCTCGTGTCGTATCTCTTACCAACATGACTAATAACTGAAAAGAAGATTTCAGCTTTTAGTTCATTTGAATTCCTTTATTCCCTAGAGAAGAAAATTAATTAACTACATTTTGATCACAATTATCCTCCTTGAGATTCTGGAACGGTGATAAGTAGATGACCTATGTCTCATTCGTTCTCTTTAATACTTAACTTTTGACGTGGGATGGGGGCAGTGAACCATCTTTGCTGCTATATAGCTTTAAGGTTTTTCACAAAATAAAACTTAACTGACAATAAAGGAAGCGTGCTCCTAATTAAAATAATATTGATTCAGCATATGGCATTTTGCCTTTGGTTTTCACTTTTTATTAGCCAAGTTGTCACTTTTCTCTTTAGTGCCACCTTGTGGGTCAGACAGTTATAAAAGCACACACATCTCCCGCTGTACTAAAAATAGTCAGGATCTCGCATTCAGAGCATCATGGGGAAGGGAGGAGGTTGGGGTTTGGGGATTTAGGGCGTCTTTTTTTAAGAAAAAAGCAATAACGTACGAAGAAAATGTTTGCTATACATTTATAATAGGTATGCAAGAAGACAGAGCAATCTCTCTGGGATAGAAAGTAATGGGATCTACAGAAAAAAAAAAAAAAAAATCAATGCTCATTTACAGGATAATCATCAAACTTATCTTGGAAAATGTAAGTGGCAAGCTCCGACTTGTGTGATTTTTGCCACAAGAAAAATGCTCCTGTATCTTAGTGCCATTAGTTTTGCAATAGCTTTCCATGAGAAGTAAAGCTAGATAATTGTAAACTCCCCCTAATCCCACTTTCAGAAAAGATGAGCAATCAGATACAACATCATAGCATACTCGGTTGTGAAGTTCAGGGTGGATTTGCACACAGCAGCTTCAGATTCTGCTGATGATAAAGCCCAGACATTCAAAAACGTATACAAAAAATTAAAAGTGTCAGGGGACATACGTACTGCAAAGGACGTTCAGATCAAGACTTGGCTGGAGTGTGGTCACAGTTCCCTAATACAGCACTAATAACTCAGCTGTCCCCTAACCTTACAGAACTGAACAAATGCATCCTCATACATTATTGGGAGGAACTGTGGACAGTGGAATTATGTTCCCTTTGTCTTCTTGAAAGGAGCTGAGAGAATGTTTCCGACATTTCTAATTTTTAAAAAGTCCTTTTTTTTAACTTTGTTAACCCTTTTAGTTGCTTTTCTTAATGCAAACAACTTTGGAAGCTACGAGAAAGAAGTTTTCGTATGTTGTAAGCCCCCAAACAAAACATTTTCTTCATTCTGCATGCACATTAAAAGCAACAAACCACTTTAAGCTTACAAATTCTGGTTTTTAGCTAGCCAGCTCCTTTGCATCCTCTCTCACTATATACAGACTTATAAAGGAAAATAAATCATCCCTGAAAATGCCTTAAACCAAATCAAGTAGTCCTGTATCAGGTAATCTTGCTGGTAAGGAAGGGAATCCTTTTAAATGGTAGCCCTTGGGTTTTACCAAAATTAGATTAAGTCCTTAAAACATATGATAAAACAAACGACAGAGAATATAAGACAGTGGAAAATGCAGTTTCCCATGATCAGATATGGCTATTATTTAGATGGAAAGAGACTAGGGAGCTGCACAGGAGCACATGCCACAGCAGGCGTGTTCAGTGAGTTCAGAGAAATTTCCCAAGAATGAAAAGCCCAGTAAACTCCCCTGCATATGCACCCTGCCAACAAGTACGTAAGTGTCCAGCAGTTTCTCTGAGGCTTGATTAAGTTCAAACACGGTAAGTTCAGCTCAAGCAAACAGAATAAAGTAGGAAGGATGGTCCAACAGAGAGCAAAATAGCCCCGACTGCAAAAAACTCAGCAACTGACTTCCTGGTACAGTCACAGCCTTCTTTCATAACCCCTGCATTCCCGTGCCCCTTTGCTAGCTTTATCCCTTCGGACAGTGGGAAAGCCTTTGAGGAAAAAGAGCTATTAATGCCTGTGTGGTGTTTGGATGCTACACCCCATGGAAATACTGAGATAGCAGCTGCTGGCGCAGCCAGTCACGTTCCAAAATTTGCTGTAAGCTGAACAGCCACCCACTGCAAAACACTGCTGGGCAAATGCTTCTCTACTGAGAGGACAGGAGGGGGGAAAAGCAGTCGCAATAAGGTTGAGTGAAGAATGACACACAACAAGCGAGAGAGCTTTCACCCTGTGCTCGCATCTCAGCAGTTGCTCAGGATACAGCTATAGAGACAGCTGTCTCTGCATGACTCCACCATGCATCAGTTGTTCTCATCAGTCTTTCCCCACCCTTTCCCAGCCAAACCTTCTCATAGATCAGTTACCAGGTACTTCTACATATTTACCGGCACCAGAAGACGTGCACTAGCAATCTGCCTCTCTGAAAGTTGCACTTACTGGACGGAGGAGCGGCCATGTGCTTAAAAATGGACTTTGAATATTTGTTTGCTTGGGGTTTTTCTTACACTCTTGAAATCCTGAAATGCTGCAAAAGCATCAGATAAAGTTTAAGTGGGGAGAGCATGTGTAATGGCATAAAACAAAAACCCTAAAGAAAAAAGTAACAGGGTATCCAGGACTGCAACTATTGTTCGTACAGAATGTCCTTCTGTTATTTTTTGTGAAATACTTAACAGAACGGGGTTCTGTTTTCTACGAGGGCTTTTTAGCCTCTGCTGCATCAGAAACACCATACATACACCACAAGCTCTGCTTCTGCCTGGCCTGGCCTCCTACCGAAGACATCAAGCGTGAGGTCCCCCAGCCCCAGCTGGTCAGGAGTCCCACCATCTCGCCAGCAGCTACACTCACCACGACCCATGTCTCAAGAATCAGCCGGTGACGGAGTCATTAGGAGCGTGACCACCTTGCCTGCCCCACTCCTTAGACCGATCTTTACCCACATACCTCCCTTCATGAAGGAGCTGCTCAATTTGCTTTTGAAAAGTTATGTACATAAATAATTCCACACGTCCAGGGTTTTACTCCTATTTGAAATGCAAGTTTTCCAGAGCGCTGGAAATTCCAATTTTAACACTATATGCATATGCAGACGGCAAACTTAATTTTCTTAGACTGCAGGATAGAGAAGACTAACAGTGTCACCCTGCTTCAGTAAACACCAGAGCCTTGCCTTTGCAGTATTTTTAGTTACGCTGCATGGTAAGTATCTGTATATCTATATAGCATCGCATCACCTGGAAGAGCTGTGGTCCAGCTGGGATGAAGGGGTTTAGCTGTGTTAAACACCATGCTGCTCAGACTGCTCCAACACGTTTTTCAGCAAGATCACCCACGTGAGACCAAGTGCCACACAGGTGCCATAAGAGGTAGCCTCAGGGTCTCCGCACACACCAAGCTGTGCTGCACAGCTGAATCCCACCAAGGCAGCAGAAGCCTGTTGCATGTGCCTACAGTGAAGTCAAGCATCCCCATCCCATGCCAACCATAAGAGAGACAGTCCCCACAGATAACAAACAGCTCAAAGTCACACCCTGTAGATGGAAGGGGCTGCAAACTCAGCTACGAGCCTCTACCCTAATTTCAGACCCTCTAGCCCAGCCCATCCAGGTGGGACAGGGATGGACAGAGGTGCTCTTTCCTGCCAGGTCTAGAACAAGCAATAGCACGTCATCCTTCCCTATCTCTCCCTCTTCCTTTGCAGATTCCTACCTTCCTGCTTGGCAGTTTTCCTCTCCACATTGCTTTTTTCCACCACTCCTGTCAGCCTGTATCTCTGAAGCCTCTCCAGGGCAGCCTGCAGCCTCACCACCTGCTGCCCCATGATGCCCAGGCAGCCGTCTCTTACAGCAGCTGGTTCAAATCTGCAGCTTGATCTCAGCTAGGGGAGGCAATTAAGCCATTCATTAACCCTCCCTGAGCTGTGGGCAGGCAGAATGCATTCACCCCATCTCAGTAACTGAGGTCAGTAGTAGCATCTGTAGGTTATCATCCTGCCTATGGACCAGCACTAAGGAGCCCAGGTGCCAATGGGCTTTACAGACACATCTTTATCAACAGCAGAAGGAAGGTTAAATCTGGGTGAGATTTTAGAAGGAGCGTGCTCTTTTTATGAATATCCTTTTGTCCTCCCCAAAGCTGATGCTTTTTGCTTCAACCACTTCATCCTACTTTAACTCCCCTGTCAATCCCCAGACATCTCACCTCAGTTTTAGTCTCCGTTCCTCAGGCTCCTCATCGCAGCATCAATCTCCTGGAACACCTCGGTGCTGAAAATCACGACGTGACATTTACAAATAAGATTTTTATATGAGATTTCCAATAAGGTCTCAGATCTCACCGTGAGGACCTAACAGTCTTTGTACAGCTAAAATATAGCAAATTTTTTTTTTCTGTAGTTTTGATTCTCAAATGCATCACAGCAGAGGACAGTTTAAATATAGGCAGAAAACACTGCTTGGTTGTTAAGCCTCTCAGAATTAACTTTCTCAAAAAACATTTTTAAGGCTGACAAATCATGTGCAAGGTCTTTTCCCAAAGGAGAATTTTTCTTGGATTCATTTAGTAGTTGAAGGTTGTGTCATATGTCACTGGAAAGGTAATTTTTCCTAGTTTATGAAAAATGCCTTGAATTTGACTTTGCTGTCACAGGGGAATAATGATATCTATACAGGTAATAAACTGGCACACAGAGATTGTTGTTGGTAGCTTTGCCAGAAGTATACGATTTTATAGAGGATGATAGGAAGTAACAGGGTGAATTAGTATCAAATATGCAATTTATTTATATAGTGTCTACCTGACTCAGGTTTCCAGCATTTTTAATATTCTTTTAAGTATTAATATTTAAAGCATAACAAACGGAAGATCATTTTAGAGGAGCTAATGTACAGCTCTGTAAACTCAGTAAGCGATGGCTATTAATGTTCTCTTTTGTCTTCCAGACAGAAAATCAAAGCTATTTAAATTAAAGGATGCGTATAAAATCAATGTATGTTGATAAGGTGTGCACATTAACGATAATGTTTGCAAACATTCTTTGTAACTTGCATATATAATCTTCTCTTTCTGGATAGATGGCCACATTAGCTGGCATCATCAAGAGCTCCTTAAATTAATTTTTTCCTTTGTTTTCCTTAAATTATTAATTTTTAAGCCTGTATAGTGGAAGTCTAGGGTAGGCTGTAGCAGTGCAGGTGCTACAGTGGCACAACCGTGCGTACATTCAGACAGGTGGGATATACCTATACAGCCTGTTTGGTCCAGGCTGAGGGTGGTAGCCAAGGAAGCCTCCTGGTTCCTGGTGCTGAGCCCAAATCTGGACATAGGCAGGCTCAGTTGCCAGCCTCTGTCTCCCACCTGAGACCCCCACCTGTCCAGGGGCCGCTATACCCCACGGTGTCTCAGGGAGGTCGGTTGCAACCGCAACCACCAGGTTGGTCACCAAGCGGTTGGAGCACAGGGTGGCAAGCCAGTCTCCCACAGCTTTGCTGGAAGCACCCATTCATGTGCTGCACAAGCCCCATGGCAAAAGCACCGGAGATCTCGTTTCCCAAGCTGGTTTGAGTCCAGGTGAGGGGAGCCAAGCATAGATTGCTGGCTAGGTGGAAAACAGGCAGCAAGAGCACAAACATAGGCTGAGACTATGACCAAATGTGCAAAGGAGGCTTAGCTTTAGCTTAGGGAGTGATTATCAAAATCCTATATGTGATGCACTGAACATGCAGCTTTGGCTCATGACAGCTGCAGTAGAGATTTAGCAATCTAAAAAAAAAAGTAAGAATAAACTATTTTGCATTTGGTTTTGTTTTTATTATCTATCTATTCAGCATGTCCACGCTTGCACCCATATTGTCTAATTAAAACCAGCTAGAGAATTGTCCACATAACTGCTATTCATTTCACATGGAGTGGTCTAGCTAAACCTTGTAGCTGGCTCTGTAACCCTCAGCCTTAGTATTCATCATATTTAGCTGTGGTCTATCCAAGTGGAAAATTCACCGCACACCAACTTGCAACCAGTTCAGAGGCCAGAGACTTTCAATGCAGAATATTTGTCCTTGGGCTCCCTGCTATCAAAAATATCCTGGAAGGCATGAAAATAGAGTGAGATGGCCTTTTGCCCACTGGTAAGTCATTGAATCAGAAGGAATCTTAGATATCTTGGGAAACCACCCTGACAGAATCAAAACAGAGGCATCATTGCTCAAGAAAAGGAGCTTTGTTGGCTGCGGGGAATGGCACTGCAGGATGTAATTCCTGGGGGCGCACACAGAAAGGTGCGGGGACTGCGGTAGCTCCCCAGAGCAGGAACATCTCAGCAGGTTTTGTGGAGGGTCCTAGGCAAAACAATGAGAAGCTAAACCCTTCAGATTATAACCTTATTTACATTAAGAACTTGTTTTTTCAGCTTCTGGATGGGCTCAAGCCCGTTTTTCTCGAAAGGAAATGTTTCCCAATTAAAAACTGTCAGAATGGATCTCCCGAAAAGCTTTTTCCGTATGAATAATTCCACCTTAAGAAAACTATGAAAGATCTATTTATCTGTGGTCATACGTTGGCAACTGTTACTGGAAATATCTGAAATATGATATATATTTTTCAGTGAGATGTGCAGGAGCAAAGAACTGTGTTCCAATGTCATCACTAAAGCTTAACGGTTTTATTTCTGGGATAACCAAGAATACTCTGTTTTCTCCCAAACTTGAGCCCAGATACACCAGCAAAATACCGGATCTGACTTTAAAAGGTGCCACTTTAAAAGAGACCGTTTGACAGGAAAGTTGAATCAGCCTTTCTCTCCCTGGCAAGGCGCCTAATGAAGTACAGAAAAAAGGGATACACCTGTTTAGGAGCCAGCTGAGCCAAAAGGCTTTTTACAGAAATAGAAGGGGATGCTCAGTAAGAATGAGAACCTGAATCATTATTGTCAGGAGCTTGACTGGGTGCCAGGAACAGGGGCAAAATGGGAAAGTCACAGCCGCATAATCAATGCCACATCTAAGGCATACCACAGACTGCAGTTTATTTTACTGTTATCTTCATGTACTACCTCCCCAAACTGAGGATAAATATAACAATCATCATCTAAAAGAGTATTTTACCCAGTGCCAAATATTGAAAGCCATCTCTTGCAAATTACTTCTTGCTCAATAAAAATTAATTAAGGGGATTATGTAAAAAAATATATTTTCAGGGAAAATATGCTCAAAACAATGAAAACGAAGCATTCTTTTGGACAGATTCTGTTGACAATAATCCTGAACACCACAGTTTGCAGCTGATGTAAGACTTGTCACTTACACAGTAGCCACAATATTAAGTTGCAGATTCGTCCGTCACATGTAAATATGTATTCCTATGGCAGACGAAAGGTTCAAAATCAATTTGAGCTTTGCCAGTGGCTCCAAAATGAGCAGGCATGCACAGAACTTCATACAATGACATTTATAGTGGGCACAGATGCACCCATCTCACATACACTTTAAATCTTGTATTTAAAAGGAATTGAGCAAAAGTATGAACTATTTCACACATTTTCCCAAGACTGCTGCAGGAAACAGCGGGCAGTTTAAAGTGAAAACAAAATTATTATATGTCTTTCTTCACAAACCAGGAAATGATTCACATTACATGACACCATGAAGCTCTCTATGGGCAAAGCGAAATTGTTGTAATGATAATTGTATTTAGCATTTGATTACAATTTGTGTGCTTCTTACTCTCAGTAGAAAGTATAAATGGATATTTTTAGGAAGGAGGGAGAAGAAGGGAGAATCAGACTGCAACAGATTTAGTATATATAAAGGATTTAATATAAAATGGTTCCAGTTTTGGTTAGGAATTCTTGGAGCTACTGTATGCCTGTATGTAAGTTAATAATACCAAGGAAAAAGAAAGCAAACCACTCACTTTTATCTTCATAAATTGAAGTATTTCCTCTCCTCTGCCTTTGTATTTGGTCCTTCATACTCTTCTTCTGAATTTCTGCATGGATTATCCATTTCCAATAATTTTCTAATTTTATCTGTCAAATATACTCTCCAATTTCCTCAACTTTTTAATAAGACTGTACATGAAAATACATCTCCCTGGAAATTGCTTCTGGAGGATGCTGTAATAGATGCTTGTCAGGTATATTACATGAAGAAGGCTTTGTTTATTTCCCCATGTAAAGTGACACAATTAGGATGTTATAAATTAGAATGTAATTTGTATTCTGTGTTTCCTGAGGTCCTCTGAAGGAACTGAACACTGGGTAACTCGTCATTCCCCCCTAAACATGTCATCTGCTGTTTTTTTCTGAAGCAAGCTATTATATGTTGGCTATCGAAAAATATTTTACAGGACAAGTATTTTCCTCTCAACAGGGTTAAACCTTATTAGCCTTTGGTAACGGTCTTTTCTAAAGGATAATTAATGTGTGATCAGCAACTGCTCCGAGGAAACTGGACAGTGTTTTTTTAATGTATAACTAAATTGCATAAAATACTCGTTATCTTTGTGAGCAGGTTTCTCATCAGTGCATGTTTCATTAGCTGTCAGCACCCCGGGTGCGTCAGCTGGCCGTTGATCATGCTCTGGAAAGGGCTGTCTGAAGCATTTGCGATGCAGAACTTCTCAACCAAGCTGTTTCTGAAATCCAAAATAGTGATGATGCAATTTTTCTAGATTTCAGTAGTAGTGAGGCACAAAGTGCCAGAAACTGGGCTGAACCGCCCTTGAGTGGCAGAAGGGACAAGTGACACTAATCAAGAAATCTTTCTGTGTAGCCACTTGGTCCAAAACTTTGTGGGTTGGAGGAGACTTATTGTAAACTGATCGTTGTTATGTTGCCCTGGGGGTTAGTTTTGTGGGCTTGGTCTGGTTATAGGAGGGCAAGCGTGAATCATGCAGTTGGACTCACTGAGCTACACAAGGAGTTGACCCGACTCAGTGTTCAATCTGGTTGACGAGGGGTGAAGATCAAAACTGTCCTCAGCACAACTGACTCCCAGCTCGGGTGTTCGGAGAAGGGACGGTGTCCCATGGAGCACAACCCTGCTCGTTCATCTGGGCCACCGAAGCTCCATGTGCCTCTGAACACACTGACAAAGTGTGGGGACTTACTCTTTGCTTTGCTTTTGTGACTCCAATCCACAGAGCTGGAAGAAAATTGATAGTAAGTTTCTTTTACTTTTTAGAAGAAAAGTCTACATAATTATGTTGGTATCCTTGAAAAATAATACTTCGGTGTTATAAACTATTTCGGAAATCTGAGGTTTTGAGCCAATTCCAATATTGGACTTTTACAACACCTACACCCGCCTACCCTTTTCCCTGCTTGATACAGGGGCTGCAAAGCAGCGTAGGAAGATAGAAACAACCGCTATTTACTTTGCTTACTCTTAATTGATTTTTTCTTCCTTCTTTATTCTCTCATTCCTCCAAATGAGTCTTTTATGGTTCTGGGATATGATAAGTCACTTTTACAACTTTAAACCATCTCACTACTTCTTTTTTTTATTTTTTTCCCCTTTGTAATATATATTGCAAAAGTAATGTGCATCACAGAATATTAGGCAGTTCTCTGATTCTTCGCTAGGTTTAAGAATGATATACTTTTTCAATTTATTTTCAATAAAAGTTAGAAAATGACAGCTATATTTGTTTTTTACAATGTAAAGTGAATGATAATGGTTCACCAGCTGATTTATTTATTTCTCTTCTTTCCGCACTATGCTACGGTGTTTGTAAAATATTAGTCTGGTTTAGCTTGGAAGAGCTATACTTGACTACAAGAAGTCCGTTGCTTTTGAAATTTTAAATTATATAAATAGATAAGGGTAGTGTCTGGGAGAATAAACTTTTACAAAAGGCTTAAATCTATGCAGGGTTATCCTAACTATTCCTTACAGATCTCTAAGACTAAGGATGCAGAGAAAGGGACACTCTACGGGACTGCCGGGATTACGGAAAGGTTGCTCATTTTTCTTCAGGTCTGTAGACACAATTAAAAGGAGCTAAACTGGTTCTTTTACACTTAAGAAATGGTTTAGGATTTTCTCTATAAATGCCTTAATTTCAATGAAAATTATTTAAAAGGTTTTAGTCAATAAGAAAAAAACATATAAAAACTATAAAACAACTCTCTATAACATAAGGGCTGAGAGAAGAGGGTGTGAGGAGATGAGGAGGGACATTACAATTACTTGTCAAAAGCTCTTCCTGCATGGTCATGTTTCTTCTCATATGACAAGACCAAAAGTTACTTCTCTTCAACAGCTCTTCCAGAAGAGGTGTTGATGTCAAAGGAGGTAAGACAACTATACTAAGGTCAAAACCACAGATTTGTCATGATACTGCTGCTCTCGGCTTAAAGTTGTCACCTCTGTGCTCGTGGAGCGCCGGCCTGCGTACCCAAAAGGGAATTTAAGTGCAGCCTACGTGCTTAAACTCAAAACTGTGATGCTAAAAGCTTCACTAAAAAAAAGGTATCTTCCTGAAAAATATTCAGATCCTTGTCTCCCAAGATAAATGATAACATAACATTCTCCCCTTACATACGGAGCTGTAGCTTTGAATCCTTTGGAAAGAAAGGAAGGTTGACCCTCTGTTTCCCACATCTTGGCTGGAGGCGCTACCCACTGGGCTATAAAATGCGGAAGACTCCTTCTGCTTTTAAGAAAAATAATGATTGAAAGAGCTTTGTGATGTAAAATATGGGCCATTTGGACTCCCCTGTCCTCCATATTTCCATACTAGCTAACTCCACATTCTGACCTATTCCTTCTGAGGTCTTCTGTAGATTTTGAGGTCTTTGCCTTTTTATAGTACAGTATCCTGAGCACCTATCCAGAGCATTTGTGCACATAGTTATTTGCAAAAAGGGAGGTATTAATTGTTGCTTACTAGATTCATGGCAATTTCAAGTCATATGATATGACTTTTTTCCTTATCTGTTTTGTACCTATTACTAAGTGGTTACACATAAATTTATGTCAATTCCTTAGCGCTTACATGAATTAAAAGTTGCTGAGCAGTGCTGATTCCTGTTTATGAGCAACGTTTTCATTAGTTTTCCCCTTATCCAGCTGACAATGTGGTTCAGTTTAAAAATGCGAAGAAGGCTCTGTGCTAAGTGCTGTGTGTAAAGCAGAGTCTGAACAACAAACTCATGCTTAGGTATCTCAAACATTTATTTTCAGGCTTAAATGCAAATTATAACTAAGCACTTAAAATCATTCTGAAATGTGTAAATAAAGTGCAGGAATTATTCTGTAAGTATGAGGTCACGGCAATACTCTGAGTGATGATACAAACATCGTTCATGTGAACTGGTAACATACAAAAAAGTATTTTATTAGAAGCAAGGTATGATCTGAAAACCATACCTGTCACTAAAGCATCATGTGTCACTGCTTAAAGTACAGTTTCTAGCTTAAACAGTAACTTTTTAGAACTTCTACCAGAAAGGCTCCACATTCACATCCCGCATATTGACAACTGTCAGCTCCGATCTGCTGAAGTCCCACAGAAAAGTTATCTTCTGCTAATGGGCAATCCTGCAAAGCGGATCCGGGAGCAGAAAGCTGGCTCTGTGCATCCCACTTCACACATCACCAGCAATAAGCCTGCTGCAGCCTGAACTCGGGCAGTTTCCCTGCTGACGAAGCACAAACCGGAGAGAACCTGGCTCACGCTTCCATGGTAATGGTGGTTCTTCAGCGGTAACAGACATAAAAAGTAGCAAACATATATTTTAGTCAGGAGTCATCATTTACGACTGAATAGACAAGGGGAGAAGGTCAGTTGGTTACATTATCCCCTTTGTTCAAAGTGACCTTCCTCAGTAGAGGCAAAGCATTTCAAGACTGGCCAGAGTGTTCAAATACCACAAAACCTGCCTATTTGGGTAAGGGCTTCTGCTAGAAAACCCCAAGGATTGCACCAAGGACTGTCGAGAACAAGGATGGAGGTAAGGGGCAGGCTGGGGCTACCTGACAGAGGCTGACAGCCGTGGCTGGGTGCCTCCAGGTCCGTCCTCCCCAGCTCTGGCTTACAAAGGGCTTTCCTTGCTGCAGGTGGCTGCTCCTCTCCTGAAGTCTCAGCGAGTCACTTAAGGCATCTGAGGCTTTGGATCCAGACCTGCCACAGGATCTGTGTTGTGCTGGGCCTGGCAGGCCTAAGCAGCAGAGCTGGTGCCCAGAAAGATGCATGCTGGTAGTTGCCAAAAACTTTTTAGGATGCCATCATCACTTTTGTTGTGGTGCAAAAGGACCCGCCTGTGAGAAGAGAGCCAGCTCCACAGGTTTCGCTTTCCTCTGCTGTCGTTTTCTTCAGTCAAAGAACTGATTTAAACCAAGCATGGATCTGAGCAAAACAAGAGCCCCAACAGTCTGATTCTCATAAATGTTTAAGGACACTTTGTACCACTCTGTCAGCTTAAAAGGGCCTTGTGGACTTAGTAAACTATTTTTGCATTCACTGTAATGCTTCTGATATTACTTATATGGAGTAAAGCGGCATTCATATAAATAAGAGTCAAGACCTAAAACACAGTCTTTCAAAATTTCTACAGAGAGAAAGCAGAAATCCTTAACAATGATCCCCTCCCACAAGATAATCCCATAGCTATGCAATTACCTTACTGCTTGCTATAAAAAATGCTACCGTAGTCGTAGCAGTAATTAGTAAGTCAAAGACTAAGTAAAGTATATTAGCAAGAATAGTCATTAGTTTATGCATCTGATTGATAAAAAGGTTGGCTTGAGTTTGGCTTCATCTTTAGTCAGTTTAAAGATTGTGGGATTTTCTCCTACATTTTCAGTAAGAAGCAGTAAACAACAATGGTGAAAGCTGTAAATCTACCTTTTTGAATAAAGGTACTGCACACACTGGAAGAAGCAAATCCCTAGTTACAACCTATTTTGTTACAACCCTATTTTGTGCTTCCAGCTTTTGAGGACATGTCCTCTGCACTGGGGACACAGAGTTTTTTTGCTGAGGAATGGCAGAAAAACCTCGATCCACCGTTATTGACAGTGAGTCAACGGTATGGTTTGACTGGTAGGATTCTCACAAAAATATTGGCTGTCAGTGGAGAAATATGTGCTTGAAACTATGCTAGCAAAAACCCTTTTTCACCACCACTGGCTTGATTCATGTTCCTTCAGGGACATGGTATGAGATGGGATATACGAGGAGGGGGATACAAAAGGAGTGCAAGTTTGGCACATATCCCTTTCAGGTCTCCTTTACATTCCCCAACCAGAGCAACAAGAAGTTCAGAGAGAATTTACAAGAGCTGCCAATGCTGTTCTCCCTCCCTGGCCTCTGCAGACCTTGCAGAGAGGGAGGTAACCCCTCTGATGCCCCCTCAAAGACTTGTGCCCGCCCTGACCTGCCCCCTGGAGCAGCCTGTTTCACCCATGGACCTTGAGCAGGAGCTGAGGACCATTAGCCTCAGCGGGCTGATGATGACTGCCACCGGTCTCCCATAGCGTGAGCAAATGCCAGAGCACAAAATGAAGAGGCCAGAGAATCAGACTGCACATCCAAATTCCAGTCATGCTCCCAGCCCAAATTAACCATAGCGGCCACTGCACAGATGTAATAATTGAAGAATAGGCTGCATAAATATAAAGGTGTGTGATTTTTATATTTGCCATTTTAAAAGCCAGTGATAGTCACACAGCGAGGAAAATGCTGCATTTTATGAGTCATCAGCCCCCTTTATGAGATGCATTTTGGACTGTATATCACTGTATTGCGAGGGAAAGTATTTCAATAAGATTAATTAGCTGATGTTTGTAAAACATTTTGAATCTGGGAAGCACCGTATAAATGTGAGCTATTATTATTGTTATTTATTATAAGGGAGATGCAAATCCTCTCTAAATGTTGACTAAAGCCTTGCAATTTTTATGGTCACAACTTTGTCAAAAAGATTTTTATCTTCCTAGCAGCAATGTGCTCCCAAAGATGTTGAGCCTTAAATCAACAGCTGTTATACCTCAAGCAAGTTATGAATTTTCCTTGATTTACAGCAGTTGGGTTTGGTTTTTTATTTTTCTTTTGAGGGACGGGGGAGGGAGAAGTGTGTGCTTTTACAAAAATGTAACATAAGGCCAAGAGGTCCTCAGAGGAAAACCACATCCTCAGAGGAAAACAGCCCCACTGAGGCTGTTAAATCCACGTTCAGGCACTCTGCGAATGACCTGCTTTTCATCACACAGAGGAGATAGCAATTCCCACTGAACACGCCAGGAGCTGCTCTGGGAGCACGCACCCTTAACAGCATCACTTATCTGGTTGTATAGGTCTGGCTGCTGGATCCTCCATTTAGATACCAGCTAGGTCGTTTTTTGTTTGGTTTTGTCTCTTTGTCTCTTTGGGGGTGTTGCACATTTTCCATGCACGTGCATACAGCCTACCCTTGCAATTATCCACTTTGGTCAGGGAAGTTTGAAAACACTGGCTTTTTACGCACCCACAGTGCGTTTTGAAGGGAAGAAGGTGTGTATCACACACGTTCTCTGCTATCCTGGCTGCTATTCGGTATAAAAACCATCTCTGGCCAGCAGTTCGCTTTAAGAACATCAGGGAAGAACTCGTCCAGATTATTGGTGTAACAGGTTTGCTCACTGAGAGGGCCACATCTGTTCCAAAAGCCAGCCAATTCCACCATCATACCAGTGAAATACGTATTTTTCTCCTTTTAGGACATCCAATGTTGGGAGCATGTGTACATGCTCTCTTCCTCTGCCTGCCTTCACAAGACATGGGTCCACCAGGTGTTCCAGCTCCCGCTAAGGGAATCCTCTGCAGACCCATGGCCATCTTGATGCTGACCCAAAGCTTAATGAATCCTAATAAGAAGACTCTTATGACTATGTGGAGCAACCAGACATGCCCCATGGGAGAAAAGAAGGTGGCAATGAGAGGTATAGGAGTCTCATGGGGATCCTACTTGCTTCTCCTATACCACAGAACAAACTCCTCATCCACAGGGGCCTCCTCTACGAGTTCTTTAATTTGGCCCATAAATAGGACTTCAAAGCATACATACAATACATGTAGACTTCAGAATTTTGTTTCCTTATTTATTTCGCCTGTGTACTGTAGCACTGGTATTTCGGGACGAATGGGGGCAGGGGCCAGGGGGGGCTGCCAAAAACAGGCATATTTTAATTAACTAGTGTAGTAAATAATGATATTTGTACTCCAGGGCTGTCAACTATTTCATTATAAAATCAACCTAAAATAAATACTTATATTAAAAATGTTGTATTTTTTCCTAGGCTCTGGTTTGCGTCTATGGCCATACTGTAAGACATGAATATTTCTCTCTGAGACATATTTGGCTGAGAGGGCAATATTTTGCTCTAAGTGTTTCCCACTAAACCTTGTGACAAAGTTATGTTGATGTTGCACGGCAATTCGATGTTTAAAACAAAATTTAAAAACTGCTTGTACATGCATATCGTTATGATTCACTAGATCACGCCATGAAAGCCCCTGTATCTCAGTTAGTATTCTGTTGAATCCACAGCTACCTTAAATTTGTAGACATTGCTATCCTTGCAGGAGAATCACCCATTAAATTGGGATGATTGGAGAACCGTTTCTGGGCTTTACAGAGATTAACCAGACTTTACTTCCTACTACTGGAAATGCTTCTGCGACATGCTGCGCATCGGCAACGGAATAACAGATTGACAGGCGCAAGAAATTGCTGCATCCCCTCAGTTGTTCATTGGATTTTTTACAAGCAGACAAGCCCCCAGAAAGCTGCTGAGTATGGCTTTGCTGGAGCAGTTACTGTGAGTAGCAGGAGAGTGTTAACCAAGCAATCTGTGTATACTCCCCTTGGGGAGCTCCAAGGGAATGGAAATGCCCCACTATGTCTTAAGGGACAGAGTGGGCTGTTCCCATCCTGCAAACCCAGCTGTGCAGGGTCGGGGAAGAGGCAGGGAAGAACTGCTTCATTCCTCTCCATCCCCCTTAACCCAGTCAAGCTTATGGTAGTTTAAGGAATGGGAATGAATTTGGTGGAATCGAAACCTCACCTCTGAAGATAAACTCGTCTTACACCGTCAGATATTCTGTATTTAACAACACAGTCATGCAGTGAGTGGAAAAAAGGTTTTTTGCACTGGATGGGCATGCATGGCTTGCTTATTTGTGAAGACAGCCTGCCTCATTGAATCCAGCCTTGTCAGAGGTGCACTGAATGAGTCCTCGTACCATCAGTGCACATCGCTCCTCTTCGCTTGGTGCACACTTTGTACGTCTCAGTATGGACTTGCAGGTGGAAGAATATGAGCCAGAGTTACAACACCATCTTTTAAAACTGTATTTAACTTTTTCTAAAAATACCTGTGCTGAACATAAACAGCATCTGCACGTGCTGTGTTGCATGGTTATAATTTTTATCAGTGTCTGCTGTGCTGCAGAGAAGTCTTACACTGAAGGAACCAGCTCTTTTCTCAAAGAGCTTGTGTGACTGAGCTGAGGCTCTGTCCCAAATCAGGATCACCTTTGCACGTAAATACTCCCTAATTTGTTGCTTCCCATTAAGCCTGGGCTTGCAATTAGATTTCTTGCATTCCCAGACAGGGGCCCCAGCAGCCTGCTTAGACCATACCTGCCTGAGTAGTCTTCTCTCCTCGTTATCTCTCTTCCTATCTCTTATCCTTCTCTCTTCCTCATTATCCCGACCGCCAGCATCAGCACTGATACCTGATTTGAGCACCCAGGAACAGAAGAGGGAAGAGCAAGGAAGAGTCCTTGTGCTTCACTTCTTTTTCCTGGACCTTAGTAGGGGTGAGGAGCACGTGGCGTACAAGGAGTGGCTGACAGCTGGGTTTATGCAATCTTTAAGAACAGACTGCTAAAGGTTAATCTTCTTGCTGCCTGCAGCTACCTAACAGAATTGTACAGAGGAGGCAGAGACAAATTCTTCCCAGAGACAGGATGAGAGGAGAGGGCACAGATTGCAACACATGAGATTCAAATTAGAAGCTAGGAGAAAAAAATTTACCCTGAGGGCAGTCAAACATTGGGCCAGTTTGACCAGAGAAGATATAGCATCTTTGTCAATGGAGATACTCAAAATTTGACTGGACAAGATCCTGAGCAATCTTATTTCAGTGGACTTGCTTTGAGCCAGGGCTTTGACCAGATAACCTCTCGGAGTCCCTCTGCCATTCTGCAATTCCAGCATTAGCAATAATTTAGCTGCAGCAAACAGCAGTCTTACCTCAATTCAGAAGTGAACCTAACCGCCCTTTGCACCCTGACCTCCAAGGGCACTGAGGTAAGGACTGATGCGACATATGATGGGGAGCTTTAATGATTTTTATGAGTTTAGCGCCTCAGAGCTGAGTTCTCACCCAGGTTTAATATCTGATGAGGACGCGCCTCAGCAAGCACCCTGAGCTCATGCTGATAATGGTTTGCATGCATTTGTTATCTATCTATCTATCTATCTATCTATCTATCTATCTATCTATCTATCTATCTAAAGACTTATGTGGTAATTTTATGCTTCATGGCAAATGGCTTATAGTAAATGAAGCAATGAAAACCCACCGAATGTTCTACTAGGCAGTAACAAAGAAGAGTTACCAGGATCTTGTGTGCCATTATCTCCCCCACTGATCCTTTGGGGGTTCTTTCTACCGTTTCTGCCTCCACAACACAAACGTTGTCCTCTTCCTACTATTCACTCCGTTAGATACCACTGCACTGTCACAGCACTTGACTACAGCAAAATTAGAAAAGCAACCTTGTTAACTGTGAATGTCACAGTGCTCCTACAGCCTCCTTCTGCTTAGAAAACTGACCTTACTTCCCAGTCTTGTGATCTTAAAGCCAGCAAAGCATGCATTGGTTCCTTTCAGTGACATAAGGCTGGAACAAAAGACCAAGCATTTGTTCATCATAGGAAATGCACCTATCCATGATGAAATAAATCACAACTTACCCAATAGATTACATGGATTAATGGGAAACCTCAAAACAAATGTAAGTGTTCCTGGTAGGGAAACGAAAATCTAGAAATGACATTGCCTTTGGCTACTTCAAATCAATCAGCATCAACTGAAAAACATATGCAAATATCACTTAAGTAAATTCATCCTTCTCCACTAAAATCTGTCAATCACAAGAACAACGAATATCACTGGACGACTATATTTTGAATGCTGAGTACATTTTGTACTAATTGTAGCATTTTATTATATCATCAAGTAAAGGAAAACTGTCAGTGTTCTCAATAACTGTGTACACAATAAATGCCTGAGAGATTGTTGCCATGAGTATTATCTGTCAAGCAAATATCAGTGCCTCAATTATTGTTTTCTTTCAGCAAATATAGAATCAACCCACAAAGAGTGACGGTGGAAGAGCGCTGGCACCTTTATAGCTCTGTAACTCTGCCAGGGAATGATTTAGCCAAATACCCAGATGGTGTGAATCAACACAGCTCCATTGACTTCTTCAGAATTAACCCGCTTTAGACCATCTGAAGACCTGGCCCACGGAAACCGTCTGTAGGTCTTCCAGCCACATGCCAGTGCAGGGGTGTCCGCTGCTGTCTTAGCATTCCAGCCTCTCTCAGGCTTAGCCCAGGTCTTTCTCCGTCTGATGCTTCCCGGGCAGTGCCAGCACTGATAGTGAACCTCAGCATTTACGTGGGAAGAAAAAATAGTTAGTTTCTAGCCTAACTGCTTGAAGACAAAAGCTTGGTATCAGAAATTTCAAAAAAAAAAAAAAAAGCCCAGAAATACAAAGGTGAATAAAATGATCCTGCTATTTGGAGGGTTTCTAAGAAAAAATATTTTCTCTTAATTTCTAAACCCCATGTCCTGATTTTTTGGACATGACAGTCCTGCTACTATGTTTTGATCAGTTAAGATTCAAAGACAAAAAATTTGTGTGGCTTTCTCATTTTCTGGAAGAGGCCAGCACGCACTTTGAACCACTTCCTTCTTCAGGATGTTTTGCCTGACACTCTGTCCCAGTTTTCTTCTTTAGGTTTTCTCTTGTCTGAGCAGCTGCGAGTAGCTTTTAAGATTTCAGGCCCTTGATATTACCTGTTGTTTGGGCTTGTGGTTCAGAATTTGATTGCTGTCCGTTTATTGGAACAAATGGCCAAAGAAAAGAACTGCATTCAAGAAAAAAACACAGTGTCCTGAGTTCTGCAGGTCTAAAACACATCATCCACACAGACATATAATTTAATCCTCACTTTTGAGGACTGCAGGAGCTGGTGGCACTGATGCGTCTTCAAATTGTATCCAATTTCAGAATCTTTTTGGCTTTCTTTTATGTACAATAACTCTTTTCACAAAGTTTTCAATTTTTATCAAATTGTGTTTATGAAAAGAGAGATGGATCCTAAAATCAGGATCCCATTTTTTGTGGTAAATTCTTCTGCCTTTCGTGTACGTAGACTACTGTAGAAGAAGTCAGCCTTAGCAGGGTAACTGATGAAATATGTAGGAGTATATGTAAAGCACTGAGAGGGCTTTATGAACCCCTGGTGAATCTGTTGCCCACACATTGGATAAATTTGTAAGATGGCTTTGAAATAGTCTGTCTCAGTAATTATCTGTCTGTTAAAGAACCGTTGTTGTCTATTTCAGTGGCTTTCTGCCATGTTATAATTAATGAATTTTTGTGCTGATTAGTTTTTTTTCTCTATTCATTAAAATGATACAATCAAGTCATTTGGGCCAAATACTTAATAAAGTTTTTTGATAGGGAATATAGTCTTTAATTTTCTTCCTGCTGAATAATTACAGAGAAAAATCAAATAAGAGCTTGTTTACATGAAAAATTAGAATAGCTATTTCCCTTTAAATTCATGTCCTTCCGTAATCCTAAATAACTCTCAAAAAAAGCCTAATTTAGGGAGCGAGTAGGACACTGAAGTTATGCCTGTGTCACTTTGTTTACACTCAGGACCTGAAGTAAGTGTCTCCACCTGTTTTGCTTGATTTTAATGAATTGCTATTACAAGTAGGGGATTTTCTAGGTACATGCTCCCACCTATGTGCAGGCCTGTCCCATCAACATTTTGTCAGTCTTATTCCAACACGCTGTGTATATGTATATATGAGTGAGGGCATACGCAGCACCTCCTATTGCCTCACATGCATAATGTTCACTTTATATAGCTAACCGTTGCTAGTGATGGGGCTCCATGCTGTGACAACTAATTAATTTTTTCCTGGGCAAGTGGTTGTGGGCTCTGCTTCTACAGCGGCAGGTTTTGCACTACACTTAACACCCTACACAGCTTGATGAAAGACTCTGTCTCCATATTTCAAGGTATTTCAAGGATTCATTGGAATAGCTTTGCACATTCTTCCTCCCTTTAATATATTTAAATTTCTGTCCTGAATGATTCAAGAGCAACCTCTCAATTCAATTGTATCCTTTCAATTGTTTCCCGTTGTATTTCCAACCCTGCCTGAGGTCAAGTTCCAGTAATGGGACAACAGGAGCCTTATGAAATTCAACAAGAACGTATGCAATGCCGTGCCCCTGGGAGGAAGAAACCCTTGCAACGAGGCAGGCTGGGGAGCAGCTCTGTGGAGGAGGTCCTGGGAGTGCTGGTGGGCAGCGAGCTGAACGTGGGCCAGCAATGAGCCCTGGCAGCGATGAAGGCCATCAGCGCCCTGGGCTGTGTCAGCAGGAGCACAGCCAACAGATCAAGGAAAGTGATTATTTCCTTTACTCAGCAGGTGTTAGACCACATCTAGAGCACTGCCTCCAGTTTGGGGCTCCCCAGTACGGGAAAGGCACCAATAAACTGGAGTGAGTCCAGGGGAGGGCCACCACGATGGTTGGGGCTGGAGTGTCTGATCGGAGGAGAGGCAGAGGGATCAGGGCTTGTTCACCTAGAGAGGGAATGGCTTTGGGGGGACCACACAGAAGCCCCCAACACCTGTGAGGAGCATACCAAGGAGATGGACCCAAACTCTTCCCAATAGCGTGTGTCTGGAGGCTGAGAGGCAACAGACATAAGGTGAAACCTCGGAGGTTCAGACTGGACAAAAGCATGTTTCCCCATGAGGACAACCAAGTAGTGGAGCAAAGTGCCCAGAGAGTCTGTGCAGTCTCTGTCCCTGGAGGTTTTGAAGCCCACACTGTGGGTACAGCCCTGGGCAATCAGTTCTGAACCTGTAGCTGACCCTGTAGTGAGCAAGGGGTTGGGGTAGAGGCCTCCTGAGGCCCCTTCCAGCCCAAATTACCCTGTAATCCTGTATGTGTCAGAGAGGAATTAAGATGTGCAATACATTCCCTTTGTGATCTGGGCAATATGAAACGTCACTGATGTCCTTCTACCCCTCAAGATATGTATTGTTGTTTCGAATCTTGCAGGCACATCATAAAGCTTAGCTAAGCAAATCTTGGAAACAACCTGAAAAAATTCTTCCTGTTTTTTTGATTCTCAAAGTTATGAAACATGAGCCCAAAATGAAATAATGCTTCGCTAAAAGCAGAATAATTTACATCAGCATTCAATCAGATAGTTTAGAAGGAAATAAAGCCCTAGGATTAGGTTATGCTAAATATAAAGAGCCAAACCAAGTCTGGGTGTAACTCTTTAGGGTTTTGATTAAATTACTTGAGATCTGAATGGAATACGAAAATACTTTTGAGTTTCCCTGCCACATACCTAATGCACTGCTGGCCTGGAAAAGGGATTAGAAATTGAAGGACGTATGGAGAATTGTGCCAGAGCAAGGGTTTAGCTGTCACAGCATTTCATGGGTGCTTTCATTTAGTGGTCTGTCTACGACTAAAAGTCTCCTCCAAACATACAGAACACAGAGGACAATGAATTAAGTATAAATGTCTTACCTGGTTGCCTTGGATATTTCAGGTACAGAACTTAGCACACCAGAGTCAGTGCTTGTTGATTACATTTCTGAAGAATCATCACCAGACAAAAAGTTAATTATTAGTTGTTTGTATTATTAACATTCTGCAATACTACTACTAATTGTTATCAGCTGATCTTTAGCTGTCTTACCAGAATCTAGCAAGAACCCTGAATCTCAACACCGCCAGCTATTGGGAAGGTATGGAATCAGAGCTATGTAACTGTAGCATAAAATCATCTCGTTACTCTCCCAGCAAAATAATCATTCAGTATAAGCTATCGGCAGCAGAGATCCTTTCCTGTTAGCTAATATTAGCAATCTCACTACTTAGAAAAAATATTAAAACAAATATAAAATACCTTAGCCTGGAGTGAGAAAAAACAATATGTAACAAAACCCAATCTTCTCAGGTTCTGGACACGTCAAAAACAGTTAACTGCTCAACCGTCCCAGCCCTAACTGCTAATGGGATAAATCTAAAACCTCTTTGTCAATTAATTAACTTATCCTGCTTCTCAAATTAAGAAATCAAATAAAGATAAACATGTAATTTTCTTTCCTTCCATGCTTCAATTCCCAAAAGTGCTGTGAGTACATTTTCAAAGAACAGCCTCAAATGATGCAAATGATGCCAAAGGTACAGTAGATAAACGCAGCCAGAAATTAACCTTTAAAATACTGATCTTAATTTGTTTAAGAGAAGAAAAAGGAAGCGTGGAAGTGCAGAGGTGTACAAGCGCAGGTGAATAAGACTCCGTCCCTGACAGCTGTGACTGAAAAATTCCCACTGACGTTATTTCTGCAGAGAGGATCCAAGCAGAGAGGGCACCCTCCAGTGCTCGCCTAATAAAATGTCAAACAGTGCTTCTCCTGCTATTCACTTCTAACATAAAGATTAAAAGCCCCTTGTTATCCTCCTCCTCCAAATCCCTATCATCTTAGGACCTCCTCACCCAGAAGGGACTTGAGCCCACATCTGCTGCAGGAGTCTAAAGCAACAGTTTCGCAGGAAGGCTGACAAAGAAACAGTGAAACTGGGCCATTCTCACCCAAAAGGGAGGAGAATAACTGTTGCTATCAGTGGATGTTCTGCTGCTCTTCCCACTCAGGTGTGTCTCAAAGCCACTGGGAAGAACAGCAGGGCACAGCAGTCGCAGGGGTCTTCATGATGGAGCAGCCCCACCAGGGCTGTAGCCCTGTGCTTGGGACCTTCAGCATGGAGACAAAGCCATTAGTTTGACTCCTGCTCCCCGGACTCATGGGTTTTTTACAGACATCTCTCTCGTTATTTCCAAATTTCAAGGAAAGAGAAAGCTGTCAGTCACATTCTTTGATCAAAGAGGTGTCAAGGACTATCCGAGAGACAAATTTAGGCTGAGAATGGTGGTGCCTTTCTATGACCTTGAGTTCAGCACTGGAGCTCCAGACTGGTGTTGAAAAAGCAGCGTTGAACAGGTTCCTCTTGAGTAGCTCTGAACTGGTTCCTGTGAGTAACTCTGTCTGGTTTTCCACTTCAGTGGGGGAGCTCTTCGGTTACCACTCTGGGGCACAGTGCATGGGAGAGTTAAGCATTTCACTTCAGGATCTGGGAACCAGATATCCAGAAAGTTGCAGCATGCCACCTGACTCTTTACCAGTCATATTCACTGCTGGCAAATCATTTATATCCTTCCGGTTAATTCTGTACCTAAAACCCAAGGATCCTAATTTGGCACAAGGGAGTTCAAATGCTGTGATTATTTTTTTTTTCTGAGAAGCCAGAAAGGAAGATTATGGAAAGGAAAAGGACTTATGGGGGGAAAGTATTTGCTTATGAATTAAAAGATAATCAACAGAATGGGTTTAAATGTGAAAATCCATCTGAAGAAAATAAATTCTTAATCTACAGAATTTTGACAAGATGTTGATAGGTTGTGTAGATTTTTTCTCTTCAGGGAGCCCGTTTGCCATTTCTTCTGCTCACCAGAAGCCTCCATCAACCAGTGGTTGTTCTTGAGATATCTCCCTATCTCAGGGAGATCCCCTGTTGCCATTTAAGCCATCTTCTTCTCTAACGTGCAGAGGACAAATCTGAAGCTGAAACTCCTCTATTTTTCAGTGTAAGATAAAGATATAACTAATTCGCAACAGCAGTCACTGTATGGAACAGAAATTATTTCAGATTCCTTCAGGAATTCTCTAAGCCTAAGCCTATCAGCCCAGCAAGGTATTTGGACATCCTAGCTTAACGCATGTGAGCTACCCTAGGATTTCATGTGATTTAGGTAACGAGTTCGCTTACTGAATCAGGTTGGCATAAAACACTAATCCTTCTCTTGCCTCCCTCCAGCATGTATTACTGTGGACAGTAGGTACTGCTTTTCATAACTGGGCACAGAATTGCAACAGTAGTTGTGGTTTTTGAAAAAAGGGCATTAAAATTAATGCTCAGAAACAGTTTTGCCTGTTGCTGCATGTAAAAAGGGGATAGTTTCAATTTATAGCTGAAGTAGCTCCTAAGGTCCCGCCGTTTTGGTAGATCCCTTAGACAACAGCATTACTACCAGTTTTCTTTGCTTCCCCTTTTTTTTTTTTCTTTGGTGACAATTACTCACCAAGACCTCACTGTACTGATCCCCACGGAAAGCGGCCGAGATGCTGGGTGCAGGCTGGGTGTGCCAGCAGCTTGGCTGTGGTCCCTGCAGGCACGGCATGCCCGGGGCACTAGGCTGACATCTAAAAGGTGAGTGATGCTGCTGCCTGGGGGACTGCTGCCTTCCCCCCTGGCCTGGGTGTCAGACAGGGTCCTCTGGGTGCTCAGGCTGGGACAGGACCGCCAAGCAAAGGTGCAGTTAAGCAGAGATTACTTTTTTTTGGCTGTAGCCTGTGCCCGCCTAAAGGTGTGATCTGTAGGATATTCTTGATATCGTTAATGATTAGATTTGCTTGTGCCCACTTATACCCACTTACCAGCCCCTGGTTACTACCACGTCATTAGAAATGGACATGCAAACTAGCATTCTCCATGTGTGATGTGTTTGTACTGTGTTTGTCACAGTATCAGCATAAGAGCTGACATAATACTAAGAAAAATGAGGAAGAATCACGGTGTACCTCCTCAATCCCTGTTTGTGCATTAAAGTATAAGAACAACATCCCTGAAAAGGCAAACTGCCACTGGCAGGTGCCTCACTGTGCACTGGAACTAGCAACTCCAATCCCTATGAATGGTCTGTTCTACTGCAACAACTGAATTTGGCCCAAGACCTGATCCTGTCCCCTCTCTTGGGTTATTGAATTGTTTTCCCAGCCCTGCTGCCTTCTCTCCCCGTAGACCCACACCATGCCTTCACATGGACAGAAGGAAGAACCTTCTCCATATAACCAATCCACCGAGGCTGGCTGGCAGGCACCAGCTGCATGCTGCCCTCTATGGCCAGGACTGCTTGACGTCCTCTCGTCCGGTTGGAAACACAACATTTATGTAAGGAGAGTACATGGGTGAGGTTTGGGGGCCTTCCTGTCACCTGGGGAGATGACCATCGGTCTGCCCACATGATGGAAACGCACCCTATAGCAAGGGGCTGGAGCATCCCTCTAGAAAACCTCATCAGACCTGCTTCAGTTGAAAGATTCCTGCCAGTGATGCATATCCTGATGTATTTTTTATTCTGTTGTCAGATGCTTCCAAGCCACTGCTTACCACATACTTAATATACGTCCATCGGCTTCATTCTGCACTCAAAAGCACGTTCTTACCTTAAAATCCTTGGTTAGCCATATGGGACTCACTCATATACTTGGTTCCATAGGGGAATAAGATCAGGTTATTCATAGCATGGCATGACCAAACCCTACAGAAACAGATGTCCAAATCACCTTTTCCAGCCTTCCTTCTCCACCCACTTCTCCACAGAAAGGAGGTTGCATATTTACACCATGAGTGGATGGGCACCTCTTCTTTTTTCATCAGTGAATGTAGCACTTAGGCAGAATTCCACACAGATCGCACGCTTCATGCCTTTCCCTTAACAAGTGCGGGCCACTTAATGGGACAGTTTAAAAGATCAAGTAACTGAAGCGAATTTATTAAAGCAAAGGCACAGAAATTCCAATTAATGAAGGTTGGCATCACACAAATTGCTCCTTTTCTGAAATACACACTAAAAAGGGTCTTCAAAGGAATTATTTGACAGTTTCATTTATACATTTCTATAATTATAGCCCCCAGACTTATCTCTCAACCTTCTTTATTTCCATTCACAAAAAAAAAAAAAAAGGTTGTAGAGTTTTATTTTCTGCAGAGGAATAGAGTTTATATCTCAGAGTTTACTTTGACAGAATAAGAATCAGGGCAAGCCTAGTAAACAGTGCAAAAGAACCTCGATTTTTGTCCACAGAAGGGGCGGAGGTTCCCTTGCTAAAAAGTGACAATTATACACCACATCGATGTATTGATCCCGGACACACTATGTCATGTACATCTTCCTTGTCAGGTACAAGTGAGTGCCTGCTTCTTCATGCACAAGAAAATCTTAAAATGTTCACTTTCAGCAAAAGAAAATAATCTTGCTTCCAAAGCAGCTGGGCTGTGGTAGCCTAAAGTAATCTGCAAGGCAGAAAATATTTCAGTATTAAGTCTTTTGTTATTCTATGCATGTGCACAGTTTACAATATGCGCTAAGTGCATAAATATTTATTATATTTTTATAATTGTGCTTTTACTGTGTGGTTCACTGACACAGGGCTTAGAAGCTTTCTCTGTTTCTCAGTTTTGCATTTAATAAAATGCACACCGAAGTACAATCCTCAGATCGAATAGTGCCGAATGAGCTGAGATGTACAGACACTTACGTCTGCCTCTCCGTGCACTACGTAAAATTGCCAAAGTGTATTTACAAGACAGGAAGAGAGCATCTCAAAGGAGCTACTCTCTCACGTCTCCTAACAACACTGCAGATTAGCTTCAAGTTGAAACCTTCCTCTCTTGATACTTCTTCAAGAACTGTAAATATAAGCAAACCAGTTTAGTAACGACAAACGTTGCCTTCCAAATTCCAATCATATCTGTTCTTAGTTACAGCAATTTCTACCAAAACACACACACACCCCAAACCGTTAGAGCTCTTCAGACACTTACCATTTTTAAACCTTAGAAATACAGACCTGGAATAAAGCCAGTCACTCGAATTGTGGAGACGTCCATTCCAAGTATATCTTTTATAGTGATCGTTGCTGACTTGTCGTCAAGATGTATTGGCCTTCTCCAGTTTCTTTACTGCTGAAGAATAATTTTATTTTTCAGTATTTATCCTGATCCTTTTATAAGCTTTCTGCTTTTGTTCACAGTATTATTTAACTTGTTCTCTTAAATAAACCTGGAGGAACCTTAGCCTCAAAAGCACAATGCCAATTTGATCTCCTTCATCATGCTTTCAGCTGGAGTATATGCCTTCAGACTCGATGCGTGAAATTCCCAAGTTTCCTGTCGCACATCAAACCGTAAGTTCTCAATGAATCTCTTCCCCAGCAAGTGAAAAAAGGACTTTAATGCAATCCACTCTGATACGTATTCAGAGAATAGTGACTGTGCGCTTGCGCAGCTCAGAGCTGGTCTGAAAAGGGAACCTGAAGTTTCCAATCTTTACGTCTGAGTCTGACAGTTCAAGATTAATGACCAGTTGCAAAAGGGCCTCTGCTTTGCACCTGCAAAATGACAGCGAGCGGGGAAGTGCCCAGGCGCCTGGCTGCCGCCGCAGCAGCAGGAGTGCCTGCTTTCGCATGCAACTTATAAATCACTAAACAGTTAAGTCCTGAAAATACTCAGGGAACAAAAAAAAGGATGAAAAAATGCAGGAGGGCACTGTGGCAGAGGATTGATGTAGATTGGGACTCCCGGAATGTGGAGTCCATGCGGATATTTAAAACCGAGGGGCTTACATTTGCTGTAAGGCAAACCTGTGCATGGAAATTGCTGTTTGCCAAATACAGGGAATATATCTTCAGCCTCTGCCTTGATTTGCTTTTAAATTAATGGAATACATTTAAGAAAAAAGGAAAAAGAAGTAAAGTCTTAGGGGCAAAATACACACACTGCATCCAGAATGCTCTTAAAATTTAAAGATATACAAAAAAACAAATCATAGCAAAGCACAGCAACAAAAACTCTCAACCCGTGTTGAAATATTTATCGACCATGCTCTTTCCATGCAAATCCATCTGCGCCTCCTGAGAGGGGTCCTGTGTCAGTGAAGGAGCCATCCTCTCTGACAAGCCAGCTATATTCTCGACAGCAGTGTATCGATAAGCATAACTTCCTCAGCCTTCTTTAAACCTTTTTATACACAGATTTATATTTAGGCACTGTGTAGACAGTGCAAACGAGCGATTCCTCTGCAGAGAAGTGCTGTGGTACTGCTGGAAGTAGTGCCTTCTTTTGCTCTGCAGCCCCAAACCCACCAATTTCACTGGAGGGACCTGGGCATGAAGTAGCAACCTATCCAAAGCACATAACTCTTACTTATTCATTAAACAGGATGTTGTCCACAACCCAGAAAAATCTCCGAGTATTTCTGAAGGGCAAACGGAGACTCTCTGGATATTGTAAGGTCTGTTGGGCCAGAGAGAAGGTGCAAGATGGGGTGTGAGTGGAGCCATGCAAATAAGACCACACTGCAAGAGAAAACCTTGGGTTTCATGGGCTTCCACACCTTTTCTTTTACCCTGTCTTTGCATGATATACCAACTGCTACCCCCTCTTCTGTGCACACGGGTGGAGAACAGCCAGTGGGCCAAATAACACGTCAAAGTCAGAACACCATCAAAAAGGCAGGTACAGATTTTTCTCTTCCTGCAAAAATTTGTAAACCCCGGCAACGACTGTGACTCTCCAGGAGGTTATTAAACCAGCCGTAAGTACAGCTTAAATGGATTCTGAGCAAGTTCAGGGTAGGTAAAGAAAAAATACAGGATTGAACCCAAAAACAGAAACTAGGCAGCAGGAGTCAAGGTGCCACCAGATATGAAGAAAGGGAGCTCAGGTACGATGCTCCAAGCGAGCCTTAGCTCTGAGCAGAGAGTGACACACAGCAGCTGGAGCTCCTTCTCTCTGGCTATAGCTGACAATATTTATAACGGAATCACAGAATTTATCAGAGTTGGAAGGGACCTCTAGGGATCTAGTCCAACTCCCCTGCTAAAGCAGGATTGCCTAGAGCACATCACTCAGGACTGCATCCAGGCGGGTCTTGACAGTCTCCAGAGAAGGGGACTCCACAGCCTCCCTGGGAAGCCTGTTCCAGTGCTCTGTCACCCTCACTGTAAAGAAGTTTTTTCTCATATTTGATTGGAACTTCCTATGTTCCAGCTTGTACCCGTTACCCCTTGTCCTGTTACTGGGAACCACCGAAAAGAGTCTGGCTCCATCCTCCTTAAACCCACCCTTTAGATACTTGTAAACATTAATAAGGTCTCCCCTCAGCCTTCTCTTCTCCAGGCTAAAGAGTCCCAGCTCTCTTGGCCTTTCCTCATAAGGGAGATGCTCCAGTCCCTCAACCATCTTTGTTGCCCTAATAACAGTTTGCTTTACAAATTTCCTGCAGGTCCACCTGGATTTTATCAGCTTATATGTTTTCCACAAAACCGTTTTTTAATTTGTCTGTTTCACTAACATTATGATTTGCAGCAAGTGGCTTTGTTTTGATATTGGGATTTATTACAGTCTTAACTTTTCATCCTTCCTCAAATATAGAGTCAGTTCTACAACTGAATAAGCATACAAGGACTGCAGCTTGTGCTCTGGTGATTGTATTGTCACAAAACTGCTTTTAAAGAAAGCAAGGAATCAGTGAAATCATCTTTTCCCTTTGTAACCAGTTATTCTTTCAGCTCTGCGCAATCCAGCAAAGAAAGCTTTTTTATTTAACAAGAATAAAGTAGATGCAAACAGCATGAGCTGCCCCGTGCTAACTATGTTTTTCACTGACGTGTGGTTACAGAGGGTATTTTCATCCCTTCCTTCTTTCCTTAGTGTTCTTTATCAGTCTTGTTCAAGACTAGCACCAACTGTACTTCAGTAATACTTACTACATCGGGAAGTAAATGAGAGTCTCACTCAGCAGTAGAAAATTGATGTGAAACACCATCTGACATGTTTATAGCAGCATTTAATTATTTAATCAATTTAATAACAGAATATTTAAACCAGCATCCAAAAAAAATCACTGGGCATAACCAATTCAGTCTATAAATCAGACATTTTGGTCTTCTATTTTCATTCTTCAATCACATTCTGTGAACTAATTGGCAACACTTGATGGGAATATAGGATGTAGACAGACTATAACAGGTGGAGCAATCAGATCTTCACAAGAAAATTAATTTGTACAGCCACTATTACCCTCTCATACACACACATTCGGATTTGCAGATACAGCCAAGCAAACAGCCCTGAGTATGGCTAATTGTGATTACAGCCAAATGTCATAAAACACATTTCACAATATTCAAGGGAATGATAGCCGTGTTCATTCTTTTATCTTTTTATTTTCTTTGACATTATCTTTGTTATCTTCAGATAGGCTTTCGCGTCTTTTTCTTCTTGATTTGGGAACAAAATAATTGTCTTGTATCCCAGTATTCATACCAGGTTTATTTGAACTTCATTAAAGCCACTCTGTTAATTTCTGAATTGAATAGAAAGTATGTCAAAATGTCTAACGACTGTTCTCATGAGACGCAATGAGATATTTCAGTGTGAAAAGTAATAATAAACTGTGCATAACAATATTCCATCAAGAATAAATTTCTCCCACCATGTATCCTCATTTCAACCAGCTAAAATTCTTACTTTCAGAAAAGCAAGTAATTCTGGCTCTGGGAAACTCTGTTAAGCATTAAGATTACCTCTCTGGGTGGGGCTTTGTCTTTCTGAAGCCCCTAGGTGCTTCTTCGCACTCATCCCAGTTGCACTGCTTGGCCCCTCCGGCAGGAGCGGGAGCTGGTGTCTCTGGCTCATGGACCGGACCTCGTCCAGCAAACATCGAAGCCTGACAGACCCTGGCCTCTGAACGGGTCTTGGGAGGGTTCAGGCAGCTCAGAAGAA
Organism: Rissa tridactyla; assembly: GCF_028500815.1. Lineage (NCBI taxonomy): Eukaryota > Metazoa > Chordata > Aves > Charadriiformes > Laridae > Rissa > Rissa tridactyla. The sequence goes on from NC_071466.1 coordinate 179,075,980, forward strand.
AGCGTCTCCCAAGGCGAACGGTGATTGAAGCTCTTTTTCAGAGAGCTGTTAAAATCAGCGCACGAGAGAGAGTTCTACACAGAAGGTATCCTGGGCTGCCTCTGCTGCTCCCGGGGGCCTGTGCTTCTTAATGAGCTGAAGTGGGAGCTGAAGGATTGTCTGAATCACTTACATTTTAGGGATGACTTCAGGAGCAGAATGTTTAGTTAAAGCACCCTGAGCGCCTGCTGCGGGCTGGATCCTCAGAAGTTCGGCACGAGGAGCTTCCAAACAGCTGTTCAACGTGGAATTAGACAGGAACGCTTAAGTCTCTGTTTCCTGAATAAAACCGAGATTTCTCCTTTGCACAGCATTGCTACACTGGAGGGGGGTTGCAGCAGAACTCCCGAGATCCTCAGAGGAAAGAACAGGTACAAGTTGTACGACTGCAGCCCAGACGAAAGGACTGGAAGCCGCCCGTGGTATCTGACACCCACCGTCTCTTGTGCCCCCAGCGTCCCTTCTCAGCTCATCTGCGCTGCACACCTCCCACCTGACAGGAGGGCTTGGTGGCACTTTCTGACACCCAGAGGGATAAAATTTTCTACATCTTGTGTTTGAATACTGTCTGGTCCCCTGCGTTACCCAAACACGTCTTGTCTTCAATTTATCATCACTGTACAAGAAAGAAGGAAGCATTTACCTTGTAATCGGCTCACTGGAGAACAAAAAGCCACATCAGTCATCAGTTCTGTATTTTCTATTCCAGCATAGCTTGAATCGCAAGACATCCAATTACCCAGACATTACGGACCTGCCTTTATTGGGGTTTATCTTTCATTCTTCCTGCCTCCCATTAAGAAAAAGAAAATGGGGAGAAACTCTAATATGCCATGGGTAGTAGGAAAAGAAGGAAAGAAACAAAGTGGCCAGCGCTCCTCTGGTGCAACAGGAGGAGCAGGAAATCCTTCTCAACAGAGCTGGGGAAAAAACAGCTCCTTCCGATAGGCATCTGTCTATCTGCGTTCCCAGCAGAGTAGGGATGTGTCACTAGCAAAGTCATGTAAAGGGTGAGTGTGTTTTCCACTCAGCTCTGAAAACTGTGCTAGTAGGCAGTGGAAACTCACATTCAGCCACAAACGTGCTACTGCCGTAGCTCAGCAAGATGCTCTGTCTTCCTCTCTCACGAGCCTCCCATTTTGGCTGACGTTCCTGACATTTCCAAAGCAGTCAGAGCTACAGACAGAGCCTGGCTGATAGTCAGCTCCAGTTCCAAGAAATACCTGCGCTGCTGAGCACCGTCTCCCAGAGGGCACTTCCAGCAGGGCCTTCTCAGCATCGAATGTCGCTCTCCCATCATTTGGTGGTCAATAGTTCATTGTCTTCCAAAGCATAAAGCGAAGCCCATATGTCTGCTGCCAGGAAAAAAAAAAAAATGACAGAATTCTCTGGTAATACCATCCAGATCCCATCCATCCTCCTGGCTATGTTATAATACATACAGGTTATTTGTTAAGAAGTAATCAGGTTTCATGAACACATTTGGAATGAGTGTTAGAGCACCTACAGCAGAGAATCGAGGATGCCTTTTTCCATTTTATGAGTGTGCAAATGCAAAGGAATACCCTTGGAACCTGAATTTACAGCAGCTGCAATAAAGGCCTTTTGTTTTCACTTTCAACTAAGCTCAAAAGGAGATGCAGCACAGCCAAGCTAACTTACTTTAGTAACTTTTGCACTTAATTAATAGCAAACGGAATGGCTGCAAGTGATAAATCATCCAGAGCCAGGAATGCAGAGTGAAGTCTGACATGGCGTCTCTGCTTCACACCATTAAGTTTTTGTCACAGCTTTGGGGGTTAGAAACAGAGCATCGGTCTTAGCTCTAAAATAGGAAATATGTCTCATCCTTCACACGGTTTCAGTTTAGCCTTTATATTTAATTGTAGATTACCCTTCTTATGTAGAGAGCTTATTACGGTTTTCATTTTCTCTTGTTTACATTTTCATATCAATTTTTTTCCCACCAATATGCAATTTAGAGGCTGCTCAATGACACTAATGTTAATGGCATATATTACGCTTCTGTTCCACAACAGTGCATGTTTTTTAAAAACATGAAGTGCCCATTTTGCAGATGCTCTGACAGTTTCATACTCTTATCCCTGCCTCCACGCTGCAGTCATACAGAACCTTGACTTAACCAAAAGGGACGCCAAGAGACCAAAAACATCTAAATTAATTCCACCCAAGGTCGTCTCTCACAACCTAACCGCTCAGGTGGAGGGTGGTTATCCGCATTCCTGTCGATGCAAACAAACAGCATCCAAAGAGCTAAACAAATGTGGACGAGCAGATGTCGGCAAGAGGAATTGTTCCCCCATTTATCTTTGGGGAACTTTCCAGTGTCAGGATGTCACTGGAGATCATGGGGGGACCACGAAGGGGACAAGATCCAGACAGCACGTGTGTGTCCCTAGCTTAACATTCAAGCGAGGCCAGATGGGGAGGGCTGCAGTGTTTTTCAAGAGTACGGTGATTCAGGTCTTCCCTATTCAACCCAAGCGGAGTGTTTTTCCTAAACAAGCCTGTGAAAACACACAGCTGGTCATCCCACTGCACTGTACGCACCAGAGTCAGGGCTTTTGTCAGACACTCACAAAGCTTTCTGAGAATTTGTAGAAGTCATTTCAAAAAAGATCCTCATTTTGTGGGATTTTTTTTTAAACCTCCATATGAGGCCAATACCCCGGGGCTGCCGGGTGCTTGCTACAGACAATAACAAGGACAAACGTTGATCTGTCGTGTGAGCGACAATGGGAGAACTGTTGCTGTTCTTACTGCTGAGCAGCAAGACTGGGTCTGCTCACACGCTGAGAAAGCATTCAGAACCTGGTCCAAGGAAAGTGGATGTTCACCTTTATTGCTCTTTTCCTGAAAAAGTAACTTCTTGTTTTCTCCAGCAGGAGTGGTCATTACTGTTGGTCAAGCTTTTTGTTCCTTCACAGAAGCTTGAGTTTCCACGTAGGTGTGTGTAAAAGGGAGCGGGAGGGAGACGTTAGGGGCTTTTGCGAGGAGGAATGTGCCAATATTTTCATAAAACTGTTTTTCATTACAAACTTGAACTCCTAAACATTGAAATATTTTGTATCCAAAACACTAGAAGTCCATTTTTCTGCCCATGCCTTCCACAATGTCTTTTTTTTTTGTCTTATCTTTTCGATATAGGCTACATAGATACCTCCCCTTCCTTCCTGATGTTCATCAGAATAAGTGGGTCCACAACAGACAGATTTATCCCTTGGCAGAGGAGATGGGATTCAGTGTTCCTACTGACGAATCTGGGAAACAGTTTGCTTTATGTCATTTGTGCATGTGACTACTAATATGGGGTGCTTTGGCTAGTAGTGGCTACTTACCCTCTCAGAAATGTGATTATTTTGTTTTCCCTCCTGTGAGGAAAACTAGTGGACTATGTCAGTGGTTCAGAGTGTGATGTATAACACTGTGTACAACCCTCCATCATTTCCTTGCAAAACTAGCAAAGGCAAAGTCATATAGTCTAGTCCACCCACTACAGCAAGATATAAACACTTGATTGTGTCCTACCAACAGGGCTATTTTAGGCTTTAATTATATGAGTTGTCCTTGCTCATTAGTCGTATACTACTGAAGTGCAACAAAAGTAAGTGATTCATTGCTGACACACGGCATTTCATGAGCAGTCATTAATTAGCAAAGTAGCACTTGGATATAAATTGGCAAAGAGCATCAGTAAAGGGAACTTTAATCAGGATCTCCCTTAACCCTCCTGTTCTCGTTCGCCTCCACGCCGTTCAGAGGTGAGCGTCACCGGTATCGCCACTGGGGTAAACCACCACTGCTGATTTACACCAACCACGGTCAAAAACCCGCCGGGGTTGGGGAAAGCCCACCCAAGCACGAATCAGAGTGTTTTCTTCTTCAAATCAAGGAAATTTGCTCCTAGTCTGACACCCTGCCAAAGGCCTTTGGATCCGTGAAGGCTGCAGGCTGGGAGGGGAAGAGGTGCAGTGGGTCAGCCTGCTGCGAGCAGCCTTTTGCTCCTCCCAAATCCATCTGAAACCTGGCAAACATTTTCGTTCCGCAAGACTTGGTGTATTTGCAATTTTGACACACAGTGCATCGAGTTCGGTGGGCAAGCACAAGTAGAAGCCTTCATGATCTACCACTCTACGTTCTTTACAAGGTGTATAACAGTGCTTTAAAAAAAGAAAAAAAGATGAAAGTATAAAAGGTAGAGCATGAGAGGAGGGTTCTCCATGCCATGGCATATAACCTTTTTCGCTAATACAAATGGCCTTCAGTTTGATAAATTTCACTGCCATGAGAATCAATGGAATTAATGGTTTGCCAATTCTGCCACAAAGCCAGGACAAATCTGTATTTTATTTTCCAGTCCCAAGAAATGGAAAATCAAACTTTTACAACAACAGAGCTTTGTGGTCCCCACCTGGTTGGTAAATGAGGCGTTTATCCACATGACAGATTACAAAACTGGAGAATAGCGTTTACTTGAAAGCACTACTTTACAGGTACATTTTCAGAGCACTTTCTAAGTTCCTGCGGTGATTTCTGTGTATTGCTGTGGTGCAAGTACCCTTCTCAGGAGTTATACTTACAAGAGATATGTGAAACCTGTGCTGGTTTCAGCATAGGCTGATTATGTATTCAGGATATATTTGCAGATACCTAAGGCTGCTGGTTATTAAACCAGAAGAGTATAAAAATCAACTCTCTTTCGAAAGTTACTGTTATTTTTCTCAGCTGGAACATCAATTTAACATTTTAGGGAAACTGCTTTCTTTTTAAAGTGATGCTGTGAAGAGAAACTTCCACTGGTAGGTGACTGAGAGCAATCTATTCATCCAGCCGTAGCTATGCTAAGTTCTATCACAGATAAAGAGTTATTAGACAGCCGATCCAGGTGACCCCCTTCCTGGAATGGTCCTACAGTCTCTGCGGGAACATACCTGAAATACTCTACCAACTTTACTCATTAAGATATTTTTAAAGACGACTTATCACGTAGAAAAACTCAGGGAGATTTTTGAGAGGAGTCGTGAGGAGAGGGCATTCCTTTAGAAAAAAATTCAGTTTCCACTGAAACAGCAAAGCCAGGAAAGAGCTCCTAATTTGAGTAGAGACTTTTGGTGATTCCTGCCCTGAGACCACCTGCACAGGCTACAGTATTATTCTGGACTCACTGGGGAGAGAAGAAAGTATTTACAGATGCCACAGTGTACTCAGTCTGCAGGGAAAGAAAACTTCTGTTTGTTATTTGAGAATTCACACTTGTAATTTTAGGGCCGTAAATGTAAAATGAGGGTTCTAAAGCAGGGATATTTTAAAAGGAGCTATGGAATAAGCATTGGCTCACGGGTTTCAGCAAAGGCAGCCCCGGGTGCAGATCAGAGGAGAATGCCCAGTCCAGTCTGACAAGGAGGACCAGGAGAGGTCAGAGGTGGTGAGATCCAGCTCCATTAGCTACATCAATTCTAGCAAAGTAGCAAAGTTTAGCATTTGCCATGAGATGTGGCCCAGCCAGGGGGAGCTCACAGGATCAATAAGCAAATACAAACCCGTTTACCCTCAGGCAACCGGTTAAATTCTTGTTCTAAATATTGCCACCATTGATCCAAGCCCTTCATTTGCCTCCTGAGCCGGAGCCAGGGTGATTTGAGCTCAGCTTCACAGACAGCTGCAATGTCAGGGCTGCAGACCCTGAGTGGCAATTGTAAGACCGAGGCCATCATTTAACAAACTCAAGGACATTTCACCGTCTGTGGTGCACAATGGAGAATAAAGGTGAAGTTTATACAACCAGGCATGGATTCAAATTGGGCTTCCTTGCACTGTTACCTGTCTTTCCTAAATTGCATTGCAGTATAATTCCTCTTCTATGGATCAAGGGAACACACAGGCCTCCGTTGCTAACTCTCCAGTATACCCTACAAAAGCCAAAGCTAGGTGGGAAACACTGGGAAGGAACTAAGCAAGATTTTCATTTAAAACAAACTGACTGAAGAGTGAAATTGAATTACTTCACATGCTGCAATGACTCGTCAAGTGGTTGCTATTTACTGCTATGCAAGAAAAGAAACTTTCATTTTCTTGTGTATTATCAGCTTTTAAAACTGAATAGCATTCAAGAAAAAGGTACTTTTTCCTCCAACATGATGATCGATCTGGTGAAAACCTGGGAGGTGTTATCATTGAAGTTCCACATTAAATGAAAAGTGTACTGCTCTTTGATATAGCCTGAGACACATTTAAGATCAATATCAGAAGACATCATTAGTCTCACCACTAAAATGGACCAGGAGTACTATCAGGCCACTAATTATTTAGACAAAGTAATAAACAATATAGAATTTAGTAGATATCCAAATAGATGAGTTCTGAATTTGCAGTAAAATTTTAACTAACAGCTAAATTTAAACCTGTATTTTCTGAGAAGGACATAGAGCAGCCTTTGCAAATCAGTAAGAAATACACTACATACTGAGTAAATTTTTGTGCACAAACATTACAAAGTCTGTTAGTTTATGAATCCATCATTTAAAAGCATCCTTAGAATAGTTCTAAGAATATTTCTACCATTCAGACAAACAAATCAATCCCAGACCTTTTAGAGGCAACAACTGACTGACTTGCTTCTATTTTGTATGGGCTTCTAATCCATGCTGCTAAATTATATTTGCGTTTTGTTCCTTTTTATGTTTTATGTATTTCGGTGTCACAAGAACCAGCATACATTTTATAAAATAAAGACCGGAGAAATTCAGCGCCTCAACCTGTAACTGAAGCTAAGCATATACCACACTTCAAAACACAGTCTTCTATGAGTACGTAAGGGTGTTGTGCTGATCATCCTTAAGGACAAGAAGTCAAATGTCCTACTTTAAGGTCCTGCAGATCTCTATTTGAGGCTCAGATGAGACACCGTGTGGGAGCCAAGTCCTACACCCATTTGCTGCAGAATTGCTTTCCCTGCTTTTGAAGCACAGGAGCCGGGACACAGGACTGTAATTCTGCTCCAATGCCCTTATGAGCCTATGAAAATCATGAATAGTTTCCATAAGTCCATCGGATTATCTTGACACAAACCAGCCTTCAAACACGCACAAACACTAAATTACGAACATTCTCGTATTCTGCCCTGGTTGGCTGCCATCCTGTTCCGGCAAAGATACGGCTGGACAGTCTCACATTTAATGATCTACCAGAGAAGTTCAGTGCAGCTCCAGCTCCTATTGCAAACATCACATGTGACCTCAGGGAACTCATTTACTCCGTCTGAGCTTCACTTCGCCGTTTGTGAGACTGAACACAACATCCCATGCTGACACCTGGAGACTACAGTCACTTAAAGTGCTGTGTATATTATGAATATAAACAAGAAACAGGGAATGCGTAGATTTCAGTATGATTTTTGTACGTGGTTTCAGTTAACAGTGAATCGTCCGTTGCTCTAAAAATCATGATATATTTTATTAAAATGCATTAGAAGTGTGAGTTTAGGTAAAGTAGGATACGCAGAAACAACCGGCTTGATTTTTTTTTCCTTTTAGGGTAAAATTTATGTTTTTAAGATTCAATGTGTAAGTGTCTAATGGAGCAGCGTCAGTTTTAAAAGTGTGCATTGCAATGTCATTTTTCTTTCTGGACTACACAGTGACAGTGCTGCAGGTGAGCGTGCAGACATGGTCATCGCTGTGATGGGATAACTGAGCTGCAGCGGCACTTGGCTAATGTTTGGAGACGCCTCTGGCAAGAGCTGCCTCGATTTAGGATTTCTTTGCACTTTAGAGTTTGTGTTTTCATCAAGAAACCTACTTGGGCAGCCTTAGTTCTCAGGCAAAACGGTGTCCACTGCTTGTCCGTCTGCGGTGGTTAGATGGCGGGTGAGGTGACAGGTGACCCAGCTCTCCATCCTCAGCCCTTCCAAAGGCATCAGTGCACGGAGGGACTGCTTCTCGGGAGAGCAAATGAAACCAAAAGCTGCCCGTATCTAAATGTGGCGCTTACCTAAGTCCATAAGCCATTGCAGGCACGCTCCTGAAGGTAGCTGGTAATAAAGAGAAACAGGCAGATAGGCAAATATATCTGTAAGAGCCACAAACGGCTTTAACAGACAACTCCTCCATAAAACTTTGAAAGGTATCACGCAGGTCTTTTTGCTGAAAAACTGGGCCAGCCTCCTTGCACTCCTCGCCGACATGTCTCCCCCCGCCCCGCGGAGGGTAAAATGATGTATTAGCCCTGCACTTGCCACGTCTCGAGCGCGGTGAACCCTGCAGTTACTCAGCCCAAGCTCCAGCCAGAAGTCACAGCAAGCAGAGAAGGAGACTGGAAATGTGGAACAGGATGAAATTACAACAGGGGCAGAAATTGTGCCAAGCGTTCTGCCTCTGAAGTGATGCTCATCCCTACATCTGAGCTAGGGATGGTGCATTTCAAAGGGAAAAGCATGGCTACTACAAAATCAAATCCGAGTCAACCCCAGAGAGAGGAAATATGAGACCAGCGCTGATACATTATAGATATATCTATTTTATTTCTCTGATGGAAAGCTGTATTCCCTGAATGCATAAAGTATTTTTAACTATCCTACAGACAACTGATTTGGATTATACAGAGATCTCATGGGTATATGTATTGTTTTTCTTCTTTATTTTTGATGTTTATATCCTTATTTTCATCTGTGATATAGGAACTAATGTTCTGAGAAGCCAGATTTGCCACTAAGGGTCTATATATTTACTGGCCATATCCTAAGAAACTAGCATATATTCCCCCAGTCTCATATTTAACAGTGATTGGGTATGTGTTGTAATTCATTGGTCCATTTTGGGTTTTTCTTCTTTGCCTATTTTTATGATATTGTTTTGTTAAAAGAAAAAAAAGGGATACCACACTTTTCCAGCAGTAAATCATCTGTTACCATTTACATATACATAGTGTATCTGCAAATATGTCTTCCTTTCCCTTCTGGGTTTCAGATCTTATCTTCATATCGCATCTGCACATTCTGAATTCAAGATGCGACGTGACCTTTATTTCCTTAGTCTGCTGTGACCTCTGGGATAGAACCAATAGCCTTTTTTTTTTTTCATGAAAGCAAATTCAGATGTTAATTGAGCTGGATACAGCAATTGGCCAACTCATAAAAGTGAAGTGAAAAGACATAGCTCTCAGTCAGGCTCATTTTATGAGTTTACAAAAGAAAAAACTATGGAAAAAAAATTACATGTCATCTACTACTAAACCCAGAACTGCACTCAAACAAATGAGCACAATTAACAGATTGGATTCCAGGTTTAGGAAATGTCCAGATCCAGATCCACCAGACATGACAGTCTATCTGGAAGCTCTCACCATTGCCCCACAAAAAAACTGACAGATGCTCATCAGAATCAGTACAAAATTTTCTGGCCAATCCCTAACAATTTCAAAACAGATGCTAAAGTCCCGACTTTAACTCACTCTGAATTCAACAACTGAGGACATAATAAAAATGGATCAGGTGGGTATTTCGAATTATAAATCATAAAATGGTATGTCAAAGTGCTGTTTTCCCAGTGATAAGAGAGTAGGAAAATATAATAGCGGATAAACGGGCTGTGCGGGAAGAAGATACAACACATTGTAGCCAGCTCCCCATAGATGTTAAAAATGGAGGGCATCAAATTCGAAGGAGAGGCAGCAGAATATACCTCTTAGAGGATTTAAGTGGCACAGTCCAGAGACCATTTCATTAGTGGGTTTGAATTATCCACAGTTCCTTTTGCCAAAGTTTATGACTGAAAAAAAAATCAAAATCATTTATGAAACCATTATTGAAACATTTCAGCTCCTGAAAACTGCTTTTCCACGGTATCTTTTTTTTTTTATTATTATTTTATTAGACTATAAATATGTCAATACAATTTCATTAAAAGCATAATGAAAGACATTACCAGCAACGGTGGGAAATGGCTTCATTTGACAAGTTGCCAAATGAGAACTGTCAGTATTCCTCTAGCTTTTCTTGATGCCACTTCAGACTTTGGACTACTTCCCCAGGGGAAAAAAGCAGATAAAATTAATAAATGGCTTCCCCCCAGTGATGTGAGAAGTCTCTTAAACAGCTCTGTGACCGTGTGCTTTCTAGGAAGCGGCGTGGGGCACAGCGGAAGGCGCCCACCTCTACTGAACTAAACCGGGTAGAATTCAGGCCAAAAAAGGGGCTCAGTCTCTGCCTCCTCCCTCGGCGCTGCCCTTCAAGGGAGAAGGACGGTGGCACACTTCCGAAGGCACAAAAAGCTCCTGGGTAGGGTCCCCGCATCGGCAGAGGAAAGGGGGATTGGTGACGGACCCAAAAGGCAGGTCTGGGCCAGCAGAGCAGCCCCCGGGGAGCAGAGGTGGTCCCCACCAAGGAGGCAGAGCCCCCGGAGCTGGGCGACGGCGCTGGGTGCCAAGTTCCTCTTATTCTCTCTCTGAGGACCCGCTGCCGGCCATCAGCAGAGACAGGATATTTGGCACTCTTCATTTCTTACACCACGGTGGCTTGGTAAGGCAGGCTGTATCTTTTCTGCCTCTGAATCCAGAAACCATAGGGTGCAGCAAAGAAAGCAGCGCAGAATTGCTAGACAACGTATTTGACACCATCTCTATTGAATCTATTGCCTTTCAGGGGTCTTGTTTTGATCAAAATGCTCTTTAATTCTTGACAAACTATCTCCTTTCCTAAATATACTCCTTCTCCGCACTTACGCTACGTCCCGAGGGTGAACCACTCTAGGATATTAAAACCACACGGACTGAAGCTACAGTATGGATAGACTTTTTACTACCAACAGAAGGAAATGAGAGGAAAAGAGAGGAACACCTATTAATTCACGATTCCCTTAGGAGAAATAGCTCCAGACCCAGCCTCCCCCATATAGACTATTACTTCAAGAGTTGTCTTCATTAAAGAATATTCCCAGTGTAAACAAGGAAGTCTATATTTCCTGTATATTGAAAAAAAACACATTTGGGCTTTGGTTTAGTTGAGTTCTTCTGCCTGCTTCTAACCTAAGGAAAATCAAGCAAGAAAACAGCAAACAAACAAAGAAACCATCCCTCTGCCACCTTTTACACCACACATTTTAATCATTCAATCACCGAATTTTTGAAACCTGCCACATCATTAAGCACTGCAAAAAGCCACACAGAACAAAAATATTGTTATCACAGAGGTACACAGTTCAAGCACGGGCTCATGAAGGAAAATGTTTTTACAGTGTTTCCTGAAAAAAATCCACATAGCTGGACAGTCTCTGCAGCGGGGCTGCCTCTTTCCCTGCTGGGACTGAACAAACCTCTTCCAGGAAGGAATTACTTAGTGCCTGGCAGAGGGACTAGCAATGGTCTCTCTCTGTGTCATTATGACTGAGATTGGACACGGCACTTATGTTGACACATCTTGGGTTTGAACTCCTGCAGACCACAGGCAGGCAGTTTTTGTGTTCAAATTCATTCACGGAAAGCACAATTTGGGATGGTTTAGGGTTTTTCTTTATGAAAGTTTTCTATTACCACTTACTATGAAATACATAGGAATTGCCTCAGTGCTGGTCAGATCGTTAAAGAATTGACTGTTCTTTCTCCATGACCTTAAAAGTGGACCTATTTTTGAGAGCTTTTCTGGTCACACGCAGGCTGGATATTAAATGAAATTGGAGAGCCTATCTGAAGCGCCAGCAAAGAGGGAATGTGAGCACTTCGATTGTGGGAATTCTTGAGAGGGGCTTGAGAATTGTTAGAACAAGCTGTCAAAAAAAAAAAAAGATTAGTCAAAAAATACCACCCTCTGCAGCCTGAAATGTGCCAGTCAACGCGTCTCAAGCCTTCACTTCATCCAAGACAGCCCTCTGAGATCAGTTGTCCTGCCTGCTGGCACACCCGCCCCAGGCCGGAGATGCTGGAAGCTGTGCGGTCCCTCAGCTGGAGCCAGTCTCCTGGTGGATCCCCCCAGAGTCCCGTTCGGTGGCAGGCGCCAGCAGCAGCTCAGGGAAATTGGCATCGCTGCCCGTTCTTGCTGGAGGTGGCAGTAAAAGTGACAAGAACATCAGTCTCACCGAGCTGAAATGCCGTGTCCTGGGAGCTTGTCAGTTGGCAGAAATTCCAAAATCAGAAAAATGCTTCTACCCCAAATAACATTGAGATCAAACCCGGAGAGGGAGGGGAAGGGGAGGTTATTTCATATTATGGAAGCTTCTCTTTTAGGCTGCCTCTTCTTGAGGGTGACAAATAACTCCCCGGTACCTGTGGTTCGACAACTTGCCCTTTGCCTCTCCCCAAAACTGCCACAGCACCTTTCAGTTCCACCTTGCTTCTCTCCTCCAAGGACTCAAGAGTTCTCTAATATGTCATAAAATGAGTCTAGGCTCTGCCTAATTAGTTTGGACACAACGCATTTCAATTAAACAAGGCTTCCAACAATGTATTTCAAACACTTCTGATTGAACACTGCAATGAGTAAAAATGGTTGGGAGGAGTGACAGAGATCTACTTGGGGAATTTCTCCTGCAAAGGAAATAAATAGAAGGCTGTTTGTTAGATACTTTTGCACTGCATAATCAGTCTGCGCCATTAGCATCCCCAGGCAGTGGTAGTCGTACAGAGGGTGCTGCAGTTGGGATCATTAGTCCTCGCTGGCAACAGTTACAGCAGCATCTTTCTGACACCAGTTTCCTGCAAGAGACCCAGAGGAAAGAACAGTGGTAGATTATAAAATCGCTGTGAGCATAAAGTTACTGTCCTTTCCCTGGAGTCTGCCCTCCACAAGCAAAAGCTCCCTCCCCAGGCCCTGAAGGCGCAGTTAATAAACTTCAAGTCTCTGATCTGGCAGTGAGAGTTGGCCTCCTGAATTGGGGCCCTGGATCCTGCCCCAACTCTAAGGACCATCCACAGATTTTTACATGAAACCATCACTGGGTAAAACACGGGAACAGCTGGCGGACAGAACAACAAGGTGCTGCCAGCAGCGAATGCCCAGCAGTCCCTCCTCTCTCTTCCCCACACATCTCCCTCCTGCCCTGCAGAGTAACAGGGATGTCCCTGCTGCTCCCTCCCTATTTCAGTACCGGCTTTGAGTATCCTTCTCCTCCCTGGGGCTCTCTCCCGTGCCCTCCCTGGGGACATCTCTCCTGCTACCCTACCCCCTTGCGCTGGGCTCCTCCGGGAGAAGGAGGCGGCTCTCATGATGAACATGTGCCTCCTGAGTCCGTAGGAAAACTATCCATATACTGCAGCACAGCCTTAGATCTTGGAGCAGAAGCTCTTTCTGCCTCAGAGTTGAAGCACAGCTTTGGAGGCTTTTTGCGGTGCAAGATCCCCCGCTAACTGGAAAGGGCAGAGTGGGGAGGAGCCGGGTCCGAGTCTTTCACCAACACGCAGCAAAACAAATCCTCCGCGAAAATATTCCGGAGTTATGATGCCATTTACCTACATTTGAAGACTACTCCCACTTCATGGCATTTGAACCACGTCTGTCTTCATAAAAGAGACTTCCCAGCTTCCACATCGATACATTTAATTCTTTAGCGTTCTGGTGTCGGTAAGCACGTTGTTTAAAACTGTTATGAAACACGTCAGTAAAACATATGCCCATTACGTAAACTTATATGAATGCAGTGGAACTAAAAGCTGTGCCGTTATGTTAATAGTGTTGAAAATATGTATCTGTATGTATAGATGTGTGTGTGTGTGCTTGAGTGTATGCATGAAATCCAGCTCCCTGCTGTCAGTAGCAAAACTCTCTGTGGATTCAAAATTATACAGAACTTCATCTTATATATAATAAACAGATTTACAGGTATTCTAGCCGAGATTTTGAAGACCACAAGGAGGATTTGGCATCCAAATTCCACGTGCAACTTCAAAAGTCTTTGCTTTGCTTTGAAAATTTGTGTCTGTGTAGCCAACTGCATGAATGGGTTGTCATATGCACCTGCAGGTTGCTATCAAATTATTGTTTATTAGCTGCAAATAATTGCACGTGCACTTTCGTACGAACTTTATTTATGAACATGTTTTCCCGGGAAGCACACCTGTGGATGCAAATGTACACATCCCATCCTGACAATTCAGTCCTTGCCTTGTACCTGTTATTTACTCCCTAAAAAAAACCCCACCCAACAAACAAACAAACAAACCAACAAGATGTAAAGAGCTTTTCCCCAGACGTCCCCTGGAGCAATATCCAAAATATACCGTTGGTTTTATCCCTGACGAAATCTTGAAACAAAACAAGCGAACCCCTCAGATGAACTCCCCAGGCCGGAGCGCATTTGGTCTAATTTGCCACAGTCCTTTGCGGAGCTGCTGTTCCAGGGAAAGCAGCAGGTCTTGATCTTGGGCTCTAACAGATGGCCCCAACAATATGACAGTAATAGCATCTGACATGTGTTGTTTCAATGATCTCTCTAACTCTCGGAGAAGTATGCAAGCGTTACATGCCGTGTGCTGCTTCAGATTGTTATTTTTGGCATGCTTCTGCTGGCATATGTTATGATGAACCATTCACAACATCTTACATTTCCATCACAAAATAAAGGGGAAATAAGAGAGTAGGGCCATAAGCCTATCGCTTAACCTTGTTCCCAAGGTAACGTTTCCTTTGCCTGTGGGTCAGCTCCGCAGAAACCAAAACACAAACAGCATTTTGAGGGATTAGCTGTATTGCGGGAAGCGGAGTCCTGGGGATGGTAGAGAGACAGGTTGATGGAAATATTTATGGCCCGGCTCTCGGAGTGTTTCACAGTGACACGTAATCAGAGTTTTCCACAATATGCATTAAACGGTGGCCATCTACAATCTGAATGGCTCCTGGTGACTGGGGAGCTGTGAGGAGGGGAATCGGAAGGGGCCGAGTGCCCCATCGAGGCGGAGTTTTCCTGCTAATTGCAGGGGTAATGAACACGTCCCCTTTCAAGCCCAGAGGATCTTCTTAAAGATCCTGTGATTTTACTCACTGCCAGGTTTAACAAAATAGGATTTCTGGCAGTGAAATGCTTTCAACTGCAAGCAGCAAAATCTAGCTAAAGCAGAAACATCAATGATTTTCACTGAGTGCAAGTCATTGAAATGTCTTAGCATCATAAACTACTCTTGATTGCTTTTTTCACAAACGAGCTGCTGCCAAATAGAGGACAGACGGCAACAGGGAAACCCATCTCAGCTGCTTTCCTCCTCAATTTGCAGTTACACCCCCTACCATTTTTCCCCTTAAAAGCTTATCTAGCTCCTCATAAAATTATTTATTGTTATTGCTATGTGGGTTGTTTATTCAGTCGATGAAGGGCAGGCTCTGGCAGCCCTCCCTCCCCTGTCCCTCCAGGCCCTTACCTCCCCTTGACTTCAGCGGACGCTGCCTTTTCCCCTGGCGTGGCTCAGCCTGGCTCAGCTCCTGCAGCCCCATCTCCCCTTCACAGTCCTCTGCCTTTTTAACCACCTCTTCTCCGAAGCCGCAAGGACTCCTTTTCAGTGCACCTGAAGGGGCTCTTGAGCAGAGAGGCATGAAAAAGCGACAGCACAGAGAGAGAGAGGCGAAAAAAAAAAAAAAAATCATGGGGTTTGGTTGTTAGGTTTAAAAGAAGAAAGCCAAACATTTTTCATCACAGCCTTGAATTTTCCTTGATGTGAAGAGGAATGTTACGTGCGTTTCTTACAAAGGTACCAAGCTCGAGCACATGAAGCTACAGCGTTCGCACCAGAGAAGAGACATTTCAAGAGTCATAGTCCCCCAAAAGTGGCCACTTCTCTCTCATTCTGGCTTAGAAAAAATGGAAACAAAAAATGGAGAGTCCCATCCAAGTGACACGGAAAAAAGTGTCTGACTGCAGGTATTGAAAACCCACTGGGAAAAGGCAAGGGGAAAAGCGGGGAAGAGCAGGGAAAGGGAGCTCTTCTGTGAAAGCATCTGAGCAGGGAAGGAACTACTGTGATGGAGATGAGGCCAAATGCAGACTGGTGCTCTTTGGATACAGGGAAGACAGAAGACAACTTGAGCCTCCATGGAGCCTCTGGGGTGTCCGTCCCAATGCCGACATCGCCAGTTAACAGCGCTCAGGGTATTTACACATACTTACTCGCACCGGCCTCCGTGATGTCTGGGATTACTACCGCAGAAAGAGTGGGACAAGGTAGAAGGACAAGAGGCAACCAGCCTGCTTTGCAGGAGGGACAATTTCATAGAATCAGAGAATCATAGAATGTGTTGGGTTGGAGGGGACCTCTAAAGGTCACCTAGTCCAACCCCCCTGCAGTGAGCAGGGACATCTTCAACTAGATCAGGTTGCTCAGGGCCTCATCAAGCCTGGCCTTGAATGTCTCCAGGGATGGGGCCTCCACCACCACTCTGGGCAACCTGTTCCAGTGTCTCACCACCCTCAGTGTAAAGAACTTCTTCCTAAGGTCTAATCTAAACCTACCCTGCTTTAGTTTAAAACCACTGCCCCTCGTCCTATCGCCGCATGCCCTTGCAAACAGCCCCTCCCAGCTTTCCTGTAGGCCCCCTTCAGGTACTGGAAGGCCGCTATAAGGTCTCCCCAGAGCCTTCTCTTCTCCAGAAGAGAATTTCAGCTGGCTTTGGGGATAGATTTCCACCATTGGCAGCAGTGCAACACCTGAAGGGGCTGACCTTAGAGGAGGTTGCGACAGGTGAGATGGCCAGAACTCCAGCTCCCGATTGCTCTGCATCACCAGACGGGATCAGTCCATCACCCACGTGCAGAGGACAGCTGATGCCTTCTTCCTTTCTCTATCATTACCTTTCTTCCCCGTGCTTTTCCCTTCCTGCGTGTCCCAGCATGCCCCCTCCAAACCTTCAGATAAAACACTCGGCAATAAGGCAAGTGGCGCTGACATTGAGTGAAACCAAGGAGTGTGAAGCTGGCACTTCACTGAGATGAATGGGGTGGAAAGGTTCACGCTTTTCTGTTAAGGCTGCCTGCAGACTCAGACAGACAACGTTACCTTAATTGGACTGTGGGATGATTTTCTTGGCAAACAAAACGGTTAGAACGTCACTCGTTTAACAGAAGCTTAGATTTGGTGCTCTATGACGCAGTCACGCCAGTTTTGTTAACTCATCAAATAGTGGAGTCTGGGACACAAGGAAGTTATTTTACATGCAATTACAGAGAAAAAATGTAATTTCTCATGAAACAAAAGGAACTTTTCCAGACAGCTCCAATCCATGCTCTTGTCTTTACAGTTCCATACTCATCTAAGAGCAGTTCTAGTCTGAGGATTATCTTTGCAGAAAACAGCACAGTCAGACTCCATATTTACAATTTTTCCAGAGACTTCCAGATCAACCCACCTTGTTAAAAGTAGAAAGAACATCTTTTCTTTTTCCCAGACTACTTGTCCTCCAAATTCAGCCTGGCACGTAAAATTCGGAGAAGGCTATTGTAGCTTTGGTTTTCCACTATCTCAGGAATCATCAGTAATAAGGACCTAAAACGCAGCCAGGAGTTTTAACCACCTTAGTCATTGCCGTGGTGTCACCAGGGTATGCAGGAAGACTACAACCAGCCTGTAGGTCCTTTCTGTATGGTTGCAAGGGTCCTGCTGTTGCTGTGCCTGCCTGCTGCCACTCGAATGTTAGCACACATGGCACCGCGGAGCCTGGTGGGTTGACAGCCACGCTCTTTGCCCCTGACCCTCAAAATAAAGGGTTGCCCCTTCCTCCTTCATTCCTGGCTGGTCAAACAGTGGGCTCACTCAGCTGCCAATCTGCCAATATCTCCATGAAACAACCCATAGAATGCACTTTTTCTTTCTTTTTTTTTTTAATCAGGGTAAGATAGTTTTCATGCTATTTCAAATTCCCACTGTACCTCTGGGAGCAATATTCGCTCTAAGTAGTGGTAGCTAAGCTAAAGGAAAAGAAGTAAAACCCCAGTCACTATGTCCCAACACCAGGCTTCGTGTTGCCCCCTCCAGTTCCTGATGCACAGAGCCTGAGTTCTTGGCAGAGAAGGACCATGCATCAGTGGCTGGGATGTCCGGCCCAGACAAGAGGTGCTGGGCTCTCTTCTTTCAGGCAGAAGACCTCTTATGCCTTTGGTCAGTTCTGCTTCCATCTGGCTACTCTATTTTGGAGGAGGAGGGAGGGGACTTTCCCTGCTTGAGTTTTAAAAGGGAAAGATCACACAGGCCTAATTTCATGCAATTAGTCCTCCTGGTTCCAATCAACTTGATCATGACTTTCGGGAGATTTGCTCAGGGAAATGTCCGATTGGAAATCACAGCTGGATTTAGGCAGTCGCCTAGTCCTGACAATGCCACTTCTGGGTCTTTCCAAAGATGTAGGCACCGTGAAATGCCAGAGTCAAGCCTTGTGGCACTTAAGGAATTCAAATACCTCTAAGGTGTAAGCAGGAAAGGAGTTGACATTTTCCGTGCTTTTCAACTTAGGTGCCTACACTTTGCCTAAACTACACTCTCACATCCTCTATTTTGGCACTGATGCCTAAATTCAGGAAAAGACCTGTTGAAGACACAGATATTTTCCTACCAACTGGCTACCACTTTAATTAACTCCTACATGAACAGAAAATTGACAGCCTGATGTCATGCCTGATGACAATGCTGGTGACATTAAGGTTGACAGTAAGTGCCTCTCCATTCCATAATGAGACTGATACTTTATTCAGTGCCCAGTGAGAGGTAGAGAACAGGCAAGATTAGGCTGGTAAAAGATGAAAATGTCGCTGGGAGAAGCAATCAAGGAACATTATAAACAACCTTCAGAGAGAAGGAGCATTACTTTGGTTTACAACTGAAAAGCCTGTTTAGATGCCCAGCCAGCACCTGACAACCACGTAGCAGCATTAGCTGGCACTTGGTCTCTCCATTCCCGCTGGTCAGGAGCTTGCAAAACTACCGTCCATTACATTTATTAGCTTCTGATTATTCTATTTACAACTTGTTCTCCCCAGGGAGTGCCCTGAAGCCCCCCGGACAAGCTGCTGCAGCATCACTGGATGCGGCAGTTGTACTGTGGAGGCTCCGACTGTAAGCGCATGCCCTGGGCACTCAAGAATCTGCACTGGCAAGCTGTTAGTTTTCACCTATAATTACCAAAATGGCTGGGGATCTGCCTGTCTGCGAGACACTTCTCTCCCCAGGTGACCAGACTGTCACAGTGGCACTCAGCAGATGCGCTCAAGCTGTCGCCTTGCCAATTTAAGAAAGAGCAGGACCTGCTTGCAACAATTTTGCTGAAGAGGGCTTCAGGCTTTGAGATATTTTCCCTTAGCTTGAACAGAAAGGTAAAATCCCAGGAATCTCTTGACTTTTACAAATACCCCATAAAATCTAAAAAAGCTTTTGCAATGATGATAGCAGTGGTAAAGCAGGGTGTGCAATCAGCATTTGTCATCTGGACAGATTATTCTTTATCTACATTTCACTACTCAGCATTTAGTCTGTAAATAAAAAGGACACCACTGGATTATGCATCCAAATAGTCAAGAATGAAGGACTGTATCATTTTGTAAAACTTTAGAGAGAGTTGGGGGGGAAAGGAACGCAGGTTGCTAGCAGAAATACATCAAATTAACAGTAAGATTTGCATGGGAAAAGAGATTTTACATTCCAGAGTGGGACGCGAGAGCCCTCCACATTTTCATTAACAAAAGATCTCAGGACCTGCTACTTCCAAACAACCCACCCACAGTGTTCAGATCAAACAGCCAAGCTATCGACGCTGTGAGAACAAAAAATGTAGCTTGAGCTTAATTTGGTTCATTTTTTTTCCCCTCTGTAAAGCACCACACATCTTAGCCTGATACTCGTTTTGCCTACCACACTCTACCTGATTTACATTCACATGCCAATATACCTGCTATCAAATTCACTCACACCATTTCCTTGTAGACCACAAGAGCTGAGCACAGAAAGTTAATGTTGGTAGTTTAATGCCTTGAGAAGGAGAATTAAAAGCTGTTCTCCCGGCATCAAATTAACCCCAGCTTTTTGGAATATAAAGTATATAGCAAGGATCAAGTCCCTTGATCCTTATCAGACGGGTGAAATATGCCCACATGTACAGAGACTGAGATTAGTATGAATTTACATAAAACAATATGGACCCGTGTGGAAGAGTGGGCTGTATGAGGGAATGCAAGTACACACACACCGCCCACAGGCCATCGCTATTCAGTAGGAATGGTCACGTTTGTTCCATGTGATGGATGAACAGCAGATTAACTGACTATGTTTTGACACTTATTTTGGCACAGATCCTTGAAATTATCTGAAGTCTAGATAATGGGGTCAAAGAGATTGAGGATATGAACTTACTGACTCCAGAAAACAGTTTTCTCAGTTTTTACCCATCCATAAAGCCATATCCTTGGTGTATGTCCTACTTCATCACCTCCAGAAGTTCAG
Source organism: Rissa tridactyla (assembly GCF_028500815.1). Classification (NCBI taxonomy): domain Eukaryota; kingdom Metazoa; phylum Chordata; class Aves; order Charadriiformes; family Laridae; genus Rissa; species Rissa tridactyla. The sequence continues at coordinate 179,096,434 of NC_071466.1, forward strand.
GAGAATGAAGTCACAGAATCACACACAGAATGGTAGGGGTTGGAAGGGACCTCTGGAGATCATCTAGTCCAAACCCCCTGCTACAGCAGGGTCACCTAGGGCAGATTGCACAGGAACGTGTCCAGGCAGGCTTTGAATGTCTCCAGAGATGAGACTCCACCACCTCTCTGGGCAGCCTGTGCCAGTGCTGTGCCACCCTCAAAGTAAAGAAGTTCCTCCTCACGTTTAGGTGGAACTTCCTATGTTCAAGTTTGTGCCCGTTACCCCTTGTCCTGTCCCCGGGCACCACTGAAAAGAGCCTGGCCCCATCCTCCATCCCACCTGTGGCTCTCTGGAATCTCCCCTAAACCCTCAGAGCAGAGCAGAGTGACCTGGCCTTTGGGCTTTGACACCCAGAGGACTAAGAAAATTTTTCTGATCTTAGTCCACAGTGGGAGGATCTTTGCCGGATTTCTTTGCTAAGCTGTAGGGGCTGTTAGACTCTGAACTCAAAGCTGCAGCTCGCTCTCAGGAATAAACCAGCATCAGGCTTACACACTCAGTGAGGTGCAGGTTGCTGATGCCTTTTGCAAAATTGCATTCCTCCACGCAAAAGTTTGGTTTACTTTACATGCTTAAGTTTGCTTTACCCCACTTATGCGAGATCAGAAGAGACCTTAGTCTGTCAGGAACAAAGCTCACTGGTTAATAATCAGTGATTGATGTCTCAAGCAAAAGCATGGAAGATGGTCATAGAAGAAAACATTAGGCAGACAGCACTGTGGATCCTACCTCAAAAATAAGGTGTCATCTGCCACTTGATCCACATTTGGTTTAGAAAGAGATGGCGGAGCTTCTAATGGCACCATTATTACAATGTATTAGCAGCATTTGTGAAATGTCCTGGTCACAGTGTCTCAGCATGCTTGAGGCTGGAAGGGACGCCTGGAGGTTGCCTAGTCCGACCCCCAGCCCAGAGCAGGATCAGCCACGGCAAGTTGCTCAAGGCTGGGTCCTGCCAGGTTTTGAGTGCCTCTGAGGACACAGACGCCACAACCTCTTGGGACAACCCGTGCAAGTGTTTGACCACCCTCATAGTAAAAAATATTTTTCTTCTGTCCAAGTTCCATTTCCTGTGCAGCAGCTTGTGCCCATTCTTGTCCCTGGGCACCCCTGAGATGTGTCTGCTCCTTCTTCTGCATCCCCATCTCCCATCAGGCATGCATGCCCGTCCATAAATTCCCCCAGAGCCTTCTCTTCTCGAGCTCTCCCAGCCTCTCCTCGGCCAACAGGAGAGCCCGTCATTGTGTGCTGATCCCACAGCAGCGCCACCATGCTGAACAAGCACCAGATCATTTGGCAATGACAGTGTCTCTGTTTCTGTTACACTCGCCCCGTGTCCACCTTTGCTCTGCTGTGGGCAGCACTGGCCAGTCCAGCCCCCAGTGCCACACTGTGTCCCTGCCCCATGTGGGACCTCCCCGCTCCCCAAGATGGGATTCCTTCCTCTTTCTCCCTCCGGGACCAGTCAGAAACACAGGGCTGTTGCATCGACAGGGTCGGTGAGTGCTGGGAGACACCCTGTGCTGGAGTACGAGGGCATCCACATGAGAGGGAGGAGAGGAGAAGGAAGTCCTGTGTTATGGCACCTACCATGGGTGTAAAACCCAGACTGTCCTTCCCCCTCCTGCCTGACCAGACCAGACGGGGAGCAGGAACTAAAACTCCACCCATCCTTTGCACGGGAATGGCTGTATTTGATGTTTTTGTGGTACCAAAATACAGCCCATGGCTCTGAAGCACACACTTCAGCCCTGAGATGTCACTCAGGCAAATGTTCTCCTGGCCTTGCCCCAAGATCGTGACTGACCTCCAGGGACTCCCACCAGGAGAGGACCCTGCACGCAGCCCTAGGATTAGCAACGCCCCTTTAACATAGCGTCTGTAATTTTTTCAGGATTATAAAAACAATGCCTGTCTCTTTATCTATTGAAGTTCCAATCTAGCTCCTCATCACCATACTCTCTGGGCTGTAATTATAACATTATTAATGGTTATCCGTCCTCTGTGAAGCAAAGTAATCTTGACTACACCAGTTAATCAATACTTGGACAAATGAACTGAGCTTTTCCCTGGGCTAGGACAAGTAATTGTAATTATGAGATGTGATCAGCTGGTGAAGTACGGTTACTAACACGTGCAGCTGGCAGAGAAGCAAAGTTTTAAATATCTATCAAAAGGCTCTGGTTTCACAGAGAGAGTATTTCTTTAAGTCTAGTTAAGCACTTGTCAGAAGCCATTAGCTTTAGCTAATCAGATATCATCCTTCTGAGGAATGACAAGCGAGAGTCCAGCGAACTGACTATCGAGATGCCTTGCTGGCACCATTGTCCATCTGTCCGTGCGAGCACTAAGCAGAAGGCACCGCATTCGCAGCAAGGTCACGGGGCATCAAAGGGAAGTGCATCAGAAGGCAGAGTGGATACGGACCAAAGAAAACAGTAATTTTCTGCAAGTCTTGAACACTTTGAGGCATCTGGTAGTCAATATGGGTTAGTTACGTTACGTTTGCTCTGCTTTCTGCACAAGAACCGCACGTGCAGCCTCGCAGAACCCTGGGCAGCAATTACGACATAGGAGACCACGGAAAAATCTGCTCAGAAAATAATTTGGCCTCTTTTTAATTTATGCGTACATACATACACACACTGAAAAATAAAAAGTTCAACGGTATTGCCACACTGAGAAGGCACAAGATTAATTAGGGCAAATGGTAATTTAAACACAGAAGGGAAGGAGGGCAATAAAATATCAGTTTGCTTGTTTGCTTTACTCTTCTAAAAAGACTACAACAGGTTGGGTTTTGGTTTGGGTTTTACAGAATTACAGGGTTTTACGTACTGGGAAATGTCCAACAGTGAAGGACGTGTGCAGGCTGCAAGCAGTTAGGCAAACGTGTGAAAGAAGACGTACTGTCTGTCATCTCACCACAAAACATTTTTTTCAGGAATCTGCAAGAACCAAACGTCCTTTCTGCAGTAGCCAAGACGAAGCCGTCTTCTGAAAGGGAAACACGAGTCACCTTTCACCGTGCTGTAGTGCTCCAGGCAACTGAAAATAAGGTTGCAAGAGGGAAGCGCAGGGAACGAACGCTGTCTGCAGTGACCCTGGGGCGAGAGCGCCAGGGAGGCTGGGAGTGAAGCCGTCACTCTCTTGAACTTGGTGGCGGTGGACAGGGAAGCTTTCTGTTTGCACCACTTGCTTACCAACAGAGAGAAAACATTATTATTTTTTTTTTCCAGTTTGTGGTTTTTTTCCCTTCTGCTACGCCCAGTAGAAAGCGGAAACTCAGGAATCTAAGGGAATCCAGAGAAATCTGCTGTAGCTCCTTAGTCGCAGCAATGGCCTTGTGCAAATTCTGCCCAGACTTAGTTTAAAAGACAGACATAAGGCCACCGTGATCTAAACTTCTTAGCTCAAAGAGTTACCTGAGTGCCAAGGTCCATCTCAGCGTGGTAACTCCTTGGGCAGATTCCTCCTGATCCTCAAGATGGGTGATCTATTCCAGAGCTAAACAAAATGGCAGATTTCACTTAAATTCAGACCACTGCCAAGGTTTGCCTGGAACTTGCTAAGGTCAGAAAGATCCAGGGTGAGAGCCATCCAACTGAATGGAGACATCTACCGCTACATTTGCAGAAACTACCCCAGGCTAACTTTACAGAGAAAAGCACTTACAGGTTACATTTCATTTCATCCTGAAGTAAACACCTCATAGGACAAATTTGCCCCTGTTGCCCCATATTCACTCCTGCCACTCAAAGGGAAAGCTGCACTTCTCTGTTTAACAGGGAGTGGATTAACCGTACCACTGCAAATCCCAGCCATGAAACCAGTCCTGCTGGCTTGCCCAGCAAACCCAGTCCCAGGGTGCTGGCTTCAGAAAGGGCAGCAGTAAAATCACCCAGAGACTCAGCAGACATTTAACCGGGCACTTCTATCCCAGTGTCATTGAGGGAAGTAGCGCTGGAACTAAGGATTCTCCTCCTGTGCATGGAGAGATGTACTGATAGCCTAGGATTTATAAGAAACTAACAAAAAAGGGCATTTTTTACCTTAATATGCCAAGATTAGTTAACTCCAACTCTTCTGCTAGTGATAATCTTAAATCTTTTTCCCGTACCAAAGTCCTGTAGGCTGCTTTTGTCTAACCTTCTGTCCCTATTCCATTGTACCTATAGGGAAAAGGCAGATACTATCCCTCCGCTACGCGAAGTTCCCCCTTGGGTCTCCAACGTGCAAAATGGGTGCTGTGAAACTCACGCTCTCCAGTTGCTCCGAAGACACCGAGGGGTGCCATTCCCAACACGGCAGGTCCCCTCCACTGCCCACCCTACCTCCCCAGCAAGATCCGGGATTTCAGCACCCACACTGGCTGCCGCCGCCGCTGCCAATTTAAGCCGCTCTCAGACTAAAAGCATTTTTAGCACCAGCTTTATACTCATTGTTTATGGTGAGCATAAGGGGTAGACTCAGATTCTCCCAGGAAGCGACAGTCTCATCACCATTTAGCAGAAGGGGCTACTGACTTTTAATTTTTTTATATTTTAGCTAGGTAATTTGAAATAAGACTCCTAAATCCTCAAGTATGCAGGCTCTTACCCTTATTAATAGCTTTCATAGCCATCTTTACAGCCATCGCCTTCTCCCACCCAACCCGTTGACTCTCACTGGATTTTAAAAGCTCTACTGAATTAACACTTTAGGACAGGGATTACCCTTTTACAATATATACGTCCAAAATCTCCTTCCAAAGAGCCCTAATAGGCACTAATGAGTAATAAATAGTCAATATTAACGAGCGACTAATTACACTCTTCTGGAAGGCTGTTCCCAGATTTTCCCTCATTCAGACACTCTGATCCCACGAGCAGGAAATGTATGCAGTCGGGGCCGGCTCACAAACACTTCCAGATTAAAAAACTGCAACTCCTCATAGTCCAAGTGATTTCTATTCTCAATAAAACCGGGCTTAAAGGCAGAAAAATGTCATCCTGCCTTGTAAAGCAGCTTAGCACATTTACCAAACGCCTCTGGGAGAAGCATCCCGTTTTCACCAGAGCTTTACGTGGCCAATTCAGCTGTAACTGTTCTGGCTACTTTACTACCGACAATTTGACAAGTGGACTCAAACGGGAGATGTTTTGTGATCTCCTTTCACAAACCTGGATGGGGAAAACATTAACTAGAAATTGAAAACCAAGTTCCATTGGCATTTTTCTTTTGGACCTATTTTCCCAGGGAATTTAACTTCATTTTTAGAGGAGTGCTCCAACAGACCTCTGGAAAGATAACACTGGCTTCATTTCCCTTCCCTCCAACCTTAAACAACCAGGATTTATACAGTTATTTTTATTCTTTTCAGATACCACAGCCTTGTCTGTTTATAAAATGTGAGAGGTAGACAGATAATTGTACTATTTCACTAGTAAACAGGGAACTGAATATGAAACCGAGCTCAGAATTGGAAACCTTGTCAGAGTGTTGGTGAATCATTGTATGAAACAAATTGTTCACTTTCTGTTCAGTCCATTAGCTACAAGGATGGAAAGAATTGCTCTCACAACGCATAATGCTGCAATTTCCTATATTCACTTAGCACTTCCCCTTTCCCTTCTGCAAATCAGAGGCATTACCTTTAGGATTTAATTCGCTCCCTCTAACCACGTTTTTCATTCCCAACTCTGACTCTATCGCTCGGTGGAAACGCAACAACTTTTACACAGAATTCACGAATACGGCACTTTTCCTCTCCTTTGGAAATAAGGTAATGGCAGGAAAACACGGAGAATTATAAAGAGGGCCCTGTGCCTACCCAGCTGCAAGCAGCCCCCCTTTTGATTCTCGAGATTTTTGAGAGATCGCATATCAAAACTGAATTCACACGAACCCCATGTCGTTTGTACGCCAGATTTTGCGCTGACATTGGGATGAGAAAAATCAATACTTGCCTTCAGGTGCCACACAGTTGCCCATGCCCTTTCCTTGTGTTTGGGAGTCTGGGGGAGCTGTTAACATTTTTAACAGTCCCCAAGTGCTAGGCTTGCTAAGCAAGCTATTTAAAGGAATTCTGCCTCCGAAATGGGGCAAGGAAGATTGTATTGGTACAACTGGGGGCCACAACTATCCCGGAGGGCTTCACTCCAGCAGGGAGGCTGGGCTCACCGTCCCACGTGTGCTACCACACTGTGCTCATCCTCAAACCTGCACAAGGCCACACGCCTCTGCACGGCAACGTCCGTACAGAAAGAAAAGAAAAGAGTTGAAAGGAGAGCTACGAAATAAAATTCTGGGCACTTTGCAACCTCCCTTCGCTACCTTTCCTGCCTGTATGACAGCGTGTGTTAATTGATCCCGCTGCACAGACACCCACAAAGCCTGAGGAGTTGCTTTGGAAAAGCAAGTCACAGGAGACAAACAGTGGCCATCTGGGGCCACAGGAGCAGGTAGGAGTGGGAGCGCTTCTCTGGCACTCGGGTGGCTTCGTAACTCCTGCCCCCCTCAATTCGCGCGGGCCAAGAATCTTCCCTTGGATGCATGAGCTGTGCTGACCGACACTGGGAGGAAGCAATGACCCCTCTGAAAAGATCAGACCTCGTTGCCTCTGCATCTTCCGCACACTGCATTTTTATTCGGGAGATAACGTTGCAAAAAAGGCTTTTAAAAAACACCTATAAATGAGATAAGGAATGGGACTCGCGTGCCCGACTTATGGCTTTTGCTCTTGCTCCAGCAGACACAGATCTATCACAGAAAACAGTGGCTGGATTGAGACCCCAAGGCAAAATGTCGCCTTTCAGTTCAGCAACTATGACATCTCCTTTGAGCTACTTCTAATTGAACTGACGGGTAGTGGCATTAAAATACCTCTTGGAACATTTGCTGGTTTTGCAGGAGTTGAGATTTTGACTCCCCAGTTCCGATCTGACGTGAAACACCTGCTTTTTCATGACTTTACCTGCAAGTGAGCTATCAGAAACAATCATTAAAAGGGAATTCAACCAAACTGATCCTCCAGACAAATTCTGCTCGAGTGGCAAATCCGCTGTGTGCATAACCTTAAACTCATTTACCATTAACTGGCCTTATCCACATCTCCGAGGTCGGCAATCCACGCCAGGGAGGGATGGTGAGGGAGGGTAGCATTTCAGGTGTACCCACCAGTTGTCAAGCCCTGGGCAATGACAGCATCACATCTTCAGCATTACTCTACTTCCACGTAAAGCAGCAAGACTGGGCAGGGAGTTTGGTGGCAACAGGAAAAGCTTGAGGCAGAAAGGTGCTAAGAACGTCAACCATTCCATAATTAACACACCTCCTTATAATCCTTACAGAAAAATAAAATAGTAACACATTTCAAAAGGTTTTTTTGCAAAAGAAAGAGAAAACAAACCTGATTTAATAGGAAATAAGAGTTATTTTATTTGTGCAGTGCAAGCCTCAAATCACCCACTTTGTCTCCTGTGGGGAAGCTGTTTGGCTCTGGCGTGCTTTATTGCCGCCCTCTTATCAGAACTGTATCCACACTGGAGCTCACGCAGAAGCCAGTGATGTAGGCGTATTTGGGTCGTGTTTGAGGCCACATGCCAGTTTAACACGGACCAAAATCTACCTCCTGCTGCTTTGCAAAGTCAACTTTTTTCCTCCGAAGGTGGAGTGTGGCAACAGCAGTTGCTTCTCCATTATTTTTCCTGTACATTTGAAATTTCTGACTACATTAAAAAAATGTCCACCTGAATATCCATCACCCGCTTGCATTTAAAAATATGCAACTATGTAACCCATTTCACACTTATTCTACCTGAATAGTCCACTCCAGGCCAAGTCCCAAGAAGATGCCAGCACTTACTTTTAGTCTTAACGTCTTATCTGTTGGCAAAGAGATAAGAATTCTTCCTGTAAGCTGTTTTGGGCCTTTTTAAACTAAATATGGTTGCTGCAAAATGTTTTGTATAGGTATCACTGAATTCAGATTATTTTGTGTTTATTACTTTTTCTCTATGACCAGATATAAGATGAAACAGCAGAGGTTTCATGGAGTATTTCAACTGAGGAGGACATTATTTAGCCTCCAAGCTCAGTTAAGTTACAGAAAATTGCCAATAAAGATGCCAAGGACATCTCTACAGCCTTCAGTACGTCAACTAGAGGGACTCATTACGAATAAATATTTGGTTGTATAACCAGAATCTCTCTCTTACCTCCATGTGTCAAAGACACTTTGAAGCCCGGGAGAGGAACCTGTCCCTGTTGTCCTGTTCATCACTGAGAAGGCAAGAATTTGTCTGTGAAACATCTCCAGAGTTGGAGTGATTGATACCATGGAGCAGAGCCTTTATGTAACAGTACCAGAATTACTCCCTTTGCAAATTATTTGGAAATACAATAATGGTTCCTCCTGAGATAGAAGGGAAGCTGCCATGTTTCTAAAAAGGCATAGACTGCCCCGCTGAAACAAGAAGAGAAGTTTCCAGGTTGGGGTGGAAACTTGATTTCCAGAATGGAAGAGCATTGCACTGATCCTTACCTGGCCCTTAATGTGACACCGGGCTGAGCAGCAGGTGTGGTCCCCAAGTTCTGTGGCCAGCTACATCAGGGGCCTGAACCAAAGCTCCCTTCTGGACTACACCAGGGGGTTTCTTTCCCATGGAAACCAGGGGAGTTAGGGAGAATGGGCTGCTCCGTGCCCAGATTTCACTGAGACACAAGGCTGATGGAGCACTCGGGCTCAGGAGCTTGGAAGAGCTTCAGGTTCTCCAGATTGTTCAAGGGAGCAGAGCCTTCCTGACAGCCCAAATGCAGGCACAGATAGGATGAAATATGCATTTCTATTTTGTTTAGAAAGTTGAGCAGCTTTAAACCTTGTTTACAAAAAGGACAAACGCTGGTTGTTCACTATCAGTCTTCTGCCTCTGGGTAGCTGTAACTAGCAGGTAACTCGCAGGCAGAGCTCTCTCAAATGGCCTATGAACTTGAAATAGAGCACCACAGTCAGCATTTAAGGCTACACTCCAACTATGGATCCTATTCATTCCCTAAGGGAAGATGGAAAGATCTACCCTTTAGGGTTAGTCAAAGAGTGAAGGAGGGGGCAGAGGTGCAGGTGACACACGAACGCTCCGCAGTGGTGGCTGTTGACCATTACAGCTCTCGTGAGCCGGCTGGAGCTCTTTCATGGAGGGGCTGGAACTTTTTCCAGGCAGTCGCTGTAAGGGACTTCAAGACATCGTGCAGCCTCTCCCCTGGTCTCAAGAGGGGACGGACTGTGCTAACATCATTCCTGAGGGACAGCAGCCTAATCTGTTCTCTTAAAAAATGATGGAGGCTCTGCTGTCTGCCCAGGCAATCTGCCCCCAACATTTCCCTGTTACATAACTTAATGCTCCTTTCCTGCAATTTAAGTCCATTAGTTCTCGAGGCTGGAGAACAGTTTGTGCCTTCCATTTTGCAGCTATTTCTCTGTGTTTGAAAAAGGTTATCTCATCTCCCCTCGGTCTCCTCTGCTCCAAACGAAGCAATCCCAGCTTCCCAGTTCATCACACAGAAGCCAGGCTGCTGCTGGCTGGTGATAGCTTTCAGTAAGTGCTGACTGGGCTGGATTCCTACCAGCAGCCTGTAGGTGAAAGCCTTCAGCAGCTTTAGCTCTCTGAGCCAGGCTGTCCTTTCAAAGATGGGAAAACTTCATCTGTAATCCATTACGGCACATCGGTAAATATACATTACAGTACAGTACACTTCTGGAATTTTCCCCATCACATTAGGATATCATAACAAGAAGAAAGGAAAAGACATCTTATTTCGTGAAAGTGCACTGAAGGGCTAAACTTAAAACAGGCTCCTAAACAGGTCTCAAAGAGTAGAGAGGGAAAATGCAACATATTGTGTTAACACCTTCCCCACTCCATCCTCTCTACCGAACAAATGAAATGAAATGCATGAACCATGTCTTGGTTTGCAAATGAAACTTGGTATTTGTATTTGCTGCAATGTCTCAGAGTGTTGTTTTTCATTTGAGACTGTGCATGGTAGTAAACACTGCAATGCTTTACATTCATTAAGCTCGGGCCCATTTACTCTGTGCAGGCAAAGCAAGTGCATATATCTCAGACCCATAAAGCATCAGTTCAGAATTACACAGGAAATAAATGAGCCTAAGCCAGAAGTCCAATTTCCAGAGTCCAGCTCACTAAAGCTAAACAACCACCTTGGATAAATATGGCCTATTTTAAATGAAACGTTAGTGCAATTTCATAGCTGTCAATAATTCCCTCATTATGCCTAAATGAGCTTGTCATCCAAGGAGATTGCTGCACGGCTGATCTTAATTTGCTAATAAAAACCACTCAGAAGAATTTCAGCTAAACAGGGACTATTTGATTCATAAAAGTGCAATAGTGCACTTTTTAAAGCATGCCTTCCCAGTCCTGGCTCCTCACTGGCTGAAGCCGCGAGCCAGTTTGCTCTGCAGCCTGTAAAAAGGCAGCTTTGCTATATAAGAACAATGAGCAATTGTCTCTCTAAATCACTATTATTCCTTAGCCCATTATATTTAATTTATTTTTAATCATGTTGTATAATAGAAATAAAATCATTGGATTAAGCATATATCTAGCAGCAGGAGCCCATTATCCTTTGACAATGTTCTGTTTCATTGACATTATATCTTCATTGTAGACAGTTTCCGTGCCATCATTAGTCCTAAAATGATTATTGGATTTCAAGGGTTTCTCCCTAATCCATAATAAGATTTACTTGCTAACAGCACAAAACAAAACAAAGATATGCTTCTATTGTTTTACTACCGTGGAATTCTTATTTTAAGCTATTCAGAAATCGTCAAGAATAAATCCAGATATTATAAGTATTTAAAGTTTTCCTGCCTAATTCTGATTCAAGGGAAAGCCTCAGTAACTTTGTAAGCTTTGGATCTTTGTTACTCGTTGTGGCTTTATTTTACTTAAGCAAGCAGAAATACTTTGTCAGCTCTCGAATTCAGTAAGATCTCCTATTACGCACACAATGATTTTTTCAGACCAGTTAAAGCAAATCTCACTACAGTCCATTTTCACTGGGAAGGGCTACGAGAGGTTCCTCAGATTCCATGCCAAAGTTGCCAGCGATTCCTCTGTGACAAGTGCTAGCTCACAGACTCAGCACTAATACCAGGAAGCTAAAAAGCTCCTCCGGCATGCTGATCCCCATGGGATAATTCAGCAGCTCTTCATTTGTACCAACAGCAGTCACAGTTAAATCTAAAACTAGATTTTTTCCACACCCTATTAACAGCAGCATTAGAATGCAGCAGGGATCATCCAGAGAAAAGAGTGTTTTCTGTTATCTCATAGTTATCTTTGAGGAGGTGGCAGATTTCCCTGTGAAAATTATCCTTATAGATTGCCTCTTATTTAAGGATACGCTGGTACTATCAAGTGGTGCTCTTTTTATGCTGAAATTGCTAGCAATGCTTAAGAGTATCTGCATGACTCTTCCAGCTGGGAGAGCAGCTTCAATAGATACCTACTTTCCATATATGTAGACAAGCTATGACACTTCACCCATACTGACATGATCTGCATAAGCCACGTGGTGTCCATTAAGAAGGGTCCATACAATATAGTCAACTCTCCACTATCTTGGCTAATAGGAGAATAGAATAACCCAGATAAAGGAAAGACATGCATAATTATTGCTTCCAGATAAGAGCCGGCTCAAATATTTCTGCACTGTGCTCCCCAGACAGAGCTTGTACTTCTGTCAGAGCTTTCTAACTTAAGAGTTTATTAACTCAGGCATTACCTGCATCCATCTGGTACAAGCTACGCAGCTTGGGTGTCTCTATGATTTAATCACCCCACACGTAATTTACTAACTGATAATCGTCTTGGCTATAATTAAATAACAGTTTCCATATTCACCCTTTTCTACGCACTGATACTGATACAGTGCAGACCCAGTCGAGCATGGCCATGTCAAGGTTGAATGTGGCATAATAAGGAAAGGCAAATTATGCATGAAATGCAAGAGGAGAACGTTCAAAAGACAAGGTAACGCGGAAGGCACACGATGATGTAGAAGGGCTTTATATTCACATCTAACAACCTAGAATTAACACAAGCCCTTCCTCTCTTATTCCCAGATCGCCCTCGCAGAGGAAGTATCCTCAGGACTGTCAGAAGTAACACATGCATGAACTAGAACTACCTTTCTGCAAGAATTGTCAGAGGGTTTTTTTTATTATGGTGTTGCCATTACTCAGCCACGTTGAACATTTCTCAGTTGTGTGTTCTCATAATTTGTAATCTCCACAGACCCTTTAGTACCGATATACAGCCTTCCTGATCTCAGCATTAGTATATAAATTGTACTGTTCAGTCACAAGAGACACTCAGTTCCGTTACAGATATATGGGCAAAACATTGTCTTCACCACTATAGAAAGAAATACAGATTCTCTTACAAAGAAAATGAAAATGTTGCAAATAACTTTCTGGATTCTTATGGGAGGAAAGGGATTATAAAGAAATAGACTCAGACTTCACGAAATCAGCAACACCATTTCTTATACATGGAAGTGAATCATCTTGTGGAAACCAAACCATTGCTAGGCAAGTTTTTAATGGTGCGCTTGTATATGCCATTGTGTTGAGGAATTGATGATTATATTCTGCCACATTCCATGTTGCATTTACAAATCAGCATTGCCTTGTGTTTGTCAGCACATTACAATTAGACAGAGCTACACAATGATGCACGCCACGGGCCAAGCTGTAAAGGGAAAATGGATGGGTTTGAGAAGTTAGCCGTATCGTGGGATGTTACTAGACTGGCTACAGAAAAAGCAGCTGACAGCAAATCATAGTGCCACACATATCAAATCCCTAAATATCTGTTCATTTTGCTTAAAGCATCACATACAGTGTTTAGATCACTGCGGAGGTCTTGAACAACATTTTCTATGCTCCTGGTATCCTTCAGAATCTCAATGCTTTGCGTATATGGATTGAAATACACAGAGAAGGGACGATTGATTGATTTGGCGAAATCCCTGAAAGAAAAAAGAAAATTAACAACTCTTTTTTCAACCGCTAAAGATGAGAAAATTAGATTTTTGGGTCAAGGGATATAATTTACCTCATCTTTTCTTTAGCTTCTTCAAAACTTTCTGAAACAAAGTAAGCTTCCTGGAAAGTAGTGATAAGGCATTCTTGCAGACAGGTTGTCTTTGGATCGAATGTTTTCACATTGGCTTTGTCAGAGAGAGCATGCTGCAAAACACACCATGGAATCTGTTAAACCATACTTTGATACTGCTGTGTATCTATGCAACTGTTCATATATACAGCTTTTATATTGCTGTTCTCTATGTTTCCCATTAGTTGGTAGCCTCTCTTGTTTTACATACAGTGATTTTTCAGTGTGAATAGAATAAATCATTTATTACTTTAAAAAGCTCTTTTTATAAGAATAATTCTCTATAATAACTCAACATATAGGCATACAGACTTAAATCTTCAGCTGGAAACGGGAAAGTCATCAAATAAACATTCCTGAAAAATTATCTGTACAACTACAAATATGTATGTCCCCAAAATTTCACTTAACCGGCAGAATTGATCATCGTCTTGCTGGGTGCATTGAGTCTGACCAAATCATTCATATAATCTGTGCTTTACATTTTCAGGCCAAAATCATATGCTATTTTCCTGACAGTGAGTTTAAGAGTGAAACAGTATCTCTGAAAATCCATTAAATAATGTCTACTTATTGCGTGCTCATGAAATGCATTACCCTTCTGCCGTGTATACCTGAGCAATAACGCTCCTTATAGCACTGCAAGGAAAAAATAACTAAATAAACAGACACAGATAAGTACAGAGCAGACACCGTGCAAATGAGGCATCAAATGCTGCTACCCAGAGAAGAGATGCCTGATTAGCTTTCCTCTTTACATGACTGGCACAAGCCACCACAAAGGACACAGAAGTTTCAAAACTGAAAACCAGGTACTCAGACATTTTCCAACACAACCTTTTTCTAGCTCCTCTTTCCACTTGAATACTTGCGTTGTCTTTTGGACCTACCTTAACTTTTAGAGCACACATATTTTCAGTCTCTGTGCTCCGTTCAAAAGTACAAGGAAGGAGAGCATTTTTAGGTCAGCTTTCAACCTTTAGTTCCCCAATATCTATCCATAGTGAAGATGGGCATGTAAAGTATAGAGAAATGACAGGGAGGGAGCAGATCCCTGAGGTCCAAAGGTGCTTCTTACTTCTTTACTTTCTTTCTGCAGGGACATTCTTTATAGCAGAGTAAGGTATTAACCTTAAGGTATTCATCACACCTTTTATCTGAGCTTTTGCTTATGCTCATTCCTAAATCCCTGTGAAAGGCTCTGAAAATATCACACTAGCTCTCAACCTGCAGTCTCCAAATAACAGGACATAAAACTGGAACAAGAACCTCTTCCTCCCACCTTCTCTCTCTCCAAAAATAAATACATGAAAAATTAATGCATGGAATCTTAAAATGTCAGGGAATTAACTTTCCTTAGTACATGTATCTTTTCCTTTTCACATGGTTTGCTGTTTCTAGCCAGCCACCAGTTAAACAGCTCTGAAAACAAAAATAAAAAATGCTCTGTCTTAACCAGCATCCTCTTCTAAATGGACTGCAGGAACAGGCTCGCCTTATTTGGCCCCTGTCTATATCCCTGTTGTCACTTTCTCCTTGCAGAGCCATGATGTGGTTGAGTGCCTGTAAATTTAGCCATTTACCTCCTTCTATCAAAATTAATTTGTTTTTCTTGACTGGGAATTATAATAGGCTCCCTGGGAGGTTAACTATAGACAAAAACATCGCCTCTTAAGGTGCCTTTGTACTTCCAGGTGAGACTTGATGCCTCAAATGTCTAAAGCACAAAGATTTAAAACTCTGAGTGGATTGAGTGAAGCCCTGGGCAGGGAATCAAGAGAGCGACACGGGGCATATTTTCTTAGGATCTGAATCAGTAGGTGACCACTTCTGGCTCACAAATTCTTTCCTGTACTGTGACAGCTTCAACAGAAAGAGTGACAGTGTTGTCCCCTCCCCTTCTCTTCTCCTCCACTCACTAACGGCTTCTGCTGGGCCAGGCCTACTCCTTGGGATTAAAGCCATCAGAGGCAAGAAGGGATTCAGCCAGCAGCTCCTACATTGTGAACAGCTGCTCTAACTGCTGAGCCCTAATTTTATAAAAGGAGCGAGTTTAAAGAGAAGCAAAAGCTAATCTTTATCACAGTGGATGTCCTCTGAAAAAGCCTTTCTGGTTATTCTCCTCAGATTATCTATGTTTATCTATCATTTCAGATTCCTACTTTCTGGGATACCAGCTTAGTTTATCCACGATCAGAGCTGCTGCTGCTGCTTCTCAAAGCAACTCAGCAGAGACTGGGATGCGCAGACACCAGGAAACACGCAACCTGGAAGTAGAGGGTAAAGAATTCAGACATGCCTTCAAAGTTAAGTGACAGCTGATCAGTTATTCTTAGGATTGCAGTTTGAGAATTAAATGCCTAATTTCTGATGAATTCCCACAGACACCTATCTCCCTTCTAGGATATGGTCTTTTGTCTCTTGGATCAAGTAGGCATTGTCATGGCTACCAAAGCAATGGGAAACATCTTTGCAAATCTGGATGTTGTTTTCAAATTCTGCAGCCTGGCATCCATAACATCTACTATTGAGTTGATACGCTGACACCAGCAACGCCAGAGATCAGCAACTGAACTGAGCCTGCAGACAAACATTCAGACAGACCACAAACTGTCTCATGTGAACTAGGATGGCCAGGACACCGACTCAAAGCCAAACTAGAGTTTTTTTCAGAAACATTACAGTGCTCTAAAATGTTGGTCCTTGGCACTCTCAACACTATGAAGTACAGAATCTCAACAAAAAACTTTGTCTGGTAAGTCCAAAAGCTTTCAAACTCAAGCCTGTTTTGTTTTTTAGTTTTGTTGTGTTTTTTTTTAATTAATACTATTCACTTATGTTTTGGTTGGACATTCAGTTCTTCAGTAAACTCAAATGAGTAAGTATCCAATATGGATTTCTCCATTAGAAATCTCTTCAGTTACCCACCTCCAATGAGATGTCAAGGTTAACAGCCACAGGGAAAATTGCTCTTGGGCAAACAGAGTATCTTACCATCTTGTGGATTTGTGATAACTGTCTCTAATGGCCCATTCATACAAATTGTACAGCTATTGGTGATTCTCCTTCAGCTTAAGCAACAATAGCTTAGAGTGAAACTTCTCAATGAATCGTCGCTGATTCTCAGGAAAAGCAGCAGTATCAAACAGCTGGACTGCTTAAGAATTAGGCAACTACCCATACTGGAAATAAGCATAACACTAATGAAACGCCTCCACTCCCTGCTATATCAAAGGATAAGAGAGTGACAGAGGTACCTAACCACAGGTCTCTAGGTGCTAGGATGTCTGATGCATCTGTACAGGGATGGAAGATATAATGCAGGACCTAAAGAAGATTTACACGTTTCTGGAGTGGCAGTTGGAGAGCTGGTCAGATATAATGGGGCACAGAATCACAGAATCATAGAATAGTTTGGATTGGAAGGGACCTTTAAAGGTCATCTAGTCCAACCCCCCTGCAACGAGCAGGGACATCTTCAACTGGATCAGGTTGCTCAGAGCACCATCCAACAAGACCTTGAATGTTTCCAGGGATGAGGCATTTACCACCTCTCTGGACAACCTGTTCCAGTGTTTCACAACCCTCATTGTAAAAATTTCTTCATTTATCTAGTCTAAATCTTCCTTCTTTTAGTTTAAAACCATTACCCCTTGTCCTATTGCAACAGGCTCCACTAAAAAGTTTGTCCCCATCTGTCTGGTAAGCACCCTTTAAGTACTGAAAGGCCACAATAAGGTCTTCCTGGAGCCTTCTCTTCTCCAGACTGAATAATCCTAACTCTCTCAGCCTGTCTTCATAGGAGAGGTGCTCCATCCCTCTGATCATTTTTGTGGGCCTCCTCTAGAACCGCGCCAACAGTTCCATGTCTTTCCTGTGCTCAGGGCCTCAGAGCTGGACGCAGTTCTCCAGGTGGGGTCTCACCAGAGTGGAGTAGAGAGGCAGAATCACCTCCCTCAACCTGCTGGCCACGCTTCTCTTGATGCAGCCCAGGGTACGGTTGGCCTTCTGGGCTGCGAGCACACGTTGCCAGCTCATGTCCAGCTTTTCATCCACCAGTACCCCCAAGTCCTTCTCAGCAGAGCTGTTTTCAATCCCTTCATCCCCCAGCCTGTATTGATACTGGGGGTTGTCCCAACCCGGATGCAGGACCCTGTTTCTTGGCCTTATTGAACCTCATGAGGTTCACACAGGCCCACCTCTTGAGCTTGTCCAGGTCCCTCTGAATAGCATCCCGTCCCTCAGGTGTGTCAAGCATACCACTCAGCTTGGTGTCGTCCACAAACTTGCTGAGGATGCTTCTCAGATGGCACCAGGCATTTACACTGAGCAATCATTTCCTAAGTGACCACTATCACTGACACATGAAAAAAGGGCTTGGTCTTGTAATTTCTCCTTTGAGTATAAAAAATGGAGTGTAATAATACAACTTGGAGCTTTTCAGTTTCACAAAAAAAAAAAAAAACAACCCAAAAAGCAAAATCTTCAGCAAGCAAGGGGAAAACTTCAGATGAGCTATAAATACTGCATTGCACAGGAGGGCAGAATAAGAACACAGGTGAGAAGCTGCCGGCGTGCCAGTACTTATTTTATAGCTTTGCTATTCTGTGGGACGATAGAGTCTTGGAAAACCTGCTCTTAAATGTTTTTCTGCTAATCTTTAACATAGGACACTTTCAGATTTGCGACCCTATTTTACCAGAAATTTGTAATGTTATCAGTATAATTTTGTCTATGGGAAAAGAGTCTCTATTTAAAAAAAAGGACTAAAATGAGCATCTGGGATCCAGGAGTTGTTTTCCATCCTCTAAATAAAACAGAACCAAAACTTGTATTTGAATCTTTTTGGTTATAAAGGCTAATGTTGCCTCTACTTAACACAAACTATCATTACAACAAAACATGACTGAATATTGTATTTGACTTAAAAACTCTATACAGAAAGATTTGTAGTCTACCTCTGTTATACATAGAAGCCTATAACAGGGATATAAGACTTGATCTACAGCCAACTGAAGTTGATAGAAGACTCCTTTAATGAAAGAGTTCAAGAGAGCATCATAGAAAGTAAATGGATTAAAGTTTCTGAGGACATTTGGACTGCCTTTTAGAAATAGTTTTAATAATTGAAATGTACATTATTTCTGCCTTATCTCTAAGCCCCAAATATATACTGTGTAATAGCGTTAGCTAGAGTTAACCTGACTATATTAGGCAGAACATTTTATAACTACTTACTGTATTATTTGTTTCCCCCCAGGCTTCATTTTCAATCTTCTCTTTCTCCTTATTTTGTTGTGCTTTTAATTTTTTTTTGGCTTGATGCTTCCATAGCATGTACATCAGGAGTTTCATTTTTCAGAATCCAAAATTCAAAGTCTAAATACTGAGTGGGGAAAAAACACTTGAAGGGAATCCTATATCGATAGGCTGGTGCCCACATTTCTCTAGCTTTTAGAGCTCTTTTTCGCTAAAGCCATTGACCAGATTTGCAGAGTGGAGCACTGTAACACAGAAATAGGGATGACTGAACAAGCCATTCACTCATCTGAAAGGCCCAAATACTGCTGTCCACTTCCACTCTGCAAATAGTGCGACTCATTTATTCCCATAAATTTCTAGAAATTATACATTAAATTGGCCACCATTTTGTTTTCTGTGAACAATGTTGCGTTGGAAAGAGAGCTGATAGGGAAGGGCAGCTGGAGAAAGGGTTTTCTTCTTGCTGACAAAAGCACGTTAATATCAAATGCCTGTAAAGTCAAGGTAAAATAACCAACATTGAAACAAGATCTCCCTTTCTAGTGATAAGGGTAACTAAGCATTTGAACTTCTTCACAGCAGGGACTATAAGCCCACAATAGCTGCTGTCTTAAGAATAGCAGTAGTTATTTCTGAAAGGACTTCTTCACTCTGACTCCTATGAGAAGTATGGGGGTTGCACACACGAGGGTCAGACTTCATGGCCATGCAATCTGAGTCTCCTATTCATCCCCACTCACCACAGAAATAGCCGGAATTGTTCTCTTAATATTCAGAGCAATTGTTGCCATCCATTAGGATGTCAGTTACAATCAGGATATTGATATCATCAGGATCTCACTACAGTCTATTATAGTACCATTACCTTTCAGACACCTTCAGATCAAGGAAGAAATTTTCTCTCCCAATAGGTGCTAAGAGATAAAGGTGGAGGTAAGGGAGGTTGCTTTCCCAGGAAATGTCAGATACTGGCAATGGCTTGATGCAAGGCACCAATGTCATGGGTGCCCAGACATTCTCCATCCTAAGCACCTGCCTGATGTACCTTGTTGACAAGAAGCACAGCCACTGCCAGGTTTCTGGTCTAAAAAGAGCTTCTCCCATGGTCAAATTAGCAGAAAACTTAGGGTTTTTGCATTTTTTTTCCTTACTTTTACCTCTTTTCTACCCTGGAGCACAGTCCCACCAAGACTTTCTGGACATTTTTCACCTTATCTGTTCCTTCATGGATACTATCGCTATTTGTGGTACGGTGCTGTTCTGTGCCTGCAGCACACAAGTGCTTAGTCTCTCAATAACTGAAATGTCTAACTTAAGTCCCTATGCTTGGTATATGCAAGATCTGGTGAAATTTAATAGCTTATGATACACAAGAGGTCAAACCAGATGATCTAATAGTCTCTTCTGGCTTCACATCTATGAAATATATATGTAGTGTAATAGAAAAGTGTACAATATTATTGATTTATGGCAAAATTATTATGAAATATGGCCATACCTTTGAAGCAGATCAATATAGTTCATTAATGTGCACATTATTTAATTTTTACTGTTGCTTTTCAAAAGGATTATTCTTGGCATTTATACTCTGAGATTACTGCTGAGTGAAGAACACCGATTTGGCATCACAAACGTGTGGTAACAAAATATGCACCCTTGACAAGAATAATGTGTTTGTTTATGACAATGATGGCAGAAGATGTATTATGTTTTTGACTGTTCATTTCCTCACTTTTATGCCCTTAGGTTTTGTAAATGATGCGACAGGTATTTTCAGGGTCATCACCTAATGACCATAACTGTTAGTTCAAATAAAAGGCCTGATTCTCTGCAGAAACCTGCACAGAGTTTGGGGCTCAGCACTGAATGTCGTTGGACCAGAGGAAAACAAGTGGGACACGTCCATCCCTTTGCATTTAACCTCTTTTTGCACTGTGGGTACAAAATATTGCCAGTCTGATACAGAATGCTTCTGTGACTGAAGTACACACTGAACTTAGAGCAACTGTAATGCGATCAAAGAAAAAATACTGGAGAAATTAATTTTATTCAACCTTTTTTCTATTAATGAAAGAATAGCAATTTGACTAACGAGCTTCCCCATGAACACTCTCAGCTACAGGTGAAACAAACAGCAAAAAGACTGAGATGCTTCTTTTAAACTGCCAGGTAGCTCACAGAAAGCCAGCCCAGGAGGGTGGGAAGACATTTAAACACAAATAAACAGCAGATATATTGCAAAACAGTTTGTAAATACTATTCTATATATGCTTCCTAAAACCAAATGTTTACCTAAAAAGCTGCCAGGAGTTCATCTGGGTCCCAGAACATGGTACTCTTCCCTCTCCTTCCCCTTCCCTCCCATCTTACCAACAGAGACATGTATTATGTCCCAAAATACTACACTTGTGACAAAATACCTTTTGCTTGTTCCTATGTTTTCTAGGCATAAAAAGAGGCAATAAATGATCCACTACAACTACTCACATCACGCAAGGTTAAACACTTTCACCTTTGTAAGAATAGGGCTCTAGGTACTGTCACATAGGCATGTACTTCAAGTCCAGCATTCAAACAGAAATAAGTTTTGTAATTTATAGTTGCTTCATTACTTCAGTCCTTACAAATCCATTTCACGCTTCAAGTGCCAGCTGATATTTCAAACACAGATTTTAAGTCAATATCACATTTTTAAAGTAAGCTTTTTATCTTGAGAACTTTAACTGTTATTTGCAAGTTATTTGCATCCAACTATTACTTTGTTAAGATTAAAAGAAAGTTGATTCTGCTTTAAGGGCACATACCTTTAATTCGCCAATAGAAGACAGAAGTCCTGCCCCGTAAGCACGTAGCTGTCCTTCTTGCTTGCAAAGGCCAAATTCAATCGTAAAAAAATAGCACTGTAAAATACAGAGATATACAGATACATACAGTGTAGTTGCAAACAGGCACTTCAGCCATTACAGTTGGTACCATATTCACTTGATAGCCCCACTTCTTCAGAATTTCATGTCTTTAATATAAATTCAGATAAAGCATGTTATTACTGCTAAGTACTTTAAATGTCATGTTCTGTAGTAAGGGAGATTTGCACAAAAATGTCAGATTCTGCTTTTTTCTGGGTACCCAAGCAGTTCGCAGGAATGGCCAGTTAGGAACAGACAAGCAAGTTCATTTAGATATCAAAGGCACCAATAGTAATCTGCAGAGATTTTTTGAACTTTCTGAAATATATGAAGTGCCTTAAAATAAAATCCTACAAGGCAGTTGGTCTGCCTGTCTAGGAACCTCTGAAAATGCCTGAGATCTAGTTCAGAGCACTCAGCGGTAAGATCAAGCTGATGCCATTTTAAAGCCTGGCACGTATTTAAGTGCTGTCTTGAGTTAGAATGAACTTACTTATATGTACGTGCTTAAGAGCCTTCTTGAGCCAAGGCCTTAGTCTTCACTAGCTTTTACTCTGTCATAAATGAAGAACCAATACGCCACTTGGCTTCTTAAATTACAGAAAGAAAACTACAGTCAGTCAAATGCGTTCACTTGACCAGTCCATTACAGTTGTTCTTTAGATCTACATTCAATCAAGTAACACATCTGAGCTGTAAAACTGATGAGAAGCTGTGAAAGGGATGTGCTAAATCAGCGTAACAGTACTATATCTAACTTTGCCGCATCCACCCAACAAAGTGATATGTTCGGAAGACCGTAAGAAGTACAGATAGCCAGCCCACTGTACATGCAAAAGAAGACAGTCACTTCTGCTCCTACGGTACTGAGTTTTAGTCTGGTTTTGTTATGACACATCAAGATTGCTTTTTGATGTTCGTTCGAACACATGAGATTAAGTTAGTAACTATGTCCACATATGAAGGTTTTAAGAAGTTGATTTCTAACTTAAACACACACACGTATATAGGTATGTGTGTATGTATCTGTATGCAGTATTTTTGTATATTACATTATGTGCCAATTTCAGTTTTTGTTCAAAGAGACATAACTCCACTGAACCTAACAGATTTATAGGTCTTTGCAGAAAATATTAATTTAGCATAAGAAACAACCCAGTATTTGGTACTAAACCTTAAGTTTTTCTGAATAACTTGAGAAAGGATCCTAACACAACGGGGGGGGTTTTGCCCATTTCCTCCTTAAAACCCCTACTCTTCCAGGCTGAGTATCATACTAAATGCAAAAGAGCAAAAATTAACAGCTCTCTCAAGTTCAACAAATGTTTAGAAATTGAGAAATGATTCATTTCTCTGCCTCTCATAAAAGTTCCTGTAGAGCTAGTGATTTGTGCAGCATGGCACTATGTAGAAGGGTGTAATAAAAAAGAATAAAAACATGAGCCCTCTGTCTGATCCAAACCTGCTAAGTCAGCTGGGAAGAAGGAAAGGTTGTAGTGACTTCAAATGTCTTGAATCAGATTCCACCGCAGCAGTCAAAGGCACAGATAACCACAAGAGGAGGTGAAATCACAACATCGTCAAACAAAAAAAATCAAAGTTCCACCTCTGGCTTTGCCATTGAGTTGAATAAGCCAAGTTAGCATACATTTTTTCATTAGATGCAACGAGGTGATGTTACCACTTAAGAGGAAGGCTAAAACAACCAGTTTCCAAATGAGACATCTCAGGAACAGTCAGATGCACAAAATGACAAAGGCATCACTGCAGGAGCGATGAGTGAAGCTGAGAGACCTACCACCAAGAAGAGTACAAACTTAGCTTCCCTGCCTAAATATTTTGCCAGAAAAACCGTCAGGAGGCTACAGTCCTGGTTCTGTCCCTGCTGCCACTGCCAGCAATGAACCACTCAGCTTCACACTTAAATCCACTAACAGCTTTTAATTCCCCCCCTCCCCCTCAGCTCTCTTAAAAGAACCCATACTGTAGTGGTTCTTAACACCCTTGAACACAAACATCCCAACAGAGACACAGCAGGACTGGGCTCCTGAAAAAACACAGTGATCTCAGTCATTTTCATTCTTAAAACCAACGACGACTAAAAAGGGGGGGGTCTGGTGTTTGCCTGTTATAGATCTGTAAGAGCAGCTATGACTCTGCCCCCATATGTGGGACACCTTTACTGTAGACCTTCCTCAGGCTGAGGAGGACCAAACCGATGTCATGCTGCTTCCAGGAGAATGCCCACTCGGCAATCTATAAGGGCAGTGGAGGGAGGGAAAAGTAACGCTCTCCACTTCCCTGAGGACGTGCAGTCACAGGGAAGGAAGGGGCAGAAGGCTGAGAGCTGACACTGGCAGAGGAGAGAGCAATCCCTGCTGCCCAGAGGTAGGGTGTTCACAAGACAGAGGGAGACCTCGATTTCACTTCCTCCTTGATGGATAGACAGCACACACAGAGCAAGCTTTTTTTTCTTTTTACTTAAGTTGAAAATTTATTATTATTATTATTATTATAAAAGGAAGCCATATTTATAAGCCAACACTTGCTGATGAGAGCCTATCTTCAGTATTGATAAGACTTGCACTCTCAGTATAATGAACTCAAATAAAATGCATACAAAATGACCAGATGATAAAATATGTCTGCCTACTACTAACCAGTGGCATTAAGCTATAGCAATAATAAAAGCCCTTCAAATTAAAAGCTGATTGTTTGATAAATTCACCATATGCAACAACTACAATTTCTGTACTTAAGAGAGCTCTCCTTAGCAAAGAAAATGAGATAGTTCACCCAATGCTGCCATCTTCAGATCATTATTCAGCAACACACAATTCCCCCCCCCCCCCACTCACAGACAGACACGCAGAGGCAGCTCCATGCATTATGAGACTCTGCAGGCTTTGGCAACCCATGCTCTCAAGTCTACCAACATCGAGGCATACCGATAAGGAAGTTAAATATTAACTATATAGACACACTTTTTATAGACCAGACACATAAATACCTACTATATGTCTCTCTTTGTAGGGTAAACTACACTGACTGTGGTACTCTATATTATATACAGCATAACTGCACTGGAGTGGAAATGACTGAACAAAGAAATAGCTGTTGAGATAAATACATTTTTTAAATTCTCACCTGAAGGCTGATTATTTCGTTGTTGTTACACGTGGGCTGGTGAATGCAAGCGCAAATGGAGGCATGCAGGCTCTCGTGTTCTGATTTCAAATTTTGGACCCGCCTCTGGCATAGTCCCAGCCTGCGATTCCTCTACAAGCTACAGCAATATCCTGTCATCTCCCTTTAGTTCCAGTTCCACCTCATCTTTGGGGTGAAGCGTGGCTTTGCTACAACCTATTCTAGGAAGTTGCTTTGAAATAGGAAAGGTCTCTTTCCATGTTGCATAAATTCTCGAAGAGCCTTCCACTAAAATGCCGCTCTGCTAGCCAAATCAGCAAAATAAAATGAAGAGTCAAAGGGCCAAATGAAGGATTTAAAATAATTTTTAAGCCAAGAGACATCGATATAATGATCAAGACTGTGCCAGAAGCACAAAACAGTGTACAATATGATCTTAATTTATTTCACTTATTTAACCAAAATATGGTATATATGAAATACAGTCATGCTCACAAAACACTGTCTACATGGGCTCAAAAATTATTAAATAGATCCATGAAAGAAAATCCTATTAAGGGCTATTAAATACTAATATAGCTGATCTCTTCCTTCAGAGCCCCTGAATCAAAAATCATTAGCAACTAAAGCAGTATACTGGGAAAATATCACCACCGTACGGCTTTAGACCTACACTGTCCTCCAGATGTCTGCCATTTGCCAGTGTCAGAGACAAGACACTGGGGCAGCTACTCTGGCCCAGTATATGTGCGATTGTAAGAGTCAGATCAGTTGTCCTACTATTGACAGGAAAGATCACGCCCCGGCAAACTCCAAGACTGGTCTCCATGGTAAACACAATGTCTGTTCTTTATGTTCGGGTCTATTCTTCAATACAGGTACTGTCCTGCATTATAAACTGGACTACCAAAAAGAGAAAGAAATAAATCAGTGACACCTATGAAAGCTAATAATAAAAAAAAGTCACTCAAGGGTGTTCAGAAATTTTCAAAGGCAGGAAGAAAGGTCTGATACGCTCAACTCTCCTCATCTGACCGGTTTCTAAGGCATTGAAAATTACTCCTCACAGCACATTTTCCATTTGGGAATCTCCCTCCTGGGACCCGTGCAAAGAGCTTGTACAGCGTGTTGGGTGCTAATGTCACAGAGTCAGTACTTCAAAACCTGACTTGTTCATAAAAAGGCCTTTCAAGCCATTCCACTTCGCTTAGTTTTCTTATGGTATAGCTTAGAGACTGGTATTTGTGTTCACTTGGCAATTTTCAGCATGATGTATAACATGAGATTTTATCTGTTCTCTAGAAGCACCTTGTAAAGATGTTGTCAGGATGAGTCCTGAGAACACCAACCATGTCAAGAGCTCATTCACTTGCACTCCCTGTCGCAAGGGGGAAGAAGGAAGGACTGAGTAACTGCATGACTGCAATACTAGCACGTGAGCAGGAATATTCACCACTACAGGAGCTTCTAATGGGATGGAGCGACAGCCCCAAGCTGACACACAGTACCACAAACAATCACTTTATATTTATATATAAAATTAGTTGCAATGAAGACAATACAACTACTAATGTGTGTAAATACTTGCAAGACCAGTGCCAAATAAATAACCTTAAGAAAACATCTTGACCTCTTTTCTACTGCATTTATTATTTCAAAGGATATTTGAATGGACCACTCTTAAAATTCAGATGTGTGTGATATGTTCATAATCTGCAAAGATTAATTCCTTTTTCCTTAGTAGAGCAGGAAATCTTTGATATTTTAGCTCTAAAATTATTCACCTAGAGATTAGCGCTCTCATATAGTTGTAATTATCTTGTAAGAAGATAGTTATACACAACTGACTTTCAAAAATCCCGTTGTTAGAAATTAATCCTAAGAATTAATGAAGTAAAGGTGTGTTCTTTCCCCCTGTAAGAGCTGCTCAAGTTGCAAGCAAATATTGATTCAGAGGTGTCGTCAATTCCATTTGCGCTTTCTTTCTTCATTCAGAGCTGGCGCAAATAGATTTGTGAATAGTCGCTTATTTTTCAGTCTCAGAGATATCAATAGTCACCAAAAAAAAAACCAGCTGGCATCTCACATTTGACTGAATTATTCAAAATTCACAGTCTGTTGAGTAGTATCAAGAATGCTCCACTAAAAGAAAGACAGATGTAACACAGGTAACCCAGGCAACTAGCCAGTACAGCCCAATGTTGGAGTCCAAACATCAAGCAATCCCGGCTATTTGACAGCTATTCATGTGGGAACATTATTGAGTAGAAATGCAGGGAGACTTTTGAACAACAAATAAATCTCATGATGAGCTTGTGAATAGATCAAAAGCAGAAAAGAAGTAAAATTCAATGGCTAAGTCTTTCATTATAGATGATTTGCCTACCTCCAACAAAGGCAGTGACCCTATTCACAACCAACAGCATTTCTAAATAAGAAAACAAAGTTTAATTTTTCAGAGTTACCTCCTTGAAGTATTTTGTTTAGTCTGCCACTTTGAAATGTATTTAGGCTCACTGAAATGAGGCTTCCTTTGGGGATTTCAAAGCTTATATATTTAACAATATTCTCCTTTTCCCCCTCATCTGACTGCTTTGCATTCAGACCTTTCACTAAGGGTGAATGCCTGGAACAATCTCTTTATAAACAGAAGTTTGAGTAAATGTTGAGCCGCTCATTAGAGCACGCGGGGATAGACGCGCACCAGCCTTCCCATTTCTGTTGACACTCACAGTACACAGTATCACTATATGCAAATTCCTCTAAGGAAGAGGCTCGACATGCTCAGAGAAAGCATGCACTATA
Organism: Rissa tridactyla; assembly: GCF_028500815.1. Taxonomy (NCBI): domain Eukaryota; kingdom Metazoa; phylum Chordata; class Aves; order Charadriiformes; family Laridae; genus Rissa; species Rissa tridactyla. The sequence continues at coordinate 179,123,783 of NC_071466.1, forward strand.
GTGAGCACAGTGGGGCTTAACCCCTTGTGAATACTTTGAAATTATATGTTTCTTTTTTCAGCAGTATCTGGAGAAAAACTCATAATGGCAATCAAAACTACCATCCTGAGTTTGTGAGGAAGCAGAAAACGTAGCTCAAGCAACACAACGCTACAGTGGTATCAGTAAGGATGTAACTCCGTAACTCCAACACTGGGGAGCACAGCCAAGACAACGCATATGGCAGTTGCCTACCTTGCAGATGCAATCCATAAGATCTAGAGGACATTCCTACTAACATCTTTGTGTCTCTTGAGAGAATGTGTCATTCTTCTGTCCATTCTCAGAGGAAGGAGGCCCTCTTGCTACTCTAAAGAGTGGGCAGAGAGAATGGAGGATGAAGCACCTCTGGGATCTTTCTGCTGCTGCCACTCCAAAAGAAGTTATTTCCCACAGAGCTGGAGCCACTGGATCTCCCACTGCACATTTGAATTACTCCTAAATAATCTGAATTCAGTCTTGCTCTGCACAAAGATGGTGTCTGTCCACCCCTCTCAGTTGAAAACCTTGGAGACCCCTGGAGCTGCAGGATCGGGAACCTCAACACTTAATCAGAAAGTGTTTCTGTGTAAAAGGCCAGTGTTTCCTGGCAAGGCAGCAATTCCCCTCCACCAAAGCTAGTGCTCACAGAGATGATGTGAAAAATCACTCCCACAGAAGCACACTTGCCTCAACCTGCTCAGCTCTCACAGAAAGAACTCCTATTTTCTTCAACATAATTAACTAACAGTGCTGCAGGTTAATATGCAGCTGAGGAGATGAAACTATGAACTGCTGCTTAGATCATTCGTTAAACATAAGGCATCGAAGCCCCAGTGCTTTACCCTTCCTATTTACCCTTCCCTATCATTTGACTCTTATCTTGAACAACTTCTAAAACCTGGGGGTTTAAGGTTTATTAATTTCATACAGAATTATTAGAACAAATGATGTGCAATAATGAGCCATTCCCTTTCCACTTTATTTTACAACATGTAATGTGAATTCATGTTCAGCGGTCCCTGTGGTAGCCAAAGTGAGTATTTGCTCGTTTCTTTTGCAAGCTGTTGCTTCAAATTTCAGACATCTAGAGATTTCACACAGTTAATGTAAGAGGCACAGTCAGGTCTTCCGACATGTTAGCTGGGACTGTTTAACCACAGTCTTCAATCTGTGCTGCCTCATGTGACACACCTGATCTACCATGATCCTTCACAATTCACTGGCTGCAAGCAAAGACTGTCTTTAGGGCTCTGCTGTTCCTGTTTGCCAGATCTTTGTCCTGCTACTCTTTCAAATGAGGAGTTTGTGTTAACAAAACCTATGAAAGCAAGAACAGTCCTGATTTTATACATTACACGGGCAAGGGCTGGCACCCCAGAAGCCCTCCCTTAGCACTGTGGCTTATGCTACAGCTTGGAGAGTATGACCCCTCTAGCAAACAGCCAGGGACTTGAACACTGACAGGTTGGCATGACCCAAGCAAGAGCAGAATCTGAAACAAATACACATACAAGAGATCATTTAGCTGTCCTTCACCTGACAGCATGCCCATTTTATGGGGAGCCATCAACTCTAGGACTGTTGTTCCAATTGTGAACTGCATTGCTTAGAAGAACACCCAGAGAACCGGCAAGAACAACTTCAGACACTTTTCCTCCTCTGGCATCCAGAGCCAGCATCTCTACAAAAGCCTAGCCCAGCCCTCAGGACCCATCTCCCACAGTTACCTGTAGACCTCAGCACTGGCCCAACATAGTTTTACCCTTCTCTAAAAAGACCAACTTCCATTTCTCAGCAAGCACGCTAAGAAGGAGACTCAGAAGAGAAGGCATGAAGTTGCAGCACTCCCTGAAATACCACGAAAATCTCTTCAGGCTGGGCAGGCAGAGTCTGTCCTTTTTAACGTGATGCCACGCTCTAAGGAAACCACATAAGGGGAAAACTGGCACTGGAGCCTCTTCCACTTATCTGGGAGAAGTTTTTGGTAGACTGGTAAGGTAAATCCACAGATTAACAAGAAGCAAAGGTGTAAGAACAAAACACAGTACAGGCAATCCTTATTTTATAAGCAGGGAGTTTAATGAATCACCGCCCTATGCCAGTCCACTGTCAGCATTAATTACCGCGGGTGGCAAGGCCTCTTTAATAACTATCCTTGGCCAGCCAAGAGACAGACCCCCAGCATCCTCCCTGACGGGCATTCCCCTGGGGAAGGCACCAGACGCATGTGGTGCTTCTCATGATGCCACTCCCTGGAGCAGGCTGCGTCCCACCTAACTGCCAGGTCAATTACTGCATATGGCAACTGCACTGCAGGGAGCGATGGAGAAGAGTCACTGAGCCTCCCATGACATTTTAGCTGAGAAGGGTGTAAGGTTCTTCTGTACACAATCAGCAGCAAAAGTCCTAATATATCTGCTAATGAGGGTAAGTCCTATCTTCAGGAAGGGAGGCAGCCTCCTGGAGCTGGAAGGATCTCAGAACTTATGCAAGCCCTGAAATTGTGAGGGCTGAAAGACACTGAAGAGACGGCAACAACTGGCCAGCTAAGTTTTTACATTCTTATTTCAAGGAACAAATGCACTATTTCTTTGCAGTCATATACACTTCAAATTTATTTTTCAGGAGCAAAAAAAGGGTAGAACTAACTTCCAAAAACAACAGCACCCACAGGAATTTTCTAAACATTTAAAAAAGAAAATTAACTTCTTGCATCTCTTTACTGAAAATGGATTTAATAGCTGAGACTTGTTTTCAAACATCACAGTTTCCAACAGCAACACCACATTTAAACTCAATGTTCTTTTAATCACATAAATGCAAAGGGACTCCCAAAAGCTTTTGTGGCTCTTAATGCATTTGCTTAACCTGCCTTGCAAAAAAACGATAGTAGGCATCAACCCAGATTGTAAGTTCTATTCATGTCAAGCTGACAGACAGATCAAAGAGAAGTAGCTCAGGGAATTTTAAATATCTATTAATTTTGCTACTATAAATATATCCAAATGGAAGATGTTTTTCACAGCCCCAAACAAAATCTTTTGCAAGTACAGTTGAGCATCTCCTTGTAGCTCCCTGCTTTTCAGCAGCAAAGGCACGTAAAATGAATCTATCATAACTACAGAGTAGTCAACTGAGTCACCATTGAGTTACCTGCCAGAAGTCTGTGAACACAAAGCAAATCCCATGAACACGTATCCAGTAAGGTGGGAAAAAGTTATACTGAGCAAAGTACCTGTGAGCAGAGAGATCACAGTTCTGCGCTGTACCGAAGTCCAAGGAATTCACAGTGGTTGTGGTCTAGGAGTGACTTACCAAACGTGAAGATCACTCTGAAATCATAACTAGTGATCAGGGTCCCTCTGATATGCAAGTTTTCTGGGCACGAATAGGTCCTAAATTCATTGCTGATGTATAATATGGATCTGCTCATAAGCTAGTATGTTTATTCAAAGTTGAAAAATTAATCCTATAAAGGTGTTTACATTCTAGAAACGTATGTCTGGTTAAACTATAATTTTAGCCACTTTTATATAGTCAAACTGTTGTAATGGTAACAATTACAGGAAAATCCTTTAGAAAAAGAACAGTATGTTTTATGGGGAAAAAAGAATAATCTGAGAGTACCCACTCTTTCCAGCACGTCTTGAAAAAGCTCAAATTGTTTTATCTAGCACTACTAGTAGTCACTATCTTTGTCAATGCCACAATGATGATCTATAGAATGTTCTCTATAAGGTACAGAAAATACAAAACTTACAGATGCTAACTGAAAAAAGGTTATCTTGTCAAAACTAATGCTTTGTCTGCTGCAAAAGCAAAATCCCAAACCTAACAAACAGCTTGAGGAAGTGGAGGGGTTGTTCAAAGCATGCCTGAAACAGCACCATCACACTGATGTTCTATTGACCTTGCACTGCGACAGCTTCAGCCACAGCTGGAATCAAACCAAAAGAACCAAAATTAACAGATACGAGGCCCTTCAACAGGGCTCTCAGGTTTCCAAAATTGTCAATAAAGAAAAAAAAACTTTATACAATAACCTAAGGCTGCCAGCCAGCTCTAAGAAGTAGCTAACAGCATTTGTTACATACTACACCACGTGAGTTTGGTTTGGACAGAGAAAGAGCCACAACTGCAAAATCACGTGTCTGGCAGAGTCAATTCTTTCCCTGCAGAAACCCATATTCCTAAACAACAGGTTTTGGCAAGTAAATGATTAACAATAATTTTACAGCAACAACTCCTACTTTCATTTACATGTGTACAACCCTATTGAGTTTTAGGAGACCGTATACATGGAAATTAAGGTAGTATTTAGCCCACAGGCCTAAACTCATTGAAAGCAATGGCAAGCCTCCCCTTGGCCTGCTGTGGTGTCAGACTTGGACCTATAAATATATAATTAAGCTATACTTACAAAATCATTATGGTAGATCACCCAAAAATATCTCAATTAAAAATTTATGGGACCATATTCCATCCAGCACTTTGATGCCATCTGATAGAAAGATGACAACAGGCACGAGAACCACTTCCAAAGCTGCAGCATTAAGCAATTAAGCCCTAGGCATAGTTAGCTCTTTATGGATACCAGCCATATTTCATCTTACTTCCATACTTTTATCTGTGCATACAAAGAAAATACCCAGGAACATGATGGATGAGAGAATTAGACTGAACACATGCTGTACATTCAGTTCTCGAGCCAGTATTTAAAACAATCCAGATTAGTGCATAGTTGTGAATATTAAGTTTGGGTCTTTTCAGCTCTGTACAATCAAGAATTTTAAGATTCTTTCCAGAAGATGGTATTTGGGTCATGCATAGTAGCTACATGTATGAATGTCCCTTCCGGAAGAAAAATTATTCACTAAAATACTCCAGACAATAAAAAGAGAAGTGCATGCTTTGAGGACTTACTTCAGTACACAGAACTGCTTTGGTTTCTGCCTGAAAGCCAAATCTCCTGGCTTTCTTCTCCAGATGGGCCCACCAACCCCCCAGAGGAGGGCCAGGTGTGCAGGGTCACGTCCGTGGTGGCACTGCGTGGCACAGGAGGGTGCATGGGTCCCTGAGGGAGGGGAACCTGTAGGTGGCCCACCCCGGCAGCACCGCAGGTCCCAGCCAGGCAACCGGGCAGCTGCGTTCAGGGAGCAGCTCCCAGGAGAACCCCACCTGCAGGCATGAAAACTTCTTTTGCACAGCACTCCTCAGCTGCTCTGACTCTGTAGAAAGCATGGATAAAGCCAACTCCTCCACCTGTGCACCCACAGCACGGACATCCCCTCGGCCCTAAGTGAGACCTAGGCATGGCTGAAATGAGTTGCCATGTGCTGAACTCCTTTACTTCCCCATACACCTGTGTGCAGCTGCCGGAGGATCTACACATCTCATACAAATGACTCAAATAATTAACACTCTGTGTTACAGAATCTTACAGATTTAAGTATGTAAACAAACACGACAGAAAAAACAAGGAGCATTATAAAATTTGCTTTGTTAGTTTGCTTCAACACCTATATTTTCCTCTGAGAATGCTTAACATAGTATGGGGCGTACTGTGGTACACAAATAAAGCTTTAGCAGCTTGAGACCCTTGCAGTTCTGGACTGTATATGAATGTATTTTACAAAGTGAGCTTCACATGTATGTGCTATAAGCAAAGAAAAGTAAGCATAGCAGTGTCAGTATGAATGATACCTACACAGAGCCTGGGATTATCTCTTTCCTTCAACATATCAGTGAAAGCACAGGGGCAGTCAGGAACAGCAGTAGCAATATATTCCAAACCTTTCCTCTACTGCTTTGTTCCACCTGTTTTCTTTATTTAAACCTTTATTCCTGTAACTTATGTGCTTTGTTTGTAGTTGCTACCCAAAATGCTTGTGCTGCTGTTGCTCACTGGAAGCTTATGCAGGGTCCTTTCTTTTGTCCCAGTTACATATGTTCTATAAATTACACTTTATGCCTTTTTGGTAATACATTTCCTACTCTAGGTCAAAAGAGAAAACAAATATGAAAAAAAAACCCTACCAAAATTCATAGACTCCTTCCATCTATTCCTCAACCCATCTCAACCGTATCCAACACCAAAATGGTAGATGCTTGCCATTTGCACACACTCCCAAACTCCACAAATTCTTCCTAAGCTCTTTTTTTGAGGCTCACTTTCATTGCTGTTGCGGCAGAGCACGCGTTTAGAGTGTGAGCTATTGAACTACCAGCAAAGATTACTATTGCAGAATCTGCAATTTCTTAATGAAAATGAAGTTTCTTCTGAAAATAAACAAACGTAATTAGCAAGCCAGTGCTGTGTGAAATTTGCACCATTCTCTTGTTAACCTACATGTCAAAATGTATTACTCGTGTGCATGTAAATTTGCATTTGCAGTTCAGTAACCTCACAGATTATGATCTAACCACTTTTGGAAACATAATGCTACAAGAAATAAAAACAAATCCAGTGTCTGGCTGTAATTTGTTATTTTATTAGAGGCTTTTGCTTTAGTGCTTCTAACTGCTTAGGGCTTGATCTTCATAAACAACATCCTGTCTAAAAGAAGCTATATTATTTCTACAGCAAAATTTCTAATTCATTCCCTGCTCCCAATTAAGTCAAATTAGTTCTCTCTTGCATTCAGCTCCCCCATTACAGGGCTGAGCGCAAGCATACAAACATACAAGTGCGTTATAGAACAACACTAGTTACTTGTGAGTGCCAAATTTTAACTGTTAGGGCAACTTGAGATCCTCCCAAGAAGCCGGTCACTGACCTGACCAACTGGGCACCCTCATAGTAACAGGTGAACCCTCCTTCACGTTCTTGAGTGACACAGTACAAAGCACAAAACGTTTCATTTCCTGATGTAACATGGCCTACGTTGACCTACTTGGCCCAAAAACTAGTTAAAGCAGGAGGTTTGTACTTTAAAAGGTTTTGCAAAGCATTATTTTATACCACTCTCTACAAACAAACAAAAAAAAACAAAACAAACAAACAAACAGGCAACCACACCAAAATTCCAACTTCAGTAGTCCAGCTCCCCACCTTCACTGCAGTGGCTGACACACAGTTTCTCCATCATCTAAATTACTTCTCCCACTCCCTCACAGAATTTGCAGCAGCAGAATCGCCCCTTTGTACTTCCTGCTGATCAGAAACTGCGGGGACTCGTATCCTTGAATAGCAATGCTGGTTGACAAAAACGGATCCGCTGAATCCTCCTTCCCTCCTGCATGCAGCCCATTGCTCCTGTCCCTAAGCAGCAAACCCTGTCAGCTCTACAACATCAGGTCCTCTCTTCCTGCCATACAAAAGGCCCCCACTTCTATAGCAAGCACATCCCAAACTGGCTTAACTCCACAGTGCTGCTCTTGACCAAAACTCAGACTAGGGCTCGAATTGCTCATTTATCCCACTCCCCAGCCTGGTGATTGAGGTATCTTCTCTCTTTCTTTTCCAGTTCTAGCTGGAAAGGTGGAAAGGGTTCGGGGAAGGAATAACACGCTCAAAGTTACAGAGCATCTTCCACACGATGAATAACTGAACAAATGATTGCTCTTCAATCCAGAAAAGGAGACAACGAAGGGAGACAATGGAACAATTCTGTAAAGTCATGATGGCATAGCGGCATGATTCGATCGTTCTCTCTTCAAATACAAAAAAGCTAGTAGGAATCAGGTTAAAAACAACAGAAGACAACAGCTCACCGACAGTGAATAGCTGAGCCATAGAGCTCTTTGCCGAAGTTACTGCTTGTACTAAAAATTTACACATCTTCTAAGATAAACAGCTGTCTCTGGACAGAAATCCATTCAGAATAATTAAATACATAAAAAAACACATTTGGCTCAAGAGTTCTCCAAGTTTCTGAATGGTCAGAAACTTGGAAAGCATTTGAAAAGAACCAGACGTGCTCATCCTGTTCTTACATGCCTCCTAAGCAGCTATTTATGACTGCACTTGGGCTCAAGGGACCAGCCATGTGGCCGGACCAGCACAGCAATTCTTCGAGGCCGAACATGGAAACAGACTCTCTCCAAACCCAGAACACAAAGGCCTCAACAAACCATCACAATTCCTGCAGAAGACACTGAGCGTTTGCTCTCATTTTAGCAACAGAACTCTTCAAATTCTCCCTGTAGTAACTTCTCTGGACTGGTAGCTTATTTACATGTAGTACAGAACCATTTGGTTTTGAGCTACAAAGCTAGTTAGGTACCGCTACTGAGATTTCATTCTTGTACCATGAATCTCTGACGTGATGACCGTGAAAATGCACTGCAGGGGAACACTGCAGTATTCTAAAATAATAAATATTGATCCCTGGAATCTAGAAGGTTTTTTCCTCTTTAGCCCTGTTCTGTGATATATGTACTATCTTTTCTGCTTACCTATTTGATTACGCATACTGTAGGAAGGACTTGACATCAGCGCTTCATCTAGTTTATCAAAAAGTATTGCTGAAAGAAACCCTTAAAAAATGGAGACCACTACCTGTTATTAATTCCTGTAGAACATTACGCAGAGCAAACCCACAAATTAGGGCATGCTTTTAGAGTAGCAGTCAGTGAGCCCAGGGACACCTCACCAATCAAAGGAAAGTAATCCATGAGTAAGTTGTCCTTCTCTCCTGATTCAAACAGACCTGTGTAACTTTGTAATAATTAAGAGAGGCACAAGGTTTCACCAGCTTTCTCATCTGCTACTTGTATAGGTTTCAAGTTTTGCACTTGGGCAATTTCCAAATACATCCACATATGGATTTTTTTGCCTGGTCAAAGTCAGGAACATAGCCCAGGCCATCTACTGATGAACAATACGGATCACAGTTATTTCCAGTGTCATGTTGTGTGGCAGGACAATGTCTGGCTATAGTGATCCATCATATCCGATTTCAGCTTTATAGCCCTAGCTTTTACCCTGGGAATCGGTTCATCTTCCCTAAGTGACACACATCCCAAACAAAAGTAATTTCATATGTCTCCTGTCAGTCCATCAGAATTTACCCAAGCAGTTTTTAAATCATATCCGTGCACAGCTCTCCATGCTGCAGCTCCTTTATTCATTAACTACAGGCGTAGCTGGAAGAGACTCCTTTGCAAGAAACTCCATTATGTCACCACTGGACTTAGGGTACTTGCAGTGCTCACTCTTGGCATTCGTCACACAATCATGGCACACAATTAGGATACAGGAAAAAAACCGAGCAGAGATTTGAATGTTAAACGTCAATACACTCAGTGAATGCCATAGCTCTTGGGCTAAAATACCAGGTTTCAGTTGGCCAATACTTAATTATTTTTATACGTCAGAATATCTTCAGCAGGGGAGCTGATCACACCCTTACCACAGTGCTTAGTTCACTGTCTGTCATTTTGTAAATATAAATGAAAAACATTCCAGCAGTCTTGATTTTCCAGATGCACAGTGGGAATGTTCAAAATCTCAAATATTTTCGTAGTTTTCTTCTCAGCAGCATTTCTTCATTCATGGAGGAAAACAGTAATCCAGTTCACAAGCTGTACTTACGGCCTAGCACTATCAATAGCCCCTCTGGGAAATCTAATCTGTTGTTTGTGAAGATGAGAGACTGCAACAGCCTGCTCTGTCTAGTGAGACCACGAAGGCTGTGTCTACCTGAAGTTACCAAATGCAACTCAAGTCTTTATCTGCAATGCTCCCGTTTCTTCCATCCTGGTTATCTCCTCAGCAAACATAAAGTGTAATTGTCCTGAATTATGTGGCAGTTGTTCAGCGTGGGGGAAGAACTAGAATGAAGCCAACAAGACCAGATAACGTAGATCCTGAAAGAACACAAGTAACTAAACTCACGTGAATTACCACTGACTTCTCCCAGAGAGGCTGTTCTGAATATTATTTTTTACGCCAGCCTATATATCTAAGCTATTTTGTTTGTCATACATATACAGATAAATGAAAGTCAGCTTTAGAAATAAACCAGTGGCTTCAGTCATCATCCAAGCACGGTACAATGTTTAGATTCATAACAAGCCTGAAATGCATTTACAAGACCTCATCACGCACAATTCCTTGAAATCCAGAAGCAGGTCCCTATTGTGTTTTTCTGCATAAAGGCTAGCAAAAACAAGATAAATTCCTTGATTTCTACTGTCCCACAGTGTTAAAATACAAGAACAAGTATCAAGAAAGATTAAAAGGTGACAATTTTACAGTTCTAGAGAATTGAAGCTTTAAACATAACTTCCAGTAAGAAACCACTGGGAGGGGAAAAAAAAAAACAAACCACAACTTAGTGTGACTAATTAGTCCCTAATGGTCAAATTCTTGAGCGGAAAGATTTGATGATAAACTGCATACAAACCATAAACACTCTGCTAAACTCCTCTTTTCTGAATCACCACCAGTTAATGTGTGCCCCTGAATTTTATATACACAAACACATCCTATACACGCTGCATCACAAAGTGGCAACTTGAGCTGCGCTGAAACAACTCAGCAGGAGCTGGGAGTCATTTCTGCCATTAGCAAGAGAGACAGGATCCTGCTTATCAACTTGCAGCTTTACAAGACAGCAGCTCTCTGGCTCCCAAGTCCACAAATTACAAGGTAACACTGAAATGTAAACTGACGTCTATTTTTTTACAATTTTCCTGACAAAACCTTACGTTATGTGCTGTTAAATGTGTTGTAAATGATATATTATACAAATTAGTTGAAAACACCTCATGTCAAATCCTCCCTACAGCTTATAGTTTGATAGGTAAGCAGAAAAGACAGTCTTTGTTTATTTTTGTGCTATGTGAAAGTAGAAAGACCAGGCATGCTTGAAAAATCAACTCAAATGCATTTTTAGAAAGTCACACAGACTAGCACAAGACATTAGGGATGATGATGATAATAATTAGCACCCAGACATGCATGGGCAATATTGTATTTCCTCAACTAGTAACCGCATTATACCACACTACAAGCAAAAAAGCAGATTGTGCAAATATTTTGTTTTGTTTCAGTAATGTATCTCTCAGTCAATTTTTTTTGTGTCTTCCCTCTTTCTTACTCCCTTTAAACACAGCAAAGGAAACTGCACCTCTCAAAAAAACACTGCAAAGACAGTTGCTTGGCTCTTTCACTATTCCACTTCTCAGGGTAAGAATGCTTAAGTTTAAAAAGGAGCAGAAGCCATTCCTTTCTCCAATCTGACTACCAGACTCAAAGAGGAGGATGACGGGAGCTCACATCCTTCCTCTTCAACCCTCTTACCCTGCAGCCATTCTTCCCCCTCCAGCTGGCTAGCACTAGGGCCTCTACAATGCTCTCTTATTTAATCCCTGCCCTCAGTGGGGCTGCACAGATGTGACTAAGTGCAATTTAGCAAACACTTCTAGTCTGTCCAGGGACCAGGCTACAGCTTGCTCTACAACCACGGTGTCAGCTCTGCAGGGACAAAAATACAAGGAGGTTTCCTTTGCAGCTCAGGACTGATGGGGCACAAAGAGCAGTTCTATCAAGGCTGATATGTGGTGGCTTTTGAAAGCAGAACACAGTGAAAGATGACAAAATCACCTGTAATAATTCTTCCAATTCTGATCTGAATTCCTAAGAGGTGTTTTCCTCTCTTCTGAAAGCCATTGTCCTCCTCGGAATGGCTCAGCTGTTAATGTCACTATCTTTTGAAACAGGTCATGCTAATGGCAAGCTTGCTTTGGGCATAGTGCTTCAAGCTCATTAATATGCATGTTCTCTCTCCATTCATTTGTTTCTCTCTTTCCTTTGAAGTTGCCTCACTGGAACCTGCACTGCTTTTCTGTGTTAAGGCTCTTGGCTGGCATTTTTCAGCTCGCTGCAGTCTCTGGTTGTTCTCTAGGATGGAAATGGGACCGAATGTTGCAAAAGGCAATTAATAGCACCTCAGGTGACATTTGGTGCTCAGCTGAATGAATTTCTTGGCCTCCTCACCCTCACTGCTGAGAGACGTTCTTTCTACTTGCTCTCAAGTCAACTGTTTACATTTCAAATTTTAGGGCAAGTAAAATCTCTGTATTTGTCAAGCACCTACCCCAGGGGAGTACAGCCCCTCATTGTGCTTCTACGAAAAATAACACCACCTGGGTTGCCTTCACTTTCTCTCTAAATGTCTCTTCCACCTGAAAGAGCTATTTCCAGCATGGGAGGAGAAATCAACTTTGACTCAGGTATCAACTCCTCAGTGTGATAAGGGAAAGCAATTCAGCTGTCTTCTTTTATTTTTGGCTTTGTGATTCAGGAGCAGCTCATTGTTCAGATGACGCAGTCAGCCATAACTGGGAACTAGTGTGAGGGGGAGGAGTAAAAGCATTTAAGTAATATTTAGAGGTCACTTTATATTAATCTCTCCCCAGACAGACCAGTCCCAGCATTGTCCTCTGCAACAAGCCCGTGTCATCCAAGTTTATTCTGGGTGAAAGACTTGGACATACTGTTTTCCTCAAAGTACCTACAGGGACAGCCACTTAGCTAGTTTCTCTTGATGCTGCAGGTTGTGGCAAGGTAGATCTGCTTCCTATTAAGTCCCTTTCTTGCAAATGTGCAGACACACAACTTTCGTGATTCTTCCATACAAACAACAGTTTCTTCTCAGTAGACACCCATTAGAAAACCCAGGAACACCCTGAAGCATGTGAGACGAACTGGCCATAAGCAAGACATCAAGCCTGTCTAACTAAGAAGTAAGGCCTATTTGATTAAATAAATTTGGTGGCCGCTTCCGGAGGAGTCTGGGAGAAAAAGCTAATAAATGGGTACAAACTCCTTTTTCAGCAGATGGGACTCTAAGCCACTGCATCAAAATTATTACAGTTAATTGAACCTGGTTTGAATCTGCCTTCAACACTGTGTCCAAATTATTTCCAACCCTTTATATCCCAACTGCACTTCTCATGTAGAGAAGCGGTAGTATGCTGCATAAGATTTAAAGTAACCAATTCTTTTGCTGGTTGTCATGGAGGTTTTAATGAGATAAAACATTTAAATATGGAGTTGGTTTTTTTAATACAATATAGTTCATTAAATTATTTGCAGCATTAGTTTTAACAGGATCCACAAAAGGAAGCATACAGTAAGTTAAAGCAACTGAACAGAGCCAGTGGCATAGACCGGGGTCACCAAAGGGCTGTATACGAGTTATTTGGAAACGGCAATATAGCAGGGCTGACAGGTGGGCAGGAACTCAGAGTCCTGGCAACCTGACAGGGCTCTTCAGTGCAACCTGAGGGTCCCTCACACGAGGGCCAAGAAGGCTCCAGCTGGGTGGTCAGTAGCATCTAACATCTCTAACATGTAGCCCCTTTCAGTTCACACTGTCTACTGGCACGTGCCTCATTTGATGCAGCATAAAATCCATCTCACAGCCACTGGCTGAGGGACTTGACCTAGGCCTAGATCTACTGCTGTGCAGCCTTGCCTTAGTAGCTACATATTCTCCAACAGCAGCAGTAGCAAGGATGCAACATCATCTCAAAATCCATCACACGCCACAACACAGTGAACAGCTGCAAAATAGAAGAGGGAGTACAGAAATAGCAGTGCTAAGAGCTGAAGTGGCCATCTGTGGAAAAGCTAACAGTGTAGAGCTGAGAGCACACACCAAAATGTTGGATTTTTGGGTTTTGGTTGGGTTTTTTTTCAAAATTACCTTGCTTACTTGTTTTCAGCACCTTAAAGTAGACAAAATCTATTTCAGCTAGCCCTGAAAATTGGTGGTTATTGCACATAAAAAGTAAAACTGAATCCCTGAAGACTAGTGTGTTCAGCTTTACTCTTATTAAAAACAACGGAAAAATACCTAAAGCTCTGTGATTGTCACATCATAGTCATCTGCAACCTGAAAATGCAGTCAGCTGTAATAAGACAATGCACATCACTTCGTCAGCCAAAGAGGAGGACAGATAATAGAACATGCCACAAAAAGATTTTGACTCACAGTGGCTAATTTCTGAACATCTTCATCAGATGCTCCCAGTGAAGCAAGTCCTATCTCTTGTGAAAACTGCGCAAACTTGGGATCAGCAAGTAGAGGCACGTGTCCCAAGAGTTCATGGCACGTATCCCTAAGGGAATGAAAATGAAAAGAGAGTCATTACAGAAATTAATTCCATAATCATTCCATAATTACTTTAATATAAGCCGTTTTACATGTGTCTGACCTCTGCCTTAAAAGTTTTACCATGAAATTTCAGGGTTTTTTTACAAAACAGTTTTTCTTCCCTATGTACGGTGCTGTAGAAATATCCAGGTTTGTTTCTATTAAATGGATTGTATCTCATTTAGCCCCACTTATTCCATGATTTCTCCAGCATTTCCAGATTGAGTGGGAGGGCCTGATCACTGCTGTCTTCCAGGCTTGGTGCCATGAAGACTGAACTGCCCAAAGAAAAAACACGTCTCACAAGTACAGTTTTCAGCATTTCTCTCCACATGAATCAAGTTCAAAATCCAACACGTTCCCTCTTCCTCCTCTCTATTCCCCTTTCTGCACCTGGGTGCAGCTCCACAACCAAACATTTTCCATTTGCCACTAGACATTCAGGGCAATATTTACAGAGGTTTCTGCGTGTTTAATTTCTCATTTAGTCCTGACTTCCTACTGCAATTACCGAGTACTTTTGTTACACGGTCCACTTTTCACCAAATACATTTCAGAAAAAAGCAGAGAACCCGAATCATTTTAGAAAGAACTACTGTCCACACCTGTAAGTGCATTAGTCGCAACAAAGTGCAGGTGTAAGTGTACAAAAAACCGCTAACCAACCTAATGAAAGTGCACATGCATCATCTACAAAAGCTCTCAAACAATTCTGAAAGTTTTGGTGCATTTGTTCACAGAAAATAATGGACTTGGTAGTAAAGCTCACTTTAAAAAATCGGATCTGACATTTCCTTTGCTTTTGTCTCTTCAAAGACATTTCTCTCTTTTTTTTTTTTCCTAAGCTGTAAACAAATGTTTTAAAGGCAGGGAAAAAACATCAAGTTTTCTGCCTTCTATCCAAAATCATCCAATTTGTCTTTTATAAACTATTTTTGTTCGAAAAGACACAGAACCTGACACTTCAGATAAATCATGAACAGAAAAACAACCCTCTATATAATTTAAAGTCTCCTTACTCAGTACTCTTCACCAAGAAGTCTGTGCCAAATGTGTCTAGGTAGATAGTGGTAGTTTCTGAATGCATGCAAATGAAGATTAGCATTTTTGGTATTCCTAGTTTGCCTCACCAAAAGCTTATCAAATATCATTCCAGTATTGGAGGGTTACATACAAGTCTCTCTTTTCAGCCCAGATGGACTCACTGATAGACGCTTACCAACATTTGCTCACTTTTTGGTGAGACAAGCACTGCTCTGAAGTTTTCTGTGGCAAGTTTGAGCCAACCTCATATATGAGTAATTGACCCAACAGTACAGAGAAATTACCAAATCTCATTTCTCTTCCTTCCTAGACATAGAGATTTCCCAAAGAAGCAAGGGAAGTAAACAGATACTCTTGTGCCTGATGTGATAAAACGAACATGGTCTATGGACACTGACTGGAGATTCAGTTGTAGTAATACAGGCTGAGTTCTCAAATTTACTGTGCACCAATATTTTTAGTCAAAACCCATAAAACATGTTTAATACGTACAGCTGGCTAGGAACAATATCAGACATCATACTTGCATAAGGAAAATGGTTTGCATTTGTTTTCCACTGCCTGGTAAAGCTTGTGCTTCCTCCTGAAAGTCAGATCTTTCCTCCCATGTTTCTACATCATTGCATATCCTTTCAGAGCCTGGGAAATTCCCAGTTTCTTCAAAAGCAGATGACTTTTTTCTTTTATGATCTCCGGACCCTTTTGTTGATGCTCCGAGTAAGTCTTGCAAGATGATCAAAGTTCCCTACCACAAGGCCCATAGCTTAGATATTACTTCATTCCTCACTGGAGCTCAGACTTGGCTGGCTCTGCATGGTATCCATCTCTTTGTTCAGGAGATGGCTTGAATCACTTGAGTGGGTAAACATCAAAGGTTAATGACCCTTCTTTTTTTATTCAGTTCCAGTCACAATTTCTTGTGTCATCTCCTGAAAGGTTCAGATGTATTGCTGACAACACAAGGGACATCAGGGAAATGGAGTTTGTAATCTGATAGATACACCCAGAGAATTCTCAGTACCAAACAACTCACTGGAGGAACCTGACTCCTCTAACCATCACCTTCCAACACAGAAATGAGCCACAAAGCCCATTCTCTGGAAGCCCAGACCTTTAACTCCACTTTCCATCCTCACTAGAGAAATCAACACTGCTTGCTGAGCACTTCACCTATGCTACACTGCATCAGTCCAGATATATTGAAGGTAACTTCGTATCAGTAGTTCAAATAATGAGAGCAAAGAAGATGTAGCGGGACTGGCTTTAAGTTCCTGGCTTCAGGTAAGCAATCTTGCCGGCAGGCGGACTTCTACAGCAGCACCACCACTATTAGTAGCTGAGCGAGTGTCTACACCTGTATTTTCTTGTGCTGAAGTAACAACTCTCAGAAACAAATAAGTGAAGACATGTTGTTTCTAGTTCTGCATTGGGACACAGGCACTTTGTGTCACTTCCATCCTTGCAAACAAAATGAGCACAGACAAAGCCTAGCCCCATTAACTTGTCTCTCCTTGCAAGGGGAGGAGGATGAGGAGGCAGAAGCTATTTCTGTCATGCCTTTAGCTTGTAGATTTTTCCATTAAAACTATGCAAAGTAGTATTTTGAACACAGAGTTACAAAGAGGGGAGCTTAAAACAAAAAAATTATGAACAAAAAAAAATATTTCAAATCTTCCAACCAGAACCATGATCCAGCATTTGGAATTGTCATTGGAGTCTCTTAGATTTCCCTGACAGTCTGGCCCTTTGTAGATAGTCTAAACAATATAATTCTTCGCTTAACTACCAAGGCTTGATTCTTTTGTTTTATTTTATTCAGAAAATAATTAAGTTCCTTTAATTTATTCACACATATAGCTCAGAGAAAATAAGATTTTTGTAATGCACTTTTCACAGCAAAAGATTTTTCTTGGAGTAAATTAGTTAGCAGAGTGGAGGAAATCTATATAGCTCTGCAAAAGTAGTACAAACATAATGAAACTCAGGAAGAAATGTTTTAAAATGCATATAGTAGTGATACGGATCAGACCAAATGAACTCTCTAATTTGTATCTAGCTCTATAGCCCGGGTGTTAAATCTGATGGAAAGCCCACTGAAGTCAAAGGGAGTCTTTTTACCAGGTTTATATCATTGAAATGCAACATTCAGCAAGCCAGGGACCCGCAGCAAACCTCATTATGGCCCCATATATCAACCAGCAGATCTCAGGGCATTGCAGCTGCTGGGGAAGATGAAGAGCTGTCCCCGCTCAACTCAGTTTAGTTATGCTGCCGATTACAAAAAAGCCAGGATTTGACTCTGCATTTCTGATAGCACTTACTATCTGCTCTATCTTATGAAAAAATTTAAACACATTTTTAAAGGTATTTTCAAAATTTTCCTTTGGAATACCTGATGGTACAGATTATTTACTTTATGTGGTTTCTGGACACGCAGGTCTGCAGGAAGAGAGTAACATTATTAGAAAATGACAACTTAAATTCCTCTGTTAGTCATATTTAGAGCTGTTAAGACTATAACCTGCATTTTTAAGTTCAGCCCAAATAAGGGATAAAAATCTTCCTTCTAATTGAACTAGTATTACTACATAGTGACTTTCCAGACACAATGACCAGAAAGGTTACAAAAAAGTAGCTGCCGTTACTACTAAGGATCAGCTATAATACACTGCATAATTCTGAATGTAAACAGCATCCTGAAAACTATAGGGGTCTCAAATACCCAAAACAACGAACCAGAGAACATCAGCAAAAACATACACTTGTTTCCTGGAAGATATTCCTTCCTTTGTTCCTGTTGGAGTTACATACCTAAATCCCCTATCAACAGATGAAAATGTTCTCTGAGTTTGTATTAAGGTAATAAATGCCATTATTCTTTTACGAAGCATTGGCAGGTGCTGCAATCTGAGACACTGGCTTCCCACAGGAGAGGAAATCATTGGTGCAAAACCTGGCACTTCTTAAGTATAATTTCTTTTTTTGAAATATCTACAGATATTTTTAGACAGACCAGAAGAGGTCCGGCATCATATATTCAAACCCTTCTTTCAGGACTTTACATTGTAGCAATTTGCCTACAAATTTAAGAGATTAAAGTTTTAATTACAGAGGTTACAGAAGTGAGTTAATTCCTTCAGGGATTACCTCTTCTTTCCCAATAAAAACCTGCACACAAAACTAGCCTGATAGCATTTTTAGCAAATACTTTGCCCGGTTCACGTGCTGAGGAAGTGTAAGTAGATATGTGTATAACAGCACCACCTGGTGACTCCTGCCAGAATAATGTTGGAGCATTTGTAGGGACAACTTACTATGCGGTTCCATTGATCCTTTTATATCCAAAAATATTATTCCACGGTTTCAGCAGTCTATTCATGAAATCAAAGGTAGGCACGGTTCCAAGTGTTTATAGGACTGGAGCTGAATATACATATGTGAAACCTTTGTGTAAATTTTGTCAAAAATAAAATACACCAAAATAGGACAAGCTGCATAAACAGTTACAATTTGATGCTAACCATCTGATGACTGATGCACTGCAACGTCATTCCTGTGGTTATGTGTGGATGCCTTTGGTGAAACTACCTCCATATTATCTGACCGACATGTATTGTTCTGTTATTACTGCACAGACCACACCATACGTAATACAAGACAACAACTGCAGTCACTTCCATCTTTTTTTTTTCCCCCACTTTTCATCAAGAGACCAAATGCCAAAATATTTCATCCAAACTTACAATATTCTGTTTTGGAAAAGCTGCAATGCTGTCCCATGAAAGTCATAATTAAAGTGTCTCATTTCTACCATGTTCCCTGTAACAGGCTTCGTATCTAGTATCTTCTCTGCGTGAGAGAACAGTAGCTCGTGACTTGCTTACATTGCGTTACAGGAGAGAAATTAAGTTCAGCTGTGGAGTGTGGCCCAAAAAACATAAATGAGGACACAAGACAACCCATTTATAATTCTGAAAACAATTTCTTTCAAGAAATTCAGGGCCTTTTTTTCCAACTTCTTTCTTTAGTTGTCCACAAGAAAATAAAATTTTAGATACTTTTTCAAACTGTTTAGTCAAAAACTCCATTTTCCACTGAAAAATAATCTAGATAGAATTTTTTGACCCACCATATAAATAACCTAGTTATTTAAGTAAAAGTCCAAAAGAAGCCTTTGAATTAAATTCTAGCTCACCAATGTGAAGGGGTTTGTCATCAATGGTGTAACTAGATTTCTACCTTTGTGAGAAGGTTCCTCTTTTCAATCTTGGCAAATTCAATTACGTCGTTTAAGAATCCAGTGATCATATTTTTTCAGCACTAAAGCAAATGTAGCAACTTACGGTTCTGGTGTGTAGAGAGGATCTGAACCATGTCGTATGTACTGAGTACAGTGAAAAACTCTATATGCTAAGCCAGCTAAAAAATCTCGGGGAGAGAGGTATCCAGCAACTGGTCTCACTGTGAAGCCAGACCTTTCTGAAAGTGAAGGAGATCATAAAAGACCATATTAGATATCCGTATATCCATTTCTGAGGACAGGTAATGATCTATAACTAATTATTCTACCAGAAGCATGACACAGAGAAGATCTTGGTTGAAGATAACCACACATCTTTTTCACCTAGTATGTACAAGAACTATTTTGTATTGCTAGCATATGTTTAATGAAAGCAGCCTGAGGTATTTCAAAGTTTAATACCTTTGTCTAGAAAAGATGGTAAGGGACCATAAGAGACGTTCTCAAATCACCACATACCTCATTTTCATGTCTAGTACCATACAGAGAGAAGTTTCCAAAACAGAAGATGACTTCTGTAAAATACGTGAAAATCTAACAGAACAGAACAGGATAAAATCAAATCTTCCCTTATTTTTACAGATAAAATACTGTTTGTGACAGTAAGATATCAACTTTCACAGCTGAGGTCCTCATTTATTTAACAAAGTGTTCTTTTGTCAGATTAGTCCCCCAGTGGGGAATTATTTCAGACTCGGTGACTTTGAAAAGGACATTTCTCTCCCAAATTCATTCGTTACTTTTTCCAAGTGTTTACAGGAGAACGTTCGATGTTTTTCCTCAACAGACACTACTATTGCTGTATTTAGTCTGAAAACATATTTCTGAAAGAAGTGTGAAGTTTTGAGTTTCTAGTTAGGGAGAAAGAACCTGTACACTTTGGCAGCATTCCTTAGAGACCATAACACAATAGATGAGAGACCATAAAGGACACAACCAAGTGCAGAGTGATGAGTCAGTTATTAGTAAATGCATGTGGTACACAAACAAGCATTACAGATGAAGCAGGGACCGGAGAAAGTAAGCCTTTCATTACAAATTTTGTATTTCTTAGTTAATTTTCCATGCACATTTGGGACAAAACACTTTGCTATTTTTTCTCATAACACTTAACAGCACAGAACACTTTTGTCCAAACAACTGCCTTCATAATATTTTAGTTTCTGAGCTCCAGAAGTTCCTGAGCAAGAGGATTAAGGAACAGTATGAAGGGACCCCTGAGGAGAAGAGAAAATCTTAACTGAACTCTTCGGCACCTTTTCCTCTAGAGTTAAAAACTGCAGGGTCACGTCTGCCACTTCTCCATCCATATGGGATACATTTCCATTACAGATGAAAAAGAAGGGTATTTTCAAACTTAAATATGTAATATCCTGACCCCTTAAAAAATAACACGAAAGAGAAGTACCAGATTACCTGTGGAGTCCCATTGAGTTTTTTCAACATACAAATATAATGACTAACTTCATGAGGTCTTGGGCACCCAGGAAAGCCTCATATTCACCCGGCTGTACAACAATGTGCCAAACCTGCAGTCCTCTTTAAATTCTGTTATCTTGGCATTTTATTCCCTCTTTTACCTGCCTGGATATTTGGGGGGATGCCCACTGCGGTTATCAGAACACCCACCCTGTGGCAATGAAAAGAGCAGAGATAACTCTGCTCTTTCTTTTCGTTGTACTGAAGGACTTTTCTCCCTGTGCAAGATAACATCATGTGATACGTGTTCAGCTGTTTAATTCCTCTCAGCTTCATACCTGCAGGTACATACATACAACTGTCTTGACTCAACAAACTCTCTGCCATGGACAATGTCAAAAATAGAATGATACTTCAAACTAAACCAAAATCCACTGACAAAGCTGGGAGTCTTTTCATTCAATGTGCTTTGTATTTCGTACTAACAGCAAAGAGTGTTTTCATGAAACCGTATCTATTGACAAACCAAATACAAATCTTACCTTTAAGAAAAATAGAAACATCTTCCAGCTGAGGCACATTATCCTCCCTGTATCCACAGTACTTGGTCAGCAGAGGAAAGTTTTTTAAATATTCACGACAAGCATGGGTGGGATAGAGTTTACTGAGTTCCCTAAATACCACCCCCCATGTTTTAATTTCTTCAGCTGTGTACTCCACTCTGGGAATGGGCTGACCACTGTAAAAAATAAAATAATGCAAAATACATTTGAATACAACCCGATGATAGACCAATTGTGGATGGCAAAATTTCAGTGAAAAGTGTTATTTAAATAAATAAAGGCAGACAGAGACTAACAAATCTATTAAAAACTATTTTTAAATGACAGGTAGATGCTTTTTTCTTAGAATGACTTCTTGATATTATGTTGTAAATATTACATTCATTTCTTAAGAACTGTATTTCTTATTAAGCAATGAGATTATTTCTTAATCTTTGTACATATCATAGTAAGAAAGAAGGATTTCTTATATGTCATGTTTTTATACCAGAGTAATATTTCTTTGTTTACTGACACTGATGCCTTTGCAAGTGGTTACCTGAAGATCTTATTCAGTCTAACTTGTATATTCAGTAAGACCATCAGCAGACTGCATGCTTTATGCCTTCTTAAATATACATAATGTTCACATAGTATCATTGCCTAGCATTTTACGAAATGAAGATTAGGCAATTACACAGATGTTTAGAAATGTGTAGATTCAATCAAAATACATATATATATTGTTTAGATTGTCGTTTACATGTGTAGGTGCATTTGGAAACCCAAATACATGCAGGACTACATCACGAGGAAGCTCACCTCAGAGCCAACAGCTTAGCCAAGGTGAAACTAAGCTTCTAAATACATCTCTCTCCTTTTTTTTTTTTTCCTTCTGTACCATTTTTCTGCCTCCTCCGCCTTATACAGATATACAGAAATTGCAAAGCAGGAGCCTCCCAGGGTACCTGCTAATCTGTCTCCAACTTCCAAGATTTGCCTTGAGTCATTACAGCTAATTCAAAACTGACTGACAGCATGAAGGGTATGAAGGGCTCCTTGCAATTTGCACTGCTTTGTATTTAGCTGTAAAGAATTTCACATACTATGGTCATGGGCCACCATTACACACTATGAATTCCCCCTAGAACCTTTATAATCTCTCCCTGGATTTAATGTTCACAATCTATAGTATGTAATCTGTGCAATCTGCCTTCTCCTCAGGTATCCTCTTTTCCTGCCCTGTAATGCAGTACAGATTAGCCCCGAGATTCACAGGATCCCCTTCCACCCCATCAGTCCCTATCTCCCACTCCCCTGCCACAGGGCTGGCAACTCCCAGCCCAGTGCTGCAGCTTCCCCAGTGTCCCAGACAGCAGCTGAACAGGCGGATCAGGCACGGGGGATCTTACTGCACCAGAACTGCAGCACTGGGGTTTTGCTGGGGGTTGGTTCTCTATCTCGACTGTCATTGGGTTCATAATCCTGCCTCTACCCTATGAGGTAAGGAATGAGCCCTCATGTCACGTGTGATTGCTATTATGCAGTTCCTGCACGCACAGGAGCATCCACCCTACACGCACTGTGGTCATCCCCTCATCTTTATTGAAAACTTACTATTTAAACCCCTTGCCTTCCACTGTATCAAAGTATTTTGACCCACGGCAGCTACCTATCAGTCAAAGGCCACTTTGTGTGAGGTACTCATACTTGTTAAGGACTCATCGGACATCCACTACATCCACTAGTTCCCCTTCAGCCATTCTCTTGCAGATATGACAAGAATTGCAACACATTTAGTGAAGCAATTCTCATCAATGGAAGCTACATTAGGTTCATGCCCATTCTGCTGCAGGATTCAGTCCTTCAGGCCAAGCATCTGTCTTCACCATTACACTTTTACCTGCCTTAAGCTGCCTGCCAGCTCATGGAAAGCACAACACGGCTATTCTAAATTGTACCGTACATGACAGATACAAGCAGGCTGCTACTCCATCCACCTGGGGCTGCCACAATACTGTGCAGCAGCCTCCTCCTTCTTCCTCAGACCTGACCTCTACTACGGGTACTGCCAGTACCGGGTCAGCACTGGCCCAGCAAAGCCAAAGAAATCTGTGCATCAGTGGAAAAACTCGGGTTTCTGTTTCACCCGACACTAGAGAGGTATAAACACAATCAAGGATGTGAAGCTTGTTCACTGCTCGCTAAAAGGTTTATAACTTAGTTATTGTTTCAATTAATTCATTAGCACCGAAGTAAGGTTCACCGAACATTAATTCCTTAATAGGATTTATGCCTAGGAGGGCTGATCTTATTTCCAGCTGATCATGATACTGCTTGCTTTATTGAAAGGATCAAGGCAGCCAGACTTGAGGGAGGACCTATGCCTTTCTCAGCTCTGCAAATCTCATTTTTCTCACCCTCTTACTTCAACAAGCAAGACTCACACCTTGTGCTAAAACTTTTCCATAAATCCTGGGAATGGCCAGCCTGCACAGCCAGTTTTCTTGTGGCTGAGTAAGATGATTCTACAAGTTAACCTATCCTGATTTTTTATTTTCCCTTATTAAAATAGGGTCTTTCCATTTTGCCATGGTCATGAGCTATCAACTCATATTATAAATTCCCTCTTAAACCTTGTATTTTTCCTCCAGATTTAATTTTCTCAACACTTTTGCAATCCCTTATCAGTCTCAAAGGACTAATTAGCAAGATTAACACATTTTCCCTATCGTTACGATAGAAGCTAAGTGAAGGAGGGAGGAATATTTTTCTTTGGTCAATTTATTTCACACAGCTGATTTTCACTGCTGTGCTCTATTAACATATCTTTCCCTTTAACATTCAGCACCAGCAAATATTTGCTCCTCCAAGTTCACTTCTTAGTCTTTTTTTTTCCCTCTCTCTCTCTCTCCACTGCAGAGGCCTCTTTTTGTTCAAGCAAAGCAGAACACCTACCACTACAGAACAGCAGTAATTTGTACAGGAAATGCTGATCCAGAGTTTTCAACTCAACAATTTTTTTTTTACAGAGCCAATTCCTCGCAGCCAATTCTTTGCAGACAAATTTCTTTGTTATTTTTTTAAGGAAACATGTATGGGTGGGTTTTGGTTGTGGGTTTGGTTTTGCGTTTTGTTTTTTTTTTTTTACACTGGAAAATGAAAAGTAGACATGCATCAAGCCTCAGGAAATGATTAGGAAGGTCACTTACCTGGAAGACACTGAGAGGTTCAAGGCAATGTTCTGAATTTATCCCTGAGGGAAGCAGTCCTTACAACAGACCTGCTCTTTTTGTGTAAATAAGCAAATAGTCACTAGACCACAGAAGAGGTTGTGATGAGGCATGTAGCGTTGAGACATCTATATTAATTCTGAGCTCCCCAGCATGGGTAGCAGAAGCAGCTTAGCTATAGCAGCACGGAGTTCTCCCTGAGCTGATTTGCCTTTCCTCAGCGTGGCATAGGCTGAGTTGCAGGATGATGAGGGTAAGTATCTGCCTGGGCTGTCTCTACAAGCGTGCCCGGAGACAGACTGACTGTACAGCCCAGTAGATATGGCACATCCCTGAGGTTAAGATAACCACTGCAGGAGACCTGAGAGTATGAACAAGATTTTGCCACACCTTAGGTAACTGCCCTAATCACTGGCCTCCCAGCCGTTTTGTGATCCCTAGCTACAAATACGCCAAGCATCTTGTTTTCGTTCCGCTGATAATAATAGGAAGACTTTGAAGCTTTTAAAAGGTTTGAAAAGATCAGTGGGATGAAGGAATACCTCTGAGCAGTTTTGCTGAAGATCTGAACCCCAAATAACCTCTAAGTTGTTTGATTTTTGTAATGTGCCTGCAGAAATGGTTCTTGAGCCTTCAAAATCAAAAGACGGAAAAGATCTTTGCTTTCCTTTATCTATTTTTCTGGGAATATGCAGGATTACTCTACGTGATTTTTGTGAAAAGACATTTCTCACTGCTTTCAGGGTGAAAGAAAAACCCTTTGTAGCAGAAGACCAACCACTGCTTAGTGAGCCAGCGGCATGATCTTTCCAGCACTTAGGCAGCTGAGAGGGAGAAGGGAGGAAGATATTTCCAGCAACTTAGCAGCTGTGAAATGCACGGCACTACTGCCACCATCATGGGTAAATGGACAACTATCTGACTTACTGAAAGAGTTCTAGGAGTACACACAGTCTGCCCTCATCCACAGGTACCTGCTTGACATTTCGCATTACAATAAATGCTAGGCAAGAAGCACTAACTCTAGTGCAAGCACTAGACTGAAAAGAAGATAATAAATCAATCACCTCTAAACAAACAAAAAAACCTGTCTCATTTTGCATTTGAAAGCTGGCTAAACTTAGGACTTACCTGGTCAGCCTAGGAAGCTTCTCTACCAACCAGTACCCTGCCCCCAGCAGGCAGCAGCTCAGTGTGCTGGATGAACATCATGACCACCCAGCTAAACAAATGTCACCGTGGGTAGAAAAAAGGGGAACCAACACTAGCACTTACACATTTACTAGGTTGGTAATAGCTTAACGAAAGGAATGGGACAAAAGTAAAGAAGAAATACGATCAGGATTATATGGTCACAAAGCAGAGTTAATCCTCCTGTCCCCCCAGCCTTCTGCAGCCTGTATACTAGCCTTATATTAAGAACAAAAAAAACAGAACTGAAAAGCCTTCAAAAATCTATTTTTGAATTGCTTCCTGACAGGATGTACCTTCTACAAAGGGAGAAAAAAAATTGTTGTGTTTTATATTCTTTAAACAATGTAAGTAGAAATCTCAAAGGAGAAAAATGAAAAACCTGAAAATGGAAAAGAACATGAAATTAGTATGTTCTTTCCCTTGAGAATGAGGGCTTAGGCCTGTTGCAAATAAAACCCAGAGTAGGATTAAAATTAGTTGAATGCTTCTGTGACAAGAAAATTGCAACACGGTAGGTATTTGTAGGTAGCACAGAAAGTTTTCTATCTTCCAGGGATGGTAGCAAATTGAAAATACTGTCTTGACATGGGTGGAAAAAAAAAAAATCAAAAATGAGAAACCACATGCAGTGTACTTGTGCACAGGCACCAGCTCCACCAACTACAGAGAAATCTACTGACTGAATTCGGAGATATTTAGAGCTGTGTTGGCAAAACTGATAAACGGCATTTTGCAGCGTCCAGTATAGTAAGCACAAAAAAAGAAAATAATTCCAGTTTTTAGTGAGCTCGTCCAGCTACGTAGGGATGCTAATTATGTGCGATTCAGTAGTACATCAGTTTGTCATTAAGACATGCAAGCATTTGTAAGAGTTTCTTAAGTTTAAGTAGCTATGAATGAAACGTTGAAGAGAGAGTACTTACCTTTCAATTGCTTTACTTGCCTGTACCGAAAATGTAACGGGATTTCAAGCATCAGGTTTGTCATTTATAGCCTACACTAAACTAGTCAAAGTTTAAAGGATGACTTTGTCTACTGTTAAACTTCATCCTACAGAATTAAGTAGAGCATGAATTCTAACTAGTCAGCAGCACGGGGAAGAATTATGCCAGTACTTACTATTTATAGCTCATAGCAACATCCACAAAGTACTTTCTTCTCTGTCGATAGACGTTGTCTTTAAATCCCTTAAGCAAGGAAGAAGAGTAGTTTACAATATGTACAGAAAATCAGCTTAAGAATTACAAAATAAATCATTAAAGTGTTTATTTAGTACCTAATTATATTGTATTTTGATTAACACTATCTACTGGACTGCAAGAGAAGATAGAGATTTCTTCTTTTTTTTTCCCCACCAAAGTCCCACAGGAGCTTTTTCAAGACAGGTTTGTGCCTAGGTACAGTCATTCATCCAAGATGTTGAAAAAGGGAAACTTTTTCCTTGTCATTTCATCTGAATGGAGATCTACACACAGGCACAAAGCAGAATAATTTACCTATCCTTAATACATCTTTCTTCACTAGAAGAATCAAGCGTCCAGAGATCATACAAAGCTCATTTTGAAGACGCTACTTCAGCATATCCCATCTTAACCAAAACATTAGGGACGGCGCCATCAGCCTCCACCAGCAAATATGCATATTGCTCCAATCTGAGTTACAGAGGATGAGCTCTACCTCGTGGGCTACAGCAGGCTCATACCTTTTCCATATTAAGCACACAAGAGCTGTGTAACACATACACACCAACCACTTACAGCCCTTTGAGTTACTCAAAACTAAAACAAGATCTCTTCTATACCTATAAAAGATGTAGAAACCTCAGGTTTTGGACTACGAAGAGAGTTATCTATTTTCAAAGCAGAACAGCTAGCCTCTTGAAGATGAAAAAGGGTGAAGAGTTATCTACGTTCCCCAGCTAGTAACCCAGAAAGTGCATTTAAGTTTCCCCTAGTCAGAGCTGAAAAGTAAAATGCATTTTTTCCTTACTGCTCACATACACAAACACAAATCACTGAAGGGAATGAAATGATAATGTTGTTTGATTTGAAATACTTGTATGAGCTTCCAGAAAACTCAGAAGGCATTTTACTGCCCCATAACCACAACTGCGCTGCTGGGGCAGAGTAAGGGAGGATGTCAGAGGACTGCAGAAGATCTTCAAGCCTCCACTCCTACACAGAAAAGCTTTTTTTGACTGCCAAAAGTTGCTGTAATTGGGGGAGCCTCCTTGTCTGCTTAATAACTTTTGATGTAAGCATTGAGTTACTCAGCTGCAGACCGTTCAAGAGCTGAAAAGCGATGGAAGACAGGACAGGGGATTTAAAAGCCTGTCACGTGTAGTGAAACTGAGACTGAAACCATTAGCCAATATGGAGTGGGTTAGAGCTATGCTGCTGAAGTGGTGCTATACTGGTTCCGTAATAGGGTAATTCTCTTTGGTCCTCTAACACCTACACGTCACCGCTAAGAAACTGGGCAGGCACCAGAAGTGGCCTTTGAAAGGCCAGTCACAGATTTTACTTTTTTTTTTTCCCCCATCTCTAATACCTAGCATGCTGCATAGGCTAACAAATGGTGTGTAAATTATGTTTATAAGAGTTCCCCCAAGTGTAAAATATATATTCATATAATGCAAATGTCTTTTTTCATTGTCTGTAAAACTGAAGACAGATTTTCAGCAGAGCACTCAAGTATTTAATGAAGGCACCAGATCAGAACATAAAACAGTATCAAATGGCCTGGCACAGTCATCAACTCAAGGCCAGAATGAGTTGCCACTACAGCCTCTGTTTGAACCAAATTACTGTTAGTGGTTGAAGGTAATCAACAGGCTTTTCCATTCTGAGAAAATGGGAGGTAAATCCTAGTTTGTCATCATGAAGTGCATGGCAGAAACCAGGATGCAAGAACATGCTCCCCAACTGCGGGTCCAGAGCATGGGAAGGGCTCACACGTGGTAGAGATGGCTGGGAACCAAGCGAGGCCACGATGATTATTGTGGGTGATGTGCGGCCAGGTGACACCAGAGACAGGGAAGTGGGGCTGCCAGGGGACATCGTGATGATGTGCGTTTGCTCGTGTGCACAGGCCTGAGGGTCTGTGCCTGAGCCCCCACCACGGCACGGCCACGGTAGGAGCTGTGGAGCAGACAGGACAGAAGGCAGCAGTCTCAGTGCCATTTCTGCACTGACATAGAGCCCCAAACCCATGGCCACCAGGAGTACATGCCCCTCCTCAGCCAAGGCAGTCACCAGGGAAGAGTCTGTACAAGCACCACAGTACCTGTGCAGATGCACGCTATACAGATGCGTCACTAGAAAGTCCCCTACACCAAACAGATCTTTTCGCAGTCGCTTACAAGCTCTTCAGGGCCATTTTTCACCATCTTGGACAATACCAACAAAAATGTGTGTGACAAAAAAAAAAAAAGGAGACTACTGCCTACAGCTAGAGTTTAATATGATTCTATTAGAAGACAGTCTCATGGTCAGGTATCTTAGCTCAATACCTGCTTCCTTTCAGCTAGAAGTTTCCTAAACACCTGTTTAATCCAGCCTATTTTACAAATGAATACAACAAGCTACCACCAGTATCTTTCAGCCAAGTGGTCCAAAGGTAGAATCTTGGATTTTTAACAAGTGGAAGTGTTGTAACACAAATGCTTGCGATCATCTGCCATCTAAAGATTCAGAGGGTAAGTATCTATGGACATCAGCCAAAACGAATAAAACAATAACAGATAAATTTTTCTGCCTTTTGCATTGAGCATTTGGCACTACTGCAGATACAGCTTGTGTGAAATGCAGACTTGTCTCCTGTCACCAAAGTCAGGAAACAATGTGAGACACCTTCCCATCTGCTGCATTCATGCAAAAACAGGAACATGTTGCTCTGTTTTATTTTGCAATTATCCCTTGAGTAGCCTTTCTTCTCTGACACCTAGGTTAATATCACTTCTTACCTAAGAGTTGTGACAGAACTGAAGGTCTCTTTGATCTAACCTCTGACAGCTTCTATCAACTAGTTAATTAAAAAAATAAATGAAAGCATTACAAAAGGGACATAGCTGTTCAAGAGTGAATAAGTTTTCTGGAGGACCTCCCTTTTGGGTGTCCTACTACAGAGAAGGAAAATTAATTCACTGAAAACATTGCAGAGAACTAAATCCCCTTCTGAAAACCATGTGCTCAAAAACGTACTCAGAATCGTCAGTCAACAAGCTTTTTATTTGACTGGCAAATAACCTGAACAAATTATCTACAATATGATTTTATGTTACACTTACAGGGTGATCTGCATCCAGCTCAGATCCATACATCAAAACTCTCTGTGAGCATTTGTCTAATTCAGATATCTTCCTGGGGAACCAAGGGACACAGTCAAGATCTGTAGAAGAGAGAATGTGAGTTGAGCATAGCGGAGTGTAAGACTATGGAGATACCTGTGCAAAACTTTTCTGTGTCTAAACCAAGCAATATAAAAGCAGCCTTGCCTTCTTCATCAGTCCAGATGTTTTCTGGTGGATTGAGAGATACAATATTAGTTTGAAACTTGAGCAACTGGATTAGTTCATTAAATTCTTTCTTACTGCAGTCACAGTCCACAAAAATTTCTACCTCCGAGCTCCTTCTCTTCGATTTTCGTGATTCAATATGAACCATACTGACATGTTTCTCCTGTGGAAAGATGAAATAGCGTATGAATGCAGACATACCAGCTAAAAGGGGAATATTGATGGCATGTTCCTCAGAAAAGTTTTTCCCAGTGATTAAAAGGTGTTTTTATTCAAAGTACTCACTTTGGACCTACATAACTGGTTAGTGATGCTTAAACAATAATAAAGACCAAAAAAAAATCTGTATACAGAATGTAAAAATAATGCTATTGTGTTTAATGAGGAAAGTTAACTAATGATTTAATTTTATCTAAAAAGCAATCTTTTATAAAGGACAATATTACTTTATAGCTTTTAAAAAGAAAAATAATTTAATGCAATTGTATATTTACCTTTATCAAACATTAAATGCAATTTTATTAGGCACTGTGCACAATAATACTGTTAATTTAACTGGATTTGAGTGTGTTTACTTAGGCGCTATTAAATGTGTACTACTTCAGCATCTCTCATGAACACAAGGGTGAAAATATTTTTAAGGATAACTGCGTATCCATCCTCATCCATCCTTCTTGCAATAATTATGAATTACCTGCAGTGGTGATAGTAATAAAATTAAAATCTAATTCAATTTATTCTCTATTATGATGTCCCCATCAAAACTAAACACGAGTGTGTGGACAGTTCTCGCATTAAAATTTTCCTATGGGGTGTCTCTCCCACCACAACTACTGGTCTGCCAAGGGTGTCGTACAATGACAGACAACCATAATGTGTTAGGGCTGACCTGATCTAGTGTTGTGATTAAGGAGGTTGAACTAGATGATTACTTTCAACCAATATTTCTATTGACCCTTTGATTTTTCCTTTTTTTTTTTGCCAGACACAAACTATCTGTTACTTTTCAGAACTATCCGTTCACTTACTCAGTGAAGCCAATAAAATATTTTTTGACTTCCAAATGGGGAGGACTCTGCACTGGTACTTCCGCCTGCCTGACGTATTTTGCAGAAATGTCCATTTCAGGCGAAGGTCTCCTCTGGTACAGGCGACCAGTAGTCTCTACTTTTACCCCTCTGGATATATGGACATAATTCTTTAACTAGCGTGCCCCATAAGGTACGTATACAGTATATCTCCTTAGCTAACCCATTCACATAACAAATTCACAGAAGGAAAACCCTCCATCTGCTGAGGGTTTTGAATCTGCTATTTGTAAATTGGCAGATTACAAAGCCAAGCAGGATCATCTTGATGATCTACAGCTGAAAAACACAGGCCACAGGACTCCCCTGCATGTTTCCAGCTGACACGGAGCTACAAGTTTTAGGCATTCTCTTGGGAAGTCAGACAAGCAGCTTTGACCTACCCTGGGTTGAGAAAAGAACAAAACCCTGCGCTCCCCCTCACAGTACTGAAATCGTTGAGTGACTCCATGAATGGGGATGATATCTCTGCAACATCTTCCAGCCATGTTTTAAGAGACCAGAGTGAGTTGTATGCCCGTACAACAAGGCAAGTTGATGTGTAAATCCAGGATTTCAGGTATGAACCCATTCATTTAAGCCAGAGCTGCAGTTAGACACTTAACGCCCAGGGAGAGAAGCTGTATTGAAAACATGATTCCTGCAATTCCTATCAGCTTTCTGTCAAACACCCTGGTTCCTGGCAGCCTCCCTCCTGGGGGTCTAACTCACCCAAATCCCTTTTCCTTGGATGGGGAATCCAGGTATCTACGTCAGCTTTGGGAATCTGCTCCCAGAGCCAGCCCCTGTGAGTTAGGGCTGGTAATGCCCAGTGCTGTCACACTTACACCCCTCTGATGGTTTGGCCTTAGAAGTAGATCCCAAGCAACTCCTAACTTTCTCTTCACTGCACTGCATAGACTGTACGACTTTTACCATGCTGCTCCTTAACCATCCTCAGACATGCCTCCAAGCCCTCTTCAATTTACTAATAAGGCAAGCAGACTATGTGCAGTACCAGTCGTCTGACCAAAAACCACTGACTGCATGGGAATCTACAGGGAACTGATACTTCACAATTCACGTTCTAGTTAGAAACATAAAGCCCTGACCCTGCGCACTTAAAGGTGCATTTAACTTCATGACCAAGCATTGTCCTGCAGCAAGGCTGCTGCCGCCACCACCACCTCATTGTATGTAATTTAGATTCTCAACTGCTCTCTGGAAGTGCCTCCTTTCACTGTGGCCTGTGCAGACAACTTCAAATCTAATTTACGGTGTTGAGAATCACATGTCGGTAATCTAAAGCAAATGGTGTGAACATCAGCATCACTGTCAAACTTTATTCCAGAAAACCCTTCACAAGCCCAAAATGCTTTGTTGAATGGTCCATAAAATTTTAAGTTACTTTTATTCAATTCTGCAGAGTGTAACTGCACTTTATTCCTTCTGCCACGGTCCATTAGATTTATACCAACAAACAGCCCGACCTCAGTAGCCTTTCTCAGCCCAGTCAGCGTAATGATTTGTAAGCTTTACCTGGAAGAGTCGGAGAGCTTTCACCAATCCACCAACTTCATTCTTCAAGGAAAACACCACAGCTGTCTTTCCACCTTCAGAAACAGATTCGCCTTTCCCATTTCCCTTATTCCCTTTCTTTTCCTCATTTTTCCCAGAACTTGATCTGTTTAGCTACAAATGGACAAAGAACAGCATCATCTCAGATGCAAACAGGCATCTCCCAAAATTAAGTCCTTTTACGCAAAGAAAAATTTTTGTTAGAAAATAGCTGAATGGAACTCATCCAGACTTAAGTTAAAGGGTAAACGTATTTACTTGAAACCAGAATCACAGATCAAAGGCAGCTGTTAGAGATGACTATGTAAGAGGCCAGTCCATAAAAAAAAAGGCTTAAGGAAAAGCATATGAATGTCTGGAATACAAATACGACACTATTATTAGGGCAATGCCGTCATTAGTAACAAATACGGAGCAAACGGAGATAATCTGAATTACTGCAAAGCTCGCAGTGATGCTGTTCTAACCTGAACGTTGCTGCAACGTTGCACCGCAAAATCGTAGTGATGCTGTTCTAACCTGTAACAGCCAATTTACGACGATTTACAGTGGTCTATATTTTGTATTAACTATTAAACTTAAAACATAAACTTTTAAGTTCTCTGTTATAGTACAATTAATGTTGTTGTGTAACATCATTTTTCCTGAGAAAACAAAACCTCTGTTGCTTACAAAAACAAGCACAGAAATACAAGGTTAGACTGTACCTCCAATAGAAGACAATCTGTCTGAGGAACTCAAGAAAATACAGAAAAATCACACCATCCTTAGCCACTCCTACATTCTTCTCTCAACTTGGGGGTCAAAGACTGCTTTACAGCTAGCAATTTTCCACAAACTACAATTTTATCAGTTTAAATCTTGTTGAGATGCCAACAGTACAGCCTTTATAGACAATTTTTCTAAGATTGACCATGATTTAAAAAAAAAAAAAAAAAAAGAAAAAAACCACCTGCATTTTTCAATACCCAAGTTGTGACCCCTGGAAAAATTAAATCTCCAGTGAAATGCTAACTGCTTTTTTACCATCTATAATGTAGTCACTAAAAAAATGTGAAACAGAAATTAAGAATCATATACAACTATTCCATGTGGATTAAATTCTCCCTTGGTTAATTGTAAAGCAGCTTATGGACAGTCACTCAAAAATTAATGCAGTTTTTAAACAGGTCTCAACACTTGATGAAAGCCAAGTTAGATCTCTATTCTTATTTTTTCCTTACAGGTGAGTTATTCCACTCATATGTCCGTGGACCTGCAATGATGGACTTTAGCAAAGAGTCTCCCTGTGCTTCTAGAAGATTTTACAAGATTTTATCAAGTTCTTCGTGATGCAGGAAAAAATTACTAAGCGTCAGCCTGATTCCTTTTCCAACCAGATTATATAAAATGGTTTTCTTAAAAATTGATATCACTAATAGTGATAAAGTATTTGCATCACATCCATCTTAATATATCCACATGGTTCACGTCAAATTGGTTTACTTTTTTACCCAAACCTAGTCCACTCTGAAATATCTCCCTCTACTTAATAGGGAGCCCAAAGCTCTCAAGCCAGCTGTCCCTGGATCTTCTGAGATATTAAGGTACAGGAATGCACTAAATTAAAAAGAGGGCTATTTACAATGCATAATCTTGCCAAAAACCACACTTTAAACGGCACAGGTTAAACCAGCCACCCTTAAACTAGTTACTGGACATGCTAAAAAGTCTCTGTGGTCTTTTCTCATAATTTATTAGACTACACAGAAACAATCTGGAAAAGCAATTACATTTGTAGAATGATATATGAAGGGTTTCAAACATGTTTATTTTTTAGTAATTGAGCTTATATGATTCTGCTCAAGAAGAAGGTCTCTTTTGTTTTAACTTCAATAATATTTGGGATTTGGCTGAGTCCTTTACACATACATCAAGCACACAACCTCGGCATGAAGTGACAAAGATGCTATTTTTATAGCATACATGATTTTTCACTGTATGCTGCTTTCTGGAAGCTAAGTACCAAGGATCGTGTAGTCAACTGAGTGTCTGAGAATCTCAGTACCATCAATCCCTCTGGGAAACGAAAGCACTTGCCACCTTCCAAGACTGTCACAGATCCCCTAATACTCTCAAGCGAGCATTACCTGAAGTGATGACTGAAAGCCTCTCTCAAGCATCTGAAAACTGGATTAGCTAATTGTTATGAGCCCAGCAAAAGAGGCTGTGATACTGCAAGAACTCAAATCTTATCAGCCATCCTCATTAGTACACCTCATAATTAAATAGTGACTAAGTAGATCAACTTTTCTAATGAAAATTAATTATCTGGAGCAAACACAAGTACTCAGGAATAGAAGTGATCTATAGCAGAACTCAGTGAAGAAAGTAACTCAAATATAAAGACAGTAAAACAAGTTTATCCTATTTAATTCAATATTTCCAATAGAAATAAAGCACATACAAATAGAGATACTGCACATTTTACTATAAAGACAATAGGCCAGTTCGCAACTGGAACAAACTGGTGGAGTCTGTTAGTTCTACTCAAGTGATCTGAATCCTCATGCTCTCCAGAGCTGGCACAGAATTTTACAGGAGGTAAAGTCTTTATAATCCTAAATATTTCACATATTCAGAGCAGATTATATTATTAGTACCTATTAACATTCTTTATTCTTATTAAAGTAAACCTATCCAAATATATTTCCCCATAAGCATGTAGAATTTTATCCCGTGCCTGAAATCACCTGTTGCACCTGTATCGTCCCCTTACAGGGAACCATTCCTGCCTCCTGGCAGGGTTTCCAAGAGGGAAACTGCACATCCCCTACATGATGCTCCCGGAGGCTCTCGCACCCCTGCAAGGCGGCAGAAGCCGGGAGACCTCAAATCCAGCAGCTCCCCGATGGAAGTGCCATAGGCACCAAGGCGACAGGAGGAAGTTGCGCATCGCCAAAAACGTTTTACACACCGTGCCGAGAGGTTTGGAAGTGCCTTGGAAAGCAGCAGGTTCTGCTGACAGCAGCCCGGGAGCGGGCAGCCGGCAGGGCTCACCGCAGGCTTCCAAAACTCAAGCAGTTAAAACAACCTGCACTGGACCCTAATACTTTTATATTATTCCAATAGCAACATGGTTAATCTCTGTAGTAAGGCTCGTACTGCGAACGAAAACTTTTACTATTGTTTGAAGACAGACTTTTTTGAACGAGGACTAGTCAGAATGACCCTCGAACTGCCAAAAAAAAAAAACCCACCCACCCGGCCTTAAAACTGGGAGGAAGGGGGACGGCTGCTCGGCACCGGGACCCCCGGAGGGGGCCGGCGGAATCCGACCCCCCCCGGCAGCTCCCCCGGCGGAGAAGCCCTTCTCCCAGCCCCGCCACTTACGGTGAGGCTGCCGACGGCGGGGCGCTCCTCCGGCAGGGCCGAGTCCAGCGAGAAGCCCCTCCGCGCCCAGTACTTACTGGAGAACATCATCATGGCGGGCTGCATGGGGCCGGCCGGGCGGGGGGCAGCGCCGCGCTCTGCCCGCCTCGCCCCGCCGCGGCTCCTTTTATACGCCCCCGCGGAGACTGATGGAAACACGATTAGGAGAGACCCGTCTCCGGGTGACGAGAGCCGCCGGCAGATAGACGCCCACGGTCCCCGCTTACCTCAGCCGCCGGGGCGGGACGGGGAGCGGTGTCGCCGCGGGGGGCTGCCCAGACTCGCCGCCCCGGCCCCGGCGGGAGCACCCCAGGGCCAGGACGGCGGCGGGCGCCCCCGGGGAGCCGTGCCGACCACAGGCCCGGTGGCCCCCGCAGCTGGACGGCTTCTCCCCGCCCGCCCCGCGGCCGTCTTTGGGCGACGCCTTCGCCTTCACCTTCCCCTCACCCCGCCGCCCGCTGCGGGGCACGGCAGGGCCCGGGCGGCGGCGGCAGTGTCTCGGCCCGGCCGCCTGCCTCGGGCGGGGAAACACCGCTTCGAAGGCAACCCGAGACGCCAAAGCAGCCTCCCCTCTCCCTCCGGCAGGGAGAGCAGGGCTACAGGCCGGAGGGACGCCGGCACCGCCGCCCCGGGAGCCCGGGGTGGCCCTGGGGAGGAAGAGGCCCGGCGGGGACACGGGGACAGTTCGCCCAAGGGTGGTCGGGGCTGAGTTTCTACACGGGAAAGTTGTGGAGAGATTTTGATGTGAGCAATTCTTTGATGTAGAAACTCGTCTCTCTCCCTTTTATAGAGTTCTGCTTTGGAAAACATAGGCAGGTTCAGAGAACGTCTATTAAGGGAGAGGAATTCTACGTTGTAATGAAAGACTTACCTTATGTATTGAAGGGTGAATAGGGACATGGAAAGAATACTTCTACTGAATGAGAATGCTTAACTGGAGAAAGCTTTTTAGTCAGGACAGGTTTGTGCCTGAGCTGTGTGAAGGCCAGGCTCCGATCATAAGACTGTTCTAACCACAACATCAATAAAGCAATTAATCACCTATGAAGCTAAAACAGTCCCATACAGATTCTGGGGGTCTTCTATATTTATATGTGTATGACAACTTCACTTGCTTCTGAAATACTTAACATCTCTGGAGTAAAAATTATATGTATATTTTTCTTAAGAATTTGTTTACTACCTAATTTCAAACTACTATTAGCTCCGAAATTTTAAGTGAGCAGAAGGCAACTGCTGAAACAATAACGTCACAGCAGTGTTAAGGTACTGTCTCAGTCTCAAATCTGCCTGTGCAGTTGCTTTAAGATTTTTAATTAATTTCTCTTACGTTAACATTCTGAGATCAAACACTCATTTTGTCACCTACTTGCTCTCCGTATAATTTTCCTCCCTGCTTCTCCCATTTTCCAGAACTTTTCCGTCACCTGCTTTGAATAAATAGGTTACCTTACAGAGTGCAGGACTGAACAGCACATCTGGATTGGGAGCACTGTTTCAGTAAATTTCCTTCAAATGCATACACACTTTTCTCTGTTCCAACACAGCAGGCAGAGAAAATGGTCATCACTTCCCCTTGCAAGTCACCGACGGTGCTTTTCTCTGCAGCCTCGCCAAACAGGGGCAATGTAGCTGAGAGCGACGGCTGGCATCATGTGGCCTTAATTTCATTGTTATGGTTTGAGGAACCAACAACAATTTATTGTCACTTAGACAATAATTATAAATAATTATCATTAATAACACTAAAGAACCAGTATTGGTCCCAATACTAATATAAAATATACGAGGATTACACTCAACCAATTCTATCAGCAGGAAGCTGCGCGCTCCCAGCAGGGGACAGCAAATGTCGGACACTGCGAGTGCTACGACTTCAGGGGGACGGGAAAGACTCAGGGGTCTGGCACAGGGCCAAGAAGTTCTCAGGATCGCAGCCACCATGGGAGAGAGAGAACTTCTCAGCAAACTTACTAATTTATACTGAATGTGACGTTCACGGTATGAAATAATCCTGTTGGCCAGCTTGGGCCAAGTGCCTGGGCCTTGGCTCCTCCTCATCCCTGCGCCTGGCAAGGCTTGAAAACACTGAGACCTTGAATCCCACATACCATATCTGGCTGTAAAGTAAATATTTTCACAAATTTAGACACAAGAGTCTTCTAAAAGCCCATTTTCCTAGGCATTAGAAGATAAATTTGTTCTCTGTCGCTCAAACCAGGACATTGGTACACCAGGAAAAAGTTTGGATTGACTGAAGCTGAGACAGGGAGCAGGGAGGTCAATGCACAAGGAAAGTAGCAGGACGTATCGCCCATAGTACTGAGCTTCATGTCACATTTAACTCAGCTGCAGATCACCTCCTCTCACAACCTCAATGTCTTTAGCCTTACTAGACTTAGTATCATATAACTAGCATTTACGTACCTCCATCATGGCAGAATTCGTTTTGCTCTTTAAAATAGACCAACACAGAAGCACAACAGAAGATTTGAGAGGGTTTCATAGCTCCCATGAAGTATCATG
Organism: Rissa tridactyla; assembly: GCF_028500815.1. Taxonomy (NCBI): domain Eukaryota; kingdom Metazoa; phylum Chordata; class Aves; order Charadriiformes; family Laridae; genus Rissa; species Rissa tridactyla. The sequence goes on from NC_071466.1 coordinate 179,162,742, forward strand.
AAATCTCACAGTTTATCACAACTAACAAAAACCAGCAAAAGCTTCCAGTCTAACTGGCCGTTGTCAGTCAGATCACCCCCTTCTTAAAACGGTGTTCATGCTCAATGTTCAGGACCAGGTCAGGTTCACAGGTGCCTCAGAACTGGAGGGAGGCCTGAAGCAAACCCATTTAGTCTCACTTTTCCAGAGTTTCCCATGTGTGAAATGTAATGAGGATCCTTTCTTCCGCTTGACAATAAGATGGTAATAATATTTGGTTCCTCTACCTGCTTCTGTAATGCAAATCAACCATTTTCATCATGCTAACCCACAAAGTTTTACTGCATTTTCCCAGTTAGGGGAAAGCATGTCTACATGTGACAGTTCAGTCTTACATCCTAAGTTATCAAGAGATATCCTCTGTCAGGTTTGTTCATTATTTTTAATAATGGGAAAGCAAGTTGGAGTCTTTGGACACTGATATTCCTACCTGCTCTGCCTGAGATACCTAGACACAGTTCCTGCAGCTGAACAATTATGAGAGTGAGATCACTTAAGCACTCTCCAAATGCCCCAATGATGAAAGCAAGCTCTACTGATCAGGCTTTTCTCCTACCAACGTGACAGCACGATTTTACCTACGGTTAACTGTTAGCTCTGCAGCTGGGACATCACGCAAACCAATGACCCGCTACCCAGTAGCCTTGTTGTCCGTCACAGCTCTGTGCAGTAACTAGAGCATGGCAAAGGTTTTCTGTCTCTCATAACCTCCTCAGGATGACTGATGAATGCAAAACAAACACAGCTACTACATTTTGTCAACAGGTACTTATAACAGGCAGGGAAAACTAAAATTCAGCTATTTTAGCCATGCTGCCTGTCCATGAATCCCGCAGAAACACTGATGCTCCCTGGAGAGGAAGTTCTTCATTTGCAACTTGTATTTTGTACGTATCGCTGCCAGATTGAAGGACCTACATTTACAGACGTTTGTTTCCTCTTTGTTCTAGCTACAGTACAACAGAGCTGGTATTTGGCTCTACACAAAATCTGTAGTTCAGCAGTATTGCCAGAGTTCAACTAATTTTTCTGTAGTTCACAGTGCTGTGTACGTAACACAAGCGAACTCTTAAAAATTGCTGGCCAAAAAATTGGAAGTTCATTGAAGCAGCTATTAAAAAATATGTGTTCTAGAACATATTCCAGTGTGCCACACAGCAATCTTGTTTCATTTTGGGAGATGGAGTTAGTGTTGATAGTAAGAAATAAAGCTCTGTCTAGCACGCGTCTGTGTGTGGCACTTACTTTCTAAGTAAGAAAAAACTTTCTAAGTTTCTAAGAAACTTAATTTCTAAAAGGCATCTTATTGCTTATAATCAAGGAATCAGAAACTCCGAGATCTTTAGTTTACGCACACATATTTTTCTTTCCTCTTATGAGGGAACAGAGTCACTGTTGTCTGAACTCCTAAACTGTGCACTTTTTAAGCTTAAGAGTGTAGAATTCTCAAGTGAAAATTTAACTCTAAATCTGAAGCAAGTCTGTGAAGTGTTTTCAATGTTTGAGTCGTTTTTTCCCCTTAGAAATGGACTGACCGTCCATTTCAGCATAGTTTTCCTTAAAACTATTTGTAACATTTACCATAGTTTGATGACATATACTAGCAACCTTAAGACCTCTCACATTTGATTTTAACAGGAGGATAAAATTCACAGTGCAGAGCTAGCTAGTATAGACCAAGAAATAATCTGAATTTACTTCTGGCTCTCCCAGACCACCACCAAGTCTTTGTCTACTGGCTTGCTGCAGCAGGAAGGAGAACTTTCAAGTCATCTTGTGGCAAAATGGGAAAACAAATGAGGCTATGAAAAAGTACCCAAAAAGCATGAAGAAAGGTGGACTTCACAAGGATCTAAAAATGAAAAGAACATTATTCAATGTAAAGTCAAGAAGTCAAGGAGGAGAACAGGTATGCTTATTATTAATGCAAAAGAGTGTGACACAAGCAGAAAATAGAAGTCTTGATACCTAACCAAATCATCATTTATTTGGTAAAACAAGGACTTTGTGAAATAATTGTCAAGTGGACTAGCCAAAAGAGCTTCTTACAACAAGGAAAGAAAGATGTACAATCTCTTCCCAGGTCATCAAAGATACACACACCAAGTCCAAAGTCCGTTTCTCTGAGTGAGACGGGTCTCCTGAAAAATCTGTGATGAGAACATACACCTGATTTTTAAGTCATGAAGATGTGGGAAACACAGGCTTTCAAGCAGCCAGCAAAATCATCCCAAGTTCTAATAGTACTAAGAGGATTTTAATCAAGCAACAGCTGTTGGGAAAGGATACCTACCAACTGATAGACTGGCTAGGAAGATTTGGGAATACAAATGATAAATTTTAATCCAGGATTTGGGAGAAAACAATGAAAGAAGAGGCTCTGGTAGATTTGTTTTGAGCCAACAGAGAGGAACTGGTTGAAAATATTATGCGGAAGGTGGTCTGTGTGAAGAGTGAACATAAAATGAATTCACGATCTTCAGCCAATAAGGGTCAGAGAAGAAAGCAGAAACTGACAATTTCAGAAAAGAGGACTTCAGTAAATTCAGTTATTATGACATCCAAGGGGAGGAAACGTAGTGCAGAAAGACAATTCTTTCCTTGCTTCAGGAAAAAAGTACAGTTTCGTCAAGAAACTCTTCCACTGTAGAGGAAGCGTAGTCTTCTACTACACTTTTACTAGTAGTATTCTAAGTCATTAGTTTGTCATTACCTTCAATTCAAGAAAGTAGTTTAAAGGAGATGAAAGCTAGGACCAAGCATAACACATTAATGCATAGACAAAGACTGTGGTAAAAAATTCAAAGTAATTAGTATAGGACATCAAAAGCAATTTTTTTCCAGCAGCCAGAGGAATTGAAGTATTAGACCACTACTGAACATGAAAGGACAAAACAAAAAACTTAAAATTATCAAAGTATTTATTGCCTTTTTTTTTTTTTACATCATTCTTTGCGAAAAGAATTAACTGTGACTAGGTGTCTATCATTATTAATAGCAAAGGCAAAGAGGTAAGATCTTAGCTTTTAAGGAGATAAAAAAATGTTGGAGAATACTGGGATAATTCTGATAGTAGCAAATAATTTGGCACCCTTACAGAGTAGGCTCATTAAATCTTTGCCATCAATAAGTATTTTAAGAACTCAGGGGATGGACAAGTGACAAAAGACTGGGAAAAGGCCAAAATAATGTCAATTTTCAAGAAGATATTATGGAGGAGGAAGGGCTGAAGAATCATGGGCCAGTCTAATTTCATTTGTTTCAGAAAACCGAAGTTATTTGTAAAGACCTAGAAGATAACAGATGATTAAACAGTCAAGATGGATTTGCTGAGAACAAATTGAGTCAAGCAAATCTCATTTCCTCTTATGACAGTCCTGTGGACCAAGGCAAAACAATACATGTCATTCATCTTGATGACAGTGAAGCATTTGGCGTGGTCTCTCATAACGTTCTCACAAGACAGATAAGGAAAGTCCAGATGAAACTAACAGATAGATTGGACAAATGGGTGGGTTCACTGTTAAATGGAAGGGTGCAGAGAACGGGAGGAATTAAATACCCTCACTATTTAATAGTAGCCTCAATGACCATGTAGACACCACCCATAAATTCCCAGGCTGCACCTACCTCAGAGATGCTGTAACATTTACAAAATTTAAACAGATCTTGGCAGGGGGAGGGCTACTTATAGATGTCGAGCTGCACAATTACAAGAGAAGGCAGAGCTGATATGGAGTCAGAAGTTACAGAAGTCACCAGCTGCATGTGATCATTCAGTCTGCCCTGGAAGTCTACAAACACTTGAAAAGTGCTTGCATAGTAGACTGCAGGATCTACAAAGGAATCCTCCAAACGGATTAGACAAGCATCTGGCAGAAGACAGACATGCCTTCCGACAGGAGATACTCTAGCTAGTCTATCATTCATGAGCTTTTAAAAGTGCCTTCCAGTATTGCAAATCTATGATTTTAACAAACTTGCTGTATGTAAATACTGAGGCATGTTCCTCATGGTGAAAAAAATGTGCGGTATGATTGATCTGACCAAAAGAACTGGTTAAGTCTGAAATTTATCAGCTCCTTTATGTGGTTCACCGTACCCTGCACAAATTAATCATGCCAGCATAAAAGATGTAGCGACACAGGGCAGAGAACAAAGAACTGGGACTGCCACTTTTGGTAGCTATAATTGTACTGGTTTGCTGCTTGAGGAATTATCAAGTCCCTGAATCCAAATATCTGTACATTAGAGACTTTCTTGGTCTCCTGACCAGGACTGACTGGTCTCCTCCAGTTCCTTTAACAGTAAAACCCAAAGAGTGCATGGAAGCTCTCCAAGCCCAGTGCCCAAAGGTGGCATGCACCCGTGTAACCTAAAGGATATCTTTACCAATTCATACCCCAAAAGGGTTTTGGAAGAGTTTCTGGTGTTGCATCTCATTGAATTATGACAAGCAACAGAACAGCTGAATATAAGTTCTTTATATGTATTACAGCTATTTTTTGCATTAGGTCTAAATGGGCACATAAAGGGTGTCATCTTCAACAGGAAGGGTTAATTTATTTCTAGCATGAGCTCAGACACCATCAAGACTGGCCGTCATCACACCACGCTGGGTCAAGCTGGGATGGAGTTAGCTTTCCTCATCACAGCCCGTATGGTGCCGTGCCTTGCGTTTGTGCCTAGAACAGTGCTGGTAACACAGCAGCGTTTTGGCTATTGCAGAACCCTCCCTGCACAGCACTGAGGCTTTCTCACTTCTTCCCCCGGGAGTGGGCAAGAGGTTGAGAGCGGACACAACCAGGACAGCCGACCCAAACTGACCAGAGGGATACTCCATACCTCATAGAATGGTTCAGGTCGGAAGGGACCTTAGAGATCATCTAGTTCCAACCCCCCTGCCATGGGCAGGGACACCTTACACTAGACCAGGCTGCTCAAAGCCCCATCCAGCCTGACCTTGAACATTTCCAGGGATAAGGCATCCACAGCTTCCCTGGGCAACCTGTTCCAGTGTCTCACCACCCTCACAGTAAAGAATTTCTTCCTAATATCTAATCTAAATCTCCCCTCTTCCAGTTCAAAACCATTACCCCTCGTCCTATTGCTCCACTCCCTGATAAATAGTCCCTCCCCATCTCTCCTGTAGGCCCCCTTCAGGTACTGGAAGGGGCTATAACATCTCCCCGGAGCCTTCTCTTCTCCAGGCTGAACAACCCCAACTATCTCAGCCTGTCTTCATAGAGGAGGTGCTCCAGCCCTCTGACCATCTTTGTGGCCCTCCGCTGGACCTGCTCCAGCAGGTCCATGTCCTTCTTGTGCTACCACTGTGCTCAGCAATAAAAGCCCGGGGAAAGGAGGAAAGCAGGGACATTCATGGCCTTGGCGTTTATGTTTCCAAGGCCCCTGTGCTGAGTCCTTGCTTTCTAGGAAGTGCCTGAACATCTCCCTGCCGATGGACAGCAGTGAATGAAGTTCTCTTTGTGCTTTGCGTGCAGGAGCAGCATTTGCTTTCCCTGTTAAACTGTCATTGTCTCAATCCAGGAGCCTTCTTGCCTGCCTTTTATTTTGTCCCCATCCTCTGGGAGAGGGGAGTGGGCGAGGGGCTGGGTGGGACCCTTGGCTGCTGGCCAGGGTCAGCCGCAACACACAGAGGAAACGTTCGCTGAACTGCTAGCCTGGGCAAAAAATTAAGCTCTACACAACGGGGCTCTGCATTTAGTTGGTTAATAACAAGATATGTACGTAGAAACAGTCCAAGAACTAATGTTAAGGTAGGGCACGCGTAGCCTGTATAATCAAAATAGATACTATAATCAAATTCTTTCAAAACATAACCCATCTAGAAGACTGCATTTATTTGAATTACATGGACAGTTTGAAATATATATTTGATTCAATTGTGAAATTCATTTTGGATGAGGCAAAAAGTGACATCCTACAATATATTTTTTGTTTGCAATTCATCAGGAAATTCAATTTGTGCCAAAGATAGTGATTTAACATGAAAAAATAGCACACAGTTCTCTAAAAAACGTTTAAGATTAAAATCCCCACTTGAATGAAAAATGAAATTCAAGCTGAATTTATACAAGGCCTGCACTGCAATAACATCACTTAATTGAATAGCAGACATTTTCAAGTCCCACTAAACATGAAGGAAAATTCGTGTTTTAACATCATAAAAACATTTGAAAGCATCTTTAAATCAAATAGTACACATATATGAAATCTGTCTGTTAAGTGGATATTATGCGTATGTGTCTCTTATCACCTTATCAATGTGTATATACAGTCATGTCAACTATTGAGCCGGATATAGGTACGTGATTGCACATAGAGAACCAAGGGTTAAGTTTTCCTGCTTTAATCCCAGCCACCATAGAGCAGCTCGTGGCAATTCCTCCCTAAGAACAAGCACAGACCTCACTGCCACGATTCCTTCACGCAGATGGAAACGGCACCAGCCGTGGACTAGAAGCGTTCCAACAACAGTCAACAGATTTGAAAAATATACTTCAAGATATTTAGCCAGCCACAAACAAAATCATGTTACCAGCCACTTTGCTACAGACCAAACTTCAGTTTTAAGTTGCATCTATACAAGAATATTGACTAAATGTGAGTCTAAGGAATCAGTCAACACATTTCCTAAACAAGTGATTACTCCTGCACGCGGCCCACTTAATTGCTATTTTCCAATCACATCTGTAATGTGAATCTATTCTCAGATGCACTTTTAAAATTTCACCGTCTTCAGCATTGTTATTTCTGTTGTCTAACAAGGAACAGTTTGAGAAGAACATAGATTTTTACCTACAGAAATTCAATCCCAAACTTGGCAAGGCTTCATTTGCATCACACTAGGATGCATGACTCGTGCTAGCGGTACCAAAACTCCTCCATGGTCCAAGTTCTGAATGCCAAATCATTTACAATAAAATCTTTTTTCAAGTTAGGCAAGATTCTCGTAACACAAAATTCTTCAGAAAAGTGAGGAAAAAGTGCCTCATTTATTTTGAGCTAGAACATTATCACAAAAAATAAAAGCTAGAAGATACTTTTTACGGCTTTCTGAAGTTCCTGGAGCTTTGATTCAGTGCTTAAGAATATATTTGAAAGTAGTGAGGAATCTGATTCCTCGCTGCTTTGGCTGACTGGGATCAAAGAATTTTAGGGAGTAACACGTGAGGAAAAAGTAAAGAGAATAATTGAAGAGACACCATCAGCATCTTAAATTTGTCCGCTAGAAACATGCAAAGGTTTTAAGAAAAAACTTGTTAGCAACAAAAATTGAGCTCGTTGAACATTAAACGCCTTAATTTTAATTAAACTACACATCCAAACCAAAATGTTGCTAATACAATCAGCATGACAGTATTTCCACATCTGGTTCTTAAAGCAATGAGGACGTGCTGTAACGTATATTCCTTAGGAAGATGACCCACCGCAATGAATACAAGTGGCTATCGCGTGTATCCACACCCAACAGGGGTTTGAAGGCCACTGGGAGCAAACACAGGCGTTAGAGATGAACGGGGACAGGCACACATTTGCTAAATGTAATCAATGCAGCTGAAGCATTAAGTGATTACTATGGGCAGCTACGTATAGCATCATCCTTTTTATAGTTTTTTTTTAACCTCCCAGTGTCAAAACCATTCTATAAACATTCACGTTCATCCAACCTTCCGAGAAGCTTCAGCCGCTTCTTTTTGTAAGCTATCCTCTTGCCCTCAAACAGAAGAAAAGGCCCTCAAGAATGTACTTTCAAAACCAATAAAATCGCCCAAACAGGCAAAATAAGGAAAATCTCTCTTAAGGAGAAACCTACCTAAGTGTAATTTTTGCCTTGGAATGGATAACACTGGAATACTGCTATGATTGAAAAGAGTGATGTTTTAAATACACATTCCCAAGAGATAATTATCCTCAAGTCAAGCATGAAGGTAAAAAAGAAAACAAAACAGGTTTGCAGGAACTAAACAAATACAGCCTCTTTCATAGCCTGACAACTGTAACCAAAAACGTATACTGAGTTAATTCACAGATGTTAATTCTAAGCAATCTAAATCATTCGTGTACAAAAGAAATTTACACATCCACAACCTTCAACCCATGGCATTCAGCCATCCTGACCCGAATTAAGGGCTCTCACAGTGTTTGTAGTCTCGGCTTAGACTAAATCCATCCCTAACGATCAGGAATAGTTTGGTGGAAGATGAAGTTCCTCTTAAATCGCAACTCTCTGCAAGGCTGCCTGTCAGCAGGAAGGAAACGGCAGGTAGCGAACGCTGCAAGGGACTTGATCTTACTGTAGGGAAGGAGAGGAAGCCTTCCTATTCCAAGCCTTCCACAGCAGCTGCTCACTGTTAATTCAGGAGCAACCTTCTCATCCTCAACATCCGCGTGCTTAATGCAAAGGGAAAAGATCAACAATTATACCCAAAAAGGAAAGGCAAACTTCAAGGGCTGGTAGTACTTCTTAGCAGCTATAGCTGTAATTCTAAGAAGTGACGGAATTCCACTTAAATATGCTTTTCCTAAACATTTGAATAGTCACATTCAGTCAATTATGATTTTCTTCAAGATCTTAATATGTTGCATATAATTTTTGGTGGCTGCACATCCTGAATAACCAAGAACCACGCACAGTTAATTGACAGACTCACCCACTGCATGTCTTAGTTTTAGACATTCCCCCCCCCCCCCGCCCCATTTCATTTGAACATAATTTTTGACAAAAAACCCCATACTGCAAGTACACTGCAAAGTGAACCAGGGGCTCCAAAAATACTGAAAGTAACCCCGCTTAGTCTATTTGAACCAAGGTGTTGATTATATAAGTTCTATGCCTTTATGTATTCTGTGCCACATTAAAAGAAGTGCCAAGCAGCACAACGCTCAACAGCGAACAAAGGCACGATGCTTCACAGTCATTTCCTGGACAGGAAATGAAAGGCCATAGATACGCCGAGCTGTGACTCCCTGACTTCCACCGCGTAAGACTCTTCTTATTAACTGATGAGAGATAGCACACTGACGATATTAAAAACAAAATCTACACTGATTTAGCTCTCCGGTGTCTGTTCTCAACTGGTGAGAGAAGTTTAATCGGGTCTCAAATTATTGTAACAACTTGATTTATCTATTAAAGCCTTTCTGTATTACTTGTATTTGCTTTAGATGGCACAAATAACATTTGTAAAAGTAAGCTGCTGCAGAAGAAAAGAAAGCTCTGCCATATCCCACACATCAACTGCCTAGACGTGAAAGGCATGTTCCACTCTGTAATAAACAGATGTTCCCACTGCTCTTCATTACTCACAAAATATAAAATATTGATGAACTGTTAACGTTGTTAGCTATCCCCTCTATCTCATGTTCTTATATCAACAACCAGACAAGTAGATTTTTTCTCTAAATATGATTTAATTAAAAACACTAAATCAGCTTTGATTTTTATTTTATATATGTACAATAGTTACCAAATAATGAGTACACTGATCAGTTATGTTAAATTTCACATAACGTCAAAGGACATCAGCATGGCATGGAATAAACTCACACTGCCTTCTGCATATACGAAAAATGCATTAACGTTAATTCCAATTACTATTTTGGTTTGTGGGTTTTGTTTTTTTTATAATCTGATCATTAATTCTCCAAATACTCTTGCCATAAAAACAGTGTAAGTAGTTAATTGATCAGTTAATATATTAGCAAAGATAAACATTAATAAAGTTTGCAAGAAATCGATTGCAAAATTACCTCAAGTGTAGGACTGACTGTATTCACATAAAAGTTACCTTCAGTTAGAAAAGTTCTGAAGAAGAGCCCAAGTTGGAGCTGTGCATTAATTTGGTCAAACTGATTCATATGAATGAACAGTCAGTTTATTCAGGTACTGAAAATATGACTATCCTTTTTAGTATTCACAAACATTTGTGTATATAGTGTGTGTATGTGTGTAAATATATATATATGCATATATAAAGTGAAGATATGTTAATGTAAAAATATACTGTTCATCCACTCCCAATTACACAAAATCCGGTATTTGGACATTAAACTGTGTAAGTATAAATGTCCATTTCAAATCTACATTCAACCAGCAACAAATACTTAGAAGTATTTTTGTAAACATTTGAGATAGGGCAAACCCATTCATTTACAGAACAATCCTTCTTTAACACATCAGCATCTCTTCAGCTTGAAAATTTTGTAGAGTGGCTTCAGCTGGCCTATTATGAATCTGCTGAAATCAAAGAGCTCACACTGTCTTAGGTCAATACATGTGAAAGCTCGACAAATGCAGAATTTTCAAATTCATTCTTAATCACCATCCATTTCCAGTTCACCAGCAAAAAGAAAATGCACTTGGCTACAAAAATATTAAGGAATGTTATTGAAAACAAAAGGCTATTTTGGTAGAAGAAACTACAAAAATAGTTAAGTGGAGTCATGTTGTAAAGCTTTAATGCAAGAGCATTACAGTACAGATTTTCTTTCCAACCTTAAAGCTTAATCAACACCAAATTTAAATATCCATCTCTCAAGTGCTTGAAAAAAACGTGCTCAGTAAAAGTCTTTCTTCAATTCAACCAGCTGTAATTATGCAGGTGTCAAGCTCTGCGTGTCAGACATCTGTTGAGTGCTGTCTCTTGTTCCATTGGCAGCAATTACAGGCGGTGAGATACTCTGATATAATGACGTCGGACAACTCAGCACAGCTCCGCTTTCGTCCTCTCCAGTATCCGAATCTGGTGTTACAGAACTACTTTCTATCCCCAGGATCTCACTAACTGCTTGAGGCAATTCCTACAAAGGAGCAGGGTGGGAAAAAAAAAAAAAAAATCACTGTAATTAAATGAAAAAAGTTAAGAACAAGGTCCCTCCCAGTCCATCCCCCATCCCCAGTAAGTAATCATTCATGTGAATTTAGCTGTACCAAAACCATCTCTCTCAGCATTAGTTCCATTAAAGCTACCATTTTCTGTATCTGCTTTTCAAAAAGACAGCAAAGGAGACAGGCTCAGGAATCAATTCCTGATTAACAATATAATCTTCATTACAAAAAAAAAAGTGTAAACAACTATTAGAAATACACTTCATGTTATTGAAATTAGTTATTGAGTGAACCACTGGTTTCTGCCTGGTAAGTCTAGTGTGCTTTCAGTGCAATGTGCCTTTCACCTCATTTTTCTCGAGCACACTGAACATCAAATTACTTGTATTGTTGTTATCTAGCAAGAGTTAAGAAATCACCATCAAAACCAGCACAATTCAGGTTTACCCCAGTGAACGATATTACTCTATAAAATTAATCACTCTTTCTTAGAGACCTTTAGAATACAGGCGCTGTATAGATACAGTCCATCCTTTATCATACACAGGCATTTAGTTATTTTACAAGTCATACATGTACACTCAGAGTCAACTACATACTTTTACTCTCTATAAAAGCTCATGGTAGATATATTCAAAATAACTTTACCTTGCAATTCTTCATCTGCATAGAAATTGCTTCTGCTTTGCAGAGTATATATTCCACATCAATTTTCATAGACAGTTCATTGATATGCTAAAAAAATATTCACGAATAATAGTAAGTGTGATCAGTGGTAAATATGCTTTATTATAAAATACACTAATACTGCACTGCTAATAAGTATCACCTTATAAGCTTGCCTCTTAAGCTATGAAATGTTAAACATACTCTATTTGCTGTGACAAATGGTACTGAAAGATGTAGTATGCAACAGCTGGCTTTCACCGGTATCCAAGATGTGCAAGAGGAATCCATGGTACTTCTAAATGTGACAAACTATCTAGCCCTCCTGGGTACCCTCCCCCTCTTCCCCCCAGCCCCCCCGCTTCACATTTTCAAAGAGATAACAAATAAGATTACAGAAGAAAAAGCAAAAATTAAGATTAAACATACTAAGCAGTAGTCTAAGGGGGAGACCGTTTTCCATCTGTTAACAATCTTATCACTAAACACAGACATCAAATAAACCATTTTGAAAGCTCGGAGGACAGACATTCTGTTCACATTTAACCCTTCAGAAGGTAGTAGGCACCTTATCCTCCCTCCAACATGAAATACAAACATACTGCATAAACACCAAAAACTTAATTAATATTTAAATAATGCATAAGAATTTAGTACCTTTAGTATTTCATTAAAGCCATAGTGCTTGTCCATTATTTGCTGTTTTTCAGATTCTAAGATAGCACAACAAAGGAGAAGATGAAAATTCTGGCAAGGCAATTCCGTCCACATGACCTGTTAGAATATGAAAACCACTTTTGAAATGCTTATGCTTTTCCTCTGAAAAGAACAGTTCTTGGAAAAGAAGTAAGCCCTCAAGCCGAGTGGCTTAACTGCAATTAAGCTATTTTTGAAGCCAACTAAGTATTTGTCCAGTGGTTTGAAATCTTTCTTTTGGCCAATTAGTGACAACTGCAAGTCTGACTCACCAAATGCTTATCTGGTTCTTTAAGACTTCTGTGTCTACCAGGTTATCCACCATAATACCATTAAGCTCCCTGAGCTTGCAATCTTGGGAACATGTGTGTTCTGCCTCAGCTCACGTGAAGTTTTCCTCCTCAACTACTAACTACACATAAGTAATTAAAGCTAACAAATTATTTATGTATCTTTTGTGTCTGGATTAAGTGTGAATTGCTAGAAGTGTGTCATGCTCAGCAATCCCTCCAAAAGGTTCTACGGGTTATAATTAAGGTGCTAAAGTTGTACCCAATCCCCCACTACAAGAGCCTAAATACATGTACACACAGGTGTTAGGGGTGGGTGGGTGTTACTTTCTGACTGGAGACACATTGGCTTTTGGAACCACAGAGGACACAGATAATCACTCTTGAGGTCACTGGCACAGAAATGTGCACTCTCAGTATTAACACCTTATTTTAGAGTGATCATGAGAGTCAAATCTTAAAACAAAGAAGTATTAGAAGAGAATGTGTGTGGTGGGCAGAAGCTAGAGAACAGTTTTGACAACAAAAAAAAAAAGAAGGAAACAAAAAATTGTTTGCATAAATTACTCTTGTCAAACAGATAAAGGGATTTAAGTCAATGGATTTATTTTTTAAAAAAGGCAGGTAAAAAAAAAAAGAGAGGAGGCTCATGAGAGTCTTACTTCACTAGTAAAAATTTTCTTGCTTCATTATTCATAGAACAAGGCCTTAAAGCTCAACAAGAGCTTACTTATACTTGAACTTTTATCACTAGTACATGTAGCCCACAAATGAAATTGCATAAATCTGAAAGATATCCAAACCAAGTTCACCCAAAAATAAAGTGCAATTAATCTTGAATGTTTCAATTAAGATTCTATTCATTCAGTCCAGAATTAAATTTCTTATCTTTTTCAGGTATCCAATGTTCTGTTAAAGCATTCTCTCACACCAGGAAAAGGGCTGGAATGTAAATAGGCTGATATACAATAACAATCATTCAAAAACACCTACAGTCTACCAAATACAGTCTGTCTACAAACTACTAGTGTATTTCTACTTCATAAGAAGGAAATGTTGACAGCTGTACATGGGTTTCGTTCAACGTCAAGTCTGCACGTGAAGAGAGCAAACTACTGCCGACACATTTCCAGTACAATCAAATTCTCACAGTACACGTTATTAATCACCTACAGCAATCACTAATGAAGCATATCAGACAACAGGCTGCCTCTTGGCATTAAATCTAAACCAGAACATAGATGATAGAAACATGACAATGCAGGATATGGGGGGAAAATCAAACCAAAATATAGATCTGTATAAAAGTTACCTTCTTATAGACATTAACAGATATTTAACTTTCATATCTACAATTTAATGCTATCCTACTGGAATATCTCCTTTAAGAGGTATTTGCTTTAAGGTGTAACTACAGCAGTAGCTGGATCCAGCTTCAAGAATAGAAGAAACCCAAGAATACTAACAAGGATGTTTACAGACATTCTCTCCTCTGTGAGGTAAATTAGCTGCTGTCACCAGCTGCTAATACCAGCTGCAAAAAATTCCATACTTTTTGCTGCCATTTTTGAAACACCTTTCAAAGTCTGGAGCAGAGCACATACTTAAGCTTATGTATGTAAATGTGTAACAGCATCATCACAAAGTGCTTGGAAAAGGATGAAAGAAAAGCAGCATTTAAATTAAGAATATAAAAATACACCACTTAAGTACAATAATTCTTTTCCTCCTATTTCTTTCTGATAAAGCTATGCAAGTAAGGACTGATTAGTTCTAGCACTACCTGAGCATGCATGAATATTTGTATCACATACTAGCATATATATGAAGTAATTTATCACTAGGTCATCCTGTTTTCATACAACATGAGCTGTACTAGAATAACATTGGCAGTAAGTGTGAGCTAGCTGTGTAATTGTTACAGAATGTTTTATCTTTCTGTTTCTTTTTCTACTCAGTCTTCCTGCACCATCTTGAGAACAAAGCAGCTCACTATGCAAAGGAAAGACGAAGAGCTGTCTGGAATTACCGAGTAATATTGTCTGTCCCTCCAGTGTGAAGGAGGGACTGAGCTGCTCTCATTTTGGGACATCTAAGCAGCAGCTCGGGATGCTGTCTATCTGGGCTGAGTTTGAGAGAGATTGCTAAAGTGTACTGCAAATAATCCCACCCCCCCCCAAGCAGTTTAACCTCCATTCGTATTTCTGCAACCAGGTGTTGCAAGTAACTGCAATCATACAGTGTGTCTCAATTTATGCACACAAAGTGGAATGCCACCTCTCTGGCACTCACACTGCCCGGCACATCCTGCTGCACCACGCAGCGATGATGTAACCACCCACATTTTCTACCACAATCCGATTATTAACGGCTCTCGCTCAGTAAATGGGAGAGCTTGGTTTTAGCTTCTACTCTGGCTGATGGACACTGGTATCTCCCATCTCGAAGGTGAATGTCTAATAATCAGTGTAGTGAAGAATCTTCTTCATTCCTTTTTTTGAGATAAAACACTGGAAGTCATGAAGCCAGAGGGAACAGGGAAGAAGCATCCAATGCTACCTTAGTGGTTCAAGCAACTCACAGGCCAGAAACGGAAGTCCAAAAGGAACACCCTGAAATTCATAGATTACACAGAACTAGGGACTGGAATCTCAGATGGTACCTCCCTCACATCACTTTCAAACGGGTTCCCTCAATTCAGGCACTATTACAAAATAGCACGTGAAATTTGCTCAAACTGAAATACCCTAAAAGCAGTTAGTTTTTCTCTACTGATTGCAAAGGAAGAAATGGGCTGCTGTGCCTATGCTTGCCTTTGTAAATCCCACATAACACATGCCACCGATACCAATGAAGCTGCATAGCTATGAACAGGAAAAAACACTGTTGTAAGCTGGACTTTACTGTGACAAAGGTGTCACTAGCTTTCACATAAAAGCATTAACATAATGCCTTAATTATTTTGTTTTATAAAAGAAAACAAGATATCCCCTTTCCCATTCCATATCTCCCAGCAAGAAAGTTGAATACTTGTAGGAAACATACATTATGATTTGCTGGAAGGAACCTACAAGACTGTCAACAGAACTCCATCATCCTCTTTGGACAGAATAAAATACCCAGAAGTTAGAAGTATAGTGTATTTCTTTTCTTTATGCATATGTATACACACATTAAGGCAGAGGTGATAAAAACATGCTAGCCTGGGACTATAAACTGAATAAAAATACTGTCGTCATCAATTTAAAACCAAAAAATACTGAGAAGGGAACATAACACTGAGGGGGGAAAAACCAAATGATGGTTGAAAGTTTTTTCCCCAAAATCATTATCATTTTATCCCTTGGAATAAGAGAATTCTTTTTGGTTTGTACATTTTGGTTCCCTTATTTATGAATGTTGTTAATAAACTTTTTAGTCCTCTTCAGTTAAAAATACCACCTCAATACTCTATGATAGTAAATTCTACCAACTGATGATAAAAAGCTAAAAAAGATTTATTTTAGACAGTTTTAAATAGTGGTCCTCCTCTTTATGTGACTCCTTTTTCATTAGTGGAAAAAGTGAATAAAAGCATCAACGTTATTTTTCATCATACCAGAAACAACATTATTTTTCATTATAGTACAAATTTTATGCATCTCAGTCCTGTTCTTTTCATTACCCTTCTGTTCCCCAGCACAATTCAATTTGATGTTATGTCCTAGTAGATACTCCTACCATTCATCTCAACATTTATTCTCGTTTGGGAGTTTTCAGCAGATACTGTGCTCTTGTTAAATGCATCTTAGACAATAAACCTATACTGTTGACACACTTCTCAATTTTATGGGAACAAAGAATCAAAGAATGTTCAACAAAAGTGTTAGTTCATCTTAATTACTCCATCTGATCCCAAGATCACCAAAGTCAGAAGAGATCTCATTAACCTGGAATTATTAGAACTTCAACATTTTGATGGTTTTTTTACACTATGTTATTTGGCATCACACAGCCTTATCATCAAGATTAACTGGATCTTCTGACATCATCCTCTACGGTTTTGGGTAACACAAAAGCTACCTTGCCAGTGTTTCATCCCGCTTATTCTATAAAGTACTACCAATATCAAGGAACTAATCAGAGACACACACAAATGCTATTTCTTCTGGCATAAACTGTCTTCCATTAGAAGTTAACTGGTAGTCTACACTTACGACTTTCACTGAAGAGCCTCATCTGAAGGATCCTGTCCAAACGTTTTTGAAAAAGCCAATTTATCCCCACCAGCTCTTATAAATACTTTTTCATTAACTTCCCAGTTTGTTGTTTGGCTAAAAAGACATAATATATGCTAATATGTCCCCCTCTCATTGCAGTGGATCAGTTTAAAAAAAAATAATCTCAGAGTATTTATCACTTTGAAGAATGTTCCATGCTTTTCATTCTAAAGTCCAAAGACTGCTGGAGTTTGTGTGATGAAGTATCTTCTTACCTCCCAGAGTCGAAGAATATCTTGAAAACTAAATTCCCTTTTAAATCTGATAAGAAGCCATCGGAAGCAAAAATAAAGGTAGCCTGAGTCTTGAGATTCTAGGAATAAGAGTGTTACATTTCATAAACACCAAATTTGGTTAAGACAACAGGTAAAAAAAAAAAACCACACCACCACACTTCACAGGTACACAATCATACCACCGATTTTTAAGACAGTAACCTCTTTTCAGAATCAAAGATATTTGCCAGAGGACGACATACTTTTAAAATCAGTAATAAGATGGCGCTATTTTTCAATAGGCATGGTTCAATTATTGAAATCTTTCAGACATTATTAATTTACAAGTCCTGTATTCATATATTACTACTATTGGAATTATGTTTAAAGACTGGTAAGGATATCAATGCACACAGAATGCAGTAAGTCGTTTTAGTTATTGTGCATGAATAATACACCTACCTAAATAACTGCAAAATCCACTGTCTAGTAAACGAAGCAAAGTACTCAGTTGAATTAGTTGTGTCTTCATACCCTGCATCTGTTCTTCAAAATTCTGATGCTGGATGGAATAAAATATTAGCACTGTCATTTTTATTAACTCATTGATAATTTTGAGATTTACAACTATTTTTAATTTTAAGAAAAAATTTTTGTTATCGCAACAGTAGTTCTCATCCTTTAGATATTTAACATTCAACTATACTTCCATCTAATGAAATGTATGCCTTTTACTGAAAGGTTTAACAAAGCAGTGAACTGTGTTTCTTTGGTAACACTTGTATGTAATAAATGGTATTTTAAATCAGCCTATCCTTAGTATCTCCAAGCAGCACCACTGCACTCAAACCAGAAAGATAACTTTTTTTTAATTCTCATACCAGTCACATTGTTTCACCATATCCCCAATTCACAGAAGCTTCAGTTTGTGGAAAGTCTAAATTGCATTTAACAAAATGTCATAAGCTAAGTATGACAGGGAGCCAATATCCTGAACAAAATCTTGCAAAAGGACTCCTGATTAATAGGAATTTGTCTGTGATGGTTCTGAGTTACTTTGAAATTTCCAAGGGGCCAAATTTGTCTGTATTGCACGATAATAGTATCACACACCCAACACAACCTGTGTCAATCAAAGAAAGACACTGACTTCAAACAAAAGATGATTGCTTTAAAAGAATTTTAAAAAGTAATGAAAATTGTAAAATAAATTAACGCCAAATGTTATCCATAGGTTAACTGTTTATGTGGGCTAAAAAAGCCTTATTTTACCATTTGATCCATGTATGATACAAAGCACCAAAAGGCATCTACTTCATTCTCCATAACATACAAGACAGGCGAAAGTAAGTCGCTCATCCCCTGGACATAACCTTGATGGAGAAAAAGGGAAAAAAGGCAAATAGGAATTTACTTAAACTCAGCAGTTAAACAGTAATTCTTCAAGTGTTGAATGACTGAGTGAAATGAATGTCTGTATTCCCAGTTTGTACTACCATTTTCCAACATCCAGCAGTTCTAACAAAATTTAGCAGCAGTTTTTGCCAATCTAAAGAAAACATAAAACATACACATTGTTTTTGTAGTTGTTAAAATACACACAAACTGAGCTGACACCAGAATAGATTTTAGCTCAGAAGCATATATTGATATTTTTAAGATTAAATATATACCTTGCACCATCACAAATACAGACTCATATTTAGTCTTCTCTCCACCTGTAATTGATTGCTTTCTTTCATACATTTAAAATCTTTTTATATCTTCCCACTTAACTGAAGGCTTTCTTTTCAATAGATCATCAGAGAAGAGATGCTGAGTTTCAATCACAGGAAAACATATGGTGCAATAGCTTTTATGAAGAAGATTTCACACTTAACATCTCTTTTTTCTAGAACTGAATATACTTTAAGGATTCCTGTATTTAGGGAAGTAGGAACTGTTCTGCTTGGATGGTATTTTAAATACACCAAAAGCCCAAGATCATCTATGTAACCAAGCAGCCAACAACACCCCCAAAAAAAAGATGACTACTACCTATCAAATTGAGGAAGGGGATTATTAGCAAAGTATTGCTTGTGAGAAGCATGAAACACATATCCAGACCTGGTTCAAGGAAGTGCTTTAGGTTTCTGTGCCCAGAAATGGTGAATCAAGCTCATATGCCCTAAAAAGCACTCACATACCTTGTAAGAAAGGCTTACATCTAAGTGGAGAATAAAATGCCTATTTTTAGAGCATATCATTTTTACACATAGCTAGAAAATTCTAGTTGCATGCAGAACGTTTTCAGAATTTTATAGCTTTTTAATGCGTCTTCCATCTTCCTTGTTTGTAGTTAACAGCCCAATTAAAAGTAGAGGACAAGGACTTTTAGAGCTCATTTTTCCCCTTCTTCCTGACTCTTCCAACTACCTTACCACTGATGCTCAAGTCAGCTTATCTACTGGCCTATTGCTGCTGACCTCCCTAAGTAAGGGAGAACATGATTTATGTGTATGTCTATCATCAGTGGTTGGTTCAACATGACATGACATTTCCCCGTTAGACTCAAGCTTGGCTGATTCCATTTCTTAACGATGCAATTAATTATAACTGAATAACCGAAAAGAGGATTTGAGTCAATGACTGAAAATATGGAGTAGGTGCGAGAAGAAAAATAGAACAAGGAACAGAAAATAGGTAAATAATTAAAAGGTCAAAAGAAACAAAATGATTATTCTCTATGCATTTAAAAATAAATCCAGAGAAAATTGTGTTTCAAACAGTTTAAAAATGTCTCTTAAAAATTAAAACCAGTTTCATTAATGCAGGGATTATTTTGAGGAATTAATTCAGAAAAAGTGTTGTATTAACAGCTGCTCTGTCCCTTCCCCTATCTGGCAGTTTGTGGCCTTATTCATACCTCTCTACAGCTGCTGTTGAAGGATTAAAATCAGCATTGTACCAATGCTTGAGTAGCTTAGAAGCCTTGGAGAGATACAATATCAAATGTACTATATTCCTATTATTCTTGCTTGTTTATAAAACAGAAGACTGCATACATTTAAGCCATCTAAGCAATGTTTTTAATAGAGTGGGTGGTGAATGTGCTTTAATTTCACTTATCACTGTGTGTTAATGCAGGTTGAAGTGTGGAAAGACACACAGGACAGAGCTACATGTTTAAACAATCTTGATCAGTTTTAGTTTTCCCCTTCTTTTTCAAGCCAAAGATCGAGTCTCTCTATAGACTTGACAGAAAGGACAAAAGCTGACAAGTACCACCACTCTGCAGGAAATCTACTAGCAATTAAAGATTTGTTCCTACTTTTTCCCTTCAAAATTTGGCACAAAGTGGGCTTTAAGAACGCCAACACATTTTTCTGAGACAGAATACCCAAAAAAACCTCAAGTACACAACAGCCAAATTTCATGTCAGCGTGGAGGGGGGAATCAGCTAGAAGTATCTTTTCCCTCCCTCCCTTCCAAGACAATTAACAGAAGCCAAGACTTAGACATCGCGTATACGCTGTGATTAAAACAAGATGTTATACGCTCTTCCTTCTGGAACAGATGCATACACTAAAGTGTAATTTTTGACAGACTGTTAAGTGTACTCCTCAAGAACCAGCTTTGAAAGTACTGCTAAGAACACCCACGTTTACAAACAGCTGGTTCAGCATGCTGAGCTTTAATTACAGCAGTGGCAGCTGGTTTATCATTTTTATTGATATATCAGTCTTAAAAATGGATATAACACTCAAGCTCCAAAGATCTAAACCTATTTAAAAGTCTGAAAAGTAAACTTGCTTAAATTCTAAAAAAAACAAAAAAAAAACAAAAAACCACCCACCCCCACACCCCCCCAAAAAAAAACACAACCCAAAACCAACCAACAGTAGGGCTATGGTAAAGACAAACTGCCACTTAATTCCCAATCCCACCTCAGCTGATGAATTCAGATGCCTGTGATAAGCATCAGATAGAAGACAGAAAGAAGCAGGATGAGAAACTGAACAAAGCTATCTACATTATTAAAATGTCAAGATTTGTATTTACAAAAAGCATTGTAATCAATACAAGTTTAATAGTATTAACAGGCCTTAGCAAAACTGCACATCAGAAACTAAAGTTTTTACATTCAGAGGAACACAACTTACCTAAGTCAAAGTCATACATGCAATAGGTCATCAAAATATCATGAAGTAAAATCAATCCTGGATTATCTTCACCTTCATAGAATTTATTTGTTCGATCTGTCCTGTTTACATCTTTTTCTGAGAAAACAGTCCAGATTTAAAAACATTTTCAAAACAAGTTCTACAAAGCCAGCATCAAATGAATTCAGAATGTTTTTAAGCTGCCGATTTTTTCCTCAAACACTGTTGCAAAGCTTTGAAGTGTTTAAGACAACTGCATAACAGAATGTCATTTCAAAATAAAGAATATTTTAAACAAAAAGAAAATCCTTCTTGCCTGGAATAAAAGGATTTGCTTATAAACAGATTTTAAAGCTTTTTGCCTTTTCTTTTGCTAATACTTTTTAATGGAAAAATTCCTGATTGTAATTCAGTGAAAATGTTCTACACTTACAGGGATTAAGGACAATTTTATGTGAGTTTGCTATGCAGTGCCATTTATGAGTACTTTTGCAATGCCACATAAGCCATAGTAGGAAAGTTACCACATGGTCAGCTCAAAGACACTGTGATAGGTCATGACATCACGTTTGTAAGTTCTGTTGAACAGCTTCCTGTAACTCAGTGAGCTGAAACTGCCCGCCTGTTTTATCAGGCGGTTTTCATGCCTCAAAAATACATGCACACAGCGTACGTTTTAATAATGTGAAATTCAAGACTGATGTATTGAAATAAGCAAAATTTTGAGTGCACTTTAATAAAAGGAGTGTTTTGTAGTTTCGGATCTATTTTAGAACATAAACCTAATATTGTCATTTACATTTCAAACACTTAAAAAAGGAACAGAGCTGCTTCAACAGAAAACTTTGAAGCCTTTTTGAACTCTGAATATTTTTTTTCATGTTAACACATTAGACTTTCTCAACCCTTTCAGTTTGACTGTTGAGCAACTGAATGAAATACATTTAGTCCATGTGTCAGAATAACACAAAAATTTTATCCTGCCTCCTGAAATAACTATTTAGTAATCCTAAATATTGGTGCCCAAATCTAACTGCCAAAGAGAACTGAGGACACAAAATGCTAATATGCAGAACTTGATGAATTTTTAGAAGTAGGTATAAAACCCCACAAGTCAGAATGCACATACAGAAATCCCTGTAAGAAATTTAAAAATATAAACAGACATATTTTCATTCTTATTGTATGTCATTAATGACATTTCCAGTAAAACTACATCATGAGATAACAGTAAATAAAGAGCCTTTTGTGATTAAGTAAAGGAAGATAAAAAAATCCAGCCGTTCTGTAACACTAATGCGTAAAGTTCTGAATTACTCTGGTTAAAATAAGTATATAACAAAGTTTAGACACCTCTGAAAACAGCAACGTGTTAGTTTTTATTGCCTCTTCATACAGGTTACTCAAAAGATTACATTTTTTCAACTTCATATTGTACAAGTGTGTGAACTTGTACAGTTAGGTATGTTTCTAAATCTAAATTTACCTATAAGACTCCGGTAATCTCTTAATCTTGAATTTCGTTTTTCCTGTTCCTCACTGACAGATTTCCACTGCAGTTTCATCCTGAAATATTCGTCCCTGAAGAAAGATAATTTTGAAATCAGAACATGCTCAATTATTACACTTCTTTTGTTTTTTATCTAAGCATTCATTCCATTTGTTCTTCAGCATAATTAGGATAACTACACCCTGTTTATACAATATTTTTACTTTAGTGTAACAGTCATTTTAAAGAAAGTCTCACACACTTCTTTGCATTCAACAATTTTTAGTAGCTGTCTTTCAAGCTTCCAAAAAAGCTTTCTACATCACTATATGCCTTAAGAAGAAAGCAGCTTTTTAATTTATTTTGTAAAAAAAAAAAAAAACAAAAAACCACTGTACTTACGTTTTCCTTTTTTGCAGATTTGCTCTCTCTTCTTTAGTGCTATTCCAAGGAAAATACCCCAAAAGATATTTCCATGCCTCTTTTCTTAAAGTATGGCAGAGACCCTAGGGAAAAATGGATATGAAACATTAACAAAAAGACAATTTCAACTTTGTGAGGAAACCTTCCTATAGTAATAAAACAGTTCTTAAAGTAACAACTTAAAAAGGAATTTTTATAAGTAAGCTTCTTTTTACATTGTAGCCAAATCTTATCTGCTAACTAGGTATCACATTTGGAGGAAATGGGAGGAAAAGAATATGATTAAGCAGAAAACCGCAAACGGACTGGATTCATCCTCAAAGATAGAAAAGAAACCTGACAAAAGATTTTTCTGTACTTCACTGCTGGCAATAAAAACCTTACAGGAAGAGACATTAAAAAGCAAAAAAAGTACCTTTAAAATGTATATTTTTAAACATCATGCTGCCTAACTGCCAAACTTCCGGTCTCACCACAAACTGATTTGGAGGACTAGACTTCCATTTATTTATTCTTTTTAAATGAAAATTTTAACCTTACAAGACACAGACAACATGCAGATGAATCTTCCAAGTGATCAAAAATATTAGTGTCTGCTGAAGGTCATTATTTGTCAGAAATCTTTCCAAGTAACATTCATGATTTGTAGATGACAAAAAATGACTAGCTGAATCATACCCCACTGTCATCAAGAGTTTCATTCAACTCCTGCAGTACAGTCGCGAAAATGAGGCACTTTCGCTGTCAGGCTCCCCAGTCTGCGTCCAAGGCAGACCTCATTCCTCACTACATTTCCTCACTTACCATTAGATTAAGGCAACGAAGACAGTACAACAAACAGCATCAACCACTGCAAAAACAAGTAGCAACTGGAACTTTTCCAGTAACTGGCAAGGAGTTTAAACAGAGGCATTTTAACTTTTTTCTTTTTTTTTTTTTCTTTAATAGGATCTGTACTTAATGTACTGCAAGTTATTGGAATCTTGAGTCAAAGAAAATCAATTAAAGGACAGTCACAGAAACTGAAAACAGCCTCAGTTTCGCTATACCCCCCTTCACAGTATATTACTTAATATGTACAGGTCTTTAAAAAACTGTAATATCAAAGTTATCATTCTCTACTTCTGCTCAAACTCCCAAGAATGCAAAACTGCATGCTTGGAAGCACGCATCAATGGGTACACAAAGAATGCATTAAGGCAGCTGGATTCCCATCAAAAAAGAAATAAAGTAACATTACGTAGAACGGATATGGGATATAACTAAAGTTTTCAAAATTTCCACCACTGAGACTGAATTCACATTCATATTGCAAAAACCCTCAGTTCAATAATAAATATCAGCAACAGTGTTTAGGACTGCTTATACAATGAGGGCCAAACCCAGGCAAAAAAAAGAAGCTTTTGCTGGAGAGGAAGAGAAAACATCCTCAAAAAGAACAGAATAAACCCAATATCTTAACACTGAAGCACCAGTTTTTTCCTGAAAGGCACTTTGATTTCTCTTTTTTATCACTTAAGCCTTTGTGTTTTCAACTCATTCACTTTAGCCAGCCACCACAAGATCTCTCTCCTTGTAGAGCACTTTGTATGGCAGCAAGACTGTCGAGGTATTTGATAGCATGAAATCATGGTTTATGACGCCTCTCCAACAATACTGACTGGCTCATGCTCAAAGTCCCACATGAAGCATTACAAGTATAATGAAAACTGCAGAACCATGGTTTGGGAAGGAAAGAAAAAGAAGCCAGAAGCCAGCCATAAGTTTTGTTGACTTCAGAAAAACAAGTTACCCCTTTGAATATTAATCGCTTTATGTAGTCGACATTTAAAATTCTTCCTTCAGAATCCATATTCTTAGCCCATTCTTCAGCCGACACAGGCTCTCTTCTAGTAACTTCAGGCTGTTTTCCTAGATCGATCTGAAACATATGCAAACATGTTACATGAATGATGTGCTTCAGTAGTTTTAAACAACTGCACAAATAGTACTAGGCTTGCCGCTTGCTTATATTCAGTGCAGCTACATTGTCATATGTGCATACCTCAGTTAGCAATTCTAAGGATCTAAGGCTGTGTCCACATTAGCAAGTAGTGTGGACCAAGGCAAGCACATCTTTAGAGCAAGACACTGTGCTGAGGAACTGGGTATGTACGTTAGTATTTCAGATTTTGGAGGAGGATACACACGTGTTTTAAATAACCTTCTACCCTCACAAACACCTCTGAACTAGCTTCCCATGGACTAAAAGCCTCTAGGCAACTAGAAATGTATTAGTATGTGCAACACAGCGAACAAGGACAATAGGGAGCTTCACTTCAAAAGCACATTCCTGATACACACTAGCACGTCTTAAAAGAGAACTGAAAAACTACTTGGGTTCAGAGATGTTATGCCCATGCAGACGGCACAGTATGACTGAAAGATCCATTTAAGTACACCGCCTGTCACGGTTTGGGCTGGACTGGCCACTGAAGCAAACAACAGACACTCTTCCCCACCTCTCTCTCCAAGGAGAGGAGAGAGAGAAAAAGAGACTTATGAGTTTAGAAAAAAAACTGCCTTTAAAAAAAAAACTCAAAAAACAAGACTATATGTGCTTTCAGAATTCCTAACACACAACAAAGTTTCACAGTCTGTGGTTAGTCTCTCTCAGTTCCCAAATTGCACGTTTAAGCACAGCAGAATTCAACAGACAGTAATCCCCTACTTTCAAAACATATTTTGATGATGGCAACCACCAAGTCAATTTGTGTTTCAACTCTTTAGAAGTCCAAGGCATTTGCCAGATTAAGATATATAGGTCCGTAGTATTTTAAATATGTAGCATTTGTTACGCTTTTTCTCATCGGTAAATTAACTGATTAAGTGCTGGGCAGCCAGTTCTCACAATTACATAGTTCATACACCTACTGCTAAGTTATTAAAATTATTTTGAACTCAAGAAAAAAAAACAACATTCAAAACAGTTTAACATGCTAAAAACATGTTAGCTGCTTAAATAGTAATCACAAGCATTTAAAAATAAATCTTTTTCACTATCTGTAAAAGACCCCAACAGGAGCCCACACAAAGTGATTCATGATTCAATTGCAAGCTCATTCTAGCTTTATTTCAATTCATACATAAATCCATACATTTATACACCCTAGACATTAATCATACAATTAAATACTTTGTTTTAATCTTCTTAGCCCTCTTAAAACAAATGGAAATGTTAAAGTGATAAGCCAAGAAAGTTGGTTATTAACCTGTATACCCCAATTTTACTTAATATAGCTCTATCTGACCACAGCAGAAACACTAAAAACAAAATGGGTCACTTTTCAGGGTACTGACACTAAGATAATGTTTTCATTTCAGTAATGACAAACTTTCTTTCAAAGCAAAACTCCTATTTGCAGGCATAAAAATTACATATTCTAGAAGTAGCTGATAATGATCTTACTCTTCTGAATAAACAGTAGGGCAGCATACGCCACAATCGCCAACCATAAACAGTATAACTCACCAAGCCTCAAGTCCTACCATTCCTTTAAAGGTGTGCATAAACAGAATCAGTGCATCCATATCGATTTATACACTCACTCGTGTAATGACTTCAAATCCTGGTTCTTCCTGCTGATTTATCTTTAGCCCTGGAATAGCATCATTGAGAAAATCTGCCATTTCGGATGGTGGTCGCCTTTGAGTTGAAGGGTCACTTAAACGGAAACTGTCAAAAATATAGTTTGTGACTTTGGAAAATCTTCCCATTGTTACTGTGTATGGATCCTTCTTCAATTTCTGTGTTATAACAAGAAAAACAAGTAAAATACAAAAGGCCTCAGATTATTTGGAATTCTTGTACTCAAAGGAGGCAAAACAACACAGAGAATATCGTAGCTGTCAACATAATCGAGGTTTCATGTATCAGTAGTTTCATACAGTACATTCAGTACTGTACATTCATATGTTATGTGATTAAAAAAAGATATCTTAAGTATTAAGAAAATACTACTGATTGATTTGAAAGACTGCATAGGAGTGTACTCAGTAAGCCTGACCTACATATAAAAGTGGATCAGATCTACTGTTTGCTTTCCAGCAATTAATGCCTCAAAAAGTCTTCCTTATGCCTAGCTTCTTTACCTTCATAGAAAAAACCACCTTGAATCATCATGTACTCTGTTAGGAATCCCACACAAAACTTGATTTGACAACTGAATCCAGAAACAAATTATTCACTCATGAAGATTTTCTTTAATTAAATCAGTGGGTCAAAACTCTGGCTCATTCAAGTCAGTGGAAATTCTGCTGCTGACTTTCATGAGTCCACAAACCCCATCACATGATAAGCAGTTTTAACATTAAAAAGAGCATTTAGCTCTTTGCTGCTGTATTTCCAGCATCCCTTCAAAACTGTCAGAAAGCATCAAGGAAAAGAACATTTAGTCAAGGAAAATTTATAAAATTCTGATTAATGCATTTTGATAACTCCTAAAATTTTTTCGTTCTTCCCCTCTCTGAAACTATCTGTACCCAAATGTAGAGTCACAGACAACACTAACGTGAATATGTTTGAAATACTGCCACAGGGAAGTTAAGAAATTAGAACATAGAAAGCGATATAAGCTTCCAGAAACGTATAACCTCCTTATAAACTTATAAGTTTCTATAGTAAGCATTTGCTTTAGGATACAGTCAATGCTACTACAATGGCAATCATTCAGGGAATATTTGTGTGACACAGTACAGTGGGTTTTTTTAATAAGTGTCTTCATAATAAAAAAATTCAAAGATAATACATACTTGTAATAAGCCATATGATGGTTCATCAAAGAGATTTTCAAAAGACTGAGACAAAGACTTGTTCTGAGAATTCACAAGAAGAATCCGTTTATCCTGTGGAGATCTGAAAAAAGTTAAAAAGGGCTTCTATAAGTACCACCAGTTCTTCCTGAAAACATTTTTAGAACATCTACTGTTTTCTTAAATCACATTTCAGGTTTTGTGCACATAAAGTATGTTTGATGCAAGATTGCTCTTAGTTCTTGGCACAAGTTCACAAGCTAACACACTACAAAAATGGGACTTTCATTTTTCACGAGATTAGTCATCATCATATTAATTCTGAATTGTACTCTTTCATTCTTTGAAAAATCATGATGCTTTTGAGAAGTTATTCTAGAAGCTAACTTTTGTCACCCACATGTAAACAAAGTTTTCTTCAACTGTAGTTTTATATATATGACAACAGACAAAAAAAAGATGACACAGGAAAGGTAATTTTGTGAGACACGGTCAGCCTCAACACAGATACACTGAAACTCCTTTAACATAATAAGAGGACATGAAAAGAGCCCATGTCACCATATACAGTTAAGGATTTCTTTCTACTTATTGGTAAATCTTACATGAAGGCACCCTGTGAAACATTACATTAAGGAATACAAACTGCTTTTCAACGTATAGAAGCAGATCAACAAATTTCTAACCAACAGTATTACAACAGCTACTGTCAGAATAATTCTAAAATTCATACTGATAGGAGCTTAAAAAACACCACAGCCATTGTATTGCCAAACAGAACCATCTCATCTCAGTACAGCCCTGCAAATGTGTTTCTGTGTAGAGTCCAAAAGCTAAATGAACACAAACTGATTTGGCCTAACCCACTGTATTTGTACACTCTTGTTCTTTAATATAGCATTTGCTTCTCTGACAGGCTTGCACAGGCAGATGAAAATGATAACAACAAGGATAGAGGAACCACGCTGCTTCTAGCATTTGATTTGTTCTTTTGCTCTCACCCCCCCATCCCATCTTCTCCCATCCTCTGCCACAGACACCTCTTCAATTCATTAACCAGCTCCTGAATCACCAATTTACAGCTCAATGTGACAGAAGAGAACAGCTCAGAAGCCAGACTGACATTCCAGCTTCAGAGTTGGTGGCCAGGCAGAGGGAAGCCAAGCACTTCGCCATCTGACTCTAATCTAACACACAGACTTACATTTATAAAATACCTCTCTACAGCTCTCTCCCAAAGTTCAAATCCACTATTTCTAGTCTTTGAAAGAAAAATTACTTTTATTTTTATGAGTACCTGCATCATCTACCATGTTATTAAAGTTAAAGATAAGAACTTTTTAATAAGCCTTATCTCTCCTCCATTCCAACAGGACAGGACACTGTTAACACCGACGGATATGAAATGCAACAAGAGATCTCATTTTGAGACAGCCAGACACCACTGTCATAGTTCTGAGGCAGCAACAGTTAATGAAGTTCAACTGGCTTTGGCTAAAAAACAGAGCAGGGGCAAAGGCTGAGTCATGTATTTTGTTTTCCTTAACCAAAAGAACAAAAACTTTGTACCATATCTCCATTTTAATTAAACATTCTCTCTGGACAGGCAGTTGGGTATCAACAGCTACTTCAGTAATGTTCTCAACAAATTTGAGAGCTAGACACTTTATTAAACACTTACTCATAATACTGCAAGTTAGAGTGTCATCCCTACCTGCAGTGTTTTCTCAATATTAGACTGGTGCCTCCAAACTAGGAAGCACACAATCTTTAAAGCAACAAATTACAAATATTTTGTTCAAATTTACTCACTTTACACACATTGATCACACACAGTGAAATGACATTTTATAAGGAATGGTGTTAAGGGAAGGGCAAAAACTTTTGAGGTAATAGGAACAGAGGAAGAAAATACCCATGACAGAAAGATATTTTAGAGAAAAGCTAAACTTTCTGCCTTAACATCAATATCCCATATATTATAAACTAGAGGTTGGGATAATAAGTAATTATGCTGCCAAGTATTTGCTGATGACATCCAGAAAGCTGAGTAAACATCTTTTCCTAAAAGAGGTTGTGAGCTTAGATATATCATGTACTAAAGCATAAATAACCATCAGGAAACAACTTACGTGGCCTATTTGCTCTTTTTGCTCTCCTTAAAAAAATAATCATCTTAATTCATGACTAGACCACAGAAAAGAATTTGGTGCCAGAAGCAAAATTTAACTGGAAGAGAGGAATTTAAGTAAGAAAACCAAAACTGGAAGTTCCTGCTAGCTCAACGCTTAACTTCATTCACATTTTATTTCCATATCTGTCTTAGCTTTCTAAAAAGTTTTAAAGTTCCCAAAGTATCTGCTGTTGCATTCGTCAATGCTGAGAACTCTTCGAGGTGGCAATACTAAGCAGCTCAGCCTGTCCTGAATGCTTGAACATCACCTCAAGTTTCCCTTAGCAGGGAACTCATCTGATAAGCATTCCTGGACCTCCCAGTGCACAGCTGCTGGGTCAGACTGCACAAACCCTACGCCGCTGCCTTCTTGTAAATTCAGACACATGAGGACATGACTGCCTCTCTTCACACAGTTTCTTCCCCACCTAACAGCTACTGCTTTGCACTGTCCCAAGAAAAATGTCCATCACCTGGCAAGAGGCTACAAAGGGCAAAAACTAAGCATCCACTGGGTCAAATAAAGGAAGAATGGTAAGCACCCACTCACTCACCGCAGACTACCTGAAAGAGACAAGCGTTTGGAACAGGACCCAAAATCACTACCCATTTCATTTTCATTCAGTGACTCACCAATGAGCATTAATTTTATATAGCAGTGTGAAATATAATTTTTACAGCACATGACTCAATAA
Source organism: Rissa tridactyla (assembly GCF_028500815.1). Lineage (NCBI taxonomy): Eukaryota > Metazoa > Chordata > Aves > Charadriiformes > Laridae > Rissa > Rissa tridactyla. The sequence goes on from NC_071466.1 coordinate 179,193,472, forward strand.
AACTGGAAATAACACCTGTTAATAACACAAACTGCCTAACACCATGTGCAGTAAAAAACTGACAACCAAATGCTGGACAAAGCCTAGATGTTTGACTTACAGGAGCTTAGGTGTCCAACTTTATAAAATGATTTAAGATACTCTGGTATGTTAGTTTAGATTCCTGGGTGTTGGTTTTTTTCCCCCAAAGCTTTCAACCATGAAGTCAAAAGATACAAAAAACCTCCCTGAATATGAAAATACAAAACAACTTGTTACATAGCAAAGCAGTATCTTGTTGTAAATATTTTATGCCTTTGAGCAAAAAAATATTAAATATAAAATAAGCTTAGTCCTGGTGTCTCAACATTAAATACATTGAACTCCAAAATTAATGGAAGTATAACTACAGATCTGTAGTTGCAGTACTGCATTTTAATTATCAACTTTTCTGTTGCGTATTGCTTTTCATATGTGTGTATATACATAGAATCACTGAATCACAGAATCTTCATGGTTGGAAAGGACCCTTAAAATCATTGAGTCCAAACAAACAACCTACAGTCGCTGCCCTTCAGAGCATGCCCTGAAGTGCCACATCTAGACATTTCTTAAATACCTCTAGGGATGGTGACTCAACCATCTCCCTGGGCAGGCTCTTCCAGTGCCTGACCACTCTTTCAGTAAAGTAATTCCTCCTAATATCTAATCTAAACCTCCCCTGCCGCAACTTCAGACCATTTCCTCTGGTCCTGTCATTATTCACCTGGGAGAAGAGGCCAACACCCACCTCTCTCCAACCTCCTTTCAGGTAGCTGTAGAGGGCAATGAGGTCTCCCCTCAGCCTCCTCTTCTCCAAGCTAAACATGCCCAGCTCCCTCAGTCTCTCCTCATATGACCTGGTCTCCAGACCCCTCACCAGTCTGGCAGCTCTCCTCTGGACACGCTCCAGCGCTTCCATGTCCCTCTTGTACAGAGGGGCCCAGAACTGAACACAGCACTCGAGGTGAGGCCTCACCAGTGCCGAGTACAGAGGCACCATCATCCCTGCTCCTGCTGGCCACGCTATTCCTGACACAAGCCAGAATGCTGTCGGCCTTCTTGGCCACCTGGGCACACTGCTGGCTCATGTTAAGCTGGCCGTCCACCAGCACCCCCAGGTCCTTTTCTGCTGGGCAGCTTTCCAGCCACTCTTCCCCAAGCCTGTAGCATTGCTTGGGGTTGTTGTGACCAAAATGCAGGACCTGGCACTTGGCCTTATTAAACCTCATACAGTTGGCCTTGGCCCATTGATCCAGCCTGTCCAGGTCCCTCTGTAGAGCCTTCCTACCCTCAAGCAGATCAACACTCCCACCTAGCTTGGTGTCGTCTGCAAACTTACTGAGGGTGCACTCAATCCCCTCATCCACATCATTGATAAAGATATTAAACAAAACTGGCCCCAAAACTGAGCCCTGAGGGACACCACTGGTGACCGGCCGCCAAGAGGATGTCACCCCATTAATCGCAACTCTCTGGGCACGGCCATCCAGCCAGTTTTTAACCCAGCAAAGAGTACACTTGTCTATGCCATGATTCGCCAGCTTCTCCAGGAGAATGCTGTGGGGGACGGTGTCAAAGGCCTTACCAAAGTCCAGACAGACAACGTCCACAGCCTTCCCCACATCCAAAAGGCGGGTCACATGGTCATAGAAAGAGATCAGGTTGGTTAAGCTGGACCTCCCCTTCCTAAACCCATGCTGGCTGGCCCTGATCCCTTGGCTGCCCTGCACTTGCCGTGAGAGCTCACTCAAGATGATCCTCTCCGTGACCTTTCCTGGTACCGAGGTCAGGCTGACAGGCCTGTAGTTCCCCGGATCCTCCTTCCGACCCTTCCTGTAGATGGGCATGATATTAACCACCCTCCAGTCATCTGGCACCTCCCCTGTTGACCAGGATTGTTGATAAATGTTGGAGAGAGGCTTGGTGAGCTCTCCCGCCAGCTCCCTGAGTACTCTTGGGTGAATCCCATCCGGCCCCATAGACTTATGTACATCTAGGTGCAGAAGCAGATCATTGACTACTTCCTCCTGGATTATGGGTGGGCTGTTCTGCTCTCCATCCTTACCTTCCAGCTCAGGAGGCTGAGCACCCTGGGGATAGCTGGTCTGACTATTGAAGACGGAGGCAAAGAAGGCATTAAGTATCTCAGCCTTCTCCTTGTCATTGGTTGCAACTTTCCCCCCCGCATCCAGTAAGGGATGGAGATTCTCCCTGGCTTTCTTTTTGTTGATGTATTTAGAAAAGCTTTTTTTGTTGTCCTTAATGTTAGTGGCCAAGCTGAGCTCCAGCTGGGCTTTTGCCTTCCTAATTTTCTCTCTGTATAACCTAATGAGATCTCTGTACTCCTCCTGAGTTGCCTGTCCCTTCTTCCAAAGGTGGTAAAGCCTCCTTTTATTCCTAAATCCCATCAGAAGTTCCTTATTCATCCAGACTGGCCATTTTCCCTGCCCTTTAGACTTGCGACACTTGGGGACAGCCTGCTCCTGGGCCTTTAAGATTTCATTCCTGAAGAGCGTCCAGCCTTCCTGGACCTCTTTGCCCTTCAGGACAGTCTCCCAAGGGACTCTCTCAACGAGTGTCCTGAACAAGTCAAAGTCCACCCTCCAGAAGTCCAAGGTGGAGGTTTTGCTAACCCCCCTCCTTACATCACTACGAATTGAAAACTTGACCATTTCATGATCACTAAACCCAAGACGACCTCCGACCACCACATCTCCCACTGGTCCTTCTCTGCTTGTGAGCAATAGGTCTAGCAAGGCACCTCCCCTGGTAGGCTCACCTACCAGTTGTGTCAGGAAGTTATCTTCCAGGCACTCGAGGAACCTCCTAGCCTGCCTGCTCTCTGCTGTGTTATATTTCCAGCAGATACCCAGCAGGTTGAAGTCCCCAACCAGAACAAGGGCTGGCGATTGCGAGACTTCAGCCAGCCGCTTATAGAATACTTCATCTGTCTCCTCATCCTGGCCAGGTGGTCTGTAGCATACTCCCAGCACAACATCTCCCTTATTTGCCTTTCCCTTCAACCTTACCCATAAACACTTGACTTTATCAACACTGGAATCTAGCTCTATACAATCAAAACACTCCCTAAAGTACAGAGCCACACCCCCACCTCTCCTCCCTTGCCTATCCCTTCTGAAGAGCTTATAGCCTTTCATCACAGCATTCCAGTCGTGACAGTCATCCCACCACGTTTCCGTGATGGCAACTACATCATAGCTGTCCTGCTGCACAATGGCTTCCAGCTCATCCCGTTTGTTGCCCGTGCTACATGCATTTGTGTAGACGCACTTGGGCTGGGCTACTGATCTCACCCCCATCCTTGGCCCTTTATCCCTAGGCTCATTACTAGTGGGCCTGGTTTTATCCCCTTCCCCCTTCGATACTAATTTAAAGTCCTGTCCATGAGCCTTGCTAACTCTTGGCTTAATACCCTTTTCCCATTTTGGGATAGGGTTTTCCCATTCTTAGCAAGCAGGCCCAGTGTCCTGTAGATCAAACTATGATCACTGAACCCAAAGCCTTGCTCGTAGCACCAGTTTTGGAGCCAGGTGTTGATCCATCCAATTTTCTTGTTCACCCATTCGCCAGTCCCCAAAGCTGGAAGGGCAGAGAACACAATTTGTGCTCCCGAACCCGTGACAAGCTGTCCCAAGGCCCTGAAATCTTTCTTCATTGCCCTCAGACTTTTACTCTCCAGCTCTTCACTGTCTGCCTGTAAGATCAAAAGAGGGTAATAATCTGAGGGCCGTATCAGGCCAGGAAGCTTCCTGGCTATATCCTTAACACGGGCCCCAGGGAGGCAACAGACCTCCCTATGGGAAGGGTCCAGCCTGCATATGGGACCCTCAGTTCCCCTCAGAATGGAACCCCCTATGACTATTGCCCTCCTCCTGCTCTTCACAGAAGCAGTCTTAATGCGTGGAGCTGGCTGCTTTGGCGACTCCCTGGATAGGGCTTTATCAGTATCCTTAGTTCCCTCCTCATCTACCTCCAGAGGCCCATATCTGTTCTGTATGGGCACCTGGGGGGGATGGGGGGTCTGGAGGGGGCTCTCCTGCTGCCGTGAGCAGGTACCCACTTCCATTCCCCCCCATCCTCTCCTAGTTCCCCTCCTTCTGCCTGGTGACAAGAGGGCAGGGGATCCTCTCTCTCTCATGGAGCCTCCTCCTGCTGCTTTTTCTCTAAGGATGGCAGGATGTGGCTCCACCAATCAATCTCCCTTTCACACTCCCGAATGCTCCTCAGTCTTTCCACTTCCTCCTTAAGCTCAGCCACCATGCACATATATAGTCAAATAAACTTTTTTAGTAGCAATTAAAAAACCCAGTAGCATGAACTCATTAGTTCTAAATTGCTTTTCTTAAAGCCTCAAATGGACTAACTAAAGAAGGCATAAGGGAGAATCTTCATGTAAAATTTTAAAGTTTCTAGTTGACAGTTAATCACATGAACAAAGTTTTGATTAAGTCAATGCAAACCAGTTTGCTACACTATCAAATGCACTCACTAGGCCTACTTAAAACTTCGTCCTGTTCACGAAATACACGTTATGGGAATCAGTTAGAAAATTTGAAATACATTGATGCAGTAGATAGGGTATAAAGCTTTCATTGACTCACTATACAACACAGCTGTTTTCCTAGTGTTTACTACATAGGTCACCTCAAAAACCTGCCCTAGCCTACCAGCAACTAGTCAGAAGATATCAACAAATAGGTAAACACGAAACAGTACATTCAAAAAGGAAAAATTTCCCTGGGGGGAAGGGGAGGGAGGCAGGGGGATGGCAGGATGACAGTATTCCCCTGTGCCTGCAGAAGTAGTGAAATTAGGAAACGAAATGAAAAAGGAGATTTAACAAAGAACTCAAAGGAAACCTAGAGGAAAAAACTCAGGTTTTAAGATGAAGTTGTCATCCAGGATTTCCTAATCTACAGTTAGTACAGAGAATATTCTTACTTACCCCTTTATCTTGTTCCCCCATAGCCTTCTCTTTTTTTCTTCTTGAATTTTCCCCTTGAAAAGCTTGCATATAATGCTACAGCCAGTACCATTTCACCAACTGGTCACACTGACCATGCTACTTTCTCCAAGCAGTTGAAAACTTCTGATTATCACCAGCTCTAACACCACATCTTGACACTGTCAAAGCCTTTCACAAATCAGTATTACTGAGCAACGGCCTTCCCTACTCAAAGGCAAATCTGACCTCATTGATCCTACCAACATGAGAAGAGCCCTCTATAAGGATTCCCACAGCCATTTCACTATCCACCTTCAAATCTGTCATCAGAATATTAGGTTGCAAGTGATGATCACAAAACACTTCTGAAAACAGAATACCTGTTACACTGATGTTACACATGTTACAGGTGTATCCGTTACCCTTCAATGTTTCTTCATGCTCTACCTGCTCTTATTTACCGTGTTGCCGTCTTAAATTATACTTATGCCTAAATAGGGAGAGCAGAACATCTTATTTTATTCTGCATATGCTGATCAAAAAGGTTTTTATCCAAGTGAAAAACTTGGAGGTAACACAATACAAATATAAAACAAAACCCAAGTATTTAACACCACAATAGAGTTTCACTATTTTTACATTCAGAAAGTTGATCTGAAGAGTAAAGATCAAGTGTGAAACACTCCCCACCACAAGAAACTACAGGGGAACAGAATTCTGGGGGAAAACTTTTATATACAAGTTGATTTGGTGCTATAAGTTCCCTACACACTGATGTCAATACTCAGATATTTCACATAAGGTAGAAGATTTTAACACAAATTTTAACACAAATTATCCCATTTAATAGAAGTGGTTCATGAGGGATTTAACTTTACACTGAGTGTTCATGAGGCACTTTTGTACCCACTAGAGGGAGCTACTGAGGTATTACAGAGCTAATAACACTTCAACAGATTCTAGATGAGCTCATAAATTGATCCAACAATTTTGAAACTTCAACCTACATTCCGAATGCGTATATAAAATTATCATTTCTGGCACCTTGAAAATTGATTCTACTAATAAAAAAAAGGGGGAGCAATATACATTAGGAAGCGTTAATCTGAAATTCATTACAAAATTTAAAAAGTAAACCAATAATCCATATTTAAATCAGAAATCAGAGTTGCCCGATACTTACTCATTCAGCACAACATGCTTTTCAAGGCATTTAATCAATAGTTTGCTATTTCCACGATGAAAGTGAAGAGCTGGAAGCTTCACATCGTCCTTCAGACAGAACACCAAATAAGACCATCCCATGCCTTCTTTGTTTTGTTTGATTGACTTCAGATCTGTCAAACTGAACAGGAACGACCACTTGCTTTCACCATTTGCATGAGTTGCAGCATCTTAAAAACAAAATTACCACATGATTTTAGTTTGACTTCTAATGTTAGAAATTAAAAATGCATCATATCTGCCACTGTTCCTAAAAAACAAATCCAAACCCAAAACGCAGCATTTGTTCCGATAATAAAATGCATCCCATAACTACTTTAACTGCTATTTCTGGATTTTGCTTTGTGCCTCCTTGTTTTCTACAGACTTCTAAAATAACGAAGAAGTCCATCAGACTGCTCCCCTAAAGCTGTGCCTACAGTTTAATAAAAGTGATGCAGCAGTTAAACATACAACTGCTGTACCAAATTCCAGCAGCAAGCTGACTCCTACCAGCATCTCCACCAAGTACTACTACTTAAACTAAATGTAACATACATTACAATACTGTATGCTATGTATCACACACAGTATTAGCCATGTGTTGCAAGACTACTAAGAAAGGGAGAAGGAATTGAAAGTCTTTCCACCCACCCCTCTCTCCCATACTGTGCAAGCAGGCATACACTCTGCGCAAGACTGTATACGTTTAAAGGGAAGGGATTAAATTTTACTTTACCACAGGATACAAAATTGCCAGCACGCCTGGAGGAAATCTGGCAAACCCCCTGGCCTGCCCCTATCAAGTTATAGCAACTGCAAATAAGAAACAAGTGGCAAAAACAATCTAAATCACTAGCACTCACTGACACCAACTTGGATGAAGATGTACTGACACCTAAAGAAAAAATCGACACAAACCACTGACATAATAGACCATCCCTATGCCTGACAGAGATGCTGGTTTTAGCTTTATATCATGCTAGTACTAAAAGCTCCTCCTCAAACACAGCATTCTAGGAGCAAGAACTGTGCTTTACCCAAATTTACCATTCATAATCTTAAATCCCAACCCTGCACTCATATATGACATAGATGACACTTGAAACTATCACAGATATGGTGAAACAAGCACAATGGTTCCCAGTTACAGGCTGAGAAATAATACACGGAAAATAGGTATTATAAAGAAAAACACTGCTGTAGAATCAAGAAAAAAAAAGATTACTTGAGAATCAACGTCCTTCCTTCCCTACTTTTTTTTTTTTTTACAACATATCTACTGAGACACTATAACAAAATGATGTAGCTATAAAATTATTTTACTAAAGTAAAAAAGACTCTATAAAAAGACCCATGTACCACATAACTGTACATTCCATCTCCCCCTGCTGTTGCAGTGTGGAAAACCATTTGAGTAGTAAACCACTTATTTTTTCATTTTCCTTTCTAACACAACATTTAGTTCCAATTCCATTTGTTTGAAAGAATGCAAGAGCCCAAAGCAGATAAAACTGCTACATCATATAACGATCATCACAGCAAGAAGATTTAACATTTTTTAAAATACAATTCTCTAGCAATTTAAAGAAAAAAATTAGATTGGAGGCAGACGGCAGCTATTCCATTGTGAATTTTTTTCCACACCCAGAGATTCACCTCTTACCACAAATGACTCTCAGCCTTTCAATTCCTAATATAAACCATTTTACTGTATGTAAAAGGCAATTCTTCGGTTACAAGTTATCATAAACAAAAACAATGAACCCCACACTCATTTTTTAAGTACCTCCATTCGAATGAGGTTTCTTTTTAAAAGAGACTGTGGTGACCATGTCCCATTCTGCTTCATAACTACTTGGACGGTCTGCTCCTCGGGAACATTTTTCTTTAGGAGTGTGAGTCCACTCCACAACAGAACTGGAATCCTAAGAAGAAAAAAAGTGACTATCAAAAAACACAAGGCATGAAAGGCTCGTTTCTCAGATTCAATAAGAAGAATTAGCATCTTCATTTTCACAGGTTAAAAGAATCTGTAGTATTAAAATCCTAAGAAACATGAAACAGTTCAACCCAGGAAATTTTGACTTAAGACTAATAAAAGAGGTTTTACTTAATAAATTCAACATGATACTAAAATATTCTAGCTTTTCTTGCAGACTCTACCAACATAACAAACTATTTAAATGTAAAACTTAATTATCTTTTCTTTACTCACATCCTTTAATGCTGCTTAAATACCACATAGCACTGGATCTTGGAACCTCCATAGACTTCTATTTTTATTTTGCATTAGAACAGTACCTCTTTGTTTTGAGTCTAATTATGAAGAGTGAATCACCAGACTACAACATAGTAGATGCAAGGGGACCAGTGACCATGATACAATCATTTGGTGTTTACTATTCATAGAGATAGTCCCCTTCTATTTTATATATGAACCAAGTTAAAACTAAATACAGTCACCTACACATGTATCCCAATAACCTCAACTGGGCTGCAGTTCACAAATATGATTCCTACATACAGCTATTAATACCAACAATAATCACATAACTAGATTTTGCTTCCAGTTATGAGATCACCTACACATAAGTTAACACAAAATAAAATCTCTGGAGAAACAGAATGAAGAACACTGATAACTAACAAGCATACCTTTCCAGCACAGAGGATATTAGAAGTATCCAAAGTATCATCCACTGGTTTCCAGTCTACTATTACTTCATTTTCCTACAATAAAACAATCATAAAAAATTCCAGTACTACACAAAGCACGTACAAAGAACTTACACATATATAAAAAAATGATGCAGACCATGTCAAACATTATGTGGCACTTGTTCATTTATGAAATCCTATACTTAAAAAGACATTTAAGATTTGCCAAACATGTTACGTGCTTTGTCAACAAATATATGAAGTTTCTGTAACTGTATTAGGCAAATACCTTTTCTATGACACGTAGTACTCCTGGTATTAAGCTGTCCTGGTCATCATTTTTTCCACAGGATGAATGGATGAAAACACCTTCTTGCTCATATACAACCTATAACAAAGCAGGTAATGAAATAAAACCCAAGATTTAAAAATTGTTTCTCTCTCCTGTGGTACTCATTATCATTTTGACTCAGTTACATAAGTTGAAGTGAGCACTTCTACCTTATTAGGGGTTTTGTTACCTTTCCTTCCTCCCTACCCCCAAGATCCAAGTCTTTCACTCACTTAAATCAAGAAACAATGGAAAACAGAACTTGTTAAATTTACTCTAAGTAATATAGCAACTATTATTACTTCACCTGTAAATCACAAAAAATGCTTTCAACACCTACTATTTTTTTAAAATCAGCAGGCAGAGGGGTTCATATGGAAATACTACACATCTTTTAAAACATTAAAAAGCTTTCTTACTTAGTCTGCCTTCCCCCACTAGCCATCTAAGTATGTTGAAATTATAACCTTAGTTTGAATTAAAAATGGATGAACTCTACCAAAATTGCAGCCTTAGATTAAACAATGGTGCAATCCTACATTCAGGGTGAATGGCAAAGGTTCCATTTCAAAGGCAGAATATGTGACAATCCGATAAGAGAGGCTTGTAGGAGTACACGCTGCCAACATAACTTTTGCATTTAAGCATTTACAAAACTGTTCACAGTATTCTGATCATGCTCTGAAAAAAAAAGAAAATCTGAGAGTTCTTGTCTGTCAAAATTCATCAGGCTCTTCAAAGCTACATGCTATACATACTCTTAAAAGCTCTATAAACAATGTAAATGGGTTCCGTTTTAAACAACTCTCTAAAAGAAGACTGAAAAAGTCCCTAATATACCAAACTTAGATTTTGTGGAACTGAAATACATCTAATAGTATTTTTTTTTTTTATAACCATGTTAATTTTCAAACCAAGCTGCAAATACTGCCTTATGAAATACATATCTTTAAAGGCAACGCCTAATAATTCTTAACTAATCAGAGACACATACTATATTTCTTTGGTAATGAAATATTAGTATCTCTTTTTCCCCAAATTATTTGTTTGTCAGATTTTTAAAATCAACACATCTGCAGTCAGGCCAGTAAACTAAAAGTTTAGGTGTGAAAGCTTAACTAGCCAGACGAGAATACAGAGCTTAAAAATAGCAATAAAATCCAGTTAACTCATCCTTTCTGTTGTAGATTTACGTCTTAAATTTCTCTTCTCTTTATACAAGCAAGAAATTTCTAAAGTGTCCTGTTTGATCACAGAAATATAATTTGGAAGAGACCTCTAGAGGTCACTTAGTATAATCTCCCTCTTGAATGATTATTAACATGAAGTTGCCTTTCAAATACTGGAAGCCTTCTTTCCTCTTCTCTATTACAGCTTTTTCTTTTTCCTATAAAAAAAAAATCCTCCATTTCTACCAAATACCTGTTTTTAAATTCAGTCCCTGTTTAAAAAGGGCAACTTTGGAATTTATTTAGATTTTACCTTCTAGATAGTTGGACCTGACTATCACTACAACTAGTGAGAAGTATGAACAAAAGTGAACAATCACTGGGATTGCAGTTCCAGAAAAAAAGTATTTGTATCAGAATTACACTGGCAGAAGTGGATTTCTGCCAAGAATGTTATTAAGTACCACAAAATATACCATCTCAGTCTAGAAGGTATACTAATAATAATTTTTATTATTTTCCATCTATTAATCTCTCAGAAAGACAAACATTTCCTTTCACAGGAAAAGGGAATGTATTCCCAACGCCACAGTTGTCATGCAACTGAAAAATTCTCCATTGGTCTGCGTAACAGATCCAGCTCCCCGCCCCACGCTCCACCAAAACCAGCAACAAAACCAAAGAAGCGGGAACATGCGCAGAAGTTTGGAGAGCATCTGTAAAAAAAGAGGACTTCTCACAGTGCAGCTTATTTCACTTCTACTGTTCTTCAAGAGAAAAACTTCAAGTTTGAAAAGACAGAAGGCCAAGCCGCTGGGATTTATTTTTATCCAATAACAGGTGCAATCTTGTATATTTTTTTCCAACTGTTATCAAGTATTTAATAATAAAAAATTGCACTTTTTAAGCTCAGTTACAGCATTGAACAAAAAAACTTGAGTCTCCAGTCACACATAAATGGGAATCTAGAAGATGCAATAATGTAACTAGTTTGAAGACAGACACGGCATTCATCTTACAAAAGATTATCTAGAAAGTGATTTAACAGCTTATTCTACTGCAAAACATTTTGGAAGTTACCCATCTTTGAATTATCTGAAATATTGAGCTGTTCTGTTTAGCAGCACTTTGTAAGATAACTGAATTTGAATAAGCTGATTTTGAGAATATGATTTTACAGTGGTAGCACCTGAAGATTATTTACACTGGGTGGCTGTATTTCACACAATGTTCTTAGCATGCTGAAAATTCAAAAATGCTACTAAGTATTCCTATAGCACCTTAGAGTAAAATGCAGTTTGTGATAGACTTTTGTTTGCTGGTATTACAGCACTGGCAAGCTATTAATCAATTCAAAGAGGGAAAGTAACATTAAATTACACATACAAGTACTAAGGAAAGTATCAAGCTGAAAGACAGTATTCCAATAGTTAGATCTGAATAAAAAACATCCATCAGTAGACAACTGCTATAACACTGTGTAGCTGAACCCCACACACTATGTGGCCCACAAAGGTATTTACTCAGTGCCTCCACAGCCAGGCAAACGTCTGGTCCATCAGCACACATGGAAAATTGATATTTCAAAACCAGGCAACAGCAGTATACACTGCCACTTGCCAAACAGCAGATTACAGCAGAACACATAAGATGAGTATCTTGAAACAAGATGTGGGAGAACAGACAGCAAATGACGGAGGACAATTAGAAGCATTACTAAAATACTAAGTACTTGTGTAAGGCATGCGTGCAAAATCTATGTAGTGAGATCCTGGTACATATGGAGACTTCAGAAGGAACGAGATATGAGCAGCGCAGGATAATGAGCCCATTGCCCCCTTATTAGCAGTTAAAGTAACTACAACCCTGCAAACCCTACCAAAACCAGCACCAGTATTACTTGTCGACACCCCCTGCATAAGAAAGTAACCCAATCTTCTTAAATCTTGGTAACTTTTTGGCTTCAGTGTCAGAGGTGTGTGATCTAGAAAGGCCTCATTATCCACTGTGTGGAAAGAATTCAAGAGTTTTAAGAACGTCATCCATTCAGTTAGTTGATTATGCTTCTTGCCTTACGAGACAGAAAAACAAGCTACTGGCTCACCTTGTTTTTGTACTATTCATTATTTTACATATTTCATCACGGTCTTGTTTTCAAGGGTGAGAAGTAGGTGGAGTCAAGCTCAATCTTTCATTTGCTTTTTGTATGATAAGAGTCATCCCTCTTCCTCTAAGTCTACACAATATTAAGACGACCATCATGAAAAAAGACAAGTTCATGTTAATAAGTGTACACCACAGGTGACTAGGTAAGTCGATACGTCCCTACAATTTTAACCAAAATCTGAAGGTATTCCTCACCCTAATGTTATAGTCCTTCTACTCATCCACCCAGTAAGAAACCTGTGCTCTGCACAGTCAACTGACTGGTCACAGAAACAGAACCTCAGGGAAGAAAAGCAGCATACGTTGCTTAGATGCTTGAGGCCAGAAAAGCTGTTCAGCTACAAAAGGCCTAACTACAGATCTAAACAACAGTAGTTTTTGTTTCTTCTACATCTATTTGCAGACACTTGTTGAACTGTCCACAGAGATGCATGTTCCTCAGGTTTAAATACATGCATAAAAGCCAGACCCTGCTAATCCCACAACACCACCACAAATGAAAAAAATAACAGAAGCATTTGTCAAAGGCACACACCAACACAACCAAAGTAAATTAAGATGTAATGTGACAGGAGCTAAACAACATTGAAAACTACTTGATTTCAAACAAATTTTCATTCTGTCTTGTAGCCGTACATATATCAGGATTACTCAAAAGTTTTCAGACATCTTACTAGATTAAAGCTAGTTCTGTACAAAACAGTTTTCAGATTTATCCATCCATGGTATCCTTAAGTTTCTCGAATGCTTCAAATCATAAGCATGACTCCCTAAAGAAACTTATCACTGTAAAAGCACTCAGTTGGCAACTTATTTCTACCAAAAAAAAAAATATGGAGAAAATAGCAAAAAAAAGTTTGTATGATTTAAGTATTATTTTAATAATCTCAAAATTTCAAGTCTGAAATAACACGTGCCTGAGAAGCTCATGTTCATATGTATTTCCTGCTTGCCAAGCAAGTCCATGCTTGCAGTCTGCAAGAACGACTTACACATTTATTTTTTCCAGTTCTACAGAATGAAAACAAGACCCATTGCCTATTTGATTCAGAATGCTACCAAAAAGCTAAAAATTGATGCAAGAGTTTCCAAGTGACACCAAGCCACCTTGACCTGTTGTTCCCCCTCCCCATACAGAAGTCAAAGGCAAATTCACAATTCATTGTAATCAGTCACTAAAAGCACTGTGCCACACAGAGACCACAGCTATTCCATCTCATAGACTGACAGAGCATCTGTAAAAATAGGGAACCACAGCACAAAATTCAGGAAAGCTGCACAAAGGAATACCTGTCTACTCATCTACTATAAAAAGCAGAGGGAAGCTGCAGGATGTAGGCTCAGTTTACATGTCATGGCATATGCTAGTTAAGGTACTGGAAAACTGTTCAAGTATTTATACCCCCTGTCCAGCAGAAAGTAACTTTCTGAAGTCCCACTGTTGTCCCAGTAACATTTTCTGAGAAATAAATGTTATCATTCTTAATACTGTAAGGACACAGCATGGACAATTCGTGTCTTTGGCTTCTTATGCTGCTTACAATGGGCAGTCATCACGCAATGTTTGTAGCTTATTATTTCCAGGGACATACAAGCACAGAAGGCTCAGCATACCACATCAACAATTACAACATATGCCAGAACACAAGCAAAGTTTTGGGATTAAATGCTTGCCATCTGATGGCAATTTACAGCCCTGTGCTACCAGCTAGCAAGAGATGACAACACTGCACCCAAAGACAATGTGGTCCAGCAACAAAAAAGGAGAGCTAGGATCTAGACCTACCATGAAACAGGGTGGTCCTGCCCTCCTCACCCATGTTTTTCCCACCCTGCCTGTGCTGGGCACCTACATACTAGTTGATGTCATGTGCACTGATCATTCATACCTTACACTCTTGCTCTTACCTGTCAGAAACCAACAACCTGCCAAAAGCAGGACATTTGAGAGAATGGAGAAGCACTGCAACTGCCCCAGCTGGTTAACTAGTCCCATCCTCCAGAAACTCCACAATCTCTCCCCATGTTCTTGTCCAACTCACTCTCCTTTTCTGCCAGAGAGTATAGCTCAGGGCCAGCATCACTCTGCCAAGATGCCATCCAGCTTCTCATGACAGATGCAGCTTGCAGCACTTATACAGTGAATCAGCCACTGCTCTGGGGTCATTAAGTAATTATGGCACTGTGCAAATCCTGATCCTAGCAACTTTTCAATAGCAGGGTTTTTTGCCTCGTATTAGAGAATCAGGTAAAGGACCTCACTGTGGATTGAACAGTTGAAGCAGCAAGCAGGTGTGCTCATAAGAAAAGTGACTGAATAAGAAAGTCTGAATGCTCAACAGACTACAAATTAAGGAAAAAATGGGTCTGGTCTGCAAATGTTAACAACAGACAGAGCAGCTGTGCAGCATCTTATTTTCAGATTCTGACTGAAGGTAAACAGAACAAAAGATGCAACACAGTAAGGAAACAACTACAGGCCAATAAAATAAATTCAATTTAGGCAATCGTTGCCCTGAGAGACCTTACATCCCCAAAAGAAAGCATATTAGTTCAGAGCTATGCTTTAAGTTAGAAGAAGCATAACTCAATTTAAAAGTCTGTATTATGCTGCTTTAATTTCCATCTCCCTCTTTGGAACAGCTGAGGTTTCCCCAGAGCTTATTCACACACCCACTGCTAAACTGTGACTGGATACGTCAAACTACCTACTACATCAATAGTCTGCTTTCAGTGGCCAGATAGCAGCACATTTGAGTACTCTGCAGAGTACCAAACTAACCTTACTTAATCAACGTGGCCTTCTGCTCCACTGACGATATCCTACATATCCTGGCATTTGAATTTTAATAAAAGTATAAAGCCATATCCTCATATGTCTTTTTTTTGCTGACTCTATGGCTCAACCTTCTTCTCAAGACAGTAAAATTTCACCCCCTGCTAGTCTTAAAAGACTAAAAGTCCTACAAACATCAAGTTTTAAGCAGGGGAAAAAAATTCCTCGTATATTGTTCATGTTGTGACAAATATGAGAAAACTCACAACATCAGAAACCACATATCATAAGAAAGATCTCCTGCTTGACAACAGTAAGTTTTTCAAGTCTGCCTTAGGTGCAGTGAAGATTTCTTGAACCACAAAATATTTCTGCTATTTACGCAACAATAGTGGGATATCAGTGTAAATACAAGTCTATTCAGGGTACCGAGAGTAAGAGCTTGAGGTGGTAACAGACTATTTCTACTGTGAACACTTCTGCAAGAGAAATCTAGTGAACAGAAAACAGAAAGAATAAACAGAACTTTCCAAATTATGAGTGAACTGCTTCTGTTCTGAAGGCTTCTGTTCACAAAGAAAACCTGTGAAGTACAAAATATTCAGAAAGGATTATTATTCTGTATATAGTAAATGATGGAGGCTGAAAAAAGTTATAATGAAGATTTTAAATCAAGTGTTTAACAAAATGGCACAACAATACATCGTATAGGAGTCTCTATGCCCCCAAATTTAACTAGTAGAACGTACAAGATGACACTGCCTACATCACAGACTATATATACATCTAAAATAATCCACTATATCTGTGCCAAGAAACTACTTGAAGGATGCAAAGCCAATTTTAACAGACTGTATTTTAAACCTCTTTGCTGGTCCCAGCAACAAAACTCAACAGCAAGCACACACCCCACTCCCTAACACTACAGCATTTACAATATTGTTTAGTACTAGCTACAGTGCCACTCAAACACTTCTAGTTGCTGAACTGGCCAAACATCTGAGGTTAGACCTGATGTTTAGTCATTTAAAGCTCTGAAGCTTTAAATTCACAAGCAAGGGCATAGGCAAGTGAAAAATAACTTCTCTGACAGCCCATGTGCCAATTGGTAATTTGAGAAAGATCTAACAGCCCATGCGCTGAAGATACTCTGAACTCCAAGAGCGTAAAACAAAAATTGTTACTGTCTTTAGACCTGCTGTAATAATAGCCTACGCACCAAGAGACTAAAATTGAAGTTTGTCCTCCTCCCCATACACAGCTTTTTACCTTATTTTCTAACATGGTTTTCTGTTATAAGGCTTCCAGAGTCGATTCTTCGAAATAAGGAAAGTAAACTGCTATTTGTTAAACAACACAAAGAGAGAAAATATACCTGCTTTCATGCATAATGTCAAAAGCACCGAAAACAAAAAGCCTTACTGCCAAGCTATTTGCAGAAACCAGAGACAATATGAAATAGCCGAGCTATGAATCCACTGGTATTAATGATGTCTGGGAAATAAAAAAAAAAAAAAAAATATAGAGAAGGGGAAGGCAAACAGGGTAAAAATATAATAGAAACCACAACCTTATATGGTTTGCTGAAACAGCATTTCATGAAAGCTGAGACAATGCAGGCTATCCCAGCTACTTAATATCTTGCCATGTGCATTCCATGGGAATTACTTTGTGCAATATTTTGCAGAAAAGAAGATATACATTAAAATACATTACTTTCATGTCATAAGATCTGCCAAGTGAGACTAAAGCACCCCACAGACTAACACGTACTAGTCTCTAAGAAATCTACCACCTGAAACACCTCATTACAACACTGCATAGCCAGAAAGAAAAGTGCAGTTAATTTAGGACACCCATAGCTTGGAAACTCATGAAAGTGCAAAATGCCCTAAGTGAGAATGTTGGGTCTGTACCAACTTATACTGTGTTTATTCCACCTGGAGTGAAATTTCACTAGTTTGTGAGCCCTTCTAAAATCCTGCTGCCATCCAAAGGAACAATTTGTGATCAAATGTGCTCCAATAGAAAACCAACCCAGACAAAAATAAGTACACACAGGCTTTTTTATAGTATTTCAGCTTGCTAACTCAAATCACTGAGAGATCAATGAGTACAGAATCCAAGAAAGCAGAAGCGCAACACACAGGTGGGGAGAGCTACAGAAGGATGGAACTGCTCCTACTGAGAGCAGTGAAACTTCAAACCAGCCCAGCCACTTCATGAAGTTTGAGAAAACACAACTACCGTTTTTTCCTCTGTATTAACAGAGACATGGCAAAGAATGTTACTGCATTAGAAGTTGCGTTAACAAGTTGCATTAGTATTGTGGACGTGGAATAACTGAAATGGAGTTTTGCAATGTCTTAGAGATTTAGTTGCAAGCTAACAGACTCTTTTTTTTTTTTAAACAGCAAATATATAGCAAATTTCCAAACAAAAATTTCCCTCAACAGTTTCAGCCTGTCATATAAGCTATGATAATACAGCTGCTTTCAGGAAAAACTTCCTGAAGAAGATCCTGACACAAACCTATGGGAAAAAAAAAAAAATCAAATGCTGCAAAACGAAAATATTTACCATCATCCAATAAACTGCTGGACTGAGCTTAAAATGGACAAAACCAGAAAAGTAACTTTCCTCTATATACATGAAAAACAGATGTGCATAGCTAGTAACAGCTGGGAGGACAGTATGGCTGTCTTTACATTTACAGCACCTAACAGGAGTAATAAAACTTTATTTTTAAGTTGTAACAACTTCAGCTGAACAAATTGCCTGCTCCACCAGTTCTGTTGAAACAGACATGACAAAGCAGCACATGTGAGATACCGTCTAAACTTTCCTGCTAGCTAAATGCACTCCTCAGCTGAAAGAGTCATTTGCTGCCATATGCTGGAAAAGTGAAACTGAAGACTATCACACTCTAACCCCGGCTACATACAGTCAGACACTACACTGAGATTTTAAATCCTAGATAAAGGATCCATGTGACCAGGAGCCCAGCATTATCAAGTAACACCTTTAGAAACGGAGTCATGGAATAAAAATATTTCTACAATAAAGCCATAGGGACCCAGCTCGGGTCTGTCGGTGGGGGAGGAGGGAGGCAGAGATGGTTGCCAATACCTTTCCTCCTGTGACCTCAAACCAGCCGGACATTTGAATCCTTGTCAAGCTCTACTGTTTCATTCAGGAACACTCGGGCAAGGCTCGGCGGCATGTGAAAACCTTTACATTACCAAATATACCCGACCGACAAGGCTTTCTATCCATGCCGGGGCAGGCACCCGCGCACCACCGGCGCGCAGGCCAGGGGAAAGGCCAGTGACGCCTCCGAGCCCCGCAGGGACAAGCGGCCACGTAGCCGGGACAAGCCTCGTCCCTCCGGCTCGGCCCCAGAGCCTGCTCAGCAGAGGCCGGCCCCGGGGCTGCCCGCCTCCGGCGCACAGCGGCCTCTTCCCACACCGGAGCCGGCTCTCCGTGGGACGCGGACCGGGCCGGGCGGGAGGCGCCGCGAGGTGCCGCCGTACCCGCTCCGGGCACGGCCCGAGTCCCACCCGCCGACGGCGACCCTGTTCCCGCACTCCACGCAGAAGGCCCACGGCCACCCGCCACCGCCAAGCCCGCCAGGGGGCGGGGACGGCCCACGTCTGCAGAGCCCCGCGGCCCCGTAAGGAGACCCCGCACCCCCGGGGAGGACAGGCCCCCGCCCGGCCACACGCAGCGGCCCAGCCGCCCCTTCCAGCGGCTCCCGCCAAGCGGGGCGACACCAGCGCCGGACGCGGCGGGGACACCCCGAGGGGAGACACCGGCAGCCATCGCCGCCCGGGCCCAGCCCGCCCCCCCGTTACCTTGCCGCTCAGAGGCGCCGCCATGTTGCCTACGAGTGTTTATGATGACGTTGCGCTCTTCACGTGCTTCCCCCGCCGCTCCACAACAACACCCGTCAGCCCCGGGGCGGGGCGGCGCGGCGCAGGCGCACTGGCGCCCGCGCACGCACCCACCCGCCCGAGGCGCGGCGGCCGGCGACGCGCGTGAACGGCCGGGCCCAGCTGGGGGGCGGGGCCCCAGTCACGGGGGGCGGGGCCAAGAGGGAAAGCACCGCCCCCCGGCGCGCGGCGGCCTGCGCGAGCGGTGGCGGCCTCTTTACCTCAGGGGGGCGCCGGCAGGAAAGAGGAGAAAATGGCGGGTTTATTCCTTTTTCTTTTTTTCCTAAAAACTGCGCTCTTTTTCCTTGATCTTTTTGCTCGTTTTGAATCCCCCGCACGGAGGTACCTGCGGTGCCCAGCCGCGGAGAAGCGGCTGGCCCCCTGAGGCGGGCGGGCGGGCAGGCAGGCAGGCCCCGCGGCCCGGCCCTGGCTAGGCCCTGGCTGGGCGTCGCGCTGCCCGTGACAACCCCGGGCAGGTTTCAGAGAGAGAGTTGTGGGTGCAAAGAAGCAGCGAAAGAAAAGGCAGCAGCGGAACGTGTAACCAGCGGGGGCAGCCAGCGCGCCGGCACCGGGAACGGGCCTCCACAGTGGTGGGAATGGTAGTGACCCAGCTAGATCGTATGCTAGTAAGGAGAAAAGAGGGTTTTATTTTGGCGTTGTTTTGTTTTTCCTCAGCCTTAAAGCTTTTTCTGAGCCACCTGAGATTGCCGTCACAATTTGAGGACTGTTGAGCAAACCTAGCGTCCTCTCTAGTTATTTCCTTTTTCTTCCCACAGTTACACGGTGTAAATATAAAGGAAATACTGGCCCTTAGGCACCACTAACCTGCCCTAATATCCATGGACCAGATTTTTACTGTTAGTGAAAAATGCACCACTTTAAAGTTGAGATTCCTTTGGCTTCCGACACATAACATATTTATACTCATCACGGGATAAAGCCAAATGTTAATTACAATCTTATCAATGTTAGCAAATGTTCAGCATCCGCGTATGGGCAGATCTATAAACTCTGAAAGAATTCTGCAGATGTCAACAGGTTTTGACTGGCCTTAACTGGAAAAGCATATAATGCATGGTATTGCTTAAACAGAAAAAAAATCAGGTTTCACCTAATGCCTGCAACATTTAATCCCACTGAGATGATTTTTAAGCCATTTGTTATATTCCAACACCTTATCATAAAATACTTTGAGCAAATACTATATGCCCCAAATACTGCTTACTTGAAACAGATGAATGAGATGCTCACAGGGAAGCGATTGTTGCTCTGAAGGAGCAACAGATGTTTAGTCTTTTTTGTCCCTGTCATAAAATGTCATCATAATTTGCTTTTGACTTCTCAAAAATTCATTTGGCTAGATTAACATCCATACTGTACTTTTTACTGTGAAAAACCAGATTTGCTATTCCCAAGACAAATACTGATTTGCTTCAAACTTGGGAGAGCCTGTTGTGACTCTGTATATAAATGTGCATAAGGATGAGAAAATAAAATAAAACTGCAGTCAGAACACAAGTTATTGTAGTCATATCTGGGTCTGGAAAACTGTATGGGCGTAGCAGAAATGGACATCAAGGTGGTCCCTTTCTTTGTATTTAGTAAGAATACAATTGAGCGTTAAGGTGAATACAAGGAAGAAGGCTGCACATTAAAAATGCATTACTATAAATGAATTGCTTTGAGAGTGAAATTATCATTTGCCGTCTTCCACACATGCACGTGGTTTCATCTCGTTTGGTATCCCATGTGTTCGTTTTCATCCTTTCCTTTACACTTTCCTTTATTTCTTTCTCCTTGCAATATAATCAAACATTAGTTACACACCCCCGTGTAATCCCATTCCTCTCTCCACTACCTTTTCATCTCTCAGCTCCCTGAAGTCTGCAGTGAACACTGGGGACTTCCTTCACTTAGCTCCATTGCATACTCTCATTCTGCCACTACGCTGAGAGTGCTTTGTCAAGGTTTCTTTCAAATTTTGTTTCCTAGGAGAAGCTCAGAATTCAGATTCATATTTCAGCTTCCTTAGCCTTTATCAGAATCTACAACAGACTCCTTGAAGTCTGCTCTCTTCGCTAGCATGACTGCCTTCTTCTGGTTCTCCTGTCTCTTGGACTTGATCGTTAGCGTATTCAATGAGAGACTCCCTCTCTTTGTAGGTAATTGTGTCAACAAATATATATTTATCTCATGACTCACTGTTTTATTTCTACTGCAGCCATTAATCCTGATCCAAATTAAAATCTTGTCATCTGCAGGCAGCTAACGGACAAGATGGTTCTATCCTCGTCCAGACTCTCTTGGCACCCATCTCTCTCTCTTCAATATCAATACCCATCTGTCTCCAAGGCCTACAGCTTGATTGATGCCTTTGTCTTAGATATCTCTTGGGATTCTTGCTTTCACGTAACTAGCTCTCTTGCAGACTTTTTTGTGTACAGCAGCTCCAAAACATAGCCTTTCCTGTCTAAACACACAGCTTCATGTTTTTTTTTTTTCTTGTAACATTCTATTTTCATCTGTTTGGACTCCTCCAGAATGCTTTTGCAAAGGTCATTCATCTAGCCCATATCGCTTTAACCCTCTCATCTAGCTCCTCCTGTCCATCTGCCAAGTCTCACCCTTCCATAGGGCCCAACATAAAATGCCCTTCCTCATTTTGAGGAAGATTATCTCCTGCTCTCACTCACTGCGAAAAGGCCACCTTCCATATCAGGTCAACTCAGTGCTAGACTCTGCCTATTATTTGTAAAATTTTCACACAAGAAGTTGTATGGATGGCTTGTTCCTCAAGCTGACCTTCCTTCAGGTCAAAAACTCCCTTAGAAGTGCACCAAGCTGTCTAAATCCTGTCCTCCCTTTTGCTGGAAAATGTACCCCAAAAATTGGTATTGAGTAGATGGTTGATGAACTAAAACCACCTCTCATGGTGCTGACCGCTACATTGTCTCATTGTTTCCTTGTCTATTCTGTCTGCATCCGTGTGTTGTTTCTTATCAATTGTTTGATTGTCAGTGGGACTGAATAGAGTCCTTATTTTTCACATGATCATACAATAATTTAGGTGGGAAGGAACTTTGATACGTCATCTGGTCCACCTCGCTATTGAAGGCAGGACTAATTTAGTAGTTGGGTCAGGTTGTTCGGGGTCATTTTTGCCCTTCGCAGACTCAGGAGCACAACTGCAGAGGCACCATGCAATCAGCTGAGAAGCATGATTCTCAGCTGAAGGACTAAAAGAGAGACCAAAACCAATGTGTGGGGGTTGGAGATATGCTTGGTGTGACATGCTTACGCAGAAGATCCTGCTCTGAGCAGGACAAGCGTTTTCCATTTTCTCCCCTGAGGATGGTTGAAAAATCTTGTTTATTCCTGACCCGAATGAGGGTTAATGGCTGCTTTTCAACAAATCTGGTTATTTAAGGGAAACACAGTTCAAGAGACTGCCCTTCAAATCCGCTTATTTACCTGAGTTAGAGACCAAGCTAGAGAATCTAGCAGAGCAGGATCTTGTTCCTTTATGAGATTCTTAAGGTACTATGGCAATACTACTACTACGAGTTTCTTCCTTCGCTGTTTCCGTTGCTAAAAACATGCTAATTAACAGTTAATTACAGTGTATCTGTAAGCTCACTGAATGCTAACCTGTGTTCCTCTGTGCATTTTCCCTTAAACTTCCAGCATTCCCATATTCATTTGTACAGTCATTCAATGAGAATAGAAACATGGAGTGGGAAGTGGAGAATACTAAGATGCAGATTCCACATAAGATGTGAGCAGCAAGGAACAGCTACTGTACACCTCTTGTGAGGGAAGAAGGGGTATAACACAGAGGGTTTATGTATCCATACACAAAATCAGAGTTGCCTTGCCAAACATGGAAGTATGACTCAAAATAATGGCAAAAGAGCCCTTCAGAAGAAGGATGGGGGAAAAAGATCACTTAGCGGGGGACAAGCCAACAGAGAAACTCAGAATAAATTTTTGAAACAGGTGGAGCTGTGAAAATATCCAGGAAATTGTGAATTATTTCTAGACTGATTTTCTTAAACATTTTAATCTAGAGAAAAGATTATATAATTTGTTAGGACTGGTTATTGTTGCCAGAGCCGTGCTAAGGTAATCAATGTTTGTACTAGGGAGTTGCAGCTCAAAACCTGACCAAAGTGACAAAACTATCTTCCATTATTCCCTAAGAAAAGCAGCAGCTGGGGCTTTGGAGACTAGGCTTGGAAAAAACAAGAGGTATAAGGGTACAATTTTTTTAAAAAATCATTGACCAAGAAAATACTTGAACATCCCTGAAGCTCAATGGAGCTTGAATGCCTATAGAAGCATCATGGGGTTCTAGATAAAGCCTTGAGCAAAAAACACGGAAAACCAATGGCCTGACCAAAACCCTATATTTAAAACAATTCCTGATCTTTGGATCTAGAGTTGTGCCCAGCCCCACCCAACATGCAGTTCAAAAGGAAGAGACTGGAATGAAGAAGAGAAGCTCCTGCAGTTTTCAAACATAGACTTTAAAATGTACACGCAGATGGGGCCATCATTTTGCGATTACACAGGTACACTACAAAAGCAACATATAAGTCATTCTGAAAAACAGCTTTGCAGAGAAACATTGTATGCCAACAAAAGAATGGTTAGAAACATAACATATTCATCTTTATTTAAAGACACGTCAAAGGTTTGATTCACAAGAATTTCCCAAGCAGCACTGTAACAGAGGAAAAGATGGCCTTCAAAGGCTGTGAAACAAGCCCAAAATGAAAAGCTTTCACTCCTGCTGTGCAACCAGAACAGGGAACAGCACAGCATTACCTGAAGGAGCTATCAACTAAGAAAAGAATTAAATGATAAATTCCATTTGTATTACTGCCGGACATCAGTTAATGCTTGCATTTCCAAAGTTAATAAATTTTGTTGGAAAACATCACTGGAATACACAGTACCAGACTAGTGTGTAAAGTCATTGGAAGAGTGCCATCCCTACAGGGCAAGGGACTAATCTTCAACTTGTGATCTATTTAAAGCGTTAAAATTCAATACATTTATTTCTTATCTGGCCTTAGGACCACCCCAGTCCTTGGGAATCATCCATTACTCCCAAATGCTCCCCACAGCTCCCAAACACAGGTATCAGTCCCACTGAATTGCACCCCCAAGTTTGAAATAAATCCTCGCTAAGCAATAGTTCTCACACAACCACCAGGGTTCTTTTTGTTTCCTAGAGAAGTCTTCTCTCAGAGGTACCTTAAAGTCAAGCTTGAGACACTTTCAGACTTAGCATTTACTTTCCTTTGGTGGAGAGGTGTTCAATGCAGCTCCCTTCTCCTTCCACCAGACATAGGAAAGGAGTTTCTGCTCTAAGTTTCTTTGGTGAATGATCAACAGGTCTCACAGGACTCTTCCTGGGTCTCCTGTCCTATCACACCGCTCTCAGCATTCCAGTCACTACTTGCCTCACTGTGAAGAAGGGAGAGCGTTTCAGAGAGCTCAGTCCCACACACCAATTTACTCCATGAGATAGATGACCACCTTCTAGCTAGTTGCCTAATCTACCAGACATCCCTCTTGGGCCTTTCTCCCTTGTTCTTTTGCAAACTATCATTGCATAACAATGAGTATATAGTTATTCAAGATGGAGAGCAAAATGACTCTTCGCTATCAGGCTGCGATATCACAGGATCACAGAAAGGTTGAGGTTGGCAGGGACCTTTATAGAGATCATCTAGTGCAGCCCTCCTGTCCAGAGCAAATCACAGATCAGATTGTAAAGCAGAGCAGATTGCCCAGGGCCTTGTCCAGTTGAATTTTGAGTATCTCCAAGCATAGAGACACCAAAGCTCCTCGATCAAGCCGTTTCAGTGTTTGGCCACCCTTGGAGATGAAAAAGATTTTTCTCATGCCTAAGTGGAATTTCAGTTCTATTTCAGTTTGCGTCTATTTTGTCTTGTCCTTTCACTGGACACCACTAAAAAGAGTCCAGCTCTGCCTTCTTTACTCCCTCTCATAATGTATTTTTAAACATTGACAAGGTCTCTGAGCCCTCTCAAGACCAAACAGTTCCAGTTCTGTCAGCCTCTCTTCATATATCAAATGGTCCAGTCTCCTAATTATCTTTGATAGTCCTTCGTGGACCTTGCTCCAGGATGTCCGTGTCTGTTGTACTGGGAAGCCCAGTACTAGACCTAGCACTCCAGAATTCTCTCAGGCTGAGGGGAAGTTTCACCTCCCTCCACCTGCTGGCAATTCTCTTCCTGATGCAGCCCAGGATGCCGTTGGCTTTTGTTGCTGGCTCATAGCCAACTCGTCGTGCACCACAACACTCAGATCCTTCTCTGCAAAGCTGCTTTCCAGCCAGGAGTCCCCAGCCTGTAATGGTGCCTTACGTTATTTCAGTTTACAAACTTGAGTGATCCACACCACCAAATTCCATAGGCTGACACAGTGCTATCAGGATACTCTCTCTCTTCTGCGTAAGCTCATTAAGAAAATAACGGGTCATTCTGCAGCTCCAGGCTAAAGTCTAAGCCTTTGCACGCTACACAGATGGGAATCTAACAAGGAGGGTATCTTCACCTTGGTGGCCCACTCATCTCTGAGCCATCTGCTCTAATGAGGAATCTTCTGCCACATAAAGATAGTCACAGCACCCCAACCAGCACCGAGTGTGCAGCCAGAAAGCGTTCATGGCTTTCCTCTGGTTTCTGTTGCTGCCACAGCTGCGCGTGTAGCTATTATTGCTATGCCAAGCGCTGCAGCAGCTGCTATTGTTGTTGTTCACACAGCTATTTCAGCAGAGCTCCAAGATCCATTCCTGTATTCAGAAGTGTCAGCTGCTCACACGCTCAACCACATGAAAACCTGGCCTGCACAAGACAAGTGCGGATTCTGTCAGGTCCTTCCATCACAGGCTTAATTTGTACAAACAAAAACCCCACAGCAGAGAAATAAAGAGAAACAGCGCCAAAAATCTCTTTCCCTTTGAACTTCTGCTCACAGGAAATGGATATATTCCAAACCTTGCTTTGACAGATGCAACCCACAGTTTTTCCAGGTCACTCCAGTTTGTCACAGATCACAGACAGTAAATGGGGTGCTGTCCTGGACCTTGGGTGCAGCAGGACACCCAGGAGGAAGCTGCAGACCAGGCTTCTCTTGAATTTCTCATATTCTAAGAGGTACCAGCCCTCAGTGTGAATTATATTATAGACAACAAAGGAGATATCCCAGAATTTAGCTGTCACATGGTCTTGTTTTCCACATACAAGAGAAAAAGGTAAAAAAAGAAACCTCCCATCCTACCCCGCAATTAGGAGAGCAGGAGAGAGAGCAGGCTCTGGCTACATCCATTCAAGTCAACCAGGTAAGCCTGGAGTACTGACCTACAGTCAACCTTGCTGTTTAATCAGTAATGTGCTTTTATATAACTATGGCCCATACCATTTAAGGTTTCTCAGACTAAGAGCTTGACATAGCATAGGGAACAGCACAGCCACTCCAAGCAGGCGGCACGTAAACGTGGTTTAAAAGGCAGAAGAGTACTTAGCCACCTGGATGAAGGCTGTACTGTGCCATGCGCTCTCGAGGCCAGAGCTCCTTGTGCACACTGGCCTAATTCATTTGCCTCTGGGACCAGCTGGGATTTTCTCTACTCACTAGTTGTCTCTACCTCAATGTAGAACCTGAGAAATGAAGATAGGATAGCCTTCCTGACCTGTTCTAAGAAAACATAACACACCTAACCTGCACAAGCAGAGCATGCAGGTATAGTAACGTTCCACGCTTGGCTGTTTTCTGCTGCAAGGTTAGACAAGGATAGGGACAAAGAAATTAAATACACACACAGTGAAACTAAAAGGAAGGAAAACCCATTCCCCAGCAGCATTTATTTGTATTTAGAATGTGAAGGCATGGAGATGTAACAAGACACGAAGGCAGTACACTGGATGATGAGCTTTCTTCAAGTATTTGCACTGTGTCACATTTTGTATATCCACAGCCACAGCTGTGAGATCCTGTTTGTGAACCTGGTATTTTTTTAATCTACGCATATCAAGTATTAATAGAATTCCAGAACATGAAACAACTCAAAACAAGACAACCCAAACCATGACAAGATGTGTCAGAAGAAAACACTACAATTGGTGCAACTGATCACAACTTTACAATAGCTTTGTTGTCTCGGTGGGACAAGAAACTTTTTTTAAAGTATAAAAGCAGCAGAGCAGATATCAACATGAAATGCTCTGCATTTGTCATGCAAGGAGAGATTCATGATTGCATCAGCCTCCACATAGACTAGTTGGAAGCTATCCGAGAGTGATGACTAAACAGAAACTGATCTGTTGTTTGCCAATTGGCAGAGACTAGTATTGCCAGAGCTAGAAATGCAGAAAGAGACAAACAGTAGTAACCCCAATCACTTCTACATATGCATTACAACACCACCAACAGGCAACATTTCCTGGAAAGAGCAGGAAACTAACAGAACAATTGTTTTAGGGTGGGGATAGGCAATGCTGTATTTCATCCCAGCCATTCAAAAAGCAATGCTAAGGATGGGTCTGTGCTACTAACAGAATACTTCCTTCCTTCTCGTAACTTGCCATGATAAGCCCCTTCAGACATTGCTCCATTTCTCAAGCTGAAATCCCCAAGTCTCTGAAAAAGAATCAGTGCCCCATGGTGCCCAGCACGGCAGTATTAACATACTGCAAGGATGGTCAGGATTCCTTGAAGGCTCCAATCAAAGTACAATTTAGTATAATTTTAAGTCTCAGACCAACCTCTCTAACCAGTATGGGCACATCTTATGGTTGAGGATTGTTTTGCAATTACTCTGTGTCACAAAATAATGGGAGAGTAGGCTGGCAATCAGAGGTGCATTAGATACTCTGCTGCCTCTTGCTATTTGAAACATTGACCATAGAACTCCGATTGCAGGGTGTAACTACAGGCAGCACGCTTGCTCTTCGTTATTTAATATAGACCCTTTAATGAGATGCTGACAGTCTTCAGAAAGACTAAATCTGTGAAGGAACTACATTTACTCTAAAAAGCTCTTAAGATTTTAGTTTCTAGACCAAAAAATTCTCACCAAATAGAAAATACACTTTCTGACACAAAGATAATAGGATATAGCTACTGACTTTTTAAGAGTGCAAATGAAAGGGCTGAGGACAGCCAAAGCAGGAACTGTGCAAATTTCCCTTATCTTGCCCTGCTTTTCCTGTTGCTTGCTGTTTTCACTCGCAGTGTCCATCCAGTTCAAATCCATAGCACCAGCCGAACAGCAGTTTTTGCTAGGGAAGTGTGCACATGCATTCATTATGGAGGCAGGACATCAGTAGGATAAACACATAACTGGTAGAAAATTCCCACTCTTGAGCCTTGGTTCCAGGTTTCACTTGGTTTTGCTGCTCCTTTAGCATACAGGCAGTGTGCCTGCGGCTATCATTAAACTGACAAACATGGTTCAACAGCAACTGCTTCTTGCTCATGAACTGTTCTGGGCTGCCAAAGACCAACTTTGAGAATCAAAGCTGCATTTTGATGGGTCACGCTACAGTTGCTGGGATATATGCTAGCATAACGTAGAGCAACCTCATTGAGCCTGGTTTGGCATCTTAGAGCCATCTTTCATCACATCATGTTCAGATGGGTTCAGAAATTTGTTACTGTATTTGTAACATAAAAAACCTGTGATCTCAGTTCTTACCAAATCTCTTTGTAAGCCAGGTCACTGCCCCCACTGGGCACCACTCCAGTAATTTTCAGGGCCACTTTATTACAGACTGCTCATCAAGTTTCAAATTCTGTGATTTACTAAAATGTAAGAAAGAACAATTTTCAGATATGACCCTAACAAGAATTCCCAGCTCTGTTTTCTTGTATTGGTTTTCAGTACACATTTTCTCCCCCTTTCTATTGATTCATTCCCACTTACACGCATTTTCACTTTTAATATCAGGCATTGATAGAATAGCAGTCATGCTAAAGAAGTTCTCATTTCCCTAGTTGATTGATCATTTAGAATTAATTTACTGCAGAACTATCTCCATGTAAATGCACTGGTATATAAAATACTCCATGATGTATTTACAAACTTCAGCTGCAGCAATGCACAAGGTAAGGTTTGTGAAGGCTCTGCTAAATACTATTTTTCAATGTGTTTGGTTTTTTAATTTCTTTTATCCACAAATGCCAAATAGCATATTCCTACAACACTTGACAATGTCGAGTTACCTGATATTAAAAATGCTGTGTCCTTTTCAGTGTTGGCTTTTGCCCTGCTAACATCTTCTCTGGGTTCAAAGAGAAGTATCCTATCTGATTGAGCCTGATAAGCTCAATGAGCTTATCTGATAAGAAAAATCCAGCAAGACAATCATTATAAAGCCTGTATGATCAAATAGCACTGACAGCACTTAAATCTTCAGGTATCAAGTCCTCTCCTCTTCTCTTTGCACTAAGCCTGATCAGGCAGTTCCTTAAGTTTCCTGTTCTGAAAAAAAGAAATTGTTTTCTTCCACTGTGAGTCCCAAATTTGTTTATCTTTCAGAATGGAGTGATGGTCAACTTAAAGACCAGTCTGCAATTTAACAGTTTCAACAGCTCAGAAGAGATCTGTTACATAAGTTTGGATCTGTCACAGGATATCAGCTTCTTGGCAACAGATGGGAAAGTAGTCATTGCTCTCTCCAATCCTCTCTACTTGAATTTCTTCTAAGTCACTTCCAAGAATCAGGAGTTAGGTACCAGAGGTAGCAAGGACTTGCCATCAAACTTCCAATACTTTCTCCGCACTGGTTTGGAGGCAGGATATGTCAAGATTGTTGCTAGTCATCATCCTTTGTTGTCATACTTTCAAATTGCATTGCTTCTGGGTGATCTACAATGAAGTCTTAAACCCCTTGCAAGAGATCACTGAGACTAGATACACTGAAAAAAAAAATGACCTGTCAAGAAATAAGAAAAGCCCCTTTTGAGGGGGGTTAAAAAAAAAAAAAAAAAAGAGATCTCAAACTGGGAGAAACTGGGTATTACGGCTGCAGTACTTATCACTGTATAGAAGAGCTAGAGAAGCAAGCAAAGAACATGTGTGTTTCCTTTCTTGTACAGGGGGATCTTCAGCACAGAAAGTTTCCTGTAGTAGCAATTCATTAACAATGGGGATCAGTGCAGCCAACAAACAGAACAAGAGGGACAGAAGCCCTCTTCACATTCACTCTGCAGCTGCATCATGTCACACTGCTTGCCTGCATGTGCAAAGCAGTGGAAAGAGATGGAAACAATTATTTTTGCAGCCTATCTTTCAACATCCTGGTATTGAGTAAATACAAATCAAAGCTCCCAACTGTCCAGTGGAACATATGTGAGTACACAACTCCTCTATACTGTCAGACACGATTTTAGGGCTGTAGAATATGCCAATCAATTGGAGCTTTTGGCCTTGTTTGGTGAACGTCTTAGAAAAAATTAAGAATCAGAAGACATCAGCTTGAAATAAATTTTCATTTTGGAAGTAGAGCCATTTATAATTTTAATCAGATTACAGTAAGACTTTTTCCAAGCCAAAATATTTTCAGTTATCTTGGATAGAATAATAGCTTTGTCATAATGGTGACCGTTTCACAGATTCCCACTTTTCAAGCCAACTCAAGACAAGAAACATTTAAGATTCGCCACAACTCTCAAAACTGCTTCTCCATCTCATTCTGCTCAATACAGTGGCCAATGACAGCTCCAAAAATGTGAGAAGGAAGAGTATACATTATTATTTGATAAAAAAGCCTGAATTCAGTAGATGACTACATCACCGAGATGCACAGATTGGTCCTAAATAGAGGAAAAATCCTGGTGTTAAGCAGAATCCCCTGAAGAGTAGCATGAGCAACAGTGCTTAGCACAACGCGAGCAAGTTTTGGGGCTGTCTTCATTGAGCCTGTGCAGCAACTAGTGCCAAGGATCTCTGTCTTCATCTGCAACTCCTTAACACAACGGCAGTAAGTTATCCTCAGTGAATGATACATTTACTGACTGTCAGGAAAAAAAAATATTCCTAAACTTTGGTACAAACTAGGGTTAACAAAGTATTAACTAATAATTAATAAATTAGCATATTCTAGTCAAGTTTTAAGTAGGTTAGTATTGTGTCTGAAAGCCTCTTCAAAGTTAATTGTAGTCTCTTTAGTGAAGCAAAAATGGTATTCCACAGAAGAAAAAACAACCTAAAAAAAAAAATTAGGCAACTATCATTGCTGATATGACACACTAGCAACTCCGCCAAGAACTGGTTAACTCAGCACCTCACTCTGCAGCCCACTACCAGCACCTTCAGTTTTTCCTACTTGTCTTTTTCTTTCCACTTCTCCTTTTCCCTCCACAAAGGCAGAAAAATAAGAGAGGTGGCTGGCTCCAACTCTCTTATTTCCATACTCTATCATCCATACCACTTCACTGCTTTCAGCTTGTTGAGATTCCTGAGCTCCATTTGTCCTCAAGCAGGACTCCCATTCCTCTTACTTTCTCTAAACTGTTTTTTTTTTTTTCCTGACAACATCCAACATTTTCAGATAACTCCATTTGAGCTCTAACCACCTTCCATGACCTCCTAAGGTTTTGCAAATCTTTTTTCATCTGGCTTGGAATCTAAAGTAGAAATTAAATTACTAGGTTTCTTCCAGAGCTATAGGCAGAGACACAAGTTAAACACCTAGAATAATAAAGATGGCAGGATAAAGAAGACTAAGGGATACTTTTAAATGTGGTAGGAAGCACGAGTGCCTGCACATAACGCGTGAACACTGAGGAAAAGTGTGTAATAAAGTCAACACCCAATTACTTAACTGCCTCAAAGAGAGCAGCCAACGCAGTTCATCTGAACATTGAATGTCCCCATCTTGGAACCATATGGGAGTTCACTGCAAACCAGTCAGTCATCATCCCCAACCTTTATAACTAGTTACACTCATCTCCAAGTACTACACATCTTATTAGAGTTTCCTTGTCTGAATTAGTCTATCTGGTCTTTTATAACTTCTGAACTATAGTCTAAGTGCAATAAGACAGTATCCATAAATAACTCTTACTAGATACATCCTGCTGCATTAAAGTTTTTGGACTTTGGTTTGTTAGATTTTATGTCAGCAAGGGATAGAATTTCACAGATAGCTCAAGTACTCATAGCAGCAGCATCAAGACTGTAAGCAAGTAATTAAACTTGCTTTAGAAAGGTATTTGTACTCATATACTATAATAAAAGAGATCTAACTTACTGTTTCTGAAGATTTACTCTGAGGAAGTATGCTCAATGTTGACTTACATGCTGTAGCAGGTGTCTAGCTGGTGTTACCTGTCCCACAATACAGGTATTTTCTAGAGACAGATATAGTTGTTCTCTTGCACACTTCTCAGAAGAATGAAAAACAGCTTACTTGTTTTCAGTGACAGAAGTTAACAACAATTTTCCTTAAGACACAGAAACCAGACAACGTAGATGAATTCCAGCAAATGCAAGACTCTTGAAAAGTCAAACCACACAATAGTAGTACCAGGTTACTGAGTAAGATCCTGGTCAAATACAGAAAACCAAGCTTTCTGTGCTTTCCTGTATATTTAATGCAAAAACCACTCTCCATATCTTCAGTAAAGATGCTTTTTCCTGGAACTGTTGTATTCTGTCTGCCAACAATGAATAGCTGAAGTCTTACGTTAATCAGTCTAAACAAATCATAATGTTCTTATTTGTGTCTCGGAAATCAACTTCCCTGACTTCACAAAGCTGTACTTCTTTTAAAAGATAATATAATGATACCCTGCTAAGCACAGGTTTTAAGTTCCATAAAGTCCAATCAAACTGCACATTAGACAGGAAGGTTTCCAGTGAGTATTTTTCATG
The DNA here is from genome assembly GCF_028500815.1 of Rissa tridactyla. Lineage (NCBI taxonomy): Eukaryota > Metazoa > Chordata > Aves > Charadriiformes > Laridae > Rissa > Rissa tridactyla. Next base: position 179,226,609 of record NC_071466.1, read on the forward strand.
CTGTAGCTTAAGAAAAGTAACTCCCGAGAATTTACTTTTAAATAAAAAAAGTATTTTGCCAATAGCAACCAGAACCTTTCTTAATCATACAAAATTGTCATCTTCCTTACCCCCACCTAAGTCTTCAGTAGTAATAGTTTTAGTTTTGTAAGAGACTTAAGAGTTAGTATTAACACGACTTTGTTAGTTTTATAATTGACAGAAGTCACACAGAATGCCCCTAACGTAGAATACATTAAAGAAAAACTCTTTAGCTGCAGGCAGAAAGATATATTCTACACACTGCTTCTATTTCAGACTAGTCAAACATAACGTTCTCTTGGGTAAACACCTAGTATTAATTTCCAGACCAGAACTGCATCTGTACACTTCAACAAAGTAGAGAAAGCTTTGTGCTGGAGGAAACATATGCTCTGGTGTAGGTAAGCCCTCATGACTCATCTACTTATCAAGTCTAGCTGAGGTTGGGTTGTTAGTTTTCTTTCCCCCCATCTCTGCAAAGGAAAAATAATGCAGAGATTCAAATGAAATTTGAATAAAAAAAATCTGTAGCTCCTATTATGAGAGATTCTAGTCTCAAACATACAGTCTTGCCAGTTTCACTCCTTATACCAAGATTTTACCACTTACAAGACTGACTTTCATCTAACTGTATGGATTTGAAGGTACTGGTTTTAGAACAAACTGACCTGTTTTTCACCTTTGGCAAGGCTCACTGTTAAGTTAGATATACTATGAGAACATTAACTTAATGGTGCTGCTACATATACAGACATAATAATGAATTTTAAATTCACATCAAAGCTACATGCAGTCAAGAAACTATCTTCACTAGTATGAAGAAGTCACCTTTGTTCATCATGCATACAACCATGTCAGAAGAGCATGGCAATGGTAGCTTAAGAGAAAGTATCTACACCACAGTTTAGACAGAATGGAGAAAAAGTGCACCAGGACCAGTCTGTATCAAAGCCATCTATTATTTCAGAGAAAATAAAAATCATATTGAAGACAGCACACTTCTCTTACACATCAGACTGATCAGTTACTATTACTCCTTTTGTGCATTGAAACATAGCCACACCATTCAATGCACTCATATGCAATACTAATTCTACCCTTCAGAAAAAGGAAGGCCAAGGAATATTCTATTTTGTCACAGACATCACCTTTACTGTTTTTCCAAGCATGACAACTTAAGTAAAAAAAAAAAAAAGTCAGAGCACAAAACATTTTGAAGTTTCAGCTACCACCATTTGTGTTCCTTTGTGATAGTAGTTTATACACTTTGTTTCTGAAAACCCTCCTCCCAAAACTTAAGTGGGCTTCAAAACACTTTACAAGAGAAAGAGCAAGTCAGGAGTAAGTTCAGTTCTGTTTAGATTCCCCAAAGTTACAATTACATCTGGTAAGTTTCATATCTTCCACTTAATCACTCCAAATCAGAAGCAGATCTAGTTAATGCCAATTCATTTGTTCACTCAAGCCCTGCAATACAGGGGGGAAAAAATATGCTCATTAATAATCTATAATGCTGTCTCAGGACACAAATGTATTAACGCAGCTTAAGAGTCTCCCATGCATCTGGTTTACTGGCTACCAGACAGACTTTCTGGGGATATTCTGAGAGGCCAAAGTAACTGCAGAGGCAAGATATATGCATGCGCCAGCTGGGAGTCAAACACCTCAATGTTAAACAGCAGTCAAAGGAACCATTCCTTTCCCACTAAGGAGGCACTCTAAATGCTGCTACTTGCCAGAAAAGGCTTAAAAAAAATGCTGTAGCTATGAATGTACCAAAAAAAAGCTGTTTTCAGGTAGGGGGAATAGAATGGGCAATTCAACAATACACATGAAAAGCTTGCATCTTTCACTGACTTATTCAATTCACAATCACTGACAAGACTGATGTACATATTTCTGCACCTGCAATTGTAAAAGCAGATAAAATATTTAATATGTAATTTACAATGTATTTTACCAGCTTGGCATACAGGATGGACAGAATATATCAAAGTAGTTGACAGTTATAGGCTTGTAGAGGCCCTGCAAAAATATTACTTCAGATATCTGCTAATTTAAAAAAAAAAATCAATTTGCATTTTAGAAGTGATACAATTCAATCTACCACAAAATACAAAGAGCTGCAAAAACGTATACCATTCCAACAACAATGTATATAAGTTATTAAATAATGATCTGATTTAAAAGAATATAAATGAAGCCTTTAAGTAGGTCTTTTCTACATGCATATTATTCCTCATTAAAGAAAAATATGTAAAAAGGCCATTGGTAATTGCTTTGTTAACCACTGTAGAAAATGCCAATTCTCTGGTCACAGACGCCACTAGTTTAGCACTTAAGGTCTCTGCAGTGTTACATGTGATTATTTTTAAATACTGTTAATCCTATTACTCCATTGGTAAAGAATGCGTGACTTGGAATATGGCAGTCTTCATATTGAGAGGGCAGTGATGCACAGTTTTATAGTTATCCAGAAGAACAGCACCCTCCACTGCTCTGTACTTGTGGCTCATCATCAATGATCTGTACACCTCGCCTTGCTATTCCCGACTGACTGGAACCATTGCCTCTTGCTCTTTCATCCACTTGAGCAGTTTCTATCATTCCTGTAAAGGAAGATATGTATTAGATGACATTCCATTGCATTTTCACACAAGACTTTGAGATCTTAATCTATTTGGGTTATATGCACAGAGACAAAAGTTCAGCAAGACTGGTTCTCCTATTCATTATGCAGAAGTAAGTACTCCAGTATCATGTGGCATAGCTGCAAGAACATACTTGAATCTTCTTCCTAAAGCACCAAACATCTGGCAGCTCCTGTTGACTAAAGGAGATCTTAGATGCTCAGATGTTCTGGAGCTAGTGACTTCAAAAAACTAGTTTTACTTATCCAGATGAAGAACACTCTGTTAAAAAATAAAAACAAGCTGCCACACACATCACTCCACCCCACCTCCCCAAAAAAACCCCACCCAGCCTACTCTTCAGATATGCAGGTGAAGTCTTCCTAAAATTCTTACATCATAAGAACACAATGATTAGGACAACTTCCCTGTGTTGTTTTAAGCATCCTGAAGCCTTGAGCATTTTGTGAATGTGCTCTTTACCAAACTAGGTAAATACCTACTTTTACAGAGGTCAAGAAACAGCTCTTCAATTCCTTTGTTCTGTTTAGCTGAAGTATGATAATGTTTTGCTCCAACAGATTCAGCATACCTGTACCAACGCAGATACAGAATTTCATTATACTGAAAGACTCAAACTTTCTAAGCCATTTTAAACGAAGCAAGAATAAAACCTCTTGCGATTATATTCCAAGTTCAGAGTTAATCTACACATGCTGATTTAATGTAAAGAGGGAATTATGTGGTTAAAACTGCCATGATCCATGAAAAATACTAGATGAAATAAAGAGAGTTTCATGTCTAGAAATGCATTTAAACTGCAAATATTGACTTTTATCACGTACAACTTTGAAGTTACACTTTCGTCAGTAAGGACACTCTGGGACTCAGATACTAACAGAACACTTGACACAGCAGCCAGCTAGATACTGGTGGTTTATGCCTGCCAGTTGTTAACAGCATCACAAGTTCATTACTCCAGCATAATTCTGCAATGACTGTTTCTGTTAATAATTGGTGTGACTTACGTTTCTGCTTCTTGCACTGAAACATGTCTCTCTTTTTCCAAGTCTATTTTGTTACCTGTTGGAAACAAGTTAATCTTTCAAGTCTTTGTACTCCACAATTACCCGAAATAAAGCAATCATGTAATCATTGTACCCCATCATTTTCTTACAAGCTGTCCCATTAAAGACCAGCTCTTACACAGGTCTCAATTTGGAGCACAACGGTATGATTTACGAATTCCCCTTCACACAACAGGCAATGAAGATGAAGTTCTACTTCTGCAGAGAGATCAGAATAGCTAAATACCTCCATATAAGCCAGCATTCAGTCTTCTGCTTTTCTTTTGTCATTTATCAGGCAGCTTATCTGTGCTGCAGAGGTAGTTGTTATAAGATATCCATACATCTGTCCTCCTGAACGTGTTCTAATAACTAGACTCTACTTTAAAATCTAAACCCAGTATTTCTGTTGCATTGTTTGCACTGAAATATCCAAGCTTTAAGACTCATTCCACCCCCCAAGCACTTGATTATGAAAACAGAAAAACATCCAGTCTATGCCACTAAGAACAGTAAAAAAACACGATGTTAGAGTACATGCAAAAAGGATAATACACATTAAAGGTTTATGTTTGTTAAACTACAGTCTGCAGGTGTCCATACCATGCACTTCTGACATGGTGTATCATTAAACAACTTGTTTTTCCAAACTAACTCTTATTTTCCTCAATGTGATCTACTGAAAATTCTAGCTCCAACTGAGTTTTGAATATCAAATTAACATTAGCTTTACCCCTTCACACATTCAAGTTGTTTGGAAGGTGCTATTAATCAAAAGAAATTCCAATTCAGTCATTAGAATCACATGTTAAAGAAGACTTACCTACTATACATAAACAGATTTCATTTCCCAACATTTTTCTTAACTCCTTAACCCAGTTTTTTACCTGCAAAAAACCAAACAGAGGTAAGTGTATTTTCACTTGATATACTACTAGCTCAAGCATTGCTGAACTGACCCATTTCTTTCATTGACTGTTTACTCTAAACTTGAAACAGACATGTTTAGAGCAACACAGATGGACAAAATATTCTTTAGATAGCTAGGCATGGTCCTTGTTCAGCAGGCTTTAGTTTACCATTGAAATTAAGTGCAAACAACTTAGCAGTTCAGTTACTCCAGAAATATAACTCACCATACTGGTATTAGCCCCACTCCAAAGAACAAGTTCACTGCATTAGCCACTTTAGGTCAGGCATGAGATCTTTTATCAACAGGCACTTACTGACAGATCACAAATGGTACTTTAAAGGTAGAGGTACCTGAACTGAATTGTTCAGATTAGACTGTAACAAATGTTTATTTCCTGAGAGAACAGATGGGACAAGAGCGTCAAGTCAGCTGATGGTTACAATTCTGTTGTCACGCTTTGAAGTTATGATCACTGCATTGACTTAGGGACTGCTATTTTAGGAGAATTTAAGTTGTTAAGAGAGGCAATCACTTCAGAACTTAAAAACAGTTAAGCTACATGATACAGAGGTAGTTATGCAGTAATTTCTGCAAATTAACCTTTCCTCTTTTTTCTGAGAATTTAAGTGTTTTGATATCACAGGATTTTACTAAGTAGGGTTCAGCGAAAAGGCACAAGTTGTATTAGTACTCACAAGTCATCACAGTTGTGCACATGGGAGACAAGAGTTTAACTGCAAGCACAAGTGCTTTGCTTGCCCTACATCAGGCTATTTACTTGAGCTGTTGTGGAACTATACCCTTACACTACCCTCTACCACAGCTAACCCAACCCTTACACATACAGCCACAATTTCTCACTCCTCTACACAGAAGTCCTACTACTTTTGCCACAAGCTAAACAGAGACAAACTCACTTAGGAAAGAGTATCACCAGTTTTCAGATAGAACATCCTATAGAGTGATAGCACTGATTTGACACAGGGTAGGAAAAAACTCACCTGCCCAGGCTGATCAACTAATACTGCTGTAAAATAATTAGCCTTAAATTTCAGGTTTTGATGAGGATTTGAAGTCCAAATATCTACTATCACTGAGAAAGTAATGTTTCCACTATCACGTATTGCAATTTCAGAGTTCTCAGATCTGTAAAAGGTCATGTCACTTAATATATCTTAGTAATTTGTTTTATACAGTAGAGATCAGTATTGCATACTCTCACAACAGTACTGGTTTATGTTTATAGCTTGTAACAGGTAACTCATACATCTAGTTCTCTGGTGGTTTTTGAATAACCCTGCCAGAACTTTAGGAGACTGAAAGAGTCAGCCTTCAAAAGAATAATAATAAGGTGTATACTTCCATTATATGGTCTAAATATGCAGATGTAATATACATTGCTATCGCTGAAGATAGAAGATTTCCATTTACACATTCCCCATTACTTTTCAATCGGTTTATGTCTCACATAAAGGTAAAAATCTGTCCGGTACCTTTTGAAAAGAGTCTTCATCTGTTATATCATATACTAGAATAGCGCCATTAGAATCCCTGTAGTAGATCGGCCCCAATGCATGAAATCTTTCTTGACCAGCTGTATCCTGCATTTAAATTACACTTGTTAGCATCTAAGACAAAGCAAACAATACTTCCAAGAAATTCCAAATACTTTGTAATTTTACTTTATTAAGAAGTGCCTGACATTTGAGTCTAGTAAATCTAAGTAATTTTTCAGGAAAATACTCTATTTAGCAAGAGGATGGAAAATAAGAAAGTAAACATACCCATATTGCAAGGTTTACTCTTTTCCCACCAATATTTAGCTTCTTTGTAAGAAAAGATGCCTGGAAAGCAAAACAGATTAGAGTTAAGTTTTACACACAAATGTCTCATTTGACTTCAGATTAATTTACTAATAAAAACACCTGAATCAATAAAAGACAGATTTCTGGATCAAAATACTCTTTTAAGCCAGAAGGCTGAGTCAATACTAAACCAGTTAATCATTTCACTACAGTTTGCCAGGAGTCCATTCTAAATAAATTTGGCTTAAGCAAATCATTTACTACATCTTTTTGCTTTGTTTTGAATGATTTGGGAAGGATAACAGAGTTGAGTGGAAAGAGTCTGAATTCACAACACTGATAACTCTTAAGCTGAACTCAAAGCATTTCACAAGAGTACATGAAGTTCGAGTAGGAACCAGCCAAACAAGATTTTGAATTTGCAAGAATTAGGCAAAGTAGACCACTATTAGTGAGCTAATAGAACAAAATAACATAGTTTGAGTTTACCACTAAAAGTCCCAGAACACTAGTGTTCTGCATCTTTTCCCTTTTCTTGCTGAAGCGAACCCACAACTCTCCCCATCTGTTTGGGGGGATTTTTTTGGGGCAGTGGTGTTATTTGGATTTTTTTTTTTGCCAGACAGTGTCCCTGAAAGCTCAGTGATCTGCTTCTCAGCTAACACACAAAAGGAGATCAAGCATCAGGATAAGAAAACCTAAGAATTCTACTCCATTATCTTCTGAAAATGTTTTAAGAGGACCAGAGATATTGCAAAGTTAGACTAATTTCAGTAACTCAAGAGTATGTCTGTTCTTCTCCAAGCCTGCGTGATCCACATTTTTAAACACACCACCTTTGTTACCAAGAGTATAGTTCAGTGGCTAAAAAGGGGTATAATTTAATACAAGCTTAATAGGTTAAAATGGTTCTGAAGGAGTTGATACATTAGGAACCTGCTCCCCCTGTTCTGAAGGCTAGGAGTAACAGGTTATCATTCAATTCATTTGCCAAGGTTTAACTTTTATCTTTTTCTTTAAATTATACTCAGTTTTCATTTCAGGTTTGCCTCAACTTGCATTTATATACCAGCAAGTACTCAGTGGTATCTTACGATAAATTAATCCCAGATTATTTTAGGCTGGACTGTAGCAGCTTGACATGAGCCCTCTGCATGAGCACTGACCAAGCATTGAACTGACTAAAAGTCATGTCTATGTGGGAAATGTCATGGGCCGGATCAGCTGTTTGAACCAGCTTGCTGCTTAACTACATAAGCAACCAGTATGCACACAGAAGACCATGGTAGTTCAATTTATACCAGCCTAAAATGCTATGAAAGTGTGTCTCTGGAGTGCTGCCTGTATTACTGTTAAAGTCACCAAACACTCAGCTGCTAGAGCAGCTCCTGCTCTTCAACTATTTGCCAAACATCAACTCCAGCATCTGTATGACCTAAGGTGAGATGATTCAAGATAAGACAGCAGACAGCAAAGAACTAATCATTATGACCACTGCATTCAACATAACTAAAGCATTAATGCTACCCCTTCAGTCTGCAGTGAGGTAGCACGTCAGCTTCAGAAAAAGCTGCAGACAGCATCTTTAAAAGCATTGAAGACTCCAGCCAACTTGTAACAAACAGCTTAACAGCAGAGTAGCAAACCTTAAACATCAGGAAAACTTTAATTCCTTAATAGAAAACTCTGCAGAAAGCAGTTCACGTCTTTCAGCTAGCTGTCCCTAAAGATTATCTGATCAGTGTCTAGTCTTCCTATTATTTGTTCTACTACACCAGAGTTTAAAAGCCAAAAGCTCAGAGGTGACTTCAAAAGTGTTAATTCACCAACACTCGGGCCATATTAAGAGAAGGTATGGTTAGGCACGATGAATCAAGCTTACCTGACAGAGTTTTATTGATCTGCTGTACTACAGTACTTGATATTCTATTATAAGTCTCAAAGGAAAAGCTCTTCTAAGCACAGTTTACTTTTGTCATAACACTGACAATCAAATCTGCACAGCTGATATGAATTTCACATAAGCGAGAATCACATTTCTGGACCAAAAGGCAGAAAAAGCCTTCACAGAAACAGGATTTATATTTTAAAAAAAACACAGAACTCAGTATCCACAAAGTTATATCGCCATGGCTTTAGACATTGGCCCAATTAATAGCACTGATAGCTTTACTATCTGAAGAAGCAAATATTAAAGTAGGCTTAACCCCCCAGAAAAGTTTTACTTAAGTATCACCACCAGTCCTTCATGTCACTAGAGCTTTTGACAGCAATATGGTCTTTTAGCACCGAGTTGAGCATTTCCTTTCCTAAATACTCTAAGCCAACCCATACAATTCAAGTAAGGCTTTTTAGTGTCTCCTGAAAAAAAAAAATATCACAGGAAATTGTACTTGCTCTCTGCATTAAAACTTGATCAATTTGTACTAATTAAGTTTTAGTCCACCTAGTCTTAGGCCCCTAGCCAAAAAAGGAGAGAACATCCTGTACCAGGTACCTTGATTGCAAGCAAGGTTGTCTAAAAAGCTGTCCCAATAACAAGACTGGAACCTGGTATTTGAAGTAGTCATGGTTAGTAATGAGCAGAAGACTTTGTGAACATGCTGCAAAAAACAGTCAATATTGTATTACAGACTAAATGATTCTTTCTTCTTCATTGTGTTCATATACTTGAAGAATACTGTTAGCAGGCTCCATTCTTTAATTAATAGGTATAGTTAAGTTTGGCATATTTAGTATCAGTAAAGCATCTTTTACAGCCACAGTGGCAAACATGCCTAAGGCAAAAGAGGTAATACTTACCTTTTTGCATCCCCAACCCCCCCAAGTTCCATTTGTCTCATGGAAGAGCAAGGTTACTACTCTTCACTCATTCTGAGGTTAGACAGCAAAAAATAATAATCAGGTGAACAGCAAGACTACACTATTTTTTAGAAATTTGGAGGGAGCCCAACATGGAACTAAGAGTCTTAACTGCTGTTTTGAGATAGTTTAGGAAAAAAGTCAGCTGACAAGAGTGTCAAAGCCTTTGAAATCAGTACAGCCTAGACAGTGATAGGGACACATAAAAGAGGATTCAATATTTTTTCTAATCTCCCAAGAATTTACCAAACTGAGTACTACAGATTTAAGTCTGAGTTGTGACTCGATTTAAAATCAGTAACTCCTTTCCATGTTATTTTCATTACTATGACAATTCATTTTTGTTAGGACTTTCAAAAACCCACAAATGCATAGGACCACAGTTAATTCAAAGATAAGTAATCTCAAACAGGTCTTTGAAGTAAGTTAGTTATTTTGGTATTTTGACTGTAGTGTCTTATGACTGAAGAATACTTATACATTTAAAAGAAAAGGATAATGCAGTAAGAGCTAAAATTCCATTCTCTTTATGTCTGGAGAAAATCTTTTCTCTTAGTTCTTTCTTCTAAGAGCTCCGTTTCACACGTCCATCAGGCCCTGTTAAGAGCTGATAAAGGGGGCCTGAGTAAACACAAGACCCAGCTAGAAAAGATTCTCTTGAAAGTCACTGAATAGAAGCAGATGTATGTCACCTGCCCCTTGACTGTTTCACCTGCAACAGAGGCAAGCCAGGTACATGAACACTGCATGTAGCACTGAACCTTCTTGCACTGTCTTTCCCGACCTTCCCCCCCCCCCAACTTAAGACAACCAACACAGCTTTTCCAGGTTATATAAGCAATCATGATCCATATAGTATGATTAGCACCACATCAGTGGCTCTTTTGGTTTGGCTATTTTGCAGTCCTCCACACATTTGAGAGATCCGTACACAAAAGTTGTATTTCTGTTAGTTAATTGCTCAAGATAAAAGTGCCTACCTGAATGTTTTTAAAAAATAGTTTGACAGTAGGTTTGTTCTTGGAATAATTCCAGGACACTTCACTTTTATCAATTTATAGCCTAGAATAATTTTATCAAGAGCACTGACCTCAGTATTTCAATCAATGGGAACTAATTCTAACTGTCCCACCAGGTCTGACAACAGGTTATGGATTATATTCATAGCTTGCAAAAAAACCTACCTTTCCTGCATCAGCTTTCTCACACTATTCTATATAAGTGTTTCCTTATGTGAATCAGTAGCCACCTTAATTTAAATTTGCAGGTCATCAATATCTTACATACATGACTTGAAGCTAACATAACTACAGCAACACATCCCAGCAGCCTCCTAACCTCAAAGGAAGTTCCAGTTCACAATTTCCCTCTAGCTAGCATTTAGGGAAGGGGGGCAGGGGGAGAAGAGAAATAGCTCCCTTTCACTGAAAACCTGTTAGTAGCACAAGAGAAACTCTCCTGTTTGGGTGTACACAGGTTAAGTTCACAATTAAAAAAATACATGTTAGAATTCAGAGAGGAAAGCATAGATATACATTAGATAAAATATTCACAGTGACCAATTTAAAGACTTCTGTGCTCTCCCCCCATCATCAGGCTCGCTGCAGGAAACACTAGTCAACACTGGTAAATAAAGTTTCCAGAAGTCTACAGTCTCATCATCCTTTTTGTTGCAATTATATTTGAATAAAGCACTACGCAGTACTTTCTTTTTTTCTAAATCGGGGATTACTGTGGATGGAGAGCCTCTCATCTCAGTATCTAGTGATCTTTTCATATGATTCATCATTGTGGCTCCTTTGCTGAATCAGAAGCTAAGTATTTATCCAATTTTGGCTTTACAGGAACAAAAGTAAGTTGCTGCAACACGTTGAACTGATGCCATAAAACAAAGCCACCTTATTAGATTAAGCCTCTAGTATTTTTTTTTTTGAAGAAAGGATGTTTTGCAAAAAAATGTCACTTCATTGCTTAATCAGATATCCTAGTTCCTCCTTATTTTTAAGGGATGTTTTAATTTGCTAGTAGAACTTACTAAAACTTTATTCTAGAACTCTAAGATATAGGAAAACAAGAATAGAGATAATACTTCACAAGTACACATTATGTACAGTAAGATTCAACAGCAATTAACATTGTATTTTACAATCAGTAAGACGCATATGTGTCTACGGAGGCTCAGAACAGAAAAGCGAGTTCAGAAACACAGTGCAGTCAGTTAAGAGATACAGGTAGCAACCAGAAACCTAATCACAGTGGAGAAACAAAATCTCAGTATCAAGTGTGATCATGTGCTTCCACTTCTCTACAAACACACAACTCTCCAGACAGTCAAACCTGAAAGCTTTGAAGCCATAGTATCTAGAGACATTTTACTGTTTACATTTTGGAGCCACTTAAAGGCCCATTTTATGACATCTGCAACCCAAGTCTGTATTCCAATTCACTTTTTGCTTCTAATTGTAAATTTTTCCACTACACATTTAAAGAACATGATTAACAAAAAAAACCACACCGAGCTGCATCACCTGACAAACTACTCAGCTCTACTCTATCTACATGTGATACCAGAATTCAGCTGGTATATATGATAATTTTAATGCACTGATTGTTTGCTCAATGCTAGACTTCAGCTGAAAATTACAACTGCAAATCTGACCACTTACAAGCTGCTAGTCATTTCTGTAGGTAACAAATACCCATTACCTCTATGGCAATCAGAGCTACAATCAGCTTGTCATAATTACCATGCCTAGTAAACCCACCCATGTAAACCCATGAATAGATTCATCCAACAGTAGAGTATGAACATAGGGTAACTAAGTTTAAAACACGTTTGGTTTAGCGCTTTACAGAGGAAGTGGAGCAACAGTACCTGTTTATTCACTGTATTGTTTATAGTGCTCCTCTAATGTTGCTTTGGTTTTAGGGAAAATTCCGCTATTAAATACTTCTAAGATACTCAACCCACAATAATTTCCCCTAGACACAGGAACAGCATGCAACTACCCTAAGGCTCTTTTTTGGCATCACCTACTATTTATTCTGTACTTCACAGAACCTCAAAATTAGTTAAAAGCCCACTAGTGACCCACATGGTGGCAGGGTTTGTTTCTTTATTCACAAAAAGAAGTATTAAGAGCAGTATACACTACAGCGCTAAAACCACGCTTTCATATATGTGTTCACAACTGCTAAGAAAGATGCTGTACAACTGGTGTAACTTCAAATAAGAATGTTAAGCAAGCAGAGACATCTAAAAAGACTTAATATACAACCCACAACATGAAGTTTAAAACATGTTTTCTGAGACCATGTACAAGTGTTTTAATTTGTATCATGACATACACGCCATTCAGTGCTAGCAGGTAACGAATAAACACTGCTTTCAAGCAGACACCCTGTCACACATTTTTAAGTGTAATATCACTTTTTAGTTCTTTACAAATTAGCAGACAGTAATACCGAGAATCGGGCCAAAATTCAGGGAGATAACGTGACAAGCAAGTAAGCCTTAAGAACCTTTTCTGTTATTAAATCATAAGCCTTAATCTCATAAACCATTTTGTGAAAGCTGTTCTCTTTAAACAGCAGTATTTAGGTAGTTCAAGTGTTAGGATTTGAGAACATGAAGACGACTATAATTAATAGAAACGCAGCACATATGAAACACTTAGTCATCAGTCCACTACCAACGATTACAATAGCAACATTACTTTCAAATCATACTTCCCAAGATTCAAATGAAGACATTCATATACGTAACTGGAAAAAAAGAGCAGCTAGTAGTCAGAACAGAAACGATACCTTTAGGTCCTGAAAGCTTAAGTCAGAGGCATCAAAAAGAACCAGAAAATTCGCTTCCAGCAATCTCGGCAGGGGACAGCCACCATCTGAAGGGCAGCAGTGGTCACCCTGGCCGCCGTTAAGCGGTCAACAAGACGGCCAGCACCAAAACCCCAGTGCGGGTTTAGGGAGCGACACTCCACCAGCCCCGCGGCGGAAGGGGCAGGCCGGTGAGCGCCCCAGGGCGACCAGAGGCGGGCTGGCACCCGCCAGAAACCCTAGGAGGTGGGCAAGGGAAAGGGAGAAGAGCAGCAGACCCCCCTCCCCAACACCCCCCACCCACCCTGGCCCTAGCCCTGGCCCGGTAGCTGCGGGCAGGGTCTCCCCGCCCGCTCCCGGCCCGGCTCGCACCTGCAGGGTGGTGATGTGCTTGTCGTTGAACTTGTTCTCGCAGTAACGCAGCACCAGGGAGGTTTTCCCCACGCAACCCTCCCCGAGCAGCACCACCTTGAAGGAGAAGCTGCGGCCCCCGGCCGCCGACCCGGCCCCCGCCGCCATCCGCGCCCCGCCGCTGCCGCCGCCTCACATCAACAGTCCCGCACCGCGGCCGCGGGGCGCCGCCGCCACCAACCGGGACGGGGACCCGCGGGGAAAGGAGGGGAGGACTCGCAGGGCAGGAGGGAGAGGGGAAGGTGCCGCCGAGGCCTCCAGAGGAATAGCGGGGCCGTGAGACGAGGGACGCCGAGAACCACAACCTTCCCCACGGCCGACGGCCCCACTCCCCCTAATGGCGTCTTCTTCCTCCTACGTCACGCGCCGCTCCGTCACGCGCAACCCCTCCCCGCCGCCAATGGGAGGGGCGGACGCGACGGCGGCGTGAGGTCCCGCCCCCTTCCCCTCAGCGGCTCAGGGGGCGGTGCCCGCCGGGGCGGGCCGAAGTGCCTTCGCAGCGGCTCCGCCGCGCTGGGAGCGGTGTGTTCCTGCGTGAGTGCCCGCACGGGCACGGGAGCCGCGGTGTGAGTAAGTGTACGTGCTTGTCGGCGGCTCTGCCGGCGCCGGCGGCCCCTGGCCCGGCCCTGCGGGCGGTGGCCTCCTCGCTCCGGGGCAGGCTCGGCTGCACGGGTGGATCGCCTCCCGACAGCGGCTGGATTTTTCCATCGCCCGTAAAGGGCAGCCGGAAGGACGGCTCAGGCGAAGGCGAGGTGCGCCGTGGGGTGGGAGGGAGCTCCTCCTCAGGCCTGTCACCGCGCCGTTTCTAAAAATAGCCGCCTGTCCCCAAAGCGCGTAATGAAGGGGAGCACTGAGGCAGACCGCTGAGGGGGCGACGCTCCAGGCCCCAGCGCAACAAATAGCTTTACCATATCTAGAAACAAACCGTCGTCAGAGATGGAAACCCATGCAAGATTTATATACCCGTATGAATTTGCTTTCAGATGTCCTGTTAAGGCTTTCGAATGCAGCAGATGTACCTACCAAACATCTCCCTGTGAGGAGGAGACCGAAGCCTCTAACAGACAATAAACACAGGTTTTGATCCAACTTCAGTGGCCCCTACCCATGTGAACTAAGTTATATGAGCCTCTAAATGTTTGTGAAAAAACAGTCCGTAATAAAATGCTTTAAAACTCTGATGTGAGAGCAGGCAATGAAAAAGGCACAAGAAAAATGTTCTTCCTAGGTCGTAGGGGTCTGGTAGTGTTGCATAGGCTCAAGAGCTAGGTAACTGCCTTGTAACACTGGGTATCATTCCATAATTAAAAGCAATCCTCACAAACCAATCCAAACTACAGCAGCGTAACTTCTCTCTGATGATCATTTAGCGGTAAGAAAAACAAGGCTTATGAAAAGGCATCATAGTGCAATTTCCTTTGTCTCTGACACATAGTATTAATGCTCTGTTGTGTGAGAAAGAATAGAGGAAAGAACAGAGAATGCATCCAGGAGAACAAAGATCAAATTTCCTGAAGCAAGACGCCTCATTATGAACAGCATTACATTCACATACAAAATGGATTGTTTTTTATTTTCTCCAGATGTAAATAAAATAAACCTTTTTATTTTATCCAGATGTAAATAGAGGAAATAGGACAAGGTAAAAAATCAATGCAGACACAATCTTCAGGAGTGTCTTTTCTTTAAATAAATTGCTGGTTTTATTAGCACATAAGTGGTTTCAGAAAGTTGCTATAAAAATACTGTCTTGCTGGAAAGCAATGCTGGCTTGTCAATCGTGCCTTCTGTGTACAGGCAGTGAAACTGACCAACGTGTTATTATTCTTTCAGGCTGACTAGAAGGAGGTAAGTTCAGGTTTGGATTAAGGTTGCCAGAGACAATGGAAATCAATGCTTATGAGCACAAGCTGCTTGCAGGGCCCGGCAAGTCAAGGCTTTCCTGGGTAACTGCTGGCAAATGCATCTGCTGAGACATAGGGCTGTGTGGAAGGCTGTCTTGAAAACAGCTAGCAAGAAGCCTTCCTGTTCTTGTAGCTTTTTACTGCTTTCAGCAAAAGCAGGTTCTGTGTACGTTCTTTATAAATGCACAGGATTATACTGCAGAATACACCTGATATGTACTTTTCAGTTCTCATTTGAATAGAAACGATCCACATATCAGTTATATCTTATTGGTTAAAAGGGTACTTTCTGCATGGGTGATTGTTCATCAGTCTTAAGTGTATTATTATACTGAACACTGTGATGGACATACAGGCTATCTTCCAGTGAGACAGCTGAAGCTTTGTAAAGGGCTACAGGAGAGACACCCTGTGTGAAGCCCATGTGCTGAATGGGCCTGACAGCGTAACTGTAAGCATTGTTTTCCTAAAACAGGGCACAGCAAAGTGTAAAACACCAACTGAAGCTCAATTCTGGCAGACTGTATTTCGGTGGAGTCCTCTTCCATGGTGCAGAGTTAGAAGATGCATCATCCCACTGAGAGTAGGCTGCTGTGAGTGACTACTGTATTCCATCATTTCTGTTTTCCTCTCTTGTGTCTAGAACCTGTGATTACTGGTTTTCGTGTATGAGAAATCCCGTACCTTCCAAAATTTTAGCTACCAGTGCTAAATGAAATTAAAGGCTGAACTGGCTGAGGACAGAAAATTCTGTCAGAGCTACCTAAAGTGTCACATTTCAGTGTAATCTGATATGCATGACTTATTAAAATCTGCAAGTTTAACTGTCTGTGATAGTTATCAGGTCACTTTATTTTAATAGTGTTAATTTAATTTGGGATATGTTTATTTTATTTCAGCATGTTTGAGAAGAGAATGCCTCTCATTTAATTTGGCGTGCTTCCCCTTTTTACACAGCTTTTGCAAACCTTCTGTTTTAACTATGTTGGTGATTACATCTGCATGAAAAATGCCTTTTGAGACGTATTTTCTATTTCACAAAGAAACTACAATACCCTGTACGTTATTATACCAAAACAAATTGCACCATTGTATCCATTGCCATTACCTTTTATCATTCTTAGTAAGACTTTACTTGAGCCTTTTACTTCACAGGCAGTGGCATCTCTGAAAATGAAAATCATGTGCTTCTTTTGGCTTGCTTTATGAAAATATTAGATGTCACAATTCCAGTGTAAACTTAAGTGCACGTAGTAACTGTACAGAGGGTATCCTGTAGTTGGTCAAACCTACAACAGCATGAACACCTCCCATGCCATTGACAACATGCAACCCAATTTCTAGGCCAATTATGAGTTTCCTGTAAATTATAAAGGTGCCAGTTGTTTTGCAGATAATGTCAGTCTTATTTTTGCATTTTTTCCCTTGGAGAATATTTCTGAGCATAATTTGTCTTAGTTGCGGTAAAATGCTCTGATTTTACCAGATTTGCTTGGAAAAGAAAGATAGTATGAAATCTCAGCCAAATAATGTACAGTTTTATATAAGATCATAGCATCATAGAATGGTTTGAGTTAGAAGGGACCCTAAAGATCATTTAGTTCCAACCCCCCTGCCATGGGCAGGGACACTCCCCACTAGACCAGGCTGCTCAAAGCCCCATCCAGCCTGGCCTTGAACACTTCCAGGGATGGGGCATCCACAACTTCTCTGGGCAACCTAAATGGGTCCTTGAAACTACATATATGTCCATGAAAGCAAGAAATTAGAGCAGGGAAAAACAACAACAATAACAAAAATAAAAACCATTTAAAATTAAGTTGGTAATACAGTTTCGGTTCTGGCAGTAAAGGGAGATGCTCAGAATGAAATGTGTGTATTTGTGCTTCTAGCATGACTGATACAAACATCCAGTCTAGACGGAGGGACAGTAAATGCTATTCTACCTAATGGCAATAACAGGTAACATCAACCTATCCATCAAAAATGCAGTAGGTATATTTATCTAGGGTGAGATCAATACTTTGCGTTGCTTAAATTATAATTCAGTAAGCACATGTTAAGAAATGTCAATGTAGTAAAAAGGTGTGGTCTGCTCCAAAAAGAAAGATGACTATTGAGGTTTTGAAGATGAAAAATAAAGATGAAGAGCAAAGCATATGAACCTGAAGAGGAAAGAACAAATAATTCAGAAAGAACATTGAGCCAGAGGGGCTTTTCTGAACATGTTTTATCCACTTTCTCACTGCTGAGAGCCTCTGCACACCCATGGGATGTACTTGACAGGTTCATTAATTTGCTTGGAGGCTTTGTGCAGCATGAAATTTGTTTCTAATTTGTAGAAACAAGTAAAACGTAGAATCTGATTTCTAGCTAAGAAACAATGCCAGCAAGGGACAACTGTTATTTTTTCTTTAAAAAAAAAGGTGATTATTTTTTAAAAGTTCAGTGCTCCACATTGAAGAGGAGTTGGCTGTAAATGTAATTTCCCCCTGGGATAAGCACTTGTGAATCCTTTGCCACTTTGCATTATCTTTTTCATACATACACAGCGACACATATGGCTGTGGCGAATACCATCCCCACGCAAGCCTGATAGATCCCCTCACTGACAAGCCGCATCCTGGAGGTGTGCTGAGAACAGCAAGCAGCCTGCTGGCTCCACCATTCATCCACACCCTGCTCTCGGTGTTTTCACTCGCAGGAGCAAAGGCTCCGTTGAGGCTCTCAATATTCTGTTCAGTGTTTCTTCTTCTCCTGCTCTCCTTGAATGAACATCCCTCAAACCCTTTAGTAAAGGAACACCGGCGTGAAAGCATGAGTGAAACTGAGGGCAAGGCAGAGTGATGCATAGATGCATCAGCATGCTCACAGCAAGCTCAGAGAAAGAGAGATGCTGGAGATCCAGAAAAAAAAGAAAGAAAGAAAAAGGAAGGACTCAAAAGAAGCAGTCAGGTAAATGCTTTCTTAATTTACAGCAGTGCTGCCATTCCCTGGGAAAAGTAGAAAAGGAGAGGGAATAATGATGTAGGCTAAGAATGAGGAGGAAGTACAACTTTTTCCTTAGTTTGTCCCCCCTTTTAAGTTCTTGCTCTCATATTCATGCCTAAAATGTTTTCTCCCTCCAGCTGCCTCAGTTTTGGAAAATTTGGCCATTACATTAAATACGCTTGACTGATTAGTGTATGTTTTTAAAGTCACCCATCTAAGTCATTGCAGTTCTTGCTGTATTAATAATTAAGTGATAATAATTATGATAATAATTCTTGTGTCCTCTGCAACATTACTCAAAATTATGTGTGGAGGTGCCATATTTGTTATAGGAAATAAAATATTTAGGATTTAAAATATGTACATGAGGCAAAGGTTATCATCCACAAGAATGCCTTTTGTCAGAATGGCATAGCTTCAGTCCAGGTATTCCCAAATTTGACTGACTGTAACTATTCTCACACACCATTTAATTTCCCATAGGCCTTTAATGTGAATTTTAATTATTCCAAATTTGCAGAAAAGACCATGAAGACAGTATCTGTCACGCTACTTATTTTGGGACAGAAATGCAGCATATAACAGCAAGATTTCCCAGGACTGTAAGATACAGAAGTTTCTCTTTGTTGATGCATTGGAGCAAATTGATTGGCATCCCGTGGAAGCTACGTAGACTCTCAAAGCAATGAGGAAGAGACAAATGGTGCTGGTAACGCCTTTCGCTGTTAATCCGTGATCCCACTCTTCAGCCCTGGGGGGGGGACCCTGAGAGCAGCCCTGCTCTGGGGGGTTTGGCTGCTGGGACTCAGGGACAGCGTAGAGCCAGTGGCAGCGCCTTGCTTCTGGGGAGAGGCCCCAGAAGAAGGTGCACAGTATGGATTGGTGGGTCCTCAGCTGCTACAAATGACTTTGTGGAGCATTTGTCCACATTCCAACAGGTGGTCTGAAGGTTTCCGTTATGAGGATTAGTCCTCCTGGTTGGCAACTAAGGTGACATCAGAAGAGGCTACTGAGAATAAATACATTACAGAGGCATGTTTTGTACTTACATTAACAGCAAGAAATGAGCAAGAGGGATAAAAAAAATCACTAATGAGAAGAAATGTTCTATCAATAGCATTTCTGAAGGATGGACATGGACAATTTGGAATATAAAAATGATACAATCTATTTAATAAGCATAAAGGTAGTGAAAAAGTGCAGACTTTTTCAGACAAAAACTTGTTTTTGTAGCTTGTATCAGCATTATTACCAACTTAGACATTATTATTAGAGAACCTTGAATGCATTATTTTAACTTGCAAAAACCCAAGAAAGGGACATTGCTGGAGGTCAATAAAAGACCAACACTCAAACCGGAGCACGAGTTTTAATTTCTTCATAGAAACTTGTCTGTATTCTGCCCGTATGGTTGAGGAGGAGGAGAGGAAATGGCATGACAGTCATCTGCTTAGAAAGTCTGTATTGGAGGACCTGGAGACCAGATACAAACTGTCAGCTGAATTTCAGGAGTGCCTCATCTGTGGAGCACACAGCATGAGGCAGTCCTGCTTCGGACTTAATGCTTAAAAAGAATTGTGGCATTGGAGGTGGTTTCCTAGGCATCAGTGACATAAATATGGGCAGAAGAAGAACATTATCAGTTAGTACGAGCTAAAGGAGCTGATTTCACAAAGGAAGAAAACTTCTTGCTTACAAAGAAACGTGGAAATCATAATTGGGACTCCTCTAAAAAGAGCTTGTAAAGCTAGAAAAATCACAAATCCCTGATTTAAAAAAAAATATAAAGAGGTTACTCTCACTAAGTGCTCTACCTGGATGAGCAGGAGGAGAAATTAAATTTTAAAAAAGAGAGGGAAGACAGAGGAAGTAGAAAGCAATTGGTAGTCATTTAGGATAATGACAAGCAGAATATGAGCAGGGCAGTGAAACAGTAGAGGGTAAACCCACTGCTTTATAAAGTTAATAGGTTTTAAAATGTCATAGTTAAAAAAGTCAGTGCCTCCCTCCCCCAAAAGTCTGTTTACTAGATATACGCTATAACAGTGTTACGAATGAAAAACAAAAAAAAGGCAGAAGTGCGCATTTTAAACACATGCTGGCAAACCAGGGAAATTCCAGAGGAAGGCAGAACTGGTAAGATTACGTCCAAATTTAAAAAGTGAAAATGGGACCCATGCAGTCATAAATGACCTAGACGAGTATCAGTCCCTGGCAAGCCTTGTTTAGACAATCATGCCAATGTTCTTGAATATAAAAGGCCAGTGCAGCTACTGGCAGGTCTGTGTTTACTTCATGGGATGTATAAAGGGGGAAACTTCCCACCAGAGTAACTTGCTGCTGTGTGGTGCAGCAGAAGATGGGGAAGTCTGTAGGTTCCCTCAGACTCTGCCTTGAGTGAGAGCGATGTGCAAGCTGATCCCCAGTGAGATCTTGCAGTGTGCTGACCGCGGGTCAGTCACCGCAGTAATAACGAAAGAAAGGTTTTTTACTTCCTGGCTGATCAGCCAGTAAATTCTCCGAGAAGTCCTATAGTGGGAACGAGAACATGGAAAGGAAGCGTGGGTGCTACCAGAGTTCCTCAGGGACATCCTGAAGACCACCTGTTTCACTGCTACTGAGCTGCAGTTAAACAGCAATAATTGCACGGGTGAGGAAGGGAATGAGCTTCTGTGAGCAAAACCAGTCTGTTTTGGATCATGGAAAGCTTACTTAATCAACTATGCATCTTCATTCAAATCATCATCCATTATAACAGCAACCAGGCGGTTCACAGACCGACTCTTTGGTAATCATAATTGCCTGTTGCGCATAGGCTTGTATGGCCTTCTGTACACGCACGGACCTCAACTCACCCCTCCTCACCGTGGCATTCAGACCTTCAGCTGTGGGGAGGAGCTGGTGATGATAAGAAGAAAAGTAATGACGCAAAAGAACGGCTAACAATTAAATGAAGTATTTGAATATTATGTGTGCCAGTCAACAAAGTCAAATGGAAAAACAGGTCTCAGCAGAGAAACCTGAGATGAGATTACAGGCTTGGCTGGTAGAAGATAATGTCATAGCTGTACTAATTTTGTTAAGGTGCTTTACTTAGCACTGCATGCTAATGATCAGAAAAAAATTACATCGTAATGCAATAAAGCGCAGATTCAGACCGTCGAGAACTGGATAACCAGTTCAAAGCAGCTGTCAGTGAGACAATTATCTTTGAAAACTGATGTTTCCTTTGGGGCTCTTTGGGTTTCCTAAATGGCCTGGAAAGTAAATATAAAATCAGTGTTGATCAAACTTGAAGTGATGTGTCACTATCAGTGTGATAAATGGTGATAAGAATAAGGCAGCCAGCAAGAACTGTATGAGAAACTATCCCCTGGAAAGTAGGAACATTGTAAAGGATATGAAAGTCATAACTCTTAGGCAGTGTAAAGAATATGAGGGTCAAAACCTAACAAGTATCTCAGTGTATGACTGCAGCAAAAGAGCTGAGATAATTTCTGGATATCAAATAAGGAAGTAGCAAAGAGATGATTTTATCTCAGTGTATAGCACTGATAAAACTGATACTGGAATTTGGCACGTAGTTTGAAAATAGGGCAGAGAACAGGAAAGGGCACGCTTTGGTCAGCTCATCGGTGCTGTAGCAGGGACAGGCACAAGGAAAGAACTAATAGCAGAAACCCAAAGCCAGACAAATTCAGTTTCAAAATGAAATACAATTTTTAAAACCAAGACAAAGTGACGCAAATGATTCCTCATCTTCTGTCAGCTTTGCATGAAGGTTGATGAGGAGCCTGCCAGCATGACTTTGGCCAGATACATACTGTATTTCAGGCAGTCACCAGGACCCGTTCACAGGAGATTGACCATCTCGGCCAGCTGTGAAACTCAATAATAATTTTAAAATAATTTAATTTATTTTTTCAATATCGTAGTCATCGTATTTATTGCTGAAGTAAAAATAGTCAGAATTATTAATGGCCCAAATGAGAATAACATTTCACTGAAATATAGTGCATTCATCTAAGACTTCTAAAATTTGGAGGAAAACTTGCATTCCAAACGTATACTTCATGGGAATAAGTGGAGCAATCCTAGGACTCCATTGTATGGAGTATGCTAAAGCAGCCTTCACAACATTTAGCATTGTATGCTAAAGCAGCCTTCAAAGCAATGAAAAAAACAGATAAGCTATTTTTAATAATATCATTCAATTCTTACTATTGATATAAAATGTATTGCTGGTCTCTTAAAATACATCGATTTTATAGCTTCTTTCCTTTGCGAAGTATTCCTTAAAGTGCTGTGCAGTACAGATACTGGCAATGAGCAAGTAAACAGATAAACAACAACAATTACATGCTCAATTGTCACTCCTGTTCAGTCCTGCGTTTCAAATATCATATGAAGGGGAAGTGACTGGGCACCAGGATTATCGTATAAACTCTTAAAGGAAGGCTTCCATTTCGACTGACTGAACAAACAAAATCGAATCAGCCATCCTTTTCTTTTCCCTCATCATTTATTCCCTTAGAAATTTCTAATTTAAAGCCAGTTCTTCTTTTAATTACACTAAGTAACCCAGTTTTGAGAGAGTCACATGGACACAATGGGAAAAAAAAGTATACTTTGTCAAGGACAATTGCATATTACTGTCAGAAGAACACAACCCATAAAAAGCAATCATCATCTTACTGCTTTGACCAGTGAAGTATTTTCTTTTAAAATGCAAAACCTCGTGTTGTTAGAAGTGGAGAGCTGTAGTGATAGAAATATTGGTCTCATTTTCTGTCTAGAAAAAATGCTTAAGTAAGACTTCTGCCACAAGCCTGACACAGGTGATGCTCCAGGGCAGTATGAGGGGCTGGGGGGGTTGCATCCATCATTTCAGTTCTGCGGGAAACAAGAAACCTCCTTAGGGGAGGAGATGCTTAAGGAGAGGGATGAGTGGCCCTGCTGCATTCCAGGTTGCCCGATGAGATTAGGATTACGTTTTTGAGAAGCACGTTGTAACAAATGACAGCACTTCTGTGTTTCTGGCCAAAATCCCCCACCTGCCCATGAGTGAGAGCACTACATGGAGTTGCTTCTGCATCGTACCCCTGAGGAGGCTGCCTGCCAGCGCGGGGTTAGACAGCCTCTGGAGAGCAAGCACAGCAGCGTAGGTACACTCTGTGCATGTATATATGGAGAGATAGGTATATATTTTTAATTTGCTATTATGTGTATGTATGTTGTGTATATAAAAAGTGAGATTAAGGGTAAGATTAAGGTCATTATAGTCATTCAAATAACAACATTTGGCTGTTCAAGTGGGAGCCGCTTTGGGAAGCCATAGAATCAGAATCGTTTAGGTTGGAAAAGACCTTTAAGATCATCAGGTCCAACCGTTGACCATGTTAACCAAGTCCACCACTAAACCATGTCCCTCAGCACCACATCTTCACACCTTTTAAATACCTCCAGGGATGGTGACTCCACCACTTCCCTGGGCAGCCTCTTCCAACGCTTGACAACCCTTTTGCTAAACCTCCCCTGGTGCAACTTGAGGCTGTTTCCTCTTGTCCTATCGCCAGTTACTTGGGAGAAGAGACCGACCCCCACCTCGCTACACCCTCCTTTCAGGTAGCTGCAGAGAGCGATAAGGTCTCCCCTCAGCCTCCTTTTCTCCAGGCTAAACAACCCCAGCTCCCTCATCTACTCCTTGTAAGACTTGTGCTCTAGATGCTTCACCAGCTTCATTGCCCTTCTCTGGACCCGCTCCAGCACCTCAATGTCCTTCCTGTAGCAAGGGGCCCAAAACTGAACACAGTATTCAAGGTGTGGCCTCACCAGTGCTGAGTACAGGGGCATTATTTATATTAGTTATAATTTTTATTACTATTATTATGTATATCAAGCAGTTTCTTAGTTAGTTGGTAAAAAACATCCCCTGTGGCAAGTTTGCACATCCAGCCAGCAGATGCGGGGCAGGGGGGCTGTCGTGGGCACCAGCCTGCTCTGCTGCAGCTGTGCCCTGCGTGGGGTGGCACCTGTCCCCTCCTCCACTGCTGGCACCCTGCAGAGGCTGCATCCCAGTGCCTGAGGCTGCATCCCCACCTGCAGAGATGGGTCTTACAGACTCTTCAGGCCTGAAACTAAAGCCACAGAGAACAGGTCTGGAGCCGAAGATAGCAATCCTTCGTGCTGGAGATAAAAAACCTGTCATTACCCACAATGAAGTTGCAGATAAACAGAACGGGACTGTCATAGTTTCCCATACCCATTTTCTCTGTGTTCCGCTTCGGGTTTTATATTTTAATTTAACCCTGTAGTAACAGCCCTCATACCATTATTATAAAACATCTCTCAAACTAAGTTGATGTCTTGGGCCTCAACCCAGTTTGCTCAGTACAGCTTTACAAAGACAAATCATGCAAATCTTTAGTGTTTATTTTTCTGGTAAGCTGCTCACTTACTTCTGGAGCAAGACTTTTGAGACTTTGCAGGCTCATGGGAATTTCAC
Source organism: Rissa tridactyla (assembly GCF_028500815.1). Taxonomy (NCBI): domain Eukaryota; kingdom Metazoa; phylum Chordata; class Aves; order Charadriiformes; family Laridae; genus Rissa; species Rissa tridactyla. The sequence continues at coordinate 179,251,543 of NC_071466.1, forward strand.
AGGAAAGGTCTGCGGTGATGCACCTCCAAACAGACCCCTTGTCTCCCATTGAACGAGCACATCTGGAAGACTTGTCCTCCCTGGTCTGTAGATACTCCTGATGGTATTGTACCATTAGGCCATATAGTTGCAGATTAATTTATACAGAAGCTTGAGGTGGCAGTTAGGTAGCATTAAACGTTTATCATTAAACATTTAATCATTAGCATCATTAAACAGCTGAAGGCTTCCTTGTTATATTATTTAATCACGTACTTTTCTTTCCCCACACAAATTATTTTTCTGAACCTTATATGTCTGTGTGAGCATAATTCTTCAAGTTTGCAATGGACATGAGTTTAAAAAAGACAGACAAAAAGCAAATGCACAACAGCGTTTGCCAGACCCAGTGAGCATATAGGCAAATATCCCACGAAGAGCTGTGACACTAAAAATCTTGGGTTGAAAAAGGAAGAATCATCCTGATTTGAGGTTATCTGGTGACCTGTGAGGTGCCAGGAAACATGCTGACTCGGGGAATGCTGTAGGGCCGTGGACAGGACTGGCACAGAGATGGTGGAACCACAACCAACGTCCTGTGCTTAGCAGGAACAATACAAGACCCAGGAACACAGAGAAGGGAAACAAAGTACTTTCACGTGGCTGGGCCACAGGAGTTACAGGTGACAAGCTAGTGCCTTGAAGCCTCAGGGTCCATTTTGGTGGCTCCCTACTTCACTTTCATACAGGACAGCTGCTGCTACTGTTAAAGGAAGAGATGGGAGGAGTCGGAGGATGATCCTATTTCAGTGGAGGCATTCTACAAAAAGGTCTGAAGTTACAGGTGATGACGAGTTTTCCACTTCTCTTTCCATTGGGCTGTAATTGTGAATTCGTTATAAAGGAAGATGTGAAGGAAATAATTTACCTGTATAAACAGCTTGTTTAAAAGGTGAAGGCTGAAATTACCTGTGTATCTGAAATTACTTGTTCCATGGGGAAACATGAGCCAGTTGGTTATGTACTTCAACACAATGACATGGTCTCTCTGATGCTACAAGTATGCATTCAGTCGCCACGCTTTCCCATGCGTTGTTCCGTGCACGATGGTTTTCTCTGGCCAAAGGTGGAATAGATCATCCTGTCTTCACGGCAGCAACGTCTGTACCTGCAGTGTGAGAGCCCGGGGGAGCAGCGCTGCAGAGGAGGTGCTGCTGGTGGAGGTCGTGGGTCCGAGCAGATCAGGAACAAGAGCTGTGGAATAGGGTTTGCAAAACTGGATATATATATATATGTAAATGATGCAAGAGGGTCCTTGGCTGTGGGAGGCTTTTGCACGTAAGAGAATACAGTGTTTGTCTGTGCAAATATGGGGGTATTCAGGCAGCCAACTTGGGGCTTCTGCTTTTAAGCGCTGCAGGCCTAAGAAAAAACCTATTTGCAACCATTAGAAGAGTGCAGATAATTCACAGAAGCAAACTAAAATTCTTGAGGATCAGGAGGGCGGGAGGACTTCCCTCCTTCTCTTCCCCCACTTGTTGCGGTTCTGGCCGGATTGGCCACACAGAACAACAGATGGCCCTCCCCCTGCTCTCTCCTCAGAGACGAGAGGAAGAGATCTACGAGTAAATCTAGGAGATTTACGAGTTTAGAAAAAAAGAACTAAACTACTTTAATGAAAATAATAATAATAAATAAGGAAATAAGAAATAATAATAAAAGAAAATTTTTAAAAAGTATACAATATATACAAAATCGTATCCAGCTCCCAGGATGACGATCACGTCACCAGCAGACACAGGGAAAGTCCCAGACTGGAGTCAACGACGGTCAGGAATGCTCGGATGGGGATCAAAGGCAGACGAACAGACAGGGTCCTCCTCAGATGTCGGCCATTGAAGAAAGAGAGCGAGCCAGAGCAGCCTTGCCCCTTTGATCCCTCAGCTTTTACACTGAGCGTGGTGCATATGGGATGGGATACCCTGTTGGTCAGTTTTGGGTCACCTGTCCCATCTGCTCCTCCCTGCAGGTGGGACCCCTCTGTGCTTCTCCGCTTCCAACCCTCTAACAGGGCAAGCAGCGGAGTTAGCTGACCTTGGTTGTTATAGCAATAAGTATAAGCAGGAGCCTCTGTGCGTACCATTCCTTGGTATAATCGGGTCTTATCACGCTGAGAGTGAACAGTTTCTGAACAAATGCTGTTGATTTCCAACTTTAGTCAGTTAGAAGAGGCCCAGCTAAAAAGTAAAACTACAAATCAGAAAATTGGTTCTGTTTTACCTCAAACCAGGACACCACTGAATACTTTGGTACTGTGGAACCAGAAGACTGTAAGATGGGCAGAGCGAGTTCTCCCCCTGGTGCTGCCAGGTCACCCTCGTAGGAGAAGACAACCCAGACCTGCTGTCCCAGTCCTACCTCAGGAGTTGCTGTAATACATTCCAACAGTCTTCTCAGCAAGCAGAATTAAACGGCAAGTCCCTCAGGACACAGAGCCACAGACCTGTAGCAGTAGTGGAAATATGGCTTGGATTCTTCCAGTGGTGTTATTGTGACATTAACACCATTGTAGAGCTCCGCTGAGGCAAACTGCTTTGGAAATCCTACTGTATTTAGTAATTCTGTGTTTTTGTTAGGAAATCCCTTCTGCTCACCATCAAAGTCCTGCAAGTTGCTTTGGGTCTGAACACTTTAGGCTGCTTAGCTATTTCTGTGTCCAAATAAATTTTAAATATATTAATGTTGGCAGATGAAGAAACCGTGTGTATCTAATGGCAAATTCAAGGCAAATGAATGCTTCCTTTGATAGTAAGCTGTGCTTCTGCCAACGGGCACCAGCCGACAACTCCGTTCTTCATAATAGAAAAATATTTTGCTTTTTTTCCTACAAAACAGAGGAGAGAATGAGCTAACGTAGCAGGACAGAGTCCATTTGCATAGCTGGATGAAAATAACAAGCTGGTCGAAAAACCACGCAAGATTTGTGAAATATTAAGGGTATATATAAATATAATGCTGCTTGTCATTAACTTTACTTTGCTGTCGCCTGGTGATGTGATACCGCACCGGGAAAGTGGGTGAATGCGGCTAACCCATTCCACATCCCAAATCCCAGTGCTTCAGGGAGCAACACTGCAGAGATGGCAGATTTCTTGCTAAAGTAGCATAGCATGAAAGGCACTTTCTGGTGTCTGAGGGTGCCAGTGTTTTCAGTGGGATATAAAACTGACATATTGATCACTTTCATTGTTTAATTAGTTGATGAGGCATTTTATAAAACTGTATAATTGCACATTCATGTCACTTGTCTGCCACGTGATTAGTGTTTGTTTAAATATGTTATAGGTGGCTTTTATGTGTTCTGTGTTAAATGGCTGTTATGTATCAATAACCCCCACCAATATCGATGGGAGTATTGTCACTCACAAATGAGGCACACCACTGTGAGAGTCACTGCTTGCTCAGATACATTTCTAGGCTCATATAAGAGGTCAGTTCACAAAGTTCACAGACCATCAAGCCAAAACATATTGTTGCCATCAACTAGTCTCACCTCCTGTCTAATTTAATTATGACATCTTCCCTGACTAATTCTCATGTGACTTAGAGCGTATCTTTTAGACAAATATTCGATCATGGTTTCAGCTTTCTGCCTGTGTAACCACAGTCACTCTTTAAATGCCTGTTTTGCCTCGAGAACTGGTTTGTTTTAAACCTGGATTCATTTAGTACTATATAATTGAAAGGAGTTTTACTACACCCAGTTTCTGGGTGCAGCAGTTTTAAATAGCCTATTCACATTCATTTCTCTAAAACCTCCTTTGAAGAATACCAAAATGCTTTTTCTGATGCTGAAAATAAGTGCCAGGGTAGGGAGGATCTGAACTGATAGCAGTAATAATACAATCATTCTGAATTTGTTGCTTTATGTTTGAAGATTAAGCACAATTCGTCAAAGATAAAATGGATTCACTCAATCCTGCAGCTGTGCCTGCGCTTAATGAACTTGACTTGCACGAGTAGGGCCTGTCTGCTAGAGGTGACGCGGAGGAGCTGCTGGCTGCAGTTCAGCAACCCCAGTCAGGGTCTGCTTCACTTTAAACAACACTAGCACGCCCCTCAATTACATATTAGAATTAGATTAGGTATCAGGAAGAAATTCTTTACTGCGACGGTGGTGAGACACTGGAACAGGTTGCCCAGGGAGGTTGTCGACGCCCCATCCCTGGAAGTGTTCAAGGCCAGGCTGGATGGGGCTTTGAGCAGCCTGGTCTAGTGGGAGGTGTCCCTGCCCATGGCCAGGGGGTTGGAACTGATGATCTGTAAGGTCCCTTCCAACCCAAACCATTCTATGATTCAATTACTAACACTTCAGCAGGACTACTCTTGTGCTTAAAATGGACTGCGTGCTTGAACATTTTGCTGGGTAGTATCTCACTGCTCTCCGCTGAGTGGGGTCAAGCAGTGATGAACTTGAGCTGCACTGGAGTGCCTGGTGCCACCTACCTTGGCAAAACCACAACAGCATCATCAACTGTGCAAAGATTTGTACAAACTCTGCAGTGAAAACAAGGCACAGGAAAATAACCCTGCTGAAAACTTTGATCAAGCTGTGACACTTCAAATTAAGACTGCTCTGGCATAGTAGAGATAAAAGCGCTTTCATTGTTAGGAAGAGTCTTTACAAAAATTACTAAGTGGACTGTTTCTTACTAAAGACAGGACAATGTAAGTGCAGGTGGCTTGGCAAAGCTAATTTATTTTTCTGCTTTTCTGTCTGAGAAAAATGGGAGGCAACCTATTCTAGGTGCTTGGGTAGAGAAATACAATAATCCTGGTGCAGGTGTCTATGTTGTGTCCTGATACGGTCTCACACAGGACCGATGCTCCACTTCTGGAGGAAGATGCTGAGCTGATTTTTTTAGGATTGCCTTCAAATCTAAAGGTGTCTCTTTGCATTAAACTCTTGTACTGGAGAGAGTACCTTAGCACCCCTCAGCATCCTTAGTACAGACGTGGAGCTCAGCTTTCTGCAACTTTCAGCCCTAGCAGTCAGCTTTTGTTGGTTTATGTTTCACTTTTCCCTAAATCTGGGTGGGAAAGGGAGACATTATAGGCCCCAGAGGACACCAAATAGTATTTTTACACGACTATTGGCACTAGAAAAGAAAAGATAATTGCACAAAACAGATCAGTCCTGTGCCAGGCACAGAAGAGTAAACACTAACTTTGTATCTGCCACTATGAAAAGAGTCACTGTTCTGTGGTTCCCCTAATTCACATTCATGAGGATCAGGGAGTAGCTGCAGACTCCAGTCCAGAAGCTGGGGCAGTAAAACACAGGAATAGAGGGAGGACACTGGAATGATGAGAGCGAGATTCTCCAGATAGTGGCAGAAAATAAACAGGAGAGGATATTTAGCAGGAGAGGATTACAATTGCAAAGAAATAACAATAACAACCCCAAGATGGCATATGTGCAGTTGTTAGTTTTGGACTTGTAAATTCTGTGAAGACGTGGGTATAGACTGATATATATATATACACATTATTTTCACAATCCTTTTTCTCTTACCTTCTAGCTTAAATATCGAAGTAGAGCTGCTGTATGCAAGTGCATACAGATATAATTTAAGGGACTTTAAGTGATACTACAGATTTAACAGTAATTTTCAATAACTAACTGCAGCAATACGATGAGGCGTAATGGTTTTAAACTGAAAGAGGGGAGATCTGGATTAGATATTAGGAAGAAATTCTTTACTGTGAGGGTGGTGAGACACTGGAACAGGTTGCCCAGGGAAGCTGTGGATGCCCCATCCCTGGAAGTGTTCAAGGCCAGGCTGGATGGGGCTTTGAGCAGCCTGGTCTAGTGGGAGGTGTCCCTGCCCGTGGCCAGGGGGTTGGAACTAGATGATCTTCTAACCCAAACCATTCTATGATTCTGTGAGTTTATACAATGCCCTTCTACCTTCGTAGCTTTGCAAAGTCCTTACAAAACTAGTTAGTTAAGTTATTAAGGGACATAAACATATGAACACCAGAAGACTTTTCTTACTGCTCTCTTGCCGACATTTCCTCTAACTGCAGAATACATTCATATTTTTTTAACTGCTGTTATCCTTGCTAGTGGTGTGGGTTTGAACCTCCAAGTCCAGTTTGGATGGTGATCACATTGCGGTGTTTAATTCTGCTTTATGCTTGCATGAAGAAAGCCACCAAAAAGCAGCCATCAGGCAAGAGATGCGCAAACAAGTTACACAGGGCCTCACAGGTGGCTCTGCAAGTCCAGCCAGGTAGGTTCCCCCAACCTGGCGATTGTTTCCACATTGGTGGTATTCCCCTTTCCAAAATCCCTTCCCGAAACACGGGTCAGACTGGTTCTTCCACATTTCAGCTAAAGCCGGTCTTTTCTTCTTCAATCAAGCATCCAGATTAGGAACCAGCACTTGCCCCTGCTCTAAGATGACACAACCCAGAGCAAGAGAGAGCTAATGATCCTGCTAGAAGGTCTACTAAAGGAGGGTACGTTTAGTTTCAAGATATTTTCAAAGTGATAACATATATGACATTATTACTTCATGTTATCAGTCAGTCACACAGCAGGTTTCCCAGACAGAACTCACATAACCACGGTTTTCTACTTTCCTGCGCATCCACTCATTTTGTTTCAAGGAAAACTGACATTAGGGACATGATAGAGTCCCCATCACCAGCGGTTTTCAAGATACAATTGGACAGGATGCTAGAATACAGGCTCCCTTTCCCAGAAAAGATTAGACCAGATGATCTTTTGAAGTCCCTTCCAACCTGGGCTGTTCTATGATTCAGTGATTTAGTTCATGGTTGTAGTGGCAAGATATTAAAATTGACCCATTTTCTCCTGGGGGATGAAAGTTGTAGAAAAGCTACTGAATAAATGCTCTCCCGGTGGAATTTCTTTACTTGGACTTAAGTTTTACAGACTTGGGAATACCCAAATAGAAGCTGCCATTTGCCCTGCAGCTTTATTTCTACTTTACCATATTTCATCATTTGGGACTTGCATTAAAATTTACTGAAGGTGGCTGCAGGCTTGGGAGCACTGCAGGGATCTACATAGTCTGAGTGAATTCATGTACCTGCTCTTATTTACGTATTACAACAGGGCCACAGCTTTGAGAGCTGCACCCTGCCCCCACCCCCTCCCCAGTATTTAAATTGAGAGTTATTATCCAGTTACGGCTACAGCCAGAAGCAGAGAATGTAATGTACCTACAAAGCTTTAAGTGAATAAACTTGCTGTAAAACAGGCTAACTCCTGCTTGAAGAAGAGTGAGTGACTTCAATTTTTCAATTTAAGATGCTGGATAATGAAATTTTAAAAAAGGCTGAATGGGGGCAAAACATTGCCGGGAGAAACACTGGGAAAACAAAACCTATTTACAAATCTGAGACGCCCAATCCTAACAGATTTTAATGTGAGCATCAAGGTGTCACCACATTTATCCAGCACCCAAATCAGGTTCCATAAAACATCAATATTTCAAGATGTTTCAGGCCTTTAATGTTAGAAAACGTCAGTCTTCTGAACATCAGCTAGCCCTCTATACCCAAGAGAGGTGGTATACCCCCTTCATTTTTTATACCACTTTATTTTGTTGTCCCAGGGAACTGTGCTTTACATCTGCCACGATGGAGCACGTAACAGCAGCATGGACAGGCCCTGGAGAGTCTCTGTAGCTGTAACAACAAAATAGAAATATAAAAAAAGAAACCCAACTGAATATCGGTGACTCTCATACCACTATACTTCAACACTCGGAATCAAGACACCAAGCCTAAGTGAGGCCCAGCTAAAGATTTCCCGTATGCAATTATGTCATAATCATGCTTTTACTTGAACTTCTAACTCATCTAAAACTCAAGCCAAGAATGAGGACCAATGCTTCACAATTGGAACCTCTTCAGTTAAGAAAAAACTGAGCGTATCCTCTTGGTACTGTGGAAATATTGGTGCCACCTCAACATGAAAGGAACATCAGGCACAGAGTTAACTCGTATACTAAGGGTACCGAGGGCTCTGGAATTAAATTTGCTTACTGCAGTGACCTATTTTGCACCTTCAGATCTATCGGTTTCCTTGCTTTTATCCTAGCTCCTGCACTTCCTCCCTCGCCAGGTAGCAGGTGGACAGGTGGTATCCCTGTCTGCTCCTTTCTGGCCTCATTAACTGCTCCTAGTGACACACACCAATTGACAAGCAATTTCTCACATACTTTAACTTCTCCCTTGTATCCCCTACTCCCCCCCCCCAAGCTAACAATTTTACAGCTACTAAATAGTTAAACGTAAAAAATTTGTGTAAGCTATACCTCACTCTATGTAATATACCCAGAGTTAACACCATCCTTTTTTAGACTTCAAGAGTGCTTGGATCTAACTACTGTAGATTTATGAGTGGGGATTCCAAAAGCAACTCAGTGTCATCACTAAGACAAGACAAAGAAAAAATTCTGAATAATGGCCTTCGAAGGTCCTACCTGAAGGAGCTGATTCAGATCACGCTCATTCCTATGGTAACTGATCAAAGCATTTCACGCCGCTATGAATTTAAAATCACAGATGTCCTCTCACTATGGCAAGCTGTTTTTAATATGAGACCCATATTAAATAGCAGGGAAAAGCTGACCAGGTCTACTTCAGTGTTTGAAAGTACACTTTGTTTCAGAAATCAAAAGAACACAAAAATTAGGCATTTAATTGAAAGAAAAAGTATCTTACAAAAATCATGTCTGTCTTAATTCTAGAAGTCGCAACAGTATTAATAAAATATTAAGACAACTAATACAGTGTTTATTTAGCAGCAGCATAAATCCAAACAATGCATAAGAATCTCAAGTGTTTATTGTTACAATTTAAGTGCATATATTCCTTTTATAATTTTGCGCCTTGCCCCAGGAACAGACATACAGCAGCCACACAATTTGTTCTTTTCAGAAAGCTTTCACTAGTTTGAAATCTCATCTTTATAGTTGGATAACGCAGTAAACTACTTCCAGTGATAAATTCCAGATTTATATAGACTAGATTTCAAAAGAGTAAACTCAATATGGAAGGTGTTAAAATTTTTGAATACTCCCATAAAAGGTGACATAATGCACAATTCAAGTGAATTAAGACAGGCAACATACACAAGACATTTATAAAAAAATGTTCAATACAAAATACCTATCTCTAAAGATAAAAAGAAAAAGCTTTATAAGTTAACAGTATGGGCTCCACCTTCTGAATGTTGACAGTGACAGTTATTATGAGGGTAACTAAGTTTAAAACACAATCTGTGCTGGCTAAATTACTTTCACCTCTTTATAAATTCATGATGGAAGATGGAATCACCAGATGGAATCACCTAACACAGGATCCTGAGCACCAGAAGTTAAATTCCCAGTCTGAAATACTTTGTGAAATTTTCCCCATTCACTATGAGGACAACCTCTGTGGCTTCTTTGGTTGAAGCCATCATCTCTGAATAGCAACCTCAAACAAACTGGGAAACAGTTCCACTGCTGAGAAAGAACCAAAGAATATAGTTTGGTCAGATTGCTAAACTTTAGGAACAATTCTATGTTTATGGAAAAAATGTTCTATTTCTGAAGAGATGGATGTGAATTCACAGCTGTATTCTTTAATTTTAGATAATTTAATAAGTACCACAGTATTGACAATCTTCATAAATATAATTAGTTTTGAAATAAAGATGTCCAAAAAGCACAGAAAAATTTATTATTCTTACTGGAAAAACTAGTGAGTTTTTATTTTAAATTTAGTCTTTTGCTTCAAACATTATGTAGTAGCATCGCTTTTACCAATCCTATTCCCAGGGAAGTGGAGACAGTATTGGGACCCAGAATAGGCAACAAGGCTTACTTCTCTCTTCACCCCTCCCCCCCGCAAAGTAATTAATTTCCATAAAACCTTACATACTGTAGATTATGGCAAATACCAGAATTCACCCATTTCACTCATGTTACCACTGTCTACATAGAGCTGTAGGCAGCATACTTTATGTCTGGCTTGGACAATAGCCGCAATGCTCCGTCACGTTGATTGATGTAGATTAGACTTCTATTTCCAGGTTCTTGCCCTTCCAGATGCTGGGGACTGGAAAGAACATAGACGCCAACCTTTCAGCTCCATGAGGATAAATGAAGGGCTTCACCATCTATGTCCACTTAAAGCGCAGCAAGAGCATATTGACAAAACCCCTTCCTTGCCCTGACAGATGCCAACTGCCGTGTGACGCTTGCAGCCTTCAGAAGTTGAGACGGAAAGTCCTTTGGCTCTCTGAAAGTTTCAGATCTCTCTTCAAGAGAGTTCAAAGAAAACGTTTCCGAGTCTTTGAATAAGACTGAACATAACTGAATCACATGCAGAAAACTTTAAACAATTTCAACGCCTGGGCCAGAAAAACCATGACATGCTTGGAAGCACCAAAGCTATTATTATAGAAGAAAAAAGATTTACTGTGTTGTTGTCTAATATAGGTTTTCCAGATATGTGCTTGGAGTTTTTTGTTTGGTAGCTGACAACCATGCCAATATTCTGGTCAAAACCTGGGAAAAGATAAGAGACTTCATTTTACAAAGTCAACCAAGCTGAAAAGAAACTTAGTAACGGAGTGTATGCAACTTCCTAAATTTAATTTACCATTACTGTGTTAAACCTCTAAGAAAAGACAGCAACAGACTAAACTAAATTGCAGTTAGTTTAATCTGGTAGCTTCAAAGAATGGGATATAAATGCAATACTTTACATTAGAAGTTACTTCTTTTGAAAAGTTATGCTTCTGTCAAGTCTGCTTCTCTCTTTATGTAGTTTCATAGCAAAGAAAGGAATGAAACAAGCTAAATCAGAAGAGGAAAAAGCTATTTCAAGAGAAATTCTAAGGCAAGGGATGCTGTTTTGAACAGAACAGAAACAACTTACTAGCAATATGTATTTCCTTCTCAAGATGTATTTGTTTTCAAAGGAAAATTATGGAAATCACATTAATACTTAATCTGACAGAAAATAAGCTCCTTACAGAGGTTGAATTTCTATTTACACAGCAGTTTTATACTACTAGCAGCTGGATTTTTTTCCTAGTACTGAAGCCATTTCTTGCTCTGTGTCTGTATTATCAGTACTCTAGCATTGTTTCATTAGCTGTTACTGTACACGCACCGTTACCTTATGCTTTGTCCAGCTGCGTTATTCTATATGCTGATAAATGCATAAAATACTAGGATAAATGCATAAAATACTTGATTTTAATGCCAGCTCCCACTATAATGAAGTATAACTGGGTATGTGCGTATGCACACTTATAAGATCGACGTGAAGAAACATTCCAAAACAAATCAGTATATTTTATATTAACGTGATTTTTCTCTGTAGATATGAATATCTGCTAATACCCACAACATGGAAATTTGAGTTGCTGCTTTATTACAAAAAAAAAATTCAGCACCTCAGACAAAACTTAAAACTCCCCACACCACAAACCCACTTGGCAGGTATATAGCTGGTATTACTTTACCTTTGATTGTACATTTAAACCTAGTTTTGGTTAATGCAAAAGAGCTACAGAAAAATCAAACTTCAAAGCCCGATAGTTTAACTTGTAACACTTGCTATGTCTTAAGTTTTCTTGAGAGAAAAACTGGGAATAACTTTTTATAAATAAATACCTCAAACGCACACAAAGCATGGATTCAGAGCATAAACAGACAGGAAAGGTAACAGTGAGTCTTTCCATTAGCTTGGTTATTTACAGAGTGGCTATGGTTTCAGACTGATAACGTGGGAGAATTTGAATCTAATTCTGCGCATCTATTCAAACACAGTTTTACTTAATAAAGGTGTGGGCAGGGAAGGACTTTCTCTTAGAAACAGTGGGTATCACAGACTGAAGACACAATTCTTTATTACCACAGCCATATTTATTTATTGTTTTTCAAGATGCTGCAAAGAGAGACTAGCGCATTTCTTATGAGACTCACACTGAGTGAGGACTGGAAAAGTGGGTTAAAGAGGGACACAAAACCTAACAGCATGCATCACATGAGCAGCACTATTGCATCTATATCACAGCATATATACCATAGCGTAACATGTATATAATATATGTACTCCAGCGGTGCTTATAAGTTTGTAAAAGAAACTGTGGAACTTGCACACTTGTCCCTGCTCCAGCTAGCAAAGTAAGTTGCTGAGCATGGAAAAATATCTGAAGTGAAGAAAAAATAGATGCTGATAAATGCTGGCATGCATTAGCTAAGTTTACCAAATTCTCTTAATGCATCTGCCTCATTAGGAGCATGAAATACTGTCTGAGTGCTTAAGTGTTTCCTCTTTAGTACAGAAATATTATATCTAAAAATTCCTCAAATGGATTAAACACTCCATTATATTTTGGACGCTACAGAAAAATAGAGCATAAAAACTGCTGGGAAGCCAAATACACAGCATCGACAACAGTTTGCAGTTCTCACTGTGACAGTAGATTTGAAGGACTTGTATCTCTCGGGCAGTTCATCTGCACATTCAAACCTCGACTTCCAACAAGTAAGTATACTGACAACAAAATCTGAAAACTTAAGTTCTCTCTGTAAACCAGCTGTTAAACAGAATAGTGTCAGATATGGTCTGTAAACGATTTTTAAACATAAAGTTTACAGTTTAGCCTAAAGGTTGTCTGCAGCGTTTATTCACAGACGACGACTGTTAAGAACAAAGAGTAAGTAAATACTGAAGTTATTTAGAAGCAGCCAGCCAACAACTTCTTTAAAAATGGACATGATTTTTTAAATTTTTTTTTTAAGTCACAGCTAGTTTGCGATAAGCTTAACTTACAGAAAAAGAAGAATGTAAAATGTTGTGCCCATCTTCTAGAGCTCCTCTTATTTAATTCTTAAAGCTAAGACTATTACTAAGTCTTCAGGGTTAGAAATGGAGCTTTTCCAGTACAACTTAATCTGAGTAAACGGCTAAAATTAAGCTGACATTTTCTCTTATAAAATGTTACCAGAATTAGATATATAGAAAAGGAGAGGGCAGCAATTGCTTTTCCCAAAGTAACATGCTGGAGATCTCCGATCTCTTTCAGTCATCAACAAGACAGTAACATAAGATAAATAAATCAAAATGTGGAAAAGGACCAAGTGCCCTTGCTCCTGTTTTCATTATCACATCTATCACTTTGGCTCCTTTTGTCCTTTGTGTTGCTAATTCTGTATTTTTTCCATTTAAAAATCATGTCCTCAGCCCTTCTTGAAATTCAAGTCCATTTTTAGGTCACATTAGGAGAGGGCAGGAAAAAAAAAAAAAAAAAAGAGAAAAAAAAAAGAGAAGAATCTTACCGCTGTATTGCATCGTAGCTCCCAAATATGAATCAACAATTGATCCTAGAAGTCCAGCTGCTGCACCAAACACAATAATGGGCCATTGTGGAGCAGATATTTCCAGATCAGTCACGAAAATGAGCTGTGTTATGAAGTAGGCTATACCTACTGCCATGCCCCCAAGCAAACTTGAAAGCAGGCCCACGAAACTAACTGCTCCGTTAGTACCTAAATCAAACGAAACCAAGCTGATTTACAAACTTTTTCTTAAACACTTGTATTTGTTCAAATCTTTTATATGAAATCAAAACTGCATTAATAGCGATCTTCCCCCTCCTTATATCCACAAGGCTCTGCTACCACAGCTTTTATTTACAATTCCCATTAAGCTGCTGCGAAGCATAACTTGTACCATTACAGCCTATTACTATTACTTTTCCTGTCTCTAAGGCTAGTTATCTAGAAATATTCACTAGCATTAAATTAAATCAAACCAGATAGTACACTTCTCAATGTCACTTTGCATTTGTCTGCTGTAAGGTGCGGGGGATGGGATAAGAAAAAAGACATTTGTTCCAAAAAATACAGAGCTTGAGATGTGCATGCTATTAAAGCAATGCCTCTTTCAGAAGTATACCAAGATAGATATTTCACCAACACATTTCAAAGAAAGAACAAAATCCATAGAAAGGAAGATGATTTGCTGCTCAGTGAATAAAAATCTGAAGAAAGCTTAGAAAGAGGAAAAAAAATGTCCGTGCATTTAAATTCTATCCCACAAGATCTGAATCGCAGATCAACATGCCAGCAAGACTCAAAAAAGACACACTGCCCTAAGGTAGCAGTGTCATCCACTGTGTAGATAAGACTTGACAGACAGAAGGTCCACTTTACCCACCCTTGGTAACATATGAAAGGAAATGAGCAATTTGGTTAAGAATGGAATTTTTGTAGTGTCTGTATTGAATATATATATTCTTCCACTGATTAAAATTCTAATGTCTGAAAAATACAGTTGATAACTTGCATTCTTTATATTATTGGCATTGTAAACACGCTTTTAAAAGTGCCAGAGAAGTGACGGCATTCACTAAGAATGATTTTAGCTCCCTGGATGCTATGTTGGTGCATCTCACCAACAAGATGCAACAGAAACGCAACTGAGTATATTCCATTTCAGAGAATGCATTCCTGTTAACATTTTCTAATTCCAGACTTCCAATGTTTGTTTTTCTGGGGCTTTTATGGAACTTTTCAAGTTGGATACATAATTCAAAACAGAAACAGATTAAGTAAAATATTAAAAACATGTAGAACAGATAACACCTTACCTACTGGAACCTTTTCCCAGGTTGTTATCAACCTTGGCTTGCTTTTACTCATAACACTACCAATCTCTGAAGCCCATGTATCACCAGCAGAGCATGCCAAAGCTCCCAAAAGCGATAAGCACATCCATGATGCTGTGTATTGCTTTGAAAAGTCGATAGGAATTTCACCTGGTCCGTTTTCTATCATATATAAGACAGCCAGCTCAGTAGGAACACCACCATTACAGAATACTTGCACCCAATTCCTCTGTCCACCTAAAGTGACAAAAACTAAATTTTAGTATTTTCAGGCAAAATACCTTGTCAGGCAACAGCATGAGACAAAAGCAAAATACACATATATAAAGTTAAATTAAAAAAGACTCACTTTCAAAACAGAAACCAGATAGCAATTTATTAAATAGAACAAAAGCAAAGTTCCTTGGGATCATAGGGATGGGGATAGAGGGGGGGCACAACAACAGTGTTCCATACTCTGGATGTTACCTCTCATCTGGCCCTTTGAAAGGAAAAGGAATATGAAGTAGTTATTCTCCACATGGGATCTGAACGAATTAAAATGTTATGGCTTACCTTCTTTGTATTCTGAATCTATTTGCTTCTTTATATCTTTTTTCCATTTAGTAAGTTTTGAAGAAGTAACAAAAAATACAAACAAAGAAGTGAAGAAACTGTAATTTGCAACTGTAAGGATAAATCCAACCACCAGTCCTATGAAGAAAAAAAAGTATATGAAGTCCCTTCATGTAACAATCCCTGCTTTTCAAAGCAATTAAGTATTTTGTATCTCTCGAGTATGAAGGGTATCTTCATGATAAACCTAAGACAATCATGCAATAAGAGAATTACTGAAGCACCTAATACCTGTATAAGAATTCCAGAGATAGCCTGACTGAAAAAAAAAATCAGTTATCTTCACAATCTTCTCTTAAATTTTACGGCTAAATTGCTAATTTTATTTCTGCTGGTAAAGTGTGTGATTTTTAAGACCTTCTCTTGACATAAATCAGTAATGCCGTGCAAAAATAAAAGACAGAACAATAATAAAAGGAGCAAAAGGATATATAATCGAAATTTACATACTCTGACTGAAGAATATGGTTATTTCTATAAGAAGCATATATACAGCTGTGACTGCGTCCCTATCAGCAAGCTTATCTTCAGTTTAGGAATCAAATCCTTCCCCCAAGGTCTCTAAGATAACATGGATAACCCTGCTCCGTATCTTAACAGATGCTACTTCTCCCTTCTATTCTTCATTTCCTTTTTCCGTTTCTGATTTTTACACCATCTTTTTCTTTCTGTAATTTTCTTAAGGATTTGAGCTCCTGGATGTGCTCCTTTTTTATCTCCTCTTTCACAGAGGAGGTCTAATTCTCACTGTCCACCATGAGATTACAATTCTTCACGACTGAAAGAAAATTGGCTGCACTTAAAGCAAATGCCAATATAAGCTGGCTAGCAGAACTGTTATGTTAAGAGGTAAAAACACAGCAGAAGAGAAAAAAATATTTTTTTTTTAATTTAGACAATGGTCCCCTTAACACACAGACAGAACAAGATTTGCAAAATAAGTGACGTGGGAGGAAAGGATTTGAGGTCCTGTTTCTTTCCACTGACCATCGATTCAGACAATGTCACTGGACAATGGTGAATCACCTCACCCAGAAATCTTGCATCAGATTTCAATGGACACTATTGTACACTACATTGGGGTTTTTCTCATGTGGTCAAGAAAAACTTCATTGAAATGCTCACTTGCTTGAAGTGAAGTGCAGATTTAATTTTCGTCATATGTTTGGGAGGCCAAAAAATGCCTGGAACTGCTCATATTACAGAAAGGAGAACCCCATCATCTTTACTGGTTTCCTACCAGGCAGGTAGGCTGCTGACATGGCTCAGTTTTATGGTATTTCTTTACCACCGCCTCTGCCATTTCTTTATCTCCATGTGAATCCATCTATATGTTAAACCAAAACATGCAATTTAACTGCATACTGTACTGAAGTTTAAAAGAATCTTCTGGGTTTATATAGATCTAATTACAATATTAATCAAATGAATTACAAACAGCAGCAAAAATGAACTTGACTGTTCAAACAGGCATGAGAAAAAAAATCAGTATGAATTCAAGGTATGTATGCTTACATTTACACTTTTATAATAAAAGAACTAGGCAATAAAGTCTTAAAAGAATATTACATGCAATAAAAACGATCTTAATTTAGTTTACTAAATGTTTAGCTTAATAGTCTCAGAAAAAACATACCTCCCAATGCACCACTGTGATCAAGACTCTTCTTCTTTAAACCCTGTGTAGCAATTATGAGTGGAACCAAGACTGAAAAAAGCCAGCGCCATGGAGAAATGGGTCGTAAAGTACCTGATAAATCAAATAAAACGGTCACAGATGATCCTTATAAGCCTTTTTAATGCCTTTGTGTCTGAAAAGTCGTTATCTTCTAGTATATATTTAAAATCTGATCTTAGTGGAGTTTAAAACTTTTTACGCTTCAGAAGAAAAATATTCTTACGAATGGATGACCAAAATATCTGCCGTTATCTACTCAAGTTTTGCTATTCAGCTTTCACAGAAAAAAGAAAATACATTACATGAGCTAAAATCAATTACCAAAAAATAGTGAGTGTGACAAGAAATAAACATGGTGATATTTTCCATTCTAAAAGGGATTTATAAGTACAAAAATTATCATTCAAAATGTTAAGACCATCTGAAATCTGATTTGGATAGAACAGATAAATTCAGATTTTAGAAAAAAAACCACCAACATACAGCCACAGTAAGTTATGTAGAATTTGGTTTCAAATATGAATAAAATTCAAACTAAAATTCCAGTTAACAAACCATTAGCATTCCTCATGTAAAGAGACTGCAAAGCAACTTTAATAAATCAGTGCAAGAGCTTCCCTCAGATCAAATTATGACTAATTCTATGTAACTAGAGGAACAAATCTGATTTTTTAATAATGATGATGATTTTTTTTTTATGACGTTTCAGAAAAGATGGCAACAATAAAGGGAACGAACAACACTGTCTATGATCACTAATGCTTTTTAGCACTGCGACAGAAGGAAAATTAGCACAATACATTGGAAGCTTTACCTTGTTTTTCAAGACATCCCAAATACCAGTGTTTTTAGGAACAGTCATTCTCATTTATCAAAAGCTTTAGCTTGCTAGCTCTTGGCTATGAAAAGCAAGCATTTTTTTCATCCCTTTTTTCAATCACCTACGTATTCTGACTTATTCCTAGGATGTGCCTAATATTGTGACTTTGTGGTCTACGTCATCAATCAGAATTTTACACTATGTCAATAGAGGGACTCCTGCTACTTGGCTGGCAGAAGACTTAAGAAGTAGTTTCACATCTGTGTGGAAAGAAGATGTCAGCATGCATATAGGCTAGTTAATGGCTGCGTTCTTATAGCTTTACTACTACTACCATATCCTTTTTATTCTAGTCTGAAAAACTTACATATTCTGTAATATATTTAAGTGCTTAGTCAAGCTACAGTGATACTTGATGTCATCTAATAAAACCAGCAGGAAGTCCTGCAGTTCACATATATATTTATTTATTTATTTATTTTATACACTGATTCCTTCTTTCTCCTCATCTATGAGCAAATCATCAGTTTAATCACAGCATCACTGCTACTTTAAACTGATGCAAGAAAGGAAGTTTAGATGCTTGGCCTTCTTTTATATTTTTAAAAAAGAAATATTCCTCTTTCGTTGGTATCCAAAATTTTTTGATTGTCTCCAGACTATACTTGGTTGAAAATACAAGAACTTCCAAACCAGATCAAGCCAAACATCTGCCTGACTCAGAATCCCATCTGGCAGTGGCGAGCTGCACATGTGCAAGGGAAGAGTATAAGGAACAGATAAAGACTGATCTTCCCCGTTTTATTGGGAACTTTTATGTTGGCATTCCTAAAATCCCTCATATATTTGCCCAATCCACTTTTTTAAATTTTATTTTCATCTCCACAACCACCCACAGAACTGAATTCTGGATTTAGATGCGCTGAAAACAGCCTTTCAAAAAGCCGAACAACAAAGATCCTGCTACCTCAAGTTTCATCAGATATCTGGTAAATTTTATGACCAACTGAATAATGATTTTCTATTCACCTTCTTCTTGCCATTCATGACCTATATAAATGTCCCCTTTCTATGCTAAAATATCTTTACCTATTTAAGTCCTCTTCAAATGGATGCTGTTACCTGCTCTGATCATCCTGACTGTTTTCACTGTTCCTTTCTAATTCTGCTATGGGCATTTTGAAATGGGACGACTACAAGTGCACGCAGTACTCATAGCAGAGAGACACTATGATTTTGTAACTGTGATTTTACAACTTCTATCCATCTATTTATCCTTTGACAGGGTGAAAGGCATTTAATTTCCAAAAAAGATTAGACTATATTAAGTAACCTGGATGGTGTAATTCCGCTCCCCTGATCACCTGCCCGTAATGAACCAAGCTACTGACTTCTTCAGTCATGCAGTACATAAATTATAGCCGGCTTTGGTGTAAAACACATATATTTGTCCTGCTGCTCTCTGTTCTTCTCATCATCTTTCCCCGCATTACTATCTGTTCACCTTTACCCATGGTAACCAAACTCTTGGGTCCCTCTCTCCACCACAGGAAGTATCTCCTCAACAGGCAGAATTTACATCCCTCAGGACCTGAGAACACATCCGCTGTCTTCACAATGGATGTTCTTACGACTTTATGAACCCTAAATTTTTCACCAAAAGGGCTAGTCCTAGAAACATTCAAAGGAAACAAGGAACACTTAAGAAATTAAGCTTATTTCAGCAAGCCATTACGCTTCCCAAATCATAATTTTTAATAAAGAACAATATACACTATAAATTTTGTATTTAAGGAAAGGTAGCTACATGACGTCCAAGTCAGATGTTGGATAGTCTGGTCTCCACCTGAATATTTATCCTCAAGCGAGCCTGAACCTATCTAATGCAGTTCTCCTTGTCCTGTCTGTTTCTACAGAAAAATTGGCTTAGCTGAGAATCAAGAGACGATTTAGACTTCTTATTCTTTGCTTTGCACAGTCCATCTCCACCGCACATGCATGCACACACTGCCTCTTCCCAACCTGGCAGCGGCACAGACAACTACCTGCACGCTTCGGTCTGGAGCGTTGCAGAGACTTGTTGAAAAGCAAGCTGCATCCAACAATTTCACGTCTTGTAATACAGACTTACTCGCAGAAATTTCTTGTTCTCTGAGGATTCTCTAGACTAATCCTTTTCCACTTCTCCGTCCCACTGTCCCCCCTTTTTTCTCAGTTTTATCTAGAACAGCGCAATCGAACAGATTTAGTGGCAAGAATTTATTTTAGCTTGCACAACATGTTTGCATCAGAAATTATTTTCTTTTTGGCATGGTATGTTCAGCATAGACTGAAGACAGATATTTAAGCTAGGAGATACCCTTCTGTTTCTATGAATTGGGGGAGTTTCTATGAGTTTCTACAGTTGGGGAATCCGTTCCACTGATTACTGTTCTCTGCCAGCAGCTGCAACAGAATCGCTACGTTACTCAAATCCTGCCTTGTGATTTCACATAAGTATGGATTTTAGGTTTACATATTTGCTAAGTGAGCAGTACATGGGAATTTAGGGGTGGTAAAATTAACAAGACAGCTCTCAGCTTCCTCTTTACTTTGTTTACTGATTAAGTTAAACTGAGCTTCCCGTGTTACAGCTATTAAAATATTTGATTGTAGCTTATCAGTTTTCTCACAGAGCTAACAATTGCAATATATTACATGGCTTAAATCTATCAATTCCTTGCTTTCATATAAAAACAATTATACTTAATCTAAGCTTCTGTATTTGGAAAGTATACTGCTTTTTGGGAACTGACAAGAAATAAGTCATTTCAAGTCTAGTATTAACATCTAGGCACAAATGGCTTACCTGTTATCCTCCTTGTCACACAGAAAACAAGGATGATAACTTAGGACAACTTAGAAGTATTGAAGTTTTGAAATACTTAACTGGAAATTAGTCAAATCCAAAACTTTTTACAAGAAAAGATTGCTTTTAATGATATTCTTCACTGACAATTCTGAAATTTAAACTGCCAAGACAGACCACTTGAAATATTCCCAAACGAAAAAATGCTGGTTTTCAAAACTACAAATGGCTTACTTTTACAAACAAAACTGAAAATAAAAAATTAAGCTATTTTCACAGTGCCTTCGAAAAAGCTTTTTCTTGAGTTTCCAGTTTGTTCCCTTTGCTTAGTCATTCAAGTCAGTATGATCTGAATTTGAACAAGCTTGCAGAACAGGAAAATATCCCACTCAGCTGCCATAATTCCACACCATTCCATAAAACACTAGTAGTGTCCATAGCAACTTACTTCTAAGGAGACAATTATTATTACCAATGTCCTTAACATATGTTTCCTTCTAAAATTCCAAAACACTTACTAAAATAAAAGCAGTTAATAAAGGAGTTGTTATTGTCCAGTTAAAAGGTATATTACTACCTGACTCAATAAATTATTGCCTTAGCAGTAAGATTCTTACAACCTCCATATTCTAAGACTTTGTTTTGACTTTAAATTGGAATACACAAATTTCATTGCAAAAGATGCCAAAATTACATCTTAAAGAATACTTAAATTTAGAAGTCTGAGAATAAATTGTTCTCTCATACTATAGATTAAAAGTCTTCCATCTCGGCACTCACAAGGACAATAAAGTTATTGATTATAACCTGACCTACACTACTTTGACGGAATTTCACTACCAGAAAAATGACAAGAAAGCCAGTTGACCAGGTGAAAGTGGCATGACCACCTTCTAAAGCATCAGCCCTTTCAATACTTTTGAACCTGATGTATGGCTCTCAAAAATATACTTTAAACTGATGACTATCTCAGCAAGATTTCAAGTGATAGTTTTTGTTTAAAAGACCCACAAACAATTAAAAAGTAAGCCTAATAGTTAATGTAGCTTTTGAGATTAAAAAAAAATGCCCCAAAACCATGAGAAGTTATTCATCACATCTGCTATACAAATAGAAGACATCACGAGTCTAGCATTAAAGTGGGTCTCAATCTCACAGAAGAAAGATTTCACACAAGCACAGCAGCTTCTCTTCTGGAAGGCTAAACATGACGGTTTTCAACAAGAATTTCTGTGTCAGCAGTAACTAGAGCTTTGCAGATATACAGGCTCCCTGGTGCAAAGTAGGACAAGCATATTTCACAGTAAAAGACTTGTCATTGCAAGCACAAAGATTCACAAGATGAAAACTTCTCTTCTGTGTACCAAAAAGCCCCAGTGCCGTAGGAGGTGTGCAAGGGAGTCTTGCAGACAAGGGCTGCCTCAAAAACTCAAAAGAAAAGCACCACTGCTGTGTATGAAGAGATCTCCAGTGCTGTAGTCTGGTACTGCTAATCACAAACAGAATTTTCATCTTTTTAAGGTAATTTTTAAACTGACCTTTTTTCCTTGGGGGACAAAAAAAGAAAGTATTGGTACTAAATTACTACTAAATGTAAGTAGTTAAGACTAAGATAGAACACATTCATTGGTTTACTATGGATTCTTTAACACTTCCATTTTATCAACATTTTGGTCGCTGTTTGTTGCTTAAGCACTACTATGAACTATAAATTGTAAATTAATAAAGATATATTTGTACTATTTTTATATTTATGGTTTAGGACTGAATTTCATCACTTCTACAGGCTGTAATTATTTAAATTCTCGCTCCCACTTTATTTAACACACTCCTACTATATGCTTCATTCACCTCTTCAAGCCAAGGTCTTTCCATAGTCTCAGGCAAACAAACATGAAAAATTGTATGTCCTTCCTGTTCCATAATCATTCTGTACAAAAAGGAGGATTCATGTGCAATCTCCTCCTTTGTATCAGTCCCTATCCTGACTGACCTGATACCAGGCCTCTCCACTCTATGCTGTCAACTCTAAATCACATTAGGTTCCAGCAAGGGCTGGAACACCCTAATTAGAGGCAAAACTCAGAGAGATACATCTGGAGAGACCAGACGTGTACAAATAAAAGTGTCTTTAAATCCAACTTGGCTATCTCTAAATGACACTAACAAGACCTGGTTGTGAAGCCTGGTTCTGCATACCTTCTATGTGTCTGGCATCTCACTGCAAACCAAATTACTAGTGGCCAGACAACACAGATTTAATGCTGTACCAAGACTAATATAACCGAAAGCACTGAAAAACACTGATCAGAGACATCCAATTCCCACTGCAAAAGTGAGCTTACACTGGTGGGATATTTATTCTAGCTCTTTCGGGATCCAAGGCGACAGCAGGCACTTGGGGGTGTTCATAATGCAGCCCTAGGCATTTGCAGGAACAGCAACATTGCAATTACACTGGCGCTCTTCCTGCATGAAATTGGCCGAGGTCTTAAGGACAGGTCTTTACCCGTCCTGGGAGAGCAGTTAAACTCTTGTAGGCTTGAACTGACACTGAAGGCAGGCAGTACTGCTGCTTTTGCACATTGCTGTGAAAATGGTCCTAGAACTGAAATGACAGACCACAGAAAGTACTAGCATCCCTGCAACTACACACAACTAACCCACAGCCTGCCTGAGTTGCCCAAACAGAACACAGCTGACAGCGTACACCCACGCCAGAGACTCCATGCATACGTTTCTCTCTTCTTGTACCATTTCCCTCTACCTTGACCAGGGAATTCTTCTCACGTGCTCTGTTCAAAGCCTGCATGTGCATTCTTACAACTGTTTTGAAGGCTTGCACACTCCTCCCTTGCTCTCACAACTTCCTGCCACAGAGGAAGGCCTCTATCAGCTCAGTCTTTCTTCTCACTTTTTCATTTTAACCTTGTTTGCTTTCTTTTAGGGAGACAAAGCGCAAAGAGTAGGAGATCGAAAGAAGGGTACAGTGGCTGTTAACACCTTCTGAACTATTATCGGTTGCTGTCAGGGCTGAGGTTTTCAGCTCTACTTGACGATGGCAGGGGCCGTGCGCGCCCCTCTTCCACTCCTCCATCCCTACCAGCCCGCGGGGGCCGGAGGGGAGGGCACGGGGGTGGCGAGCGGCTCGGCTGGCCCCTCGCCGTGCCCCGACAGCCTCTCCCCGGCCTTTGGACTCACCGTAGTACGTATTTGCCGTCATGGACACGATCCAGAACGCCAGAGAAATACAAATGATCAAATTCAGGACGATAATATTCGCCATCATCTTGATGTACTCTTTGAAGAAATCCTCCTGCTGATAGGACATAGGAAACCAGAGGGAGAACACCTGGTGGGGAAGCACAAGTCGCAGCGCATCAGAGACACCTCTTCTCCCTCCTCCTCCTCCTCCCGCCGGGCCCGAGCCGCGGCCCTGCCCGGCCCGCACCGCCCCCGCCTCTCGCCCCCGGCACCTCGGGGCCCTCATGGCGAGGCGGCTGCGGACACCCCCCGCCCGCTGGGGGCTGGGGCTGCGCGACGCTCGGTGGCTGGATGCCCCCACCCCGTCTCCCCCGCTCCTCGACACCGACCTGCACCCACGGCCCGCCGCCGCCGCCGCCACCGCCACCGCCACCATCCCGCCCCGCCGCCGCTCCGCGCATGCTCCGCCGGCCACTGCCTGCGTCTCCGTCGGCGGGGAGAGAGGGAGAGGGGAAGCGGCCTGCGGTCCGACTGTGCCGGGGCGCTGCCTTCCGCTCCCTGCCGCAGAGCCGTTGCCGCGCCCCGTCAGTCCCCGGCGCTGCTGTTCCCTCAGCGGCGGCTTTTCCCCGCTTTGGTCCTGGGACGCTGCTGCCACGGCATGGGCTCCCCCGGTGCCTGCCCCTCCGCAGGGAGCGGCGGCTGCCGCGGCCGAACGGGATCAGCCGGACTCCCCGGCTGCCGGGGCACCTCCTCCCCGAGCCGCCGCGGCCCTCCCCAGGGCACCCCAGCCCTCTGGAGCGGCCTCTCCCGCCGCAGGGCCGGGTTGAGGGGCGGGCCTGGCGAGCTCGTCTCCCGTGCACAGGCCTCGGTACCGAGCTGGGGCTGCGCTCCCTTCCCCGGAGCCCTTCCCGGCCCCGGGTGGGCTCCCGGGTAGCAGTCCTCGGCGCGACCGGGGGCTGTCCTTGGCGAAACGCCGGGCTGTGAGCCTGCCTCCTCTGCGGCAAGCGACCATCCCTGAGCCAGCCATCTTCCCCCCACCCCGTCAGGCCCGTGGCTGGCCTGTACGCCCCAGCGTTTAGTGCTTTACGTGGTGCGCCCAAATAACAACAATTAGTGTACATGCCAAAGGAAGAAACATATATGTCAAATATAAATCCAATTTGTGAAATAAAAACGGGCGACACCACTGTGAAAAGTATTAAATCGGTTGAAAATACCAACGTGTATCTGGATGAGGTTTGAAACCTGTTGGAACACCGCGAAGTTCATTAGTGCTAGGAAAAAGAGACTTGAAATGTTTCCTGAAGTTAACTTGGGATGAAAACAAGCCAAACCTGCCTGGTAGCTTTTCTGCGGGCGTGCCAAAATTACTCCCAAAATGCTGGACTATAATGAAGCAGCTAACACGAGTTACCAGGAGGACTCCACGACTCCCCGCTTCCACACATCAGAGACTTTGTCAACAAAGCACAGAAAGAAGTGAAGCTCCACAACTTTTCAAAAACCTGCCCCTTATTTTGAGGCAGCTGCCTATGAAATCAACCAGATTTCAAGCATGACAAAAGATAATTTTGAAGTAGCATTTATATATTCAATGTTTGTTCAGTGGAAGGCAGACCAAAACCCTTCGAGTTTATGAACACTGCTCCAGATGAGTCACCTCCCGAACATCAATAACCTCAGGTGCTTGTTCTCATGGATCTGAAGCAGCAGCAGAATAGAATATTTATTTAAGTATTGAGAGGCAGAGTAATAGGAAAAAGTGAATTAAAATATCTTTTACATACAACAGGAAAAGTTTTTAAGCTCAAAAGTTCAAGTGAATAATCTTGGTGTAAGAGTTGATAATTTTCTTACTGAATTTAAGACTTTCTGGTTCACTGGTACCCATTCATCTTGGAGGCATGTTCTATTATTTTTCATTCAGCATCCCGAGTAAGTTTCTAACAGGATGTGAACACAGTCCAGGTTGTGGATTCTTTTGCAACACAAACTTAGATATATTTTTGTGTTGTTGTGAAATAAATGCTTAATTATCACTCAGAGCTTTTTCTTTAAATGTTGTCTAAACTAGGGACCATATTCTGCAAAGATTTACAGATACTTGGTTTTAGCTGAAGACAGTAGGCCTATTCTAGATGTTAAAGTTAACACTTAGGTGTTTACAATCTATTGGGTCCAGGCAATTAGATACAACATTTGGACCAGGTGCCTTAGACAAGGGTGTACAGGCTTTACCATATTTTCTGCAATATTTATTTGTAATGAAGACTGGGAACACCTAAATTTTCTCTGAACTAGAGATCCATAAAACATTAATACTCATGTAGCCAGACTGACTTTGGTCTTCCTTCTCACCTCCCAAATTTTCAGTTGTTATGGTTTGAGGAACCCACAACAATTTATTGTCATTTAGACAATTGTTCTATCACCTGATGACCCCTCCAGGAAGGGGAATAGGGAAAAACAAGGAAACCTGTGGGGTGAAATATAAAGAGATTTAATAGAATAAGAATAGATAATTAACATTAATAACACTAAAGAACCAATATTGATCCTGATACCAATATAAAATGTACGAGGATTACACTCGGCCAATTCTATCAGCAGGAAGCTGTGCACTCCCAGCAGGGGACAGCAAATGTTGAACACTGCGAGCACTATGGCTCTGGGAGGAAGGGAAGGGCTCAGGGGTCCTGCACTGGGGCAAGAAGTTCTTAGGATCGCAGCCATCACGGGGTAGAGAGAACTTCTCAGCAAACTTTCTAATTTATATTGAATGTGACATTCATGGTATGAAATAATCCTGTTGGCCAGCTTGGGTCAAATGTGCAGGTCTCGCTCCTCCTCATCCCTGCACCTGGCAAGGCGTGAAAACACTGAGACCTTGAAACCCACATACCGTAGCTGGCTATAAAGTAAATATTTTCACAAATTCAGACACTAGAGTCTTCTAAAAGTGCAGTTTTCCCAAGCATTAGAGTAGAAATTAGTCCTGTGTCATTCAAACCAGGACATCATTAAACCTCCATCTGAGATCTGGACTTGAAATCTGAAAATCAGGGGCTCAGTAGCCGGGCTTCTCTGTAAGAACAGGACACCTTTCAAAGGATAAAACCGATATGACATTGCTTAGATGTTCCTGCCAAAATCTAAGTAACCGAATTTTTCAACCAGAACAAGATCAACTTTACTTAGACTGGTGCCTGAACAAGTAGCTGCTTGTTTAGGTGTAACCAACTCATAAATTTATTAACTCAGATACATCCTTCACTGCAATAAATTGCTTTATTTAAATTTATTGCTTACTTTTTGCTTTGGAAACTGTAACAGACTGATACTGGAATTTCTGGGGGAGAAATAAAGGTTCCTGCAGGAATCTCACAGCCCTGGCTGATAACCTGTGGGACTGTACAACCATGGGACCGTGATTAATGGTAACACACAAGCTGGTGTAAGAGGTTTGTGGAGCTCTAAAGGACCCTTCAGCTTCCTTCATAGATCCCATTCCTGTGT
This sequence comes from Rissa tridactyla, assembly GCF_028500815.1. Lineage (NCBI taxonomy): Eukaryota > Metazoa > Chordata > Aves > Charadriiformes > Laridae > Rissa > Rissa tridactyla. The sequence continues at coordinate 179,278,916 of NC_071466.1, forward strand.
TAAGCAGCACTGATTCAGCGTGCCAGACTATTGCCCTGGCTTATCCACAGGCCTTGCGCCTTGGCTTAAAGCCACGGATGCTGCTGCTGGAGTTTACGTGAGCGAGAAAAGCAAAAGAGAGTACTGCTGTCAAAACCTGTCATGAAAGAGGTGGTTCTAGTCATGAAATCTGTATCAACCATTGCATGAATAGTGTTGGCTTTGACTCCGCTTTCAGCTCTGAGACTTTCATGAAATGTGGCTTCATACATCCCTCTCCCAGTGTTTTAGATTATATGAAACCAACACCTTTTCCTGCAGTTGCTTGGTACACAGTAAATGTTACAAGTAGATTAGAAAATGAAAAAAAAAAGGAACCCGAAGTCAGACTGCTTTCTACATTTAGAAACTGGAAGAGGTAGCCACGTTTGTGAAAGTAATGTCTACAGCACTTACTGCCGTTGGCCCAAATACTATGTTTTAAGTCCTCCTTTTTAGGTGTTGCCCTTTGGTTTTACTAGGTTCTGCAATTAAAAAAAAATCAAACAACAAAACAAAACCACAGCACTTCTAATGGGCAAAAGTTTTTTTTTTTAAATTTAAATGTCCAGCTGGACGTTTACAATATTGTGAATTTAGAATTCACATACTTAAAATGCCATCTTGAATCAGTAAGAAAAGTATTATGCATATTTAATACAATACATGCAATACATACATTTCATAAACAATTTTAACTTATAAAAAACCACATATGCCATTCACACTTAATAATATTGATAAACTTGATAACTAAAAAATGGCAAGTAACAGTTGCTTGAGACAAATAAACCTGAAAGCTTTGCTTCACAATTTCTCACAACTACATACTTGAAATAAGAAAAATCTGAGAAGTTTAAATAAAAAAATAATGTCAGAATTATAAGCTAGCTAATATTGAGAAGAAGAGCTTTTTCTTAACCTTTACCAAGATCTATAGGATGCAAAGCAGGACCAGCACAGAGTCTAGAAGTAAAAATAAATATGACTTAATAGGAGACAGGAATGTGAAATGATTAAAGGCAGCATGACAAACTGAAGATAATAGCATGTTACTGTACATAGCATCCTAGTCACTCTTTTACATTCATTCTTTTCTGAGGACTACATTAGAATTTAGTAGATTTGCCATAATACAGCATAAAATATCCAAATGTTCATGGAGACTTTAGAAATAGACTTTCTGTTCTGCTTTGCATTTCTGCCTATTTTTTTTTTGTCTCTCTGAGACAGTACTCTCCATTTCTCTTCACTGCTTAAAACATGATTCATGTTTGTGAGGGTTCTGTTTTCATTATGCTAGTCTTTTTTCTTAGTGGCGTAACATTGATAGGAAATGCTGATCTGACCATGGAATAATCCATTTCACCTCGCTCAGTAGTCTTTTTTACAAGATACGAAATATTGTTTATAGTGGAGGCAAGAAGAAAGATAAAGAGAGCTGGACATTGGTTTTTAAAAGCTGAACAGATGCCATTATTAAAATTCTGTTTGGAGATAAGTATTGTTCGTGTTATGGCTAATACAGCAATGAAAGGAAAAAAACCACCTTTGACGATCCTGATTTTTACTTTCTTTTACTTAGTTATTATGAGAGAAAACACCATACTTGGACATGAACTTTTATGCTCTACTTTCCTTTTTACACTTCACAAGAATTTTTATACATACATATATTTACTTAAGGGAATATTGCTGCTTTTTATCGGTTGCCTTTATAGTTTTTGTGCTTGATAGAATCTATTATGAATAATATAGCTTGAAGCTTAAATAGTAATATAAGCATTTTTTTATTCCTCTGTTAAACATGTCTTTTCAATAACTAGAGAACTGATTGAAGACAAAATAGTGTTAAATATGTGAGACTAAAAATCTGGAAACATTGTTAACATTGTTCTAAGGATAGCTACTTGAAAGAGGGTACATTTACATTAGATATTAGGGACATTCTTTACTGTGAGGGTGGTGAGGCACTGGAACAGGTTGCCCAGGGAAGCTGTGGATGCCCCATCCCTGGAAGTGTTCCAAGGCCAGGCTGGATGGGGCTTTGAGCAGCCTGGTCTAGTGGGAGGTGTCCCTGCCCATGGCAGGGGGGTTGGAACTAGATGATCTTCAAGGTCGCTTCCACCTCTAACCATTCTATGATTCTATGAATGACCGTAAAATTTTATGCTGATAGCATCATTAGATAGTCTACAGAAAACAGAAGGAAAAGCTTAATACTGCATGTAAATACTTGTCTCAAGCAGAGCACCCAAAATTAGTAGTCAGCTGTGAAAATGCTAACCAAATTGCAAACAATAATTTTCATACCACAGAAGTTGCTACACAGATGAATTCATAACATTTCTGAGGCAGTGAAAATCTTAAGTGATTAACACTAGAAAAACCATTCATAGCAGGATTTGGATTGTGGACTATACAGCAACACATGATGAAGAGTAAATATCCAACTGCCTCACTGAAAAGAAAAGAACACAGAATGATGCTTCAAATATTAAATTTACTAAATATGTGTGGATAGGCTTTACCTTTGTGTTGATTCAGTATTGTCAAGGATAGTGACATGAGTTAAATGTATTCATAATATTCTGAAGTGTTTTGGCTTTTTCAGAGCATCCAAAGTATTACTTGAAGCTTTCAAGAATGATTTGGTATTTCACTGGGCATGCCAAATTTATTTTAAAAAAAGTTATTTTTATTTCAAGTTAAGCATTTTGTGCACTTTGCATGCTGTGCAAAACTGAACTTATACCAGATAGAACTATAATCTTCCTTCCCCATCCATAACTTCAGAACAAGGACTGTGTTTTTCATAAAGCTTGTGAACATGTTTGAGTACTACTGGAAACAACTGTTAGAAGGGGTGGTATAGAGAAATGCTTCATGAATCTGTATCAATGTATTATCCCGGTTTAGCAAACTTCTGCAAGCGCCTGACTCTAAACATATTAGCCCTATTGTTTTATGATAAAATGCTTTACTGAGTCAGTTCTGTTCCCTATCTTGATCCCTGATGGTCTGTGAACAAAGGATTTTCCTATGCTTTATTTTAGCACATGTCCCTAATGAGTATAACAAATATTCCCAAACTGACAATGATTTTTTGAGTATTTTTTTTATTGTTTGAAAACCTACACTTGATGAGTAGTGATCTATTTATTTCAGTTCCTTTGATTAGATGAACATGAGTCTCTGTTTTCTCTTTGAGATTCTGGGATACTTTCAGAGATGGAAGTCCATCCCTTCTGTTCTCCTGTTTCCTCAGTTGGACACAATTTGTGATGGCATTATATGTCCAGAAACTGCCTTATATTGCAGGACAGCTTTCTGATGCAGCAAAATTGTCTTTTTCTAGTGGTGGAAACATTTATTGCACACGACCTACTTTTTTTACGATGTGTTTACTCTGTATTTATCTACTTTAGCAAGTAATTCGGTGAAATAGGAAAGGATCGATATATTGAAAGTAGTGAGTGTTCAGGCTTCTGATACCTCCAGTATATTTGATCTGGGGAGTTTATTTTGGATGAGATAGACTGGCCCAGTGCTGCACATCTCCATTGCGCTTGTAGTTTGAAACTGTCTGAAAGATAGACAGCCTACAAAGCTTTCTGTGGGTCCCTCTGGAAACACCAACCCCTTTGTTCATTTAATTCACAACAATGTCATTAACGTATTAGTGCCCATATTATTATCACTAGTATTAAAGATAGCATATGAAAGCCCTTTCAGTGTTATTATTTGTACCATTTCCAAGTGAAACAAGGGCGTGTGCTGTACGATCTACCTTCCCTGTGCAAGTTTGAACAACATATACTGCAAGGAAGATGTAGGGAAGAATAGTAGACTTAATCCAGCACCTGCAGCAGCAATGCTAGGAAGGCACCATGAACAAAGTGGCCTTCAGTCCTCTGACATGTCCTTTTCGCTGAGGAAGCAGTGGAAGAATGTCCTTCTGATGACCTTGCCTCTCCAGCTGCTTTGCCCATGGTTGACTGGAAATTTATGGGGATGGGAGGTGACCTCAGGCTTGTGGAACTCCATGATCATAACACATGGGATAATGAACACTGGGTGTGAAATTTTCAGATGCGGAGGGGCACCTTTTGAAGGTGTCTCAGCTGGCTGCATTCCTTTACCGTTCTTGCGTAATATTTTGGAATCCATACTTGTGTTCAAAAGAGTCCACTCCACCTCCTTGTGGAGTCTTGCAACCCCCAACTCCTACTAATCAGTGGCTAACCAGCTTGGCATAGACAAGACCACTGTGGGCAAAACAGTGATGAAAGTCTTCAAGGCCATCCATGAAACACTTTTTGTTTGAATAGTGGCAACCTCCTGGCACTGTTGCTGAGTTATCCTATTGTTTTTGTGATAACTTTGTCACTTTCAGATGAACAAGTAATGTTGTTAATTGGTTTCTGGGAGGTGGAAGGCATTTTATACAGCAGGAAAGTCAAAGAGATTGAACTAGACTGTAAAAATAAGGTAATAAAAATAAGGGGTTCAGCACTGGGGAAGAGGAACAAGAAGGAAGGCAGGTAAAGATGGGAAAGGACTATGCACAAGGAACGTGGATGATTGAGGAAGGATCAGCAGAGTTTTAGGAAAGAGTTGAGAGCTGGCAGCTGGCAGTTGAGGCAAATGCTCCCACGGCATTTGGCTCTGTAGAGCATCAGATGGATCCACTGTGTTTGAAAGCTCTGCCTTGCTTGAGAACCTCATATTGGCATTTGTTATATACATGGTGCAGGACTTTGCGACAGCGTGGTCCTCATGTGGGGTCAGGCCCCTCAAGACATTGAGTGTATCTGGGGGGAAACTGGGAAGTTAGGCTCCTCCAGGAGGAATCTAGCTCAGGTACACCAAAACTGCTTTGAGAAACGAATACCAACATGTGGTGGGTAAGAGCAACGACGGGACTGGCGTCAAAGCTGCATCGTTTTTCTGTAACACTGTGCTAGGTAGTCAACCTAGTCTGTGTTGACATAATAACAGCTATGCAAGGGAACAGGATTGGCTGGCTTTTAGATTTAGGTAACTCTTAAATGATTCAGAGTCATTAAGTTACATACATTTTTAGGCTGCAAAAACACATGTCCTTCCACATCTGCCTCAACACAAGTAAGAGGGTGTAACTTGTCATACATAATGACTCAAATCAGCAGTTTGACCTGTTTAGGCAGACTGAGTAGAAGTGATGGAACTATGCACATATATATTTTTTTCTACATAGATCACAGTTAGATTTTAAGACCTTCAGCAAAAGAACTATGTCACATTTACCTCTAGAGTTTTTAGCAGAACTGGTAAATACTGCTAAAGATTTAAGATGACTAACTTTTTGCTGTACTTAAAATAATTTGTAAGAGATACTGAGGGGCAAGGGGATGAACCAAAGCTAAATCATGGGAGGTATGGAACAAAGTCTTAATAAAAAATATCGTCTTCCAGGTTATTAGTGACTAGGCCTGGATTCTTACAGGTTTGCCAAGCTCCCATTGATTTTAGTTGGAAATGGGTGCCCAAATATCTGTGAAGACATAAGCTGTAGTTCTTTAAACAGAAAATACTCGGAAATGCAGTCCAGAGGAAGGGCAGATGGGAAGTATGAAATTGTTGAGCTGGGGCTTCATATAAAAGAAGATTGGTGGCTTCAGGTAAAAAAAAAAAGTCTAGGACAAAAATGGGGACTGCAAAGAAAAGAAGGGCAGGCAGAATGCCTGGGAAACACTGGTGGAAATAGGCTGGAACATGGGAAGAACCCTCAGGCAGAACAAGAGGTGGAAAAAGCTTTGCTGACTGACACCAGCAAGAAGAAACATAGAGAGGAAGGTAGAAATGGTAACATGATGAGTGGATGCACAAGTGCAAAGTGGATGTTCCAGCACTTTTTGACACCAATTTTCAGACTTAAATGTGGACAGAGGAAATCCCTTTTTTTTGTTTTCTTGTCAGCAAGATCAAATTAAGACCTCAAAAAGAGATTTTTGGCTGCAGACATGACAGTTTCCTCAAAAAAATTAAATTCAGTGCATTTACCTTCAAATGATTTAATGGCCTGGAAATCAGTGGGCACGCAGAAGACCAATGTTTACTCGTCTTTACTTGTCTTCACACAAAGAAGCAGAACAAGGATTAAAATTGGGTTTACTATTTTTGACCGACTACTCCAACCATCAGACTACTGTATTTTCCAAGGGATGTCCCTATTATAAGAGTTTTATCCACTTTCTGTCCTGACTTCAGGAGTTTCACAACAAAAAAATTAGTCAAAACTGTTTTGATTTTAGCACAACAGCACTTCCCAAAAGGAAAAAAAAAAAGTACGTAAAATTCCTAAACATTTCTTCCTGGTAGAGGAACCACATCAACAGGCTATCAAGTCCGACTATTTGTTGAACTTATGTTTCATTGTAGAGGTTCAAAAAGTAGACCACCCTATAAGCCATTGGAAGATGAAGAGCAACAGGGAAATATGACTCACATTTCAAAAACGATCTCCTTTAAGAGGACAGTAAACTATGCTTTCCTTGTGCTGTGTCTATGTGAATAGCTTTTAACTAAGATTTTTCAAGCAGTTGCTCATCGTATCTTTATTTGCATCTGAAATTAAACAGTATTGAACTACACAATGGCTGTTTGCAGGGGTAACTGCCAGTGTAATCAAGGGGTGGTGGTGTTTTCATCTGCCAGGTCTCCAATAAGGTGTAACTTCACATCTCCTCCTACTTCCTTTTTCCAACATTTTTTCAGTTGCTGTAAGCTATAGTGGCTCCAGTTCTCTGCCTTTTCCATGTGAAGGAGGGTTGGGATGCTCTTGTGACACAATGGAGACTTACATACATTCTGGGATGAATCCTTTGTGGCTCTATGATGCTGCAACACCAAGCAAGTCACTGAAGATGTGGTGTATTATAGAATGTGCAAGTCTGAACCAAAAACTCAAGGCAGATGCCGTTAATACCATCAAACAAATATTTGCTCACTAATTATTGTTTTAAGAGCAGACCTGATATCAAACAGATCATCAAACAGGTATTTGCCCACTAATTATTATTTTAAAAGCAGACTTGCAGTGAGAATTGCTTTTTATTAAAGGAGAGATTGTTTCTCAAACATCACTTAAATGCATTTATTTTCTTGTCTCTGCTTTTTTGCTGCTTGTTCCTTATTATGACCATCTTTTTTAATTGCTTCAGAGAAATAGATATGTGAAGCGGTATTTTTTTATTAGTGATAAATGTTTTCGGAGTGGTAAATCACAAAATGCCTGGGGTTTGTGTTCCCTCTACCTTGTAGATATATCTCCTTTAAACCAGTGGAAGAATTATGCTTAGGTACTTACTAGGCAGCAAAACTATGGGCCACAAAGCCAGCCTTTGCTGAGCTCATGAAGACAGATGACAGCGAAGAACAGATGACGAAGGCACTGTCCCTGCTAGTATATTTTGCTTTAGTTGCCTAAGGCATTACAGCTTGGACTGATATTAGATGACGCATGGATGAAAGTGATACAATTCATATTTCCAGTGAGAAGCGTGTTCATTTCGGTTGAATCATATGATGAATACCGATGTGCTCCTGCTAGTTCTGATAGAAGAAATAAAGTAGTCAGCACTTCATGCATTATTGAATGTGCTCTTCATTTGTATTTGTTTCGGTTGATTAAGATTAGAGGCACAATAGAGGTTACTGCACATGTACTAAATTCCAGGTCTGACTAGGGAAGTATAGAAAAATAGCCTTTGCAACTCTTTTCCGCAAATATGTATTCTTAGATAAAATTTATAAGCCATTTTATAAAATCGAGTGGAGCATGTAAAATGCCTCTTAAATCAACTTCAAAGCAACTTTATTTCACTTTTTTAGCTTACTAAAAAGAAGGGTTAGCTGAAAGTGACGTATCAAAAGCAATCTGAGTTTTAAACTGAATGAATTATGGTATGAAGTCACCTATTAGTGTAACATTATGACTGGATGTTATATGCATCTGAGAGGCAGGGGCACCAATTATGAAGACACAGCTTAAGTACTGCCTCTGAATTAGTAACACACGCTTTGCATTTCCATAGCAGTTCAATCATAAGAGGTTAAAAAGCTTCACAAACATTACATTTTGGCATAGTGTAAGGGAGGGAAAGAATATTGGTAAACGTCTTGTTCCAGACCACACGGGAAACTGAATCAAGAACAACATAAAGCCAGATGGTCTGCCAATTCTTTCATACACAATGAAACATTATATTAAACATTTTATTCAACATTTGGAAAAGACACTGTAAGCCCTAAGCAGAGTCTCTGGATCCTGGAATAAAATAAATGATAAAATCATCCTTCAATGCTTACCTCAATAACTACCAAAGAAACTGTAAGGAAAGTTTATGCTGGAATTATCCAGCTGAGGGGTGTACCTGGATTCAAATCTACAGCACTATGGGACTTCCCACACGTTTCATACATTGTAGAAGAAACCTTGTATTGATTTGGTCTCAGGACACAGAAGACCCTACACATTAGTAGTAGCCCATTAAAAATGACTACAGACAGCAGTGGTGTCTGATGAGTTTTTAAAGAGAGTTATTTTTCTTAACCTACACTGCAGCATTACTATAAAGATATAAAGTTTATAATATAAATTAAACCCCATAATTCTTAGATTTACAGTAGATTGCAAATATGTATTAGATTTACAGTAGATTGCAAATATGTATTTGTAAGGTTGTATCTGAAAAACTAGATGTTGTGTAATTCCTGGACAGATGTTCAGTTTTCTCTTAAACCAGATAAATATTATTTACTTGGAGAGATACATATTACAGGCCAACACACTTGTTAAGCACGCTACAGATTTAACTACATGTTGCAGCTAGATGAAAGCAGCAAGTTCTCCGTGGCCAACAAATTGGATTTCAGGAGATTTGCTTTTAAATAAAGAACAATTTTTGTATCATTAAATACTTCACTCATGCAAATACAATACTTCTGATTTTGGCAATCCAGAATTTTAGTCCTGGGTTACCTGGGGCAACTACCTGCACATCTAACTGTAAACACTGCTAAGGAGCTGAAGAGTTTTTCACTTTAGAAACTGGATAATTATGTAAGAAATGTGAAGACAACCTGGAAAACCCAAACCACAGAGTGAGGAAGGAAAGTTTTAGGTAAAAGAGGTGATTACAAAAATGTGCACTCAAAAGTTATGCAAAAATATCCCTTACCTTTCAAGACTTCTGTTCAGTCCCGATTCAGTAGAATCAGTGCAGAAAAAGTACTTCAAAAGCAAGATGAGCTTAAGTCCTGTGACAAAGAATCACAGATGCCCAGCGTTGTCAGCAACTGAAGCTTCTCATCAGAAAGAATATTTAACTGCCTATTCTGCTGCTTTGCCGTGATAATTTATTCCCATTCTTTCAGTCACAAACAGCAAAGTGATGCCACAGCAAATCATCCTGTCGTGAAGCAGAAGAAAAATGAAGAAATCCAGACACTAACAAACAGGGTGGAGCCCAGTCCACTCTTCTCAGGCCAAGACAGTGTCAATTAAAGATTTCTTTTCTTGTTCTCCTGACTTCAGAGATCCACCCAGTGTCATAAATTGGTATTGAAGCTGCAAAGTGCCCTATCACTGTTCACAACACTCTTAGTTACCACTGTTTTAATCTCAGAAAAGATTGTATTTTTGTCTAGCTGTGGGGAAAAAAAAAGAAAAGCATCCTTAATCTGTGAAAGGATTCTGTATTTATTCCCTAACGTGGTCATAACAAAAATAAACAAAACTTGGTGCTCTGCTTTTCCACATAAATCTGAGCTACTTCAGTTTTGGGAAGTCTAGGACATCACCATAGCAACAGGAGGTTACCTCACTGCTGCCAAGTCTGGCTACGTTTGATACTTTCTCTTGATGACATAGACATTGGGTAATATGAATGCAGAAAGGAGAATGAATTGGATTCAAACAGTATCTTCTCAGGAGAAATCTGAAGACATAAATAAAAAGTGAGTATTGTTAACATCCGTGATTATTTTAGTGGAATGGGTCATGATTTTTTGATATATTTTGCATTCTTCTGTCTTGAGACTTTACAGAGCCTGCTTTTATGCTAATTATTTGAGCCTCCCACTTTTAAGTCTGTTCAACTATCTGGAATTCATCTTATATGTTTAATTTCTCTTATGTCAGCCACTGATTTGGCTGTAAGCCTTAGGCAAGCTGGAGCTGTTCCAGTCTTTGTGAGCAAAGTACTTACATAAAAAAAAAACACCTTTTTTTTTTTTTTGCCAAAAAATTCAAACTTTTGTCAAAGGCTTTAGATTCCTCTCTTGCAAACGAAGACCATGAGAACTCTTCCAGAGTCAGTACTGCCACATAGAAAAGCTTCTGATTTATTCTGATCTTACGGTTTCCCTAGAAAATGCTCATATCCAAAAGATAAATAGTAACGAAAAGTTCTCTATACAACAATCAGGCCAGTGGTAGCTGCCGGCTGATGTAATGTACTAACACTTTTGCAGAGATGGCGAAAGGTCTGATGTTCATGGATTTATTGTCTTAGGGCACTTGTGTTGTATATATAAAAGTTAAGTTCAGCCTATGGAAGCCACTCTCCTCTTATTAACACAAGATTCCTGCTATGTGTTACCCCTCTTGAAGTCAGTTGGCATTAGGTGAACTGAAACAACTGGTAGAGAAATTTTTCTCTCTCCATTAACTAAGAGAAGACCTTGGCGATAAATTTATTCTGATAAATAAATAAATAGGACCAGGGTGCAGCTCAAGCACTGACCTCTCCGTAATCGACACTGCTTAATTTGTAAACTTACTCTCCAGCTGCATTTGGACTGCTCCAACTAGTTGTTTCCAGGAGGTCCCTAGAGAGTGGGCTAGTCCTAAGCACCACTTGGCCTTGAGGCCAGGGACTGGACCCAAGCCCACTTATTTAGGAGGACAGACAAAGCCCAATATTAGCCATCTGTGCTTTAAATTTGGGCTTTTGTGAATATCATCCGCTTCTGTTTTCTTTCTGAGTTAAGGTTCCTGAGCTTTCCTGAAGAAAAGATGTTTGGAGCTGGACAAAACATTTCAAATTCTTTAATTTTCATACATATTCATAGTTCAGATTAGGCTGAAGAATAACAGTAAAATGGTGGAAGAAAAGATGAAAAAATTGTCCTGGCACTGAGGGTTGTGACACACCTCTTTACATATCAGTTTAATTCTCCAGGACTGCAATCCCAACACTTTTCACAGCTACCAGCTGAGAAGTAACATGCATACCCCTTTTTTTTTAATATAACTTTTATAAGACATTCATTTTTGAAAGTCTGGCTCCCTTGTTGATATGTTTAATAGTATAAATACTCAGGAAACCTGGTGGCCCAGGTCCAATGGGATGTCTTTTTCAGCTGGTATGAAAAGACATCCAATGGAAAAAACAAACCAAAACCCAAACAAAAAAAATCACAGAAAGTCACTGCTGCTGGTTTTTTGATTTAACACCCCCCCCGCCAATACTCTGGTCCTGGATCATGCCCTAACTGTTGCCATTCCCCACCCTGTTACAGCCCTCCTTTTAGAAGAGAAAACACAGCATATTTCCAACTTGCACAAACATATTGTCCAACAAAAACGATTCCTGTCATCAGCCAACTTTTTTCTTGCTGCTCTGTCCTTAACCCTGCAGCATTCCATCCTGCTCCTTCTGATGGAGACCACCGCCGCGACCGTCTTTTTGTCACAGAACAACCCCTGGCACCCCTCCACGACCTCAGAGATGTTCCCCTACAGAAGCCAGACATAATCCTTTTTGTAGATGGATCCTCGTCCTTTCCCCATGGCTCCACAGGGCATCCAGCTGCAGGGTGTGCTGTCTGTACTTGCACCAACGGTCTAGAAGCTTATTCGTTGCCAACCATCTCTTCAGCACAAATTGCAGAACATGTTGCACTGACTCGCGCCTCTGTCCTTGCACAAGAGCATTCAGCCGCCCCTGAGCAATCAGTGTTTCGCTGATTCCCAATATGCCTTTGGGGCTGTGCACAACTGTAGGCAACTCTGACAACAACTAAACTTCTTAATATCTGGCACTCCTATTCGAAACAGCTGCTACGTTGAAGCTCTTCTGCAAACATTGTTATTACCCTCTCTTTTAGCAACAGTAAAACGCTAAACTCATGTTTTTCCTTATGAAGATATCACATGAGAATATGCCTTAACTGATGAATCAGCAAGGAGAGCAGGACTTCCTGGCCAGCAGGGTCTTGAACATGCTCTCATCAGCCTTTCCTCATTTTGGAATACCCTTGTACTACACAGCAAGCGGGGTACTCATTTCACAGGCCAAGTTGTCCAGCTGGCCTGTAAAGCCCTAGGAATCCAACAGCATTTACCCTGGGGAGCTGCTGAAAGGAAGAATTCTGTTTTAAAAACTAGACTGGCCAAAATTTGTGAAAAAAAAGGCTTTAAATGGCCAGATGCTTTACCATTAGCCCTGATATACATCAAGAGCACCATGAATAAAAAACACACGCTACCCCCATATGAAGTTGTAATGGGTAAAGCCATATGGGTACTGCATGGTTACCGCACCTAAGCCACCTCATTGATCCAAGCTACAGATGACTGATGATGTTATGGTGGATTGTTGCAATGAAATGTGTGAGGACTATTCACTCACGGGTAAAAGAGGCACTTCCAGAACCTGCCTCTGAACATGCCACTCTAGGGAATCTGGAGACTTGGGTCTACACCAAGGTGACACACAGACAACTCAAGATCAACAGAATGGAACCCATAAAGATGCCCTGTCTTCTAAGAGTCGAAAGTCCTTATCTCATCACATAAACTATTAAAATACCTTTCTTCAGTTGGCCTACCATTATACTAAAGATGTAGATGTTTCAAAATATTGGGTGTGTTTCCATATCCTTCATCAATCTAATGAATGTGTCACCACCCTTCCTATAGTATGTAATTCATCAGTAAAAAGACCAGTCTGGAATGCCCAGAGGGCAGAAATTTCTTGTCAAAGATTATCGCTAATGACAATACATGGGAACTGATCCAAATTGATCCAACATGGATGTGCATGAAGCTTCAACTCCTGCTCGCCACCTGGCACTGGATGCCCCTGGGGAACATTTGTTACTTGAAAGCAAACGCAACATGCGACATGTGACACAGTAATTGTACCAAAACTATTAATTTTCAGAATGATACTAGATGTTCATTTGATAACTCATAAAACCGTGAGTTGACATCATCTTCTATACATACTTCCTTGGGACACTATTTCATTAGTGCCACATTTGCATACCTTTGGCTCCCACAGGACTGGTTTGGATCATTACTGGTTATATTGGGTATATAATGCCAGCTGTTCCAGTTGCCGTCTCTCCCCTCTGAGTATTCTCAGAAAAGGCAAGCTATGTCAGCAAAGACAAGAGTGTGAAAAAATCAGGACTGTTATACCTCTCATGTATGAGGTGGCAAGTGCCATTAAAAATGGTTTATTAGCTATTATTTAAACAAAATTGGGAATAACGCTGCAGATTCTTACCAAATAATGATTGAAATGACTGCTACCTGTACAGCCACCCTTCAAAACAGGTTAACACTTGACTTTATGCTGGCTTATAAGGGGGAAATATGCACCTTAAGTGGAAAAGAATGTTTTAGCTCTTTCCCAGCCAATTTTAAACTATTCATAATTTGAGTAAACACATTAACAAAAAAGGCAGCCAAAGCAAAACAACCCAATAACTGTAACATGTGGAGCTGGTCTGAAAACATTTGAAAATGTAGGGTCGCTAGGTAAAAAGAAATTGGATGGTGTTTTATTCATATTCCTGCTGTTGTTTGTATTGTATGTGCTTATTCAAATAATTCCCTGCAGAGTAAAACTGTGTGTGAAGAAATGCAGAGAGACTGTTGCGACCACAGTAACCCTGGCCTTGCAGATGGGACTCGTGTGCCTTGACATGAAATGAACAGAAGTGGAAAGCGAAGAAGAAATCCAGAAGCAAAGCTGCTTGACACCCAAGCCTAGAGGCAAAAGCAGATGACAAGATGTGACAGTGTTGGTCTTTGGCAGCAGAGCCGTAAGACGGCTGCAGCTTGTCTGCTGCACTCCGTAGCGAGGTGAGGATCTGTCTCTTCTCCCAAGTAACAAGCGATAGGACAAGAGGAAATGGCCTCAAGTTGCACCAGGGGAGGTTTAGACTGGATATTAGGAAAAATTTCTACACTGGAAGTGTTGTCCAGCATTGGAAGAGGCTGCCCAGGGAAGTGGTGGAATCACCATCCCTGGAGGTATTTAAAAGACAGGTAGATGGGGTGCTGAGGGACATGGTTTAGTGGCAACCTGGCAGTGTTAGGTTAACAACTGGACTTGATGATCTTAAAGGTCTCTTCCAACCCTAATGATTCTATGAATCTCAAGTAGCAACACACCATCCTCAGCTGTAAAACTGAGGGGATAAAGCAAAGGGCACTGAGGTTCCTTAGAGGAAACTGCCATTCTTTTTAGCAACATCTAACAGGAGGAAGGTAGCTGCTGGCTGGCTGAGTGTGTTCCATCTGAAGTTATCTGCAGCGATTATTTTATGTTCCTAAAATTAAAGCCTCTTCCAAAACAAAAAAGCTTTGTTCTGGTTTGAGGTAAAACACAACCAACTTTCTGTTCAGTAATTTTTACTTCTTAGCTAGGCCTCTTCTAGCTCTCTGAAATTAACAGCATGTTGTGTCTAAAGCGGTTCGTTCTGAGTGATAAGACAGTTTGTGCCAAGGAATGGTACGCAGAGAGGCTCTTGCTTATACTTACTTCTATAACAACCAAGGTCAGCTAGTTTTGTTATTTGCCCCATTGGAGGGTCAGAAGCAGAAAAGCGTAGAGGGGTCCCACCTGCGGCCAGGAGCGGACAGGACAGGTGACCAAAAATTGACCAACAGGGGTATTCCATCCATGCTCAATATAAAAGCTGAGGGATCAGAGGGTCAACTCTCTTCCTTCAATGGCTGACGTCCGAGGAGGACCCTGTTCATCTGCCTTTGATCCTGATCCCTGTGTTCCTGACTCCAACTCTGGAAGCCGGTTCCCACCTGTTGCTGAGCCCAGCCTGGGACTTCCCCAGTGCCTGCCAGTGATGTCATCCTGAGAGCTTAATACGGTTTTGTATATACTGTATCTATTTCATTATTTCCTTTTTATTTTATTACTAATATTTCATTAAAGTAGTTTAGTTTCTTCTAAACTCGTAAATCTCTCTTTATCTCTCCCCCTCCTCTCTGTGCACAGGAGGCTGGGGGGGTAGCATCTGTTGCTGGCCATTGGCCAATTTGGCCAAAACTACGACAAGCTTCTTGTACACACTTTGGGAAAGACTGAAGTCACAGAACGAGCTCTTCCATCAAACACTATTATTACCTGAGGTGAAAATCTAAAATCACATTTTAACATCTTCCAGATTTTAAAGAAGTCTTCAACAGTAACTGATGGGCATTGAATAATTACACACTCATAAAAAGATTTTTCTCATCACTGAGTGAATCTCTGAGAGCTTATCAATGTGAGTGATTCATATTTTAGCATTAACTCAGCATAAATACCAAAGTAAAGATTACAGACTAGTTTTTGATTTGAAAATTTTTTCTAAATATTCCTCTTCAGAATATTTAATTTTCATCTCTTATCTCATATATCATACTTTTATCTGGTATTTTTAACTCAATGAAGGGAAGATTCCTTAAGGCATTTAATGTAACCTGCTCAGATATATCTCTTGGTGAAATATTATTTTATTTTAAGCTTTTGATGAGGCAAGTATTTTGATGTATCATTGTACAGCTCCGCCTTCTGTTTGAATGTGATTCTTTATTCTATTTCTTAATCTTACTGTCTCCTCTAATTTTTACTTCTTTTTACTTTCATGGGTCCTTTGAAGGCATTAACTGTGTTCAGTAAGAACTTGTTTACACTTAATGTTTATTTTGAAGTTGGATGTTCCTTCTTGGATATAAACCTCTTTCTTCTTAGGAAGATTTCACGCAAGTTTCTGTTGAAAAAAAAAAAAAAAGACGGAAAAAGCCCCAGAAGAAATGAGTTAAGAAACAGAAAAACAAAGTGATGTGAAATTGTGTGACTTGCATCACGTCAAATTATGGACTAACTGAACATAATTCTCATAAATGCAAATACAATCTATACAGTGTTCAACTATTTCTGTAGTGCCTTCATCATAAAAAATGCCTATTTCTGAATGTCTTCATCATAAAATTTGACCCCTTCAAAACCTATGAAGATTCACTTCAGTCACATACTTTGTCCTCACCCCTTCCCCAAATTCAATTTTTAACTGCTTCATGTTTTCTTGAATAAAAAAAAGATCGCATTATTTATTTAGAGTCCAATGTATTTAGAATTATAATCATTTGAATACCAAGAAGAAAACAAACAAACAAAAAGGAAATAAAAGGCGCAGAAGTTTCTTAGTTCCAGAAAGGTTTATTGTAGAATCATATAAAAGTTATTACAGTTCATCCTGTCAGATGTTTGGATGGAAAAAACAGTGAGTACGCAAAAGCAGTAACTAGTAGCACATGTATACGCTGCCCGTGTAGCTGAGGTATCCAGCTGTGCTGGGTTGACCCTTGCCAGCAGCTGAGCACCCACAAAGCTCCTCGCTCACCTTCCCCCCACCAGCGGGATAGGGGGAGTTAACAGGAAGAACAAAAGTGAGCAAACTCACGGATTGAGATAAAAACCTGGTTAACAGGTGAGGTAAAGAATTAAAAACCCCAAGCATCGGAAAGGCAATCGCTCGCCACCTCCCACAAGCAGACTGATGCCCAGCCAGTCTTTGAGCAACAGTCAGCTTGGAGAACAAGTCCCTCACCATCCTCCTTCTTCCTCTACTGTTTTTTATTGCCAAGCATGAGGTTATATGCTGTGGAACATCCCTTTTGGCTGGTTTGGACACACAGCTCTCCTGGCTGTGTCCCCTTCCCATCTCCTGCCACCCCATGGGGTCACGGTCAGAGTGGAAGAAGAGCAAGCCTTGAGGCCGTGCAGGAAAGGTTCAGCGACAGCCAAAACGCTGGTGTGTTATTTACAGTTTTAGACGACCTGAAACACAGCACCGTTCCGGCTGCAATGAAGAAACTCCATCCCAGCCAGACAAAATACATCAATACAAGTTTCAACTTAATGTAAAGTGAATTAAGTTTAAACTTGGCTAGATTAAGTCTCGTGTTGGTGTCAGGCAATTGTAATTGACACTTACAAAGCAGGAATGGAACAGAAATAATCATATAAATAGCCTCAGCCAAACACTATAGTAACAAAAGATACTGCACATCTTTTATATTCTGAAATGTGGCCTAGTCCTTAAGGGTCAGACTGTGCTTATGAAAAAAAAGACTCCACTTTACTTGTAGTCATTTAATTTAATTTGTATGGCAAACATGCTAATATTTTTCTGCCTCAAACTTTGAAAATTTGATTTTTTAAATGTTTTGTGGACCAGAAATGAGGTCACTTAAAGCAAAAACATCTTTGAGACCACTAACTGCAGTATTGTTTTTCAGCCCTGGATAATGAGTTTGAAACCCGTATTATGAGAAAATGAGAATATGGTAATTATTTATATCAGGGATATTTAAAACTTTAAGAGAAGTAATACTGCTAGGATTAGGATAGCTGCGGTAATGGTCGTAGTTCGCATTTGTAAAATATGCAAATGAGTTGCATTAAAGCTGTGTAACCATCCATGACCTTTGCTATTTACCTTTAAATACAGAACTTGTTACCAACTGCATGAGCTGAGTTGCAGGAAGAGATCTTGAAGATATCTTTTAATTCAGTGAGTCTTAACTGCTCATGTACACAAATTTCAGTAATTCAAATACATCTTCACAAACATGCTATTTCGCCAGTGCTTTTTTTTTGCCCATGTCTAGAGGTGCAGCTAATATTCAGGGAATGTGATAAAGAATAAATCAAATTCTGTGCTCCAGTATTAAGATGTATGCTTTCCTATATTTTAAATTATTAAATCCTTATTTTACTGAAAACATACTCAGTATTTAACACAAAAAATTGTGCTCCAAAACCAATACCAAATCTCAAAGAGAAATGAAGTCAATTGCAGCTAAGATAAAATCACTTTACTTTGGATTTTGTCTTAAATTTACAAATTGCAATGAAACCTCACAAAAAAAATTCTTCATCTATCACCCATGCCATAAGCAAGGAAGTTTCTTAATGTTTTCTCTTTGAATGGCAGCTCCCTCACAGTTTTCAAATGTTTATGGCTTTTTGTTCAAATGTGTAATGCCAAAACCATCAGATCAACACCTCCTTTTTACACATGCCATTTTCTTCTCTTTACAGAAGAGAATTTAACACATCAATTTCCATGTTTATTAACAGTGATGAAAACAGTTGATGAATCCACCTCTTCCTGAAAATTTAGACATAAAATTACTTGCCTGATAACCCTAGACGAGAGAAAAAAGCAGGCAGTATCAGATGACTGAAATAAAAGAAGGGACATATGATACCATAGGATACACAAAACCAGTGGAAGATTCTCAGGATCTTCTTTTTCAGATGGTTAAGTATCTCAGCTAGAAATTTATAATACAGATCATATAGCATTGTTGAATAAATTCAGCACACTTGTTGGATGAACTGTAGGCAAACACACAGTAACGATCAATAGATGGGGAATACCCACATCAGGTTAATTTCCCATAGACCTGCTGCTTCTTTGACAATACTTTACAGTTCTATAAACATTTCCACTCCCACTCTAAAAAATGCTAATTTCCTACTGGTGCGTGAAAGCCTTAGAAATAAAGGTAATTGTACAAAGGAAACTGGAACCAGATATATGAAAAGCTCTGAGATGCCCAAGTAAACAAACATCTGCTGGGAGGGAAATTTCTGCAGCTTAGGTGTAGCGATATTGAAAATTCTTTTTAACTACAGTAGATCAGATTTCAGACACAGACAAAGGCAGCTAGCACTGTTTAAGAAACCTGCCTGACCTCCAGCTGCGAGTTCAGAAAGTTTTCAGTAGGTCCTATGTCATATCTGCTGGCCCCTTCCAGATGTTGTTATGTAAAATAGTATAAGCCACCAATGAAGTGTGATTTCTAGGGGTAACATCTATTTGAATAGAAGAACTGACACAAATAACACCCTACTGTAGTATGATGGATACCTGTAAAAAAAAAGAAGCAGGCTTTTGCCTTGCTTCATAGTTCCTTGTAATTATCTTACTAGAACCCACACTGTGGAAGAAATTAGAGAAATTTAGTACATGATATACACATTTAATTACTTTACCCTGAGTTTTGTATGAAGTCAAGTCATTGGAACAGTATCTGTTATAAGTCATGTAGTTTGTCCAGTTAGTTCAAAACAAGAGCATGCAAAGTGTTTTGCAAAAAGAAAAGTAAGCTTGTTTGGCATAACATTTCGAACTTTACGAAGCACATCCATTATTTATTCCCCTATTCTTGTTGGATCTAAAGAAAACCTAGAGAGAAAGGCAAAGAAGAAAAATAAATAGTAACATGATGCTGGATTTTATTTTTGGTGCTCATGCTGTCATAGCACATTATTCATGGAAAAAAATCCCTTCATAATTCATCCTCAGGAAAAGCTCAAAAAGGCAACAGTCTTTTTCCAAGTATTAGAACCATGGCAAGTCTGCAAAGACTTTTAGCATGCACGATCAAGCAAAGAAACTCTCAGGGACTGTGCCAGAAGTTTTAAAAATCAAGTTTTGTGAGTTTTCCAGGAGACACCAAGTTGACTTAGAAAGGCTGAAAGGCTTTATTTAAAATAAGGTTTCTCCTTCTACCCAAGAAAGCCATGACTGCTTGCCTGGCAACACCCTGCTACGAGGCTGCATCCCTGGAACAGACAAGGTAGCACCAGAGTACTCAGAAAAGTGAATTTAAACCAAATGATTTAAGGAGCTTATGCAACTGCTTTACTTTTCACTCCCGTCACGAGTCACACTGGGGCCAACCTCAGCTTCAAAGCAATTACAGGTCAGGAGAGTTTGCCAGAAACCTCCCTCTTAAAAATTTTAACAGCAGTTCAGCTACTGGTAGGGAACTGGTGGGTTAAGGATGCGCACCAGGGTGCTGGGCACTGCCAGGACACCCACTGCTTTTTCTTCTTTAGAAGCCTGTGCACCATTTGAGGGGTGGCAGGACAAGAGCCCCACCAACGGAGAAAAGGGCTGCGGCTTAAAGGAACGAGCACCCACGAGTGCCCAGGAGGACCCCTGCTCCAGAAGCGCCGTCGTTGCCCTGCTCCGGACGGTGCTGAGGGAAGCTGCCATTGACACTCTTGTGGTGATACACTCTCTGACACTCCGCCACCATCCTGCCGCTCACCATCGCTTCACCACCACCCTCCTCCTCCAGGCAGCTCACTTCCCTTCAACAAGATGGCGGCCTTTCCACTCGCCTCCTTTACCAACATGGCGAGTCGAACTCCCATTGGCGCCCGCTCCCCGCCACCGCCCCGCTATTGGCTCAGCCACGGGCTTTCCCCGCCCCCCCGCCGTACACGGCCTCGCCCTCGCCCTCAGCTGCGAACTTCATTACCCAGGATACCCCGCGCTCCTCCCGTGCAGCAACGGACGGGGCGCGATCTCGCGAGAGTTCTGGCGGGGCGGGGCGAGGGGAGGGGAAGCGAGGGGAGGGGAAGCGAGGCACCGCCCTGCGCAGGAAACGAAAGGGCCCGAGCGGCGCTGCCAGCCCGAAACCGTTGGCCTGGGCCCCATGGCGGCCGCGGAGGCGGCGGCCGCGCCCGGGGAGGCGGTGGCGGCACTGG
Source organism: Rissa tridactyla (assembly GCF_028500815.1). Taxonomy (NCBI): domain Eukaryota; kingdom Metazoa; phylum Chordata; class Aves; order Charadriiformes; family Laridae; genus Rissa; species Rissa tridactyla. Next base: position 179,299,792 of record NC_071466.1, read on the forward strand.
ATCCTAGCGGGCTCTCCCCGAAGGAAGAAGGGGAGCTGGAGGACGGCGAGATCAGCGACGATGACAACAACAGCTTCGGGCCCTATGGCGGTGGCGGTGGCTCCGAGCCCGGCGGCGGCCTCGTCAGCAGCAGGCCCTACTCGAGGCGCAGGCCGCCTCCCGGCCTCCGCGGGGACATCTCCCTCTCCTCCTCCGGCCGGCGTTTCCCCCGCTCACGGCACCAGCCCCCGCCGGAGATGGGGCACCTGCACGGCCACGGCGGATATCGGCCCAAGGACTCGTTCCGCTCCCATCCGCCGCCCATGCCGGCGCCGCGGATGCCGTCGGGCTCGCACTCCGAGACGGGCCCCCGGCTCTCTTTCTGGGAGCGCAGCCACAACGCGCTGGACCGATTCCGCTTCCGAGGCCGGCCCTACAGGGGCGGAGGGCGCTGGGGTAGGAGCCGAGGCGGCGGCGGCGATCGGGGAGGCAACCCTCCGGGGAGGCCGCCCGGAGGGGGAGGCGGTGCCGGATTCAGTAGCAGCCAGGGCTGGAGGGAGCCCTCGCCTCGAAAATGTATCCTTGAGACGTGAGAGGGGGCGGAGGCGGGGCGGCCGTGCTGCTGGGGTGGGCCTGGGTGTGTTAGTGCCGGGTTACGTGGCCGAAAGTCCCTGGGAAGGGACGCTTTTTCCTCCCGTTCTGGCACTAGGACTCCCGTCGGGGTAACGGGGAGGGAGGCTCCCCTTCCAGTCCCAAGGGCTGGCCAGGACAGCGGGGCCTGCTTCTCAAGGAGAGGCTGCTGGGAAGCCGCATTAGTGCCGTGACCTGGCTTGCCACCCAGCCGATCAGCCCAATGTAGGGAAAAAGTGTAGCCTGAAACAAAGCCTTAGTCGACTGTGTCCCAGGTGGCTGATTTTCTAGCCTGAAGTGCAAGTATTGTGAAGTAGGGTCAGTCTTTGGTGCGGCAGTTTTAATGCGTATAATTAAAGTGTCACGGTTGTAAAACCAAAACCCGAAGCTTGTTAATTTCCTTTATTGGGCAATGAAGGATCCAGTGTTTTTTCATTTTCGCTTCCAGCTCTTCAGAGGCTGTTACACTTAGTTAAAGCTAACTTTAAAGCTAAACCTAAGTTGAACAGGAACCACAGAATGTGGTTTTTGTGGGAGTTTGGAAAGCTCTATTTCTGTATAAAGCCATACCCAGCATCCCTTGTAGAATGGTCTCTATTGATTGTAGGGATGGTTAGCTGACCTTTTAATAGAGTTCTAATGTTTCCTCCTTTTAGGAGTAGGAACTGCAAAAGTGATGGGAAAAGCTCCTCTCATTTTCCAGGGTTGCTGTAGGGCAGAAAAACCCACACAACTGATGCCCAGTGTAACTAAGGTGCAGCCTGGTACTGAAACTTGATGTAACTGCATTGTTGCCTAACTGAAAATGTAGACAAGTGTAAAAAAACACTGAGTGAGAGAACTAGTGGTTAAAACCTATTCTCCAGGATCTTATAGTGTTTTATTGTCCTCTGTACCAATAGTCAAAGGATGTGCATTGTTTGCTTGACTCTGCTGGTTGATCCCAGGAACAGGAATTTTGCTACTGGTGCCAGGACTTAAGGCTTTGAAAGCTACTCATTGGATCCTTGTGTTATTTTAGATACAAGATTATCTATCCATGTCATTAATCATTTTTTTTTGTGTCAATGGGATATGTAAACTGGTGATAAAAAGATGCTTTTATTTAATCTCATGTGGTAAAGGTACAACATTACTGAAGCCTTTATAAGAAGTCTTCTTTAAAGGGTCTTATCTTGAGATGCAGTGAGGGAAGATGTGATTTGCCCAAGGTCGCACAGTAAGACGGTTCTAGTGTCTTACCATTTAAGCCTAGTCTTTTAATTTGCAGTGTTGCTCTTGAGTACCACAAGATGGTTACTTTCTGTGTAATGGGTAATTTATTTGCAGGGCAAATGTGCTGATCGTCATAAACAGACCTTGCAGTGCTTGTTATTACTGATACACAGTCTCCTCTCTTTTAATTAAAAAAGTGTTCAGAAAGTGGTAATTCTATTTTCAAACTGTGAGCTGACAGGCCCGACGCAGGAACAACCACAAAACCACAGATGAGATGCAAAGAGTACATTTATTTTCGTTAACCTTGCAAACTGAGGCGTCTCTGAAGTAGCACCTGGGCAGAGGCACACAAATGGGAATGCAGGCACCATGCAGCTCGATCCTTGCTAGAGAATTTTTGAACGTGTTGCTTTTGCCTATATATCGGGGATTCACACAGGCGTACTTTACCACTGTGCTTTGATCTTTCCCACAGCAGGGCAGGAATCTCAAGCATGTTTGATAGGGTGCCTCTGAGTCTGTCACAGGTCTGTGTTATCTAAACACAGATGTTCTACTTGTCAAGCACATGAGACTAAGCAATGATTAGTATGATATAATGTGTTTTTCTGCATCTCAGCTGCAGGTCACTTAAGTGTGTTAATAACCCTCCTTGCTGACCTTTCCTTATTTTCCCCATAAAACCAAAAGCAGAAAAATAGGAAGTTGGGCTTCTGTTATTTTTCTTTAATGTTTTAAGTGTCTGTTAAGAGATACGTCTTTTTTTTTTTTTTTTTATCCTTGGAATTAGTACTTTGCACAATGCTCTGTAGAAGTAAGCATATGTATAAATGAAGTAGACGGCACAGTGGAGCACTATAAGAATTCTTGTTACTTCTCTTTGGGTATTAGCCCTTAATAGGCTTTTCTCTTTTAATTCCTAGCAACTTTAACATGAAGCTGTTGGATAGTCATTCTGCAGAAATTCTTGCATGGAGAATTGTGGAATTTTGAGACTGAAATATGGGACCAAAATGTGACTTTCTCTTTCCATTGAATTCTGAACTCTTCGCAGTGTACTCTTTTTTTTTTTTTTTTTTTTTTTTTTTTTTTTTTTCTTCTAACCCCCCAGTTTCTTTAGTTCGTCTCTTTTTGGTTGTAGGATGAAGTTTCTCTTGCATTGATTGAAGAGTAGCTGTTGTTTTTAATGTACATGTGCCTGTCTGCTTTTCATAGCATACCACGTAGTCTTGCGTTCTCTCTGTAGAGCCACATATAAAAAAAAATTTCTACATAAGTGAAACACAGAATTTCTGATTAATACTGTTGTGGGAGCTCTAGCAATTGCATTATCCTGAGCACCAAAAACATCTCAAAGCTTTGTCTTGTTACCCAACTCTAGATGACTCCAGAAGCTGTTGAAGTATTTCAGTATTAAAGAATAGTTAGACTTATTTTTATAAGTGATGTTAAATCACTTAATTAACTTCAGATGTTCCTGTGACTCACAAAATCACTAATGTAGTTGTCTTTTTGGAAGTAGAAATGTGTTGGAAGTGAGTATGGCAAATATGCTTAGTACATAATTTGGCGTTATACTGCACACAGCTCTGAATATTTTCAGCATATTTATGTTTGTTTGCTTACCTTCCAGACTTTATGTAGCTCATCTTTACTAGCTTCTGCTTTTTGTGCTGAGGCTTAAGAAAGCATTGTATAGCAAAACATTTCCTGATATTACAGAAGTTGGTTTTGTGGGATATGTACCAAGATTCTTCATACTTACTTTAGAAGTTAGCATAACGAAACATCCAAGTTGTTGATGCATGATGTGAGCAGAAGACAAATATAAAGTTATATTCCTCTGGATTCAGTATGTCTGTATTCAGAGGACACCTATTTTAGTTTTACTTCGTTTATTGTTTTAACAGATGACGTTGATGAAAAAGCATTTCATGTAACTGGGTGTGAGTCAGCTGTTATCACAGCAGGGTTGATACTGAAAAGTCGAATGAGTCAAACCTGACTTGGTATCCTAAAAGACTTATCCCCGAGCATGATTATTTTACAGGATAGTTTAGTTTTCCAAGTGTCAGGTTAAGGTACGAGAAAGTGAACCTCCAATAGCAAGAACTTTTATTCTGGATACAGTTGCCTAAGAATATTTCCGTTGCCTGCCTTGGGCAACATGTTGTCGAGAAAGTGTATCCCTCGGGCATACATAGACAACCTTTTCTGAGTAATTAGTAATTCCCAATCCGTTTAGCATTTTTTTTTAAAAATTTTGATTGCAAGACTTTAGCCACTTTTTTTTATTCCCTTCAGTTGTTGATTGTTCATTTGTTGAGCTACGATTACTGCAGTGTGTAATTGTGCTGTGACTAGACTTAGCGTTTTATGAAAGGATAAAATAAGTGAGAACTAATTTAACCTGTCTTTTTCAGAATGTCAGATGGGGAGTGAATACTTGAGTTATGAACTTTGGAAGTCTGACTTACTCTTTGTGATAGGAAACCTTCTCAGCATTACAGCTGTTATTTCTGGGAGGATGGTGTGAGGAAAAGACAAGACTTCTTGGCAATTCATGAAATTCTTGTCATAAGTAGGATATTTTAAATAGTGGGTTTGAGAAAATGTTTATTTAAGCTGTCAATATGTAATAATGGATATATTTTTTTGTATGCTGCTTGTATTTATAAGGGATACTTTTCAAGCTAGCCTTAAGTTAAAATTAAAATAAAATGTATGGGAATGATCTTAAGTTCTGTTTGTCATAATTCAGTCTTCAGTGATAATATTGCCACTGTTTTAAGGTTATACATGTTCTTGTCTTAGTTTTCTTGACCAGTAATTCAGCCAAAACTTTTGGAAGGTCCCCATCTAGAAAGCAGAACTACTCTTCTAAAAATGAAAACTCAGTGGAAGAAAGCTTTGAGGATCTGCTCTTGAAGTATAAGCAGATACAATTAGAGCTTGAACACATTAATAAAGATGAAAGACTGGCTTTGAGCAACAGGGAAGAAAGCGAACAACAAGATGATGATAAAGCAGTGGACACTGAGGACCAAATAACTGTAGAAAATGACAGTATTACAACAGATGCTATAAAAGAAGTATCTCCTGAGGAGAAAAATCCGGTTATAGCCTTTCAGGCATTTGAACTGAAACCTCTCAGACAAAAACTGCCTACTCCAGCTGAGAGGAGCAGATTAAAAAAAGGCAAAGAAGGAGCGAAACAGTCATCGCAAAAGTCTGAAGTCGCAGAATCTGGCCAAGGTAAAATTTTGTAAAGTTGTTCTAGCTTGTAAAGTTATTCTTGCTTCCTGTTATCTATCGTATTTATTAGACGTTGGGGAAATTTTTACTTTAATTAAAATACTAATTTTAATTGAAATGTTAAACATTTTAAGTTATAGATTTAATGTACTTAATTCCTGTTTTGTGTAATTCTTTGAATTACATAAACATGCATGGAAGCGTGTTTTTTTCGCTTTTGTTTTTAACTAATGTGTTTTCTTAGACTAACTGATAGTTTGGCAAAAAGCACGAGGACAGGTCTTGAAGGTTTTAATTACTGTTCACAGTAGAAATCATTGGCTTTGACTTAAATTTTTCTCATTTTCCCTTGTTCCTTTTTGCAGAAGCAAAATGTGATTTATTCTTTTTTTTTTTTTAGCTGAAAAGATAACATTTGGAGACATTTTTTTTGCATTTCATCTTCGTTACGTATTTTCTTCAGTGTAACAAGCCCGTATGAGATTTTCACCAGAATTATTTTGGTCATAATTGCTATTCAGGAATAGTGAAGAAATAGAAAGGATTTGTAGAAGAAATGTAGCCAAAGGGTAGAGTAAGTGTCTTGCCCAGATAGTTCTGGACTGCAGGCCAAAGAGGATAATTGCACAGATGCACGAACCAGTCAGTGAGAAACAAGTTACTGAGTCCAGCTGACCTGTAGTGAAAGTCCTTGAGATTACTTTTAAGTCTGCAGTAAAATAAGGCAGCTAGTTTAAATTTCCTATTCTGAGGCTTCATCTAGTTCTAATAAGTGTTCACTGTGGTTGAGGGTGTGCTTGTGGATATCACTTGTCATCTCATGTTAGCTAATTTGTCAGTGTGAGGAAACTATCAATTTGAGTGGGAAGAGACTGATTAGTAAGTGGATGGATTAAGAACACAGGTGAGTAATTAGTAGGAATATTAAGAAAGGTAGGACTAGAACACTGAAAGTCAGAATGATATGTACGTAACTTCAGGATGAGAATTTAGAAGACAAAGCCTATAAAAAGAAATCGGAAGAGAAAACTGATAATTGGTAGCCAAATCACCTAATTCTAAGTATTTTTTCCCATAATAAAAAAAGGCTCTGGTATTCTTTAAGAGGTAGTGTAGTTTTTAATGGGAGACGTAAGGAAAAACCACAGATCTTGACTATAGAAGAAAAAAACAGTACTGTGCAAGAAGACAGCATAGCAAGGCAGGAGTAAAAGAGATATTTAAAAAGCAAAACAGTCTCAAAAAAAATCCAACTTCAAAACTGAGAAGCACTAATGTTGAAAATACAGTTCATATGATAGTGAAAATAGATTCTATAGCATGGACGTTAAGAGCATCTTAATTTTTGCACACCACTCAGTGTAAGACACAAAAATGATCTGAAAGCAGACAGATTATGTATGAGGGTAACTGTTTGCGACAATGTAATACAGGCTTCTGAAGTAAAAAACCCAGCTGATTTCAGTTATTGTGGATTCATGTGTATCAAGTGAATGTATACTACTTGGTTATGCATATATTAGGAAATGAGAAAACTTGTTTTCCCATTGTATTTATTTTTAAATGGTGTACTGGATGCTCTCTAGACCTGTTCAGGGTGAAGAACTTGTCTTAAAACTCAGGGAAGTTTGTGTCTCCAGAATTCATTCTCTGTGGTTCAGCTGCTCTGACAGAGGCTTTCCTTCCCTTCTTGCCCATTAGTCTGTTTTGCCTCTGTTGTCCTCTTGTTTGAAAGAGCGTTTTAGTTGTGTAGTATGTCCCTGCATGTGTCTGTCTGCATCACAGAAACTACTGTACCAGCTGTGTCTCCCTACTTCCATTCTGTGGACTGAATGGTTAGGATCGTTGCTTAGTGTAATAACTCTTTTGAATTTTCTTTTATAATATGTATGGGTATTAGATGTTATTTTTCTTCCTCTTGTATGTGTGCTTTTAAAAAATAGATGCATGTGCAAAAAGGAAGACCTTCAGCATTTGCTACATACCATTTTTCTTTAGCTGTAAGGTCTTGGTATATTTTAAACAGTGCTTTTTTGAATGTGACTCTGTAAAAAGCTAGGAAGACTAAAAGCTGTATGGAATGCAAAATTTTTTTCTGCCAATTTGAATTGTGGGAAGGAATCCCTTTTTGAAGAAAGCAAAAATATTTTAATAGCTATTAGCTATAATAATTATATTATTTAATAGTATATGATATACAGCATGTATATTCTATATAAAATAGAATATGTTAATGTATATATACACTATGTAATAATCAGATGGATATATGGCTTTTGGGCAGTCTAGCAAATTAATATCTCAACATCTTAATGTTTATCAGGAAAGCATTACTATTTGTTATTCATTTCCATAGAATAACTCTTTTCTATTTTCCTTTGGCATGAAATAGAGCAAGTGTGTTCTTACTGCAGCTTTTGGGCTTTATATTTAATTCTGCAAAAGACTAACCAGTTACTCAAAATAGCTTCCAGTGGAATCTGAGATGCTTAGGACAGCAGCTGATATGAGATGGGAGCATAAAACAGATGGCAAGAAGTCATCTTTTCCCCTTGTCTCCAGATCTGTTTTTCTCTGTTTCTTGGGGCAGTACGTGTCAACCTTAAGACCGACAATTACCAAAAAATGACAAATCTTGCCTTAGGCTTATGGCGTAATGATGATGCGGATTTCATCAGACATGGCAAGTTTATATTAATGTTTGTTAATGTGCTTTTATACATACAACTGCTATTGTGTTTTACACTGTATACCAATGGTACTGGTAAAATATGTCTGTATGGATTAAATTCTGCACATAATTTTAATGTAGCTCTGTCTCATGGGAAACAGCTTGTTCAAAAATACGGTATTTTTCTTTTGGAAGGTGCAGAGGACAAAGAACAAACATCAGTGCGAAAGCTTAGCAGTTCAGATGTTACATCTGAAAAGGTAAGAAGGTATTTCTCCGTAGATGAGGCATAATTGCATTATGATACTCTGATGGCTTTTTCCAAATTGCAGTCCAGAAGTGTTTCAGTAATAGAAACAGTCCGTTCTTAAGGAATGACACTAGTGCAGTAGGATTTTTTTTAAGCTTTCTCCTGGTAAAAAATTTGGGACAGACTTCAAAAGACTTTTTAAAAAAAGATTTAGTTATTAAATGGTGTTTCTTGACTTTTTGTCTTATCCTTTCTTCTCTTTTCTTCTCAAGAAGCTGCTTGATGATGAGGAGGAGATGTCTGAATTGCAACTTAGGCTTCTTGCACTTCAGTCTGCCAGTAAAAAATGGCAGCAAAAAGAGCAACAGGTGATGAAGGAAAGCAAGGAAAAGTTAAAAACGAAAAGTGTAACACAGAAAGTCAAAGCCAATACAAAAGCCCACTCAACAAAAAAAACTAGTGCTACAGGTAATAAGTTTAATACTACTGAAATGGCTACAAATGGCATGACCTCTAAAATAAAAAACATAGTATGTTAAGTGAAGCATTGGGCAATGAGCCTTTAATGCTTCTAAAACCCCATACATCTACTCAAAGCGCTTGAAGAATCTAAGATTGGGGGAACTATTTAGGTAAGGTGGAGTTAATAATTTTTTTTTATTTATTTAAAGCCAAGCAAGCTTTGAGGAAACAACAGACAAAGACATCAAAGAAGATGCAGCAGCAAAAGGAACAAGACAGGCGTCAGAAAGAGGAAGACCTGAGGAAACAAGAAGAGGAGGAGGAGAGAAGAAAGAGAGAAGAAGAAATCAGAAAAATTAGGGACCTCTCAAATCAAGAAGAGCAGTACAATCGATTTATGAAGCTAGTTGGAGGAAAGAGGAGATCAAGAAGCAGGGTAACAAATTTATTATATATGTTGGTCAGGTGTTACATTTGTGATTCATGAGTAATTTCTGTCTTTATGTCCCTCCTGGTTCTATGTGCCTTCTAACCTGCCCCTCCTTTAAAAAAAAAAAAAAAAAAAAAAAAACAAACAAAAAAAAAAAAGAGAAAAGCTCAAAGTATTTCAGTGTTTAGAGTGTTTTAATCCCATGCTGGACAGACATTCCCTTTGGGTTTGGTAACATCGGTTTTGTACGAGTTGTACATTTGCAAGTTGGTGGAAGAGCATTTTTCTCCGAAAGATTTTTGAATGTCGTGATCAAAGAGTAGTCTGTAATCTAACACAAAACAGTCAATCAAATTTCCTTGGCTTTGTTCTCTTAGATTGCAGTTTTGTCTCCACGTTTTCAAAGTTTTTGGGTCTATATAACTTCAGTGGCCTCTCCTTTCAAAATGTTTTCTGAGGCTTGGTTTCTTTCTAGTATTTGTTTAATTTGTCAAGGTGAAAAATATGCCGAGAAGCGAAAGATAATTGCTTCAGCCTCATCATAGGATGATGGAATTGTGTCAGATTTATGAAGGAACAGAGTTTCTGCAGGAGTTGTCATGCTGCACTTGTAGGCTGTCTTCATTCTGTCATCTTGAGATTAGCAAAAGGCACTTGAATCACTAATGTTGTGTCTCTAAAACATTGGTACCTTACAGAAAAGAAATTCAGCGTTTCTTCAGCATTAATTCTTTCATCATGGAAGTACAAGCTGCTGCAGCTAGGTGCTTCAAGGGCTTGGAGCTACTGATGCTGTAATGAGAAATGAAATTGCAACTAAGGGAATTGGGACTCCCTATTTGAGGTCATGTTATAGAAGAGTCCCATTTATAACAATAAATGTGGAGAACAGTGGAAAATTGAGGCTAAAAGTGTTCTAATTGTAAACAATAGAAATTCTAAAAGCTACTAAAATGTCTGCTGTATGCACCTGAAAGATATGCATTGGGCAGTCTAAGAAGTCATACCTACCTGTTCTGCATATTTTCACTGTTCACTGAACATGGGTTGGCACCCATGCAGTGTTAGGCATTCTTTGAACAATCTGATTTGTTAATTGACAGTCTCTGGGCATGTGGCCCCTTCTGGGACAATAAAAGGATTCTCTACCCAAGACATCAGTCTTAGAACAATCAGAACATGTTTTACCTAAACACACAACCTTTGTCATACTGAAGATGATTCTCATGCAATCTTGTATTGTTTCTAACAAGGGTAGTTCAAGCACTCTTAGTAACTGCCATGGCAGATTAACAGAAATAATAAAGCATTTAATTCTCTTTCCCTGTTTCAGAAATAGAACCATAGCACTTTCCCAGATACATAATAACCTAATAGGTATTTAAAAATTGCTTCTGTGTTATCATGATACCACCTCCCCCTCCCTGAAAAGGTGTAGTTTTAAAACTGCCTGTTAATTTGTCATGTCACTACCTGCTATGGATTTGATTAAAAAGTAACCTTCAGTTTGCTCTTTTTGTACAAGCCAAGTAAATGCATTTATAAAGCCATTAGAAGACAAAATTGTAAGTGCCTGTTTCTAAAATTTACTTTTAATTGGTTTGCTCTAAAAGAATAACATATAGCTAAATAAAATACACTTATTTGTGTCTCTAGTCTTCAGATACGGACTTGAGATGGTCTTTGGATAAGCCGTCTACAGATAGTGCAGGAGGCATATATCAGTATGATAATTATGATGAAGTTGCTATGGATACAGATAGTGAAACTAACTCTCCAGGTAAGACTTATTTTCAGTTTTCTTATATGGTGAGTCGTAATAAGAGTTAAAAAGTAGGAAATGGGCTATCATTTTAGAAGGAAAGTCATTCTTTCGGGATGTGGCAGTTTGGAACTAACATTTTAAGGTGGGCTAATTCTATCTTGTTTTAATGCTGACTCTTTCCTCTCATCTCTGCTGTAATGGCATTTTGAAGGTCCTCAAGGTTATACTGTTCTCATTGCAGTACTGTAGAGTTTATTCTTTTACATTCCCAAGCAATACAAAGTAAGGGCCCCAGGGAATTGACTGGATAGACAGCAACTTTGCAAAAAAGGGCCTGTGGCTCCCAATGGACGTTAAGTCATATGTGAGTCAGCAGCGTGGCTTTCGATGATAAAGGCAAACTGCAGCCTTTAAAGATAGTGATGTACTAGAAGGAATCTAGCAAATGACCTTTTTGATTAAGGGAAACTATCAGGCTTGTTTTTCATAAAGTTCATTGGGGACTGGAGCTCTTGATTTATGGAAAGAGACTGGGAGAGCTGTTTGCATTGAGAAGAGGCGGCTAAGGAAAGCTTTTGCTGCTGTCTTCAACCACCTAGTCAGCAGTTACAGAGAGGACAGAGCTAAACTCTTCTGCGGAGTGTGTGACAGAAGGACAAGGGGCGACACTTAAATTGTAACAAAATAAATTCTGGTTGGATATAAGGGAAAAGTTTCACAGGGGATGGTCAGATGCTAGAACAGGTTAACTGGAAATGTTGTGGAATCTCCATCCTCAAATATACTTTGACTGGACAAGGACCTTAGCAAGCTGACTTTGGGGGCTGCCCTGCTTTGAGCACCTGTGCTGGGGCAAATGCCTTCCAGAGATCTCTTCCGGCCTAAATAATTTAATGACTGAGTTGAGGTGCATTTTAAGGTATTCAGGTTTCTTTGTTCCATCTCAACATGTGGAGTGTTGAGAAAGCTTCATCAAGTATATTACTTTATTGGCCACTTTTATTCTCTTGCTTTTCATCTTCCATCTCTCTTTTTTTTTCCCCTCCTTTCTTGTCAGGCTTCCTTATGTGTTAGTTTGCTAAAATACTGCACCTGCTGTTTTGGATGTGTAAGCTACATGAATATTCTCTTCATGAAGCATCTCAAGCTTTAGTTTTATGTTTCAGAATTCACTATGAGCTCTGCATTTGGTCTGCTTCTGTCCCAACTTGTATTGCATTTTTGGTAGCCACTAATCAGGAGGCTCTCTGAGATACCTAGTTGAAGATAAATTCTTGCAAATTAAATCAAATATGAGGTCTGAATCATTACCTTAGTAGTACTGTGTGGCTGTACTTGCATTTTGTATGTAAAATAGAAGAAGGACAGATAACTACTCTATTTATATACATATATGTAAAAAATAAATGCACTATACAGTGTCTGATGTTACCTTTCAAATTGGCACATAGCAAAAATATATCTCCTCCTTCTGCTGTGTTAAATCAGTTGAAGTATCAGCATGAGTTGGTGTTCAGTAATTACCTGCCACGTTTCTTATGCTCGATAACTTTTTTTTAACTACAGCGTCTTCTCCAGTGCAGCCTCCTTTCTTTGAGTGTCCAATAGGATATTTCCCACCTCCAGTTCCACCAATTTCCTTGCCACTGCCACCTCCAATTCCAGTAAGTAACCTTGAAAGAAGTGTACGCTTCAAAATGTTGGTAATTCTTATTTCTAATGCTAAAGTTAGGATTAAACTTAGATTCTGTTTTTGATGCAATTCTGTTTGGTGATTCCCTTGAACTATCTGATAGACTTGTGGTTGTTTTTTAAAAAACTTTTATTTCAGCTATTTTTTTGCTGATCCAATTCCGGTTTAATGGAAGGTCTCCCTATTGAATCAAAATTTTCCCTTCACTTAGAGTTATGCTGTTTCATAACAAAACAAAAATTGTCTGAAGCACATGAGGAAAAATAATGAATTGGAATTGTTAGTGCAAGGCAACTTTCCCTCTTATTTCTAGGCCATGTACGTAGATATGCTTATCCTCTGACTTGTTACCTGGTGGGGGGGAAGCACAAAAATGTAGCTCATCAGTCCTTCCTTCGAACTTTGTGCATTTTGACTATATGCTGTCTGTCTGCTCACTTAAGAGTCCGCATGGAAATTGAATTTGTTTAGTTTTTTCCCCACCACTTTTCTTCACTGTGTGATTCTTACCCTTCTTAGTAAAGCAGTAGAAAGTTGCCATTCCCTGTCATGACAGCTTCTGGATTTTTTGACTAAAGGAAATTGTCATTTTGTTATTCAAGACAAATTCATAAAACTGTTTAAGGACTGTTTTTTCAAGCAGTGTGAACCTATCTGGTCAGCCATACTTCTGTAGCTAGACTATCTGTGGTTCTGAATTCTCATTTATGTTTAGTTTGTATATATGTACTACTTGACTATCCAAATGGAACCTTGTTGTTTTCCATTATCTTCTTTGAGAATTGCTCACTGTTTAGTAACAGCGTTTGACAGTGGTCTGAATCCACTGCAGTTTGAATTAGTTTTAAATCATGAATTAATTTAGGACTCAACCTCTGTTAAATGATCACAAAGTAGTAGTAATTTTCAAGTTTCAAACCCTTGTTTTCTGTTTTATCTCAGCCTGTACCATCTTTGAGCCAACTTTATGTGGAGGGTATTTCTTGTGTTTCTCTTGAGCCGCCTCCACCTCTTCCACCTCTTCCCCCTGAAGAGCCTGAACAGCCACCAAAACCTCCATTTGCAGATGAGGAAGAGGAAGAGGAGATGCTCTTAAGAGAAGAATTACTCAAGTCTCTAGCCAACAAACGAGCTTTCAGATCTGAGGTACTGTATTGGTTTTTGAATGTAAACCTCTAGATGGCAATCTTGACCAAAACTTAAATATGACCTGCTAAGTGAGGATTACAGGCTTTCTCATGCTGCCTTTCTGATGACTTAAAAAAAAAAAACAAATTCTGAATTTTCATCACCCTCTACTCCTCCTCCCCACCCCAAAGAAACCAAAACAAAACCCACCCCAGAACATCCTTTAAATCGTAAATCACAGCTTGTCTTTTATTTCTGAAAGAAGTATGAAACTAAAAGTTTCATGTGTTCAGGGGAATGGGGATTTTATTTTCTGCAAAAGATGTTTGTTATTTATCAGGTATCAGTTAGAAAACAAGACACCTTTGTTTCAAGCTTCTAGCAAAAGGAGTTAGGAGAGGTTAACTGTTCTGGTTTTTATTGTTTTGGGTTTTTTTGAGTGAGAAGCAAAATCTGTGGTTTTGAAAAATTGGATTGTTTTTGACCTCATTAAAAGGTCCCAGATCTTGTGCTGCTGACCTATGAATAACTCATATTCTTCTGTGATTTTTTTTTTATAATATTGCAGAATTGCATTGTCTAATGTGTTTGGATAGTCTGCCTAAATTACAATTCCAAGTCATGTATGGAACAATCTCATTTATGCTTATGTCTTTTAAAATAGCTGTGTATAGTGTGTATTTTTATGACTGTATTTTTTTTTTTGTTAGGAAACCTCAAGTAACAGTGGTCCACCTTCCCCTCCTGTTCCAGATAATTTGCAGTCTGTGCCAAGAAGCAATCTGTCCGCTGTCAGTATTAATACTGTGTCACAGCCACGGGTACAAAACACAAAGTTTGTTAGAGTACCGAGGCCTCCACGAGCAGTGATCACAGTAAGGAAATATTGGTGCTTTCTGTTAATAAGACTATGAGTTGAAGTTGTCCTCAGTTCAAGTGAACAGCAAAAAGACTTAAGGTTTTTTAGTGAGACAGCAGAGAATGGTGGAGTTCCAATTAAACATCTGAATTATTAGTAACTTCAAAAATCCACGTGCTGTTCTGGAAAGAATTTGACACTGAAACAAGAATTTACAGCTTAAGAGAGCATCAAAACATGCCAGCACTCATCTGAACTAAAAGAAACTGTAAATGTAGTTCGATTAATTTATTTTCCAGATTAGCACAGACTACAGGGTGCTGTTCAATGGTAGCTGAGCCAATCTAATCAGTTTGTTGCCAAAAAAGAGGTGATCTTGCTCTTTCTCCTGCTGCTGGCCAAATGGTGTCTCCCTTTTTTTTTAAACTGGGGTCTGGAGCATCAGTCCTGTTGCTTACCTTAAATATAACGTGCTAAACTGTTTAGAAAACTAACCTGGCGGGGGAAAACAGTACTTTTCCTTCTAGGGGGAGTTGAATTTTTTCAGTGAACAGTGTGTGAGCATGAGAGGTAGCACAAAAGTGGTGGCAGATGGCATGTCTGTGGGAGGGTGTGAGACAGGAGAGAGTATTCTCCTTCAGGCAGCAGCAGACTTCATCACATTAGCTCAAACCATATTCTGTAACTTGACCTTCATTTGAATGGTCATGGGAGCTGTGTGCAGGTAGCATTTGATTTGTGATGTCTGCAGTCTCCTTGGATTGTTGGAAATGTGTTATAAAAACATATTTGCCTGTGTTATGCCAAACTAGAAGCCCATATAGTCTATTGTTCTGTTTATGGGAATGAACACTACATATGGATGGTTTGTGATGATTTTAACACCACATCTTACAGAGCTGGCTTTGTTGTAGCTCTTTCCCATGCAGATTTTCTAATGAATAGTGTGGTTGAGTCCGTACCTCTGCGTTTCTGTCAGTGGATGTTGTTTCTAAAACTTTTTTTAACAAAGTTTGGAGGAATATATAGTATCTTTGAGGCTATTGTATCACTATGAAGTCTAGCTGTAGCTGGCCAACAGCTTGCTTGCCCATGAATACAGACTGTATGATCACTTAGTCACCTGATTCCATAATGGAAAAAAAAGCTTTAGATGGTAGACACCTGTATATTCCATTTTTGGTCATTCTAAGGCCTACTTTCCTTTCTGTAGGAAAATAGTGCTCTTAAGCTTAAGTGGATGTAGGTGTTGGTTTTTTTTTTTTCTATACCAATCTTCATAATCTACTTGAAATTCTAGATATAACTGGAGTAATTGTTCAATTTGGGCATGTTCTATCCTTTCTATAGTTGCTTCACGTTTACTTAGATTTTTAAGGGTTCCTATGCTTAAATACTAAACCTATTCTGAAAAAAACCTTAAATTACCACATATTCTGTTGTCCTGAGACTTCATTAACTGCTGTTGCGTAAATGAGGGAGACCACATGTTACTGGGGAGCTGTTGGTTTGTTTTAGTAACTTGATAAATGTCTCTTATCAACTGTACATTATGTAAGCATTAAGAAAAACTGAAATGTAGTGCCTGTTGCTAATGATGGTTAGCTTAGTTAAAGCTGACAGATTAATACCTTGTATTTGAATCAGCTAGCTTGGCTAGGGCCGTTTTTACAAAAGTGATTATAGAAACAAAGCATTTTGCATTTGTTAATTTTTTAATAGCTAGGGATATAGAATATTTTTACATAAAATAAGTGCATGTATCGCCCAAAAAGTCTCACAGGAGACTAGTCTGAAAAAGACTTATTTGTCTTCTGTGAAAACAATATAAATTACTCCTGTTAGTTTAAGCTTTTAGAAACAACTTGTATTGAATGCTTATGACTCTTTCAGTTTTTGTAGTATTTGGTACTTCTTACTAGAACATAAAAAAAGTGAACTCATGAGAATTTTATTTTGAACTTAACTGATAGTTTTTCTGTGAGCATTTTTGGATATATCCAGAAATTAAAAAAATCACAAATGCAAATTCTTCAGGTTTTGAAATCTAATTTCATAGTTTTGGGGGCTCGGTAGCTTTTGAATGTTTGAGTATGCTGTACCATATTTCAGAAGAGGTTTTCTATTTACAAACCTTGGGATTTCTTCTGTGGAGTTGAGGACCTCTGCATAGTGAAATAGCCTGCAGATACTGGTTTGCTTTTTCAGTGACACCTTGTGACCCTCTTTCAAAGTAGTCATGGACACTCAGGGATCTATTCATCACAGATTGAAAAGAATGTCTTAGAACATCATGGAAAGAGATCTGCCGTTACAGCTGGGGCTGTGGTTCCCCTGCAGTAGAAGTTAAAAGCAGCCTGGTGTCTTTGGTCTTTCAATACCAAGAGCTAGTGATAGGGAAGAGGTGTATCTGGCATCTGAAAATGAGAAGGGTGGGGTGCCTTGCCTGATTAATTTAGGTTTCCATGGAGCTACAATCAGAATATTTGTGAGGAGAGGACCAGTGCCTTGCTTTGTTTTCTTTCACCAATATAAACTGGAATTTCATCTAGTTATGCTATGGTGGTGCCAAAGTGATGTAACTCTAGTACATGCAGGAGTAGTAAATATGATCCTTATTCTAAGAACTGTCCAGAAAGAGAGTATCAGAAACAAACATTAGAAATTGGGTATTTTTCACTCTTTAAAAAGTAGGGGGTGTTGTGGGTTGTGTGCTTTAAAAGACACTTAGAGCTTCGAAGAGGTCCTGTCCTGAGATAAAGGTTAATTGTATAACTGTAATTGTCCAGACCTACACTAGGACATGGGAAGAGCAGTCCTGGAAATGTGAACTAAGTTGCTTCTTTTCAAGCTGTAACTCCAGAGCATTTGAGGTTAATCTAAATTATCTGCTTCTTTCTGCATCTTTCTTTGTGCTGGAACTGGCAGTCATCTGATCTTCAGTGAGCTGTTCCAGTTAGTGATGTTGACAAAAAGTGATGAATCTTTTTTCATATGTTCTTTATGTACTGTTGATGTTCTGCCAATTTAACTGCCTGAGCGGCTCACTGTAAGGTCAGCTAAGTATAACTGTGGGACAAGAGGCATCACAACTGTGTGGCTGAAAGATGAGGGAGTTTTGGTATGTGTGCTGCAGCATTTCTAATGCAGATTTGATTTATTGTTACCTCTCAGTTACTTAAAAAAAATTGCTTGCAAATGGCAGATCATAATTTTCATTACAATTCAAGTAATTCATGAAGTATAGGAGTCAAAGGTTTGAGATTTGTATGACCATGCAGATGTAAATATGCTGCGGATACTTGGGAATATGTTGAAAATGTTGGAGTACCTTTCATGTTACAGTATCAAGAATTGGTATGGTATCTCTGTCTTTTAGTGGAGAAGCACAATATTTTTTTCTCTTTTTTTCTTATAATGTCGAATTGGTGCGCCATGCTAACAAAAAGAGTCAACCTCCTTTTTCTCTTCTAGTAAGTATGTGCTTAGTTGTATCTGTCTCTAGCTTTTCTTCTTGCTGTGAAACTCTTTTAATTCTCCCCACAGCTTCCAAAACACAAATCTGTTGTAGTTACATTAAATGATTCAGATGATAGTGAGTCCGATGGAGAGCCATCTAACTCAACTAACAGTGTATTTGGAGGACTAGAATCTATGATAAAAGAAGCAAGGAGGAATGTTGAGGTAAGCGTTATCAGCATTTAATAGATTTATTTTGTGATGAATTTGCTTTGTATATGGAATTTAAGCTTTAGAATTTGGTCAAGAAGTACTGGATTACATCAGAAACGGGTAAGAGAGAGTACATTACTTCTGACTGGACCATTGCATTGAAATTTGGATTGCACAAGCCTAATTAAAATTATTTTTTGGTTAAGATGGCATCTTGAAGATGGAATTCTGGCTTCATTTTTTCAATTAAAATTCAGTGCATATTTAACTACTAGCAAAAAAGTATTGGCTTAGAAGATGTGGTTAGCCTTGAACAGCTTTAAGTTTGTGCTGAAATGCCTCTTAAAAAATAGTAATTAATAGCTGTATTTTAAATTAGTGTGACTAGCATTAATTTGAACCTCATTGTACAGGCCTCAAAAATCAAAGCCCCTCCAAAATCAGAAAAAGAAAATGATCCAATGAGAACTCCAGAGGCTCTACCAGAAGATAAGAAGATAGAATATAGACTCTTAAAAGAAGAGATTGCCAGGTACAACTGAGTTTCATTGTTAAAGTAAAATGTATATTCTTTGTAGTCCTTTACTAGTCTATTTTTGTAACCAGAAGGGAAATCCAAGTTTGAAAACCTTGCCATTACCTTCGGGTTTTTTCCCCCCCTCAATTTTTAATAAGACAACATAGAAGTCTGAAGAAAGTCCTTGGGTTTGAACTGACTTACAGTAGTTGATTGCGGTTGTGGAAAGTTCTTTTTCTTTTAACTTGAAATCTTGTCTTGCTACTTTTTTGAAGACTTTAAAGCTATTGTAAGTGCACCGCGAATTTAATATTGAAGCTGAGGAACATCTTTGCTTTTAATCTCTCTGTTTTAGTCGTGAGAAGCAACGCTTAATTAAGTCTGATCCACTGAAGAACAGCTCGTCCCCTGCAAATTCTGATGGTGAAGTTGATGGAATTGGGAGAATAGCAGTAGTGACAAAACAAGTTACAGAAGCAGAAGCGAAGCTTAAGAAAAACAGGTGTGTATTTCACTGTCATGTTATATCTTTTTTGCTTAGGATTAAAATTGTAAATAATCTTCTTAAATGTGTGGCATTAAAGTACAGCAAATGATTGTTTTTCTGCTATCTTGAACTATTCACTCTTGAATTCTATTGCCATACTAAAGGAGTTGTGTTTGGTAACTTCTTTAAGTATGGTTTGTTGTGCTGTTTTCAGCTCTGTTTACATTTAGTGACTAGAACATCATCTGTGCCACCTAATAACTCTGAAAGATCAAAAAATGAGTGTGCTTTTCACTACTCAGTACACTTTGAAGGTAGCATGTTTCAATGCTACCAATGAAGGTAGCATGTTCCCACAGGCTAGGTGTGCTGTTTGAAGCTTTTCCTGTATGCCTCTCCTCTTCTAGCATGCCTCTTGTTTCTCACCCTTCTTCCAAGTTACTGTAGAAAATAAAAGTTCTTGTCATCCTTCTCTGCTTCTGTTGCCACTAGACTATTTCTGCATGGTCTTGTGGACAACCTGGTTCCTGGTCAGACATAAATTGAAGGAGATTCTTCTGCCCTGCCTTTATTCATACCCATCTATCTACATCTTTATCTTGCTTCCTTTAATGCATAGGTCTTATACTTAATTACTCTGATACTGTGCCATAACACTATGGCTTGTAATCTGCTAATATGCGTATGTGCCCTAAGGAAGAATTTGGTTGTTCCTTAACAGAAAGCAAGAACATGTGTGTTTGGGATGTCTTAATGTTAAAAACAGTATTAAAGATATACCATTTGCTTACCTTCTCTTGTTCTCATAACTAGGATGTTTTCATACTGACATGCTGAACTTCAGATACTGAAATCTGCTGTATGTACTACCAATATTTAATGTCCTGTGAATGTTAAGACTACCTGGAGAAACTTAGAATGTTGTTTGTTGATAAATGAAAAAGAGCTGTGTTCTTAAATAACTAAGGTTTCAGAAGAACAGTGATAGGTCTGAGAAACTTCATTTTGGAAAAAAACTTGTTACATTACTTTTCTACTTTTTCTACTCTTAGACTTCTGTTGATGAAGGATGAATCTGTCTTGAAGCATTTGTTGCAACAAGAGGCCAAGAAGAGAGAGAATGTTAGAATTGCTGAAAATAAGATTAACAAGCTGGCTGAACAGCTACAAGCAACAGAGAAGATCTTGAATGCTAATAAGATGTTTCTCAAGAAGCTTCAGGAACAAGTAACTTTAATTTTGAAATGTTTCTGTTTCCTAGAGCTGGAAATCTTGAAATGGGAAGCCTGATTTTTGGAGGCAGTAGGCTTTCTTTGAATTGATTATTAACTAATTCCCATGTCTTTTCTGATGATATTTCATTGTGTGGTCACATCTGAAAATTTGCATCTTACTGTAGTATTTCTTTTTTTTTTTTCTTAGATTCATAAAGTTCAACAACGAGTTACAGTAAAAAAAGCTCTGGCATTAAAATACGGGGAAGAACTTGCTCGAGCAAAAGCAGTAGCAAGTAAGGAAATTGGGAAACGAAAACTGGAGCAAGATCATCTTGGAGTAAGTCTGTTGCATACCTTTGAACCATGCTGTACTTGAAAAGCAGTAGCAATTTTGATTAGCAAATGTAGTTCAAATGGGATTTCAGGAAAATGGGAAAATATTTCAAAAGCACTATAAGAATCTTCCTATTGGTTTCCTATATTTTTGAGAATTCAACAGAAAAACCACTAGGTATTTAAAAAAGAAAACTGTTCAAAGCCTGCATTTATCTACCAGGGATATATTTTTGTGCCAGTAGATAAATAATAAGAGGAGCTATATGCCTGTGAAGGAAATACTTTATAGACATCAGGGATCTTGTTAAAATTACCTATTAAGGATGCTGAAGTGAGGATCTGATCTTCTTGTTTTGAAAAACAAAATATAGAAAAACAAGGCTAAAATATTTTTGTACATTTTTTCTTTGTGTTCTCCCTCACCCCTCCAACACCTCTGTGTATGCTTGTTTTATAGCTCACCTTTTAAATGCAGCCACAACTTTTGTTGAAGCCCTGTACATGATGTAGGCTAATTTTTATTTAAAAACCTGCAAACATGCCAGTTGAGTTGTGGCAAACTCCTTTGTGGTTTTCCTGCTGTTTGTTTGAAATTTTCTAGCAAGAGTTTAAAATATATTTTTATAAACTCTGAATTAAATATCTTGCCCGTATTTCATTTACATCCTGTTGATAGGTCAGTAAATGTGAAAATAAAGGGAACTTTTTTTCTTTTCAGCCAAGCAAAATGTTGAAGTTGGAGAGCTCCCCTGCATCAAGTCCAAAAAAGCATTCAGCAGAATTGATTGCACTAGAGAAAAAACGACTACAGCAACTGGAGTATGAATATGCTCTGAAGATTCAGAAACTGAAGGAGGCCCGTGCACTCCAAACCAAGGAACAATCAAATATTGCACCTCAGGCAGAAGAGGAGTCTGAATTTGCTTTACCTCAGCCATCACTTCATGATCTTACACAGGATAAGCTGTCTTTGGACAGTGAAGAAAACTACTTTGATGATGAAGTTCTGTCTAATTCAAACCGAGAACGAAGGAGGTCTTTCAGAGAATCTAATTCTTTCACTAAACCAAATCTTAAACACATGGACACTCCGAAACAAGAAACTAAAAACAAACTTTCTAAAAAGGCGTCAGAGGAGCCTGAGCTGTTCCTTGGGTTGAATGTTGATGAACTGAAAAAGCTTTATGCTAAAGCTGACAGCTTGAAAGAGCTCCTAGTGAAAAGTGCTTCCTTTATAGTACCTAAGGAAGATCTGTTGTGTGGTCAGGTAAATGCTTTAAAACTAAATATGAAGGTTTTCTTTATTAGGTGGTATTGCACTTGCTATATAGCTGTTTATCTGTTTCCTAGGAAATTTCAGTGGACATGGATTTTGTTACATCTCAAAACAAACAAACTGAAGTGAAACCATTTCCATTTGGACCCTATCATAGTCCTCTCCTAGTATTTAAATCCTACAGGTATGAAAACTGTAGCAGCTGTTTGACTACTGTGTATATGTGTTCTTGTTCAAGTATTCTTCACTGCTCTTCCGTAATACCCAGGCATGTACAGAAAGACAAATCGCAATGAGAAACTTGACTATCCTGAAACAATTTTGTCTAGTTTAGGGAACCTAAAGATTTAGTTACTTTTTCTGGTATGCCGGAATCCCTTGCTTTTGTGCAGTTTCCTGCTTTTACATTATATTGTGTACTATAGTTTGGTATAACTAAATTAAAAAATAATAGTTAAGCATTTGAAAACAGGATTTTTTCCAGGAAAAAATTAACAGGAGTGTATTTTGCTTATGCAGTCTTCAAACTTGGCTAGGATTTACATTGTGAGAGTCAAGATTGAGCCAATCACCTGTTTTTAGATTCCTGCTCAGTGGAAAGAAGCATGACTACAGTGATGCATCTTGACTTAAAATAGGCACCTGCAAGTGTAATCAATTTGACACATCTGTTTTTTGACTAAAGAGACTTGTTCCTACACATTAACTTTTAGAAAACAAAAGTTTGGAATTTAAACTGGAGCAGTTGAATCCTACCGTATGCTTCAGGCTTTTTATTTCTGTATTCTTAAGTAGCCAAAGATGGAGTATGCATCATAAAGTATTCATTTTATCTTCTAGTAGGTGATGGCTTCAACTCCTTAAGGAGCTAGAAATCCCAAAATTGACATATTCAAACTTCAGCTAAAGATTTAAAACAAGCATTTGTCCGCTCAGCTCAGACTGTTTTTTGTTTGTTTACATGTTCTAAAATCTGATGGGGATTTTTTCATTGTTTTTTTGAGGTTAATCTTCAGTGGTTCTCTTTATACTTCCATTTGACGTTGATCTTACGCTGACCAGAGCATGAGTGCATTTTTTTCTAGAACTGAGCTGAAATTTGATTTCAGTGGTTTGCGTTCTCTACTGGATGATTACTACACTTCCTCTTTTAACATGAATGAAGTTCTGCACCCAAGGGGGAAGAGAATGCTAGAGCAGAATCTGTTTAGATTGAGAAGTACTGTTTTGTTCCCCGCCTCTCCCACTGCTTTTACCTGTCTCTTAACTCACTGGTCAGCAATGCCTTTGGTTTGTAGTAGGGGTTTGGAAATAAAGAGATTTAATACAGAAAATGTGATTTTTTTTTTTTAACTTTTTGTTTAGTAAAACTGATGTCTTACCTTGGAACCTTTGTCAAAATAATTCATTGTTTCGTTTTAGGTTTAGTCCGTATTTTCGAACCAAGGAAAAACTGTACCTCAGTTCAGTAACGTATAGCAATATGATTGAGCCAAAACAGTGTTTCTGCCGTTTTGATTTAACAGGCACATGTAATGATGATGACTGTCAGTGGTGAGTTCTTTCTTAATTTTGTTCATTTAAACTAAACCTCTCTTCTAGATGTCTGACTCAAAGACTGAAATATGCATGATTCTCATTTCTTTAAGAGGTCTGCATTTATGATGCTATGCACAAGTTCTAGAAAAGTTACTTTTAATACCCTATTGCAGATACTTGGTTGGCAGGAAAGCCATGAAGAAAGGAAGCTCTTTAGATGTAAATTTAGAAAAGCAGTATGCATTGTTAAAGAATATTTGACCTTCTGGTTTCCTTGTAATTCAGATGGGACTCCTCTTGCTTCATTGCTTCAGTATAACTTCAGACCATCATGGAACCTCAGGTGGTGGCTGATACTGTTAGGCACAATAGAGAGGTATCATGCTGCTAACGGGGGAAAAAAAGCATATACCAAATATTATGTAATTATGTAAAAAACCAAACAGACAAACTGTTGTAGTAGTGGAATCCTAGTTTTCTGGGAAAATACTGGCTGAGTTTGTTTCTTTGAAGCGTGGTGTTAAATGATATTAAAAATAGTTTGTTAAACAGCGTTGCACAGTCTATTTAAAAAGTTGTTACAAGTATAAGTGGGTATGAATTGGTCAGGAGTAAACTCAATTTGGAAACTTCTAACTACTGGAAAAATATAATAGGAGTGAACTTTATCTCTCTTCTCCCCTTTTCAGTGGCAGGTGGCTTTTTGGATCAGCTTTTAGCTGCTACCATCAAACCATAGTTTGAATCTTTTAAATACAAAGTGATATCTACTTCTTAAAACTACCTTGTTTGAACGAGAAAGTTCTAAATACAGTGTTTTTGTGTTAGTGTGAAACAAGTGTGTAGAGGTTTATTTTAAAGAGTAATGCTTTAGTGAAATAATGAAGACTAGGGTTAAGTTACTGATGCAGGCTTTAGCTTAGAGAGAAGACCCAGATATATTTAGCAGAAATTTCAAAGCAGACTGTAGTGTTTTCTGTGGGTGTCATTTTCTTTATGCCTCACCCTAGTGTGTATCAAAACCAACTTTCTAGTTATAAGCCTCATTAAATTGCTGCTGTGATAAATATATTAATTGCTTATCTGTTTGTTTTAGGCAGCACATGAAAGATTGCACTCTTAGCCGTAAGCAGCTGTTTCAGGATATTCTGTCTTACAACTTAGAACTGATTGGCTGTTCAGAAAAAAGCACTGATGAAGAAATCAGCACTGCCACAGGTTTTTAAGTCTTTTGTTCACTTTTATATCCAAAGATTCATTTCTGAAGGGAATGGCTTTCATAGAAAGCTCTGGGTGCGAGGACTTTGATGTAAAGCAATGTATAAGATACAGCTATACGAAAAAATTGGTTTCTGCAGTTGTCCAATTCAGTCCTTGAAGTGGGTAGTTACCTTGGTGTCTTTACAGAAAGGAAAAGTCATTAATCTGTGGAACACTTCAGTCAAAAAAAAAAAAATATATATATTGCTAGGATTTAGGGGATTGGGGAGTGATGGGCACAGTCTCTCCCCCTCTCCTTCCAGACTTTTTGTAACTACTGGACTGGTCTGTTTCGGCGGAGCTAGAATTTTATAATAATGCTGTTGCCATATAGGCAAGTTGCCGAACAGAACTCTTTCAGTTTTTCATTTCTTTGTTCTAGTATGTTAAATTACTATACCTCTCGAAGCAGTTATATTTTGTGAATTCAGCATAAGTTGTGCTAAATTGCTCTTAAGTTACCTATCCATTTTCATTTATGTGTTTACCTAAGATACAAATATTCTTGTTCCAGAAAAATATGTTGAAAAACTTTTTGGTATAAACAGAGACCGTATGTCAGTGGATCAGATGGCCGTTCTTCTGGCCAGCAACGTCAATGAGAGTAAAAGTCACAGTAAGTAACTTTGGTAGATTAAATACAATATAAACTTTTAAAATTACATAAGTACCTGGATGACTTTTTGTAGACCAAGAATATTTTTTGTTGTTGTTTCTTGGTTTATTTATATCAGTATTATGTATTCAGCTTATGGTACATTAAAGGCAGCAGAGTTTGTTTTAAGGCGGTAATATAGTAGTTTTGGAGTCCAACTTGGAAAAAGTGACTTACGTACTCGAGCGCAATTGATTTTTAAATAAGTAGTGTTGAAACTTATACACTTGTATTGCACTCACAGAATGTTTTTATCTAAAATCTTTATAAGCAAAGAGGACTTAATCTTGAATATAGAAAAGTAAAAGAATTTCTACTACTTTGCTTGTTTACAGCACCTCCGTTTACAACATGGAAAGATAAAAGGAAATGGAGACCGAAGTACTGGAGAAAACCTCTGTTAGATAGTAGCAGCAGTGAAGAGGAACAGTTCGTTGGACCTATTAAATACGGTAAGCTGGATTGTGGCATCCATTAAAAAAAGAGTACTCGGTGCGGGGGGGGAAATACCTACCAGCCTCTTCCCAACACCTAATTTTTAAAGTGGTTCTTAAGAAAATCAGTGCTTTTAATATCTCTCTTAACTTTGTATTTCCTGTATGCAAACTTTATTTTGCATAAACTTTTGGGTAAAGTTTGACCTTAATTTGTTGTATGTAAGGAAAAAAGCTATCTAGTATAATGTGTGACTGGAAGTTGAAGTGGAATTTCTACTTACCTGTTCTTAAAAGGAATGTAAGGAACTGTTTCCCTAGAATGTTTCAACTTTGCCCATAGACCATTAGGGTGGGTTACTTTTTTTAATTTTTATTTTTCCTTCACAGAACTAGAGGTAGTAAAACTTTGTGCTCAGTTATCCTAAATTTGTACAGAATTAGTGTTTGGTGTTGAGGTCAGGAGTTAAAAAAAAGCTGCTGTTAAATGGCATTTGAGAAGCAAGCTTGCTAAAGCATCAGTAACCCAACAGTGTTTAATGTGTGACTCATGCAAGTAGGAGCTTTAGGATTTGTTTAGCAAATGCTGTAAAAAGAAATCTTAGAGACTTAGAGTTGAGATAAATTTTGCTTTGTCAGATGTGTTTATTTCCTAATGCTGCCTAATGAACTACCTTAATTGGTGTCAGTTGATAAAAGCAGCCTTTTACTGCCATTTATTTCTTGCCTTTGCATTTGAAATACAACCAGTTTTCTACAGACTACACAGCTCTAAGTTTAAGAGGATGTTGAAATAACCATATTTTGCTCTGGTCAATGGCTATACTTGAAATACATAAATGCCACCCCTTGTGAGTTCTAATCTTGCAGGTCACTTCTGTTTTGAAAAGAAATATATTTCTTCTTATTTTATTTTTATTTGCAGCCCATCCCACAGAACATAAAAAAAGAGTTCCAGCTCTTGATGCTGTGGTGACTCCAGATGATGTTCGATATTTTACAAGTGAGACTGATGACATTTCCAACTTGGAGGCAAGTGTTCAGGAAAATCCCTGTGATGTACAGCTTTGGATTAAACTTGCATACAAATACTTGAATCAAAATGAAGGGTAAGTCTGCTACATTTTAGATTTGATTTTGTGCTTTACGCATGTTGCTGTGATCAAGTTTCCTTTCTGATGTTTAAGAACTTTCTTCAACAATGCGACTTAAAAGCAGGTTAAAAAGTAGATTAGATTTCCTGTTGTATGCAGTATAGTATGTGAGTAATAAATGGCAGTGATGTTTTACCTTTAGGCAGGTTCTGATTCCAAATGGAATTTGATGGAAAGTAGTGTGGGAGAAATAATTGCTGGTGTTTGAAAAGTGCACAACCTAATGTATTCCAAAGATTGCAGTGGAATGTGGTACTTCCAGTGATAAAGTAGTGGACCAATGAACTCAAATCCATTTCTCCTCTATGGAGTGAATGGTTGGAATAGTGTTTAAAATTGCTTTCATCGGAAAGCTTTGTTATAAGAACAGTTCTGCTATATGGTTTTATCCCTGTACAAATTATGCAGTTGAGCACTTAATTTCTTATTTTGTCATTTTTTTAACTTTTTGGATTTCTAAGTTTATCTGGTTTATGTTCCTTTAAATTATTCTGCAGGGTACCACATTTTTATTGGCAATTTCAGTAGGAATTTTGTCATGATGGTTTCATGCTAGAGATTGACTAGGTACTGGCTTAAGCAGCTGCAGCAGGGAGGAAAATGTAGGAAAAGATTGGTTTATCTGTATCAATGGCTTCCTGAACACTAGAAGGGATAAAATTGGAAAGGCCAGTACTCAAAAGAAAATACTACCAGCAAGTGGTAGGGTGAGGAGAGCACACTTTTTAAATATAAGCATACTTGGAAAAATACCAAGAAAAGAAGGGAGAAAACCTAATGCAAGACAATGCATCCTTTTCTTAAAACAGCCACCTCCCCCATTCCCTACCTGCCCCCCAACCTCAGTATTCTGAAGAGACTGGTTTAGTAGGTGGCAGTGGTGACAGAAGGGGTTGTGAAGGCTTCAGGCTTATACATGGTTAACTGTGTTAATTTTATTTTGGGACATCTGTTTTTCCTCTCATAAATGTCTATGCAAAGTAATTTCTGAAGATGTTTTCAGAATAAGTGTGACCTTGGAAGCTTTCTGTGGTTTCATGGAAGCTTGTTTATGAATTAAAGCTCAGCTCTGTGGTTTGAAATATAGTCAGTTATTTGAGCTAATCTTGTATTACTTTGCTGGTATCATCTCATGATGGTTATCTCAAAAAGTAAAATTTTTTTTAATGATTTAGAGGCAGAGAAAACCTGTGTGACATGCATAGAAACCTGAAATAAAGGCTTGTATTTGAAGACTGTAGAAAGTAAATTAAATATGTAACAAAAATATTCAAACTTACTTTACTAAGCCTTTGAAATTTCCACTTAAGTTTTTAAGTCTGTGTTATGTAAATGCCTTTATATGATTGCAGCTTGAGACTTCTGCTTACAGGTGAATCCTATCCATTTTCAATTAAACTAGACTCCTATTTGAATTGGCACTCCTCCTAGAAACAATATTTTTTCCATCCACCATGGTAATTGCACCTAATAATAACTTCTGAAGGGTGAAGAGTTACTGAAACTTCGAAACTTTCATAGTAAAGGACAGCACATGTTTAAAATAAAAAAAAAACCTGACAGTCACTTCGATTCTAATCATATAAGCATCTATTTTCATGTTTGATATCATGTAAGTCATGATACTATCACAGTTGATGTGAATGCCTTTTTAATTTTTTCATTTTTACAGCTCATCGTCTGAGTGTTTAGATTCTACTTTAAATGTTTTGGCCCGAGCCCTTGAGAACAACAAAGAAAATCCTGAAATTTGGTGTCATTACCTCAGACTCTTCTCAAAAAGAGGAACCAAGGAGGAGATACAGGAAATGTGTGAAACAGCAGTGGAATATGCTCCCTCTTATCAAATCTGGTGGACAGTAAGTAAAAAAAACCAAAGTGTATGTGAAATGTTCGTGTTAATTTTCTACTGTGGAAAACCAGTATGTATGACAGGGGAACTGCGAAATGAAAAGCACTATAGCCTTCTGAAAACTCAAAAGTTCCTCAGAAAATGAAGTGATTCAAAGTTCTGTTTGTAGGATATTTGTAGAAATCATCACTCTTCCTCAGATAATAAAAGGTGTTTAAAATCAAGATAGAATCATAGTATAGTTAGAGTTGGCAGGGACACCTCCCACTAGACCAGGTTGCTCAAAGCCCCACACAACCTGGCTGTTGCATTTCTTATTTTTTGTTACTTAAGTTTGCAAATTTTAACTTTGACTACTTGATCTTTAAACAATATTTTTGAGGTTTAATGTGAAAATTCAGTGTGAGGTAGGGCAATATGGTTCATAAGGTGGTGTAAGACATTATGTGAAATTTGTGACTTTGACTTAGAAGCTTTATTAATAATCTGATTATTATTAGTAATATGAATTATTTCTCTCTAGTTTTTGAATTTGGAGAATTCCTTTGATGGAAAAGACTATGTATGTGGGAGGATGCTACAGTTCCTAATGGAGGTGACAGATGGAGAAGAAAATCCAAATCTCGTGTCCTTTCAGCTGCTGGAGACTCTCCTGTACAGAGTTCACTTAAGCCTGTTTACAGGAAGACAGCAGAATGCTCTTGTTGTGCTGCAGGTAACTTCCAAGTTACCACCCCAGGAACTGTCTTCATACCTTCACCTTTATAATGCCTGTGACTCCGATAGTGTCAAATCTAGAAGAACTGTTCCTTCCTTTATTTGCTGAAGGAATTCTTCTAGAGGCTTCTGTTTTGAGATATAATGCTGTTATAAAATTTGGATATACCTTTGGGGTTTTTGTTACCTGTTTTGCTTTGCTTGTGTAGCTAATAGCCTGGACCACTACATCTCAAATAATTCCCAAGGAACTGCTTTACTTGATTCCTGGTAAGCCCTAGAACACTTTTCTGCAGTGAAGTAATAGAAGCCATAGAATGTTTTTCTGCCTGTGAGTAATGGATTGCCTCAGGTGCTCAAATATTTATTGCTACAGAAATGTTCCAACCAGTAGTTCTTGGGAAGAACGTAGTATGATGTTATTTAATAGTATTGCTCTGCTCCAAAATTTGGAGACTCTTAAATCGGACGTTATTGATCCTATGAACTGCAGAATCATGCAGTTATCTCAGGCTTTTATTGTGACTGTAGAAAGTATTTAAGTCACTGTTACCGTCAATAGAAGTGGTGCACGAAGGTGAGAAATTGAAAGCTGAAATCAGCTCCTACTAAAAGTGGGAGCTGCTGTAGCTTTAGTTGCAAGTTTTTTCATGCCTACCAGCAGGTGGCACCTGTTGCTCGCTACACCCTAAAACACTTTTCTCAATTGTGTGGTTTAAGGCTGTCATGCGTTTTTCTGGCTCCAGTTTAAATAGAAAAGTGTAATGTTGTGTTGACTTCCTCCAAAAGCTATTCTAAAGACAGCAGTACTGATAAATGTAATGCTGAATGTTTGACTGAATGAGCAAAAAGAACAGAGGGAGGAAAAAAACTCAGTTTGTGTCAAATTGACATGGAAATCCAGTGTATATGGGGGAATAACGTGTTGGTTTCCCTTACCTTCCCATCATCGCAAAACCAAACGCTTTTCATATTAATTGGAAAGGTGTAGTTGAAAAGAATATCTTTGGGAGAGATTATTTAGCCATATTTGAGAGAAGATAATTTCTAAGTAAATGTTACTTCAGAGTAAGTAGCAATGTGTCTCTCTGAAAATTTGGGAGCAAATTTTCAAGTAAGTATTTATTTTGAATGGTGAATAAGTTAAATGGCTTTGAAACTTCAGGTTTTTGCCTATTACAGGACAAGTGTCCTGCTGAATTTTGTCTAAATTTGCAAGTGCTTTCATTCCCTTGGAAGTACATTCTCTGATTGTACTCCATTTATCCAGAAAAAATATCCAGAAAAAAGTTAGCATGTTGGTAGCCAGGAGAGTCTGTTCTTGTTTAGGAGCAACTGTGTTTAGACTTTGTCTAGTCGCATGCTCTAAGGACTTTATTTGGGATCTGCCAGTTTAACTGGATTATTCTAGTTTTTGCATATGACTGGCAGGAAAATTCGAAGCTGTATCCTTGTTCGCAGTAACATTTCCAACACTTTTATAAACAATATGCCTAGAGATGGTGGTGCTTTCAGTAGACTTGGATAGCTGTAATTTAGTAGCTGTACAACTAAACTTAATAAAAAAAATCTTCCCCAAAACCCAACAAACAAACCCACAAAACCCAGTAGGACGTAGCAAGCTGAATCCAACTTGTAGATGAGTTGTCTCTAGAGCTAACGTATTATTTGTATCCAACTGGAAGTAATTGTCCAAGAATTACGCAGAAAAGTAGAAAGTACTTTGGGAGATGCATGTTTTCAAAGTCTTTCTGTTCACTCTTCAAAATAACAATCTTCTACAATTTTTCTAAACTTGTTATTAGAAATTATGCATATGATTTGAATACAGTCACATAAGCCAAATATAGTCATGATTGATGTAAAGAATTAGTTCCTGTCTCTCTTATAGAAAAGATTTGAAAATATTAAACCTGTTTCCTTGTCTCATTCCCAGACCTTAAAGATTTTATGGTTGAAATACACTGTATTTCTTTTAACCTTTACAGAATGCTTTAAAATCAGCAAATGAAAAGATAATATCAGAACGCCTTACTGTAAGTGACCGTTGCTTGGCTTGGCTGGCTTACATACATCTAACTGAATTCGGCATTCTCCCAGGCAAGTTCTATGATCCAGCTAATGCCGGTCCTTCAAGGATCATGAACAAAGAGCCATTTTTAATACCATGGCAAACAGTTCAAGATGTGAAGACTGATCCTGATGTGCTGCTAGCTATGTTTGAAGGTAAGATTAAAGAGGTAATCTACATAATGCATTGCTTGCTTGTAAATCAAGAAATATTTTCCAACTTTTGGAATTTCAAGGCAGTGCAATAGTGCTGGTGACTGTGTTAAGCCATTGGGATTAATCCAGTGAGTATTTCATCTTGATTTGAACAGAGTAGTGAGGAAAGTCCATGTTCTCAGGTACTTAATGCACACATTGAGGTTTTTCATCGGTGGCTCAAGGCCATAGCTTTTTCTCTGAACTATGATACTCTATCAAGATAAAGACCAGTGGCTTGTGACAGTGTGACATTGCTAGTTTTCTTGGGTTTATATAAGCATAAAGCAAAACTTCTGTTGTCATTCTCTCTTACCCTACCTCCCCTCAATGGGATGTGTCTATTGGAAAACTACTTTCCTAGAAGATTATTGTGTTTCCTTAGAGGCAGAGCAATGCGTGTGTCTGCCTTCATTCAAAGTTAAGTAAAGGGAATCGTTTTTTTTTAAAGATGTAAAATGAAGATACTAGAAGAAATTGAATTCTTGACTTGTGGTGCTGCCAGAGGTAGACTTTATAATAGCATTGTATAAATGTCAGTACTTAGCATGTTAGCCAGCAGTAACGTTGAATTGACACTGGGAATATATCTGTGCTGCATATGGTAACGTAGTGTGGAAATACTCAAGGATAGATTGAGTAGCCCAGCTGTGGGAGTGAAGGTAGTCTAGCCATGATAACAGGGTGCTCATTATCGAGTAACATTTTATTATGCTGAGAAGAAAAATAATATCCTATATTAGCTTTTGTTTCAATAGCTTTCAGCAGCTATGCTGGAAATCCTGGAATGTAGTTTTCAATATAGTGATACACTGCTACCTGTAAAGTGGCTTTAATACTTCATTGGTATTTTAGATGAACGGGGGGTGAAACTTCTAACGGGCTTTTGTCTTTGTGCTGTGGTGATAAGTGTTAAGAAACCTTTTCCAAAGATGACAGTCCTCTTTTCTTTTAAATAATTTGTGAAAGTAGCCCCCTCAGAAATATTTTTCCACACTTAACATATTTTCATTATGTTAAATGAGACTTTTTATTATGTTAAGGCTTCAAATAACTTTGACATTGCTTGAGGTCTAAAGACTTGATTTTATACTTTTGAAGATGCTGTCAAAACATGTACTGATGAAAACCTTGAGGCTGAAAAAAGAATAGCTATCTGCTTTCCTCTCTACAGAAACATGATAGCTTTGCTGAAACTTCTTGAAAGGTAAGTTGTTTCAAAACACTTTTAATTGGAGTACTCAACTGTGCTTTTTTGAAAACTTACCTTTACTTGTCTTTAAGGTGGGAGTCTGCTACAGAACTCTGTAGATCTTTATTGGAGCTCTGCCCTAACAACTGTCAGCTCTTGGAGAGTTTGGCCGCCTTGTATTTGCAGATGGAGCAGAGTGACAATGCCTACAAAGTGTGGATTGGAGCATTTGAGAAGAATCCTCAGAATGCAGAAATTTTTTATCAGTTGTGTAAATTCCTTGTTTCACAGGTAATACTCTACTCCAAAACTCATTTTGTTGGTCTGCTGACTTCTTAAGGTTTGGGGTTTGTGTGTTGTTTCAAACATTTATGAAATTGATATTCTTGATATTTTTGAAATAATCATGAAATGAAATTCATGATATTTTTGTAATGTCTAGTTCTCCTTTATATCAAGAGGAAAAAAATATAATTGTCAAGATTAGTGACATGATTAAAGATAATTAAAGGAATTATATAAAATCATGAATGTATAGTTTGGCTTGTTCTAATTCAGTGTTAATATCCTTACACAAGAATAGACTTTAACAGTAAACCCTATAATAAGTTTTCAGCTTTTTCCTGCTGCCTGAGACAGTTAGATCTCATTCTTGAGAAAATGATGACAATGGAGCATTGCACAGATAAACACACCACTTGTTATTTATTGCGCTTAAATTGTTCTTGTCATTTTCAGGTTGATGTCTGATTTTATTTTATTTTTTGTTTTAAAAAAATAAAATCCCCAAAACAGGAAAGGTCAAGCAGTATTCTTCCACTATTGCAAGATTTTGTGGCAGCTTTCTTTGAGAATACATGTCAACAGCAGAGTCCTATGGATCTCTTAAGGTACACTTAGAATATTTTAAATTTTGGTAATATTGGCATTTTCTTGAAAAACAAGGCAGTCTAGAACTTTCAAACTCCTCTATTTTTAGCTTGGCATGTTTTGCTAAAACTTCAGTGAATTATGATTTGATACTTTTTATAAAGGTTATACTTGTTGTTTGTGCATATACACTAAATTGTAAATCCACAAGCATTTAAAGATGAAGCAGCCAACAAGTTTAATGTTTGGATTTGGGGGATGGAAGTCAGTCATATGTATGCCAAAATTGGTTGTGTGTGTGTCTTTTTTCCAAAGCTAGGAGCCTAAAATTGCATACCTAAAATACTTGCAAAAGACCTCAATCCAGAGGTCCAGCATGCTATTAATCAGCAGACTATGATTGCTGAAAGGACACAGGTTTGTATTTAGCCTGCTGATTTTCAGTTGAATTTTGGCAACTATTTGAGAGACTTATCAAAGTTCTGAGATATGCAAGTTCCCTATAGTCAAAGTAGGTGCCTCTGAAGGCCTTCAAAGGAAGACCTTATGTGCTAAAGTTTATGCAGATGAGGCTTTGAGATGCTTTTATCTCCAAGTTAGGTGTTAAATTTCATTCATGCGTACATTTTTTCGTGTTACTGTTTACAGTACTGCAATGCTGCTTAGCTGAATGTAGGTAGATGATGGTACCTTACTTGATGTTGGTATTTCTGGGTGGGAAGTCTGAGATACAAAGGAACATTTAACTTGGTACGTAATGAAGGAGTAAATGCTTTCTGTATGAACTATTTCTATATTTCCATGTAATGCTTTCTGTATAAACTGTATCTGGAGTTAAACAAAAATCTAGGAAAAGTACATCTTTTTTTAATATGTCCTGTGAACTGCGTTTTGGAACTAAATGTTACATCCACATAGGACTCTTCCATGTAGAGGGATATTCTCATTTACTACTACTTTTTTCTCATGTAGATATCTCTTGAATTTTCCAATGCCAATTGAATTTACATCACCTCTCTATAAAGAACAGCTTACAGATGATGTTGTCAACCAGCAAATCCCATATCTGTGGCAGATCTACTGGTGAGACTTTCTAAAGTATTTCCGAGAAACAGCTATTGGGTCTGTAAATTGCATTTTCAAAAGCAGAACGTTCATTATTTGCCGAAGGGTATATCACTTTGGGTTCTTTGAATAAACGATCTGCCAGGCCTTAGAGAACCTACCTGCCTGCTGCACAACAGAGACAATTTTATGGAACTGAATTGCACATCAACTTAAACTCTCCACTTGAGAAATCTTTCAGAAATTCTGCCCTGTGGGAACAGTAACAGGTGTGTTCAACTCACAAAAATGATTTTTTTTTTTTGTTTTACTTTTGGTTTAGGTTGCTACTGCTAGTAGTGTTCTTTCTTCTGGCTTTCAGTTGTCTCCCTTTTATTTTACAGTCATTCCCCCCACTCCGAACTTTGTTTAGCCTTGCTCTCCCCACTTTCCTTGACTCACTGTTTCAGCTATTTATGGAGCTGCTATCAACAGGCTATAACAGTTGGAACTAGCCACAGGCGCCCCTCTGTAGGCAAGTAATACAGCAAAGTGACCCTTTCCTCTGCAAGAGACTGCAAAGGTGACAGATCTTTGTCATCTATACATGTATACATTTATTTTTTTTGTTGCTTTTGGTAGCAGTAATATCCAGGATTGGCAAGCACCAAAGAATTAGCCATCTGTAACTCATACTGGTAGAACTGTGGTTACTGAGATGTTGACTTAAGCTATTTAGGAAGCTTACCACTTCATGGTCTGGATCTGTCAATCTTCACAAGTAGCTGTTTGGCTTTTCAGATAAGTAAAGGGGCAAAGATGAGAATGCTTCACATACTGAGTGAGGACTCCTCAGAACTCCTTCAGCACTGTTGCTTATAGCTTTTAATTGGTGGACAGCTTATAAGCAGGTAAAACGTATGGTTTTCAAGAAAATCTTTACATAATGTTTATATTAAGTTATCTTAATGTTTTCTTTGATATTGTCCATTAATAGCAATTTAAACAAATTGCTTGTTAACTGAACTTGCGAAGCAGTATCTTCTAAGTTTGGTACTTGCACTGTACAAACACTGTTAGGAAGACACTTAAGGTCACTGTTTAGCCTAGTCATTAGGGACCTTAACTTAAGCTCAGTTGCTCCTGCATTTTAGTACCTGCTTCTAAGAGGGAAACTAGTGTTCTTGAAATAAGTGCCTAAATTACTTTCAGAGCTAGTAATTGAGTGTTTCTGTGGTTGAGTTTTGCTACATTAAGTGCCTAAGTATTTGGGCCTATCTATGTGGGTTTCCTTTTTTCAGGTACAGAGAACAAAAGACATAAAAGTTCACTTTCACCAAGTGAAAATAGTTAGATTGAAACCAACAAAGCCTCAAAGCTCAAGAAACAATATTTTACTTGGAAGGATCACTGTGTATGTGTGCACATATGTATACACACACTTCAATAGAGAGTAGCAAATTGGTGATTTAGTTTATAGTGCTTGGGGAAAGCAGGAGCAGAATCAGGCACTCTGATTATGGGACCTTAGTCATGATGGTTCTATAGCAGGGTAGCAACATCAGCCCTATGTTATTTTGGGTTTCTGCAGTCTTCCTTTTCATGAGGTTTTTTTCTTCTTACAACTTACCAAAAGTCTTACCTTTTGTTCTACTGTTACTTTACGCTTTGAAATACAGATCATTCACTGAATCTGGGTCAAAAAACGTGTCTACTTCTGTCTTTGGTGAGGTCCTATATGTTGGTCTGATCATATGTTTGAGGGGCTGTGGAACAAAATGAAGGGGATTTTTGGCTGTTCTTGTCAGTTGTATTTTTTTTTTTTCCTGACTTGATCCCCACTGATACTTGTTTCAGAGCATTCGTTCTGTTGCCACAGTCTGATAACCATTTCTCAAGTGGTTTTAATCCGGCTTTGAAATTTATTCTGGAGCTTTCCAAATGGAAGTTCAAGACTTGTCTCCCTTCTGTAGCAGTCAGAGCATCCCTATTATGAGGATTAGTAAAAGGGTACTTTACAAGAGTAGAAGACAATTCATAATATTTCATTTCTATTGAAGAGTTGCATTTTAAACTGCATGGTTTCTGTATTATTCCTTATTATCTGCAGTTGAGCCTTACCCATTTTAATAAGTTGACTGATACATTAGTCCGTAATGTTGCTAAACTGAAAACACCTTTTTCTTGCATCTCAAATGGGAAGTTCTTCACTGTTTTTTTTACTCTTAATATGTAAGAACATGCATTGTTTATGATATACAACACTTCTTAACTTTTAATATAAACAGTTTGTGCCAGTCTCTTCACGCAAGTGTTGGTGAAGCACTGGATGCTTATGAAGCAGCTCTGGGGGCAGTGATGCAGCAGGAAACTGTCCAGAACATCTGGCTGGAGTAAGTTCTTAAGGAAGGATAGTAAATTAATCTCAAAACTATTAAGTGAAGGCTACCAGAACCATCTTTCTTTCTCTTTTTTTTACAGTTACCTTGTTTTTATCAATAGCAAAGTTGTTGGATCCAACAACAAAGTTCAAGAATTCAAGCTTTTTACTGACCTAGTGAACAGATGTCTGGTTACAGTCCCCACACGATATCCAATTCCTTTTAGTACTGCTGATTATTGGACCAATTATGAGTTTCATAATAAGGTAAAAATGTGTCTGTGGACGGTTTTAACTAAACAAAGAGACCAGTGATGACCTTTTAGCAGGTACCTGTAATTTACTTGTTCAAATACAGCACCAGTAGTATGTGAACACTGAGAGCTAGGAATTCGTAGAAAAAGAAACGAGTGTCAGAGGAGAGTAGTGTTGTGAGCAGAAGACTGTCTAGCAGCGACCTTTTCAATAAAGGCTGTGTAAGGCAAAGAGAAACTTTATGGCATGCTTTAATACTGTGAATACAGCTGTTAATGATGAACTGTTCTTTCCTAGAGAAAATGTGTAAGGAAGGGAAGAGATGGTTGAGCAAGAGGGGTCTGCAGAGCTGTAACACTGATAGAAGGAAAGAGTCTGTAAGCTGTCAGTTTTAATCATGGAAATTACAGTGGTTGAGAAACAGAAGAAATAAAGTAAAAGTAGGAGTAAAAACAAGTTGAACACTTACAGACAGAATAAAGCTTATAGAAATCCTGGGTCCCGTTTTGCTAACATCCGGTGCATTTCTCTTTACTCGCTAAGTGCAGGCTAGAAGGACTGAAATATGTGGTGTTAGCAACTTGACACTAACTTTTTATTACACAAATTGATTTCTGTACTCTTGAAGGATGAGGTTTGTAGTTGGTAACTCACTTTAGTCATGTTCATAGTTTCATTCCATTATTCTTAGCAAAATTAGACAGCTATAAAGTGGATTAATGTTTATAATTCAAATTCTACAGGTAATTCTTTTTTATTTGAGCTGCATTCCAAAATCTCAACATTCCAAAACTTTGGAACGGTTTTGTTCTACCATGCCTGCTAATCCTGGACTTGCACTGAGGTATGTAAAAATACTGGTAATCAAGACAAACAGTTAGTTAACATAACTACTGTTTTTTGAGCAAGACATGCATGATCTGCTTTCTACTATGCTTGTTCCATTATTGCATGTTGCTTGAGGCATATTGCGCCTTCTGACATCTCAATTTTTCTTTTATTTGACAGGGTTCTGTTCTGTCTACAGAAAGGTTATAATTATACAGGAATTAACTCTGCATTGTACATGATGTGTACAAATGATCAAAACTTCAAGTCTGTAGAGAAATGTCAGATATCCATTAAAGTCTTGTTACTTAATGATCTATGAAATGTATAGT
This sequence comes from Rissa tridactyla, assembly GCF_028500815.1. NCBI lineage: Eukaryota > Metazoa > Chordata > Aves > Charadriiformes > Laridae > Rissa > Rissa tridactyla. Next base: position 179,338,414 of record NC_071466.1, read on the forward strand.
TCCAGCATAGAACCAATAAAAATGGATACACCAGTGTATAACAGTGCTACCTTAAGGCTTAACTTCATGTTAACAACAAGGCTTAACAACATTAGCAAAGATAAGCAATTCTTATTTTTGGGAAGAAACTTATGGGGAAACAAACACTTAATGTAAGCATCACATTGATTCTTACTTTAACAGTATTTTAAACTGTACTCTCTCAGGATTAGGGTCCATGTTTTACCATATTCAGCTGCAGTGAACTCATGAACATTTGATTGAATGATTTTGAAAAGTCCCCAAGCACTTACTGGTCATCATCAACAGTGACCCCAAAGAATTCAAAGCAAGACTTGAAATAAGTGTGTGTGGTTGGGAGTGTGGGGAGAGTATGACACACCTGCCTTTGGCACACAAAGGTGAATGCATTTTAAACCAAGTTGCGATTCTGTCTAGATGGAACTTGCAGCTCCCTTAGACAATGTTGATACTACGTGAAATGGGTGAGCAGAACTGACTGAACAGCCCCTCCTCGCCACAGGACTGTAAAACTAATTAGCCTCCTGTCAAATATACAGTTACCTTGTGCATGCTAAAAATGGATCTTGTCATGTGCCAAGATCATATTTTCTCTCTGATGTCACACTCTAGTTATTCTCTGAAAGTATATCTTAACTTTTTGTTCTGAGAGCATGTTCAGTCAATATTGTATATGGTGGTCCGCGTTTTTTTTTCCTACTTGCAACTCGGCTTAGATTAGGTGTAATGTATTTCGTGTAATGTGTTTGTATCTTTGGATTGCTTTTTTGTTCCCAGTGATTACAGCAGTGTTCCTTTCTCATGAACGTCTTTTACAGACTGCTGCTGCGATACTGGGAGGAGAGCAATGTTCAAATTCTGAAACTGCAAGCCAAGATGTTTACATATAATATCCCAACATGCCTGGCCATCTGGAAAATGTAATGCAACAGTCATACATCTGTTTTCATAGATATTGCTTTTGTTTATAAGGTTTACATCACAAAGGTAAATCCAAAACGTCCTTCCAGTTGGGCTTATACTGGAAGTCTCTCTTTCATTAGCTTATTATTTAAGCAGTAACTGTTTGTTACAACAGACAGAGGTACTGTCACTTGTGTAAAATGAGAAATGAAATTCCCTCTTGGGGAAACTTATGTGAATGGATATTATGCAGATAAATATGAATGATGTATTTACAAGTTGCCTTTTTAATTCAACTATTGACTTCTGTCTCCTCCTCTCTACCCTCCCCTTTATATATCACAATAGCAGTAATCTACATTATCCAGTGATGCTGAACTGATCTTTTTCTTCAGTGTTTGTTCATAATGGGGAACCACTGAAATGTCTTGCTCATGTAAGGTTGCTTTTAAAAAATGGCTATTTTTATCTTGTCACTGTAGAATAACATCATTGGAAGTTAGTCAGTTTCTTCTCAAGGAACTTGTAATTCCATTCCACAGTCAGTATTCTGCCACTAGTGGCATTTAAAATCATTCAAGAATAAATATTTTTATATATTTCTTTTCCTCAGAGCCATTGCTGCCGAGTGCTTTCTAATGGGACAAAGAGAAGTAAGTCAACATACTAAAATGAGTAATTAAAAAATGCTGTAAAACTTTTCATACCATAGCTTTATCCAAAGCAATAGTCATCTCTTAAACCAAAGATTTCTAGGTAGTTGAAATATTCTATGTATAAATGCCAAAACGTTTGCCTCCAGTGTGAGAAATATTTGGCAATCAAGGTAGAATGGATTATATCATTAGTACTTGTGCATTCTGTTTGTGTATCTTTCCCTTACTGGGGGTGGGGGGGCTGTATTCTTCTCCCACTTTTTTTTTTTTTTGACGTGGAAGAGATTGCTAGCACTTACAGTAGAGGGAAGGAAGGATTGTTGTGCTGGAAGATGCTAACAACTATCTTTACAAGTAGTTGGAAGGATGGGTCTGCCAAGGCAAAGTACGTAGAGAGTTTGAGTTCCCGACCCCACGAAAGACATCAGCTCTCTTTCTCCAAAAATAACAAGTTCACTCATTGGTACTTTGGGGAGGGAAATATTTTTATCACCCTTTATACAAATACCAAGAGGGTTTTGGCACAGCAACTAAGTCACTTTTCAGTTCAAACAGAATGGATCTTCTTGGTATTGTTGCTGTCGCCTTCAAAATATTCTTCGACCAGTGGAAAGATGCTGTGTGTTGGGGGGGTTCATGGGGCCCTGTGTTTGTGACACCACTTGCCTGTGGTGTTTCTGAGCTGCTTCTCTGCTGTATCTTGTTTTGGGTCATTCTTGTAGTGGCTGATTCTCAACGTCCTTCTTTTCTGATAAGTCTTTCTTTGAAACAGTATTAAAGCTTTAACTGATTCATAATGGGTGGCATGGCTATTGTTAGACTCACATATGAAATCTTTGCTTTCCTTTTTTACTGTCTCCTAGAATGTTTTAAAAGAACACCCCCTAAGCAGCCAGTTATTTGGTTTGTAAGATCAAATAGTTCAAAGTCGGGAGATATCAAAGGCATGGTTGCCTATTCAACCTTAATTCTGTCTCCATATTGATGGTTTGGTGTAATCTGTAATTAGTCACAGATCCCTGCTTCAGTCATTGTATTAGATGGACTACACTTTAAGGCACTGCCTATAGTGAGGCTGGTGACTTAAGAGATCCCTGCTTTATTTGGTTAGAAAAATACATTTCAAAAGAATCAAAAAGAGGGTCCTTAAAGAAAATGAGCCAATGAGAATGAAGGCATATGTAAAACACTGTAGTTGGATTACACCCAGAAGAAATCTTGTGTTTTTCTTCTGCAACCACATGACTAACTATACGGTGTGGAGTAAAATATCTTAAGTAGGCACACAAAGTGCAGTTGGGTGTTTTGGGTTTCTTTTTTTGGGGGGGACGCTTTGGAATGTAGTGAGCACTTACGACTGTTTATGCAAATTGGTGGCTGTTCCAGATAACTGGATTTTCTAGTAAGCAAGTTACTGTTTTAAAATTGAATTGTGATTCAGATTCTGGATTTCCTGTTCCTGGAGAACTCGTCATTTATTCCCTTCAGAGGTCATGTAAAGGTTTGCTAAAAGAACATAAAAATGGATATGAGTATTTAAAATGTCAACAAATACCTACCCTAATGACTCTCTGATAAAAGTTGGTGCTATAGATACCAGTGGTTGAAGGAGACTTGTGTAAATACTTGAATTAAACATTTTGCTCCTCTACTTCCAACCATAAAATGGTAAACCCATTTTTTTCTTTTTAGACAGTTGCAAAGACACATACTGATTGTTAAAGCACAGATAGATGCTGAAGGAAAAAAGCCTATGAACCAGTTATTTTCATTGCAGGGTTGGGATGGTATGCAATAAGCAAGACCTTGAGACTACATATTGAGTGGTGAAAGAGAAATATTCAGTAAGCTGCTTCATTCCCTGACTGTGTTCCATCCTGTGCAATGAATGAGGCAAGAATCTTGTGAAGAAAAATAGAATGTCCTCATGTAATTAATCATGTGCATACAAGGGTCAGAATTAAGGTCAGACATAAACTTGCCTTTGCTTCTAGTAGCAATTTAATGCTTGACTTCAAAGCGTTTTTTTTAATAACAGATTCTAGAAATTATTGCAAGAGATTTTTGTGCTTCAGATCTCTTGAGTGCACAAAGTTGTGCTGACTTTTAATACTTGTTTTTATTTTACAGGTCCATCATTTATATCAGAGAGCCGTTCAGAAGTTACCTCTATGTGCAACACTGTGGAAAGATGTAATGTTTTCTCCTTATGATTCAGTTTGAGGTTTCATTTAAATTTTCTGCATATCCCATATCCATAGATGTGGTGATGCTCAAGCTCTGGCTAAATCTTATATCTGCTTCCCCATCTCTTACAGCAACTCTTGTTTGAAGCATCAGGAGGAGGTAAAACTGATAACCTGAGAAAACTAGTTTCCAAGTGCCAAGAGGTTGGAGTCAGCCTAGATGAGCTTTTAAATTTAAACACTTACAGAACAGAAAGCAAGAATCACTGAACGCTGGGTACGGTCAGCCATAAGTCCTATTAAATGCCAAAATCAGTTGAATGATTCTTCAGGCTGACCCGTGCCTAAGGTCTGTGTAAGGCAGATGAGTATTGCTGAGCATATCAAGTCTCCAATCTGCTCTCCTTGAACCTGGAAACAATTAACGTGACCCTCCTCTGGAAAAATGAACTCCCTGTCTGGCCTTGCTTCTGGGCCCTGCCAGATTCTCATAACGTCATGTACGTAAGTATAGTTAATCAAAATGACAGACATTATTTTTTTATGTTTTCTTTTTATTTTCTGTTTTCTTTGTTTTGCTGTTCCTGATTCACTTGACACTCTCGCTGATGCCTGAGAGATCTGTGTTTGGGATTAATTTACTGGGCTGTGTTTACAGTAAAAAGCAAGTAGTCCATTTTGGGGTTTTCCTTTTTTAAACCTTTTTTGAGACTTTTTCATTACAGGATTTAAAACAAAAGCAGCCGCTCTTAAGGAAAGTGTAACTGCCGTGGCCACAAGTATGCTTCTTGCACTTGAAGGCACTAAGAGGGTTGCTTACTGCCCTTTTCTGCATTGGACTCACGGCAGAGACTATTAAACTTGAAGATTAAAGAAACTATTGCAAATGCCAGTGCATCAGAACATAAGAGTGGTCAATTATGTGCAATTTTTTGTAAAGAAATTTTAATTTATAATAAAGTTTAACAGTTTAAAGAAAGTTAATATTGATCTGTTTTGTATTGGTACTACCTTGTAGTATTACAGGTGTTTTTACAGAGATATTTTCAATACAAGCTGACCTTTTTAAAAAAAAAAAAAAAAAATCTGTTGTCTTTTGTTATTTTGAGCTGCCTGTTGTGGATGTAGAGTAACTGCATAGGAAAATAGGCTTTCTTTCCTCCTCTTGCCTTACATGCACAGATGTTTATCCCATAACAGCTGTTCCTGTCAACAGTACCAGTTTGGTAACAGAAACTATACTTCATAATTTGTCCTTTTCACCTGTAATGAAATGAGGTCCCCTTTCCAAGTCTCTGCATGTACATTGCAGAGAGACACAGTGAGCCCATGGAACCAGTGATGGGGCTGTTCACATCAGGGTGGCTTTCCACCTGTTTTTCCATCTGTGACAAATCATATCAAAAGAGAGCTGTAGCACCCTTCACATAGGTGACTTATGAAGATGCTATGAAGACAGTGAAGGAGTCGTCCTCATCTTTGAGAATGAAGCAAAATGGTTTGGGACATACAACTTCCACTGCCTTTCCTTCTAGTAACTTTCAAAACCCTTACTTGCATGAAGCAGCTCTCTTAAAGGAGAGAAAAGTGGGAAATGCTAGTTTTCACCTAGGGGAATGGAGGGCGATTCTGCACCTTAAATAAACTTGTATTTAAGCATGAATTATAAAATACTACAAAAGCTGGCTCAAACCCATTCTTCCTGGTACTAGAGTGCTATCCTGATTTCTTCAAGCTTCTTCTGTGGCACAGCTCAGAATGAAAAAGGCGTAGACAGTGAAAGTGCAGTATTTAATTCTTTTAATAAAACACTTCAAGTATGGTAAATGCTGGCTTACCTATGCTGCTCAAATACTCTTTCAAAAATTGTCTTTAAAACCTTGTTGATAAACAGTTGATAATTTTCTGCAGTGACACTTAAACACCTGCGGTATTTATTCTAGTGTGACACCATTTTACCTAGTCTGCTGTTAAAAATAGAAAATCTTAACACTGTCAAGGGTTACAGCACTTTTAATGCTGCTTTATACATTCCCTAGCTTAGGCTTGTCTTATACTTAGGACTGTTACTTCGTTACTTTTCTTGCCTGTCTCTTTCTAAGGAGATCTTAAGCTTTAAATTTTCATCAGGGATTAATCATAGCTGCTCTGCCTTAATGGCTTCTCATATACTTGGAGATAAGGGGAGGGGGAACAAAAACCCCACAATGTTCTGTCTTCCATTGGCCTTAATCCATATTGTTTTAATTAAAATACTCCCACTTTATATGTGGCCTTTTGACCCAGTGTTGCTTGGCTTGATGGTCTGTGAAAGTAGCTAATCATAACGGGAATCGTTCATTTAGGAGCTGGAATGAAGTACAAGGAAGCTGTGTCTTCTTTAGAGCAGCCCACGTGCTTTTTTTCAGCAAGCGAGAAACAAAGCGCGCTGCTGGGAAATGTAGAACTGCCAGGAAGGATCTGGAGCTTCCACAGGCCTGCACTTGGCGTTGCATCCTTCCCATGCCCTGGTATTCTGGTGGTTACAAAGGCGGTATCCAAGAAACAAACAAGGTGGGGGTTTTGTCATTTGCAAAACTTCATCACGTCATCACCAGGAAGAATAAAACTTAAGCAAGGGTATTAAGTTAATTTTACATGTAAGTCTTTTACATTAGTGATCTTTCCTGAGGACTCAGTTCTACTGGAAATAAATTTGAGATTACGGGCAATAACGGTGAATAACTGGGAAGAAAGGATAATGCAGTCAATCAAGCAAAATGCAAACTGATTAAGAGGAAAAATAACGTTAGCGGGAAAGCACAGTCATTTTTAACATAAAACTAGGCTGCTACTTGTTCTATGCTCAGAAGGGCTACTTTATGAATAGCGATCTGATTATTTGGCCTTTAGTTTAAGTCTTTCTGGAAGCAAAGTCTAGGTCTTTAATAGCACTGCACCAAACTCCTCCTACTGCAGTATTTTTCATTTCCTGGCTTTTGCAAAGACACAACAATGTGAACAAAACATTCAGCTGTGTTTATTAGGAAGAAAAATAAGCGGAGAATATTGTTTGTTTTGTTTAGTACGTTCAAAGAAGAACTACATGAAGATCATCTCACTATTAATCTCTTTAGTGCTTATCAAGATAATGATCGATTTACGGGATGGCACGCTGTTTAGTTTTCACAAAAGTTCAATTTTAACCTAGCTTTGTTACAGGTATGTTCTCCACCAGTACAAGGGGAAGGCATGTTGGAAAGTAAGTGCAGAGGGAAACGATAACGTGAGGCAAGCCAAAAAGTTTTAAAGAATTGTTTAGGTAGAAAGGCTTAAGGTAGTCATAACCTTTCTGAGGTAACTGAGACTTGTCTTTTCCTATAATTTTAAGTTTTGGGACATGAAGTCCTATTTTTCTGCAAGACACATCCTCTTTTCACTGGATACAAATATGAGCCTATTCATTCTCCTAGACCCACTGGTAAATTGCATTTTATATAGCGATATTTATTGGGAATTGGCAACTCTTAAAAGCCTGTGGGTTCCTTTTCATGTTCCCCAAGCCCTGTTTCAGGTGAAAGATTTGAAAACTTGTAATGTGTATTTTGTGTTTATATACAAAACTCAAAAAAGATACAGGAATTTTAAGTGTCACAGGAATGTTTCCTAAAAGGAATGAGTGAGCAGGTTTACCTGATCTCGATAGCAACAGGGTGGTGAACCTTTTAAGAGAGGTCTGAAGAGGTTGGCAAACTAAGAGATGCGACGCAGCTGTACGGGAAGCTGAGAACACGGAGACACAAAATGGGAAAGACTCTTTTGATTAGACAAGAGCAGTGGGTGAATTCGGGCGGTACTGTAACAACAGTCCGCCGTCGGTGTGCTGTGGACATCAGCTGGGCACCTCTTGGTCTGCTGCTCAGCAGGAAGCTCTTCAGAAGAGCCCCGTAGTCTTGCAAGAAGCGTGACAGACTGTCCAGCTTTATTAACTGCTATTAGCTTTAGCTGTTTTACGCTGCCCTGCTCCCTCCTGCAAGTCTTGGTGCTCTCCTGAACACGGCGGAGAGCTGGTGCTCCGACATTCTTACAATTAGAGGTCACTGCAGAATCACAGAATGGTAGGGGTTGGACCGGGGGCCTACTTGACCATCTGTAAGTGAGAAAAAAGGGCTCTTGCACTGTGACATACAAACTGCTCTTTTCTGTGCTCCTAGAAATAACTCATTTTCATTGAATTATATTAATTTTACTTTCATTAATTTCACTTTCATGCTTCTTGTGTTTGGGGGCCCTTGTGCCTCCTGTTACCCAAAGTGTAAAAATGAGAAAAGCCTCCGACTGCTCTTACTGCAGCCTGTGAGGCAGAACACTGCCGTGTCCCTTTCCCTTTACTTAATGTGATTCTTCAGTTCATCTGCAAATTTCCTAAATTTTTGCGAGGGGAAAGGCAAAAGGGAGCAGTGAGTAAGTCAAATGAAAAAACAGGAAGAAAGGTCCCACCAGGAGTTACGTTCTTGTAAAGAATACAGGGAGCACCTACTCTTTTAACTTCAGGCGTCCTTCGTGACAGCTTATTTTTTTTAAGCAGTGCATGTTCTAAGGTTCCTCATAGCTTCAATTCCACTCTTCAGTTTTTCTTAGAGCAAAGCAGTATCAGGCTTTGAGTTATCTCCACCTCTTCTCTGTTTCACTGTTTTGAGGTGCCTCTGAACCACTGGCTTTGCTCTGAGCTTGATGCTGCTTGCCAGCCCTTACTTTTCTCTGGGATTCACCAAAAAAAAGACATTTTTCTCCAAGGTTTCAACTCATCAGAGTCTGAAAGCTAAGCAGCCTTCAGCTGTTAAAGCAGACCCACCCACAAGCAGGATTTCCATCACTAACATTTATACTATTAGTGGTGTTCTGAAGCACTGGGCTGGTACTGGGAGACGCGGAGATGGCTATGCTGGTGTTGAATACAGTCGTTCTGCGTAACTCTGCCGTGGGCTTATCATCTCTGAACGTTTGGCATTGGTATCTGTGGTGCAGAAAGGGAATGGGCTCTGATCTGATGCAAATCCATGGTTAGCTGAGTAGAGTGACGTCCCTGTGGGCAGGGACTTCTTTCACTAGATCAGATTGTTCAAAGCCTTGCCCAGCCTGGCCTTGAACGCTCCCCGGGATGGGGCAGCCACAACTTCCCTGGGCAACCCGTGCCAGTGTCTCACCGCGCTCAGAGTAAAGAATTTCTTCCTTATGTCCAATCTAAACTTACCATCTTGCAGTTTAAAACCATCGCCCCTTGTCCTGTCACTACAGGCCTTGGTAAAAAGTATTTGTCTGTCTTATAAGCGCTAGTTCTTAAACCCACATTGGATGCCAGTAGGACGCTTTAACTCCTAGCTGCTGGCCTCCCCATCTAGCAAGTTGTTTTGCAGCAGCATCCAGTCTTCTGAATTGCAGTCGTTGGTCATATAATTGTACCCGGTTGGTTTTTATTTCTGCTCGTAGTGCTGAGTTAATGCCATTCCCATATGAATTGCATTCTGTGCTTTGATGGTAGATTCTTGAACTGCTTTATCTTACCCTTTTCACACTTCTAGGACATACTGTGAAGACAGAGACGAGCTTTTTTATCTTTTCTATCCAGATTACAAGCCTCGAGCGAGGAGTGAAGGGAGGGAAAACAAAGCCTTGGCTTAACTCATTAATTTATTGACAGTTTTTCCTGGTTGGGTTATATAAAACTGCAAAGATACCAAGAATATAATCACATATAGAATAGGGCTTTTTACCCGATTGAAACATTACATCCATGCTGATAATTAAGAGCCTGCTACCTTTATTTTTTGGAGTACTGATTTATATTGAGACTACAAGAGGTGTTAGAGCGGTGCATCAGAACCTGACCAGTACACGCAGACATAAATGGATGCTGGTATTTGATACTAAAGATTTCATACCCAATTTCTCTCATATCTGGCAACCCACTTAACAGCCACGGTGATGTGGTCAATCTCATACCATGTCAGGTGTCTGTGAGGAAACCAGACTTGCAGGAGTATGTGCGGGGAAGATGCAGAGCTCTTCCATGGGCAGTAGCCATGGGAAGTGGGATGCCATCCTCATAGAGACGCTGATGAAGTAGGGACTGGATGAGCAGACAGCGAGGTAGGCTGAAAACAATCACACTAGGTGATGGGCAGAAACAAAAAATTAATGGTTTAAATTGAGAAGACTTAAGGATGCTTGTTGATCTTGCCCAGCAGGTGGTTGAGACCCTGCCTCAGGCCTGCGAGAGTCGGGTGGAGAACTGGCTTGCTCTCAAAGTCCTTCAGGCATATTCCTTGTGTGCCTGTGCTGGTGCTGCCCTCAGTGCTCATTAGCTACTACTCAAAGGAGTAGCTAACTTCTTAAAGTGGCAATATCCCACCAAACATTAGAAATTCACATCGTCTTCAGAGGAGCTAAGTGCAAAGGGGCAGTGAAAACTCCCACATCCTCCAGCTTTCCTGAGGAGCACAGTACGGCTCAAACCTCGGTACATTCATTGCTCTGTGGTACTGCCCTGTATGTATTCCACATCCAGATGGATGCTTGGAACCAATTCCATGATAAACAAGCTTGTGGTTGTGTAGATAATGAAGGACTGTGTGCATTTCTGTCTAATCAGGAAGCATTAGCTCCTTTTTTTTTCCCCCCTCTCCAGGCTTTTACTGTAAGTGTCACCAAAAATCTTACCCAGCCTTGAAGATTCTCTGTAATTGTCACCTAGGGCCCGGGATTAAAATCCTCTGAAGGATTAATCATTGTTTTACAGTCCTAAGGGTCTGAACAACTATGTGGTGAGAAACAAATCCAATGAGAAATAGCAGAGGTCGTCCCTGCTGCCATTTCTTCCTCCTTCTGCCAGGTCTTCATCTGCTGATGATAACCTTTTACTCCAGCATTTGATCAGTGTCATGGCCAAATCTCTGTAAATAGATGTCAAAATACTCTGAAACTTTTGCCTGTTCTTCAGCCCTTAATGCTGGAAAGACTATCCGTGCCAGACAAAACTTGCTGGAATTTCCATGCCACCTGTTGCTGATGGCATAATCTGTAGTTATCTGAGAAAAATTATGAACTACCTAGCGTCCATTTTTTTTTTTTAAGAACAGATCCACATCTATATTTTGCTTACTAACTGTAGCAAATTGAACACTCCCCCTTCACCCCCTCACCCCAAACTCTAGGTGTGTAGCAAGTGTCAGAGGAAGCCTTCCTGAGACAAGCAGAAGTGATTGGACTTGGAGCACTCTTAGAATCATAGAATCATAGGGTTGGAAGGGACCTCTGGAGATCATCTAGTCCAACCCCCTGCCACAGGAGGGTCACCTAGAGCAGGTTGCACAGGAACGCGTCCAGGTGGGTTTTGAATGTCTCCAGAGACGGAGACTCCACCACCTCTCTGGGCAGCCTGTGCCAGTGCTCTGCCACCCTCAAAGTAAAGAAGTTCCTCCTCATGTTTAGGTAGAACTTCCTATGCTCAAGTTTGTGCCCATTACCCCTTGTCCTGTCCCCAGGCACCACAGAAAAGATCCTGGCCCCATCCTCCTGACACCCACCCTTTAAGTATTTGTAAGTGTTGCTAAGGTCCCCGCTCAGTCGTCTTTTTTTCCAGACTGAAGAGACCCAAATTCCTCAGTGTTTCTTCTTAAGAGAGGTGTTCCAGTCCCCTAATCATCTTGGTAGCTCTCTGCTGCACCCTCTCCAGCAGTTCCCTGTCCCCCTTGAACCGGGGAGCCCAGAACTGGACACAGTACTCCAGGTGCGGCCTCACCAAGGCAGAGTAGAGGGGGAGGATGACCTCCCTCGACCTGCTGGCCACACTCTTCTTGATGCAGTGGCACCCCAGGATGCCACTGGCCTTTTTGGCCACAAGGGCACATTGCTGGCTCATGGTCATCCTGTTGTCCAGCAGGACTCCCAGGTCTCTTTCAGCTGAGCTGCTCTCCAGCAGGTCAGCCCCCAACCTGTACTGGTGCATGGGGTTACTCCTCCCCGGGTGCAGCACCCTACACTTGCCCTTATTGAATTTCATAAGGTTCCTCTCTGCCCAACTCTCCAGCCTGTCTAGGTCTCTCTGTATGGTGGCACAGCCTTCTGCTGTGTCAGCCACCTCCCAACTTTGTGTCATCAGCAAACTTGCTGAGGGTGCACTCTATCCCCTCATCCAGGTCATTGATGAATATATTGAAGAGGACTGGACCCAGTACTGACCCCTGGGGAACACCACTCATCACTGACCTCCAACTAGACTCTGTGCCCCTAATCACTACCCTCTGAGCTCTGTCTTTCAACCAGTTATCTATCCACCTTACTGTCCATTCATCTAGCCCACTCTTCCTAAGCTTCCCTATGAGGATGCTGTGGGAGACCGTGTCAAACGCCTTGCTTAAGTCAAGGTAGACCACATGTACTGCCTTCCCCTCATCTGTCCATCCAGTCATGACATCATAGAAGGCTATCAGATTTGTCAGACATGATTTCCCCTTGGTGAATCCATGTTGAGTAGTTCTGATAGCTTTCTTTTCCTCCACATGCCTTGAGATGACGCCCATCATCTTTCCAGGGGTGGAGGTGAGGCTGACCGACCTGTAGTTCCCCGGCTCCTCCTTCTTGCCCTTTTTGAAGACTGGAGTGACACTGGCTTTCCTCCAGTCCTCAGGCACCTCGCCTGTTCTCCAGGACCTTTCAAAGATGATGGAGAGCGGCCCAGCAATGACTTCCCCCAGCTCTCTCAGCACTCTCGGGTGCATCCCATCAGGGCCCATGGACCCGTGAATATGTAATTGATTCCTCACTCGATCCTCCTCAACCCAAGGGAAGTCTTCTTTCCCCGTTACTTCCCCCAATGCCTGGGACTCCTGAGGGCTGGGCTGAGCAGTGAAGACTGAAGCAAAGAAGGCATTCAGTAACTCCGCCTTCTCCGCATCCTCCGTCACCATGGCTCCTGTTTCATTCAACAGTGGGCCCACAACTTCTCTGGTCTTCCTTTTGCTTCCAATATACTTGTAGAAGCCCTTCCTGTTGAGCTTGACATCCCTGGCCAGGTTTAATTCCAAGGCGGCCTTGGCTTTCCTTGTTTCATCCCTGCACGCTCTGGCAGCATTCTTGTACTCCTCCCAAGGGGTCAGTCCCTTCTTCCACTTACTGTAGACTTCCTTCTTCCACTTGAGCTTTTTCAGAAGCTCCTTGCTTGAGCTGGGCTGTTTTAAAATTGCAAACCATGATGTCATTGCAGAGGTGCGATTATCCCAGTAGAGTTAATGACTGTGAGCACGTTCATCCTAGTAATGTATGGATAGCAATGTATGGATGAGTTGAAATTTCCTTGATCAAAGAAAATTCATTTGTAACATGTTTGAGGAAACAATTCATGGTCCTGATGCGGCCTTAAGATACATGAAGTCTTCATTGCCACCGCAGTTGCTATCACAGCTGTACTCTTCAAAATCTGGAAACTGCAAGTCTCTAGAGAAATTCTGCTCTCTGAGATACTGACACGATGATTGAAATGGAGGAGCCCTTCATGCAGAGGGGAATATCAAAGACTCCGGCCTTTAGTGAGGAGGAGCAATAGAAAGCACGTGCCATAAACAGGCAGCAATCACAGAGAGCTGCCCGTTGGAAGCAGGTAAATCATCACTGAAGGAGGAAAATAATCACAAAACAAAAAAAATCTCTTCCTTGCAGAAGCTGTTCCTGAGAACCACTTGGTCTGGCCCTCTGTCAGTTCTTCTGCTCTTTTCTAACAACTTTGGGCATTGCCTGGTTTTGTTTTTCCTTTGATCCATAAAAAAAGACCACGTCAAGATTTTGGAAATCATCAAAATAGATTATATTTATCAAGTAGAGTGTTTAATAGGATGGACTTAGATGAATTTTCTGATAGAAGAAAAAAAGCTAATTCCCAACTTGCCCATCACTAGATCTGTGGTGGGTTTGCGTGATGGGTTTGTGTCCCAGAGGCTCCAGAACGCCCACAGACCTGCATCTGTCCTTAAACTGGTCAGACCTTGGCTAAGCCCCCTCCTCCTTACAGGTAATTTGAGTCTGTGTCTCATGAAATGTCATTTAGAATTACAGGACGACAAAGTTTCTGTTTTATGTGAATAAATGAGAAGTCTGATCACCCAAATTTATACCATGGAACAATTCAGCTGAGGGCTGTGTGCATCGGTCATTTGATCAGCATTTTGGGATTATAAGCAGATTTCTTCCGTATGAACATGGAAACACAATCTGATCAATAATGTAATTTCTCCCCACTAGTAATATTTCTTTGGATTTCAAATATAAGGTTCCCAAGTGATGCTCAGCTACTCAAACCAATTACAGTTCCGTTTTCCCTTTGCAGGTTTTACATTGACTGACTCTGATCACATCTCTGCTAGACAGCTTTCTGTGCTTTGGTTTTGTCTTTTTTTTTTTCCTGAACTCTCGTGGAACAAACTGAACTCCATCCTCTTGGTTTGAAGGACACCGTTTATGTATCCACAGAAAACCACAGGCTGTTTCACCGATGCTGATTTTGGCCAGACGGGGAGACTGCATGGTATCTACATTGTTTTAGGAATACAGAGTTTTTAACAAACTGCATGTAAGCAAGCCCTTTTATGTTCATGGAGTTTCCTTGTCAGTTGTTTCTTAAAACCTAGCTTACCTTTCAGCATCTGGCTGGTAAAGTAATTTAGTTCCTTGGTGCTGGGAATATCAAAAGGAAATAATCTGAATAATTTTGCTAGATGCTATGTCACGTCTTCACATCTGATAGATTACAAAGATAGTTTCCAAGCGAGTTGAATGTCAGCATCTGTGTCTTGGTTGTGTTTGGTGACAAGGTAATGAATTTGTGGGTTTTGTATCTAATGAAAACACTGTTAGTTGAATATCTCTACCTACTTCATCTAAGATATACAAGTTATATCTCTATTCTGTAGCGAGAGTGTAATTGTAGATGTGGCGATGCTCCTCATTAGCTTGGATAGAGTACAAACAAAGACGTAGCAGCATTGACTTCAAAATTTTTCAGCATCTTTCAAATCCTTTAGAAATTCCAAGTAGGTTAGTGAGGCAGTTATAGTGCATAGAAGGATATGGAGCTGTGTCTTACCTGAGGGATCTCCACCGCAACCTGCAGATGTCCTTACACGTCCTGCTGTTTCACCCGAGACTGGGGGTCACCCAACCATTGGTTTTAGGGAGTGGTGAGGAACGAGGTGAGAGCAGAAAGGGGCTGTTTTCCCGAGTCGGTCAGTATTTCATGCCAAGGGATATCTGTTGCTCTGAAGAACAGAGCAGGGGTGTTAGCTTATCCTTATCTGTAAGGTGACTTAATGTTTGCGAGGAACCCAAGATCAAAATTTGGATATAGACGTTAACTGCTACTTTTCCTTTTTATTGCGTACTACTATTTGTTGTTGTCCCACCTGAGCAGCAGATAATAAAGCAGAGTATGGCTTGTAACTGAAACTTAACCTTGTAAAACCTGTGTGTATGTTTACTCTCTGTTAATGGGAGCATAAAATCCAATCATAAAGTTTGCGGTTCTGCACCTGGGGTACTGGCACAAGTGACCGTATCGTGGCCCAGTAAAAGGCTGATAAAGAGTAAACGGGAGGAAGCCTCTCAGTGCAGACAGCAGGGCCTGATCTGGCAGAAAATAGCATAGAAAATGCAGTGATGCTGTTGTGTAAGGGACTTGCCTCAAAGAGTCTGAGCTGGGGAAACCTCTGCATCTTTGAGAAAGGGAATGATTTTGAATTAATTTCTCACCTCTCCCACAGCGCATGATGGCCACAAGTGATCTGTAAGGAACATTTGCTCTTTGAGATGATAATCCTCCCTGATTTCTGTATCTGCTTTTTATTTTCATGACAACTGTCAATCTGGCTCTCGTTTGTGACCCTTGTGGTTTGGTCAGTCCCTTTTCTGGTCAGTTTGAGAAAACCACGTGGCTGAGGAACAATGGTTGGGTACTTCGAAGTACAGGTCTTGAGAGCAATGATGTTTTCTCTTGAATTGACTAGAGTTAATACAGCATGAGTAGGAAGGCAGAAGAACTGCCCTCACAACCCTGCATTAGGAAGTTTTGGTTCTGATGATGTGATGTAGGAACAGCCCATATTTTTCAGTCTCTGCCCTCTGTAATCACATCTGCCTTTCCCATCAGCTTTCACCATTCCTTCCTGAGGCTTCCTTCTCCTTACGAAGTCTTCTGTGAACTTTCTCGCTCTTCTAGAAGAGATGGTAATGTACCTTTTTCTGCCAGGAGCAGTTAGGTAGATTTTTGTAGAAGGTCACCACCAAGGCTTGTGCTGTTCCGATCCCTGCACCATCAAGAGAAGCCAAACTTTGTCTCGTCTCTTGTTGGGATAGCAGGAAAGAGTGGCAGTACATTCCTTACTTCACCCTGGATAGACCAACAAGACTGAAGCATGTTTTCCAAAGGGCAGTGGCTCTAAACAGTGTGATTAGAGGTATGATACCATCATTCCTGTAAAATGGCAGGCCAGCTTAAAAATCTGCCTACACAGAGGACAAACTCAGTGGTTTAAAAAATTATCTTCACAAAAGTTGTCTTGAGATAGCTGAGGCTACACCTAAAGACCCCAGCGCAGGGGATGCTGAAGGTTTGATGATGGACGCAGATGGTGTATAGCAAGACCAGATTCTGTCAGATGCATGCTCCAGTACCGTGTGGGCAGCACGGACACCTCTTTGCCTCGGAAGCCAAAGTTTCCAGTAGAGGGTAATGGGCAGATGTACCTGGGTACTCTGAGGCACTAATTAAAGAATCGGAGTGAGTCTTTGGGAAGAGCCCCCAGTATGGGCTCAGAAAGCTGTGGTAAACTCCAGTGTGTGGGTGAGGGGTTTGAGATACACGTGCAACACCGGGAGCAGTCAGTCACAACAGCGTTTAGCATTCCCTGGCCACCAACTTACCCTATTTAGAGAAAATACTGTGCTTTTATTGTAAGGAGGATATTGTTGGTCTTCATGGTGCGTTCATTCCCTGCTGATCTGAAACCAAAGGTTTTCGCAGTGTGTTGCTGTACTCCCTGCAGCAAAAATATATGATAAAATCATTGCTGACTAGACAAGGCACTAACTGGAAGAATATTGTGTAGACGCATATATTCTTTAAGTGGAAGTTGGACAATATCATAAAAGCAAGCATGTCTTGGTGACAGTAATTCTCTCTGGGAAAGGGTTAGGCTCTTCCTTCCTTCCTTCCTTCCTTCCTTCCTTCCTTCCTTCCTTCCTTCCTTCCTTCCTTCCTTCCTTCCTTCCTTCCTTCCTTCCTTCTTTCCTTCCTTCCTTCCTTCCTTCCTTCCGTTCTTTTCTTTCTTTTCTTTCACTCCTCCTCCCTGAAAACAGAAAAAAGGGCGTCTTGCCCTTAAAACATTTTTCAGCCAGCAACCCATGGCATATTTTCTGCTAAATTGTCAGGAGACAAATGTGGGAGGCTTAGATAAAGCCAAAGACTGAACTGTGGGCAACCATCTTGTTTAGACTGCACCGAGCTTCTGCTCCTTGTTTTTATCCTGGGCCTGTTTGCTCCAGCTGAGCAATGTCTGGGGGGGTACTCGCATGTGACACTTGTGCACCAACTCTGAGTGGAGCAGTTTTGAGTCGGTAAGTAGGAATTCCTGTTGCCACACGTTTTCTGATTGTAAAGCCCCAGTATAATCTGATGGGTTGTCTGGAGAATCGCATGGAGAGAGAAAGGTATCCCACCATCAATAATGTAAGTGGACTTATCATTGCATGATGGGAGGTAGGAAAATGACCACTGGAATTCATCTGTGAGGCAAAAAGTCAATGTTTTTGTCTGAATTCAGCACGTAAATGGGTCAGCGACTGTAAAGTGCCAATGAACGTAAAGCCTGTGCTTTTATCACTTGTTCAGCATAATCCTTCCAGAGTGCTATGTTGAGTTGTTTTTGAAGGCCCTGTGCCAGGGCTTTATCAGATCAACATAGATCAAAGGTTAGGCTTGATTATTATGTTTGTATATCTTTCTGCCTTTTTTTCTGTCCAGTTCTACTAAGCAGTCCGGAGGCTTTAAGTTATGAAAAGTGTTCGTTGAAATGGAGTAATGAAAACTGTTTCAGCCTGGCCTTCTCTCACCCAACGTGTAGATGCGTGGAGAACACAGAGGCACAGTGCCAGGATCCGACCTCGCTCCCTGTATTGTACACACTCTGCTTTCTGGCGTAGTGCAAGTCCTAAATCATAACTGGGGCAAATGGAGAGTATGGAGATAAGGAAAATGGAGATATGGTCCGTAGAAACTTGGAGTTAAGAAGCCCTAAGCCAGTCACAAAGGAGCCGCTGATGGGCTACTGGGCCTTATCCAAAATCAGTTTTTGTGTTTGCTAGGTCTCAGGCAATTGGACAATGGAGTGGGCTGGAAAGTCTCTAATCAAAGTCAGAAATCCACCTACTTGCCTGGGATTTAGCACTTCCAGCTTTGCTGGACACACTGGTAGGATGCTAAGCCGAAACCCTGGCCCCTTGTCCATCTGAACTGTCTGATTTGTGCCAGAAACTCCAGAAACATTGGTTGTATTAGTGTGATTGGGCAAGATACGGACTAGAGCACAGGCTAACAATTCAGCGTGCTGTTATCAGGCTCCCTGGCATGGCTTTGGCCCACGCGGCATCTGTCACAGGTATTGTATGGTGAATTAACGTGGACCAGACACTCTTCCCAACATGTATTATGGAGAAGACCACTCTATTTTGATGGAAAGAGGGACTGGAGGGAGTGTAAGTGTGTAGACCTGGATTATGACTGAGGGCGGAGAACATCCCCAGGTTGTTTAATTCACGGTACAGATGTAGCCACTGCAGCTAGAGGCATGAGTCAGGTTATGTGCTGGTACTCGAGAGCCAGAGGAGCTCATAGAGCCAAGCACACCGACCAGAGCCTCCTGGCTTTTTGCTGTATGGAGCTGGGATCCTGGAAGTCCTGAGTCCCCAGACTGCCAAAGATGGGATCCTGATGCCTTTTGCCGGAGGCAGCAAGAGGCAGCAGCTGGGCCGCTGGCACTGCCTGAGTGCTCTTCCAGCTGAAGCCCTCCAGTGCAGCTCACATCTCCTTTCCTTCAGGTCCCCTGAGCCAGGATGAAATGTCAACCTTCTCAGAGCTGTAGTGATTAAATGACAAGTATGTAAACAGTTATGCAGGGTGAGAGAGGGGATGGTTTCCTAATAAAGTGATTATTTTTCCACATGGCTTATAGAAACTGTGGTGGGGATGGCAGTGAAGACCCCTGTCTGAGCAGTGAAGTGTGTGCAGACTGTGGTACATTCCAGGATGTTTTTGCTTCTGAGGAGCGCAAGTCTCATCGTATATCCCTGCTGTAATGTGCCCACCTGCACACTTGCTGGGCTGCAGTTTTTGGGTTGCACACATGGGCCGGGAGACTGTTGTCAACGTGGGCTGCAGTATTGACCATTTTCTTGGCTTCTCCAGCACACTTTCTAATGTCCCTCCTGCCTTAAAATTTTGGAATTGGGAACTGTAACACTTCAACATATTCAGGACATCCCTGTCCCATCTCCAGACTCCCAGATACTTTGGGTTTAAAGCTTACCTTTTTAGATAGCTGAAGCAAACAGGAACACGTGCTTCTTACAGAATAATAAATGCATAGATATGAACAAAAGTAAGTCCCAATATGGCTAAGTTGCCTTGATTTCCTGACTACGTTTCTGTATGGACATGAGAGTCCTGTGTGCATGATTTCCTAGTCCTCATTTTCCCAGATCTGCTTAGTTGGGGCCTGTTTTCTGTGCCTTTGGCTTTCCTGACATCGTTTTCCTCAGTGTGGCTGATGACATCCTTTTCTCTTATAAGGCTGGAGCATTTTGATCAGTTTTATCAGTTGACAAAGCTGATATTCCACTCTGCTCTCGTGAGACCCCACATGGAGTACTGCGTCCAGCTCTGGGGCCAATATAAGAAGGACATAGACCTGTAGGAGCAGGTCTAGAGGAGGGCCATGAAGATGATCAGAGGGTTGCAGCACCTCTCTTATGAAGACAGGCTGAGAGAGTTCAGCCTGGAGAAGAGAAGGCTCCAGGGAGACCTTATAGCAGCCTTTCAGTACTTAAAGGGGGCCTACAGGAGAGATTGGGAGGGACTCTTTATCAGGGAGTGTAGTGATAGGACGAGGGGTAATGGTTTTAAACTGGAAGAGGGGAGATTTAGATTAGATATTAGGAAGAAATTCTCTCCTGTGAGGGTGGTGAGGCACTGGAACAGGTTGCCCAGAGAAGTTGTGGATGCCCCATCCCTGGAGGTGTTCAAGGCCAGGCTGGATGGCGCTTTGAGCAGCCTGGTCTAGTGGGAGGTGTCCCTGCCCAGGGCTGGGGGTAGGAACTAGATGAGGGACTTGTTTAAGGTCCCTTCCAACCCAAACCATTCTGTTTCCATGATCCTATGATGTCTTCATTGATTATTTCCTTTCTGCAGTTCAGAGTGTTTTGCCATGACTGGCAACTATCTGTCTTGCTGATCAAGGACACTGTGTTTCAGATGGGAAACTATTGAAGGCCAAGGGATCCCACTGCCAGTGTTATGTCTGTCTCCACCACCACCACCATGGGAGTGCCTGGGAGCATCCTTTCCACCAGAATTCCCCAAATCCACACAGGGACTTTCCTCAAATTGTCCTTCTGAGCCTTCCAGAAGAGGGATGACTCACTGAACCAGAAACTGAAAAGAAGTGTTTCACAACAGCAGTGAGGCACACTTGGGCACATGGTGGCACTAGGTGCCTGGTGAAAAAAGACCGACTTTCTCCGGCTGGCCTCACATCTACATCGCTGATGGAAGAGGCAAAAGCCTGAGTATCGCACGGGAAGACAAAGTAAGAAATCCAGGCCTCCAATAGGATGTCTGGGAATACTCTCTTAGCAAGTGTCTTCTTCCATCTGTCTGTCATCTGTCGTACGAAGTCTGCTTCTGGTCATAGTACACCCACGAATCCCTCAGGGCAAGCTTTTCCTGTAATGCTTTCTCATCCCTCCCTTGCAAATAAACCCAGGGCACATTCCTGCTACCTTATTACAAGATCTATGACATAGTTATCGAAATTCTTGCTCACATTAAACAAAAATTATTGGTTTTTTAAAAGGTGGTGGCTTAATTTTCAGTCTGGGTCCTTCTTCAGAATCTGTTAATGGCTGGTTAACATCATATTGGCAGCCTAAACTTCTGAGCTATAAAATGTGAAACTTTTAAATTTTTTCCTTATGACAGAGGTATTTGGGGTAGAAAATCTGAATGACACGACAGGAGAAATTTGCCAGGGAGCTCTAAGCGGGAAATAGAGCTGAACAATCTTTTTCTAATTATCCTAATAGAGTGCCATTATCAGGAATGCTCTGTGCTCCATTGGGGAAGAAAGTTATGTTAATAGAAAACAAAGATATTTGATCCTTTGTAGATCAAAGCACTTTTATGATGCTGCTGTCATTATGAAAAGCTCTTGGTGTAAGAATGGTACTTAGTGGACAATGGCTCTATTGTTTGTCACTTTTTTACCTTCTTAGAAAAAAACCAAAAATCAGACCTAGTGTATCATTTATGAGGTCCCAGATTTGATGAGAAATGCTTCATTCTACCACAAAGCAACAGTTTTTAGGACTATGCTGCAGTTCACTGCCTAGGAATGTGAGAAGTTCCACTGTGCAAAACGGAATTCTGGTATGGAAATAAAAACTTGCTGAAATCCACTGAAATGCAGAAGGTCCTTGCAAAGTCTCTGAATTCCACACTGGAAAGGCCTGTGGGCTTTCTTACCCATTTTCTCTCTTTCTATTTACGCATATTTTCATTCAGTGTTTAGCCCTGAGAGCTTCCAAGCAGCCTTTTCCCTTTTGTATTTATGCAGCGCTTAGAGCAGTGGGACGCTGGTCCATGACCAAAGCTCCGAAGTGCTCTCCTAACGCAGATAATAACAAAAGTGGAGAGAGATCGATACTGAGAACAGTTCACCCATGGCTCACAAAATGGATTTCTTACTGCTGTAAAACCCTCCGAGGAGGGAAAAAGTGCTTGAAGACCTGGAAAGGCATACGTACATTGGCAATGTTGTGAAAAGAATAGCGTCAAGAGTATGGGAAAAGGAGAGAGAATGTTTTTCAAGGGAAGGCCTGTCAATTCTTGTAGGTAGAAATGCAGTATTCAGCGGTAGAACTAAATAATGAATATGGGTAATTTACTTCGACCTGTATTTCAGTTCTGTACAAGCTCTTATCACCGATGCCTGTTTAAGTGTAGGATTGGGCAATTCCTGTCACTGCCTCTGCATGGGCCTAATCTAACTGGATGACAGTACTGTTTCCGTGTGTGCAGGACACCAAGACTTATAGCGTATACCATCAACAGCTCTAGCAATTCGTACCATTATTCTGTAGTTTGGGAAGAAGGTTACTTGACACGAGGAGGTGATATAGAGTGCTCTTCACTGGGATAAACGCAAGCAAGAACGCACGTCCCCAAAACTGCAAAGCTTTCTGGAATCTAAACCTTGGCTATTACTTATCCAAGAGAGGTCCAGAGAAGCAGGTAGAGCCGGCGGTGAGGAAGTACCAGTGTCACCCAGAGAAGCAGATTTTGTACGAGCAGGAAGGTAACAGAGCGACAGCATTTTGGAGTGTGCAGTAAATGAATGGGATAGTGCCAAAAAGGTATCCTCACTCTCTGAGGATGGCCCCTCCTCACCGGGCTTACACACTCAGGGTAGTTCACCACATCAGGGCATTTTAAAATATGAACAGGAGTTTCTGTGCACACGGGGCACGCGGGGATTCCCGTTCTCCAACAGGAAACTCCGATTGACTTTAGTTGTCAGGGGAGTTAGACTGTCCTGTAAACGAAGTGCCCAAACCCCGACCAAGGTGGGGAGAACGGGGGCCTGGCCGTAAGAGATTCATACTGAAGTTGAATGACATTAAATGGACTCACACAAATGTAGTCCTACTTTTGCCTTTTAAAATATTAAGTTGGCAAATTGCTAGATTAAAGACTGTTCCTGAGAGTTGTGAACTGAGATGTTTTCTTGCAGGGTAGGTCTTGCAAACTTTGGCTGGCTATATTGTCTTGTGTGTTGGGTAGGACCAAGTGTGATGGATTTGAGATCTTCAAGTGTGAACATAAGGGATGAGCATTCCGGCAGCTGGAGCATCTCAAGCCTCTCGACATTCCACGGGCTGGAGATGTTAAATTTGTTTGCAAAATGGAGACAAGTCCAGTGGAAAATTTGATGTTTTATTGTTTCTTTCAAGGTTCCTACAATTTCCAAGCAGCTGTAGATGAAACCTGAGGTAAGTATATAAACTCTGTTTTTAGGAAATGGCTTTCTGCCTCATTCCATTCTACAAATGGGCCTTGCACCCTGCTCACCTATGACATTGAATTTAACAAGTCTCAAATATATCACGTCATCACCAAAGAAAAGAGCAAACATGTAGAGCTGTGGCTACCCTAGAGGCAAGCAATGGCCGGTTTCCTTGAGGAATAGTCAGCTCAGAGAAATCTGTGTATAAAATTTGTATGTAGTTACATTTGTGTATTGAGGAATACGCTGAAATCGCACCAAATCCAGAATATTGCCGGTTGCCTAAACCTACAAAAAAACCCAAACCAAACCAAACAAGAAAAAAACCCAGCAAAGACCCCATCACAGGAAAATCCAATATGGAGGATTGTCTGTAATCTGGGACAAGTATATATCAAATAAAGCAAAACTTCTCACATTTTGCATATACAGTAGGGCATTCAATTAACTATTTTCCCACTTCATGGATTAAGATGCTGATGTCTGGCTCTTCCACTTGACTACTTTGCTATGGTTTAGATGTATTTTCATCAATCATCTCTTCTACGTACTTCCCTGGAACAATGACCTTGGCTCCTCTTTTGTTTGCTGACTGAGGACAATGTTCAGGGAGAGAAGGGCTGAGGCATTTTTTTTAACGTTGCAGACTTCAGACTGATTTCATATCCTAGAATTCATCCCCTGGCCACACAAAGCTTTCTGGGGTTCATTTTCATAGTTAACCAGAAAAGAGGCCTAAGAGGATTTCACAGAAGGCTGTGGTACTTCCTACAGGAGACGAAGCCCCTGTTTCTGGTAGAACAATCTCCCCATTCACTTTTTTCTTAGAAGGCCAGGAGAGCTCCTTCCTCCAGGAAAAGGTCAGTTCATAAACTGTAAATGCTGATAATAACTGCAGGGACATCTATAGATAGTCCTGAGAAGCTGTTGTTATGCATGAAACCAAATTAATAACTGCAGACACCTGTCAAAACAATGATTACATATCAAGAATGACACCAGACGAAAAAGGAGATGTTTGAAACTTCCTTCAAGTATTACTTTTGGAGTCCTGAGACTTTTAAGGCCAGTTGGAGAAGACTCTAGGTATATGCATCCATAATACTTAGTGGAAGTCTTGAGATTCACAGATGGACAGTTTTTTCCCCTGTTAATGAAGCGTATTTTTTGCTTGACAAGTGGAAAATGTTGCCACCTGTGAAAAGATTAAATAGGGATTTTGAGTGGACTCTTTGTCTGTGACTGAGCTTTTTAGAAATCCTGGCTGTGGGCCAGCTCTCAAGAGGAATATTCTTAATGTTTGTTTTTTCCTATGACTGAGATCGGATCCTTAGATAATTTTGACAATGCCACAACAAATTGTTTTATGGAGGAAACATACTCATATTTCCTATGTCTCCAGAGTCACTGGAGCACAAATCTGTGATTCTCATTATGTGAACAAGATGTTCATAATGTTGATGCTGCCTTTTCTTTCCACTACGCTTCCAAGTGTTAGGTATAACACTTGGAATTTCTTCTATTTTATTTATTAGCACAGGTAAATTTGCATTTTTCTTTAAAATTTCTAATCTCATGTAGCTGGGACTCTGTTCAAGCAAAGACAGAGCTGAATCCATTTCCTAGGCTTCGTTTAGATAACATACAATAATACCTTTTTTTTTTTTTTTACAATAACGTTGATGGACAATGACAGATTTGCCCCTTGACTGGCACACGCTCTTGAAAGAGAACATGAGCTGCTTGTTGCAGTTGGAGATGCTGGTCCATGCCTGGCTGGTGGAAGGAGTGCAGATCCGTTGGGAGTTTGACAGCCGTGTTCTCCTGCAGCATCTGAGCATCTGCACAGTTACTGCGCCTCATGGATCTGGAAAGGATTTTCTAACACTGTTGTTGTTGCCACTGTGATCCTAGTTCTGGTCTTCTATTGTTAGCTTTCCCCTGTTCATGTTCTTACTCTTCTTTCTCCACATCCTTGTCTTCCAGTGCTTTCCTGAAGGAAGAATGCTAATTTTGCTCCAAACATTTTTAATTATTTGAGCCTTTCTTAAGTCATTGAGCAATGAGGTTTTCTGCAAGGCCTGAACTTTCATATAGCAACCTAAACTGATGGCAGAAAAACATCTGATTATCAGGTTATTGTTCCAGTGTTTCATAAAACAGTCAAAGGGAATAAGTGGTGCCCAACACTGTAAAGCTGGAATTCCTATTACAGGTAATATGGCTAGGAGGCAGTTTGAATGTTTGTGTGCAGCAGCTTTCTTGCTGTCTAGTATATGTAGGCTTCTAAGGCAGAAAGCAAACATGGAGCAGCGGCAACAGCAAGGACTGTGCAAGTGGTTGGTCTCAACTCGATATCAAGTATGACCACCAGATTGCCCAGGGATGTTCTCCCTGCTTTTGGGAACAAGGTCTGAAGCCGCATGCCCGGCTGACGTAGCATTTTTCCTCCAGCATCATTCTCCGTGCTTCTCTGCTGATGTCTGCCAAGGCTTGGCCTTTATCCCCATCCATTTTTCTTACAGGTGGTCCCGTCTTTATGGCTTTTGCTTGTATCTCCGACTACCTCATTTTCCTTGGCCATTCACGTGCAACTTCCCTGAGGACCGAGTTCCCAGATAAAACTCAGTAACGTATCTAGAGTGCTGGCGGAGTGAGCAGGTGGCGCGCTCTGTCTGCTCTGCCTAAATAACCCATGGCGTGAGCGGGCAGGGAACTCTCCTCAGTTGTTATTGCGGAAAACACCTCATGTCTCTGCTGTGAGTGCTCTAAGGGAGAAGTCACCTGTAGTTATGTGTGACAGTACATTTCCCAGAACACCAAAGATGCACCAAAGCACTACTGCTCACTATTTGGTACATAAATTAATAAAAATCTTTCTTCCATGTACCAAGATGTAGAACCATGGATGCCTCTTTTTCCCTTCTGCACCGAGGCTTTCACTAACCAGCCCATTCTTCCTTTGCAGTTACTCACTTTCCCTTCTATGTTCAAGCCGTAGTATTTCCCTCCTAACACAATTTCATTCTTCTCCCCTATGGCCCCCAGCTCTAACACTGCTTACGCTGTCTGGTGCAAATAAGTGCCTGTGAAAGCATCTTCGCTGCCTGTTTTCTTACCGTTTCAATCCCCTCAGCCATCACACCGCTTCCAGCCTTTTGTATCCACTCTGAGCTCTTCATCCTTCACAAAACACCACCACCCTTCCTAATATCCCATTAAACTCTTCCCCTCTTTGCATCCTGTCTCTTGAAGCCCTCTCTCCTCTCTGGCTTATGCACTCCCTTACGCTTTCTCACGCTTCTGGTTTTTTCCTCCTACAGATAACTAATGCCTTTCTCATCCCCATTCACGGCTGGTTCTGTCCCACCTCAGTAAGAGGACTCTGAAACTCACCCACCAAAATTACTTCTCCACTGGCCCTTCTGGCTGAAATGAGCCCATCCACTCCAGCTTCCTTATCTATGATGAGAACCTGCACACTCCCTGCTAAAATCAGTTCACATCTAGGAACGTTTTACTTTCTTTTTTTTTTTTTAAATCTTTGTAATTTGTTACTTACCGTATGGAGTGAATCCCTGACGAAATGATTGGTTTTTTTAGAGTTCTTACTTCATTGGTATTTTACCTTTTTCTTTCTTGTACTTCCCAGAAATGACCTACGAATCACAATCTCTGTCAAACCAAGCACATGTAACTGTCCTGTGCTGCGGTCCCTCCTAACAAGTGCGCACCCACTGCCTCACCTTTCCTTGATGCCTCGATGACGATATGACTGTATTTAGCTCTGCCGGTCTTTAATGCAACTGAGCAACTGGAGCATCTCTCTTACAAGAAAGGCTGAGCCTGGAGAGGAGAAGACTGAGAGGGGATCTCACCAGTGCTTATAAATATCTAAAGGGCGGGTGTCAAGAGGATGGGGCCAGACTCTTTTCAGTGGTGCCTGGTGACAGGACAAGGGGCAACAGGCACAAGCTGGAACATGGGAAATTCCATCTCAACATGAGCAAAAAACTTCTTCACTTTGAGGGTGGCAGAGCACTGGAACTGCCCAGGGAGGTGGTGGAGTCTTCTTCTCTGGAGACATTCAAAACCCGCTGGACGCGCTCCTGTGCAACCTGCTCTAGGTGACGCTGCTCTGGCAGGGGAATTGGACTAGATGATCTCCAGAGGTCCCTTCCAGTCCCTGCCATTCTGTGAGCTGTAACTTCTACTGCAGCCTCAGCAAAGTCCCATGTTTTGGGCCACACCTTTCATTTGCCCTTAACATCTGCATCCTATGCATTTCGTGTGTGATGGTGCTACTGCCTCTCTGCTGCGTTATCAGATGAACTTTTCCAGCTGTTTGGAAATCCCCTGACCTGCTTCATCCGCCACACTAGGGATTGGAGAGAAAATAAGGCAGCATGCGGGAGAATTTGTTGTCTCACCAGAAGCAGCAGTCTGGTGCAGCAGAACCTCACCTCTCATGTGGTCCAATATGGTCTGAAGCCTGCTGGTAACTCACGCGTGTTCATCGCCTGACCTGATACACGCCCTCGTCACACGGTTGGAGGTGACAGTTTCGCATGTGGCAAATGTGAGAGGTTGTCACTGAGACGGGGACAGCACGCACCGGGAGCGGGATGTGTTCACAAGGGTCTGGGAGTGAAGTTTTGGTAAAAAGACTTAGTCTGTGTTGAAAGGAAACACTATTTTTCATTTTTTTGCTCCCTGGGCACCTAATGAGAGCACGCGACTTGTAATTTATACTTTGCCAATAATTTCGGACATCTGGGGAGGTTAGTGGAAGTATTACAGTAAATTGGGAAGGATTAATTGAGGATGCACGCGATTTTGTGAGGTGTTAGGTCCTGATTAAATGCTCTTTACTGTGTAGTCACATTTTATTACAACTTATATATGTTTGGAACACTGATAGAAAAGGAAGCATGTCACCTATTTACAATCACTACACATTTACATTATATTATTTACAGATAACGAATTTAGTAATATATATGAGCAGAAAATATAGCAAATATCAATATGAAACTGTACAGGGCTTAATCTTATGTCCTTTACTGTGGTTGCATTTCACTGTAATAATAAATACAGTTCTATATTTACACATTTTACTTTAAAAATCTATTAAATGAATTTTAACAATTTCAAGTTTAAAATATCTGATCAAAATATTTCAAACATGCTTATAAAAATAAGACACAAAGCCTTTAGGACTTTCTGCAAGCTAAAAAAGTTCCGATAAAAGAAGCTTTCTTTGACTAGTCTTTAGAATTATAACATTATTTTGCTTCTCAAATCACTTTACAAACTTCTTAAATATAGCGAGCCGAAAGGAATTTCACTGACATTAAGCAGTGCAGCACAGATGGACCCCAGTTGAATTAAAGCTAAGTAAACATGGTAATAGGTATTGTGCAATGGTTGACTGATCCTCTGTTTAATCCAAAGTGGTTTCAGGCATCGTTCCCCAGCTGTATGCTGCACTGCTTCAAAAGCCACAAGAGATAAAGGATTAAGATAAGTACCCAGCTGACTTTATCATACATAATTTCGGCATCGGTTCATTTTTTTTTTTTCCTGAAGGATGCACATGTCAGCCAAAGTCAACTGATGCCATCTGTAATTGCAAGACTAAAAATATGCCAGTGCGAATGGACAAGAAAATCAAGGCATATCCATTGTTGGCAACAAATTCTTCATTGTGAAAATCCATCCCTTGAGTCCCAGGAAGTTGTAGATTCAGTAACTGATGAACAACAGAGATCATCTGTAACTGATTACCTTAATTACTGGGCTAGCCTAACCTTGGTAATGTTAAAAAATTAGTCTCATTCACCTGGAGGTTGAGCGGCCATTAACTGAGCAGTGAGTACTGGGCTGTTAAATGTTACTCCTCAGGGAGCTATTTTTAACAACTAGAGAAAGTAAATTTTTGCACTTTTGTGTCTTAAATGATCAGCTCAATTGAGCGAAAGGTGCCAGCTCTGGGAAAAGAATACTGGAATATTCCCTGATGGCTTGGCCAAGGTAAAAGACTGATATTCTAGGGAAGTGAAGGTGACTGCTGTCTGAGATATTTTGACAGTAGACTTGGCAAAGACCTGAAATCTCTTCTCTCTAACTGGGATGCTTCTGATGTGTAAACATACATGCCTTGATTCAGCAAAGTATTATTAACACATTTAAAGCCAGAGAGGAATTCTGTGTTAATCTAATCTAACCTTTTCCTAAACTAAAGCCATCAGAAGTCCCTGAATTCCAATAGCTGCTCCAAAACTTTTTTTGGCAAAATATCCAATTTGAATTTAGACTTTTTGGTGCCAGATAATTCCACTCACTAATAAACATCACTGTCAACAGTTTGGACCTTTATTTCTATGCTGCACATCCCTAATGCCAACTTCCAGTCCATCTTACCAGCCTCTTCTCCTCTTGACTGAGTGGTCCTCTGCTCTCAAACTTCTGTTTCCCAGAAGTAGCTACTTACAAAGTGGGATCAAATCACTTCTTTCTTAAGCCGCTTTATGATATTCATATCTTTTTCAATTTCATTACTTTCTTTTCAGCATGTGAATGCAAGAACTGTTTGAAATATCCCAGTAGTGCTTGCAACAGCGCTAAGAACAACCTCTTCACTCCTACTTGTTATTGCCTTCGCTAAGGATTTTGGCTATCCTTAGCTAAGAGGACACAGTGGCCTCTAAATCTTCAATGGACTAGTGACCATGAACTAGAGGCTTTCTAGAATCACTGTTTCACAGAACTGAGGTCATGCCATGAGCAGGACTACAGTTTTTGTTCCTAGACAAATGACCTTAAATGAATGTTTCTACGTGAGCCGTCTTCAGTGTCCTTTAGTTGCCCTCAGCATGCCAGACTTTCTGTACTAATGACTTTCTGTGTGGTATTTTCCACCCTCATATTCTATGAGTCATCTGCCAATTTTATCAGCAGTAATTCTGGGAGTAATTCTACTGGCATGGTAGCAATTCAGGACCAAACCGTGCAGAACCTCACCAGAAAAATATCCATGTGACAATGGCTTACCATTTACAATTACATTTTAAGCGCTTAGCAGCATCTTGATCAACTTCTTTCACACCATGTTAATTCTGTAGATTTATCTGACAATTAAAAATGCTTTGTCAAAACAAATGACTTCTAAAAACCAAACCCGTTTCCAGTTAAACTATTAAATCAGCTTTATCAAACATGGAACTTCATCAAAGTCTATTCTGCAGAAACTTTCAGAACTTCACCAGGACTACTCTTCCATTTAGATACCTTGCTGAATGAGGGCCATACACAGATGCTTATAGAAACAATCATGGCACTGAAAAACTATTATTAAAACCAAATTACAATAAATGGGAAAAAACCCCAACCCCTGAAAACAAACTGTACCAGGTGACGCTTCGAAAAAAAAGCTTACCAATTTAACATGGCATTTTTGCACTTGACCAACTGATGCCCTTTCTGAGTGGTGCTACTTCAAAAGAGAGCAGCTGATACAGCTGCACAAACTGCAGCAGCTTTCAGTTTCTCTCTTCATCTCAGCGTTTCGGAAGCAGGCTGAGAAGGCTCAAGTATTGGATATTCAGCCTGCTGCAAATTTTGTCACTTTGTCTGTTTTCTGACGTGTGTAACAATAATTCAGAGGCACTCTCTAGCTTGTATACACACACCCATACTTACTTTCAGGATTAAAAAATTTGTAAACATAGATATTTTCTGTACTGCCACTGAAACTAGTGACATGGAACAAATGCGACCGATGAAAGGTTGCAGCTTTCTGTCATTTGATAAGACGATGGCATTAGTGAGTTGCTGGCAGGCATGTCATATGATATGCTGGCACTTGTGAAGGTTACCAATGCTTGTGTTGAGTCACAAGATTGTTTTTCTATGTCTTCTGAATTCACAGAGATCAGACTAGCATGTTTTGATCTCCTCCATAACAAAGTTTGCTTTCGCAGACTTCCCAAGTCCTCCTTAAAGTGTGGATTGAAAAGTATATAAAGGAGTGGGTTTAGACAGGCAGGCAGTGGGACAATCACTAGCAGTATTGACTTAATCACTTCTGGGCTGATAAAAGTGAGGTTTAGTAAGGAAGAAAAAGATAAGAAGGCGACAGGGCAATAAAGAATGCAATTAGTAAAAAGTAGCAAGGCTATATGTTTGACCATAGAGCAATCCCAAATGTTGTCCAGTTCTCCCTTTTCTAAACTACAGTAGAGCTTTGTGTAAGCAATAGTCATTACCAAGAAGCAAAGGGAGTTCAGCAACACCAGCGCGACCATGTAGCCCATGGCAGTGGGTTCCCCAAATGGTAGTGGTAAACAAAGCGGAGAAACCCCATACTCACTCCCAGTGAGGAGCGGTATCACTGCAATGATTAGTGCCAACACAAAGCAAAAGAAAATGGCAATTTTTACACCAGCAACGGAGTATTTTGTTTCAAACTTTGTAGCATGCTTTACAGAGAATGCACGTTCAAGTGCAGCTAGGGTCAGCAGGAAAATGGAAGCCTCTGAAGCAAAAATGGAAAGAAGGCCAGTTATTTGGCAACCAGTTCCACTTTCCCACTGTGCTCCGTACTGAGCAAAGCTACCAAAAGTTGATGCATCCACACTAGCCAGTACTCCGCTGGCCAGACCCATCAAGGCATTCACAATAGCTATTAAACCGATCAAAAGTTTTATGGAGGACATATACAACGGAGATCGGAAAACTGTAGCAGACACCAGTCCATTGCAAATAAAGGTCAAACCCACTATGGTCCACACTCCAATTCTGATCAGCCAGCTACCAAACAGATGGTCACATGGTTTGAAGGGACCTGAAATGACAAAATAAAAAGGACAAGAGAAACCCATGTAAATGAAAAAACAATTTTGTGCTTTCTAAGACA
Organism: Rissa tridactyla; assembly: GCF_028500815.1. Lineage (NCBI taxonomy): Eukaryota > Metazoa > Chordata > Aves > Charadriiformes > Laridae > Rissa > Rissa tridactyla. The sequence continues at coordinate 179,370,458 of NC_071466.1, forward strand.
CGAAATTTCATGCTCCTTGCAGGTTCTCAGCACAGCCAAGCAGTGACTTTCAGTCCCAAAGGGGAGCTCGAAATTTGGTCTTCCTTTGGAGTAATCCAAGACCTTGATAACATGCTGCTCATATGCATGTGGCGTTACTGGTTCACATGAGTTTTTGTCCCTCAACCCGAATAGTCTATGGGTTTCTTTTCCTGCCTAGCAGTCCAAGTGCAATGTGAATGTCCAGTCTGTAGTTTCAAGAAATGCTGTGATGTTTATCAGTGTGTGAAAAAAGCTGAAAAAGGTACATCTCATTAAACTAGGATAAGTTGCCAATGAGTCCTGGTGCAGTGTGTTGTAATGAACATGGACAGATGCACTTTGGCTACCTTGTAACACGGTCCAAGAAAACTGAGGCTGTCTTTGCATTTGGAAGTGCTGCCTTTTTGGAGGGGCTTCTGATGACCTGTGGGTGAAGTCAGGTCATTATGATTGAAGCCTGCAGTGTATTCTCATACAACTGAGGTGCACATGCTGTGTGGTTGAAGCTGAATGCTCTGCAGTCTAAGAAACATTATTTATCTTGGTACAAGCTAGCTACGCTCTCTCAAAGCAAGTCCTTCGCAGTGGTCTGTGCTTCTCCATGAAGACACAAACCCCACAGCTGAAATGCACTCCATATCACTACAGCTGTTGCCATCAAGTAGGCATAAGCATCTATTGTGTCAGTTTGAAAGTTTTTCTAAGATAACATTTGAAAGATCAACAAGGAATCTAAATTTTCTCTTGGGTCTGGTGATAACTTACTTTGAAGACAGCCACGTTTTTGTGAACTCAGTAGTTATATTTAGGCCACAGGAGAACATGGTCAAATGGTTCTAAATTCTTTAGCTTCCTGCCTTTTCTATTCCTCTTTACATAACTTTTAAAAATCTATTATTATTTGCTGTTACAAATAAGAATCTTGTCTTGGAATGAGTGTTGAAGTACTAGTTGTCACTTGGGTTTTTTTGTTCGTGTTTCACAATGAAAGAACGGCTAGGGAAAATGTTTGCTGAATCAAGCAAGCAAAACTTATGACCATGGCTGCTAAAGCTAGACGCGACCTCCCAAAGACATATTTCTTTCCTTGCCTTTAAGGAAACTTTCAGTGGCATTGATGGCCTGTAGCTTTGCAATTCAATCAGTCTATTTCTTTTTCCTTTCTGCCACACTGTGAAGCCAGGGATGCACTATTCTATAAAGAAAATGACAGTGCTGGGCGTCCTTTGCGATGGACTGCGTACATCAGTACAGTAGTGTTTGGTATTTCCTACACATTGAATAACTTGTATGCTGTTCAAGAAGCTAAAGTGTAAAATAATTCAGTGACGTTCAGAAGAATTACTTTTAGCTTTGCAAAAGACTGAGCGAGCAAAGATTCTGCTCCCCTTTATCATCTGTGTATTGGTAGAACACAGTCTTTGCTCTCTCATTCCCTTGATACGGGGATCAATTCATGTGAAAAGGGGCCCAGAGTGAGGATCCGCCTGAGGACTGGGTAAAACTTTTGCTACACTCCTAAATGAATTTAGTAGCTGAATAGTTTGCTGGACTTCAATGTAAAATTTTATATTATTGCGCATTGTATTTGTATTAATCTCATCAAATTATTGCAAAACATCATGTTACTGTCCTAGTATCAGATTCAGAGTTTGTTCTGCATCTAGACTATCTGGTAATACTGTGCTTGGATTCCCATCTGTCTGGCAGTTTCCTACCTGGAGAAGGTGAGCATTGCACTGAATGATGAGCTTTCAAATCTTCTTCGAAGTCAAGAAAAAAATCTTCAAAGTCACGCTCATCTGTGGGCGAGAAAATACACAGATTTGATACTGCAATTTTAAGGAGAACTTCTTTTAGTACAAATTGCAAAAACACCTGTGGCATTAAAGGCCTGCACTTGTCCCTTTGCCTGCCAAACTGTGAGCAGAAGCAGACGTATGTCTACTAGGTTTTGAATTATTGTACTCAGGATTCTTTAAAAAGTTGGCACCACCACTTCTTTGAAAATAATCACTTACAGGTACATTATCCATTACGTAATTTGCAGTGTGACAACTGCAAGGAAGGATTTTAAAATATGAATTCTGCTGTTGTGCCAGGCTACTAAGAATTCATAGAAAAAAATCATAGAATCATAGAATAGTTTGGGTTGGAAGGCACCTTTAAAGCTCATCCAGTCCAACCCCCCTGCAATGAGCAGAGACATCAGGTTGCTCAGAGCCCCATCCAACCTGACCTTGAATGTTTCCAGGGATGGGGCACCTACCACCTCTCTGGGCAACCTGTTCCAATGTTTCACCACCACCCTTATTGTAAAAAATGTCTTCCTCATATCTAGTCTGAATCTTCCTTCTTTTAGTTTAAAGCCATTACCCCTTGTCCTATCACAACAGGCCCTGCTAAAAAGTTTGTCCCCGTCTTTCCTATAGGCCCCCTTTAAGTACTGAAAGGCCGCAATAAGGTCTCCCCAGAACCTTCTCTTCTGCAGGCTGAGCAACCCCAGCTCTCTCGTCTTCACAGGACAGGTGCTCCGTTCCTCTGATCATTTTTGTGGCCCTCTTCTGGACCCACTCCAACAGGTCTTTCCTGTGCTGAGGGCTCCATAGCTGGACACAGTACTCCAGGTGGGGTCTCACGAGAGTGGAAGAGAGGGGGAGAATCACCTCCCTTGACCTGCTGGCCATGCTTCTTTTGATACAGCCCAGGGTATGGTTGTCTTTCTGGGCTGCAAGTGCACATTGTTGGCTCATGTCCAGCTTTTCATACACCAGTACCCCCAAGTCCTTCTCGGCAGGGCTGCTCTCAATCCCTTCATCCCCCAGCCTGTATTGATAATCGGGGTTGCCCCGACCCAGGTGCAGAACCCTGCATTTGGCCTTGTTGAAGCTCATGAGATTCACATGGGCCCATTTCTCAAGCCTGTCCAGGTCCCTCCCAATGGCAACTCGTCCCTCGGGCATGTCAACCACACCACTCAGCTTGGTGTCATCTGCAAACTTGCTGAGGGTGCACCCAATCCCACTGTCTATGTCGTTGATGAAGATATTAAACAGTACTGGTCCTAATACAGACCCCTGAGGGACACCACTTGTCATTGATCTCCACCTGGACGTTGAGCTGTTGACCACTACCCTCAGTGCAATGATCCAACCAATTCCTCATCCATCGAACAGGCCACCCATCAAATCCATCTCTCTCCAATTTGGAGAGAAGGATGTTATGGGGGACCATGTGAAAGGCCTTACAGAAGTCCAGATAGACGACATCCATAGCTCTTCCCTTGTCGCTGATGTAGTCACTCCATCATAGAAGGCCATTACGTTGGTCAGGCAGGATTTACCCTCGGTGAAGCCATGCTGGCTGCCTCAAATCACCTCCCTGTCCTCCATGTGCCTTAGCATAGCTCCTAGGAGCAGCTGTTCTGTGATCTTGCCAGGCACAGAGGTGAGGCTGACAGGTGAATTAAGCCAAGTTTTTCTGGGTTTCTTACGTCATCACTCTACCACTTCACTGTGTTCTTGCTGGGGCTAGCCCTGAACTCTGAGACCTACTGGTTTGCAGGGGCGGAGAGAGCACAGAAAGCATCAGGATGGTATAACATGTATGTGTGCACCTGCATAACAGGTAACAGATCAAGTAACAGACTTTGTGCTGAAGGGGAAGAAAAATACAGTATTCTTCTGTCCTGGAGAGCAGATGCATTCTCTGGTGTCCAGGACGTGCCAGGAAAAAACATTGGCAGCTATGCCAGAGTAGCCACATAAGGTCTGTGACTCATCCTGAAGCATGTGGACAGCAGGAGAGCCAAGGATGTATTGCTGCTTCCAAGGCTGGCAAGAAACTGGATCTTTGCTGGCCTCCTTTTGTATGGCGTTACATACCAGCACCACTTCCCTGTCTCTGAAATAAAGGGAAGATTTCACTTCCCATATTATTAAGTTATTATTTGGACAGAAAGACGAGCGAGTGAGATTTTTGAAAGGCAAACCTGCAAAAATGAGTTTGCTAAGCACAGGAATGCTTGAATAACATACTGTCGTGCAAGAGAGAGGGAGAGGCTGCCTCTGTGACTGTAAAAGAGTATTGGATTTAACATCACAGACTGCTCACAGCCTTCAGGTATATTTAAAAGCCAAAGATGCCAATTACCTTGAATTTGTAACAACCCAGCATCCTTCCTGTGCAAATCATCAATGCTGCTATTCTCATCTTTGTTCCATTGGCTGGAGATTTTGTAGTGGCTCTCACAAGCTCCAAAGGCACAGCACTGATAAGCGTAAGGCATTTCCATGACCCTGCAGAAGAATAAGGAAGCATGCCATGATACTGGTTTGGCACCAGGGTTAATGGATTGCACTGCTCTGCTGCAGTTAGCATAAAGGAACTTGTTTAAATAACCATCACTGAACGTTAAAATACCTATGGGTAAAGGTCAGTCATGATAATACAAAATGAGGACTCACAAATAAAATTCCACATCAGAAATTCAGACGATGTCTAGGCTAGTTTTAGTAAAGGCACAATGAAGTTTTCTTATGCATTTCCTGGGATATATGAAAGTGGGAGGTATGTCCTTGCAGTCGAGTGAATGTTACTCTAAGAGCTGTATTTCTGTTTTATGCTTTTACAGTGTAACTCCATGTAACTAAGATGTTTCTCCATGTTACCTTCTTAATGGTTTCTTTCAAAAAAAGCAGATCCAAAGATGACACCTGCATCTACCTGCCTAAGAGGCAAAACCAAAACAATACTTCCCAAATGGAATTTCTCCAATCTGGCGAGAATGAGAACTCTTCCACACATCCAACTGTTTTCACAGTAAGATGGCAAAAAGGAGGTTGTCTTTTGTCAGAAAACTGCTCATTTCCGGTATGTTTTGAATTTAATTCTGTTGGGGATGTGCAAATTCTGGGGTAGCATGGAAGAACAACATATATTCAAGTTCTGTAAATTACTAATTCCATTGCTTAGATGTCCTTTATGCTTTGGAAGCAGAGATATTTAATTTGCACGGTTTGCCAATAGTACTTAGTAAAACCTAACAACTCACCTTAATTCCAAAAGCCCAATAAACCAAAAAATTCAAAGATGAAGAGGTGCTTAAAAGTTATTCTGACTTAAAAGGAATAAAATGGAACTATATCCTCCTATCAGATTACTTTCAACAGGTTAATCATGTAAATTAACATAATGAGCATTCCAAGCAACCTCTAGCCCCCTGGGAAATCTGCAAAGAAATCAGTCTGAATCAGGCCCAGTGCCAACAGGACTTAAATTTGTGCGCTAGCTAAAAGCCTGGTACAAAGGGGAACAAATGGAACCCTAAGCTCTAAAGTGATTTTTAAATGAGTGCGTTTTGGGGCACTTAGATTCTATATACTTCCATTTCTGTTGGGAATTAGCAATAATAACCTGTACCCTTGTACCCAATAGAAAAAGCCACATAAAGTATTTTTAAGGTACTCCAATAAAAGTTCAAGGTAACCAAGATCTAACTATCAAGCAACCTCATGCCAGCAGATTTAAATACTTAATTTCTAACTCGTTTCTGTGCTTGCCATCTTTTAAAATAAGGAGATTATCTCAATTAAACATTTATGAACACATTTCCCAGAAGCCCTTAAACAAATTATTATTAAACCCATAGTCAGTCACTTGGGCTAAACCCAATCCCAAACCCCAACTAGAAATGCCCCTTTTCTGAAAAAAATCCTACTAACAACAACAACAAAAACTTTTCAAAAGAAACACTGACAGTTTTGCAAGGTGATCACTGCAACTTGTGGCTTCAGACCTTTTTGAATACATTAATACAGCTGGGGAAATGAACAGCTAGTGAACGTTTTAGGCTCAAGAGACTAACAGAAATGTCTTTGGTTATTCAAACAGCTCTGTGTGCTTAATAATGACAGATTTCCAAATGCTGTTGGACTTCTACCAGCCTGCTGGCCTGTCATGCACTGGAAATGTGGACCTCTCACATTGTGCTGGTCTGCTGCTTTGATGAAGTAACTTATCTTTAAAGACCAAGATTCCCATTTCTTATCCTCTCTGCAGGTCTGTCTAACATCCTTTGTTAAACTTGAACAGTTTTGGTTTTTTTTTTTTATATTAGGATATACATATAGGCCTCAAATTGCTGAATGCTCCTGAATCTCTGTGCAAGGTATAATTGGACTGGGACCCAGAACACAGAGGACAAAATATACTTTGCAATGCAGAGAAATTAGTATCAGCCCTTCTTGGTGACAGAGGAATTTCTTTCTCGCAAAAGCTACTTTTAACAAAAAGAAAGAAAAAAAGGCAGCAACTCTCAGCCATCCAGTGCTGGAAGCAGTGCTTTTTATGGCTGCTGCTTATTTGATGTGGGTGATTAGATTTGGACTTTGTCAAATTAAACTCTTTTAGAAACACAGGCTAAACTTATTTTTATATACTGCTTATCTTACTGATGATATCTGTACCCTTGATAATTTTTTTCCTGCAGCAAGGAATGCCTTTATTTTCTGTTTTTAGATTAAGCAGCAGAGAACACAAGGTCGTTTTCCACCTCACAAAGGTGTGCGGTTGACGGTGAATGGGAAGGCACAGTTATGATGGATGGAGCAAATCAATGAGTTCTTTACAGCGTTGAATCAAAGCATCAGATAAAGAAGGAAGGAGTGGCTGGCAGCCTGAATTTACTTCCTCATAGCTTGCCATAGCAGGCTGGGCTCGGCTCTGTAGAGCCTTCTCGTGCCATTGCTGAAGGTGGGGCAGAGGATGCTCAGCTCTTTGATGTGTCTGTGTATTGAACAGCAATGACCCATTTAGATGAGCAGGAAGCTTTTATACAGGAATTTGTCTTTAATGTTGTAACCACTGTCTAGTTCCAACAATTACAAAGGCTGAAATTTCATTTTCTTTCAGATCTCTGTTCAAGTTTGGTGCTTCATGCACTGTCTGTGCAGTGATCCTGTGTGAAGTCCTGGCCTCATTCTGATTCATGGTAAAAGCCCTGCAGACTCCAGGTCAGGATTTTACCCCATTCTCTCCTGAGTGGATGTAATTTGTTCTTGCAGATGTTAAACAACTCTAGATATATTAATAATACTTTTTATACATTTTTTTAAGACTTAAGCTACTGCCTGACACATCCTTGTTAACTACTCACCCAGAGTAAATACACTGTAGTTGCATTTGGGCAATGTACATAATTTTACTGGTGGAAAAATCATATCAAGTATAATTTTGATAAAAGAATTAAAAAATCTTAATTGTATATAATTCATTTTAATAGTGGATTATTCTAGGACTACTGCAGCACCTCTTATGCCTCCAGGCCATGGTATGTACATCACTATATAGGCTAGGTTGGAGGAGTCCATTTTCTTGTGTTTACATTCTTTCAAAGAACCTTCAGGTATTTTAGAATTGTCACCTGCTTCAACATGTGGGCAAAGTCAGTTGAGAGAAGAAAAGCTATGTCAGAAGTTCAGCCTCATCCATTCATGATTTCTTATGGTACTTGCTTCTTGACCTCTGAGACTCACCTGAAGGTCTCTAGTGTAAGAGAGGCATAGGGCCTCTAGTACTTTGAGTGTTTATGTTATAGTTTCATACACTGTGATGAAGTCACTGCCCAATCGCCTCTGTGACAAACTACAAATATTGGGTTTATTAAGTCTTTTAAGACAGTTCCTAACCTTGGAACCATTTTCTGCAGCACTTCTCTGTTTATATTAATACGCCATCATAGAAGAGTTCTAGCGTGGATTCCTCCAGTGCTGTACACAGAGGCCTAATCATCTCCCCACTTCTACTCATGAATCCCTTATCGATAACTCCAAACACTCCAGTCCTTTTCATTAGTGGTAATGTCTCCTTGAGTTGTCTGCCTGCTAATACTCATGAGGCTTTTCCAGTGCAAATGGCAAATCTAGGGAGGACATAAGGATGGATTCTCCATCCTTGGAGATATTCAAAAGCTGTCTGGATGTGGTCCTGAGCAACCAGCTCCAGGTGACCCTGCTTGAGCAGGGGGGTTGGATAAGATGACCTCCAGAGGTCCCTTCCAACCTCAACAATTCTGTGATTCTGTAACTATGTGCACACTGTTTGATTGTTCCAAATTTTATGATATCAAGCCTTTTACAGTAAAACATGGAAAAAAAATATGTTGCACTTGTCATCCTCTAATTAAAACATAAAAACCAAGGGAGCATTAGGGGACACTCCCAAATACCCTGAAGTCAGAGGCACAACTCTCTTTACTGTGATTTCCCTATGGTCTTCCAGTGACTGGCAGAGCTGCAAATGATCTCTAGAGAACATTTCCTTCCTGTATTACAGAGCATCCAGCAGAAAATTCCTAGCATCAAAATGTTTTAGTAATAATGGCAAAGTATTATCTGAATCTTAATCAAAGATTACAGAAAAAACATGTTCAAACAAAAGAGGCCAAATATTTTGGAACTTCATGAGTATATTCTTCCCTTGGCATTTTCTGTGTTCTTGTTAAATATAATGGAAGTTCTATAAGCACAGTCCAGTAGAAGAAGGACATATCACTAAGCTGCTAGCAGTATTGTTTTAACAGCTTTTGAAACATATCACCAGGAAGCAGATGTGGCTCGTATTAAGCAAGTACTGGGGTTAATATTTCAAAACCGTTCATAGTTTCTTCAGTTAAAAGTGAGCATAATAAAAGAAGTCTATCATTTTTATCATATTTGCTTTAGTTTTAATAGCACAGATCAAAGACTGACAATACGAAATAACATGCGTTACACACTGACACATCTTCCATTGCACATGAACACAAATGTGGCTTATTAGTTTTAATGATATACTCACTTGAGTTCTGGAAAATTTTCAGATGATATCAAACTTTGTAGAGCATGATTTCCTGTTAATTTTAAATGAGTTAAACCATGTAGCCCCGTCACAGGAAAAGAAGACAAAAGGTTGGATGACACATCCCTGCATAACAGCAAATAAAAATCAGCTTATGGGCTTTCATTTTTTTTCTTCTCGCACTAAAAGTGTCAGGTTGGATAAACAGGTTAGACTTTTCTGACTCAATCAAAAATGCCTGCATTAAACAGAGGCCCCAGTCAGCAGGGCAAAGCTGCAGCACTATTTGGGAGTATGCACTTATGTGTCCAACAGAAAGCTAAAAGTAATACCTAGCAGTTAGCTAAATCTCTGTTGCCAAATTTTGACTCCAAACATTCATAGTGCCCATTTTGAGACTAGCAAATGAATTTAAAATCTGTTCATTAGATTGTTTGAATTAAAGGGAGCCAGTACCAGAACAGCTTCCCACAGTTTAAAAGACTCAGTGGGATGCTAGAGGGCACGGCTGCCCTTAAAACTCCGAGGGAAAACATGTGTTTCAGGGTAGGACAGGTCTGGGCTGGAGCAGATGAAGGTGACAATTCTAAGCTGAGGTTTGTCTGAGGAGCTGAAGAAAGACAGCACAGAGCATGGATACGTAACAGGGAAAGTAAAATCACTGAACGAAAAAGTGACTGTGATCAAGGCGCAATGGTAAAGTAATCAAAGAGGGGGAAGTCCAGAAGTATTCTATTCTCTGTTTTTCTCCTCTCTCTTACATTTACTTGATAAGGCTTTTCAGTCCTCTTCACAGTTACCTACACTGCAATACTTAAGATGGTCAACAGTCAAGAAGGAGGAAGAAGGGCAGTCTGATGCTGCTGAAATGCTTTTATGCCCAAGGGTTAACAGCAAAGTTCCTGTCTCTTGGACTATCTGCTGAAACCTAAGGGGCTAGACATAGAGGTATGCTGATGGACTGGTCTTCTACCTTTTCTGGTTTAGTGTGTTTGTTCGTGTGCACATGTGCTTCCTGCTGTTCACAACACAGTTATATACAAAAGGTAAAATACTGGTCCTATTGCAATAGCAAAAAAACCCACTGTCTGCAGTCAGACCAGGGTTACAGACTTGTGTTTCAGGAAACACTAGTACGCTGTGTTGCTGTGTGTGTGTGTTAAAGGGCTTTTTCTTTAGCCCTCCCTGACCATTCTGTGCTGTTGATCAATGCTACAATTTATTGCTGGTAGCATGATGTTCCTTCACCCTTTCTTCTGTAGGAAAGTCCTGAGGAGGGCCCCCAAGAAGGGATGCCATAGGCAATATTCTCTTTATGGACATTTTTCAGTACACCATTCAGAAGGAAGGCTTTGCACATCAACAGAAATGAATACCCCTTTCCAAATTTGGGTTTCCCAGCAGCTACCGGATTATCTGTGAGCAGATGCCCAGCAGTGTATCTTTGTGACAACCATGGAGCAGGATGACTCCAGAGAAATTTTCTTTCATGTCTTTCCCATACACCCAGTTCCTCAGGTATTCACCTTGAAGAGGCATTACAATGACAGTGGGAAACAGGAATAAGTTAGTAAGGACTGAGAAGTGCTTGTGAACAAGGCCTGCAAAATTGGACTGCTGATGTTTTGACCACTAACTACTCTGTCTGAAGTTACTGAAGAAGAAAAACTATTCCATGAAATGAGGAACGATGAAATAAAGATGCCTACTGGAAAATGTTTCTTATTAAATTTTGAATCCAGTTCCTCAGTCCTGATACACAACAGGAGATATTCTCCACTACTAAAAGACTGAACTCCTAGCAAACTGAATGAAGAAAGGCAGATACACTGATATGCTTCACAGACCCCAAATCATTCTGATTACACAGTGTTATATGCAGCTTTGACATAATACTGAACTACAAGAAAGCAGGCATTAAAATATGGATTCAACAGACCAGAGGATCAGAATAAAGCCTCGATTTCTGCTGAGCGGGGCGCTAAGTTGTTAAATTTTTTGTAGGCTCTTGCAAGAAAAATGTGAAAATTTCAATGTAGAAGATATACAAATACTTACAGTTTGATCAGAGATGGTAAAGAGGAGAAGGCATTGGGGTGAATAATTTTAATTTTGTTCCAAGCTAAATCCCTACAAGAAAAGTGAGTGGAAAATTACATACCCACTGAGTGAATATGGAAGTTTTCATACACTTGATTAGGAGGCCTAAATATAAAAAAGGTATTAATTACATGCAAATATTTTCAATAAGTTTCTGCATACGTCACAGTCCAAAATATTTTTTCAGTTTTTTAATTATGTGAGTCAGTTAATGATGTTAGCTATTAAACTGACAACTTTCTGTAGAACGTCTTAATGCCTTCTGCAGTCTAACACGGTTATTTTCAGTCTGCTTCACAGCTTCTCACGGCAGCAGAAAGAAGTGCGGGGTACATGGACTACTTCTAAGAGATCTTCATGGTGTGACTAAGAACAGCAAATCTATTGTCAATAGGCTTAACTTCCTAATCTCAATCTTCACCGCCCCTGAAAAATCAAAAAACTGAAAGGAACTCTTAAAAAAATGTATAGGCTTGATCCTGCAAAGGCTGACACCCACGAGTAATTTCTTGACAAAATTACTCTGCTAGCATATGCGTCTGTGTGAAAACTACAAACCGACACATGATTAGAATCTATTTCTTAAAGACACTGTTCTCTATAAAAAGATTTCACGCTCTCTAGAGCTGATTATTACATGAACCTGCCAACAGACACTAGCTCTGGCTCAGTATCTCTCTCAATAGAGCATAGAATAGAATAAAATAGAATAGTTCAGTTGGAAGGGACCCACAATGATCATCTAGTCCAATTGCGAATGTTTAGAAGTAACAGCTTTTATAGCTGTAAGTTTATATCTTTGAATTCATTGCTGCAGATGCTGAACTTCACACTGTTTGTTCTGCTTTCGCAGTTATGACCTAATGGGTGAAAGATCAAAGAAAACCAGAAACAAGCATGTTTTGGGGCAGACAGTGAGCAGACAGTGTATACCTCATGTTTTTGAGAACCCGGGTAAACGGCTGTTAGGGCTGTACTCACAGAGACCGAAGGGCAGCCAGCTGCCGAAATGTGTCTGCTTTGATTTCACCGATTTCATTATGATGTAAGTCACTGAAATAGCAATAAGAATCTCATCAGTTTCAAAAGGCACTTGGAGGACACTTCGGCATGTTTTAGATTGTTTTAGATCCACTTCAATATAGTGTAAGGGTATGTATTTGGGATATGTCAAATCGGCCAGCAATAACAACGTTAATGATGCTCAAACAAATTTGTACATAAATGCCTCTTTTCAGGATAGTTTGATACTTACATTTTTTGGAGTTTTTTACATGCAGTAAAACAGGGTAAATCTTCCAGCAGGTTGTAAGACAGATCCCTGTAATACACAAAAAAAGATTAACATCAAAGTCACATTAAAAGAGAAAGATTTTTCATTGTCTACCTTCATGCTCAATTTAAAATAACATATTCTTATCCCCACTTACAGAAGAATAGAAATGTGTAAACTCAGTTCCCATCTCTCATCTGTCAGATTTTGATTTCTAACTGAGGAGAAAGGAGGAGAAAAGGCATGATGTATTAACTCCATATCCCACGTTTGCAAATTCCTTGCATTGTCTGAAGATTTCCTCCCTGAAGTGAAGACTTCTTCTGAGTGTTTTACAGTAATGATATTGGCCATCTGCTCATAGGGAATATTGGATTTGCATCACAGACTTCATATTCATCATGTTTAAATTCTGACAAATATTTAAACCACTTAAAATAATCTACTAAATATATATGCTCATATTTTTTCAGAGAAGATCCTGTATTTTTCTGGTATATAATCACAATGGACTGTAATCAGCTTTCCATTCTACGCTTTTAATTAAGCAGTATTGCCTCTGATCCTTAGACTGTTATATCTTATAACTGAGGGAAGTGGTTAAAAAAAATTGGAACTAACTTTGAAATCAATCACTACATGGAGGAAAAAAACCTTAAAAAGACTTGAGCCAAAACTCAACAAATTACAGAATAACTGAAACATCTGGACTGATTTATAGTATAATATAACTAATCAAAACCAAGCCCAGGCAATTTGCAGAAATTGGAGGGAAAAAAAAAGGAACCAAACACCCGCCCCCACCACCCAACAGTCTCATCCTATATATATATACATCTTGCTCTGGGAAAACTGAATGGGAAATTTACTAGGGAAAAGAATATAGAAACAAAAGTTTATGCCGATCATTAGGAAAAATATCCTTTTCCACAGATATAATGTTATCACATAAAAGAGTAATCTCTTTTCAGTCTTATTTCAAATCCTTCAAAACTGGTTGACCTCCACCCACTTACTTCCTTGGTAAAATTTTATTTTCACTGTTACTATTCCAACAGGGACATTTAGAATATTCTACATTTGATCTGTGGAAGTGGTGCAAGTAATGACCGTGTGTGTTTTTAAAATATTCCACTCTGCTTTTACTACGCACAAAGGCTACTATCAATATACGTATATTTTTTGTTACAACAAGGAAGATTGTGGCCTTTGTTTTTGTATTTTTCACAGGTACTCAGACGTGACAGAGGAGAATTCAAGTGAGCTAGAGGCTTTTAGGCCAAGGTAAAAGATGTTTGGTATGTCTGGTGGACGGTGGCTATTTTGTCATGAGCAGACTTGCGACTTAGGTCTTCTTAGAAGTATGTTACCAACTTGAATTTTGTGCATACTGACACTCCCTCTTCACACCCACCCCAAAACCAAAACCCTTCTCCCCTCTTGTTTATTTTTAAGGATTTTCTTCCCCACTTTGTTAATACACGAGGCTCTTGGCAGCAACAGAGGGCAAGTGGCTTTGGTTCCTGTGTGGAGGTGCGTACCCAACTGTGCTGAGGGTTGTCTCTCGAGGCCTGCTGGGACCGTGCTCTCACATACACCTTTACTGCAGGTGTGCAGACACCCAGGAAGCCTTTGTGTCCATTAATCCGCATTTGGAAGTATTGATGGGTAGGCAGGATGCACAAATTGCCTTTCAAAGCAGTGTTAGCGCTTGTAGTGTGTGTGCATATATCTAAGCCAGGAAGCCCCTTCAAGGTCATGGTCTCCAAGTAACTTGTGGGGCTCAGCACACCATTATACTTCATAGCACAGGCAGAAATGATGTACAAACCTAAATGTGGGCTTGGCAGGCTCATTCCAATCTGATGGGAAAGGGGGAAGAGCAACTCTGCATACATGAAATTGCTGTCAAATTGTTTCCCCATCCTTTTAAGTATCCTCTTTAATAATATATAATAAAATATGTGAATTTTCCATGGACAGTCCTATTCTACTATGAACTGTACAAATTATTAATTACTATAGTATTTATTTGCCTTCCGTTTTGAGATAATTTATTGTTTTTGAACAATACAGGACATATTTAAACTTAAGTCTGTGTGCAGACTTTCTTTTGGCAACAGACTCTGTTTCTGTCTTTTATCATTCTGGAAATGATTACAATGAGTCCATCAACTAAAACTTAATTTTTTCTGTAAATGTTCATGACATCCATGCTGGTATTCCAATAATGTGTTAGAATTAGTACTATTTCAATGTTGGCCAGAGAACTAATACCAAATACATTCTTAGTGATGTAATACATAGAGGAAAGTGCTGTTGGCTCATTCTCAAAGAAGCAGACAGAATGATTACTTTCGTTAGTGATTAAGCAAACTCCAAGGAAATTTCCAAGCTTAAATAATGTTGGATATTTAGTATAAAAACTATGCCCCAACTATGCCAAGCAATAGTCTATTAAAATTTCAGTCAGCTACTTATGTCTGGTTGGAAAAGAAACTAAAAGAGAAGCATAACAAGGACTCAAACTGCACTCCCTACTCAGTCATATTTTCCATTTACTTCACTGAATTATCTGCCTCAGTGAGGGAAAAAAACCCCCAGACTATTGTAGGAGGAGAATGAATGAAAATAAGGTAGTTCTGTTGTTTTTTTAAACAAAATCAAGAACCATTTTACTCTTTCCTAAAAATATGCAAAGTAATTATCTTTTTCAGCAACGTATGGGAAATCCTGACTGATAAGTGGGTTGTGAACTTCTTGAGTAACACAGGGGCCCGCTCCCTGAGCTGAATTCCTACGAAGTAACGTAATACACAGAAATAGCAGTAATTGGGTAATTTTGAAATCATGATGACTTAATTTCTTCCATTAATCTCTTGCATTAACATAATGTTAATAATCTTACTGAAACGTACAGCACTTGTAGATTAGGTAACTGGTCACAAGCTGATTTGGGGAGAGAGGTGATCTGTGCTCCTGTGAGTGTCCTGTTGAAAGTATTTATTAAAAAAAAAAAAAAAGACAAAAAAAGACTATAGTTTAAAGATTGCAAAACAAATATTTTTTTAGGTCAATCTTTAGAATAAGTCAGTTATGCAAAAAAATAAAACAAAGAAAAAATACTTCTCTAGCACTTACAAACTCTCCAGACTTGTAGTCCCTGTGAGATCAGGAAACTCTGTTATCTGTGAAGCACCATTTAAAGTCCTAGAATTTAAAAACATCGTGTCAGTACAATTGTGGTGAGGGAAGTGTGGGATAACTCTAATATTGTGATATATAAAATCAATTAAAATAAAAATGTAAACACATACAGAGTTCTCAGTTCTGGTAAGTGTTGAAAAGCAGATTTTCCAACGAGCTGGATAGGGTTATCATAAAAATGTCTGCAAAAATTGGATAAAAAGACAATTTATGAAAAGTATTTTAAAATATTGCAAATATATTACATGAGTATACTCTAAGCAAATGAGTAAACTCTCTACAATGAATCACAGACTGTGCACCTCCAGTTGTAGCAGAGGTGCACCTCTGGGCTTTTCTCAGCCATTAATCTATATCCATCAACCACATTTCACATCTTGAATATTCAAGTAGTCATTGTTTTCTTGGTTTTAAAGACAGAAGCCAGTCAACAAAATATTCCCTCTTCCTCCCAGGTTTGCAAAGATAGAAATCCAAATATGAAGAACTTTGTTATGACCCAAGACAAATTTAAGGTATCAGGTGAGTAAGTCAGAACTTCACGTACTCAGAAGAGGTTCCCTTGCACTTTTGAAGCCATGCTGCTTTTGCTCATAGAATAATATTGTTCAAGATGAATCACTATTCTTCTTACATTTATTTTGCAGTTTCTTATTTTGAGATGTGCCCATTACATGCATTCTCAGGTAAGGCAATGGGAACTGTAATCCATCAAGAGTAATTTTTGCTAGCTTCTACATTGCCAGTAATGTTAACAGACTTAAAATAGTTCGAATGAAAGGTCAAAGGCCAGCGACCACTACTTGCTTCCCTTCAACAGGGCATGCAAACTGCCATTCTTTACACGAAGTTGGAAAGATATGATCTTGTTTGCTTGTATAATGACGTGCTACACAGTATACTCACAAGAAGACCTACTTGACAACTAGCCACAAATACGATACTTAGTTCCACGTTCTTTATCAAGAAGAGTCATTGAAAAGGCTATTATCACTTACATTGTAATAAGTGATGGATTACCCACAAATGCACGCTCAGGTATTGACTTGATGTTATTGCTATGAAATCCCCTACAAAAGGAAAAATGGTTTATACAGTAAGGAAAAAAAAAAAGTGAAGGCACAATCTGTATTCACAATGCACAACAATTTTTTGTTGTAATAAGAAAAGTGTCTGTATGTAAACGTATGACCTTGCTTTCTGGAATAAGACAGAACTGAAAAAAGCAAAAGAAAATAAAAGCAATGAAATAGCTGGAATTCTGCACTTTTCTAAATGAACAAACTGTTCAGATGAAGTAAACTGCAAAATGGTATTTTGAAATTCAGATGCCCTTGGTTGGAAAGTGCTTTGTAGCTGTATGTCATGTATCTAAGAATCTATGTGTATATGTATATGATAAAAATACACACACAGATATGAATCAATAACATTTATAGTTAAATAATAATAATAAAAATAAATAACAATAAAATAGTATATATATATTTCCCCCCATACTTGTTAAACTGCAACTATTTCTTTTGCTGGGATAATAATGGATTGCACAAGTTTATCAAGTAAATGACTTTATACATTATATTGTAATATATTGAGCCTCCCACAACCACCTTTTTGTTGAAATATTTTAAATGTGGACATGAACAAACTATCCAGTGCAGTTGTGCCTGCTGGATAGAGGGCCAAATCTTTGTCTCATCATTAATTACTGGATTTTATTCATATGAGTAATTCTCCATTGTGAAAAACAAAAGAAACAACTAAGATTTCAAAAGAACAATGATGATTTGTGTGGGAAACTCCCATTAGTTCAGTCGGGTATGAAAAAGGTTTCCCAGCTTAAATTTATGCATTTAGAAAGCCTCAAATTGTTCACTGATGCAAGTACGCTTGGCCATTACTTGAACAGGTCCCACACTATTGGTTTTCCTTGTTTAGGCATTGTGCTACTGCTGATGAGCTACAGAGCAAGGCTCTAAATCCCAGGTTCTTTTGCACGCAATAAAAACTGCATCCATGCAGATGCAGACTCTAAGTAATATGAGGATCCCATTTAATCTAGAAACCATAAACAAACTGGTTTTGTGGCTGTAATGAATGGGATTCCTTGCATGGCAGAAAAGCTGGAAGAAATGGCATGACTACTTCCCAGGGCAGCATCTGGCCCCTCATCACCATTCTGACTTGAGTTGGAGTGAGGGACCAGCCCCATCATCGGTCAAGAGCAGACTCCAGTGCATTTATGCACAGAAAAGTCTGAAGCACTTCTGAGCCGGTCAGAAGAGAGTATGCTTACAGGTGCAGCCTGTGTCGTGTCGTGGGGCACTGTACCCAAGTGATACACCCTGTCCGAACCGAAGGCACTTTATAGGCTGTCAGTTCACATACTGAGCAAAAGAGCAGTAAAATCTCTCTTCATCCCTGGGTAAAAAGACTATATTAAGGCCACATTGGGAAAAACGCTTCTATAGGAATCTTCAAAATCCAGTCTGGAAAACATTATGTATACATTAACTTTGGGTAACAGCTATACCTACTTACTTTGGAGAGATACCTACTCCTACAGCTGAAACCTTGAAGTGTGGAGCATCTGGGACAACGGTGTGCCTGTAGCATCAAACACATATGGCCCTGACTCACTGGTCACTTGCCAGGAAATCTCCAGCTCTCACTGGCTGCCTTGGATGCCTCCAAGCTGTAGCCAAAAAGCCATATTCTGTGTTTTCTGCCCAGGCACAAATTCTGAGCGAAATGAGGTCCCACCCAGAAATACCCTTACTAAAGTGGCCCTGCAATGAGCTGAACCTTTGTGGGTCTGGGCTCCCACTTGGGTGAGAACGGCAGGGCATGCACAACCTCGTGGGAGACACCTTGTGCTTATAAGATCGGCTTCCAGTGCCCAAAGCAAGCACTGAAGCACATGGTCTCATGGTCTGTGCTGGATTTGGGATGTCAGGTTGCAATTTCACCCTCCAAAATTCCTTGCACCTAGGAGCTTATCTGAAACAAATACTTTGATACCAAGAAGTGAAGTCCTACAGGGCCAGTAGGCACATCAGGCAGTTTGCTGGACTGGGCAAGGTGCATTTCCTGCAAACCTGGGTTACCCATGTCTAGCTACTGGCTCTGGAGGTCAGCAAAAAGGCAGTCCTTTGAGGCCGCTGGATTTCATACCAATTATTTTAGCCGACAGACAACAGTAGGGCAGAGAAACTCATAGCCTCATTCCCTCCTCCAGAGCAGCACTCTTTGCCAGCACTGGAGGTGCTGAGCTGGAGTCAACACTACCTGGGGATCCCTGCTTTGGAAAAGATCCCAGGTAGCTACTTAGAGTTAGCAAGGCTCATGGACAGGGCTTTAAACTGGTATCGAAGGGGGAAGGGGATAAAACCAGGCCCACTAGTAATGAGCCTAGGGATAAAGGGCCAAGGATGGGGGTGAGATCAGTAGCCCAGCCCAAGTGCGTCTACACAAATGCACGTAGCACGGGCAACAAACGGGATGAGCTGGAAGCCATTGTGCAGCAGGACAGCTATGATGTAGTTGCCATCACGGAAACGTGGTGGGATGACTGTCACGACTGGAATGCTGCGATGAAAGGCTATAAGCTCTTCAGAAGGGATAGGCAAGGGAGGAGAGGTGGGGGCGTGGCTCTGTACTTTAGGGAGTGTTTTGATTGTATAGAGATAGATTCCAGTGATGATAAAGTCAAGTGTTTATGGGTAAGGTTGAAGGGGAAGGCAAATAAGGGAGATGTTGTGCTGGGAGTATGCTACAGACCACCTGGCCAGGATGAGGAGACAGATGAAGTATTCTATAAGCGGCTGGCTGAAGTCTCGCAATCGCCAGCCCTTGTTCTGGTTGGGGACTTCAACCTGCTGGGTATCTGCTGGAAATATAACACAGCAGAGAGCAGGCAGGCTAGGAGGTTCCTCGAGTGCCTGGAAGATAACTTCCTGACACAACTGGTAGGTGAGCCTACCAGGGGAGGTGCCTCGCTAGACCTATTGCTCACAAACAGAGAAGGACTAGTGGGAGATGTGGTGGTCGGAGGTCGTCTTGGGTTTAGTGATCATGAAATGGTCAAGTTTTCAATTCGTAGCGATGTAAGGAGAGGGGTTAGCAAAACCTCCACCTTGGACTTCCGGAGGGCAGACTTTGACTTGTTCAGGACACTGGTTGAGAGAGTCCCTTGGGAGACTGTCCTGAAGGGCAAAGAGGTCCAGGAAGGCTGGACGCTCTTCAGGAATGAAATCTTAAAGGCCCAGGAGCAGGCTGTCCCCAAGTGTCGCAAGTCTAAAGGGCGGGGAAAATGGCCAGTCTGGATGAATAAGGAACTTCTGATGGGACTTAGGAATAAAAGGAGGCTTTACCACCTTTGGAAGAAGGGACAGGCAACTCAGGAGGAGTACAGAGATCTCATTAGGTTATACAGAGAGAAAATTAGGAAGGCAAAAGCCCAGCTGGAGCTCAGCTTGGCCACTAACATTAAGGACAACAAAAAAAGCTTTTCTAAATACATCAACAAAAAGAAAGCCAGGGAGAATCTCCATCCCTTACTGGATGCGGGGGGGAAAGTTGCAACCAAGGACAAGGAGAAGGCTGAGATACTTAATGCCTTCTTTGCCTCCGTCTTCAATAGTCAGACCAGCTATCCCCAGGGTGCTCAGCCTCCTGAGCTGGAAGGTAAGGATGGAGAGCAGAACAGCCCACCCATAATCCAGGAGGAAGTAGTCAATGATCTGCTTCTGCACCTAGACGTACATAAGTCTATGGGGCCGGATGGGATCCACCCAAGAGTACTCAGGGAGCTGGCAGGAGAGCTCACCAAGCCTCTCTCCATCATTTATCAACAATCCTGGTCAACAGGGGAGGTGCCAGATGACTGGAGGGTGGTTAATATCATGCCCATCTACAGGAAGGGTCGGAAGGAGGATCCGGGGAACTACAGGCCTGTCAGCCTGACCTCGGTACCAGGAAAGGTCACGGAGAGGATCATCTTGAGTGAGCTCTCACGGCAAGTGCAGGGCAGCCAAGGGATCAGGGCCAGCCAGCATGGGTTTAGGAAGGGGAGGTCCAGCTTAACCAACCTGATCTCTTTCCGTGACCATGTGACCCACCTTTTGGATGTGGGGAAGGCTGTGGACGTTGTCTATCTGGACTTTGGTAAGGCCTTTGACACCGTCCCCCACAGCATTCTCCTGGAGAAGCTGGCGAATCATGGCATAGACAAGTGTACTCTTTGCTGGGTTAAAAACTGGCTGGATGGCCGTGCCCAGAGAGTTGCGATTAATGGGGTGACATCCTCTTGGCGGCCGGTCACCAGTGGTGTCCCTCAGGGCTCAGTTTTGGGGCCGGTTTTGTTTAATATCTTTATCAATGATGTGGAGGAGGGGATTGAGTGCACCCTCAGTAAGTTTGCAGACGACACCAAACTAGGTGGGAGTGTTGATCTGCTTGAGGGTAGGAAGGCTCTACAGAGGGACCTGGACAGGCCGGATCGATGGGCCAAGGCCAACTGTATGAGGTTTAATAAGGCCAAGTGACAGGTCCTGCCTTTCGGTCACAACAACCCCAAGCAACGCTACAGGCTTGGGGAAGAGTGGCTGGAAAGCTGCCCAGCAGAGAAGGACCTGGGGATGCTGGTGGACGGCCAGCTTAACATGAGCCAGCAGTCTGCCCAGGTGGCCAAGAAGGCCAACAACATTCTGGCTTGTGTCAGGAATAGCGTGGCCAGCAGGGGCAGGGAAGTGATCGTGCCTCTGTACTCGGCACTGGTGAGGCCTCACCTCGAGTGCTGTGTTCAGTTCTGGGCCCCTCTGTACAAGAGGGACATGGAAGTGCTGGAGTGTGTCCAGAGGAGAGCTACCAGGTTGGTGAGGGGTCTGGAGACCAAGTCCTATGAGGAGAGGCTGAGGGAGCTGGGCATGTTTAGCTTGGAGAAGAGGAGGCTGAGGGGAGACCTCATTGCCCTCTACAGCTACCTGAAAGGAGGCTGGAGAGAGGTGGGTGTTGGCCTCTTCTCCCAGGTGAATAATGACAGGACCAGAGGAAATGGTCTGAAGTTGCAGCAGGGGAGGTTTAGATTAGATATTAGGAAGAATTACTTTCCTGAAAGAGTGGTCAGGCACTGGAACAGCCTGCCCAGGGAGGTGGTTGAGTGACCATCCCTAGAGGTATTTAAGAAACGTCTAGATGTGGCACTTCAGGGCATGCTCTGACGGGCACAGATTGTAGGTTGTTTGGTTGGACTTGATGATCTTAAGGGTCCTTTCCAACCATGAAGATTCTGTGATTCTGTAAAGCGGCTTTTAAGATCTGTTTGTGATGTAGCAGGGGTACAACCATGTCCAACTACTATATGATTACCTGTTTTTTTCAAAAAAATATGCTGATGGTACCAGTAACATGGTAAATAATTCAAATGGAAAGAATTCTGAACAGATGCACTGATGTACATTCACGCATTGTGTGTACAATGTGTGAATATAACGTCATCCATGTTTTTATAATTCAGCTGTTTCTTACAATAAACGTGGCTGGTTTCTTTTCATTGTTGATTTTTTTTAATGCAAACTATGTCTGTGTATCCAGAAGTGTTTTATTTACAGCATTAGAAAGGACTATTTATATTGAAAAGAAACTGCTTTAATTTAATGGGGGGAAGGGAAGGAAGAAGGAAGACATTTAAACTTGATGGACTAATAAGGGTGCCACACCTTCTTCTTAGACTAGAAGACTGTGATAAATTGGATTGTTTGCAAAATCCAACTGTGTTTAGGACTCAAAGTGAATGAATTGTATTTATTATTTAAGTTATTCCAAGGATGAAGTTCCTGGAAAAACTCACTGCACAACGCAGTACAAAAGTAAAAGTTGTCAGAACTTGAATGCTCTAAACTGAATATTGAAAATGATCTTTTATGCATGTTGGCATGTTTATTAGTTTTTCCTAGGATATCAGTTTTTAAGGATTACTGATAAAATCACCAGCATTAAAAAAATAATCACACACTAGACAAAACATCCTCCTTCCTCATATGAGCTCCGTACTTACAGTTCTTTTAGGTTTGTTAGTGTCCTGATAGCAGTGGGGAACTCGTCCAGACTGTTGTAATTTAAATCTCTGTGTGAAAATAGATTTTATTATTTAGGTTATGCACTGCATAATGGATAACATATAATTGTTGGCATTTGTAATGAAATATCATCTCCCATGCACTGAATAAATACATACAGCCAAAAGCCAGGAAATCCTCAAAAGTGTATGGATGTTTTCCAACAAATTCTATTTAAGGCACATTATCATTCCCATTTTTTATCAGCATCCTATTTTTAGTTATATCTTAGCTATTCTGCAATAAAGAAAACATAAGTGGATTCAGACACCTGTAAGTAATTTGCTGTTTTGTAAATTGGCCATCCTTTTCATTACTTCAAAGTATTAACAGGAAAAAAAAAATCTTTCAAACAGAATATTCAACAACTTTGTATGGTGAACTGCATTTTACCTAGCTAATACATCTCACTATAAAGGTTGCATTTGCCTCTGTCTTACTGTCTCGTTGTATTAGTCTTTCTTTTATTTTTACTGATGAAAAAATCTCTGAAGAGATTTTTCACAATGGTTAAGTGGTAAAGATAAGAGATACTGGAGTTTGGAGGGTAAAAATGATTGGGGGAAACCCTAACACAGGTGGGAAAGCATACAATAAGTTCAACGTTACCATTAACTGTGTTGTTAATTTTAAGATTTGTCAGTGTTCATATGGAGAATGTTTCCAAGCATGCAAATTGTAAAAATGGTTGTTTAACTAGGGTAGTGACCTCTGCTTTAAGAACTGCTAATGCCACAGTGGTAATTAGACTTTATTCTGGTAGGCTGAATGGACTATAAGCCCACTTCTGCCCTCAACATGACATGCGCATCCTTTAGCATTCAGGAGACACCTGAAACTAAAATTGAGGTATGTCAGTTTACTGTGATGCTCTCTTGCACTGCTTTGTGAAGAACATAGCCTGAAAAACTTGAGCAAAAGCCTTTTTGAACAGGCAAAACACAAATCACAGTTTACAATAGATTGAAATTGAAATAGTATCAGGCTGAAGTAATGCAGGCAGGAAACTGCTGTCTGAACTCAACAAGGCTTTCCTTCCTGCTTGTAAATCTCTCTCTCCTGCTTATTGACAAAAAGAGATTACAGGCATGTATGTTTTGGTTTTGCCCTCCAGTGATATGTGATTTCCAGACCTATGCATCGATGCAAACAAATGATCTTAAAGCTGGCGTCCATCATTTATACCGAGATCTCTTTAGATTATCTTGAAACTATCTGGAAACAGTCTACACAGTATGCAATTACTATGCTTGAGGCGAGTGCTACATTCTCCTATTGCAGCGAAGTGGCTGCACCTACACTGGTTCCCAGGTTCATGACTATCCTCTGTGTTTCCATCTCTCTCATGCCAGGTGGCTGGGACTGGGTTTGCAATTACTTATTCCATTGTTCTGTTTTTCCCCATTTTTGACCAAGTGCCATGTGAATCTCACTTAAAAAAACAAAACAAATGATTACATTTTTACATTTTCCTTCTCCTTTTCCCATCCCCCCTTCCGGTGCTACACTAAGGGACTTCCTCTCAACTCACAGGCGGCTAAGAGTCAAAATTGTAAAATTGCAATTCAGTGCCAAGGGACCAATGTAATCAACACTAGTGATAAAAAAAAAAGCCCAAAACTTCTTGCTTTATGATCTTAATGAAACATGAAAGTGGACAGTACATAGTTCTGTGGATGAGAATGCAAATAGTCACCTTTAGACTAGCGTTATTCATATCTGAAACTTTGTCTATTTGTTCCTCATAAACAGGCCTTTCAGCCTCTGTCCAGGTTGAGTAGAATATTTAAAACCTCTGAAAACAATGCAGCTGATTCTGGCAGATGCCAAGGGGAAGGATATGCAAAGTTTTACTGTCCCTGTAGCATTTTTGGGGGTCTGTGGTCTACTCCAGCAGACAACATCTTTATTCCATTAACTGTGTAGCGAAATGCTTTGCGCTAACCATCAGCACTGCGTTCCTGTTTGACGTTCTTCTGTAGAATTATTTTTTCTTAGAAAACTCCATTGGTCTGAACAGAACTATGGGGAAAACTTGACGAAATTTCAATCTTTACCAGTGTTATTCTTCAGCAGAGCTCTTTAAAGACAAAAACTTGGATAAAACTGAAACACCGCTCTTCCCCTCCTTGTAAAACACAGGCATAATTTGGCTATCTGGCACTTTTGCTTTTTCCAGGGATAAAGAAATAAAACCATCTGATTTTATAACCCTCCTCTATGGCAAGATAGTTTCTTACCATTAAAGCTTCTCCTTGTGAAAATTTCCCAATCTAGCTATTAGCTTTTCTGATTAAACAAGACAAATAAATAGTACTAAACTATGCAAACATAACTGTTCATGAATAGCCACTTCTTTTTCAATGCTCAGTACAGTTTTCAACTGTCCTTCAGACAATTTATCAATTGGACAATGCTTATTAAAAAGGCAAACTAATTTTATAGTCAAAAATAGGATTTGCTTCATAGAGTCATTGTAAACCATCACTTAGATCCTGTAGCGATTAGGCAAGCCAAAACCCACATTTGGCTTTTAGGCTATTTTTATTCTTTCAGAATATTAATGAAAACACTGAAAAAAAAAGGAAACAAATAAGAGGTCAACTCACAAAGTCTCTAGGCTGTGGAGCCCATCAAAGCATTTCTTTCCCAGGGAGTAGATTCTATTGTTATGGAGATGTCTGCAGGGGAACATTAAGCACACAGTCAGGAAAGCACACTGCACACAGTGGACTTAAGCAAAACATTTTGATGGTTAAATCACAAGAAACTTATTTTCTGGCATGCACTGATTACATGCAAGTCATGCTCTTGCAAAAGCATGTGTAGGAGGCACCTCTGCCACCCTCCTA
Source organism: Rissa tridactyla (assembly GCF_028500815.1). Taxonomy (NCBI): domain Eukaryota; kingdom Metazoa; phylum Chordata; class Aves; order Charadriiformes; family Laridae; genus Rissa; species Rissa tridactyla. The sequence goes on from NC_071466.1 coordinate 179,395,867, forward strand.
GCTTTTTCCCAATATCTCCCCACCCATGCAAGCTTCCATTTGGTGTCATAAAAGGGATTTGTTTTAAAACCACCTGCATTGGTGGTTCCAGGTTGGGGTTTGCATATCAAGTACTGCAAAATTGTAGACATATTCTCAGTGGCGGTTAATCAAAAGGTTGCCTTAAAAACTCTGTGTGGGGTGTATATTTGGAAGATTTATATACAGAGGGTGTTAGAGGGTATGGCACAGAACAGGAGCAGGTGAGGAGACGGATAATACAGCAGACAGGAAAGGGGCATTAGGCTTGCAGAATGAAAGAAGACACAAAGCAATAGGACAAAAGAGTCATAGCTTCACTGAGATGAGTAAAGTAACCAATCTTAAAAGTGCTGCAACTTGCCTTCCTTTGAAACTATAAAAATCAACAACTACTTTCTCAAATGTTTAGCAATTGAAAGTAATTTTGTTATATATTTCAACCAATTGCCCTGCATGAAGGCTCAGAGTGCTGCCTATTTCTGTGTCTTTTAGACCAACATGGAAAACCCCCACGCTATGTGAAGCTTATTAATGTTGAGTAGATACAACTTGGAGCCACTTCAGGTTGTTTTTTTAAAAGGATGCCTTTTCCCCAGATTTTTCCTTTTATTTTATTCTTGACACTCTACCCTTATAGTGGAGGGAAACTACAGGAGTAGCACTTTAAAAGAAAATAAAGGCTGTGAACGAGGGGTTGCCAAATACTCCCCCTTCAATGCTTCATTCTGCTCTGAAAATAATGTTAAAGATCAGAGGCTCTTTGAATATTCTGCAGAACCTACAGAAATTGAATCTACCTGTTCATAAAAGGCAGGGATTCTGATGGCAAAATGCAAATGCTCTGTGAGTTTTTCTTTCCTAGGAAGAAATCTAATCAACTTGTTTTATTAATGACTACACTGACCTTTAATGCTTTAGTTAGCGTGAAGAGTGCACCTTCAAATTCCAATTATGTTTGATCTTTGTCATGACAGAGCTTCAAACCTGCTCCAACTGACCGTGCGTTTTTGCACCGAGTTGAAAATTTGCCAGACTGAATAGAGTAGCAAGCAAAAGAAAGCAGAACCACACACAAAGATTTTGATGCGCCAAATATGTCAGATGTTGTAGATCACAAGGAATGATTCAATTATTAATCAATGTGAAGCCCAGAAGATTAGAAATGAGCAAGACAGATTTAAAATAAGGAAACCTAACCGAGGAGAAGCGATCAGGGCATGAAAAGAAATACTTTTCTCCTGCATCTCTTAACCGTCCTCTTACCACTGTATTTCTGGAAGGGATCTAGAGCATGGTGTTCAAGACAGTCTTTTGTGTTTGGCATTACTGAGTTAAGTCTAGAAGCTCAGTCAAATGACAAGTCCATCCACTCTTTAACTTGAATGGGATTGATGCTTAGTGCAAACAGAAAGTAAGTATTTTGTGACACAAGGCGGCTGTTGCCCTCCATTTTTGGTGCCTTATATGCTTATATGAATACATTAAGCACTAGGCAGAGATGGTGATTATAACTGTCAGTAGAGAATCCTGGCATATGCCAGGTTCAGTGCTCAAGCTGGGGCTAGAATATGCTAAAATATGCTAAGTGTCTTACAGACTATGGTTTCAGACAGCTTGTAAAACTTGAATATATTATTCTTTCTTTAATAATGCTAACATTTTCCAAAGTATCCTGAAATAACTTCTCCACCTCAGTTCTCCTCCTAAGATTCTGCAGCCAGTCTAGAATTTTTTCCACTTGGTACATTCCCAGAAGATAAAAACCTGAAACCACGCTCCATAGTACTCCTTCCAGATTTTGGTGAGAGCTACGCATGTTTCATTCAGTTGAACTGGTATGCAAAAATAACAAAATACAAAACTACATATACTTTCTATGAAGGGAAATGCATACTTTTTCCACTTGATGGCATTTCCAAGTCACCCAGAAAGCTTTTAGATCATTTCCTTTTTCTAATCTTCCCTCATTCAGTACAAGCTGCCTTAGAGTCTTAGAGGGCACACAATTCATCTCTTCCTGTTTGTTTTGCTGACCAGATAGGGTGATTTTTTTAGTTTCCTTATGTAGTTCTTTACTGGAGATGGAAAATTTCAAGCTAGATCAAAACAAGTAATTTAACAAATGCTAGTTTAAGTGTAGGAAGATGTAAAAAATCGTTTTAGCCAAGATAATTTTTTAAAATTTTGTTCTGTAGCACATATACAAGCCAGAAAATTTATCTTTAAAACAAAAATATTTCTGCGACAAATGGAATTGACCACTTGGTAAAGGAATATCACAAGCCTAGTGCAACTGTAGAAGGGAAACTGCAGATTTATAGCCCCGAGATATCAGTTTAATATCAAGAATGTAAGATACAACAGACGTTTAATTAAACCATGTACAGACCTCTTTACCTATCATTTGCCAACTGAGGAAGTACTAGGGGAACATGTAATTATTAAAGGTTGTCTCAAGCAATGTCTAAATTAAACATTGCATCTTCAAGTCATTTATCACAAAATGGTCAAAGCCCTGCACAGAAGCAGAGATTGTGGCTAAAAACCAATTGATAAAACTTACAGAACTACCAAACTAGAGAGGTTTCCAAAAGCATAGTCTGGTATGTTATGAATTTTATTCAGTGCCAATGTCATTGCCTGAAGTGCTGGTAAACTTCTAAAAGCTTGGACGGGAATTTCTGTCAAAGAATTATCATCTAGCCACAGGTGTCTAAGGGAGATCAAGCCATTGAAGCAGTTGGGGGGCACATAGTTGATGTGGTTGGCGTCCAGACGTCTAGGAGAAAAAGAAATAGAGAAAATTGACTCTGAGAAAAGAACAGTGGACTTACACAATGGATATCAGAAGTTATGACCAAGAACATAACACCAAAGGATGGACATGAGTTGCCACATCCATTTTTCATTTACAGGTCCCTTTGTCAGCTGGGTTTCCGCAGACAGCTCTCCTTTGGAGACACTGACTCAGTGAGAGCACGCACTGATAATTCGTGAGCACAGTCTCTCTACAAACCGGGTATGAATTTGTTTCCTTTCCCAATTATTTGAAAGTCTGGAATAAAATAGTATAAGAAATTCAGACAGAGATTGTCTTTCAGAACCTATAAATCACTGAGCTGCAGGATGATTTGGATTTCCATATGCTAGACACCCATTCTAGGAGCCAAAACCAAAACTCACTTCTAAATCTCTGTTCCCGTTTTACCTTTTCTTACATATTGTTTATTCCAATGACTCTAATGAGCACTGAAGTTCACATTTTTTAGTAGTGGAGCAAAATATTTGTTTGTATTTTGTTGTGTTTTTTTTTTTTAAATCGAGATCAGTATTACTAATGCGATGTATTTATTTTGAAAAAGAAGTTATTAAACACACTTCAGTTGCCACAGAGCCAACAGAGGGAGCTCAACTGCACATGGTACCTTTTCAAAGTCTGCAGGTGATATCTTGCTCTCACACTTGTGTAAATAAGGATTAAATCTACCAAAACTTTTGCAGATGTAGCGCTACAAATATTATGTCATACATTCATTGGCTTTTGCTTTTGCTGTTTTGCTTTCCCATTGTGATGCTTTCAGGGAAATATTTAAAAGCGTGCTTCAGCTTTCTGAAACTTCGTGAAACATCCAGCTGGTGATCTGTATTCTGATACACTTTTTCTGCTTTTAATGTGTTGTAGTGACGTGTACCTTGTTCGGAACATGAAAGCCACGCTCTAAAACTTTTCTTGAAGATGTCTGTACAGAGAAGTAATTAAGTGAATGGTGAAACAGAAATAAAGTTAAATAGATGTTTGAAAACATTACAGAACAAACAGACACACCCAGGGTACAAAGAAGTAAGTCTGTACAACCTAAATTCGGTCTGTTTGAGAGAAATCCAATACTCTTTGTGGCGGGCATACTAATCTCTTTATTTAAAGCTGCTTCTTCATTTACAGTCATGTAAAATGTCAGGTCCGTTCTATCTCCTGCTCCATGCTGCTCCTACCTACTGCACGAGAACGAATAATGATTGCTACGGCTCTGTGCCAGGCTGGCAAATAACTGAGACAAGGTCAGTCGGAACAAATTTATAAAGTTCAGTGTCAAAGCCCTTGTACAATTAAATTTTCAAAATAATAACTGACATGGCAGGCAGCAGAGACAGAGCTTCCAAAATAACTCAAGGGTCTGTCAACAAATGGGTGAGGCTGGAAATGTTTAGAAATACTCATGCTGTACCTCCCCCATTCCCCGGGCAACAACCCTGCTACGCCTGTGCTTTCAAATAAGGTATAATTTGAATGAGTAGATGAGGTTTCTTTGTGTTCAGTCAGAAGTACATTTCTTCCCTGGGTGATGCTGGTATGTAAACTAAGAAGTTACAGTTGCCTTAGTTTGACAGTTACACTGATTAAAGAATGGAGGCTTTATTCAACCTAAACGTGTTACTGTATTACAGCTAAGATCTTGTTCAATAGGAACCTTGCCTCGGCAGCTCTGACGCCCACACTGGCTCCACAGGGGTTACTCACAGGATGCCCGGCTGCATGGCAAAGCCAACAGCCAGTTGTTTATGTGTGACCCTGTGGCTGAAATGGCAATGTTTCCCCTGTCATCAGCAGGACCAGGATTTTTACCTGACCGATATTCGGTGGCAAATCAAGTAATTGATTTTGTTTATAGCTGTAGTTTCCATATATAAACCCACCACTGGCTATGTAAACAAAATACACAGCATAGACGGAAAAACAGGACTGCCGTAATATAAATGACATTCTAGGTAGTTGCATTATTGTTTAAATAAACTTTGGAATAAACCAAGAAGCTATGAAGACTTGTGCCGCAGGTCCTATAACTGGATTACATATCCTGTAAGTGCTCATAAGAAGTACTGCCTCAAGTGCTCTTTTGTTATCTAATCTTTTTAAAATTTCCAAGTACCGTTTTCCCTCTTGCAGATATTAAAAGGTTTCAGCAGTGGTTATGTTTCCTGTCATACTGTAGGTAATGCACACTGATGTATAAAGCATTGATCAAAATCACTGTTTTCAGCCAATTGTTTCACATGTGTTGATGAAAGTTTTGGCACTTCCAGAACTAAACCCATTAACTCACAAACATGACCCTGTTTATAATTGAAAATATATAGATAACATGTGGTGAGTTTGAAAGCTGCTATTATATTCCAGAGAGAGCCAATTTAGAGAAACAGAAATCCTTGATCTCTTCTGATAGGCAGCATGTAAATAAAGCAGCCAGTATGAAATTCACCATGAGCTCACTTAAAATGTCCAAACCTTTCAAAGTAAATGCTTGAGCTATGTGGCCTGTATCCCACTGGTGTTTCCTGTGGCATACTGTGAATGCTACAACCATGTGCATAAATTATGAAAAGATATTATTCATACAGAATTGTAAAAAGGACTCATTTATTTGTACTCTGGAATGGGTGAAGGTAGATGTTTGAAAAGCACGTGATTTGCATTTTTTTATCAGTTCAGTATGACTGGATACCTAGTTTTATGCCATTGGTAGATTTATAACGGAATATATGTTTTTTTCCTCTTTCTGAGTCTTCTGTCAAGAGCAAGCCCAGGTACAACCTGGATGTACCTTGTGATCAAGAAATTCCTCAATGTCTTGTTGGTGTGTCTTGCTCATTCATTCAGGGCTAAATCAAACGCTAGATATGGGATCAGGAAGGAGATTTCTCCCAGGTCATTCTCCCCTCTGAAATAAGCAGCTACTACGAGGATTGCCCCTCCTTGGAATGGATGAGGGCCTGAATACAACAAAGGGACCGGAGAAGAGCAGAGCCACGAAAACAGGTACAGAAGTCAAGGACAAAATATTTCTTCTGACATTTAAGATTAAAATAGGAAAGGTATAACTAAATGAATTGGGGCTCTATGTAACAGGCAGGGGAGGCAGAGAAGTGAGCGCACACGGCAGATTAACGAAAGCGTGCTCTCCTCCCTTTCCTACCGCCTTGCTCCTCTCCGGACCTGTCTCTGTTATGCAGAGAGCCGCAGCCAAGCTACTCCACAAGGTGTGGAGCAATGATGGAAAGAGGTTGGGGAGGGGGCCCGTGTGGAGCGGGCGTAATGGGCAGGAGGCGGTCACCTGCCAGCCCCATCATCTTCAATCGCGTTTCTTCACAGGAGTTGGGCTAAAGCCCCATTTAAGTAATGGCAAGTAACATCAAAACTGGCTCTGAAAAGTGGATGTAATGAAAATATAGCTGGCTATTGTGAGCCATGCTTTTCAAACATGGCCCCTTTACACAGGATATCCCCTTCAGTCCACAGGGGAAAATGCTAGGGCTATTGTAAATGCTTAATTACAACACACCAGTGCAGCAGTTCCCACAGCTCACTTTCAGCTCTGCCCTTGTATGGGCTTCTACCGGACTGATACAGAAAACCCTGTGTGGCAGCAGCAAGATCAAAAAAGAAAAGTCACAAGTCGCGGTTTAGGAGCATTTGTTTCTGTCCCACTGCTCAGTTTCACATGGGGAGGTCTCTGCAGCTCTGGGAGTTTCAATTCTTAGTGTTTCTCTTCATAGCCAAACATGCTGCTCAGGTGTTCTGGTAAACCTCCATTCAAGACGGTGGGCCAGGTTGCTAGCCCATTGCATAAAGCACAAACAGCCACTGAAATGCTGTTTTTATACAAAGATAGATTGGCTCTGATACCAGTTACCCTCAATCCCTGCCGGCGGGAAAAAGTGGGGGCCAGCAGGAGTTGTTGGGTTGTCCTAGGAATCTGGCTGCACACTCAGATCAGGAGTCCACGGCTAGACCAGCACATTTGGTGTGGCTGGGAACGCTCCCGGGTCCCGCAGCCAGCTGGCTCACAGTGGCCCGCGCTATGCCAGTGACCTCTCCTAGCCTCCCAAATGAGATGGCTGTATGCAGAGCACCGACTGGGGACGGTCCCAGGGGCGTGAGAACTGCCAGATGGCCCCGGCAAAAAGTTCAGACAAATGTTAATTGGCACAGGTCAAAAGTGTGCCAAGGACCCTGTTAACAGTGCAGCAGGACAGACGGTCATGGCCAGTGCCTGAGAGCACTCTGAAGCACTGTTTGCTTTGCTAGGCTGGCTGTAGCCACAGTCTGCCACTGTACGGTGTCCAGGAGGATCTCCTCGGAAATCTAGTGTGAGCCACCACGCTGCTAACCACTCCAACAGCGGGTCCTTGTCCTCCTCCCACACGTGGCATATGTCCTGGTGGGCTTCAGCCATGCAGGATGATTTTTGGCTAGTAGTTCTGAGGTTGAGAAATTTTTCTGTCCCTTGCAAACACGATAAAAAAAATTGCTCAGAAAAGAGTCAGATGCCCAGTAGCTTCTACTGGATGAAAGAAAATGTCACTCCGTGGTCTGTAACTGCTGATCTGGTTCAGCCAATTTTCACCCGACTTTGAAAGCAACTGGTCCCACAGCTGGTTGAGTTAGGGACTGCACACAAATAAAATAGTAGCACATGCATTTTAGGGAACCTTGCACCTCTGTCTTCCTCCCAGTCATTTATTAAGCTAGAAAAGTGTCTGTGACTGAGAGCGGGGGTCTGGTATTGTACTAGTGCTACACATCTCAATTACTCTTCTGTTATCTACTATGACCCAGGGCCCTAGTAGCTCAGATGGTTAAGACATGCAATAAAATGAGAAGATTGCAATGGTGAGTTTTGAGACATCTTTGCAAATGTGTAGACACATGCTTGATTTTAAGCTGTGGGAAATTCCTCCTCAGGGAGTTTGTGGGTACCTGTTGAGGTACCTGGTTTCCTCAGAAGGATAGTTCTGTAGGCTTCATTATCATGGGGTGTAACATGGAAAACCACACCTAAAGCTCCTGCCTTTTCATGAAAACAGTTCTCTTGAGAGAATGTGATTTCATCAAGCTTGATGAAATCTTTTAACTAAAAATCAGGATTATTAACACAAGCATCAAAATGGAAAAAAAAATTGCTTGAAGTTAACATTTCTGAAAAAAAGGCTTTTTCATTTCAAGCCTGAACTGGAAGCATTTCAGAACTCTGCCCTCAAAATCTTCAACTCTTTGTTTGGATTAAGAATGGAAACTTCTCCTGAAATGCCAAATATTTGGAGGAGTGAGGAGAAGATGAAAAATCCATTTGCTGACCTGTTCCAGACAGGCAATTATTAAGAACATCCAAGATGTTCTAGATCATCCTAGATAATCTCTTATGTTAAACTTGGTATCACCATCAGGTGCTCCACAAATACTGAAATACCTTAAAAATAAAATTTAAGCAATTTAAAAAGTCTGTTGGGAAATTTGAAACAAATTTAATTGATACTATTTTCTTATCTTGTTACTCGTAAAGTCAAATTAATTTGCTTCACTAAATTCCAACTTTGCAGGCTGTCAAGGGAGAAAAGGTGCGTTTATTTTTTCCCCTCTATCAACTGTTTCCAGCAGTTTGGAAGATGGGCTTTGTTGTATTCTGCCCTATTTTCTACTATAAAACATTTCTTTTTAAAGGGCCACCTAAAGAAAGCAGGTGATACAGTAAATAATGCTTGCTTTTAAATTCCCTTCATGACTTGTTTGGCACGGGCAGTGAAACAGCACCCGATCTGTTCTCGATTTTGACTATTTCTGGGTCTGACAACGCAGCAGTAAAAGCTGCTCATTAACAATGATGTCAACAAGCAAATGAACAGGGAACGAAGTTTCATCTGTAGTATTCACTGCAAAGGGTCGTACTACAATAGTACCAATAAAACAACAGCAGAAGCTTTGCTTTTCCATCAGCAACGCCAATAACGCTTTTCTCCTTTATTTATCAACATGCGCAAATGGAGATCTGCAACTTATCGGTTGCTAGTAACAGAAAATTTTTGATAACATGTTCAGGGAAAAAAAATTATTGGTATGTCATTGCCTGCTTTGCCAATCCCTGCTTGTTCAAAAATATTTAAATTATATGCCAATTCTGGTACATCAGGGATGTCATTAGAAATGACATGACAATTATACTAGAGAAAAAACCCACCTACTTAAACAAATACATGCATTAAATGAAAAAAATGGACAGAAAACAAGCTGTTAATTAACAGCAATATTTGAAAAACAAATCAATATACATATGTGAAAAGTTTTTGGACTATACAGGTATACTCCAAATCACTGAAACGCTTCTTGATTTAAAAGCAAAATGGAGGTATTGATGCTGTGGGAAACAAAATCCAGAGACCATCTGCTTGTCGTTGGTTCTGAAGAAATACATTTGCTCAAGGTAACAGGGAAGACAACATTCAAGTGATGCTTCAAACTCTGCTGCCAAGATCTAAATTGTAACACAGAAGTGATTGTGTGTTCCTCCCTTTCAATCACGGTACCTGCGAACGTGTTTTACTCTTTTTGGCTTAACAGAAATAAACGCTATTTGAATTCTCAGGACTGTTAATTCAGATATTTTGTATTCACACTAGATTTCAGAGGAAAATTATAGCCCATATAATAAGTTGAAGATATGCTTCTGCAGAACTTGAGGATCAAAACCACATCTTGCAATCAACATGTTCTGGTTACTTCCTTAAATCCTCCTGTCACAAAGGGAACTGGAGTCCTATGCAATCACTGTCCAAGCTCTGGTAGCTGAACTCATTTATTAATCAATGTAGCACGTCACTGTTGTTGACTATTGAACTACAAAGACTTTTATAAAATTAGAGAAGATTTTAATGTTGTTTAATCTTATTTTTTGCTTAAGTGACAGAAAAAAACATTGCTTGTTTTGAGGAAACAGTACAAAGGTTTTCTCATAGGTTTTTGCTGTTGAAGATGAAATTCTCAAATCGTAGGGTTTTCTGTTTTTTTTTTTTTTCCATTTATCATTTTATCATATTTATTGAATAATGTCAGCTGTCTGAAGAAGACTGATCTATTCTAGACGTCGGCCAAGCCTTAAGACACGCAAATCTGTCAAGCCATTCCGCATGCTAACAATATTACAACTTGGACAAGGAAGGTGGAAGAAATTGTTGCTCATTCCTGCAATACATCAGTTCTTGTTCTGTGCGACACAGGCCATTTAACATGAGTTAAAGTATCTATCAATATTTATACCTATACTGTCATTTTTGAGCCTGGAACTAGATAATAAGGAGAGCCTATCATTCAGAAATACCTTTCTGTGCAAAAATTTGTGGTGAACTTGCATTACGAGTGAACATGGAAAACTTGTGTGTGCATATATATACCCCCATATATTGTGCATGTACAATTTGTGCATACACAGTTATATATATATGTTTATATAAAAATGATTTTAACGTAGTACTCTTTACATTGATTAAGGTAGCAAGGCAGTTAGTACGGCTTGCCCCTCTACATGACTGCCCTTCTTGAGTAAAACCACAAAAAGCAGAGATTTGAGTCCTGTCAGCACTTTTCAGTTTTTTGCATCTATGCTAACCTAAAGCAAAGGGTTAATGAGGCTTCCAGAAATCGTGCCACTTGCATAGTTAAACATAATAAATACATGAAGTTGCTATCTTATAGGAACTGCCTTTGTGAAGGCTTTTAACCTCTTATTTACACTCTTGAAAAGACCCCTGCTATTTCAAAGGTTTCAAGAAATAATTCCTATTGTAAATCAGAAACCAATGCAAGAACCACCTTGTGAACAGAACATTCCTAGACTGTATGAAACAAGAAACTGAATCTGTGCACACCTTTATCTGACAGGCACAACCCAGTTTAAGCAAACAAAAGAATAATAGTTTTCTTTTCCTCAAAGAGGTCTCTTTTGCTGGTGATCGTCTTTCAGGTGATAGTAGCTTTTCTGTACAAACCCATATCATTCCATCTTGGGTCTGCTACACAGCTGTCTAAAGGTTTCTACTGACCACTCCTATTCTTCTTCGGTTTTAATTCTGTCACAAAATATCAGTCCTTTACACAGACTGCACAAACTATGTTTGGTTTACGTCTTCAACTTCTTCGCCCAAGGAAAAAAATATTTGCAACAAAGCCTGAGTGAGACTGTCATTTTGTTTAGAAACTGCACTGAAAATTCAACAGTCTCTTTCAGAGTAACAAAGGAACTCTTGTTTGCTTGGCTTATCGTGTTTTGGTCCAGATTGTGTATAGAGTGATGTGATCTCAGCAAGATTTTTTTTTTTTGTTTGTTTAGCAGAAAGAAAATCTAATATAGTCACTAGACCAGCATTTTCTCATGACTTTTTCAAAGATCAAAGGAAAGAACCGTAACCTCAAAAGTATATGCCTGAGATATTTCAGTCTGTGTCTGGTCAATAAAGAAAAAAGGCACTGACCAAATAACAATTATAAGATAATTAATTCTTAGGGCTGTTTCACCTTTAGAAACATTAACGAATGCGTTGTATATTAAGGAGGTACGTGTTGTTCAAGACGGACTTAAGAACCTGGGAATTAATACAGTATAATGTGTGTCTGTGTAGTGGTAAGTTATACACAGATGACATAGCTTTGCTGGAAATCAATTCATTTCATTAATTCTGTTCTTCAGATTTTGGCTGAACTGAATGTATGCAAAAGATGTTAATGTTCTGGTGGAACTTCTTTATACACAAAAAAGGAAGAGAGCATGTTCAACACAGTACATTTCTCAACCAATCTTAACTCTAGCCAGACTGGATAGCTTGGTATAGATGCTCACTGTATCCTTGTCACTGTTTGACTTTTACTAGTGACACTGGTGATGACCACACACTGTAGCAACACTTTTTGTGATAGTTATTTGAACTTCCAGATTGACTTCCACATTTGGATCTCGGAACTTTTTAGGAAAACAATTTTATTTCAAAATAATTCTGTGAAAATATAAGGTGGTCAACCAAACCACAAAGAGTCAGATGACATCTTACTCTCTCCAAAGAACCTGACTTTTTATCTTCAATTATATAGATATTTTATGCTGCGCATTCAAAATCATGAGATACTTCAGAAAATTTAGTCATCTTTTTGTATCAGGTGACCGTGGAATTCTGTGGATAATTCAAAAACATATTCTATTTTCTGCGTCCTGCATTGAGACAGCAGGCGTGGCCTCGTGGTTGCAAAACGTGAACTGCAAGTGCAGCAGAAGGAACTCAAGATACTCGATTGACTGAACAAGAATATGGCAGATGAATTTCAGTATTAGATAGGTGTCTTAGTGAGGTGAGGCACTTAGGGAAAAAGCAATTCAAACTTTACATGACAAACTCTTGAGGAGCTACTAGCATGCTAGGAAGAGATCTGCAGTTGTAGTAAGTACGAAAATAACAGCTCAGTGTTCAGTAAAGGTTAAAAAAATTAAGCAAACTGAAGTTTGGGGAGTTAGTAGGAAAGCGAACAAAAAGGCATACATAATTCTCCTCTATATATCCATGGTGTGCAAACACTTTAAACGGGCTGTGCAGGTCTGATCCCTCTTGACTTCTCTCAAATCAAATATACGAGAACTGAAAAAATGTTCAGTAAGAGTGACAAGGATGACCAGAGGAAGGGAATAGCTCCCACATGAGAAACAATTCTAACAGGCTATGTCTGAAAAACATGACTAATGGAGATACAACAGAGGTCTGTAAGAGCTGGCATAGCAAAACTGCTGTTTCTATTTTCTCCTGATGCTGCGCTTAGGGAACATCAAATGTGGTGGGAGGTTCCAAGTAAGTAACAGGAGGTACTTCACCATGCTTACACAGGGCTAGCTGATCAGCAGATATTCTGCCACAAAAAATCATGATTGTTGCATTGGCTCAAAAAGCAATCGTACAGACTCTTAGAAGAAAATTCTTTAAGAGCTATTACATTCAAAGAAGCCACAATAGGCTCAGCGAGCCCCTGAATGCAAACCTCTGGCAGCCAGGACAGATTACCAAAGGAGTATTATTGTATTCTTTGCCAGACCTTCTAGTTTTCCTTTGGCAACTGCCATTGAAAACTGGACACTGAGCTAGGTCAGCTTTTAGCACGACCTGGTACAACCATCCTTATGTTATGGGGCAGAAGCACATCAAAATAATTTCATTCATACCACGAAGCAGCCAATCCTCACTCCTGGTCTAGCAGTTCTGGCAGGAGTTCTGTTAAAACTGAAACTCGTGGACTGAGTCAGCACGGCACAGTTCAGAACTATAAATACGGAGACCTGCCTGAAGCACAGAATATAATTAAGCATCCTCTAGTACACTTTGTTTCATGAGTTAATAGTGTTTTCCATACTGCTTAAAAAGAAAAAAATTACACCAAATGAAAAAAACCAAGGGAGTCATTTGGGATTCTTTCTTTTCCCCTGTAAAGAATCTTAAGAAACCATGGGAAAGACCAGTGCTCAAGGGACCATATTACTCTTGACAGACAGAAAGCATTGCAGAGCAAGGAGTGTCTTCTCAGACGGTGAACCAGTTTATAATGCTGCAAAGAAGCTGCTGGTGTCATGAAATTACTGGAATGAAATCAGTCACTTTTGAAGTTTAATTGAGAGTACAATTCTCTTGAAAAGCAGCTCAAAGAGAGTTAAAAGAAAAAGTTGATTCAGCACATTATTAAGTGATATTAACAGGTAATTAATAGGTAATCATACATTATTGTTCATGCAAGGATACAAGCTGATTTATCAAGTATACTCACAGAGACTGCAGGCTGCGCAAATTCTGGAGTGCTTCAGTAGGAACTTGGCGTAGTTGGTTATTCTGTAGCATCCTACATTGTGAGTAGCAAAAAACCCAGAATCAACACAGTAAAGACAATTTCTTTCGATTTACATCTTCTTCCAAGCTTACCTCCTTTGTACTGGTTCTACTTCAAGATTACAAACAAAGCAAAGCTGCACAAATACTCTGTTCCCCCGCCCCTGCCGAATGCCAGTTCTCTTCAAAGCAAATACCTGTAGCATATTAGCTTTGTTAGCAGCTACACATGAGCTTTGAACATGATTTTCAAAGCAGCTGAGGAAGTTAAAAGAATGAATCCCATTTGCTTTCAACAGGACTCGAGCTCCTAATTGCGTCCAGTGATTCTGAAATGGTCATCCTCATGTACTGATTTTGTTTTCCTTCGGAAGTGCTTCAGTTCCTTATTCTCATAAAGCTCTTGACTGACTCTTGAAATCCTTACTCAGGAAAATGTTACTATGGCAAACAGAACTTTTAACTGTATGAGTTTATGATTTGGTTCGAATAAAATTTTATCTCTGTAAAAACTGCTGAATTTTTCTCAATGAAATAAATTTTCTCCAACAGAAGGCTGCTAGCAATGACCTGACAAATCTCTTTTCTGAAATATCACATCATTAAGCTTGCGAAGATTGAAATATCACTTTTCATTTCAAAATAATATTTTCTTCCCTTTGAATATGGCCTAACGTCCTTGTTTGGACAAAGTCCCACATATATAAAAGGATTCTACATGGGTAAAACTGAAGTAGTACACGCTGCCTTCAAAATGAGGCATACTCAATGGGACATTGTAAATGAAATAATTTTTGGCAGGCCTAAATCTCCTTAGGCCAAAAAGAGCTACAGCTGGCCAACTTAAGAGTAGATGGAGTGGGAAACTCTTCATACTTCTTTCCCACTTAGGTATTTTTTCAGTAGAGCTTTGAATACTCTTACAGTAGCATCTGGCTTGGTTTGACGCTGCCTAGGAAGCTGGCGTTCTTGCTAATAATACGGTTTCTGTGAACTTTACATAGGCAAAGATCCCCTCTAGTATAAATATTATGAGATGTAGCCTGCTAATAATTTTAGTAACTATATATACCGTCTTACTACTCCAAATAATACAGGGTTTGTAATATTTTTTATAATTTAGCTTACTGTAATTAAATCACAATGAAAAAGATACAAAATACAAATCGCATTTTAAAGAACATGGTGTTGTACAATAATGGTTTCCCCCCCCAGGTCTCAAGAAAAGGAAAAGGCAATTTACCCCCAGTTTTGTGTGATCATGAAAAGTCCACTAAGAGCTTTAGACTTGAAATCGGAACTTTTGAGACAATTAAAGAAGCTATTAACTGGACCAATTTTTACCTTTGATATTGTACAGAGACATCTACTTGATGAGCAAGTTGTTTTTAGAATGCCATTAAAGTTTTCCAACTTTTGTGTTTAGGATATTTTCTATATGAAAAAACAAAGATTTAATGATGTTCATATGTATCTTCACTTCAGTTGAGTTGTTCAAAATGAGCTGATCAAAATATGTAATTTACTTGATCAAAACTTCACTGGTTAATTAGTTCCCTGGAGCATTTAGGAAATCAGAAATATATCAAACAACACACAGTTTACTTACAGCACTTTAAGATTGAAAAGGCCAGCAAATGCTCCCTTAGGAATGTATGTCAAGCCATTTCCTGCAAGACGTCTGCAAAGTTTGAAAAAGGGAAAGAAAGAGAGTGAATACTTTTTCTCTTCATGTGGAATTAATTTGGTTTTTAAAAAGTGCAATACAGCTATGTTTGAGCGGCTGATGCCAGAGGCAGTAGTTTAAGAGCCTTGTTTTGTCATTAATACACTTTTAAAAGCAAAAAAAAAGAGAAGCCCTTAACTGTACAGTTGATTTACTGACAGCTGGATTGCAGAGACGAAAATGCAATTTCACTGCAAACTGAGCTTATGGTTTAGAATGCACATCTAATTCTTTATATTGCTCTTTTTAAGGATTAGAGCAATCTCAGCAATTAAAATACAGATACACTGGCAACAATTAGAATAACTGGATTTACAGGCATGCACTTTTAGAATTGTGCATGTATGATGTCTATGCATATTTAACTCATTTGCACTAATATCAAAACATATCTACATAGTTACAATCACAGTTCATTTAAAAATAACTATATGTAAAACTGCTGTACTGGTGGAATCATAGTTTTCCCTGTGAGCAGATGTGTAATAGGTTAGCATAAAGTGAATTTGCTAAAATCTGTAAGGCTTTTTTTCCCTACTTCTATTGCATCTCCCTTCTCAGAATGCCTAAAAGTATTTTACAGACCTAGGTAAGCATAGCAAATACCTCTGTAGAGTGTGTTACTCTGCCAAAAATAGAAAGCATTCTGTAATATTTGTGTCTATGAAAGAGATCATGCATTTGATATGAAATAAAGGCATTTCTATGTTCCCCATCAGTGCAACTCCAAAATATCTTGTGTTCAGCCTCCTGACATCTCAGTTCAGCGTGAATGTGCTGTAATACCTGTACCCTAGCTGGAAAACTGACTGGTAGGGGTCAGATTCCCCATCAAGTTACTCCGTATCAGTAGAGCCATAGTGTTTGCTCTTAGCTGGCAACAAATGTGGATTGATACGATGCAACCCTCTTTTATCTGCAGACCAAGTTAAGCCGAGTGTAACTGATATTTCCCATCAGCTAAGATACCGCACACCAAAATTGCAGACAGTTACCATAGACCAGATGATTTGATAACAGAGTTGACACTTGATTTGGCTACTTAGGAAAGTCCACAGGACTAGACCCAGACCAAGCTGCCAGAGAGGAACATACAGCACTGAAGTAGGCACCAGAGTTGCCAATGCTGTTCATGGAAAAGGCCGGGGGCTTATTACTGCACCCAAAGTCCCAAAGATCCAGCAGTGACTGGCCCTTAAATGTTGTCTTCCTTTGGAGTTTAGTGGCCCCAAGCTAACTACAGGGTCCTGAGCACACCTTCTCTTTAGAATCTCTTTCATACAGAAAATAAAAATAAAAATAAAAATTGGGGCATAAAGAAAGAAAACATGATTCCAGATCCCAGCTCCAAAGACTTTTCAGGTATTTTCAAATTGTGGAAAAGGCTCTTCCCTCTACACACACACCTGCTGAGCGATGTGACCTGTAACTCTGAGCAAGTGGCTCCTCCTCGCTCTGTTAAATTAATTTAATTGTGCTCTGCAGAAGCACTCAGCTTCAGACAGAGCTGCTGAGCTTGTCTCACCTTGGAGTACACTGGAGTCTGATGCTCAGACATCTGAGAATTGGGTATGTGCACCTGAATTCCTGCAGGCAGATAAGTGAACCAAACCTGGCTCACTTTTGCTCTGAGGTGAGGCGCTCACAGGCTAAGCCTATGATTTTTCAGATGTGTAAGGGGCTTCTCCAGCTTCAGCTTTCACTCTGAAGAAAAATGGCTATGACTTCTGGGTTGTTGCTGGATCAAGGAGGTGTGTGCTAGGTTAGGCACACCAAACTGGGTCCCTGAAAGTAAATGCCATTTGTGGATCGCTGACTAGTAGGGGTTCAGGACCTATCTAATACTCATCTCAGTTTATAATATAATTTTTTTTGAAAGACTAAAGACTGCTTCACTCCCACAGCACCCTTTTGCTCTGCTATTTTAATGACATGACTGGACATGAGTCTGGACAGAAGCCTGGCATGAACCGTAATGTGAGGAGTCTGCAAAGCTTTACTGGAAAAAAACTAGGTACAGGTATTGAGATTTTCACTTACAGCTATAAGTTGTTGCTTTGAGCGTCATACATTAAGATTGAAAAAGAGCAGAGGACTAAACCCATATGTCTGAAGACTCAAGCTGGTGCTCTGTCAGGCCACCATCCCTTCTTGAGAGTGGCTGTGTTGCTGCAACTTTCCTAATTGTTGCAGTGCAAACTGCCAAACACACTACACATTCATACCGCCTGTTTGAACTGGAATACTCTTCTTAAAATGGGCTGAGAAAATCACTTTTTGAAAACAGACTGTCATAATTTTAAAGGCATTTTTATGAAATGTATATCTAATATATTTAGAAAGAAATACCTAAACACAGAGACGCACCAATACATGCTACACATCTCACTGACATTCAGGATGGTTTTAGTGTGACTGTACTGCACTGGGCTGTATTTGAGCTAGTCTCTGATGGCTAAAACTTTTCCACGTAACTTTTTTCCCTATTTCTTTTTGTGGCCAGCTTTTCTGTCGAACTGTCTTCAGGAGAAGATTTTTTTCAGAGTAAGCTGTTGTCATTCTGACTGTAAGGTCCATTTGGATCATCTGTCCACCCACAATATACCACCCTCAGAGCATGACGTCTCCACATGGCCCCAGCTGCAACACCTTTGAGAGGAATATCCAAGGCTGACAGACAGTTGTAAGCAAGGGATGCTGAGCCATGTTCCTGAGCTGTTCTGACTGATAGTTACATGCACTGTTAAACTGAGATGTATTTTTTTCCTCTTCAGGTTCCAACCCTTGTTTTATATTCTGCTTCTTTTCCTTTTAGATCACAACTTCTTAATTATTAAATGCCTTGTACAAACACTTTAGACAGATGAAACCATGTGTTAATCTTCTTTTCGGTAGACACAGCTTCTGCATTTACTACTGATGCCTTTTTCAAACCTCAGGTCATTTGTGAATTTCTGCTTTGAATATTTTTCAGTTTGGAAAGAGCTATCACTAATTTTGCAGACAGTGATTAATACTATCTTATATGATACTCCTCTGCTTATGCAGCAGCAGATCACACTCATCATGTAGGGCCCTACATATTTCAGTAGAGGGTTACATCAAATGTATCACAAATGCCAAATACATGCATGTCTGTGTAGTTCTCTCACCAAACGAACTAACAATGTCAGAAAAGGTAGACATCAGGCAATAATTATTTTCTATGTAATGATGTTGTCTGACCTTCAATCACCATATTAAATTCTTTTTCATGATGCACTTTTCATGATTTTCTGTGGAACCGACTTCAGGCAAACCACCTATTTATTCCCAAGGCTCTCCACGAGACCACTTCTGAACACTGGCACAACAGTAGCATCTTCCCAGCCCTTTGGAATTCCCCAGGATTGTGGCATTTGGTAAAAATCAGCAAAAATGATTCACTGGGATTGTTATCTAATTCTTTCAATATTCTTGGATGAAAGTTAGCACACCAGTTCTTTATGGCATGCTGCAAAGCTCATTAAGTTTGGCTTATTTGTTCCTGATCATTTTAATGCCTTCCTTGTGGGTTTTTCCTGCTATTACTGTGTTTCTATTCTCAGTCTTGGCATAGGTGAAAATTAATCCCCTTGTTGACACTACAGTACCTATCAAGTATCTATCAGGGTTTATGCTTCTTCACTTCAGGGACTGTGTTTTCCATTACTCTAAACTGTTTGAGGGAAGCTGCCCAGTATTTTACTGAACTTTGGATGGACTTTGGGTAGTGTTTTTAGTCCGGATGGGTAAATACCGCATTCCCTGAACAGATGAGGATGGACACACTATCTGTCCCTATAGTTCAGCATTTAGTTAATGATTTCCGAGAGCAGGAATGAACTAGCTTGTTTATAGCACTTGCATAACCAAATGGTTGGCCTCTATTGTCTGAACAACTTCCATTTGCAGTTTTTAAAAGTTGTTTCTTTTATTTCCAGCATTTCTGACATTACTTTAGAAATATCTCATTAAATACATTCAGGCTCAAATGTATCACATCTTTTTAATGAAAAAGTAACCAAAAGTACACAGCATTACTGATTTTGGAGCTTTGGATTTTTGAAGCTGCATTATTCTAGAACTTGACTTTACTTACGCTGCTTCATATAATCTTGCAAATTGATGGAGGCTGGAAATGTTTATGGGGAAGCGTTACCACATGCTTCCCTCAGTACCTGCTACCTGCCACTGTTGGAGTCAAGATACCAGGATATGTTTGGCTTTTACATAGGCTACGTTTTTATACTACTGCATGTTTCTTTCTAAAAGATGTAAAATAAATGAGCCGAGAGAAAAGCATGTTGCCTCCATCCTTTCAAATGGCAGCAATTTATAAAATATCTTTCAACACAGTTCAGCCCAGGTGGCAATCTCTGCTCACTGCTGGAATACCTGCAGTGCTGCAGGTCAGGTTCACGGCCCACGAACCTGAAGAAGTTCAGGTGTGTCCGGGCTCCCCTTTGAGCGTTCGCCATCTGTTTACCCCTTTGGCGTATTCTGACCTCTCCTGCAGTGTCACAGTTCTGACAAATGGCGGTCACCAAGTCAGAAGAACATTCCCAAAGACAATGCAACTAATGAGACACCCACAAAGCTCTGAAAATTATCAGAAACTTTTCTTTGTCTTCTTTCCATTGTTGCTCATGTCTGAAAAGAAACACTTAATTCCTCAGAAAGAAGCAAATAAACATGAAGTTGTGACTGAGCACAGTCAACTGTGTTCTTTATGTTTTTAGTACAATGATTTTTCTTTGCCAACTCAAAACTGCTTTGTGCGTGGATGTTGTTTTCTACATCAGGACAACCTTTGCCTGGTACCAAGCGTCTCCTCATTACCTGCTGGGATGGAACTCTCACTACAGACTTCTCTCTACAGCTAACAAACTGTGGCATTTAATAAAGAAAGCATCTCTCCACTAACCATGGAAAGAAGCTGTGGCAAATCTAACCCAGCTACTCCCAAATGTCTGCAGCAAACAGTGACAATATGATATGGGTAGTGGCTGCTTCTTTGCTTGAGTAAGATCTAGGCAGCAAATGCTGAACAAGCACCTGTAAAGTGCATTTCAAAATCTAGTGTCAAACCTATAGGAAGGACATGAAAGGAAGATAATAGTCTCCTTGGGAAAAAGCATATGTTTACATTAATTAATATTCATGCCGTGTTCTAACAGGATTAGCACAATGGAATTTTCTGGAACTAGTTACTGATCAAATCTTGCGAAGTGCTGAAATGTAGGAGAATACGTGGCACTCTGGATCTTGGTGTGGCTCAACATATGACAGAAAAAAGCAGTGTTAAACGAGTGAAGCTCCACTATTAAGTGAAAATCCAGTGAAATCTGTTGTAATTCTGTTTCAGACACAGATAAGTGGAACTTCATTACACTCAAATTTATGATAAATATATTGGACTCTCATTATTACGTCAGTAAACTGTAATAGCAATACCAGACTGACTCAATATTTCTAGACTAATGCCAGTGCATGCCCTTTAATACAGATTAGGTTATATATCATTGCATCATTTGTGTTGCATTATATTTAATCACTCCACATGTACTGCAATATCCTATGCATATTGTAATTGTGAGTGCAGCCTGAAATCATCCTTCAACTGTGTAGATACTGAGGGATTTCTAAAAAAATAATTCTGTAAACTACTGTCTTGCCTCGAAGTCCCTTTGACTCTGAATTTTACTTCTGTTCACTAACTGGTTTGCTGATTTTATTCAAGGAATGACAGCAAAGACAGCACGTGCTAAGAGTATGCTATCATGAATTTGGTTATATATATATATGTATATTTACAGATGAGTAGGTTAACATAAATATATTTTTTATATCAGTTTTATATTTTCCTGTTTTTTGTAAAACAGGTGTTTCATTACAATTAACAAACACTCCAGACAGAAAATTGAAAAGGAATTATTCAGAAGAACCTAAAGACTGGTGAAAAAAAATCTTTGCTTTTATGAATAGAAATGGAAAGTACAGAAGGCCTGAGACAGTGAAAAAATGCCAACAGTTGGGACAGTTCTGTTGCTACGTGGTATTAAACTTCCTGAATCTGGTGCTAAAACTGTAGTATGCCATGTAGAAAATTCCATTCAAATTCATGCAATCGTGAATTGTTGTCTATTATATCTTGGGTACAGATAAAAAATTCTCTTTTGTAATTTGAAACTTCTTTCTTAAAAGCCTGATCTGCCTTTCCAACTGCCATAATTGTTCTGAATAACTGATAAAGAACCGTGGTGAAATCTTAGTCTCATTGATGTCTGTGGAAAAATTTGTGCTGACACAAGGAGAAACAGGATTCTCATTTGCATCCTACCTCAGTATCGTATTTGCCAGTAACTTATCCCTTCGCTGAGGAGCTGTACCAATAACACTAGTACCAATCTTAAAACTATTATCTCCATTTCTAAAACAGGAAATGGCTGTTTGTGGAGGAACAACATGGATGTATAACAGGAAAACATAAATTTCCAAATCTTTTCTTAAAACAACTTGTTCTGGTTAGAAAAAATTGCCTCTGTTCAAGGAAGAATTACCAACCTTGAATCTTTTGCTTCAATTTTGTTTCCTGTCAAACATAATCAAAGATACATAAGCACCCGACTACGCATATATTTAGTCCAACTATATAAATATATAGCCAATATATAATTTCTATATTTCTATGACTATAACTTTCTTCAGTTTACATATACATCTATAAGTAAGTAACATGAAATGTTCCTGCTTCTTACATCAAAAAGGCTTTGACCATATGGATACTCATCAAGCACTTATCCAAAGTCAACTAAAATTTTGAGAGAAGAGGTTAATTTGCCATTTATTAGTGATTATGCTTGGGCCAATGCAATAGAAATGTATGAATTAATGGGTGATTAATTACTGTGTTAATTATTAGTTAATTAATGGAGGATATCAACATATCTCTTTCAAAATGTTTTTGAGGAATTACTTTGTTAGACTAGGAATTTAAATGTTACTCGGTATTTTAATTATCTTTTTATATTTCAATCTGTCACATTAATTAAAACTGTAATCATTATAGTAATATAAAAAGAAATGTGGGTCAAATGATATATTAAAAAATCTGATGCTCAGAGAGATCAAAGAAGAAAATGTAAAGATATTCTCCTTTCTTTAAAAAAGGGGAGGGGAGTGTGCAAGTCATAATCGTGCTGTATATTATATTTATTACTACTTATAGTTTAGTTGGAAATTCAAGTATAACACAGTCTGTTCTTGCTTGAGGGCCTAATTGCCTTTTAAAATGTATGTGCCAAATTCTCATAGGGTGTAAACTGGAATAACTCCAACTGAGCTCAAGCAGTTGGAATGAAATCAGTGTGTATTTGATCTTGAGCTGGCTTTGATAAAACAGATCATAGATTTTTTGTCAGTTAAGGATGTGGTCTAAAACGTACTGTTTCTTTCTCCACTTATAAAAGGCAGAGACTCTTTCTGCACCTGGCATGAGTGTGATCCAATAACTGCTAAAGACAACTGATCTCTGCTTTCGTGAAGCTGTCCATGGCCGGCACTGAGACAAGCTGTTTTGCTCTCGGCGCTGCAGAAGCCTTTCTACAGGGCTCCACCAAGACCCTTCTGCTGAACAGCCAGCCAGGTACCTGCCTTCTGATTGCAGCCAGGCCAACTGTCCGGAGGTGCTCCAACATCATCCAGGAATACCTGTGGTGATTCCCAGCAGCAGATCCCAAGGATACAACCGATAAGAGACATAACTTCACTTCTGTGTTTGAAGAATGCTATCACCAAACCACTACTCACAGATCAATCTTAAATTTGTTAAAATTCTTTTTTGCAGTGTTTAAATGTTACAGTAAGATGGAGCAACAAATGGTGGATCATATACTTTACATTTCCTAGGCTGGGTCTTCCAAGTGTCATTTACACTTCTGATGCTGGTTTTTGTTTCGGTTTTATCCCAGTAGTGCCAGTATCACCAGAAAGGGTAAGAACTAACAATAATAATAATCATTAATAACAGGAACTGGATGAAGTGTACTGCAGTACAACACACTATGATCAAATTATCAATAATGAAAAATGTGTTAACTGTTTTGTCATTCCTGTGTGATAGGCAAAGGACAGAAATTGTGTAAATCCAAGTTTTGAGGTTACTACCGTGCTTTGAGTGGTACAATGAAGCAATACCAAAGAACTACTGGAGAAATTACTGCTAACGCTGTCTGGAAATTCAAAAAAACAACTTAGAGAGAAAAAGTTGGTTTTACTGTGCTTGTAAACCTATTAGGTATAAATGTGATATTGGCTGAATTCATTACCCGTAATCCTTCGCAAGTGGAAAATTGAACAGCGTAGGTAACAGAAGTATTCACTGCACTGAAATCAGGAAGTCTACAAACAGGCTGAACTTCCACTGACAAAAAAAGAAATTATTTCTGCCTACTTGCTACTGCAGTACACACAGAATGTGTAAGACTCAAATTAAAATCCTGCCTCAGGATCTACAGATATACAGCACATTTAATAAAGAACCGTTTCACCATAGTTTAATTAAGTATAATTTCACTATCTGTATTGATCGCAAAACACAAAAAGCTCTTCCTATGACTTTTTTTTGATATTCTAAACTAGTTCCTAATGAGTATTGCTGGATAATAAATTACAAGTTCCAGAAAGCATTTACAAACTACAAGCCAAAAATAAACTTCAACATGCCCTCAGTAAGAGCAACGCAGCAGCACTTGGACTTCAACCTAGAACATTTAGTTTTTCCACGAGCATGCATATCTTACTATTTTCACTTCTCTTTTATCTTCTTCCTTCCCCCATCTTCTCCCCTTCTTCCCCTTTACACCACAGATGCACAGCAGTTCCAGTGTCAAGGTTGCTCTGTGCAATTTGCATTAACATTTCCAGAATAATTGTCTGTCAGCACAAGCTATTCAACAAGCAATGCAAGCAGCTCTAATTTAGTAAGGGCATTTGCTGTGTTGTTTCTCTCTTTTTTTTTTTTGTTCCCCATCTTGTCATTCTTGGTAAGACAGCAAAAAGGGCAGTTTGGAGGGTGCCAGGCTGACACATCCACATGTCAGAGTTCTTTGTTGTTACTCGCTTTGGTGGCATCAAAGGGATAGCAACAAAGGCAGTGACAGCTCCAGAACATCAGGGCCCTTATTTTGTGAGCATGAAGGTTACAAGCTGTTATCTCATACAGTAGGAATCTTCTGTGTTTGGGTTTGTTCTTTTCTAGCAAATCAAACTAACTGTGTATGCAAAAGCTAGGGGAGAAATGTACCATAATTGCTTCCAAATGATTAACTAGATAGACATCTTCTCACTGTTTTTACCAACATATGGTTAATTTAAAGATGACCGTTGCAATTCCCTCTGTCAGGACTTTGAGTGCCTCCCTGGCTGTATTAAAGCAAAGTTGGGGAGTCCCAGCCCTGAGTTATCAACAAAGTCTGTCTTATGGCAACAGAATCTACAATGTGCCATGGGCCACTTGCCTGGCTGCTGGCAGGTACTTCTCACTGACAAACACCACATATCGAACACAGTGGCATAGTCTGAACAGATCGCCTCTACATGTATGCGTGTATGAAGTGAAGAAACCAAATTCACAATTTATGTGAAGAAATTGAATTCACAACTTATGCTGCGCAGCTCTGAAATTACCTATGGGATTGTAAATCATTTAGCAGTGAAAGTTCTTGGAACTGTAGCTGACAGAGGTGGCATAAGCCAATTTCCACCAGGAACAGCTCCACTAAAACCTGCTGTGCAAGAACTGTGAAACTGGTATTTAAGTGACATCGTAAGGAAGCATGTGTGGACAATCTGAGACCACTAGATGATATGCTATTTTTACTTTTGTTGCGAATGTCAGTTGCAGATATTTGTAGTTTTTTGCCTTGGAGGTTTTTAAATCTATGCAGATTAATCTTTGGAAAAGATTTTAGTATTTAAGCATTCTGTCCAAAGACCTTTGAAGTAAATTACAAGATTCCCCCACTTTCTCCAAAAAGTTTTGGACTATGGTTTCAGCACTTTTATGTTTTCTACTAACTTACAGAATAGTAAAAAGTACAGAATCCGTTTTCAATGCTAGCCACAACGTGCCTGCACCAGCACAAAAATAAAGACTGTGCAAGACCCCAGGAGCTAATGCTCTCATTTTTCAAAGATGTAAATGACCAGAGAGCTCAGTCCCACTGGTCAAAGTCAGTGGGGAAAAGAACACCTAATTCCCATTAACAGCTTTGAAAACCTCTTTGTAAGAAAAAAGAGCAAACAGAGAGAGAAGTAAAGGGAAAACAGTAAATAAGAACAGATGGTAATGGATTGTGCCTGGTAATTTAGGACTTCATTTTCATGTATACAGTGGCCTCTCGACCACTTCTGCAGTGTAAAGGGATTTCCACACAAATCATGGAGAGATTCACATAATACGTCTGTTTTGTATTGTATCTGTAATTCTGCGCTTCAGTATTGCAGTAAAATGCACTTTTAAAGGCACTTCTGCATGAGTAACTGCTGTAATAATACTGTGATCAATCTCCAAAACTTTGTACATATATTTAATTCCCTTCAAGGTTATTTTAAGAAATAACACAGGTGTCAGTAAGCTTTCTTGCACCTTGCAATTAATGAATTAATGCTTCATTTTGTGAAATGCAAGTTATTTTGAACTGCCTTACTCTGTAGGTAAAATAACTGTAATAAAGCAGTCCTTTGTTTCTGATTTACTAAAACACCTATTTTAAATTGCTGAAAAATAGCAATGTACTAAAAATCACTTGGACTTTTGCTTATCTGTAGAATGTTCCTGTGCTTAAAATTAAAATAAAAGCCTTATATATGTGCATGCGTGGGTGTGTGTGCATATATTTATGCATATACATATGTATGTGTGTGTGGAGATATATCTAGTTGGAGATATTTGTAGTTAGGTCTGATTCAAATAGTTTTAAATTACTATTGGCTTTCTTCCTCACTCTTCATAGAGACATTAATTTATAAAATAAAACAGTTTCAGGCACTGCTTTGAAGTGTTAGTAATCACAAAATGATATGTCTACACTCAGATGCAGTTGCCTCTTAAACTCTTAAGAGTCACACCCTAGGTAATTCTTTACACTTTTTAAAAAATCTTTTTTTCATGCTCTACTCTAACTTACTGCTCTATTAATATGGGCATTCCACACATATTGTAGAATGGCGTATGTATAGGAATACTCCACATGAGATCAAGTCTTGGACTCAGTCATACTGATAAATATCTGCAGTTATTTTGAATTTATAATGAAGAATTTGACTTAATGGTGTTGTACAAGTTCATGCAGAGCAACTTGCTGATAATCAAGCAGCCGAAGCATATTTCTTTCTTGGTGGGAGTTCCATCATATGCACTTTAAGAGAAAATTACACCTGAAAGGCCATCATTTTCACAAATACAAGATCTTGCACAAAACCAAACATTTTAGGAGCTAGAACAGTTCAGTTTTCAAAGTACCACAATGTTTTCCAAAATTTTTAGAGGAACACGCACCTCGAAAATACAGCATACTTTCAATATGTTGTATTTCAGTGACAGTGATCAAAGTCTTTGGTTAAGGATAAATACCAGGCATGATCATCAGGATTGCAAGAATGCTGCTTGCAGAGGTGTCTAACCTTGTCTGGAAGACTGGATCAGATTCAGCCTAGAAGGTCAGAACTGGCTGAGCAGACCTGGCTCATACATCCTTGCTTTGGAGTCAAAACAATTGGTTTAACTGTCTTAATAAATTCTCAGTTCTTTTGGGGTAATGACTCACCAGTATTGCCAAACCAGGCATCTAGGACATAACATCTAAGCTAAAACTCAGAGGATCAACTGTTTGCTTTTATCAGATTTTTGAACCAGCCCTCTAATAAAGGGATTAGTAATACTTTTTTCAACACTAAAAAACCCTAAAAAATGCATTTTAAGATCCTGCTGTTGTTGTATTTCAAAGAGCGGAGAGACATTTCTAAGATGCATTTTAATTTCATGGAAACATTGCTTTGGTCTAAAGATCTCATAAAACCTTATTTTTACAATGTTTGCATTATGGGCCAAAGTTATATTTTGCAACAGTCCCCTGTAACTGAGCTACATAAACAAAACACAGAATTCCCAGGTAAACTGGGAATAAAAATCATGTGGCAATGCCTGGATGGGCAAAATATTTTTCAAACGTACAACCACTGCTCAGAAGTGAGCATAAGGGAAGCATGGGAACTACGATGGCTGTTATCCCCTACTTCAAAATTGAATAGCCAAATCCCTTTCCATCGTCTATACTTTTTCTACGTAATACTAGACTGAATTGTAATACATGCCTCTGAACACCGAAGACTCTCTCAGCACAATGGGTGTGAATTTGCACTAAGAAGAGGTAATCAGTTGCCTCAACTCTTTGAAGACTTCAGTTTTCTATGTTTATTTGAAAAGTGAATACCAAATGGAGGGGTTTCAGAAAACAGCATCAGAATAAATAAGATACGGAAATTATTGTCTTGTGTGAAACAAATGGAGGAGCTGACTGCATATATGTAAACCACAACTAACTAAATATTTTTCTGGTACTACCAGCAATGAATGACTGGAATTACTTAATCTGGAACAGAAGGGTGTAAGGATAATGGTTTAATATTTCCAGTGGAAAAAGTAGGCCTGAGACAAGAATAAGGTCAGTACACTTTCAAAGGTCTTCATCAGGAAGATGAATTAGACTGCTAAACGGTTTCTTAAGCAGCGACAGAAGTCTCACTATTTGGGTCCTCTAACTTTGGACCGTAAAATGAAAGAGTGAAGGTAACTTGGATTAATGCATTAGAACTTCCTTCCATGAAAAGTCCAAACTTTTGTTTTTCTTCTTTTCTTTAATGACTGAAATCTTTGGGCTGGAAGATTTTAGTAGGGTTATTACAATTAACAGGAGACTGGACAAGCAAACATGAACATGATGCAAAAATCCACAAGCAAGGTCTTTGTGGCATGATTCACTTCATACGCACTTGATTCTGTTAACTCTTGGTGTGCGACACCTCTCATTGTTATGTCCATATCTGTATGTTATTTGAAAGTTCCACCAAGAGCAATACAGATAATGATAACCAAAGAAAAGAAATAAGTAAAGGAGGAGAGAGAATGAAAAGAAATAATGCTTTTAAAATAGAAATGCTGACATTAACAAAAATAAGACATGAAAGGAAAATCTGCTTGCAAAAAGAGTATTGTTCCAAGTTAGTGTTACCAAAATTGTTTTAATTTCTTTTTTTTTTTTCATAGATGCCAGCTGGAAAGACCAGGTGGCAAAATTCAAATGAGCATTAGGAAGGACACCAAAAGTTGTCAGTGCAATACCCATCTAAATAGTGGAGGACTGTACATATTTCATAACTTAAAATAGACTGTGACTTTGCAAGAAGGGCAGCACCATGACTTTGCATATCTTACGTGGGTTTTATGGTGTGTTAGCAGCTAAACTTGCTATAAAAAAAGGAGGCTTTCACTTTTAAAAGCTTATAAATCCCATTTCATAA
Organism: Rissa tridactyla; assembly: GCF_028500815.1. Taxonomy (NCBI): domain Eukaryota; kingdom Metazoa; phylum Chordata; class Aves; order Charadriiformes; family Laridae; genus Rissa; species Rissa tridactyla. Next base: position 179,424,896 of record NC_071466.1, read on the forward strand.
GAGGCTGGATGCCTAGACAATTCTTTTAATCAACTTTCAGAGGTACTCATGCAAATGCAGGTGCCAGCTTTTCCCCACCAGATCTATGGTACATCAGTTACAGAGCCTCCATCACTCCTCAGGAACTTAAATTTTCTTTTAAGCTTAGGCCATTATAACTAGGGTCACTGCCAAATCCAGGTCTCATGAATGCACAATACTTTTCACTTTTGGTTAGTCACCATCACTTCAAACCAGCATTCCTCTTTTGATGTTGTGCTTGATTAGCTAGTTTTCGCAGTGTACTTTTTCCCCTCAGTGAACATACTAGATAGCGTAACTAAGCTTTCTGCAGGATTCTGCATTTTACAGTCAGCCTTCAGGGATGCTAAATTTAAGAGCAAGGAAACAGTAATTAAAAGTGATTAGGACAAGAAGCCTCAATACAATGAAATGTGGGCTCAATTGTCCTTGACATAGGGAGAACGAGGCAGCAGGTTTTGGTTTTGATTATAGCTTTACTTGCGATTTTAATAAACATGAGCCAGTATTCAAACTTTTAATATCCTGCTGCTTAACTATTTCCAAAAAGCAATCCAGCTCTTTTAAACAGCCCTTGTTTAAAAATTTTAATTTGTTTGGCTCTGTCTCTGCTTAGAGAAGTTGTAGCCTCACGGTAACTCTTTTATAAGTTCATTTCCAGAATCACGAGCAATTGGTTTTTTTTCAGCTAAGTGTTTCCGCATGTGCCAAAAGTGTCAGGCTGACAGCTTTCCTGCACCGTTTTATCTGGTTCCCACAGTAAGTATGAGAGACAAACACAGGAATGTGTCTAGTGCTGACTATGCCCATCAAGGATACAATGATACTTACAGCTCTTCCAGGAAGCGGAGATTGTGCACAGGGTTTGAGGGCAGTTTAGTAATGTTGTTCATACTGAGATCACTGTAGGGGAAAACAGACAGAGACTTAACATGGCATGCCACAACTGTGGTATCCAGCTGTTCATTCCACGCATTTTTAAGTACTACATTAACAAAAATTAGTTCCTCTGCCAGAATTGATGAATCATTATCTAGTTAGCACATTCAACATTCTTCTTTCCTATGAACACAGCTTTGTCAAACCAAATACAGGTTGTGGCATGTTCCTTGCTTCCAAAGATTTTGGAATGTTTTATCATGCTCTATAAATCAGCTGGAACACTAAACAATCCTTTTAGTCTACATAATTTTAATAAACCGCTGTACTGTATTAAAATTTACTTGGAGTAGTAAAGGGCAACTACTACGGTTTTTGTTGTTGTTGTAGCACCGTAGCACACTTGGTTTACTAAAGTAGACAAGCAAAAGCGTACAGTGTATAGCTGCATCATTCTTTACATTTCACGAATATGGAAACATTTTGCTTTTGCATACAACCTGCTGCATGGTGGTACTGATTTGCGTTGCCTTACATTAGGCACATCAGGTGTCCCCCAACCCCACCTTACTTCAGTCAAAGAAATGACATATTTTCAAATAATAAACATCCCCTTTTTAGAGTGCTCTTTTTTTGCAGGTTCTCAAATTGCATTAAATAAGTGAAATGAACCATAAAACAAGGGTGTAATGTGATCCTGCTCTGTAGCACACTTCCTGGTGGGGTTCCACGGTAGTTCCTGGCACAGGAAACAACCAGCCATATCAGCTCTGTCAGAGCTCATTCAAGCTATGTTTTAGACTAAATTTCATATAGTACCTTTTTATTTTTAACATGTTTTTTCATTGTTTTCCATTGTCTTCCCCATGGCCCACAGCATCATTATAATTGCTTTGCATTAAGTATAAAAACTGTAAACAGACTGCATTATAAAATTCTATGTGAAAGATATGACTACACAACTATATCAAAATTCCTGTAGACTGCTAAAATAAAAATATCAGACCTGAATATTTCATGCAAACATTTTGTGATAATTTAAAACTCCCCACTATTTAAACATATATATATATATATATATTTTTATACTTTCCAGCTACTTTGGGTAGTATTTCGATAACTTTATTTCTTCCAGCTGTTGAGAGCTTACAAGGTAAATAAGTTATCTGTACTTCGGTGGGTAGACATCCTATTCCTATTCCATCTAGTTCTTATTACTCACAGTCTGTTTCACATTACAGAATATATGCTTTTAGTCAAAATAGTTAATTTTGTTGTTTGATCTTTTGCTGAATTTTAAAATGTATAATTTAAAAACATACTTCACGTAGAGATTTTGAAGTAAAGGAAATGTGTTAATACTTTACAACAATTATCAAATCACTGTTGGGTAAGGTTTCTGCATTCACTTCAAAATCAAGGTATAATTTGAGAACTGTGTACTTATTAAATTCATTCTTTACTGTAATACTTTATCACCTAATTCTTCCATACTGTTTAGCACGTTATTATCCTTTCACTTTGATAAAGGCTCAAAGGATTTATTCTGGCAAAGGAACAAAAACATTGATTTATTTGGCAAAAGAAAAACTCATCCAGGTAGTGAATCATACACTACTGAATATTAAGATAAACCCAGTATTTTAACAGTATCATTTTGATCACGAGATTTTCAACACTTGTCTTAATGCGTTTTTGTAAACACAACAAATCACATTTTAGACTTAAAAAGCCAGCCTTGGTGGTAGATGGGAGTGATTCACCTTCAGACAGATATATATTTAGGGGATTCTAGAAAACCAGCATTAACCAGTGCTCTGGCTGACCAGGGAAACCTGAAGCCTGTTTTTCTAGCATATTAATTTCTATTAGTAGTAAGCAATACTTGTCTGCTTGTATCACCCACAGGACGACACCAGTCACAAGAAATCTACAGACCAGACCCTAATATCTTAAGAGGATCGGAATAAGAGATGGTGGCTTTCATTACATTCTTTGATCCACAATGAGAAAATCAACAATACATCCACTTTTCTTAAAAACATCTTTAAATCAGAGCTCTATTTACCAAATAGAGGTGGAATTACCAAAAGTGAACTCCAATGTCCTAGTCTCCTTTTTGGACTCGACTCATGTGGTAAAGTATGTGCTCCACATCATATGATGGAGGAAAACCTCTTCTTTTTCCCAGTGTATGCTGCAGCAACTGCCAGCTCTTTTTAACCTACCAGTTAAATAATCTCGTTATTTTAGATAGGTTCCTTTTTTTTCCATATTATTTTCTTCTTCGAACATAAAGTAGGAAGATGGTTTTGTGCAACAGAACTACTAAACGTTACCTATGCATATTTCATAGACTCATAGAATCATTTAGGTTGGAAAAGACCCGTAAGACCATCAAGTCCAACAGTTAACCTCACTCTACCAAGTCCACCACTAAACTATGTCCCTAAATGTCATGCCTACACATCTTTTAAATACCTGCAGTGACGGTGGAGGTAACAGAAATTATTTCCAAATTTGTTCAATAATGTCTTCCCAAACTAAACTAGTTTTTCACAGGCTAGTAAGTAATACACAGGCCATTCCAGTCTGTGTTGGCTATGTGTTATTGTTGTATTGTTGTAACTATAAGGGTTTAAGAATATAAGGAAAGCTACTGTAGGGAGAGTTTAGCTGATATGGATGGAAAAACTGAGAAACTTTCAGGCACAAAAATCAAAAACCTCTACTTCTTCCAACTGTACCAATTGGCTAAATAGGCAACATTATTTCTCCCTAAAATCCTCACATTGCTTACACGAGCAAAGCAGTAGTTCATCTGCGCTAACAGTTTTTAAATTCAGAATACTCTTTTGGGTCAGAATCACCATGGAGACGCTTTTCATCCAATTTTTGTTCACTGAGTAACTAAGGGACTTACGAGAGAAGTCCCATCACCCAGAGCTACTTCTCGGGGGATGTCTGGAGAAGTGAGACAAAGAAAAAGAGTTAGTGCAATGCGATCAGTCACTGGGTCTCATGTGAGCAATACTGCAAAGTTTGGGCTGCTGAGAAGAAATTCCTCACAGTGCTCCAGAGACAAATATGGGAGGTTCTCAACAAACTGGCCAGCCGTTAAACCATATTGCCAAGAAGACATAGCTAGGGTGAGATTTATGGCCATTAGCTAGATCAAGCACAGCTAATAGCCAGAAAGAGCTAGTTGGTAAATTGTAGGCTTACATATTATTACTATGAAAACCAGAAACAACTGTAATGGGTATGTCTCATGTCTGGCACCTGCAATGTTTTCCTTCCAAAAAGGGCATCAAACAGGTTTTCTAATTTCTCCTTTCAGTGTTAGCCTGTCAAAATCAGCAATTTGCTCTCTCTAGAAAAGAGAAGGAGATGAAAGATGGCTTGCAGGTCAGCATTTGTAGTGTAATGCTGAAAAATACTAAGATCAAGGCACTAGATCTTTAGCTATCCCCAGTGGAATGGTTCTGATTATATTTTATTTGTGTGCCTGTGCATGTATACTCAGAACCAAACCAGCTGAAACTGCAAACATTTCTTGTTAAACTTGGTAGACTCTTACAAGCTACAGTGATTAAAAACTTACAATTATTAGAATACTGAAAATCTTTAAATAAGTTAGTGTAACAGAACTAGTCCTATATCACACCACCAAAGCACACGCAAACCCCACTTACATCAGTAGGAGTGGCATTGTAAGAGTACATGCTGAGTTTTAAAATGCTCCTACTCTAAACAAAAGTACCAGATCTACCTTTATAAAAAGTACCTGCACCATGAGCTGACGTACTGTACTGGAAAGGCGATAGGTTATTTTGAACAGTCAGATGAACACATCGTCTGTTCTCCCATCAGTACTCCTGCAGCCTGTTTCCAACTGCTCACTATAAAAGCAACATACCAGCAAACAAAACTTTTATCTTTTCAAAAGATAAAAAGTTTTACTTCAATGACTGCATTGGCAACATGGCTCACTATAATGATATCTTAATTATACTCTGTGCCAATCAATCACCACGCTGTGTCTCTGGTGACTTGCAAAGGGAATCCAACCTGTGCTGAAATCTTTGAAGATCAGAAAATACTGTGAACTGTAGCATGCATCTGTTTTTTCTTGGTGACTAGATGGGTAAATTCTGAGCATTTGCAAAACTGAGTCCAAGAAGGCAAATACAACAGGTCTTTTTTTCCCCCAGTTTTGTCGTCCATGCATATACATGCTGAAAAAATATCCAGTTACCATCTTAAAAGTGAGTAGCTCACAATGAATTCCCAAAAGCAAGTAAAACAAGTTAAGTGAACTAGTTCTTCACATGTAACAGATGAGTCTGGAGGCCAAGTTACTAACCTGTTATTAGCCATTATTACAAGAGTTGTTTCAGTGACTATTCATCTTGGAAGATCAGTTTTCCACATTATATTTAGGTCTTTTAGACAAGAACCCAAATCTGTCTTGGGATACATGCAAGGTTTCTGTGGGCTTTCACCAACCTGGTAATCTACTACTATGGTAAACTTCAATTATACTGAATGGTACAAACTTGTCTACCCATTGCAGGGCTTATACAACAAGACAATTTTAATTTTGTAGCCTATCTTTTTTTTAACAGTTGCAATATGTTTGATTTTTAGAAAATTATCAAGACTTATTATTAGGATTATTAATTATGTTTCCTCTAGGCCTGCCTTAGCACAACAAGATGTATTACTGATTATTTTTATGGAAGTCTTCAAAAGACAAAGCACTCATAAAAATACTGAATAGACTGAATGTACTCCCTGAGTTCTTACCAGCTGAACTAAGACAATTTCCTTAATTCATTTACAGCAAAATTTGACACTATCTTATATGCAGCAATACAAAATAATGAAAAGGGATGAGAATTACTACTGCTGTCCCCTTGCTATGCCTATCTTTTTAACACAGCAGTCTTGTTTTTACTGCTGGCAGAATAGTTTACTAGCTCCACTGTACAATGGAAGAATATGCCAGCTATTAAGTGCAAATGCTACTAATGCTACTAATGCAAATGCTTCACTATGGATATTAAAAATAACTTCATCTGCTACAGCTACTTGAAGTAGATAAATCTATCTGCCATCACTGTAATAGTGGTAGTACTTCCTATTTTTTACAAATAAATTCCTATAGCATGTTTTCATTCAAGGTCTCAATAAATAAATAGAATAATAACTACCATCATTTTACAGAAGGGAAACTAAGACACCTAATGGCAAAGTGACATGCTCACAGTCAAACAGCAGGTTAGACGCCACAGAGGAACCAAACACTGATGATGATTTGTCCAGTGCCCTTTTCATTAAATCACACTGTCCACCCCATGGCATTTACACCAGTTTTCCAAATGATGATGCATAAGCTGTCAATAGCCTCAGAAAACAATGACCATATTTTCATTTTAACGGTCCTAGATGACATTATATTCCAAAATCAACATGAAAATTGGTAGTCATGTATTTGCATGTTTAATACACCCATGCAGAGCAGCACAAGGCAGAGTATGAGCATGTATAAATAAGCATTGTAAGCGCTTCCTGACAATTAAATCATAGCATTTCTCCTCACAACTAGCTTCCAACTTCATCTGTGGTTCTTTGAAGGACTCTGTAGTAAACTATGATTAAGATGTGGATTTCCACTAAATGATTCACATTTGAAGCAGTACATCTTTGTATTAGGAAAAGCCTTCTGGAAAAAATGTGGTAGATTTGCAGGAAGAAGCAGTAAAGAGGGAGAGTTACAATAGATCTTACATGGAGCAGGTAATCTCTCTATCAAAGAATTCACAGTAATTCATTATCCCATGCAATATTATGTGTAATAGCAAATTATCAGCAATTGGTCCCATTCTATGCTTTTAAAAATTAACACAGAAGTGATGCAAGGCTAAACCATGATTGCTTGTTACTCATTTTTACAGAAAATTTCTGTTACTTGACATTGAAGTTCATTGTTTCCAGAGACCCAACACCTTTTTATTAAAACACATCTTACAAAAAGCAAATGACGTGGTTGCATGAGAATAGACCCTGCAGTGAGAGTACATGTGCCTGTGCACCTCATGAAGAGCTTTATGCCAGTAAATGGACTGTACTCCCACTGTCCTCCTCGCACCATCCTTCCCTTCCTTGGCATACCAGCGATGCTTATTCCAGCAGTGCATTTTGCTTACAGAAGAGATGATAACCACTGCAATTGTACATAGACATCTATGGGAAGGATCAGGCACCTTGAACTTATGGAAGCCTCAAAGGTGATCCAGCAAGATCAGGAGGGCTCTGTCTATACCTCTTCTCTACTGTTGTGTCTTGGCCAATAACCCATTGTGTGGCTATTAAACATCAGAACCTGGCAAACCAAACTGACAGGCCACATCTGGATTCAACACAAACTAACAAAATGGTTGGGCCAAAATTCTGCACTCCCAACACCTGTCAGTGGGTTCCTCTAACGTCACAGACAGCAAAATTTGGCTTATCACTGCAGAAGCTCTGTAACACTGTCATTTTAAACAGCATACATTATTCCTGAACATAGTAGGCAATTCTGTCATATAAACAGCCATCAAAGACTTACTTAAATCTTGACTGTAGAACATTTGTAAAGCAAACAGTACATGCATGATTAATCTTTTCAGGAAACAATTTTGCCATTCAGTTTATCCAAGACTCCAGCAGAGGGAGCAGGGCAGAGCAAACAATTAGGGTCAAAAAGAAAGTAAAGATCAAAGATCAGATCAAACGCACACAGTGCCGAATTAATCTGACAAGTACCTGACATTTCATTCTAGGTACAAAGATTCTGGCTCTCTGCTTTTTTTGTATATCAAATTCACAATGCTCCCCAGATGAAATTATCCATTTACTTTCAAAGCTGATTCATGGCTGTTCTTTTGGCACTGAAGACTCAGTTTGCTAAGTAATAATTACCAGGGTAAGTTACAAAAACATTCCAACATGTCAATCATTTACTGTACTTAACTCACATATTTTAAAGCTTAAATAACTAAAGGAATATTTTATAATACAGAAGCCAGCAGAACCAATTAAAAGACAACTGAACGGAATTCCTCTTCCTCCCATGCCCACAGATTGTATTAGTATTGTTTTACGTTGTGAGTTATTACTTGTTTCTGCTACACTAATTCAAATAGATTATACAAGTACTGCATACATAATTCATATTGTTCATATACTGAAAAAATACGCAACAGGAAAATATATCAGTTTTTACCATAATTTATGAAGACAACTACTAGAATGTTTTTCATCATTACCTGTGTTTTTCAGGTACTGATTATCTTATTTTTCATGAAGAACAGTACAGTTAAATTGAGAAAAGATATGTATTAGAAGTGACCAAAAATTCCTTGGTCTGTCTTAGTTTCAGAATGTTTTCTGCAACTCTAGAAGTTACTTATTTTTACAACTATTTGTTATAAAAATGACAGAAATACAGGAAAACAACTTTTTTTTCTGAATGAATGGACACATTCACCCATTTTAGAAAATGGGGGTTCAATTTCCTTCTAATTCTAGGTCTACAATTTTATCCCTCTGAATTCAGTGAAGCTGTTCCTAAATTCTGGTTATTTATATGAGAGTACAGTATCTACAAAAAGCACAGCATAGTTTGCTTATTAGCATACTACACCTTGACTACAGGAGAAACTAATTCAAAATATATCTAAAAGTGCAGACCAAGACTCAAAATACAAGCCTAAAGTCATAAAGTACAACTTTCCTAAACCAAGTGTTATGGGCCACACAGCCAGTTGGGCTGAATACCCACTGGAAATTATGCACAGCATAGGTTACATGTTGCACAAACCAATTTTAAAACTCATTCACCAAAATATCCAATACCACTTCAGTGAAGCTCCTGAGGGTGGAAATGAATCAGGATTAGCCTGATTTCAGTCATAACAAGATACACTATAAATTAGTCATTTTGCTGGTCTTAATTTGCCTCAACTCAATTCCACAGCATGGATTTGAAGAATTAAAAAGCAATCAGCTTTGAAAGCATCTGCTACAAACACATTCTAACAGTGACGGAGTTGCAGTATCTGGAAATCTGTGCACAACACAACTGCATTTACAGCAGGAAATACATATCCTATATTGCACAGTCCAAGGTAACCCCAGGTACAGATGAGTGAGCTGGGTCCAGAGCTGGAAGTTACATTACCATGTTAGGTGCCCTCAAAATGGCTAATGATCTCAGGTACAGCAGGATGCTGCTGTGACTGTACTAATTTCAAAATGCAGGGTCTCTGCACAATGCTACTTTGTGTGATGTAATGTAGCAGTTGTCATATATGTAAACTTGGTATTCCCAAACTGCTTCACTGCAAAATACACATACTCTAGATTGGGTGAAATTCTGACTTGGTAAAGGAAATGGCAAAAACATCATTCAGCAAAGACAAGAGTCCACCTCTTTGATTCCAACTGATCTTTTTATCTTAGAGGAGTTTTCAGTAAAATTCTGGTTAGCTTCTTCACTACTCTTATTCTATAGGTTCCCATTTTCCTATGCACTGGTGCTGAATGATTGGACTTGTTTTAACACAGCACTGTCACTTCTGCTTTTATTGTAGTTTAGTTGGACCTTGTGTTGTTGAAGAATAATTGAAGAGTTTCATCGTAGAAAATGATGCTACACTATATCACAAGTACTAGAGTTCTGCTCTGAATTACTAATTTGATTGTTTTTGTGTTGTTGCTTTGTTGAAATAATTATTTACAGAATCTTCTCTTTATTGTGTGGACAACCCAACTGATGTCATATTACCAGTACACTCAGTTTCATACAACATTGCTACCAAAAGAATGATTCCTGATCTCCACTGCCCCCTCCCCCTCACCCAACAGCACATCCTTTTGAGGATGCTGTTGAACCAGAGCTGGCAACTGGTCCAGGTTAAACAAATCCATCAGGAAAAAAAAAGGTTTTAATCCAAGTCAGTTCCCTGACTTGTGTTGCTGTTTATGGCACCACAAGCTAAAGCATAGAGGGGAAACAAACAAGGAGCGTGAAGCAGAACTATTTTCTTCAGTTGGCAGTGTTGGCTTAGAAATGCCCGGTGATCCTATACCTAGGATGTAAATATTGTAAATCTTCTTCAGATATACAAGTTGTGGATTTTTTTCTTGCGTGCAGATCTTCTCTTTTTGTCTGACAGAACTTGTTCATTGAAATACAATGGGCCTCCAGATCTGCCAGCTCCTGGCTGGCTGACGGCCTCTTCCAACACCTCCTACGGAGCTCAGAGGAATGACAGAGCTGTCAAATTTTTCACTGACAGCTTGAACACCCAAACTTCTGCAATAGTAAGTGCCAGGAAATATGTATAGCTTGATTCTCACAAAGATAAGAGACTTAAAACCACTGTATTTCACCATCAGGTACATTTTTTTTTGCTTAAGTGTTCAAAATTCACTTTCATCATGAGATACCTTCACATGGGCTGGTATAAAATAGTCTGAATATACATAAAACCAAGGTCCTTAATCTTATACTGACATCCTGTACACCTGGTCTCCATGCATTTTGTTTGCTTGTAACTGAACAGCTGCCCTTCAAAGAGACAGAATACTAAAAAACCTGAACTAGCTTGAAACAATTCAGGTCAAGGAGCAGGGCTGAGATGTGCTAACTTACTCTACCAAAGAGAAGTCTCCGGTAGAGGCCTCGTGTTGGACTGGGCTGGCATGTATTCTTCATGTGGTTATACCAGCACAATCTTCAGGCAAAAGGGTTGTGCTCCTTCTAATATAAAAGTGTCATCTCTTTGGATAAATTATTTCCCTTTCCAGTAACTTAAATTACTGGGATCAAAACCGTACAATTTATACATAGAGGCAAAATATTCAGGACTTGTTTCTACTGAGATCAGCTGTGCTGTTCAGAGGATAAGCTAATATTTAGTATGAGTAGAGGCAGCAGACTCTGATCCACAATAAATGATCCCTGTTTCCTTCCTTTTATTCATAGTGTTTACATAGTCCACTGTTTGGCAACCTCATTTTGAGGCCAGTGACCCACCACTTCTCGTGATTGTTAAGACGACCAACAGAAAATCTCTTCAGGGCAAGCAATTAACTGGTGATGTTCAGTCAAGTCCACTGCTGTGTCTCAGTTTCAGGTTTCGAATATCAGTTTTTGGTCTTCCTGGAGACAATATTGAACAATATTACAAAACATCAGTACCCAAACCAAACCTTTAACAAATGTAAAGTGTTGCAGCCAACTCTATTCCACCTGCACGCATCTGTGAAATAAGCATGTCCCCTATACTGCACCTGTCTTCTCTGCTTTTTTTTTGCACATGAAATGAACTTTCCAAGATCTCTTTTCTTTAGCTATTCCAAATGCTATAAAAATGCTGTAAAGAATCAGCCACCCTATTATTTACATGTCTTAAAACTTATAACACAGCAAGTCAATGTCAGCGCTACAACAGTGCCTGGGGGTAAACACCTGGCTCTACTGATGCTGGTAGCAAAACTCCCATTGACTCCCATGGGAGGAGGACGTCATACCAGGCCTCCGAGTGCCTAATGCCAGGTTCTACCCAATAGGCAGTATTTCACAGTTGTGGAAGTCATGCAACAGCACATCGTTTTGCCTGGAGTAGTGAACGTAGTACTGCTGGGTTTACTGGGAAGATTTCTACATATTTTTTCCGGCCCTTTTATCGTTTCTAAAATCTGTCGAGTTAAACGAGGGATGACGTTGGTTTGCATCACTAAGGAGATGAAAGTATGATTTTCTGCTGACGGAATCACCCTTATACCTTTTTTTTCAAGTGTGGAGGTTACAAAAATCTAAGGAAGTGGTTTATTTCAGTTTCTTTTACTTCTGTATTGTTCACTGTTAAAGCCCTTCATTATTTTCTGTTAGTTTGTCGTTCCTGCTCCAACTATCTGGGTACTTAATTTTCGTTCTGGGTGTTCCGCTTCTAAAACGATGTGCTGATTCTGCTCATTTTTCCTTCCTCACCCTCTCTTTTCCATAGCCTTTGCTCAATTTTTCTGTCACATGAAGTTCAGTTTTCCAGTCAGCTCCATCAGGAAATCAGAAGGGTTACTCATATTAATCTGCATTGTGATGTTTCCTTCTGGGCAAAGATGAATCAACGTTTTGGAATTAGAAGGCTTAGAAACTCTGGGAGTTCTCTTATAGGCTCAATTTGTCGTGTGATTAACAAGTAGCCACACCCACCTCCTACACAACAGCAACTGCTGATGACCACTGGTCTTGCCTTGCACACGAGTGCACAAGACAGTACCTGCCACATACTGCTATTGCTGCACTCCTCCCCCAAATGGTGACAAAATGGATGCCAGCTTGAAAGTAGTGCAGGTAGAAATGAAATATAGGACAGAAATAAAGTCAAGGCACTCACTAAGAAGAAGAAGAAGGTCTTCCGCTGAGAGGTGTTACCCTATTTTCCACACTCTGCAGAATCCAGTCACCCCTGCTGTCCCTTCTTGAGGAGTCTGGAGTTGGTGGGATCCAGACTGGTGCTGCTCTTCACACCACACGCAGGGTATAAACGGACTACCTCAGCCCACAGGCTGGCTTCATTCTCCCGTCCCACATGGAAAGTGGTGGAAGATTAGAGAGGTGAAGGACGACCCTCTCAGTCATGGTCTTGGCATGTGGATCTCAACTTTTGCATACTTGCATCAAACTGAAGATGGCACCGCATGGCTCTACACGGATAGACATGTTGCTATTAAAAGGACCACAAAGGAGATTTTGTGGGCATCAGTCATGACTGAAAAACACAAACCCATTTGGAACTTCCTGAATAAAGCCCCGGTATATCCCTGCACGATCCACCAGAGATTCCAGAGAGATCCTTTCTCCAGAACTGTCCAGTGGGTTCTGCCACTTTTTCCTTTGTGCACTTATATTAAACTCCTCAGAATTTTCATCTTGAATCCTGCAGATTCAGCACAGCACAGGAAAAAGCGAGGACTTCAACCCATCCTGATCCTAAATTAAAACCCCTTTAACAAAAACATGATCATCTAAGGTGTCTTTTTTTCTAACCTAATCCCATAATGGACATTTTTTAATAAAGGCATGTCATTTGAAAATGAGCTTTTAAATAACCAGAGAAAAGAAAGAACATAGAAACAGGTTTTAAAATGTCTGCAGAAAAAATACAGGGCATTATTTGAAATAATTAAAGCTCAGGTGATTTGTCTTGTCACATGTATAATGTATGAAGTTACTTTTCTTCAAAAACCAGTGTTAGAGAAGGAAATTGTAGCATCGTTAACAAATGCTATAGGGCAGAGAGCCTCCTCTGGGCAATTTTTGAATTCAATAAAATTTTCAAACTTGTATTTCGCCATTTCCAGCTCCCATATTAAAAATCTATTAGCAGAAAGCCTATTGAAAAGCTGACCATGAGCACAAGAGACTTTTTCTGGAAACACTTCTATTCAGTTCTCATGCCTGAACAAAAGCAGATTGGCACATTCAGTTATATACAAATGCCTTTGAAAGGGACCTCCCCCCCCTTTCCCATAGCCACGCGTTTCAGGGCTCTATATGCTGAAGGAAGCCAGTGAAAGGTTTGAAGGGGTGGGGAGACCAAGGGCTTCCACCAAGATCCTTCAAAGTCTTCATCTTCTATAGTGGGAGGATTTCCCTCTAAATCCCTTTCAATAGCATATTGATGGCTTTGAAAGCTTAAATGGCATTTGTCAACCATCAGTAAATCTTGAAAACTGTTTCTGCAAATAGCCCAACTCTGAGTCTCAGCTTTTCCCATTAATCTGTACGTAAGGCCACTGAAGACTTTTTCAGAGGCTAGATAATGCCTGGATTAAAAGGTCCATTCAGAAGGGAAAACTTTAGCATTCACCTTGTGTACATAGCCATTTCACCAGTGGTATTCATGGGTTGTTATTTCAACTCTGCATTTGTCCTGCAAACAAGACATTTTGCCACAAAGACTTGGTAGAGACATTCTTCAGTGAATTACTGAAACCTAGCCCCGCTATTTGTCATGGCTTGTTATTTTTATCAAGTGCAATCAGTTCAAATAGGAACTCTAGACTGACAACTTTACAATTATGTTACTATTTTAAGAGTGGAAGGTATGTTTCTTCTAATTCAACAATGAAACTGATTAAAGCACAACCTGATTGCTTTATCTAAAGAAACAGTCTAAAATTTCCCTTAAGTAGACTTCAGAAGACTTTTTGTTTTATATTGAAAGTAAAGACAAGAACTTTGTAAAAATTCAACATTTTTACTTTACGATATTTTATAAAAACGTTATGTATTTACAAGGCTTAACAATTTATAATATGTTACATACTGCCTTGTGTTTGTATTTTAGGACAATACTGTATTAATTTATCATTCTCCAAATAGAGCAGCCTCTGTCCCTTACATACACAAATTCTTTTTCTAGGCTGTTCTTACATCCTATCAATGTTTGTGTTCTCTCCTTTCTAATTTTATTTTTTTTTGCATTTTGCATCCAGTAAGTTATACCCAAGCCAAGATATGAGCTATTGTGACAGGCACGAGGCATTTCGTTATTATTATTGTTGAAATAATCATGTCAAAATGTTTATGCATCACAGAAAAGAAGAAAAACAGAACAAGATCATACACAGGAGGCTCCAGGCAAAATTTGAGGTGCCAATGATGCAATGCTAGGCAAATTTTTTAATATTAAAAAAAAATCAGACCCCTGTCAAATTTTCCCAGTACAGATAGATCTCATTGTTTGAAGAAATCAACCTTTTCACCATACTGGACAATTTACTGTGAACATCAAGAACACCCAGCCTGGGGATCCGTGAAGTTCACCTGACATCCCTCACATGAATACACAAAGATTATCCTTCCCTATAGTACTGTTGAAAGGGAGCGGCTTAGTCAAGGATTTATATATGTGAAATCACATGAACTATGGCTGAAGGCCACTCCTTGCACCTGCTTCTTTTGTTTGCCTTATTGTCCACCTGTGCGAACATGTCCCACCCATTTTTTGCTATCAATGGAAGAGACCTCACAATTTAAATGTGAAAACTCTCTGCAGCTTGGACATGGCATAACAGATCATCCACACTCAGCCCAACTCACTGTAAAAGTAACATGAAGCCAATCACACAAGTTTAAACAGAAGGCTTTTTCTACTCCAAACCTGCCCCCTCCCCCCCACCTCAAGTTACTGTGTTAATAATACTGCAGTTCTGCATATGTCTTGAAGATTTCTAGGGGAACTATGCCATGTGTCTCTTGCCTGATTAAAAGTAAACTAGGCCAGATTTTTTTATCTGTGGGTCACTTCTTGAGGTGACTTAGGGTATCCCACCTGGCTTCCAACCAACACTCTCCATACAGTAGGGGATGCACACCCTGTAAAGGCCATATCACATGTACCCCATGGAGACACCTCAGATAACCTGGAGTACCTTAAATGGCGTAAGGTACATATTTGTGAGCATTTAAATGAAGCTCCAGCTACATTAAAGAATGGAGATTCAATTTAGTTTGCTAAACACAGGCATCTAGAGTCATTCGAAACATCCTCAGTTACCTGAGACACCCACCATGGGCCTGGCAAATATAACATTATGACCTATGGCATGACCTGTTGCCTTTTCAAGGGACAGCTGACGGCCAGCTAAGATACCCTAAGGCAAATCGAGTGCACTAGATAGATACCTATGCTCAGGCAATTGCATTGACCTCGGAGACCGGGATTCAGCTCCTAACACCACAAAGTTTGCTGTCTGCATGTGAAATAGGCTTCTGGGCTCCTAGTGTAGTCAGTTTAATCTAGAAAGATTTCTCTCATCTTCAGATAAGTGACTTTTTTTGGTCAATGCTCTGCAATGACTAGGACTACACTGACTGTTAGGGGAGTGAGACAATGCTTACTCTAGGCAGCTGCATTTTCGATCAGCATGTGAATCTGGAGCGGAATACCAGTTCATCTGACTTCAGGAGCAACTAAATTACAAGATAAAATGTATGCACAATATTTATACTAGTGGTGGTACAAGAAAATTAGATTAAGAAATCTGCTTCCTTGATTCCTTCTCTGCACCAACACAACTTAAGTTTTCTGACATCTGAAGCATACTGTAATGCCTGGTTGCTTACTCAAGCTCTTCTTTTAATGAAAGAAACTAGTTTGCTTTATGTGGGAAAGTAAGAAGTTGTCTTTACATTTGTCAGTATATGTTAAGACTTGTGACTTGATTGTTGGGCTTTCTTTTATAAAAATATAAATAGGTAAGTCTTCCTAGAAATACAGAATACTTCGTAAGGATGATTTAATAAAAATTAGTAAAACCCTAATGAAAGTGAATGCAAGTTAGGCTGTAACAACACTTAAAAGACTTTCGAAATCGTTCTTCTCTGTAACACAGGATGTGTTTCATGAAAGTAGAGCTCAGGGAGCCCAGCTTCACGTGAGTTTCTATCTTGCAGACTCCTCTAGGTTCAATGAGATGGAGCAGGTTTCTCTCCCATGCAGATTCTTAGGTGTCTCTAGATAAAAACCATCCTTTTTGGTAAGGTTAGTGCTCAGGTAAGGTCAGGCTCAGTGCTTTGTTGATGGTTTCCAGATGGCTTAGAACAAGGGCAGAGCTCACACACATCTTCCTAAAAAATTCTATGCAGATATGACGTCGTATGTGTGCTGAATCCTTTGGGACTAGAAATGACTGACATCACAAAAGTGTGAAGTATTCCTTGTAAAAATATTTTTCTGCACAATTTTGAGAGTTGTCTATTTCCGTATTACCAGGAGAAAGTTATTTTAAAAACCCTCGGTCTTGTAATGAACACAACACTATGGAAGAAGGACAACTTTCATAATGTTGGTCAGTGTTTTCCTCCTGTAAGAGTCACAGATCCTCCGATTTCCTCATGGTTTTCATTCTGAAAAACTCCAAGGATTTAGGAAACTAATTTCTGTGCAACTTGAAAAGAGGGATAAAAGCAATCCCCTGTCCTTCCTCAGGTTTGTGAATAACAGCTGTGGGAATCTGCACTCTAGCTCACATCCTGCAGAAAATGTGATGTAATTCAAAGGTCTGAGACAAAATTGCTATCTCTTCTCTTGGGAGTGCCAGGGAAGCAACTTCTGCCAACCCATATCCAAGAAGGATGTGTACTGGTGGGGAGTGAGGGAAGAATTTTCTGTGCCTAAGCAATAACGTGCTTGCTGCCTTTTCCCTCCTGCACTTTTTGTACAGCAATATTCAATTATGCAATACTTTTCAAAGAACAACATAAAGAAATAGTTAACTATTATTTAGAAGTTGAGGAGACTGTAGCGTGGGAGACGAACTAATTTTGCTGTGGCACTAAGCAATGCAATAAGGGAATTAAATAAAATATAAGTCTGAATCTCAGATCAATGCTTTATCTATGAGGTGGTGCTGTCTCCTTATGCAAAACCAATAAATATTCCCAGGCTAACCGCAACTCTCAGCGGTATTTCAATGAATGCTTCTACATTTCTTTATAACTCTTCCATCAATTTTTATTTTTGTGACCATGTTCTCACATTCAATCTAACATAGCTTTTGCAGCTGACATCACATGGGTTGGAATGCAAATCCTGCAGATGTTCACAATGCCAACATATTTTAGGATGTAGAAAGACAACTGAAAAATCTGTTATCTACTTCAGTTTAAGAGTGCTATCATACAGGAACATATTTTTTTTCCCCAAAAATACTATTCAATGCATCTTGCTGGCAGGGGAAATTAATTTTCCAAACTCAGTCTTTAAAGGATATTATTTTTTTAATAGGAGTGTCTTTGAGATAGAACATATGCCCCTGTTTCTCTATCCACACCATAAAATGGTTTTCCCATTCATCACAAATAGCTGAGGTTTTTTTTCCTATGAAAGCTTTTATAGAGCCTGCCTCTGTATTTTAACTGTTCCTGACAGAGTGGATCCACAATCCCAATTATGGCTGTGGTCTGCAATACAACCGTAACACAAATGATAAACAGAGTCCTTATGCTTATCTGACTTTTTAAATACAACTTGCAAAATACAAAGAGGTACGTGGACAGAATTATTAAGGAGGCTGGCTGAAACTGCCTGCTGAACGACTCAATTCATACAAAAGATGGGGAGACCTTGGGGAAGATGTAATCCTTAACCTGCATTTAGTACAGCCTAAGGTTACATGATTCTTCTCTGCATTATTATTGCATAGCACAAAAGTATGTACAAATGTGAGGCCCTAATGTTATGGAAGGTCTGTCTGGCCTCCACAAGGAATGGGTGTTTTAGGCCCCTAATGCCCCCCCGAAATACTTTCTATACCTTTGTAAATCAAGCTTGCGAAAGTGAGATAGCTAAAAGCTAAACAATGCAGTCCAGTAATTTCTTCTAAATCATGTATGATGGACAATTTAGAGATGTTTGCTTATGATAATAGGCATGTTACTGACAGAGCACCAGACTGCTGATCGACAGCAGTCAAGCATAAAAAATTACAGGAACACATAATCTTTGAAAGCTTCTTAGTTTAATACTAGTTAAGATGGCTAATACGTATTTCTAAAATAATCTTAATTTTAAAGACAGAGATTAAAAATGGGGAGTTCTGCAGCCTACAGACTTCAGTAAGATTACCTGAATGAGTACTGTTTGCCTGGGAACAGGCAGCAGTTCTGTGTCCTGGCATTTCACTATGTCTGCATATTAAGGGGTTTTTAGAGAATCTTTCAAGGCATCTTGATTTATACTTAAATGGAATGGCCAAAACCAAGGAGAAGAGGAGCAAAAGCTTCCAGAAAACTTAGCGGAGGCACACTACATCGTAGTGCCTGTGTCAGGCCAACAGTCACAGCTCAGGCCCACCGAACCACACAGGTGTTACCTAACAGAATCAGGAGATGGAGATAGCCAGTAATTTGGCTTTGGCGTTTTTGATTCACTATGTGGACTTAGAAACCCTCACCTTAAAGCCTTATGGTAGCAGCCAACCCAGCCTTAATTAACCACCAAATTATTCTAACGCAGTTGTGGAGAAAGATACTAAAAAGCCCCGGGAAATCAAACAGCATCCTCAGAGAATGGCAGACATACTGTTGACATGGGATACGTTTTTTCCATAAAAGAGAACAGAACCTAAATATACTAAAACCCATGTGAAATTAACCTTCAGAAACATTTAGCTGCGTAGCATTATAGATCATGGTGTATAATGACATCCCAGCCCATAAAGGCACCTTAATCAGGGCCTCTCTCCTGTGGCACCATCCTATTTTCAACCAACAGTGCTTTCAGATGAGCCGAAAAGGGGTACTTTGCTCCCACCATTACAATTTCTGCTCTTCTTTTCTTTACCCTTTTCAAAAACATGAAAGCATTGGATTGCTAATTACTTTTATCCAGCCTATAGGAAAATTAGTTTATCTTCCTGATCAAAGCAAATTAGGCAGATCATGGCTGATTAGAATGCAACAGTAAAATCTCCATACTTTCTATTCCACCCCCTTTTCTCTCAGAAATGGGGCCTGTGTCAAATATGTAGGTATTTCCCACGGCCAGTCTGGACTCTGTTTCCAACGGGCTCTGGGGCTGGGACAATGGTTCTTACACAGACACTGAAGTTCTTTAGTTCAGTCATTGTGCAAGGAAAGAACTGGTAACCCCTTAGCTAGCATTTGATGAAACATCTAGATTTACATATTTCCCTAATTGCATTTTTTGAATGTGAGTGAGATTTATCTGACCAGAGTTAAATGCCTCCTTTATTCTACTACCAAAAATACAAACCTATGCTCTCCAGGCAGACTCGCACTTAGTTCTGATCTCAGCATTAAAATTTTGGTTTTCACTACAGTGGGACAAAGCAACGTCTACCTTTACTTCTCAAAGCACGATCTAAAGAATGGCTTGGCTCCTTGCTTCCAAGGTGGCTGCTGCATTACACTGCAAAACTGAATACCATTACTGCTTCTAAGTAACTGCTTTAAGTAGCATTTTCTATCACTCCAGTATTTTACTATTCCCTCTTTACCCTTCATAACTCATTTCCCTTCAATTTGTGTTCTATGGCTTTAACAGATGAAAGCCAAGCTATACTGCTACTTTATTTATAACCAATTACTATAAATTAACAGTAAATCTCACATTTAGCTCCATTTAAACATCACTATGCAGCTGCCCATTTGAAAATAAAATGGTTGCCTTCTTTCACTTCAGTGGGCACAATACAAAACATCCATTGAGCTTTTCCTTTATTGCAGCTGCCAATGCCCAGCCGACTTTTAACAAACCAACCAAGCGGAATAACAATGCAGCTGCAACATTTTATGGTATTTCTGTTAGTTCTCTTTTGAGACTGAAGGTGTTAATTAGGAATCAAAGAATACAACCCTGCCAGCTTTCTTTCACAAACTATACACTGGCCACTGCAGTTTTCAGAAGAAAAATAAATCTAATAAAAGGACAAAAATGTTGTTTGTCACACCAGTAACGTGTATTTAAGGCCCTTTGATCATGAGCTTTTTATGTAGTCTTGTCAGACAGGCTGAAAATATTTTTTCCTCTCTTTTCTCCTTTCTTTAGGCTTTTCTGAATACTGATTCTAGGGTTGTCTGGAAAGGTGAAAAATCCAACAGTAACTCGAACACTTTACAGGTTAAAATGGCTTTTCTGAGCAAGCCAGCTTTAAATCAAATCAAATCATAATTGCTCACTTTTCTGATTCAAGTATAAATTGTTTGGAAATACAAATAATCTGTTCCTGTTGTGGAGTTTACTAATTCTGTGTATCATTTAGTATTTCAAGCATTTAAATATATGTAGGTGTTTTTATATTAATACATCTATTTTTTTGTGCAATCTCATTTTAAACCATCAAAACTGACAGTTTATAGGATGTTGTAAAATATCCATTGCATACCTATTTTCACGTGTAGCATACAACAGATATTCGATATTTTATTTACACTTATTAAACATAATCGTATTAAAGTATCATATATTCAAAGGTAGCAGCACGAAGACATTACCTTAATCTTTAGTCAAAGTTAAAACCTTAAAATAGGTTTATGAAGTTAGCACAACTGAGAATTAGTCAAGCTTGCTAGCTTACCCAGCAAGAGCTTTCACTGCTAAATGCACAAATCATGCCAAAATCCATTAATCCTGCCAGGGAATGGCAGAAAGAAGCTCTGGTTGTTGATTTAATGATAATGAATTGAACAGGCTCTTAAGGCTACCTGCAGAGTTTTCTAAACTGTAAAACAAATAAAGTCAATTTTAAAAAACACTTTTTACAGAAGTATATATAACAGTGTTCTTTGGCTTAAACACTATGTGGGACGAGCAAAGTTTTAAAATACAATTCTACTTATCTTGTTATATGTTTAATATAATTCCTTACAATGTTATATATAGAGAATGTCACTATAAAACAAATTTGGGGGATTTGCTATTTGGTAATCAAGAAACACAGAACTGCCTTGAAAATGTTAAAACACAAATCTTAGTAAAAAGAAAAGTTCTGATCAAGATTGCCATGTTGTACGTCTCATGTACAAGTGCATCTTCTGGCTACTGTAACAGACACACAATGAGATGATTCATAGTTATAAAGGTACATTTTCTTCAGTGCCCTAAGTGTACCATTTCCTACATTCCTGAATTTTAGAAAAGCGAAACATAAAATTGGAGAATGGTTCGAGTTTTTTAGAGACACAAACATGTCCATCTTCTGGGGTTTGTTTTGTAAAGTGATATATGAGATGATAATTTATTAAATGTGACTGCCATATTTTTATCTGTTTTATTTGTTCAGCATTGGTTGCTGATGCAGAGTTTGGCTTGATTTTCAAAGCAAGCAAGGAGGCAAAAGAGAATATTCTCTTTCTGCATATGGAATAAGGTAAAAACAGAAAATATATTTGAATTTGGATGCTTTAATCACTTCTTACAATGCTTTTTGCCTGTTATTGCATCATAATAGTGCCACAGTGTCTGAAGGAATGGAATTATTCTTGTAGAAAGATGTCAAGTATACACACACATGCCATAGTGCTCTCCATAGGGTTAATAATAATTATTAGAGTCTTTTTGCTATTAATTTGTTGAAGTTCTGCTCTGGACAATATATTTCATAGCTATTTCAGAGTAAGGTGGCATTTCCAACTGTAAGCTCATGTCTGATAAGTCTTCTTTCACTCTCTCATGTGGTCTATAGGCTAAGGATATCTTTATCTCGGGTAAAGTTTGCCATTAAGCAGACAAAATGTTTTACCTGTGGGTACTTTAATACGAAGTGGAGGTAATATTTTTTTCCCCATTTTATAAAAGTTTTTTACCCAGTCATTATTTTGAAATTATTTGGTGTATAAACTTCATACTTATTTGACTCACAAATTGAAGAACTGCTGCTCTGGGCAATTGCTTTTATAGAACTATGTCTGGGTGAAATTTTTTTTCTCAGTTGACTACTAAATTGAACCACTGCAAATGAACTCAAGTTGTCTGCAAATGTTTACCTGCTCAGTTTTGCTGAATTGTAGACTCATCTGGAATAGTCTGAAGAATTTTTATTGTGCCTATTATAAGCACCTCCAATGGAATTTTTACAAAAGGCTGTCTTTATCAACTATACCAAATTAATCAAGGCAAAAGAGTTTTGATAATCAGCACATCACTACAACTAAATCAAATATAAGAAAATCCCATCCCTATGGTTTTCTGTATGTTCATTTTTGTATTGGAACCTGCAATGGTACAAGAATACTTGAAAAGTTTTCCACTCCCCTTCAGTCGCTCACTGTACTCTCAACCAGTTGTCCCTGTCCCTTCAGCTGCGCTGGTTTGGCTGTTTCTTGGCTACATTCTAACACAGATCAGTGAAATGAGATATGTATTTTTCAAAGACGAGAAATATGTTTCTTTTTAAACCGGATTATTCACAGATCTGCTTAGAAGCACAGCCCAACAAACAGCTGAGTCAGCAGAGCCGACAGAGATGAAACCTAGAGCAGGAGGGTGAGAACAACTGGCTTTGAAGGGGAGAAAGGCAACACGAACATCTTAAACTGTCTCTGTTGCAGAGGGACTCTTAACACGGAAACACATTTTTTCTGAGTTTCCTATTCCAAATCCAATCTTCCAGAAAATTCTGAGCACCATCTTCCAATTCTGTGAATTCAGAAACTTAACTAGCAAGGACAAACAGCTCCTATTCAAAGAATTCAGCTGCAGAGGAAGCGAGTTCTTTCCCCAGTGCTCTGCCCTGCTAAGTGAAATCGGGAATTGTTCTTGAGCTGGGAGTGTCAGGAGTCAGTACGCATGCTGGCACCTTGGAAGTCCACTTTTGGTGGTCTAGTTCTCCTAAATTGTTTTTCCTCACAGATTTAGCAAGTCCTTCATCTGTTACTTTTCACAGCTCAGAGAAAAAGTCCGTTTGGGTTTCTTATGCTTTTGTATGAGGAGATTTCTGCGCTGACAGGACCAGACGAGAAAGTGTATAGATAAAAGATAACAGAAAATAAAGCATATAAATCAGGCTTTTCCTGCCCTCTTTCCCATCTTTTCACTATCAATGTTATAAGATTTCATGACTTACCCTCAAGTACAATCTTTGGACTGAACCCAACGAGCCCACTACATCCTCATTCTGTTGTCCTTTCAGGCACAGTAATTATAGCAAAGAACAAAACTGGCTTTCAAAATTGGCTTCTGCAATTGCACTGATTTTGGATTACTCTGTTTTTTTTATTTATTTTGGTAAGCAAAGAATTGGAAAAAAAAAAAAATTTTGTATTCCCTGAACATTCACTATTTATTTTGAGAACTCTAATTAAAAGGAATTTAAAAAACCATAAGAGCATACAAAAAAAGATTACAACTGATCTTTTTGGAGATAAGATGAATACAATGGTTAGACTATGCATATATCTTGTCTTCAAAATGAGAAACAATCCTCTTCATAATAGATTCCTGTAATCATAAAGCTATCATTATTTAATACTTTAAAAAGCACGCTATTTGTATCTGTAAAAACAGGCATGGCTGCTGATAGAATGAGATACAGATTTAATCACCTAGGTCTGATCCATTCTGCAAATTCTTATTTTGCCCTTCAGAATACAGGTTGCTTAATAACTCATCTCTGATTTTCCCTATTTTAATTGCTTTATAATTTGTAGACTCTTCAGTAGTTCGATTCTATTTTATCAGAGCTTACATAGTTCACTGTGATAACAAGACCACTCAATTTTCAGATTTATTTGACAATAACTCCTTCCACAAAGAGGACAGACCTAGGAACATGACAGAAATCTAGTCAGTGATCTGAGGATCAGATTTAGCCAGCTGTCTTATTCTCTACTGCCTCTACACTTGTAGTCACACTCGTGTTGTTAATCAATGTAGTTGTAGAGGTGTGCAGATTTCCAAAGTGACTGCCAGGCACATTTAAATGACACAGGATACAAACATTAATGTAAAAATAAATATTCTGAGGCCCAAATATTTGCCAGAACCTTTTTCCCAGCATGTATACAGCCACATACAATATCTGTATGTGTTCTACCAACTGCAACTTAGAAATGAAATAATCGTCCTCATCTTATCTTAGTGTCTTAAAAAGTGAGAGATGTAATTCAGACTCAATAGCTAGAAAAATCTTATGAAAAACCTCTTCCTATATTGGAATAGTAAGACAAGAAGCTTAAAAAAGCTTTGTTTTCCCATGCAAGGCATCTCTTTCCTACTTTAATAGCTTAAAGATGGTAAGAATAGAGGTCTTAAAAGCTGTATAGGCACCTAGAGATGCAGATAGCGAACGCAGACTTACTGGGAAGGCACCAGGCACTGAGTAGATGATACGGAGGTAATACTTCCCACAGTTGGATTGCCTGATGTCACAGCAGTCACACCATGACCCCTCTTTCCTTCCAAACACAAAACAGCTAGGTCTGCAGCTGTATCCAAAAGTATGTAACTGCCAAACTCCCATGAATATAGGATACCTTGGTATCCAAGGAAAAAATTAATGTGTAACAGAACTTCAAAAGTATTTCCACTTTGACAGAATGAGAGATTCAGATACTGAGAAAAACACACACTGATTTCTACATCTTAATATATTTTACACTTTAAGGGTAAGACTTAATGAGTGTATGGAGGTTTTACACTATAAAGAAGCACTGCAGCTGAAATCATTAGCCTCAAGATGCACACATTTGCATTAGCTTGCATTTGTTTATGTCTCCAGAAAACTTAATATGTATAATAAACCCAATCATTTTACCAGACACCTATATCCAGAACTAGCAAAGCTTGTAGTTATATTGTCAGGTCTTCTAAATGTGAAAGTTTAAGAACATAGATCTAAGTTTTTTAAGATCTAAGAAAAGCCAATGATTTCCACTGCTGAACTAAATTGATAGTTCTGATAGATCTTCATTGTTTTTCATAGAACTGGGGAACAGCGCTTCACTGACCCAGCTGTGGATCAGTTCGAATGTGGCTCACTTGCCTCTAAGTAGCCCTCTCAGGAGGAGGCAGACAATAGTACACGGCAAACCTCCTCAGAAGCCAGAGAAGGACACTGACATTCTTTGCCCAACAGTTCTGATTAGTGGAACAGTTCCCACGATCTGTGCTTTTCTAAAAAGCAGCCTTAGACATTTCTTTGTGAGCTGCGTTGCTGTCCTAAGTAACGTACACAGGAAAATATTTTAAAATGACAAAAAGTACCTCTAGCCACCCGTCAGGCCTGGATTTTAGAAATAGCATAAACTCTGCTCCAGTATCCCTTACTGAATTCTTCTTAATCAGTACCATTCAAAGTTAACAGCATCACGTGCTTTGTGAAACACTGAAAGAGTAGCATGAGGTACAGAACTCGTATTCAAATCAACCTTTTATTCATTTTAATATCACTCAGCCTCATGTATATACCTACATGGTGACATCTCAAACTTGCTTCTCTACAGTGGGAAGCTTAAGTGTTATTTATTTATTTAGAGAAAATTGCAGGTCTATGCCACGTCATATGTCTGAAAAGATTATTTCACGGTCTAACGTGTACTTTCTTTTGCCCAGTTTGAATTTTTATCCATCAATATTGTGTCTTATGTTAATATATTAATACTGAATACATTATGTTAATGGCATTTGTGCTCCGAGTGCTCTACAACAATTCTAAAGTTAGTTTATGATCTCATGCCAGCAGTAAACATAACCATCATCTCACCTATCAGAACATTTACTTACATATTTTTACTAAATCTGGCAGTCAGAGACAACCCTGTCAACATGATTTTATGAATATGAAAGAAATAAAAAAATATTAATAGGAAATAAAACTCTTGATTTTACATGAGCTGTTATTATCTATTCTGATGGATGATGATGCAAAAGGAAAGACAGATATCTGAATGTTATTGGGTTTTTTTCTGTCCATGTTTAAACCCCTGTGCACTGAGATCAATCTCTGTGCGCAGTTATTTCTTTATACTTGCCCTGACACTTGGCAAAAATATTCAAAAACTGCCTTTTTTAACTAGAAGTGAAAAACTTGCATATATAGTACCATTAAAATACTTACTCAGGAATTATATGCTCTGAAGTAGCACTGTAGAATCATCTCAGTATGCAACTTCAAAGCCTCTTTTTCATACTGTAACTACTGAGAAATTCCACTTCATATTTTATCCTCGTCAATAATGATGCCGTAGTTCATAAAGCAAAATTCTGAGTTCCCTTTATTCTGTGTCATCCTTCCCACGTGGTGCAGCCCTGGGCTGTTTCTTTCAGGTCCGCTTACATAGTCTTGAACCGTGCGTTCCCAAAGTGCAGCCAAGGTCACTGCAGTAGCAACAGGTCTGCTCTAATTGCACCCAAGTGGACTGACTCAGGCCTTTGCCTCTAACACTGAAGACTCCAGTTTGCCTAATAAGCCAGGAGCTGCTCCATGAGTTAAACAGTATACAAATATATGAGTTGCTTTGTCAGCTCTTTAGACCCATCTTCCAAAGAGTCACTTTGGCTAGTGCTGTTCCAAGGCATTTCATTGTGAACAGACTTGATAGAACAGAGGAACACTCAGATTAACGTCTAAACCTGCTAATAACTGTTAGATTACCAAATGTTTTAATCGGTGGAATTGTTTCTGATAAACAATACCATTTTATACATAGAGAACAAACAGAAGGCTTATTTCATGTCTGATTTTGTTTCACACTGGTACAGCTAGATGTGTATTTCATTTATCTTTAATGCTAGTAGTGTAGCTGACGGAATATGGACATAACGCTTTGCTGCTAAGGTATTTTTTCTTCCTTTACATCTTTCTGTTATTATTCTCCTGTGGCTAGGGCGTCCATCCATTTACCAAATTCACATTGTTACATGATGATACATGGATTGCTTGTTTTCATTTGGTCTAATCTTGATCAGTACATATTTACTGAACAATCACCGTAATGCTGCCTTATAAAAGCTGTGAACACTTTAATGGAAGGTCTCCATGCTGAGATAATCAAAACCACTAATGAATATCATTTACAATTAATTACTATCATTGTGTACTTAGGTAATTATTCATTCACCAAATATGAAAAACAAATCTGTCTGTGTACTCAACATATGGTCATATTTGGACAAAGAGTGAGTAATTTCCTTAGATTAGGCTCACCGTGACCCAACAGAACCCTCTACAATAAAACTAACTGTGACATATCAGGAGCTCAATCCATATCATCAAAAGGAGTTTCAGTTCTAGCTTCACTGGGAACCAAATTGGCTCATAATTAGTTTTCACAAACCCTTATCAGTATAGATTAAACTAGCAGCATGTTGAGACCATGCAGCATTTCCCTATACACTTCCCACACAGAGATGCAACACAGTAAATAATACCATGCAGTGAATCTGGATATTACAAATTCCTTGTGAAATCTGATGCTCTTACAGCACTCCTCTATAGTCAGACAGGCAAGAACATAGAGGTACATGACTGCAAGATGCTATATCCATGATTGATGATAAATGGAGAAAACAGACCACATCTGGCTTCAGGTTTATGGGATTCTTCACAGATTGACCAGAGACAGCCATTGAAGGCAGAACAGCTGAGGCACCAATATGTACAGAAATGTGATTTTGATAACTCTATTTGGTATGACGGTTCTTTCCGTCTATGATAAATGGAATGAAAAACAGGAAAACAGGGCTGTATAAGCATCCTCCAAAAAAAAAAAATCTGTTGCTCTTTTCACTGAATGTTGTCAACAACAACAAAAGTGAAAAACAAACGAAAATTCCTCCTTCCTCAAACTGCTGGGAAGTCTGTACAGCTGACCACAGCTCCCTGACACAACACAATACAACTCTCCTGCCAGAGTCTACACCCTGACACAAACAAGGTAATAATGATCACTTGGCTGTATGCCTGAAATCATTTTTTGCAAAAAAAAAAAGAAGTTGATTTATATTTATTTCAAAAAGACAGACACCATGCACAGTAATGGCATAGTAGAAGCTTTTCTGTCAAGAGTTGGCATATTGAAAATGAAGTGAATGCTTCATTGTAATTATATTAATTAATGCTTTTCCAAAATCTTTAAATTTTTCAAATTAAATTTATTCAAACAGTACCAATTCCAAAGAATTAAGTTAGTTCCATTAGTATAAGCAGAGCAAAAGCTACCTGAAGTCTTTCTTGGCATAAGTCTATTAAATTACACACATGGAATGACATGTAGAGATGAATCTGGCACTGGGTCTTTTTTCTCCATTCCCTATAATGATTTATTTTAAATACTCCATCCAAGTAACCTAAGAAATACTTTTGCTACAATATTCCTCCACATGTATCTGCTTCTTCACAATGGCTTTTTCTATTCCAGATCAAAGTTTTTCGCCTTATCGGTATTCAGAAAGCATTTGTTTTATTCTAAAAACATGTACTTCAAGATTTCAAGAATGTGTTCAGCTATGTTCCGTACTGTCTCTGGCCTTCAGGCAGGTAGGATATTCCAAGATGCTTGTCCTGCCCTTTCTTTTCACATCTTCTGTCTTGGCCAGAAAGAAGTAAAGTTCTGGCACTCGGCAGTTCACACTCCTCTACACATGCTTAGGCAACCAGTAAGAGGCAGCACAAAGCCTCCATATGCTGAGGAACTTACAGCCTTCTCAGATGCTATTCTCAGATCATGAGCTTCCACATTGTCCTTTTTCAGTAATAGGCCTAAATAACACCACGTGAACCCCTTATTCTGCTACCAATTACTCTTCCACAGTGCCCCACACCCAATTTTTACAAACACCCAGCAGCAGTACTGCACACCCTTACTCTTTACCCCAACTATATACTTAGACCTATCTCCACTAGGGCCAGTTAGTCACAAACGTTTCTCATAACTATGCCAAGGTAACTGTACCCTACAAAGTCTTATTGCAGACACATGGCACAAATGTAAACTGTGATTTGCATTACTGCCACTTCTCCTGAGGGTTTAAAATTGGTTGAGCTGCCTGATGAGAGACACATTTTACTACTCTATAGCACCAATACAGACGGATTCCCAAGCTATCTGCCTTCTCTTTCTTCACAATGCACTTTTTTGTTTCTCTGTTCATCTTCCTGTAGTTGTGTGTGCCCATAGCAGGTTAAAGTCAATATAGTGAGGCTTTATGCAGGGACACTGCAGGACTGGAATTTACTCCCTGGGACCCTTGTCAGGTCACAAGGTTGAACCTGCACTTCTTTTGGCCCTTTTCCAAATCCCTGTCTTTGCATAACTTCAGCACGGGTGCAGGCAATACTTCCATATTGCACCAAGCATATGGATCCTGTATTTTGCTGTCAGCAGGTCAAATATTGCTTTCAGAGGCCTGCATAGACTTCACTTGTTCCAAAAAGAATCTTACATATCTCTGAGTTCAGCCCATATAGACAGCCATGAACAAAACTGAAAGGCAGACACACATCCTTATGAAGAGAAGAAAATCCTTTGGGATTTCACCTTATTTTACCATGCCATACTCCTAATTAGCACCTCATTAAGTGTTTTTAATCTACAGATCTCCAGCATCTATAAGCCACTACCAAATAAGCTAAAACTCAACTGTAGGTAGTTGTGCCAGCCATCACATATATAGAGTAAGACTACAGAAGTTGCATGATTTGCTTAAATTTGTAAACTACTTCATTACTGTATCCAGGAGCAGAACTCAAAGGTCTCGCTACCTAGATTCCAGCTACAGCTATCTGATCATACTCCCTATTCCCAGAAGCAGCTCCTGCCCCTTTCTCATGCTTCCAAAATGGCAATCTGTGAACCAGGTTGTTTAAGAAACTTTGGTTTCTGTGCCTTCATAAGGATTTAATCTCATTTGTGGACACTGGACAACTTGGTCCGCCCCCCACCACAAACATAATTGCAACTTCATCATGCGCGAGACCAACTGGAGAAAGATTTAATTTCTGAGGCAGCCTCCATGCCAAACTGATCAAGGATGAAAGACCCAAAGGCAAGTTACTCATCAAGGTGGTTCAGAACAGGTAACTTTCAGTGAAGGGTGAGAGAGAATTTTGTCTTATCTTACTTGCTTCCTTTGCCAGCTATGACCTACTTCTCCCCTCAGGGTACAGAGAGACTCATTTACAAACTCAGTGAATGCCAAATTAGTGGTTACACTTCCCTTAATGCTGACATCATCTCACATCTGCTCTTTCAT
The DNA here is from genome assembly GCF_028500815.1 of Rissa tridactyla. Lineage (NCBI taxonomy): Eukaryota > Metazoa > Chordata > Aves > Charadriiformes > Laridae > Rissa > Rissa tridactyla. Next base: position 179,455,576 of record NC_071466.1, read on the forward strand.
TCACTTACACTAGCATTTATGCTATCACAGAATCCAGAAGACATGGTATAACTGGCATCGTAAGATGGCTACTGCTGCAGAAAACAAGGGCTAGGGAAGCTTTATTTCTGTGTAATACCAGTGCTGCATCTATACCATCCATAAGCAAAGCAGACTGAAGTGTTTGGTAAAGGAACTAACAGCAAAAAACCTGAAGAAAATAGAGTAGTAGTAGTAGTAGTACTAAATACCACCTTGACTTTTCTACCTACCTCCCCTTCATAAATACCAGCATCGAATTATTTTACACTTTTCATGGGAAAAGTTGTGTGACACAAGCACAAAAAAATGATAAGACTAAAGGGTTAAGTTATACACAATCATTATACGAAATAAGTCCCAGTCCAGCAAATACTTATGCATTACTTAAGTATTTAATGTGTAAGCTTGGTAACATTAGTAAGCATGGTTACTCTCAATAAAAAGAAAGCATTTATTCAAGTGTCTACAAAAGAGGGGAGAGATTTTGTGTGTTGGGAGCTGTAGTTGTTCGTACTGCTTTAGGCTGACAGATAATTTTTTTTATTTGCCCAAAGCCTATCTATACACACATATCTCCACACGCACAATATTACATCTCTAGTACAAAAGGATTATACTTTTATACTGTAATGCAAAAAAGTTTTAGCAATTTTTTATCAAAAATGTGTCCTTAAAATTACTTAATTGCAATTACATAACTTAATGCTATTGAAAGACAGTGCATTCCAGACTAAACTAAATATTCATTTTACATAGGATTTTGAAAAATTTGGAAAGAAAGGCCTTTAAACGATTTATGATATACATAATGCTTTAGGCTGTGTAATGAGACGTTGTAGCAGAACATCTTAGTAAAACTATTCCACACAAATCAGTTGATAATTGGGAGAGGGGGATAATTGTTTTAGAATTATTCAAGGCCTTGATCCGACTAACATTTGCACATGTGATTTCAGTGGAACCATTCCTGACACTAAAATTAAGTATCTGGATAAGTATTTGCAGGACTGGAGCCAAATCATACAATTGGGTCCAAACTAAGAGCCCATTTGTTACCAATAAAATCTTAATTTGGGAGTGGCTGATTATTATAATTATCACTGTTGGATAACACTACACTTCAGAATCATTATTCTTTGCAGCCGTGTCTAGCCATGAAAATACAACTTGTCCTTTCTGGGACGGACATTAGTGCTGTGGCCACTACCCCCAAAAACCAAAACCTCATAGCTAAAACTTAGTAAAACACAGCAAAATAATAAAACTGGGAGGTCATATAGAATGCACTGCTTTAGCAAAGGCCTTATCAAGCTGGGGACATACCATACCAGCTCCTGGGGATCTGCACTAGTATCCCATTTCATTTCTGCTTGGAGTTCCAGGTATTGCTGGTGCCTAGTATAACACTAGCTGGCTTGTGCTGTCTCAGCTTGAGTGATCACACCTCTCGGTGTTTTTCGTCCAAATAGCAAAGACACTCCAGGATGGTATTTCTACTTGGGTGCTGCTGCTTTAATACTCATTCCAAGCAAGGTCTCTAATTCAAAAATTCCAAGCTGTTGTCCCTAGGCTTTTAGAAAAAAAAAAAAAAGCTTGCTGTTTTCATTTAAACCTTGATTCCAAGAGAGAGGAGGGTAGCACTTATTCAACAAGTAACAGTAACATCACTTCAGGCCCTACCTCTCTGCAACTCCATTTCTTTCTTTTATAATTCTCCAGGCATTAGAGTTCTCACATCTGATCAGTAAAATTGTACAGAAGTTTCTCAGGCCTTCTTGGTAAACAGTACGGAGCATGTAGCATAAGGATTTGCCACATGAATTGCTAAATCTCTGAGAAGTAAGCATGCTTTGATGACAACTCATTTTTTTTAAAGACGTTAGGGTATTTTTTTCCTAACTGAAGTCTAAAGCTGTTTTGGTATGTCAAAAACACCACATCATGTTCTGCCGTCAGTCAGTTTACTTGAAGCCAAAGGAACCACACCTTATTTACCATGATTTTTACTGGGAAAAGAATCAGATCTGTTGGACAGTTCAAGGAAGGAAGTCAGGGAAAATATCATAAATTTTATTAATCAAGACCATTTAAATAACCAATAGAGAATTCAGAAAGCAGTGCAGATGAAATATTATCTTGGCCAGCAAACAGAATAAAAGAGAGCAATCTGGACTGCTGCAAAATTGGTAGCAATTTTAAGCATTTGAAAGACAAATGACATTGGAGAAAAGACTGGGTTAACAAGGGAGCACTTGAGGAAAGCCTAATCTCCGCTGGCATGCTAACTGGGAAGGTCAGCCCAGTGCACGCGTTCTCAGCTGGAGTCAGGCTCCCTCTGCCCGGCCAATTGTCCTATGCACTTCAGATACCAAACCAAATTGAAGGTGCCTTCACCCTGCCAGCTCCTTATATTCTACCAGCTTGAAGACAGCTTCCTTTTCCCTGTCAATTTACGCAGCGTTTCTACCGAGAAAATGCCACAAAGGAGAGAGGTAGTGTGTGAGTGCCTTTTTTCCCCCTTCTGAGCAGCACAAGGCTCTTTAGGAAGCAATGTAAAGAGTTATTCTTAGCACTGTATTCTCAAGTTGGAAGGGTGACATTCTCTTCTTAAACACATTTTTAATCCAAGTTTTTCACAAAGAAACTAACTTTGAGTTGACATACTATGTTTTGAAATTTAAAGCAAATCACTTGAAAACTGTCAAATATGAACTTTAAATATTTTGTTACTTCTTTAGTTTTTATGTACCTATAAGTACATTTTACCTTTGCATACCTACTATTGCCATGATTAGAGAGGAAATGCCGTTTTCTTTTCAAAAGGGGGATTTAACACTAAATTCTAAATCTAGAACCTGGATTCGCCTTCATCCTCAACTGGGACAAGACTCAGATTATTAACAACCACACAGCAAACGTTCAATTTATTTACAACTCCAAAGGTGCAAAAATGGTTTATAAAGTTTGTAGCTATGTAAAGAAGTACTTTCTAAGAAAAGGCAAACATTTTACTAACTACCTAACACCTAAATCTTGTCAAGGGATCTGGAAGTTTTAAGAGGCTTTGTAAAGCTTACTTCTTCATAAGAAGACACCTTGCTGTTTGATCTCTGTGAAAAACTATGGTCAATCCCAAGATACCTTAGATGAAGATGCAGACGAGACTTGAGTTTTCACTGAGATCAGCATAACTAAACCTGTGCAAATTTACCCCAAAGGGTTGATCTTAATGTTTTTGGGTGTTCCTGACACAGAAACAACTATCTTTTTTATTTCAGAAGTGTAGCTAATTTCTGGGCATATACTTTTTAACCTTCAAAAAGTAAACAATTTTTTTTCTCCCAAATTTTTTGTCATTTTTTTTTCTGTTTAGTAGTGTTAAACATTTTCAGATAGCCTACACAGTTTTGACTGTGTTCTACAGGGATATTTATCATCAAATAGAATATAATGGCAATGAATGAAGCAGAAGACCAAAACTGATTTGAAGACTAATATGTTAGGAACCTTAAAATATGCATTGATTTCTTCTTCATAGGTTTTACTGTAATACTATCAATGTTATCATAGTTTTGAAAAAAAATTTTTTCTTAATTATTTCTGGGAAGAATTAAAAATTATGAATCGGATTTTCCCAAATGTTACTATGCAAATTTACAATATACTCAAAATTAAAAATTTTAATGTAAATAACACATATCCCAAAGTAACTCATTAAGTAAACTGTAATGTAAAAGGCAACATACCACATGCTGCAACATTTATACATGTATGCATGCATGTCTATGTCAGTCTAAGATGGTAACATTATGAAAATATTCCACTTAATATTCCACTTAAAATATTCCACTAAGTTTATCACTGAGAGTTTTTGATCACAAAGAAGACAGCATCTGAACTGTTAAGACAGCCCTGGCATATATAACGAATTTACTTTTCTGTGCTATCCAGGCATGTAACAGAGACCCTCAAAATCTTTAAGAGCTATCTTCTATAGCGTCATCATATGAGATATGGAAACGGATTTTTTTATATACTCATCATACTAAATATTCTTGAACGAGAGTTGCCAGATTTTACATTGTTTTTAATGAGTAATTACTTAGGAGAAGTAGGGTGAGCCTGTGGTTGAAGAATGGAGTTAGAATAAGGCATTCTGGCTTTAATTACCAGCTTTGTCATAAACTTCACCTCTAACTTTGAGCAAGCCCTTCTTTGCCTCAGTTTTCCACATCACAGTAAATGGTAACAATATTTCACTAACTCACAGGCTTGATTTGAGAATTAATGAGGGTCCCATGTGCAAAAGACCTGTAGATTCTGGCTTCTTCTTTTTACTAGGTACTGATAGGAAAGTGACATGTTCTTAATTTGAAACAGAGACTCAGTGCTGCCCTTCATCAACACATGGAATTCACATTTATGTCAAAAGGAATTGCATTAAATACACTGAGTACATTATTTAGCCTAAAAGTTAATGAAGAAAAAGGCATGGAAAGAAACTCCTGGATTCTCCTTGTCTGCTCCTAAAAAGTCTAACAATTCATGGCAGCAAACACATAATCATAAATAAAAAGATTTTTGATGGGAGGCAAGAATTGCTGCCTGGGAATATAAATGAGAATGCAGAAAGGTGTAGCAGGTCCATCTGTAGACTACATTTAGCTCTGCTGCAAGAGCACCATCATGAAAAACATGTAAAAATTCAGTCACTACAATATATCATGTTCTGTACATATTTGTCCCAACATAAAATAAACTATAATGGCCTCAATATTTCTGCTTTTCACACAAATTCCAGTGCACACAAAGAAAACATTTACCTTTTTTTTCTTTGCGAGTGTCTAGATAAGATAAAAATGACAAAAATATAGAAAAAAACTTTAAAAGCCCAATCTTAACACAAGGTAGTACTGCAGATTGCTTTTGGCCAGATATGTCTACTGTGCAAGAACAGAATCAGCTGAAGATGGGGTTTTTTCCTGGAAAGAGAGGTAATGCCAGTATGTAGTTTCAATCTCCTGCTTTGATCTGAAGTAAAAATTGTCACAGCGCAAAAAGACATTTCTGTTTTTTGTGTGGAAAACAAAACCCAAAAAAATAAAAATCAAGGAGCATCTGGTTGGCCTCTACCAAGCTCAGGGAGGCAAACATCTCTATAACAAGCAGGCATGTTTTACAATTTGCCATTGCTTAGCCATCTATAGAAAATTAGACCTGACAGTTCTTTACAGAAGGCAGGCAGGAGCTACAACTCTGCATAATTAGGCAATAATTAATCAATCGAAGGATAACAGCCTGGTAAATTTGGAAAAGGGTAAGTGTAGCTGCCTATGTGTATGAACCAGTCTCTTACACTGTTATACTGCATGTCTTTTTTACTGTATGCAGCCTTGGCCATTTAAAAGTCTGCCTGTCCCACAGTGGGGTTTATTTACTTCAGGGTGTACACTACTGAACAGCACGGAATTCTTGACTGGAAAAAGACATTCCTCTGCTGAAGGACAAGAGGATTTAAAAACAAAAGTGCAGAGCAGATCACAACCCTACCAAGAAGCAGATTACTGCAGGTATGTATCTTTGCAACGGAAGGCCCCGGCAGCGGTATTTTGACATCATCGTGCATGTTTATGTTCTTTTTTTCTTCATAAAACAGTAAAACAGTGCATTCTCTAGCACTGGAAATGCTAAAATTTCCAGTTTTAGCATTCCTCTAAGCAACCATGGATTTACGGCATCTACTTCTTGACAGAGGGTTGGTACAGCTTAAGTATGTCTTTATACCTTCATTAACTATCTTTCTGCTTATGGCTTTCCAAAGCACCAGAAAACATTGTGTCTCTAGTACACCCAAAATCCTGACCTGCTACTTTTGAAACCAGCGGCAGACTTTGTATGTCTTTGTATCTCAATTACGTATAGTAATTCGTATCTCAATTACGTAGTCAAAGTTCTGCTCTACTGTAAATGGTCATTCAGTAATGCTGACTCCCATCTCTTAACATTACTAATAGCTTTGACTTTGAAATGTTTATGATAAATAAGCTAAAACTGACCCTATTAAGATAAATTTCAAAAGAGTATTTACATGCATAATGTTTAGAAAAGTTTTTCAGCTGCACATCCTCTTTCCAAACCAATCCTATTTTCACTAAACTAAGCCTTCTCCTAACATATACTTAGTACTTGGATCGTATTGGTTGCACTTCATTTCTACCTTGACTATGTTGTCATGTTTATACTTCTCTTAGAAAGGCCATTTCTAGCTTAGTTTCATCTACTTTCTCAGATTCAACGTACATTTTATGTCCTTTGAAGTATGGTATGAACAGAGAAGTGAGTTCACAATTATCACTTTAGTGTCCCAGACACACAATTCCGTAAAAGCATCTTTACAGTAACCATAGTAGCCAGCATGTCAACAGCATGTCAAAATATACTGATGGACAAACACATTCAGAAACTGTCACACTGTATGATGGATGTGGAGGGTAGGTATTAAATTAACAAGCTACTGGACCCGCAATCACAAAGAACCATATGAAATCGGTGAGGAGGGCACTAAACCGACGCTTTTAGCGCACCAACATTTTCAAGACACAAACCGAAGAGACGCTAAACGATGACCCTTCTGCCAAAAATAAGGAAACAAAAGAAAAAGTTTCCCCACGGTTTGGGGCGGTGGTGGTTTTTTTGTTTAGGTTAATACAAAGTTTCTCCGTTCTCGCCGTCCCTGTCCCTATGCAGAGGAGTTTCCCGGTGGGGATGCCCGGGCGGAGGGGGGGGTCTCGGGCGGGCTCTCACACACACACACACACACACACAGCCACCTGTCCGCCCGGGCACCGCACCGCTGCCCCGCCGCTGCCCGCCAGCTCCCTTTATTTATCGCCTTTCCCCAACCCGAGGGGAGATCTGTTAAAGATTAAATCAGCAGCAACCGCAGTTCAAAGCCCTGTCCCGGGAAGCAAAGGTGAAGATAACGTCCCTGCGGACCTAATCGGGTTTCTGCTGTTGCAATCGCTTTTAATTACCCTCTGAACGGCACATCACACAGCGATCCTCCAGGCGCCGGACCCGGCACCGAGATAGCGAGATACCTATAAACGTTTTACAGCCCGCCCGCTGATTAAAAAGCGATTAGAAACTTACTTGAAGTCGGGCATTTTTCTATCGGCAGCGCCGCGGCAAACGCACCCGACCCCGCCGCGCCTCCTGTCACCGCCGGGGCCCGGCCCCGGGCTCTCCCCGACCGGCCGCCCCGCCGCCGCCGGTGTTCCCCTCGCCCCCTCCCCCAGCCCCTTCCCCGGCTGCCCACACTTACAGGTAGGAGGTGAAGAGGCTGAGGTTGGCGGGCACGGCCGTGAGCCCCAGGTCGGAGCAGTCGGCGCGGACGAGCATGCCCTCCTGCTCGCAGCGGCACGGCGCCGGGCAGCCCCGCGGGCGCTGCCCGCCGCCCCACGCCCCCCGCCGCAGCCCCGGCAGGATGAAGAGGAGGAGGAGGAAGAAGAGGAAGACGCGGGCAGAGCGCGGCGGCGTCGCCATGGGGGGTTACCTAGAGCCGCGGGGCGGCCGCTCTCATGCCCCGCGGCGCGGCGGGGGGGAAAAGCGGGCGCCCGTCTGGGCTCGGGGAGCTGCTGCGGCCGCCGCCGCCGCGCCGCTGTCTGTGGTAGCATCTCAGCTTACACGCTGCTTTAAAAGCCCTGGAGCCGGCACTGCGCGCCCGCTGACGCCGCCCCAGCCTTGCCCGCCGTAGCGCGGCGGGCCCTGCCCGCGCCGCCGTACGGAGCGGGCGGGCGGGGGCGGCCGCGGGCCCGGCGGGCGGGCGGGAGAGGCGGGAGGCGGGGGGACCCCCGCCTCCCGCCTCTCCCGCCCGCCCGCCGGGCCCGCGGCCGGCCGCGCCTCGCCTCATGGCGGTGATCTCCCCTCAGGGCGATGATCTCCCCTCAGGGCAACGGGGCGCGCGCGGCGGAGGTTTCTGGAAGGCGGCGGGGGCGGGCGGCGGAACCTTCCCTTCCCCTCAAGGGAAGCTTGTGTCCCCCCCTACCCCCCAGCCAGCCTCGGGCCAGAGGTTTCCACTCCTCGGGTTGCGTGGAAAGCGGCCTTCACGCCGCTCCTCGCTGCCTTTGAGTGTACCAAAGCCATTGCTGAGGGAAAGGTGAGGATGGCAATTTATTTATTTATTATTTTCCCCATCCAAATTGGTGTTCAGTGCGAAACAAAAGTCGACCACAAGCTCCAGGTTTGAGGCGACCTACCTACCATCTGAATAACCCATTCCCGGCCCAATTCCTCTTTAGGCTGGTGCCTAAACGGTTGGTCAGGCTGCTGGGTATGCGTCGGAGAGCATTTATGTTAAAGGTTTTCTGCTGCCCTGTCTTTGAATCTACAATTAATTCTGGAACGAGAGACTAATGAAAGGGCCCTGCAAATATACGTGCTTTTATATTCTACCCAGTTTGTAATCCCTCTTCTCACCTCTGGACCAGCATTTGATGTAATCTGAGCTGCAGAAGGACCTTGCACCGGAGCTCAAGTGCTTTATTTAAAATAATAAGAAAGGAATCTGCAGCCTGGCTGGTTAGACAGGCCAGAATGTTTTGTGAATCTAGGCCTATGGGGCTGCTGGAAAGCTTTTCCCCAAGCATCACCTTATCCTAAACTAATAAAAACAATGGTTAAATTGTCCGGATGAAATGGCTGAGAAGAAAAACTCTACAGGAAATGGAGTTTTCATTATGTATCATGATACCCGTCCAGGAGACCTGTTCCCCCAAAACCCTCTGACTGTGCTTACCCATGTCTGATATTACTGCGAAGCAGCAATACTTTCATCACTGAATTTCATGGTTTTTAAGAAGTTTCATACTGTGCGGAATAGGTGCATGCTAGAGGCTTGATAAATTGTGAATACTTTCTTCTAGGGTGAAATAGTTTCTACTATTAGAAATATTCTACTATTCCGCTATTGTCTGTCTGTACCACATGATATTAAGAGTTCTTAGTGTACACTGCCAAAAGACATCAGAATAGTTGTAGTTAACAAATAAGTAAATATTTTTCATAACTGTAGTGAAATAGTATTTATATAACCTGAGGCCATTACACACATATTTTGTTTGTTTTAGAAAGCAAGGCGTATACTGTTTGTTCATTTTCTGTTGAGGATTTGATCAGCTTGCATAAGATATCTGAAGTTAGACTTTAATAGTAGTGAGGGTTTAGCTGTAAAAATCCTCCTTTGACTGTTGTTTATTTTGCATGAATACATTTGTTCAGCTAATGACTTTCTTTGAAATATTTAATGCACTTGTATTCAATTTTACTTGAAGATTTTTTGAAAAAAGAGTGGCTTGAAGATTAAAAGAAGGATTTGATAGGAATGGATATGGATAATTCCTACCTTTGTACATTTAAATTAGGCTGTGCAGTTATTTCCTTTTCATGTTTCTCATAGGTCTCTGGTTCTCCATAAAGAGAAAAGGAAAAACATCTGTCAGTTTGGTAACGTCTCTGGGAGGTGCTGTTACTGTTCCAGAAGGCCATTGGGACTGTAAGATTTCCTGCAGGTTCCGACATCGCAGCATAATGTCACTTGGAGTGACATCCATGGTGCAGCCATCAGTGGTCTTCAGCTTTCGTCAAGGTAGTAAACAAACCCCTTAGGGATCTCAGGAGAGTGCTCTCTCAAATCTCTTCCTGTCTTCCTGATACTCAGGCAAAAAAACCCGTCTTCTGAACATGATATATAATGTGACGACCCTCGAACCTAAGGTTTATCAGTACAAAAGATATCTTCATGGAATGTTATGTATGAATAAACAAAACAATACATTCTGTATTGTTAGCACACAAAAAGCATACCAGTCCATATGTCAAGAATGCACAGCAGATGGATATTTAACTGGCATCTTTTAGATCTCTACTTATAGCACGACAGATTCTAGACTTTATGTGAAATATGATTTTAAAAATCAGATATATTTAACATCACTTTATTAAGCCAAAATCAGGTATCCAAATTATCACTCTTTCTGTTTTGGAAGCTGGATGAATTGATTTTTAAAAAAAGTGTGTCTAAAGCATTTAGCAATGGAAATTTATGCTAAAACCTGAAATGATCAGTCATTCCAGCAAAAATGGAGTTTAAAGCAGAAATGTTAACAGATCCTGCACTAGCAAAGGTAGCAGTTAGTGCTTAAATATTAAGGCTAGTCCAATACAGCACCAAAGTCAAAAGCACAGCAGCAACGGCAAGTTTACAGTTGCAGGTAGCTTGTTTTTTCTTTCCCTGTCTATGGATGAAGGGTAAGTTCCTAGAAGGCAATACAACTGTCTGGTTAGGCTGTGGAGAAAATAAAGCTTTTGTGCAGGGTGGGATTTCTTTTCCCATCCATTGGGGAAGAAATTCTTCACTGGATGTGTCCAAGTCATTAGATTGAAAGGGTTCATTAGGCAAGTGTGAAGCTCCGCTAGCCCTTAGGCTGTGCTACTGTAGAGCAGTACTGCAACTGCCCAGTGGTCTATACAGAAGGATCCTTTTGTCTTTACAGGACACCTAATTTGTCCTTTTATTCTGTCTAACCCTGGAGAATGGTGCATGTCTTTTAAGATTTGTCACTGTATAGGTTTTTTATAGATACAGCTGAAGGTTATTTATATACTGTATTCATTTGATTGCATATTTACCTATCAGTACATGTTCATTTGCATCATGTTTCACTGAGGATCCTAAGCTAACACATGTGTTTACATTACTTTATTAAGCCATGCAGTGTCCTTCAGACCAAGGCAGATAGCACTATTTCTGTTTTACATAGTGATAAATGGTGGTACCCAAAACGTAGGATGTCAGAGTCACTCCTAGAACCAGGAAGAAATAACAGGAGTTTTAATTACCCTGGCCCAATTTACCACATGGCTGCAGCCTGTCAATCCCAATAATATTATGGATTATGTGACATCAACTTGTTTTTGTCCAGGTTTTCATGCTATTTAAGGCATTCTGTGTTATGCATCTTTAGTCTTTTTATATTCATTCTTTTATTTGGCACACTGCCACCTAGCTGCCCTCTTCCCTCAACAGTTTGGTAGTTAGTGCGATGGTAGGACCAAGATCAAACATTTGACAGGTAAGATCTACTTGGGTTCACATGAAATAATGTTCAATAGTCAAGTTGTTGATGGGAAGAAGGGACAGAAATAGAAAAACAGTATTATTATTACTGTTACAATTCATACAGTGACAGTTGACTTATCCATATAATTTTGAAGCAAATGCTCACACGAACATCATTTTTAGTCTGAAAATATCTGATAATAAAGCATGCAACATTAGTGGAAAAGTCAGGATTACCCAGGCAGATTTTAATAGCTAGGCATCTGGGAAAAGAAACAAGAAAAAAATGTAAATATGTAGGATGCAGATACACTGAATGTTTGTTTGGAGGGAATGAAAGCTGACCATTACAGTAATTCTCTGTTTAGGAAATAAAATCCATGTGTTAGGGAAAAGGTGTGGAAATAACCTATATGAAGAGAACCTTCTCTTATTTTGAGTTGAGGTGGATGTGACATCATTTAGGGGATTGCAGCCGGGCTGCAAAAGCATTAAGTGGATATTTCACCAACATAGGAACTATGTGCTCTAAAAAATACTTCAAGTGATGCTTTTTAACTCTAAAATTTACTGGTCTGTTACCTTATCCTTATATGTCTCACATAAATCCAAAAGAAGAAAGAGAAGAACACGTAAGCTATGGCTAAAGGTACATGAAGAATAGTAAGGCATTAGATAAGGAGTAATACCTTTTAACAGAACAATTAATAGCTGAAAAGAGACAAGAGTTATCTTTCTGGCTCATCAGTCGTTTTTTACAAGCTAAATGTAACTGCCTATTCAAAGCTTGTCTCACATGTAGCCCTAAAGAATCATATCAACAGCTACAATACAGTTTCTTAAGAACTGTGACAGATAGGAGTGTGGCAGCCAGGCAGGTCAAACCGACTATAGCCGCCTCCTAGTCAGGTGTTTATATTATAGTCTTAACTGCGCCTTCTGATAGTCAGTAAATCATTGCAACAGGTCTCCGAAATGATTTGTCCTCTTTTGACATGCACAGAAAAACACATAGTAGGTTTGAACCCACATGGCAAGTGGGCTCAAGTCTTTCTCAGAAAGGACTGGAAGATGGATGTGAATTTTGGAAGGATATGTTGTGATGGATGAATCCCTTTGACTGTTTCCTGAATTGCACAGTCCTGGGACTCTACTTTTTCACCTCAAAAAAATAATAGCTTCTTGTTCCATATAATAGAAGGTGTCAGAGATACAAATTTAAAAATGCAATATTGTGCATTATAGCACAGTAGTAAGTCCAGAAAGTGCTGCATTCTGTGGTGCCTGTCAGGGGGACTTTGAGGAAGGTCTCCAAAATATTGTTCACTTAATGCAACACAAGTTCAGCACTCCCATGGAAAGTCAATACTTCCACATCTGTGAGGAAGTTAACTCCAGTTCATAGAGGGTTGCAGGGTTTTTTTTCCTTAACACTTGTAAAACATAAAACCTTTGAATATGCATGTGTGTGGAGACGCATGATATATTTCTGTGTCCTCTACGTGCTGTGGTGATCTGCATTCTTCTCTGGGTAAAAGACAAGAGTTGATACATACCATGTGCATGCATAGAGGCATTTCTTAATTTAGCAGCTCATACAGAAATTCTGTCCAATTCTTTTCATCCTTCCTTCTCTCACTGTGTCTGTGTGGCAAACACCCTGGGGCTCCTGTGGTTTTTGAAGTGTATTTGCATGATACTGTATAATGAGTGATTACATTGTTTTGTAGTTGTTTGAAGGAGGTCACAATAATTTTTTTCTTCTTCTTCTTTTTCTTTTTTGTGGTGGTTGTAATAGTTTTAGTCATTTTGGGATCAGCTGCCATGCAAAAGGAAGAAGTGTATCTAAGAAAGAAGCACCTAATTGTGACAAATTGCAGGAAGGCTTTAGATGTGGTGTAATACCTTGTTTTCCTGTAAATTCCTCTCTAGAAGGGGGGGAGAGGTCTGTATTTTTATTTCTGTCTCTGTGTATTTGGCTTCTGAGGTGTAAGCACAGAAAAAGCAGATTTCTGTGTGGAGACAGAAGTCAAGAATTTTTCATTAATGAGTAAAACCAAAACATTTCAAACATCTCTATCATTGTGATAGCAGTGCTTTTCCTATTCTTGACTGGGACTTTGGACAAATCAAACAGGAAATGCCTTATAGGACTTCATTTTTCAGGAAGTTTTTGAAAACTGTTTGCATATTGCCCAGTGCAAAATTAATCAACAAACCTTTTTAGTACATACTTAATCAGACCAGATGTTGAAGTGACCATGTTTCCGTGGCTCACATGCTTCATCCTCACTTTGCACCACAGTGATAAACTGGCACGATACATTACCTGCGTCTGTTAACTCTTTGAAGTTGAAGCTGTCCCACCTTTGGTAATGCAAAATGACACAAAGGGAGGCAAGGAGCGAAATGTAGGTCTGTGACCTTCATCACATGCACAAAGCTTCCACCAGAGCCTGCCAGTGACACAGGTAATGCAGAATGCTTACAAAGATGTAGAAGAAATGCTATTCCTTCTGTACTGCTGGCAATGATGCAGGGCCCCTGCTGTAGGTGGAGGAAGGGAACTGGGTCGAGAATTTGGACAGAGCAACCAGCAGGAATCATAGATAGAATCATAGAATCATAGAATTGTCAGGGTTGGAAGGGACCTTAAAGATCATCTAGTTCCACCCCTCCTGACATGGGCAGGGACACCTCCCACTAGATCACGTTGCTCAGAGCCCCATCCAGCCTGGCCTTAAAAACTTCCAGGGATGGGGCTTCCACCACCTCTCTGGGCAACCTGTTCCAGTGTCTCACCACCCTCATGGTGAAGAACTTCTTCCTAACGTCCAGTCTGAATCTACCCACCTCTAGTTTTAATCCATTCCCTCTAGTCCTACCATTACCTGACATCCTAAAAAGTCCCTCACCGGCTTTCTTGTAGGCCCCCTTAAGATACTGGTAGGCCACTATAAGGTCTCCTCGGAGCCTTCTTTTCTCCAGACTGAACAACCCCAACTCTCTCAGTCTGTACTCATAGGAGAGGTGCTCCAGCCCTCTGATCATCCTCGTGGCCCTTCTCTGGACACGTTCCAGCGTGACCATATCTCTCTTGTAGTAGGGGCTCCAGAACTGGACGCAGTACTCCAGGTGGGGTCTCACGAGAGTGGAGTAGAGGGGGAGAATCACCTCCCTCGACCTGCTGTCCATGCTTCTCTTGATGCAGCCCAGGATACAATTGGCTTTCTGGGCTGCTAGTGCACACTGATGGCTCATGTTGAGCCTCTTGTCCACCAGCACCCCCAAGTCCTTTTCTTCAGGGCTGCTCTCAAGCCAGTCACCGCCCAGCTTATATCAGTGCTTGGAGTTGCCCTGACCCAAGACCTGCACTTGGTCTTATTCAATTTCATGAGGTTGGCATGGGCCCACCTCTCCAGCCTGTCAGGGTCCCTTTGGATGGCATCCCTTCCCTCCAGCTTGTCAGCCGCTGTCCCTACAGCTTGGTGTCATCGGCAAACTTGCTGAGGGTGCACTCAATGCCACCATCCATGTCACTGAAGAAGATGTTAAGTACTGATGTACTGATCTTTGAGGGACTCCACTTGTCACTGGCCTCCACTTGTCACTAGCCTCCACTTGGACATGGACCCATTGACAGCCACTCTTTGGGTGCAGCTGTCTTTATCCACTGAATTGTCCATCCATCAAACCCATATTTTATCAGCTTGGAGACCAGGATGTCATGCGGGACAGTGTCAAAGGCTTTGCTCAGGTCCAGGTAAATGATGTCAGTTGCTCCGCCCTTGTCTGTTGATGTTGTGACCTTCTCATTTCTATGATTTGTCAGGCACGATTTGCCCTTGATGAAGCCGTGGGAAGGAAAAGTGGGACTCAGTGCCTAAAGCTGCCGAGGAGCTTAAGATAAAAGGAGCATTATTCAGGGAAGTGTGGAGCAAAGCCAGGAAGAATGATTGCAGCACAGATATTTATAGGAAGATGAAAGTGTGTGGGTTGGAGGAGCCCTTGTATTTGAAAAAAGACAATGGGGACACTCAGAACTAATAGGAAGTTTAGAGCAGGGAATGATAGGGAGATCATTAACAGAGAAGAGGAGGGAAGGTGGACCACAAAAAACTTGCAAGAGAAAGAGATGAGAAGTCATGGTACCTGCAAAAAACTCAACCAGTTGAAATACAGAACTCTGAAGTTTCTATGCCATTTCTTCTACAAACACTGCCCCGATGATAGTGTTAATAGTCTGTGAATTGCTGTCTATTTGCGTTAAATGTTTTTGAAAGATATAGAGATGTATTTCTGGACTGAACGTCAGAATTGGGGCTTTATATAACGTTAACATGTTTTTTAACACGCATTGGGTTGCTCTTCTGTTCCTTGGCAAGGCTGCTTAGCTGACTTCAGGGCACGCATGTTTATTTTGGGATGTGTTTGCCTTTGAGGCAAGCAACTTATTTGAAAGAGTTTTATATTTATAAACCTCACCTTAACAGAGTGTCAGCATAGACCCATGACCTGTAACTTCTTTACAAAAGTGGGGAGCAGGGTGTTTGAATCGTTCAGCTTCATCTGTCGTCACTGAAGACAGAGGTACCTGCAGACGGCACTTGCTCTCCCCTGGCTCCAAGCTAAGAGAGCTCTTATCTCTGTCCATTGACATCACACAGGGAACCTCAGAGCCTCTGACAAGGCTAATACGGTTGCTGGTGCAGGATGGTTTGAATGTCCTTCCAATTGCTGTCATTAGCACTGAAATTTCCAAACTCATGATTGCTGCAGGACTTGCTTTTTAAAAGAATGTCTGAAAGAAGTTTAACTTCATAGTTTATAGGCTTGGTTCAGATCTGTTAAACTCTTGTAAATCCACAGTAAAGTTCATTTTATTGTAGTAGCTGAAAAGGCAAGATTATCAGCAATACAAAATCAGTACAGTTTCACGGAAGCCAGTATATTTATTCCTGTTAATAATGCAGGCCTCTGAGGGTTTGGCTACTTTTCTTTAGTAATTAACGGAGACAGTAGGAGATGAGGAGAGAGTGTTCGTACCACCCAAATTTAATCTCCCAGGCATCTCTCTGAAGCTGATTAAGAGTAATAGACTCCTCCAGAACGTGGTTCAAAGCACCTATATTAATTATGTATTTGTAGATAGTTAAATCAAGGTTGCTAGGCAAAAGTATCCTTGCATTGATTATGATTAGAGTTGCTGCTAGAGTAGAGCAGGGCCCTGAAAAGTTATATGCAAGAAAGAGAAAACTTTGGCAAACAAGCACTAATATACAAAGCCCAGGCCTAGTATATTCTGTTTGTGTACATTTTTTTGGTCTGCATTTGGCTCAATGTATAAGCCCCTGAGATAGGTGAAACAGAAGATTGAAAGCAAATCAATGCTAATCATTTTGGTCTAATGCCACTTGGAATCTGTCAGTGCAGCAATAGCATAGAAAGCAGCATTTGGTCAAGTTTGATTTTTCTCTGAAATATTTCTGTGAGCTATGGTAAAAACAGATGGAATTTAAAATACACAAAGAGAAAGAAAATGACAAAAGGAGAAAGCAATGCATTGTATTGAAAAATAATGACTTTAAAGTTTGACCAGTTGGAATGGGTTTCAAAAGCTCCAAGTCAAAAGCAATGTATTTGTACTTTTTCACTTTAATTTCCATTATAGGTTTTCCTTTTCAGGGAACACATCTTCATCTGTAGAACAAATACACACTTAATGCACTTAATAATAATGATGATGAATGCAGAATTTTAGAAAATGTTATTATGAAAAGAAGTCACAAGTGTCAGGTCTGTTGGCTGATGATTTTAGGGAGCATTTCTTTGAACATGGGAACTTAACGCAATTGAAATTATTTGGGGAGAGAAAAAGGGATGTTGTGCTGCTCATGGGTGGCCATGCAGAATTCAGCTGTCCTCTTATTTTACTTCAGACTTCTGTCCTCTCAACAACTTGCAGCTTGACCCATTTGTATCAGAGAGAAAAATCTGCCCCTTCCATACAATGTCAGAGTTTTAGGATAAATTGTCAGATTATGCATTCTGTTATGTATATGTATGTATACATTAGTATTGTATTCAACTTTTTTTAGGCCAGGAGCATATTATTCACAAGCAAATTTGAGTCAAATCAGATACTACTCTTTAGTAATGTTCATTTGTGCTCAGAAATCTTCAGAATAGGGTATTTCTATTTATTTACATTTTCAAGATGTAACTGATAATTTTGAGACAGTGGAAGTTTTTGTGGTCCTAAATTTGGACAACTAGATAACCAATTGAGAACAACCTAAAAACAGTTTCAAAAATTAGACTAGGTAAGCTATTTTTAAATCATAAATTCAGATTTACTGTGATGATCAAAGAAGATTGTTTATGGTATATTTTACTTTGGAGCTTTCATGTTTAGAATTTCGTTCAGTTTTACAGTTGTCCGGCAGTATATCAGCGAAGTTTTTCCCTCTGCATTTTTTAAGAGAACCTTTTTCCACGCAGTGAGAACTCTTACTTTATATTTCTTGAGAGTATGTATTTGAGACACAGCATCAAATTCATCATTAAGTTAATTTTATTACTAAATTATTTTGAGGTGCAGAAGTTCAGAGTAATCTGGTGAGACTAAATTATTTCAACTCTTGCTGTAGGTTGATAGATACAAAGAAAATGTATTATCAGGTACATAGATGTTTCTCAAATGCAGCTTATTATTTACTGTGGTCTGTCCAAATAATAGAGGCTTTTGTGGTAGTTCCATTGCATTTAGCATGCAAGGCCATTCCTCCCATTTCTATCTCAGTACCTCACCAGAGTAAAACCTAAAAAGTTTAGACTTGTGTTCAGGTGACTTGCAACTGTTCAGAGGAATTTCCGTAAAAACATACCCATAACAGATGAAAAATATGGTACCTTTTATTAACGCTTTCACACAAAGAGTAATTAACATGAGTTATGACAGAGCTATTTGAAAAAAAACCAAAACCAATTACATTTCAGTAAGACATTAAAAGGACAAACTAGTCACAGTTTTGGAAAAGTCACAGTTATATATTATAAATGTATTTCTTGTACGTTGCACAGTTATATGTATAAATGTATTTCTTATATGTTGCACAACTTCTTTGGGACTCTTCATATGGACAAAATAAATGTATGTATTTGTTTACAAGTCTGGAGCCTAAAGCAGTGGTTGAACTGAAGATGAAGCAGTAGATGAAAATGTTATTTTGACTTTTGAAAAAACAGTGACAAAGAGGCATACGAGGCCAAGGGTTAATTAAAAGATTCCAACCATATCTACAAGTTGATCTGTGAAGAAGTTGAATGGATTCCCATGCATTTGTGTATTCACATCAAATAATTTTTTTACTGCTTATTACTGGAAGGTGTGGATTTTATTTATTGTTTTGCCAAAAGCACGCACACCCAAGAGATAGATACTTCTGTTTGAATTAAAAAGTAAGTTGGCTACCACCTGTTATCAAGACTTGAGTTTATCTGTACGGAAGCCGTACACTTAATGTTGCCTTTTTTGCGTTGCTCACCGATTTTTGTAAGCCAAGACCAAGGTAAAAGCATGGGCTCCCTCTGCTGGCTGCTGGCCTTGCTCTGAGCCCTTCTCCAGGACAGTCAGCAGGCACTCCAGACAATAGAATTGAGAACACGAGTTGCAGCTTATTTTAAACAGTTTAAAAGTTCTTTGAGGCAGAAATATAATCAAGTGGCTAATAAAACAGATTTAATCTAGCCTTTAAAATAAACAGTAATATAAAACTTGTGTTTGAAATGCCCAGACACTCTGAAGTAATAATAGTTTTGTGGTGAAAGAGCATCAGACGGACCAGAAAAGAAAATACTAGGCAGAAACAAGTTTTTACTTTCTGTGATTTCAGATACTGAAAGAGATGGGGGTAGTGGAGAAGCGAGGATGCGGTCTAACCAATCCTAACTCTTGTGTAAAACTCAACAGAAAACTAAGAAGTCATCTTTCTCTTTTTAGCCGTCCCCAGACCCTGGGGCATAATGTAGTTCAAGATCCTTTGATTTCTTTTCGGATCTCAACTGGATAAGGTCTTGAGCAACCTGATCTGAAGTTGGTCCTTGAGCTGGAAGTTGAACAGATAACCTCTGTAAGCTCCTTCTAGAATACATCGTTCTGTGTTTCTGTCCCAAATGTGAGAAAGGTTAAATTTATGAAAAAGAGTTTGTATAATATAGCCTTTAATCCTGTGTTTATCCTGAAAGCCCTTTAATATTCCACAGTAGAAAATGGCATTCTACCTGTGTAAAGAGAGGGGCCTGGATCCACTTTCTGAACTTTCTGAACATACCAGCAGGCCTTTGCAAGAGGAGACTGCAGAGCATGAGGCTGCAGATTAGGAAGCTCCTCAGGCATTAAGCAAAATGGCTGCATGTCCCCTATACCAACTGATATCTATTAATAAAGCTGTGGAAAACCACATACAGCTCATTTAAAAAGGAATCCTATCTTAGAGTGAGGGCTCAGGTGATAGTCCCTGACATGTGTACAATAAGGGAAGGCTGCACAGGCTATATTAAAGTAAGAGAATGTTTTTAACTCTTCTGTGTTGTCACCAACAGTTACAACAGAGCTGCTTGACATAACTATTCACTGCGTGGGAGAGAGGGTGGATGAATGTGAACTCTCCATCCTTCCCCAAAGTACTGACCAGCAGTACATAGGTTATATGAACGAAAAGTTTACAGTGCCAGAGGAAAGCAGGGAAACATACAATATTCACAAGAGAGAGAGGCTTCTTTAGAAGAAGGTTCAGAGCAGAAGCCATAATTAGGCATTCTTGATTTTTCCCCCCTGGTACAGCTTATCTCCTTCTAGCAACAGTGAAAGTAGCCTAGCAAGTCTGGTCTTTGAAGGCTAAACTTAGTGAAGTGAATACTTCCTTCTCTTCCCTCACTCCAGTGTCCAGTGTGATTTTCTCAGTTCTTTAGGCCATGGACAGGTGTGGATTTATAAGTGCTTTTTGTTTTCTATCACATTTTCAATATACTGGCGAACAGATTATGCTGTTGATACGAATGCCTGGATTTTCAAGAAAATATGAATAAGATTACCCTAGTCTCAGTTCTATCTGAGTTTTAGCCTATTTGGTCCTGTCACAAAATGCAAGAGAAAAAAGTCTTCCATATGCTGCCTAAAAAATCCTGGGAGAAGCATGCACTGTTCATTAAAATACAGTGTATATTCTATGAAATCTATTTTTTTTTCTAACTTCATTTTATATTAGGCGTATCTGCTTTACAAGCGTAAATTCTTTTAAAAGAATTTCTTCTACACATTATGTTTGTCTGCTGTAATAATAACATGGAAGAATGTTTGCTGAAATGTGCTGAATCCCAGCCTGTAGCTTGTGCCTTTACAGTCATCAAGTAGGTGTTCCAATTTATGAATAATAGGTTTTATGGAAGCAGGCGGGTGAACCAACACCACTGGCTTGCCTCAGCAACTTCAAAGGGAAACCTTTTTTTTTTTTTTTTCAGAAGAGACAGAAAGTTCACATTTGGAGGTTGAAAGGGTGCACTGCACCCTTTACCCAAGACAAGGAGAATCAGCCAGCGTCTGAGACATCTCTTCGTCAAATTATTTAAATAGAAATACAAAGAAAATGTTCTTTAAGTTGTAAGTAGCATGGATAAAGTTACTTATAGGCAAAGTGGCTTTATTATTGTTTCCAGATGTAAATTTTGAAATGCAGAAAGGGCAGTTAGCATTTGGGTCCATTAAAAGCAATATAATTCAGGACTAATTCAACCTCATAGACTTCTCTGTTGGATGAGAAAGGGAAGACAGGACTGAGAACCTGGTGCAGCTGAAGGCAGTAGGCAAGTAGATATGGATGAAGCCATAATGTGGAGCTTGGGTAGGATGTGTTACTTGAAAAGCAGCATCTGGACACATACACACACTAGCACAAATAATTGACACTTTTGTTCTATGGCCAAGAAGAAATTGGAAAAAAATATTTCTCTCAATCTGACTTTTTTTTTTCTTGCAGCATCAAAACTAATATACAGATACCTGTTTTCAAAGGAGGTGAAGGGAGATACAGCTTCCCATTTCCCACTGAAATTCAGAGACTGCTCCTCACCTTGTAGGCAACTCTGAGGACAATTACTGTGAATAAACTAAAACTGCCCACTAAAAATAACATGTTTTTCCTCCTATTGTTTGCTTCCACTGTGTGCTGAGCTCTGCCAGCTTGCTGTGCTGACTCTACAGAGGAATGTCGTTCCTAGACAGTAGTTCTCATGTAGCCCAGAGGGCCACAGGGCTCATGGTCTATAGTTACAGGCTCCTTCAGGGTTCATGAGGTGCTCAAGCAAGCAAGGAACCCTGAAGCATAAAATCAAACAGAAAACAAGCCAGTGCAGGCCCACATACAAACTGCTGCACCACCAGGCAGGGCTAAATAAGCAGCCTGCAGCCTGTCTGTCCTTCAGCAGTTGTGTGAGCAGTAGGCAGACAGGAGCTGGAGCACATGGTGCTGTTCCAAAGGGGGCATAGCCCTTGCCAGTATGTTTCAGCTGCTTTTCGCTTTCTGGAGAGCCAGCAAATTTAGTGAGGCTGATTTGGTTTGTTGTCAGTCTTGCACAATAGCATTTCTAGTGGAGCTCCAGCTGCGGAACATCTTTTACTGGTGATGTTGATGAGTATAAAATTGAGAAAACCTATCTTGACTTTTACATTTCAGGCCTAGTTTGGAGGGTTGGCATTTACAAAAGGATGCACAAGCATATTTTAACTTGTAAACTGAATAGAATTGATACAAAATCTATGAGGTCACTCAGAAATAAAAATCCTGAAGGACCACATTTTTACAGAGGAGTATTTTAGTACACAACTGCATAGGGAGATAGGTTTTATTCTGTGAATTCCTTCAGGACACTGTTTATATCTTTCTCACTAAGGAATATGTAGGACCCAATTTTTCTGTGACTGTACGCACTCACAATTGCTGTAGGTTTCAAGGGGGTGCCACATGTGGAACTGAGTAATGCAAATTACAGGACCCTTGTAAAAAGATCTCTGCTGAAGTGTTCCAGCTTTTAAAGTTTGTCCCTTGTTTCTGCACATAAATTTCTACGAAGGCAGATTTTGTCTGTAAATGGATGCAGCCAAATGTGTAGGCGATGCATATACATTACTTAACCAAAATAAAATTTTCATGAGTAGAATTTATTTTTGCTTTTCTTTATCCTGACAGTGTTACTGTTTTAAAAATATTTAGCCAAAAAGCACAACTGCACTTCACATAAAACCCTCAGGAAGTGCAATAATACACCACAAGAGAAGAGAATAAAAATTACCAATTAATAATTCATAGCATTTCAGTAGCTAGAGTAATATCAGCTACTAAATTAATAGAACAAGCAACTTCACAAAAAGCATAACAAAAAAGATTATACCAGCAGTGGCTGTTCTGAAATCATTCTTCCTTGGATGACCTTCAGTGTGGGATTTTCACAAAGCAAGCCAGAGGTCATGACATATCTGACTCCATCCTTCTGCTGTTTATTTATGCAACTATCTACATAAATCTTTCATTTCTTAATTAAAATATGATTCTACTGTGAACATAAATCCCACTGAAGTTGGTGGAAAGGTTCACATGGAATTCAGTAAGACCTCACTGGTCCCTCAGTCACCCAAATATCTGTCTGTTTTCTTGAAATAAAGCTACATTTGAGGATGCAACTGCGGCACTTGCTGGTGCAAAAGTTAGGCTCATAAAATATATGACTATCAGGCTTCACCTTATGAAAATCTGGCCTACAATGCAAACAGATAAGGAAACTTAAAGGCACATAATACTCTTCTGATTTAAAGATGACCATGCATAACTCATTTGTGGCTTTACTTCAATCGACACCCTGCACTTTTGTGCATAAAGTCATCCAAGAGTCACAACTAAAAGGGGCATATTCTAGGGGGCCACAATTCCTTTGACGCCTCTTTAAAATTAAATGATAAAAATAAATTGCAACTGAGAGAATCTGGTAAACCTGATGCAAAAATATCTAGACTGCCACACTTTACTAAGTACCTTCAGATGTCAATAGGCATTTCTGGAATTAAAGCTTTCTAAACTAAGCTATTTTGCATTACCACCACTTAGCTCCCTAAGCTGAAGTTGAAGATTGCTGAAACTGCATTGAAATGAGGTACCTAATTCCTGTAGAAGCAGCCAAAAAAGCTGTTTTCCACCATTAGCTACATCTGGTGCGGCCTAAAATTCCTTCAGTGTGACCCTGATTGCCCTTGAAGTTGCCCCCAGGCCCGTGCAGAAGTGCCCCCAGGGTGGGTAAAAAGGCCCTCTTCTCCCACCTGAGTTCTGCTGGGTTGCAGGAGTTTGGAATACCTCCCCCATCCAAAACCGACCTTGGATTTGCACTCAGAGGTCAGGCCCTGACCGCTCGCCTTCTAAAGCAATGCCCATGCCACTGTCCCATCTGCATTCAGCTGGGAAGTGAGAAGGAGGAACTCCAGGCTTTCTGGAGTCACTGGCTGTCACTTCCCCTGAGAGTGCTGCAGTGCACGCCGAGAAGAGAGTCCTTTTGTTAAACCCAGATCACCGTGCTGCTGGGAATACAAGAGACTGCTGTCAAAAGGAAACCATGAAGTTTGACTTTGCAGCTTACCAAGTCGGGGAGACCAGGGCTCCTGGATCGGGAAAGCACATACCTAATGCCTGTTAATGCTGGCTACAGATCTAGCCTTGGAATAACTGCTTTGTCTGATGGAGGCAGAAAACTATCAAATTATATGAGACTCGTGTATCCTTTGTTTGGGAAAGTGCAGGTACCCTACAAGCAGGAATGTTTAGTAAGGGAAATAAGAATACTCCTGTAGCATATACTTTAAAATATTCAGTTAATTCAAATACTGTTTGGATTTAAAAGACCAAGTAGGCTACAAGGCTGGTTGTATATAGACAGAGTTTCCTTCTAGAGAATTATATTATATTATATTGCATGTAAATTAACTTAATTGTTTCATATAGTTTAAAATTATTTTCCTTCCTGGGAAAACTTTTAAGATTTTGATGATTCTGCTCATCCCTTGTCAAGGCAATATGTTGGAATTTCAGAATGGTTGTGAACTTAACTATTGCTTTGACATGAATTGTTCTTTTTGATTGTTTCTAAATACATAATTCTGTTTTTAAGGTGTATTATTTCAGCTATTTCTGCCTTACATTTTGACATTAAAGTTTTGAGAGGAAAACTGACCAAATAGAAAATGAGTTAGAAAATCATCTAAATAACTCCTCTCAATACCTTTGAAATGTTTCCCTTTTTTTAAATAAGAAATTCAGTGAAGCTGGCTCACGTCCCCCAAACAATTTCAGTTTAAATCATTTTGTACCTTGTGGCAAAAGTAGATTTCTTAAAATTTTCCATTCGGCAGCATTCCTAATCCTGGAGGAGTAGGGACTCATTATTATTTCTTTCAATGTGATGACAGATAGGCAGTCTGCTTTTTTTACTTTTAAAGTGTTACCTGATGGTTAGAAACATAAACATAATACAATATCTTAAAACCCACAAATGCCTTAGTTATTTAATAGAAGAACTGAAACAAAAAATATCATTATGTTTTTTCCCAGCACCGAGACCATGCAATCACATTGTAATGATTACATAGGATTTACATTGGTGACCTCACCCAAGTATGAATATTAGTTTCTGATTGGGGTTTCCTTTTAAACATCAGAGGTCTGGTAGTGTCAGTCTTCTAACAGAAAATGTAGAGGAATTCACTAGGTGAAAAAAAGGCTTATAATGAGATGAAACATGTTCAGTTTTAGGTTTGCAGCAAACGCTTCGAGCATTTTATATTTTACAAACATTGTTAAAATCCCATCTGGTGTTTGTGAAGTATTTTACTGTCTCCTGCTGGGCCAGGCAGACATTGGTTTTCATGTCTGTATGTTTCCAAAACATTAGGAAAAAAAATGAATGGACCTGGACCAAGTGCAGCAAAATGATAGAATACCATATTTCCATTCTGCATTCAGGAACGGAGACAAATGTCCCCGATTCCAGAACAGATCCATCAGTTCCCATAATGGAACTTCTTGTGAAAAATGCAAAGGAGTAAATTTCTCTAAGTAGTTCAACATTCAACATCTTGCGCATGATAGATTTTTATGAGCAATAAATATATAATTTCTGTTTCAATTATATACTTCATTTTCAAGGGAATTCATTCAGAAAATAAAAAAGCCAGATGAAAATGTGTTCCATTTTTATAGACGCATTTTTCCTTTATGCAGTTGACTTTACTTATTAATTGGGTGTGAAAAAATAAATAAATACCAAAACAGAAATGCAGAGTCCTCCTAGTTTTGTATTCCCGGAGTCAGCATCATCCATACCGATGACCCATTTTCTCTGAAGTCAATGGAAGCAGACCCATTTCTGGTCTTACACCCCATCTACAACTGGTATAGCTTTTAACGATTTTAATTTGGTTACTGAAGCAATAAAAAAGGAGAAAAGAGAATCAGTTCAGAAGGGGGAAGGGTCAGTGGGTCTGCATTAGCTGTTGTTTGCAGAAGGGAGATAATTATCTAAAATGACATGGCTGTGATAGCATAGCTACTGCATACAACTGCATTTTAATAGCTTAAGAAATATAAGTATTTCCAAACACATTTTTTGCACTGAAGATCCTAGAAAGCCTTTCCTATGTTCACTGATAATTCGTAGAAAATGTAGATACATTGCCAAAACAAATAAAAAAAAAATCTTAGAGGAACAGAAGTATAAAAATAGACTGATTGCTTTTTAAGATGCAGTGGTCATACCATTGGAATACCAGATGGATTTTTCCATAGACACTTTTGTGCCTTTTGCTTGATAAATGGCTGACGTTGTATCGGAAAACCTTTTCTGTGCATGCTTTTTTTTTTTGATTATGCATTTGCTATTTTCTTAAAGGACAGGCTTTTAATGGGAGTGTAATGCCTGCTGCATTTGTTCATCCACACGTGATTTGCACACATAGGGCCCGTCTTCCGGCCAGGGCAGGTGGGGAGGAGGTATACACGCAGACACACGTTTCATGTCAACTTCATGTGTGAGCAACCCGATGGATTGATTGCGTCTGCAGACAGTCAATAGGCGCATCCCCACTTCCATACAGTCTTGGCCCTTATGGAACACATTGTCCCTCTCATTCCAGTCCCTCGTTCCTCTGACTTTGCTGCCCATTCTTAGAGCTGGGGGATGAAGTCAAGAATGTGAGGCCAACAGATCATCTGATGCATATATAAAACCATGGAAATTAGATTGCTCTCTGCTTCTCATTTTCTCTGACCAGTGTAAAAAACAACCTCCTTTGCTATTTAAAATGGTATTTCAAATAGTGATCTAAGTAAATATTATTACAGCAATCTTAAATGTCGTGATAATCAGCATTCTGGATAAGTGACTTCTATTTCTATTTGCGGCACTTTGCTAGGCCTGTATACACAGGGTTTGATAATGACTTTATGCTTAGCAGTGAATGTGAACTGTTAACTCTGGGAAACAGGGTAGAGGGGTGGAGAAAGTCATCTGCCGTATGGCAGATGTGCAATACAGGTATTTGTTCCATGAAGATCTGAATGTCTGATAAACTGGAGCTGGAGGAGGACTTAGAGAAAGGTGAGAATCAGAGGGGGAGCAGGAATTGCTAAAGTCTGTAACAGCGAGGAGATAATTGCCTCTTCCAGCCCCTTTACCTTTTTTTAGGGGATATGGTGGTCAGTAGCGAGCTGGTGACCAGCTGTGGAGGCGGGTAGGGGGGTGGGGGGGTGGGGCAGGGGAGGAGGGGAGGAGTGATGGGAGAAAGGAGGCCAACTGCAGCTCTCCAGCAGGTGGGAATGATTACGGAAAGAATGACGACCTGTACTGTACAAGTTATTGATGGTAGTTCCCAGAGGAGTTGAGTTAATAAAGCTGCAGCCAAAATAAACCACATCCCTTGCATCTTGTCTTTCTTCCTGCATGTCCGGAACAACGCAATGAAAGCCTATTGCCTCCCCTTCCCCCCATGCCTCCCTCCACACGCTGAAGTTTTCTCCTACTCTGTTCTTTGCAGCTGTGTCATGGAAGGATTTAACTTTCGTTTTCTGCTATAAGTGCAAAACTATGAGCATTGAATAGATTCTGATTCTGTTTTTCTAAAAGGAGGTATACACTCAAAGTGAGCAAAGGAGTGGAAAGCAAACGAGCAGAAATATTACTGGCTTGATGTGAGAGTATGTTGGTTCTGCCTTTAGCATCCGTTCCTAAATCTGTGCTAAACTGTGTTTCTCTAGGTTGGGCAGAAATTACTGTGTTTGCACTGTGCGATCCATGAGGGGAGCTAACACCCAGCAATCAGGTGACGGTCTTTTGAAGTGATTGTTCTTTTTAGTAGTATGGACTTGCAGAAAAGGAGTTGTTTTGAACAAGAAAAATTGTAGAATGGAACTCATCTAAGGGTTGAATTCCTAGAATCCAGATTTCGGCTTTCTTAGTGGTTCCTGTTGATCTAGAGCTATTTTATTCTATTATGTCTTTCTGGTAACAGTATGTATGGTGTCCATTTCATAGACAAAGTCACTCTCTAGGTATTTTCCACAACAAATAACACTGGCAACCCCGATCTCACATCACGTTTTTCCAGTTGATTTTACAGCTCCAATCTTAATTTTCATGATTTTCATCACTGATGCTAAATGGCATTCTTCAGTACAACTTGGGTTCCAAGCCCTGTCAGTATGGAAGAACATTTGAACTAGTAGGAATTGAATGACTGGCTTCAACACCATGTCCATTATTTAATACCGTTGGCTCGCTATTTCCTTGAAAATTGGTTTGTCTGCTTCCAAGTCTATCATAGGAGCTGCGTGTGCCAGAATACTGCTTTATGTATACGTCAAACCCTGATGCTGTTACCCTGGATATGATTCTTTGCACAATTGTTTGCACAGTCCATCTAGGAACTGGCCCGTTACTGAAGTATCAAAGTTCTTCCTAAGTATATAAAAATAGAAATATCTGTAGCAATGTAAGCTTGTCTTTTTTCCTTTTTCTTTGTCCAGGGTATCGGAAAGATATCTTCATTAGTTTATAGCTTGCCTGAATGGACATTTGTGTACCTGTGTATGTGATTGAGTGTGAGAGAGCTCTGTATTTATACTGAGAATTCATAGTGAAAGGTATATTGACTGTACATTTATTTCTGAAGGTGGTGACATCTCTGTTCTTTCTCCTGTGAGTCCTACAATCAAAGTCAGTGTTTCCCGGACAGGGGAGCTGCAGCATTCATGGGAGGTCAGAAGTGGGGTTGTGGTCCTGAAACTAGGTGCACTGGTGTAAAAGCTTGGGAGCAGCTCATCTGGGACAAACTATTGGTAAATGGCAATTGAATGGAAGTAATATATGAAGGCAGATTTGTTAGTTTATTGGTAAAGAATCTTCTTTTAAGCCCAGGAGGCAAGGAACTGAAAATTGAAAATTTAGAAGGATAGGCATGGGCTGCACATATGTTTACTAGCAAGTCAGGCATTTTGTGTGCAGTGGTTTGTTGCTATTTAGGTATCTGCTGTTATTGTAAAATCATTACATCTTCCTGTAACAGTACTTCTCGGTCTTTTAAAAGCTGAGCCCACTTTCAAAATGAAATCAATCAAACTCATTGCTTTTCCATGAGCTTTTAAGGTCAGACACTTTTATACATACATACATACACACATACATACATATATATATATTATATTCTAT
This sequence comes from Rissa tridactyla, assembly GCF_028500815.1. NCBI lineage: Eukaryota > Metazoa > Chordata > Aves > Charadriiformes > Laridae > Rissa > Rissa tridactyla. Next base: position 179,484,515 of record NC_071466.1, read on the forward strand.
TCTATTCTTATTACCTTATTTTTTTACTGCTTACTCTCAGAAACACTGGGGTAAGGATACCTACTAACATATCTTTTCCTTTGTACATGCATCAGTAATGAAATAGTGAGCAGTATTTGCATCAGCACCTCTTGTAATCAGTGGATTTGGTGCATGCCTAAGAGTAGAAGTTGGAGGCAGACCTTTCTGAACCAATTGCTTTGGTTTTTGCAGGCACACCTTTCACAGGGGCAAGAGTTAGAGCTTTAATTTTTAATAATAGCAGCTCAGCCTCTTTAGGAGAGGTTCCCCACCAAAGTTAGTCCGTATCCCAAGGAATGCTCTACATATTGAGAAATGTTATTCTGTAATTACCAGCTCAACAGCAGGCAAGTGGAAAAGTGGAAAACTCTTTTCACACATACGGACTAGACCTTTTATAAAGATAAAATATTTTGCAGGCTGCAGAAATTTTGCAGTCATGGTGATGATCTTGGATAAAGTTAAAATGAGGGTATTTGCTTCTATTGACTGAATTCCAACATTAATTTAGACCTAATCAAACTCAGATCTAATCATCTTGATCTCTGTTTCCCAATGAGGGGTGGAAAATTTCCTTAAAATCCCTTTTGTTTTACTTGGTTTGCAAATGTAAGAGTCTATCCCTATAATTTTTTCAGGTGTACACTGATGTGGAAGCCTTTAGGGAGAGAATCACTTGACTGTGGGCATTTCATGTTCTATGAAGTATGATGGTTTTACTAATGCTTTAGGTATCAAATGTTTTGAATTCATTGAGGTACCATTTTTCCTCACAGCTACTGATGCTCAGTATGCAGGAAGTTTGGCTAGTGGATTCAATGACCGGGGATAAGTCAGTAGGTCAGATGTGGATCCTTGCCACCCTGCCCTAACCTCCAGATTTTCTTAGGAAAGAATAAAAAAACAGAGCGTGGATGCATACCAACGGAGGGTCTGTTGCTGTCTGCACACAGCAAGATCTGCCCCAGCATTAATAACCACAGTAAAGACCAGCATTTGTTTCATCAATTGTTTTTAAGCAGCTGGGTCAATGATATTTTTGACAATGTGAATGGTGAGCATTTAAATTGCTTTCACAAAAGCGGTTAACACATTGTACCACTAATTATGTGATTACAGAGGAGCTATTTATCAATTTACTTTTACAGGAACTGTTTATTTTGGACTTAACCTTTGAGTTTTGCTGTAGTTTGAAACAGAGCCTCTCACAGAAGGAAGCTGTTAGTAGTGGCTAGTTTATAGAGTTTGGGGCCCAACAAAAATACCTCAGAATCATCCAAGGCCAGACAAGAGGTTTTATGAAGGTCTTCTAATTCCACACATGAAACATGAGTTAAGTTTCAGTTAAAAAGCAACCAGATTCTGTATTTCTAAATACTCATCTTTCTTAAAATTTGTTTCAGCTCATGCAAGCATAGATAACTGGTGATGCATAGAAGAAGACAGGCAACCTTTGCTGTACCTACCTTAGTTGACTTCCCTCCTCTTTTAGCATCCCTACTCTTGGTTTTTAGAAGCTCATGCTGTCTGGCATGTAGTGGCTTTAAGTGGAAAGATTTTGCAAGGGACAGAGCAATAAACCAAGCTGCCTATTTTCAAGCTGTGTATAAGGGCTGTAATGTCCTTAGATCTCCTGGTAGGTCTGCTGGTGATGCCATGAGGAATTTTGCATGATAAGTGAAATATGAATGTTGCAGAAAAAGTGGGCATGCACAGTGCTTGAGTGGAGTAAGAATGTGGAGCAATGAGAGTATTAGAGGGAACAGTGTGTACTAAACCCGTAGCCAGAATGGCATTAACCAACACAGGCTGGCCTTTTTGCAAGTTAATTCAGGATTATATGGAATAGACTGTTCTCAAACCTGGGAATTTATGCCCTGTGCTCCCTTTGGAGGAGTCTGCATATGCAGAATAAATGCAGGGCAGCATGCCCTGATCTTTGCCTGCAGAAGCAAGTTGCATTGATTTAACTTAAATTTTTAAATTGATTTCAGTTAAACACTCTGTGAGGACATGGTTCCCTTAGTTTAAGCATTAGATACGTTCCTGACTAACAGTTTGCAGTGCTTTTTATGCGAGAACCCTCACAGACTACTGTAGACACTACCAGGTTGAGCCTAGAAAAGGAGAGCATAGAATTTATTCCCAGACTGTTATTTAAAGAGTGTCTTTTGAACACAGAAAGTTACAAAACACTTGTACTTTCATAAGAGTTGGGCAATTTGTCCAGTTCGGAGCCTAAGGACTAGTCATACTAAAGGCTGTTTAAAAATTAGCCACCACGCCCCTAGACTGGATCCCACATCCTGTCCTAAGTGCTGGTGTTAGCTCTGCTGAGCATGGGGAGAGAGGATGAACCAAAACCAGCTGCAAGATGCCTCTACAGGGGACTTCCTACAGAGAGCCAGAAGGACACATTGAGAATCTCGTTTCTCTGCTGAGGGAACAAATTTGACTTACAGCTTCAAAAGCTGTGTCCTTCTAACTTTGGATGCCTGGTCTAGAATCCTTTTCATGGGACATCCTCAAATTTCAGTGTGTTACTTTGATTACACATTTGCTGATAGTGCGACAGCCATCTACTTCACTACTTAGACTAACAGCTTGAGGACTAACAATCTGAGAACTTGGAAGAGCTGGGATCGCTGTCATTGGCTTGAGAGGCAAATCTGGATGCAGGCAAGTGGACTCTGAAGTGAACATTGCAGTCTTGGTCTCTTGAAGATCACATCATGGGCTTGGCCATAACACACTGAGGCTATGTACTTTGGTTTCATTCTCGCAGGGTGCTAGGGTAGTGATTGTGCAGACTGTGTTGTTCCACATTGAGATATGATGTGATGTGGCAGGGGCACTTACTGATATTCAGGAGTCCCATAAAACCAAGGGCATCCCAAAAGATGCCTTTAAATTACACCGTGCCTATACTGTTGAAGTTGTGACACCATCCAGAAAAGCATTCAAAATCCATTGATCCAGAAAGGCCAAGAAGAAACCTGTTTCTGTACCTCCTATTTAGGACAGACACCTCACAGTGATGATTCTTGATTTTTGTTGCTATTCCAGCCTCAGGAGCAAACACCAGCACCCAGAATACCCCATCTGGTTAGCAAGTGGTCTGTATTGCCACCATTCAGAAAAATACTCTCTGCTGTAAATTGCTGCATCACAACCGATCTTTTATGAATGATAGCCTCCGCTCCAACAGCCAGCAGCTCCAGAGGTAGAATTTGAGTCCTCTCAAAATATGTCCTTAAGCTGTTGAATTTGCATTTCTCATTTTCTGGGTAAATGCTGTGAGATCATGTGTAAAACGGGGTGCTCCCACTTTCGGGGTATTAAAAAAAACCAACTTGGTGGCTCACAACAGCTGCCTCTAGAAAGTCCGGTTCCGTGAACAAGTGTTAAATGTCTCTCCGAATGTTGTTACTCAGAGATTTTAAGCTAGTGGAACACATGTTTTCTGGATCCTGACTGCAATGTCAGAGAAAGCACTGAATCAAATATATATATATATATATATATGTACACTGTGCAAATTTAAGCAACTTCAAGGTTAGGCAACAGCTGATGGGCCTTACTTGGATCCCAGTTCTGGTCTCAGGACCTCAGTTCCAACTTCAGTCCTGCTTTAAATGCGTGTGTCTTTCCTGGATACAGCACAAAGTCTTTAGAGAATGCTAGTGCCTGCGTTCAAGTGGGCTTTTGCATGGAGCACCTGAGGAAAAGATGACTTTAGATGACTCTTTTAGTCTTCTTCAGACTCCGTACTACGGCATGTGTTGTCTCTTTTTCACTGTTGAGTAGACAAAACTTATAGGTTCATGATGGCCTGTACAGATCTCAAATGTAACTTTTTTCTTCTTTCCTTATTCTTAGGGCCCAGTTACTCCAAACAAAGGGTTTAGGCGTTTTTTGTTTCTTTGGTGTGATTTTGTTAAGGTCTCATTATTGCTTTTGTGAAGTAAGGTGTAAGTTAGTAGATTGTAACATATGTGTTTCTGTGCATGTTAATTACGTTTTGCAAATCTAATCTCAAACACCACAAAATCCCTACTTTTTAGCACATACTAATCTGAGATTTGTAGCGGGAGTGAAATGGAAAGAAAGGGCAGTTGTTACAAAAATACACAGAGACTTTTCTTCTGAAGAATGTTGACCTAGAAGCTGTGTACACATATTTCTTTTGTTAGAAGAAATGTTCTAAAAGGTGAATACAATAGTTCTGTATTTTCTCAGGGGAAACTTCAAGTAACAATTATATTACTACTATTCAAAATTATATGTATACACTAAAATGGAAAAAGTGTTACATTCAGTAACTTGCAAATACTATTCTTGCTTCTAAAGCTTCTTATAAATCTCTCCCTCCTTTCAAAACAGAGAACCTACAGGTAGTCTGTCAAGAGCATTAAAGCATTAAACAGTGATTACTGACCTTTTTGTTAGAATCGTAGAATCCCAGGTTGAAAGGGACCTCAAGGATCATCTGGTCCAACCTTTCTTGGCAAAAGCACGGTCTAGTCAAGATGGCCCAGCACCCTGTCCATATGAATCTTAAAAGTGTCCAATGATGGGGAATCCACCACTTCCCTTGGGAGATTATTCCAATGGCTGATTGCTCTCATTGTGAAAAATTTTCTTCCTGTGTCCAGTTGGAATCTCCCCAGGAGCATTTTTGGTTGCTCTCAAGATGCTAAACACTAGAAAACATGAAAGTAGCTAATTTGGGGTTTAAGAGCTTACAGCTCAGATTAATTTTATAAAACTGTTGCCCAAAGAAAATAAAGAAGTAGATGTTACCTGTTGGTAAATATTCATTGAATAATTTCAGCCTGTAAAATGCAAGTTGTAAAGGAACAGATATCTGAGGCACAGGAAAGACTGCAGATAGATAGGTGGCTTGGGTTTAGTCACTCATTCTGAGAGAGGAGCATGTCTGATATTTACACTGTTTGCCATCCATTTATTTCTAACCCAAAATGAAAATTCACTTAAATGTGGAGGTCGTTCTGTCAAGAGGATTCCTCAGATGGATTTCCGTAAAACCTTGTGCCGGAGAAGTCAGCTCTGATGCAGCTTTTCAGCAGCTCAGAGGGGTGATCTAGGCAGATAGAAATCTTTTTGCTGGAAGGACTACCCAACTTGCAACACTGATGGCAAAGAAGATGCTGTTGATAGTTGCACTGCTTCTCCCGGTCCGGCCAGTGGTGTTGACAGCAGCTGGGGGAATTGGATTCTCAGGCCCACAGCAGCATCATGCATAGTGTCTCCTCATTTTGAGGGAAGAAAAGGAAAAGTTAATTTCAGCCCTACATGCAATACTTTTATTTTTGTGTAGTGCATGAAGCATGAACTCAGTGGGAGGTCCATGAAGCAGAGTCTGACTCTCCTCCATTAGCATTCTGGTCATATTTTAGGACAACATAACGAGACTTAGAGCATTTAGAAATGTTTTGCTCTCATCTACATCTGCCCCATAACTGAGTTCTGTGTAGAGAGGGGGTGATGTCCCATGCTAAGATTGGAGTATTTCAATTTCCCAGCTGTGTATTTTCTATTTAATTATTTTTTCTCCCCCTCCCCACACATTTAGAAATCAATGAGAAAAATTAAAGGCAATTAATTCAGTTCAAGATTTACTTCTACCAAGTCATTCTCTAGCCTATGTTCATCTATACCATTTTCTTTTTATAAAATAAGTACTAGTAGCTTGAAAAATTGTGGGTTTAGTGTCTGCTCTTGAACAAAGTCCTAAGAAGCTTCACTGACCTTCTCTTGCTTCTTCTGCAGGGAGGGAAGAAGAGCCATGCTTCTCATTTCCATGACCACAAGTTGAAACAGGCCGTGGTGTCTTTGCAGCAGCCCCGCCGTCTGCCCAGGTGAGTTCTGCATCTGGCAGAGCCACGGTCCAGAAGCAGGCAAGGGCATGCTTAAAGAAATTCTTGTAGTGGACACCACTTGTACTCAATACAAATGACCTCTACTGCAGGTTCTTCTTAAAAAATTAATTATTTCTCATTTCTATAGTGATGAAAATTTTGTATTTTTCACTTTTCAGTTTCTGAATACTGCAGGGAATATATTGCATTGACTGAATTGTTTGATTAGCTTAAGAAACTGAAATGTTTTTCTGCTGTTGTGACTAGATCACATGAAATAACGCGTATCATGGTAACAGTTTATTTTGTTTAATTATTTCTGCAGCCAACTTGAACTAAGTTTTCAAGTTCCTTAGATATTTTTTTTTCTTTCAGGCAAAACTTGGTGCAATTGGGTTTGCACTAAGCAGAAAATAAAATATTCAGAACTGTTTTAGGTTTATGCCCTCTAGAACCACAATTATGTCTCTAAATGAGAAATTGATTTTGAAACAAACCACAGGTTTTAATAATTCTCAATGTTCCCTTCAGGTTCCCGTTCTGTGTAGGGAGTGTTGTAAATAATTTGCACCTCTTGGTTCAAGGCAGAAGTGCATAAATATGGATCAGAAATGTATCTGGCTGCAAAGGCTGGCTCTGTACTTTCCCGAAGCTTGGGAGTGTTTAGATCTTGGAACTTGATTTTGGTCAGGCTTGTTCTTTGATACCCTCAGATGAAAAGCAGCCTATAAATGTGAAGAGCAAATTCTTCTGCCTTGGTTACACCAGTGTTATCGAAATAATGCCAATGTGGTTGCATGCTGTAACAGGGTAGAAAATTTGGCCCAGAGTGTTTATTGTAAGTAGCAATAAGGAAAAGAAACCTAGTGAAGAGAAGAAACACAAAACTGTAAATGGTCAGGCAGCAGGCCTCTTGCTAACTTTACTTGCCAAACTGATGATTTACTCCAACATTAACGTTTTATACAACTAAGCCAAATTCACTGTATAAAACATTTTATTGCAATAACCCTGCCTCCCCTGCCCTTTGCCTTTTCCAAGAGACTGAAGGGCACATATAAACTGCTAAAAGAACTGAAATTGTTTAGCTATCTGTATTCAGTATCCCTCCAGGCTTATTTACTACATAAAGAGCAAAGAAAAACAGCTAAACATTTTAAGAGGATAGAGAAGTTTTAATTGCGAAATATCCAGGGGCTTTACTGTAGACTTATGGGTCCCCACTACACATTTCTAATAGCAAACAATAGAAGTGAAAAATAAAAGGATTTAATGCATTAGTTATGGGTTGGCAACGGACAGATGTGTGGTGCTTATTCTCTGGCTGGCGTGGCATCAGCATTGGGTCCCTACTAAAACAAAAAAGCGGAAAGTCAAACAACAGTCATGTCAAATTAAACCTCTTTTTGTTTAATTTTTCAAAGTGATTGATTTAGCTGGTTGGCAGAGAGTCAAGCTGATAGCTAACAATAGTTCATTTATTTAATGTTGCTTTCAGTACCCTGTAGCCACTCGACTGTATCAGAACTTATCTTCTGCAATTCTCTTTGAGCTGTGAAGATAGGCCAGGAAACTGGAGTAGGTCAGGTGTACATGAACGCGCAGCTCACGTGGTGGGGCAGTTTATGCTTCACGAACCATAGAATTGGGAAGGGATTTTCAAGAACAGTTTTAATCTGAAAAGTGAATAAAACTGATATCACTGTGTTCCACGTTTGCTGAGCCTCAACAATTCAAAAAATAAAAGAGCTCAGTTTATAGAGGAAAAAAAAAATGTGTTGTGTAAACTGCCAATGCTGCAAATATCCTGTGAGAGCAAATAATGAAAATGAGATCTTTCCTGACTACATTTTCTCACCAGTTATAAAAGTTTGGGGATGGTAAGTTAGTCTCTTGGCAATTTCCGTGTAATTCTATTTTCTTTCACAGGGTTGAAAAAAATAAGTCTGATCAGAATTAGTAAACAACTCTGCAGTTTTGCACAATTATGAGTAAATCTAGTCATAAGCACTTTTTAGTAATGGTTCTATGGGGCTTATAGAAATAAAGTTAAGCAAAGGCTATTATGTCAATAAAGTCAGTAGATACAAATCTAATAATCAGAGAGGAAGCAGATCAGTTAGCTAAGAAGATAATATTTACAATAAGTGTGAGTGTTGATTGATAGCAAAGTTTTTTCTTATCTGTTTAATAGAATTTTGTGTGACTGTTGCATGGTGTTTGATCAAGGAGCTCTGGCGTAAGTTGTTCACCCAATGAAAACAAGTGTAGTGTATGACAGTTCTCTGGCATTTTAAAATGGTATATCACGCAGTATAGCTGTATACAGAAACGCTACAGTGAGTGGGAAAATACGAGCAGCCTACACATGGAAGACATCTGTTTAAATCCCATGTATAATTTTTGTTTGTTTGTTTGTTATAAAGGGCTGGGTAATTTTGAACTTCAGTTTCAGTTTTTACGTTTTGCATCTAAACTTTTCCATATATTCATGATCAGACAAGGTGATCTATGATAAAAGAAAATATTTTTATACATAAGAAACATGGATTGTATATTAAATAAATCTTTCTATTATCCAGCTCTGGTGAGAATTGTATATGCTTGCAAGTGACAAGTCTTCTCAAAAGCCAAGTAGCCCTTTCACCTCTGTTCCTGTAAGTATGCTCTGCCTATGCCAAAAGCTCTTGTGCCTGTGATTCACTTCTAGTTCTATGCAGGTCTTCTACCAAAGAAGGTTATTTTGGAATAATTTTCAAAAGCTGATTTTCTTAGAGAAGCATGGTTATCTGTGATTCAACTTACATTTATGAAAATATAATCATTCTGGTTGAATAAAAACATTTTTTCATAAAATGTGTATAGCTGTTTACAAGTAGAAGGATTCTATCAAAAAAAGACTGGAGAAAGAGCATTGGTCCACCATCCCTGATTCTCTGGGCTCTCTTTATGGGTCTCCATTCAGTCAATTCAGGAGTGGATTCTGATCAAAAAGAATCCATCAGCCTAACAGGGTAAAGAAGCAAGAAAAATTTGCATTATAGAAACAATACAATGTCCATAAGAAATACTCTGCTCATGGTGTGTATTTTCTGGTGGTTTTTAGAGTGATATGAAATGTAATGGAGAAAAGCAGATTCTAAATGTGTATTACTCAGCACACTATGGTAAATGTATCATGAGTACTCTGGTGGGTCTGCCAGAAAGGCTACCGGTGTTGAGAATATACCCGTTATGATGTGGATCAAGAACCTCTCTGCTGTAATAGAGGCCCACACTTAGCAGACTTTAAAATAGAAAAACATTTAAGAAATGTAAAATCAATACAGTGTTGGTTGGGGTTAACATAAACTCAATGTAAAAACCAAAACAAATGTAATTTTATTGTTATTTATTAACAGTGTTATTTATATTGCACCAGCAGTGGTATAGATGTTATGTAGATAGATATATAAATAACATTTTCTCCCAAAATCTAAATCTAAATGTCTGGGTACATTTAGATGTGTACAGAAAAAGCAAGACCACAGGAAGGGAGGTGCCAGGATTGTTCATGCCAATGCAAAAATGTCCTGCTATGTGTGGTGCTGGTGGGGTTGGCATGGGGCTTACAGGACATTTTATACTGTTGAAATGTATAGTTTGAAAATATACCCCAGAGGGTAAAATCCAGTCATGAAATTGAGTTTTGCCTTTGACGTCAAAAGGGCCATGGTTTCACTCAGGTAGGTAGTTCTGTCAAAGTACAAAAAAACATATGCCTGGGGAGAGTATTAGTCAATAACTGGGAGGCAAGTAATAAAATTTTATAGTTAATTTTCTTGAAAGCCCTTTTAGTTCTGGAAAAAAACAGGAGTCAGTATCAAGGTTATGCTTAAAAGTTACAGCCTAAAATATGTGTTTTACCTTCCACAGTCAAAAAGCAGAGAAAGTTGGATCAGCTTCTGGGCTGAAACCACTTCACTTAAATGAAAGGTGGAGAGAGATCGCATTAAGGGACCACATTAAGAGACAGGAATTTTAGTCCAAAACTTACGAGTTTTGATTTCCACAGACTTCACACATGAGCATGCAAAGGTGACAAAAGAGAATAATTGCTGAAAGGAGGCAGCTTCTAGGCTGGAGTATGGGTTGTGCACATACTGCTTTATTCAGTGCAATGTGATACCTCCTGAACGCTGCTGGGGTCAAAATGTTTAGAAAACTGAATGTAAGTCAACCATCTCCCCAACAGCCTGAGGTGGGTTTTTTTCATATTTCCCACAGTTTTAAATAAAAGTGCAGGGAATCATGTTTTTTCCCACTCTTACTTGCAGAAAAATATAATTGCTTACTCAAGTAATCTGGTTCGTTGCTAATACTAGAGAAAGAACTATTGCTGGGAATATATCATTATAACAGACTTATTTGGCATAAATATTTTAGGAAATACCATTCTGAAGATAGAGTTAAATCTCCATGCTGTTACAGCATATACGTTTCTTCACCAACAATTTCTGACACAACTGGAGGGCACTGTAAAGGCTTATAAGCTTTTAAGTAGTTGGAGCAGTCTGCATTTAAGGAAGACGTTATATAAAATAACCTTAGACTGGGCAATTCAAAGTTCAATTAGAAGGATGCAGAGTTTCAGACCTGTAAGTGGATTTAGGATTTCAAAAGGCCAGAGTTTGCCAAGTTACAGGTACAGGTACACGCCTTTGATGAATAGCAACAGCTTTACAAGTGACCACCTGTCAGCCGACGCACAGAAATTATCTGTAAACACACCTCAATCATGCAAAAACACATCAGCTCAAACCTCTCTGAAAGTAATCAGCTGCCTTGCATTTACCACCGCATGTGCATAGATGGCCACAGAGAGGTAGCTGGCAAACTATAGGTTAAGATGATTACTCTGCAGCAATTCATCACTGTGTTGATGCACTAAACACAAGGACCGAGATACCTAGGGATGAAGACAGAAGCTAAAGACCTAAAGTAAGTAGCTGAATGGTAAAGAGGTTAAAGAAACCAGAGCCATTGACACAAAAGGAAAGAATAATCTGCTCTGCTTTTCAGTAAGTTGACTAATACTAGCTACGGGAGAAAAATGAGGTATAAATGGGAATGAAATAATGGAAAGAACTATAACAGAATTAAAAACAAAATTACAGGTGATTTTACCAAAAGGGTAACAGACTCAATAGTGACCGTCCTCTTTCAGAATTTGCACCAAAATACAGGTCTAATAGCAGCTATTTTAAATCAAGCTTACTGACTTAGTGACAGTACTAGATGTGAAGACAAGCGTTTTGCATGTGTTTGTATAAGGAGAGGAAAATGCCGTATGCAACTGCAGACTTGTGAGTCTGGCTCAGTAATACTTGCAGTTTAAAAACACATTTTCAAGGGAAAGAACATTAGAACTACAGGTAAAAGGGAAGTGGAATATTGGTTTACCAAAGCAGGATACGCCAAACTAACTTGATCTGTTCTTATTTTTTTTTTCCCTTTTTTTTTCTTTTCATTTAAATAGGATGACTTCATTTTCTAGAGAAGGGAAATGAAGGGGGTATATTCTGCCTGTCCTTCTACAATGCATTCATTATGCTGCTGAAAAGAAAACTACTTACTTGCTTGGAGAAAGTGGAATTTAAGAGTGCAACTGGGAGATGACCATGGTAGATGATTTAGGGCAATATAGAAAGAGGAGCCATGAGGCTGGGGGGTAGGTAGGTAGTTAGGACTGATCCTTAAGAAGCTGTATTAGGAGAAATCTTTTCATTGACAGTCTTAAAAGAAGTGGGATTGAAACTTACTGATAGTACTGTATTGGGAAACAGATAACTGAGAAAAGGTTCAGTATAGCCAATGAAAAGAGCTGCATCACCTTGAGGACTGGGGAACTAGACGTGAGATTCCACAGTAAGAACTGCAAAGCATTGCAAAAAGATGCAATAGAGAAAATATAAAATCTTGTTATGAGGTGAGAACTCATCACCTGGAAATAGGGGTTATCAGAGACCTGATTTCTGTCTATCAGTATACTAGATGGCTAGAGAACACCATTCACTGTTTTAAAAACAACCTTTGGGTCTTATTTATGCTTTCCTCTGCTGTGCTAAAAATCATTTTGTTATCAAAAATCTCTTCCCCACATGGCTAGTTGTAGAACATGGTCCAGTCACTTTCTTAATTAACGACATGAATAGAGCTTCTGTCACCTCTCTCGCTGCAAAAGAGTTATTCCCAAACCACTACCTATTCTTGTAGCTCCTTTACGAGTCTCTGCCATCAGGATCCCTTTAGAAGTGCGTACAGCAGTGTGTTTCAGCAATGATCTCATTAATACCGTGTTACTAAGAAATTACCACTCCTGTCACTGTTACACATCCCTCCATTCAAGAGTTATATTCTCTGTCTATACCATAGAGGAAACAGACATTAGTTAATAATAAAAATTTTGACAAGTTTTCCAGTGATGCTGTGGTTTAGCGTAGTATCCCCATTCTTCTGAGTTTGACTTTCTGTCTTCATTCCTAGGTATCTCTGTCCTTGTATTTAGTCATATTAAACAACTCGTTTATTTACCAAGCGATAAAGATCAGCCTGTATAGATGGTTTGACCCTGCTTTTACATGTTATTCCCATAATAAGTGGAAGGTTAACTGCAAGTAGGTGTGATAAATAAAATACCACCTTAGATACAGAGGGATTTTTCTTGGCTTTGTTAGAAATTGACCCTACCAGTGACAAAGTGAGGATCCCTGTGGACAGAGCTTCTCTTTCTTTTTTTTTTAACCTATCAATTAAGTAAGAAATTGTTGCTGTCTTTATGTACTAATTAACAATATATAGATATTTATCAATGTCTTTTGTGTGTATATATATATGGAGGACATACACGGCTATGTTTTTATGTATCTCTGCATACATAATTAAAAAATCAGTATTGATGTGTGTAAGTCTCCATACAGTTACCCCCATTACAAAGCGCCAAGATTAAGATCTTGTTTATTGGTAAATTTCTAGTACTGTGAATAATAAACCTCAATAATGAAATTAGTAGGTTCTTAACAAATAGGTACACTAAATTAATTCAGTACAGTAAATTAATTAAATTAAATAAATTAATGTGAATTGAAAAAAACATAGTAAGTTACTAAGAACTAATGTTAAGGCCAGAATAGCAAGAAACATATGGCACATAGAAAGAGAAATCTTGCCTTCATAATTAAATCCTATATATTTAACACCATTGTAAAAGCTCTTGTACTGTATAACTCTGCAACTTGAAGACGTATCAAGCTGCTGCTATCTGAACTCCACTTCTTCCTTCATGAACTGTAGCTATAGGCTAGCTCTGTATAGGGAGGCACACTTAAACCAGTGTCCAAAAATAATCACAAATGAAAGGCTATGAAGACAGATGAAATGGAAAACGAGAGGAAGCCAAAATGTAATTAACAGCATAACAAGACAAGTGTTGGCTTGGAATACCTTTTGCCATGTTGCCCAGAGTGCCCCAGAATTGTAGACACCTTTGCTGTTTGTTGCTCCAAAGGGGAGTGGACGTGAGCTGAGCCAGATAGCAGTGGTAGAGCCATTGAGAGTTTGCAGGTCTCCTTGCTGGCAGAGGAAACAAGGTGATGTTTCTCTGCCCAGATGTTTCCCACTGCCCCAACTACTCCCAAGGGTACAGAGACGGTAAACAGTAAGGCAGGGGATGTTCTACTGCTCCCTACAACTGATGCCATATACAGCAACTTGCATGATCTGTGCCTAAACCCAATGTTTTTCCTAGGTGAGCAGCGCCAACTCAAACAAAAGACACCATGGGTTACACAAAAAAAGGGGGAAATAACCATTAAAAGGGCATCTGGAGAAAAAAGACTGTTCACACAGAAGTCAGCAATGAAGGGCTTGTGTTTCACACTGGACAAGGAGGCACAGCTAACCAACCAGCTTACTGTCAGCCAAATGACACTGTAGTGTCAGTGTCCATGGTTCAGCATCTGTATGCTTCTCCCTAAATGTGTCGCTTCCTGTCACCATGAATGACAGTGACAAGGTTAGACAAATAAAATGCCGTGTCGTTTTGGACACCAAACTGGAGCTATAACACATGACATGGGTTAGGCCCTTCACTTACTGAAATGTAATGCATGATTGGGAGACTCATTATCTCTTGTTCCAAGCAATAGATTCTGAAAAACAACCCAACCTTCCTGTGCAATTAAAATGGAAAACAGTCACAACAAAGACTTAACTTCAGAATAGCAGTTTTACTGGCGTTACGCACTGTGAGAGTTATGTGTCGTTCACACAATTCAAAAACTGGCTATACTTTTGAGTTGGTGTCCAAAAAGTACTTTGGAAATAATTTTCCATGTTAAATATAAAATTACTAAACAGTTTATTACTGTCAAAGTCATTCAACGCAGATATCCTTGACTCTAATGCAAATCTCCCAAGGGATGTATTTATGGCAAAATACACACGAAGCATTCATTTCTGAGCATCCCTGTAAGCTATCTGCAGCAGGAACACTTCATGGAACTTTCCACTGCACATTGCTTTCCTTCCCTCTCGGTGATTTCTTTTATGTCGTTATGGCTCAGTGGCTGTTAGGTGAGGGAACTGGATACAATGCTGCTGCTCTAATTAGACTATGGTGATCAGTCAGTGGAAATTGCCTTGCTTTTCTTGCGCTGCTTCGTTCACCTTCCTGTTTGAGCTCATAAATCTTTTCTGTCAGCCTCTCTGTTCCATCTTTCCATGTACTTTAAAAGTTGAGGTTGGGATGGGGATTGCTATCTCCAGAACTGTCTGTGTATACAAAGCTTTCTCTCTCTTTTTTTTTTTCTCTTTCAAAAATACCACATTTTGCTAAGAAAACATTGTGAGAAATTCTTTGTATTTGGCTAAATCCTGTTGTTCTTATTGAGGATAATATGCACTAATGGTGATAAGATCTCGCTCACTCTAAGATCCCTTGGCCCTGAATCATTTCCTCTACCATAATCCTTAGGACCGAATGAGTATTTTGAGCTAGTTGCCATTATGTGATGAAGACTCTACCAGATTAAACTGCTTTGCTGCTCGAAAGAGCTTGAATCTGTCCTTTCAATTATACTTGTAGTTTTGTATATGCAGTTCTTCTTGTGCCAGCTCTCTATAGTCTTTATTTTTTTTCTCTGTCTTTCTTACTGAAGCAAAATCCAATTGAACATTTCAGAATAAGCCCTGGTATTTTCAAACTTCATGTTTACATGCACATGAATCACACTCTGTATCAAACAGAGCAGCTGGACGTGACACCACAAACTGCAGATCTCAGCAAGGGCCAAAATAGGAGACCTGTTGCACATCATTTTTATGCAACAACATTCTTCAAGTGAGGAACATTTGCTTATTCAATGTCTTTAAATACATAAATGTGAGGGAGGAGGGTTAAAGAACCATTGAGCTCTTCTGCCTTTAACTGACTTTTATGCTAAGTCCAGGGAGGATTTTTTTGTGAAAGCCACTTCTACTGGCATACCTTTGTGAGTATGAGCTATAAAACTATAAAACATTTTAAAACAAGGAGTGTGGAGCTGCTGTGCAGTGTTTGTAAATGATATGTATCAAAGAAAAACCTGTCAAGCTGTGTTTAATAACATAAACACGGAGATAATTCAAAAAGGGATGTCTCCAGTTTTTAATATTTTTTAAAAATAAGATTCCAGTTTGTAATTAAACATGTGTATGAAGAAAACTTTTGTTATTATTCCTGGAACTAACAGAGAGTGCTATTTTTCTATTGTAAATACTTCATTTAAAATCTTGAACAAGTCGATTTTAGCTGTTTGCTTTCTGCCACTGAACTCAACTTGTATTAACAGGCCCAGTAGCAAACAATTTTTTTTCCACTCAGTTATTTTTATAGTAAAGAGTACAAGTTCTATAGGCAACTTCTGTAACTTTTCATACAAGAAACCTGATGTTGACTCACCCTTAAAAATACTGAAAACAAAAGTAGTTCTAGATTACTTACCCGATTAGAAGTAAAGTGCAACTTCAGATTTTTCCACTTGAGACTACAGAGCAAAGGAAGCTTAAATGAAAATGATCAAATGCTGAAAATGTTATGGAAGTTCCTGAAATATTCATGAAAAAAGCAAAAATTACCCAGTAAGTCGATATTCACTATGGTTTCTTCCTCTCTGATGATTTCCCTTATGATTGTAATGAATTTGTTTAAGTCTTGTATAGTGCTGACTATCAATATTTTAATAGTTAATCAAGAAAGGAAGCCACATATCAGTGGGTAGACTGCTGGGGTGCAACCGTAACTGCCTAGCAGACAGAGATTTGTTTCACTTCTTATCTACATCTGAAATATTTCCTAGCCCGTTGCCTTCCTATCGCTTTTCTCATTCTTTTGGAGTAAGGATTTTGGAGGAGAGACTGTCTTTCTGCTCCATGTTCTACAGTCATGGTCCACGGCAAGTGAATTAATAATAATCTTTCAGCCTTTCTGTACATTCTGTTCCCTGAGTAGATACCGCCATTCTCATAAATGCTAAATATCTTATTTTTATTTGCCAGTGATGCTTCAGGTGGTATACTGAAATTTTATTTTATTTCCCCCAAAGATAAGTAAACAAGGTTCAGCAAAGCATGTAAGCAGACTGCACTTGAAGCATGTACACCATATCACTGCTAGGAACCAGTCCAATATGAGGTTTCAGTGCATAGTTATGTACTGTGCTAAGCAGTGATAACAGACGTTTGGTTAAAATACAGCATGAACTTCAGGGCTTTGCTGCCCTGGGGTCTTTCTATGCTTAAAAGCCATTAAAATCCTAGGATATGAGATTGTACTGTCATTTCAGACCATTTACCCACAAGACCTTTTGCAATAGTTATATTTTTCATTGGGCAAGATGGAGGAAGAGGACACTGATGCTTGGAGTCATGATAACAAAGGAAAATAAATCTGTTCGGCAAATAAAACAAGACCAACCACCATTTAACTCCCATGCCCTTTTTCAGAGTCTACAAGACATGGGAAGAAAATACAAGCTGTTTGCTTCCTTTTTCCAAAACTGTATCTGACTGCTGCGTGGATGAAATCTGCAGACTTCGGGATCTTGAAAAGAATTTGGTTCTTCAAGTATTTCTCAGTGTAGTTCACCTGAGAGAGTATCCAGGCAAGAGATTGTCACACTTCACATACAACTGAAGATTTTTCTAAGCTACCATTGTGAAGCTTTGTGGGCCTATGCTCTTAACTCATACAAGCAATTGTACGAGTTACACAAGCAATTACAAAGGCTAGAGCACTTTATACACTGCATATAATCTTTAAAAGATTTTCTTCTTTCTTTGCTTAGAACACAGTTCTGGTCCCTAAAGTAGAGTAAGGAAAAGCAAATATGAAATTATCCATCACATGGATATAAAACAGTGAGTTGTATTTCCAGTTTCTTTCAACACTCGGAGAAAAAAAAATAATCTCATAATAATGAAATCCTGAAGTGTGCATCACAAGACTGATTAGTCTTCCTGATCGTAAACCTCAACAGTAAAATTATGTCCTCAGGGAGGCAGTGAATGTCCTCATGCAGGGCATAATCCCAAATATCATTCATATGTAGTCAGATCTGATTAGCCTAGGTGAATGGTAAACTCATTTTATATTTAAATTACAGCACTAAGAAAAAATGTGTGAAGGCAAGAGATTGAGAAAAGGAGGCTGCAGGCAAGTGAAAGGGGGAAAAATTCCATACTGCTGTTTTTCAGAACATATTTGGAGTGTGCAAAACACACCTGAACCCTCACATATGTTATCTGTCTTTAGAATCAAACATATAAAAACTTGCCATTAGCAAGAAGAATGTCCTAAAAAGTACATAAACAATTGAATACTGCCTTTGATTTACAGAATGTATTGATACTTTTGCAAGCCCAATGAAAATCTTACTAATCATTATCATTGATGTGAAAGGAATAAATGATAAAAGCAATGTGTTTGTACAGATTTGAATGAATAGATTTTAGTTGACCACGAAGTGGACTAACACAAAGACAGTTCCTGAGGAGCTACAGTACAGCACAAAGAGGTATGAAAGGGGGAGCAATCCGTGAGAACCAGAGATGAGGGCTTGTTTTTTGTGTGTGAGGCTTCTTTTCCCTATTTGTTTCATCATCAGAGCAGACACGGTGTTTTAAAAGATAGTCAAATGATCAAGGAGGAAAGCCTTGATACACTACCAAAGAAACTGATCTGGAGGCTTAATTAGGAAGTCAGTATCTAGACGTTGCTGACATCACTAATGAAAGTCTATATTACCTAATGTTTTTATAATTATATTTCATTGTGGATCAAGTACCAATTTCCCAATAACTTCAAGGGATGACTGTTTTTTTCATGATAAAAAATGGATTAATTTTGTACAATACCATTGATATTTCTCAGCCTTTGAATGTTACCAGTCAAATTCTGCTGGTTTTACTTGGAAAAAATAACTGCCTTTTTGTCATGGTTGGCTTTGATGTAATCTGTTGCCACAGTATTAGAAAAGGATGCAAAATGATCAATAGAAAATTGCTCCATAGTCATTTTGCAGCCTTTTCCTGTTTATAATTCCCTTTCATCCTATTATTCATCATCAGTGTGTATTATTGCATAAGAGTACTTGGAGTTCATCCAAATATATATTTATAAGGTAGGTGTACATAAGGTAGGCTTTTATAAGACAAAAATCTTAGTAGTCTTAGCTTGGAAGAGAGGGTGTGAATGAAGAAGCATGTCTCTGAAATATAAAGGCATGGAAACTCTCTTTGGAGAAGGTATAAAGTTAGAGGACATTCTGGTCAGCCATGAAACTCTCATAAAGCAACACACAGAAGAAGGCCAAGTAAAAAATGTGGGATTTCTTCAGAGTGGTGAAAAGGTGAGACAGATATCCATTCTTAGGGCACAGGTGTGTGGACCTGACTACGTACAGTAGATTTTCAGCCACTAAAAAGATAACTCCAAGGCTCTTAATTCAGTTTGGTATAATTATCTCTATGCAGCCAGAGTTAAGCCTCTTACTGCAGATTTCATTGCCTCTACTTTTTCTTGGGAACTTAGACCTGAATTCTGAAAACCATTCAGAATGTAGTCAAAACTTAATTCCTGCAGTACTTAAGGCATGTGTTGGATATAGGAAAGCCCATTCTGTTAATGGCAATTTCTTGCTGTCGTAACTCTTGTGGGGAATAAAATGATGTAATGGTGTCATGAATCAGGCCCACAGTTAGCACATGTAGTTAGCCTATTAGTTGGTGTCTTTAAACAAATTTCACATTATTTTTATTAATACTTTTTTTTTGATTCCTAGTTTTATGGATGGCAATCCATGGAAGGCAGCTAAAGGTCATTTTAATTATATTTCACATTTAAGGGCCTGCTTTTGCAGGAATTATGGCAAGAGAAATGTTGGCAAGTTCACAACAACTGCAAGATTGGGCAATAAGGGAATTAAAAAGATTTGTAAAAAACCAGTGACTAAGTGCCTATTTCGCTGCCTGTTGTATCCTGTTATATCTAGAGAATGGAAAAAGGAAATTCCATATTGACTAGATTGAGCTGTACTTGCCATCTCAGTAATGAATCCATCATGCAATTCCTTCAAATGAAACCTCAGTTAAACTGCACAACTGTTTCTTTTTACTTTCACACTATAAAAATTCAGAACAGCCAGTGTCCAGGAAAATATATTCATTGGAAAGAAGCTACCAAAGTCTGTGCATTTGACTGTCATCTGCAGCTTATTTCACACATGTCCCAAAAGCAAGAAGTCAAAAATGGAAACTGCATGGGTGGTTTATTACTCAGCATTGGGCTCCAAACGTGTCTTCTTGATACAATTGTCTTCTTGATACAAAACAGACTGATAATTTGTTTCCCGATTCCATAACTATCTGAACTCATTAGATTTCAGAAAATATGAAAACATTGCAGATTGCGCATACTCGCACACATGCCCCTGTATTTAAATTTTGGGCCTGAGTCCCCTCTTCCTAGTAACCAATATAGTAATTTACAGCTTTGCGGGTCTAAAAGGGTGTAACAAGTAAACGAAGACCCCTCCATTACACCGAATCTGAAGTATTTTTAACAGAATATGAGACCTGCGTACTTCAATTTCCAATGAAGTCCTTTTCCATGATCAATACTGTCTAAAGCAGTTTTTCAGTAAATGTTTAATGCAGTGATGTAATGATGCAACAATTTCTCTAGAAAAAAGGCAGCTTCTTTGTGTCACTCTCTTTTTAGAGAAAGCTGTCTGCTCAGTTCCTGTGAAGAGTATTGTAACTGAGAGAGTCCAGTTATTCTATTCATACAACAGAATGATGGACAGGCTAATACTGTTGTGCAATATTCGTATGTTGTGCTTTAATCAGCACAAGTCCCTGAACGTGCTTCTGCCAGAAGAAAAAATTCTTGATGCCTTGTTAAGTATCATTTCTTACTCTTGGAACTGGGGGGGGAGGGGGAGGAAAAAAAAAGATTCTGCATACATTAAGAGAAAAATGCACAAAGGCAGGCAAGTAAAATAAAAAACACACTTTAAACTTCTTTTTCACCACCTTTTACCAGAAATTTGTTTATAAGTATGTTTCATTTTACTAAAATATTAGCTTTAGACTGGAGTTTAGTAGCTCACATTGGAAGTCAGGAGTCAATGACTGGCTCCTCTGTGTCGGGGATGAGGAAAGATGGAGAGGATTGATTCTTACACTTACATAGTCTTTCCTGGAGTTCTCTTGGTTCTGCATAGCTGCTCATCCCTCAATATTAGCAGTAAAGACTGTTCCAGCCTTCACAAAATATTGTCCAAATATCTGGTTTTGAGTAGGTCATTAATTTTCAGGGACTCTCCAGCTATCCTACACAGTAGGTGGTAAAAAATGTTGTGCTGCTTGGGTGTCATGCCAACAACAACTAGCAATTCACAGCTATGTTTTCTCACCAAGTAATTATAACTTTTACTTTACTAGGGGAAAGAAAATAATACTAAGAATGAATATTTTAATAACATTTACCCATTATCAAATCATTCTTAAGTTTTCTTCAGGAAAAGGAGCTAGGAGCCTTTCTTATTGGCTGGAAATTTCCACTAATTTTCTTGGGAATTCCAGCCATGTTAAAAGTACAGTATCTGTATACCTATGTGGCAAAGCTCACCCTCTTTTCCTAGTAGGATGTATTCTCTATCCAACGTAGACATCTCACAGTTGTATCATGGTGTTTATGAGGTGCTTGGCACAGGTTCCTTCCCAGTTCCATTCTGTAGAGCATTCATGCAATCTTCTCCTGAAAATATCACTGCTTTTAGCATCATAACCATGTATCACTAGTGTAATGTTGTTAGAGAAGGTTGAGACATTCGGGTAATCTCCAAATCTTGTTTTCTTTCACAGCAACAGTGAAATTAGGTAAAGGGTAGCAAAAATGCAGTCAAGGGGTAGGAAGTTATTGTAAACCAAAAGGACACTGAGAGGAATAAAAAGAAAATATTGATAATTAATAGAGTCACAGTCAAGTACGTCCTGCAGCTAAAATCATGCAACCTAGCTGACAATTGAATGAAGTCAGAAAGAAACAATTGAAGCAGGTAAAGACTGAAAGAAGTAAGGTAAAGAACCTCAAATAGAAAGTGGAGGAATCTGGACAACTGATGCACTACATGAATTTAAGTATTATAGAGAAAAAAAGAGGCATAATGAGCTGAGAAATACCTGTTGAAGGGTATGCAGTATTCAGAGAAGAAAGTAAGTTCAATGCACTGGGCAGGCATTGTACATGTTTAGATGCAGAATGCCGTAAACAATGAGAAAAGGAGCATGCATAGAAGACAGCGGATATTCAATCTGGGGAAGAAATTAAGAAAATTATACTGCGAACAGATCTTGAAGATCAGTTTTACATGTTGAGAGTGTTCCCTTTAACAGTAATGTAGAAATAATTTTACTAGGCATTGTGTTGGGGACATTACTTTCCCATTACCAAATGCTTTTGGTAATTGTAAGACCACCAGTAGTGCATTGCGCTGAGAAGAGAACAATGCAGCACATTTGGGGATGGATTTTATTTAGAATTTTCACTATTGAAAGTGGTACAAAAATCTGGAGGATGATCATGAGGTTTCACAATGCCATAAAGTGAAGAGATATTGCCAATATCCAGCAGGATAAGACTATCATAAGAGAAGCATTGGATTATTTTGAGAATTGTAATGCTAGATAGAAATGGGCAAATGTTACAAGGAAGATGCGCAAATGTTTTTGAAATAAGCCAGGGATTCATTAGCCGAAGACACGTCAAAAGATGTGTTTGTGCTAACGTAAGGCTGAGAAGAATCAGGAAGACTAGCTGATCACAGGACCGCCCCATAATGCAGAAGTTGAAGGAGGCACAAGTGACTGTAGGACGTGTGAGGTGAGATATTTCTGAGAGAGGAGGAGGGAGGCAATCCTTGGCGCCGGCTGAGCAACTGCACTCACCTGTGTTCAGGGAAGCCAGCTGCTCTGAAGTGGAGGAGGGATGCTTCATGGATGGGGAGTCAAGAGACTCTGTGAGAGAATTTAAAATAAATTCTCAAGAAGAAGACTGAAAGGGAATGTCATGGTAAGTGCACCGTGTATTGAAATCGAAATGGGAATGAGAAGAAATATTTTAGCCACCAGAAGTGCAAGATTGTGGAACAACCCTCCTAGTCCGATAGTGCAGGCAAGACGCCCAGCAGCTTTTAAGATGGGGATTAATGAACGGGAGCTGTCTGGCATGAAGGGGATTCAGTAACACAGGTGTTCCTGTCCCCCAGCAGTCAGCCAGGACCCCCAGCTCCACCTGTGGGTCCAGGAGCTCAGAGCAGGCACAGACTGGGACCCCAGGTCTGACCACAGCCGTGTTGCCAGCAGCCCTGTGCCCAGTCCAGGCCCCGCAGAGCCAAGTGGGGCTGTCTGGATGGACTCCAGCCCTGCCGCCATCCCTCGCTGTCTCCAGTGATTGACAGGGGTTGGCAGTGCTGTCGTCGTCACTGCCTTGGGGTCTCCGGGCCTGCACCCACCAGATGGCCACCGCCTGGCCTGTGCATGGGTTGCCTGCAGCTCCTGGGTTGTCCTGAAGTGGGCAGCCCCACGCCGGCTACTCCCCGGCAATTCCCTTTCATCCTTAGGGGTACCTTGCTAGAACAAGGTAAATATGTGATGATCACGTAATCCAAGGACTGTTAAAGAGCCCGTGGTAGTACTGATCCAGGTCTTGATATCCTAATAAACATGATAATTACTAAGTAATCACGCACTGATTGTGCATGGTGGTCTGTTATGCACTGGTTATAACTTCATTGGCTTCATGGCCTTTCTGAGATCAATATCAGATTTTCTGGTTGGAGAAGTGGCAAGCAGGTACTTCAAAGGACACCCAGCAATGTAGGGGCAGAGGCTGAAGCAGAACTGGGGGTCTGTCCAACATCTGCTTAGAGAGACCTCAGAAAAACTGCATTTCTTACGGTGGCCTGTTTTACATGGAGTAAAAACCAGGCCTATGGACTGCGCTAATGCTTTGCCCAGTACCTAAAATGCTAAGTAACCCTTCAGTGACTTCAGATTTACGTTTTAAAGATGCCCGTTTCTGATGGCAGTGCCTAGAATGGAAGAACAATAATAGTTGTGTTGGTTATAGTATTGAAAATATCTTTGAAAAAGTTTAGAAAAATCAGTCATTGCTCTAATGACCAAATTGGCCTGGATGTTCCCAGCAAAAGAAGCTAATCCTTGTATTTCGTTGAAATCTTTTGAATGCTCAGTTCTCTTGCATTTTCATGAAGGCAGCAGGTTTTCCTGTCTATTCCACTCGGGGAATTAATTCTTTTCCAGTTCTGTAATGGAAGACTGTGAAACCCTGCATCAGACCCGGTGACTGGAAACAGGCATCTCTCCTGTCAAGCCACACAACATACCATCTATGTCTTGCATGTAGTTAAAAGTAAGAGCTACATCCATTAATATGCTTGCTGATGCCAGAGATTCTTCCCTTGCAGTATGATTCAGTGTTGGGGAGTACATCCCCTGAATTGCATTTTTTTTTTAAATCTCGTCACAATATATTGTACGAAGACTCGATTAAATTTTCTATTTTTTTTAATAGACTAAATATCATCTCCTTTGGTAATTTAAATGAGTGTAGCTTTTGGAATGGCTTATGCCAGATGAGAATCCATCTCTGTCTCTCCTAATAACATCTAACCTCAGTTCACTCTGGTATTCAAAATGCTCCAAATGGATTATCTTGGAAGTTATTATAAGGTGAACAGGGTCCTAACATACAGTTATGCAAGACAAATGCTATACTTACCGAATTTTTCTGGCTGAGCTTCATACCTCTGAAAACCAACATTTATAATAGAAGTGTTGACAAAGCCTTTAAATACGGAATTGTAATAGAGGTGTTAGACTAAATATGTTAGCATGTATACGAGAAGATTGAATAAAATTGTAGCTTTTATCCCGATGAAAGTCAAATCCTGTAAAAAGAAAATCAAGGTCTTTGTACTGAAGTATGGCATCCAGGGCAACTTTTTCAGATGTATGGAATGCTTTACTTAGAACAGGCTTGGCTAAATCCTTCATCTGCTTATGTGGTGTAAAGTGAATTTAAAATAACCGCAGCAACCAGCATAGGTTTTCCTACTGCAAGGGAGTCCTCTGCCTGCAGAAAGATCATAGCAGTATGGAAGTATCTTGTGCATTGGTCACGTTTTCACCTTTGAAATAAGTGAAAGCCAATGAAAGCCATATGTGGACAGTGGAGCAGTCTGACACTGAGGTATGTTTGCTAAGGCTCTTCATTCGGTGGAAAAATTAAAAGACCTTCTTCTAAATACAGATCTCCTGAGATTAAGGACTTACAATCAGCTTTTTTGCAGCCCTTTTCTCCACCATCTCCAAATATAGACCAGCTGGAGTGGAACATCTAACTCTTAGTGCAAATGTATTCAGTACACAAAATTGGTATGTTCCTATATATTGGTAGGTTAACCACTTCGCATGCTCTACTGGGACTTCTAGACATATGTACTCAGACAGCTATTTATGTGCTGGGATTTTTCACATAATTTAGGGGTATGCAAGCTCATACTGCTAGTTTAAAAATGTAAATCCATTTATATAAATATATGCAGCCAATTTGGAATTCTCTACATGTGACAGCACTGAAACCATGAATGAACCGCGATGAAGAAAGTTAAGTCTGATAGTGTATAAACTTAGCAGGATTCTAGACAAAAAGCTCCAGAGACTTTAAAATAAAAAAAGAAAATGTTTATGTTGGATGATTAGAAAGTATATAACAATACCAGCAATGTCAGTTTCTCCATTCTATAGTCACTGTGGACATCTCGAATTCCCTATGAATATCCAGCCCTGTCGCATTTTAAAACAAACTGACCCTCCCATAATTATTCCTTTTTACAATCCATATGTGTTCTCAAACAAACACACACTTGCATTTATATGTAGACAGATGCCTGTGATCTATGCTTTCCCTTGTGCTAATGATTTAAAACAGAAATATTTAAATTTGACTGTGTGTCTCCTTTGTTAAAATAGCTTTCTACTTGACTATCTGGATGTTGCAGTTTTTAAGAAACTGTGCGAAACTAAAATATCATGTAGCCACACTTGATGTCTGATGAACAAAGATTTTGTGTATGTACAAAGAATTTTTGTGATGTCACTGATATGACATGCCTTGGTGTGAGCAAATCTGGGGAGTGGCCTTATAGTCCTCATCCTATTCATTGGACTTCAAGAGAAACTCAGGTGTTTGACATGAATGACACTACAGATGCAAGTTTACTCAGATGTCATTTATCCTCAGGTACCATTTTAATGGCATAAGATGGTGATTGGATTATCATTACCTTGTAGCATGTAAATACCAAAATTGTAGTTTGCATTAAAATTATTTTTTTCTCATAGGATTAACATAAGAATAATATTAAAGATGGAGGAAGGAGTAGGTTATCTGGTGTGCTCCTACTCCCTTGCATCTGGAAATTTCTCAGTTTTCATATATTGAAAGCATTTGTGGCATGTTTTTTACAAAGTGTAAGTGGTGGAAGAAGAGTCTGAATGAGGAAGTAAGACAGGGCACAGAGGCGCCTAGGGAGAAAGCTAAGGTCCAGAAAGTCTAGTATGAAACCCATTTGCTTGTTGAAATAACTGCTATTTGCAGCTGAGAATGCTCACCAAGTTCCAAATATTTGGCTGTGGTTCTCTTTCCATAAACATTGGAGTCACATCATACATGTCTACAGGGCTCAGCCACACCTCTTCTGCCTTTGCCTCAGAATCCCTGCCTCTAGTGGTGCAGCCAACACAACAGTCCAGAACACCCTCCTTATCATTCCTAATTCCTCCGTTTAAAGTTTGTTTTGGGGCTGCAACAGGCAAAGTCTTTCCCCCATCTCTCTCCAATTCAGGGTCGCTGACCTCTTTGGACATTGGCAAACCAGGTTTTTCTTATGCTTCATGAGACCTGAGCTTAACCTATGTGTTGATAGAAATAGCTGGTGATGTTTTAACTTTCAAGAAGAGTTTGAAGCTTTAGGGGCTATCTCCACCCTGTTGACCTATTTAGCCTAAACAGATTGCCAAAGCTTTGGGGATGCCAAAGGTTGTGCTAGCTAGTTCCATTTGGGTCTCCCACCCAAACAAAAGGGTGGAGAATTCCAGATGCAGTGTGATTTGGGAAGGCCAAAACCCCTGTAAGACTCCATGAAAAATATTTATTTTTCATTTTTTAAGCCAATCCAGAAGAAACAGCACATCCTTTTTGCCTTTAACTCAGGCGCGAGAGAAATTTGAACCACCGCTGAAGGTGGAAATTCTGTGTACCTGATCTTATTGTTGTTTTTTTAAGCAGAACCACAATGGTTTTAGTGGAGTGTTCTGGTTAAAACAGAGGTCAGCCTAGCACTTGGGATGTTTGGTTGTTTACATTTCAAGGCGCATGGTAAAATGTAGTGACAGCTCTTTGCCTGTGTGTTGACAATGTTTGTGCAGGTCGTGTTACTTGTCGTATCAGTCGGTTGGTAGTGAGCAATTGTTTTCTTTTGCGTCACTTGTTTTCCTTGGTTGTCAATTTTTCCCCCTCCATTTTTTCAAATAATTAAACTGTCTGTATCTCAGCCCACAGGTTTTCTCACTCTTACCCTTCTGTTTCTCCCACCCATCCCATTGTGGGGGTGTCAGTGAGCAGCTGCGTGGTGCTTAGCTGCCTACCAGGGTTAAACCACAAGAAGATCTGAACTGCCACACGACCCATTTGCCTCTCTGATGAATCCCTGGAAATCATAGTTCAGAATGTGGTTCGGGTGCCTGTCATGAATGTGCACCTGCAGTGCTTAATTGGCCTTGTTTCTGCTCTGCTGCACCCCTCACCAGTTTTATTGTGATAGTAGCAGAGAAAAAGAATAGATAAAGTGGGCGAAATTCATCTGACTAAATATAAACACCTACAATAATCACTTTTGGCTCCCTTTGTAGTCAATGGAGAGAAACAAACATTTGTAGAGTATGATTCATCTCATTCCGAGGTAGATGTCTAAACTAGTTTGGATGAATCATGTCCTAAAAATGCCCGATTCTCTACATAATGAGAGCTGTTGGTGACAACTTCAGGTGTAGGTTTCTTCACTTTAGAAACCCTTATCCAAAGGGAGGTGAAGTGAATCTCACCTAAGGAGATCCTCAGAACAGATAAACTACCCCATAAGGCCAGACCATCTAGCTTAGTACCATCAATGAATGATGCCTGAGACAACATACTTAAAGAATAATGCAAGACCAAGGCAAGTATTATCTTTCCTCGTTATACTCTCCCAGCTTCCGGTAGTCAGCAGATTACAGTCTCCATGTGCCAGAGGGTTACCCCTGATCATTACTTTTTGTAGCTATTAGTGATGTCTTCTATGCATTTTTCTAGGCCAGTGAATTAATGTACCCCTTTAACCCTGCCCATCATACTCTCCTCTGAGGCTTCAGGATTCTTGTCCAAGGTTAAGAGCATCCTGCTATTCCTAATCTGCCCACGTATGGGAACTGTTTCAATCTGATCACTCTGATACTTTTCTTTATATTTTCTCTATTTCTATTATATCCTCCGGGAACCAGAACTGCATGTTGTGTTCAACACATATGTACTGCATGGATCATATTGATGTATTTTGTTCTCAGTTACCTTCCTGATATTTTCTAACATTCTAGCTGTCTTTTGGATCACTACTGAGCATTACAATATTTCTGTAGGTAATTATTTGTCATCACTCCAGAACTGGTTTCCTTAACAGTGAGAATTAATAAATGAATGAACCATAAGGTACTTTTTCCTGTGTGCATTGCTTTACGCTTGTCAATAGTAAACTTCAAATTCCATTTTCTCTCTTAGCCCTAGAATATTCTGAAATTCTTCTGCAATTCTTTGCGTTTATCTTGATTATGGCTACTCTGGTTTATTTTATATGATATGCAAGTATTGCTGCCTTCTTGTTCATCCAGTTCCTGTGTAAATGTGTTAAACAGAACAGATTCCAGAATAGATTAACATAGGACAACTCGTATAAAAAGTGACCTCTTAGCCTCAGTCTTTGCTTTGTATATTTTAAGAAGTTGTTTATGCTGTAACAGCTTAGCTTTTTTAAAGTTTCTTTGATAGAGGATCTCACCAAAATCTGTTAAATTTTATGGTGCATCTTTGCCAGTATAGAGATTTTCACCACAGAGAGAGAAAGTGAATTGTGAAATTGTCGTATTAGCAGAGAACTAGGGTATTAGGTAGTGGAGGAAAAGCATAGAAAATCATTTTATAACAAATAACAAAGGAATTCTGTGGAAAAGGAGAAGAATGAGAAAAAAGAGATAATTGCTTTCATCGTACAATAAATTAGCTTAATAGGTTGCAATTCTGGTACTTGGAAAGAGCAAGATTCAAAGGAGGCATCTTCCCTCGCCCTCTGTTTCAAGCCTGCTACTATAGAGTCTGCCTGCTTCTAATGTGAAGCTGTAGCACACCATGCAAAGTATAAATATGGATTCCTTCGGAGGTTTGATGACATTTTGTTGGAAGACAGAAACATGTTTCTTGCAGATTTGTGATCTGCAAGAATTCCGTGTGTGCCAGTACATTGGGGACCATGCCATAGATCACAGTTCAAAATTGCCAGCTCACTCTATTTATTTACCTGGGTTAATAGAAACAAAAGAATATTGAACTGCAATTAAACTGAACTTGGAAAAGGATTTATGAAACCTTGTCAACTGTGTTATGCAACACAATACCATTTGTGGGAGAACAAAGATTGTTCATTTAGAATATGTTGAAACCATAAGTGAAATCACCTTACAAATATTTTTCTCCTTGAACGGATAGCATCTGACACACAGGAAAGCAATGCCTAACCCACTATTAACCATTACCAGGTTACCATTATAGTTAATTAGCAAGGCATTACCCACAGTCCTCTGAAGACAATCGTTTTCTGGCTGTCACCCAGGCCTGCTGCAGTATAGGCTCACTGACTCCAGAAGGCTGACAAGAGTTTTTTTCCCGATAGAAGCATGTTGTGAAAGAAGCCTGGTGAAGGTGAAACACGTGTTGTTACTTCAGCTTTAGGAGACCAATTTGATCACGTTACCTGGCAGCACTTCTGATGTTCATTTCAATGTCAGGGAAATTTCTGCATCAATTTTCAAAACATAACTCTATGTACTAATTGCTTTTTCTCTTTGGCAGATACCTAGCTGTAACTAGCAACTAATTTGAAATCTGTGCCCTTGTTGAGAACTCATCAGTATCGTGAAAAGCAGGTCACAGTTTGAAAAACTGCAAGGTGTTTTCACTCTATGAGGAAAAGAGTTTAACATCTTCATTAAAGATGTGGATGATGGGTCAGAGTGTACCCTCACTGTGTTTGCTGATGACATAAAACTGGGAGCAATGGCTGATACACCAGAGAGTCTTATTGGGCTTCTCTACAAGGATGGCCTGACAGTAATGATGAACATATTTATGTGGGAGGTGTGTGTTTCCTCTTTGGACTGGGCCAATATGGCCCATTTCCTGACCTGGAAGATGCTAGCATTACTGTGGCAGTGCCCATTCAGCTGCTGAAATGAATGAAGTACCTGGCATTAATCCATAATGACATACCTGGATCACAAAAAAGGAGAGTCAAAGGCCTTCAAAGTGCTAGCTCCCAGATAGCTGACTGGCATGTGGATGGGCCGTGCAGCGAGCATGTTGCACCTTTATCACATACAACTTCAGAACAGTCCAGCAAATATCAACACTGACCACTTCAGACAGTAAAGGGACATAAATAGGGATTGCTAAGGTTCTGCTCCTTACAGGATTTCTGACTCACAGTGATCAGCTATTTCGGATGCGCACGTATTTAAGCCCCCGCATTTTCAAGGTGAATTTTCAATGACCTTTGAAAAGAATTCTTGCCTTTCCATTCCTTTCATACTTTTCACACATAATTTTATTTTAATAGTATTCTAACTGGTGATGCCAGAAGAAGTGAAGATCAGAAAGAAAAATGTAGGCTATTACTCAGCAGTCTCATTGCTCAGCCAGGCTGCATTCTCCATAACCTGCAATCAGTGCTTTGCTCACTGAAACACCAGTGTGCAGATTGCATAGTCCAGAACCTGTGTTGCATTATAGGATCTGTGTCAGGGGGGTATTGGAAAAGACAACCTCATGTGACAGTCACTGCACTGCATGGTGGTGTAGCACTTCCCATTTGTGGAGCAAAATTTGTTAAACAGACAGTATATATATATACATGGGCTCAATCACTTGGTTTTCTTCCCATCCTATCTGCCAATGTGTAGTGGCAACAGAAAGACCAAGATTTCATGGCTTTACTGGTGACAAAGGACCCCTCTGTGAATTTTGTTGTTGGGCTGCTGCTGAGAACCATTTGGTACTCCGCATTGGTGCATAGGTCAGGAATGGGAGGGACAAAAATGGAGCATATGGGAGAAGGCTGCCCCAGTAAACTAGGTAGCCTTGGACAGATGTTGTGCATAAGCTCACCTGGGGTTCAGAACTTAGACACCTCCTCACCAAAGCACATCGAGAGGCTTCATCTGTAGAGCAGGGCCTACTCAAAAATGTACTGACAAAGGCATTCCTCACAAAATTTGACTGTGGGTGCCACATTCATTATAAAGCTAGAGCATAAAGGCACCCTCCCCATCCTCCTCTATATAATAAACTAATGGTGTGAGCCTTCAGCCTGGAGGTGTAGGAAATCTGGATTCAGGCCTTCTTCATATTAAGGACATACAAATTCAGATCTCCCACTAGAATGCCTTAATCCTTGGCTGTGGAAGACCATACGGAAGTGATCTTAGTCCATTTTGTCAAAGTAAATGCAAAAAAAAGGAGCCAAGATTCATTGGGCCAGAGAAAAAGAGGGAGATCTGGACAATTTCCTGAAGGATGGGAGTCCTGGGCTCTTGATCTTTACTTTCAGAGAACTCTTCCTGTATATTATATCAAGAAGTCACTCGATAAAATGAACTGATTTGAAAAAAACCCAAACCAAACCCTTTTCAGGGGCGTAAGTCTTTTTGGACGTAACCAGAGGTCCTTTCATTGCTAACTTTTATGGTGCTATATCTCTTTGATGACCCTGTTGTGAATTCCCTTCGTTTTACTGTAGCAAGCATGGTGGCCTGTTACTATAGCTTTCCTTCTGAGAACAATGACATGACTGTAAGCTGTCCGTGTACATGCAGAACGTGCGGCGCACATTTTAACCTCACTTCCCAGAGCAGAGGTATTATTCTTACTTTGGCTCACTTAGTAAGTTTACTAACGGACAGGAGAAGAATAATGGAATCCTGGAGATCTGGCTCATGAGATACAGCTGTGTGCCGTGAGCAAAGCCCCCTTTGGAGATATCATTTGGGGCCAATTTCTTTATTTTGTAGTCAGGCAAAACTCCCATTGACGTCAATGGGAATTTTTCTTCCATAAAAAATGGGGACTCAGGTCTGGCCCTGATTTTTTTGTCAGCTTGGGCCATTTCAGATAGTGCCAGAATTCTGAACACCCATTGGTGGGCAGAAAGCTTCTGTAACATACTTAAGATATTCTTAGGTTGGCATAGAAAGGTAAAAACAAGGAAAAACAGCTCATCGGCCAGCCTTTTTACAGTATTCCCAGACGTATCTTCTATGAATAGTTGGACCCCCTCAGATGCATAAGGATAGCAGGTATTTTGAATTTAATGTTTCAAAAATGCTTTTTAAATCAAACATCTGGTAATAGCTTGTAAATAGAAATGTTAATAAAAATGCATCATATTCAGGGATATTCACAATGTGAACCGCTTACTCCACCCCAAGCTTAGGAAAAGTAAATGTTATCCGTTTTCACATAATCTTTTTAGCCAAAGTCTTTTAAGCATATAACTTTACAGCTTTCATAAAAAGGGCATAAAAATGAAAAATGTGTTTTGCAATGAATCTGCCACTGATATGAGTGTTCAATTAAATGGACCGTGCAAGAAAAGAGGAAAGATTTGCTACTGGGATATTGCCAATGATATCCTTTGACACTTCTATGGTCTCATGTGTTCCTGATCAAGCAGCACAGAGCACTGGAAAATCCCAAACCAGTAAGCTTGAAACCAGAGCAGTCTGCATATATTTGATATGTAGTCAGAAGAGGCTGATTTGAAATGATTGGCACTGAACTATGGCCTTTCTATTAACTTACCTTAAACCATTTTTGCCCTTTTGTTGACACAGAACTTCACCAACTCTATTTATACCCTGGCAAACGGCATGTTTCTGCTTAGACAACAGATTCGAACTGTGTTTTTACTAGTGGCAGCCATTTGGAATTCTTTCCTACCACAGTGTATCTCATTTCACTTTAAATCTTCTCTTCTGGACACATACAAGATTCATACTTCTGTAAAATCTAGTTACCAAATTTAGTAATTTATCATTGACATTACCCCATGAAATATGTAACTGGCTTTAGTCCAGTTCCTAAATTTGCGTATTTTGTTCCCATCATGGAAATTTCAGCATTCCTGATGCAATCCGGTATGGTTCCCAGTGTAATATCCAGGTTGCCATGCATGCTGTACTGCAGGTACAGAGACAAGTGTGTCTTCTCTGCTGTCTTGTCCTTTCTGTCCAGCTCCAACCCTCTCATGCCTGTACTTCTATGCACCTGGTTTAAGGATAGATGAGCATGAAATAAGGACTGGTAGTTGATCCATCTTGGCCATCATTTAAACCCTTAGTAGCCGATGGATGCTGAGATTGTCACGGGTCATAGAGTTGCCTCCCACCTTTGTGGTACAGGTTCCTAGGAAGGGAAGTTCCAGGGAAGAAAAGACAGGATGTCTTCTGGTGGCAGAAGGCCTGCCTGCATGCTGACCCAGGAACCAATGTTGAATTCCCATGATTTCTCTACCTGCAAGCTTTTGATTTTGGTGCAACCTCCTGAACACCAGGTACAGGGAGAGCCATTGGTTTTGGGAGACAACTCCTCTACTCTTTCCTCATTCTGACTGAAGAAAGAAAAGGAAACCCTATGAAAAGGGTACATAAAGGTTACATCATCTACTCTGTCACACACTCATACACATAGAAAGGTGCATTTAGAGCATAGTAGGAGCTCTTAACAAAGAAAGTGTGAAAACCAGAATGTCACAGAGACCATTTTTCCTTGTAAAGCTGAAAAGTGGAAGTGCATCATGAATATATTTGCATTCTTGACACTCACTGGCTTACCTTCTGTAAATCTGAGGTCTTCCTTTTCCAGTGCTACAAATCTGGCAGCACTCATAATGATTAAATTCTCCTAAAGAAAAATAAGAAAGAGAGAAAAAGAATTATTTTGTTGTGGCCAAGGAATGTGCAAACTACTGGAAGAAGAATTTTATAACTGCTTAACACAACATAACAGAGAGGTTATGCCAGTCTTCAGGATAAAAAAAAAATCTCATGAGGAATTCAGCTTCTTACTTGCTGTCTTATGTAATTGCATTCTCATCTGTGCAGATGACATTTAGTTCTAAGTATAAAGCTACTATCAAATTTATTTTTCATATGCGAGAAATCCTATTTCCATCAGTTCAAGAGTCATCTAATATGACTGAATTTGTTTTCTTGTGCATGAGGAAAGATATGTAGCTCATCTGTCAAACAAATGACATGTAAAGGACCTGCGATTACTCTTCCAAACACGTCCAATTCAGATATATCTTGGTGAAGAACGCAGTTGTTCAAGATCTGCCTTTCTTCATGGCAACTCACCCAAGTTCCATCTTCAGCTGCATTGACCATTGCATCCCCAGCAGACACATTGGCTCCTGGCCCTGCATATGGACAGTTGATCCCTATAGTAGAGAAAATGGGACAGATCTCAATCTCAGGGACAAGTGCCATGGCAGACCTTGTGATTTCTAAATGCGTTTCCTTCTCAGAAGAGGACAACCTTGTCCATGCTGCTCCTGGGAAAAGTCTCTGCCCTTTGCTAACCCCTGTATCATACCTTATCTAGGAGAGTATTAATTGTCTCTTGTCAAAACTGGAAAGTGTTTTAACAATTATATTTTAACAGAGATTCCTGGGAAATCATTCACACAATGTCCTGACTGTAACCTTTTCACTAGCATAAACATAGTCCAAAATATCTAAAATCCACCCCATTAAATGTGGAACATGAAGGAGTAAGCTTGAATTGTTTTGTATGTGGAGCACACATTTTAGTGGTCTCATCGGTCTTTCTGACTTCAATTTAAGTCTCACTGAATATTGCCATTTAGTGGTAATTTGGGAACAGAGGAAAAATGCTGAAGACAAGTAAGCACGGCATTAAGAAATAAACTCAAGCCTTTGAAAATGTCGAATAAACGTATCTATGTAACTTTTAAAACAAATGATGGACATGTCTCTAGACTGCTGAAATAACATTATCCTTCCTTTTTTTTTTCCATAACTTTATTCCCTTGTCTAACGAGGAATAATTCAGTGCAGCTGAAATTCGGGAGCTGAAATGAAATGCAAGTGGGACTAATCACAGTAAAGTTACTTGCCTCATGCCAGCCAATGACTTCAATACAATGAGTCATTTTAATTGCATCATGAGTGTCCAAAACACCTTCTGTTTCATTGACCTCTTGGAAAAGTGAAGGCTTCTTGTTGGGATAAGTCCTTTTTATTTCTTTCTTTGTTACAGCGTGTGTATGTTTGTCTATGAGATGTATAGAGGACTATAAAGAACTGAATCATCAAACTCCAAAGTTAACAATGGTGTTCAGAACAAAGCAAGATGACTGGCAAACATACAACCCTTTATAATTCCCTTTTCGTCCAAGTGGGAAATTAAACAGAGATGGCATTAAAATTTAAAAGAAAAACTAGTTATGTTTTACATACTGCTACATGGACACCTTCAGAAATGAAAACTTGGCATTCTCACATTTGTTGAAGCAAAGAAAAAATATAAATCTGTACTTGCAACTGTATTATTTTTTCTTTAGCTATTTCAGACCTTTCATCTATCATATCATGAACTCCTTTACAGAGAAAAAACAAATAATCCAGTAATATAAGTTGTGCAATTTCATGCCTCTAATTTCCTTTCTTGTGAAGTGGTCAAAAAGAGTGTGTTTATTCTATTTTGGTTACAGAGCATTTTGGCAAAAACTTAATTTTGCAATAATTTCCTTGACATTTGACTTACCAGTGTAAAGGATAATGAAGAAGGAGAAAGCGGAATTTCCATCTGGAATCTTTCCATTTGGGGCTACCACTTACTCTGTGATAATCAGAAGCTATTCAAAACCTTCCTCAGATACAAGCAGTGAATGGTATTTGCATGATAATATATATTTTATTTTATTCTGTTTATTACAAACAGTGTGGTTTATTTACATGCAAGTTTGAGGTAACAGTTCACAGTGATTTTATGAAATGTTGTTTGATAAATAATCTAAAACTTTTCATTATCTGCATGAGACCTAGGCTTTAGGAAATGAAAAGAATTTCAGGAAGTCACCTATTCTGAAGAAGATCTTTGCAGGATCAGGATGAGGGCAAAAGTGTTCCTGGGATGTCTTCTCAGCAGAGGATAATGTTTCAGGGAATCATCACTGGGGAAAAACCACGCATGGTACATTGAGATGCAAAATTCCTGCACAATAATACCTCTGCATCGCATTAAATCCCACATTAGCCCAGTATAATTTGTGCGATGTATAGGTTTGAGTAGGCCTCTGCACAGTTAAAATAGATTTATAGAGCAGTGCTTTCTTTACTTATGAGGAGAGTTGTTGAAAAAAGTACCCCATAATAGCAGGAAGTGGGAATAAAGTGGGAATGTGGTTTCAAGTAAGGATAGAAACCCTAGTAAACACTGTACTCTGAGACTGAGAGACTATGGACCTGTTATTAAGTCCATTAAAGTTTACAGGAGCAGTTCTGACCACGAGAACGAGTGCAATTCACATACGGACTTGGGCTCCGTGAACAAGTTTGCATAAAACAAGAGCAAACCTGAAACCTTGCGAAAAAAACTTGAACTGAACCAAGCCTTTTCCTGAGGGTTGGAAAAAATTTGATTAATTGCTTAATTTTCACATTCCTCATCTTTTCCATTTGCAGCGGGGAGAAGAAGTGGACAAGAGAGTATTTTGTGGTATTTTTACTGGCCAGACTGAAACTGAAGAGGTATTAGAGGTAATCTCATGAGAAAGTTTGACCTTGCAAGATTTCCGATTGGTTTCTGGAGCCAAAAGATTCAGATACATTTGGATAGACTTTGAACAAACATCCAAACTTCTGCATGCTTGTCTGAACTGAAGATCCAAATGTTTTGATACGCCCTCCTTCCTCTCCTTGACGAACACACGTGTACATTGTGTGTGTATTTGCATGTGTTCTTTGTGAAACCTGGGAAAATACATGTACATTTAGGCTCTTGTCAGAGGGGTTTCTGGGCTGAAGTGCTAATTCATTACTGGAAATAAAAGTTGATATAAAACATAAGTGCTAAGTGCTCCAGAAAGTACATTATGAAAAATAGTTGAGCTATATGCAGTCTTCAGTCTCATTAGGAAGTGAGAAAGAGATGGCATGGAAAAAATTAACTTGTCAACATAGCCATTTATAATTTTCAAAGAGCACAATGTGAACATGAGATGTTGCACTGACCATTCAAATAAATCAGAAAGCTGTGAATTGTTTCAGAGATTTATTGATTTAATTACCGATCATAACACAATGTGTTTGTTCTAAAGTAATCCTATAAAATAGGAAAAACATGATGTATTTATGCAGCTCTTGGACAGAAAAGCAGATCCTTTGAAACTGGTGAGTTATGGACTGCATGTGAATCACGCATTTACTATGCAAAGCTTTTAAAAACTTTCTACAGAGAAGAGCAGCAGCAACAGGGCATGTTAAAATGTTAGAGATGCCAGTGGAGATCTTTTTGACCTCAGAGTAGCTGAAGATTTCTCTATGATTTTAGTCATCACTGAAGCCTGAAACAGCAAAGGAGCACACTGACCAGGAAGACGATTTAGCATGGGAAAAGCATTGTCACTTTTCAGCTTTATGTACAAACGGCACCTAAAAATAACTACCCTGCAAAACTTCTACTGGGTCGAAGGGAGCCTGAAGAAAATTACCTGATGCTCCTATCTGAATATTTGCCAGCACTTCAATATTTAAATACCCTGATCAGAAAAACTCATTAGAGTTAAGCACAAGCTAAAGTCTCCTGAGGCAGTTCACATGCTGAAGGTCACGCATGTGCTTAAGTGCTACCCTGGGGCAGGTCTGCATAGATATGGAAGCCAGTATACTGGAGCAGTACTGGGAAACAGCAGCAAGCGAACAGATGTATAATTATGGATAAGGAGCAAAAAAGGCAAATAGCCACAACATAGTGGAAGAGACGTCGCAATGATTCAGTTCTTCAATTCACTGTCTTATGACGGATCCCTGTGAGGCAGATTTTCATCCTCAGGACATGCTGCTGAAAAACCTCGGTTGGGTTGTCCAAAGAACCCTCAAGACACATGACAGGTCTTTTTGCCATAACAGCACAACACAGTTTGCACGTATAGTCAAACAATACTCATAACCCAGAAATTTCAAAGGTTTTGATTTTCAGGGACTTGGTTCATCCAGAATGGGAGCAGAGTAAGCTTGTGTGTGCTCATTGTGAGCAGTCAGGGTACAAGACCCAGTGAAATGGGAAGTGAACTAAACTTAGCGTTTTAGACTAAAAAGTATCACCTCCTGTAAGGGATGGGGAACGAACTTACCAAAGCCGCAAGGGTTCCTGTCTACTTGACTTTTGATCCATGTTCTGCATGCAGGGACATGAAATTAAACATAAATGAATGTGATTTCTTTGGGACAAAATTTAATTTTCCAGGCTGTCCACTGGAAAAATTAACCTCTAAACTAAATCTCTGGGATTTAATTCGGGCCTGATTTTTATTGGTCCTTAAGGAACCATCTATATGATCTATAAAGTTTTATGAGTGACTGAACTTTAGTCAGCAGTGTTTCAGTGGGACTTCTAGAAACATCAAAAGAATAAAAAATCCAAATATAACACCATTCCACTTTGGTGGCTAAGAGTTAATAAAGTTAAAACCTCTTCCATACTCTGTCATTAAACTCCATATCATAACTCTTGTTACACTACGGTTCATTGCCAAGAATTCATAGTAGTGGAAGCAGCAAATGAAAAATGGCCAGAAAGACCACAGTTTTGTTAGGCAAAACAGTTCAGGTACAAGATTTTGGCTGCTGTGAAAGAAGGAGAGGTGGCCAAAACTACTTGAGTATAACAGCCTCGCCATATTCTGCAATTATACAACAATGAGGCTAGCCATTAATATCCATTAGCTGTCTCAAAGTCCTGAGCAATCCAGTGCTATAACCCCTCCTGGAGTGCATCAGGCCAACAGCCTAAAGAGGTTCCCAAGACCTAAGCAAGCAGAATGATAATGATAGCTGGGAATAAACACCTTTGTTCAGTAAAATTAATCATTGCAATGCTAGAGTCTGTGACCAGGTCATTACCTTAAAGGCAGGTCCTGATTGTGGCAGCTGAGCAACCTAATGGAAAAGCTCATACGCAGAGGGCATGAAGCAGTTCTTTCATAACATGTAACTAGGTCAAGGGAGCAAGACCTTACGAGTGACAAGCTGAGCTGGAGCTGGCCACCATGTCGCTAGTGCAAAGCAGGAATCCTACTCTGGCTATAGAATACTGCCATTATCACAGAATCACAGAATGGTTCGGGTTGGAAGGGACTTTAAAGATCATCTAGTTCCAACCCCCCTGCCGTGGACAGGGACACCTCCCACTAGACCAGGCTGCTCAAAGCCCCATCCAGCCTGGCCCTGAACACCTCCGGGGACGGAGCGTTGACAGCTTCCCTGGGCAACCTGTTCCAGTGCCTCACTACCCTTAACAATAAAGAATTTTTTCACGATATCCAGTCTAAATCTACCCTTTTTTTTGAGGTCATTGCCCCATGTCCTATCGTAACATTCCCTGATAAAGAGTCCCCCCCGTCCTTCCTGTAGGCCCCCTTTAGGTACTTGAAGCTGCTATAAGGTCTCCTCGGAGCCTTCTCTTCTCCAGGCTGAACAACCCCAACTCTCTCAGCCTGTCCTCATAGCATAGGTGTTCCAGCCCTCTGATCATCTTTGTGGCCCTCCACTGGACCCGTTCCAACAGGTCCATGTCCTTCTTGTGCTGAGGGCTCCAGAGCTGGACGCAGTACTCCAGGTGGGGTCTCACCAGAGTGGAGTAGAGCGGCAGAATCACCTCCCTCGACCTGCTGGCCACGCTTCTTTTGATGCAGCCCAGGATGCAGTTGGCTTTCTGGGCTGCAAGTGCGCATTGCCTGCTCATGTTGAGCTTCTCGTCCACCAGCACCCCCAAGTCCTTCTCCTCAGGGCTGCTCTCAAGCCATTCTCCGCCCAGCCTGCCTTTGTGCCTGGGATTGCCATGACCCAGGTGCAGGACCTTGCACTTGGCCTTGTTGAACTTCATGAGGTTTGCACAGGCCCACCTCTAGAGGTGACATTCACTGACTGGCAGAAAAGGAAATGAGAAGAGAAAGGATAACTCTGTGTAAGGCAGAGAAAGCAGATGAAGAAGCAGGACAATCTGAGACTAACACAGCATAGTCCCAGAAACTGAGCTTCCCTTGCTGGGAAGAGATGCAGTTATACAGAAACCCTTGCTCTGTAGTTGGGCATCGGCAGTGCTAACCACCCATGGCCTCTGCTGCAGCCATTAGTAGGCTTGAGGCCTCAGCAAGATACCTGCAGAGCTGGGGGGAGGAGGGTGTCTAGTTTCTATAGGGTGCCTATCTTGCTACCGCTTTCCATGGGGAGTTAGGCAGCTAAATATTAAGTTAGACACCTAAACATTAAGTTAGGCACCTAATACCTTGCATGGACCTGGCCCTCTATCCTTACAAAAATAAGGTGATTTGGTTCCTTAGTAAGAATTCCAAAGAGAGATTCCTCATGGTTACTACTACGAATTCTATAAGCAGCAAGGGTTCCCGTGTGGTGTGCAGGTCAGAGGCAGATAGCAAAGGATGCAACTCCTCTCCACGTCAGTCATGGTGGATGAACTCTGGGAGTTAGATGAAAGGATAAGACAAGGATAAAGTGATCAGGGCTTAGCAGGTATGTTGAAATCACAGCTTTGTATTTGCTTGGCCAGTGCAGGATGGGAGGTATGGAATTTATTTCTCTGTCCCCAGATGGAGAAGACTATAGGGGAGGTTAAATTAAGAATTCTCCATAGTAGTTTTCCTTAAGCATAGGGGACAGACAGATGAAAGCATAGTGGTGGATGAAGCAGACATAGTGATCAAGGCTGTCATCTTTGTCAGATCACGGGCAGGGGCTGACAGTTTGATGGGACAATATATTTGAGAGATAGGGTGAGGCTAAACATGAAGGATCTTAAAGGCAAAGATAAGATGCCTTTGTTCAAAAATGCAAAGCCACTGGAAGGACACAAGGAGAGTAGTGATGCAGCCAAAGCAATGAGCCAGGAACGTGGTTCTAATCTTGGTGTTTTGAATGGAAGTGAAGGCAGCATTAGTGCTGGAACATGGCTGGAGACCAGATTATTACAGACGAAGTGCAAAATGATGGGATCCTGCTATGAGCCTTAGTTGGCTGCTGAGAGAAAGGATGAATCTGTGAGCTATTATGTAGGAGGAGGCAAATGGGCTTGGATCGTACAATGACTGAATGAGGAAGCAGAATTGAAAATGTTCCTTTATCATGGGCTGGAGAAAGTGTGAGGTTGAGAGCAGTGGAAAAATAGGGGAAGATGGACAGAAAATATAGGTTTTGCCATTACTAATTGTCAGAGACGTGGAAGTGAAGTGTTAGAACGAGAATTTCATACAGAAAAAAGAGATAGTGAGAGATGTGGGAATCATTTGCAGAGATAAATTTTTAGGAGAAGGGCACCTAAAAATGGGATAGATCTAAGATCTTTAAAGAAATCTCCCTACCTGTTTGGATCTCTCCTCCTGCTGTCTAGGCAGCTGGAAAAGTCATGGGCATCACCAAAACCAATTCTTCCTTTCTTTGCTTAATAAAAGCATAGTTTACTTAATTTTGTTATGTTTTTCTCACTTCTACAATAGGTTGTGCACTGGGTGCACAGCCAATTGACTCAGCTCCAGATATCCCAGGTACTGATAGGGGTTACTGGCAATACTGGACACCAGTAGAACTTTTGAGTTTTATGAAAAAGGACAATACTTTCAGTGCAGTGACAAGACCCATCCCAAAATGTGATAATCTGCTGGATGCACAATGGGCCCAGTCTTCTATGGATTCAATATAAAATAGTGTGGATATATGACAAGGCCTTGCGTATTCTTAAAGCAGCTTTATGTGGCTTCTTTAATTTTCGCAATGAGATAATCCTGTGCTTTTCTACCTGGTGAGAAATGAGAGTCTTGATGGGAGTTACCAGACTGATAGACCAGGAAACACTTGAGGGACATGTCATTCTTATCAAAACCACAAGCTTTGCAGCCAGGATGGATGAAGTCCCACCAGCATGCCATGGTTCAGTTTTTCTGTACTTCCCTCTTCCCTCCCCCACCCCACCATCATTCTTGATGGACATGCCAGCCTCAAGAGGGGAGGGGCAGTAAGGGCTTCTGTGCACTTTTTTGCTCACTCCTTTAATCCCAGACTGTCAGACTTGGTCTCTGATGTGGGACACTGGGATGAGCTG
Source organism: Rissa tridactyla (assembly GCF_028500815.1). NCBI lineage: Eukaryota > Metazoa > Chordata > Aves > Charadriiformes > Laridae > Rissa > Rissa tridactyla. The sequence continues at coordinate 179,526,800 of NC_071466.1, forward strand.
GCTTTCAGACTTGCTCCAGGACCCGTCTCATACTCCATCAAAGAGTATCAACAACACTCTCACCGATTTCTGCTGAGAAACCAAGGCCAAAACCCAAGGAAATTATTTGAAGAGATGGAGGCGATTCCTTTTTCCTACTAAATTTCTAGCCAATGTCTAAAAACCAGGGTGATGGCTGAAGTGCTGAGAGTAATAAACAGAACATCTTACCGATTGTTTTGGCTTAAGAGAAAAAGAAAAGCAGCACGTCTTTGTATACTTGAAATAATTATTAACAGTTTTTATTAGGAAGAGACCTAATTTGTTCAGCTTCTTTTATAGTAAACACGTCTGGTGGGGTGGAGGGAAAGGAGGGAAAATCACGCATACTTTTTATACAGTCTGGTTGGATAACTGGCAAGTGCACCTGTAGGGCATATGTGAATGTATAAACCCACACATGTTCACTTAAAAGGACACCGTCAGCTTGCTTCAGAGCTTTTGTTTGCTCTTTAATCTGCATTATTTTAATACCGTCTTAGAAGCTTAGAAAACCTTATTTATTTCCCTCTTGATTTCCTTCTTCTCTTTCCCCTTGTCAAACCCTTTCTGTGTGTGTTTGTTTTGCTTTGTTTTGAGTGGAGATAAAATTAACACAGCTGGTCTTATTTAACAGCCCAAACAACTTCAATTTGTACCACACTTTGTCAGGCCAGTGCAAGCAAGGGCGAGAGCGTCAGCGGACAGTGAGCGGAGTGGGCTCGCCGTGGGAGAGCCGCTTCGTGGTGCTGTGCTTAGACCAGCCTTTGATGGGACACCAAGGCAACACAGTTCCTGTTTTGGTCGCCTGGGCCTGGGAGAGAGGACAGGCACATTAAAGAGGTTCAGTTCCTGTAAAAATGCGAGTAGCCACTTGCTGCCCCATCTTCAACAAAATAGATGAATTAAAAAACCACAGTGGGCTTTGTCTTGGTCTGTGCAGTCAGGTTAACACCTCTCTGACGCTGCAAAAAGACCTGGCCTTAGTGTAGCTAAGTGCAAGAACCTCTATTTTCAATTCTTACTGACCACTGTTTTCAATTCTTACATCTGTTATGAGTGTGTGTCCGTTTGGCATGATGCAGAGCTCCACAAAGAGCCCTGGGGGCAGGGGCTGCCTGTCCTTGCCATCAGCTGGGGAACTGCAGGCGGCGGACACGCCAGGAGTAGCAGCCTGGTGGGAGACATCCAGTGAAAGCCCCTGGCTCCTTGCCCTGCTGTATATGGAGGATGAAAGGTGCTAAGAGGAGCTCGCTAGAAAAGCAGTGATGGAGGGAGCCATTCTGAGTATTGGGCTTTCCAGGTAGATTGAAGTGGGGAGGTAGGAAGGAGTGGAAAAAGTGGGAGAATGGGAGTTTCCTATTCAATCCACTGTGCAATAGCTCTGCTGTGGGACCTCCAGGTACCTTGGGAGATGTAGCTGTGGTCACAGCTCACTCAGCCGTTGCCTTTAGAATCTGTTCCAGAACAGGTTAGTTTAGCTGCTGACTCTGATTTTTAGATATCTGATCAAGTGAGGAAGCTAGAGAGATAGCAACAGACGTTCAAGGATCAAATAATGTTTCTGTCTTCAGCCTTGCAGGCTTTGCCAAAATCTAATAACCCCTCTTTAACGTTCCACGTGGATGAAAGGATTTTGTGATTTCACCGACGTTTCACTCAAAAAGAAGGAGCATTGCCTTTGACAGCTAGCTTAATGCTGAATGAAGGCGAGCGGGACTGGCACGGGCACTGTGCTGTTGCTTCTCCTTCCTGATGGCACGGTGGGACCAGCTTGCAAATGAACCCTTCCAAGGAGAAAGTGCAGGAAGATCTTATTAAGCAAAGCATCAGGCTAAAACATACAAAATAAGCTGAACAAGAGCTCCAAATCTCGTGTTTCATCCCTTTTTGAGAATTCACAGGATTGCTGTCCTATGGAACGTGACTCTCCAAAGGTTGCCACAAAAGAGCAGAATCGGATCTCAGCAATAGCCGTGGCTACAAAAGCAGTACGAAATAACAGGGCGAAAAGAGAAATTTACACCCAGTTACGGGATTAAGTGTTTTATGTTCCCACAGAGTGTTCAGCTATTCTCCAGTACTTCTGATGTCAAAGAAACCTAATACACCAAGGCAAAGAAAACACTCCAAAACGCCAACATGAAAAGCCACCCTCACATGGAGGTCAGATATGGCTACTTCTTCCTCTGCACCGAGCGGCTCCGTGCAGGGCTTTCCTACCTGGGCTGGTGGGAAGCCATTTCAGGGCTTCCTTCTGCCATCTTCTGCCACCTTGCAGTATTGCGAGCCGGGGAACAAAGGCTGCAGGCTCCGGCACAGGTCTTTGGTCGGTGGTAGCAGGACCTGGGCTCTTGCCCAAGGGCAGAAGATCTGCTGATAGTCGTGCATCGGGAAATAATTGAAAATAAATTGTTTACAATAGTAATTATGCTTTATTGAAATGATGCTCTAAAGTGCTTATAGGCATCCCTGACTGAGCATCTGGTGTCTTGAGCGTATGTGTGAAGATAGAGAATAACTGACAAAGGTAAGAGTCCATGTTTCCCCCTGAGGGTTTTTGACCTTGACCCTGTGCTGTTAGCTGACCCCCTCCTGTTGAGGGAGAAGCTTTGTCCACCCCAACAAGGTGAGGTGCCCAGTATCTCTGCAAGGAAGCCTACAGGTTGCATCCTTTGAGACAACCAAGAGGGCAGACAAAGAAGGAAGCAAGAAACCACCTGCTTCTCAGTGTTAGTAGGTGGCTGCGCACTCCCGTGGGTGCCCAGGTGTTTTGCTTCCTCCTAACAAAAATCATCCAGTGACCATGTAACTTTACCATGTCTGTCTCAGGAGACTGTCGATTGTCTGGGAGCCTGGTTTACAGTCGTCTCTTTAATTTGCTGCGACCAGCTAACAGTGATACTGCATACTGCCTTGTGCCTAGGCAGGGGTTGTCTCCTTGGGCTACCGTAGCAGAATCATACACAGTAGTGGTTATCATCCCCCATCAATTGTGATGGAGTAAAGACTGTGAGGGACCTTCCTTTGCGCCTCTTTATTTTAAATTCCAGACTGAAAGATAACACTCATTCAGTAAGGTGGAAGGCTACTAAATGGACACGTCCCAAAGAGGACAGGGTTGTGTGTCTGTGTGTGAGATCTGTGTCCCTTCTAAAGGGGATCTCACTCTGCTTTTGTCACTGACGCATCCAGTCTTAGCCAGGCAGCTTTCCAGATATCCCTGCCTCCACCACAGTACACATTAATCCCTGCCATTGCTGGGTTGGGTATGAATGTTTGAAAATATTTTGCATATGTAAATGTGGCATTATTTCCTTCCAGCTGTATCCATCCACCATGCTGCGAGATAATCTCACAGCATCTGGGGTTTTCATTGGCATTCTGCTGCATTTTTCTTTTCATATCAGTACGTAACATTTGCAGCTTTTGAGAAAACCTCAGCTAGGTTATATGTGTATAGATATATGTGTATATATGTGTGTGTATATATACACATATATTCTGTGAGGCATTTGCTACTGTCGTTTAAACAACTGTGACAGTGACAGCTAGCAATTTATGTTCCTGCTATTTGAGTCTGAACTACAGTACTACCTGAGAAGGTGGAAGGAGTTTAGCTATTTTCTGCTTTTTCCGAAGAAGCTGATTTATAGTTTCTCATATGTTTTTCCTCATCTTGCTTTGGCCCTGGATGTGTCTCTCTCTTGTCTCTATTTACAAATGTTGTCCCAGAAGAATAAGGTTAAAACAGTGGTTGCCACATTCACCTCTGACTTGGGAGTTATGGACACAGAAGTCCCTTTCCGGCCAATTCCTCTGAAAAACTGCATCTAAAAGCTCATATGATGGCTTTCCTGACAAAATGCTTCTTCTCATTTCCCTTCTTTTGTTACATTTTTTGTCCCTACACAAAATAATTCATGCTTTCTGTTCTGCTTTCTCTTACCTTCCACTCATCTTTGTTTCATTTCTGACTTCGTAAATTTGTTTTGGAATAGAAAGGTCTTTCTCTTAGCTCCTTCCAACAATCTTGTGTACTACATTTTATGAATGATTGTGACTTTTACAAAGTACAGTCTATTTGTGTGTGCGATTTTGCAGTGCTAAAGTTTTCAATAAAATTCCTCTTACCACAGAAGTGAAGTAAAAAATTGAATTTTTTTTCCAGTTCTGCTTGGGGTTACTTTTATGTGTTGTTAGGCAAATCTAATTAACATTGGCACAATAGTTTTGTCATAAAAGTGGAGAAAATACAAGCTAAGTAATCCTTGCCTAAGATCTCAAAATACAGAGAATGTTGGGGTTTTTTTTTGCAGTTGTACTGTAATTTATTTTAACAGAAAACAATTTACTCCACCAAATCTTTCTGGGCATTCTTAACCTGTAAGGTTTATTTCCTTGCTTATGAAATACAAATATTTACTACATCGATTATTCGCTATTTTTATGTGGCTGGGCGGGGGGGAGGGGGATCTGAGCAAGGAGCGGGGTTTATTGTGCCTGGCTGCCCAAGCAGCCCGGGGAGCAATGAACTTTTCCAGGCAAAGTTCTGGGCACGGAGCTGGTCGCTGGGGGTTCAGCAGGGCTCTGAAATAGCACAGGTGCGGGAGACTTTCGGGGCCAAAGTCTGAAGTAACGTAAAGACTGCTGCCAGCAGCAGGGAGACGTTATTTACACACAGAGGAGTAAGAAATAATCAACGGACAAAAAGCCTCCAAGAAATGAATTAAAAGGTGGGGAAGGTGTAAAGCATTACAATAAACCTATGTTTAGTTTATAATTTCCGGGACAGTATTATCTTACTAAAACTTGCTAAAATACGCTGTATCAGTTGCACCCTAGTAAAGAAGCTGGGCACATGCTGAAAGAGGCAGGGTTTAGTAGAAGAACGTTTTGTTTGCTGCAGTGTTCCTTTTCCTTCCTCTTTCTTCAGCAAATTTGTGCGTTAACAGCACACACCGTATTTTACCTTAATCAGTAATGTACCAGGCACCAACAGTTACACATCATCACACACACGTTCTTATCATCTCTCAAGGTGTGTTTGTAGCTAATGTGTAATGTAAATGTGAGTGAAGTCTCCATCGTTACATGAGTTCCACATACCCATTATTGTTATCTACAAAAATTATTTATTAACAGAATAAGGGAGGAGAACGGCTGGGTGCAGTTTCAAACTACGCTTTCTTAACCTTGACTCACAAACTGAGGGGTGTGAATGTGTATCTAAAGCTGTGCTTTATTGCCCCAACTGTGAAGAAGCTCAGGAGCATTTTAATTTGTCTCTGATCTCTGTTGTTAATAACTTACTGCGTAGCGCAGTCCATGTATAGCCCCCATCTTTCTTGATTTCCCACCACCTTCCCTGGTATTTTCTGTCATCAATTCTCTGCCCTGTTTCTGTTTTGCTGTTCTCTCCCCAACTCCTGATGCTGGAGCAGAGCGATTGGCTTGGAGAAGTGTCAGGGTTGCAGAAGCCTGCTTTGAGTGCTGCAGTATTCCAGCAGTCAGGGTCGCTATTGCTTGGCTGTGCCCCAAAAGACTTTCTATAACCAGAGCTGGTGCCAGCGTAGTTATGCCAATTTGGTGAATGTAGGGGATTCCTTTGTGCACAGAGGACACTCGGTTTGCTATTGAACTACCTTTAATTTTTCTCATGAAATCTGCAATCTCACCCAAGCAAGCCTAATGTGGTTAAGTGTTCAGCACAATGATCTCACATCCTCCACAGCGGTTGAAGACTCATAAACACATTTTATGTTTGTATTGGTATGTTGTCATAATTTGGGAGACACATTGCCTGGAAACACAATAGTTGGTTATGAAAGTCTAGTTTGATGCTGAGAGATCTCAGCCAGATGTTACATTCCAGGAATCAAAATTAAGTTATTGCAAGACCAAATAGAAAGTAGTGAAACACTAACTTTATATAGCTCCTTTTCTTCAAAACTTAATTTATTTTTGTCCTTAAAAGCAGGAACTACTTGGAGAAGACAATGATGACTAGGAGACTACTAGGAGAAGAAACCCAAAGAATTGTAGTAGAGCTAGTTAGGGAAGACACTTCATATTATGCACTAACTTAGTATGTATATCTGATTAGAGCTGTACATGCATTAAGTATATCAGAGCTCCAAGGAGAGATCAATAGAAAGTAGAATCAACTGGTGCAAGAGTACAAATGGATATAGAAGATATGGTAAAGAAAAGGCTTCACAGAAAACTCAGATTTTGCAGATACCTACTGCACAAGGCAATCTCAAGGATGTTTTTTCAGATAAGTTGACCCGGGGAAGTATGTCTATAAGAAGAATGTAAAGGAACAGAGAATCAACTGAAAGACACAGGGGTAACTAAGGGATGAGTTTTCTGTGCTGTGAAATGAAGAACAGGAATGGAGAGAAGGTGGGAAAGAAGGAATTTGGAGAGAATAGCCAGCTTCACAAAAGACAGGAGGAAGAATGGAGACATCTGGCAGCTACAATCTGGAGAAGAAGAGGAAAAATACACAGAAAGGCTGTGTCTCTGAAAAAGGGATGTGAGAGGAGGATGCAGTGTAGGGGGGTGGAAGGCAAACAGTCTTGTTGGATGTAAAGGAAGATTCACCCACCTCTCTGAAAAGCAAGATTCTTGGTGGAACAAACTGAAAGACAGTGTGGTGGACAGAAGTGAATATTTAAAGGTGGAAGCTCAGCGATCTTCTGTTTCTGACACATATTGAAGAACCAGTTCAAATCAATATGCATAAACACCTATGGTAGTTGAATCCCAAAACTAATCCATGGTTAGTTTATTGTCCTAGCCAGTCAACTAATACAGAACTAACCTTATTTTCTTACTAGTCACGTGGATTCTGCTTTCTTATCTCCACAGCGGCCTAGGAGAAGTAGATGATGTTTGCACACCCTAGTTTCGTACCTCTTCACAATGCACCATCCCCTCATAGTGGGGATTCCTCCCCCTCATTCAAGGCTGAGATTTACTTTGACCCTAAGTCTTCTGCTTCTCTTCACCTAATATTCAGAAAATCACCATCACTGGCCTTGTCCTGAAAGACGTGAAAAGACAACCACTTGTTGATAAGACAATCACTTCTACAGACAATGGAAAAGCAGAAACGCAGGAGCCCTTCTCTATCCCATCTCTGTAAAACATTTCGTGGGATGCCGCGTTGGGGTTATCTGTTAAACCAGTGAAGATGTAGATCAATGGAAGCACTCTATGGTGGGTAAGGAGATGCTTAAAAGAGAGATCTCATCAGGTAGCATTGAAAGGGAAGATGCTGGCGTTAAAGGAAGTTAGTTTATAAAGGAGCAGAACAGGAGCAGTAAAGGAGCAGAGTTGGGACCGTTTTTTTTTAACCGTTTCACTGCAGCATGAAGAATAGGGGAGCACTCATGAGGTTTGAGAGACGTTCAAGATATGAACGCTCAAGATATACAGAAAAAGTGAATGGCCTGAGGACTGGGGGATTAGAGTGGGCTAGGTTTCTACAAAACGTAAGGTCAACTATTTAGCTTGGGCAGGGGTAAGAAAAAACCTTTTGTTGTAAACCAGAAATTAATCAGGTAAAATCAACTGAGGATTGGAACTTGGGCATATTATTTACCAGGATAAGTATGCACTAACGGTGTGATACAGCCAAGAAGACAAATATGGGCAGGAGAGAAATTACCTGTAGAAAGAGGGATGGCTATTTTTCAAACCTCATCTGGAACTTCATGTCTTACGTGAGGCTCCATTACTCAGGAATGATGAACTCAAATGAAACAGGCGCAGAGAGATGTGGTTAGGTTCAGCAGGGGAATGGCAAGCATCTTGCGAGGAGAAAGCAGAAGAATGTGGCATCTTTGCAGCAAAGCAGTCTTTCAGTTCATAAAGGTGTTATGGAAAGAAAATCACTATTTAAACTAGAAAATGAGGTGGTCAGAAAGGACAGAAATAAACTGTATAAATGTAAACTGTTCACGTACAAATTCAGAATGGAAATTAGAAGAACTTTCCTAACCAGTATAGCAACAGGAGTAGAGGAAGTGAAGAAAACAAACTGCTAAAATGGAAGTTGATAAAAAAGGCTATAATATGATGTCTGCAATAACAAGAGGCTAGGTTATGTGACTCAGGAGTGCTCACTGAGCTCAAAGGCCAGTTTCTTAAATTAGATGTATTTTTATCGTTCATGAAATCAGCATACCTATGGCAGTGAAGTACTGTCTAGCTAAATGAGACTGGATTCATATGTTCAGGTGAGGAGAGAGCATTAAGATCGTCTATTCTGAACTCTAATGTAATACAGCCCATAGAAACCCACTCATTCATTTTTGCTCCAGGCTCAATGCATTTCTTTGATCTATAGCATATCTTTTCAGAAAGGTATTCAGATTTAATTTAAATGCTTCAAGTGAAGTAGAATCCACCACATTTAACAGCAACATCTATTGAAACTGCAATGCAGATGGGGTTTGAAAGAACAGCTTTTGACCTTTGTGAATTTTTTTTCTTTTTTGCCATCGTTGACAGGCTTTATGAAGAAATAAATCAGACAGATCATTGTGGAAGATATTAAACTTCCTACATCTATTCTGATCTGATGAATTCATTTTCAATAGTCTCAGGAGGAGTTAATGGCCTGTGGTATGTTCTTTCTACTATTGAGCCCAATTTTGAACTCAGTGAAGTTATTCCCATTTACACCAGGTAAGAATCTGCTCCTTTATGCATATGATTAACAGACCTAATGGGATGAATAAACATTTTCTGAGTAATCCAACAGGCTGGAAAATAGCTATACATCTTACCTCTGGGTAAAACCAGTAGACTTTGTTTTATCGTATGCTGTGTGCAGTGCGCAACATTTAATTTCTTACACGGATAGAAAGATCTTAGAGTAATATCTATTTCCTTTAATATTAGCTTCCTAAATCTGGCACATAATCTGAGCTAATCCTTTAAATTCTCTCTATAGTCGGAAAAGAGAGATAAATACTCACCAACAATAAGCCATCTCACCTGTTTTATATACTTGGGAAGGATCTCCTTCAGGTTAGAAAACTAACTTAAATTACAGACTTACCTTTAAAGTGACTGCAATTAAGTGAAAGGAATTCTATTTATAAATTCTGGGAAAGAAATATCTTCATGTCAGGGAATTCTGGGTGGCTGTCATAGAATAAATTTGGACTAGTGCAGTGGTTAAGACTAAATAAACCAAAATAGCAGTACTCGGATGCAAACAGAGATCTGATTTCTGTGTGATGGGGAGAAAGGACAGGAGAGGAAGCCATTCAGATCTGGGAATAAATTCGACTCCTTGGAAAGAGCTACAAGCCTTAAAAACCAAGTATGGAGCTGAACCCAAACATAGATAAATAGTGATTAGATTCACGGTTATTCTTCTTTTGCAACATTTCTGTTTGGTTGTAGTATTTCATTGGTACCCCTTCCAGAGGTCTCAGGCACCCTGGAGCGCAGTCCTGTGCGACCAGCAGCATGCATCCCGGAGGATGCTCCCACTTCATATGACACCTTTTGACAATAAGCTTATTGTTTGCAGCACTGTGGTTATGCCTTATTTTTAGGACCCAAAGACTCTTTCAAGAACGAAGTGCAATGGTGCCAGACTTTGAACTAAATCTCAGACTCATCAAAATCCTTGCCCAAACGACCTTTTTTATGTATAGTCAGCACACTGTTAAGCATGTCTTTTATAAGGACAGTTTGAATACATTTAATCTGTACTATGGTGCTATGGAAAGAAAGATGATGAGTCCAAACTCTGCTCTTAGCTACAGCAGTCAGCACAACCATCTGGAGGTCAAGTATTTTGAGAGGTCTGACTTGGATTAGAGTATGACCCCCATGCGCATGAATCATCACAAGGATTAATGAAGTGTATAAAGTGTGTGTGCTTGTTAATCTCATCTACGGACATGACAAAGGAAGAAATTCTTCACTTTGAGATAGTAAATGGTTTAGCAAAGAGAAGACACAAAGCCTAACCATATGCTGATGGGGAGCTTACAGCTTAATGGAAAAGTGTCTTTTATTATCTTAACAGTTAAGAACTACAGCGATTGTTCTTCAAGGAGGCATGACATTAAAACGATCCTGTTTCACTTTTAGCCATGAAGTTTTCACTCTTCCTCTTTTGGCATTCCCACCTCTGTTTTAAAAGTTATTTATTGTGTAGATTCTATTTTAAATTAAAACTAGAATTTCATCATTTGCATTGATTTCAGTTTACACTTTCTGAAAGTGCCTCTGGCTCATGCTATGGATGTAAACACAGTTGCTCAAGATTTGGCTTTGGCGTGGCCAAATGCTTTTGCAGGGGCAAGTATTTCCCATAGCAACCCTGATAACATAAAATCGGAAGTTTACTAACTTAATTTTGGCTTGAGATGTTGCATTAGTTCTTTAACTGTAAGGTTAACAGAAGCTTCTGCCATTCCAGCTATCCACCCAGGGCAGATATTCTGAGGCAGAGTAGTTCTATAAAGATTGTCTTCCTTGGCTCTGCAGAGGAGGTTTTTAAAGTTTCGGAGTCGTCTGCAAGATAAACTGTGTGCAGAGCTTTGAAATCCTTCATGGATGGTGGGAATCATAGGTTTGTCTTCGGAAGCTCATCCCTTATGATATCGTACTGTTTGACACAGAATGAGTCAAGGGGATTAGAGAGCAAGTGAGGAAGCACATCATGGCCTCCAAAAGGCTGAGCTGGTCTTAGTTCTTAGAAGAACTTCTGTAGATAAAAAGCCCCGGCTTTGTTCTGGTGTGCGTCTTCTTTCTTTCTACATCAGTAAAGGAAGGGTTTGGACACTTCTCATAGTGTTGAAGCGAATCACCTTTATGCAATAGCCAAGAGTATCCTAGCTCCATGTGCTTGTCTGTTCAGAGAGAGGTAATCCCAGAAAACTTGTGAAAGCTGAAAAAAGGGGAACTATTTTTACAGTATTGGTTAACATTTGGAGCTTAGCGCTGGATGGTACTGAGATTCCTCTGAAAGCAGTTCAGCACTCTCAGCTCTGATTACAGTCTTGGGAGGCCGACAGTCCCTCAGCATGGGCTTCTTAGTTTTTCTGAGAACCGGGCTCTTTACGGCATCTTTCTTCAACGGCTTCAGTAGGAAATTAGTTTTTAGTACAAATGTGAATTGCACATGTGCAAGTTATAAATCTGGATCATTGCCAGTAGGTAAAGCCGCTAACTCTGATATTTGGTAGTTACTATAAAGTTTTCAGTAATACTCTTCAGTTCTCTTCCTGTCCTTTCAGCTACAGAAAAAACATTTGGAAAGAAAAGAGTCTTTTTATGTATAGAGGGGATAAATGAATAGCACTTGTGGGACAAAGATGAGTGGGAATGAAAATACGAGTTTTTTCAGCAAATGTTTATAGTCTGCAAATGATAGAATTTTCATATTCAAGCTATTTAAAAAACTGCACTCAGGGGCAGAAATGAAAGGTTTTTGTGTGAGAGGATTAAACTGAAAAAGCAATACAACTATCTGAATCAGAAAAGACCCCAGTGTCCACAGAGCGCTGCAGAGCAGCAAAGTTTAATGGCAGTGGGATTGTGAAGGTCAGTGAGCAGATGAGGACTGATGGAAACTCCTCTCTAGACTGTGAAAAGACTATACATATGTGGTAGAGTAGTCCCAGAGGATCTCTGAGTTTCAGCGGGTTGTGAAGCCCGTAGCTCACTTGCTGTGTAGCCTTATTTTGGTAGTATCGGTTTGTCTACGGCAACCACAGAAAAATAAAGAAGCTCCCATTCAACTTTCAGAGCATGGATGTTTTACCCCGAATGAGACTTAAGGAATTAATAATGTTGAAAGCTAAAGCTTGCTTACTTACATTTGTTTCTTAATTTTTGTATGTGTTTACTTACTTTGCCAAACAGAGGTATGCCTCAGTGAAAGTGGGGATTGAGTGTCATGTTATCCTGAAATAGAAGAAATACACTTGTCAAAATAAATATAAAATCTGCATTTTTGGAGCTAAATTTCATGACAGATGTTATGTACTTCCCATGTACTAATTCTAAACATCACTGGTGACCACATTGCCTGCCTGCCTGCCCATATTATGTGGAGTTTTTATATAAGGCATTAAGAAAGCATCTTTATAGGCAATAGTATAATTATAGTTACATAACTGATGTCTATAAAACAACAACAGAATAACCTAGTTCCCATTTTCTAACATATAAGTATCTGATTTTTGCATCTCAAAATAACTATATACCTGTCTGGGTCTCATATCATTTGGGACACTTCCCACCCACAGCTGGAGGGCAGCAGGGAAGATTCAGAGAGAAAGTGTCACACTTTTCTGGCAGGTTTATTCTTTTTCCCTTGGAAAAATTAGGGCAGGGAGGAAGGTTAGATGTATCATTTCTAATCTGTACTGACAGTGACTTGCCTTATAAGCTTCTTCTGATTTACATGGACATAAACAAAATCAGAATCAAGTTCCTGGTGTTTAGACCTGAGTATGAAATATGCATGTCCTTTTCCAGGAGAAAATCTCCCCCATCAGCTCCCCCTTGCTTGAAAAAGAAGGCGATATTCTAAAGATGCATCTGAAGCTTTTTGTTTTGTCATAGACGAAGGCTGTTCTCTGTATTTTTAAGGCATCTTTCTTCACAGCAATCTGTACTTTGTGGCACAGACAGTTTGAAGATATGCTGAAAATGGCAGGGGTCAAAAATACCACCTCTAATGTTAGTAACAGCTCCCATACATTGAGTGCTGCCTACATAATACAAACCTACAAGAATCATATTCAGTATGGGCTCTTTAGCAAGCATTTTGTAAATGAAGTTAGGCTTAGTATTATACTTACAGGCTAGATAGTGAAACCCTTACTGACACCGATTATCATGTTAATCCACGACGAATTCATTTTGAAACCAACAAAATATTTTAAACTCAGAGACACGTAGTTTAAATGAATCCTGACCAGGCGCTGGGAAATAGGAAATCCCTGACATAAGCCCTGACATAAAAGAACAGCTTAGTTCATGAAGTACATAAATGAGCAAAAAGGATGTAAAACAGCCAAGAAGGCTGGCAGTAAATGAAAAGGTCTGGGGAGGCAGGGAAGGTGAAAAGAGAAATACGTGGATTAGGTACGTGAGTTTATTTGTACTTAAGATCGTCTTTTGTTTTAATATGAGCCAAATATCAAATATATATTTCAGAGAGTTTTCAGATGAAAGGCTTAGAAGAAAACTGGTGGTGTACGGGAAGAGGAGGCTGCATCCTTTGGGAGGGAGAGCAGATCACAGGCAGACCTGCTGCACGAGGTTTGCTTTCTGGTGGAAGAGTTGTTGCTTTAGGGGAAGTGAGAGTGTTCGAGACACTAGACCTTGCTAAAGCAGGAACATATGAGTGATGTTGGCGCCAGTCCATGGAGTGCCTGGACAGGAGTTCAGCACAGAGCTGTCTGGGGATTTTCTGATGAAACTCTTTTGTCAGAACAGGATCCTTTTGTGGAGACATATCCCCATTTAAACTCCTTCCTCGGGGACTAGATTTCCAGTACTAATGTGAAAAGTATGGTCAGAAGGAGGACGTGAAGCACCCCTGACCAACACCCCAATGGCCGACACACTCGCCGTGGCCACAGGGGTCCACCTCCAAGCGCTTATTCTGGGATGAGGGGTATTATAGATCCGCGCTGCCTTTCTCCAGGCCTCGTGAAGAGGGGAGAGCACCTGGTTAGTCCAGCTATGCATTTCCCAGCCCAGTGCTGGGGCTGGCATGGGACACAGCAGGATTTGCCTGCTCCTGAGTGTATAGACATGGCTGGGATATCAAGGTTTGTTTTGATGGTCAGGCCACTGCCTCTTCCAAGCTGGGTTGCTCATCAGCTCATGTGTTGGGCTGTATCTTTTGTATAAAAGTTTACATTTTTATTGGCTGGAGTGCAGAGGAACATAGTCATCATGAAAGAAGGCTTTGGCTCTGGGAGCTGAGTATAAACTCAGCAGCCATGGCAGTGCCACGTATATTCCAACACAAATTAATTCTCCATAAATAAGATCTGTTAGGACACTGTAGCATTTTGATAAGAGTCAGAAAAGGGAGTATACTTCAGTTTTACAAGTGAAGTGTTTCTAGCTATTAAGGTACTGCAGTAAGATCTATTTGCTAAGGCTGAACCCAAGACATGAAGTGTATCAGACTGACTGCGATCTCAGTCACACCCAGTGCTGCAAATACCTTCAAGGACAAAAACAGTAGTTCCCATTTCCTACTGGTTTGAAGGTGTTTAGACTGCAAACATGTCTTCTTTAGGCAGCATTCCCCATTTAGGTGAGTGCCAAAATGCTCTCAAGGCTGATGGTGCATAGCATTTTTTTCCCCTGGCATGAAGGGTGAGCAACTTGTGAAAGCATGAAAAAGGTCTTATACTTCGCACTTCTGTTTAGACAGTTTAATCATGAAATACAGAAACTTGTATTGAGTAGAGACCTCAAGGTAACACATGAGGTTGCAAGAGGTGAAGTATCCCTTTGGCTGAAGGATGAATACTGTGACAGTGCAAGATCTGTCTCTGCACAGCTTATATAGGCTGTGCCTACTGATTCAGTAGATCCAGTGATCCGCCGATCTCTTTGAGGTTGCAAGCTCCATGCTGAATATAGCTCTTACCCGTCTTTGTCTTCTCGGTTGTGCGTTTATCACCGCCCTTAGCAGAAATTCAATGGCAAATTAACTTTTATTATCCACTATCCACATCCCACTGTTCAAAGAACTCACTGCTACCCAGGACAAACCAGTTTTTCAAGTCCAGACAGGAACTTGTGACTGGGTATGCAGTGAATCATCTGATATGGGGCTTTGGTCACCGCCTGACCACGGGGAGGCACCTCACAAGGGGAAATGGAGGTTGTAAAAAAAGAAGAAAAACACTCCCAGTGAGAAAATGCTCAGAGGAGAAGGAAGAGAAAAGTATTATAAAACCAACTGCAGCTGTTTGGGAGGGGTCAAAGGGGAGATGCTTTACTCCAGGTTCATTACAGGTGGACTGGCATTTTCTTCTGCCAAAATGTGCCTCTCCCTCACTGGTTTCTTGTGTGACACAGTGGGCAAAGTCAGCATGATGTCATAGGTCCCCTGTTTGGTGGGGAGCTGTCTGTGCTGCGTCAGAGGCTCCCACCCCGCGCTGCACCCACGCCGTGCCCTGATAAACCTCCTAATCTGTAAGGAGGCACAGTAAGTGAATGGAGTTTTGCAACTTCTTTACCGGGTGAAGCTTTTGAGCAGTTCGTAGCACAGGCTGTGTTATTGGTAGGGCATAGCTGACTGTCTAAACAGTTATTGGAGGGGTAATGGGAGCAATTGCACATGCAGACAAATAGCAGCAAAATTTCTCATGCCATTACCGTGATTCATAAGCCTCTGCAATTATCTGCATGACCTTCATACTTGTAGGTACAACTGCAAACGTAATCTGTGCCATAATTGTGGCTTTCCTCTGCTCCAAGACATATGAAAAAGCACCGTGTAGCCAGGAAATAAGAATTCATCAGCTCATATAGAAGATTTAACCTGAGAATCTGTCACTTAATGGAAACTGCTTGTTTGCTTTTAATCTTAGATGACATAGTTTTACTTTGGATACCATTAAATATAGATATGAAACACGTAGGAATTACAGTAGATTCAGATAAGGAGTTTCTATTCCGCAGCCATATTTAACATGTTGGAAACCCACTAGCAAATGTATTTAACTTTGATATTATTTTCTATTTATCATCTTAGAAAAGGAGCTTCTATCAGGTTCTAGGAAAGTCTACTTTTGCTTTTTCCAAAGAGATCAGTAAACATATAAAATGCAGGTAGATTCTTCAAGGTTTAGGAAGAACTGGGATCTTAACAGAACTTGCTTGTGGCTAATGTTCAATAGGCATATTTTTTAAAAAAAAAGGAAAAAAAAAATCCCAGAAGTTCTGGCAAATTTCTTCAGCATCCATAGCCGTAAGTATAAAATTGTAATGAAAACAGGTTTCGGATCTAAATCATATCTATCTTCAGCTGTTTAAATTTCCTAGACTGAATGAGAAACTCAGCTGTGCTTATACCTCCTGAGGCTGGAGGCTGGGAAGGGTCCAGAGATGCTGTGGATCTCTCTGTCCCCAGACAGGCCTTGGGTCCTCCAACACCCCGGGACTGTGTGCCACTCCGGGAGTCATTCCAGGGCATTGTGGGCACAGACCCTCACCTGCCCCAAATCCAAGAGTGCTGTGAAGGAAAGAAAGGAGGCAAAGAGGGAGCCTTGAGCGTGCAAGGTCCTCGCACACTGGCCTTTTATGAAGGGCCAGCGTGTGAATGCTCTCACTCACTTCTTACACTATCCCTTCCCCAGAACCGTTTCCCTTGGACATCTCTGACTGACTGAATGCCTGGGCTAAGCATCCCACAGACAACAGTGCTACAGCTCAAGCCTTCTTTAATAAGTATCTACTGCCCGTGAAGATATATAGCTGTGTAGTTTTTGGTACAAAATGCTGTTTCCGAACTCTGCTTATAATAGACTTATTTTACTGCAATTGCATGGTCTGATTGCAGACTTATCTCTCTAATTCTGTGTCATCTGTGATCCTCTTATTACCCTTCATGGCCCTTTTCATACAATTTTATATGGCCCTTTAAACTTTTCTCATGATTCATCTGTGGCTATGGCATCCCTCCATAACGACACCCACATTTCTCAACTTACTTATTTGTTGAGTGCTTTAGATCTAAACCATACCACACAGTTGTTTCTCCCAATCCTTACAAAATCTGTATTTCATGAGCGCAATTATTTTTAGGAACATTCTCAGATTCAGGGTGGATATTGCGAAATAAGCTAGTCAGACAGCCCATCTCCTAGAGTTAGAAAACAGAAGATTACTCCAGAAAAGAGCCCAGAAAGTCAAAGGCAGGTATAGAAACACTCATAAAAGCGGGAATGGTTGTGTCTGTTTACATACAATTAGTGGAAGTGAATGGAGAGATTACAACATCACACCTTCATTAAAAGCTGGTTTAGAAAGCACCCAGAGGAAGCTGATTTCAATGTAGATTTTTTTTTTTGGTGGATCCTATAAAAGCCACGCTTTAAGTTACATCTTTTTGTCACCATCTACAGGTGTGTTATATACTAACACTTTCCATTTTTTTTTCAAATACAGACAGCCGAATTGAAGAATGTGAACTGACAGTGACGTCTGAAAAACAGGCTTGGGACAAGGAGGCTTCATAAATCAGTTCAGTCTGGCATGTCCTTAAGCTCTCTTATTTAAATCCTTTGTGCTCACCTGCAAAATAAAGCTTCCTTTTTTATGACCAACCCAGGAGAACCTGTGTCTGACCCTCATCCCTCCAAGGACTGGTATACGGGGCTTCTCCACAAAATGGGCTGATAGAAAAAACAGAGGAATTATACCTTTATTTCCCCCTCAGGATTCCTCATTTGTGGAGCACAAAAGAAAACAAACAAGACATAAAACAAAACTAACGAAACAGGTTTATTGCCTTGTCTTCCGGGATGAATCTGGCTCCTGTTGTGGAGAGGTATCCTGAATCTGACGCCAGGACCGCGACTGCTGTGCTGTGAGGCTCACAAGGCTTCTGGAAACCCGCACAACAGGGCAATTTGTGCAGCACAATGCTCAGGTTCCCGGGGTCCAGATTTGGTGAGGAAGAGGAAAAGGATCTGAAGCAGGCACCAAGAGGGAGAAAATGGCGGCAGATTCCTTACCCCTCCTCTGCAAGGATAATGCAGACCCATTCCATTATTCCAGTTGAACGGTTGCAGCAGGGGGGTGAACACGACCGAATGAATGTTGGCAATAGTGGGCAATGAAAGAGTAAACCCTGTAACTTAAAAGCACTAAGAAATGCAGTCCTTTCCATCTTTTAAAGCAGGTCTGTAAAATGTTTTTATTCTCACCTCCCTTTCTCTTGAAACTATGACTTTTGCTGCATTATGTGTTTACTTTCGAGGCGTAGGACAAGACTAACAGGACTATAGAAACGTATAAATCGCAAAGGCACAATATGAGTCTGGAGACTCAATGATAACACTTGGTAGTGCTTCCCCAGTGCTCTGGTTAATATTTACCTGTGGTATAGGAACTATTTAAATAACTGTTGATGCCCTGTCCACGTTTTTTGCTTTTAGTAGCAGAGCACAGTGTATTTGATGTGGTCTGAGAGGTTTTCTGAAGAGAGAGGAACAACTTTTATATCAAGGTCAAACTCCTAGCAAAGCTTCTTTTGCAGTGCTCATTTTTGCCTCAGCTTGTTGAAAATGGCGGGTGTAAGCAGCTGCATGAAGTACTCCATGTTCATCTTCAACTTCTTATTTTGGGTAAGTTGGTGTTTAAATTGTTATTAATGTTGCATAAAATGTGTTCGACATTATCTGAATGCTGTAGCTGAAGAAATTGTAAAGAAAATAGAGCATAAGTGGAAACAGAATGTGAATCTAAATCAGGGAGGGGAGAATATGTTTAGCTTTTGCCCTTCCCTTTGTCTTTTTCCTTCAAAATAGCTTTCCCTCTGCATTCAAAAGTAGACCCGCCAGCAGTCTGTCTCCCTGCCCATATCGTGCCACTCATGTCAGGGAACATCAGTCATTTCAGAACAGACTCTCCACTTACAATGCATCATTCTCTTGCTTTTATTGTCTGCTGTCATAATCCCGAAAACGCAGTTGCAACAAAAGATATGGAAAATTCACTTTTATTTTTGGCCTTCTAATTGATAAATAGTTTTCATATCCTTCTTTGTGGTTTTTTGCTTTACGTTCAGTGTCATAATTAGTTTCTGATGGTGGACAGTAAACGTTTGTAAAATAGCATGGGCTGGCAGTGCCGCCAACAGCTGTATCAAGGCAGATATGGCACAGGGCAGCAGGCAGGTTTTTGGGTGTTGTTTGAACTGTATTTGTCTATTTATCACATGTCAGCTGGTTTGCAAGAATTTCAGGTCCTGGAAACTCAGGAAAGGTTTGAGTTAAAGAACTTTTCTCTCGTGGTTCAACCTCACTGTCAGCTTTCCCAACAGAGATTTGTCAGGTTCACCAGAGGTTCACTGAAACCAGAAGCGGAACTACTAGCCACATTATGGACTTTGCCTCAAGGGATATTTTTTTTTGAGTGAAAAGGTGATACCATTCAAAAGGGACCACAAACAGTAGCCTTGGAAAATTTGTGGCTTGCCAAAATGAGAAGAATTAGCAAAACTCTTTGATCGCTTTGGACCTCACAAAGAAATTCCTAACAGGGCAGTGATGGTTTGGACTGCCTCCCCCCTCTTCTTCCTCCACCTTCATCAGGGCAGATTGAAGATATTTGACATCTGTGTTGTAGTTTTTCTGCAGTTGTACTTAAAAGGGTCCATAAGTTTCTGACTTGAAATTCCTGCCCCTCAGGAAGTTTTTCCTGTTCTCATTCATCCGTATTTACTGTAAGCTAAAAAAAACCAACATAGGCAAATGTCTCAGACTAGCATTAGAAAAGCTCCAAACTACTTCTGGAGTGAACATGTGAATAATGCCCATGCCTAAGCCTCCACTGACAGCATGGGTTTCCTAGGAGAGAACACAGGATGCGACCTGGGGGGGCAGGCGTGGAACAAACTTCCCTAACCTGCCTGTATGCCAAAGGTAGGAAAATCCATACCCTACACTCAGAGCATTTGCTGTGCATGTGACTGCCTGGGCGGGACAGAGGAGGACAGGAATGCAGCTACAGTTACTTATTTGAAAGGAAGGGATTTAGCCCTACTAAGACAGGGAAGAACAGAAGTGGTGCCAACAGGAATATGTGCCGACAGAGTACAATGAAGCTGATTTTTTTTATTCACTTTCCTATCTCTAATTCCTGGAAAACATTAAATTGCTGTAGTAAAGTACAGGGAACAGTGGTGTCTTTATAGACACTGCTACCATAGCTGTTCTTCCTGGTTCACAACGCAGTTAGCAAATGGAAAATTAAACTGATAGTGGGAAATGAAGGTGACTTTGACCTTAACTAGACAACAGCAACCACTGTATATTTACCTGGCGTCCATTCATTTTAAGCCCTTTGCAATCTTTCTGGGAATGTCCCTTCTTAGGGGACTCGGGAATGGCCTTTAAAGCCTTGTGGTGCCTCTTTCTAAGCAGCTCTTACAGCCCAGTGTGTAAGCCCTGGAACAGCCTAAGCTAGCTCTGCAAAGTGGCTCTGGCTTTGCTGCCCTTTGCCTCATCTCTTGTGTGACACATGCCCCCGGGGAATCTGCATCCCTGTGCTGGACCCTGGCATGTCCACAGAGTTTTGTATCCTCTCAGTTTGGTGAAAAAAAAGATAAGCATGGGCTTTTGAAGATCTGTGCTTTGGAGCTGGGTGCCTATATGGAGCTCGTAATAGTCCTTAAATTAATCCTTAAGTCAGTTTTTTGCATTAAACCTGAAAGTTCAGATTTTTCCTCCTTCTCTTCTTCGGAGTTTGCAGGATATCTAGTCTCACCTGCTGCCCTCATTCTGTCAGCTTGTGCTCCTCCATATCATGCAAAATCGTAGAATTCCATTTTTTTTTGCACTAAATGTTGAAGTCTGATCCCTAGTTTGAGACAACTTGATAAGTGACAGGGAAATCTTTGATCAGTTGTTAATACCAGACTTGCAGTGCCACCTACAACCAAAGTGGCTCCTTCCCAATACCTTACACCAGGCAAGAAAGTGAATGTCTGGTTGCTTAAAATGTGTGTGCCAGTGAAGGGAATTCCGCACCAGTTTGGTATTCTCATGTCTGAGAAGTACAGAGTCTTGATATACTGCTGGTCCAGAGTCACGGCAGGCTCATCTGAGGTGGTATTAATTTAACTAGGCTGTATTTCTTCATCACACCAAGACTGAAGGGCTTGAGAAAAAAAGGACTCATTGAATTTGAGGGACAACAGTCCTGTTCCTGGTCAGTTTATGAAACCGTGATGAGGTCATTGATTGTTGGTCAAAGGTTGAGGCAAAACTTCAATAGACATGCAGTTTAGAGAAAATCGGTGAGGACCTTTTCCAAGAAGCTGGTTTTATTCCCTTGGAAAATGCTGGTTCATTAAAAATGAAACAGTTTCCTGAAATGAAAGTTTCTTTAGTCGAAACTTAATTTTAAGAAAACTTAATTAGAATGGAGTATTCCAGCAAACTTGAAATGTTCTACTTGGACTCTTTGGGAATGGACCATTTTGATTTGTTATTTCAAAACTTTTCTTTGTGCGTTCTTGTATACATTGTGTATTATGAAAATAAACAGAAACAAAACATTAAGATTTTACGGAGATGGAACATTTTTTTAATCAGTCTAAACCAATTCTATTTTTATAATTCAAATATATACACCTTACTAGAAATTTTGATTCATAAATGATATTTCTTTTATGAATGGGGGAAATAAATATTGTAGCATTCCCGTCTGATTGGTAAGTTCCTGTACATTCACAGCTACATTTACTTCTACTACTGTGCTGTATTTTATGGGAGGCCCTATATAACAAATAAGGCAGTGGGCCAAATTCTCTTTGGATTTATAGCAATAGCCGCTTCAGTGGAAATTTTCACATTAGTGAGCCCATGTTGTCTGGTGCATAGCCACATGGCTCACATAGTGCTGCTGAACAGGACCCAAATGTAGAGTCATATGATACCATCAGTTTCTAGACAGATTCAGTGGGATTCAGAAGATTTCAGTGGGGAGTTCTAGTTAAATTTGATAACACGATGTAGCTGTCATCGATTGTACAACTTTCCTTTTCATGTTTAAAATGTACTTATAGGAGCTTTACTTATAGCAGGAAAATGTGTGGTACTCATGTCTGAGTGCTGGCTCTGTTCCATATTAAATAATCTGCTAAAGTCGTTATGGCCTTTGATGCTGAATATTATATGAAACCTTTTGCGGGGAAAGCATTTTTTTAAGAAAAATTATCTGAAACATATAAAAATAGCTCTTTCAATTTTAAAAGGTTAGAAGCAGTCCCAGTCTTCATGGGAAGCTCATAAAACATTTCAGGGCCATTTGTGATTTGAGTATCAGTGACTTACAGAAAGATAATTCTAAATCTGACTAGAATTTGGTCCTCAGTGATCTCTCTCTCCTGTCAGTCCTCTCAGTAGGCACAATTCTTACACCTGATCAGCCTCTTAACTACCTGTCTCCAACACTTAATAAAGAGAAATTCTGTGTGAGAATCATCACGGACAAGGTTAGGAATAGAGTGACTGCTGTGTAGTGGAACGGTACCTCAACGATCAATAAAACAGGAGCACAATTAGTGATTAGGGAACGTGTTGGGATTCATCTGTCCTGACTTCAGCACCCTAAAGCAAGTCATTCTAATCTAACTTTCACATGTACACGACTGAGTAAGTCTTTTTTGTGTAAAAATATAATGGAAATACTAACTATCACAACTGGCATTTTTATAAGAGAAATATTCTAAGAATTGGAGATGGCCAGATATTGTTGCAATAGAAATATCAGAAAGACTTTATTTAGAACTTTTCCTGATAGTTTAACCATAGAGAATATGTCTCTAGATATGTGTCCTGAATAATACTAGAAGCAATGTTTATACCAACGTCCCTTATCAAATCTCACGTGTTTCCATTATACAAGAAACAATGTTCTTTACAGTCATGTTATATACATACTACGGCAATTTATATTCCTCTCTCATCTGACAGAATTTCTATGTGCTTCCCAACCACATGTATAAATCATCAAGGAAATGCGGAGTCCTCTGAGGTAGAAACATCAGGGATTTGGTGCATAACTGAAGATTTAACTACCCTTATGAAGTTTACTGGATATGAATTCTATGCTCCAGCAACTCATGTGTGTTTCACTTTGCCAAACAAATGATTTCAGAATTTTGGCCAGCATCTGGTGTAATTTGGATGTTGAATGTTAATCTAAAATTGCTGATCTTTCTAAATATTCTTTGTTTTCTCCTTCAGGTGTGTGGTTCCATTATTTTGGGAGTCTCTGTGTGGATCCGTGTCAGCAAAGATGCTCAGCAGGTGAATGCATACAGTCATACCAGAACCATGTAAAACGTGGAAGCTACTGCACACGCTTTCATTTCCCATTTTCATTTCCACAAATTTGTTATGTTTTTGTTGAGGTGGCTTGTGTGGGTAAAGACTCATGCATTTTGTGATGTTTAAGATTAAACAAGATGGTGCAGGTAGTCAGATAAAGTGATTGACGTAAGCACAGACATGGGACTACAATAAATGCCTTTTAGTGTTATTAACGTAGGTTCTTACAGATGCACACAGATTTCTGTTGGAAAACACGTGTCTCTCTTCTCTAATGAAAACTAATGGTGGTTTTGTTATTGATTTCAGTTTTAGAGAAAATAATGAGGAGCCATGCGGTTCCTAGACTTTTCTATGTCTCTCTGTATTAGAATAGTATAGTCAACTATATTCCTAAGGTTACTTCCATGTGTTTTTAGGGAATATTTTTACCTTTCTCACTGTCTTGAATAACACAATTCTTATTTCCCCAGTAAGTGCAACTTCAAAAGGGAGCAAGAATTTTTCCCTTCTGTTTTCAGTGGTTCCTTAAAAATACTGCATCCTTTTCCCCTCATATCTACATAGAAAGAGCTTTGGAGACCCAAAAATCTTTATTTAGGATTAAAATGTCCCAACAGCCCTCCTGAAGGGGAGAGAAGAGAGCCCCTGAGTTCCCTTCCTGGATTTTATCTGGGTTATTAAATTACTTCAGACTTTATGAATTTCCTTTTCTGCAAAGCTAGAGGAAATACAATTTTGAGGATCCCTTGATTTTGCAGACTTGCAGCAGAGGCTGCTCCTTTTGGTGCAAAGGCCCTTTGGCCCTGTGGGCCCTGCCAACCTTTTGCCAGATGTGCTCCCAGTGGCGCTGGTCTCTGACTTGCACTATGTTTTCTGCCACCCTTGAGTGAAGCAGATTTCACAGCTCGTAGGTGCTTCTCTGAAAGGCACTGTGCAATCTTTGTATGTTGGTACTTTGTTATACTAAGAGGAAGAGCAATCTGACTCTAAGTTTTAAGCAGTATATTTCTTCTTGTGAGCTTGGGCTACAGAAATGTAAATGAATTTGAAAATTTGATTTGCATACTTCTATTTCCAAAAAGGCTTTCTGGCCACAGAAGTGAAAAAAAGGAGTACTGTGAAAAAAGCGCATTTTATTCAGCTTTCAGATTGAGCCTTTAGTATAGATTAAGTTGCAGATCTTCAGATCACTCACTCCTCTGCTGCCCTACAGCAGCCTGTGAATTAAGAACAATCATTTTTAAGTCAGTATATTTCCCATCTGGAAATAAAAAGATGGGGGAGATAAGAAGATAGCTTTATATATTTCCTGGCATTTGGCTGATGACACTGTTGCTCTTAGCCAGTTCCACATATCTTGTGTCTCACAGAGGATGGATGCAACAGAACTCAGTTCATGATGACGTTGTGCCATGGGGTTAATTAGGTCAAATTAGGTCATTGTGGAGAGTTCTGCCATTCTCCGTTGTGGAAGAAGAATAATGGTGACTTTCACTCCTCAGTCAACATTTTACAACAGGCTAAAAATGCCATACTTGCTAGTTGACCATCTCTAGTATGGTGGCTTAGATGGTACAAGGGAGCCAGGAAAACCATAACCACCATATCCTTTCTTATTTTTTGAGAGATTTCCTACTCAGAAAAGCATACTTAAGTGTATCCCAAATTGGTTTGCTGAAGTGACGCTTAGCACTCCCCAAAACCTGTAAATTAAGAGTTAGGGACCAAAATTGAAAGCATTTTCTCACATTTTTTCCTCTAGGCAGGCAAAGTTCCTATTCAAAACCAATGTATGTTTTGCCTGAGTAATAATTGAACAGACCATAAGGATTTGGCTGTAGATGAATAGAGCTTTCTAAGAATAAATAACAGGAGGTTCAGTCCAACTTGGATGGGGAAAGAACAACACATTCTTCAAATTATACATGTCTATATACCTTTGCAATTTCCATCAGAAGATAAATGTGACAACTTCCAGACATTTTTGCTAATCTTGGCACCAGCCACGCTGGAAAATATTCTTTGAACATTTTCTCTATTTTGGCCTTTGGCCTTATTCATTCCTATGGGAACTGAATAATTTGATATTTAATAATATTGAGGAATATGAATTGTTTAGTTGAATGTCCCACACATCAAAATACAGTCCTCATCTCTGAGGATAATATTAGAGATCATGTCTAAAAAGAAGAAAAAGAAAATTGCTTTGGAAAATACATTCAACTATTTCTCTGGTATATCCAGCATCGGTCTGAGAAGCGTTCTCTCAGGAACAGTCAGAGTATGTTCCTGGCCTTCTAATGACAAACAGAGGTTTTGTTTCTTTAACATTTGGTTAATGTAGGAGAGATTTCGAGATAATCAATTTTGCTACTTCCAGTAAAAAGCAAAGATTCATTGACTGAAAGCCACTTTAAAGACAAGAGATCTTTTATTTACTCTGTAAAGTTGACTTTCATCTTGTGCGGAGACAAAGACTGAGAAAAGCCAGGTTCTACTGAGCTCCCCAACAAAACATTTAAGAAGGGCGCATTAGAGTTTTGTTTATTTATGGGTCAGAATATCTCCGTGATTGCTAATCAGTATGTTTATCAGTTGTGAAATAATTCTCTTGTTTTGGGGGATACAGATGTTTTTAGGAGAAGCTTCTTGTAGCTGAAAGATTTTTTTTTCCCCTCTCTTTTCAGGAGTTGGACATAGACAGCAGCCTGTTTGCAGGGGTTGATCTGCTGATAGCCGTGGGCTCCATCATTATGGTCCTTGGGTTTTTGGGGTGCTGTGGTGCCATAAAGGAGAGCCGGTGCATGCTGCTGTTGGTAGGAAAGAAAAACATTTGGCTACCTTATCAGGCCACAGCTACATTTGATGGATAAGGTCCTTGCAAGTAGTACCAAATGAGGATGGGGGCCTTTTTGTTTAACGAAATGCTTGATTGTGATCATGTGTTTTCATTGCTTACCTTATCCCAGAGCCCCTTCTGAATTCTAAGTGCGGAAAAAGTGGTGGGTGGCCATATCAAGAAGAAGACAGGGTCCAGAGAGCCCCTAGCATGTCACTAGCTTTTTTTGCCATCCAGTCATCACCGAAGTTCCCTCCACCAGTCCTCCACCAATACCTATCCTACTTAATTTCATACATTCCCAGTTGCTCCCTTTGCTGGTCCTCCTAAAACGTCCTTCCTGTCCCCCTGCCCAACACCTCACCTACACACTGCCCATCATACTGCTGCTGTGGTGTGCACCTTGTTATGACCACCAGCTGAACACACTCTGTCTCAAGCACCCCTTTTTCTCATCGCCAAAGAAGGAATAACTCAAACAGCTCTGACTGGAACTTTAGTTCATTCTACCTACATGGTTATTCAAGCACATGAAAGCTTGACATTCACTTAGAAGAAATTGTATCATCTTGGTCAAAAGTACTATAGTTTTCTCCCCCTTTTGTTTTCTTCCTAGTTTTTTATTGGGCTGCTGCTGATCCTGATACTTCAGGTCACAGGAGGTATTTTAGGAGCAGTGTACAGATCTCAGGTACAGTATTATTCTGCATTTTCATTGATGTCTTCCCAGAGTTTTGTTTCTACCCCGAAAACTAATAAAATATTTGGACTTGCAGATTGAAACATCCCTTAACAAGACTCTCCTGGAGGATGTGAAGTTGTTGCAAAACTCTTCAGAAGAAGCTAAAGCGTTTCAAGAGAAGTTCCACAAGTTTCAGAGAAAGGTAATTAAAATGTAACGAAGGGCAGCAGTTGTTGCTATCTGTTCCATCTCTATCATTTATCTATGCTTCATTTTATGGCTACTCTGCCATAGATTTGAATTTCATTTCCTGGGGATGGGGAAGGGTCTGACTTAAATGCAAGTTAAAACATGACACAAAGGGCTTCTGCTCTCTTGATATGACATGGGCTTTCTGTAATGATTCCTTTGTGCAGTAGTGTTTATAAGCGCAATGGAGCAAGGACACATAACATGCAAGCGAGACTGACAATTAGCTAAGATTTTTCCTGAGAAGGTTGCCTGCTCCTTTGTAACAGCTTTCTTTTCTGAAGGGACATTGCTTCTTCACTGTATCCCAGCTAAGAACTATCCAGATTACCCCAGGGATAAGGAAAACTTCAGGAGTGTATTTCATTTGGAATATCCTATTGCTGTGAAGTCATTAAATGCTATACTTTACTGTGTAAGAACGGGGAGGAAACTACGATAAAAGGGAGGTTTGTTTTCACTTTGCTTATACCTGTCCTGGCTTCCGCCACATGCAGGACCCCAGAAGGCAGACACTTAGTGCCAGCTTGCTCCTGGGTATCACAACGAGAATGCCCTTGAATCTCACTGATACCATTGATGGTGTAGACCTTCACCCCTCCCACTGTATCTGTACATTGACAGAGTGCTGCTGTTATTTGTTTTTCAGTCCCTAATGGGTGATGACTTTGATGGGTAGGCTTAAAGAATTCCTATATTTTTAAAGGCTTCTGGTGTGAAAGAAAAGGAAGCAAGAAACAATATTTGGGTGGCTTATATCACTTCCGCTTCTCCTTCCCCATTCCACCTCTAGCCCCGTCCTCTGCCTCTGAGCCAGCTTATTTCTTCTGATATAATAAGCAGCTCCCTGGAGAGATGATTGAAGGGTGAGCAAAATGAAAAATGCCATAATTACTGTATTAATTTTTAAGTAGACCAGGATTGCTTTATTATGTCCCATGGCCTTTGCTTTTATACAAAATTACGTGAACATTTCCAGCTGCCTTTTAAAAGAGGAAGGACCTCAAACCCAAGTCTGCACCCCTGAGCTTTAGTGGCTTGAATAAAGTGGAACATGAAGTGGAGCTGCACCTGGTTTAGGTTTCACAAACCCCAAATGGACCCCTGGCCTCCTCAGTCCATTTCTAATTTAAAGGGCTAACCATCATTCGAGGTGGTTATTTTTCTAGATTTCCGAGTTTTATGTGCCTGAATTTTACATTTTCAGCTTGGCTTTTCAGATGTGAAATGTGGATGTTACTGGAGCTGTTACTTACCTTCTGCAAGTATAACCTGCAGAAAGAAGACTTGATTCTCAAAAAATACTATAGCCAACATTGTTCATGTTCCAGTTCCATTCTGTCACTGACTTACTAGCTTCATAGTACATTAATGTTTTTTGAGCACTGTATACTGAAAGTCTGGTCTTCTTTCCATTTTTTGTTTGCTTGTTTGTTTGTTTGTTTGTTTGCTTGTTTTGTCTTTTTTTTTTTTAAACTTGTGCACTTACATTCTTATAACTGGTGTGGAAACATAAAGGGTATTTGGGACATTCCAGTTTGGTAAAACTTCCCCAGTTTGGTAAAACTTCCCCATGGGAAAAGAGGAAAGGAAATTTCTCCTTCGTTGTTCCTCTCAGCTCCCTCCTTTACTCTCCTCCAACTGCAAATCGCCACTTTTT
The DNA here is from genome assembly GCF_028500815.1 of Rissa tridactyla. Taxonomy (NCBI): domain Eukaryota; kingdom Metazoa; phylum Chordata; class Aves; order Charadriiformes; family Laridae; genus Rissa; species Rissa tridactyla. Next base: position 179,555,335 of record NC_071466.1, read on the forward strand.
TCCTCATCTCCCCATTTCCTCCTTTTTTGCAGCAACAGTGCTGTGGTTTGCTGAATGGACCTGCAGACTGGGGAAAAAATTTTAATACTCTTATTGGTGGCAATAAAGTTTGTGAGTGTGAAGAAGCGAACCCATCAGCAGACCTCTGCGCCATCTTTGACGGCAGATACATTTATAAAACAGTAAGAAAAATATAATGTTCCACTCTTCTTTCCAAAAAGAGGTTTTTAACCCAAGGTTGTCTTTGGTGACTGGCATACTTAGCAGTTCTGTATCTTTCCAAAAAGGCAAAGTTTTGTCTTCTGTTTGTTCGCCAGAATTGCCCCTGTGGCATCTCTTATGAAATGACTGTGCATACATGAAATACACTGCTGCTTCCTCTTCCTGGGATGCCCCTACCTTAGCCGTGCAGTGCAGCACCCTTCGGACCTCAGCAGTTCTGCCTGGTTACTTTGGGTGGAAACTACTATGTCTTTAGGGTCAGCATATGCCTTTGGGTCAGAGCAGCACGTTGGCTAGTCTTTGGCTCTCATTCCTTTCTCAGAAGGTTGTGATCCCACCCAGGCTCATTCTGGTGGTAGACATGTTGACTCAGAGGCTTTCAAAGGTCTAAGGGATATTGAAAAATGAACACATTAAATCCAAGACCTTAGTCCTTTAGTACAAAACCCCAGAGTCATTTTGCAGGATTTGCTGGAAAGAAACCTTACATGTTGTAGGCTTCACGGCAGCGTGCTCAAAGTTAATTTCCTACAACTACAGCCTTTTGAAAAGTTTGTGGCAGTAAATATAATAATAAGGCAAAAAAGTCTAGTGACAGGCAATAAGAAAGCATACTCAAAAACTGGAAGGTGGGCAACAGAGATCTCAATTAATTAATTTCAAGATTTATATGTCTCTTTATATGGAAATTTGGACTCCATGCATAGTAGGAAAAATAAGAAAAAACACGTGGAAAACTAGCACAAAATAGCTGCATTTGTAAATGCTGGTGGTACAAAGTTTGCCAGTCTGCACCTAGCAAAAAGCAGATTTTAGCAAATGTCCAAATCTGGTTTTATGCTTTTCTAAATGCATAGCTCCTTAGCCAGGTCCTGCCTGAACACTAATTTCCTCCCTAGGTAGTCCCACAGAAGCAAATACTGTTTTAAAGTGAGGGAACAGTCTGGTTAAGTAGAGGATGCCAGAACCCAATCTGGAAATAAGATGTATACAAAGAGGCTGTTTTGGCCACATTTTAATGTCTTTTTGGCCTCAGGCAAACCCTCAAAGGACACATGAGAAGCAATCAGTGAAATTACTGCAGGTGCAAGATATCGCTCAAATGAACACACAGATTTCACGGTGGTGTTAGAGGCTGGTAAAGACATTTGACTCTTCTGATCCAGGAAAAAAGATTTGAAATTCAGTGCAGTTCTGAGTCAGCTTAAATGAGAGGTTTTTTAGAAGAACTGGAAGGAGAAGACCCATGTGTTTATTGTGAGGGAGGAAATACGGTGAAGGAATATAACTACACATTATATCTGGGGGGAAGGCAGTTGTAGTGTTGGCACAGTACTGTAGTAGCTGTACTTGGCTTTCCCTACAGTTTGCAAAAGGAGCATTGTCAATGCCTGGAGAAGATGTAGTCATTATAAGAACAGATGTATGCATTTATTAAAAAGGAGAGTAGCTCTGCTGAGAACCTCAGATATGATCACTTTCTTCCTCTCAGCCCAAGACCACCAAACATATGACAAAATTAATATTTAAGCTAGGTTTTATACCCAAATATTGATAGTGGAACCTGATTCTAATATTAGGCTTTGAATTTTCAAATCCAAAGATCAGATTAGTGGGAAACGGAAGTTTTCCTTCTGGTCATTGCTGCAATCACTCTTTCCTAGTGGCAAATGAAGCATAAGTACTTCTTCCCTTGTCAATTGAAAGTCATGCAAACATTAGACATTACAGCTCTATATCGTCATTTTAAATTGTACCCTTTTATGATCAGCTACAAAATTCATCTTTGTATTTGGGAAGGCAAAGACTAGATGTTTTTGTCAGAGCACAAGGTGTCTATAGCTGTATTCTTTGTGTTTGTTAGCAACAAGGCAGAGTAAATTCAAATAGCCTTTCTTCAATGCAGAGAGAGAGGCAGCAAGCGTGAGAGGAGTTACTTTAGAGGATGCATTCCTAATAACCTTAGAATAATATTGCTTACCTATAATTATTCATTTTGTCTTATTTTTTCAGCCGTGCAAAGAAGTGATTATGGAATACCTTAAAGACCATCTGCTCATAATTATGGGGATTGCCTTTGGACTGGCCGTTATTGAGGTACCAGTATACACCATTAAAATATTTACTAGTTGACAAGCAATATGTTCTACTCAGAAATACACTGGGAATGGGATTAAAACACCTGGCTTGCTCAATTAATAGATGAGGGGAAACCACCTCTCGCCTTAGCTATAACCTTACTGTTATTTCATATAAACAGTATATGGCTGCCGAGCTGCGAACTTCAGGTGGGATCGGACCACCCTGCTGCCTGGATAAGTTTAGCACGTGGCACTTTTTTCTGCAAAGATTTGACAGTCCTGTGCCTTGACAGTGAGCCCTGTGGACAGAAGGCTGTGCAGATACCCAGCCCCAGGAAGACACGAGGCAGAAGAGCTGGTCTTTTCCTCCTCTTTCCCTCTTTGCTTGAGAAAAAAGTAATCTCATAAGAAAACTTAGCCCCTAAACTGCATATTCTTATCACGGAGAAATCATGGTACAAAATTATTATTCTGAGGCATAATTTAGCCCTCAAGATGGTGCGTGAATGTGCCTGAGTGCACACCTGTGCCGCTCCATATATTCCTGTGTGTAAAAAAAGCTGAGTATGTGAGCTCTTTATTTTAATTGCTTCATCATACACTGAAGAATAACATGCAAAAGTTTCTCCGAAGAGAGGAGGAAAAACAATGAGGTTATCCAGTCAGCTACTTGACGAATGATAGGCTTTGATTAGGAGAAAATAACAAAGAAACAGGGGACTTCATCATGTTGCTTTCTTCGGTCATTTTCTCTTTTCACTATTCCTCTGTGGTTTCCCTCCTCCCTCACCCCCCACCAATGGATGTTTGAGGGAAAAGCAGAAATGACGAAGATTGCTGTGCAGAGTTCAGTCTGTTATTCTGAGTGAAAACTTCTTAACATCATTGGCAGAGGATTGCTCCTCATGGTAGAAGAGTGGGCAAGAGCCCCAAATCAAAAATACATTTCCAGGAAAATAATAGTAAGCAGGGAAGAGTTACGCAGCTGCAGCACTGGGAGAGGACAGGCCACTAATTTCTCATTCGGCACAGGCTTCATGTTATTTAAGGTGGTATATGTGGGGGGTCAGGTCTCTCACCTGTACATAGACTTTGGGGGGGAAATAGGTGAAATACACCCATATTAAAAGGCCTTTAAAAATAAAATAGAAGCGTAAAATTGCATCTGTATCCCAAAGGTAAGTTATAAGTCACTTTGCTCTAGTTACTGCAGTTACGAGTTGTAGCCTTTAGTTCATTGGCCACCATTCTTCCCTGTTCTCCAGTTGGCATTTTCTGTGGTGGTTGCCTCTCCCAATCATAAAAGGATTAGAAAACAACATGAACAAACAATATGAGCCTCAGCTGGTACAAATTGTCAGCTGGCAATTTACACTTGATAAACATTTAGCCTTTCCAAAGATATTAACATATTATGACTTTTCAAGTGATTGCGTATCAAAGGCCATGTGCTTAACCATCTCTCTGCTCTGGAAAACCCCAGATAAAAAGACATGGACAAGGAAAAGTGCCCTTCCTTTGTCTTCCCCCCTTTGCCTGCTCCATTATGCCACTTGCAGGCTGTTAATGGTCTCAGCTCACCCTATTAGTGGAAACGATAATGAGAAAAAGGGCCTAGTTTCAACTTGGGCACAAGTGAAAATGTGGGTATGTCAGGGAAGCCCTGTCTGCTTATTCCAGCTGTGAGTTTATCCCCTCATCTTAGTTGTACCCCTGTGTTCTGTATGCTCTCCACTGTCTCTTCCTTAAATAAATGAAGCATCCTTGTGTTCATGGCTTCATAAATGTCATTTGGATACTTTCCACTTTTGAGAAACACCTTCACAGACTGGTTAATTTTAAATCCAGAAGGAAGCATTCCGATCTTCTGATCTCGCCAGCTGTCTGTCACAGGCTGTGGAGTTTCTCCCAGTAATTCCCACTACAGAAAGTGACCCTCACTGAGTTTTGTATTTCAAGCAACAGCTTCTTTAGTGGACTCAGTGTTTCTATCCCAAATCTATTACTGATGAATATTAAATACTTTTTGCATGATCGTTTGCCACTCTAGAGGGGGGGCTATGTGTATAGATGTATGCCTGTATACATATACACATGTATACCTTTACACATATATTTACACAAGAGTGACAGTGTAAGAGAGATTTCAAAGGGAAACAGCCCTTAGAATACGCAATAGAATCAGATAGTTTCTCCAGCTTTCTTAGAAAATAAAAGACGGGATTTTTGTCCGAATTTCTAGAACTTCTCAGTATTTGCTGCTCTGTTGCAGCTAACAACTGCATTTTAAACCCGCAGAGTTACAGGGTTCCCCATCCACAGAGGCAATCCATCTTTTAAACAAATGAAAGTTTTCCATCATGTCTGCAGTCTTACCTGTGGTACATACTGATTTCATTAAAATGGCTATATTCTAGAGTCATGTTCTTTAAGAATTACATTGGAAAAGATCTTCTGCATAGCAAACTTAGCCTGCATGTAAATCCAAGACATTTGCAAACAAAATGTTCCCACTGTGTATCGGTTGTATCCTGGGATTTCCAGGACTGCCAAGTAATACCAGAAATGTCTTTGTTTTCCAGATTCTGGGTTTGGGGTTTTCTATGAGCCTCTACTGCCAGATCCAGAGAAAATGAAACTGTGGAAGTGTCAGAACGATGTCACCAGCCAAATCAAAACCTTTGTAGATAGAGGCATATTTGGCTTGGCACATTCACATAAATATATGCATGTCCCAGGCAGCTGTTCTGATGAAAACGGCAGCCCTTGTGTGCACGGACGCTTCACAATTTGCAAAATGACCTCCTTATACTTCATAAGTCTTAATGATACGAATGTGAATTTTTATTTGCAATAAACGTCTTTGTTTATGTTTCTGAGGAGTTTATTTGGTCTGAAGATAGCGTTTAAGTCATGTTGAGATTCCGAGTTCACGCCGCAGCGTGTCCACGTGGGTGTTACGCCACCCGAAGCAGAGTCACCCTCAACAGCTGCAAACGATCTTGTGGTGGCTGACTGGTCCGGGGAATCACATGCCCCCAGGCGGCTTTGCTTGTGGGGCAGGTCAGTTTGACACTCGATATGGTATATACGGTCAGGGGTTTGTTACTCGTGAGAAGCGCAGGGACTAACTTTCATCCAAATAGGAAAGCCGCATTTCCCTTCAGGGGCATTTAAATCAACATCCTGACAGCTGAGATGGTCACTCTCAGGCCCCAATGATGCTTAGATTGCATTTGGGAGTCGGATTTAGTGGCACGTGTTTTGCAAATATGCATCAAGGGTGAAATCCAAGCCCGTGTGGAGGGAGGCGAGACGTACACAGGAGCCGTGCGGGTGAGGTGAGTGATGGGCTCCCCAGCAGCTGGTGGACAACAGAGGGCATGGCCACCTACACAGCAGCACCAATATAAAATAAACTTGCCTTTGGACTGACCACTGACAGCCCTGACTGTCTCTGCCCAGTCCCCCCGTGCTCCCCGCACCCTGCCAATGGCCCAGGACCCCATGTCAGCCCCCCAAGGGCCATCAGCCCCTGCCCCGGCCATGCTGCAGCAGCTGGCCTCCAGCTCCCCACAGCCGTGCCCTGCCCAGCCATGGGGCCATGTCCTGGCCTGTCCCCAGTCTGTCCTCATCCCCAGGGAGGTGCCCGGGGCTGGGGCTGTCCCAGTGCCCTCCAGCTGCCCTTTGCCTGGCTGGAGGGGTGGGATGGGCCCCGGCTGCCAGACCCTGCCCTGCCACCCCGCCTGGTCCTGGCCCCCAGGGGGTTGCTGGCCCTGGTGGCTCCCTCACAGAAAGTAAGTGGCATCCATCAGCGGGTTTTTTAAAGGTATGAAGATGTGTAACGATGCCCATACGGATCTGTTTTCCACAGCATGCCGATGGCCTCGCGGTTGTGCATTGGGGGCTAGCTGTGTTCACCAGTCCTGCTGGGACCCCATCTTCATCTTTAGGAGCAGCTTTAAACGCCTTCAGGCAGCTGCTCTGAAGAGAAGACCACGTACCATGCGCTTCTATTTTAATACCCCACAAGTGCCCACGACGTGGTGCTGAGGGACGTGGTTTAGTGGTGGTTTTGTCAGTGTTAGGTTAATGGCTGGACTCAATGGTCTTAAAGGTCCCTTCCAACCTAGATGACTCGATGATTCTATCATTCTAGGACTGTCTCAAAACACACCCAACTGCTCCCAATTTGACAGAGCCATGCAACTGTTGCTTAGAAATACATTAAAAGATTTCCTTGAGCAGAGATCTTTGTCCATGCCTTATAGTGACAGGACTGGGTTCAGGTAAAATTCATCTGCAGCAAACACTTTCTTTTGAAACACATCCAGAGTAAAAGTTTGTGTACGATCCCCTACCCTCTCCCTAGCACTCAGACCATTACGCCAAGCAGTGAGAGCTGTTTTCAGAAATTCATGTGTCTCCCAGGAAAGTCATCTAGTTACCAGACAGTTCTGGCACTTGCCCTTCCCTTTGCTGAACCTCAGAAGCTGTGCCAGAAGAATTCAAACTTTGTTGGACCAGAGAAAAAGCATGACTCCATAACCCAGCCGTACTCCCTGGAAGGAGAAACACTGGCTTCTGGCTCCTCCTCCCCCCCAGACTGTTTTTTCCTGTGCAAATCTTACCCGTGATTTGAAATCCTACGAGCTGAGCCTGAATCACCCAGATCATGGGACGGCAGCTGGACTCTTGGATTATCACTACAGAAAGACAGAATTGCATCTTCATCTTCCTTCTACTCCTTCCCATGAGAAGGAATGTTCTCTTTGAACAAAGGACCAGAGGGTCTCCCCTAGAGAGAGGGCTCAGAGCTGTGGATGCCTAGCAGATGGACATGAAGGGAAAATGGCAGATCACCCTTGCTACCAGAAGTAGTTAGCTTCAGGCTGCTGTAAACTTGAGTATTACTGCTAGGGATTTGTGATGAACGTTGACGCGAGGTTGGACGCTGGTTTGGACACAAATCCAGTCCTGTATCTACTCTGGGAGGGGGCAGATGTATAAAGGAAGGTGTTCATACATGTAAATTTTGGTTGTCTACAGCCTGGTATGCTGGTTTTGGCTGGGATAGAGTTAATTTTCTTCATAATAGCTAGTATGGGGCTATGTTTTGGATTTGTGCTGGAAACAGCGCTGATAACACAGGGATGTTTTGGTTACTGCTGAGCAGTGCTTACACTGCCTCGAGGCTTTTTCTTCTCCTCGTACCGCCCTGCCAACGAAAAGTCTGGGGGTACACAAGAAGTTGAGAGGGGACACAGCCAGGACAGCTGACTCCAACTGACCAAACGGATATTCTGTACCATATGACATCACGCTCAGCAATAAAACTAGGGGGAAAGTTGGTGTGGGGGGGGCTGTTGCTTGGGAACTGTCTGGGCATTGATCGGTTGGTGGTAAGCAATTGCTTTCATTTGCATCACTTGTTTTTCTTGGGTTTTATTTCACTTTCTTTGCTATTTTCCATTTCATTACAAATACCTATTAATGAACAATAATAATTAATCCATTATTATTTTATTTCAATTATTAAACTATTTTTATCTCAAACCACAAGTTTTTTCACTTTCACTGTTCCGATTCTCTTCCCCAATCCCGCTGCAGGGAAAGTGAGCAAGCAGCTGTGTGCTGCTTGGTTGCTGTCTGGGGGCTAAACCACGGCAGTCCTTTTTTGGCACCCAAAATGGGGCTTGGAGGGTTCAGATAACAAAAGATTTGATTGTAATGCATTAGAATGAATTTATAGCTGTTATTGCTGTTTGGCTATTAATTGTCAAGCTTCTGTGCTTGCCACGGGGTTTGATTGCCTCACTGTATATTGAAATGCTCGTTAGTGGCTGTGTTTTGCTTTTTCTGCTTGCTCTACTGCTGTACTGCTTATCATCTTACTTTACTGTGCCTGAGAACATTTTGATAACAGCAATGGTGATGTGCCTGGGCTGGCAGATGGCCAGGGCATCACTGCTTCTATGCTGCTGTACTGGACAGGATGGAAGTCCGGTGTGGACTCAAGTCAAAGGTACTGTGACCTGTGGATGAGTCCGTGCGGGAGCAGGACATCCTGAAGCGTCTGTGGCCATGAATAAGTCCACATGAGAGCAGGTACATCTTGAAGGGTCTGTGGCCATGTTTATGTCTGTGCCGCAGCAGGTATACCTCTGATGGGATTGCGACCCTTCCTACTGTCATGGTAGCATATAATCATAGTACTTCAATGTTTTGGATACAGCGCTCAAAATATCCTCCTTTTTTTGTCAACATAATGACGTATGATACAACAGACTTTTTGGTAAGGCTGTGGTGCCATTAAATTCAACAGCAAAATGTTGTCTTCAGTGAGGAACTTTGACACAAGAGTTTCATCTGGAGCAAGGCGAACAGCTCCTCTCTTTATTTAGGCAATTTGTCTTTATTTCCTAATGCTCTAAGGGATAAAACTAAAGTACTATAATTACATACTACCACAACTGTTTAAACAGGATTGAATCAATGGAATCATTCAGAATATTACCAACTTGCTGCTGCAGTGAGTTTGCCTCTAAAACATGCTCATTGCTTCTAATATTGCAAGACTTATTTGCTTGTAAAGTTCTGTAGCCTCCTGAAGTTTTCTCCTCCATTTTTCAACAGAAAAGGCAAAATACCAAGCAAAAAACAATCTGGATGGATGGGATTCACCTGGCCATATGCAGAACTTGACAGAGTAGAAATTCATCTTATAGAATCATAGAATCACAGAATTGTTTGGGTTGGAAGCGACCTTTAAAGATCACCTAGTTCAACACCCCACACACCCCTCCCCCCCCCCATCATGTCTGAGCTACCTGTTTGGATGCCCGTTATAATCAATGAAGAGGAATAAGCACATCTAGGATTTGTGCCATCTCATTCTGAAATAGATGCCCACAGAGGTTAGACGAGTCATTTGCATTGCAGATGGGTAAAGTTGGAGTGAATGAATCCCACCCTACAATACCAAGCTTGTTAAAATCAATAGAAGCAGTTCTCAGTCGGGAAAGAACATTAGTATAATGTTCCGTGAGGGTGCATTGATTATTCATTGATTCATTGACCTTTTTTCTCAGTCATAACACAGCCTGCTAGGAAATGACCCCTGCTTACTCTCTGTGCTGGTAGGATGAGATTCATCTGCTGTGCAGGAATGTCCCTCTCTGAGCCACGATGCTGTAACAGATATCCCAGCACCACTCCTTCAGGGAGTCCTCTTGCTATTCTTATCAGAGAACATTTTGTGTTAGCAATTGACTCAAAATAACAATGGGACATTTTTCTGAGTCCACATCCACTTTTTAATCATGATGTCTGGAATCGCTGAAATGGAATTTGACAATAAATCCTCGATAGAACAATAAAACCATAAGGGCTTTCTTTTGTGGAGCGTTGGGGAAGGTTATTTTGTTTTTTCACAACAATCTCATCCAAGGTTATTTTCCTCTCAATGTTACCCAATAAAATCAAGCATAGAGAGGAAAGACACATGGCCAAGACCTTAGTGCTTTGGAATAGCAAAGGCAGAAAACCCCATATATCATTACAATCTTAAATAGTATAAGAAAAGAGTGGTAGGAAGAAAGACAAAGCATCCTTGCCTTTGCTAGGGGAGTTGAATGCCATTTAACACAAACTAGTGATTTATCATGTCAAAACCAAACAACTATTTAATGGCAAGAGATAAGACATCACACCTGGGTCAAGCTATCTCCAAAGAATGATTTGTTACATCATTTAAGGGATTTTGGGGGAACGTACTGTTCTCAGGAGGGATTTCATTTGGGGGAAAAATATAGCATGAATAGAAAAAGAACAAAGTTATAGTTTATGGTAAAATATGAGTCAGTAAAGTAATGTCAGGAATGCCATAGACAATGAAGGGAATGTTAATAAGTCTATTACTGGAAACAAAAAACAATGAAGAAAAAGACAGAGGCAGATAGCCAAAGACAGAAGAGATCTGATTTTGAAAAATGAAAGAAGAATGAAGCGAAACAGAACAGGTTAATTTGAAAGAAAAAAGAATGAAGATATCGAGCTTATCAAGATCCAAGGGTTTGCTGCACTCAGCTCAGCGTGAGGGGAGTTTGGCCCTGATCCATCTTTGTGTCCTGGCTGTCCTGTTGAAAGCCAGTTCAACCTGTCCTTCATGCAATGCCAAATCTGCCCCAACTTTGTCTGGCTATCAGGGCCCCTAAGAAGCCAATGTTGCAGCTGGGGCTCATCAGAGCAGAGCTGTAGCCAAAGGGTGCCCCAAGAGACAGCTCTGTTAGCTGTACGGCCCCCAGGGATCCCTGGAGAATGAACCTAAGGAGAGTGAACCACTGGCTTTCCCTCTGGGAAGGACACCAGGGCACTGAAGATCTGACCCAAGTATGTTTAGAGACAGGATTAAGTGAGGCAGCAGGGTTTATTTTTAAATTAAGATGGAGGATTATCAGTTTAAATTCTGAAATAAGTTTGAAACCACAAAATTAAAAGCCAGTTCTTCGGCTCTACTGTGAGACCTGTCCTAATTGCTTAGCCAAAAGTTTTCTGGCATGGGAGAAAACTCAGCTGATTTAGGCTGGATTCAGCCCTCCTCAACTGGGGGGATATTTGACTTTGGGTCAGCCAGTTATAGAGCAAACACCTAATGCTGCTCCAGGCCAGAACCAAAACCTACCCCCACAAAGGTTCAGGCTGGGGAAGCTGCCTTGACACTGCTCCTCCAGGAAGGGACCGGGCTGTGCCGATGTGTGGAAGTGTTACATTAGGACCTCACTGAGGGACCAAAGGGAGGCTTGGATCTCTTCTGGCTTCATCCATGGCAATTTGATTATTCTTGATAATTATATATCAAGAAAACTGGCAGGTTTTCTCCCCACCCCTGTCAATAGCAATATTCTCATCCTTTCACTGAAGGGCTCTCTTTTTGTGCAGTGGTTTGGATTAAATTACTTTTTGTTGTTTTCAAGTCTTTCTTTTCTGAACTGTAAGCTGACCCTCAGTGTATTTTGCAAAATGCTGAGCCTGCTTGGGTTTCTGGGGGAGGCAGAGGGGTGATGTCATTCGCCACTTGATAGGGTTGAATCCTTTATCTATCTGAACTCGGACACTGGGGAGGAATGGGAAAATCGTGCCTCTCCCTTTCTGTCTCAAATCCACTTACAAATTCTCTCTCCTTGTAGAGAATAACAAGTCTCCACAGCAATATCCCCTTACCCCTAGATTTTATAAAATTTGCCCAAGCAGTCGAGAATTTTTTAAAAGACAGGAACCAGAGAAGTGGAAAAGGCATGAAGGAGTAAGAGGCAAGGGACGTCCTTGAGCAGCAAGAGGGATAGGAGACATATAATATTCTTCCTTCCCAATCAGTGAGTGAGGAGCTCAAATTCAGCTAGTATAATTCATCAGAGAGACTCCAGTTTCTTCATCTACATTAACTTGTGCAAGAGTGGAAAAAACTTTTGGGCCCATTTTTTTCATGAAAACTGAACTAAACTGTGCTAATGGACTTGCTCACACGAGGCTGGTGGAGGAAACTGGTGAGAGAACCAGGCACTGAATATGGACAAACCCAAGTGCTCTCTCAGACAGCTTCATAAAACTGTCTCAAGGCATTTCAGCGTACCAGCTCTTTACGCTGAAAGTCTGTGATCTTGCTAACGCAAGGAGGTTAATTAGTGGGGTGGATGCCAGGGATTGTATTAAAAGGCCCAAAGTGTCAGTAGTTTCACATCTGCTATTAAATGAACATAATGTGTTTCTGAGCTGTTTCAAACTGTGCTTTTGTGGTGTTTGTTATTTAAAAGATTCGCCAAATCAGCTAAACCCAGGTTGATATATGAATACTGACTATTTTGTTGCGGTAATGTGTTTTCTTGCTAAAGTTTCAGCTGAATGTATTACTTCACTGTAATACAAATGTTTCCTAAACTCCATTTTATTATATTCATGAATTAAAGTAGCAGCTACGCTCTGAACCATTATATCTATCATTACTCAACTTGACATTAAGTTCTTTATTATTCCAGTTAATTCAGACCAGGAAAGATCTTCTGTAAATTTGATTCTGTTGGGGATGAGAAAAGAATTGAATGTACTTACTACTGTTTCTGTTAAAAAAATATATTTCAGAATGTATTGGGTTTTGTTCAAAAATGTTTGTCAAAACCATCTTTGACTAAGGCTTAATATCTGTATCATTGATTATTAAGGGTAACAAATATCAGTAAGTGGAGCCATGGAAGTGAATGTTGGCTGTATATTTCTGTCCCTGCCTGGACAAGTTTCTACTGCTGTAAATATTGTTGGGATCCTCTGGCACAGGATTCAAATAGAGTCTTTCGAGAAAAGCAGTGACTGAGGTAATTGTTTAATAAAAAGTATACAGTGATGGTGTGAGTAGGAATAGGAATGAATATACCAAAGAAATATACCAGCACTTTGTCACTGCGCAGAAAGCTAATTGCAATCACTTCTCCCATGGCTGTAGCAAAGGAGTTGGGAGCACGCTGCCTCGATACCCGGGCTATTGCTGTTCCATATATGTTTATAGACAGGCAAACAGATGGGGTGGGGAGTAAGGATCATGTGGCAACAAGGCTCAGAACATCAGAAAAGGAAGTGAATGAGAATGTCATTCCTAATTGCAACTGGGAGAGGAATCCAGGGAGCCAGAATGGGAATTACATGAACCGGAACGTGATCGGAGCGACAAGACAGAAGTTTACAACCCAACCTGATGGCAAGCATGATGGCTCCCTGGAGCCTCTTGCAAACTGATCAAGGACGGGACTGTTTGTCAGCACAAATGAGAAATTACAGACTACCGAACACAACAGAGTGTGCTGAAATGGGAAGGAAATGAGGGCTCGTTTTATAGTGGTTGGATTTCAAAAATGTCCTCTCCTCTAAGAGACGTTCAAGGTTCTGAAGGAGTTCGTCACATTAAGTACAGGAAATTGTCTGTCAGTTACGGTTTTGGGTACTGTGGTCGTGGTACAAAGGATCCAGATGTGCTATCTCTGACGTGCTTAATACCATAGCACAAACAATTACCATGAATTACCTTCTCCATGTGATTTAAGATTCTGCTCTCATTCTACATGTGGACTCTTATGGTGACACGGGGAACTTCCTGCTATTACCTTTTTTGTGTTATTATTTCTCAGTCTTTCAGCCAGTGGAAAAAGGATTTGAATCAATAGAATGAAGAGGCCACTCTGAAGTACAGTGCGGCTAACTTGTTTAAGCATAATTTTTAAAATATATATACAAAGAAATATACAAACCATCTGAGAAAAAAAAATGCCTGTGGCTTTAGAATGGGAGATGTGCTACAGATGCAAAAAGTTGTGGACAAAAGACTTCAAGAGCAGTTTTTCAGAGCTGAAATTGGCTCTGCTTCAAATATCTCAAAAGACTAATTTTTTTTTGGATGGCAGCGACCATAAGTTAATGTTAATAATGCAAGTCAATTTTAATAATGCGTGGCTCTAACTGCAGTAACCACAACAACGTTATGTAAAAGGAATAACTGCCATGGATTTCATGCTGGTGTGGAGAATTTTGTGAGCAGGTGGAGTGGGTTTTATATCTTTCAAGGGGGACATTTGATGTATTTCTGGTCATATGGCAGCCATTCCTGAAGCTTGAAACTGTAGGTGATATAGCTGGTATAAACTTTCTGTGCTTGCAGATCCATGGTTTGAATTTATGCCTATTGTCTGATGGCTATTGCTTTAAGTTATATTGGAATAGAAATGTGTTAGAGAGCCTGGAACTACGTAGGCAGAAATGAGAAATACGTACAAAGACATGAAAACGCAAATTAATATTGACACTTACTGAAGAAATGCAAGCCAACAGACTGAAGATTTAGAGAGTATTTCACAGGGGAACACACTTTATGTACTCCTGCGTATTATGGACCTTGACCATCACATCACAAACATGCTAATGTCTCCGAATAGAGAAAATATAGAGGTTCACTGATCTGTTCTGGACATCAGTGGGTCTATTTATCAAATTGAGATTGGACAAATTAAGTGGGAACCAGTCACCTAACGAAGCATTTAGTGTTTTTTAAACTGCTAAGGTCTTCTGCCTGGGCTCCAGAAGCTGCTGTGTACCCTTGTGTCACACCTGGAAGGCCTGCACAGATTTCTTCCTCACCTTAAGTGAGACAATTTACTTTAAGGCTTGGTTCAATGTCTTGGCCCCTAGAAAAGGATTTGTTATCACTCGATGATCAGTTACCTGGGTTATTGCAACAGGCAGCTTAGATATAAAAATTAAAAGTCTAGAAAAGTTTGGTTTATGCTGACAACAGAATGATTGTGTTAAAACCCTGCTATGAGTTAGATATTCAGGTTACATACTATTAGGAATGCTAATGGGGCTACACTGGCTTCACACCATGCTGGAAATAAGAGCATGGTATATAGGCTGTGGTCTGAAGCAGTTGACCCAACTCTGAGACTGAGAAACAGACACAAATGCTCTTGCGGACTTAAGTGACTTGTCCACATGAAGATGTGACAGGGAATCAGCAAAGCCACAGGCATTATGACTAAATTAATTTTGTAGGCAGCAGAAAGGGAGAGAAGGCTGTAAGGAAGGGAATAACTAAAACATTTTAAGGCTGCAAAGTGTAGTTCGGCTACACTTTCTAATTTGGGACTTTGTTATGCACCTGGGAGCAAAATTATGTTAGCATGGAAAATGCTGGGGAGTTTGAAACCCCGGTGATAAGAGAAAGCAAGGCAACAAGGGCTGCCTTAGTTAATGTTCATGGGTTGTCCTGAGGCATGTCCATACATACAGGGCAGTTTTCTGCAGCAACGGAGCCGTAGGACACATGGAAAATTTGTGACCCCAGGCTTTTGCTTTCCATTTGTTCTCCAAGGTATGTCTTGTATATATTTTGTATGTGGTATGTGTCTTGTTACTATAATCAATGCAATGGTATTGCTACACACTTTGCAAAGCTCAGGAGGTCGCCCGTAGCCTAGCGTGTGACAAATTCTAACAAGGATATACGATTATTTGGGCCCAGACGCACTGACAAACATGCAAGTCGTCACTAGAGATATGGGTTACAGTGGCCTCCATGCCAGCAGCCTGCCGTCAAGCTCAAGATACAGCTTAGCACTTCTTCAAAGCGTGGCTTTCTGCCTGCAGCCAAGAAACGTCCACCCCACTGGAATATGGCTTAGCACTGTGCATGGAAAATAAGCTTTCACAGTCACCTTATAATTTGTTATTTTGACTTTTCCGTGTATTTTTGCAAATGTTAGAGAGCAGAACTGAGTGTTAAGGACTCTGGGGGGCAGGTGAGGTGGTAGCAGACGAGATGGATTTGCACAGCAGCAATGAACTAATAAGGTATCAGCATCATTTCGCAGATTTTTAAACCATGTGTTGTTATGCTTTTCTGAAGCTGCAGAATTCTGCGGAGGATGGTACTTGTTAACTGTAAACACTTAAACTGCTAAAGCGGCAAGTGTCGGTTTCTTAGGAATGTATCTATTTTTTCTAAAAAATATTGAAGAGTATCAGTCTGGTGGCCAGACAACATTCATAGGCAGGAGTCCATATTCAAGCAGATACAGTGAACTTGTGCAAGCCCAGAGCAGCAACAAAAAGCACCACATCACGATCTTAGGAAACGGAAACCTGTTTTGTCCTATTTACCCTGATTTAGATTAAGGAATGTTTGGGAAAAGACGGTTTTTAAAAAGCCAGTAAGTGTTCAGGGCGACAGTGCTGTGCCATTTGTGGAATAATAGTGTTCTCTTTAACACAGAAAATCTCATTCACCCAGGAGACGCAATGGGGCCAAATCCTCATCTGATGTCAATCAGCATGATTCCTTTGCCATTAGCACGGCTCCAACGTGTTCGGTGGAGCAATACCAATTTACTTCTGCTGAGGGCTTTGGCCTTCTGTCTCATAGCTCAAAGAAATTAAGCTGCCTTCCAAGCCTTCTGACTGAAGCCGTGCGCAGTTTAATCTTGTTGCAAAAAAGCCTGTTCAGATATGTTTTTCCTTTCTGTTTCAAATGACTTTGCACATTCATCATATGAATTCAATGGAATATGTTTAATTTTCATCAAACCATGGAAAACCAAAAAATGTTCACAGGTTTACGCCAATGACCCATTTTGCTGAAAAAAATAATAATGCACTTAAGCTAAATTTACTTTGCAGAAATATTTTCTCTTTTTTTCTTTTTTTTTAAATTTGTAATGAGATGTGACGAAAGTTAGCATATGAGCCATTTTACACCTTATTAATAACATTCTGACAGACATACTTTGAAGTTCTTTTCAAAATAATGTGAAAATCCAAGAAAATTATGTCAATATTATTTTAAGTTAGAAAGGCACCCTTTTTTCGTTTTTATTTTTTCCTTGGTCATGTTTAAAATGGCCTGTCTTAAATTTGGAAAACCCTGTAAATTCACAGCTAAAGATATAATTCGGTCCTTATTGAAACTAACACTTTCCTATATTACTTTAGTCTAAGACCTCAGCTCATTATCTCATCTCACAAATCAGGTAAACTATAATGCTCCTACAAAACAGGAAAATTATAGGAATTTCCATTTTCCATGTTACATAGCGAGAACATCCTACACAGATGTTAATAGTAGCTGAGATCAGGAGTTTTGTACACTTCCTCCTGCTGTGATTAGGTTTTGCAGTTATTTTGCATACTTTTGCTATCACTAGGGTTAACTTTTTTATGAAGTGAGGTATTGGGTAGGTTTATGCATTTTATATTTGTTATGGTAGGCAAGATCTGTGGGGAGCTTGTGGGAGGAAGAATGGGTCTGAGAGGGGCTGGTCAGCCCCTGCGGTGAGGAGGACCTACCCATGGAGGACTGAAAGCCGCAGCAGACCAAGGCTTTGAGGGGACTGAGTCAGGTCCCTGTTGGTGATACTGAACTGGGACTCCAAACGCCAAAGGTTCCCCTAGGAGGAAGGAAGCAAGAAATGGTGCCAGTGGTTTGGAGATACTGACATACTGGCACATGAAGTGGTGTGCTGGCTTATTTGAGAGAGAAGAACATGAGGGAGGATCAAACATCTTGGAGCAGGTCTACCTAAAGCTTCCTCTTAGTTTTAAATATCCCTGCAGCTTTGTCACCTCTCCTCGCCAACCCCGTGGTCATGGCAGGAAACCTCCTTGTAACTGGGGTTTAGCATGGCCCTGCAACTAGATGTGACCCCACGCATTCCATCACATCAACTTGTGATTGCCACCATGGACGTGAAGAGGGGAAGAGTCACAGGGGGTGAGGACATGGTGAACTGTGGTGCTGGCTGGGCTGGGAAGGATCTGACGGCACGTCTAAAGGAATAAGCCCTCATAAGGAGAAAAGCAGACAGTGTTCCCCAAAGGAGCTACACAAGATGACCGAAAGAAGCTGTTTCCCAGCAGATCCTGTCTACACTAGGGCTCTGCTGGCATGACTTTGTCGGCAAGTCTGGAAACTCCTAATTGAAGCACAGCTCCAGCGGCCAAACTTTAGTGCAGATCAGGCCTCAGGAAGGGCCAGGACGCTCTGATGCATTATTTCCAGTGCAGGTCCCACTAGATTAGGATGTGTTTTTCATTTGAAGTTGAGCTACTCTAACCCAGTTCCCTCCAAACAAACAAACAACCGAGCGAGCGAGCAAACGACCCCGTGGGAGGGATGGCTTATTCGTGCTCAGTGGGGAGCAGAGCGGGGTGGGGACCGACTGGCTCCGAGTGCCGGCGCTGGGGTTGTTTTCCCCTATGACTTTCATCCTGTTTGTCACTGTTACCAGGGGTTTACAAACTCAAAGCAAACATCTGGTCCGGTTTAATACCAACAAGAAAGAAAACTGGATATTAATTTTGATATGACAGTAAAGCAGTTTGATAGCGCTCCCGCTGACAGAGCCGCTGCACCATTTACGATCTCTAAAACGAAATTGATTTTCATAAAACCCTCACAAGATCCTATTAGGGCTGACAATTAAGATTATAATGCAGCCTAGCCTGCTTAGGAGCAGTAAACTTTCCTGGATTCTGGTGGGTTGGTTATACTGACTTTATATTAAGTTAGAGAAAATTTTGGTCATGTGAAGGCAAAAGCAGTTTAAATCTGTTTCATACATTGCAGCATGGTCTCACTGATTAAAAATACCTGGGCCTCTTCCAAACTTGTCGTCATATTGGCTACATGACTGTTATAAGCAAACCCCCGCAAACAGAAAGATCTGAAAGTTCAAAGCTTATTTAACTTGAGAGTGCTTGTAAAAGGGGAAAAATGCCATTTCTGCATGGAATAATGGCTTGTAACTTTTCCAGCATTATTTTTTCATTAATATCACCTGAATCTGATATGCATGTTTCACAGCAGACTCTAAATAAGAAATCTGGTACCTTTTGGCCTGTTATTCCTGTACCATCTGGCTAACAGGTACTGTACTGTTCTTGCAGTGTGACGCACCAAATAAAAAAGTCAGATCTTTTTAAAGCCACAATAAATTTCCCAAATGAGTTTGTGTGAAATGTTAAAAAGCAGAAGATAGAGGTTTTGGGTTACATTGCCTCTAATTTGAAAGGGGGATAAGTGGAGCCAGGTGGGCTACTTAGCCAATACCTGCCTGTTCCAGCTTTTTGAATCTGTGAACATTACACCCGGATACAGATGGAAATTGGAAACAATAAATGATTATTACAGAGACTTTATCATCCTGTAACTTGTGCACAAAAGATGAGCCACTCTCAAGGACACTTTGAAAGTGTGCTGCTTAGGCGTGCATCCGGACAGATGTACAGGAGTAGGGATGTGCCATATATCAAGTGAGAGGAATAAGATTTCTTAATTCCACTGTGACAAGAACCAAGTATCTTTTTAAAAATGAATCTCCCCTTCTCAGCATTAATCCAGTTTCTTTCTGATGTCTCTTTTTTGGTTAAGATGGGCGTCCACCCATTTCCAGCAATCTGCTAGTCCACAACTGGAAATGGGGGATGTATAAGCAGGCAGATATTAAGAAAAGGTGCTCACAATATCTTACTTGAGTTAGAAGTACAAGAATTAAAGGTAAGCTCAGACAGTTAAGTTCTCCTCTCCCACTGTCCGCTTCTGAGTCATAAACCTGTATTCTTATTAACATTCAAAAAGCTACATTTCAGGACAACTGCAAATAAAGCCAGATCAGAAATTACTCAATGGCATATTTCTTTGTTGACTATCACAATCGAAACTTTCCACATGGATGGCCTGACTTTGGTGGGGGATGGATGGGAAGCAGAAAAATTTCCATCACAAAATGTCTAGCTTGCTTTCAACTTTCTCAGCAGAGGCCAATTACTCTGTGGCCTGGGGTCCCTGCTCCCCATCCTCTCCCAGCTGTTGGGAGCAGAGGCTGAAGGAAAACTGGGGCTCTGGGATGCTTGGCAGCAGCTCGCTCCAGATCCACCTCAACTTCACATGAGACGAATCCCTCCGCAGAAGCGTGCGTTCTTTCCCCATTAATGAGGAAGGCAGCCTGGACAGATGCAGGCACTGAGCAGAGCCGGGCAGCTGGGCTGCCGTGGAGTTCAGGGCTTTCCTTTGAGTTGGTGACAAAAATGAATGCTGAGACATGAAAAACCTCAGCAGGATGTGATGAGCTTCTCTGCACATCTCTATAACCAGCTGACGAGCTCTCCCTTGGGAGGGGAGACCACCGCAGCTAGCACAAGTTCTGATAAAGCTTGTAAGCACTGGGCAGGTCTTCCTACATTTTAATTCTATTTGCATATGATATAAGACAAATACGCCAAGGGGCCGAGCATTGTGATGCTCAGCACTGCCATATTAGGGGCTGGGGTGAAGAGGGATTCATAAACCCAAGGCAGTGCTCCAGGTAAGCTGTCCTCTTGAGTGGAGGTGGGGGCCACAAGGGCAGCATCCACCTCACTCCTGCATGGGATTCGCAGCCCAAGAGCTCTCCTCAGCTGCCTAAGTCACTCCTCTGTTGTAAGGGACACATTTTACTCTCTTACAGTATTTATTGCGAGGCTTTCTTAAGGTTCCCTGAGCAAAGTGCACACACTTCGGGTTAGACAGGAGAGGGCAGAGGACTCACTGTGCTGGACTTTCGTGATCAAATTTGCTCATGGCTTTTTTCTGCCTCTCACCCTCACCTTACCACTGTGCCACTGTTTTCTGTTGCCAGCCTTTTTTCCTTCACAATGGTCAGCTCGCTTCAGCTCCTTGTAAAGTGTCATCAAACTCTGCAACACAATAATTAATTAAAGAGCAGAAAGAAAGTGTAGGGATGGTAATAATGCAATTCTTACCCTTTTTCTAGTAATTTTTCATTTCTCTTAGGGAAAACAAACCTGAGCTGTAACAGCAGGACTGCGTTTAAAACAAAAACAAAACCCTCTTCTGGAATACCTCCATATATAAGAATGGGAAATTATTCCTTGCAAATAATTCAAATCAGGGTATTCCACAAGATGTGAGACTCAACTCAGGAGGAACTGCTGGAATGAAGTGCAGTGGAAAGCTTAACACCGCCTCTATTTAAAAGGAAAAAAAAAGAGAAACTTTACAGATCTGATCTTTATTATATGAAAAATGAAATAATATTTTCAACATTTATATTTATTCTGAATTAGTGGAAATGCCACAACAATGATAATTTTTTGGCCTAGCACAGAAAATGCCAGTTTCATAAGAATTGTACATGTTAACATACTTGTTCCCTTTGGGGTATTTGTATGTCTTACCAGCTTAAATAGCTCCACTACTTAGAAACTAGTACACAAACGTCTAACAGATGTACAAGTTCACATGAGAAGGAATAAAAAATGCACAAAACCATCACTCTTTCACAACTGATCTGCTTTAATGTAGGAAACACAGCCCACTTGCGCTTCCTTCACTGCAAATGGTTTCTTACTCTGTGAGATCCCTGAGTCCCAGCCTACTCTTTGTTCTTTCATATTTGAAATAGCTGTTCGACTTTTAGAAATGCTCCGTCAGTCTTTTTTAATTGTCTCATGAGACCCAGTACTCTGAACAAGCATAAATAAATGCCTTTAAAAGCTCTGAGATGGATTTACTGGGAGGACTGAGGTGGGTACATCCCCTCATATATAACAGCACAGGAGCTGCGACCCCGAGGGGTCTTTTCCTCACCTTATCCACAACCATGCAGCATCCATCTCTGAACAGTCTGATTTTCATTTACTTGGCACATTAACCTGCATCTAAACAGTTTTGAGGTCCTGGTTCTCCTTATTCCTTGTTCCTCTTCTGTTGTGATTTTGGCCAAAGTTGTGTGGAGCTGATGTTTCTTCTTTCTCCCACCTCCTGTTCGCTGTGTCCCTTCTCCAGGGAAGGAACTGGTCCTACACACATGTTTAGGATATGCCTATGTCCCACAGTGTGGTCCTGCGAAGAGGTGGCCTGAACAAGCTGTTCAAACAGAGGTGTTTGCAAAATAAATGAGTCTGCAGTTTCACCTGAAGATAAATTTATCGTCAGAAGTGGAATAAAATAGTCTCCTTGCACTGCCACATGAATTGAGCTTTACTGCTTCTACTCTCCAAGCCAGCTTGCTTATGGTTGAGGCAGATTGTTTGTACGGCAGTGGGTTGTCTACAGGACTTGAATCCAGCTCAGCAGTGGAGAATGCTTGGACCGATCAGTCACTCAAGTGAGTTTCTCCCTCCAACTATTGCACAGAGCGTACACTCTTGTGTGCTGTATGACAGCAAAATCATTCTTGATCAAGAAAGAAAAGAGAGGCAAATACTTCTAGACCAATTACTAGTCCATGCCTGCAGGAGGGTAAAGGAAGGAATACATTCCTGTCACTTTAGGAGACACCTCAGTGTTCTGCTGAGCATCCGTTACCTTTACCATCATCAAGTTTAACTAGATGTCAGTTAAATGATTGCAAATGCTGTATCCTTAACAGTGCTGTGGATCTTGCCAGTTTACTGGCACCACTGAGACCTAGATTGACTGGGATTTCCCCCCGTGTTCTTTGCCGTAGATCCTGCCTATGGCTTTTGGGTTAGCTCTTCTCCTTCGTCAAGAGAAGCAATAAACAAGCTGGTAAATCTGTCCTCTGCATTGTCAAAGTGTAAAGTTACACCGCATCTGTACTTTCTTCTTCGTTTTGTTTTTTAAGAATCTATTGGGTTTGTTTGTTCAAGTTAATGAATATAGTATGTTATTGTTATGTAGTTATGCCAAAACACTTCACCAGAAATTTCATAAATGTTTTCTGGTGCGTTGCCCAGTTTCATGTGGTTTCACTTTTTCCTTCATATAGAAGAAAAGCACATGGAAGATAAAGATCTTAGGGTTAATACAACTAGAGAAAGCCCTGGGAAGATTCCCTTAAACAGCAAAAAAGGAGTTAATGAAAAATCAAGTACAAATGAATTATTGTCTGGCTGGCTAACAGTAAAGCTTTAAGGTCTCGATCGCAGCTTTTATTTGCAATGGTAAGCATTTATTCTCAGCAGGAGTCCAGCCAATTTTTGGGGGGACCATTTGTGTGAGAAAGCACACATCACCACAGGGAAAGGTCTCACCACCTCACATTTGCAGCTTCACAAAGTTTCAAAATTGTCCTTTGCTCATAGTAGCATTCCTCTTGGGCTAAGGAGTTTCCATACAATTAAAAGGAGAGGGTCTCTGCCTCCAGGGAGTTCACAGCTGAAGGTCAAAAAAACCCAAGGGGAATCAACAAAGGGGGTTTTGTACAAATCAGCAGGATGCTACAAAACAGCATTGCATTAGGCTTTTAGGATGCCTCTGACTTGTTCTGTTATTACAAAGAGGCTATTTTCCCAGAACACCTCCATTATCTGTGCAAAAACGCTACTTTTTGAGATGGCAACTGAGAAGTTCTGGAACTGTAAGAAAGCAAATTATAAGAAGACAAACTAAAGCAAACTGCAGTTTGTTCATATAGATAGTGCAGAATTTCAGTGCAATAGACTTGCAAAGAGCAGCATGGGTATAAGGGTAGACTTTGTCCCTCTGATGGTAAATATATCCACTAATTTAATTTTAAAGCCTGAATTCTGTTAAATCAGCCTTATATTCCATCTTTGCATCCTGGCGGTATACATCTACTAAAATTCAGGGCTGTGGAACTTCCTAGATCTTCTTAAGCAGTAAAATATTCCTCTTTTCTGATTTCTCTGCTGCTCATGTTAAAGTTAATGGAAAGCTCTCTTTGATTTTATTCAAGTGGGATCAAGCTCTCAAACATAATTTAAGACCTCAGCCAGTTCCCATTGCAGCAACCAGGCCCAACAGCTAACAGCTAGAGTTGCACATGCAGATTGCCAAATGGAAAGAAAACAGGCTGAAAGAAGCATAAATATAAGGGGTACTGAAAATAAATTTATTGGAAATGAACACTGAATCTGAATGAAAATCTGAACTGCTTCCAAATCAGGTTCAAAGAACTGATACAGCAGAAAAAGGCCGCCTTAGCCAGTATTATGTCTCTTACCTTAGATAAACTAACCTACTAATGATATATAGCGGAGTCACATATTTTTCTCTGACGCATCTGCCAAACATCTATATGTGCAAGTGAATTCACAGATCCTGGATTGCTTTCAGAGGCAGGGATGTAGACATCTAAGCTCTCAAGTCAAAGTAATGTGACCCTCTTTGTAGCTGGATACTTTTTTTCCCTCTAGTTTCACATACACAAGTGCAAATTTCCCCAAGATCGGCCACAGCTGCGTGGAGTTATGTGATGAGGCACATCTGCCTTGACGAGCCACATGGTGAGGGGCACGATGCCAGCCTTGGAGCGCAGTTTCTGAATATGAGATCCAGGTTACAGTACTGGGCCACAGCCTCTCCCCTGCTCTAGGACACCTCAGGCCTGACCGGCCAGTTTGGCAGATTTAAGGTGAAGCAGACCAGCTGGATTTGGCATTTAATTACAAGAAAATTAAGCACAGTGAAAGGAATGAAGAGGCTTACGTGGTGAGGTGGTGTGTGATGGCAAACTGCGCCATGCTACCTCTCAGTCCTATCCACCACGAGCCCCCGTCCTCTTCGCACCCAATGATCTTCTACTCACCTTTTCAACCCCACTCCTCCAGCATTTTTCAATCTCCAGGTCTCCAGACTCCTTCTTGCTCCACCCCCTCCCCATCTCCAAATGTTCCTGATCCTTATTTCCAGACCTCCTTGTGCCTGGTCTTTCACTGCCCGCGCATATCCCCTGGCTAAAGCCCAGTTCGTTTTCAGCAGCTGATGATGTCCCACCCCTCCCCCTAGGCTTGTTCCATCCCTCCTGCTGTCCACATCCATCACTGCTGTCCCACCCTGGCCATGTCAGCTCCCTGCCCTGACTGTCCCTGAAGAAACAGTGAGGTTTTAAGAACCTGAGCACAGGCTGCAACTGTGAAAAGCCTTCCAGAGCTGCACTGTGAGGGTGCCAGCTGTGGGAGAGACAGATGGTTTTGCCTGGGATCACAAACTGGGAAGACATCGTGGTGTTGCTCTCCCAGTATGCAAGGAATTAGTTTCATGGGGGAAGAAAATGAGGTAGGAGCCAGTTGTAAGAGTGTTCAGTATTTGAGACTTGACCAACCCACCAGCAAAGAGCTAGTAGTGGTTCACCAAACTTACAATAAATATAACAAAGCCTAGGCCACTTGGAGTTGGGAGAACCAAATATGGAGCTATGAGTCCTTCGGGGGGCTGCAGAATAAATTAATTTCTGTGAATTTCCTCTCACATACACAGACACATTATTTAAATGAACATGTGTCTGTCTTGTCCTCTTCCTCCCACATTTCCCCTCTCTTCCTCCACCAGCAGAGGTGCAACAATAAAACAGATTTGCTTTTTTTGCTCTTGGAAAGCTGGGCTGCACATTAGTAACTTCCCTTTTGAAATCTAAACTGAAAAATTATGTGCACTAGCAGACCATATTGTGTTCTTATTCTTGAAGCCAAGCTCCCCTTGGGTACCTATACAGCTTAAAAAGGCAGTGACAGGATATACAGCTGGACAGAGTATTTCCAGTGGAGCCACTTTCCACTGGACAGTGACATTTTGGTGGAATGTGTTGTTTCTGTCAGAATTTGCGCTGGGAGTCAGTCTGGTAAGCAGGTGGGTGGCCAGAACCACAAAAAGCAATTTTTTAACAGAATTCCATTATAAATTTCTTTTGTCTTTCTGACTTTTCCTTCCAGTTTGGAATAAAAAATAAATAAATCTGGAAATGGTAGTTTTTCTGTGGAGCAGGAATTCCTAAGCCTTAACCAAAAAAGAAACTATTTGTTTATTTTTCCATTTGGCTCTTCCTCTCTGTTTCTCTGGCTTCTCTCACTCAGCTACCCTTCCCACTCCCCCTTTTTTGTTCCTTCTGCTCATTTTTCCCCTTTCACCTCTTCATTTCTCAGCTGAATTGTTCTCTCACTCCTGGCTTTGCAATCTATTTCACAGCTGATCCTTTGCCGAGCATGAACTCAATAACACTGGAGGTGAACTTTCACACTCATGTCAGTTCAGAGGATTAGGGTAGACAGGTTTGCCCCTCTCTGTGTAGTAAGTAAGGTTAATGTATAAACTTCCTCTCTCTCTGCTTTATATTCTCGTCGGTTTTATTATCTGAACTTACTGTTTTGTTTTAAAACCCTGATCCATATCTAAACATAACCTCATGTGAACTGCCTGGCCACCACCACCACGGCTTCGCCCTAGCCCAGCTCCCCTGTACGAGTAGCAGAGTTGCTGTGTGAAACAAGGCTTTGTATTGGAAATGACCGCAGTGTTCAGTGCGGTACCTTCAGTAACGTAGTTCGGTAATGGAGTTCCTGCTCTACGCACCTTTTTCCTCTCAGCCTGAGAAAAGTTTAAGTTTTACCTCCCTTAGTTTCACTAGCGGTAGCACAGGTTGTTTTAATATTCTACGCTGCTTGTAACATATTGCAGATGTACCTGTGTGAAATGGTCTCTCGTTATTGGAATGCAATAAAAAGAAAACAAGCTTCTCGAGAGGAAAGAGGGTAACAGAAAAAAGTTAACTCAGTTTGGGCCTGAAATTCCCCAGATTTTTATACTGACATTAACGTTTTATAATACAGCTATTAAATTACCCATAGAAGTGCATTTAAAAAGGCTCTGGGCCAAATTCCGTATTCTTTCTTTTACTCAGTCCCTGTATCTGTTGCTGAAGGAATAAGAGAGTTTGTCCGATTAAGGCAGAAGAGTAACATTTGCAGAAGCGTAGCAGTGATTCTAGGATCTCAAAGACTGAGGATACGCTTGTGACATGCCACAGAGAAAGATGAAGAGACAACCTGACGCAGCAGACACCACGGGAGTTCCAGCAGTGGCAGGAGCCTGGGCATCTTGTCTCTGCCTTACCACAGGTCAGGCAGAGCATTTCAGCTCAGCTGCACCTTGGTGACCTGGCTGCAACGTGCTGGAGAGACTGGGGCTGCTGTTTGCATGCATTTCTGCTCCGTAGCCTGTTATCTGTGCACTGTGTTTCCTTGCGTGGTGTAGATCTGCTGTGAGTCAGTTTTTAAATGGGACTTAGGCTCCTAACTTAACTGGAGACTTGCAAAATGTCCAAGGAAAACATGAGGGCCAAACGCTTTCCCCTGAAGGAAAGCCCTCATCTGGTATAGATCTGACACACCATGCCTCTTCTCATTAAGCACATAATGTATTAGGATACTTGAAATGAGGCAGGATATATCCATGTATTGGTTGTCCCTAGAGGGAAAGTCGTCCAACAGAAGAGTATCCATGCTGATCTGAAGTATGTTAGATGCAGCACAGAAGCGGCAACAGGGTCAAATGAAATGTCTGTGCACTTGTTCTGTGCACCCACTGCCATCTCTGAAGGGCTTTTGGTTCAACTGAGCTGGCAGATGAACCCATTCTCAAGTTCTAAAAGCACCTTCAAATTGCTTGTGTGGAGGTCTCCAGCTTGTAACTTGAAGCCAGTACAAGTATTTTAATTTGTTTTAATTCACTGCCTCTGTGAAATGAGACCAAGGCAGAATGTCCCTCTCTCCCTCAGAAGAGCACAGGACTGTGCCAGTGCATTTCTCAAGGCAAGCTGCATTATTTCACACCAATTTACTCCAAGTTTGGCAACAGTTTCTTGCGAACACTGATTTTTCCTCAGGGTTTGTGTTTTCAAGTGTAGTGTGTATAGCTGATTTCTTTCAGTTTGAATGCTTTATTACCCATTGATGGTGGAGCTAGAAACAGGAATGGTTTCGTAGCATGAGAACATCATCTATGATCTGAATGGACTTAGTGTACGAAAAGGTAAGGGTTGAATATAAATGTGTGGTTGTTGGTCCCATGCCAAAACAGAGTTCACTAAAATATGAGTCCAGGTCAGCATAGCCTGGGATTCTGACCTGTGTTTGCATAAATCCATGAGTTCGGTGATCTAAACCTAGGGGGGAAACCTGTGTTTGGCCGTCTGCACCTTGAGAGATGAGCAGTGAGAAAGAAACTGGATTATTATAGTGGAAAGGGAAAAAAAAAAAGCCATTGTGCAGCAGTTGTTTGCAATGGGCTAGATCATCAGCCTGGTGTAATTTGGCAAAGCACTGCTGACTTCAGTGAATCTGCCCCGGTTTATACCAGTGAACGACCTGTCTTGCTGTAATTTATCATTACTGTCAGCAGTCCCTGTAATTTTAATCTTACAGCATCTATGAAGACCAATGTGTTATGCACAGCTTCTCTTCTGGAATCATAAGGGAATCATAAACCTTCTGGTAATCTTGGATAATCCCCGAAGCTATGAGTCACTAGAAGCTGAGGCCCTTCATGCATCGTTTGAACCCCTAATTATCCAACACATGCGGGTGAAAAGTGAGAGGCAAGAGCGGGGCCAGCAGTAGACAGAAAACACTGGACGGGCGATTTCGAAGGGGACTTCCCGTTAATATAAACAACCTTCTTTCCTTCCTAATAATGCACCTGTTAGCAAATATATTCCTGGAGAGCTGCGCTCATGCATCTGCTTACGACTTTGCAGAGGAAGTAGCTAATTGACATTAGGGGACTTTGAGGTGTTTCCTGACTGTAACTGTGCAGTACTTAACACTGCTTTATAGAGCACAATGCTCAAAACACTGCCAAAAACTCTGGAGCCCTGCTGAAAATGTGGAAGAAGCAAAAGGTTTCCATGTCCAGAATGGTGACCTAGAATTTAATCTGTTTCCAGGTAGAATTAATAGCACCCTGGCATGGAGCCCAGTCTTTACCTCTGCACAGAATGAGTCCTGATGAGAGCTTTTTTCCCTCTCTGAGTGACTAATCGTATCTCTTTTCAAGGAGATGTGTTTCCCTTGATCATTCTCGGTTCCTTAGGGTGGAGAAATTGAAGCTATTGAAGAGAAATCTGAGAAACTGCAACAACATTTTAGAAGCAGGTTGCAGGCAGTGGCGGCAGCAGGTCTCATGTTGTGCCAGGCTGAGTACAGGAGGAAGGAGGCCTTCAGCCCCTTGATTGTGTACCGCTTTGACATCACTTGTTGCAATAGCCTGTTGTGAACACTACCCAGGCATGGTCCATGCTCTAATCTACAGCCTACTGATAATACAAATGAAGTGAGGGTGACATTAACAATGGAATTTCCTCTTTGAGCATTATATCTCTCAATTCAGTCAAAGGGAAACAGTTTAGCCAAGTTTCTGGAAGGAATAAGGTTAGTAAGCTTGCTCATTGTGCATTGTTTGTTCCTCATCTTTTGAACATTTTGGTTGATTTCAGTGATATTGGGGGCTTACATATCTTGGAGAATTCACCAAAAATAGAGACAGAGATTAATGACTGCCCCAAGTGTGTGAAAAGCTGCAGCAGAACCCACGTCTTCGTAGACACAGGAGTCAACCAATCCTGAGACACAAGCAAAAGGAGGCTCCATTAGTTCAGACGCTTTTTTAATTTAAATACTGCTTCTGCTGCCTTTCCAGTCAACCACATGACAGAACTCAAGGAATTTCTCATGGGATGCGTGAGGCCTTTGATAGCAGCAATGGATGGGGCCTTTTTCAACCACTGGTGTTACTTCTGGTCATTGCTCAAGATGAAACTGGGCATTTGTGCTTTGACTGTGGAGTTACAGAGGGGAACAGGCTGGTCAAAGTTGAGCCAGCGAGAAGGGAGAGAGGACCGGGACTCTGTATTCATGTGCTATGAAACTGTTGTTGGTTTTAAGACATCTGTACATCAGGCCTGGCTATTTGAAGTCTCAGATTAGCTGGAATTATTTGGGCCGTAGCTGAAGCATTGCCTCTTTAAATCTTCAGCAGACCAGCGCTGGCTGACAGGGATGGACTGTCAGAGTATGCTTCTGGGGAAAGGTGGGATATAGGAACTACTCCATCTCTCAAAGGTATGTTCAAACTTGCCCCAATGGCTGCAGAGCACAGCTGGATGGTGAAAATCCTGTGGATTTAGCTGTGGGCTTGTTACAGAAGTTATTGCAGCAGAGCACTCCTAAGCAACAATCCATTATATTTCCGGGAATATTTTTTTCTTCTCACTATAGCTGGAGGTTTTGCTCTTTTTTGCTTTTAGTTTAGCTTGCCTAATCTGTCCCCCTCTCTCTTTTTTCTCATTTTAGGAAATTCATTTGTGAGTAACTTCAAAAATGGAAAATATTTTTAGAACTATAAACAATTTATTTTGTTTTCTTGCGGGGGTCCGTTAGCTGGCACGGGTCTAAAGAAGAAATCCCATAGCTCTTGCAGCCAATTTGTTTTTGTTTTCTCCTTTGGTTTATTTTACGGTTACACAGACCGGATGGGTGGAGATCAGATCGGTATCATTACGATGCCTGTTATATCTGTCATCCCACAAGTTTGTTTGCTTTCCAGAAATGATGAGTGTTGATTTCAGCAGCTCTATCAGCTAGTATATTCTGCTATTTGGTGCTTCTCTCACCAAAACACACCTACTGTATCCAAACGCAGGAAGAAGGTGGTTACTTATCCACAGACTGCGTGTACATCAAGAAAGCTCTAGCATATCTCTGAATGTTGTGAAACAGCCTCTCTTCTGCTGTCCATAAATATAAATTTTCCATTTACTAAATGGCTCTGACTTCTTTCTCACCTGCTGGTATGACTCTCTCTGTGCAGAAAAGGCAGCTAAAATTCCACTTTTTTTTTTTTTTTTAATTAAAAAAATCTAACAAACCCCAAATCCTTTGTTCTATTGGAACATTGGAAGTGGCTCTGGGCTAACGGAAATCAGCAGCAATGTTGACATATACTTCACAGGGTCTAAGCTTTCATTCAGTAATATTATACCAGAGTGTAGATCTTCAAAGAATTTTCTCACTGGAGAATTTCTCAACCTCTACTTTCTTACACAGAGTCAAGCTGAGAATAGATGCTTCCCTGTTAATTTAAAATGGTGCTTGTCTAGATGCCGTATCCTTAAATCAAGACAGTATTACTCTTGTCACTGCATGATTTTGCGTATGTGAAGCCCCCAAAGATGTAGACACTGGCACCACACAAAATAGGTAACAGAAGACATTAAGATACTTTATGTGTCCTGCAGTCAAGAAACCAGACCAGCTGCCTTGATCTCTGTCAAATGGGAAAAGGCATTAATCATAATAAAAAAAAAGAAACCTCAGTCATCTTCATTTGCTTATTCCACTACTCGGCTTTTAAGCAGAGGTAGGTAAAACACTTTGGGGCATATTTAAACTATTCTGTTTTTCCAAGACTTAATTTATACCCAGTTTTCTTGAGAGAGACAACTCGAGGACATCAGCAATATGCAATAGCTCGGGACAGGGAGTAAAAGATAAATGCAGAGGGAATCTGAATTAGGAGAATGATGGTGCTCAAGGCTAAGAGTGGCCAGCCACAGAAGAGTCAGGGCCAAATCTGATATTAACCTAAATAGTATACCAGTCCCAGGCAGGTATGAATCTGAAACTCTGCAGAACTGGGTATTAGAGAAAACTCATACAGTTTTGATCTTCGGGAACTGTGAATAAAAATAAACAAGAGAATGGCAGAAAGGGGCTATAACAACCCATAAAGACGATCAAAAGTAACCTGAGCAGGAAATATCACCTAACATATCACTAGCACTGCAGCTTCATTCTACCATGTACTCTAGCACATCTGAGTGGCATTTGAGAGCAAGGCATGAGTCTTACAGAGGAATAAGGCTGGTGTTAAGGCCATTTGCATATGCATATGCAAATCCTCCTATGAGGACAGACTGAGAGAGTTGGGGTTGTTCAGTCTGGAGAAAAGAAGGCTCCAAGGAGACCTTATAGTGGCCTACTAGGATCTTAAGGGGGCCTACAAGAAAGCTGGTGAGGGACTTTTTAGGATGTCAGGTAATGGCAGGACTAGAGGGAATGGATTAAAACTAGAGATGGGTTGATTCAGACTGGACGTTAGGAAGAAGTTCTTCACCATGAGGGTGGTGAGACACTGGAACAGGTTGCCCAGAGAGGTGGTGGAAGCCCCATTAAGGCCAGGCTGGATGGGGCTCTGAGAAACCTGGTCTAGTGGGAGGTGTCCCTGCCCATGGCAGGGGGGGTTGGAACGAGATGATCTTTAAGGCCCCTTCCAACCCTAACAATTCTATGATTCTATGATTCTATATGCTCATGCAAAGCATATGCTTTGACGGAAGCTGAGTTCATCGTATACTGTATACAAGACTGTTCATTGAATAAAAGCTGTAGGTATAAAATAAATGTTGCTGTTCACCTGAGTTAGTTGGTTTAGTATTTGACCATACGAAATAAAGTTGTTGATCTTCTGGTTTTTTTTCGGTTACACTGCCTTAAAGTGTGTTCAGAAGGCTTGATAAAGTATTTTTCATAGAACCATTATTGTGTGGCTGATTTATGTGGCTACTTTGATGGTAAGGAAGTTTAATTAGTAATAGGTACAGTTCTTGAAGAGAATTTTAACAAGGTACCTCACATGCGAAAAGCACAGAAGCCTCTTTGTTCTGAACAACCTCTAACAGGGTGTAGAAGGAGACTTTTGCTCACCCCACTCATTCTGATAAATTAGTAGGTTGCTTTGAGCAAGTAAGCGGAACAAGATCACAATACCACCAAGCATCAAGTCTTGGCCCACTGAGGGAACAGTTGCACCATTGCTAAATTGCTGCGGAAGATTTATACCATCACAACATCAATGGTGGGATTTCCTTCCTTGCTTCATTGAAACAGAACTGTGTCTAGCTAAATGTCCAAAATCTAAGCTATTCCCCTTGAGCATGGGGAGGAATTGGTACAGCTAGGAAGTGAGTCACCTCATCCAAACACAGGAGTTTAGGATAAGCCAATTCAATTGCTGTAATCAAATCTGCTGAAAACAACCTTCCACACTTTCTGTTAAGAAAAAAATAGGTGGGGCTGGTATTGCAAGGTCCCACTAATGCAGGCTGTCTACCCAGCTGGAGAACATAATGCATTCTCATTTTTACGGCTATTAGGTTTTGGAAAGAAAAAGGATAAACAAGTTGTTTGAATCCATAAATCTGATACAACTTTTAATAAATATTTTGGTACTCTCTGAAAGGCAGTGCCTACACCACCAACTAAAGGCAGCCAGGAATCATTCTCTGTACTGAAGGCCAGATGGCATGGCATCGATCCTGTTCACAGGCCCAAACTCAACTGCTCTCTCAAAGCAGAGACGTCAGGTTGCTTTGCGGGAAGGGTCCCTGGCAGGCACTGGGCTTGAGCATGGTCTGTGGCAGCACTAACAAGCACTGGCCAGACGCGGGCAAGAGTGTGCTCATCCTTTCATTGCAGTTGCGAAGCAGGGTGTGAGCTGTGCCCTGCCTGGTTCTTATTTAGCAGAATAGATGTAGTCAAGAGACTTTATCCTACAAAAATACAGTTACTACTGAAAACACTTTTTTTAGCAGCAAAAGACCATAGGCTAAAATGGGATGGTGTGTGCTCCAGCAGGGCAAGGTTATGGTTGCATGTTGGGGGGGATTCCCAGATAGTTGTGTGTATTTTCCTACGTTCTTTAAAGAAAGACCCCCAAAAGGAAAGTTACATTGCCTGTATGGTCTCTAAATGAATCCTGATCAAATGATTTTTTTATTATTTTAGCTATAGCAGATAGACTACCTGATAGTGTCTTGAATCCTTCTCTAGATGTAGAGATGGAAGCTCTCGCGCGTTTTTTAAATGCTCTGAAAGTTGTAACAGTCTGTCAAGAGAGCAATGGAATGGAACAATCATTTACTTCTGGTCTCTTAAATGCATGGCACATAAAAGTAAAACGTAGGCTAAGCATTCATCAGACAACAAAATTTATGAGAAGGCTAAGAGAAGTCAAGAATACTATCTTCAATTTTTTCTTTTTGCTGAAACACTTAAAAATTCTAAGGTCTAAGACAGGTCTGAGGTCCTCAGTTTTGAGGGGATGCGGAACTAGAGTGAACAAAACCTCTTTCTGCAACGTCGTGAAGGAACTGCCTCTCTAGGTCTGAGAAATCCAAGGGGAATTGCACCAGGGAGTCTCACAAGAATTGAAAAGAGATGGATGGAGAGGGACTAAAACCAGAAACTATAAATCACTTCCACAGTGTCTAGAGCTAAACTACATTTCCAAATGCTAGTGAGATGGTTTAGAAGTTAGCTTTTGTGAACAAGTCTTGTACTTGTCATAGCGATCCACTTTGAAGCTTAATGACACAGAACTGTGAAGTTATTTTGTGACGTTTTGTCTTCATGTTTCATCTCCAGGAAATGAAGTCCTGTGACTTCATACAACTCTCGCATTTGACTCAAATCAAGAATTTTTTAGTAATAAGGATGATTGTTAATGATGGGGACAAATGGGTGAGTTCCTAGGTTTACTTACAGTAGATATTGCCATGTGCAACCAAATCTGTGACAACTGCAAACGGGTTAAGAAATACGCAAAAGGATTGATTACAGAATAAGGCTACTCATTTCTATACATGCAGACCCAATGGTTACAAAAGCACAAGCTTTAAGGCAACGAGGTATTTCTCACTGTGGGCATCTGCACACTCTGAAGAAAGCCAGTACATAAACTCAAGCAGAATTTTTTTTTAGTCTTCGATATATATTTTACTGCAAAGACAATGGGATTCAGATGTGCCATAAAAAAACCCAAAACCAAACAAAACACATGTATTTCTTAGGCGGAGTGAGATAAAGAGCTGTATGTAGCCTCTTATATTTGAACCATCTCAAAACCAGACATGGGGATTTTTAGTCCCACGGTGCTGCTAATGTCTAACAACTTTCTAAGAGTAAGGAAGCAGGCATTGTCTTCTGTTCCTCAGCCACGCTGTTGCAATATCAGCGCAGATGCCCGTTGTGATAAAGGTTTCTCATAATGTAAGCAGTTATCGGCTCTTCCACTAAGAAACCCTGAGCCAGACTCTCCGCCACACCGCAGGGGCCGTGGGCTGAGCCGGCTCCTGTGCTGCTACCTCTCTTCCCAGGGTCACAGGTGCATGGCCAGACCCCTGCCACGACCCTCCTCGCCTCGGTCGGCCGTAGGGAGCCCCTGCCAGCTGGATGCACTGCTGTGCTTGGTGCCGAGTCTGCTCTAGCAGCTCCCTTCTACCTAAATTCAGCAGAAAGCTGGAGAATGTCACCAACGAAGACAGAAGGATTAAAAAAATAAGCAGAGCACATAGGACTCTCTAAATTGCAGTGGACAGCAGTGCGTCCTGCGTCCGTAATGAGCGATACAGACCTCTTGTGGTGGTCAAACCTCAGTATGTTCCTGCTAGTCAACTAGTGTGTATTTCATAAAAATTAGCTGGTATGTTACTGTTAAAATTTTATTTGGAAATCAAAAATTCTTTGTAGCTTGTTTTTCTTTCTCAAATATCTCTGTGGGGGTTTTTTAAATAGTCTCATACACAGAATTTTATTTATGTGTTTTATAAACCCTGTAAATTCCTACCAATCTTTCCTTCAAAATATAGAAAATTAATCAGAGATGTGAAATTCTATTTATGTAGGTCTTCGTAGTGCCTTTCCTGTCATTCATACTTCCAAGTATCCCAGGGAAATCCCCTAATTGAGAGAAGTCAACAGCAATCAGAACAGTTACAAGACAAACTGAGAAAAGCAATTGCACAACAAATTATTGAATATATTAAAGTAAATGGAATTATTTTTTATTGCAGAAAAAGTAGACATAATGAAGAGTAGGGACAAATTAGTGTTTTTCAGTGTGACAAGGAGAAATGTTAAAGTAAAGGGCAGATGGAACAATTAAATTATGCGGATGCATCAATCTGGGAGGTAGAAAAAGCAAATGATTAACTGAATGCCCTGATCTAACTCACCAGACGACTACAGCATGAGAATTAAACAGCAGCATGTGCACAGTTACCAGCAAAAATATCTGGTGTTACTTCAATTTCACAAAAAAAGTAACATTTGACACTCATATATATAGAGAGAGACATACAGATACACCTTCTGTTGTGCGAGAAATCTTTCAGACTCGCCCTTATTTCAAAGAGCAGTGGCTTTGGGCCATATCAGCATGTTATCAGCAAGTATTCTATTAGTTCACTCATGAAGGCTTCCCCAGTGAGGATTTCCCATGGGCAGCTGCACTTCAGGTCTTGGTGGTATCATCAGGGCCTCTCAGGTGGATTCAGCCTGGACACAGTAATTTGTATGACCTGCATTCCATGGCACTCACCGTACTCTGAAATGGTTTTTTTAGCACTTCCCTTACCTATTTGAAACACGCTGCCTTATGCTGTCTGCCAGCATTGCCCAGGAGCTAGACGTTTGTCATGAGCAGCCTTCCTCATGCACCCCCGTGGTCCACCTGGACCCTGACCTTTCAGCCCATGTTGTATCCCTACAGGTAGCTCTCTACGCTCTGTTGAACATAGTTTTGTCTTCAATGAGGTCCTGATATGAGACCCTCTTGTGAGGCAGGTGCTCCTGATGGCAACGCTTTTGGCCTCATAAGCAAGGTGGTTACACACTTCACATGTATTACCAACTCTTTGAAAAAAAATCTCACCAAATGTCTTGGGCTCTGAGGTGAACATAGCCATATTCAAGTCATCCTTGTGGAGAGCTGCTAATGGTGTGGTCACTGGACAGTGTAAGGGAGCACACCAGAGAGCAAGGTATTGTGTATCTTAACCAGAGGTTTTCCCTCCCAGCAGTCCCGTTTTATATTGAACTCCCCAGGGTATTGCCCAAGACTAAGACATTTGCCCTCAAAGGCCTTGGAGTCGCAGGAGCATGTGGACACTACCAATGCCTTTAGTGCAGTATGGCTTCTTTTTATATCTGTTTTCTTCTTGGTGGTTTTTTTTTTTTTTTTTCTCTGAAGTATGCACTGGGAGGCAATATACAACAGCCCCCCAAATCTGCACCTCATGGCTGGACACCTTATCCTCTGCAGTTTTGAGCATTTACATCAGGACCAGATGTTCAGCAAATTCACTGGAGCCAGAATTAACACTTGCAAGTTTTTTTTTCTATAATGTGAATGCCTTTTAACAAAACTAAAGGCAACCAACTCATATGGCATAGGCCATCAAAGTACAGTAAAAAGGCAAACTTTTGACTGGTAGATGTATTCTCCACTTTTACTGCTGATGTTTGGAGATCTCGTGTGTCCCAGGATAGATTTTACTGATGTATAGAAAGAGAAGACAGTGACAAAGACAGAAGTTTTAGTCATACAAAATGTATTGGTACGGTTTGCATTTCTTTTTTTTCCCTTTTCTTTCAGTCTCACTGTGATTTTTACCCTATCTTCACCACTTTTGCCAAAAGTTGTTCAGTTTTTGCTTGCTGAGAGCTGACAAGTGCTTAGTTTTATGAAGAGTAGTCAACAGCTTCTGCAGGAGAAAGTGAACATTTTCAGATTAGTTTTCTTTGATAAGAACATAACTCTGTTAGAGTCAGATGGGGTCGCCAAGTTCTCAGACTAGTGCTAACGAGGTTTCAAGCTACTGATCCGAGTCTTGTACTGATTCTTCCTTTATTGCAAGGGCTAGAATGCACGTTGCTTCCACTGCAATAAGAAAATACTTAGACAGCTCGTGTGTGTCTATCTTCTCTAACCTTCAGAAAACATGATTTTTTCTCACATGGTCTGAGACTCCAAATCTGAGTTTAAATTGCATGATAATACTATTTTCGAAGACATTTTTCTGTGTCCTGGAAAATAATCAGAGACATGCTTCGATGTCTTCTTTCTGATAGAAAACAACAGTGCCTGCAGCCCAGACATTACTTTTGAACAACTGTAACAAAAAAGGAAAACTATGGGGAAGAAAAGGGAACTCTACACAAAAGAAAACCCTTCACAGAGAAATGGTAGACTTTGTATGATATTATTCCAGTTTTTCTTAACGAAGAGAATACACTAAGGTTAAGGGTTACATTTTATAGGAAGACAGTGTCTGTAGGTTTTCAAGCTGAACTCAGAACATAAACCGGACAATTGCACTTGGTTATCTGCATGCCTGTAATTATTCTAACTCTCCACTGGATGTCAATACTGCTTAATACAAATGTTGGCTCAGAATTCACTGTGTTGAGCAGAGCAAGCCCTGCTTTTAGCGGTAATTACTGTTTAAGAACATAATTAGGTAAGGAATGTAACTACAGCAGGTGAAACCTC
Organism: Rissa tridactyla; assembly: GCF_028500815.1. Lineage (NCBI taxonomy): Eukaryota > Metazoa > Chordata > Aves > Charadriiformes > Laridae > Rissa > Rissa tridactyla. The sequence goes on from NC_071466.1 coordinate 179,593,318, forward strand.
ACCCATTTGGAGGAAGGCAGAGGATAGTCTTTAATAGAAAAGTACTTCTTCCTCCGTTCTCTGAAAAGTTAAGGTTGCAATTGAGCTTCTGTTATATAGCTGATGTGCATCTCTCTGCAAAAATTTCTGCCCTGAACAGTTCGGCAGAATGGGGAACCTGGTGTCTAAAATTTCTACCAAAGATAGAAAAAGTATTCTAGAATAAAATCATCCTAAAACCATTGCAAGCTTACCTTCCACTTTTAATAGAGAGGGGAGGCTTCCAGAACTCAGGCACATGAAACCTGGCACACAAAAGATAGACACACAGAGTAAGTTTTCGTTAAAAAAAGTTGTTAAAACCACATGGCTTGGTATTAAAGCCAAAATTACTGATTGGCTTGAACAAGCCTCAGTTAAGCTCTAAACTGCCAGGACCTTCCACCCTTTTTGCTCGTACCTAAAACAGATCCCCTGGTGCAGTTATCACCTGCAGAGCAGGGGCATGGTGGAGCTGCTGAAGGAAGAGCCAACGGCCGCAAGGACTGCAGAAGCAGAAGAGGCAATGGCACGAAGGTAAGGAGAGAGGAGGTATAAAAATTCCCTGTCCTGCAGATATAGGGATTTGGAGGATATTCTGTATTTCCTCTGAAATCCCAGTGAACTCTCCCTGGTAAAAATTCCATTAAATGAGTAATTCTGTGGTGCAAGTGCAGTAGAGTTTAGCGATTCTCTATTATCCTCCTGCTGCTGTCAGCACAGGTGAGAACATGATGCTCCTTGAAGAGGAGAGGGAAGCTCTGCTGATCACAAAATCTGAGTTAGCAGAGTATAATTTTTAAATGAACAACATTTAAAAAACTTTTTTTTTTATTTTGTCAGGTGACTCTAAAAGACAACCAGTTTAACATGGTACTTTTGTCAAAGTAGGGAGTTTGGGGTTTGGGTGGGGTTTTTTTCACTGCCATATGTAGCAATGAGCTGAAACAAAATGTAGAAAACAAAACGAACAGAAATGGTGTTTCAGTGGTTGAGCTCCCAAAGCTGAGCTGATGCCAGTGGCACCCCATGCTTCTGTGATTCCGCCTAACGATGCCTGTGGTATTTAACTTTCATAAGGATTTAATATTTGACACTGTGACAAGATTTTTTCCAAGCATGCATGGAGTGTTTTTTATACTCTTTTTTGGCATATTTATTCAAAATGTACTATATTTAAGATTGCTGTAATCACATACATACATTGGCTACTGGCCACAACATTCGAGCTATTAATCATACCCCAGAATCCGTGGCAGATGTAAAAATTAAGTTTTATTTATCAAACTTACTCATTGGAAATGGCAGCCCAAGAAATTTACTCCTGAGGATTTTGACTTTTCTTACATACTTCTGGCAAAGGGTTCAAGGTTTTAGAAAGGTGTAAATCATATTTTTGCTCAGTCCAGACAGTGTTGGCACAAAACTAAAATTATTTTTCCAGAAATGCAAACCCTTTTGTTTGGATGGCCTTTATTTTTCTGCCAAATTATACCACCAGCGCTATTTCTTTAGCCTAACACTATTTTCCATTACAATCCCATCTTTCAAGAAACAAACCAAAGCCTTCTACCCTTGCAGAAATTTCAGACCCACAGATATGACTACCTTTCAACTGAGTTGGGAAAGTGGTCTCCAGTGACAGACTTGGAGGATTCCGGTTACTTTTTCCATAAATAGCTAGATGAAATTCAAATAACCTGATAGGGAAAAACAGGTTCAGGAGGAAGATTGTTTCTGTGGTATGACCCACAAAAGCTCCGGCTCTGAAAACCTTCATATATGGGTTTAGTTACTAAAGATAGTGCTTTTGAAAATAACTAGCATGAGTACTGTTTAAGCTGAAGGGGCCCCAAATGATTGTGATGCTGTTTCTGTTGTTTGCTAGCATAGGAAAAGCTCCTACAACACAAACTTCCTCGAGTTTTCTATTTAAAAAGAGCAAATTGGGTACAATAATACAGAAAAGAAGGAAAAAACCCAACTGACAAGGCTAGCATTATAGGACAAAAATACACCCACCATATGAGTGTACAGAGTGCCACAGATTCGTTCATCTGGTTTTTCGCTTTCAAATTGTTTTTGATTTACAAGCATTCCTTTTATATACATATATGATATATTAAAGTGTAAGAACTAAATTAATTCCAATTGTCTTCTGCTTGGACTAAATGTATGTTAATGTCTGGGCCTTATTTTATTTGCCTTCGCCTTCCAAACATTGTCATAATACATCTCTTTGTATTTGTACCACAGATCTATATAGCACGTTATTATTTAAAACTCAGTTGCTTTGTTGAGCAGCTTATAAACTAGCCCAAATGAAGAAGGTACCTAAATGAGAGTATGTAAGAGAGTGTATGGACACCCGTGGAGAGCAGGTCGGCAGAAAAGGCACTCCTCTGCTAAGGTGCAGCAGAGGAAGTGTCTGGGCTTTGTTCCCCCAGCCCTACCTGCTGCTTAGCTGGTGCTCCACGTTAGAAGCTTGGTTGTGATTGTCTGCTCTTATAAACATCGGAGAGAGGGCGATTCAGACATTATGTGAGCTAACTCATTAGATGTCTAATGCTAAAAGGGGTGAATAATTTGTGGCCAGGGAACAAAAAACTGCCCCAAGTACAGCAGGATGAAAAGGATGTTATCCAGTTTGCAGGAAAAGCTGTTTAAAAAAATATACTGGTTGTTTAATCCAGACTCTTCTGGCTGGTGACCTCAGTGCTCCCCAGGTGGGCAGATATCCCTGTCACCAAAACCAGCATTTCCTCCTCCCAGGTGAAGGCACTATCACCAGCCGGCACAGGCCTCACCCTGGATGTGGCAGAACTGCTCCTGCACGGCACGGCAGTGAGACATGGGTTTATGGGGGAGAGATGGGGCAAGGAGGCGAGAAGTCAAGCAGAAAGATAAAGCGTTGCAGTGTCCCATGGGAGGGGGATGTCCTCCCCCTGTTTGCTCCAAGAGCCACGGTCAGTCAGGTAGGTGGTTGCATCACCTACCTCCAGCGAGGAACAGGCTGGCTCCAGACTGAAAAGACAGAAGTTCCTCCAGCAGCATCAGCGGACTTGCCCGTCATTTTATTTACCTGTTTTATTTGCTGTAAAGCAGAACTTTTCTGGTTTCTCACTTTGATGAGAAAAGTAAAACAAAGAAAATATAAACTCAGTTCAGTCTGAGCTGAATCAGTGTATAACTTGGCGAAGCGAAATATCGACTATCTGCAAAGACCTAAAGGAAACCATCACGCAGATTTGAGGTAAATCGGTATAAATCCAATAGTTTCAACAGGCTACTTCAAGCATTAGTGTTAGTACTTGTGCAGCCGTTACAAGGGGAAAGATAAGCATTATCTACCAGGTTCAGTCCATGACTTGAAACGTGGTGGTACAGATTCATTAGCCATGGCGCTGCTTAACACACTCATTATTTATTTGTTCCTAAATAGTCCTCTCAGGTTTTGTTTTGTAAGTTTTCCTACATTCCTCCTGCTTCAATGTCACGTCGTTTGCCAGCATCCTACTTGTACTCAAAATGGGTAAGATTTGTTTTCCGAAATGTCAGCATTTCCAGGTGTCAATTTTCTTCCCTTTTCAGGCGCAGAAGTGCCAGCGGAAGGTTGGCTCTCTTTTTCTGGCTCCACTGTGAATTAAGTTCAACCTCTCCTTAAAAAGGTTTGTGTTTCAGAACAGCTCAATTTAAAAAAAAAAAAAAATAACCTGACCCAAGCCCCCAAACAAGACAGTTAATGGAAGAAAAAGCTCTCGGCTTTGGTTTGAAAGTTCTTCAAGAGGAGGAATGCAAAGGGACTAGTGAACACAAACAGTTCTCATCCATGCCCCTTCTCCATGCCAACATATTTCTTCCTTCCAACTTCTGATCACAAATTAGTAGTTTAGTAACTGACCCTGTAGTGTTTTGGACTATTACTCTATTTGGGTCTGCTTTCACCTAAATAACAACCATCTGGTGGTGTCTCAAATCAGATTCGTGTGATGGACTGTATATAATAACCAGTTCAAGGATTGTCAGGGGAAGGGTTAACATTCTTGCCCTGAGCAGAAGGACCGCAGCTGCATGCCGTAAACTTTGCACAAAGATTGTCAGGGTGGAAAGGCTGGGTCAGCTGTAAAGAATTAAGCGAATCCCCCTACCACAAGAAGAGGGAAGAAGAGGAGTGGAATTAAGAAGTCCTTTTCTGTTCTCGTGTTTGGTTTGTAGTAAAATAGATAACTGAGAACATTTGAGGCGTACCTCGACCCTTACCCTCTACACAATTTTTCCTCGTGAAGGGCTTTGCTCCTTGATCTCACAGAACCTGAGTGATTCATCTTCTGTTCCAGTAACGTCCGAGGTTTGCAGAAGGTGTGTGGAAAAGAGACCACATGTACCTGCAAACTCATTTACTCTTTCTCTAGAAATTTGTATCCCCACTGTCAATCTAACATTATGTTCCTAAAGGAAAGGTGGAGGGTTTACTCTACACTGAAATGTTTTCCACACAGGTCCTTCTTCAAGGGCAAAATTGAGTTCAAGTAGCATGGACATGTCTTGTTTTCCCCAACATGTTAAAATCCTACTTCAGCACAAACAGCATTTCCAAAATGCAGAGCTCCCTGAAAGGTTTATCACAGGGATATGGGGAAATGGCATATCTTCCTGCTACAATAAGTCATGGGGCAGCTGGAAACAAAAGTATGTGTCATAGGAAGTTAGAAATGGAAAAAAAAATAGCAAGGTCTGGTTGACTTTGCGTATCCAAAGGCTCTTTTGTGGATAGCAGGAATGTGAAATGCTGGAGCATGTTGCAGAAAGGAGGCTTTCACAAAAAGACGTGGCTGAGGATGCTATTACAGCCTGGGACCATGGTAAGGGTATAGTCCGGACTCCTCGTGATGGGTGGGGAAGGCCACATTCTGCTCTCTTGTTTTTTTCTGCTTTCTTGTGTTCTCTGAGTTTGTCAGGGTACCAAGGGTTATCAGGCTTTGGGCTTTTTCTTTGTTCCTTTTTAGCTGTGGGTTGGGAAATAAATTTTCCTCTGTGGATCTATGTGAATGTAAGGTATGTATGTATTCACAGAACATAAGTATGTATAAGTCTAAATATGTGTATATACACAAAAACATCTTCAAGAATGTAACTTTTTTATATACCGAGTTGTGCAAAAGCACAGCCACAAACTTATCTTTGTAACCATAAAGAATCCTACTGAAATCAATAAGACTTCTTCAGGCAATAGGGCATGCATGAGATACGTTTTTTTGGCAGTTCAGAGTACAGGTTGGCTTTTTTGTTCTGGGCCCAAATCCAGGCACTTGCTGTTGCTCACAAAGCTGCTGTATCTCCGGTATCTTTGGAGGAACTGCCTAAGGAAGCAGCAACCAACCTGAACCTTCGCTCCTGCTTTTCCTGACTTGTGTGAGCTGATGCTTTATGAGCCTACTTGTTTTCTCTGTAGCTGTTGCCGCGCTGCATGCCGCTGTAGCTGCTGTCCATCTGCAAGACTTAAAGCAAGATCCTTGACGGTATCTGCTGTTGACAATGGAAAAAGCAGATTTGTTCTGGCTTTCTATTTTTTTTGTGGTGTAAGACTATATTTGAGATATGAAAACATTTTTCAAAATGATTAGATCAATCCCTCTGTAATTTGATTTGTTGGGTGGGAGGAGGGGAGGTGGAGGAAAAAAATCTATTGTAGAATGTTTTTCAATAAAACTGCAACAACTAAGACTCCAGACCAACAAACACTTACACATGTGCTTAGCTTTAAACCTGAGTTAGACCCATGGGGCCTATATTTGTGTTTGATTAATGACAATTATTTGAAGAAAGATGGACTGGGTGGAATCAACTGGAAAAAATATGTAGCTATAAAAATGTATGCTTACTGTAACCTATTTTTATACTGTTTCAGTTCTGTTATATTCTTTTATCTTGCATATTTGGCACACAGCTGTATGTTTCTACCATAAGGAAAAGGTTGCACTGTCAAATTCTGTTTAGTTTTAATCAGAAGTGTGTAACTAAGTCCCCATTTGCCAACATGAGCCCAAGCAAAAACCCTATTAACATTGAGGAACCTGGTTGCAGAACTGGGACCTTAATTTGAATGAGCTGCAGGGGCTGATCTCCCTTTCTTCGTTCCTCTGGTGAGTTCAGTAGCCCTGCTTGTATGGTTACAAGATTGAGCTTACAGTATGATAGCAGGATCGCTTCATTAACAATCCCCTTAACCCTCATACTTGTTTCATCTTATCTGTACACAATTTTGGATGTTTGCAACCAGGTATTTGGGTGTAAAGTTAGGTAGAACCAGCTTCTTTCAGATAAGAGCTTGTCTAAGGGTCCCCACAACACTGCAAAGAAGTATTTTTAATGATATGAGGAGTGGTAGAGTGCTGGGACAGGCCCTACTACGACGGCAGTATCAGAGCACAGCCAAGCTCCCAGGCTCTGGGGGCACAGACTGTGCTTATGTGGGTGACTGTCACATTTGTCAACTTTGCTGCCTGCATGGGTTGCTGCCTTGATCCAGAGAGCAGCTCTGGGAGAGCCAGCAGCCCCGGTGCTCCTACCCCAGCATCAGTGCTCCTGCCTCAGCCTGGGCAACTCCCTTCGACCAACTTTGGGAAGAGGAGTTGTCAGAGTTGCAGGAGAGGCCATGCAACCACGTTAACTACTGTTTTCCTACTGGAGAGAAACCCTTGTTCCTGCTGCCCAACACTTTCTTTCTGCTGGTGCAGACAGAAGGAGGAGGAACAGGGCACCCAGACTTGGCATGGGACCTGCTTATTCTCAGCTCAGGTTAGCAGCTTAGAAAAGACACTGCTTTGAGCGCACAGGTCAGATGAAGAGTGCATGAGCACGTCCACCCCTGAGCCATTCATGCTCCCTTTGTAGCAAGTGGTGAGAAACCGTCCGTAATTCTCCTCAGCCTTAGGGTAGGGGTAGGATTCAGCTCCAGACTGACTGCTGAATCCAGGATCTACACGTAGGTATCTAAATGTGAGCAAGGTCTTCAAGTGTCTGGAGTGGTCAGTGGAGATATAGTCTATACAGAGAAGGGGAACCACAGGGCAGTTCAGCCTGCTACAGATAACTGTATTGTAGAGTGAACTGAACTGCGCAGTGGTCTCCACTGACTGTGTTGACCAGATCTCCATGACTGTTCTGAAAGCTTAGACATATTGCTCCCACTACTTCTGATATGTTTTTCTTAAAATGTATCCTGCCCCAGGTGTCTGTGTTTGGTCAGGAGAATCAAGTCCTGTAAGTGCCTGTTTTGCTCCACTGTCATCAAAGGTAGGCAGAAGATGGCTGCTAGGTGGCACAAATCGTAACACCCCTTCCCTGCTCTGGAAGGAGAAACAGCAGTGACAGCTCTGGGAAAGGTCTGGCTGGGGCTGAGGGTGCCAGCTGCGTTTGGGTGCGGGGAGTGGCCGTCTTCTCTGGACTGTTTCTGGCTCAGGTTTCTAGTTCCTAGGAAATGGCCTCTAGTTCCTAGGAAATGGCTTCTAGCTCCCTCTAGAGCTTAAGTGTATGGGTTTTCCCTATGCAAATTGGAAAGCCAGATTGGTTAATTCATTATAAAGTCTCTTCTAGAATTCGATTCCCAACTCACACAAGAGTTCAAAGAGAAACGTACAGGCTTAAAATGCCTAAATCCAAATTGCAGTTCTGCACATGTTAAGTGGTGCCTAAGCTCTTGAGAAGGCCAGACTGAACCCCAAGACAATGCCTAACCCTGTTGCTTCACAAGTAGTTAACTGATAAAAATTGCTTTGGTACCCTCGCTGCAGGAGCTAGGTTAAGACCATGAAGAGTGAGTAAAGGTAGGCGTTGCCTTCAGCACGGGGAAGGCATGCTTGCCCTCTAACTTTCAGTGTAGTCAGTTTCTGTTTAGAAAACATCGTTTAACAGGACTGAAGGTGGCCCTCTCTATATTTCCTAGATTAAACACTTGGAGTAGAAAGTCATTTTACCACATGAAATCTGCTCTGAGGAACATCACTGTCCCAAGTCATCTGTAAGGACTACCTTGCTGCATTTCAGAGCCAGGACACAGAGAGGTTAAGTGAGATGATAAAGGTCCCACAAGCCAAGTTCCTCTGTGAAGCTGGCATTTGGCTATACCTCTGGAGCCAAACACTCATGAGGGTTAATACATCTTGAGCCTAAACTGCTGCTCCAGCCTCAGCCTGAAAATGTCTTCCTCTCTGAACTGCTGGGTACTGCTGTGCGTTGTTTAAACAGCTGCAGAGCTCTACTCCTGAGAGACCTGCAGGCGTGCACTGGGTGAAGGCTTGTATACACAAACACAGTTTTGTGTACTTCTTTGGAATCTGCCTGGATAAAAGGTGGTATATAAACAGAGGATCACCATTGCTGCACAGTGAGGATTACATATCCAAGCCTCATTAGCTCTATGGCTGAGATGATAGATTTTACCTTTTTTTTTGTAGTACCGCCTAAATGGAAACCACCAAGACTGAGGCAAAACACCTACCCAAGACTTAGCCATTTAGATGCCCCGTTCCGATCAAAGGCTTAGATTCTGCAAATGTGAGGTTAAACTTACACCAGGTTGGGTAAGGCCCACTGGCAAAGCCAAGTTAACAGAAATGACGCTGCATCTCTCTCTAGTGCACAAGGTTGTTAGACGTAAGAAGATTTATCCACAACTCAGTACCGTTAATTCAGCGTATATAACAACAGATGCGATAAAACCCATCCTTGCAGTAAAAAGCCTTTGCAGGCTGCCCTTTGGGACTTCAGGTCAGGAGTTCCCAGTCTCTCTTCCTTCTGGACCCATTGTGGTACAATTCCTACTGCAGGAGTACGGGGCTGTAGCACTGCCGCTGGGGTGACGCACTGAGGGAGTTTTGCCTTCCCAGAGCCTGTAACTCTGGGTTATAATCACACACAAATGTCCTGTAGAGACTGTTTGACAAACTGCTGGGAAGGCGCAGGAGCCATGAAGTCATTTAGCAGAAATTGCTATGTTTGACATGTCAGGGGGATTACTGAAGTATAGTAGAGGTTTCAGATTTTATTTTCTATCAAAGTGTGTTTTGCATTTCTTTGAAGACTCTAAAGTAAATAAACTGAATAGTGCTTGGTGTGCTAGCCTAATGTAGTTGTTATTATGCCAGTTATTTAGAAATACTTTCGTATTAACAATACATGCCAGAGACAAGCAGGAAAGCATGTTCTAGTAACGTGGCATGGATATATAATTTTAATATGTAGATTACTAATGCAACAGAAACAACTGTATGTGTAGTAACGGCAAATTAAATTCCACATATGTTATCAAGTAAAAATGATTGTTGGGCCCTATTGAGTGCAAATTTCTGCAGTTGCCTATGATGGCAAGCTACAGAAAATGAAAGATTTGCTTCCAAAAACCATCTCATCCTTTTCCAGCTATTGGACTAGTGAATCTCTGTGCTTGGTGAGAAGAATCTGGGCTGGAGCAAGGGTTTGAACCCCAGACCTCCCTCATTTTAGGAGACTACTCTGAGAGCTGGAGTTTTGGCTATTCAGTGGTGGTCCTCTGGCTGTAGTTTTGAGCAGAAATTCCATCCTCGAGCAGAGAACGCTTTCCCAATCACTGTTTCATTGAAGCTGACACACACTGTGAAAAGCTTTATTTTCAGTGAGTCAGCACTTTCCAAGTAAAATCCATTTTGTCAGGAAATTGCCTACTAGCTTTCACCCTGTGCTAGCTGCACACATCCTCCATAAGGAAAAAAAGCCAGCTGAAAAGGATGTTTCAGCTGCAGTAGGTGAAGTCTGACAGGTGATATACCTGGTCTTTTGTATTCCTTCTCAGGGATGCACCCGACCCAAGCACTCTGACTTCCCTCTGCTTTCCCTGCCAGCAGCCTGATCCCTGCTTCATACGGGTGCGAGTGGGAGAGAGGCCTCTGACAGCACCAGCGCTTGGGTAAAGGCACAACACACGAGGGTGCGCCGAGAGGGGCGAAACAGGGAATACGCCTGCGCAGCAAATTTGGCATGAATTTAATATGAGATGCGTGGTGCTCTTAAAGCAACGATTTCTGTACAGTAATGAGTGTCACAGGTGAGATCAGGGTTTTATCAGTCTTTAGCACATAGCCTCCACCGTTGTCCAGTGTAGGTATTCCATTTTTAAGTTTGTGGGGTTTTTTAAACAAAACAAAACAAAATAAAATAAAGTAAAATAAAATAAAATAAATAAAATAAGTATACGTATATCATATATATACAAATACTCAATACAAATGGGAACAAAAGTGAATGCAAAAAAAAAATCATTAAAAGGACAATTGCGTGTGATCAACTGAAACAGGTTAATAGATTTTAATATACACAGCTTAGGAAAGGCATTTATGGAAGGAAGAGGGAGGAAAGATATTTAAACATGTGAATAGTGAAGTAAAGCTATCAGAGAGGAGTAACTACTTCAGCAGGTTGTGAGTGGGAATAATAAGGTGAAAGAGCTGCAAATTAGAGAAGATAAAATTTACACCAGGAAATACCAGAAACATGACAGAACTGAACAACTTGCTTCATACGTGTGAAAATCAGGCAAAATGAGACTAGATAAAACCAGAGAAACCCAGGTCTTGGTGTTTGGTGGGGTTTTTTGTTGGTTGGGTTTTTGTTTTTTTTTCTCTGAAGATGGTGACAAAATTCTCACTAGTTTCCGTAGGAGCTGGTTTGTGCCGCCCCAAAGGGTTAACCACAGTTCAGCTCTGGGGGTGGAAAGTATCACGCAGAAGTGGGGGAAGAAGAGCAAGGGGAAAAGCCTCAGTGGCAGAAGGGGGGTGCTGTATCATCTTCCCTCCTCCTCATCTTCCCTCCCTCCAAAAGGAGGATTTAACACAAAAAAACCTGCTGCGATATTAACAATCTTTTCCTTAATTTAAAGGCTCTTCATACACAACCTAAAGGTTGGGTTGAATTAGGCTATAGTCCACAAGCTACTCTGCCTTATCCTGAGTGGTAGGAAACATGAGGAGCAGGAGTTGATATTTATAACCTTAAATAAATTATTCTGATCAAGAACAGCCTGATAGCAAAGCATGTATATTCATTTCTTATAATCTGTCTTGAAGGCCATTTACATAATCAGTTAGCTGAGAAATGCAATGTGGTTATATTATCCTACTGTCCTCATTCATAAGTATTTTGCCTTAATCAGGGTGGAAAGTTCAACTGACAACGCATTTCCAACAGTAATCATACCCTCTCCTCATCTCACAAGGCCCTTCACTTTCAGCAGAGCAGACTGCTAAATACATTGGCATTCTTCATATATGGCACTGGTTTCCCTACTTTCTGGGATATAAAATGTCAAATCTTGCATGTTTCATAGTTTTCTTAAATGTGTCTCCTAAATTCAGTTTGAGAGAATGAAAAGTACTGAGGTCTGCAAAAAAAAAAAAAAAAGAGTTTTGAGCTAGAAGAGAGAGAAATATTTTAACAGTAAATAAGCGTGAGTTTTCATGAAATCTCATGGCAGGGATATTTCAGCAGAATGCCTCTGCTCTGCACATTCATGGAACATGTACTGGGATACCACATAAATGAGTGGAAAAAGTCATCACGGCACTTTGAGAGGAAAATAATTGCATTTTATTACCCATTTGGGCAGCATGAAGTAACACCGCTTCTAGTTTGACCCTTTACTGTTGCTAACAAGGGTTGTTTAGTTTAATAAAAATATCATTATCTTTTACTTAAACTACAACTCTAAGTCATTGTTAGAGCTGGGCAGAAGAAGGAAATTCCATTCTATGTAGTACTTTGCCATTTCAAATTAGACTTTACTCTGATTTGGCAATGAAAATAAAATAAATGTGAACTTTGTCCAAGAGAAGGATTTAAGGGTTGGCCAGAAGACCTTGGAGCTATTGTTGGACCTACCTGGTTGGAGGTTGAGCAGCCAAAGCAGAAGGCGGTAGAAACCATACAGTTCTCCCATAACCATTTTTGTTTTGCAACCCCATGCTTAGCTTTCTGTTTTATTTAAGTACCACTGACTTTACTGGGATTAAGCTCATGTTTAAGTTTGAATGGGGATGAATCCAAGAGAGTTCATAAATCCTTTCTTGAGAACTAGGAGGTTGATGGCTGGAAGCCAGCACAGCTGTAGTGGTGGTGCTCCCCAAGTACGCATAAGGACATGCTAGGCCTGCCAACAGAGAAAAACGCAGGTTCCTTCTGCTTGAAAAGGTTCAAATGGAGTTTGGAAAGTCCACCTCACCATTGCGCACTCCTACAAAACAGAACCGATGCAGTGATGCCATGTGCTAGGCAAGGGAGCTACTTCTAAATGTAGAAGTTTGCACATAACCCAATTTTAGATAAAGAAGTTTGTTCAGGAGGGAGCTAAGAGTCTGTGATGTACTGTTTCTGTATTTCTCTGTATTTTAAGGCCTATCAATTGCATATGAGGTGCTAACATAAAAAAGGAGAAAAAGAGCTAGTATCTTAGTATGACCTTTTCCCATCTTTCATCAACACTGAGCAAGTTACCTCTTTAATCTGCTTAGTCTGTGCTGGCTGGAGGCCTGGGAACCAAAGCCTTCACTGGCAGCCCAACAGCCACTACTTCACTACCATCTTGGCTGAGTCAAACTCATTTTTATTAGCAACTAATTTATTGTATAACATAAGCAGCAGGAGGACATTTCAAAAACAATAAAAGTTTTCAAAGATTTATGAACTACTAAAGACAGCAAAATATGCTTTATACATAAACTATGAATACAAAGAGATTTGAATTGTCTTGAGATTGAGGCATAATACGCTTAGTACTGCATTGCAGCTACTTCCTTATCTGAGTTTACTAAGGTGACCAAGAAGCAATTGGGTTTCTGTTTTGGTATTATTAAAATCAAAGTCACAATATGCATCAGTTAATGAAAATTCTGTGGTAATAGTGTTTACAACTATAATGGTCAGGAATTTCCTTTGATTTAATGTGAACACATGATATGCTTGAAACCCGTTAAAAGAATGTTATTACATTAAAGGATGGAAAACTAAATAGTGAATATTAAATAAAACTTAAATGTGAATAAAATGTCAGTCTTTGTGAATGTGCAACATGCAAAGCCTTACAAGCCCCCTAAGATAAGGTGGAAGATATTTCCTACCCTTACTACCTCATAAAAGCAGAAGATATGCAGCAGACCAATTAAAAATACAGTTTGGAATTAATTAAATCTATTCACAGATTTCTGCTGGCAAATATTGTTGTTCAAAACTATGGATAAACAAAATAGAGTATTTTTAAAAGATGGCATACTGTATTTTCTATTTCTTGTGCTATATTTCTGTATTATTATTATTATTATTGTTGCTATCTGCATTTCAGAAATTGTTCCTCAAAATCCTGAAACATAATTTTTTCTTCATTTCAGTGAGCAAACTAAGGAACATGATTTACATCGCAGGTTTTAGATTTGCTGCTGGAATTGTTTTAGATGAAAAGCTGGACTTTGTTTTGAATGATATTCTTCATGAACAACGCAAAGGGAAAATGTGAACTTTTCCTTGATAAAACATGTCCAAATTGAATGGTGTGGGGAGTGTTGATCAAAACCAGAACGCTTCAGTTAAAATAAGTTAAGACAGCGGATTAGGAGAGAAGTAGTGTGAATACCTCCTGCTTCTCCTCCCTATGGCTGCCTTCCTCAGCTGAGCTATGCTCCTGCCTTGCTCTGCAGCCAGGAGGACTTGCAAGATAGAGCCCAGCGGGACCATGGTGGGACCATCCTGCACCCTGGGAGACGTAGTCTCCAGGAGGAGGTGAAATCACACAGCTTTTGGAATGTTTTAGGGGGAAAAAACCCACAAGAAGTGGGTTATCTTAGCTTCCCAACAGCTAAAAAGGATGAACAACCTGGCATAAATATCTGCACTTCAGCCGAATAGTGTTCAGGGTATGTGCAAGCATTTTTATTGTTTCTTGCCCTTTTATCGGTGAAATGTTGCAACTTGTAGCTTTTTTTTTTTTTTAGAAATGTTGCCTTGTAAATTAGGCGATTAGATCAAATACAGCTCTTAGCAGTTCAGTGCTGTCACTGCTATCTTGGGCATATCCCTCATGCAAACTTTGACAGTGTCAAGTGTTATTTCTGAAGAATATATACTTAACAAAAGATACCTGTGCAGACTGCCTATAAGCTTCCAGCAGAGCAGAACCTTAGATGTACGGCTTCTTTACCTAATCTGTTTCTCAAAAACATCTATACAGTTCTCTAAGAACCAGAGAGACAAAAGCCCGGTTTCCAATCACTTTATTCTTAGAGTTGACTAATTTTTTTAATGAGTTATATGAGGCACAAGCTTATACTTTATTATACACTGGGGAATCCACATTGACTATCAGCAGCCACAATACAAGGATTTTTTTCCCTATATCTGGCAGCATATTTTCATATCTTTTGAAACCTTTGTCTTAATATCAGATTAGGCTAAAACTGATCCAAACATTATAGGAAAGGAAACGAAGAGGACTGACTGAGCACATGAACCTTGCCTCCTTCAGAAATCAGTTAAAATGGCTCCATGCCCTTATCGAAGGGATAGGTAAATTTGATATTTAGATTAGCATGATTGATAGAGCTTTTCTGGTGGAGTAATTTAATTCTCATATCCTCATAATGTTTTTTCACCTTGCAAAATATGCAGTTGTCATCCCATTTTACTGGAACTTTTTGAAAGGAAAAAAAGGAGATATGCAATATTAAAATACCAAGTCTGCCTTTGTCAAAAGTGCCAATGATTTGTAGTGCTGGGAAGTCCGGTGTGGCTGAGGTCTAGAGTGAATTAAACCCTGGAAGTATGGCCGTATTTTAGTGCTGAGCCATCAGGTGTGAATATTTGCCTGGCTGAAGGAGTCCTCATTTGTTACTACTGGCTAGACGTGCTGACCGTAAATCTGAAGTAAGGAAAGGCACCGAGCTCAACTGGCATCCCAACATACTTAGGCTTGTAAAACCCCCAAGTATTCTGTTACGTGCGCCCTGAAATGTTGACGCCTGTCTGACTGGAACCAATAACCTTGTATGACTGCTTTTTGACATGGGCAACTGCATGCAGAATAGGAGGCCAAACATCTGAGGGGTAGTTCATTTGGCTCTCTGCAGCTATAGTTGTTTCAGGGCTTGAATTAACTCTTTTCTTCCATGACAGCTATTTTGTTAAAACCAAAGCGTTTTGTAAAACATAGTGGTATTCTCTGAAAATGTGATTAATGAAGTTCTTTCTTAGGTTCAGAAGTGTATCAGGGAGAGAAAGACATTTACCTGGAAGGAGGAAAAGTTCAAATTCAACTTCTTCACTGCCTGGTTACTTGTGGGGAGCTGAGTTTGGCTCATTTTTTGTCCAAAGTGAGTAACTAATCTGTATGTTATAGACAATATCCCATCTGGTCTCCTGGAACAGATTTCTTTTCTTCATCCTAGTTTAAAAGGAGGTATTGCTTTTGTTCATGTTCGAACAGGCTTTGAAACCTCAGTATGCTTCATAAGGTGGAATTACTGCTTTTCAGCCCGAATGTGACCTTTGATTTTTACCATGCCCAAGGGTAGTTATGTGATAATGTTTGATAGTTTTCTGGTAAATCCCCAGGAAGATCTAAGGGGGAGGAGGTAAAAGTAACTGCTGAGATAGTAATGCTCTCCTTATTCTAATATCTCGTTCAGAGCTAGAAGATTAATATTGCAGTTATTATGCTTATTGTGACCACAAGAAATAGAGAAAAATGTAAATTTAACCACCCCAGGAAAAGAGAAAATATCTATTTATCTAGTAATGAAAATAAAGGGATATAATAATATAATATTTTGAGCTTTTTCGATGTGAGTGGGTGGTCAGCAGGGCTGGAGGATAAATCTTTAGTACTAATACACAGGCCAAATAAATTGAAGAGACCTAAAACAAAGGTGAAGAGTTCACTGAAAGACCGGACTGAACCAAGAGCTCAACATCAACCTGCCAAACCCCAGTGACTTGGATACTACCACTGTGTACCCAGCTGCTTAAGGAGAGGCTCAAGGCAGTTGACATCTGCCTACAAAGTAGTTTTGCATATACCATACATATTTCTGCATCCTATGGTCAGTCACCGAGCTTGTCACACAATATACAGGAAACTGCTCACCACAAATAAGCATCCAAAACTCTGTATCTATTTAAAATGACTGCATGGAAAAATGTTTTACTCTGTTTCTTATTAGATCTTTATGGTTTGTGATAGGGATGCTACTTCATGTCCTGTTTCCATCAACAATCATTAGTATGCCCGTTAGGACATCCAAGCTACAAACTGCCATCCAAGACCTGGGTCACAGGCAAGTCTGTTTGTCTATATTAGATGGAAAAAAAGTAGTACTCTATTGGCAGAAGAATTATTTAAGAAGAATTTAAAATCTTTTAATGATGCTTTACCTGGTTGTCTGCATTTTATGCGAACAAACATCGGGCATAAAGGGAAAGGAACAGTAATCAGGACTGCAACCATAAAAGATATGATTGTGGGGGCTTCTGCATTGAAACAGAATTATCAGTTAGATGCTGTGCAGTGTTTCTAGTCTACAACAGAGGTGTGACAGCCATGTTGCTATTGCTTCTTTTACCAGTATCCGTTTTGAAGCTATTGTAAGTTACACTCTCTATCCCTCCCTCCCTCCCTCCCTCTCTCTCTCCCTTGAAGTCATGAACTAGTCCTGTTTCATTAAAACTAAAAGAAAATATTTTGCATTATCTGTACTAAATGAGGCAGAGGCTGAAAATAGCAGTAGCAGCATCCAGTCACAGGGCAGTTTAAATAAACAGGAGGGCAATTATTTCATACAAAAAAAGTCATAAATTGCCTTTTTGCTTAGTGACCCTTTTAAAAAATCTTCACTAGATGTATTAAATATGTTATCTTTAACTAGATTATTCCCTGTTGAGTGACTAAAACTGCTAGAAAAGTACTGGCTTAGTCTTATTGGATTATTAAGTGTTAAAAAGCTAAATTATATTTTATTGTAGATATAAGTATGGATCTCAGCACGCATTGCTTATGTTTCATTGCGTACTGGATTCTTTTTGCTGCACAGTCTATGCACACTGAAATTTAATTCCTTAAGAAATTTGTGCAGCTCCCTGAATAGTTACAGAGAAATGCTGTTTGTGCCTTTGGTATTTTTCCTGCAAATGGAAAAAGTAGCAAATATAAATTAAACCTTGAGGCATTTCATTTCTATTATTGAGTCTCCTGTGATCTCCTTAAAGAGAGAGATTTTTTGAAAATTATGGTCTAAGCAGTATTTTAGCACAAGATTTTTTTTCTGCAGATGCAAAGCATTGTTAAAATGCTATAATTTTTAATGATATGATAACCAAACTTTGTAATGTTTGTTATATATATACACGTATGGAACTGAAGTTATTATTCCTAACTTTCTGACTATCTGGTTTGAAAATAACTAAATATCTGAAACGTAGACCTGTAGTCTATTTTGTTCACCTACTCTCCCACATAGCTGACAGAAGGAGCATTTCTCCTGAGGGCAGCTCATTCCACCTCACAGACATCTGTCTTGGGATAGGTTGAATTACTGTTTGGAAATATTTCTCCACTGATTGAGGAGGGAGCCTGTGTGGCGATCTGAGACTCAACACTTGAACTTTTCAGTATCTAAAATGTGGAGGGCTAAATCTCCCTCACAGACAAAATGCTACTTGTCTAACCGGGATGGGCTTTGTCCTGTCAAACCTTAGACATCAGCCACCCACAGCTGACAGAAACCTTGGAGGCTGCCCAGGCTGAGAAGCAGTTCCTTCGTTCTGCAGTGGCCATGTAAAACAGACTGGAGGCGTTGTCTAATTCCACACAGGTGACTTTTTCTGGAGACCACTGTACAAGCTTCCGAAAAAGACTGTGAAATCTCCATCTTTGGACATTTTCAAGACAAAGCCAGTGCTGATCTGATCTAGCACTGCTGATAGCCTTGACCTAGAAGGCCCCCTCTAGATCCCTTCCAGCCTATATTTTTCTCTTGGTTCCCCGCCCCCCCCCCTACAGGTGACAACACAAGACCAGACAATGAGCTTTGACACAGGCATTGATGATTAGGTGAGATGAATGCCAGCTCTGGTCTCAGGCTGCTTCTGTAGACAGTTTGCCCTATTTTGATTACAAAGACGTATTCCTGTTGGTCCATGCTCACCAAAAGCAAAGTCTTCAGTAGCAATAAATATTCATTCATGGTTACGTATGTTAATACCTAAATGTAGAAATGTTAAGGGGTATTTCTAGGTGGACTTATTTAGGGTAATCTGAGAAAGGCATTTAAGTTGGATGGTATGACTTCTTCAAAGTAAATATCCACCTGTTTTAATTACTGTGGCAGAAGCTTAGACAAGTAGCTTAAACTAGATATCTAACATGTAAATAGCTAAATTTTAGTGATGGATGGGTCATATCTGGGAAGTCAGCTTTTTTCTACAGAATTTTCTGCCTCGTTTTCTTGCCTTTTTTAGTTACTAGGGAAGCAGAGATTGTATTGCAGATACATCTGCTTGAAAGAAAGAAAACAATTCTTAAGAAGAGCAGTTTTATCTGCTCTTTTTACTAAAAAAAGTGGGTTTAGAATTTCCCTTTCTACTTTTTTTTTTTATTATTGTTTTAGGCCTTTCACTACATACCGGTTTCTTATATTTTATTTGTTTCACAATAAATTGAAGTATTTAAGTTCTCATTGGAAACAGGAACATTTCAGACAAACTAAATCTTTCTTTCCCTCCAACGCTTTTCATAGTAAGTAAAACACTCTATGTGATCTTACTGAATACGGATAAGGCTTTGGTATGTGCTCTTGGATAATGAAAGCATCCAGAAGAGGAGATGGAGAGCAACAAATTTTTAAGCAATGGGATGGCGGTAGAACCCTAAGATGCAGTAGAGGAGAGCATCAATGACAGAGAAGAGACTGCTGCAGATCCCTGCAGTAATGTTGTTACTATTTTTGGAGTATTACACATTAGCTATCTAACAGAGATATCAGCGTCTGTTCTTCGAAGATTTGATCAATTTAACAATTCAAATACATATAATTATTTGTGGAAGAAGGCTGTTGCTCTGTTGTGGTTTTTTTAATTGGTAGGTTTAGCACTTCTGTTGTCTCTCACTCTTTCTAACTCTTTTCCTGCACTGAGGTATAGCATAAATCTTTTTTTAGGGATGTGTGCTGTCAGCCACCATATTATCTGAACCCTTTTCATGTAACTTAGAGGGCAGCAGCGAACTCCCTGGTAGACCTTGTGGAGGTTCTGGCTCTTGTCTTTTTTCTGTTCTAGAAAACTCTGTTTGCTATGGGGTGTTCCTTGGGGGAAGAATGAGGGGTGTTCTGGTAATGATAAAATGTACTCTAGTGAATAAATGGGTCTGGCAAAATTTCTGAAGTGTGGTTAGACTCTGGATTCATTTAATCTCCTCTGAAACTTCATTCCATATTTTCTTTCTACAATCACACATGGAGGACTAGATCCCCAGCTGTTATAAGTCAATACAGCATCACTGACATCAGCTGTCTGTTACCCAGGATAATCTGGGTGTTACAACGCTCTGGCAACACAGAAACCTAGGCAGCATGATAGTTTCCATCCCTGAACTGGCTCGTACAGAACCAGCTTAAGAGTCCCTGCACTGGACTCCCCTGTATATCTGGTATTCAGGTGCTGATCCATGTGAACAAGTGAGACTTGTGAAAGCTGAAGCAGGCTGGTCATTGCTGCCCAAGTTACCAAAGTGTTAGCACATGGATGTGCTAAAGACAGCAGAGGCATTGGGGGGGGCAACCCAGTGGAGTCCAGCAAAGCCAATACTGGAAATAAACTGGGGGTTTGAGCAGAGTCAGCTTTCTTTCCAGAAATGGGGAGTCTCTTTGAGGATGGGACCAGTGACACAGGCTCGACATTCAGTTGTGTTCCTCGACTGCCAAAACTGTGTCAGGCACTAGATTGCTTCTGTGGAACAAGTTCAAAACTGTCTTTTCATAAGGACACAGTATACCCCAAAGCCTATCTACCTGTCTAGACTATCTATACGATCTATTCATATGTAATGGAGATTTATCTGTTGGTTTGTAAGAGCTAGAGATGCAGTTCAAAGGCTCTGGCTAAAGTTATGTTCACCTTCTTCTTTGGTATTTGAGTTAATGCCATCTTTCCTTTCATGCGTAGAAGCTAGATATTTAACACCCTTGAGAAAATAATTTTCAAATTTCTCACTGAAGGCTTTGCAGAAGAGAAGAGAACAGACATTTAAAGAATTAGTTGCCTAAACACAGGTGTCTTGTGCCTGTTTAGATCCCTGAGAGCATCCTATTTAGCCTGCAGGTGAGTATGGATCTCCTATGGGTACTGACAGCCCCAGGTGGTTATGCTACAGCAACCCAAATGACACTGTGCCTGTTCTGAGTCAATGGAGTCCTGAGACTACTCACTGAATCTGTTTTTGACTTGCTGGGCTAGAGCTTCTTCAAGCAGTGGTCAAAGAAGGCAGCCCACCACAGTCCAGTGATTCCTGTATAGGACTGGCAGCCGTGTCATGTTAGCTGTGTTTGGAGAGGCCCAAGTGTTTAGGAAGAAGCTGATCTGTCAAACCACGAGTAGTGAACAACGTGGACAAGCTGGAGAATGTGACCACAGCTGATGCTATCTCTTAAACTGACTATAGGGAAGAAACATATATTGTTTACGAAAACAACAGGTAATGTCAAAACAAAAGGTCCCTGACCTTTTTTCTCCTTTTTTTCTTCTTGACTTTTTCTGGACAACAGATTAATCTATACTATTGTGCCATCCTTCAATGTCCTAGAGCTCTCCCTCTCATACTTTATAAACATAACCACTATTTATCAAAAATCTGTGGCTCACTGTTTTTGAGGTGGGACAAGAGAGTAATAAGAGGCTAAAAGCAATCATGTGGATCCAAAAGGTGCTATAACTCACACTCAGCAAAGGCAAAACATGATTGCCCTTAGTTTGAGAGAAAATCATATTTGTTTCGAAGTTTATGCTACTTTAGACATGCTAGCAAGTATTTGAATAAATGTAGCACTTTACATATAAAAACTGCAACCCAAAGGGAGGCAGCAATAATTTAGCTCAGAAAAACCATAGAGATCTCTCTTTCTCATTTAGTTGGCAGAGAAGCCCTCCCATATCCTCAGAAGAAATGAAAACAGATGAAATCCTGCATAGTCCATCCTCTAGTAGGAAGCAGATCGTGTTTCCCACATCTGTTACCAAGATAGCTGATCTGCACTGTTCCCATCAGAGGGATAGTCAGGGTATCAATGATTTGAGGTTTTGCCTTTTTAGGAGATAGATTTCTCATCTTGTTATGTCTTTTGTTAATTTTTACAGCAGTTTGATATTATGAAGGAGCTCCTCCTTTTCTGTCAATAGTACAAGGTCACCCTATCAGAATAACATAATACATCACCAGCTTGCATGCTTCAGGCATTTGAATAGATTAATTTTGCTCTGGTAAAATTTAGCAATGCATCTTTACTTCCTGCTTGTCTGTGGACAGTCAGTCCAATGTTAATGTCAAAAGTAACCGCATGTTATGGTAATATATTAGGCTTTAAAAAAATCAGATATTTTAAAGATCTGAAAGTACAATGTTATAATGCTTTAGTTCTGGGAAAGTTTTTTAATTTTATGGGCTATAAATAAGTTGAATTATGGAAGCCACCTAAGCTTTTTATCCATTTGCTAACTTGCCAATATGCAGCAAGGAGAGAGACAAACAGGTTGACAAGTCTTTATGTCTGAACGCCATACAGAAAGAAATTCAGGGATGAAACTGAAGGACCACAGCACACCTATAGCTTCCACAAATGATAATAAACTGCAGAAATTGCAGCCCGAAACAATTCTGAAATGTAAAAGATCTATCTATTTGGAGTTAAAGCTTTGGAAGCATTAAGTATACTGAATCTCTCTAAATTTTAGAGATGGAAATTGCCAGAATAAGTCCATATGACTTGTGTTCTTGTGAATCTCATATTCTAATAAAATCTCATTACTTGCTCCTACTTCAATCAAAGGTTTAGAGCACAGAATAATATTTAATCATAACATGTAAGGTAGCGATTAGAAAAGACCTTGACAAACTTGTATAATAAAGTTGGCAATAGTGAAATCTAATCACTCCTAGAAATGACTTCAGAAAAGAAAGAGTTGCATAAAATCGATGCAGAAAAACTGGGAGATCATTAAAAAGTAGCTACAACCATATTTTTTGTTGTTTATATGTTACATGGGTGAAGACTGAGGGAGTACCAGCGAAGAAACACAGAGAAATAATGAGCAAGCTCATTACATCAGCCATCAGTTAAAGAAATCCTGAAATATTTATAATGCACATCTAAACAGAAGAATATACGGTGGTGAAAAGTCAGGGATACACCTGATGATTTTACATTCACCTGAGCAATTGCAAACAATGAGATCGATCAAACACACAGGAGTTTAAAGGCTAAAATTCTGCCATTTTCTGCTCTGCAGAAATCCTCGCTAAGTATTTCGGGATGAATTGTCAGTTAAAGGCTAAATTTGCCATAGCATTGGAAGTACAAATCAAAAGACTGGAAAGCATGTTTCTGGTGGATCACTTGAAAAAAACAGTCTCTGAGAACAGCAGAGGTGACTGTTTCTGCTCAAATAGTTGTCACAGAAATACATTGTTAAATAATATACATAGAAGCTGCAATTTGGACAGTTGGTAAGAAAATTACACCTTTCTGTGAAAGCTACACAGACGAAATAAAAAGAAAGTGAGAGCAACTGCCACTGCACAATGATTGTCATGTAATTTATTAGGTTAACACACAGGGCTTGTTTCTGTTTTAATTGGGAAAAAAACCCCATGTGTGTCCATTTCAAGGTAAAGAATCACTGGGCCTTTTGGTTCTGAATCAGGACATCATGTAAGGGATAAAACGCTTTATTCTTCCAAGGGATTCTAAAAAAGCTGAGATCCTTACTTTTGGATGTCAAATGCATTTTTAATTATGATGTTCCTTCTACTATGATTAGCGTTGTTAGCAGATGTTTTTGCTCAAGAATCAAGACTATTGGAAACCAATATGTTTCTCAAACTAGCTATGTTTTTCCTCAAAGAGAATTCTGATCTAATTGGCATGTGTATTAAAGGGATTTCCTGTTCTAAATATACTGATTTCCTCAACTGTTGTGACTATGTGTAACATATGTCTCCAAAAGCAGAATATCCTCAATTACCAATGCTCCAGAGTTTATGCCGTGAAAGCTCAAAGATCTCATCCAGTTTTTAAATTTCATTCTTAACTTCTGAGTTCAGTGGGATTTAGGGGCATTTATGACCTTTCATGACATACTCAATATGTTGCAGGATCAGGCCCGTAAGTCTTGCCACAAGAAAGTATTCAGAATATGACTTTCTGGATTTTGTCATTTTGAATGTCATATAATTGGCTCAACAATTGCAAGAAACTCCAAAACGTCTGGAAGGCATCACATTTCATACTGATGGTACCTACCAGGTTTAGGTAGAAAAGCTCCAGACAGTGTATATTTTTTTTTTTTTTTTAAATGCTGGTCCTGTTGGAAAGAAGTCGATACCCACATAGCTAAGTTCTTAAAAATGTAGAAAATCTCACCAGATCTGAATAAGGGTTTAACAGAAGGATTTAGAAGAAACTGTTATGACAGCCTTGGGCATGTCATAAGTGGGTCAGATTAGATATAGCAGAACAGATAGAAGGTGAAAGAACCAAGATTTGCAGGAGAACTGGAGTTTTAACAAGAAGTATTAAATGGAATATGAAATATTACATCCATATGCTAGAGAAACCACATGTCGAACAGAAGGAATGGTAGACTATCAAAGCAGTGACTTAAAATTTGTTAGGTTTGGCAAAGCAAGTCATAATCAGTACAATAAACAGAACACTCGAATACTTAAATAACCTTGAAGAAATGTTGTAACTGCAAACAATATTTTCCTCTTGATTAAAAAAAAAAAAAAAAAGTGGGACCAATTCTGTTAGGCAGTATTATGTTTTAGGTTTTTTAAAATTTGAGGGTACCCAGAATTACTATATTTTGTTTTTATAGAAAATACTGTCCTGTGAAAACACTATCACTTGTTAAATATTGCATGAAAAATATCTACACTTTGTGGCAGTAAGTAGAAACAAGTACAGCATATACAGCAGCAAACTGCTGATGAATGGAAGTGCTATGTGTGTTACCTTACGGTATTATTAAAAATATCATGCATTATTTACAGAATTGCCTCACTCTGTGCAATGCTGAAAGCTTTATCAATTCTTTTAGAACTTCTGAGGACACCATATCGTCTTAAAAATGCTTTTTTCTTTCAGATATTACAGTATGTCACACTATACCAAGATGCTACCTGGAGTCAGAAGTTTAAATTGATTCTCTCATTTTTGCTTTAATGTAAACTGAAGCAAATGTCATTCACAGATTTCGGACAGATGCTCTAAAAAAAAAGAAAAAAAAAGGAGGGAAAAAAAAGCACTTACTTAAAAAGTTTCCACAATGTCTCATCATTTACACTAACAGCCTATGACTCCAGGAATTATTACTAGTGTTTACAAGTAGATATTCCCTCCGATCCATAGGATGGCAGTCCTGCGAGCTGCAGCACATAGGATGTATTATACATCTCTAAAGTCATCAACTTCTTGAGAAATCATATATTCCAATTGTTCCTTTTTTTTTTTTCTGGACTGTGGGTTATTTAATGCTCAGGCTGCAGCAATTTATGTTTGCTGAACGTTACATGTGTTTTAGCTATCTTTCTGTGTGCTAAGATAACAAATCACACATGAATCAGTCAACAAGAACACATCTATAAACAAATAATGTCCAGCAAACAGTTTTTCATTAATCATTCCCAGTAAATCACAGTGGCAGTCTGAAAAAATTAGACGTTGATGGAATTGTAACATTTCTTCCAGTTTCAGGGAGATGGGAGCACTGAGCCTCAACTCCAAAGGTCCACAACATCTCTGTTATACCACATCGGACAACAAGGTGTCTTAAACAGGAAGGTGTTGATTGTTGATTCAGCCTTTGTTTTCAGCTAGAATATATATAGATACACATTGAGAGTGATTTTATTTGGAAGGGCCAGAATACGTGGACTTCCTTACACACTTTGAAGGGGCACATCCCTCAAGCAAGGGGTATGTGACCTCTGCTGTAAGATCCTACCAAGAAGCCTAATTAATCTCTGAATTTTAGGGTTCATGAAAGACTAAAGATGAAGTGCCTGAAAAGCATTTGATATAAGAAACTTGGACATTAAAATATATTGTTTCTGTTTGTCAGACACTGTTTCAAGGCATTTTATTATGAACTAGTCCCATCACGCATAACAACTTTCTGCAGCATGGGAAAAAACCTATGTGTTTGTGCACTTGTTCTTTAGTCTGGGTTATCAGTGAATTAGCAGCAAATTATCCATTCAGTTATATTTGAAAGGAGAGCAGGCAGATACAGGGTGGATCCCCCAGGCAGGATTTTAATGTTAAAACAGGGCTCTGTTCAAGTGGCAGGCTTTTGTGGTAGCCATTCAGAGGTGATCTGCAGGGCTAGTTGTGCTTACAGGGAGGCTGGGTACAGATGAGCAACAGTGTGCTAAGATGCTTGCACCTCCTGCTGCTTTAGCTGAACAGTTACCATCTGTAACTCTAATGCCTTTTGTGACAGTGCCCCACTCACCTATGCTGTGCAATTAAAGAATGACAGTTTTGTGCAGAAGTAGATAAGCAATCCTTTCAACAAACTTAGATGTTTTACTGCTCCATTTTCCCCACCAACTTCCAGGCAGAAACTGTGATGGCACCCTTTGCCAGGGCTTCATCTGTATTTCCATCCCACACAGGTGCATCAGCAGATGCTCAGCAGAGAAGAGCTCTGCTCTGCTCCATTCCTTCCACCAGGGATGCAGGGCATCCCTCCATCCTTCCAAGGAAAAGGCAGAGAAAGGAGGAGAGGACTCAATTTAGATATAGGGGAGTGGGAAGGAAGTCAAGAGGCAGAAGAAAGAGTTTAATCCCTAAGCCTAAAGCATTTCAAATAAGATTAAGGTCTCAGTTCAATAACTGGAGCACTGCTATTTCTTCCCGAATTAAAACTGGCAAGTGTGTAATGAAGACTAATTGCATACTTTGAATATTAGAAATACTCAGATTTAGTTATACCCTAGAATCAATATTTTTTTTGATACTGATTTGGGGACATTTAAGAGTGATGCCTGTTTAATAGAGGTGATTTTTAATGGATGCAAAGTGCCGATCAGTGGCTGCAAAGAAATTCTCTCAGCCTCTTTTGATTCATTTTCTTCTTTGCAACCATCTAATAGTCCTGCCCTACTTCAGCTATCATTAATGGTAGTATCATTGCTCGAAGAGGATGATTAAGAACTCCTTAAAAGAAAGAAAACTCCTGTAATCTCATTGCGTATTATAATTTACATTACCAGACAGTTCAAGCCTGTAAAACTACTTTAAAGTATATGAAGTTGGTTTGGAGGGCTGCACATCCCAAAGGTTAGATCCCTTTTTAGCCAGACTTCCCTGAAAACCTCTTCTGTGTCTTGATCCCTAATCCAAAGACCAAATGACAGCATAGCTTGTAGCAGGCTGTGAAGGCACAAGCTTGTTCCTGCCTACTGCTTCATTGTGGAATCGCCCATTTCTAGGACCCAAAGGCACAGACGGTATAGATACAAACAAATAAATTTTATGGTATCCAGTATCATGCCCACCCATATGCTAGGAAATTCCCAGTTCTCCATCACCTTATCACTTTTTATCAGAACAAGAAAGACTGAATCTAAAGCCAAAATCAAGCTTGAAATGTCTGGTTACTTTTTGCTGGGCTGTAAAGACCCACAAAATTAATCTGGAAATTCATCTGCAAGTTTGAGACAAACAATGAAGCCAAAGACTAAAGTAACATTCAGCATGGTGAATCACTAAGGGTGTTCAAAGGGAAGCTCTTTCTCAGTTTATCCATTCTGGGGTCACTTATATTTTCTGTAGGGTTTTAAGTGCTAGTCTGTTCATGGCTTTTAGGCAGGCCTATTGCTGGCGCCAGAGAGACTCATTATTTTATCAGGCTTGCCTCTGTTACACGAACATTTAATTGTTTGTGGTATATTCTTAGAACACAGAAATGATAGATCTTTCTGGCATTCAAGTGAATTCATTCATTTGATTTATTTGTTTTCCCTAATAGCACAAGAGGTTTCGGCTGAATATTTGTTTGGAAGGACTTGGTATATAGAGAAATGTGAAGAAAAACAAATGGTTTTGTTCCATTCAGATTAGCTGGCTGTAGTACACATGGAGAATACACAGTCCATGTAAATGCAGAAGAAAAGCCAGTATAAATGTTTGCTTTACAGTATTCAATAAGAACTGCAAGAGGCATAACTTGTTCCTGGGGAAAACTGCTTGAGCTCTGTCGTGAGTGCTAGCCACATAGCTTTCTGGTTTTCAGAATGGGTGTCTTCCTTTGACGTTAGTACCTAGAGGCTCTGACTAAGACCGGGGTACCACTCCAGCACATGCAGAAGGTAGATAGAGCAAATGTACTGTTGCATGTTCACTCTAAAAAAGCCTAGGAGTATAATTTCCATTTTTTGGAGATGACGAAGGCTCAGCAGGCTGTATGCAGATGGCCCACATGGTTGACTTGGGACTACAGTACTACGGTGTTCACATTAAAGAGAGCAATGACTAACCCAAACTTTCTGCTCTCCAGGGCATCGCGTTTGGATCCCTATGCAGGTGAGGAGAGAGATGAGAGAGAAGTAACACAGCAAGGCAAAATAATATAGGTCCCTATAATTCCTGTAACTCAGTCCATCTAATTTAGATGTTGGGATTTCTCTCCATTGGCTACATAGGCAGCACTGATTGGCAGCCTTGATGAGAAGATAGTTTCATGCACTTGCTGCTGTCCTGAAATAAGATGTATGTCATCCTGGTAGTGCTGACAACTAAAGGATGACCTGTGATCATTAAGGTGGCTGATCGTTGTAGAGGCAGTGCAGCAAAATGTCCAATATCATGCAGTTGAGCCAGTGACCTGATAGAAAATCATCCTGTGATCTTCTAAATCTGGCTGCATAATTGTCACAAGAAGAACCAGCACAGATCTAAATGACAGGTGCTGCACAGCCTGTGGACATCTGCTGTGATGTGGGAGACTGTGGCACATTGCTAGCGTAAATGATGGAGATAGGGAAGGAAAGGTCCCTCTTCTCCATTGTATAGCTGCACCTCACCCTATGGTAATATTTATCTCAGCATAATGTTGAAGTGCAGTAACAGAGCATGTGAAGGCTCAACAACGCTACAGATTTCTTCAGTATATACCATTCTTCTGGTTTAGTTCTTGTTTTATTTTTAAGGAGTTCAGACACAGACTGCTATTGTGAAAGTGAAAATGTCAGTTTTCTTTTAAAAATCAACTTCTAAATCTCACGTGTGTAGATAGGAAAATATTTACCAGTATGGTTTGTACCTGGAAGATATAGCATCATCAAGGTTTAATGACTTTTTATGAGAGAAAGTCATTTCAATATCCCCATATTAATAAAGCTGAAAAAGTTCATGTGGACTTCAAATTCATGGTATTTCGATATTATCAGAATGAAATATGCCTATGTTTTCATAGCTATTTTTTTTTTAGAAATTATGTTCCACAACTCTTTTTTAACAATTTAATGGTTTTGTCTGTTAAAGACAGAAATTCCGTTTATGAATAGCTCTAGTTGTTGAGGAAAGCTGGAAAAAATGATCATGGCAGGCTCAAAAACCAGAAGACCAATAAAAAGAAACAAAAAATGTAGTATTTCTTAATATTTGGATTTTATACCAATGCCATGAATGCTGGTGGCCTAACACTGTGGTTTGGCAGTCCTGTATTCATTCAAATCCTAAATATTTTTCAGCTCAGTTGTGCACTCAGACATTTGTGCATATGAACAATTTGCATATGAACAAGGCATCTGTGCAGAGATGAGCCCATTTATTCTTCGCCATAACTATTCATTATTGATTATTTATTCTTCAGTCACATATGAATAGCGACACATTGTGGAAATTGTATTGTTTCAGAAATGCTATAAAAACAGGACTTGACCAGTCCCCAGACCAAATCTCAACTATTTGTTGTGATAAAAACTATAACTCTTCTATTGCTTTTTAACCACAGGTCTTGAAGTTTGTGACAGCGAAAAAGCATGAGGGTTACAGAAATGGGGAACTGAGGCACAGAGCAGTTCAGAGGAATTGCAGTAGGTTAGTGACAGACTCCTGCACCCCTTCACTTAGACACCTCAGCCTTTCTTGGCTTCTAAGGATGCTCTGTTCTTCTGGTAGTGTTAAAGCACTAAAATGCTTTAATGGCCATTTTTTTTGGACAAATGGTTCTGTGTGTGCTGTCCAAAATGGGTAACTATTGACTTATACTGCTAGACTCATATGGAATAGATTAATTTCTAAGCTGCAGTTTTTCACAACCAAAATGTTCTTTGAGTAGTAGAGTAGTAGAAATAGCTGTTAATATGGTGCATATGCTAAGGGGAAAAATTTAATTTACCTAAGACTTTCTTGTAATATATACATAACTCTTCTTATTCTGCCCAACATACTGAAATTTATTATCTTTTCCCTATTTGAATCCTGTGTTTTCTGACTCATTTCTTCTGTACTGTCCTCGTTGACACCAGGAGATTTGAGTTCTACCAAACTTTCATTTGATCTAAAATTTGAGATTATCTCCCTATGGACCAATGACGGTTAAAATTGTTACTGTTTATAGCCTACAATTATACATATGTGTGATCAGGCTAAAAAGGATATGTCCCATCTGTGACTTCTAACATTTGCTCCATATCTACTGTTAACTTCTAAGACATCATAGTCAAGACATGTCTTATCGACTAAGTGGAAGGAACTATTATTATAATAGGTTTTCACAAATATTTGTTTTAAAAGTTCTTATATAAATTTCTACGCAAGTATTGGAATTAAGCAATGTAAAATTAAGGCTAAATTTTGCAGACCTTAAACTGAGTAAGAAGTGAAATTACCTCTTCACTTCAGACCCGCTACATCAATGCACTTTTGATGAGATGACAGCTGAAAGAGATTTGAGAAGGGTTCTGCATGCTGTCACTTAGACATGAGGGCTAATCTTTTCAGACTATTGGCAAAATGAGTTGGCCGCAATCAGGATGAGGAATAAATGTACATAATTCATTATACAGTTGTCTTATGGTTTGGATTTGGTTGAGAAGAGCAAGTAGGCACCACTGAAAAAAACTGGTATCTTTCATTTTGGTCTGCCAGGGGACCCTTAAGATCAAAATCTGGCTTTCCAAGTGATAGAATTCATACGGAATCTGGTAAGGGCTTACAATTTTCACATCAGCAATAGTCAGTTTGTTTCCATCAGAGAGGTTAGAAGCTGTCATTTTAATTTTTTTCTGCCTGCTGGTGTGTTACAGCATTCACACCTGCCAGAAAATGTCAGAATGTTTATTCCAAGAATAAAAATGTGGGCACATGTCCGCCTCCCAAAATAAATAGTACAGCAGATATATTCTGTAGCGCCTCCAATACTCACAGGTTGGAGTTAGTCATTCTTCCTGTGAGAGGGTGGCCATCAATCACTGTCAAAAGGAGCCTTGAGTTCGGAGTCAAGAACAGGGGTACTTGGATCAATGGACAAGGAACACAAGGAGCCTGTAGGGAGAGGATAGGCTTTTTCACATGTGTAAGTGGCAGCACTGTAAGGTCCCAAAAGCATCTGAGCTTGAGAAAGGAAAAACTGCAGTATGGAGAGTTTGCTGGTTTGCCAAGCAAATCATCTTTCAGTCACAACCTTCTCCTCCCAGAAGACCGAAGGGTGAATATTTTCATAATAAAAAGAAATCACTAAAATTTTGTCCCTGCCAATGGAACATGTTCAGCAATCATCTGCATTGATTTACTGGAAAAAGGGAAATCTTTGTTCTATCGTGAAGTGGTACCACAATTTTAAGATGGCAAATACATAAGAAACACCAAAAGTGATACTCAGAAGCTAATTTAGTCTGTCAAACTTACTCTTTTCAAATAAGTTTTAATAAGCCTCTCAAAATCTACTTTAAAAATCTTCAATTTAAGTGATCGGAAACTAAAACAGAGCAAGGAACAAGTCATGAAAGCTTTACAGGGAATGGTAACATTGTCTTGTATTTAAAGTGCTGGAATAGGAATTGCCTAAATTTCTGGCTCAGTCACAGACTCCTTGGGTGACTCTGGATGAGTTATTTAATCTCCATTTGCCCCAATACTTGTAGAGAAGAAAATACTCCCTTTGAACTGGTTGCTTTAAAAGGCAAGTATTGAGGGGCAGGTAACGTGGCTTGAATTCATCTGACGTAGAGAATCCAACAGAGCTTCATTAGTGAGTAACATGCCAGTTTCAGGCTCCCTCTATAGTTAGAGCAGGGGGATAAGAAGCTCCTTTGGCCCTTGATGTAGTCCAGCTACGATCAGAAGACTCCTTTGACAGCACCTCTTTTTATGCATTCACAGCAGAAGAAACTTAAGGTGACCACAATCCTCATTTGGCATTTGGCTTAGCTGGCTGGCCAAAAAATGATATATTTTTTTTTTCCCCATGCTGATATGACCTCCTCCAGAAGAGCTGGTAACTTCTTTCTTCTTTGTGTTTCATGGGTCAAGCTCCATAGCTAGACTGTTTCCCAAGAGCCACTGCAGGAAAAAACACCTCTCATGCATGACCTTCTCGAAATACAAGAAGACAACGAGGCCTTAATGGCCCTGCATCTGCAGTTCTCACAAATTCAGTGTTTTCAGGTTTTTTTCTGAAATTTATTTAATGAGATTTCTGAAGCAATGTTTTGGTCAAAGTTCTGCCAGTAACAACCTCTTGACTTTCTGAACCGCACCTCAGATGATGAGTTGAAAACAAGCAGGAACCCTTTGGCTGTCAATCAGCTACTTATTCACACAGCATCTAAGTCCTTAGTTTTTTTTAAAAAAAAAAAAGTTTTTGAAACAACAATGCTTACAAGGGGCTGAAATATTGTGACCAAAGCAAAATGGCAATCTAAGAACAGATGGGAAGCCATGGCACAGAACATAACTGCAATTCTCACAGTATTTATGTATTTTATTATGGTGGATCAAGAGAATGGAAAAAAAACATCAAATATTTGCAGATGAGGGCCTGGGGAGGTGCAACCATGAAATGTGTAGTGTCTTTACAAAAAGAACCTATTTCAGCAAAAGAAATGGAAGTTACCTAGTACATTTGGTCAGAGCACTGTCTGGAGAAGTAGGAGAATTTGGACCAAATCCCTGATGGGGCTGCAAACCAGCGTGATTTAGACCATGACCCTCACATCCCAGTCGACATTCCAAGATCATCCTGTTTTCTGTCTTGCTTTTCTTGTCTTCTATTTTTCTGTTCCAGTCCCATTAACCTTGGTGAATCTTGACCCAAATTTTTATTTCTATCAATTTCCTGCACCCTCCATGCCCTTGGAAGTCCCCTGAATATGAGAAATCATCAAGCTCTCTAAGAACAAATAAACGTAGGAGATAACAAAGCAGAATTGTCCATTTTCTTGTAATGATGTGAACCACAGTCAGAAAATGTATTGTCTCCTGCTCCTCCTTACGCCTATTTATTGAGTGCCTTCCATTTTCTTAGATATAGTTTTATATAGATACAGTGATAACTGAGCAGGGAAGTGACTTACTT
The DNA here is from genome assembly GCF_028500815.1 of Rissa tridactyla. NCBI lineage: Eukaryota > Metazoa > Chordata > Aves > Charadriiformes > Laridae > Rissa > Rissa tridactyla. The sequence continues at coordinate 179,626,204 of NC_071466.1, forward strand.
GGAAAAAAGCCCCTGCACTTACTTCATTTTTAGCCTTCTTAAATGCAGGTGAGGATAAATACCTGCATCACAAACCACAGAGTTTTCTAAGTCTCTGGGAAATGCTTGCTGGTCTTCAAAATCTCTGAATTTAGCATTTATTTCTCAGCAACGAAGTGTAACCAAGGAGACACGCATTCCCAGACAGAATATCTTTAAGTAGCATAGGCTCCCAGACATGCATAAGAAGAGTAGAGAATTCCTTGCTTGCAGCCTATGAATTAATGTTACTGTGAATATGTGTTCTTAGAAACAAACATCCTGCAGACAAAACCTAGAGGTGGCTGGCGAAGGCACCCATCAGTCCAAATCTGACAACCATCCAGTCATACATTTAAAGACAGTATTAGTAGCTTCATCCTAAGGAAGTTCAATGAAATCTTTGAATTTCTTTGAGAAATTCCACGGGACAGGAATTTCAATTCACATAAGATGCTTGATGCTATAGGCTACTTAAAAGGCTTTGATTTTTATCTTTCTCCTAGTGGCTCCTAGCAAAATACAGAATTAATCTACCATAGTTCTTGGCACTTTGTAGTGCAAAAGACCATCCGTGAAATCTTCTGATACGGTGTCAAGAATGATGTGAAGTTTCTGGGCAAAATGAGAGCAGATGACAAGCTGAGGTAAGTAGTGATGACTCCTGAGTTTAACTGATATATATACTTGGCAGTCACATACGGGTTTGAAGTTTTTGTGGGTGTTTTTTGTTTTTTTTTTACTTCAGTCATCTAAAAGGGAAACAGCTTGATCCTTTGAAATTAAATTAGACAAGCTGTTAATGAAGACTAATTGCTTTGCATAATTTAAAATATGTAGAGGGAGCTCCCTTGATCTGTGCAAGCTGTACTTGGGTTAGCACTGGGGCTGAAGACAAAAGATATCTCCAAGCCATTCACCATCCTCCTAATCTGGAACCAGACTGACAGCCAAGATGCCCCTGAGAAAGTTATAGCAACCCAGAAATATGCATCACTGCTCTTTTATTCTGTCATATAACTTAGCTGTGCTTTCATGTTTTACTCACTAGGGAATGCAACTGTCCTCTCCACTCAGTGCAAGGTTCTTACTTCATTGACAGAGCCCCTTTCCATGCTGTGCTGGAGAAAATCTTGTTACCTCATGAGACCCAGGAGCCAGAATCTGCCCTGGAAGTTTCATCCTTCGGGAGGTGTGTTTGGGGACTGGAGGCAGAGGCTGCAGGGAGAGGAGGGAGCGTGGAACTCGCACTACTCAGCACAGGCTACGTTAGGCACCTACTTAAAGGAGCGGGACGCCATCAGCATGAGCAAACCTAAGTCAGGGTGACTGGAGTCTTGCCTGCTATCATCCTAGTGGCACATTCCAGCATTTCCCCCCTGCACTAACCCTGTGGCCAAACATCAAATCTCTTCAGGGAGCTTATTCAAAATAGAAAATTAATCTGATATTTTCCTCTGGATTAATTTTTGGCTGAACCAGCTCACCACCTACCAGACATGAGGGAGAAAGAACAGGAATGTACAGCTGGAGGTGGAGGTGGGACTTCCCACACCACTGACTTAGATCAGCTTAAAATGCTGTTGAACTGCACTCTTGAGGGCGATTCACAGCCTAGTTTCACCATATAAAAGTAAAGGAGTCACTAGAGAGCAGTAGATTCTGCAAAAGGCAAGTCAGAGCACCTAAGCTAACTGCCTCAAGTCAGCAGCGGGACCCCCCATGATGAAACATGCTGTTATGCACTAATGATGCTCTGGACACACTTGGGTGACTAGTGGGTTGGATTTTTTCCCCAATGTTTATTGATTTAGCAAACACAAAGAAAGGAGTGCCAAATCTGGCAATTATTAGTGACTCCATGCTGTAGTCTGCTTGTGAACATACAATGTTCTGAAATATTTTCTAAAGAGCGTAGCTTATCACAGCCTGATTTAACTCGGTTATCCTTTTCACAGATTATTACCTTACTAGCAACTCCTCTGCTGCTTCTTCCAGTCTGTTTTCTTGCTAGTAGCATAATTTCTAAGTTAAAATACGTGGATACAACCAGTGCAGTATCTCTGGGAGCACTCACACTGCCAAATTTTAATCATGTAACTTCATGGACTTTAAGGAAAGCCATCTCTCCCTGAGCTGCTGATGTACTCACTGGAAAAAGAGAAGCTCTTCCAGAAGCACATGAATTGTGCTTCCTTTCTGAATCACTGTGGAAGACCCAGTTGCTCTCTAGTGATCATATAGGGAGCCTAAGGTAACAAGCTTCTAATTTAGACATATGAAGTAAGTGCCCAAAATTAAGCACTTGGAAAAAAATGTCATCAAAATATTTTCAATTTTCTGTATCTGCAGAGTGAAAAAGTATTAAGTACACATGCAGCCAGGCAAAGTGCTGCATTGTTCATTTTGAGATCACCCCATCTCTTAAGCACATATCTTAGACAGTATGTTTAAGTAAAAAAAATTGAAAAGTGGCAAGATTCCTCTATGGCCATGGACCAGGACCACTACTCAATTTTGAGAGAAGTTATTAATGGTTTACATTGAGGTAAGTGAGAAAAATCAGTGCAAGTGAAGTACAGCATTTGGAGAAACCTTTTACTTAACTATGGAAGTTTTTTTCCGTGAGCTCAGTTTCTGAAAATACGAGTTGCTGCACTACTTGGTTAAAGACCCACTATATTTACAGCCAGAAAAAAGTGTTCACATATTTATTTCTGGAGAACAGTGACATCTAGTGAGCGTCCTGACCGGTACCGAGCATTCCCTGGGGTCGTCTTAAAGACCGAGCTTGCTACTTGGGCTTGGCTTGTTTTTCTGCTATTTGAATTTTACAGTTCCTTGAATCTCAACTGCATGTGCTGCTCATCTCTGACAGAGTCTCATCAACACAAATGGCAAAGTAGCTGTGAGCCAGAATGGGGAGGGAGTGGGGTGACTTCGAAGGGGGGACTTAAGCACAATTAATAAAATGTAGGTATGTGCCCTGGGACAGATTTGCTGTAGCAGAGGAATTATGGTGGTAGCAGTGTTGCCTAGGAGATAAACATCAAGCTGTCAAACGGTCGGGAGCTCCATCAGCCAGGAAAACACAAAGTCTAAGTGGTTCATTAGTTCGGCACTTTTCTGGTAGACTTTCTGTTCCTGGGCTCCCAGGAAGCTCCCCACAGAATTCACAGCTGCCTTCTGCTGGAGATCCCAGGGCATGTAGCCATACTCACTTCCACTTGCAGCCGGGGGGACATCCCCAGATACTAATGTGAATTCATCCATCAGGTGAAGTCTGCAGTTTTCTTTCCCTACCGAGGTTCAGCCCAGGACTGTGAGAATATGTGGACACATCCATTTAAGAGTAAAGATGTTAGAGCTTTAAAACAAAATGCTTTTCCAACTAAAAACGCTATTCATTTTACATTGCAGCTCTGTGAATAAGTGACAACTGGGATGATCCTCCAAGGACCCCTGGATAGGGAAAAGGGTGTCAAAAAGACCTGGAAATGTTGCTGTAAAGGAACAATTCTCAAAGACCGCAGTGAATCACACAATGAACTCGGGGGTTACAAACGGTTTTGAGGTACGCACACACCAAACTGGAAGTCTTCAGCATTCCATCAGCACCCACAGCTGGACACTTCATTAGCACTTGGTCTTTAAAAAACTGGAGAGGTGATCTTTCAGCTGTGTCATAAATTACAACTATATCCAATTCAATCTGTCCAGGCTGTAATCATGTATTTTATTATATAAATTACATATATTTTATTAGTATTCTGAGATACTGGGCCAGGTTTAGCAGTGGTTTTTAAAGCAATTTAAGTCTAAGAAAACAGTTTTTCTACATCTACACCAGTTTAAAAAGGCAGAACCTTTTTACACCTAGATTATCATGATATCACTTTCATCTGTCAGCATTTGAAGAAACTCAATTAGAATGATGAGAAGGCTTGGAATGGTGGAAAACTAAAGGTAATTAAATCTTTACATCATGTGCTATGTAGTTCCTGAGACTGGAGGATTAGAAGTTTATTTTACAGAAATGTTTTATCATAGGATACTAGAATGGATGAAATCCCCACTGTAATGTGAGTTTTTTATCATTTCCTGTGTAATGGCATTTACACTGTTTTGTTGGTTTTTTTTTTTTCTTTTCTCTCTTTTCCTCACTGCAAATGCTGGAAGAGTGCACACATTTGAAGAAAACTTGTGCAAATATCTCAAATGTCAGGAACAGAATCTGAAGACTATCTCATTGTATTCTGCTTCTTCTTGTTTTACCTTAAGGAAAGTGTAGTATGTGGCCATCTCATGGAAGCTGCGTTTTAATGGATAGGGACAACAGAACCAAAGCAAAGTTTTCTGGGTAAACTTAATCTTGGTGTTTCCCATCTTCTGTGCCTTTGATTTTGCTACCATAACAATTCTGTAACACTGTGACAGATTCAAACATGCCTCTAGAATCTTTTCTAATGTTTAGAAGGCAGATGATACTTTTAATTTTGTGGAAGATGATAGATAGAGAAGCTCCAGAAAAGGAGCTTGACTTCTCAGAAGCATACTGCAGCCTGTTATAACCACACTGCCACCAATACAGACAGTCTCACAGGTCTTGCCTGATCCCTCTCAGAACAAGGACTTTTCTGCAGAAATCTCCTGAAAAGTTTGCTGTAATGAGGGAAGAGCTGCAACGTACCAGTGGAAACATGACACAGGAGGCAGGCTATGTGGCAGCCGGGTCGTGGGGGCCAGCCACCGCTATGTGATAGAAGGTGTTTGTAGGACAGAGGAAGGAAAATCGATTTTCCCCTTCACACCATCAACAATCTGACAAAAGTACTGCAGGACTGAAAACAGGGGCTGAGAAAATTTATCTTATGGTGAGGTCTTTGAAAACCTGAGTGCTTTAAGAATAAATCTTCAGCAATTAAGAAATTTTGTCAATAGGCATGTGCTTTGCTATTTCCTTCCTTGCTCCTAGGACATCTAGTTTATGGTCTCCTCAGAGATCACATTTTAGATAAAACAATGGATGGAAATTGTTTAATCATAGTGCTAAATATCCAAGAGAGAGCTCTTTGACACTAATTTGGGAATCCAATGCAGCTTCCTGTCAGATTAAAAAGTCAGATGAGAGGTTTGATGTAGGATTGTATCCAAAAAAGACAGAGCTATAACAGCGAGACTGTATTTGGCCATTCTCAGCTGGTTTAGAAGTATTTAAGATTTAGCAATAGAGTCTAAACAATGAGGTATTTGGCTTGGCTGTGTAAGTGTAAACATAATGTTTCAATTGAAACCTTCCATATCAGATGTTTTTTCTCTTCAGTTTGCATTTTGTAAATAACTTGGAATTGTACTGATTCCCCAGAGTCAATAACAAGTTGAAATCATTACATGGACAATGTCCTGTATGACCTGAGCCACTTCAAGCATTGTAGGCTATTTTCCCTCTCAGGGTACCAGCTGCTGGAGGATGAACGATGAGCTTTGCCTGTGGCTTAGTAACTATTTTCTGGTAACAAAGTGTAGGAAAAAAACAACAACATTGATTCAAAGATGGTTATTAGTAAAATTGTAATGTTAAATCATTCCAATCTTGACAAAGTCTTTTTCTCAATTTGGAAAGGTATCTGTGAGTATTTTTATACCAGTGACGACTGAAGAAAATAAAAATACGTATTTATGGGTTAGGTTTTGGGGGAATTACTTTCCACTAGGAAATGCTCTGGATAAAAAAAGGAATTCCTCATCCTTCATTAGTTAAGGATCAGTTTCAAGCCTTAAAAGACAAAATACATTAATCATAAACCACAAAACATATTTTTTAAAGACCGAAGACAAAAATTTCTAATTCTTCAATTTTTAACACTATTTCCTTTTATTCTGCAAATTGGAAAGTGCATAAAAAGCTTTGTGCTTTGTAGGGAGCTAATAATATTTTGGAAGTGGTTTACATACTAATAAAGTCTAAAAGCAACTATAAGTGAAAAAGCAACTGAGGAAGAGTTAGACCACCATTGCATGCCACTGGAAAGAGCAAGGGCTGTCTCAGAAGGCTGAAAGAACTTTATTTGCAAGAAAATAAACCTTGTGGCAGAGTTGAGTATCAGAAAGATTCTAGACTTCAAAAGAAAAAAAGATTATTCTCTTTAGAAACAAAAGAAAAAGTAGTGACACATTAGTAGCAAAAGTGGACGCAGCTTTGGTTTGATAGAAACAAGTCAAAAGTGTATTAGGGGTGGACAAAGATAATCAGTTTGTAGACAGCAAGAAGCCCACACTTCTGACCTGATGGACGACTCCTTTTCTGAAGTTATAAAAAAAATATATTATAAAACAAGTAGCCAAAGAAAGCATTTGTTCCTATTCTCAAGTTTACCACAATTTTCATAGTGTGTCCGTTGGCTTATACAAATGAAGAAATAGCCAGATAAATGAAAAAGAATGGTGAAGCAAAAATGCTGCAATACACCACTTGGGAATACTGATTTTCTTTTCATGAATGTTTCTGTAATATGATGACAAGACTGCATTGTCCTGTGAAAGACAAAGTGGTAAAACATTGCCAAGAAATTAGATTGATATAACTATTTTGAAGTTTCTACCAGAATAATGACTTATTATTTTAATTAAAATATTAAGGGGAACAGAGAATATTGGAAAGATTCCTTTTTTTATATAAGACTATTGAGATATATTTATATGATTATTATTTTTGACAATTCCTCACGTGACTTATTTTTATAAAACAACTTTTCAGATTTTGTAAGACTTAAAATTCCTATCCATTGATCATCTATAACTCTACAGGTTAGGTTATCTGTGATACGTTACACAGGCCTGATCAATCCCCAGCTGTAACTACTGATCCACCTATAGGCTACCTTTGTTACTTACGTTACATTAAGATAAGACTTGCTGCTACTTGGAAGAAGTAGATATTCTGGACTCCATATGGTTAGACCACACTCAGTGATGTGGTCTTTGTTAAGGCCTTTCGACAAAAAGGATAAATAAAAAGAATCGAAATAGCCATTCCTTTTGCTTGTGCTCTGTTTTTAATTTTTCTTTTCCTTTTCTATCAATTAAAAAGTCATGGTTAATAAGCACAATAATTTTCCTTGTCTTTAATCATTGTGTTCCTGAGGTGTTGGTGAGGGAGCCCATGTGACTTAGAAAGCAGGACTGGAGTCCCTAGACTGGCATTAAGAGAAACAATTACTAGATGTTGGCCTCTCATTTTTATTTCTCCAGATTATAAATTGCAGAGGGGAGCTTTGTTTATTTCTTTGTTTGGATAAAATTACTTGCTGCTCAGCAAATTGGAACTTTTTTTTTTCAACCCACAAAGAATCTGGCATTCTTTTCCAAACTATAGTGTTTACTTTACTGTCCGCAGACCCTCAAGCTTCTATTGCCATCTCCTCCTGTTTCCCTGACTACTTTTTTTCCCATCTTTTGTGTTTTCCCTCATCCACTACTGTACTTCAGTTTTTCCTTTTTCAATCAGACTGCATCAGAGTATTAATGCCTGTGCTGTCTCATGTTGCTAGTATTTTTCTTTCCATTCATACTTGTTTTGATATTCCCCTTTAAGTTTCTCCTTTACACTGCCAGGAGCAGGTAGAGAAAGACGTTCCCTGTATTCCAGCCAGGCATGCCATAATATTGGTCAAGCATGATTCGCTGTTGGTGAACCCACGTTGACCACTCCCGATAAATTTATTTTCCTCCACATGCTTAGACATGACATCCAGAATGAGCTGTTCCATCACGTTTCCAGAGATGGAGGTGAGGCTGACTAGCTTGTAGTTTCCTGGGTCCTCCCTTCTTGCCCTTTTTGAAGACTGGAGTGTCATCGGCTTTCCTCCAGTCCTCAGGCACCTCTCCTGTTCTCCATCTCCTTTCAAAGATGATGGGGAGCGGCTTAGCAATAACAACTGCCAGCTCCCTCAGCACTCATGGGTGCATCCCATGGATTTGTGGATGTCATGTTTGCCTAAATGATCTCTAATCCAATCCTCCTCAATCAAGTGAAAGTCTTTCTTTCTCCAGACTTTTTCTCTTACCTCCAGGGTCTGGGATTCTTGAAGGCTGGCCTTAGCAATAAAGACTGAAGGAAAGGCAGCATTCAGTAACTCTGCCTCCTCTGTATCCTCCGTCACCAGGGCATCCAGCTCATTTGGCAGCAGGCCCACATTTTCCCTAGTCTTCCTTTTGCTACTGATGTACTTGAAGAAGGCCTTCTTATTGTCTTTGACATCCCTCGCCAGATCTAATTCCAAGTGGGCCTTAGCCTTCCTCATTGCATCTCTACATACTCTGATAAGGTTCCTATATTCCTTCCAAATGACTAGTCCCTTTTTCCCCATTCTGTAAAACTCCTTCTTCCATTTCAGTTTTTCCAGAAGCTCCTTGCTCATCCATGCTGGTCTCCTGCCTCCTTTCCTTGATTTCTTACTTATAGGGATGCAGCAATCTTGAGCTGGGAGGCAGTGGTGCTTGAATATTAACCAGCTCTCTTGGACCCCTCTACCTCCTAGAGCCGTACCTCATGGGATTTCTCTACCTCTCCTGAAGTCCAGGGTTGTAATCCTACTCATTGCCTTGCTTCTTCCATGCAGTATCCTGAACTCCACCATCTCATGTTCACTGCAGCCAAGGCTGCCCCCAGCCTTCACATCCCCAACCAGTCCTTCTTTGTTTGTTAGTACAAGGTCCAGCAGCACACCTCTCCTCATTGTCTCCTCCACCACCTGTGTCAAAAAGTTATCGTCGATGCTCTGCAGAAACCCCCTGGACAGCGCATGCCTTGTTGTGTTCACTTTCCAGCAAATATCAGGGTGGTTGAAGTCCTCCGTGAGAACGAGGGCCTGAGGCTACTTTCAGCTGTCTGTAGAAGGCCTCATCGACTTCCTCTTCCTGATCAGGTGGTCTGTAGTAAACACAACAGTATCACCTCTATTAGCCTGCCCCTTAATTCTTACCCGTAAGTTCTCAACTCATTTTTCATCCACCCCTAGGCAGAGCTCAACACATTCCAGTTGCTCTCTCACATAAAGAGCAACCCCACCACCTTGCCTTGCTGGCCTGTCTTTCCTAAAAAGTAGGTAACCACCCATGACGGCATTCCAGCCGTGTGAGCTATCCCACTACATCTCTGTAATTGCAATGAGATCATGGCCCTGCAACAAACACAGATCTCTAGTTCTTCTTGTTTATTCCCCGAGCTGCATGCATTCGTGTACAGGCATTTCAGAGAGGTAGTCGTGCATGCAGCTTCCCTGGAGGGGTGAAAGAGGATCCACCATAACCATACACACCCTTGAGGTGCTTGGCCTTCTAGTTCTCATATTAGGAGGCACCTAAGGAACATTTGTTGCTGCTCTGGTTGGCCTGGCTTGTTCTCCAGTTGGATGTGATGGCATAAGCATTGCCATTTTGGACCCTGCCCCCTGAGTCCTTCAGTTTACACCAAGTTGGCCAGCCTGCTGCCAAAGATTGCCTTGCCTGTTCTAGACAGGCAACTCTCCCTAACAGGTTATAGTCATCAAAGAATGTCCCGATGTCATCCAGCCTAAGGTGCTGCAGGTTTTGATGCATTAAAACTTCAACTACTAGTTGCAAGTATATTTTAGAAACATTGTTTGACAAGCCAATGGGCAGCCAAATCAGGCAAATTTTCATTAAAATCAAGCTTTGTGCTTATACAAGGAAACAGTGAATTTTAAATCAGTCTGACAGAGATGACTGGCAGTTTGTTCTTGTTTACTTGGGCTAGAAGAAGAAAGTCAACTTTGCACAAAATTGCATATTCAATTAATTGGATTTTGACTGATTTCTCTTTTATTTCCTATTTCAAGGAATGGTACATTCCTGAAACATAACATCAAAGTCTGAGGCTAATACTGCAAATAGACAAATGCCCAAATTCCCTCACCTTATCTGAACCTGAACTTACCCTAACACTGGCATCTACAGATTAGATCAGAGTTGCCTGAAGTTTGATTCGCTTGACACAGAAGCTCATTATTATTATTATTATCTCTACACAAGTTTAGTTACTTTTGTGTTGAGAGGTTTGAATCTAGCATACTGTGCAACTTTAAATCTCAAGCACAGCTGCATCATTTAGAGATTCACTGTGTAGTTATTAGTAACCATGGGTAACTTTCCTTCCATATTTAAATGCATATTAGTATACACACACATATTTGCGGGTTTTTTACCAGTATTTAATGAGAAAGGCGTTATTTGACATATTTATTTGACATAAAATAACTGACTATACAAATAAATATAGTTCAAGAGATACATTCCTAGCTTTGACTAAAGGTCTTTTAAGGATAATCTGAAACTTCTTTTTACACCTTTTTCTGTCTGTGTTGCAATTTAAAGTATCTGACTTTATAAATCTTGATGCCTCTGGTAGAACATTGGAGGATGATATCTTTACTGCCCTCTGGTATGAATAGCATAAAAGAGAGAAGAACTTGAAATCAGATAAAGTGGTGACATGGTACCTGGGCTGTGTGAAATCAGAGCTGCCACTTGCTGTTCCAGATACTTGCTACAAATGGACCTGGACAGAGAGCCAAAAATGTCTGCTAACATAGATTATGTCATTGTGGCAGGTTGTTTATCACCAATTCAAAATCACATATATCACCAATTAGAAATCCATAAACAACTTTCTAAGAAGTGTATTCATATCCATATGTGAACTAATTACCTTAAATTCCCCTTACTGTCAGTGGAGAAAAATTGTAATTTGGGGGTAGGATTCATCCAAAGGTTGACATCTAAAATAAGTCAGATGAAATACACTCTAGGACTTACTATTTCTCTCTCTCGATAATAAATGGATCTCAGCATGACTAGTTCAGAGGAAGATATCTACCTTGCAGATGCAGGTTAGGTGAAGTGAATCCCACACCTACATTTGGAATATTTGTGTGTCTTCACGTCCCACTTTCAGGCAAAACAATGGAACAGCTAATGCAGCACAGCAGAAAGCAAAGATGACATTTCTGGCACATTTGCACAATTAGGCTTCAGATAGAAACAGTGCTAAAAGACCTTGCCATGGGCAAGAAGATAAATAGCCATCCTTATTATTTCAGATCTGCTTAAAAGTGTTTTACCACTAAATACAAAATGCTGAGACAAGCTATCATCAACATGGCAGGAATAAAAACTCCTACCATGCTCCACATCACATTCATTCCTCTTCTCCTTCACACGGAAAATACAGAGGGAGCCATAACTAGCATCTGAATTGCCAGCTTCATTTCCCCTCTCAGCAGCTTTGTAAACTCCTGATGATACTGTAGAACACCATAGCTTTTGGGTACTGTATGGGAAAGCAGGTGACCTGGAGCTATACATCTTCACATCAAAAGAAAATAACATAACTTTGCTGGCAATCTAAATGCATGAATGAATGAAACTGGCTGCCAGAAGGGAAGTAATCAGCATGGCTAAATGCATTTGCAAGTACTGATGTCTTGCCCTCAGTACTGGTTAGGTCTATCCCAACCCCTCACAGGTCTTGTTCAGTACTTCAACTGCTCACACTGGGGATTAACAGTTGTCTGCCTTGAGTCTTTAACAGGCAGCTTTTGGTCAGATACCCCTTAATCCATTTGATTATTTCCAAACAGCCACACCAAACAGGAGTGAATTGTTTCCACTTAAGCTATAGTCAACTTCTTCAGCAAAAAAAAAAAATTAAAATTATACAAAAATTATAACATGGTCTTGTCAAAATCTGGATAAGGGTCTTGAAGTTTCAGACTAACACACAGTGAATAAAATACCCTTGCATCCTCTCTCTTTCTCTCTCTGTCTTTTGCTGTCAAAGTTTTTGTTTCTCTCAGCTGAGTCAGTGTCAGTTTTTCATGCCTATATTAGAGATTCTGCCAAAAATACACTGGAAAGTCTCAGACCACTTTAGAAGGCTGTAACCCTATAATGACAATACTCATTAAGGAATATGATGCATTTGCATTGGTACAATAATGATTTTGCCCACAGGCAATCTCTCAGGACACAAGTCTGACACTTTTCCTCTAGCAGTTACCTTTCCACACTGTGTTAAAGGAACTCCTCTTCCCATCTCAGCAATATCATTTAGTGTGAGACCTAATTGTACATGTCATGAGCTTTCCTCTGCTGAGAGCACTGTATGCACACACAGGCATACACCAAAAAGTAGCTATTTTTCTGATTTGCATTCATCTCTCTAAAGAATCCTTTGATCTATGCATATAACCTCCTATTCACCCCTTCTCCTCCTCCAACCTGCTTTCATTTATTACTACACAGTGCTTCAGTTTTCTGCTGAAGCTTGTCAAGGGACAAGAGATATGAGCATCCATATTATTAATCTTAGACAAAAGTGTGATTCTCTCTTCTTCAGGTATATTCTCTGCTTGCTAATCTATGTATTGCTGCCCTATTAAACTGAAGATTGGTTTTGAATTTGGCTTTCATTGTTTTAGCTTCTTCTTAAAGCAATTTGTCAATGGAAGTCTAGTGCAAAATGATTCCCAGACAAGGAAGATGGTCTATTCAGTGTGACAGGGGAGGAAAACAGTAAGAACTTTAACACTTGGACCAGTCTCTCTTAATTGTAACCATCAGCAGCATATTCAATCTGTAACATCTGAAGAGAAGAAGGTACTATGAAAAAACTTTGAAGAGAGTTAGCAATATCCCATACTATTTACCCCACTTACAAATATTGGTAATATTCATCATTCAGCTAAACACTTATTTCAGCTCTAGACTTAATACACTCTCTTAGAGTAAGCCACACACTAGTGATCTCCACTCTGGTAATAACACGTTCCGTATTTGGAAATTAAATAAATAAATCAGTGAAGCTAGAGAATTCAAGCTGATGCAACACGTGTTAGCTTGCTTTCTGTGTAACAGCTTCCCACTGCACAGTAATGCTTCCATTTTGCATTGACGAGACTGCCTTTTAAAAAGGAAGCATTGATATAAAATTCAGCAAATTATTCAGTCTTAGCTTCCCATTGAATTCAGCTTAAGGATGAGTTGGAAGCCTAAATGTTTTCTTGGATGTGGGCTCAAAATCATATCTCAAGACAATTTTCTTAACAGAATAGTGGTGAGTCATCTGGTCTTTGTGCCTCAAGGCTCTACAAGTGAGGTGAGTAGATATTGCTACAGCACTCAATCATATGAAACCACAGCTGCCTCATCTGTAACCACACAGGGACAAATCAATACCATTAGCTTCTGTGGAGTTACCCTATTGATATATTTGACCCTACGTCCTTACCTAGAACACACAAGGGTGATGACTTGTGGACAATAACAAAACATCAGAGGAGTGTAAGTAATTTTTTCTCGTGTCTTTCCCTAGGAGTTGGCTAAATTGCAATTTGGACTGCACAACTTGTTAGGGGAAGTATAGCCCCCTACTTATTTTTCCCATATGTATACCTCTGAGGTCTGGGCACCCAGGAACTGCGGTTGTGGGGGCACAAGTCGGGTGCACTGCACGGACAGACTTCTTTCTTTCGCTTCTTTTTGCTTTCATTTCTACTAGTCAGGATTAAACTGGAACAGGATGTGCTGCAATTTGTATATAACCACAGCAAATTATCATCTCAGTAGAGGAAGCAGCAGAAACCTCACGATTTAGCAGGGCATCTGAGGCACAATACCTACAAAAGATATTACTGAGATGACAGGGCTCAAATACCACTCCTTGTTCAAAAATCCCCTTGATCATTTTAATTCCCCGTTTCGGGCAGAGCTCAAGATCGAGTGCTGTCTTACGACCTGAGCCTTCTTTCACTTATGTTGCTGTCAAGCAAACGACCTAACTGTCTATACGTACATGAACAGCCGTGTGGGGGCTGGCAAAGGAAGCTCATTTGCATACGTACAGTCACACATACAATCACATCTAGATATCAGGCCCTGTGCAGCGTTTCCCATCTTTATGTGAAGAAAATTTCTGCACAAAGGTTCATTTAAAGACAGTTGAAAGCTTGGTTAATTAATCTCTTTTGTTATTCTCTACTTAAGAGCATCATTTCAGCCGCAGACCTGACGGTGTGCGTTCACTGCTTGCCACATCCAGCAGCAGGCTGTCGACGGATCGCTTGCCGAGTGACACATCTGCCGCTCCCTCTCAAGGTTAGCCTCCAGTGGCTCTTTGGATCAATTAAACTCAACTGTAGAAAATGATCTTGTTACAGGGCTGTCTCATGTTTGGCCTCTTTATGTGGGTCTCTGATAGCCATGTAATCAAATTTCCTAAGTGTCTCCTGCCTGATTAGGTGTTGCATCAGTCTGGTTTGAACCGCTGCCTGGAGTTCAGCGGATCCCAAGCAAATGTTACTCTATTTCTGTATCAGCCATGATTTCCATCAGGCAGTTTTCGCTAACTGCTTGTTTTACAACACAACGTGTTTCACAGCACATTGAAGGGGAGGACTCCCCCGCTGCAAGCACAAACCCACACTTCGCCCAAGTCCTCCCCGACATGCCAGATCTTCTGAGACGAGCCTCAGCAGCGCTGCGATACTGGGGAGATGCAAAACACACCGCTTCGCTGCAGCAGCGAGTCCCGGCTGCCGCTTCGGCTGGGAGCTGAGGGAGAAACCGCCCCCCTCGCTGTTTCCCTCGCTGGAACCGGAGATCTCGCCCTTCGCCTCTCATCCCCGGACACACCGGCTCCCCGCCGCCCTCCCACAACACCATCTCCCGGTGGGGGGGCGATCTCACCCCGGTCCCCGCTTCTTCCCGCCGCCGGGGCTCTCCCCTCGCCTCACCCCGCGCTGAGGAGGCAGCTGAGGCCAACCGTCCGCCCAACCGTCCAACGGCCCGGCCAACCGCCCCTCCAACCGCCCTCCCGCCCCGCGCGGCGCTGCGCATGCGCAGCCCGCTCCCAGGCATGCTCACTGGCGGGGGCTGGGGAGGGAGGGAGCGGGACGCGGTGCTGCCCGGCTCGCCTCGCCTCGCCTCGCCTCGCCTCAGCGCGGCTGGCACCATGCGGCAGGCGGCCGCCTGCCTGCGGGCGCTGTACCTCCTGCTCCACCTCCGCGCCGCAGGTGAGCGGGTTGGCGGCCGACGGTCGGACGTGGTGCGGGGAAGGGGTAGAAGGCGGCGGGCAGCCGCTTGCGCCCGGCGGCGGGCACCTGTTGTGGCGGGGCGGCCCCTGCGCGGGTGAGGCGTCTCGGGGCGGGGGGGCTTGGTAGCAGCAGCCGCCGGCGGGCGGGCGCTGCGAGCGTCTTTCAGCACCGCGGACAGCGGCCCGCCCCAGGCGAACCCTCCGGCCCCTGGTCGCGCGGACCTGGCCGGGAGCTGGGGCAGCGGAAGAAAATCGTGCCTCTTTACCCCTCTTTCTTCCTTTTCCCCCCCTATTTTTTAAAATTTATTTGGGGTGTGGGGGAGGCGTTGCGACTTGTATTTGCTCGTGGCAGCAGGTTTTTTAAGAAAGGGGAATTTCAGCTGCGACAGCAAGGCGTTTAGGCTGTAGTGGGGATGATAAATCCTCTGCCTGCTTGGCGAGCAAAACGTGTGCCTCATTCAGAAATGCGGTGAGCGATGAGCGCCCCGGTACGTACATGAAGTTCCGCTGCCAGTTTCGTTCTGATGGTTGCGGCTTATGTTTCTGGCATAAATCTTGGGCTTCTCTTAAATCATGAAAAACTGCTTGTTTTTCAGAGTCTCTCTCTCCTCCTGTGCAGGTTTAAGTATATGTACTCTTAGGAAGGAAATAAAATCTGGGGTAACTGTATAATTGAATTAAGTTCTCAATTAGAAAAGTTGAAGAGTTTCTTTGTTTTATCATTTATGGCAAGCACAGCTACTTCTGGAGTAGAAAATGGCTGTTACACTCTGCTTTTAACTTCACTGAAACTTAATTAAGGAAAACAATTAAATGCACCCCCTAGGTACTGATTCTTTCGCTCTTGAGAACGTTGTTTTTAGGAGAGACTTTTTAAGATGCAACTAACTTGCATTGTTTTGTTGCAGAATCATTAAAAGTGATAATTGAACTTCATGTTTCTTTTCATGTGGAAACAGTGCATGAACATGTATGCCCCCCCACCCTCCCAAACAAGCTGTGTTATGAAAATAGTTGTTTATATGGAGACAGCGGGAAGCAGGCACTGCATTCTTTCATTTGCCGTTGTCAGGAGAAGTGTTTTGCCTCAGTTATTGGTATTTTATTGCCCTGGAATATTAAGCTACACTTCATAAAATCTCAGGAGCTTCTTTCCTGTATAGTTATAGTTAGGAAGCTCATGCTGTTACGCCTTATATTCATGTGTGCAAGAGATTATTGACTGAAAGACGGGGAGCATTTCGTGATCCATTTTAATAAAAGCCTTAAGCTGCTTTTAGATTGTTCTTTTACAACATGTATTAAAATGATCATGTGTACAAAATTATTGTACAGCCTCTATTTGACATAACATGCCTTCTAATCTCAGTGTTTCCTCTATTAACAGTGGACTTCGCATTAGTTTTGATGTCCTTCATTTTTCTATCCTACTAATGGAAACTGTGTTTATATCCTGCCAGTAAGCCATTTACTTTCCTTACTAAGTTTTACTTGTTTCATTAAGTAATTGGGAATGCTTGCAAATGAAGCTTGGCCTTTATTATGAAAACGTCTCTACTCATGAGAAAAAGAGAGGAAAATAGATGTTGATATGGTGTTACTTTGTTCCCTGGGCAATCTTGGAAAAGAATTGTTTTGGAGAAGGCAACAGAGAGGATGGACGGGAACTGAATTCAACCTTTGCATATTGGGCATGACTCCCATTGAGCGCAAGAGCTGTGCTTCCTCGAAGGCAGGGCTGCATACAACTTGCTCGCGTTGGAAGTCATTGAAGATGTCACAACAATGAAATAACATAGCAAGCTTAATCTCCTAAGATTTCTCTGTTTCATCTGATGCAATTAGCAAATTTGGTCTTACACAGGCTACCACTATGGACATCTTTTATGTATAGCCTAAACTTAGGAATTATTGACAGTGATTTTGCAGCTTTGGTTCATGTGGAACCAGAAAATGCATTCCACTTGCCACTAGTGCTAGGTCACAAATTATACCCTGAATGTAAATTTTTTTGTAATGTGATGGAAAATGCTTGGCTTTTTTGTTCTGAGGCTGAATATACATGAGGCATGCTTCTAGGGAATGCTAAAGAAACTGTCGGCAGACATTAACAAAATCTCCCTTGATATCAGTTGGTGATAATAGATTTTAGGGAAAACATAAGTCTATGTTTACTTGAGCTAATGCTACAGCAAAAAAATATCATTCTGTAATGTGTTTAAATAGTGCTTTGTAACGGAGAGGTAATGCATGTCATATTGCAAATCTGGTTTGCTACAGAAAGACAATTCTGCTGTGGTTGTGTTGCAATAGCCACGTATGTATTCACACAAAAATGGAAAATATTCTTGTAAAAAATGTGATTGGGAATTTTCATGTGATTAAAAAGGTACTGTTTTACTAAGTTGATTTAGATACCGATTCCAATAAAGCATGACAGCTGTGTAGGCAGAAAATTAAATCCAATTGTGCTGTTGGTATACCCGTATATTGCTTGCTGAAATCAAAGACACTTGTGTGTGCATCTCTGAAAACAGAATTAGGCCCTTCTGCTGAGTGCAGCAGGTGAACTAATCAACCTATATAGAGCTTGCTGTTGGATGAAGACCTAAATCTGTAGCGACTGATTACAGGTCAGCATGAACCTTCAACTTGTATTACGCATTGCATGACAGACTGCAAGGCAGAGCAGGTTATACTCTTTTTTAGTAGGTATGATCTAATACATGTTCTTGCAATATAAAACTAATGTCTCCCAAGATAACTAGGAAGCATTCTTGCCTTATAAAAGAATGGCAGGTGGTAGCAAAACCACAAAGTGACGCATTAGACTATGTTGTAATTAGAGCCGTTTGCATCATCCAGGTTACTCGACTAACTGACTATTTCAACTCATTTTCTTTTTTAACAAATTTCTTGAAGAGAATTAAATATATGATTAATTAAATATCCAGTCACAGGAAATAGGCAAGGAAAATCAACTAGGCTAGAAAAAAATTTACTCTTTAAGAGAGCATTTTTGCAGAATTTGCTTTTAAGACGAACAAAGCTTGGACCTGGAAAAGCACAGAGTTAACAACTGAATATTTGGTCAGGTCATCTAAGTCATGGTTTCTTGAGCAAAGGCCTTACACTAGTTTGCTAAGGGCTTCTATTACCTCATTTTATCCTTGTCTCCACCTCTTGATCCTTCCCTAAGCCTGTCAGCTGAATCAGGTTAAATTCAAGATAGGAAATAGTGGCATTTTATCTTTGTGGGGCAATGCTGTAATAACATGAGGATTGCTTATATCAAAACCAAAATTTCTTTGACCACAAACTAACCCTCCATTGGGTAGAATTCACTAGGTGTAGAAAGATTTATTATAAATATGCTAGACTGCTTCTCAGTTAATTGTTACCAAAGTCCATAAGGTGATTTTACTAAGTTCTGCTGAGCAGAAACTAGTACTTCAGCTTTCCTGGTCAAACATGCACTGTGTGGTATTCTCATTGTTGGAAATGACTCGAGTGGACTGTGGTTTCTAATTAAGTGCTGGGGTGCCTATTTTTTAAGAAATGCACAAGCTCTTTCACAAAAATAAGAAAATCTTTTGACTGTACTTCTAGGGTTGACGTGAGATCTGCACAAAATGCATTCACAATCAGATCCATTTCAGTAACTTCATACCAATGAGTGAATAATGCTAGCCTCTAAATAAATTCAGAGTGAATGTGAAGGACCTATTGATTTAAAAATGTATTGGAATTCTGCTTCATTACACTAACATAATCTAAATGAAGCTGGTACTTATAATTGCCTTCTTTAGAAAACATATTGCTGGTCATGAGTGGGTGTTTTTACTAGAATAGACATTTGTGCCTTTTATTAGTAGACTCATGGATAATCAGAGGGTAGTCATCTGTCTCGTTGAAGGTTCTGTTGGGGAGAAATAGTTTTATAATTTGGTATCTGACTTCATATTTTTGAGGAAGTTTTTAGTTGGAAAAACAGACTTTTGTCATGTTTTTACTTGTAGAAGTTGTCGCTACTTATAGTTTTGAAAGACATCATCTTCTACGAGAGGTTTATGTTCAGTACATCCATTAGGAAATTATTGAGGTTTGTGATCTTGGAATCCCTGCATAATTTCATTTGTTGTATTATGAGAAGACTGAAACATCTTAGACAGCAAAGGCTGGTTCCAGCTTCTCTGGAAAGTGATGCAGGAGACTTGCTGAAAAACCAAGAATTGGGCTCTTGGGGGAGTCTGTCTCTCTAGAAGGAGGCTAATGAGATAACAGTGGGCGGCCGTGTCTGGTGGTGGCCCCCCTCCACAGGGTTGTTATGAGACTTGATGTGGGGGACTAGAAGGAGTGGTAGGACTCTTACTCCATAAAGCACAGTCGTTGTCCTGTAGGATTTTCAGCATGGCTTCGGAATAAGTACTTGGAGAAGCTTAATAAGATCTGTTCAGAAATCCTCAGTGTGATTTCCTAGAGCAGTGTTACTCAAAAAATACCCAAAACAGACAAAACTTCAAGACTGAACCTGACTTCCCTTCATGCCAGCTATGGATTTCTGTGGAGCTCCAGATTGCATGGAGATACTATACATTTACATCCACGTTACGCAGAGCAAAATTTAGCCACAACCTTCATTTGGAAAATTACAGTAATCACAAAATTAGCAAATTGATGCAGCACTTTCTCACACCTTCTGGGAAAAAAAGTCTGATGTGAGAATATACAGTACATTAGTGCCAGGGCATAAGTATGGCAGAATACTTAAGTGCCTTTGGGACCAATGGCTCATTTCTCAATTCACATGAGTAGAGCTAGTGAAATCAATGGTCTGTGGTATCCAGTTTCATTATTGACATTTCAGGCAACAGGCCCATAAAACGAGATGCAAAGTGCCTTTTTGAAAAAGATACCACTGATGCTTAATTCAAATTCACTGTAGCTGTGGATATTTTTGGTCAGAGCTTTTTTTTTTCTTTCCTACTGAAAAGGACAAATTCAGCAAAAATGAATTTGCAGTTGTTTCTATTTTCAGCAGATTGCTTATTAGAAAAGGAAAAAAAATCCTTGCCATCATCTCTCTCTCGTGTGTACTCCCTCCCTCTCTGGGGCGCCCTCGCACTCTCTCACATGCCTGTACGTGCACTCACTCGCTCTCACACACACCAACACGCACAGAAAAACAAATTGTGCGGACACATACACACATTTTGTACGAATTGATTTTGTCTGAATTTTTTGTTTTGATCAAAAGTTCTGAACGTTTTTGTTAAGGCCAAATCAAAATATTTTTGTGAACTTTTACAATTGCCCTGTTCTATGCTTGCTTAGCCCTGGTGTAGGTTCCTTGCTCTGAATTTTGACATGTCATGTGTACTGTTCCTCTGCTGCAAAAGGCCTGCCTTTTTGATTACTGGACCTATCTAGGAAAGCGCAGAACCCTTCCTCTGAAAGACTGTGACCTTGTAGCCGTGTAATAAGGGGTTGCCTTTGCTAATAACAAAGCTGTAAGCTTTGTTCTGAGTTTGTAAGGCGTCATGACTGGGGCTTGTCAGGTGTGCTCTGCCTGAACTTTCCTTAACCTGACTGTTTTACTTGGTTTAGCTCTGCCAGCAGTTTCTCCAGTTGACCAAGTGTCTATATCTGTTTTACTCATTTATCTTTGTGCCGTATGACTCTAGTTTTATACGGATAGGAGTAACACAGGCTGGGTAGAACAGCAGAGACACTGAGAGTGGAGGCACAGGATGTGGTGTAGAGGAGTACAGGCGTGGGATGATGAGTTGGGGCACAGGCTTGGCACTGAAGACCCCACGCTATAAACAGCTCTGCAATAGGTGAAAATGCACACCTGGAGCTTGAGAATATTGGGTTTAGGAGTTAACAAAGAGAACATAGAAATAGCATCTAACATATGTACATGGCACCATATATAGTAAATTCAGATGTAACCTTACTTACATGTGTAAGGTGTGCTTTTTCTTTGTTCATGAACAAGACTGAGTGCTACAGGCCTGAGAAATTCTAGCTGAAGGAGGCTGTGAGAAGCTATGCAGGAGCATGCCCAATAAGAGCGGTAGGTCTAGCAGCTTCCTTTGGATAGGGAATAGCTTCATTTGTTTTACTCTAACAGGTTTTGTCTTAAGAGGAAGCTGTGGTGTGAAGGAAGGATCTGACCAGGCTTTGTGTTTTGGCATTATTCTCTGAATGATGGAAACAGCCACAGCCTGCAAGTCCCTCTGCTACAAGGACTGTTATATGTGGGAAAATATTTTCCCAGGTGAATTCTTTTGTCCGTTCCAAAACTTCCAATGTGTTGCTTCGTGTGTGTGCTACCAAACCAGCAAGTGGATTCATATTTTTTCCTTTTCAGGTTTGCCTGGTTTGCCTCACAAAAGCACTCTTGAATGTATGTTCTGTTGTCCAGCAAATTGTGAAGCTGTATTTTAGGCACTGTTTAACTGCATTTTATTGGTAATAATGATTGGTCCACCCTGCTGAAGTTGAACAGTAGTTTGTGTTTGGCTAAGACTGTGTGTAGCCTATCCTAATGAGATTTAGATTTGATCGATGTACTACTTTGCTGACAGTAAGACACGCTGTTAACTAGGTGGTACAGATGCAAAGCATATTGCCCCAAGACAGCTTTTTTTGTTCATTTGTGCTTTCAACATAATTTAAAACATTTTTTGTTTCCTACTAGGTGTGTTGACTCCTCTTGATATGTTTTGGGTGGGGATTTTTCCACAGTAAGATAGATGAAACAGGCATAAAGTGATAGATTTTGTATCCTTTAAAGTCACTGCCAAAGGAAGGTCCTGCCGCCTGCACCAGAAGGGACAACCTTCACAGCCCAGAGAAGACAGAAGTCTTTAAACCTATAGTAGTGTTTATCCTATGTCTAGAAATTACCAGTAGTTAGCATTTCCCTTAGTATCTTTGTCATCAGGACTCCTGAGAGTTAGAGCCATGCTCATAAAAGGCTAGCATGATAATAAGCATTTTAGCACAGATGCTAAGAGATGGTTTTTTTCCCCCTTCCTCTGGGCCAACATCTACAAGAGAGAACTGCAAACTCTGCTCTGCAGCGTGTGAGTCTTTTTCCATCTGAATGGACTAAAAAGAGACAAGCAATGAATTTCCTAGTGGTAGGAATGTTGGCATTATTGGAGATGATTGATCAATGGTCTGCATAAGTACATTGATCTGCGTCTCACAGTGGCTCTGGGTGGCTGTTCAAGAAGAGATGAACCATTGTGCAAGAGGTGATAAAGACTGAGTCTGTCCAAAGTCTGAGGCTGGTTTGTAGGGTGTGAAGAAAGGTTGTATAGGACAAAGAGCATCTTTCAGGACGGTGAGCTGAACAGAAGGGAAAAAAGCATGTGGAGCTCAGGATACAAAATTTAATTACCAAAGTTTAGTAAGTCTTTTTACTGAAAATGAGAAATTATTTAGCAACAGCATTAAATACTGTAACCCAAATTGCATTTGAGTTAAATTTATCTTTGAAACCAATCAGTCAAGTTTCAGCATGTTTTTCCCTTATGAAACAACTCTACATTTTCTGCCTTTTTTCCTCCAATTTCCAGCTTGTTAGCATGAAAATCTCAAGCTGTGTAATATACCAAGATATCTGTAACTATAAAGAGACTTCAGTGTTATAGCTCTAGTTATAGTATTAAGTGTGAGTTTTAAAACATGCACTCTATATTCACTTGTGCATTTTACTTACTAATCAGGTGTAGCATAGCAGTTCTGTCGATGGATTTGGGGTGACCGTACTACTTACAAGTAGCAAATGCACAGTATACCTCTCGGTACAGAAAATGGGAA
Organism: Rissa tridactyla; assembly: GCF_028500815.1. NCBI lineage: Eukaryota > Metazoa > Chordata > Aves > Charadriiformes > Laridae > Rissa > Rissa tridactyla. The sequence goes on from NC_071466.1 coordinate 179,649,170, forward strand.
TGTTCAGGAACATGCCTTATTATGAACCTAATTTGTTCAGATTAAAACAAATAGTAAGACTTGAGACAATGACCTCCAATTGTTTTTCCAGACTCACATGAAGACTTTAGACACCATTATCTTGGCCCTATCAGGTTTACAAAAGAATGTTATGTCCCACTGGGACTCTCCTTTTCCAGTTGAATGAAGTTCTGGTTTCTGGCTCTAGAGGATGTAAGATAAAAAAAAAAATCTGTAAAACTGTGATATTTTTATGTTTTAAAAAGAGAAAACTGTTTTACTGTGTTACTGGCTTATTAAAGGATCTTGACTGTCTTGAAGTTTTTTATCTGTCTATTTTAGAGAAAGTGAAGGTATTTGGGAACTAGGAATCTGACAATTTTCTGGCAGGTTGCTTTAAAATAAAATGTCAACTGTCTGAGACTATTCAGGGAGTCAAGACAGTCTAGAGAAATCTTGGAATTTCTCTATTAAGCAGAGGCCAACTGGGACAGTCAAAAGTGACCACAGTATCTTTCACATCGGATATACTATTTGTTATAGGCCTTCATTTCTGCATATGTAATAAACGTTTGTAGTGTAAGACAGGCTCAGCAGCACGTGCTATCTAGCATTCTTGTGATTTACTGATCTGTTATCATAAGAATCATAGCATGTGTTGGGTTGGAAGGGACCTTTAAAGGTCATTTAGTCCAACCCCCCTGCAGTAAGCAGGGACATCTTTAACTAGATCAGATTCTTCTTTCAGTTGGTAGAATGGTTATTGCATGAAATGATCTAGATGAAGGAAGGGCAGGCTATCTTCCAGGAGCAAAGGTAGATACAAACCTGCTGCTGAGAAGTTCTGATGTGGGTTTGAAAGTAGCCACTGATTGTTCTTCATTTTGGAACAAATAATGACAGAAAATTTTCCATTGACATAAAAAAAAGCTATTCTTAGCTGAGAAATAGGTGAAGATTCAGCATCTTTTTGATTAGAAGAAATAGCATGGAAACACAGTCTGAACATCTCGTCTGTTCTCCTCAATGCCAAGGCAGAACAAACTATAATTCTTTGTAAATACGCTTGAGAGGAGGGAATTTTACGAGAAGGAATAAAATTATTTTCATTAAAGGGTGATATCAGCATTGGGTGAATATTACAAGTCAGTCATGGATAACTGCATTCTGAAGTAGAGTTCAAACAGGGTAGTGTGAGCAGAATATCAAAATTCACTTTAGGATCAAGTTTGCTAAGCTTATGGAAGAAATACTTCTAGGAATTCTATTTTTTGAGCCTTGTCCTAAGCCTCATTTTCTTAATTTCTGTGTATGTTGGGATATCTGAAGCTTGAAAGATACCAAAATCACTTTTTACTGTCATACTGTGGTATTTCAGTTCTTTGTAGCTTCTGATGGTTTCCTCAGAGGCCACAAAGGAGTATTTGCCTTTTCTGTACAGGTACAGAATTTGATACAGCAATCCTGGTCTTCTCTTTCTTAAGGGTTGGAGACCGGCAATATTTAAAGGTGATGTGTAGCAGAAATGGTGGTGTTTCTAGTGACTTACTTCTCTGAGTGTCTCATTGATGCATACTGCTTGTGTTCAGAGCTGACGCTTGCGGGGTGAAGAAGAAACATTTCCCCCTTCGTCAGATTAAGAGGAAGCGTTAGGTTCCCCTGTAGTATCAAGGGTGGCCTACTTGTTAGGGTCACCTGAGGCATCCGTAGCAGTCTGGGAGCCAAAGTCTGATCTTGATTAGGGCCTTATGCACAATCTACTACGGTCAATGAAGTTTTTCACATGGGGCACTGTAAGTGCATGTAACCTACTGAAGTTACTGGGACTATGTGGACTTCACAGAAAACCAAGTTTAGCCTAGTAATTTTCTTGGAACGTATTTGAATTTCTGCGCTGTCACCTGGTAAATATAGATTTGTGTGAGTGCAAAGAGTAGGTTGTGTAATTTGACTTGTTAATTTCTCATTTATACATGCCATTACCAAAGTATATTTTGTTGTCCATCTTGAAAATCTGCTGTGATGGACCATATATTGAGTCCGCTGCAGGGACCTGTGTTACTTACGTGATTTTTAGCATTCTAATGGAAGTGAGCCTGCTGGGATTTAGTGGGAAATAGTGATACTGCTGTTAAAAAGTACTGAGATTCAGCAGCAGCCAAGCTTTTTTTGTTTTGTTTTGCTTCTTTCAGTAAAAATAAATTAAATAAAAGGGGAGTTTGGAATATTAAAGTGGGTAGGAAATGCAATATAAAGAATTTCAGGAGAAGCTCAGTGGGTTTGATTCTCTCAGAAACAAAGGAGTAGGAATGAAGGAAGCAAAGAGGAACCACAGACACCAAATATGTCTTTAGTTACATTCCTGTTTATTATCTATGATCAATTTTGGTTGTCTGTGAAGGAGACATGAAAATAAATTCAACAAAGAGGTGGCTATGAGAAGTCCTGTTTCCTTGTTTTTATTTTGCCATTCACACAACTCTTTCAATTGCTAGGTAAGACCAGCCCTCAGGATTTTATCAATGAAGCCAACCCCCACAAAGCTTAATGAGATCCCAGCAAGCTTAACAAGCTTTGAAATTCATCTGTCTTTAAGACTATACTCTGCGGTTTCTCTCTCTCTCTTTTTTTTTTTTTTTTTTTTCCTGCTGCTCTCATCTTCCCAATCAAAACCTGAAGACAGCTGTACACATGTGACCTCAGTGGTCGTCTAGGAAATTGCCAGTGTTTCTTTTTACCATTTCAAAGAGTAGCTTTAGGTTTAGCATCATACTTTATACTAGGAGGATCTCTAAATGTACTGCAAAATGCAGGATTCTGTGTTCTGTCTTCTTCCTATTGATTTTCTGCTCATGTATGTTATGAATTGCTTCACTGCCTACTGACATGGGCCTGTTTTTGGCAGAGAATGCATTTCCCAATGATGCATAGCAATACTATAGCACAAATAAGGTATTGTCCTTGATTTTCCTAACCGAAATTTCATGAGGAAATTAGGTCAACAGAATGTAATTACCTACACTGAAATCTCCTAAGGGCACTGGGTAGAGCTGTGCAAATGACTTATTATTTTGGTTTGCTTACAGAAGCAAAAAAAAAATCAGAGGCAAAAATCAGTCTGAATAGAACAAAATGATTTCTTGTTCAACCTGAATTGAAACATGTTGTTGGTTCTGAGCTGTTCTTCATGAGAATTATGAGAATTAAAATAACACTGATTTTTTTTAATTTATTTTTTTAAACTAAAGATCAGTGCACAAATGCAACATTGCCATTAACTCCAGCAGCTTCTGAAGAGGAAATCCCAGGCTGATCAGAGTGAGCTCTCCGGGTTCACTTCTCTTAGAACACAAAGTCCCTTTTGTACCACAGTGGGTTCCTTAGAGTGCTCTTCCAGGAGGTGACTAATGCAGCTTCAGTTACTTTTTATCTGTAAAAGAGCTGATCCTTGCCTATTTTTCTGCTCAGAGGGACAGTCTAAGTTCCAGACTGGGAGCTGAACTGGGCTGTTGTAGCTGTTCTGTTCTTCACAAGGAGCTGAAGATTCACTAGGTTTCACCTATTAAAAAAAAAAAAAAAATCAAATAAAACTTTAGTTCTGGTTCCTTTTATAAAGGCATCATTAGGAAGTATTTTTGGCTATCAAAATAAAACTTATTTTTTACTAATACACAGTTTATTAAAAATATGTAATCTAAAAGAGTTCCTGTGCCCAACACCGAGGTATACAAGGTATGGCTAAATCCACACACCTATATCTCCTCTACAGAGAGCGAGGTGCTCCACTGGCTGGCCAGGCGATGCTTGGCTGTAGGCTGGGTCATAACAGGAGCGGGGACAAGGGACTGTAAGGCCTGCTGATCTAAGCAGTCAATGGCAGCTGAACAGGGAACGCAGAATTATGATTATGGACTCAGGCTTTACCTTTCTTCTCTTTCTTACATGTTAAAGTCTGATTTTTGGATCTGGTTCTTGGCCTTTTCTCCTCAAGTCACCATATATAAAAGATGATCAAAGCAATTCTCATCTTTGGTATAACTGATTGATTAAATAAATCAGAAAGTGGACTGCATATGTTTTCCTATTGGAGTTGAACCTGATACAAAAGTTGGACTTGGCTCAGCATGTGCTTTGCTCTTGCACGTCATTTTTGAAATGTAATCCTGGCTGAAAGTAAAAATAACATTTTTAAAAGCCTTGTAAAAAATGAGTTTAAGAATGCGATACACTTCACATACTTAGTAGACTCTCTCTAGAGTTGTTAAGCTATTGCTATAGAAATTACATTGTGGGATTTTAAGGGAATTCTTGTATTCCACAAATATTCTTTCCAAATCTTGCTGAACCCAAAAATCTCATCAGATTTCCAGCACCATCTACAGAATATATGAGACACACATTCTAAACTTATTCTTCTCTTTCTGCAGGCTGCTTTTCTGGAGACAATGACCACTTTTTGGCAATTCATCAGCGAAAATATGGGAAACCTGTGTTTATTTATCATCATGTGCAAAGTTTGGAGAAAAGTCTGGATACAGACAGTTATAAGAATTCCAAACAAAATTTCCATTCTTCTTCCCACACCAAAATAAGCAAGCTGCACCCTGCAATAATTGTTAAATCAGCCTTCCCCAGACCTGCCTACGACCCATCCCTCAATCTGTTAGCTATGACTGGTCAAGATTTGGAGGTGGAAAATCTTCCTATTCCTGCAACTAATGTGATTGTTGTGGTAAGTGCCTTTTTTTCTGAGTTCTGGAGTTGTTTTGTGAATAAATATGCCTGTAGATAAATATACACATAGATGGTAATTTGGGGTATCCAAAGTTCATATTCTGCTGCCTCGCTGATCATCTAAATCTAAGTAACGACCACACATCTTTAAGCTTTTCACTTTAGTAGAACTCGCATTCGTATAGCCTCGCATATAGCCATGGTCAACAAGCAATCTGATGAACCAGTGCAGAACAGCATCTCTGTAGGTAAAGAACTTGCCTCAGATCCCTTCAATCCTCTTGTCTTGGTTGGTATTTACACTGCCCTTGCTGGATGGATTTTAAACTTGTTCTGCATAGGGCACAAGAAAAGGTACATCAGGAAACAATTCAGTGGAGGCAGGGGGATTTTAAAAGGCTGACGGAAAGGATTCATTCACTGCTGTTTCTCCACTGAATCCACCATTATGCTTATGTAGCTGTTTGAAAACAAGCCTGTTTCTTGCAAAGAAAAAGAACTATGTTTTTGTTGGTGTAAGCCGTATGTGCTGCTTCTGGGATGTATGCTCTGGAACCCCCCTCTTTTAGTTAACTATGTGTGTGATCTGTCCCATTCTTGGAAAAATGATGGCATTGCTCCCTCCTGCAGTGGAGGGCATGTCACTGGAATTGTGTACTGATGCCACCCTGCTGCACCTTCACCCTTCATGCCAGGGGAGCAGCATACTGTCAACAGAGCTGTCTGTCCTCTGTGGAGTGCACAGCACAGTTTGCGTATGCTTTGCACAGACACTGCTCTTCCTCACCCTGGTCCATAGGTAGCCCTGCTTGATTATGAAGAAGAGCTTTGGGCTCATCCTTCTCCTTCCTGGAGGGAAGAACAACCATTCGTAATGGCTCACACGCTCATTAGAGTGAACTAATAAAGATTAAACTGAAACAGTGTGACTAATTACAGTCAGCAGCTATTTGCCTAATTCTGTAAATTACTCTGTACAGAAGATGCTATATTAAAAGAGAATGGCCTTTACAAACAAGGGAAGAAGATGAAGCAAACAACACTAAGGCATGTTAGCACACGAAACGTTTCAGAATCACGTACGAGTTCCTTGTGCTGTTGGTACCTCTAGAGATCTGCCCTCGTGAGTTCACCAAATGCAATAAAGGCTAGTGAGACAGAAAAGAATAATCAGAAGAAGGAGGGCAGTAATTTTATTAGTTTAACATTAAAGTTTTAACCGTTAAAAAATACTATCAGAGGACTAGGCTTCAAAAAAGCTGTGCTCTGCACTTGTTGCATCCCACATGAACAAGACCTCCTAATCTGGGGTTAGATGGCTAGATTCAGTTTATGTAAGTGTCCGTATCAGAGCAAAAGAAGGTACTGACAGCCATTCTTCACTGGGGACATGCCAACTGCAAATGAAGTCCCAATACTGAATGCTACTGATCAGGAGGAGGAGATGCCAAACAAGCTGTGCCCAAAGCTAGCCTAAGCCAGGAGGGCCAACTCCATAGTAAAGGTACCTGCTCTCTTCCATAGCAAGCATTATTTCACCTCCTGTGAAGGTGAAACCTTTCTGTTAGTGCAAGGAACTGAGAATATGCATGGCCCCTCATTTTTGTATTAGATGATACAGTTGCCTATGGCCTGTTATTTTAGTAGAGCTTTGTACACTTTGGAGACCCACAGTCCTCAACCTGTAATGGAAGAATCCTGCAAAATATTCTGGGGCTACCCTGGTTTTAGCTGACTGGCTCTGTGCTTGCATTAAAAGCTAAATGAGGCAGATTTTCCATTGGCAGTCACATAAAAAAAGATCTATTAAATCTACATTAAGTTCTCATTAAGTGACCTCGGTCTGAAGCTTTGCTTCTGCGTTTCTAGGATGGAGCTGCTGCTCCGAAGCCTTCTGTTCAGGCTGAGAACCATATGTGCTTTAAGGGAGGGGAATGACAGCGTGAGCTAATCATGACATGAAAGCTGTTTGTTGTTTGGGATCTTCAGCTATGTCTGGATTTGTTGAAGGACAGTGTTTTTGTTTTTTGGTTTTTTTTTTTTTTAATGTCATCCTTTCTGAAAAAGCCTTTGGGGAAGCATGTGTTTTTAAAGCTGAAGTGCTGAGGGTCAGACATCTCACTGGAGTATGCCCACAGTAAGTTTTGAAGGTGTCTTCCTCCAAAGGGCAGCTGTCCCACAGCAGGGTGGTTGCCCCAATCCAAGCACAGCCTTGCTCCTTCCAGATCTCTGCACTTCAACGTTTTGTTTCCTCCTCTTGAATTTTGCATTAAGTAGATTGTAACGTTAATGTCATTGCCAAGGGAGTCTCTTTTGTTTTGAATGCACGTATATTGCTCCTTCTTTGTTTGAACTAGCACTTACTGCTTGTTGCCGCTTTTCAGTTTTTATCATATAGGGCAAGCAGCAACATTTGTTGTTTTGCCCCGGCTGACCCTTTTTGTTCTAGCCTTTAGCAATGTTGTTGGTTGCTCAACTTGAAAGGGCAATTGCTAGTGTTAATGCTTCCTGTAATCCAGTTACATGGCTAGTGCACATTGTGATTTAGTAGGAAAGCCAGCAACGGGGGTTATTTTTTTAAATAAATCAACGCTGTTGCAGCTCTGCAGAGAGGAGGAAACTGGATTCAATCTAATTTCAGTGACTTGAAGTCCATTTTCACATGATCGAGGTGGAAAGGTAGGGTGAATGGATGCCTAATGTAGAACTATTACAAGGTTACACTTTGTGCTAAGGACTAGACCATCTGACAAGCAAAATGTTGCCAATTCACAGCAGAGTGCTGCAAAGCCAAGAATTCTGCAGGTTTTGTGTCAAAAAGTGATGTTTTGTGTCTGTCGATAAAGAACGCATGTTAAGAAGTAATTTTACTGAACCTGGGGATATTGTAGTGCTTGTTTGCCTAAGGTAGGAAAAGGAGACATTAATTTTCTGGGAGTGAGTTTTATGTAACTGAAGGCTTTCCATCACGTTACCCAGTATTAAGTTCCTGTCTTGTGTGTGTTCAGTGCACATTGTTGAGGGAAGACAATCCAGCGCTCTTAGAAGCATTTTGACTGTTCTATAAATGCCTTAGTGCTTAACCATATGCTCTGTTTAGCTATTTCTCTAAATGACGTGAGACCAACTCATCTGCAAATTGCTTCGTTAACATACGGAATTACATAATTTTTTGTAATACTTGAGTTTTCTATTTGTATGGGTTTATTTTGGATCTCCGAAACTATACACTCATCGAACATATTAGAGAGTTAGTAGTGAAATGAACAAGTTCTCCAAATGTTTATTTGCGTTTATTCCAAGTCTTTCCAATACTGAATGTGAGCACCACCAAGGTCAAGGCAGTACATGGAAAACAGAAACGGTCTGCAGATAACCACTTGTGATTAAAAATGTTGCTGTCTAGCACACTTGTTAAGAAACCCAAACATACATACATATATATATATATAGTTAGGGCTGAACTTGAGTGTAAAGCAGAAGGACTTGTTGTAAAGGTTACAGCTCAGACTAGGTCTAAAGTATCACCTCATGGAGGTGCTAAAGCATCATCCTTTGTAACCTGATATAGTTTGGTCTGTTCAAAGTCTCTCTGAGGCACGCAAATGTGTTGTACTAAGATTGGACCAAGCTCCTCAGATGCTTTTTTCTCTTGTATCCTGTGAAGTGTTTCAGAAAAATGGAGGTAATAAACTTGCTCAATATATGAAGATTTTCCCTTTCACACCTCGCTACTACTATACACCTTCTTACATAAATGTGGAAATCTGTCTCTATTTCTGTTGCTTAGAAAGGTCAGAGCACCATACAGTAGCCTAAAATTCAGTACATCTCTTCAGTTTTATTTGGTTTACATGAGCGTTACTGAAGTGAGTTGATTTAATTAGATTTTCTCTCAGCTAATGTCAATAGGACATAAGATTCATAGTCAGCCGCAGAGAGCTTCTCTTTGCCTTTTCCATGACATTTTGTGTAAGGCTGAGTGCCTCAGAGCTATGCTCTGCCATACCATTACATCTATTTTATCACCAGTGTTTGAACCATCTACCTTCAAGCACACTGAAGAGCACAAGGAAGAGCTTCAGGTGCTAGTGCTTGGAGAGAGGATTCAGTGGGAGAATAAAGCACATGAATACTTGTGTCTCTAAGTAGATATCTACATGTGAACTAGGTATTCAAGCTTCAGTACAGACAGTGGAAATTTAGACTGCTGGTAGTCTATTAGGCTATTTAGCACTTTTCTGAGCAATTTCTGGATGATTAGAGAGTTAATATAGGTCAGGAACGATATTCAATAGTCAGACTGGATGTAGTCATCCTGTTTTGGAGATTAGTACTGACACAGGCCATTTCCACATCAGCTTTCTGCCAGAGAACAGTACCAGATGCATTTAATCTACCAGTGGAACATAGCCTGGATGTCTACTTCAGGGTGAGCTGAGTATCTCCCTTAGCCCAAATGGCTGTAGTGACAATATTTCTATTGGTGGCAGTGGGTGCTTAAGCACCAACTGCAAACTGACTACTTACATATTTATATATATTCACACACACAGAGATATGTACATTTAGTGCCATCTTAATCTGGAGCAGATCCCAGCTTGAACAACACATTTTTATATTGAAATAATGTGGAAATCTTTTCCAAAACTAGGCACAGTTCAAGTAGGTGGGCTGCTTCTGGGTGACTTTGAGTAGCTGAATAGCATGAGGCTGTGAAACCATAGCAGAACGGCTTTTACACTTATGTCAAACTCATCCCACAAATACTGCTATATCCTCTCGTCTAACTTTGCTTATACTACATACTCAGAGAAGATGCATCTCTTGCTTTCTTACTGACATGGCCTTACACATATAAGTTTATTCCTCCACCAGCTCCTCATTTCCTGATGCATCAGGTTTAAATACCAGTGTCAAGACCCAGAACTCATCTACCTTATTTTTTCCTATATTTTATTTCATTATTCACACCACTTTTTTTTCTGCTGGAAATGTCTATTTTTCTAACTCTTTGTACTTTCTGTGAAGGCATGGCTTCCACATGAAATGTCCAGTAACACACAGAATGTCCTACTCTCTCCTCTTCATGTATCCACTCAAGACTTACTTTTGATGGAAGTCTTGCTTTATCCTTTTAAGGATCAGCCAAACAAAGGGAATCAGACTACAAAATAACTTTACCGACTGGGGTTGTTGGAGTGCCATAAGAAGAATTGTATGAGGAGAGCTTGATAAAAAGGTGGTGGCATTCAATCCTTCCAATCACTTTCAGTCCAAAAAACTATTTTCCCCATAGGTACATTTTTGTGGAGACATTTACTATAGTTTTCTTTTCATAAAAATGGAACAATGTCAGTGGAATTTGCTTTTTACTTTTCTTTAAATGGAAAATACATGTTTCTTCTCATTGGTATTAATGGTGATATAAGATGCCCTCTTTTTCAAGGCTAAGTCCTAGAGTTTTACTGAATGAGATGAGTAGGATACAGAGAGCTCTCGGTGTCACAGCATCAAGCTGCGTGTGGTTATTCTGTGTACCAGAAGCTAAATGGCTTTCTGAGAATCCCAAAAAGAGAAGATGCTCTGATAATGTTTTTTCACTAATAACCTGTTACAGCTTTCCCCAGCTGTCCACTCCATTGACTGGCTGTTTTTCCATAATCCTGCTCTTCTCGTTCAGTAAAACTACCCCACGCTCATTCCCTCTGTAAGCCTTGTGAAGAGGTGGTCAAAATACCTTTGAAAGTATATTAAGCTACATAATGGGGTGAGAACATGGCAAAAAAAAATTGTTACGAGTGAGGAGAACAAGTAGTCCATAAAGTGGCAGCTCAGTCAGTGCTGAGGCAAACAGCCAAGCTAAGTGTCTATGAAACGTAACAAAAAGTCAGATGTCACTTAACATCTGTTATTGCCAGACTGAGAGAGGGATTGGCACTGGGCCAGGCAGAGGAGGCACGAGAAGAAAATCATGTCTCTGCAGTGACTTGTCAAAGGAGCCTTCTGAGGAATAAGATCTCAAAATCCAGGAAGGTATCAGCTGTGTCCCTCTCCATTTCCAGGTCATGTGTTTGTCTGATGCTTGGAACAACAGAGGACAAGTGCCATGCTGATAGACAGCGAAGTTTTAAGACCTTCTTATAATTACAGTGCCGAATTGCTAACAAACTCTAAATGTTAGTCGCATATTACAACAGTGTGCCATATTAGTCAGGATCCGTAGCATGATTGTTATATTCACTGTTGTGTCCCGTTACACTTTACATCATGACACCAAACACCAGGTGTTCACAGTATTTGGCTTCTGAACTTAAGTCCACCTTCTATTATGACATAGATGATCCCCATAATCTTAGTCCTTTCTCAAGTAATTATACTAGGCATAATATATCTGCAGCAAGCCTTGCAAATAGACCTAGTAGCCTGCAGCTCTGTCATTCTGGATTTTGTTTGCACAAAGAAATATGGAGAATCTGCATTATTTGGCCTCATTTGCTTTCTGCTTCCTTCTGTGCACTTCAGCAGGAGTAATTGCATGCTGAACCATTATCATGGCATCGTGTTTGCTGTCAGTCTTTGTGGAAAACAGGAAAGATTGCATTAGGTTGTAACATCCACTAAAACCTCCTCAAGGCACTTTTTTGTCATCTGACTTGAAAAATGTTAAAAGAATGTTAGTGGGATATTCAGCAACCCAGTGCTTTAATGGATTAGTTTACTGACGGCAACTTTGGGGTTATTTTCTGTCACATTCAGTGGGATGCTAAACTTGCAGGAAAGCTAGTCATATCTTTCACAAATTACGCAGATCCTCAAAGTTTTTCTTTTCCTGCATTTTTTAGTGAAGGGGAGACGTTTCTTGAAGTCATTTAGTTTTCTTCATAAGCTGCACAGTTTAAATGAAAACTGCATATCAGGAGCAGGCATGCTATACGTTTTTAAATTAAAAGCTAAAGTTTCATTGACAGCGTTGGGCGGTTCATCTGTAAGAAAGTAGGCGTCAGCTGTTCCATACTTCTTTCAGCTGTATGTTCCTGTAACTGACCAGTCCCAGCTGTAAAGTAGATACTTGTGTGTAGCAGAAAGGAATCTGCCTATGCTTTTCCATTCTTCAAATTGCTGGGTTTTGTGCTACAGGAAGATCTTTATAAATTGATAATATTTTTTTTTTTTTTTTTTTTGCAAAACAGAGATTTTCAGTGAAATTGGATTGAACTCAGCCACAGTTGCAGCCAAATCAAAGATGTTCACTTTCGCTTCAGCATTTTCAAGATATCTTGGAGGTTCAGGAGAACTCAAATGTGAGAGAAAGGCTGTATATCCAAATGTGGGAGAACTGGCTCAAATCCTTGCTCCAAAGGAGGTAGAGAAGGAAACTGAACCTGAGTTTGTCTTATTTCATATGATCTAGTCACTGAGCTAAGAGGTGCGGAGTAACACTTGCCTCATACTCACAGATGAAATCATTTGTTTGACCCAAAATGCCAACTGAAAATTTGGAAAAGTGTTGATCTTGGGCTGATCGAGTACAAATTTCTTGTATGTGTTTTGATTTGGTCTCTGAAATAAGGGAAAAAAACCCACAAACAAACAAGCCCCCCTGCTGCCTCCTTATTACTTACATGACACCATTTATTCCTCTGATTGAAATAGGTTTCTGTGCCATTTCTGTGCCATGCTGTACTGAATTCTAGGAGAAAAGACCCAGAGATTTGGACAACAGTGGATTTTCCATCCCTGCTCTTTGTTTGGCTTCTTTATCCCAATGCCCAAACTGCACTTTGGGTGTTTCAGCATTCAGCTTTGGAGGCAGCCTTCCTGTCCCTACCGGCTGGAGCTGCACTCACTCCATTACCCTCAACAGTACAGACGGGCTTGTATTTCAGCAGGAGTTCAGGAGATCGTTATACCGGTATCAATGTTTTGTTTTCCTTTTACAAGTGAGCTGAAACCTATTACTGCCTAAATTTGACTAAGCAAAGAGAAAATTTTCCTGGCACGCAGAGTTCCAGGTGCCTTCACTGGAATCCCACATGGTTGGCGTCCAAAATCCTAAATGAACAAAATGGCCCTACTGGGGTCATGAGACCTGTCAATAAACAAACCAGTGACTACTTCCCACAGCAAATCTATATGTTTTATTGATAATGTTCAGGAATAAAGACTGAGGAAGGACTTTTTTTTTTTAAAATTCTTTCAGCACCTTCAGAGAGCTATCTTTGTGAAAACCCAAGTCCCCTACAGTAACATTTAAAAGGCAGATAAAGGGCACTCAGATAAAAAGACAGCAAGACAGCATGTGTTTCCTTATCAGTCAGTGTTTTGTTGGATCTGGCAATTCAGCCTCTGGAATAATCCTTTTGGTTCTTCACTTCTGACACCGTTAGGAAAAATGACAGCTTCTATAAAGTTCCCCAATAGATGTCTCATAATGTGTTCTTGTATGTAACCCCTTAAATATCAAGCCTTATACAAATTCCTTTTGAAAAAGAAAAATAATATTTTTTTTATATCATCGCTACATTAATATGTGATATTTTTAAAACACAGTGACGTTTTGAAACAGAGAAACATTATTAGGCAGCAGAAGATGCATTTTTGAGCACACGTTTAACAATGCTTCGTAGATCAAGTATTACTGCACTCCGGCATCTCTTTTGCAAAAAATAAATACTGAATTCTGAAATGAAATGCATAGGCTAGGAGGATATTGGAGTTTGAAAGTGATCATGTAGCTGTCAACTGAATGATGTTTTTTCAGTCACCTCAGTATTGAAATGGGTCATGGAAAGGGGAATAACTCAGGGAAGTAAGCGGAGAGTACATAGTCTTTGTCTGTCTGTGTTGTTGTTGCTAAAAGCATTTAAGTAACGTTTCGCTGTCCCTCCTTTGAAGGTCAGTCGTGACTGACAATTTGTAGTGGAGCTAATTCTTATTTGGCTCTGCACCACAATAAACTGGTGGAAAATACTTCTAGTGGATACGGCGCTTTGAATCGAGTATGTGGCAGAAGCATCATGAAAAGTATTGTGGGTATACGTCAAGACTGCTAATAGAACAGCGTTGAGTAGTGTAGAAAAGTGGTTGACAGCATATGTTATATCTATGTTTATTCAAACATGAATTGAAACAGATTTACATTTCAGCCTTTATTAGCTGTTGGAGAATAACAGTGGAATGTCTGCTTTGTACAGATTTGGCTGAGGATGTGCATTCTCCTTGGGAATGGTCATTGTGTAATAAACTGTAGCGTAGAAATCAATGACAATATAAATCAAGATTTTTACATTTACAATATGCTAAAGTAAATTTTAGCTGATTTACACGATGTCATTGTTTGAATTTAATTCCATTTTTTTTCCCATTTTCCTGTTGGTGTTTTCAGAATAAGAGGTTATCTTTTTGCTGGTACTAATTGTACTAGTTTTCTAATCTTGTTTTCTTTTTGAAAACACACTGAAAGAAATAAGGATCACTTCTGTTACAGTCCTGTGGTGTTCTGGCAACACACACATCTTTTTGCACTGTTTAGCCAAATTGTTGCTGATATGCTTTCTTCGTGCAATACATAATATATTGTCTAATTAAGAACACAGCTCTGGAGGCTAACCTTTACAAATAGATATATTCCAATTTCATGTAATAAAAATGATTTCATGTTATAACCGTTTAATTTCAGGTACTGTAGCATGTAGTTCTATAGTAGTGCATGCAGTCTTCTGAGCTAAGAGGTCATTAAAACACAAATGTTTTGTGTTAGTGCAAAAATGACCTTAAATACTGCCCTCTCAGAGTCTTTGCATTCTTTAGGAAAATAAAGCTAAAACACTGTGGAAATCATGTTACTTGTCTTAAAGTGACAATGAAAAATAAGCGTGAAGCAGACGTTGTCCCCAAAACTTCTGTCATAAGCTTTCTCTGGAATGGTGCTACAGGATGCTGAGGCTCTGCCCAGTTAGCCACAGTAAAAGCGTATACAGGCAATAGAAATTAACCTGAAAATTAAAAATACTCTCTTTCTTCCACTCTTTTTTGTTTGACGATAGCTACACTAGTTACACTTTGTGCATTGCCTGCTGTGACAGAAACTTAGTTTTAAGGGTTTCTAGGTTGACCCTGGTAGAAATACTGTGTTAAAGAATGTCTGGGGTGGGAGGAAGGCAGGTGATTATTAGCTGTAGGAAGACCTCTCTGATGAGCTGTATACATACTTTTGTGGTTGGAACGAGAGACTATTGATGGGACTTGGGAGAATAAAGAAACATTAACCGCAAATTTAAAATACCACCTTGATCATGAAATAGCAAGAAAGCTATTGAATGTTGATCAGGAAAATTGTGGAAAAAAAACCCAAAAAACAACAACCCAACAACAGCTGACCTCTCTAGAAATAGGTAATAGGACAATAATTAAATAGATCGATAATTTGAAATCCATAACCTAAATCAAAAATTCGATTGTAGCTTTAATTGTTAAATGTGCTTCCTAAGAATCTGCCTGAAAATGGATATAATGTTTAATGAAATAACTGTAATGTGAGGCTTGCAGTTATGAATGAATTAGAAAACCATATGGATGCATTAAGTAGAATAACAAATGTACCATACACAAAAGTAGGACATCCATAAATCATTTATGATGTCCGTTCTCATCAGTTCTTGGCTCTTTGAGTCTTAATTGAAAGCTAGGATAGCTGGATATTAGAAAAACTAAATTTGTTAGTCAGATAGCAGACAACTTTCATTAAAGCATTAATTAATTTTAGAAGGCTGCGGGCCTGATACATTAAAAATACTTGCAGACCAGTACTACTATAGTCATATTTTTTCTATTTTAATTACTATCTTCCTCTGGACAATGAAAATCATTTGTGTTCTACTTTAACTTGCTCAGCAAGTATGATGGGATACTATTATGTTTATAGAATTAGGTATTGTCTTGTCTGAACAATTCCAAATGCTTCAAACTGCTGCATGGTACAGTAACAAAAGTAAGAAGGCTATTCTTACAGTAATGGAGAGTGAGCTTGTTTCCTCTTTCAAATGCAGAAATTTAGAGGACCTGTGTTAGGCAGTTCATTCTATGCACAGTCCTTCTTACCAGTAGAGACAAGGGAACACTGCAGAAAATACCTTTTTCTTTTTTTCTTTTCACTTTTTTTGTATTTAAACACACTATTTGAAACTCTCTTTTTATCACCTCTAGTCCTTTCCTCACTGGAATCTAATCTCATTAAGAAGATGGCCAAAATAAACATTTTGGAGCACTGTCTTATAAAATGAGGGCATAAAATACATGCTGGAATTAATGTGAGGCTTAAGCTACAAGTTTACTTTGTCAAAGAGGTACATGTCTATGTCAAATTGTTGTTTCAGTAAAATAACTTAAAAATTTTAACAAATAGCTGGATTTGCAATATTGGTTCCAAACATATAAAAGATTCAGTCTGACAATGATATTATTCAGTATGAAGACCACATCTTTGTGGTGGTGGTAAATACGCTAAGAAAAGTGGAGACAGGCAGCTTATTTTCAGGGATCATATTTATTTCTGTCCAAGAGTTAGAGTGGGATGTTTTTATAATTAATTCTCCATTATTCAAAGTGAGGGACTAAGGGATGTTGTGGATAACGGAAAAAAAAAACCTGATAAAGAAACAATATAACATAGTAAGATCACGATGTAGATGTACTGGGCACAGAGTTAGCTCACATCTATCAGGGCTTGCTAGCCAAGTCCTAACATCAGTGCACAGCGCTGGCCATGACTAACCAAAAAGTCCCTTGGAGTTCCAGTGCTGGGGAATGTGTTACAGAACATGAGGACCGTCAGTGTCAGCCCTGAGTTGTGGTATCCTCCTGACTCTGAGGTACCACTGCTTAAGGGCAGCTTTGATGTCTCCATGTGCTATTAAACAGAAATCCAAGGGCAACAGAGCAGTGACTGTATTTTTAGGCCAGGGAATGTGTTTCTAGGCCAGACTGAGATATTCCCAACTGCTCTACCCACAGTCAAACTTTTTCTCTCATTCTCAGGTAATTGATCTTTCTTCTCCTGTAATGCTACCAATTTGTTTGGCTGGCCAGCCAGGTGTGTTCAGTGGTTGGCAGTGCTTTTGCTTGGCCCATATAAAGTTCACTTTTGCTTTCTACCATTATCTTTCAGTGGACTGTAAAACTGCCTTGGCTTACAGCTGTAGGCTTTCCTAGGGGCTAGCCAAAATTTCCTTGCATGCCCTGTTTGACTCATGGGCTGCCAGTTGACAAGTCCTCATCAGTTATGAGCACAGCCCTATACATTTTTTTCATTAAAGGTAAGAGACTTTAAACGAAGAATCCAGTGCTTTTGGCATGCTGCATATTCATCTCTTTTGATCAATCACTGAAGAAATTAAATACTTCAGAAACGTGTATCTGCTGCTTGAAAGGATTGTTCAATCGCTGTGGCCTCATTAATGTCTTGTGTGTTGCCAGTCCCAGTGATCCCAGCTTTTGCCAAACACAGTTGTATAAATTTGGCAAAGGCTGCTAGCTTTTTTTTTGTTGTCTTAATGTTGTTATAACCCTATCCATCCATTGCTATCATAGTTTCTTCAGTTGTAATAGAAAGGCGTTGACTATAATCTTTGGCTCCAATACATCGTAATTTATTTTCTTGGCTCATCTACTTTAACATATAAGCTACATCTTTGCATTCTTAAATCTTATTCTGCCTGGAGGCTGACTGACTCTGCCTCTATCTTTGGCTTTCTTTTTCTTTCCCTTGTTTCTAATTGTGAACTTCTTTCAAAATTACTTTGAGGTTGATGCAATACAAAAATACCTTCATTTTGATATCACATCAGCTGCCAACTAGCTCTCTAACAGCTTATGAGTTATGGAATGGATCACCCATTCCTTGTAGCAATTTTGCTGTACAGGAGGCTGATCAAGAGCCACTGAAACTAAGTTTTCTGAGTCAAAAGCCAAGTCAAAAGCAGAGGTATCCCAAATACAAAGTTTCTTCTTAAAGAATTTTGAGGTTTGATGTAAATTTTTGAGGTAAAAAAAAATTAACTGGGATAAAATGGAACTAATTAGACACTTTAGTTGGGAGGCAAGAAGGAAATGAGTTATGCATCACAAAACGACCAAGATCTTGGAGCTCAAGGCATAGAGCTGCAATGGATGCTCAGGTTCAAGTGCCTCTTTTGCTACATCTTGGTAGTAGCCAAGACTTACAATGAGGAAAGTAGTTAGATCATCTGAGTCAGGTTATTTGGTGTCTTTGTTTAAATTTTAGAATGTATCTGAGACAGGCTTATGCAGAGGGTGTTTTCCATGCACTTGAGGTTGCCTTTGATATATGTGAGTTCCAGAAGGCCAAGTCTCTTTTAGACACTGAAATACTTTGTTCTCCTTTACAGATCAATTTTTATTTAATTATTTGGACTGAGTGGAATCTGTGGTGTTGGTGGAAAAAGATTTGTCTAGAAGTCTAGTCATTCAATTAATCATGTGGCATATGGAGGACAAAGCAATAATTCTTTATTCTGAAGCATATATCTCAAGATCAGGGACTTGAGCTGAGGTCTCCCATAGCCAATATAAAGCTCTAACCACAGATCTTTGCTTGTTTTGAAGCAAATCAATCTTCTTCAGATCTTGAGCAGGTTGGCCCTTAGTGAGGTTATCAGCAATATATTATTTTTCAGCAGTATAAGACACTCAGTTTTGAGAAGAAATTCTGGGGACAGAAGCTGGAGAAAGCTATTCTTAGCTGTTCTTTCGCTAACAGCCTGTACAAAATCAGGATGTGCTGTATCGGCACGAGTCTCAACACATTATCCTGATAAGGTTATACTGAGTTCCTCATACAACCTAGATAGGGAGTTTCTCCATCCTTGCTGGAGAAAAAAGTTGAAGGGAACACTATAAAGTAAAAATGCAGACAAGTATTTCTGTACAGGGAGATAAGAACACATGCAGTCCATGTGCTTTATCTGGTAAAGCAGGAAGGCAGAACTTGGTTTTCAGAGGCAATACCAGACAGGTTACATAAGCAGAAAGGAATGAATAAAACTTTAGTGCAGTGAATCTAGCACACTCCGTTATTCTCTGTTTGGAAAGATCACTTATTATCCATGGAAGCCTTTTAAAAATTCTCCATGTATAATTGGGAGTCATTTAGTTAAAACCATAATGTCGACTAGACAATTATTTCAGCCAAACTTTCACTACGTTACTTCTGCATTGTTCGTTCTTTCCTGAATTATATTTTCTACTGGTACTTACAACCTAATACTACTGATGTGAATTGATGTGAAACTTATGAGAATAAGAGTCCTAGCTGCTTGGTAAGTTTTATATTGCCCAGTATAAAACTTGTATTTCTCTCCATTTAATCAGGCATGTAACGTATTCAAAAGCATTGATTCAGAAGAACATTGCTGCAGTTTTCATACATCCTTCCTTTTTTTTCCATCCTTTTCTGTTTTGGGAAACCATTCAGTGCTTACCATGTGGTATTCTCTACCCTTTTTTATCCTTCTCTTTCATTCCTGTAATAAGTTTGATGGAGTTATTGCCCCCCAAATACCTAGTCTGCAGTGCCTACTTAAGACATTTGTCTCACCATCCATTCAAACCCTAATGATTCTGTTCTTTCATCTACTCCATCTCAGACTCTCCTGTGTGCAAGTCATATAAATCCTTTAGTCCTTTCTTCAACCAACCCTTGTCTTGTCTTTTTCTTTTAACATATGTTTGTGTTTCAGATTATGATAGGGCAAATATCTAATTTTACCCAAAATCTTTCATAATGAATTCGAACATGGAAAAATACTTCAAATAGCACATTCACCTTCCTCGATCATGCCCCCATATAGCTTCTGGAAGTGAAGCTCTGCTTTTCTCCTTGGCGTGCTGCATTGGTCTTCTGCACACTTCTGCGTGTGTCCTCATCCCTTTTTAGAATCATAGAATCATTTATGTTGGAAAAGATCTTTGAGATCATTGAGGCCAACTGTTAACCTAGCGCTGCCAAGTCCACCTCTAAACCATGTCTCTCAGCGCTACATCTACATGTCTTTTAAATACCTCCAAGGATGGTGACTCAACCACTTCCCTGGGCAGCCTCTTCCAATGCTTCACAAACCTTTTGCTGAAGAAATTTTTCCTCATATCCAATCTAAACCTCCCCTGGTGCAGCTTGAGGCCATTTCCTCTTGTCCTATCACCTGTTACTTGGGAGAAGAGACCGACCCCCACCTTGCTACAGTCTCCTTTCAGGTAACTGTAGAGAGTGATAAGGTCTCCCCTCAGCCTCCTTTTCCCCAAGCTAAACAACCTCAGTTCCCTCAGCCTCTCCTCATAAGGCTTGTGCTCTAGACCCCTCACCAGCTTCGTTACCCTTCTTTAGATGTGCTCCAGTACCTCAATGTCTCTCTTGTGATGAGGGGCCCAAAACTTAACACAGTATTTGAGGTGGGGCCTCACCAGTGCCGAGTACAGGGGGACAATCTCTTTCCTAGTCCTGCTGGCCACACTATTTCTGATACAAAGCAGAATGCTATTGGCCTTCTTGGCCACCTGGGCACACTGCTGACTCATGTTCAGCCAGGTCCTTTTCCACCAGGCAGCTTTCCAGCCACTCTTCCCCAAGCCTGTAGCACTGCATGGGGTTGTTGTGACGCAAGTGCAGGACCTGGCACTTGGCCTTGTTGAACCTCATACCATTGGCCTCGGTCCATGGATCCAGCCTGTCCAGATCCCTCTGTAGAGCCATCCTACCCTCAAGCAGATCGACACTACCCCCCAACTTGGTGTCATCTCCTCACAACTTCTCATGCTCTACTCTTCTACACTCCTTTTTGCATCTCTTCAGTGCTACCTCTTACCCCAGGCTACTACCAGGATTTTGGCTTGCCTTTGTTTTTTAGTCACCTTTACCTTTGTCTTTATTTTTCCCTTTGTCTTCTGCTCCTTCCTTTAGTCTTGTAGCCTCAAACCATTTTACTGATTTCTTTTTCCTCTACATTTTTACATATTTCATAGCCCACACTTCTTTTTTGGTTCCCTTGATAGTCTTCCCCTCTGCTGTACACACTCCTTTTTTGCCCAGGGCCTTTCTGCTACCAGATCTCTGACAATGTTGTGGATATGCAGATATTTTCTTGATCTGTAATGTGCATTGTCTCACCATATATTGTGACAGTGGGGCAGGTGTTCTCAGCTCTGGTTTTAGTCAGATGGTTTGGTCTGGGTGGTTTTTTTATTATTATTATTTCTTTTATTCATGGCAGGTTACTACTGTGGCTCACTTTGGGTATTTCTAAACCTATTTGCTTGTGATAAGCTAGGAATAACGAACTAGAGAATATTGCTGCTGCTGGTATAGGGTTGCCTTGCTTTTGCAATGCTCCACAGACTTCTGGATTCCAGGTGCTGTGGAGATTATTGTGAAGCATCTACAGCCATGTAATTACAGACCTGTAATTAAATGATGATATAAATGATTTCTGAAAATCCCATTTAAACTAGGGACCAAAATATACTTTGAAGTCAAAGATAATTTTGCGATTTTTGCTAAAGTGTTATAGAAAAAATATATTTTTACTTGGAAAAGGTTCACGTTTGCCACATGAGTTGTGACTAAAAGAAACTAAATGTCTGCTCAAAGACAATAAAAAAAGTTACCTCAGTTGAAGTAGATATTCATTTAAGATTAATTTATCGTAAGGTGTACGTGTCAAAGGTCTCCTACAATATAAAAATATGCAGTATCTCTTAAGTGTAGGCCATTGAATAGATTGTATTTTTACTCTGTGGAGTTTTGGAGGAAAATGTCTAATACATAGAAAATACATAGAAAAAAATATCAAATGACAATATCGTCCACCAGATGTCCCTGTACTCATAGGTGGTAATGAACAATATTCATTCAACTGTCTAATTGCTTTTATTAAAGGCAATTTACACACAGTGTATGTATTTCCCAAGTCTCTGTTAACCACAGTGTAATAAGATCATGAATAAATGGCAATTACATTAACAGTATTTGAGAGCTGTAGTTATGAAAATAAATTACAGGAATTCACCATTAAGTTTCTATTTGCCATCTCAGTTTTGTGTGCTTTTCCTTCTCGTGGGAAACAGTCTGTCTTTATCACGCGTTGCATGGTAGAAATTTGTAATGTGTATAAATTTATGTATGTAAATATAATTAGTCATATAAATATTATCAATCAATATGTTCTCATCTACCTATCTGTCTATAAAAGACTAAGTTACTAGAACTGACAGGACTAGTGAATTGAAGGAGATTGCTTTTAACTTTGGTAGCTATTGGAGCAGATTCTAGTCATGGTGCCTGC
The DNA here is from genome assembly GCF_028500815.1 of Rissa tridactyla. Lineage (NCBI taxonomy): Eukaryota > Metazoa > Chordata > Aves > Charadriiformes > Laridae > Rissa > Rissa tridactyla. Next base: position 179,671,261 of record NC_071466.1, read on the forward strand.
ATTCATGCAGGGTATATTGTTTCTGCTGCCCTTAGCTTGCCATGCAGTGTGCTGCATCCAAATGCTTGGCTATCAGACATCCATGCATGCTTAGGGGCTACAGCAGGACTGTATCTCTTCTAGAGTGGGGACTTAGGCTACTGCCCTCAAATCTGTAGATAACCATATGCGTGACCATACCCACGGTGGGAATTCGGCAGGTCTGCCAACATGTGTGCCCTTAAGCATTGCAGCCAATTCGAAGACACAGCCTGATTTTTTTTTAGCGATGCCATGATGCAGGCAGGACACCTTGTCCTCCTTTTTCCTGGGATGACTAAGATGCCAGAAAAACATCTGAATCCCTGCTGGGAGCAAGGCCCTGGCATGACTCAGAGATCTCACCCCAGGCGTTCACTCTGGCAGGTCTACATTGGTGACTATCCTTGGAGAGGAAGCCAGCAATCAGTGGTGGCAGGCCACCTGGTCACAGGACCCATGTCCAAGCCTTCCTTTTGTTTTCTATGTCAGTGCCACCGTGGCATAGCCCAGGTTGGTGATGTGCAGTCCTCACAAGCTCTGCAGACTTTCCCTATCTGTGTGTATATCTTGACAGCTACTACACGTGGCCAGGGTCCAGCTAACCACAGGGGCTGCCTGGCCTCCTACTCCATCTCTGCAGAGGGGCTAGCACTGCTGACAGCTGGCATGCTGAGGTACAGACACACATAGGCAGGGAGCAGCACTTTGGCTTGGAGTGGCCTCCTTTGGGGTACAAAGGAGGTACATCTCTTGGGACAGGCCACATGCCTAGTGCACCATTGGCTGCCCCGGGTCATTTTTTCCTCTCCATTTTGCTAGAAGGAGCTGGTGGACGATGACAGGAATCAAAGAGGGCTCCTTGGGTAAGACTGGGTGGGAAGGGCACAAGACATTTGTATTAGGAGGGCCTGGGAGACACACTCAGTAGACTTAAGCACTCTGCACTGTTGGCATCCCTAAGCTGATCTAAGATGTCTTGGGAGCTGTCGTGTAGACCCTGCTTTGGGCCTGAGGTGTTTTTGCAGGAATCCAAACAGATTAGCATGGACAAACTACAGGTCTGCAGAGCTAATCCTTGCGCACCTGCTAAGCAATACACACGTGTGGAAATCCCACCTCGAACAGGAGCCATCCATTTATTCTCAAGAGTAGTCCTGTTTTATGGAATTATGCCAGTGCATATTCGCAAGAATGCATCTATTCAGTCCTGATAAGTTAACTTAAAAGTGTGGAGAGAATGGGATTCTATAGTTTTGGTTGTGACTCTCCAGATGTTTCTGTGTTTGGCAATGTATTACTTGCTTAGAATCTTTGGTTTTAATAGTGGTTTTATAACCAATTTGTTGCTTTTTAACCATAATTACAAAGTTTTGCAAGATGGAGAGCCTTGAAGATTTTCTGTTGAATGGGTATGAATTTATTTATGGGCATTTCTTTTGTCTTCTGCATTTTTAAAAAATTAAATGGTACCTAAAAAATCCTTATTAAAAGCAGGTAAATGTTTAGTGCCCATTAAAAGTGCCTTCTGATAATGATGATAGAGCAAACGATACAGTTTCTGTTGTTTTTCAACGTGTTTGTGATTCTGTCTTTTAGTATATGCATGTGACTTTCCTGATTGGTGAGCACTTATGTAAGTTTTCATATTAGATACATAGATTGATTCATCAGTAGGAACTCTGTCTTAATAAGATGACTGCCGTCTGGTGTCTAAGCACTGTAAGCTTGATTAAGTAAGGGGAAATCAGTGGGAGCCAAAGGAGGCAGGAAGGGAGTTGGAAAGAACAAATTTCTTAACTAATTTGGAGAAAATAAGCCACTTTTGAAAGCAGCAGATATCCTTATCTTGGTGAATGTGCTAAAAGCTTACCCTTCCTAAATTAAGATACCAACTAACGCTTTATATTTATTACATAAAAACATATCTTGTATTTATGTGTATGTGTGTGTATGTATTTCAAAATGGCATATTGCGTGGAAAGTTAAGTGTTTTCTTTTGATTTTTTGGTTGCAAAGTTTTCTGTTTCCATAAGGCAGTATTGTCTCTCAAACAGCTATCAAACAAAATAATAACAAAAATGTTTACTGCCACAGCCCAGTAAGCAAGGCATAAAAGGTTATTCCAAGTCTGAGTATTAGAAAATGCTACTCCGATTTTCAAATCCATAGACCAATACAGAAATAATTTATTTTTTAAACCTTTTTTCTAAATATATTTATTTTTTATTACAATATTTTCAGTTTGTGATGTACCATGATATTAATGTAAAGAAGCTTTCGTGAAGAATGTTTAGTGAAAGTAAAAGGTTCTATGTGCGTTTTAGCCCAACAGAGTGAACTAAATTTCTTTCAGTCAACTGAGCTAACTATACAACTTAATCCTGTTACTTTATTTCAGTTTCCTGGATTATCTCTAGCTCTTTAATCTCATAAAGTACCACGTTTCTTAAACTGCTTGCATGTGTTGGGGAAAGGCATTGGCTGAATAAGAAGTAGACAACACAATTTTTTGCATGACTTCCTTAGTTTGAATGTAGGAATGTACAGGAGCTGCTGTAAAGGCAGTAATGAAGTCTGATTACGTAAGTACTTGTAATTTCTAAATAGACTTTTGCTTAAACCTAGAAGGAAATGTATAAAATAGGCAAAAGTATAATAATCAAGTTGTGACTTAGCTCTATTTTAGCAGTATGTTGCTAATGCTGCAATAAAAGGGCTCTTGTCTGTAGTTACTTGAAAATGTTCATTACATCTTGTGCTTGTAATGAGCTAAATTTCAGTTTACAGACCAATCTATGACTGATTTAATTCTACAATGATGGTAGTTATGAAATATTACAATACTTGTGCTAATCTTCTATAAAGTTTATATCATACAAACATGGGTACGTTTCGGTCAGCAATGGCATTTTTTTAATAAAATTTCTTCCATAACGCTCTTTTTAGAGTAGTTAAAATCCTCTTACTGTAACGTCTTAGAATTGTGTTTACTGACAGTGAGTGTAACACCTGTCTTTAATCTGGTAGAGCTTTATGAGGAGAGTTGACAGTGGATTTTTAAAGTGAGGGAAAAATATAGGCAGTAGGGGAATTGTTTTAAATAACAATTAGCCATATATGTTTGGTTAACAGTAGTTTATGTGCTATTATAAAGTCAAAGCACGACTACAAAAACTGAAACAATTCAGCAACTCCGTTATCTGTATAATGCTCTTACAATGGAAAAAAGAACTTGGAAAATATATGTACTATTATTTCTTTAATTCTTTTCTGTCATGCTTTTAGTGTACCCCCGTGTCTGTATGTTTTTTCTGTTACCTTGGTGTGGATCACGATATGTAGGTGTAGGAAAAATTCCCGTGCATACTTTGGACCCATAGAAGTTTCTGTCCCAAGTTCTAGCCACATCTAGTTTGTGTCTCTGGGGATCTGCTCAAATGCTGAGGCATCTGTTTGCCTGTGTCTTACTGAGGGAAGGGAGCCTGCTTGGGAAGAGGCTGAGGAAAGCTTGGAAGGGACTTGGGAAGCTTGCTGAGGGACGGACACTTGCTCTAACTGAATGCACCTCAGAGAAATAGCTGCACAGGAAATGGTACTGCGTTCATTTCTAGTGTGGTGATAAAAGCAAAGGCTTAAGTTGGTAGTTTCTGCCTAGACAGGACTGAGACCTCAGTACATAAGAAAATGAAAGCCACAGGCCAGCAGTGAGCGTGGTTTTGCAGCACAGCAGATGAACAAGGAACACAGAAGGGACTGAACCAGCCCTGGCTGCTTATATGTTGTCATTTCGAGTCTTATGAATATGACCAAGAGTATGTTGTCTTGAAGCTCTCAGATTTCAGTGAGCATGGATAGCTACTTTTTTGTTTGTTTGTTTTGAGTAGCTGGTTGGGATTGTATCTGTGGTGCCAGAATACCTTTCTGATAGCTGTGGTACTTGTTGGTCAGTGTGACACTGAGCTCTGCCTGAGAGGTCCCTGCCAGAGTCTTCAGACCACTAGAGCTGTGCAGAATGCAGCTATCCTTCATTTCTTGTCTTGTCCTTTCTTCCCATAAGGGCTAATAGCAGTCATGGTATGCTTTTTCAAGGACAAACCTGACGCCCGATTTTCAGTGAACTAATCTGTTTACATTTGGCTGTGCTCCATCAACGACAAATAATATTAAGTCTATTAAATAGCATCTTGGTATTTTAGAGCATTTGTGCACAAGTTTTGCAAAACAGTGCTTGAAGGCTGTTTACACAATGAAAAAGGCAATTCTCCTAACTTACCATATTAGTTATTTCTCATAACATTTGGATTGCAAGTCCAGAATAGATGTAATATATTCACAAAGGCCACAAAGGCAAAGATCCAGGAAAAACCTTTCCTTCAGCAGAGTAGCTGAAATGAACAAAATGTTCCTGGTTCTTTAATTGCTTTTCTTTCTATGACTTGCCATATCACATAATAACATGAAATAAAACAAAAGTGCATCTGTCTAATCTTGTAGCACTCATTCAAGCTGAACTCCCACATACTTCAATTTCAACCTCTGCCTTTTGGTTGTGCTCCTCATGCTACAATAATAGAGGTGAAATACAGAAAGAAATACCACAGAAGTGGTACCAGAGAGGGTGGCACGTGGGAGAACAGTAGTTTACTTGTCTAACCACGGCCATGTCAAACACTTTGTTTGATGCGGTTTTGGGGAGGAGGTTGGGAGAACAATATTCTTCTGAGATGGTCAGAGCTCTGCTCTGGAGCCTGCTGCCTTTGGAGCAGGGAGGCTTCCCAACACACATTTCTTCTGACTACAATTATAAATCTGTCAAGGTGCGCTCATATTTAAGAGTCTACCACACTCTTAGACATTTTAGCCAAGCATCTCCATATTTTCAGCCTATAGAAAGATCGTTCTCCTGAGCATTCACTTGCTGGTTTGATCACAGCCTCCTTAGAAGCCAGAGTAAAGCCAGAGCAAAGAAGGACACGTTTATGGTGCATACTGCAAAGAACTATCTGTAAATGAGGCAGACCAGGTATTGGAAGCAGTGTGGCCATCACAGCATAGTAGCCATAGCTGTGTGAACATGTAGATTTCAGGAAGGTATTCAGGTTGCTCTACACTGCACCCCAAAATGCCATGACTCAGCAGGTGGCATCTGCGGACACTTTATTCCTTACAGGAAGGGACAATGTGGCCATAAAACCTGTTTTCTTCTGGTTCTTCAACACAAGTGTGAATGATGCCACCAAATATCTTCTGAGACATGAGAGAATAAAACAGCAAAATAAGATCTCTGTCATAAACTGAATATCAATGTTGTTGCCTTATATATATATATGCTAAACAGTATATGTTTATTAATGATCATGAATAAGAGGAAAACTCATTTTTAATTCTCTGAAATGTATTAAACATTAAAAGATGGAATGAAATTCTGCTCAGGAGCTTCAGCATAAAATGAGATGCGGTACCCTGTGGGAGATGTTGCTTTATTGCTCATAAATTAAAAATGAGTACTTTTTGTATGTGTTTGGTTATTATTTTCTAAGAAAGAATTGCTAATTGTTAGTAACTAAGTAAAAAATACCAAATACTGGTATGACTATTTACTGGATAAAAAACAGGGAACAGAATCTAGGACTTGCTTCCTTCTCTGCCTAAAGCAGTCACTAATTGCAAAGTCACAGTCACACTTGTTCTTTATCTTTTCCTTCAAAAATCTGGGCTTCTTATCTATACATTGAAGTGGCTTCAAAAGGATGGATGAAGAATGGTGGAAGTCCTAGAATAACCTCAGGCTTGTTAAGACAACACTTATTCTTGGGAAATGTGGTTTGAAAGTCTCCTTATGAAAGGGAGAATATTGGACCCACATCTTTTTTCTTTGGATGACATCCCTAATCCCTAAATTACTAGAAGGAAGTAATAAGGATACAATAGCTCCCATTTTGTATTGGGTGTAGAACTGAGGTAAGCATAAGCGAGCAAGCAGAGTCCTCCCCCAAAACTTCTTCTGATGTTGAATAGGGTTTAAACCATGCCATTGCCCACAGTCATCTTCATTTATTCACCAGCTCCAGCACCATGCTGGATCTGTTGTTTGTAAACAGGGAAGGTCTTGTGGGGGATGTGACGGTTGGAGGCTGTCTCGGGAACAGTGACCATGAAATGATAGAGTTTTCGATTCTGGGAGAAGCAAGGAGGGGGGTCTGCAGAACTGCTACCTTGGACTGCTGGAGGGTGGACTTTGGGCTTTTCAGGAGCCTGGTCGACAAAGTCCCCTGGGAAGCAGTCCTCCAGGGCAAAGGAGCCCAGGAAGCCTGTATGTTTTTCAAGAAGGAAGTCTTAAAGGCGCAGGAGCAAGCTGTCCCCATGTGCTGGAAGACAAGCCGTCGGGGAAAAAGACTGGCCTGGCTAAACAGGGAGGTAGTGTTGCAATTTAGGGAAAAAAAGAGGATTTATGGCCTCTGGAAGGAATGGCAGGCCACTCAAGAGGACAACAAAGAGGTAGTGAAGCTATGTGGGGAAAAAATCAGGAGTGCCAAAGCCCAGCTAGAACTAAACCTGGCTTCTGTTGTCAAGGACAACAAAAAAAGTTTCTATAAATATATTAGCAATAAAAAGAGGACTGAGGATAATCTCTGTCCTCTAGTAGATGGGGCTGGTAACATAGTGACCAAGGATGAGGAAAAGGCTGAGGTACTTAATGAAGTCTTTGCCTCAGTCTTCAGCAGTAGGACCAGTTGTTCCCTGAGTACCCAGACCCCTGAGCTAGAAGACAGGGATGAGGGGCAGAATGAAGCCCCTGTAATCCAAAGGGAAATGGTGAGGGACCTGCTTCAGCACCTGGAGGTGCACAAATCTATGGGGCCGGATGGGATCCACCCAAGGGTATTGAAAGAGCTGGCGGAGGTGCTCGCCAGGCCACTTTGCATCATTTATGAGCAGTCCTGGATAACCGGGGAGGTCCCAGCTGACTGGAGGTTGGCAAATGTGACACCCATCCACAAGAAGGGCCGGAAGGAGGATCCAGGGAACTATATGCCAGTCAGTCTGACCTTGGTGCCTGGGAAGGTCATGGAACAGATCCTCCTCAGTGCCATTACACGGCACATGCAGGAGAACAGGGTGATCAGGCCCAGTCAGCGTGGGTTTGTGAAAGGCAGGTCATGCCTATCAAACCTAATATCCTTCTATGATAAGGTGACCCACTTAGTGGATGAGGGAAAGGCTGTGGATGTTGTCTACCTGGATTTTTGCAAAGCTTTTGACACCATTTCCCACAGCATTCTCCTGGAGAAACTGGCTGCTCATGGCCTGGACAGGTGTACTCTTCGCTGGGTAAAAAACTGGCTGGATGGCCGTGCCCAGAGAGTGGTGGTAAATGGAGTTAAATCCAGTTGGTGTCCGGTCACAACTGGTGTCCCCCAGGGCTTGGTGCTGGGGCCGGTTCTCTTTAATATCTTTATCAATGATCTGGATGAGGGGGTCGAATGCACCCTCAGTAAGTTCGCAGATGACACTAAACTGGGCGGGCGTGTTGATCTGCTTGAGGGTAGGTTGGCTCTGCAGAGGGATCTGGACAGGCTGGACCGATGGGCTGAGGCCAATGGTATGAGGTTCAACAAGGCCAAGTGCCGGGTCCTGCACTTGGGTCACAACAACCCCATGCAGCGCTACAGGATTAGGGCGGAGTGGCTCGAAAACTGCCCAGCAGAAAAGGACCTGGGGGTGTTGGTTGATAGCCGGCTGAATATGAGCCAGCAGTGTGCCCAGCTGTCCAAGAAGCCCAACAGCATCCTAGCCTGTATCAGGAATAGCGTGGCCAGCAGGACTAGGGAAGTGATCATCCCCCTGTACTCGGCATTGGTGAGGCCCCACCTCAAGTACTGTGTTCAGTTTTGGGCCCCTCGCTACAAGAAGGACATGGAGGTGTTGGAGCGTGTCCAGAGAAGTGCTACAAAGCTGGTGAGGGGTCTGGAGGACAAACCTTATGAGGAATGACTGAGGGAGCTGGGGTTGTTTAGCCTGGAGAAGAGGAGGCTGAGGGGAGACCTTATCACCCTCTACAACTACCTGAAAGGAGGTTGTAGAGAGATGGGGGCTGACCTCTTCTCCCTGGTGACAAGTGATAGGACAAGAGGAAACGGGTTCAAGTTATGTCAGGGGAGGTTTAGATTGGATATTAGGAAACATTTTTTTCACTGAAAGGGTTACTAAACATTGGAATAGGCTGCCCAGGGAGGTGGTGGATTCACCATCCCTGGAGGTGTTTAAAAAAAGGGTAGATGTGGTACTTTGGGACATGGTTTAGCAGTGGTTTTTGTCAGGGTAGGTTAATGGTTGGACTTGATGATCTTAAAGGTCCCTTCCAACCTCAGCAATTCTACGATTCTATGATTTTATGCATGACCTGGCTGTTTATGCCTTGGTTTCCCCTCCATTCAGTCAGGATATTATTTGATTTTGCCACAAACAGAGGCAGCTGCAAATATAGATCCATTAACACTTTGTGAGTTTTTCAAACACAACAGTAATGACTTTAAAAGGAAAAACCCTTCAAAAAATTAAAAACAGTATACAAATATATCTGAAAAGGCGCTTCCAAAGTTCATTTTCTCACACTAGCAGCAACGAAAATCTGTACTCCCTGAGTTTTGTGGAGAACAGGTATTGATTGAATCGCTTAGCTTTCTGGGCTCTTATAGTTTCAGTTTACAATGGATTTATATGACATGGCTGAGTTCAATAGCAAGAAACTTGATAAAAAAATATGGTAGGTGTTTCCTAGTTCTGTATTATCTGAAATCAGATCATTCTTAGTCCACAGCTAAAAGCATAGGCTGGTTTTCACTGCAAACTTCTAGAAGTTATTTCAGTGTGTGTAGATTTGAATGAAAATGCACACAGTTTGCATTAAAATCCGAGTTCTAGGAAACTCATTTCTTGTAACACTAGGTACTGTAGAAGATCTGAAGAATAGAAATTTTGTATGCAGGATATCCCCTTAAAGCTGTACACTTAAAATGAAAATCGCAATGCAGATTTGTCAGCATTATGTCACAGGTAATGCATTCAGTACGTTGGATCTGGCTTTACTTTATGAAGATAGATCATTTGTTATGAATGCATCTCTTACAGAAAACATAGCATTAATAGAACCATAAAAATCTGACCTGCTGAGATATGCCTCATATAGAAACAAATCTACATTTGCTTCTATGACAATTTAAGAAAAGCATTTTAGTGAAGCTATTGGTAAAACTGAATTAGACTATAAATATGTTTATTATTTTTTTGAGTGAAAGGCTTAATTTGCAGAGGAGGTGCTGCATGCAGATGTTGCAGGTAAGGCAAAAGCAGGGCATGAAATTACAGGCTGCCATCTGCTTTTAACAAGTTAATTTTTCAGTTCTGCCAGTCAAAATTTAAAATTCATGATTAATGCATGGTGCTCAGTTTAAAGCTGTTGGAATAAGAGACTGTTCAGCACTGAATTCTACTACAGCTAACAAGGCAGATCAGGGAGGTCAAAGCTTATTTCTTGTAGTCTTACACAGGCAAGGAAATCCTTCTCCTTGTCCTTAGCATCTTGATTTCAGAAAGCTCTCACCATCTCCAATATGTTTTCTTGGGAAAGAGAAGGCTATGAGAAAGAGATGATTGGTAAGACCCGATTCATACTATTACATGTCTTCCATTATTTTGCAGAGGTTGGTTGTTAGCACTGCAGATAATCATCTCAAACCAGAGAAACTTTGGTGATTATAAATTGTAACAATTCTCTCACAAAGGATATTAATTATAAAGGTAATGGGGCATGCTTTTAAACTCCTGTATGTCGCTCCTTTTTTCTTTTTTGTTTTCCTTTTTAAAGGAAAACCTTGAAATTTTTTCTTGTATTTTTGTCCAACATTGTGGATATTCTACAGAAAATTATATACATTTGTTAGATCAAAATTCACTTTATCTTAGTTTTCAACCACCCCCCCCCAATTTTACTGTTTCTTCTTATTTTCTCTTTTGCTGAACTGTAGTTCAGTAGAATTAATTGTACCTGTGTTTTTTTCAGGGTTGTTTTTTATTTATCTTTCTTGCATTTTATATTCTGTAATTCTTAAAAACTTGAAACAATTCGGGTAAGTTAAATAAGCAGTAAGAAAAAAATACAAAGCACAAAGAGAAAAATAGGAAAACTGGAAAGGAAATGAAAATAAATAGCAAAGCTGGAAATAATTTCTTCTATTCCAGTTGATGGCAAAAAACTTGGACTGGGGATGAAGAATTAGAGGGGGGAAAAAGATGTATCATAGTTTTTGTTTTCCAAAATGAAATCAATGTAGAATTCCAACTGGAATAAGATCAAGTTTGCCAATGTGTTTGGTTTGGGTTGGGTTTTTTTTCACTTATAAATTTCATATTAAAACCATTCAAATGTTGTTTTCTTTGGTAAAAAATAAGACCAGGTTATTTTTCAATGGGAAAAAATTCAGACAGAATATATGATCCAGCTCTTCTGGGGCTGCCGGCTTTTTTTGTTCTTGTAGATTAGAATCATGATGTGGAAAAGCTTAGGAGCTGTTCCGTTTGCAGTGATCTGAGAAGCATCCCCAAGCTGCCAGGCACCAAGTTGCAGTTCTGAGAGCTTATAAATGCCAATGCCAACAGTCTGTAGATCACCAGCTCCATCAGCTAAATCTTCTGGGAAAAGGAATTTCTAGATTTCATTTGCATTGTTGTGAATTGTCCCTTATTTGATGGAATCATAGAATCATAGAATCATTTAGATTGGGAAGGACCTTTAAGACCATGAAGTCCAACCGTTATCATAGTGCTGCCAAGTCCACCACTAAACCATGTCCCTCAGCACTACATCTACACACGCCTTTTAAATCCCTCCAGGGATCTTGACTCAACCACTTCCCTGGGCAGCCTCTTCCAATGTTTGACAACCCTTTTGCTGGAGAAATTTTTTCCTCGTATCCAATCTAAACCTCCCCTGGTGTAACTCGAGGCCATTTCCTCCTGTCCTATCACCTGTTACTTGGGAGAAGAGACCGACCCCCACCTCGCTACAACCTCTCTTCAGGTAGCTGTAGAGAGCGATAAGGTCTCCCCTCAGCCTCCTTTTCTCCAGGCTCCTCAGCTGCTCAAATGATATTGTCTGTGGAAGATGTACAGTTAAAGAAGAAAAATTAAATCTCCATTAGGAAGAAAATATTGTCGTCTGTATCAAACTTTCAAATATTAGTCTTTGTATGCTTTCCCAAATGAAAGAAAGAAAGCAAGCTACAAGAAAAAACACTGTAAATTATAGCCTATCTTGCGGAGTCTGTTGTGGAGAGATTAGTGAAGTTCTAGGTCTCCCAACTGCTCCTAGAAGTTTCTGCCTTTCCCAAGAACTGTTTATTGTATCTGCCATACTGTCAACCCTACTTCATTGCAGTGGCAGTACTGAGGTGAAGAAGGTCAGTGTAAGCGTGAGGTTTTACAGACAAGAAGGCAGTGTTCTGCAGTTACAGTCAAGGACTGGTGCGTGGCCTCTGAGGAACGTGCACTGGCAGATTGTGTACTTGGGGAATTGCTCTGCAGGGTGGCTTCACGTGAATGATTCAGATCAATCTCTCTTGAGCGAGAAGTTTGCAGTGGAAAGACGTTTGTGATTTAACAAAAAAACATACTTACATTTTTCATATTTGCAGACCTTCTCATTATGAATTTTGAAATTTTTGTTAACGGCCTTGTGATCCTGTTTTGAATTTTCTAACAGCATGGTAAGAACTTAAAAATGGATTCAATTAAAAATAATTATATCTTTCAGAGAGAAGAATTCCCTCAGAAACAGAGGAAGTCACGTTATCTTGTTTAACTCCCAGCCTTGCCTTGGTAACTGGATAAAAGAATTTGAATCAAAGCTAGTCTTCACACAATGTGTTCTCTACTTTAGAGTTCCTCTATCTTGCAAATTATACAAAACATATCTAAGGCTTCTAGAGCAAGCAGTGTCTTTCTAATTCTAACTACGCATGTGTATGTAGATCGGATTTACAGCATAGTCACTTTCGGATGGAATAGAATAATTAAAAAAGATCAGTTTGTACAAAAACCCCAGGTATCTATGTGCATGCTGGAATTATGAAAAGTAAAATTTTCAGCATTGTAGGGAAAAGAGGTGATCATTCAATGCAATATGGCCAATATTTAGTATGTTCTGTCTCTTGTATGCAGGCATATGTGCACGTGTGTGTGTGCATGGTATCATTCAGTGGTATCATCCATTTTGAAACTGTTCTCCAAAGCCGTTTCCCATTTATGTGGTTTGCCAGCACATTTTCCTCAAAGTGGCATAAAGTGTCCTGGCACAAAACAGCACCTAATTGTCCTGTTCTAGGTAATTCCCCATATAATATGTATGTATGTATATCTATACATATTTTTTATATATATATATATATAAAAATAATATGTATATGTTTTATACAGTCGATATATATCATGCTTAGGTATAGTTGTTACGGTACAAGCCTCTAAAATGTTTAATAAACTTAATTTTCCTACAGCAAGTCTGTCAAATCAGATTTCAAACACCCCAATTATTTTGGGGTAGAGAATTTTACAACCACAATGCTCAGAGTAGTGATTTTTAAAAAATCCGTCACTGTTTCTATGCTTCAAATGTAAACTACAGATTTGCACTGAAGTAAAAACTAAGTTGTTTCTAGGTTGCTCTTGGTTTATCGTATTAAAAACCATGGTGTATTCTTCCCTGGATGCGCACATGTGACTGCCATTAGCATTACAGTATCACACAAGCACTAAAGAGACAGGATAGTTCCCCAAGGCCTTTGTGTTATCCTCCATGCATTAAATCACGTGGAATGGAACAGAGTAATCTGAAAATATGAAGGCTTTTGAACCAGGGCTATTGAACTGTATTATCCTTGCTGCACTAATTCCACAGAATCGGCAGCGGCAACAGAGCTGATACGGACAGATATGCTCAAAAAGCATACAGATATTTTTCTAGCCTTCTGGAAGGCAGTGAGGGGCAAAAGGTTGCTCTGGTCTTGTAGATATCATTGGTATGTTGTAAAAAAACTGTGAATTATTTGGCATAAGGAAGAGATTTTGTAGATTTTTTTTTTAAGAGTTTTCTCATTCAATACCGTCTTTTATCTTTGTATAGGTAGTATGCAGGTATTGATGACTCAGGTCTCTCAATAGGTCATTAAAGATAAATTTATTAGTGTTTCTCAGACTTAAAGTTGGTGGAAACATAAACTTTTCATTCTGAATAAAGCATTATGTCTTTACAATGTTAAAGAGTTTAGATAATTTTGGGGGGGGGAACCTGCTAAAGCAATGTACTCCACTGAGACAACCTTTTCTAATAACTTACTCTGTCGGGGAGATTTGACCAAGTTCTTAGGTTGCTTTTTGAGCAAAACTAGGACAAAAACATAGCAAAATCTTTTGGCCAGTAGCTAAACTAGCTCTAAAGCTAGTAACATCGGTGTGCAGTTTTCATTCTGCAGGATGTGTCAAACTATTCTTTTAAATGTAACCTCACTCAGGAATACCAGTTGTTCTTTGCAGAAAGTTTAGCAAAAACTAAAAATTCTAATGAAAATATTTCTTGGAAACCAATTAATTTCTTTGTTTTTTTAAAAAAAATATTTGGGGTATATTGCAGATATCTCTATGGAAAATATGCTTAGAATTTCCCAGCATATTCTGAATGAAGTTAACAGCTCAGTCTGTAATTTAGTTCTATTAATATATAATCTCGACTATCATGCCTTTATCTGTTTAAAGTTCATATGGCTTCCTGGCTGTGATCATGAACTCCTATGCAGTAACCATAGCTTGCAAATATTTGTTCACTTATTGCTGGTTGTTGTCCTTCTTACCTGTGATAAAGCTAAGTAAACAGTTACAGGCAACATATGCTTATCTCATTGGTAGGCTGCAAAATGATGAATCAGAGTGAATAATTATTTGAAAAACAGACCGTTTCAGAGCAAAGAAAGCCACCCACCTTGTGTCATCTTAGAAACTTTTAAATACATTAGGAGAATATTGGCTAGGAAGGCCAGACTGATCCAAATTAATAGGATGTTAACATTTATTTGTAATGTAAAGAGACAGAGTAAAAGGTCACAGAAAAATTTCATAACTGTAAATCTGCCAGAGATGAAGCTTCCCTGTGATATGGGACAAACTGTTCCGTAAAAGAAGTGTGTTTGCAAATCTCATTTTTATAGGACTTGTTTCATTACTCTCTGGATTCAGTGGCAAATGTCCTGATGGTATTAATGGCGTACAGTTACTTTCCTGTAAGGTGCGCTCATCTCTTGCACCTTCAGGATTTTATTCAGCAGTTAATCCTTCCACTGGTGTTTGAGGCGGTCAAACTCTCATTGAGTTGTCTCAGTACTGGGATAGAAGGCTGGCGTGAGAGGTTATGTGTAAGGTGAGAACTGATGTTGGGGCAGCTATTGCAGGAAAGAAGCTATGGGGTAGTGCTGGGTAGGAAGTAACAGAAGGAAGAAAACCCAAACCACCAAAATTACCACTTCAGGAACATGAGATTTCTTGTTTGGCTTCTTTACTGAAGATTGGGTGGTATGAATTTAGTAGTTTTTGCATTACTCATTGGTGACTAGAGGTCACTTCTTTACAGTCCTTTTCTATCATTTCCTTCCCATGTTACATGTTATCTTATGTTTTTTACACTGCCTCATTTCCTTTCTCTTTTCTACTCATTTCGGATTTATTCGTGTGACTCAAATATACTGCTTCTCTATGATTAATACTAAATTTCTTGACCTTCCACTTCACCATGCAGACTGAGAGCTGACAGAGACCAGTAGATAAATGGAGGTTGCCAGTCCACCCACATCATCCTTTTCCAAAGGTCATTCATTGGGTCCCTCCTGTTTTCTCTCCAAAGGACCTTTTCTGAGGAAATTTGCTGCTTCCTCCTCTGACACCACAGGAGGCCATGTTAAAGAAATCCAGTCTTCAGTCTTCCCCATTTACCCCTGTGAAAAAGCTGCTTAACTGTAAAGATTTTAATCTAGATTTCTGTTCAAAGACATCCTTCATTTTGGATCTTCTTCAGGCCTTATACTGCCGTGTTATACCACCATGTACTGCCTTTCCATTTTTGCCATATATTCCATAGAAAATCACTAGGAAATCTTCCAGTATCCTCCCAAATCATGTCATGACTGGACTGTGTGACCTTTCCACCAAATGTTGTCTATCATCCTATTAAAAAGTGTTTTCCTACACTGTGTTATCTGTATACTATTTTTGTAGCAATTTGGTAAGCATCTGTCATATGAATTACTTCAGCGTTCCCATGTAAGTATGTGTATATCCTAAAGCTATGTGAAAACAAGACAGTCAAGGAGGTCTACATGAAGAATCACCTTGAAACAATGTCTGTGTTTTTATGTATTCTTCTTCCCGCTCAGTTGTCCAGTGAACTGGGGGAAATATTTCTGCAAAATGGCTTAATTTTTTATGAAGCTATTGAAAGGTGCAAGAGTTATATTACCTGCTGAGAAAAGAAAGTCCAAGTGGGCACATAACATTATTACTTGAACCTCTCTGCTTTAGCAGAAAAACATGTATTGCATACATCTAAAAAGTTGTCTTGGCCTCTCAGCAGAAGCTGAGCTGTTCTCACTCATTACTAAATTTAGCATAACTACACAGAAACAGAAAGGAAAAGAGCAAATAAAGCTTGAATCTTCACTTTCATTAATAGTTAATTCTTAACTGCATAACGTCTTACTCATGAGGTGATATAGGACAGACATCCTTCTTTATTATAAGTGCTGTGATATTATTAGAGACAGGAAAAAGTCATGGAAAAAAACCTGCAAATAAATGTTTTCCTCAGAGAAATAAAACCTGAGATTTTTCTTCCTCTTATAAAACACTTAAGCTGGCCATCAGACTCTAACAAGGAGTACATCTGGGAAAGTAAATCAATGGTAATGTTTCATAGAAAAAAAAAAAGGGAGCTCAGATGGTCTTTAAAGGTTTTGTGGTTCTGTATTGGTTGTGTTAATGAAGTTCATTCTCTGTAGATGATATAACTGCACATGCTAATGCTTCCTGCATTAGTGAATGAATTCCCTTTTCTCTTATGGCAGAGCAAGTCTCTGGTGAGAGACTGAATTCATGACAAGATATAGGTCAATATCTCCCATCTGACTAGGGCGATCCTCCTACCAGCCTGGAGAGAATGTGGGCAGTAATGAGAAGGGCACAGGTATTAGCAGAGACTAAAATAAATGAAATGAGCTCTGCTTGACGGCAAAAGTATCAGTTATTCTAGTCTTGCAGACCTGATGTTTAAATGAGTAATAGGAACACCTCTGATGATACAGGATAAGCTGGAAAGTGGAGAAGCAAAGAAGTCATCAGCTTTTCTGCTTTGGCACATAATTCATGCTATGCCTGAAAGTGTAGACAGAAAGAAACCTTCCTTTAAGTGAGGATGCCCATTTCCTGACTTGCTTGTGGCATTCTGGCTCTCCCAGAACTTCAAAAAGCAGAGGAGAATACAAATGAACTAGTGTCCATAAGTTGTCGGTTAGGCTGCTGTCAGTAATGGGAGAGGTGATCCCACGGAGAAAGAAACATCTGGCACTCAACTGTAATTATATCATGTTTGAGGTGATGGTGAGCAAAAAATGATATGTTGATGAAAACCAGGTTGTGGTTACCCTTCACAACATCTTCCAGCTCTGACAGAGTGGCCTTAAACTGCTTCTCCTTCAAAAAGTGATTTGATTTTTATTATAACAGTAGTTTATAAACCTGATTCCTACTGAGAGTATAAAGGAAGGATTTAAGCCTTTCCAAGGACTCTCTAGATTTGCATCAGTCAAGAGTTGTGAGAAAACATTTTTAAGGCAAGGAACTTTTAACAGTGATACCTTCCTAGCAATGACAGAATTATTTTTATGCGAATAGTTTATTTCCTAGGGCTCTTTAGTAAAATAAATAGTATGGATAAATGCTCTAACACACATTTGCATTACCAGCAAAGAATAGTTACTTTGCCAAGCTCTGAAAAGCTATGACGAGATGCTTCATGGAAATACATTTACTACTAGAGTGTCTCTCTGTATGTTCAATAATGGGCAATGCCCGCTGGATAACCGATCGGTTACCTCACATCTTCTTTAGTGTTGACATGACTTGCAAGCAACCCAGCTGTCACAGTGTGTTTCAATTAGGCTTGATTCCCTTACCTAAAAAGGCCTGAAAAACTAATTGGCACAGAGGTACTTTTGTCTCCCAGTTGCAGGGAAAGATACAATTACGCAGCAGACAGGGGAGAGAGAATGCACAGGGCAATGATGTTTCCTCCTGTCATTAAAATATTAGGTAAATCTGGAAGAGCAGGGATCATCATAGCTAGAGATAAGGAGAGGGAGCGGTTAAGTTTCTCCCTGACAGGGACAGGGTTTTGTGTTTCATAAGACAATACCCTGTCTTAAGCAGAAGAGCAGTGCTATGATACACTCGGGGATTTTGGAAACTGTTATTGCCAGTGAGAGGCTGGCAATGACATACTTATTTAGATGTCATGTTTAGAAGAACTGATATATTATCCTTCTTCTTAAATGCAAACAGAAAGATACAGGGAGGATTCATGGAAAGCTTTCACTTCTGATGGTTGTAAATAATTAGTAGGGATAATTTACTGGTTTATGTTAGAAAGGGGTTAAAAAAATCCACTCTTCTACTTTTTGCCAGTGTAAAGTAAATACTAGACGAGTGCTTGTGCTCTTTTTCCAGTCTTATATCTTCCTGCTCAGGACTATAGAGAGAACTTTTTCATGCACTGCCGCTACCATCTAGTGTCATGAAAAATGCTGAACAGGATTTTTATTGTGTGTACTGAATTAATATCCCTGGGTACTTCAGCATAGCATAACAGAAGACACAGCCATTCAGTTACAGTATTTGTTGTTACAGATTTCTGGTTTTGTGACAGGAGAGAGGGAAACAACCAAAAATAGTTTCAGGGCAGATCTTCTGGTTTGCAACTACACCATATGCCCACCACGCACAATATGTCTGATTATTCCAAAAATTGAAGTGTAGATGGTAAAACATGATGAATGAAATATATGGCTGGTATAGCACTACTGACTTCAGAGAAATTACACTCGCTACAAATCTAGCCCAATGTCCAAACAGGTACATCTATTTTCAGGCAGCTGCTTGTAGCTGTTTATCATTTCAGTATAGTTCAGTGTCATATCGATGTAATTGAGAGGTTCTTTTCCACTACTAGAGAGCTTCCAAACTGATTCTGAAACTAATTGAAAAATCACTCCTCTGTTTTTTCCTCTCAGTTTATTACGAAATTGAGCCTGTCTGGTATATGTTCCTTTCATAACAGCATCCTCTGTGGGGTTTTAATCAAATCTGCATTCTAGCAAGACGTTCTGAGTTTCTGCTTGCTCTCTCGTAAGTAAAAGTGTCCTTTTGTTCTCAGGGACACTGTTTTTATTAGATCACTGTTAAGGGTATTAAAGAAAAGACTCTAGAAATAGTCTAAACTAAAATAGTCTAGAAATAGTCTGAAATAAAATAAAATTAAAAAGTTACATATCTGATTTATATGTTATCTCTGAAATCACTGCATGCAATTGACCCCATTAGGCTATCTGAGGACATGTGGCATAATATCGTCCACCAGCGGGCTGTTACTTATTCAATAGTTCATAAACTAATAGACTTTAGGAGGCTTATGCAAAAGTGATTTAGATCCTAACATCACAGCTGCCAATAAGCAATCCCCTCACCCCCAGGAAGTGGCCTGCAGATGTGGCAGGTTGTGACAGCGGCTTGCATTCGAAAAAGGAGGGATGTCTAAAGCTATTGGGAACAGACCAGAGAGGAGATGCACAGTGAAGAACTTTGACAGAAGTAAATGTCACCTTGTGAAATAGCTTTTTAGCTTTTTCTCTGGCAGAGAAATAGCAGTTTTCCTACTGTCATGTTTGCTTACTTAGTACAAGCCTACCCCAAATCCACCAGTGTGAAAGGAAAGATCTGACTGAATTCAGGCAGCTTTGGTTCTAGATTTTTAACAGATCTATACTTTCTGCTTTGTTTGCCTAATTCTCTTCTCTTTATTGCTGCTCGAGGAACACCACAGCTCCTTTGTCATCCTCTCATAAGGTGAATCCTTGACCTTAGCAGAGTCTAGTTAGAAAATCTATAGCTTGTGTCTGTTTGTCAGAAAGATTACCATGAAAATCAGTTTTTTAAGGACCCATGTTTGAACGTAACATACTTGTGAAATCTTTCACCTGTTCCTTTGGAGCTCTGCCTGATCTTTTTTAAGCCTTTTATTAAATCAGCACTAATAGATTTGATTATGAAGATGTCCAGAACAAAGGAAAACAAGTGCCTTCGCTCACTGACCTAAAGCTAGTTTTTAGAGTCTAGATGAGGGAGAGACGCAGCATGGGGCACTGAGATGGTCTGTGCTTTGGCATGACTGAAGAACGATAAATCCCCTGGCAGTGTAAATCAGCAAACCCTGATCAATGGCTCCATGTCCACTTTCACCACCCGAAGATGTGGCCAAGTGGCATGAGCAGATTTTAAACAAATCTTGGAGGAAAGGGTGGTCTTTTTTTTTTTTTTCTTTCTTTTTTTTTCCATCTTTCAAACTCAATGTTATCAAAGTGGCAGATACTGTGTGGCAAGCCAGTGGCAAGGCTGGGTTCTGCATCTTCATTACAACAGCAAGCAGACCACTCTGTAGCTGTTCCTCTGGACTTTTTAAGGTTCATTTTTCTTGAATAAGGATGAAATGATCACGGAATCATGGAATTTTCAGAGTTGGAAGGGACCTCTAGAGATCACGTAGTCCAACTCCCCTGCTAAAGAAGGATTGCCTAGAGCACGTTACTTAGGACTGTATCCAGGCTGGTCTTGAAAGTCTCCAGAGAAGAGGACTCCACAGCCTCCCTGGGCAGCCTGTTCCAGTGCTCTGTCACCCTCACAGTAAAGAAGTTTTTTCTCATTTGATTGGAACTTCCTATGTTCCAGCTTGTGCCCGTTACCCCTCATCCTGTTACTGGGAACCACCCAAAAGAGTCTGGCTCCATCCTCCTTAAACCCACCCTTTAGATACTTGTAAACATTAATAAGGTCTCCCCTCAGCCTTCTCTTCTGCAGGTTAAAGAGTCCCAGCTCTCTCGGCCTTTCCTCATAAGGGAGGTGCTCCAGTCCCTCAGTCATCTTTGTTGCCCTGCGCTGGACTCTCTCCAGTAGTTCCCTGTCTCTCTTCAACTGGGGAGCCCGGAACTGGACACAGTATTCCAGTTGTGGCCTCACCAGTGCAGAGTAGAGGGGGAGAATGACCTCCCTTGACCTTGATCATCACAGTTCCAGCTCTGTTGTTTTCATTTGACATTTCTTTCTGTTTAAGTCATTCTCATTTTTATATGGAGAAATTCGAGACTGTTGTATACAGTTTCCTGGGAGGTTATGGGTCAGCTACGAAGCAGAATAGGTTTTGGCATCTCAAATGCATGCAGGAATATGGGCTTGTTGGCTTAAGTAGATTAGCAAGAAAGTAAAAATTTTAGCAGTGCTTAATGGTATCAACAATGACATTTTCAGACAATGTCCTAGAAAGACACATGTAGCAGTTCATGCTTCCTAAAGAAATAGTAGAGACTGTTTGCAAAGCTCAGGAAGACAGCTCTGCATGATTCATTCATGTTTGAGGAGGATTATTCTTGACCTTGTAAGTCCAGAAAGCATATTTTTAAAAACAAAGTGAAAAGTGATGGAATAATTGCAGGAAGTGGTTTTAACGCACTGACAGCTAAGGAAATCTTGGTCTTTTAGCACAGTCACTGTTCTAAGAGACTCTTTGACATCCCCAGAATTTCCCAGGCTAATAATTAAAGTGAGCCAGGCAATTAAGATAATAGATAAAAGTAGCACACATATATAAAAGAACATTTCTTGCTGAGATAATAACAGGAATAATTAACTGTGAAAGTCAAGTAGCAGTGCAGAACTCAATATATTCCAGCTCCAGGATTTATTCAGAGACGTTTTACTTTCATCCTCTGGTTTCACCTGCAGGGATTATACAAGTTAGCAGCAGTATCTTAAACTGAAGTAGAAAGTTCATAGCAAAAGTTAGTTTCAAAATGCATCTTTCCTCTTTTTGTGAAAGTTCAGTCCTAGTAATATAAAACTGATTTGTGTTCTAGAATATAGTATTTAAATTAGGGCCTGTTAGTCTGATTAATTTATGGAAATGCATTCTTCTGCCAGCAGGTTTCAGAAAGACTCCTCTGGATGAGGAAGTGTTTAGTGGAGAAACAAAAATCTGTGTGTTCCCATTTTCTCCTGACCAGTTCACATTTCACAGGACAAAGTGGTAATGAGAGGACAAATTCTTAGCTATATCGGCATTGCTAAGGCTAATATGGATGTCCAGGAATTAGTTTTCTTTTGGATGGATTTGGTTTTAACCCACTTCAAAATGAGACAGAATCAGTAAAGCGCTCTCAAATATTTTTGCTAAGCAATAAATTTGTCACAAAAAAAGTCATCCCAAAGAGAGTTCACATTCAGGTCTAATTCAGTAAGTAGCTTTGACTGAAAAAACAAACTGGTGGAAAGGGCAAAGAAGAGGACCCAGAAAATCCCCACTATGCAGAAGCTGAGTCTCTAGAATACTTCCCAGGGTATGGACACCCTTCCTCATCTTCAGGGGATTTTGAACTTAGTTTCTGGACTGTCTGCTTTTCTGCATTAGATGCTTTCTGTCATTGTCTTCCCTTGACAATTTTTTATCCAATGTGAGCCAATCAGAGATTTACTAGAACAGCAGCTGTAGCATTCAAGCGCTGTTGTGGTCCTACCCACCAGGCTAGACTATCTTTTCCTACTACTTACTCACTAAATGTGCTTTATAGAAAATGGAGGAGTTTCTGAAAGAGAAATCGGGATTTCCTTCACCACGGTTGCTAACTGACCCTGTGGGTGTCACTTTCTCGTGGGACCCTAGAGATGACAATTAGCTCCCCCAGCCACAAGCGCGGCAGAATGGTGGGCCTTACATCTTGCATTTCCCACAGGAGACTTCTGACTGCATTGCTCTTTCAGCATAGGTGAAAACATTGACCACGTCTAACTTTTCATTGTCTTTATTTTTGATGTAAGTGCCCAAAAGTGAATTGCCAAATGGAAAATGTCAGTTAGTACGAAATGCTTTTTTTGGTTCCTTTTTTCAGTGGGAAGGCAAAATTTGTAGTTTTGCTTCATTTATGCAGTTTGACAGAAAGATGAGAGAATTGCGTATTTCTGCAACCCCACAGTTGGCAAAGGCTGAAGCAGAAATATTGAGCTCCAAAATGCTCGCCTCTTCCACCTGAGCAGGAAGGATAACTGCTCTCATGGTATCAGTAGCAGCAGGCATCCGTTATTCAGTGGCAGCCAAGCAAAATGGGGGGATGTGGCAAAACATTTTGTCTTTTATTACACGTAATGTGTCACAAAAGAGGGCAGCTCTCAGGCCTACTGAGCTCCGTCTTGTAGAACTCAAACTGCCTGCCTTTATTGCAGGTCATTATTCACCATGACCATTAGAAAAAGAGGAAGATTCACTGGAAACCATACAGCATGGGTCTGTGGGGGTGATAGAGCACATACTCTGTATTTCTTGCCTTCATTACTTGTTCTGTTTCTCCCACTGATGGCTGAATTTCTGTGATAAATGGCAGCATTGTGTATAATTAATACTGTGTACAGTTTGTAAGTCAGTTTGTAATGTACTTAGACATCCTTTTAGATGAAAGGTACTCACCATTATCTCTGTGAATCACAGGCTCTTGTCTTGTCAGGAGATACAGTAAGGCACAAACTTTTTGCCACAAATCACTTTCCTCCCACGCCTTGTGGTTTTACAAAAACAAGGCATCTCAGGAGTTCCATATTTCATTTTTATATCATTAAACCAAATCTTTACCTCTTACTCTTTTAATAATTTCCCTTGTCTTTCCTTTCCTCACCCTGCATCAGTCATGTTAATTTAACTGTGGAAGGTCTGTACAACCGCTAAAAAAAGAACGTCTCAACTCCTCTCCCTGTCCAATTCTTATTTTATGATTCAATCAACTGCTCAAGGTATTAATTGTTAAAATAAAATAATGGCACCCATGAACACCCTCTCTGTATCTTTTTAAAAGTTCACTGGTAGTTCAAATATTCATTATGTGTAGAGAGCTACTCAAAAAAGTGCTGATATACCAGTAAATTACTTGAATATTTTAAAGCCTGCTTTGGGTGGGAGAAATATTGTAACACATTGATTATATTTAGATTCACGTGGTTAATCACTATGTGCAATTTACTATGGTTTTCCATATAGTCGTTTTGGACTGCATTTGTGTGTCAGTCCCAGGAACGGCCAGGAAGTATAACATGCACCTAGATCTGCCAGCTGCCTCCCTCTTATATAGGGGTTTTGCAACAAGCTGCAGAGCCCGCTGCGGACATGCTTAGGGGCATCCAAATCCATCAGGTGTAGTCAGGTCTTGAATACACTCTCCTGGTGTGCTATTTGAACACACTTTGTTTACATGTTTATATACGTTTATATGCCTATGTTTGACTTATTCACTAATAATAAAGATTTTTGAATGGTGATTTTTGTCCAGGAGATATTGATCACTGTTTTTTTCAGGCTCTGCGAGATTTAAATGCTGAAATTAGTATGTTTTCATAGCTGCCTGTATTTAACCCTCCTGATAGAAAGCAGTGAATAGGACAAGGTCCTGTGTTTCAGCTACTGAATTGATCGCCCAGCGTCCTACTGCAAACCTGCCTTCCTCCATGTTTTTCTTGATGGCCCAGAAGTCCATCTTTGCACCACATGTGAGTGGGTTGTAAGTCCTGTTCCACCAGCCCAGGCAGGAGATCAGTGGTCTCTCTGCAGAAGAGGGGCAGAGTAGACCGTGTAGAGTAGTAACAACACAAGCGCACCACCCCACCGCCCCAGACCACAAGTTCTCTAGAGCCCATTTTTCAGAGCCCATCAGCGTCATATGCCATATTTTGAACCTTTTTTTTTCCAGAGCCACGATGTGTCTGTTATTGCCAGAATCTTTCAGTGGAAACAAGCACGCTGTTCAGCTGGTGCTCGTCCAGGTTAGGAAGGTGGTTACATTTTTAGAACGTAAATTGTTATTTAGTGTTGATTGCCTGCATGAAGGCTTTTGAATAATGATTATTGCTTAATTATTGCCACAGATTGGAGGCAAGTTATTGATTAAGTGTCCTTGGGCATCATTTTCTGAAGCTTGTCTCTCTGAAACCTTGATTTTCTCCCACCAAGATATTGACAGATGGTAAAAACACATTTGTTACAGAGATTAATTTGTTAGTATATGTTCTGTGTACCTTATACACAGAGACAGCCGAGCAGTAGGAGTTAAGTGATAATAAGTCCATAACAAAGATACATGCTAACAGTGGAGAGCTGTTACCGTACACAATCAAAACAGAGATTGTTATCCTGCTTTTTATTTATGTGGAACAAGATAATATACATTTTATACAGCTCTTTTGGTGCTATTTTTGCAAAGATGTTGATATAGTTATGAGTATTTTTCTATGAGCTTAAAGCACAAGAGTGATTTCCCACAGTAATCAAAGCAATGTTACACTGATAAATTCCTGTTGCCAACTCCCCATGTTTCATACTAGGCGAAGTACTCTGTAGGCCTCAGCCCTGGTGAATGGAAATCATTTAATGGTCTTATATTTTATTTTACATCATGTAAAGTTTATTCATTCAGTATCGAATAACTGACCAAATTTTTATCAGGCCCTGATACTGCAGACACCATGTCATTGTGGACATGGGGTTGTTGTCAGCTTTATCTCTCTGAAATAGTTTGCAGTTATGCGAAAATGTGGGTAACTAAATTGTACATGAAATTTTTGTATCCTTTTCTAAGGACTTTGTGCATTCAAAGTCAGTGCATGGGTAATTTTCAAATTATTCTAAATATACAGAAAAGTACTTTTGAAAGACATCTTTTTTCTTATGCCATAAGAGGCTGTGAAGGACGTGGAGGGGAAGAATAGGCAACATCACAAGCTACAGCTCTGTCGTTGTTTCCTAGCTGAGATTTTCCACTCCATTGTGCCATTTCTCAATCTCTGCAATGGCTGCTAATCAAATTCTAATAATGTGATGTTTGACTTGATCAGCTGAATAACTAAAGTGACTGTTTTTCTGGACATCAGGTTGTCATATGATTGAATTGCTGTATTCTTAACTTGATTTGTTTTGTTGGGGTTTTTTTTGTATAACTGAAGTGATCTGGATGCATTTCACATAGAGGAGAATAACAGCTGGTGAGGGGGCGAGGAAAAGTAAGCTGTAGCTCCCAAAAAAGGGGATAGCTTTTATCATATGTCATTATGTAGAGAGTTCTTGTCTTCAAACCACATCCTATGCGACACTTCATCCTTTGTCTAAAATATCTGCATGTCTAAATGTGTCCTTTACAGAAGGCCAAAAAAAAAATAATAATCTGCTACTGTCCTGGCTTGCAATTATAGTAATTCTGTTGAAACAAAGTAGAGTTAATGCTAGTGTAATGACTGAATTAGAACAAGCACCAGCTTTAACTATTGCCTTTGGCAACCTGGGTCTCATATTCCATAAACTATAGAGGGAAAGGATTATGGTCCGAAATGATTGAGCATAAAATCTGTCTGAAACCGTGTACTTACCTGGCGCCTTTGTGGCCCTGCATTAGAAACACTGGGCAGGTAGAAGGCAGGAAACTAAGTAAACTTCAAGTCATATTTAGGTTCAGAAGTTTATCCCAATCTGACAGCTTCTTCAGAGTGTTTTGATCTCTAACAAGTTCTAAGGGGTAAAAAGAGGAGTTTTTAATATCAACTTAAGGAGATAGCCTTCCTGCAGCTTCCATATGCTCTCCTGCTATGCTCCTAATGAATGATGCAAAATCTAGGGCTGAAACCTGTATCACAGAAGCTACTGGGGGCACTGCTACTGAGTTCAGTAACTGCAAACTCCTGCTTACATAATTTATTTAATTATCACCACTTTCTAAAGAGAAAGAGAGTTTTAAGTGGCTTTCTTCAAGCTGTTTAGAACCTCTTACACATGACAAAATTTCTCTTTTGAAATAAATGTCAGAATTTTGCAACTGTTTATGACAATAATGAATTCATCAACAAAATGCTTTTATTGTTGAGAAATAATCCTAAAAGAAAGCACATAGAAAATAAAATATGAAATATTGCAATACTAGTTAATTGTAAAAGTGTTTTTTGAAACCAGATGAAGAAAACTTACTTGAAGCACAATAGAGCATGTGGAGCAAATAATGTCAGAGCATGTTGTGAGGTTTCTGGAGGGTTTCAGAATTTTGTAGTGCTAGCCCAGCCCAGAGCAGCTCTGTAGCCTAACCTGTGCACTCAGTGCCCCGGCTCACGTCATGGGAATGGCTGCACTGTGATGTTGCCTCCAATTCTCATGACAGCTTCCTCCATCTGCGAAGGAGCTAGGTTCAGATCAGGTGAAGAAGGTGAGCAGTAGACCTTACCCAGTGCTGCTGTGGGTGCAAGAAGTTTACTCAGGTTCACAGAAGGAACTTTGAAGAGAAATCTGTTGAAGGTTATTATTATGGCAAACTGCAGTAGGCTCAGAAAATACCCAAAGCCAAAAGTGGTTTGACACCACATTAGTAGCAGGGTAAAGGTTTCGTATGCTTGCCCTGTTCTTACTCTTGCCTTCTTGTCTACTTATGGCTGTGCGTGATACACAGCATTGGGAGAGCTGGATACTTGGTCAGAACCAGCAGGGCCGTGTGCTTCAGTTGTAAAATGTAAGCGCTGGCACAGTATAAGTAACGTTTTAATTTTATTTCATGAGAGCTATTTTAAGATTTTATGCCAATTTATGCACAACTAAGCATGAAATAGAATACATATTTCAGAAAATTTCATGCTGTGAAGTGATGTGAAGGAGGTGCCTTCCTACTTAAAGTGTTACATGCATAACAGATTTGTGAATAGTGATGGGGGCCGTTGTTGTATACCATGCACCATCCGTGATCCTATTGTAAGTGTTCTATAAAACGCAAAGGCTAATAAACAGCAAGGCAGCAAAATGTTGAAGCATAATGCTGAATATGTGAATAATTTTGTGGAAGTTAATAGGAGCACTCAAATTCCTTGAACGTTCATAACAGCTGCTCTGGAAAATGATTGCAAAATGCCACTCTTGTTCTTGGCAGGTCTGTGCCCTGTGCTTATTCATAAACACAGCTGTTTAATATTAGATACAAAAGTAAGTTCCTCATTGTTTTATTGTCATCAACCCTGTACCTTTGGGAAAGTGATCTGGATCAAACACTTAAAGAGCAAGCCAGAGACTTTCTTACTGAAAGAAAGCAACATTTGTTAAACTTTCTTACTTTACTGATTTTACTTTTTCCCTTTGGAAAAAGTCTGTGTCATTTCCCCTTATAGAATTACTTCCAAATTTTTATTCTAGGAGAGAAGTTGCTGTAAGTCTGCAGTGCAGGTACAATGCACAGAACAAAACCACTGGTTGTGGATAATTTTTAATGTTGTGTTTGATTTCTTATCATAAAATGGTTGAGACGGGAATGGGCCTCTGGCGATCATGTAGTCCAGCCCCTTGCCCAAAGTAAGGTCCCTCAGACCTGCAGGTTGCTCAGGACCTTCTCCATTTGGGTTCTGAATAACTCCTAGGATGGAGACTCCTCTGGGCAACCTGTGCCAGTGTTTAAACACTTTCATGGTAAAAAAGTGTTTCCTTGTATGTAACTGTAAATGAAACCTCCTGTGTTTCATTTTGTGCCTATTGCCTCCTGTCTTGTCACTGGGCACCACCAAGAAGAGCCTAGCACTGACTTCTTTACTCCCTCCCTTCGGATATTTATATGCATTGTCAGGCTCCCTCCTGTACCTTCTCTTCTCCAGGCTAGGCAATCCCTTTCCAGGAGGTCTCATGAAGTTCCAGCAACTGCTTTGGAGCCATTGACTTCACAGAGGTGAAGTACTGTTGACTTTGGTGCTTGTGTCAAGAGCAGTGGGTCCCAGATCACAGCTCTTCGTGTATTTGGAGTTCAGCAGGAATAAGGATCCCTTTCATTCACAGCTGTAGTTTTTCCGGTTCAGCAGAATCCTAGAGCTGAATCAAACCTCTGCCACTGCCAAAGGCATCTGCACTTCTCCCCCAGCTTTGCCTCACTTCAGGCTCAACAGAAACCTGGAGCACTTGCTGATTTACAGTGTCTAGCCTCTGTAAGGTGTAAGGTCAGGAGCTAACCTAAGAAATCCAGTTTTCCTCATTTTGATGACATAGAAGGCAGCATAGTCCTGTAGGCATAGACCCGGCTCCTAGGCTTTCTATGTTACATGATTGAAAGGGGAGCATTTTCCTGGCATAGATATTCACTTCACTTCGCTATTCAGGGTTATGCATTTAGGAACTGTGCCGAAAAAGCTCTGAACCAGGGACTGTGAGGCACCCATTAGTTGCAGGCAGGTGAAACAGGATCCGAAGTAAAACAGGGATATTAAAGCCTTGAGTAGCCATTGAACACCTCACCCTCTTCAGTGAGCATCTGCTCAGAGTGGCAAAACCCGGAAATAGTGCTCCGGAGGCCTAACTCACTTCTGGTTCATTTCTCTATACACTCTCTGCATCTTTACGTTGTTCTGTAGGAAAACACATTCTGAGACTTCCACAGAGGAGAACAATTTTATTAGATTGTTATTTGTGTCCGCTGACCCTAGACGGAAGTAGAAATTATCATTTAATGTGAGGAACTGTTTGGCTTATCCAGCAGAGACACAGGATAAAAAAATGTTTTGCTTACATTATTTTTGTACTTTACAATCATTTATCTTTGGCACGTAATTTAGAAAATAGGGTTTGATGACCGTTAGTAATTGCCTGTATTTTCTGTGATTGGCGTGTGTAGTGTTCAAAATTGATGTTGCTAATTAAATAACAGAAACAGGAACCAAGAGTTAATTGCAGTCTGTGCAGGTTGCCCCTCAGGTGTTTTGTGTCACCTGGTAAGTCTCAGCTCATTAGCAGAAACAAAGTCAATAAGTGTTTACAGAACTGGAAGCAGCTGGAGAGTTACAAAATCACCATGTCCCATAGAAGCTGTGTGCCTGTGGATGTGTGTGCCTGGTCATGGTCATGCTCCTGATCACCAGCATGAGAGAGACATTAATGAACTGAAAAGGAGTAGAAAATAACAGCCTGCATGTAGTTCTCTCTGTTGATTACCAAGATACAAGATATAATAACTGAATTTTACCACCTCTCTGACGTGGCTATACAGCTTCCAGATGGTTCAGAGGTTGAGTAGGGATTGTATTAACCTAACCTTAGCCTGCATGTTGTCCTGGGAGTATCTGTTCACTTGGTTATCAGATATGAACCTTGACTCACTTTCTGAGTCACTCCTAAAAATATATTTCTTTGCAGGTAAACTACATATGCTTTTCCAAGATTTGAGTTTAGCCCTATTAAGTATACGATGTTCAGACAAACTTCACCTGAATCACCCGATGCATCTGACCTACCTTATTGTTTTTCCCGTGTTCCCTGACTCTTGAGTTACCTTCAATCTTCTGTGTTATCTTCAAGCTTCTGTATGACTCTGTGTGGCTCAACAGGCCTTTAGTAAGGATGTTGACCAGCACAGAGCTAGGAGCAACTTTCTGAAAGAGGTCATCTGTTCCAGCACATTTACAGGCTTAGCTTTCTACTTGCTCTTTCAGCAGCCAGTGTGATTACTTCTGGAATGGAATATATACAATATATATCACATTACTATCACACCTTGATTTCTTATCCCTCCAAAAAATCTCTAGAAGTGTTTCCTTCTTTCTTTTTTCTCTCATTATGAAAATGTTGCCAACTCAATGTGTATCCCTGTTGATATTTAAGCAAAAAAACTTTAATAGACTTAAGTCTACTGGCCCTAGATATCCATTGATAGTTTTTCTTCCTTTTGCTAGTGCCAGCGGTTCATGTAGACTTTTTGTTTTTCCTGTTTCAGTATTTACATGGTTATCTAAAGGGATAAAAATTAGCCTTCTTCACAGAAACATCATTTCTATTATTCTATTTCTAGTCTTTTCACAGGCTTTGCAATTTTCCTCATGAGGAAGCACTTTAGGTTTTCATAAATGGGGAATGTCTAGATGTCAGCACTCTCTGGATTTGAAAGCAGTTCAGCAGGCATTCCTAGAAGTCCAGAGCGTATTTGTAGCTCACAAAGTATTTGTCTCTCCTGAAGGGGCTTTTTAATTGTGGCCATTCTCAGCAGAACCATTTGCAAGTTGGAGCTGTCATGGGCAGACCAGCTTTTCCAGATCTGTGGGATATGTGAGACAAGAGCCTTAAGCTGGGGTAGCACTGTCACTGCCACGGTCACTGTTTTCGGAATGCAGAGCAGCCCGCCACTGGTGTTGCACTGTGGATGGATGGGCAGCCCCAGCCTGAGGCCACATTCATTACGAGGCTCTTTAGGAAACCCTGATTTACAACCTTTTTATAGAGAAGGAACTCGTATCCAGGAAGACAAAACTAATGGCACTACAAAAGTGCAAATATCACTAATGGTGTGAAATTATCCTCTTAATCAAGTTTATTTAATGAAATTCGAACGTTGGAAGAAAAGATGAGTGTAGAACTCCCACTGGGGAAGCAAACTGGATTGATAACATTAATTCTGAATTCCCATTTCTTCTTCTGCTTTCCCAAATTTCTAAGCCACTTTGTTATTGCTTCTTAGTACCAGTTCTCACCATCTACCCTCCCATTATCTCAGCTCTGAACTGAGAATGGCACTGCTGCTTCTCTCCACATTCAGATGTAATACTTGTTCAGTCTAAAGTAAACAACCACATGCTCTACTAATAATTAAAGCTGTACATGTGTTCTATTGTACTTGGAATTTGAATACACAGATATGCATAAATATCTTAAGGATATGGCCTTCATATATCTAAATAGTCATCTTCCATAAGGATATAGAGACTGTCAACTAGCAGCTTGTTTCTTGCACAAAAGTTTTGTAAGAAACATCTTTAAATGGCAGAATTTCTCAGTTTTCTTATGTAGGTGTATATTCCACTTTCTTTTACTAAGTCATCCCCAAAATATTAAAATTAAAAAGGTTTGAGTCACTGAATGAAGATTTGGATTTTTGACTTACATAAATTGCAGAATGGTGTTCAAGTAGAAGATTAAGTCTATTTAGACTCCTACAAAATAGAAAGAAATCATTATTTATTCATTGCGTTTTGCAAAATATTTTTGCAAATGCATTTTTCTCATTTGTGAGCTGCTCTATGATCTGTCTAATCTGTATGTGAACTATAAGTGCAAAAGACAGAAGAGAAGAGACAGAATACAGAATTACAATAAAATTTAGGAACTTCACAGTTAGTTGCAAGATTAGAGTTCAGAATCTCTAATCACAGTCTAACTTTAAAAGACTGATGAGTCATAAATATGTTTTCAAATCATATTAGATAAAAAAAGACACTATTCAGCTGACATGACAAAGTTCCCATCTTATTCAGGTTATGCAAATAATTTTAATGCTTGTCTTGTATTTTGCATATTAGTTATGTAATATATTATGATGTCAATTAACTGCAAAAATTGTTCTTAATGAAACAGGAGAATATTTAATGGTATATAATACAGGCTTCAAACAGAAAAGAACATACATGATGAAGTACATAAAAAGAACTCAGGATGAAGTACATGAAAATAACTCAGATTCAGTGCTCTTTGTAAATATATATGGGAAGTCCTCTGTTTCTGCACTTTAAAATCTATGTAAATCTTAAAATTCTGGATCTTTGTTAGGGTTAGAACACTACAATTGTCTGACTTAAATTATAAAGAATAACGCCAAGCCCTGGAAAATGAGATAGCGAGGGCCGTTGGCCAGAATTCTGTGTTGGGTGTCCAAATCTTTGGTTTTACTTAAAGCATTGACATTATATACCTTCTTCATGTTTGTAAGATAAGCACTTTGCCGTGATGCACTTCCAATTCTTCAGAACTAATGAATATTCTTAATCCCCATTCTTAGATCCTTTGGTATGCCCACATCAAAAGAACTACAGATGTTAGCTGAGAATTATTATTTATGTCTAGAGTGTTCTTTCTCCTTACATCCTTGCTCTCCCTGTCACCCAGCATGTCATAAACCCTCCCCGTGTGTTTGAAATTGTTTAGGAAGAATACAAGCAATTCTGCACGTAGCAGAGGAGACACCACCCTGGACCATGTTATACCTGCCTGGCAAAAAAGACCTGACCCAGTAAATATGATGTATGCAATAGTAAGGGAAGAAATAAAATTACCATATGGAAAGATGTTAATACAAATGAGTGCAATGCCGTCTATTACAAACTCATGCTGTTGGTTAGATCAGTGTTGCAGCTGTCTAAAATACCTCTCAGGAAATGCATACCGAGTAATTCGGCAGGAGCTGCTCCGGACTTCCAGGGGGTTGGTGAGCTCTTGTTGAACACAGAGTTGAACGCAGATCCTGCTCTTTGCCTCACTTGCATAACATAACTTTATGTGCCTGTTTGCACACATCTGTAATGATGGTGAAAGCATGCCTTTTGTACAGTCCGTTTCTAGTAGGACACAGGAAGAGCCGCTGCCCACCAGCAGTGTTCTCCCAGGGGAATGCACCTCAGGAGGTCTGGGACTGGTTAAATACCTGCAAGAATAACTGGCAGTGAAGGGATTTGCTTTCCTTTCAGCAGAGGCTGATCAGCTCTCAGAAAAATAAGAGTTACCAGAACGTTCTTGAGAGACAGACATAGGTCTGTTTAATACAGCAGGCTGTGTTGATGGGAGGATAAAATGGCTTGTGTGTAGACACAGAAGAATTTTACTAAGTAGGTTTTATCTAACGTGACAAACATGAAGCATATGTTTATGGAGTTGAACAAAGAATTCTCCCTTATATATTCCCATGTCCTGTGACAAGAGGTAGATAAAGAATTGAGGGCAAAGGGGTCTCAGTTACGACATTCAGTTTCACTGATTTTATTTCTGTCTTTTTCTTGCAGTACCAATTTGTGGAAAAATCACAACTGAAAAAAAAAATCACATTGTGAAAACCTTTTTGCTACAACGACAGAGAAAATTTAAGAATGTTTACCTTCCTGTTGCTCTTTCCTTTGCTTAAAACACTCAGATTTCTTTAGAAAATGGTAGTTTTGATTATTTTTTAAAATTTTATTTTCCTCTTTTCCCTTCAGTCATTTAATTGTGCAATTTCTGAAAGGTTTTCTGGGAATGGTATGTTTAATGGGGAAAAAGGTCACAGAAATGAGAAGCTGTAAAAGCCATTTAGTTAACCTTAGGTTTCTTTGTTCATCCCAGCGTGGGGTTTTTCCATTTTACCATCCATTATTTTTGTTCAGCTTTGTTTCAGCTAGTGAAACAAGCATTCCTCCAGTACTGTAGACAAAATCTAATGATGAAGTTGAAAAGGCAAGTTTGTTGGGTTTAGTTCTAACTGAGAAAAAAGGCAGAGGAGGGATTAGTTGACAGACTAAGGATGCACCCTGCCAACCCTAATGACCCTGGCAACCAACTACCACACTAGTGGTAACCCACCACGTTTTTCATTGAGGTAACACGCTACCCTGCTGCCTTGGTCAAATGGTAATGATGGTTTCTGGGTGTCCAGAAATCCTGTAAGCACATATATAGAGCAACTGTATTGCCCTTGCACAACTGATCCAGCTTGTTCTGGTGAAGCTGAACTTGCTGTTGCAGTACGCAAAGCCACAATAGCAATGTTATGGTAGAAACGGGGCTGAGCCCCTTTGCTGTACGCCTCTGGCCATCCTGCTGGGTCATGTGGTGGGACTATGCCCTTGTGTTGAGTTGTGTGATTGTGGCTGTGCTGTGCAGGGCTGACAAGAGAGGCGGTGAATGGATATAATATACAGATTCAACTGCTGCACAATAGTGTGGCTTCTCTGTCTTTGGATGAGTGAGAGATGGGACATGAGAGCAGTCCATAATATGTGATTTGCCAGCACTGTGTAAAGAGAAGGGAAACGCAGCAAGGAATTGAAAAGTGAGAGTAGTGTGGGAGATATAGCTCTTTCAACCTCTCCAGTAAATTCACATCTGCATCTTAGAGACTATGGTATATGTTTAGTCCGGCACTGATGGGGTTCATTTAGTTTGCCCCTGCGTGCTGAGCAGTAGTCACGCAGGCCAGGCACGTCTGTGTTCAGCTGGGTGCAGCGCTGCCGCGGGGACAGCCTGTGTCTCCCAAGTAGTCATATGAATTTCAGTGGGATAATGTCAGTGGATTTTCTTCTCAGAAGCATTTGCTGGTTGGGACACTTTGCAAAATGGATTTCTGTCTTATCATGGCTAAATGGAACAAGATGTTGTAAATGATAGATCATTGAGATATTTTCTCAAAATAAGCTAAAAATCAGTTGGTCCTATTAGACATCGTGTATAAAAGTCAGACAATAACCACAGTCTCCAATGAAATTCCTGTCTTTCTCTGCACTATGCTGTCAAAAAAGTATAACATATAAATATACAAATTTAAATCATGCTCCTCCACTTTTCTTGAGGCTTTTTAGCTTTTTGGTTTGTTTTGCTTTTACACTTAACTTCTGAACTCATTTAAGTAGACACACTTCCACTGATAAATTTATGTTCTGAGTTTTAGCCGTATACCAGCTGAGATAGAAGGCATACAGCTTTTTATTAACAGGCATAGATGCTATCGCTGTGTCTCTTTTCTGGCAAATAAAGTAGGTGTCTTGGTTTTTTTATGAAGTCTGCGAGCCTTCTTGACATCATTTGCAGGACTTGTGTTTTGATATGACAGGTATAACACAGATATTGCGCTGGATTGGAACCATACACTCGGTTTCTGAGAAGTTGAGTATTTCTTCCCAAACTTTCTTCCAGCCTGCACAGAGCAGCAGCCCCAGAATGACTGGGAATCTCATGGGTTTCCAGAGTTCAGGAAAGAGCCAGGAGATGTGCATAAAGATGCACTCGCTGCATTCATACAGAGGAGCAGTACCTCCCAAACACAAATGCCACTGTTTGTGGTCACTTGGGGAAATCTGGAAGATTACTTCTTGTATGTTTAAAGAATATTGTTAAAAAATAAGAAAGAAAAAAAAAAAGGAAACGGAAACCTCACCCTCCAAATTTGCAATTGCTATTTCTCACTGAAAGATTGATGAATTATTTTGCTTTTGTGTATGTGTGAGAATGAGAACTGCATGCAAACAGTTTTTAATATTCTCTTTTAAGGGTGATCAATTCTGAGTATGAAAGGGGGAAAAATGCATTTTTCTCATTCTAAGCATCTGAGGTAGGCTTTGACAGCTGTGTTGCCTGTTTGAAAAAAATGAACACAGAATACTCTTCTGATCCTAAACATGAAAGAGAGAAATTGAAGATCCATGAATTAGGCTTTGCCTCCAAGTCATTTTAGAGCATTAATATCCTATATTACAAAGCAGCACAGCTTCTTCATCTTTGACCTCCCAAGTGGAGTCATCTCTAAAGAAAGCCATTTTCAAAAACTTCTTCTCTAATGGCTGAATCTGAAAACTTTCTCTGCATTAGGACATTTGGTACACAGTATGTGTGTCACGTTTCCAAAGACAGAAACCCAAATCTTGAGCTGCTGGTCAAAATTACAATATTGTTATTAACCTTAACAGGAATCATTGAGGTAAAACACTCCTTAAATCTTTGGTGAGATTTCGTATTAGTGTTTTCCCTTAAGCTGTGCCTTCTCTCTTCAGTACTAGACAGAAGAGGAAAATCTTTCATCTGTCCAGCTGCTTAGGAGAAGGGGAATTTGTACTTCATAGTCTCTGAAATACCGTCAGTATTAGCAGCTTCAGGAGGTCAAAGATCCTGAGACAGTTGCCAAAATCATGATATTATCTTTTCACCTGCTTTCCAGTTTCTGAGCTTATAGGATTCACAAACAATCATAGAATCATAGAATGGTTTAGGTTGGAAGGGACCTTAAAGATCACCCATTTCCAACCCCCCTGCCATGGGCAGAGACACCTCCAACTAGACCAGGCTGCTCAAAGCCCCATCCAGCCTGATCTCGAACACTTCCAGGGATGGGGCATCCACAGCTTCTCTGGGCAACCTGTTCCAGTGTCTCACCACCCTCACAGTAAAGAGTTTCTTCCTAATATCTAATCTAAATCCACCCTTTTTTAGTTTAAAACCATTACCCTTTGTCCCATTGCTACACTCCCTGTTAAAGAGTCCTTCCCCATCCTTCCCGTAGGCCCCCTTTAGGTACTAGAAGGCTCCCATAAGGTGTCCCTGGAGCCTTCTCTTCTCCAGGCTGAACAACCCCAACTCTCTCATCCTGTCAAATCATTACCATTCATTGTCAAATCAAACCAATCATTAATGGTTTTGATAAAACTTTGAGGCACATATCTAGTCACATGAATCCATGACAGGATAAAACCCAAAGTCGTGCAAGTTTTGTCTAAGAAAAAACACAGGTCCCCAAGGATTTTGCTAACTTTGTTTCAAGTTCATAATAGTTAAAAGAACATAAGGCAGAAATTACAAGGGTGCATTGTATTGTCTGCACTTGGTTTATATGGATTTGGAGTCCTAAATTAAGCAGGGGGAAGTCAGTGATACAGGTTTTATTCCAATAATTTGTGATTATGGATGATAATAGCTATAAAAAACTTCAGTAGGCCAAAA
This sequence comes from Rissa tridactyla, assembly GCF_028500815.1. NCBI lineage: Eukaryota > Metazoa > Chordata > Aves > Charadriiformes > Laridae > Rissa > Rissa tridactyla. The sequence continues at coordinate 179,708,171 of NC_071466.1, forward strand.
GGTTGAAAGCAGATGAAGATCCAGATCATACTGGTGAATTGTGTCACACTAAAGAGCCCTTGTTGGTGAACATTTGTTTCCTGAAAACAGGAACCTGATCTCTCAAGAGCCGAGGTATAAGAATCGCTTCTTACTTTGAAAGCCTTGGCTGTGGTGGACAAACAATGCAGACACAGGCTACAATCAGGAATCACACAAGATCAGTCTTCCACGTAAATAACCTGATTCCGGTTGAGCCAAATGTATTTTAAGACTTTTTTTTTTTTTTCCAGATGTATTTCAAATTTTCTTCTTCATGCGCCCAGGAACTGCAGGGAGCTATGATTATGTGAAAAAAAGGAAAGCGTTTGCCTCTTTCTACAGCATTCCCATTGTGTGTGTTCAGGCAGATTTTACTCATATGAAACTAGCGATAAAAATTGTCTCTGAAAATAAATGCATGTGAAAGATAGACGACAGCAGTACTGAAATCCTACTTTAATTTTCAAAGCACAGAGAAAGGTTACTAAGGAGAGCAAGTCAGTGGGAGTTCCTGAAAGATGTGGAAGTTGCTGTATTGTCTTAGGTTTCTAGTTTTGTTCTTCATTAGTTTGTAAGGTTACATACATACATACACACACATATATACATATGTCTGTATAAAGTAAATTTAAAATTCTGAAGATAAAAAGAAAAGGATGATTTTGGGGTGGGTTTTTTTGTCTGTAATTTTTCTTGAAGGCATTTTGATGTATTGAGGACCACTTTACAAAGTCGTAACCGGAATTTAAAGTTCAGTAACTAAGAATTGTTTGAAACATAAAACTAGCTGAAATGAGGGTTTTACAAAGGGAGCAAGGAGAAACAATCCTGGTTCGTTGGCATTTTGAGCTTCATGCTGTCTCTACCTAGAAATTTAATAATTGGACAGAAGAAACACATGACTTATAAAGCGCTGTGCTGAACAGGCTCAAAAGGGTCTGTTTGTTCTGAGGATTACAGCTGGCTTTGGGGTGATGAAATAGGATGTGACTGGTACAATCATGCTGTGCACAAAAGTTGTACCGGATATAATAGCAGCATGCATTTCTTTTGTAATGGAAGGAATAATTTTTTTGCTAATATTGAATAAGGACAAATAGGACAATTTTATGGAGCTCATTATACATGACCCTCAAAGAACAAAAAGGTTGAAATCATGTTCAGCTGAGCTCTTCCAGCTCTCCTTGTGTTTCCACCTCTCTGTATTGTCTTGTGCTTTTCCATCATCTTACCCTTTTCAACTGTCTACCATAAGGGAGGAGGGGACGGAGAGGTGGATGGAGGAAGGAAAGAGCCTAGAAAACTATCAGAGCTTTGATGTGAACTTTAGCTCTTATTTTAAGGAAACTGAAATACTTTGTGATGAAGTAAATCCCAGTCCTTGAAGAAATGCAGCATCAAATTAAAAAAAGACAGGAATTAACTTTTGGGGGAACGTTAAAATTATCTGTGAAAGAACTTGAAAAGTTCCATCCTATATATCTGTCCCCCATCTTCTTACTAAAATCCTGTGAAACAGTCAAATACTATTGTCCCCATTTTATAGACCTAGAACCGTGGCAGATTAACTGTGGCAGAATTGCTGAGGCCAGAGGCACGGCAAAGTTTCAGCCTTTCATCCCTTCTCGTAATCAAAGTGCAAATGTTCCCAGCTTAGGACTCTTTAAAATAGACGTAGTATCATTGCAATCAGTTTTTTAAAAAGGAATAATATACTTCCATATGCAGGAGAAAATTGTCTCCTTCCGTCACTAAGTACTTAAGTTCCACAAGACGGTGAAGCAGAAAGTTCCCTCTGTCCCAAAGAAGCTCTCAAAAATCAGCCATGAAGTCCAACAGAACTACTGCAGCCTCCTGCCCCTCTCCTTCTCCCTTCCCAAGGGGTCCCACAGTACAGAGACCTCCTGGGACTGGTATTATTTAATGACAAGTCTGCGTTGAACTTGTGTTTCATGGACAATAGATAACCTCTCCTTCCTCTATCTTACACCCCCTCAGCTATAACAAGCATGCATCCCATGGACAGTTAGGATATGGGATTCTACAACCCTCTGACTCAGAAAAAGTCCTGTTAACTATAGTGGGCTCTGTATAAGGTTATTCCCCTACTGAGGTGGGGCTGTGGGATGGTAGTCTCACACAATCTATAGCACATTAGGTGTTTGGAAGCTATAAATGCTTTCTGACATCCAAAATATATAATACATGATTAATGCATTAATGATACCATAGGAAAGAGGTAAAGGAAAAGGAGAAATACGTACAATGAACCTTGAGAGGACAGTCTAACCCACACTCTCAGACTGTCACCCCACCATGTTGTGATACAGGAATGACCCAGAAGCCAGGAGAATGAAATGAACTACCTTCTGAGATTTCCTTCAGAAGAAGGATAGAAGACTATTCTGTGTTTTCTCATTAGATGTGATCAGTAAGTCTACATTATCTTGTGACACAATGGTGTCAAATGACACTGAAAGAGCTGACCCTTATCTTTCCTAGGAGACTGGCAAGCTCAGAGATTAATGCAAAACATAGGACTCATAGAAATCAAAGTGTGCCTCTTGAAGACAGGCATTAACAAACCTTATCCTTAATAGGCTGAATGCATTCTCATACACTTTAATCATCCATGAAGGTCATAGAGTCTTTCTATAGCTGACTGACTCACTGCCCAAGTGCATGTAAAAGCTCAGTGAGGGAATCTTGGACAAAAGCCAGACCTCACAGATGGAGCGTTTCTCACTCTTGTGTTGGTGCTTCCTACAGAATTGTTCAAATCAGCCCCAAATCAGCTGATCTCATTTGAGAAATTAGTTCTTCTCCCTGAAAAAAATAAGTGTAAATCTGTCACATAGCTGAGACAAATCCGTTTAGTCATATCGCCCACCCACCTCCAGAGTAGCTTTGCCTGTCTGAACTGTGGATGCCAGTGGAGTGCCCTGGTCTCACCTCAACACCTGGTATGGCCTCTTCATCCTCTGTGATGCAGCAATCTCTAGGATCATCCTTAGTTGGTACATACATGCGCAAACAGGACTTGCATGAAACCCAGTATCTAGTCCAGGACAATGGCCATCACTCAATCCTTTCAATAGCAGACTGACAAACTTATCTTTTCATTGCACTAGGGTTCGTCTTGGTTTCTGGTAATTCAAGGCTTGACTTCAACTGTATGACAAGGTTTGTAGTATCTCTTCTGTACAGTTTTCAGGTACATTAGTGACTTTCAACATCCGTCTAAGCATTCATCCCTTTTTCTGCCTCTTGTTCTGTTTTTTGGCCTCAGCAACTTCCTGTGGTAAAAAGGGCTGTGGATTAATTGAAGTGTGTGAAAGACTGCTTCCTTTTATAAATTTTGATTTTCTCATATTTTAATGAACGTTCACTTAAAAATCAGTATGGGGGGAGACCATACAGAGGCCTTAACTAATTAGATTAACCCTACAGTTCCCATTAGTGTTACTTGTGTCTTTGATTTCTCTCAGAGAGCTCGTAAGATGCATAAATATTTAAATGCATATGCTTTCATGAAAAATTGATCAAGAGTCAAAATTGTTCTTTAATGCTATATGAGAAATGCATAAATCGAGGAAATACTATGCTTACTTTAAACAAAGATTTTGCATAAAAGGTGTGGGGTTTTCTTTTCTAGCAAAAATGTGAGTGAAGTTGTGCAATGTCACATCTTGAAAAGCAGCATCCAAATATACAAAACTTCCCTGGATTTAGCAGGACTGAAGCAATCCAAGTATCCCATTCCTATCACTTTTTCTTAATGTTTATACAGCACAAATTTAGAGTTCTTTTCCTCATCACCCAAATACTCTTTGGACAAGCACACTTAAATTTTCACAGGCTACATGTGAAATGTGGAACTGTTTGGCAGTATTCTGCAGACTTGGTGTCTCCTCATTAGAAAATGGGTGACTTAAACAGAAGCATGTTCCAGGTCCAGAGCATTTCTCAATGCTTTTCACTGGTCCTTGTAAATTGAAACATATGCCTGTAATTTTTCTACTATTTCAGGTGATTTTCACTACACTTTTGTAGAATAGCCAAGACTCTCCCTCACAATTTTTCAGTAATCGCTCTCTGACCTTAGAAGTATGTAAATGTCCCAAGATTTATATTTCTAGTCACATTGTGTTTTAGCTGAAATATATTATGTATGAAAGGTTGAGTAGGTCACTGCAGGCAACTGGTAATACACAGAAACATGAAACTCCTTTAATTAATCACCAAGAATAATTGATTTTTTACTCATGAGAATTTTATCTTGGTTTACAGACATAATTCAAAGTTTAATGTGGACTTCATAGAAGGGCAGGTTTCTCCTCTTGAAGAAAATAGCAGACACTGGTTTGATTTAGGACGAAGTGCCTTCAGTGGCTCATCATGGCAAAATGCTTTGTTCTAGTTGCATAATGCTGACCTGCATCGGAAGCTGAGGACACGCTGTCTCCCATGGAATTGTTGGACTACATGAGATGCTAAACCTGCTGTGAGCCATGAGACATAGAATATTATAAAATCCAAAATCTTCTGTGGATGTGTGTTAGGCCACCTGAACCAGCCAAGGGGGCTAACCTGATGTCCAGTGCAGCTGCGACCTCAAGTCATTGCATGGCAACAGGAAGGCAAATCTAATGTGTTTTAGGGGAAGAAAAGGAAAAATGCGGTATTTTCACAATTTGTTGCCAGATATTTTGTAGTCCTACACCCAAGCTGTACATATAGAACTCCAACACTTTCACCTTCGCTCCTGACAGGTACATCCTTTTTTTGTTGCACGGCTGAGGCTGTCTGATGAGGGTGGCACGATGAAACACGGAGACACTAATTAACTGTAGACACTGCCACTCTGCAGGTGGTAGAGCAGGGTGCTCAGGTGGAGGGACCCGCAGCCCAGCGCCAAAGTCCCTTTAGCACAAAAAGCATTTTATAACATTTTTGATGACTTTCCTAAAAGATAAATAAATAAGTGGAGCATAGGCAGGTAAGACATCTCTGAGTCTTTTCAAGCTTGTCTGAGCTTTCTCTTTTGTTTGGCCTGAGTAAATAGGGGTGATTATTTTTATTTTTTAGAGTTGCCTGTCTTTGGTTTTAGCACAAAATAGAACTTGCTACCCAATGGCCCTTAAGTATGTAAAATTCCTAGTATGTATAATTTGCTGATTGACTTTTAGTCTTTGTTCATAAAAGTATTGTGAAGACTTATACTTCAACATTTAACCTTCTTCATCCTTGATTATTTTTCTTCCTGTATATTCAGGTTAGCTGGAGGTTTGAGAAAACACCCTTGGTGGTAGTGTCAGGAGGAGTTTAGAGGGAAGTAACCATTGTATAGGAAAGGAATGGTATATTTGAGGCTCATTGCAGAAAGGATAAGGGAAAGATAAGAAAGGGAGGCATCTCAGTTTTTCTTGAGAGGCAGAACTTGACTTTCCAAATTATAATTTATTCTAATATCCTAAAAATATTATTTCAGAAACTGTGTTATACATTCATCCTTTCATGTTGTTTGATTTTTTTTTATTTAACATGAAAATCTTTATCATAAAGGCCCCATAGGATCTCAGTTGTGAATAGTCTTTGGTGTTTTTCTGTGATGAGTTTCCTTTTCTGGAACACTGTCTTTCCAAATTTTCTACTACCAGCAGAAAACTCCTTCCCTTCAAACTACCTGTTTTGCTTGGATCAGACAAACCTAGAAACTGTCGCTACAGTTGCAGTATCCAGGTTGGTAATTGCTCAGGGAAATGAGTCGTCCAGGGTGTTCGCCTCTAGGCTCAACAAGTCACTATTGCTAACAGCGGTAGCGGATTCAAAATTGTAAACTCCTTGGGGAGTAGGTTGCAATCCATGATAAACACTGCAGATGAGCAAAGGGTAAATGGTTAGCACTGTCTAACTGGGATGCTTCAGCCCTTTCTTTTCCAAAGCAAAAGGAGCAACTAGAGGAACACAGTAAGACATAACTTGTGTATCTATGCTAATGCTTTGTTTTATTTATTGCTATGGATTTACTTTACAGGGGTTAATTTCACATTTTATTGCAGAGGGTGTTTGAATACATAATGATTTTGTCTGTGTAATTATAAACTGTAAATGGCTGGACAGGTTTCCATTCTAGGAGTGATTCTCTTAATGACAGTTTATATTGTTTGTCTAATGTACAGGTATTGTTGCATTTGTAGTTCATCCATTATCACTCTCTTAAGTTTATGGACTATAGTCAACACAGTATGTAGGCATGCCATCAGAATGGCACATGAATATTAAAATATTACAATTTCAATAATGTTTTAGAAATTTTCTACTGGTAGGAATAGTCACGACTATTTTTTCTTTCTCTTCTCTATCTTCCTTCTTTCTTTTTCCTTTGTTTTTTTTTTGTGTTTTTTTTTTTCTCACTGACTAACTTTTCTCAACAAAAATTACCATAGTTAGGAATTTGCAGAAAGACAATTTTGTACCAGACCCTCATGTCCGACTTAAATTTCAGTCACCTCCAGTAGGGCACAGGCCAGAGTTGAGAACATAATGCCCCCAAGTGTTACCTTCATCCCAGACATTGATAGTGTCAGTATGGGTTATCGTATGATAACATTCATGTAATTTAGGAGACCCATTGCCTCTTTGTGCTAAGTAGGCATAAATTAGCCTGGATCTTGTCAGAAGAAACTTGGGAAAAGAGTATAATCTTGCCCTATTCCTATCATTTTCCATAAGCATCCACAGTTGGCCACAGGATACTGAAGCGTCTCCAGTCTGCTCCACTCCTGCTTTATGCTTTTATGAATCCAGTACAAACAAGGGGGTAATAGAGAGCACAGAGCACATTTCTGATGTGCTGCTCACTCTAAAGCAGGTGCTCTTGGGATCCCATTGAGCATTTATTTCACTGATTGAGTTAGAAATCCCATTCGTAAACTGGCAGATTCTGGATTGCTAACTTTCTTTTTGGTGGGAAGAGCCAAATGCACTCTCTTGTGCTGCCTGGTGTTACTCTTACTTATTTTTTGCTTTAATTGCCTTCACACTAACACCAGCAATTGAGAAGCAGATCCCTTCAATGGACAGCAAGGCACAGTTCTTATAAAAAATGTAGCTATTTCTTCCTCAGACACTTCTTGGGGTTTTTTTGATGAATAGCCACAAAAAAAAAAATTTATCGCTGCACAAGAAGAACCCTGAGATGTGGCTTGGGGACAAATTTCTTCCCACCCACTCTAGGAGGTTTCCTAAAAGGGTCCTGAAATCTCCAGCTGCAAGGCCAGGTGAGCCTTCTAAGGAGGCTGACGCCAGACTGACAGAGTGCGTGCTGTGGTCTTCAGGCTTCCTCCGGAAACACCAAAGACAATATAGCTGTTACAGAGACACACGCACACTGTGAAGCCTTTTATGAATATTTGTTATAGGACACGGTGGACCAAATTCAGACCTGGTAGAAGAAAATGTGACCCCTGAAGATAATGGAGCTTCACCACATTTTATGGTCCCTGGATATGATGAACCGCAATCCCAGCATACTAAATCTGCAAGAATTTATTACCTCTTTATAGGCTCTTTAAGATCTTCTATTTCATCTGAAGACAGATATTTTTTCTGTCCGTTTCATTTCTGTGTCTTTATCAGTGAGTTCTTAACACACTATTTAACAACATCTCTATTAATGTGATCTGATCCCTGGCTCAAGTATGTTTAAGTGAATGTATTTTGATTTTATGCCTGCTAATTTTGCTCAGTAACAATGGTTAGCATTATCCCCATAACTCAGGGTCACTGACTTAGACAAGCAGTTTCATGCTCTTTATACCATCCCGATGGATCTCTAGGGACCCTCACGACAGCCTTCCTATTTCAACAACAGCTCCCTTTCTCATTTACCCAGGATCCTCAGACCAGGCTGTCGACTTTCAGTGTTGTGATGGCTTCACAGCTCCAAACCAGTTCTCATCTGCTGTATCGCCCAGGTGTGCTGTGGCCAGAGTGAGCCAGTCTAGGGAACAGAAGAAATGGTGCTAAGGTCTGTTAGATCTCCATATCTCCCCTCTCAAGACATTTCTCTGTTTCAGTGACAAAGCTGGAGCAGTTTTGTAACCACTCACGATGTCTGTCTAATTCAAGAAGAAGCAAAGAGAAGAAGATTTTGCATTTTGAAAATGCCAGGGTAGCAAGGGTAATTTAAGTTGAAAAATCCTATAATACTTCCAGCTGAATTAAAGCTCAACCATGTGATAAGAGCAGATCTCAGTTGATGCATCAAGACCTGGCAATCCCACTAGTGTAAAAAAAAAAGAGAAAAAAAAAAAGAAAAACACTCAGTACTGACGGAAAAATCAAATTGACAGTGGAAAAGGAAAGCAAAAATTTTATGGTTTTACATCCTAACTTGTAAATACTGATAAATAAAGAACAACAGTCAAAACGTGTGATGCTGTTTTTTCTTTGAGAAAAAAGTTGCCTTTCTTTCTAGACCATAACCATATTCCCAATGTGATGTCTGACCCATGGCTGTTTAGTTCTCTTTATGCAGCTCTGTTTAGGAGGGAAGAATATTTGCTTGGCTCTTCAGAGCAGCAAGCTGCCCTATAGCTCTAAATAGGAAGTATAAAATAAAAAATCTTTTTCAGCTCAAGTCAACTGGGTCAGTCAGAACTTACTAACTTCCTAAGTCAGAAGGTGCCAGAAACATTGGAAGCCTTCTGAGACCATCTGACATACTCCACTTCCCTCTCTTCTCTGCTACATATTGTGTTTAAAGGGGATATAGGAACAAAGAAAGGGACCCCAGAGTACCACAAGGGAGTATAGGCCACCAGGCGTCACATGAAGACCCCATATCTGGATCTTTTTGGAAACCAAAAATTTGAACTGAAGTTGTTTTCTGCGTAAAATTCCACTGACTTCACGGGAAGGACTTGAACTTGAGGAAACATTTAAATTTCACTGTGCTTCAAACACAGAGAAAGAAAATGCTTCAGTGATATAGTTGATCTCTGCTGAGAATTATAGTGTTCTCTGACTCACATGAGGAAGTTTTAGGAAATTCAAGCATGTGGAATGTTTCCAGAATGTTTCTTTTTTGATCTCAGAAACCGCTAATCAAAATTAAAATTGTATAATTTCACTATGTATGACTCATTCTTCACCTGCAGGGAGAAATGCTAAGATAATATTCAAAGCAAATCTTCATTGTGTAAATCCAACATCTAATTTTTTAAAAGTGAATTGAAGTTTAATGCTTGACTTTCATTTTTAATGTAGTAATTGTGCTCTCTTGAACGCTGTGACTTGTCCAAGGAATTTAGCCAAAACCGCCTGGAACCTATTTTGAATGTAGTTGAGTAAAGGTGGTACTTTGCTAACGAGCAGCATTTAAGAATCTTAAATTTTCCTTTGGACTTATTCTTTGTTGCGATGTAAGTAGATTGCACGAATTATCGTTCTGGGAAAGAAACAATTACCGAAGAGTCCCAGAGATCAGTCATCTTGAGAACTGAATGTGTTGAACACGGAGTTCATTTGAACTGGTTTTGTTTTTCAGACACTGCAAATGGATGTAAACAAGCTGAATATCACATTACTTCGGATATTTCGCCAAGGAGTGGCAGCAGCACTGGGACTGTTACCTCAGCAAGTTCATATCAACAGACTCATTGTAAGTACCAAAGGGCTGTCTATAATAAAATGTGCCTGTTTATTTTGCATTCTCTTAAATTTATTTTCCTGTCACTATGGAAAAGTGCAATAAAATAGGACAGAAAAATACTTTTTTCCGATACTTTTTGTAACTGCACTACAGAAAAATAGATCTCCATTACAAAATGCTTTAAATTTTCTTTTGAAAGGAAACCATTGTCAGTTACAGTCTAGAGAAAAATTGTCAGATAAATCTCTTTTGTGTCCTATTCATAAGCAGATTGCTTATCCTTCAGTTTTCATTCCAATGCAGTTCTACATGACATTCATTAAGAAACACTTATCCGTGTTTTTTTTTCTCAAAGGTTGAATATTGCTCAAAAAATACATGTGATTCTGCCTTTCAAAGGCATCTTCACAATTTATCCTCAGACTTTCCATTAGTAAATTAAATGACTTCTCACAATTAATATTCATGTTTTGCTATTCATCTATAACAGTCTGTGCTCAGAAATGATCTTGTAGACTATGATATCATATTTGCAAAAGATGACGACAAATTTGCTTCTACCAACAAAGACTTTTTAAAAGCAATTGTCATTGTATGGTTTTCTGTGTATGGTTAAGAGCATACATTATTAACACTGTTGTCTTTTTATGACAGTTTTACCATGAAGCAAAAAAACCCAACATCACATGTGTATTGCTGGCATTCAACTTGCATTGCAGAGGGAAGAAAAGTTATTTTCTTTTATTCTACATGCAGGTTGAATATTAGGGAAGAAACCTGACAGGTTCAGCATAAAAATATTTCCTGCCTTGATAGCTTGATAGGATTATATACATCAAAAAGGATTATAAAACTCCTTCAAATAATGCCTCTGTGAGAAAGGATCACACAAGAAGTACAGTGGAAAATATCAACAGGAACGCAATGCAGCCCTTTTCATGTTCGCCAGGGATGTCACTCATTCGTGACAAGTGATGCTAAATCTCCTTTGTCCCCTGCATTAACCAGAATGAAAGGTTGAAAGACATATTCAGAGAAAAGCACAAGAAGAAATGTTCCAAAATTTGTGTTGTGTATTTCAGCAAAGTAAGTCACTTAGTAGCTTTCTTACTATGCTGTGCGGAAATTATGTAACTGAGCAGAAGAAATATGCCATTTCTCTTCCTACTGGCTCCATAGCTTTTCCCTTTGTCCTCTCATTTGTGTTCTAAGGGAAGAGGTGATGTCATTTTGCACATGAATATAGCTCAGAATACATAGGTACCGTTAATTAATTAGTCTTCTCAACATCTGTAAAAGTCTGCTATGAGTTAATATTTAAGTGATACAAGAAAGCAAACTTTCGCCCTATTTGCTCTAAAAGTTACATGCAGTCAGAATTCGCAAGGAAGAAAAATATTTCTTAGGAGGCATTATTCCCACTCTGCATCCTTCTAACATGAGACAGCTCCTCTCATGCAGAGTGTTGGCAAGCAAGCAGGGCACATCAAAATTCATCTCACCTCACTTCAGCCTCGTCTAAGCTACTCATCGAGGCTCCCTGGAAAAGTAATACAGAGAAGGGTAACTGGAGGAGGAGAGGCATTGAGAGTCCGATTATTTTAGGATGGATTAAATCATTCTCTAGAGATGCCAGTCTCTCTCCGTTGACTTTGGAGGTAGTTTAGATGGCTGAAATGAGGTAAGCTGACTCCCTCCCAAGTGAGCAGCTCTCAGAAGTGATCAGGAGCCCAGCAGCCAGGATGTGGTTGGGCACAGGGAGAGCAGAGGGCCTGCTAGCCTGTTACATGTAACAACACATAGTGTGCCAGGAAATGTTAACTGGGCATTTCCAGTGTCACCTTAACCTTTCCAGTAAATCCTCCTCCCATAAAGGCCTTTTAATGGGCAGAGGAACTCCTAAAGAGAGGAGGCACGAAGCACTGGGAATGCCGCATCCACACCAAGCCTTGCCTTGTGCCTGCCACCTACACCCAGAACCAGCCACCTACCCATGTCAGAGACCAAGTAGGACCGCAGCCTCAAATCAGCTTCTTCAGCTTGACAAAAGTCTCTGCCTTGAACTGATGCTCCAGACCTGTGGGTCTGTTTTCACTCCTTGTTACCCTGCTGATCTGAATAGTCCCACTGAAAAACGCCCAGTCCCACCGCTAGCCAATGTACTTTCCAATCTTACCGAGCAGATGAACCGGCAGCACATGTGAGACCACAGAGGGCCTAAAACATGACAAGGGTAAACATGTTTGAAAGCATCCCTTTCTGTGCAGCTCTACTTCTGAATGCAAAACTAGATATTTTAAGAATAGCAAAAGATGTCTCTCTTCACTTCAGTAAAGATTATGACGCACATTCAAGGTGAGGGGAAGGAGGCAGGGGAAATCAGGATTATGACGGTTTGAACTGTTCTCTCCCATCCCATAACGATGAATAGCAAATAAACAGACTGGTGAGGTTTTTGCCTGCTCAGGCAGCAAGGCGGGTAGTTGCTTCATGTTTACCTTGTGTGTGTGGAACCCCCTAGGTCTGGACTCTACATTACAGCCTCGGCTAAGTTGGCCATAGCCCTGGGAAACCCAGGGTTTCCCCACCCTGTCCAGACATCAGCACTGTTCTAGTCTATCACTAGCAGAGGAACAAGTCTGTCCTTTTGCTCCCTTGAGACAGAGTGAGCATCATTGACATCTCTAATACAGCACCCCTTGGGCTACCAGGACTACATCAAAGACACCAAGGCAGGAATTAATAGAGGGGAGAGTAGGCATTCTCAATTTACCTGCTAAATGTAAAAAAAACGTTTCTGGTCCTTTCATTTTGTTGTGCCATTTTAAGCAGTTGCATTGCAGTTGATGAAAAGGACTTTATACTTCATTGTGGTATGTGTCTGCTATGTCTTGACAAGGGTTAAGAAAGTAGCGCTGAAATACCACAGCATTATACTAAGCATTCCTGTTTAAGGACCACCTTCTAAACCAGGGCTGCGTTTCAGCTCAGATCAGATGAACTATCTGCTAAAATTCCTGTTGGCGCTTTGCCCTTGACCCCATCCCGTGCCTCCTCCCGTCACCATGTTACATTGACCTGTCTTGTTTAATGGTACTAGACTCAGGAAGATGGTACCTTGTCAATAATGAGAGAGATGAAGCACACGTGCCCACGTATGGTATTTGTATTGTCTTGAACAGTCAACTGGGATTTAAGAAGTCAGGGAATAGGTATACTCTCCTCACAAAGCAGGTTGAAGCCTTTATATTCCATACTCTTGTTTTTGGATTTATAGTTACAATCTGTAGACAGCAGAGATTATCTAATCTCCAACCCTTCCTATGATTCTGCATTTTTTTTTATTTTCCTAGGGGAAGAAGAACTGTGTGGAACTGTTTGTGTCCCCACTGAACAGAAAGCCAGGAGTTTCTGAGGCACTCCCATCTGAAGAAGTACTGCGTTCCCTTAATATCAACATTTTGCATCAGAGTTTATCCCAGTTCGGAATAACAGAGGTCTCCCCTGAGGTTGGTTATCAATGTTCTGACCTGTAGTTTGTTACAGATTAGGCAGTTATTGCATCCCTGATAGTTTTCAGGCTGAGGTTTTCGAGCACGAGGCAGGAAATGTGTAAGCTAAGATGGCATTACTGCTATAAGGCAATTATAGAGCTAGCCCTGTTAAATTACTTTAATAGTGCTTCATTAGGCTATTCAAGCATTAATATCCAGGTTCTCCTCATGCAGCTGTGCTACCATTGAAATCAGAGTTTAGATCCTAAGCATGCATCAATTGCCTTAAAGGAAGAGGGACCAAGGACTTTTTGGTCTATTATTGCAGGTTGGCAGGTATAACAATTTCAGTAGAGATAAATGAAATGCAGATGTCAGGTGTGAGCATTGCTACCGATGTAACTTGTGTCTGGCATGATTTTGAAAAACTGAATTTGTACGTTGTACCCTTGCTTCTTTCTGTTCTCAGGAGAAGTGAGAGATTTATTTTGTTTACCTGCTCCAAAAAGAGGGCAAAAATAAAACTTGTAGCTATTATTTGTATGACTACATCCATTTTTGGGGAAAAAAAAAAATCTATTTCAAAGCAGAGACTGCACTGCCATCTCCACAGTGTCCCAGACATTACCAGTGAGATGGACATCTAATTCTGGGCTGACCACTTAAGCTACGCAAGGCAAATGAAAAAGAGTGAAGGCCTTAAAGCCTTTAGGAAAGTAAATCACTGAGCTCATAGATGCGGTCACATCACATTGCATTTTATGTAGTGTTTTAGAAGCCCTTACCTACATGTAAAGACCCTCAGAATTCAGTGTGTGCTCCAAATAACTTCAAACATGTTATCAAGAATCAGCATTTTCCACAGAATCTCACATTTTGACAGAGGAGATGTCTATGTCCAAAAAGGTGGAAGAAAAGAAGAGGTTCTGATGAGCTGTTTCCCCGTATGGGTAAAGAGTTCCTGGTTTTTTTACATCCAAACCTATGTTTGAGCCACTGCTGAGTTAGTACTGGCTGTTATGTTGACCTGTATTTCTACTGATTAGAAGAGATTCTAACTCTGTTTAAGAATCTGGAAGATGCCTTTGGTACAAAAAATGAAATATAAAACCAAGGCCAGTTTAACGCAATTTTACATGCTCTACTACAGCAGCCTGCCACTATGAAACTGAGTGGATTCTCATGTTTTAGCTGTTCTAATACAAAACGAAGCCAAGCAGTGCTGTCCAAACGTCTTATGAGGTCTTTATATTGCCCATCAGCCACCTGAGCTAAGCTTCCTTTAGGTCGGAATTCCCTTTGTTACTGAAGCATATTGACGGTTGTGATAGATGCAATTATCTGTTCCAAGCACATCAGTTACAAATAACACTTCAGGTAGACATTGGACAAGAACATACATGAATAATAGATGAATGCAGAAATGTCACCAAGCTATGAGGAGATGCTGGAAAAAAACGCAGCGCTGAACTCAAGATCTCATCTTGAATTAGATACATTTCAATAATCTGGAGTGCTCAGATATTTGAATTTTCTCTCTGGAAAAAAAAAATAAGTAGACAACCAGAATCATTTAGAAAATGATATTAGAATGAAAGTTTTGCAGGCTCAAACTCCTAATACTGTTGGAGAAACAAGAGATTATTTTTAACATTTCAGTTGCTAGCAGATTATATAGCTAAGGCCCTGATCCTGAAAAAATCATGCAGCTTTTCACTAATAGGTATTCCTTTTGGATCTCAATAAATTGTTTACATGTGTAAGACTTTACAGAAAACAGCAGCTAAAAGACAACAACATATAATCTTCACTTGCTCAGCTACTAACCAGTTGTTTACTCTTCTCTCAGCTTGCTCTAAGAACAAATTGTGCCAAGCAAAGTAACAGCAAAGAAAATCAAAACAGGCAAACCTTTGAAGGAAGATACAGTTATACAAAGCTTTGCATAGCTTTGAAACATTATTTTACCCATTGTGTGTGTGTATTCCTTAATCCTAATTAAATCATGAGCTAATAAATTGTACACTTTTCCACCAGAAAGTCTGAATGCTTCACAACCAGTATCGTATGTGCACTATCAGTGTATCAGTGCAGAATGGAAGCATTATCCGCATCTTTCAAGGTGGGTGGCTGACACAGAGGTGTTAGGGCTGGAATTTGTCTCCTTTTTTAGCTGCCTATTTCGGTATGAGCTGCCTAAGGCTTGAAAGTCTACTGACTCTCTCTAAAGTAAACAGAAAGAAAGATATGTTCAGCAGGCAGTTCATCCCACCTCTGACATACCTCTCCTGAGATTGCTTAGTTGACTTTTTCTAAGTCTTTAAGTTGAAGTCTTAGCTTAAACTAGACCCCCAGCTGTAGAGGGTTAGTGGTGGGGGAGATTCCCCTGTCCTAAGAAACTTTACCAAGAGTATGTAGGAAAACCCGCGTGGAAAACTGAAGGTCTCTGCTTAAAGTCTCAGCTCGTGCGATACCATGAACAGCAAAAGTCTCAGTGGATATACGTGACTGGGACTACATTTCCATTAATTCCAGTAATAATTTTCTAGTTCACATCTGCTGATGCATTAATCACTGATGATCTATTTTCAATTAAATTGTCCATCTGAAAATTCATGTCCTAGTTTCTTACTCTGCAACAACCGAAAGAGCAGATTCCCTATATGCCTTTGCTGTAGGAACCACTGGAGTCCTTTGCTGCCTGGTGTAGAACGGGATATGCACCTGTGGGAATGTGAAAGTTTAATTTAATGGAGTTGTTGCCGTTTCAGGGATCCAGGGAAATAGCAATACCTTCCATATGTCCTTTCTCTTCCAATGGCCCATTGTAGTTGTAGCATTTGCTCTTTCATTATGGTCTAAAGTTTGTGTCTGAAGTGGAATTTAGGATTGTGTTCTGCTCCATGATGTGTGTCAGGGCCAGGAGCAGACTTCCATGGAGCAGTCCATGTTACTATGTTGTGGGAATCCTGACTTCCTAATGTCTTTAACTTGTGCTCAGAGAAAAGAAGAAAATAGTACTGGATTTCAGAGTTTAGTAGAGTAGAAGAGAACTTGAAGTGGTTTAGAATGACAAAAATAACTGAAGTTACAGTACGTAAAATAAGGGTTACTGTTGTTTGAGAGATACGCTTACTGCCAGCTAGGAAATATAGCACTAAAGGAGAAATTTCCAGAGTTCATGCCAAAATTATGCAATCCCAAAATGTAGCATTACAGCCTCCTTGCACAAGGCTTCTCTTGGTTGCCTTTGAAGCGTGTGATATTAACTTCTTAGAGAAGAAATCAAAGGAAGCAATCATGCAGTTAAAGCATACAGAAACTGTAAGTCATTGTAAGGACAAGTGATCAAAACCAATAGCTTAGAAATTACAAATACCTAGACCGACAGAGGCACCCGGGAACAAAGCAGAGCACAAGGACATGCTCCTGTGATCAGGCAAGGCAGACGTGGCGTTACACCTGCACGGGCGCACCCAGAGCACCCACCGCAACAGAGACAGGAGCCCTGCAGGCCTGCCAGATTTGGCGTGAAATCACAACATTTTATTGCACATGCGTGTAAGGTAGAGCCTTTGGGGAGGCTTTGTCATGGGAGATGCTAAGTGGCTATTATCCTGTGTCCTGGAGTCTGAAAGGTCACCCACGTTCCTGCATGTTTTCACCGGGGGTCGAAGTGATTTCTTGGCAGACTTTCCTAACCTGCCTTAGCTAACATAGTTAAAACAGCAGAAAAAAACAAAGCAACTCAGGGTGAACTTCAGTGAACCCTTTTTCATCTTAAGTTTGATCCCCAGCTCCCTGTAAGCTTTCCTCTGAGCTCAGAACTACAGCGTGCCATGCTTTCATTAGTGTTTCAGCCCAAGGAACTAAATGGGGTTAACTGACCCAATCTACAAATTCAGCTATTTTCCAATGAAGACTTACCTTTCCTGGCAGCTCCTGATACCTTGGCAGGATCTTTCAGTCACAGTTTTTACAGTGACTATTTCAGGTCAACGTCTCTTGTTATTATGAGCGGGCTGCTCATTTTACTTGTTTGTAGAAATAATCCACTAGTATTCCATAATAAGACCAGAATGGCCAGAGTGGATTTTTAATGTCTTTTTTAATTAAAAAAAAAAGTTTATAAAAAATGATTTTTCTGAACACATTTGTTCCAGTTCAGAGCAAAGCAGATACCTGTGCAGGCACTCTTCAGTAAGGTTAGCGAAAGAATGGGATTAACAATATATTGATTCTTCCCCACCTTGAATTATGCTGAATTTAAACTGTTTAAATTAACCTGGCTAATTGTGCCTGAATGACTCACCTGATTGTGGAGACTCCTTAGGGAATGGAATCAAACACTGGGGGCTGATACTCTTGATGATGTACGTGATGATGAGCCTTCCTCCCTGCAGCCAGGTTTGCTCTGGGACCTGATGGTGCCTGAGCTACTGGAACTCCCCTGCCATCCTACCTGCTCTGGTATTCCCCTGCCTTTATCAGTTGTGGCTTTTTGTAGCTTAGTTTGAGTTTATCTTCCTGCTCTCTGATGGCAGTGGTACATTCCCACTCCTCAAAAACTATACAAAAGTGTTAGTGGATTCTCAGGCAGGAAAAGGTTCCCAACGAAGTGAGAGAATTGAGAATGAGTGAGAACATCAATTGACTGGTGTTCCTCCATGCAGGAGGCTCATTGCCCATGGTCGTGGACAGAAGTCCTCTCTTTTTTGCTTTTTTCTCTAGCATTTGGCCATCCTGCGGGCTTGTTTCCTGGGCGTCAACAATTTGTAGTGAGCATGGCAGTTGCCGTCCCTCTTATCAGTTCTCCCAGACTGAGGAACAAAGTTCTGAATGGGCAGCACTGTCCTTTCAGAAAGCAATTCCTTATCATGGTGGGCGTGAGATGACTCAGTGACTGTAGGTCACAGCCTCTTCTGTCACTAGGGAGCAGCTTAAACAATGATTCTGCTGTCCTGAAGTTAGATCCAGGGCAAAGATTTCCTTGGTTAGGTGAAGGTACTACTAAAGTGTCTCAAAATGGTGTGTCAGTTATGTCTAAGTTGTGGCATACATTTTTTTACCCTTTTTAAAGCATTTGTTGATATTCTTTGAACTTTATCCTTAGAAAGACAAATCAGGGAAAGACATATCCTAAACATACGTACCATTAGACAGACATCATAGAGATTAATTCTCTTAGACTCAGTTATGTATACAAAGTCTATTGTAAAATATTTTAAAAGTTTTGTGACACTAATGAATTACAGTTAGTTGAAGTCTCTCACCCATTGAGTCAAAAAATCCTATTAGCTCTTCGTCTACTTTTTTTGTTCTTTCAGTGAAGAAAAAAACCCCATATACTCACTTACAAAAGGTCAGCACGGCCAATTCTCCTTCAACTCCTGCTTTTTATCTAGATTTCCTCCTGAGACACCTGAAACACCGGAAAGCCATCAGGTAACCCACCCAGGGTCAAACACTTGGTTTATAGCTAATGGGCCAGAGCTGCAGCTGCTGCTGTCGCTGTGGGATTCCCATGGAGCTCAACAGGAGCAGTCCCGAGTGTGGAGCAGCTGCAGATTTGGGCTCGGAGCCAGTATTGGGACCCGAGCCCTGTGCTGTGAGCACAGCAGAATAACCTTGCTGCGCTGAGGTAGCAGATTGCGGGGAGAGCTGCACCCCGTTAGAGTGGCAATGCTGTTTGAATACGTCCAGGAACAATTTTTTGCAGAAATATTTGGCAAGTTTTCCAACTTATCTTTGAAAGCCCTGGTTTTTAAGTTGCTCACTAAATGCAAGACTGGCACTTAGAAACCTTGTTAAACTGTCACTACCTGCAATCCTTTTAAGCCCAGATCATGAAACACTGCGTGATTACACACACACACACTAATTTTACAAGGTCTGTTTCTACAGTGTAGCAGAATGGGGACCATTCTGGTCCCTAGGGCTACGACTTGCAAAGAAAACTCTTCTTTATTATGCTTTCAGTTCTAAAGCAGTCAACTCCTAGTCATACACATGCAATTTTTTCAGGAAGTCTCTGTAAATTAACCATGCTACCAAAGACTTCTCTAAATGTTTGTATTTTTGTGGCAGTATGATCTGTGAATCGTCTCGCATCTGCACTGACTTTTATCTGCGTTGTCCTGGCCCTTTTCAAAGCAAGCAGCCCACAAGCCTGTGCTGAAAGGAGGACCGTGAAAACTATATCGGGATCCAACATGCAGCAGGTTTCTGTCAGCTTGCCCTCTCTTCCTCAGGCCGTGCTCTCCTCCTCCTCAGCAAGCCTGTCCACATGAATTCAACGTCATCAGGACTTTCTATGTTTGGGAGGCTGATGCACCCAAGGAGTTTGCTTGATATATTAACTGTTCAAAAGGGCAGGCTAATCGCTGGTTAATCAGCCTTTGGGGCGTGTAAAGTGCTACAGGATCCCTGCAGTTACACAGCTCCAGTGAGCAGCTGCTCATCTTTAAATGGCGGAAATCTTTCCTCTGTGGAAAACTCCCAGTTCTCTTACACAATGTCCCCAAAGAGGAAAAAAGACCACCTTGAGATGGGAAGACAACTCACTCGTTAAACGAAAAGTTTAATTAAAGCCATTAGGGAATTTCAGCGAAAGGGAAACACCAAGACCTTGAACATTTACAGTGGAAACCAGAATTTAAGAAAGTCATTTTTACTCAGTCTGCAAACTGTACCGAAAATACACAATTAAGAAAAGAAAAGCAAGTAGCTGAAAATTGGGAGAGCAATGTCTACTGAACTGCGGTCACAGAAACACAAAATGACATACCTTACTCTAAATAGTATATAGCAGATAGACTGAGAGTACGTGTAACCCTGTTTCTACTGTCAGATCTCTGTTTGGAAACATAGTGAAATTCTGGTAATTTAGTACCCCAAACAAGTCCCCACACTGCAATAAAGCCAAAAATCAATGCTTGTACAATTATTATTATTTCATAAACCCCAGGAGTTCCCCAGGAGTTCTAGAAATTTCAGTGTGCACAGCTGTTTTAGAAATGTACTATCAGCAGGAACCCAACGATAACGAGATTACTTTAAGCATAATCAGAATTATAGATAGACAGATAATGAGATTACTTTCAGCATAATCAGAATGTGTTATGTATGCACATGTATGTGTGCGTGTACTCTAAAGGTGATGGTGTCAGGGCTTCCCGGCTCACGAAGGCAAATCGGCGCCTCACCTGCTCTTCGCTCCCATGTCAAGTGTAAATAGTCCCGAGGCTGGTGCGTGGGGTGCTGGGGCGGGAGATAAGCCCTGGGGAGAAAGAGGCAGGGCGAGCGGTTCCCTCAGCCCACGCGAGAGCGCTGCCCTTTTGCCTGCTGAGCCAGGTGGTTTCCAAGAAAGACCTCGGGTCTTGTTTGCTTACCTTCAAACCGGCCCATGGCTCCTGCTGGAGGGTTATCTCAGCAGCCACTGAGAAGGTCTCGGATCATCTCACGTAGCGTTAGGACCCCTGTGTCACACTTTAGGGACACACAGTGTGCAGGCGGGGTGCGTAGCCGAGGTGGGTATGCAAATAGTAGCGTTCAGAGTGCCATAGACTGTGGAATGTGAACTGTGACAAAGCTGAGGAGGGTGATTAATGTCTGACGAGAGCTATTTAATCTGCGCACGCTGCTGTGTAACTTTTTTTCTCTTCCTCTTTCTGTTTTATTGCTTAAAAAAAGAAAAATGTTTTGCAAGGCCAGCGTGAAGCAGACAAAATCTGGAGCAAAGAAGGATTTTACGCGGTTGTCATATTTCTCAGCATCTTTGTCATTCTAGTAACTTGTTTAATGGTAAGTTTCCTTTTTACCTTTTTTTTGCTTTTCTTTACTTCATGCTTTTCTCTGTCTGAAGGGTAGAGTCACACATTCTTTATGAGAGGTGTTTTCTTAAAGCTATTAAAAACTCAGCTACAAGGTAAGAGTTGGTCACGTTCACAATGCTGTGAAGCCAAATTTTCAAGACCCCCATTTCTTGGTGTATTTTGAGTCCAACTGAAGAATGTAACTAGAAGGAGGCTGAAGAAATAAATAATGGTCTCTTAAATCCACAGAGTAACTGTGCAGTGACGCGAGTGATGACTTCTCAACCTTCTTACTAAGGTCCCAAGATCCCTGAAGTCGCATTAGCTGCCTGTATTTCAGTTTTATTGGATAGTAAAAACAACACCACAATCAACAACAATTGATAAAATATTGTCAATGCACAGTTGTGAGAGTGTGTGTCAGTATTGATGTATAGAATATACAAATTTTAAACTGAAATCACTAGTAAGTACACGAAGGAGTGATTATATTTTTTAATAATTTTGCCATTCACATTGTATGAGGTCCGTGGCCAGGTTTAAGGGCATTAGGCATACTTCTAATACGCTGAATATGAGATGTGCAAGGGACACACAGAAGATGAACAACACTCCACCACCACTGGCTTTCATAGGGTAATTTTTGCATTTTTTTTTCCATTGTTGTATCTCACATGTTTTCCTTCTCTGAATTATATATTTCTTCTGTGGTGCGTACATATAAGGGTTTACTGATTCCTGTGGCATTCTCAGCATTTATGAACACATAGTATCTTGGAGTCTTTTAAGATATTTTGCTTTCAAATACATTTAGTTTTCTTTAACCTAGATGGATTTCCCACTTCCAACCTTAAGATGGAAAGAATGTTTAAACTGAAGATATTAATAAACGATCACATTTATAACAAAGTCTTATTTAAGCTTTTAAAGTCTCCCTAAGATTTGAAAAGCATTTTTTCTCTCACAAAAAATTGTTGCTTTATGTAACTTTTACTTCCTATTCATCTCCATTTCTCCATGCCATCTCATTCAAAAATAGCAGGGTAACTCTAGAAGTAATAACTTTTACTCAAACTTTTTACTTTAGAAAAGCAGGTATTTTAGTCATTACTGACTGTTTAACTGGAAGGGTATAGAAAATGCTGTCAGTCCTTGTCCTGGTACTGCACAATATTTTAATTATTTGGAATGCATAGATGGCATTGGGAATTGCAAACATCGTGGAGGACAGTATCAGAACTTACAATATTCTTAAGCTGCTGGAGAAAAGATGGGAAGTAACAAGAATGCTGCTCAGCAGGGACAAGAACTCTAATTGTGTGCATCAATACAATGTAGGAAATACATGGCAAAGCAACCGTTCCGCAGGAAAGGTTCCAGCAGTACCGCAGAGCACACACTGAAGTAAATGAGTAACATCACGTTGTTGCGAAAATTACAGTTCTTGTCCTGGGATGTATAAATGAGGATATATGATCTCTAAGGTCTGCATTTGACTTGGCTCTGGTAGTTATTTGGTTATAGTGTTGTGTCTTTCTCATGCTATGTGGTCTCTTGTGGAAAATGGGAGCAAGTTACAGTAGGGAGGAGATACAAGAGTAATCTGAGATAGAGAAGGCATGGAATAATTTGGTTTATTTATGACAAAGAAAAGAAGAGAAAAAAGGAGAAACATGATAGTTCTCAAACATGGAAAGTTTTCAAAGGCTGTGGTAAGGAAGAAGATAATACTTTCTCCACTGCGGATGGGAAATGAAGCAGGTTTTTTTGAAAGGGTGATTTGGCTGACTCATTAGGAACTTAGTTATCAGAAGGGTCACTACATCCTGGAGTGCATTGCTTGGGGAAGCTTGGTAGTTTTCATCCATTAAGGTTTTACACAAGCGTCTGCCAGGAATAGTTTGGATATAGCTGATCTGGAGTTAGGGAAGAGGTAAAGACTAGCAAACGCCTTGAACTCCCTGGTCTTTTTTGCAGGCATTCCCCTTTCTGTCCCCACCCAGGTCCAACCTACATCTTATGTGTGCTGCTGTTTAGACCATGTAAATGGACACTGTCTCAAATTTTGCCTTGACCTGCTGATACATGGAGTATGCGCAATCTAAAAGGCTAACAAGCAGCACACATTGTTTTTCATCCCACTTTACATGTGACAGAGTGGCAGATTTATGAAAACTAGGAATTCAGTATTTCAAATTCAGCCATTGCTATCTATCAGACCATTCAGGTTTAGCGTAAGGTGTCAAAGCCGATCCAAAGTGCCTTTGCCTGTAGTGACCATATCAGACAGCCAAAACGAGTCCTCTTTTTTAAAGTTACAGGGTAGGCACCTCTTTGTCCATAGGTGGTCATTTGTAGTTTAAAAAGTCCAAAAGCAGAAAGCTTAGCCTGCATCTGTAGAAGACTTGGAAGTGTCCTTTAGAGTGTGAAGTAGGAAGTAGTTTAAGTGATGATTGTGATCATCAACAGTGCTCAGTGTAAAGCAGCTGAATTGTCAGTGTCAGCGCTTTGTTCTACAGAAATTGTAAAACATGCAGGCTTGTCTTTTAACTGGGTTTTACAAATCATGATGCTTCCCTGTGTGCAGAGCGCGCACTGTGCATTAACAGCTTTTAGGCTTCTTAATGCTTTGTTGGAATTTAACAAATATCTGGCCTCTATACATAAAAATCTACAGTGCAGAGTATTACTAAATGGTGAGATCAGCAGGACAAGAGCTAAATTCAGACTCGTAAATTGTACCTTTGAGGATGTTCTCTGTATTTACTCAGCTAGCCCTCATTGTGGTGGTATGAGAACCTCTTGGATCCCAGGAGGGATTCATCATATGTGGAAGCCAACACACAGCTCATTGCTGTCCCCTTCAGTGGGCCCAACCATGGACTCACTTCCACTGGGATCATCATACATTGTTTATAAAGTATGGCAAGCAAAGTGCTAAGTAAGAACAAATATTTTTAATGCTCCTATGTGTGAACAGTTCTCCGTATTTTTTATTTTACACAGATAGAGAAATAATTGAGTCATCACCAAATTTAATAAATAACACAATTTGACAATGGGTTAAACTATTTGCTATTATATTTCTTACTAATTTTGCCTATTTTAATAAACCCACATGTTTGCATATCTTTTTTTTTTTAATATGTATGTATAAGTATCCATTGAGTAGCCTGAAAAAATCACTTTCGGATTATGAAATATTTGTAGCTAGTTGTGGTAAGAGGGTTCTCTAAATGTTTTGCTTTTTCCCACTAAAAAAAATGAATCAACAAGTAGGATTTTTTTTCATTTAAAATAATGAAAGACATGAACCTTGAGCAACCTGACCTGTGAAAGATGTCCCTGCTTATGGCAGCGGGGTTGGACTAGGTGATCTTTAAAGGTCCCTTCCACCCCAAACTATTCTATGAATCTATGGTTCCATGAACTTTGCCTTGTCAACAAATTGTGAAGATCTAAATTTTTACCACTGTCTTGGTTGTTTTATGAATTATGAACAATTGTTTGATGTTTTGGGGAGATAGGTCTTTAAATGATAAATATTTTTTCATCTTCGTGATTGTGTTTTGGTATTTCTTTAACAAGAAGAATATTGAATAACAAAAAAATGCATTTCAGCATCCAATTTTCACATGACCTATCACTTGTTATTAAACTTACAAGTTTCAGGATTCATAAAATGGTGCAGGACTTCTGAAAGCACTTTGATAGCAGAATATGTACCATGAACTAATATCAGCCTAGCAAATTCAGCTTTTCCCACTTTAAAGATTTAAAGCAAAATTAGCAGTACATATTTTAATCATACTGCAAGAGTGTTTAAGCCAATTTGAAGTTAGAGGGTTTTAGTATAAACTAGTCCTAGATTGTCTGAATTCTTTTATTCTGCTTCTGTAGAACTTTTTATATTGTGTTCAAATCATGGTATCGAAATGGCTCCCAGTAATGCATCAAACAATGTGACTAACACCTCTCCCGTTTTTGTTCTTTCATCCCTTCCCCAGGGTCTGGGGTAAATTTTATTAGTCAGTCTTCTTCTCATGTATACACACGCACAACAGCTCTGCTCATGCAGAGATACACACACAGCCTCACACGCATGTTGATCATTAGGGTGAACTGTCTTAATTTCCATGGTTTCTGTTTTACTATACAGTCTTGGGTGTCCTAAATGTCTTTAGGCAGATGAGTTTTTGTATCACTGCTCCACATAACCATTGCCAAGATGTTTGTTCTGGAGACATAGTTATCTCATTGGGATTTCCTGTCAATCTCTGAAGATGAATAAAAGCAGTTTCCACTGGTATTTTGAATGGGTAGGTAGGAGGTACTGGCCAAGCTAGCACCTAACATGTCAGCTTTCCTTTGCAGAAATCTGAGCAGAGATATAAGGAGTGAATGTCATGCTGTCAGCACCTTGTCATTCTTCCATCTAGGCTCAGTAAAAGAGGAGTCAGAAAGAAGAGTTGTGTTCCTTTTGGATTGTGGCTCTAACCTTAGGCTTAATACATGAAAAAAATACAGATAACCCACCCTGTGACTCCTGGAAAATAGTACTTCATGTTGTTCAGTGCCTCTTGATTGAGGCACAATGAATCTGAATCTTCTGAGGTATCAGTAAAATCCCAGTTTTCCTAATTTAGGGGCTTCATAGCTGTTTCCATCCACGATGTGTTTAAACTGATTTGAAATATAAGTACAACTAAGTTGTTCCCTTTGCAGAGCTTGCTGATTGGGTTGACCCCTGCCTTTTTGGCCATTTCTGTTTGCTTGTCTTTCACCTGGAATTTGTTAAAAAATAGATGGCCCTGACCACGCTTTCTGAGGAAAGCGTGTTAGCTCTTAGATCAAATGTGGTTCTTTCTTTAGCTTTTTTTCAACTTCTGCTGGTGGCAGGCTGTCTTTTTTTCCTAGTCTCTAATAATAGAGTATTAAAAAGGATATGAAATAATACTTGTCCAAGTTTTTTTAACCCAAACCCATCATTTCCTGAGTCTCCAAGGAACGAAACTATGTCAAAATATGTCAGTGACAAGAAGGTATGGTTAACATTGTCATGCCTGTGAATGTCTGAGTTGTATATCTGTGGGTTACCAGAAACAAATAAGACCAAAGCAATCACTGAAGGAAAAGAGGGTTAAAATATTTCAAGCTCCTGTTTTATCGTTACTGATAGCTCTGTCCTTGCTTCACAGTAGGGCAGTTTATTCTGAAAAATAATGGCAAAGAGCAGATTATCTTATCCATGCAATCTAATTCTAAACTCTTTCTGAATGAACAGATGGTTTATGTAGCTAAGCCTTGTTTAATGGGTGTATTGCTAATGACATTAGGTCAGTTCCCAGCTAAACCTCTAATGCTAATCCTTGAAAAAACAAACCCATCAGATATATCCAGTCTTCACTGGAAAGCTATGGAGTGATAGATATTTATGTGGTGCTAGCAGGGCAACGGCTGTCAAAGAGCCTCTGACTTGCAGCAGAAAAATGCTTTGGTCTAGGCTTTGTCTTTATGGCTTTGCAAACCAGGATTCAATTCAAATGCTTTACGGCAACACATGAGCAGAGTAGAAGGTATAAGAATATCTGCAGACACCTTCAAAAAGCTGTGTAAGTGCCTTTCACCCACCTCCGCACACAATACTTATGATAGTAATTCTCATAAGTTTCATAGGTTGTAAGGCGCATTTTGAAAATGCCACAACCACGATGCAGAATCGTTTTTTGCAGTCCTCTGAAGAGAGATAAGGTGTGTTAAATAGGTGTAACACAGGTTCCTCTGGAGAGATGTTACTGAGCACACACTACCTGCCGGCCCTCGCCAAGCCTGCGTACAGCAATGGCAGTGTGGAGTTCGGTGGAAGAGGATCAGTACAACTTCTGAAATGCTTTTGCTGCAGATATCTGACATCCAAGTTCATAAGCAGTAGGTGGACAGAGAATCCTGCTATTAAAGTATGTTCAGACATCAATGTCTTGGTAAGCGTAAAACACACTTTTCTGAACAGATACTTAAATAGCTTCATAGGCCACGCGTTGCTTCAGCTTTATTCCAGAACAGGTTATTTTTCTCTGAGGATATTGAGGGATATTCTTGCCTACCATTACAAAAGCAGCCTACTAGGTTACTCTGTTCAACCATCAGCTCCATGTAAAATGACTAAGAGCTTTTAAGAACATCTGCTCTAAAACTAATCGAGGCTGGTATAATTAGAGACATGTACCTGGATATATCGTAACCATCTATTTTATTTTGTGCCATTGTCTCTCTTGTGTTAAAATTCTTCCAAATTTTTCTACAATTACTCTATTTATCAGTATTTCCTTCTTCACAGTTAACTATTTTCCATTCTATGTTATTTGCCCCTTTAATAATACAACTGCTGGTATTACAAATAATTACTGGCTCACAATGAGAACTGTTAAAATCTCTACCGCCCACGTGGACGCACTGTGGTTTATGTAATGAAAATATTTACCCTGTTGTGGGAAACGCTGTGTAACACAACTTGTGGCTTACCTTCTAGGAATGAAAGCCACGTATAGCAATCTTATCCAGCATTTGTGATACTTGCCTTGCCTTGTTTACCAGGGAATTGAGATCAGGCTTTCCTTTTTATTTCTGTAGGTTCTGTACAGATTAAAGGAGAAGATCCAGTTGTCACTGAGACAAGAGAAGGAAAAGAAGCAAGAGATCCACCTCTCGCCCCTTCCCCTGCCGACAGCTCAGTCTGAATATAAGACCACCAACAGCATGGTCCAGCCTGAACAGGCTCCAAAGGTTGTCAATGTTGTAGTGGACCCTCAAGGCCAATGTGTTCCTGAGCTCAAACCTCCCCTGTGTGCCAGTCCGTCTCCTTTCAGAATGAAACCTGTGGGGCTCCAGGAAAGGTAAGATGGTGCCCAGCATGTTCAGGATTTATTCTGCTTTGCTATCCTCATGCTGCATGATTTCATATGTCTCTCTTCTGTTGATGAATGACTCGTCATACAGACATCTGAGAAGTGGGATTTTGGTGTGTTAACATCTGTCTCATGGGTATTCTTTCCTTTCCTTTTCTTTTCATATGAGCAAAGGTCCAGAAGTTTGGGCTGAGATTAACTGCAGTACTGAAATTCTTTTGGTAATTTGTTTTTTCCCCTTTCCAACAATTACTCCAAAGAAATAATTTTTCATTTTCCATTGATTTTTGCGTGGTTTGATCCTGGAGATCCTGGCAGAGGGCACAAGGGCTGGTTATGTTTTGTCAGCAAAAGATGTTCTCATTGTCAGGGAGTCCCTAGCACATGGGAAACTTAGAATGAAGAAATACTTACACCGACTGAGTGCATTTCCCAATCTCATGCAGCGTTTCCATTATCACCTTTAGATAATTTTTCTTCTTAAATCCAGCTTTTCATGGTGGTTGGGATACAATCCAAGGTCTATAGGCTTTACAAAAAAGAGAAAGAAGTGATTAGTAATGAAACTGACCCTTGTGTGCAGCTCCTCAGAAATACTTGGGCACCAAACCTTGCCGCTCATTCTACCTTTCAAAAACTGGGCCAGTGCCCCTTTTATAAAACTAGATATTCTTCCCACAGAAGAATGCACGCTGACATCTGTCTCTCCTTTCTTAGAAACCTATATAATTTCTTGCCTGATGGCTGCAGGCTGCTTTCATAAAGCATCAGTGCTCTGAATAACTAACGTAGCTTGCAGCCGTGCAACTGAACTCTCCTACCCTGGCACAGACAATAAATGAAAGAACAGACGCCACGCAGATATGACGGGGAAATCAGAATGAAACGGAGACCAAGCGGAGCCCTGTCTGTGAGGGCTCTCCGACTTGAGCAGTAACCCTGATTGAGCTTGAACCACGGGATTTCAATGACAGAGATTTTATCAATGGCTTTGTGAGGCACGGACAGAGCTAAGGGAGGGGGATTCATTCTTCCACGAGTAAAAGATGCTGAAAGGCAGAGCTGCCATAAAACATGTAGTGATATTATTGCAGCTAAAAATATAAGGAATGGAGGAAGAAAGTAAATACGTTTTGATAGTTGCTCTAATTACACAAGACCCTAAAAATAAAGCACATGAGCATGGGGATCCCATAGCTAGTTTATAATACCTAGTATCTAACATAGTATATGTAATAGTTGAGAGGGATTGGGGTGAAGAAATTTGTAGAGGGAGTTTGTACTTAAGGACTGGGGAAGAAATTTTTCCATTGCTCGAACAAAGAAAATAAAAACTATTAATCTAGGATCTTAATTTCCACTACTGCAGATAGGAACTCAGCATTTAATATTCTAAAACCAAATTTCCTCCTCTGGAAGGACAAAGTTCTGAGTCAGATGTGTCAAAATGGAGAGCTGAGATACAAAGAGGAAACTAAACCTGACATTTGATCAAATAAACCGGGCTTTTCTGTTTCTACTGTAAAAGAGAAATAACAGGCCATTGTGAAAAAGTGAATGCAATTGTGATAACGTCCCATTCTGCAGTTCTTTCAGTTCTTTTTGTCATGTTTAACACAGTTAGATTTCATCAGGCCAAGTCCACTTCTAAGAAATGGTGGTTTAAGTTTATTTCAAGCTCAGTGATACAAAGGTCTGGGGACGTGAAGGAGAGAATTTTAGGGAACGGTTGTTTACTCTCCCTCTGATACAAGCAGTTATTATTATATATATATTTCTTATTTATTTACTATATCCTGTACGATGAACAAATTGACACACATTTTGACACACAGAAGCATTAGAGGCAAAAAGTAATAATGCAGGAACACATTTTGCCTCAGACATCATCTAATGACCAGGTATGTGGACAGTTTAAAACCACTCTTCACCTTTCTGCCTCACAACAACCTTGCACTGGGCAACCTTGGGCCACCCTCATTACACAAGGGAGTGGTGGAATTTACAGCATGGGGCTGCGCACTGCAAGCAGCACACTGTGCACAAAACAGTCTGCTTGCAGCCCTTTTTCTGTGAGTATGGAGCCCTTTTTCAGGAGTATGGGATCAAGCCTGGAGGTTGCCTCCTGCTCATAGCCACAGCCTGGGGGCACCCATTCAATAATGTCTGCTACCCTGATTTTGGTGTCTGCCAGGGGAAGAAGCTCTTGGCAGGCTACTGTGAATATGTGGGTTCCTTGACAAACTTAACATAGAGATTCCTTTGGCCAGATGGCTTGACAGCGGTTTCTGAGCAGTATTTTCTAACTATGCAGACTCCCTGGTTTGATGCCTTAAGTGCGATCCATACTCATGAAATGCCTGGTATGACACAGAGCAAACTGTATCTTTTCAAAGAGAAACCAATGGACCATGGGCCAAAGCAGGGAATGAGCCAACCATTGTGGTTAGCCATCTAGATGGGAAGTTTGTGGCAGTATCACTGAAGGATGGGGCAGAAAAGTTGGATGATGCCCACCTCTCCAGCTCTCCCGGCTCTGCACACTAGGTGTTGCTTTGAGGAGCACACCTAAATGCAAAAATATGGTGGAACTGAGTTTTCACAAAGCACCGTATCAGCATCTGGCTCTTTGAACCTTTCCATTCTTAATAGGAATAGCGCTGGCTGGGACAGAGGCAGACAAATTGTTAATGGACAACTGTCCGTGGGTCAAAATTTTTTTTAGGAATTTGTCCAGCTTCTTAGAACGTATTGTGCTTCTGAATACTAGAGCCAAGTCCGCGTACATTTTCCGCTGCGTCGCTGGAAAGGCTCTTACTCATCTATTTCTATGTACGTTTGCACTAGCAAACGCGTGGAACGCCGCGGGGGGTTCGCGTGTGACACGCAGGGTGCTCGGTGCCTCGCTGAACGCCGTCGTGAGCCATTCCGGGCGCGGGGAGGCTGACACCTAGAGGTGACAGCTAGGGGTGACACCTTGAGCAGGGGGGCGGCAGTGCCCGCAGCCTCCAGAGCTGGCGTCGGGGTGGCCTGCGTCTTCTCCTCTTTGGCTGTAGCTCTTGGAGGAGGGAAGGTGGTCCAGCGGCCTCAGGAAGCGAGTTATCGCCCTGGATGCTGATCAGGGATGTGTGCCCGTGTGCGGCGTGTGGTTGGGGAGGGGATGGAGCAGTGGTGGCCAAGAGTGGAGGATGGACCGGCAGGTGTGGAGGTGAGAGGGCTGTTGGACAAAAAGGCACTGACCCTTTCCTATTACAATTAACGACAGATGCTGGGGCAGGCAAGTGAAAGGCTGTCTTCAGAGCCTCCTGCCATCCTACGGGTTGTTCCGTGCTGAATGTTTCAAAGTTACTTTCTTCTGGTGTTTTCACAACTGCTGCTCCTTTGCAGCAAGACCTTCTCCATCGGAAACCCACACAGCATTGTTACTGACCGAAGGAGCAGGAGAGTTAATGTTATTCTCCTGTGGGTGTCTTCAGTGATGAACAGTCACAATATCATAGCACCGACACCTGAATTTAGGATGGAAATGATCCTTTTCCCTATGCAATCCATGAATATTGCATCAGGGCTTATTTTCATAGTTAGGCTTTTATAGGTTTATATGAATAATATATACTTTTTCCTTCAGCAGAGTAAGGCTTCACTTTATTTTGCTGGCCCAAAATTCATCTTGATATGAACGGTCTTAGCCAAAATCAGAATCCAGTGAAGTGGGATGTGATATTTTAAATTTCATTCTGACATGTCAAGCATTGAAAATTCTTAGAATAAGCAGTGAGTTGTTAAAACACAAGCATGGTGGGGATATAAGTATAACTAAGTTACCACACCAGCGAAGTATTTGCTTGTTTTACAACTGGATTTACTTTTTTCCCAGCCACGACCACTGTGAGGCTTAGGTTGGATATTATTTGCGACTAGGACAACTGTATTTCAAGTAACTAGTGCACAGTATACTGTTTTGTTCCATTTAGTTACTACCTAGCATGCAAAAGTACATGGAAGAAAAGAAAATGTGTAAAATGGCTCTTCTACTCTGTGTGTTAAAAAACACAAACAGTGCTTTGGAAAGTCTTCTCAAGCATTTGTATTCCATCCCAGCCACAAAGACCTAAAACTGTGGCTATTACATCTAAATAATCAGTGGGAAAAATCACAACACTTTGTTTTCTCAGTCTGTTACATACTCATTGGAATATTATTCTGTCTAAAAGGGAGATGCTAGGGGCATGTAAGACTCTCATTCAGACCAAGTAACATTTTACATGTGCTTGGTGCCATTTTTTTTTCCCTGCAAATAAATACAAGAGAGTGGACAACATAATAGAAAAAATAGTTTGGCAAATAGAGCAAAAACCTGGTAGATAAGCGAAATAGTAAAATATTTTTAAATGGGAAATAAAAGAATTCTGCAATGGTACGGAAGCACTGCTGCGACACAGGCAAGCAGAAGACACCCTATGAAAGGGAAGGCAGGCAACGGCAGTGTCAGCAAAACCGGAGGGGAGAAGGCAGCTCACTGACATGGTTCAGCCATACACTGTGCAGGTTTCTCTGGTAAGTGTGCAACCGAGCCTGCAACCTCTAGAGAAAATCAGTAGGCATCAGAATAGAGAATAGTAAGGGGAAAATCACCTAGATCAATGTCAAGTGTAACTGCCTTCAAACAACAGAGAGCGCTGAATCTTGGCTTGACCAGTGTGTGATGTTACTTTTTCCCACAAAGCAGAGCAATACTATAAAAACCCTATGCCACGGGTAATAGGCCGTAACCAGTGAGATTTCTCTTACCATGAAGATTTCTCTTCCCATACCTGTAAATTGGCAGCAGAATTCTTTTCTCCAGTTCTAATAAGTACTCAGTGGACATTCAGTGAGTATAGCTTACTGTAAGTATAATGAAATAAAAGTTAAAATAACGTGCATTAAAAAGCTGCTAAATGCTCACCTCTATCCACTTCCTTGTAACATGAGAAAAAGAGATATTCTGATAGAAAATACAGGCAATACATTTAAAAAATATTTTTAAAAAATGTATTCAGATAACCCATAGTAGCCTGTGGAACTCACTGCCAAAAAAGATAAAGCTTGAAGCAGGAAAGTATTAGCAAGAGGTACTCACACTTCTAGTCACACAAGTAATGACAGCAATTACTGTCTTCTGTCTGCTTTTGGCATCCTTCCTCAGAAACATCTCTTATTTGACACCTTTACAGCGAAAATCATGGACAGTTTGGGCTTCAAGTTTGGAGGCAGAAGAAAATTCCTATGATGTTAATATTGATAACTAATCCCTTTTATTAGTTATTGTGCATAGACATGCAAATTAAACTATTGTTCTGGCCACCTAAATTATTTCTGTGCCCTGTCAATTGCCATCTGAATGACAAATGCTGTGGATGATAGACACCAACTGTAATACCTTTTTTCCTGGTGTTAGAAAAACAATATCCATTAAAAGGCATCATTATTGTGACAATACTTTATACCAAATAAATGCCCTAGTTCAACCTTGTAAGAAATGTTAGAAACATAGTAAAAAACCTGATGTGCTCTTTGCTTCATTGACATAATGGCAGCTGCATTTCGGGATATCACTGTTCAACCAAATCTCTGCTCTACTAGATGAGAAAAATTTCCAACAATTCTCTCTGGTTCTGTTCTGATTTTTAGATCACAGAGCACGGTTGCTGCAAATGTAATTATGGTGTTGCTGATCTGTTATCTTTATACAAAACCGTCCATTGTGAGTAATCATTTCAAGTAATGCTCAGAGGGTAGCACCTTGCAGTTGGACTACTGTAAACATGCCAGGTTTTGTAGTTTATGACACAAGCATGGGAACTTAATATATTTACAGGAAGGGGCCTTGAATTTCCTGGCTAAAATATACTAGCTTTGCATAGATTTGGAGGATAAATTTACCCTATTGTGTGGAGCTGAATATGCTTTCTGCATTCTTAATTTAAATCCTAGGGATTGTTTTCAGGAAAATGTCAGTGTAATTGTTCAAAGCACAGCTATGTGCCAGCACAAAACTACTAGCTGGAGAACAATTTTACGGCAATATCCTATCAGAAGGAATTTGCAAAGTGCAGGGACCAGTAAACCGAGTTTGAGGTGGGAGGCAGGAATTTTTGTGCTCCGGTCTGTCTTTGCCACCGACTCACTAGAAGAGCACTTTGGACCTGCCACATAAACCTCCTCCAGCCGCACTCCTGACCACTGCATAGAGTCTGGCTGGCTGGTGTGTCCATCTCAGGAGACGTAGCAAAGATGAGAACCTTAACCTGAAGTACAGGAAAGGTCCTATGTGCTACTACTTGTGCATTTAAGGAGACTGAATGTATACAGTAAAAACAAACAAACAAACAAACAAAAAACCCCAAAACAACAACCAAAAAAACCCCACACCACTTTCTGAAGGACCTGAAAATGCATTTCTCTCATTTGGCAGACCTCTCGGCCGTGTTTTTTCCTGGTCTGCAAGATGCACTTATGAATTCAATACCCCCAGAAACACTTACTGCACTGCGGCCAGCTAGCAGAGATTACTTTGTGTACCTACTGCCAAGCTCCCTTTACCTCCAAAAAAGCGGGGGCTGGATGCAGACTGCCTTCTGGGAATGCTTTGTGCATGTGCTGGTTCCCAAACTGTGCCAGTGAATTGCTTTGGAGCGCTCTTGTTGGCAAAGACTAAAAACAAGCCAGAGCTGCAAGGCATGAAACGTAGTGGTATCGATTACCGAGTTTCAGTGCCTGGGATTGTTTCCTGGCACCGTTTAATTTCTTTTTCTAGATGTAGCTTGCTCCTGAAAAAGCGCTCAGCTAGGCTAGCAGCCGACGTGAGGGGAGCAGTCCTGGTCATGGGCAGCTTCTTATGGGCTGTGCCTTTTAGTAATGCTCCCTTCGGTGCAGGGTCTCCCCACAGCCTGACGTCGTGGCTTCCCTCCTCCTCGGGCCATCTCAACTAGCCAGAAGGCCACACCGTGGCTGCTGGCACCTGCACTCTGGGTGACAGGGTAAGGGCAAGAGTGAAAACCTTGGGCTAGCGAGGTGGGAGAAACTGGTTTAAGTAACAGGGAACATGAAGTGGGATCCGGCTCTGAGAGTCTCCTGCTCAGTGCCCGAGAGGCTTGTTTTAGTATATGGATTCTTGACTAGAGAGAGAACAATGCTTTACCTCCAACTTGCATTTGTGCAACGTTTCTCTTAGTGCACAGTCACTATTTTTGCAAGCGCTGGACCTCTGAGTTGCACAAACGTCTGTTCTGTCCAACCCATTGCAGACGTCTTTGCTTATCTGCAGTGTAGGAAGAGGGCAGGAATGTGAATTGTCCCCTTTCTCTGGAGGGGAAGTGAACTCAGGCACCAGCCTAACAAAGACCCTTTAAAAGCCATATTTTAACTATTTGACTCCTGGCTGGTTTAGCAGGTGTTTTGGTTGTAGTTTAGAGCTCTTTGAAGCAAAATTCTGTGGGAGTTAGTTACAATCTAAATAAATAGATGCAAATAACTATGTAGCATCGCCCAAATTTACACCCACAATCCGTTGCCCTGTGTCTCCAGCACCTCTTGCAAATTACTTCAGATTAGCATGGGTAGATGCTATGTTTCCTCTCCGAGCTCCATCTCTGCTTTAAATTGTCCCACATCCCTTTTTTTTCCTCTTGCAAAGAACTAAAAGCTCTACAAAGCACGTGACATTCATTTCTGGGAGTGGATAATTCAGGCAAATTAGCCCACCCTTGTCTGGTGCAATTTCGTGGTCCTCTCAGATGCCGGGGAGAGCTCAGGTTAGCACACAGCCCATGCCTACCCTTGCTTTCACCTTTACAGTCTTGGGAGGTTTAGTCAGGAATTTTGTAATAATTTTATTGTATTCCCAGGTCTCTTATCTGGCGTTTATTCTTGTTACTCCAGTTGCTACTGGTTTTAGCTTGTACACAGGAAACCGCAGTGCCAATCAGTGTCGTTCCCAAGGTGACAGGAAACCCTGTTTGGTCGGATGTTGATTGTGCTTGTCTTTACTGCTCCACCCATCGCATTTTCTTCCTTTTTGGCTTAAGTTAAGACAAATTAATCAGTGGCCGCCATCTGGTAGACAGTTTTGGTGGTTTTGCAGTGATTCGTCCAGCTGATCTTTTGAAAAGCAACGCACGGCACGAGAAACCAAGGGGAAATATCCATGTTAATATTTAAATGATTCTCAGGCCTAGGATCAGATGAGCCATTGTTGAGTAATTTGAGATGTGTGAGTAATCCCCTTGTCTTGTCCAGCAGCGGGTTTGGGTTTTTAAGCGCTGTTTGGTCAGAGGGTTGAACTCCGACGCAGCTTTTCAGTGACGGATTTCCTCAGCTTCTGTCTGCCTTTGCTTCGTTTCTGTGGTCGACCATCCCAGGCAGGGTTTCTGTGACTGCTTCACCAGCTGTCCTAATGTGCAGGCAGGGTGGGACATGTGGTAATGTGAGGAGAAGCACATTAGCTGAACTCGAATGCTCCGAGTAACTCAGCTCAGCCCATAGCAGGATGTGTCCATCTGTGACATTTACAACCATATACATTGCCTTTTCACATCAGCAGGTTGGAAATGCTGTGCTAAGGGATAAAGAGAGGTAGAAGAGAACCAGTTTCGTTTTGAGATTGTGTTATAAACAGGATGAGGTACATTTCATCTGATGAGTCTTTGATTAGAACCCACAGGTACTGATTTCCGTAAAATAAACAACTGATGTAGAAGGGAGCATCCCTAATGGATATACAGGGTTTTCAAATTTACAGGAAAGGTTGCTTTTTTAGATTTGGGGACTTAATACAAGTCCTCTTGAATGCACCTACTAGTGTCTGAAAAAGGCCAATGCCTCAAATTAAACCAGAAATATTCACTTTTCCTCTTGTTTTGAATCATAGAATCACAGAATAGTTTTGGCTGGAAGGGACCTTTAAAGGTCATCTAGTCCAACCCCCCTGCAACGTGCAGGGACATCTTCAACTAGATCAGGTTGCTCAGAGCCCCGTCCAACCTGACCTTGAATGCTTCCAGGGATGGCACATCTACTACCTCTCTGGGCAACCTGTTCCAGCATTTCACCACCCTCATGGTAAAAAATTTCTTCTTTGTATCTAGTCTAAATCTATCCTTTTTTGGCGTGTATTTCTCAGTGATACTGCCATTCCTTCTGGTCAACTGTTCTGCAGGGTAGCTTAAAGCTGAATTTAGCTCAGTTCCCCTTAATTTAAAATGTTAGGAACAGACACAGAATGCAGTTAAAGAAAGAAAAGAAAAACATCAAAGCACCTCCAAAACTGCAATATAAAATATCTAAGTATACCTTTGAATTGCAGGAAGCCATGTACTGGACAATACTTAGTAAGCATCTAGCTTATATTGTAGCCATCAGTTAATATTCCAGGACATGAATCTCTTCTTTGAATGCAATCATAATTCATTTTATTTCTGTGCATTGTCAAGAGAACACTTATAAATTATGACAGTTGATTAATTATACTGCTACTTTTTGGAAAAAAACAGTTCTGGAAATTCAGCAGAGATCTCTCGCATAGTCAGAGCTAGTATGTACAGAAAGCTTAACATTGCTAGCTAGCAGAAATGCCCTTTATTTGCAAATAGAATCATAGAATCATAGAATGGTTCGCATTAGAAGGGACCTTAAAGATCATCTAGTTCCAACCCCCCTGCCATGGGCAGGGACACCTCCCACTAGACCAGGCTGCTCAAAGCCACGTCCAGCCTGGCCTTGGACACTTCTTTCCTCAAAGAATACTGCGTGTACATCTGTGGGTCAGGCTATTTCTCGGCTCTTGTGGGAAATTCTCTTTAGCATTTTTGTTAACATAGTACCTGAGAGCCTCAGTCACAGATCAGGATCCCTCTGTGCAAGGCTCTGATATGCACACAAATGAAATTATCCTCTATCCAAAAAAATTACAATCTAAGCATTAGACAAGGTAGTAGATGAGCACAGACACTTGGGCAAGCCTCAGGAAATGGAGAAGCAATAGCATCATGGCAGAGACGAGGATGCCCAGAGTATGCTATGAGGATGGCTCAGCCCAAGAAATACTGCCCAGAGCCAGTAGCTGATTTCATGTGACACTGACATTTCAGGCAGGTTCTTGCTAGAGTTGTTTGTCTGCTTTGATACCATCGTATTCAAGTTGGTGCATCAGTTTGGTTTGACTTTGAAGCTTTGGTGAGTATGGCCAGCATATTTCAGAAGCTCTTTCTATTATTTTCATAGTAAGGCACGTGACTGATCCAAGATGATATTGCAAATCAATGCCCTATCTTCCTAAAATACCTGGACCCTTGAACTCTTCGTTCAGTTTTCTAACCGGTGGAGTCTGTAAGAAGCTATGACAGTGATATTTCTTTCTGGGCCAGGGACTTCCGTTATGTTCCCTATCAAAGAATATACTGTTGATGCTTAACAAACTGCGTGTATTGTTGTTATTAATTTATGGTACCTATAATTATCCCTGTTATGTTAATACTGTGATTTGATAACAGGAGCAAAACAGAACACAGTGACTTCAAATAACCGCTCAAATATGCGATAGGCATCAGAAGGGGAAGTTCTGTATATAATTCCCACACAGAAAAATGTCGTTAAGTACAATGTTTCTCTAGGGAACTCGGTCCTGATGCTTCGAGATGACCAATAGCAGCTCCCTGGAAAGCCATGCTGCCAGCGAGAGATGGGGCCGGTGCTGAGCAGGAGGCAGCTGAGCCTGACCTTCCGCTTCCCACCGTCCCCCTGGAAGCCGCATCTCCTGTCTTTGAGATGTCTCAAATCCTTCCTGAGTTGTAGCAAATTCCACCGGAGGACTGCTGCATAGTCCAGAGGCTTTCAGCTCCTTTCCCTGGATTTGATAGTGGACGGAACAGCGTAGCCTTACAACAAATGAAGGAAGACAATCAGAACAGCAGGAAAGTACACAACAGCTAATAAATCCAATTTGCATGGTCTTGTTTCACTTTAGACTCTGTTTAGCTTGTTTTGCCTCAGTGGATTTATAGAGGTATCTGGGAAGAGAATTTGGCCCCTAGAGCACAATACTGAATAGGTTTGCGAAAGAAGAAGGCATTGTGAAAAGCAGAAAGCTGGTATTGTAATTAATCCCAAAGGTAATCCTCTGGCTACAGAGAATGCATTTGCAATTTACTGTTAAGATTAGAATAAAATAAATGTTTTATGCTTCATCACAAGGATTTTCCCAAATGTAGATGTCCTAAATACCCCTCCAGTCCCCATGTCTAGTGTTCACTATTGCCTGGCTCCCATCTCCGGAGTTCATTGTCCTGGGACAGTGCAGAGGTCCTACGGTGGGCTAAGCAAGCTGTCTGAAGGAAAAAAAATCACAGAAGAGAAGACGCCAGACACAAAGATGTGAAAGCAACCTTTGGTTTAGGATGTTCCTAAACTACAGATTGCCAGAAGCTGGAGGGCATACTAAAAATAAGTAACAGTGTTAATTAAGTAAACAGTAATTCCTGCTTGCTTTGTTCTTGTGTTCTTTCCCTAAACCTCCTCTTGCCGGCCATTGCTTAAAACAGGATACTGGCCAACCTTTGGTCTTACCTAGTACACCAAATTTGCGTTCATATTTCTACATCACTTCCTTCAATGTATGTTAATCTAACCCGTGTTAAATCATTAGCTGTATGGAGCCCTGTGTGTTGAGAGCATTTGTACTGAGACAAATGGGGCGGAGGTGGGGCTCGAGGGAGTTTGGTTTATCTTTCAGATAAGACTTCTCTTTTCTCTTTATTTCATAGTGCAACATGCATTTAGAGGAACACTGCTTTTATCAGAGTCCTCACATTTCCCTCCTCTATTCAAATTCATAAAAGTGAATTTAAATTGGGTGATTTAGGTTTCTTAATGCCATGAATCCTTTGCTAATACAGAACTATGAATCTGAAGCAATTCTGATTATTTCACTCTGAAATTTCCAGTCTGTACTGACTCATTGGTGGCGTGTATGAGGAAGAGTAGGTCCAGAAAGCCTTCACTCTGGCCCATGCCTTCATCTCTGGACACAGGTACAGATGCATTTGCCTTCTCTAGAGCCCAGCCTATGCACTCCCCTAGAGGAACATCTCTGATGAAGGCAGGCAGTGTCCTTCAAGGGATCTGCTGAGCTCTGTAGAAAGGAGCTCCAGGTCACTTACTTACCTGTTCTGTTCCTCATCAGCCACTCAGCTCTAAATGGGACTTGGCAATACCTCTTTTAAAGGTCTATCTAATCTTCAAAGTGCAAGATAAAGTACACCTGGGTATTGCAGACACTTACAGCTGTCTTTTAAAAGCCTTCAAGCATTGCTGCATTTCAAATGGCAAGCCTAAGTGGATTCCCTGAATTTCATTTTCAAAGGGAATCCAGGCACTTTGCACATTAATATATTTGTTTGAGCAAGCCTTCCCAGTGAAAGCAAGGCTGGAAAGCCAGACTACTAAAGTGAATCGGGAAGAGAGAAAGGTTTATATACCTAGCTTAGGTGTCAGCTTTGGAAACTTCCGAAATGGCAGATCTAAGTGCGCATATATGGTTCCTGTCTCTAAGAGCCTAAATCCCATCAACTCATAGTATAACTTAAGCACATAAGTCACTCTGGAAATGAGCTTGTGCTTTCCAAAGTGTGTGAGCTAAAAGGATTTTTGGTCTGTACAGGCAGCCTTAGACACTTTGTCCACTGTGTGACTGAGTGGAGCGGTCTGGCCGGCTGCCTTTAGGAATGTCCATAGATGGCGCAGCTCTGTTGCGCAATGGTGTGGGTCTGGAGCTTTTACATTCTTCAGGAACTGCTGCTGTTCAGTAATTTCTTCAAAGTGCGCTAACAATTCATTTGTCCGGTTAGAAATCTTCTGTGTGACACTTGCAGTAGTTTAAAGATAATGAAGACCAAGTCAAATAAACAAGAAATGTGCTTTTTTATTATCTTAAGGTTGACAGGGTGTAGTAAACGCCTCTTTTCCCAGATGTTCCTTCCTGTCTTTCCCAAATGGCAAACTCACCAGGAAAGAACTCATTGTACTGATTAGTCTTCAAGTCACAATAAAAAATAATTTTCTTTTACTGATACTGTCTGAAGATTCTGCCCATTTACATTGAGAATACTCCTACCCATGTCTTTTTCCAGGTCAGCTGGTTTTGGTTAAAGCCTCAAAAGAGTATTGAAGGACATTAATGCGTGAATAGATTTATATATTTGCTTGTTTGGAGTTAAGGGTTATAGAATATATTCCTTGAATGAGCAGCAGGTGCAGGATGGAGGTAGAGTTTGTGCTTAAGAGATTAATTAGTATGGAATACATGAAGCTAAATTCACTTATTGATAACGCTCCTGTTATGAAAAACAAAACACAAACTCTTTGTTTCTTCTAAAAGCTGAAAAAACTAAGATCAGTCTGTTATTTATTTGGTTACCTTAGGGCTGACCAACTAAACAGCAAAAAATCCCAGTTAAGCAGTCTTAAAAAAAAACTCCCTAGAAGTGATTACTGTAGTGTTGTACCTCTCCGTTCTCATTTATTAGATCAGTTTGCTTAGATAGGCTACAGTTCTCTGAATACTGCAGGCAAGCACCCTCCGGGCATGCTGTAGTCCCCAGCAAAAAGTGTGCCTTGCATGTGCTGGGAAAAGTAATCAGGCTTTGCGCCTGGACAAGAGATCTAAATGGGAAGTGATGGTGCCTGGCTACAGCTCATCCCAGGCATCACAGAGGTACTTATGAACTGAAGTGATAGAGGGGGCAACTCATATGTCTGACAAAAAATATTTTGCAAATTGACTTTTTTTTCAAATTTTCAAGCAAAAGATACAGCAGACAGAATACATAGGATTTTTTAACAGTTCTTGTTGGTTTACCTTAAATAAATGCATTATCTGAGCTCGTTAAATTGTGCATTTGTTTAATCTGTGCAGCCCTAGCAGCTAATTGTTATTCCTCTCCATTCTCTTTTCTCTTTCCCTAGTCTTTTAATCCCTTTTGTTTATATTCATTGTAGCTTGGTTTAAATTAGCGTGTGCATTAATTGGAGAGAGAACAGGTCATCCAGTATGTTTGTGCAATGAGGCCTCCAGTACGAAACAGAGCAATGCTGCAATGCAAACAGATAATAATAGCAATAAACAGGACTGCATTCAATTAAAGCTCTACCATCTAAAGTAAATTAACCATACATTAGTAAACATTTATTCAGCTCTTTGAAAAAACAACTCAAATAAGCACAACAAATTAACATCTTCATTTATTTTTACTTCTGAACATTTAACTCGGTTTTCACTCATGCTGAAAACATGTATATGTGAATATGAATCAGAAATGGAGCTTTATGTTACCATTCAAATTTTATTGGAGAGAGAAGTTTGCGTGACAAAACGCAATTTGATTGTAGAAATAATCTACAGGAAAAGATGGGAGGTTGTATAAGCTTTGCATTTTTGAACAGTCAGTTCCCGTAGCTGAGCGGCGTAGCCTTATCGAGGGCAGAACAGGAGTGAATTGGCAGTACATTAGAAAGCGTGATTAAAAGAGGGAAAGTTGAAACTACTCTCATGTCAGCTGTTTTCCTCTACAGGATATTGAGCCATTCCTGTCCTAACCAGATACTGATTGCTTAAAACTTAGTCCAGAAGTACTTGTCAAAACCGTTTCCTCAGTTCATTTTGACATGCTGAGCTGCGAGTAGATCCTGAGAATAGTTTGCAATTTAGTGCTAGAGGTATTGGCCTGCTCTCGCTCGTGGCTGTGGGAACAAGATCAGACCCTCTGGAGAGAACACCAAGTGCCTCCACATTCCAGAAAAGCTATTTAAACTTTATAGCTGAGGTTCCTGATCAGTTTCTATGGACTCAGAGAGAGCTGGAGGATGCTGCCAGGTGCTGCCAGGAAGTTTCTTGTAGCTAGGAAGCTGCAGAGGATTGGAAGTCCTGCCTCACAGCAGCCATATATTCCTCCTCTTCTCCTTTCAGTAGGCACACAGCTTGCTGTCATCATTTCCAAACCCCCCTCCTCAGAGTGAGAGTCAGGAAGCATCAGTTTTTCAAGTGACAAATAAGTGGGAAAAAATAATAATGCAACGGTGGAATACTGTGAGAAGAGCCATGTGATAGAGCAAACATGAGCAGAAATGGCAGATGTTGTTTCCAAGAAGATGCTTAAGATCAGCATACTTCATCCTATTGCCTCCCCTATAGTACTGAGCTTAAATACCTTCCATCTATGGCTTTCTGATGATAGGTATTAGCTTCAGTGTTGTACCCCTCTGCACTGTAAATGAGGTCCTCTAGTTGGTGAGGTCAGGCTGCCCACTCAAATGACTACAGGATTCATCTTGGCTGCAGATGACCGTGAGGCAGAGTAGAGATATAATACCAGTAATATTAAAACGACTGAATTGCTAAGCATGCTTGTGGAAACATTGGGCTAATATCTACCTATCTGTGCAGGATCTTTTCTCTGGAGAGGAAAAATCAGAGGCTTTGGAAATGAGGCGGGGACCCCATAGAAATAGTGCGGTCCACTGTTCCTAAGCATGATGGGAGGTCAGTAGGTAACTTCTGGTGTGTTAAGTAGCACTGGTGTGTCAGGGGATAGCAGGAGAGGGGGGAAGACCAAGTTTTGACCATCTGCACGTGAAAGTGCTGAAGGTGGAACTCTGATCCTGCAGTTTTTTATTTTCATTTTTTTATTTTCACTGCAGCAGTGAAGTTGCTGCAAAATGAGTGGAGTGGAACAGGTCCTTCAAGGTATTGGGCTGTATGAATTTAGATTATGCATTAGTGCAAAGTAAATCAGTCATTTTATATTTATTTGCTATCAAAATCAGTTTGTATTCCTCTGCTTTTTTTTTTTAAGTAAATGATTGACATAAATGATACTGAGTCTTGAAATCAGTTGAAGAGCAATTTCCTTTAGAGAAGAGTATCTATGACAATTGATTGCCAAATGACTTCAGGTAGCTTGAGAAGTGACAGATTTAGGGAACCTGGGGTTTTAGTTCTACTTCTAACTCTAATTCTTCTTCAGCCTTATTTGTTGGTTGATCGCAGCTTCTGATTTTTGAGTACTTCAGTTTGGGTGTGATGTAGGTTTAGTTTGTTTAAAAGTATCAGTAACTCCAGGTCTGAGAGAGATCCTAAAAGCTGCAGTAGTTGTTCAAGTGAAAACCAACTGCAACCCGAAATTGTCAGCAAGCAAAGCAGAGATCATTTGCTAAACCGAGTTTTCATCACGGATCTGCCAAACATAGCATCTGTGTAACAATGCTTTATAGGGCACCTAGCAGTGTAAAAATAAAAAGTACATTATATGCAATAAGTACCTAATAATTAGTGCAAATAGTTAGCTAATTAATTTGTTACTCATTATTTTCTCAGACTATTACTGATTATATTGGTTGACCTTTGAAAGTAGGAGTAAATAAGAGGATAATTACATTAACAGGTATTGTGTATTATCAGGACTTGGGGGGTTTTCCATAAGAGTATTCTCTAATATGTGTGAAAAACGGAACTTACGAGCTCTATGTTTCCAAGAACAGAATGTAGACCTAGGAAAAAAATGAATTTTCTTTTTTCAAGTTTGAGTGGTCAATAATGGAGTTCTACCACATGCTTAGAAGACTTGTTTGAGATAGTATGCTGATGCTCAGAAAAAACCCAAGAGGTTACCCATTAATACCCATACCCATTAATGCAACCATATTCTCATTCAGCCCTGCTTTCCCAAGACATCCAGTAA
The DNA here is from genome assembly GCF_028500815.1 of Rissa tridactyla. NCBI lineage: Eukaryota > Metazoa > Chordata > Aves > Charadriiformes > Laridae > Rissa > Rissa tridactyla. Next base: position 179,752,835 of record NC_071466.1, read on the forward strand.
TACAAGCAGTACAAGGTAACACATATTTTAGGCTAGCATGTACAGAGCAAGAATCATACATAAGCATTTGTGAAAAATACACGAGCTGTTCTTACGCTTGTTAGAAGCAACCATTTAACAATACTATGAATGTTACTTGAAAATCGATCAAATTATGTTTCACTTCAAATGAGAGTCATCTCTTAACCTTCTGAGGACTGACTGCAATGGATATTATAAATCTGGATTTGTGAAGAAATGTCTCAGTCATATATTAGAAGATCTGAATTACTGTTTGCCCAAGGCTGAAAGAAAATAGCAGTATGTTCAGTCCTTCGCAAAGATTTTTTTAATCCCTCTGTATTTCTGCTTTTCTGCTTTTTCTATTTTCAACACTGGTTTTTCTTGATGAAGTCAATGGGAGTTATGCAGTATCCTATTTTTATTTATTTTATATCAAAATACAGGATTAATAACAACAACAGTATGTCCTTTTCTGATTACTGTGCTTTTCACACCCCACCGCAGCTTGACGTATCACATCTGTTCATGTACATGTCCGTGTCTTCTCCTAGCTATTTTGCTAAAAGCAGCAGGATAGCTGAGACCTGTATTTTTTACATTGTCCTTTTTTACAAATTTGTATTTTTTTCCTTTGAATTACTCTACTAAAACATAAAACTGGATAAGCAGGTGAACTCTGGCACCGGTAAGGTAGTAAGTGGTGGAAACCGCGTGCCTAATTGTGCTCTCCCAGTACAATTGCAGCAGTGCAAAACCCAACTGAATTCAGCGCATTTGCTGATGGGATGGACCAGCAAGGGAAGAGAATCAGGACCCATGCTCTAGACCGAGCCTGTGACCACTAGAGAAATAAAACGCACAGGGGAATCGCGGTGTTTTTCGTGACATCCCTGCAGTAAAACCCGGGGAGAGTCGCCCTGTGGAGCGTCCCCAGGTACGAGCGGGTCTGAGGACCCAAAGCAAACTCCCTCCCCAGCAGCCACAGCCAGCGCCGCTCTTCCCGCTAATTAATGGCTTCCTTCCACCTGCACGGCTGACACAGCTCCCGCCTCGGCTGCGCAGAAACTCGGCACAGGGAGGGAGGACCGAGGGCGCAGAAGGAAGCGCCTCCCGCGTCTGCAACACCGGGGTCGGAGGGCAATGGCTCTTGGAGGGCAGCAGCTGTCACCGCCGCTTCCAAAACCACTAGAGAGAATGAAAAGCCAAGGACCGGGAATCTGGGCGTTGCATTTTTCAGGAGTGCTGAATAAACATGGGAATGTGTATTTAAAGAAATTACCCAGCTTAAATAAACAACTGGGAAAACGTGTCAGGTAATTGGATTTTCATAATCACCAGCTATGGATTAATTTTAGGGTCAGGGAAGACCTGGAAATGACCTTGCTAATGATTAATAGGCTTTAGTAACATGGTGGCCCTCCGAGATGGACAGGTGGAGCTTCCTTTTCAGAGTTTTCAAACAAACATTGAATTAATCTTTCTTCTTTTTTTTTTTTTTATCATGGTCTGTAATAAAATCTGCTTCTATAAATGTATTATTAAAAATACTCCAATGGATTCTCATCAGTGGACTTGTTCCTATTACCCAATTGAAAAGAGGGCTGTGAGTATGTTAGTAAGACCCCCCTCTGGGATACTAGACAATACACAGACACAAGTGGTTTCCTGATTGCACTTATTCACATACCTAGTGATGAAGTGGCTGTCCCAGCTGGTGAAACTTCAGAAGAGTTAGTCTCATGCTGCTTTTAATGTAATGTGTAATGTGGTGTCCAGCTCTGGAGCCCTCAGCACAAGAAGGACATGGACCTCTTGGAGCGAGCCCAGAGGAGGGCCACAAAAATGATCAGAGGGCTGGAACACCTCTCCTATGAGGACAGGCTGAGAGAGTTGGGGTTGTTCAGTCTGGAGAAGAGAAGGCTCTGGGGAGACCTTTTTGCGGCCTTTCAGTAACCAAAGGGGGCCTACAGGAAAGATGGGGACAAAATTTTTAGCAGAGCCTTTTGCAGTAGGACAAGGGGCAATGGCTTTAAACTAAAAAAGGGTAGATTTAGCCAAGATACAGAGAAGAAATCTTTTACCATGAGGGTGGTGAAAGACTGGAACAGGTTGCCCAGAGAGGTGGTAGATGACCCATCCCTGGAAACGTTCAAGGTCAGGTTGGACGGGGCTCTGAGCAACCTGATCTAGTTGGAGATGTCCCTGCTTATTGCAGAGGAGGTTGGACTAGATGACCTTTAAAGACTCCTTCCAACCCAAACTATTCTATGATTCTATAATATTGTCATGAATGTTTACAATTTCTCAGATTCCTCCCATGATGCTCTTCCCCATCAAGACACAACCTCAAGGGGGTGCTGGGGGAGGTGTATCATAACAAAGTGTCCTCTAATTTGGCCCAGACTATTAACATGAGGAACATAAAGAATATAAAGTTATTTAGAAAGTAAAAAAGGGTTGTAAATATTCAGAAATATGGGAAAACCCGTGTGTATGGCTCCATCACTCTAATTTGAAATGGAAAGATACCTGTGTGTAGTCAGGAGATACATAAATCCAAGAAAAATGAGTTGTCTGACCTGAAGTGCCACTGGTCTGATTGTGATTTCTTTATTCAAAACCTATTGGAGACAAGGGATAGTTACTAAAAAAGGGCTTTGTTTTTGGCGGTACCTCCTTGTTGCTCTGTGGCCAGCCTTGTGCAGTTGCTCCAGTAAGATGGGAAAAGACGGGCTCACTACCTAACCTCTTTCCACCCAGGTAGTAAAAAAGAAGTGAATTCTTGCTTTCTACTCTTTTCTACAGAAAGTGAAGAATTTAACTGTTGGAGGAACACAGGGAAACCAAGGAGCCCAGAGCAGGACCTGAGACTAAGCTTAGGACATACAAGCGTATGATGGGTGCAGGTCCTTCCTCATCTTTCAAGACAAGGCAATATGTCCCATTTTCAGCCCTATTCCTCAGCATGGTCTTGAATGCAATAAATCAGTCTGCATGATTAATGTTAATATTAGCAACAGTATTGCTAGTGTAAACATTATTAAAATCTTTTTATTAACTGAAGCATACTTCTTCAAAAGTGTTCCTTGAGATGCCCATTTTTATGGGGGAATTACCTTTACAGCTATTATCTATTGTATATCCTCTCATGGACTTTCTAAAAAGATGGCTGTACCTTAGGTAATTATTTTCTGACCTATATTCAGTTTTTATTCAATGTGTGGCTTTCAATGTGTTAAATATGCAACTAAAAACTATTTCTTCTTTCCAGGGTAAGTTATTTGATTCTCAACATCAGCGTTCGTTAATAATCCCCATAAATGGTAAAAGATGAAAAGTCAAAGTTATAATTAGATCAGGTATATTTTTTGTTGTTGTTAAAAAGGAAGTAGCCTTTTTGCCAAGACTGTCAGTTATAACAATGTAAAAGCCAAAGAAAATATTAACATTTTCACTGTACTTTGTTATTGAACAATGCAAATACTTTTCCTCTATATTAGGAAATCTCAGTAGAGCTCCCAGAAGTATGTCTGGGTCTAAACTGCTACCCATTTCTCAACCAAAGGTAGCCTAAACGGTTTTGGAGAGGTTCATTACACACCTCTTCTGTGGATTTCTGGATTGCTTTCAAAAGATTGGGCTTGTGATACACGCCCTCAGAGCCACCTGTTTGAGGGACTGCTTTTTTCCACGGAATAAATTGCTAGTTGTGGTCAGAAGAGGTGCTTTTGCAGGAGTATTTTTGTGAGAAAGCGTTCTGACAGGATGTTTTCCTTGAGAAGCAGTGCAGAGCTGAGGGACTGGCTTCCCCCACAAGCGGGGGCAGTCCCTGGGGAGCTGGGATGGGTACGTGAGCCAGGATCCTCCTGCAGTGTCGGTCAGAGAGTGGCCACCGCGGCCAGCTCGCAGCGTGCCCACGTCCCAGGCTGTCATGGCTCTGGATTTGGGCATGAGCACTGGTACCGCCGACGGGGGCTTCGGTGCGATGCAGGGTGTGTAGCGAGCCAGAGAGCACCACTGGGAGCCTACGCATATATCAGTTACTAGTCATTTTGCTCAAGATGCTACTTCACTTCTGCCTACCTCCTAGTAAAATTATCAGAATCATGCCCCACCTACTTCCCTCTGCCAACAGAAATTGTCCCCATCTACCCCTGGAGGCAGCCAGCTGCCTGCAGCCACCTTGGCTCCTTCTTGCCTCTCCCACCTCTGCTTCTGTCGCTGACTCACTGTTACCATCTGCGGGCCTGGGCAGCAGAGCTCTTGCTTTCACCCACCCATCACCTCAGCTGAAATAAGCTTATGGACACGATGGTACAATGTGAGATTCACCGATTCCACCAGGTGGTCTTGTCTCTTGGCCATTGTTGCTTTGTGTTTTGCTAAGCGACGGGTGAGCGACTGAAGTCATTTCTATTCATGCAGACTGACATGATAGAAATGGTTTAATTTAAAATAAAATCACTGAAGGACCTGCTGACGTGTATACGAGGAACGGAAGTGCATCAAAGTTGCGTCAGAACAAAAAAAAAGTGTTACATTCATATGGTTACAAAGAAGAAAGCAATAAACCCTAAGAGTACTTATTCTACTTCTGCAGAAGATAAAAAAACAGAACAGCAGCACCAACACTAAGTAAGGAGTCACAAGGTCTGAAAAGACAAGTATTTTGCTCAAATATGTGTGCATACAAATACCTAAATAATGAACGGGTAGTAAAAAGCAAGTATTAAGCAACTTTTTCTGTAGACTAGAGGAAATAAGTCCCCCAATACTAACAGCACTTACCTCACAGATACTCTCTGATGATGTCTGTATGATATTTGTAACAATATGTGATATTACTGTAAAAAGGACAATTGTATCTTAACAACATCCCAGTGTCCAGACCGGTGAGGAGTCACACTCACCCGTCGGGAGCTGATGAAAAATGCACCCAACCATGCAGAATTCTAGCGGGAAAACTGGAGTCACCGGATAATTCATTAGCCAGTACATGGTTAATCACTGGCATATGTGATTTTAAAAATAGGCAAGGTGTAGAGCTGTATTCTGATCTGGCAGGATGACTATTAGGAGAAACTTGAGACAGAGGTCTTATGTTGTGGTTGTATATATCCAAGCACGGCAGAGCAACTAAGAGCTTAAAGAACTCCCCTGCAAGTGTACATTAATGGAGAGATGATAATGTGCAGAGGTAGGAATGAAACTTGCATTGTCATATCTCTATATGTGCATAGCTCCTTGGTAAATGTTAGAGACGTTTATACTGAGCTGGGCATCCGTAGCCCAGTTCAGACAGCTGCATCCTATAGTACTGATTTCTGATTAGTAAACACAAAAACTTTGATTGATGCCTACAAATATGTGTTTAGTCATCACAGTTCACCAAGCATGGATTTATTGCAATCAATATGCCTAAAGTTAAGGGTCGAGTAGATAACATTTGATCGATGAGTTGAAACTATGAAAAAAGACAGTTTTCTTAAGTGTTGTTTTGAGAAAGCAACAAAAAAAGTAGCGCTTATACCAAGCACACAGTGTGCTTTATTTGTATTTTCATGGCTCAAAGGTGTTGCTGAATCCAATTTCATTTTCCTGTAGAAATGTGAAATGTTGATGAATTCGATTGTCCTGCAAGAGGTGTTTGGCGTTTCCGAATAACTCCTCTACATCTGTGACCATTCCTTCTCCTGGGATGCAGCTCATTTATTGTGGTTTATTGCTTCTCCCTTCTCTCCTACCTAACATGAGACATTGTCCACTGTCTTGGTGGTCCCCTTATTTCTGCTGATTTTATCACATTTTTCCCCTCCATTCGGTATATTTAATTTGAGCAGATTCTTAAACATATAACTGACACAACTGTGAATTTATTTCCAGGTAATTGTCTGTATCAGTTAGAAATATATCCCCTTTTTTTTCTGTGAAACATTTCTTCCTTACTAAGATATCCGTTTCACATTTGACATCCATAAAGATTAAGCAGCATATAGGGAGCAGTTTCTATTTCTAAGAATAATCCAAATAGTTGCTCCCTAGCACGTTGTTCCTGCAGCATCGGTTGTTAGATTCAACAGGTAGGACGATATGTAAAATCTTGGTTTTCTGGCCACCCGGTGTTTCCAGTGAAACCAGTCTTGCAGTCTTTGCATGCCCAAATCTCCCAGTGCCTATAAAGAAAGTCAGGGTGCATAAGTAACTCAGGATCAGCTGCATGAGTATGGGACTTAGAGTAATGCAGATCTGCTATAACTGTTTTAATTATTTTCTAACACAGACGAGGATCCAATGTCTCACTGACTTTGGACATGAGCAGTTTGGGAAGCGTTGAACCTTTCGTCTCTGTGCCAACCCCACGAGAAAAAGTAGCGATGGAATACCTACAGTCAGCCGGCCGCGTCCTGACACGGCAGCAGCTTCGAGATGCAGTTGCGTGTTCTCATTTACTTCAAACAGAATTCATGGTGAGTTTAACAACAACCTTTAAATGAGGATTTTTGACATAATTGGCACAACAGAAACTGGGGGGGAAAGGTAATTTGTCAACACTTTAACGTCAAGGTACAAATCATTTCCAAAGGGCAGATTAGATAGTTTCAAGGTGGTGTTTTATGTTTATGCACTAAAGACAGATAAGTATGTCAGTTATATCCATGGATAATACAGATTCCTCTCGGTTTGAAGTCCCATTCATAGATGGGATAAATGTCATATTAGAGCTACAGTACAAACAGCCAGGACTGTAACACTGACAGTTTTAAAGAGATCATAAAGGCTACAATGACAGAAAACACAGTAATAATTAGAGATTTTGTTTATTCCCATGTAAAGATCATGTATGGTTGCAATTTGAAGATTAAATTTTTAGTCACTATAAATGATTTTTTGGAGCAGACAGGGACACCCACAGTCAGTCGGTCCAAAATATCTTTAACAAACACTCCATACAGCAAGCCTAATATACTCAAGACCAAAAAAACTGAAATGTCCTACAATTTAATACTAAAAAGGGTAAGAATCTAAAACGAAGACAGTGGCCAGGTAGAAACAAGTCAGAGCAGAAAAACTCAGTCAGGGAAAACACATTATTACGTATTACTTTAAGACCTGAAAAAGACTGGTGTTGCAAAGTAGCCAGATGAAAGAGGCTATCAGAAATAAGGAGACACTCTTCACAAGGGAAACAGAACAGAGCATAAACTGAAGCCAGTTGAATGTGAAAGCTGAATAAGGCAGGCCAAAAAAGGTTTTGAATTAAAGAAAAAAAAATCCTAACTTCATTTTTAAATAGATCAAAAGCACAAAGCTTACCAAAGAGTGCAAGGATCAACAGATGATCAGAAGGGTAGAAAAGGGATTTGGAGAAGTTGAAGCAATAGGAGAGAAGTGACTGCACTATTTGCATCTGTGTTGACCATAGAAGAACTTAGGGAATTTCCTTCCTCTGTGTCAGGAGTAGATTCAAACAGGTCACTGGAGAATCTGTCTGATATTCAAGTGTTAATAGAAGAGATTCTTGAACAAATCAATAAAGTCAATAAAAGCTGACCACTAGAATAAACTACTATTTACCCAGGAATCCTAAAGGAGTTCATATATGCAATTATTGACGTATTTACTGGGCAGGTGTAACCTAGCATTAGGGCCTCAACAGTTGAGGAATCAGAGGGCCAGAGGTAACAGGAGTTCTTCAGAAGGGCTCCAGAAGAGATCCAGAGAACTGCAGGCCTAGAAATCCGATATCTAAATCAGAGAAACTGGAAGAAATTATAATAAAGAAAGAAGACAATAAATATGTAAATAAATGCAATGCACTGGGGAATAATCTATATTGCTTTCACAACTGCATGCTGCTCTGATCTTTCCATCTTGAAGCGCATACAGAAGTATGGCGAACATAATCCCAGACCAGAGCAGCTTCTGTATCAGAAGATGCTAAATAGACTAGACAAGGACTCTTCTGCCTAGAAAAGGGACTGTAAGGGGCTCTAGCAGAAGCCTATAAAATCATGATAGGAAGGAGAAGGGGTGATTATTCATGGTTTTTCATGCTAAAAGAACAGTATCAGGTGACCGGTGCAATACAAAGGAAAGCTTGTCCCATTCTAGTTCCCTCAGATGCCTTGCTACCAACTGCTATAGGAAGTTACCAGTTATGCCATTGGTTCTCTGCCATTCTGCTGCTTAGGCAGGAAAGCTAGAAGAAATAACTTCATCGTTCTTAAACCGCCCATGCTGGGAGTCAGTTTGTACAGACAACTTGGCACCTTCATAGAATCCTGCTTACCCAAATCCTCTCGCACAGCATTGTTGCATGGCTTTGGGGCAACAGCGACTCACATTTTATTTGTCCCTCAGGGTGGCACAACATGACTTTGGCCATTCAGTGTTTTCACAGAACCGTAGTGAAAAGATCATGACTTGTCTATTCCATTTTTAACCCATTTTTTAAAATGTGTTTTAAGATGAAGCTGTTGAACATGATCTGTTTAATATCTTCCTTGCTACACATAATAGCTTTAGTAGGAACTTGAGGCATGCAAAGAACGCAGGTATAACCCTCACTTGTTCCTCTCACTCAGCTTGTTTTAACTAGCTAAAGAAATAAAATAAGACAGTCTTCTTGAGACTAAAGTTATTAGTTCCCATGAAAACCTTCTAAGTGTAAAAAAAGTGGATAAATGTTCAAAGTTTTCCATGGAAAACTGAAACATGAGCAGTTTTGGGTTATTTTTAGTTCTTTCATTAACATTTAATTTTTTTATTAACAATTAAGGGGGTATTAACTTTATTTTTTATTGTAAAAAATGGTAAGTTACCATCAAAATATTTTTCCATAAGATTTATTAAGAAAAAAGAGCTATTTTCCTTTTTTTTTTTTATGCTGAAAAAACGGTTGGCTAATTTTACTTGGGAGAATATACCTGATTTGCAAGGAGGAAGAAGCATAAATTGCCCAGCATATACTTCTTTAGTAGCCTGAGCTGCTACTGTTCAAAAGACAGAATGTCTGAAACTGGTAATAGAACAGAAAAATCAATTATTCCTGAAACACTGGAATGTCAGAAAATACAGTCCTGCATGGGAAAATGCTGGATTGTTAAATCTATAAAATTTGGTTCTCATAAAAATGGTGGGATGGGTATAATGAATATCTGGCCGAATTTGCCTAAATTTTGCCACATTTTCTTGAATGCTTTCAGAGACTCAAATCGTTTCTCTTCGAGTGTATGAACAGTTGTAGTATTTAAAGGCTAACGTGAGCCAGAATAGCTGTTATTAGCTGTTATTACGACATAGTTGCCATTACTGAAAGCTGATGGGACGAATCCCATGACTGGAGTGTGGCTATCGGTGGCTACAGGCTGTTCAGAAGGGACAGGTGAGGAAGGAGGGGCAGAGGCGTTGCTCTCTGAAGAATAGCCACGAGCAGGTTGAAAGCTTATGGGTAAGAATTAGAGACCGAGGCAACAGAAGCGGCCTTGTGGTTGCTGTCTACTACAGGCCACCCTATCAAGGGGAGCCTATTGACGAAGCCTTCTTCTACAGCTACAGGAGGCATCACACTCCCAGGCTCTCATCCTGCCTGGGGACTTCAATCACCCCAACATCTGCTGGAAAAGTAGCACAGTGAGCTGTAGGCAACCCAGGAAATTCCTGGAGTGCATTGAGGATAACATCTTAAGCCAGGTCATAGACAGCCCTACCAGAGGGGCTGCGATACTGGACCTAATGGTCACCAATGCAAGTGAGCTAATCAGTGACATCAAGACTGGAGGCAACTTGGGCTATAGTGATCACGCACTGGTGGAGTTCGCAGTCCTGAGGGATATGGGTTAGGTGAAAAGTAAAATCAGGACCCAGAATTTTAGGAAAGCAAAATTCCAGCTCTTCAAGGAGTTAGTCAATAGGATCCCCTGGGAAACTGCCCTCAGGGACAAGGGAGCAGAACACAGCTGGCAGATCATTAAGGACACTTTCCATAGAGTCCAAGAGCTCTCAGTCCCCAGGTGTAAGAAATGAGGAAACGAGGGCAAGAGACCAGCATGGCTGAGTCGAAACCTGCTGGTCAAACTAAAGGGCAAGAAGGAAATGCACAGGCAGTGGAAGCAGGGACAGGTATCCTGGGAGAGTACAGGGACGCTGCCCGGTTCTGTAGGGATGGGGTCAGGAAGACCAAGGCACTTCTGGAGCTGAACTTGGCAAGGGACAAAAAGAATAATAAGAAGGGCTTCTACAAGTATTTTAGACAGATATTTTGCCTCAGTCTTCACTGGCAACCTCTCTTCCCACACCTCTCAAGTGGATGGACCACAAGACAGGAACTGAGGGAGGAGACTGCCTCACTATAGGAGAAGATCATGTTTGTGACCACCTGTGGAACCCGAACATTCAGAAGTCTATGGGACCTGATGAGATGCAAGAGTCGTGAGGGAACTGGCTGATGTAGTTGCTAAGCTGCTGTCCATGATATTTGAAAAGTCATGGCAGTCAGGTGAAGTCCCCAGTGATTGTAAAAAGGGAAACATTGGACCCATTTTTAAAAAGGGTAGAAAAGAGGACCCTGGGAACTAACTTCCTGTCAGCTTCACCTTTGTGCCTGGGAAGATCATGAAACAGATCCTCCCTGAAGCTATACTAAGGCACATGGAGGACAGGGAGGTGATTTGAAACAGCCAGCATGGCTTCACTGAGGGTAAATCCTGCCTGACCAACCTAATGGCCTTCTATGATGGAGTGGCTACATGAGTGGACAAGGGAAGAGCTACGGATGTCGTCTATCTGGACTTCTGTAAGGCCTTTAACATGGTCCCCTACAACATCCTTCCCTCTATATTGGAGAGATATGGATTTGATGGGTGGACTATTCGGTGGATGAGGAATGGGTTGTATCGTTGCATCCAGAGGGTAGTGGTCAACAGCTCAACATCCAGTTGGAGATCGATGACAAGTGGTGTCCCTGAGGGGTCCATATTGGGACCGGTACTGTTTAATATCTTTATCAATGACAGTGGGATTGAGTGCACCCTCAGCAAGTTTGTGGATGACACCAAGCTGAGTGATACGGTTTACAAACCTGAGGATGGGCTGCCATCCAGAGGGACCTGGTCAAGCTTGTTAATTGGGCTTTTGTGAACCTTGTGAGGTTCAACAAGGCCAAGTGCAGGGTTCTGCACCTGGGTCGGGGCAACGCCCAGTACCAATACAGTCTGGGGGATGAAGGGATTGAGAGCAGCTCTGCCAAGAAGGACTTGGGGGTACTAGTGAATGAAAAGCTGGACATGAGCCGACAATGTGCGCTCGCAGCCCAGAAGGCCAACCGTATCCTGGGCTGCATTAAAAGAAGCGTGGCCAGCAGGTCGAGAAAGGTGATTCTGCCCCTCTACTCCGCCCTGGTGAGACCCCACCTGGAGAACTGCATGCAGCTCTAGAGCCCTCAGCACAGGAAAGACCTGTTGGAGCGGGTCCAGAGGACGCCCACAAAAATGATCAGGGGATTGAAGCACCTCTCCTATGAAGTCAGGCTGAGAGAGTTGGAGTTGCTCAGCCTGGAGAAGAGAAGGCTCCGGGGAGACCTTATTGTGGCTTTTCAGGACTTAAAAGGGGCTTATCAGAAAGATGGGGACAAACTTTTTAGCATGGCCTGTTGTGATAGGACAAGGGCTAATGGTTTTAAACTGAAAGAAGGAAGATTTAGACTAGGTATAAGGAAGACATTTTTTACAATAAGGGTGGTGAAAGACTGTTACAGGTTGCCCAGAGAGGTGGCAGATGGCCCATTCCTGGAAACGTTCAAGGTCAGGTTGGACAGGGCTCTGAGCAACTTCATCTAGTTGAAGATGTCCCTGCTCATTGCAGGCGGTTTGGACTAGATGACCTTAAAATGTCCGTTCCAATCCAAACTATTCTATGATTCTATGATAATTATAAGGATATCGCCCAGAGAGGTGAAATAGCCCGTGAACAAAGGCATATATGGACATACATCTATAATTGTATGCATGCAACTGAGCACATGAATGAGTTCAGCTTATACATTATTTGTAATTATTTAATTATGTATAAGATATAAATGTGTTTAATAAAGCAAATCTATATATGTTGCCTATGTAGCTACAGACTTTGTATGCTAATTTGCACATGTTCGTGCTATTTGCAATCTGCTGGGCTTATTTTCCCTCAGATTAGCAGGAATGTTTTGTCCATAATATCATGATTTTTTTTCTGGAATAATCTCTTGCTTTTCACAGCCAGTTTCAGAATAAGTGACTTGTCTGTGGCTGTGATCCATGGTGCATTGTCAGATTTCTGTCTGTGCCCTTGGCCCCACAAGTACTTATTACTGGGAGGAGCCCACTGACTAGAAAGTGTTTACAGGATGTAAGTGATTAATATTATTAATTGACCTTGTTGGCTCAGAGAAATGCATTTCTGTTTTCAACTCGGTGGCATTTCTGCGTCTGTCAGTAACTCGCCAACTGATGAACTATTTCAAAGTTTCAGCAGGCATCAAGAGGGAGTCAGGCAGGCAGCTGGAAGAGCCCCACTGACCACCGTCTCTTGTTGTGCAGGCAGAGGATTCCTCCTCACACATCTTTTTCCAGTCTCTGCAGATGACAGATGTAGATCACATTAAACACCAGCTTAATGCACTGCGCACTCTCAGTTTGTATACAATTCAGCAGGGAAACCTCTCAGAAGCCATGCACTGATGGTGCTTATACTAAGACAGAGCTGAGCCAGGGAAGCTCTAGGTCAGCCACTAGCCTGTACCAGGGCCAGTTCGGACAATTCAGAGCCCAAGGGGCAAGGGGAAGAGTCTCACAGAGGTCACCACTGGGAAGGGGTGAAAGTCAGAGGTGGCAATGAGAGGCGTGTGGAGCTCATTTTGTAGTTCCATGGAGGAGGAAGGGGCATCAGAAGCAGGACAGAGGTGAGACGGTTTGACCTGAAGGAATGGGGATGAAGTTTATGCAGGAATGGAGTCTTACAAGTGAGAAGTTCCTGGGCTTAGTGCAGGCATCATATGGATGGCAGTATAGGGAGCTGAAAAAGGCTTGGGTGAAGTACCTGCAAGGAAGGTGTATCTTAGCAGCAACACTTTGGCTGGCCTGAAATGAGAGGCAGCGAGTCATTCTTTTGAGGAGTCAGCCGAAGAGCAAGGAAGAGATCGAGGAAGAAACTGACTGAGGGAGAGAGGAAGAATAAAGAAGGTCCACTAAACACATGGGCGTAAGGCAGAGAAGGAAGACAAATAAAAACCAACAGAAAAGTTGCAGCCTCATCTAGTAAGTTGTTCAGAAGCCAAGTTGGGAAGCAGAAAAGAATCAAAGCAATTCATTATGACCCATCTAAATTTTACTTGAATTTGGCTTCTCTTCAACCAGAAAAGTAAAAGGGTAGCTTCCCTGCTTGGTGAACCCATGTGAAGATCTGCTGTTGGGTGCATCCTTGGCAAGCTCTTAGGATCCTCGTCCCTGTTGCTCTAAAAAAATCCCACAGCAGCCAGTCATGCTGGGCAGAATCAGAGCTTGGGTCTGCAGGACAGTGGCCACGCATCTCGTCTGTGCCAAAGTCCTTGGGGACACCTGCGCCTGGGGAGTTAGGAAACAGCTCATTTTGGAGGAAAATCCTTAAGTAAATTTTCCAGTGGTGCAAGTCAAAGGAGGTTTGCTCTGAATAAGGTAGGAACCTCCTTTTGTGCCTCTTCATGTTCCTATGTGTCTGTAAGAGGCAATTATTAATATGCCGCTGTCTCTTTGGATAAACATCCCAGGCTAGCAATGAAGTTTTCAAGTCTCTAGTAATGACTGTGCTTTTAAGTAGAACTATTAGTTTACTGAAGGTCACATTCCAGCTTGCCCTAAGATAATTTAAATAATTGTGGCCAAAACAATTCAGCAAAAAAAAAAGATTTGAGTCAACTGAAGCATTTTTAATGTGATTTTGCCAGATTGTTTTGGTTGCTAAAACATCCCCCACAATCAGGATAAAAAAGAAAAGCAAACCCCACTTGTTTCATCTTGCCATTTTCAAAGAGTTGTTTTTATTCAACTGTAAGAACACTAACAATGTTTCAGGACCTCAAAATCAAAATTATTCTCCCCTTCCTTAGACCAATAGAAACATTTTGTTCAGTTAAAAGTTGGAGGATTTTTACTTTTCATCCTGACAAACAATTTGAAAAACAGTAATTTTAAGTTGATCAGAAGTTTATCATTTGTACGTTTTTGGAACTTCAAGCAAACTGTCACATTAGTTACTTGCACAACTGCATATTCAAAGAAGACAATGTGGATCAGTCACTAAAAGATCAAAATGAGAATCAAGAGAAATATTGCTTCAGATTTTTGTTACATTTCAGTCACTGAATGCAAAAGGCTAAGGCACTTCATTCTAGTAGTTTCTATAAAAAGCAAGTGAGGTCTTTGACTGACATTGTTAAGGACTTTGCACAAAATTTAAAAAAAAAAAATGCTGTCTATTAATATTTAATTATTTTGAAAGTTCCTCCACCAATTATGTAAAATGTTGCTCTTTTCTGCTACAGCACTGCAGTCTTCAACTCCACTTTTCTAGAACTATTGTGCATTTTAACCTCTCTCCTAATCCTGTAAAAACTTTGCTTTTAATAATTCATCAGAAGTGTTCCTTGGAAGTTACCCCTTCGATATGCACCTCCCTGTGTTTATTAAAGGAAGGGTGTTGACAGGCTTGAGGTGGGAACCACTTTTTTTCTTAATAACTTTGATGTCAAAAGACAGTTGTGTAACAGCAGATGGCCTTCTGGTGATAATTTCCTGCATGGCTCCTTTGGAAACACCAATATGATTTAATTTATTTTTTATAGGAAATACCAATGAATTTTGTGGATCCCAAAGAAATTGACATCCCGAGTCATGGAACTAAAAACCGCTATAAAACAATTTTGCCAAGTAAGTGAGTTAGCCCATGGTTTCCTACTATGACATTTAGTCCTGCTTTGAGAACGTATTGCTGTGAAAATCTAGCTGTCTTTAGCTTTGATCATTGTGTACCTATTCCTAAGTGTATTTATAGGCCATGTAGAAAGACAACAAAAGCCCAGTGCTGTAGGACTGGCAAATGCAGAACTCTCGCTGGATGCCTTAGTAGGTACACACTTTGGCAGCATCCCAACTATGTACTGAAATACAACCTGGGTGCACGCTGGTTTTCTCTGGAGGACAGCTCAGGCAGATTGGAGTCTCCATCTCTGGAGACATTCAAAACCCACCTGGATGCGTTCCTGTGCAACCTGCTCTAAGGTGACCCTGCTCTGGCAGGGGGTTGGACTAGATGATCTCCAGAGGTCCCTTCCAGCCCTATGGTTCTATGATTCTATGGGTAGAGAGAGGTCTGACATGCCTCGCAGTTGCTCCCCCGATCTGGAGGACGAGAAGATCAAGACTGCTGCCTCCGTCACAGCCCACACCTTCTTGCAGTCACTGAATTCCCTCTGTTTGGCTCAAGCTAGTTGGGATCCTGTCCAACAATAAGTGTCCCAGACTAAAAAAAGCAAGTTCAGCCTATCTGTTCTTGTAGTGGACTTCCATCTTTAAGTCCTCTGGTGGTTTTTTTTTTCTTCTCCATGCACCAATTGGCTTCGTGGAAATCTGTTCACATTAGTAAGCAAACCGTCCTTACTCAGTGTGTCCTCATCGTCGCTGTAAACTTGTTACTGCTTTGCTATACTGCTTCTGTATTTTTGTTGGCCCAAATTCTTTATTTCTGCCAAGTAGCCATTGCTTTGTTATAATTAGAGGTGATTGAAAACTTTTCAGTGGAATAGTTTTCCTTCAAAATACATGTTTCTCTGAAAAGCAACTATTTTCCTAACATTTGTTGGGGGATAATGAGATATTCCATTTCTCCTTTATTAATCATTTTGGTTTGTGTTCAATTTCAAAATAGGTTGCAGAAGTTTTAACATTGCACTAAATATAGACGTGAATAGTTGAGTTTTTATAAATTTTGACATCACCAAAGTGAAAAAGTTCAGCGATTCAAAATGTTGGAGAACACTCCCACAGAAAAATGTAAACACATCCCTTTGCTTAGGTTTGGAATGAAGAATACTTTTAAAATGAGAGCATATCCTATCAACTAGAAATTTGTTCTCTAATCATCTCTATAATGTCCTTGCAGGCCTATGTTATATGTTAGTCATGCAAATTCACACACTTTAAATGACAAGATTTCTCTCAGCAAGCCTGAGCACATTGTAGTTTGTTCACATCATACAAAGGCCTTGCAGTCAAATTAATGAAAACTGATGGCCTTCAGCCACTAGATTAGTCTCAGAAACGCGATACATAGCTGGGAAAGAAACTTGTGTGGAGTCCTCGCTTCCCTTCAGCCCCCACTAAAATTCCCATTGACTTCAAGGTTAGTTCATCTATTGCAACCAATAGCTGTGTGCAGCTGAGCGCAGTGGGGGAATGTTGAAGGTAATTAAAGAAAATAAGGAACTGAATGCAAGTTATATACCAAGTAATCAGAAAATTCAGCGTCCCTTGGAGTCTGGCCCAGTGTCAACAGGATGTACATGGAGGGTGAAATCCTGACCCCTTTGACGACAGCAGGACTTTTGCCATCAGCTGCAGTGGAGCCAGGATACCGCCAACCCTCCCTCTGCCTGACAGGCGGATTTTTGGAAGGAGTTCTCCCTTCCCATAGCATCTCGCATCCCAGCTTCCCCAGCCACCACTGGGTTCGCCGTCAGCAATGCCTTGCAAATGCGTTGAGTCCTATTTCACTGCAGCATGTGTTTTGAATCGGGACGCGACAGCTGGGCCGTGGTTGATGCTGATGAGCTTTGAGAACCAGCATGCCTTTGTGTTTTCACCTCCAGTTAGCTGGGACGTGCCGCTAACTCTGAGGCACATTTCCAGTCCAAGCACGCTGCCGGTGTGCACCACAGCTACTCACTGACAGGCACTTTGTAACCAGCTTTGACAGAAATCAAAAGGCCTGTTGTGCGTTAGCACCAGGCTGTTTCAAAGAAGATATTTTGAGGATTGAGGCACATGCTCATAATAAATACTCGCACACCCCACACCCAGTTCGAGAGGGTTTGGAAACGATTTGAGTGATTAAATAGAACAGCCTTCCTGGTTTCCTGCTGAGATGATATCAACCCGCTGCTTCGTACGCCCGCATCAGCTTTTCCATTCCCAGCGCTGGGTGCGTCCCCTGAATCGGGGCACCTGTGGTGACAAGTGACGTTTGAGCTAATGGATTATCACCTAAAAATGCCCAGTCCTGCCAGCTCCACCCTCTGCGCTGTGGAGGATGTTCTCGTTTTCTAAGAGATAATTTTGTGACAGGGTGCATGAGGGCATGTTCATGTTAAGAGATACTACCCAGCCAGCCACACTCACGTGAAATAAAATGAACGCCTAATGAAAATTATTCTAAATGGAAAACTATAAAGTGCAGGAAATGTTACATTTCGAGGAAAGATGTTTCAGTTGCAGTATAACATAGCCAACGCTCTCATGCAAACATTAGGATGCCTCTTTAAGTGTCATTTGCTTTATAATAATATGCTAATACAACAAATAGGGGACAGTGTGGGATCAGAGACAAGTGGCTAAACAGTTCCTTAAAATCACTGTTTCTCCATCCCTCCCCTGACTGCAACCCCACCCCCGGGTCCTGTTAAACCGCACTCCGGATCTTCAGCTGCATTCCCTCTGCCATCCACCTACAGCGTTTCCCACACTCTCTGAGCAGGTTCCCAATCCTGCACACACACCTCCCAGTCTCTCACCACAGCCACATCCTTGTGGCAAAACACCAGCCCTGCTGCTCACTCCTCATCCTCTTACTCCACATCTTCACCTTTGGCTGCTTCTCTCCTGCAGCCCCCGCTACATGTCCCCGCAGCAGGACCTCGGCTTCAAAGCCCAGTGTCTTTTCCCCTTCCTATCTCACTTTTCCACCTCAAACCAGAAGCAGAATTCCTGTGGTGCTTCAAAGCATGTGTGGGCTCTTGCTTACAAAGGAGCAAGTGGCTTAACACTATGCTGTGGGTATCTTGGTGTGTGCAACACATCCAAGGTACCTGGATGTCATTCCTTATCCCTTCCTGAAGAGTACCCTCAGGGCAAAAGCCTACATGAAAACACTGGTGGCAGAACAGCAGATTCACAGTAACATGAAGGTAGAAAGCACTTGTCAGGTCAGCCCCACAAATCCACAAGCTGTTGCTTGAAGTGCTTACACTAAAACTGGCCCTGGCACTCCAGCTAAACACAAGGGGAAAGTTAAATCTCAATCATATGAACAAAGCACTTAATTATGCAAGCTTATAGACAAATATAGGAAAACCGTTTTCTTGATGTTGAGAATTTTCAAGCTCCCTTGCATCACAGTCTTGGCTACAAACAGTCAGATTTGCTGCAGTCCTGCTCCCTAGTGAAGGCAGCAGGATCACCAACTGGCTTTCAAAGACTAAAGAGAAAAAAATCATATTTACAAAGCAGAAGGGCAGATTTAATCTTAGCGGAATTCAACATGGGTTCATCAAAGCATTTTTGTATATTCATGTGTGTCGCCAAAATGTGTCCTAGTCATGGTCACCAGTATCATAACATCTATAATATTTGTACATTCCCAGTATTATAACAATTGATCTATGTTAGACTGCATAGTTAAAAATGTGAATGGATATTAGGCAGACCTTATTTTTAGTACATAAGAAAGATTCCCTTTGCATGAATGAAACTTTATTTTGTAATGCTGAAGCATGTTTTAAAATGCAGAAGCACTCACCATGAGAAATCTGTTAAATTTTCCATTGAGAAATCCTGGATTGTATTGGAAGTGCCAGGAATTATTCAGATGAGATTAAAAAATGATGCATAGTTTACCGGTGTTTTATACATGAGGTGTTTTGAGGCAGTTGTACTATTTGCAAGTCTAATAGCCTATTTTCCACCTGGCAGAGACTGGGAATGCAGTCTGGTGTGATTCTTCCTCGTCCTGTGTTACAATGATTACCAAATAATACCGGTATCCGTAATTCATTTATAGACTGCAGGCAAAACCAGGCAAAATAGAGGTGCATGAATTTCAAAATGTTTCAATATCTGAAAGATTTATGATCTTTTGGGCTGCAAGTGTGAGGGCAGTCTGCCTCACAAAATTTTCATCTTCCTTTCCTGCTGACAAAACAGAAATACCTTAAGCCCCTCTCACACTATTTCAGTCCTGCTGTTGGTAAGGCAACTAGGACTGGACTAGGAGTAACAAATGACTTATCTTAGAAACGCTGCAAATGCAAACATACCCATGCCCGAAAGAATTCAGAACATAGTAGCAGTCGAAATGGAAGTTGTACCCACTGTACAATGAATACAGCCTTTGCAATGGGACAAAGCCCTGGGTCTTCATGACGAAGTGGTGTTCATGGAGTGGATGAACTGCCAGCATCGATGGCAGTGCGGGAGGCTGTCCAGCAGTGCCACCATACAGCCCACTTCTTCCCTGCACTGGGCAGTCTCATGAGGGCCAGCTACAGCCTTTATAACACCCTCCTATTCCTCCAGCCTGGTAATTTCAGGACAATATTAATTTGTTAAAGATGGAGTTAGAGGAAGCTGCTTTACTCTAACAGGAGAGTAATTCCAGACTTCCTAGATACATGGAAGAAAACAGCAGTAATTTTGCCTCAGTCAAAATTGTAGGAGAGATTTTTTATTAGTAATTATAAGTGCTTAACAGCTCTGCTGTGTTTCAAGATGCTTTACAAACATTGGTGAATTCAGCCTTGCAGCCACCATCTGTGTCTTTCTGCTGTAGCTTGACTCTCAGACTTTGCCATCCTTGAGGAAAAGATTAATACCTGCAAGGTGTTTGTCATTCAGGAGGAAGCTAATTACTTCCATTTGTGTCTGATGATTGCTTAGTGGCAGCGGCACTCAAGTTTTCCTCCTTTCAGAGCTGAGTTTACAGCATTTACCTATTTCATAACTGATCAGGACTGTTAATTTATAAAAGATTCCCATTCGGAAGCAGTGTTTGTTTCGTTGATTGGAGTTGGAAGGAGGTCTCAGAAACTGTACAACTGATTTATCTGCTCCTTAGTAACAGAGGGATTTATCTCAAGACGTGGTAATTAAACTGGATGTTGAGTCTGCTTGGAAGAGGTTTTTTAAGGTAGGGGTCAAGCTACACCAGAATCAGAGGCATTGTGTGAGCTAGAGGAAGCGGGTGTTTTTTTAAGGCCACGTAGCCTGAGGCATTTGTGGAAATGGCTAATAATCGCTCTGTGCTGAAAAGGAATGAGAGGTTTCCTGTCCTCATATTGTTAAGGGGGGAAAAAAGCTCAAAGTAAAGAAGTTGGGAAAGCTAGTACAAAGAGATTTTAACACGAGCTAACTAGAGTTCATGTTGTGCTATTAAGGCAGAGGACAAGACTTCCATGCCCAGACTTTGAACTAGGAGTCATGCATTCATTTGCACATTTTAAGAAACATACTTTCAAAACACCAGCCTGGGTCCTGCAAAGGCTCCACTCCTGTCCAAGACACTCCTGTGACCTCCAGTAGGAAAAGGACATAAAGTATGTTTGGGATGATCCCTCCTCTTCCTTTGATTTGCAAAAGTTTTATCTTGTTCTTAGGAACAGGATGAAAAGTCACAAAAGAAATCCAAAAGCAACTCTGAAAATACTAGGTTTTGCTACAGCAGAAGTACATCAATTATATATTTCTTGTGTAAACAGCAAGGCTACATAATAAATAATGTTTTTTTACCACTGTCCAGTTCAGCATCCACATATGTATCTTTGAACATATTGCCTAGATTGCACTCAGCAAAGCAGAGACTATTTCGAAACCATATACTGTCAAAAACCTGCTGATTCTAATTAATTATTCAAGCAAAATGCCAGAATAAAAGATTATATTTATCAGTACAGAAATATTTCCATATCATTTTGTTAAAAGTAGAATATTTTTTCAGAAAAGGTGTGAAGACAAAGAGTGCCCCTAGACAGCCACAACATAGGCACCTCACTTCCCTTCTCCTTACCCCTTTCTGTTACACCGTGTAATTGAGAATTTACTGGCTTTAATTCGAAAAGGGTAATAATACATGGGGGATCACATCACCACACATGAGCAAGCAAAAACTTCCTTCGCAGGAAGGATTTAGTAATCCCCAGCTCTGTACTCAAAAGAACTGGCCCCGACTCTGTTCTAGATCATCCAAGACAGTGAAGGAAAGAAGAGAGTGAAGGAAAATATTCCTGTATTTTGGCATTGTGTCTCCAGTCTAGTACACATGAATCATCACCAATTGTGTCTGATGAGAACACAGGACTGAAGGGAAGGATATGGATTACCTAGTCCAGACCCATTACAGTGAACTTAAATTGGTATAAAAACATATAGCTGATTTCATCCTAGGCAGAGGAAGCTTTTCTTAATTTAAGTCCAACTGTAGTCATTGGAACAGTACAACTTCAGGCAAAGATATCAAAGCTGAATCCAAAGGACTGAGTGTCATTATCGAGCATTGTACAACGATATGACACAGGTTTCAGAGACAGTCTAGGCAGGTCCGCTTGATACTGTGGACAGGCAGACTAGACCTTGCTGAACATTGCCTGGACCTGATAGTGTTGCTTCAATGCCCGCAGCGTGCCAAGATACTTGTACACAGCCCAGCATTGTGCAGTAGAGGCGTACCTCAGTTACACGTGATAATCCTTTGTGGAGGGAAGAATTTGATGCATAATGCTTTCGTTGCTTGACAATCCCGAATAACAGTTGATTATTTTCTTCAGCTAGTCTTTGATTCTCTAGAGAAATCTTCTAATGATGGGTTTTCTTTCCAATTTCCATCTTCCTTGTGCTCTTAGATCCTCTAAGCAGAGTGTATTTGAAACCAAAAAGTCCATCTGACTCCTTGAGTACCTACATAAATGCTAACTACATTAGGGTAAGTAAATGTACACTCTTCATGTGCTTTTGAGACAATATTTGATTTTCCACATGAATAGCTGATTTTGCCAAGGTGCCACTCATTTTATTACTGCTCATCTTTATTGATAATCCCTAATCTTTTTATCTACATTGATGTGATAGAAATAGTTTCATGAGCTGTTTGTAACAAAGACCATATAGCCATGAATGTACTAAAATGGTTGCAACAAGAAAACAATTTATCAAATAGTTTATAAAAAACATTAAGAAACACACGCATTACAATTTGTTTACTTCAGTGTTTACCATTTAATATTGTCCCACGGCCTCATAGGAAGGAAAAGAGGGTTACCTTTTAACAGTGACAGAGATACCAGTATTTTGGTAAAGAGAAGATCAGAGTCAACAGCAATATAACCTGTATGGTTGATCCTTGGAGTCATATTATCCACAAAACAAGTTCAATGGTGGTGGATTATTGTCATGCATAACTATATCAATTGGTAGTCCTGAAATCAATTAATTAATAAAATAAATTATATATATTATATTTATATAAATTAAATACTGTAATAAGTGTGTGAAAAGCAGTATAAACAGATGTGTTAAATTGCACACGTGCACCAGCACACGCACTTGTTCACATTTTACTCCCTATATAGAATGGTTACGTGATACAAAGACTTTACCAGCACAAACCCTGTTGGAAAGCATTATTTCTAAGTGTCAGCTATGTTGTAGTCCTCCGTGACACACACAGAGCCTTCTTGAATTTATGGCACAGCATATACTGACAAGACTACTAAGAAACTACTTCAGTCATATTTTAGGAGTGTAGTGCTCAACCTGCACAATTAAATGTTTTGATTAGAGTTACGTACCAGATCCTCAGCTGGCATAAATGTAATAGCGCAACTGAAATTTGGCCCCAGAGCTCTACAACAACGTTGCTTATTTAAGTAACAGTACATGAATATATACATACACACCCCCCATGGCCCCTGCCTCACTTTACATCCTGTACTGTCAGAGGGTTTATGAAAGACGTCGTCGTGTAACTAAGTAGAGTGGTTCTCTTTGGAGAACAACTCTTCCAGTAGCTAGGCCATGTTTTGAGCCCTCCCTTTTCCCTCTGCCACCACCCTTCAGGCCAACATACAGTGATTTCTCCTGTTGCTAACACCAGTTGAATTGTTAGCAACTGCAGAAAAAATACAACCCAGCAACAAAATGAAATTTCACATCCATACATGCAACATCATGCTTGGTGAGATCCCAACAGACCTGTCTTGGACAAAGCGTGTTCAGGCAGATTGGTGAGTTGGTAAGTAGGAGGACTGTTTATACCAGCTGAGGATCTATCCTGTTGGTTCATGCAGTGAGTAACAGCTGTCAGGAAGAAAGGCACCCAAAAGGAAGGCCCATGGCTAAAGGCTCCTGCACCACCTCCAGCTGTTCTCCATTCACTCATCCCCTTCAGACATTGCCAGGATCACCTGACCTGCGTTACTGTTGGGCACCCTGTCACTGCACAAACTCACAAGTTCTCCTTCTCACCTGAAAAATAAGAAGGCAATCTCTTGTTTTTCCCATTTCTTCTTGCCTTTCCCTTTCCTCTGCTTCCCTGCTGTTTGCCTGACCTTTCTTTGACCTCCTGTACACTTGTGTGTCTTGGGACTCCCTATACTGATATACTGTCCCTCTTATAAGGTTTCATAAAGGCACTTCTCCCTTAGCAAAGATGCATAGCAGTGTCTTTTACTCCACAAGCCTTCATGTATTTTAAATCTCTTTTCCTGTCATGAATCTTCATAGAATCCAGTTTTATAGTTCTCATTTTTTTTCTGTAGCTTGTTTATTGTAAACTATCTTGTAAACACTGCAGCAACATAAATCATGGATTAAAGTACCACTGGATGATGGAAAGCCCCAACAACTTGAAGAACAGAGTAAGCTAGGAGAAGCCAAGTAAGCAGGGAAATTTGAGAGGGATTGATGTATTTTCAGGACCATTTCAGTCCATTGAATGAGTAGTTTCCAGAGGAAAAACTGTTCTACTGAAAAATTTCTGATCTGCTCTACTGTTAGTCATAACTGCTTTCAATTTAAATAACTTTTTTTTTCTTTTTTTTTTTTTTTAATTCCAGATTCTTTTTTCTGCTCTTTTAAAACAGTCACCTGCAATTTTGGTCCACCACATGAATTTAAAGTAAATGGTTTTGTGTCTGTCTCTAAACCAGGGATATGGAGGTAAAGAGAAGGCTTTCATTGCAACTCAGGGACCCATGATTAATACCGTGAATGATTTCTGGCAGATGGTTTGGCAAGAAGACAGCCCTGTCATTGTTATGATCACAAAGCTGAAAGAAAAAAATGAGGTATGACAACTAGCCAACCTGAGAAATTATTCCTGTGTCTTCATACTGTAGAAAGAACCTTAGCAGATATAGAAGGAAGGTAGCACATAACTGGCTCTTAAATACTCTGGTAATGGGCAATGTGAAAAGCAATGCTGGGGTAGCCAAATATACCAACTTCAGTTGCATAGCAATCATAAGAGATGTATTAACAAAAGAAAAAAGGAATTCCATTTTCTAGATCTGTGCTGTTGGGTTCATAATTTTTTAAGAAACAGCTCATATATCTGTTGATCACCTCTGTACTTCTTGTTACTTTCTGGTATGTAAAGAATAGATGGTTAGTGTTTTGATTAGAGGTTTCCTGACATGGTTGAAGTTTGCACTTTGCTATAACGGCAGGTTTTGAATCCATTCCAGATATTACAGATCTTCAGATATCCCAGAAATACAGTTTGGGTTCCCAAATGCCAATACCATGGAGGGACTTAGACAGAATGCAACTACATGGCTCTTTACCTTAGTACCAAGTGGAGATGACAATTGCATTTTAATTGCTAATGGTCATCTAATTGCCTGTTACACATTCTGTGACTTTTGGATCAATTCCCAATTACATCTTTAATGGCTTTATTTAGTATTCGTATAAATTGTTGCCAGGCTTTCCTTGATAGTGCCAGAGTCCATATTTGTGACTTCCAGGCACTAGGAATGAAAATGACTCTCCCATGCAGAGGGCCAACACAAAGCTCTGTTCTGGGAGACTGAATGTTAAAGAAGTGATTTACAGGGCTTGTGGACAAGAGAGAAACAGACATAAAGGAGTTTGGCTTTTTTCTTGAGTCCAAACTGCTAGACTTGATAGCAATTCCCAACTCCAGGTAGGTGCCTCAGCCGCGTCTCAGCACCTTGCCGGGTGAGCACCAGGGCCATACTGCTCCTGCTCCACTCACACCCTGCTCTTCAAACTCAGATACGTGTGATAATAGAGAAACAGAGTTTATTCAGGCAAAGTCTGAGCCATCAAGGGGCCAAGATCAAGATCCTGAGTGCCTTCTCAGGGCTCAAACTCACTGGTCCATTTAAATAAGGACTCAGTAGATGTACTCTTCTTTCTTTTGCCCTTGGCTGCTGCTTGGCTCTTTGTCACCGTGAGTTTGGGCTTCTAACATGAAACTTAAAATCCAGTGTATTTTAAGAAAGCTGTATGTAAACAGTAGGTTGGTCTTGTAAAATATCCCAAGACATATTTCCAATCCAGGTGCCATTTTACACTAGACTGTTCAACCAAGTGTCCAGAAGCCTACATTAAAAAGATTATTCCTGAAAATGTAGAAAACTTACCCCAGCCTAATTGGCCGAAAGAACAAGTATTTCACTGAGGAAGTGCTGACTGTTTAAACACTCACATCTGACACCGTGTAAGAAGAATGACTTGAAAGAAGTGCCCAGTGGTTTCCATCGTGTCAGGAAGCCCTGTGTTTACCTGAGTTACGCAGGCTCTAGGCACTGGTGTTTATCCGCATTGTTGTGGCCTGGCAGTGGTAATTTCCTCCTAATAGAAAGGGTGGGGAATCTCAAATCGTTCCCAGGCTATATAGAGAGGCTGTGTTTGCACAAGCCGTCCTGCCTGTCTAGAAACCTTAGGAACTCTCCCACCGTCAGCCGGTTCCTCCTGAAACCTTGCTTGCTATTGAAAAGAAAACAGCTTAGCTAGTGGCTATGCTCAGCATATTAACTTCACTGTTAAAGTATTTTCTCTCTGTAGAGAAGGCAAGAGCAGATGTTATTTAGCAAAATAGCACTTGATATTTTTTCTTCTCTGCTGTGTTCTGCTCTGTTTCCGTTGTTTTCAGGGAGGCACGTCCGCAGTGTATACACACATACAAATACCTGCATACTTGAAAGTGTATTCATCCACTGATCCACATCCGTACCTGCACAAATAAACCCCCATACCTAACTCTCAGGTATAGGCCCCGTTCCAGTTGGTATAACATCAGTTAGCCTCCATTTGAGCTATAATGTACTCTAATGTATAAAGTGATGTATAATGAGGGGCTGTCAAATGAGAGACACATGACAAACCTTAATCTCAACAATGAATTCATTTATTTAGTGTAAGTAAAATTATTAGTGTCCTAGTTCAGTATAGTCAGTATATTCACATCATCAGATGTGATGAATTTGCAATAACAATAGGAATTGTGTGAAATGATGATAAACAAAGGTTTCTATAGAGTTACTTCCTTCCATCAAATGAAAAAAAGATGAAGACACTGTGGTAACAGTATTTGTAAGATGGATGAAGATATAATATGAAAGTAAAATGCTGAGCAAAATACTGATTTCAGCTGTATGAAAAAAAGTGGAACATTAAATTATTGGATTTTCTTTCCTTTTCATTTTGAACTCTGTTAAAAAAAAAAGGAGATTGATTTATAAGCAAGAATAATGCTGAAGGAACTATGAGTGCTCTGAGTATTTTAAGCAGAATCTGTAAATCCTGTCCTCAAAATTACACAAGTGTCTGAACAGATTGGAAATCTACCTGTGCAAGGAGAGTCCACAGCAAAGGAGCTTCTGCCTGAATAAATAATGAGAAATTTGTCACTCTAGGCTATAATTTTTGGGCTAATATGAGGAAAAACACATCTCATCTAGTGATCTAGGTGCCCTCCCTGGTCACAGAAGAGCAGTAGTCACTTCCAGAGGGTGATCCATCCCACTCTAAGAGAATGAAATAAATCACCCACTGGAGGTGACCATCTCTAACTCTGTAGTACTATTTTAGGACACAATCTTACAAAGCTTTATCCGGAAGGCACATCTAAATTTCATATATTACTGAGTTTAGTCGAGACAACTGAGCAATGGAAATTAGACAAATATGTGGAGTGTAAGAATTTTATAGACTTCTGTATAATTTTGTAGAGAAGTTTATAGAATTCAGTTGTATCAGCTGGTTTTCCTGGTTATGTTATGTACTCCACAGATAATATGCATTTAGTTTGCCTTCAAAATTTACTAGCAACGTTACCTGTTAACCAGGGAACATCTTTTGGAAAGCATAAATAAAGAATATTGTGCAGTGTTCTGCAAGAAGAAAGAACTAGTACTGACAGATGGATTAAACAATGTGTGTTTATTCAACTCAGATAATATAAATCTTGTTGTCAGTAATTATCTAGGACAATCTTGTTAACTCACTGTTTAAAGCTCACATTATTTTTCACGTAACATTTTTTCCCTCGGTCTGTAGGCACCCTTATCTACACATAGCAACGTAGGTTTTGGAATTCGGAAATCCTGCCTTTTACAGAATTCACATAAGCTTCTTTGAAGATTACTTACTAGTAATTGGCACCACAGATATGTCTTAGGTTTTGGAAAAACTTAAGAAGATTTGGTCCTAACTTTGAGGATTTTAGTATATGAAGGAAAATCCTGCAAGCCCTCTTAAAGTATACCTCTCATGCTTGAGTTAGTAGTGACTGTAAATAGGTAAATAGTGACTGTATATATAGTGACTGTAAATAGGCAGGAGTAAAAAGGGGTTCTGGAACTGAAGCTTTGTTATAATTATTCATTACTGTTGTGTCTCAGCCTGGTTATTGGGACATTTAATGTGTAAATTTGTTAGCGTGGCTATATGGAAAAATAAACAAGAAGAGGAGCTGAAGTAAAGCAACTGGACAAATACTTGAGAATTGTTAAACTAATTTTGTTCAGGGTCCAAATCCAGACAAAGTAAAGCAGGTAAATAACCCCTCAGCTGAGAGCGCCTTCCTCCATTCGGCAGAACTGGGGGACCAGGCTGCAAGAGGAACACTTCTGGCAAGTTAAAATAACCTGTGCTCCTGAGCGCAGACCGACCGCAGCAAACAGCAGGTGCCAGCCCCAGTCCGAGGCAGCGCCGGACCCTACGCAGTCATGGAGACCCACCTCAGGAGCGGTCCCATGAAGCCTGGCACCTGGCGGGCACGGGATGGGGAGCGCAAGGAGACAGGACAGGGGATGGAGAGAGCCTCAGCCTGCAGCCCTGTCACAGGGGGAAGGACAAAGGCTGAAATCAATTAGAGGTCATGCGAGATGCTGTTTCTTGTATAAACTTCCTGTTCGGGTCAGGGAATGTTGTGTTGTTTTGTTTTGTTTTTTAAAAAAGGGTCAGGGACCAGATCAGAAATAAATAATCATTTTTAGCAAAAAGCTAACCAATGGAAATTAATCCGAGGGGGGAATCTGAAAGATGGCAGGAACATGAGGTTTTCCACATGAAAGTAAGAAGATTCCCAAGCTTTTGGCTGCCATGCAAGTTGGTTACGATTTCTTTTTTTTCTTTTTTTCTTTTTTTTTTGAGCTTAAACATCTTTTAAAAAATCCTGCTCATAGCTGTTTTATGTTTGCTGACTACATAGACGATTTTACATCCAATCCCAAGCTCACAAAATATGTGACCTATTTAGAAAGTGCTGTAATGTACGAGTATGCTGAAAGGGAAACTATGCGGCCTGAAAGAGCAGCAAGGAACAGAATCAGGACCAGCACAAAGACTGGAGGTGGAGGACTACAGGATGATAAGAACAAGTGGTTTCTTCCTTCTTTCTGATATATACAGTAGGCGATAAGCTTTTACTGATTACAGGCATGAGGCTAGAGAGCACCTTCTTAACCATTGTGTTTGCCTTTTGAACTTACCTACGTGAGACCAGTGGAATTTTCTCTAAGGTTCAAGCAGTAGCTTGAGGCAATTTATTCTTTTTTGGTGATGCTCCTGGGATTTTCTATATTTTTTTTTGTATGTCTGATATGTTTATCCCTCCCATCTTCATCTTTGTTCCTTTATTACAATTAACTTCCAAAAACATGCTAATTTCCCCAAATATCTGTCTTCTTAGAAGTGCCTGAACCAGCTGATCCCAGCCCTACTTGCAAGGCTATTTTTTAAAGCAGTAACAAACGGTATTTTAAAAAGATGCAAGGAGACTGTGTTAAAAATAATCCATTGTATCTCACTAAATGTAGACAGACTGTTAAATGAAAGTTATTTTAATGAACAGCCCCATTTCATTGTCCACCCAGAGCAAGTTGCCAATTCCAGTTCTGGGAAAGAGTCAAGAAAAACACTCTTCTGGAGTGCCTGGAGGCTTTGTAGTGAGTGTCGCATGCTTGCATTTATCAAGGAGTCTCAGGGGTTGACTCAACTATTGTTGATTGTCAGGGTACAATTGTGTATTTAGACTTTTCTTTTTCCCATATTAGCACTGAAAACTACACTCCCAGGGAGGGGCATGAATTGCAGATCTGGCAGATGATAGTCCCTATATGTGTCACATGGGGGGACTGTGGAACTTGTGAACACTTTTTTTCGTACAAATTTCTGAGTATTTTATTGCCATTCTTGATGTCTTCGGGGACAGAGCAAATTTAGGATGTTCGAGTAATTCTGCAAAAGACAGGATTTGAACGAAACCAGTCAGATTGGCCAGCATTGTTTCAGAAAATGTGGCTTTCACACACCTTACACTCTTAAGGTAATGAGCATCTATTTTTAGAAAAGTTTTTATACAACAGAGATTATTCAGTTCAATCGGGTTATCAAGTAGAGTAGCAGCTTAAAGATCACACCTGGTGGTAAAGCTTTGCATTTCACTGATATTTTTCTCTGGATCAGTTTTAGCAGTATTTACTGGGAGTTATGCTTTATGGCAATTAATTATATTAAAGTGATTGTTACATTTTGCTGCATAATGTAGGCTACTGTCTAAATATGTACCAGTTTCTTCAGCAAGCATTTGTGAGAAAACACAAACAAGGTCTTTCTGGGATTCCTATTAATGTAGAACTGTCTGCTCTCTCAGTGTCATTTTTTTTTAACCTGTGTATTGGATATTAAAAAGAAGGCTTTCTTTAATTGTTAGAGGGTTTTTTATTTAATGAACAGTTCAGATGGGCCAGCATTATTTCAGAAATTGTGGCTTTCTAACACCTTATGCTTTTAAGGTAATAAGCATCTATTTTTAGAAACGTGTTTCTACAATAGGGATGTTTGCTTTCAGGTAGACTATAGAGATACCTTTATGGAAATTAATATGAAGTTGCAGTTTACTTGAAGATAAGCAAACTGTTGCAGGGGAAAAACAAAATGGTTCATATTGTAAATAGTATTTCTTCATCTTCTTTTTAGTAAATGCTTGTCACCTACATTGCTGATATAGTACTGATTTATTAAGAATTCTATATATAATTTTGTGTAGCTGTAGCAAGACTGGTGGGTCTTTTTAACATTAATTTCCAGTAAGTTATATAGTAGACAACTTGGATTCTGCAAAATACTTTAACATGTACATTAACTCCCATTGAATTCAGTAAGAACTAAGGGCATATTTACATGCTTTGTTGTATCAGGGCTCAGGAGAGTAAAGAGGACAAAGTTTTGTGAGGACAGGTTTCTAAATGTCTTGCTCAGAAGGAAATCCCATTTCTAAAGAGCAAACTTTATAAATTTAATTCTATGAATTAAAAAATGTTCTAGAAGAAAAATCTTTACATTTTAATGTGTAAAATAATTCCTTTAACTGAACTTCATTGAGAAGAATATAAACAGCTGTTCAAAGTGTTCAATGATAGAGATCCATATTTGAAAAACTCATATTCTGAAAATCAGGCCTCTGTCATTCCTTAGGAGGCCTACAGTATCTTATTTAGGAATGCTTCTGACGTGAGTAACACCTCGGTTCAGTTGTTCTGAACTTTCCAGACAAATACATCCTGTGTAAAAATTAGATATGAATATGGCTCCAGGATCCAGTTTGTTGATGACCTCTGATGTTTGCTTTCCAGAAATGTGTGCTCTATTGGCCAGAAAAAAGAGGAATCTATGGGAAGGTTGAAGTCCTTGTTAACAGTGTGCAAGAATGCGAGAACTATACTGTCCGTCAGCTTACAATAAAGGTAACAATCTGCATCTGAGAAGCATTGTTCCGAATGCTTTATTTTTTTAATGTTAAGTGAAGTTAAAGTGTTTTTTTTTTAAAGGGCATACATTTTTACAGGAGGAGTAACTGAGCTATGAAGCTCACAGCTGCAAGGTATGATTGAGACCAAAGCACTGGAACGCTTATTGTATTGCTGCTTTGTATCACACTGGCAATAAAAAAGGCTTCAAAAAGAGTGCAAGTTTCACTCTCTTGAATTACATTTGCTTTGAGGCCTGTTTAGCATTGCCAAGGCGACGTAAAGGGATTCTAGTTAATGAAAGAGCTAGCATAGCATCATTCTGAGAAAATATGCTGCTCATGTTGCGTGCTGAGTGCATCTATAGCCCATTTGAGAAGCTAAAAATATAAGGAGTACATTAAGGAAAGCTTCATGCTTTCATGGTTCTGACTAAACAGTAACTGTGCAAAATAAGGCAGATGCTCCTCTTCTAAGTTACTCCCCATATTACACTTATGTGCTATCGGATTGCATCATCTGCTGCTCCTCACAGAGCATTACAATAAATAATGAATTGGGAAAATTTGTTTGGTGTTTCGGCCGAGGCAGTGAGAAGTGGGCAGAAGTCATATCATCCAACACAAATTACTGTAGCCCATATTTAGCCCCTTGGCTTGTTGAAGTAAGTGGTAGAAGCCTCTGTTGGAGAGAATAACTGGACAAACTGGGACATTTGATTAATCTAGAGGGCAGTTCTTCTGCACTTTTAACTTAAATCCTCTTGCAGTTTTAGTACCAGACCCTTATGATAATATCCTTAAATGGTAGCGAATATACATAATAATTTAGAGATTCAGAAGCCTATGTCAAGTTAGTCTCTCTAGATCTTTTTACTGACCTAACACAGACCTCTGAAAATTCCCGGTTGACCACACGGTCAGGAAGTTAGTAGTCGGGTGGACGGAGCAGAACGTACATAGCTGAAACAACAGCTGAGTTTTCAGGCGCACAAACCCTTCTTGCAACCGTGTCCCTGGAAGCATGGCTGTTCCCCTGCAATTGCATCCTCCGAGTCTAATAAAACAAAAATTGTTAAGTCTCTCTTAACATTTTTACTGTCTTTTTACCATAACATTGAGAGAAATAAAAAGAATTGTTCACCACAAGCGTGCATATAAAATCTTCATGTTATTTTCAGCAAGGGAGTCAGTCCCGAAGTGTGAAACACTACTGGTACACATCCTGGCCGGACCACAAAACCCCCGACAGCGCTCAGCCTCTGCTTCAGCTCATGCTGGACGTAGAAGAGGACAGGGTGGAATCACCTGGCAGAGGGCCTGTCATTGTGCACTGCAGGTAACTCGCAATCCTGCTCTTAAATGCCTGCCCAAAGCAAGGCCACAGCAAATCGCATCCGACAGTCCTCCTCCTAAACAAAGAATGTATCTGGGGAAGAGTAAAATTCCCCAGATCCTCTTCAAGCTAATTGGCTTTTTCAGTTCATATTTGAGGATTTGAGAGAACTCCCTTGTTGCTAGCAAATTGTTTCTGAACCATTCTCCATTTCTGCTAATGAACTCTGTTTTTGAAAGACCAGCTGGAAAAAGTATTTATTTTCTGTTTCTTATTCATTATTTGCTTTCTTTTTAGTCTTGTTGCATAATTACGTGTCTAAGTCAGATGCAATGCCCTGTGACTGGTTGGCTAAAATGTTGTAAAGTAAGTCCATTTTGAACAGCAGGCATCAGGTACAAATTTGGAGAGCAAAACACATCAGTACTAAAATTTGTGAACATTTTCATAAAGGCAGTTGGTTTGATACTCAAGAGCAAAGTGTTATTCAGTACTCAAGAGCAGGGTGTTATTCACAGAAATTACAATGAACCAGAGAATGTCCTTCTAATCATTCTAATTAAATTCCATTTTATTGCTTTATATTGATTCATTGCCACATGTTGCAGTTGAAGTAGTAGGAAGTAGTACTGGACTCATTATATTGGTGTAAAGAAGTACGTGAAGCAAAACAGAAAAAAAAAAAATTAAAATCAATGTTTCCTTACCTGCTTTGTCTCATAACTGTGATGATACATCTCTTACAGTTGGGTTAATACTTTTTTTTTTCCTAGAAGTACATCAAAACCAGAACTTTTCATATTGAACCACTTCTTTTCAACTCCATACTTTGGAGATTTAGAGAAATAGAAGACAGATTTGAACCACCCGACATTTTGCAAAATCAGAATGTGATGAATAAGGAACTTTCCCAAATTTTATGCAGCTGTTTATATCAGGAATTGTAGTTTCCCTAAGTAATCCACAAATCTGTGGATGGCTATTGAGAGTCCCATTTTTCCAGTAAGGATCTTCAGTAATGAAGGTCTTCAGAAGAACGGGGTGTCTTTTGGGGGTGAATAATATGACAGCAAAGTGTGTTATTATGAACTGGAGTTTATTCATGATTAAAGACCCAGATATCATCTCAGCTGTGATTAAAATTAATAGTTCTTCAGTGATAACTCAGCTATCTATATGCTCACTACAGTATGGTCTACAAAACGGGTAAACTCACACTCCATTTCATAGTCAGATAATTTTTTCCCTTTTAATTTGAGTTGCAGTTGCGGTCATCCAGGTCTTAGAGAGCCTGTGCGCACTTTTAAATTTGGACCTCAGATACAAATGCACAATTCTCAGTTATTTCCAGAGGAGCATTACAGTGGACACTCAAACAATGATCCTTAATCTGAAGCAGAAGTGCTTTAATAATTTCTTAATGTGACACAAGTGGAAAAAAAGCAATTCAGTTTATTGTACGTGTCTTCTTGTAGCCTGTAAGCACAGGGTGCTGTCTTTCTTACACACTTCAGTGATGAGCCCATTCAGGATATAAGAAGGACTTGACTTATTTTAGCTAAGTAGTTCCTATTCTGCAAAAGAATAGGAGAAAGAGTGAACATTTGTTTTGGTCCTTGAAATCATCAGATCTGATTACACACGTACACCAAGGACACAGATTTCCAAAAGAAGGAAAGTTTTAAATTCATACCAAACTTTATAGTGGCATTCACTGGAAAGGCATGTGTTTCCTCTCTCATGTCACTCATTGAAAGCATGGGTAAATATGAAAAATATCTCCTTAATCTGGCCTTTGGATGTGTAGTTAGGACATCAAAATAAGTTTGGGTTTAATGGCAACTAGGTGGTTTGGGATCAAATACAAGTTTTAATTAGAGATTTCAAATATAGAGGGAAAAGGGCTTTTTATTTAAATTGAATCAATAAGGAAGAATTAGAGCACGGAATTATATTCTGCAAATGTAAAACTAATTTATCCCCCTTTAGTCAGTGAAACCAAATTGCCTGAGAATCTGGACCACAATGCCGTTTTCTACATCCCAGAAGAACCAGCAATTTGGCATATTGGAGGACTTGTAAGAGTTTCTTAAATGAGAATAAGGGATAAAATTTTCATGCTCAGTAACTTGACACTGTTAAAGTTATTGCTGGAAATTTTTGCTTTTCTTTCCTCATCAACTAGTGCATAAACGTGTTCTATAAAAAGCATACTGCCTGCCTCTCTTAATCCCGAAATCGTAACAGTCCAATATTTCACACTCCCAATTAACAGACCACAGTCATTACAAATGAGCTACTACACCTTACACTCCTAAAAAAGAAGGGAAAATTAGAAAGATTATATATAACAGAAATGTATATATAGAACATGTTTGGGTGCTTGAAAATATTTCAAAGTAAGCAGCTCTCCATATTTTGCAGATATACCAGGAAAGAAATGTCAGGCAAGCGAAGAACAATGTCATTTTTATCTCTCACTATCTGAAATAAAGCTATGTAATAGGAGAGGACTGGCACGCCTGAACTGAGGAAGAAAATACATTAGAAAACCCTAATCTTTGTTTAATACATATGAAGAACGTGTCCAAGAACACTTAATCCACCCTCAAAAAAAGGGAAAAAAAGAACCCTTCATTGTAGCCAACTTCACTTACATCTGAATTGTTTAAACTTGTTAGCCCCACTTTCAGGGGTTTCAAAATATTTGAAGAAGAGAAGGGGGGTATGCATTAGACTGCTTTCTCCAAACCCCTCCTTATGAACTATGTCCTTCTGCTTTTGGATACATTTTATCCCATAGTTATTGATGTCCAAAGAGACAGGCTATCAATGCAGGATCTTCATCTCACTCGATCCTTTCTTATGCTGCCAGTTTTACATCTCATTATCCCCTCACGGTTGGCTTAGACATCCTCATATATTTAGTTTTGCTGAGTCCTCTTGGACATTTTCACTTCCAGATGGGAGGGCTCTTGAGTTTCTAAAGCACTCCTATCTTTCATTCCATGGTGAGTAGACTGTGATTTGTTTCAGCTGTAGCAAATGGACATACTCCTGGTAACACTTTGCAGTCAGACATATCAAGCTTCCATCTGAGACACTCAACGGATTCTTCCTGGCGTTAATTTAAATAACTCTTGCAGTGCTCTTATGAGGCAGGTAGCATTCATACCCATTGCAGAAATGAAGAAAGCAAGGCACCAGAGGGTTAAGTGTTTACTATAAAGCCAGGCATGGAGATCTCGACCCCTGACTTCATGTTTTAACTATTTTTCTCACATTTTCCTGCCATGCAGCACAACAGGGTTGAGCTGCACTGAATTCCACATTACTTCAGCAAGAAACAGAGTGGGTCAGAGATTCTCAAAAGTGTTGGATGCCCAAGGAGTGAAAATAATGCCAAAATGGCTGTTTCCAACCAGGCGTCAGGAAAACCTGGGGAGTTACGGCACCAAATCCTTCTCCCTCCAGCAGAATCACAGGAGAGGGGGTTAACTTCATCAGCACGGTTGTAGGTCCTTTTTACCTTCACGGTTAGAGGTATGGTTAGCAAAACCCCTGTATACTTTGAGGGCTTCAAACATAAAGCCCCGCTGACTTTTGCCTCTAGGTGGGCTTTTCCCCCAGCTCAGTGTGTATCTCTTTCGTTTGCTTGGACTGTGCCAGAGAATATTTGGACGTTGTGGTACTAATTGGGATTGGTTTTCTTACCATACACTTGTGTGCAAACTGGAAACGTGTAAGCCTCACAAATTACCCACAACAACTGGACTGCTAGAACGGTGCACCCTTTCATTTCTATCTAAGAAAGTGAGCTGAGAAGTTACCCTTGCTAGTCATGCACCCAAGAACTGTGGGTTCTAGCACTTCTGTGGTTTGTATTTTTAGCGTTTTCGTATCTATTCATGATTTCATATTCTATTCTATGTTTTCATATTATTTTAGTGTTTTCCAGTTTGATCTGTGAACTCCATTCTCCTATTAAATTTTGCCTTCTTTTCAGTGCTGGTATAGGAAGAACTGGATGTTTTATTGCCACGGCCATTGGTTGTCAGCAGTTGAAGGAAGAGGGAGTTGTAGATGCATTGAGCATTGTCTGCCAGCTACGAGTGGATCGGTGAGTTCCAGAAGTACCATAAGTCGGTTAATGATTCTGAAAATCAGACAATGATTCTGAAATCATTACTGAAATGATTCAGTAATGATCGGTAATGGTTCAGTAATGATTCTGAAAACCTTTTCACAGTTGAATGTTTCTTTACATGAATTGGCTGCCATCACTTTTGCTGACCCTTATGACAGCATTTGCTGAATATTCAAAGTAACATTTGTATTTAGATTCTGAGTAAGGAATATTGTTTTCTGGGTGAAACTGGGTGAGACTCCACTGAATGAAATTCTCCTGAGATGGCAACCCTGCAGTTGCTGGGCACTTGGCGCTCCTCTTTTCCTCTCCTGGAGCTTTCTGCTGTCTGCGGCATCCCACTAGGACACAAGAGAGACGGGGCAATCTGGAGGCAAGGGATTGTCTTTGAGCCTGGATTGACAGGGACATCCAGGCTCACTCAGTGTGTAGTTTCTTTATGCAGAGGAGAGAGCCAAATCTGGTGCTGTTGCTATTTCCTCAGCTGTGCTGGGGGTCCTTTTGAATTGGGTTGGCAAACTTGCCCAGCTTAAGAAAATAGCAAGGCATTTTTTGCAGAATTTTCTTAAGTCAGATCAATTCCCTGATTGAATTCACAGCTTGGGAGCAGGAACGCTGTAAGCCAGCATTGTTGCAGAGTGCTTTGTTTTGTGAAACCATGGCTGAAGAGAGATTTGTGTTGGAAAGGAGGATGTGGGTATTGTGCACAATGGAAGCTGCTGGTTTGGTTGTACTTTTCTTTCTTATTCTGCTTGGGGAAACAGGATTTTGTATAAAGTAAATAAACAGGGTCGCACCAAGAATAGAGAAGTTTCATTCCTCTCCTGCTGTAGGTACCAGATCGTATAATTTCCTTGCAAGTATATTAACTGCTTCTGACGTGCATTTCTTCTTTAAATGGAAACAACCCATAAGGGTGCAAATGCTGAAAAAGAGCTCGGGTTGAAGGGACAATGCAGGATTTTTGTGTTCTGAAGAGCTCTGAAAGGTACTGGAACAACAAAGGACCAGAATCCATATAGCTGACTGCGTGTATGGATCACCTCCTCTGCCTTCCCCTCCCACGCGCCTTCATCATACAGAAATTGCAATGTGATCCTCACAGGGCAACACGAGCCACTTAGAGTGTAAAATTCTCCAAGGGGAGTTCCTGACCTAAAAATCTCAGCAACAAAAAAGATGGAAGAGCTGAGGGAAAAACGCTTACTCTGTTTTAAATTATCAACTCCAAATTTCCAACACTCTGTTCTGATTATCTGTTCATCTTATTGAAAAAGGTTTGTAGTGCTCTCCCCTATTTTAGTATTTCTATTATAAGATAATCTTTTTCTTATTGCTTTTACACTCCACTGTAGAGAAGTGGAAGCAAACTCTGGTTTCAGCTACACCATTTTTATGTCATTATTTCAGACGTAGAAAAAATAATCCATATTTCAGCTTTATAACTGACAACACAATTTCATTGAGTGTATCTGACCAATGAACTTTCTTATATGTATTAATATCCAAGATAAACTTGGAAAGAGAATGAAAATCTGACCCAAATAGAAACATTCATAACAGCAATCTCAGTGACACAAAGCTTATAAAAATTCTTAAGTCTTGTGATTTGCACGTTTCTGTAGTTTTTTGAGTTTCAGATTATATAAATAGACTCCAGAGATCTTGCTTAAGGCACCTCAGCTCTTCATATTCTCAGGCATTGCCTGAGACAAAAAGTATATCTGTGTTTTAATTTTTAAAGTCATTTTTCTGGGCAAAAATCAGTAACCAAAAGCTCCTTTTCTTTCCCTTTTCCAATTGGCCATATTGTGGAATGGATCTCACTCACCTGGCAGTCAGTTTATAGCAAGGATTGTTAAGGCAGAGCTTAGCACCCCTAAGGCTATGGTAGCCGCTGTCAGCCCAACCAGATTGCAGGTTCATAAAATGGACAAGCATCAGTGCTATATGGACAAAACTCCACGAGACCAGCTGGCCCTGATGACCCGGTCTCCTGACGTGGTGGTTATTGGTAGATGGCGTGTGAGGTGGGCTCATTACATGTGGCATCAAGCTGGAAAAATGAACTAAACATCCCACTAGGTGTGGCTGCAAGAGCTGCCTCTGGCCACAGCTGTGTTGCACTTCAGTTACCGGCCTGGCCAACATTAGCAATGGGGTACAACCAGGAGCAGAGCAGCAACAGAGATGAGGCTGTCTTCCTCGTGATACAGGCCAGCAGCTGAGCTCCAATTTATTCTTTGTACGTAAGATTTGCCCTCACAAAACAGAAAAAAGAGAGTTTATCATAAAAGGGTCGTTTTATCTAACCACCTAGGGGCCAGACACCTGCCCAAGAGGTACACTGAATCGTTTCATTTCTGATACCTCATCTCCGCTAGGATCCCAAGCAGGCTTGCTCATGCTCAGAGCTGCACCATCCAAACGCAGACCTACTGATGGAACAAACACACTCGATGGTATCCACTTATGTGTGAACTTTTTGTCAGATGGGTCCGTGGCCACATTTCTACCAAAGTGAATTGAGCAATAGGAGAATAGAGAAGAGCTGCGTTTGAGGGGCTCACCGTGATGCTGTAGTGATTTACCAAAACATTCCCATTGCCCAGCACACTCAGTGAGAACTGAACAAGCATCCAGACAAATTGCAGATGGTGGCAAAGAGTTATGCTGAAAAATACTTTAATTAACTGCCTACGTAGCTCCTCTGGAAACAGAATTTAAAATAGAGCTCTAGCAGGGAATGAGACAGGGGAGAGCTGTTCCCAGGTAAGGCATGTCCAGATACCCCTTTCTGCTTAGCTGTTCAGCGTAAGTTTAGGGGTGAACAGATCTGGCAGTAATCATCTGTGCTGAGTTAACATGAGGAAATAACCATCCATTCAAAATCTTGACCCGGGATGGAGATACAGCCATGCTCGGTGTGGATTCATAGAAAGATAGACCCACAGGTCTGCTCAGCTTACTTTTTTTCCCAGTTCATTTTTTATGTTTTGCAACAGAAACAGGAAATGTTTGATGTGAGGCATCTTCAAGACTTACTGTGATATCAAGAAACTTTGCACATTCTTAACCTTAAAGGCACATTCTTGGAATGACGTCCGATAACTTTGCTCTTGGCTCCTCAGACAGGATGAAAAGAGTTTCCAGTGTGCGTCAATTCATTGTTTAAGTGTTTTGACTAATCACTTTAGGTTCAAAAAAAAATCTCAAACCCTGCATCACATTCATTCTGGAGCAGACTGCATCCAGCTGCACTAGCAGCAAGCCAGAGGGCAGGGTAAAGGACCTTTCCCTTCCCCGTGGCTGCTGGTCACAGTCCCCAAGCCCTAAGAGTGCCAGGGGCTGTTTTTTCCAAGCACAACCCCAGACAGCCCCAAAGAAGCAGAGGCCCCAGCAGCTCACAGAGGAGCTGGCAGTATGGGCTGGCAGAGGACGAAGGCTGCACGCCCAGAGGTGCCGTAGCTGTGGGTACATCCCTTCTGGGCACTAGGGATGTGGAAGAGGAAACCTCCCCTCCTTGAGGAGATTTCCTCCTGAAACGCTCTTCCATGCAGCCTTTTGCACAAACTGATGTTTTTGGGTCACAGATAATTCCTTGCTATTAAACGTGAGCCTTGCCCAAGAACAAAGGGGAGGAGGACTTGGGGATTATCAGTAGATGAAAAATTGGACATGAGCCAGCAACGTGTGCTCACAGCCCAGAAAGCCAATTGTATCCTGGGCTGCAGAAGAAGCAGCATGGCCAGCAGTTCAAGGGAGATGATTCTGCCCCTCTACTCCACCCTGGTGAGACCCCATCTGGAGTACTGTGTCCAGCTCTGGAGCCCCCAGCATAAGAAGAAAATGGACCTGTTGGAGCAGGTCCAGAGGAGGGTTACAGAAATGATCTGAGGGCTGGAGCACCTCTCCTATGAGGACAGGATGAGAAAGTTGGGGTTGCTCAGCCTGGAGAAGAGAAGGCTCGGGGGAGACCTTATTGGGGCCTTTCAGTACTTAAAGGGGGCCTACAGGAAAGACAGAGACAAACATTTTAGTAGGCCCTCTTGCGACAGGACAAGGGCTAATGGTTTTAAACTGAAAGAGGTACGATTTAGACTAGATATAAGGAAGAAATTTTTTACCATGAGGGTGGTGAGGCACTGGAACAGGTTGTCCAAGGAAGTTGTGGATGCCCCATTCCTGGAAACATTCAAGGTGAGGTTGGACAGGGCTCTGAGCAGCCTGATCTAGTGAAAGATGTCCCTGCCCACGGCCAGGGGGGTTGGATTAGATGATCTCTAAAAGTCCCTTCCAACCCAAACCATTCTGTGATGCTGTGGTTCTGTGAATCCCTTGTATAATAGCACTGACAAGGCTATTATACAATATTATACAATATATTATATTACTGCCCCTAAGCAGACAGGGACGAGCACTCGTTTGCCCACACAAAGTTCAGAAGTACCGTAACATCTTGGTTGTGCTTGCGAGCACAGGCCAAATGTGGTAGCACTGGGCTCAGCCCCAGCCAGGCTTATACCTGCTTTCTAGGGGATTTTGTGTTCATCACCGAAGAGGAAGGAGCAAGGATAAACCCCACAAACAGCCTAGTGCAGCCAGATTTGTTTTAACCTGCCCTTCCTGCCAAGTCCTTCTCCCTGGATACGTTCCCTTCCTCCACCCCTTCCACACAGCAGATCTAACCTGGGAAATGCACTCCCTCAGAGCACATCTTGGGGGGACATTGATGGGGAAGACAGGGAGGGAAGCTGGCTGGGAAGGGGTTGCGTGGGCAGGGCAGGACGCAGCAGCGAGGAGGAAGGAAGGAGGCTAAGCAGCACAGAGGACCAGAGCAAAGCCCTCCCGTCACCTTTAGAGTCTCGCTGGATCTACAGGCAGGGGACAGGGACAGAGGAGAGCAGCTGAAGGCAGCAGGCAGCCAAGAGTTATGAATTTGTGGATGTCTTTGTTGGCAAAGCTAAGAGGCTGCTGCATTTTGCACCGGATGGGACCGTTTAAGGACCTGTGATTTGGTTCCTAGGAATAGCATATCATAATAGGCATGCAGCTCACTAAAAGGTGTTCTACAGTTGCCTGAGCTCACTGGAGGAGCACAGAGAGCTGATCGCTTGCTTAAAGAAGTAGGTATTATTTTAATTATGTTTTTCCTGCCACAGCCATTTAACGATCCAGTATCACTGAGGAAACTTAAAGGGCCTTATGGTTGTGGATAACATTCTCTAATACTGAAGGACAATACTTGTTGAGGCAGTTTTACCATTTTTCATATAGCTTTGTATATCAGTAGACCCCTTTGTTGCTAGGGTGTTTGAAGGGATCACGTGGGGGTTTGTCAGACCTTCTCCTGTAAGATACCTGTCTTTGGCATTGCTCTGGATCCAAATCCCTCATGAATTTGTTTAAATGAAGATCTAGCTGAAGCCAAATACAATGCATATCTTAACGTCTTCCTTCCCGCTATGGCCATTTACTCTTTCATCCCCCCAAAGGTAATGCTGAGGATGAACTAGGGCTTGGTTCTAGAAGCAGAGTAGGCAGCTTTGAGTACCCTGGCAGATGAGGTATTAAAAGTGGAATTAAGTAAATTTAAGGCTTCACTCCGTGAGAAGTGAGACCTGGAAGACCTTAGTACTGTCAGAAAGAGGCTCAGTTTAATTTTAGAGCTGAATGATCCCACTTTTACTAAATATCACACCTGTCTCCTGTAGGACATCATCCCCTCCCTACCAATGCAATTGGCACTGGAGATGTGGGATTTGATCCTCATACTTAGACCTGAAAAAGGGGTTGTTATCAGGTGAATATATTAAATGTAGGGATCTAATCCAAGCTGTCTGTAACTAGTCCTTTTTATGGTCAAGTTAAACCCTTCTGTATTGTTGGTGCTGAAATGAGTCACTGCTGTAAAATTTCTTAGGTGGCTGCTGTTCAGACAGGATGCACTGTAGGCGTTAGAAAGAGGACAGGAAGAGCTGTTCGCCGCACAGGCGATGTGAGGGTCACCAAAGGTTACATTTTTAGTAAAGGACAAAAACGAAAGGCCAAATTCTGAATACTGCCTTGCTCCATCAATAGTAATGCTGCATCCGTGTGTCTGGCCTTCCTTGCCTGAATGACCGAGCAAAATTCTCTATGGATGTGTTGAATTTGAAATGTATGTTTTACTAACATAGATGCTAGATGTTTTCCTCTCTCCTTCTTACCCTGACGGAATTGGGAATGGTGGTTCATGCTGGGCATGTGCTGAATGGTGTAAGTTATGAAGAAAGTACTTCTCCTCAGGCAACTCTCCCACTTACTCAAGCAAACTCTAAGTCAAAACTTGAGAAAAGGGCTTGTATTGTCTGGTGGTCATGGGGTTGGCAGGGGCTGGAGGTTGTTGCGTTCTTACGAAACAACATTTCGTTCCGATGTGTTTCCTTTTCAGAGGTGGAATGGTTCAGACCAGCGAACAGTATGAATTTGTGCACCATGCACTGAGTCTGTATGAAAGCAGACTTTCTGCAGAAGCTGTCCAGTGAAGCCACGGAGGGTAAAATCGAATGTCAGTCTCTTGAGGTAATTTATTTCATTACCTACCAGCAGCTTCTTCAAGGAGTTTACTGCAGTGGGAAGAGCGGCTTTGAGGCCAACTTCTGAAAGGATTGTGGATGGTTTGGCAAAAGTGTAGAGATTGCTGGACCCTTACTGTATATGAATGTATTGTGAGCTTCCCAAAAATGATCTATAAAGAAGGTACCGTATTGAAACAACAAATGGATTTCACGTATATATCTAAAGGTGGGTTTAATTCTGTAATACTGATATCTGCCATATGGAATGTATGTATGTGCTACTGCTGCAGTTGGATGGACATTGGAACTTCCACAGAAGAAATGTTTATCAAGTGTATAAATGCTTTAACGTTTGCAAACTGTCTTGTGAATGGACTGTCAACTGTACTGTAAAGTGCTATTACTGATTATGTGGTGAGCTTGTTTCTTGGCCACATAATATTCTTGCTGCTAAAATTGCAAGTGTTCAATTATGGATTAGAAAAAAAGATGAGATAATAAAAAAATCAAAAGTCTTGGTTTTGAAAATATTCAAAAGCAGTTAATATTTTATATGGAAATATATGTTCTTCCTACTATTAACTATTAAATGTGTATTTACTGTAGGTCTTACAGAGCAGCTGCAGGGCACAATGTCTGTTATTCAGTGTGTATGTATTTACCCTGTACTGTTGATTGTCTTAGAACATGCTTCTGCTACAGACCCAGATCCAGTGTATTTGTAAATTGTGTAA
The DNA here is from genome assembly GCF_028500815.1 of Rissa tridactyla. NCBI lineage: Eukaryota > Metazoa > Chordata > Aves > Charadriiformes > Laridae > Rissa > Rissa tridactyla. The sequence goes on from NC_071466.1 coordinate 179,796,887, forward strand.
GTCATTTTACTTTTAAAAGAAACTTTGTAGCATATATTAAATGGTAAGGATTTTAAATATTTGTCTGTCTTTTATTAATATGGGATTTTTTGCTTATGTTGTTTATCTGCTCTATCTCTTTCAGTAAGAGGTGGACGCCTTTAGTGATATGAACTGTTCCACAACAGGTTATACAAGAAAGAAAATGCTGCTATGACTGTTTCCTTTAACATTCAGCAAGAGTTTGTTTTTAAGAGAAATGCAAAGTTGGCATTATGACTTACAGCACTGGGAGGTCTGTTTACAGGGTATAATGAGTTTTTAATGCAGTGATGTTGACTTTGCTTCATACTGCTAATAAATTACAGTTGATATAAAATATTTACTGAAGTCTCTGTTCTTGCTTAGATCAGTTAATGCACCACACGCTCTTGTACCCCCATAAACAGGCACAGCCTAGCACAGTTTGGTTAGCCACCACCATGGCTTCAGACCACTGGAGAGCCAATCCAGAGGACATGGGCAATCTCCCACTGACATGGAGCAAGGTGGATCACCTGATGGGAAGGCAAAACCAGCATCACTTGATCCCTCGGGGGGAGTTCGTGTAAGACCCAGTGCAGACTTAAGAGATTTTTCCTCCTCCTCTTCCCCTTGCCTCCCCCTCTCCACTTGGCTTTTAGAACTTGCGGAGTTAGAAGTATCAATATGGAGATTTTGCTTGATTATGTACACTTACCAAAAAATGTGTGTTTGTTCCCTGGATAATACAGTATATACTTCTTCAGCCCCATCCAAATCACCTGCAGGTTGTAAGATTTCACAGGCAGCAAATTACACAAAAGTATAAAACCTTTTTATTAGACTTCTAGTCTAAAGAGATTCAATGTCATCTCTTTTAGTTACCCGGGTGTTTAAAAACCTCTCTCTCTTTTGCTTGTATTTTTCCAAAATAAAGCAACTTGTAAACTCTGAAGAATCATATGAAAGGACAAAGTGGTGTAAAACTCCCCAAAACAATTGAATAGAAGGAAGTGCTCGTCACTGACTTTTTCCCCCTGTGAAGGCACATTTCCTTCCTAGCCTTCGCTTCACTTATCTGAGGTGGGTTTTTTTAAGAGAAGCATGGGGAGTTGCTAGAGGCAAAATGGATTCTTTATTTCACGTCCTGGTTTCTACCTGTCTTGCCTTGACATTCTCAGGTAAGTGTCTCTCCCCACTTCCCCTCTGCTGTATTGCTCTTTCTGACGCCGAGCAGAGCCCTCTGGGGCAGCTGGCGACTTACAAAAACCGAGTCACTTCTTCTCTTGGGTTCATACAAGAGGAATGGGGGGCAGGGCCAACGTAGCCCGTTCTGTTTAGATTTCTTTCCAAATGAAAATAAACTGTCTTCTTCTATGCTGTAGATACCTCTTCTGTTTTTAAGAAGATCTCCTGGTAGACAATCCGGGAGCTGAGCTTTGGGACAAGCTCTTCGAAGGGGAGATTCCTATTTTTTATTCTACTCTGTGAAACTCCCAGAGCCAGGAGCTTTCTGTGATGCTTAGTTAGAAGATACCCAGATCTGTAAAAACAGGGGGATGACAAACCTCAGTCAAGGGAAATAAATATACATGTTGCATTTAGCACTTTGTAACTAGCAAGGCTGGAAATGTTTGAGTAACTGAGATTATAAAAAGAGAAAAACGTAAACAAGATGTGGCAGGGAGGCTGCATTTGAAATATCCAGTTCTGTGTTCTGTAACAAGTACGGATTTTGCTTTAGTAACTTCAGGGTTTTTTGATGAATGCATTGTAGTTCTCCTAGCTTGAGCGTTTGGTGTTGATCTTTAAGTGTGGTGGCACAAAGAGCTCATCTAATGTGAATTAGGATGGTCACAAAACTAACAGCTAGAGGCATTGGAGTAAATCCAGTAAAACAGATGTACTTCCTATCAGTAAAGAGCCTCCATTCCTGTAACGGCACAGGCACTCAGAGACACACAGATTTGGGAATATCCTCTTATATGTTTTCTTCAGAAACACTAGGAGTTTTAGTAAAACAATTTCCATGCTGTAAATTATATTGTAAAAAGACTGTGTCATAAACCATGAAAAAGACTGAGAGCTTGTGTAGATGTGTGTATGCTTTCAAGCAGGGGAAGTGGGGTATTTAGAATTGGTATTTAAAGTCAATAGTTCTTGGATTCCTTTCATATCCAGTTTAATTTTTTTCATTCTTGTATGTCATGAAGGTCAAGGTGACCTTTGCCACAGAAGTTTGCTTTTTGCGTTCTCACTCTTTGCATTACCAGTACTTGTATCATGTGGGTTGTCCATTTGGGTTTTTTTAAAATAGGTTCAACACATGGAAAGTTCATGAAAAGTTCAACACATAGAAAGTGGGAAGCGAGATTTATTTGCTGATATACTTTAAATCATCAAGAATTTGCTTTTTGTTAAATAACCGTGTGTAATCTATTGCATTTTTCTGGAATTTTCCTCTTCCAGAAGGGTTTCTGATTATCCATGTCCAGAAACAGCAGTGTCTTTCAGAAAAGAGAGGAGTCATTATGGAAAAGTGCAATATGACCAACCTCAACCAGCAGTGGCAGTGGACGGCAGATGACAGGCTCCTCCATGTGAAATCCGCCCAGTGCCTGAGCATCTCTACACGCTCTGCCCTGTCATCTCGCAGCATCATCGTTGATTGTCCCCAGGCAGTCAGGTGGACTTGCCAGGAGGAGGATGGGCTCCTGAAGGTGGCCAACAGCTCTCTCTTTCTCACAAAGCAAGGTCAGAAGGTAATGGCCAAGCAGAGTAAGAAATACCTTCATACTTGGATGCAGCTAGAAGCCAGCGAGACGGGAAAACCTGTTTATGTAAATCTGTGCTCAAAGCAAGGTGAGCTACTCCTTCAGGGAAGTATCCTGAAAGTTTTCGTAACAAAAATGTCTCTTTTATGCTAACTTAAATGTTAAAAATTATGATATTTTATTCATATAGAAAAATGTTTGTCATAGTTGAAAGTAGTTTAAAGAACCATAAAAAGAACAGATGAGATGAGTGCTGTCGTTCTCACAACTGGTGGGGCTTTTAAGCCATTTTATATTTTCAGGATGTCTCTCCTTTTCTCCACTCCCAATCTTGTCTCATTTCCTTTTTCACTTTTAAACAGAATCGTGGGTACTAATTCCTAGTACTTTTAAAAAATAATGGATGTATAACAGTCCTTCTCCTCCCCATTCATTTTATCATACAAATCCAGATTCAATCTGTCAAGAGCAAGAAGACATCTGAAAATCAAACACTTGCACAATTATTTCTCTGATTAATCCAAATCCATGATTAGAACAGACATGGCTTACACATTCACGTGTTTACACGGTGTCACTTCGCACTTAGATGCAATATATATGAGAACACTCAAAATCCTCAAGATAATGAACTGAATCAAAAATCTCAGAAATTCTTGCAATAGCAGTTTGAGGTACGTGGGCCTGTGCACATACTCATAGATGTGTTGATATACCTCTGTGGTTATACGTTTCCATATCCATAGCAAAAGGAAGGTAGAACAGTTTGAGTGCTGCTTAATAACACTGTCCTTGATATCCTGTTGTCAATCCTTCCTGACAGTACTGTTGAAATTCTTCTTGCGCACTATTAAGCAGTTCGTCATGGTAAATAAGAACAACCTGCAGAGTTAAGCTTTTTATTGGGGAACACACAATTTATTCTTGTCTTCACAGGATTTTAAAAAAATGGTTTATGACCCAATACTTTTGCACATGGCCAACTTTTCAGAGTGTTTAAAACAAATCCGTGTTCTTTCTAACCGTTCTAAGCACCCATTCATTGTAAGGCAAAGTACCATTTTTTTCAGCAAATCTGCACTTGCAGAACTCTACTCACAGCAGCAGGACTACTCACCTGAGTGGAGGTCTGACAGGACAGCTTGCAGATTCAAGGAATGGAAAAGTGGCCAAGATGCCATTCCAGCCCTCCCATATATTTTAGGGATTAAAAAGGAAAAATTGTTTGAAGTCCTGTGTATAGGGTGAGTATGGCTTGCTTATTCGAAGACACCATGAAAAATTAAGATGAGGTACGCAGGCAGTGTTATTTTCTTTAGATAGCTGGATGAAGCGTGGCCTAACAAAGTTAAAGTAACCTTCCATCCTTTTCTTGATCATCCTCAGAGGAGAAGCAATTTAAGACCAATGAGTACTAAGACAGTTATCATGGGGTATTAAAGCACCTTCTCACCTATTTACTGTGCTCAGTCCTTTAATGAATTTACCTTAATTTTCTTGAAATTTTCTCCATAGGCAGGCCTGTAGATCCACTTTAAGAGTCTCACTGTGTCTGTTATCTCCTTTTTGACAGCTCTGGGAAGCTCTGCTAAGAAATCAACAGGACATTATACTCCTCAATAGCTAACTAAGAATTCTAGATATATAAGAAACTCATAAAGAGTTGAAGTAGTGCAAAGAGATTAATTTTCTAATAATAATAATAATAACAACAACAACAATAATAATAATAAGTAGTAGTACAAGAACAAAATCTAATGCTCACAATGCTGGTCTTGACATCCATATGCATGTCAAAATTTTCAATGTTGAATGCATAAAATTCGTTTTCCAAGAACATCTGTCTGCTTTCAGTGAAAGCAGCAATGGATCAGCCTAAAATAACATATTCAGTCTATATTTAGCTAAGATAGTAAAAACTGAGCAAAGTCTTTGGAGCTAAAATGGCTGTTTTTCTACTCCTTACTAACACCATATTTTGATATAATTTACCCTTTGTTTTCATAGTACTCATAAAAATAGTTATATTTTGGCAAAGGAGTGACTCACTGAATTGCATCCCAAACATCTTATCAGCCCAGATATAGTACAAGCTCCAAACCCAACAGCTGCAACTACCTTTTATTCTGGACCTAACTCAAGTGCCAAGTATGATTTTTCTGAGCCTGGATAAAGTCTGGGTTTGGATTTGTATTTCAAATCAGCCATCTGAGATGTGTTTGGATGTACATTTTTTTGCTACAATCCTGACCTAAATGACTCTTCGTGGAAATCAGGATCAGTTTAAATATGTACCACACCTCTGTTCCGTCAGGGATCACTTTAAGTCTGACAGCAGACAGTCTTTCTCACACAAAGCTGTGATTGAATCTGGCCTCTGGCTGAAACAGCTAACATGAAGAAGGGACACGAGGTATCAATCTCCCTTGAGATGGTGAGGCTTCAGTTCTCATCAAATTCATGAGGAGATTCTGGGCGGAGAGAGGAATAGTCTGTATAGTGATGAGGTCTTCTTTTCACTAAGCGTCTGCTGGGTCAGAGCTTCTCTAAGCACAGGACCCAGGACAAGGGACGGGAATGGAAACAGGGAGGAGGAAAACATGGGGGAAGTGAAGGGATAGAAGGCTGGACAACTGAAAAGAGCAAAAATTGTTGCATCCAAGTAACAATTGCAGAGCAAACCTCATCTCCTCTTGTATGTTTGGAAAGCACCCAGAGCACTGCTAATGCTGACCCACTAACACTGATGTCACTTCTGAGTTGTGTAAGCAATTCTTAAAAGCTTCTTTTGGTCTGGGTAGGTTACTTTCAATAAAATATCCAATTAAGAACAGAGGTAATGCTATGTGGCACCTCGAATATTACCAACAAACCTCAAAACCATTGCAGACCAACAATTGTTCACTCAGTGGAGAATGACTTCAAATAGGGAGACACAAGTCCAAGCTGTATCCTGCAGTTATTCACTGAGATCTAGAGGCTGTCACACAGCCTGTAGAGCGGTCTGGATGCAGAAGGTGACATCAACTGTTTTGTAATATGGTGCTCTGCATTGCATTTCTCTCCTACCATATCATACATAGTAGGGACATTTCCTGAAGGAATTGTAGCTGCAAAACCCTAGAACTGTGGATATCAAGGCAAAGCCCCATTCAAGAGAGTAGCTGATTTTGTGGAGGAGAGTGTTTTTATTACTTACCGTTATTGCCAAATACTTAAGAACCATAGTGGGATCTACAAAGATATAAAACAAGTTGGACAAGGAATTCAAATAGCGTCTTTTTATCTCTTGTTTTGTTTGCAGTCTAAAATAGACAAAATATCAGATACTATGTATGAGCCAAAGCCTGATGTGCCGTTCGATGTTCAAACTGTTACCTCCACAGTCCTTCCTCCTTTTCTACCCCAGTTTCTGGGCCTCTATATTCTCTTTCCTGTGCGCATCTCTCTTCCCCTTATCCCATTTCTAGTTTGCCTTCTTCATATCAGAGCCTGAGCTTACTGAGTTCACATCCCACTGCTGACACTTCAGTGGGTGAGATGGCGGGTGGAAGAGACTCAGAGCGCGCTCCGAACCACTGGACCAGCAGTAACAACTGCAGAACAGGGTAAAGGAAGACACGTGCATCTTCTTGGCACTCTTGGGAAAGCAATCACGTTACTATCTCCAGGCTTTAATTTTTCCATGCCTTTAGCGTTTGTAATGACTGCAACAATCCATCCGTAAGTTCACAACAGGTTGGATTTGTGTGTGTGTAACCTTTACAAATTTCTCCAGGAAAAATTAGAACAGTGAGAATATTTTCATTCCACCTTCAAGTTGACCCAAAACTTTTTTCCTAAAAAAAATTCACTCAAACAAATTTTTATCTCCCTGAATTATTATTTTATAGGACTTTGTAAGTAAAAGAGTTTCTTAACATCTGTGTGAACCCATGAAATACCAAAACCTACTTGAATCTTCTTTGTTTGGTCAAAGCTATAAATGGCTGACAACTGTTGCTCAGCTCCACCTGGAAAATGAAAGGCATCAAATGTCAGATCCTTGGACATAATTACAAGACCTTGTACACAATCCAATAGCACACTGTTGGAAGCACAAAGATAAATGTGTTCTTACATTTGGTAAAAAGAAATGGAAAAATCTGCAGTGTAGCCTAGATCTTTTGTTCTCATAAATTTTCAAAGTCTCAGTAAGCCACAGCGCAGAGAGTATAGAACAAAATCAGCTCAGCTACTTTCATAGGGAAAAAATGGAATGATATGAACAGCTTCCCAGAGCAACCAGGAGGATGGCAAGTCCTGCTTTATTATTTCATCTTCTGCTGCAAGTGCCAGTTCCAGACAACTGTACTGGTAATATTCACGATTACGTTCTCTCCCTTTTTGTTTGTATGGATCTCTGTGTAGAAGCTGGAGTGGGTTTCAGCTTCTACATATCTAAATGTAGGGGACTGAAGGAAGGGCTTATTTCAGTTGTGTCAACATAGGTGCTTTTTGCCATTTGAGATGCTCTGGGTCATCCCACCTGACCTCTGTCTGCCTACCCAGAAAGACATAGCTGACCCAGTGTCCCATAGGTGCTATGAGAGCCCTGAGCAGATGCCTCCGATGCCGTAGGGCAGTTCAGATTACGCTAGGTAACTATGTTTAGGCAATTGAACCAGGTCCTAGGTGTCTACATAGTAGCTCCTGTTCTGAGCTTTCTTCAGTAAAGATGTAATCCATGGAGTTAATGGAGTCTAGATACCTTTCAGTGACCAAAAATCCACTTCGGGGTGAGCTGGGGCTATCCAGAGTGTCAGAAATAGGGCTGATAAACCGATGATATTATCACTATAGTTATCTGGGATGTTCTGCTAGGACTGGTGCTGAAAGTTCAAAAACAAGCAAGAAAAAGAGCAGCTCAGGATTAGTCTGGAGTTTGTAGACATTTGACCTCTCTGACATGAGATACAAACATTGCTAACTTTACAGCATTTCAGATAAAGAAGGTGACGTTTTTTCAAGTGGCATAGATTTTGCAGTTTTTAAAAGGACTACATTGAATGGCAAAGAAAGGACATTTAGTGGATTTTGTTCTTCTGTCACACTCCTACGTACAACAGAAATCTGAATTATGTTTTTAAAATAGAGTCTTTGTTTTTGCAGTCTATTTACAAGTAGTTAGACAGCTAAAAAGACAATTCATTTTGTCCTGCACATGCAGAGATCTTAAAACGACTCCTTCCAGTTTCAAGTCTTACTGTCAGCGAGTTAGAGGTAGTCTTACGGAGTATTTCTTCTTATACAATAGATATCTGATTCCTTTCTGTTTCATTAGCAATTCAGCCTTAGTTTTCTGAAACTGTGCTTTAATAGGTAGGTAGATAGATACGGTGCAAGCTATTGCAGAAAGCTGCACCATGCCGGCTCGTCTGAGTCTGAAGGCAGCACTGTGGAGTTCTCAGTACTCGACAGCTAACCAGCACTCGTACTCATCCTACATGCAAAACGTATGGATTTCCTTTCCTTGTAGGCAGCCTGCTGCTGTGCAGATGGATGCAGTCTGCAGGACACCCCATGGATGAAATATGCGCTTAGTCAGAATGCCATAATTTCTCCTGGGTGTGCTACTGATGATTACAATGGTATGTTCACACGCTGTATATCATTCAGCCACTAGTGATCAGCGTCAGTGTCAGTGCTGCAGTTCTGTTCCCATGAACGGTTTAATGACTGATTTCCAAAGAGACTGCTAGAACAATGCTAAACACTTCTGAAAAATCCCACTGTTGGGATTTCTGTGTACTTTACTGATGTCCAGATGGGAGGTGAGTTTTTTCTGGTTTAAAAATTTGGAGCTCAAGTTGTGTATAAATCTGTTTGCTTGGGTCTTATAATATGCAGTTTTCTTTTATAAGTGCCTGCTATTAAAGAAGGGCTATGAGGGTCCTTATGCTGGGACCATAGTGACTTTCCTTAGAAAAAGAACGTAAACCTGGATCCCGATTTTCTTGAAGTGAGGGCAGATATGAACCCTATTAGTCAGTCCAATGTAGCATACATGGGAAGTCCTGTTACGTATATCCGAAGTTCCGGTGTGGCATAGTGCTTAGCACAAGCCATTTCCACCCGTAGGTTACAGGTAAGAGACTGTTGTCAGTCTTTGCTGGGAAAGATCCTTTAACTGGAAACCCAGGGTAGCCCTGAGCTTAAAAATAGGAGTCGGGTTGTGCAGTGACCAAGCACTTGTTCATGGTACCTCCTCGGGCTGGTGGAACGTTGCTGAGGACCAAGCGTTTTGCTTCCAGGAGAGTCGAGCTCTCCCCTCCGCTCCCGCACCAGGAATGCTGGTTTTCCCCTGGCTGCCGAGTCCCGTAAATGTCGCTGGCGGCACCAGCTTCCCTTTTATGGAGCAGCAGCTTTCCTGAAGCACAATTGCACTGGAACGCAAACGTCTTCCTGTTGGAATTGCTGCTATTTGTCTGTAAATAAATCCAAGATTTTTTTTTTAATGTGTTTTTGTTGGGTGTGTAAATCTATATTTAGGAACCCAATTGAGTGGCCTTTTTTCCCAAGCAGCTGCTGACCACTCAGATGTACTTTTGTTTAGCCGTCTTTCTATCAGTAAGCTACTCCCTGCTGAACTTGGAGATATCTCAGAGGCAGAGAGCCAGCAGGCCTAATTCTTTCCAAGTCCTTTGGGCTTCTAGTTGCCTTTCTAGTTGCCTACTGCAGACTTTCAGAGACCCCCGACTAATGGGAGATCTGCAGGAACAATGACTGACATGGAATTTAGGCTGAGGCTGCACTTGTGTCAGCTGATGGGTTTATTTCAGCAGCTGACGACAGCTTGAGAACAGGGCCGCCCCTGCCAGACTCTTCCCTGTCCTTTTGGTGGGGGCCATGAAGGTACGTGAGGTAGGATCACAGCAGACTCGGCACCGTAGGCGCTCTGCAGGGGATTCTGCAAACGCAGCAGCATGAAGGTGATGGTGCAGTGTTGGACCAGACCTGAGGGATTGACGAAACCCTCTGCACGGGTATAAGAGAGAGCAGAATTCGATCTGTAGTACTGTTTTCAGTGCCTCGATTTGGAAAAATATTTGATCAATATTTTTTGCAATTAAGTGGAGACTTGAAGATTTTTATTCCCAGAGAAGCACAGTTAGATAAAAGGAGGGAAAATGTTTAATCTGGGTATCAACCCATTCCAGCAAACAAATCCTTTTCAACCTCCAACTTCAACTGTGTACCAGGTGAACGCACTGGGCTGTTGGGCACAGGAAACGCTTGCATGACGGTGTCACTTACAAGGGTTTACAATCTCACTTTTTGTTCTGGATGCAAGTGACAGTACTGCAAGTTTCTTTATATAAACATATTAACATATATATTTACATGTACTGAAAAAACCCATCATGTTGACTTCATAGAAACTCACCCACTGATCCTTTGGGTAAAAAGTAATCACACGTTGGCCGGCTAAGACATCATAATTGCGCACCAAGTAATTACATTTGGAAGCTTCTGCTGCAATTTAACCCAGTCATTACATTATTTTTTTTTTAGAGGGTTTGTGAACTAAAGTTGTTACAAATGGCAACCAGCCCAGTGGCTCAGCAGCAAAACAAGGTTCTGTCATGCTGGAGACCCCAGTTCAAGGACAGACAAAGTGTCTTGGGCGTTGAGCCAACGCACACGAGCTGCGCTCCAGCAATGGCAGGGCAGCTTTTTGTGAGGAGAAGGGGCCAGTGAGTAATTCCAATCACTTTGCCTGAAATGTGATGCTACCAGATGTAGAGGCCACAACAGCTTGAACCCTGCCCTCACAGCCACAAAGAAAGGATATTAAATACATACCAATGGGGAGGAAGAGCCATGAAAATGTGGAGGAAAAATGTGTAGTAAAATCTTTCCTGCGCTCTAATTGCAACTTTGGCGTTCTCTGAAGGATACGTGACTAAAAAAGCAAATCCACCATTATATTTGCAGACACTTCAGTTAACTGATACGATTGTTAGCTGAACCTTGGAAAGGGAGCAGTCAGGGGTTATTGTGGTCTCTGCATGGGACTGATTTAAAAATGCAAGAGGAATGTCCCATGTGGGCACAAGGAACTTACCTTGAACAAATATTATCTTGAACAAAAAAATTATCTTGAACAAATTATCTTGAACAAAGCCATATTTTGAACCTACACCAACAAAAAGCAGATGAGAATCTGGCCCATGTACTTATAAAGGGAGTGGGGTTGGCCATATAAAGCTGAAACTGTGTGCTGTTTGATAGACTCAGCAAGTGAAAAAGCTATGAGTGAAAACATTGTGCTGTTAATGACAAAGTACAATCTTTCTCTTCACTTCAGAATCACTGATGGACTGTATTTAAAAATATGGTATGAATGTTCAGGGAAATTAATTTTTTTCTGCTTTTGTTTTGCACAAACTTTGGTATTGATGCAAAATGCAAGTTTGCACTGAAAACAGAAACCTATAGAACTGACAGGCGCACTTAAACTACTTAGGAGTCACATCAGCCACATTTATTGGCATCTAAAGAATTGTTTATAAAAATGTAGAGCCGCTTTTAATTACTTTCCTTTATTTGTCTTAGATCTCCAAGATGCAGACACTGCCATATGGAGTACTAGAACTACATCCCCCCCTTTAAACGCTGTTACCTCTGGGCCTGAAAATCTGCTGAAGAGTAGCACAGAGATGTTCATCAGAAATGTGACTGAGCACTTCAGTAAAAATCTCATTGAAAACCTTTACTTTGACTTGAAATCTGCAGTAACAGAGAAAGCCTGGATTCCAGCAACTACTCTTCAATACTCTAGCGCTACAGAAGAGGTAAGGCAGAAGAATTATTGATTGATTTTTATTAAGCCTGCTCCACTCTGTGGAGCCTGATAGCTATTACAGGTGGATGTTCTGTGAACTGAAAAAAAACAGCTACAGGACTAAGCTTTGTTCTTTATTTTGGCGGGATACTTTCTTCATGCTGATAGTGCCCTTTCCTAGAAGCACAGCTGCAGAAAAACTCTGCCTCTTCTGTACAGCCCAGTCCTGGTGTGCACAATGCATTGGGAAAATCTCTCGGCATGAGGGAAATGCTCAGGATACTTGAGGAGCAGTGGAAAGCTCATGGATGTGGGAGAAGCTACAGGAGCCTGGGTGTCTGCTCTCTGACTTAGGCTCTGCCATCCGTTTGTTGCACGACATGAGGGTCTAGCTCTAATTACTCTCTAAGAATCACAATATGGTTTATGACCTTATTTAGGATAATTGAGTCCTGAAATTACATACATGGTTGGCAGATTAAAGCAAGTGAAATCTGAATGCTTTAACTTACCTTACAAGGAACCCTGTCCTTGACCCTGGTGAGCTTATCTACTGACCGATAGGCAGAGTGGAGACACGCAGCCGCTTCTTGATCTCTGCTCTCTCCAACCACAAACAGCCCTGGCAGGGGAGGGGAACGGGGATGCCAGCCCCATCCATAGGTGCAGCTGACAGTGGGCATTCAGTACCGCCGCATCAGTTTCCACTCTCTTTTTTTTTTTCTGTGTGTGGGCAAGGCACAGTTAAGTGATTTGAGAGCAAATCTGGAATCGTCATCGGCAAAAAGCGTACAATAAAGCATGCAGGACATTATTGGTCACTGCATCGACATCAACAGCGGTTTAGAACTGAAAATCCCTAAATTCCCTGTGGCTTCTTGTCCAGGAGACCACACTGCATTCAGTATATTGGGGCAGGCAAACATATTGTTTCAGTTACTACATTGGGTGTCAATGTTACTCTGGATGAGACTAAGAAATGTGTTTTGTATTTGGGAGGGCTGTGGACAGAGCAATCTGTACAATCTGGTATGAACAACATCAGTAGAGACAGGGAGAAAGGAGAAGTAGTGTCACCCAGGACTATGTTGACCCAAATAACCAGCTCGAAGGTTTACAGACCCTGACACTGCTGTTCTGGTGCTGCTGAAGGAAAGGGCCTGAGCTGATGATGGATGCACTGCATCCTGTTCCACGGCTGATGGAGACGGTTCTTTTAAAATAGGATTATTCTGCCTTGGTGCAGGCAGGCTGAGCTAATTTCCCCATGCCCTCTGTCCAAATGCATACCTCCTGCAGAGAATTCCAGTCTCCAAATGGAAATGTCCTATATAATATAGTATTATCCAAACTGCCAACAGCACTCCTCCTGAATAATCCCAACAGTGCTAGAGAAATGGCACCTTTTGAACTGAAGCTACTGCCTCCTGCGTTCCTACCCCAGTTCACCTCCTGATTCACATAAGCCGTGCTGAGCAAGTTGCTTAGGTCAAAGCTTTCCAACCAGAATCCTGGGTGATAAGCACTCTAAGCGTATCCATGAAAAAAAAAAAATCATTAATATCTGTGCCTTAGAGCCTCCAGACGGGTCTGGACATTTGAATCTAGATACACCAATTTAGACACGCAAACTTAACATCTTTGGCCTCCATCTCTCAGTTTCCCTGTCTTTAGAGTGGAGTTAAAAACATTTTAGTCAAACTAGCAGGGACGTTTAAAGGATTAACCGGATTTAAAGTGATACTTTGAAAACACATCGACTAGACTAAGTAAGCGCTGAGTGCTGTTTGGGAGACGATACCTCCTATGAACTGCATCTGCCCAGGCTAGGTCCTCTTCTTTGTAGAAGTAAAGCCTTGATGTTATTTGGCTGTGAGCATACCCATTTGGGGGGGGGGGGGGGGGCACGCAACGGTGACACTTCAATCGAACAAAATGTTTAGTTTAGGGCAGCCTTGGATTTCAAGTAAAACTGCAGCTTGCACTTTCAAGCCATGACAAAAGCTATGCAAAGCCCATTTCCTCTTGATTAGAGAGACAGAGAGAGAGGCTGGTGTTAAAAAAAAAAGAACTCAGGAAACCTTGGGAAAGTGTCTGAAAGGGACTTTGGAGCCTGCTATTAGAGACACATCCGGCCACTCCCAAAACTCACTTCCAGTCCTTTTTTTTTTTCTTTTTTTTTCTTTTTTAATTAATTTCTTGGCTTGCCACACAGATCGGTAAGCGTTAAAGGCTGTGTGACTGCCGATTTGCTAAAAGCCCATTTATTCAATACCAATCTGGAAATAATTATTCATATCATGTTGGCTATTCTATATAAATATCTTGTCACCAGTGAATTGTGGACCCCTCCTGTTTTATTCCAGTGCTGGCACAGACGTCTGTGTCAGACCTTGCCCTTACAGCAGCTTTGTGCTGGATAATGTGCAGAAGGAAGTCTCAAAACCCTTAATAGACTGGTATTTTCCTACTATTATAGCAGAGTAGTTTCAAAGATTTTACAATAGCAAGAATAAGAGAAATAAAGTGGGAACTTCTAAATTATGGGCAACGCTGAGAAGGAGCAGCATCCCTTTTCTCCACACATTATCTTCTGTTAGCTGGAAGAGACAGACAGACATTGCCAAGGGTCTTCAAATTTTACTTTGTAGGTTCAATTCCTTTCCTGAATTTTAAAAGTTTGCACTGTTGGGTTCCTTTCACATATTACATTTACTTAACTAATTTACACCTATATATCTGAATTATATCTTCCCTGCAAATTCGGATTATGGATGTTTTCAAAAATCCTTACAATGTGAGCTCCACTTTCCAAGAAAAGGCAGGTTACTCCACATATTGCCATTTTCAGAGAGGGGTTTGAAGTAATTCAAACATCCCGATAAACCTTCAGATTTGCTCTTCTCCAGTGCTGGAAAAATATTGGTGTGGTTTATGCCATTAGGTCCAAAAAGCATGATCATCTAAAGATGAATTTACACTGTCAAACTCTCTGACCTTGAACTGATTACAAGACACCTATGTCATTTTAGTCCCAGTTTAGGTCTAATACACACACACACACATCATGTTTTCCATCAATGGTTCATTTGTTAATGGTACTAGCTCTCTGGGGCACGGTCCCTCCTTTTGTCTGAAGTACGTAAAACATCTCTTCCAAGGGAGAACTTGTTCTGCAATTCTTACGAGAATGGCATAATAACCAATATCATCATTTAAGGTGATGTTCATAAAGTTATTAATCATCCCAAGCTTCGCAGAGTAAAACCCAACACTTTCAGCTCCATGTCCCTAGGACCAGGCATGGATCTCCACGGGGAGAGATGAAGCTTTCCACAGGTGCAGGTACCACCCACGAGCGCTCAGACCTTCAGTTTCTGAAGAATGGGAGCTAAGGTTTTTCAAACATTTGTGTCTTGTTTGACAGGCTGATGCACAGAAAAATCTTACAGCAGCAGCTCCCCTAAAAGGCAGCACCTTTTTCTCCCTAAAATGGGGCAAAAGTAAAATGGAAATGGTGAATTTGCTTGGGGTGCTGCTTTTAAAAGTTAAAATCCCACACGCATCATGCAGTACAGAAAGATGCAGAGAAGTGCCATTCCCGTTGAAGAAAAGTCAAATTCCTCCCCTGTATCCAATCTCAAATTTACCCCACGGCCTCTAGTTTATTGTCTGTTTGGATATCTGAAGGTCCAAAACCCTTCTGGCTATGTTTCTTCTCCCTTACGCCAACCCACATACACATATACGTGAGTTTTAAGGAGCTTAAACATAAACAAGAAGGGAACGGACACGCATGACAGAGATGGAGAGCTGTGCAGCAGCTGCGGCCGAATTCGGAGTTGCGCGCAGCTCGTTTGGGGCAGCCTGAAAACAGGGTGACTTTCTTGCTTTCCATGGCGTGTGTAATTTTAGCTTGGGAGTTATTCAGGGGATGCGGGAAGGAATTGTTTCAAGGACACAAGCCGATGCGGAACAAAACAGAACGCTGAGATAACTTGGCCGCTGACAGACGGGCTTCTACTCCGTCTGCTGCGGGCAGCAGCTCGGCATCGGGCTCTGCTGGGAGTCTTCTTGCCGCAATACCTCCGGTCGCGGTGCCGCAGGGAGAGGATGGAGGCCTCGGTGGTCTGCATCTAACCCCTAAAAACGTCTGCGCTTGGGACACGGGAGTTGGAATGGTGGTTTAAGGATGGCTGAGGCCAAGAGGAGGGTGGGCCAGGAGATGGGGTGACAGGTGAGGAGAGGTGGCCATGAAGGCAAGGCAAGGCGGCATCGAGCGAGGTGCAGCCGGCGTCCCACAACGGCATCACCTGAGGGGGCAAAGGGCCCCCCCAAGAGCCAGGAGGAACGCGGGGAAAGAAGCCCCGGGGAGGAAGCGGAGAGGAAGGAAGGGATGTGGGGTGGGAGAGGAGCTGGGAGGAAGGTGGGACCCACAAGGAGCGAGGGACGGCATCCCGGGACCCGCCGCCCGCCGCCGCCCCCCGCGCCCCCCGTCCGGGGGGCGCGGGGGGCGGCGGCGGGCGGCGGGTCCCGGAGGAGGCGCGGGGGGGTTGGCCGGGCTTCACCGCCCGCAAGAAGGGGCGAGGAAATCGCCTCTTGATTGCGGAAGTCGGCGGGAAGGGCTCCGGCAGAGTCAGCCCGGGTCAGAATGGCAGCCTGGGAAGCGGCGGCCGCCGCCTCCCCCGCCTCCTCCGCTCCTCCTCAACCGCGGGCGGGCGGGCGGGCGACGGGCAACCCCCCCCCCCCACACCACCACCACCGCCCCCCCACCCCGATACACACACACCCCATCCCATCCCACCCCACCCCGGTGGCCGGGAGGCGGCGAAGGCGGCCGGGGTAAGCCCCGATCGCATGCAGCAAGCGGGCGGCCCGGCAGAGGGCTCGGCCGCCGCCGCGGGGAGCCCGGGCCGGGGAGCGGGGGGGGCCCCCGGGACCCGCCGCGGCCACTTCGCTTCTTCATCGCCCCCCCACCCCACCCCACCCCACCCCACCCCGCCGCCTCCCTTCCCCTCTTCCCCTCCCCGCGAGGGTTTTCGGGGTTAAAAACTATCGGCGATGCTGAGCTATGGAGCGGGATTCGCCTTGTGGACGGCGTTGGCCCTGACCAAGGTGAGCTGTGCCGGGGAAAGGGGGGGGGGGGAATAGGTGCGGGGGTCGCCCCTCGCAGGTCCCAGCCGAGCCCGAGGGGGTGGGCACAGGCCGGGTTTGCCCCGCACCGGCACCGCGCGAAGCGGGGCCGGGGGTCGGGGAGGCGAACCCAGGGAGAACGCCGGCGCTGCCCGGCGGCTCTCCCCGAACTCTCCCCGCTGTCTCTCTCTCTCTCTCTCTCTCTCCGCAGGCCGCTCCGGGGGAGGCGGCGGGACCGGGATGCATCGCCAACCTGACGGAGCGGCGGGTGGCCGGGCAGAGCCTGCGGCTGCGGTGGGACGCCGCCGGCCGCGCCTGCAACTTCAGCCTGAGCGGGCGCTCCGAGGACGGGGAGGCGGCCGGCTGCCAGCCCGCCCCCGCGGGCAACGGCTCCTACGGCTGCAGCCTGCGGGGCCTGCAGGCCGGCACCTGGTACCACCTCCGCATCGAGCCGCTGGACGGCGGGGAGGCGGTCAACATCTCCCTGCAGACAGGTAGGGGCGCAGCGCGGCGCCGCAGGTGCTCGGGGGCCGGGAAGGGACGCCGGGCTTCTCCTTCCCGTCCCCCCGGGTTCGGCCGGCTGTAAGAGGAGGGGGGCGACGTATTTACAGTTACTGTAAACCTACAGTGCTTGCTGAACGTAGCTCTCCGGCGCTTGAGGTGTCTTTACCCCGCTGCCGGGCATAATCACTGCCTAAAGTTAAGCCAGCAGGCTGGAAAGGAGACGGTGCTGTGCAGAGACAGCAGGTCGGTGCTGGGAGCACGTTTCTGCCGCTCCTCAACCCCTTCGGCTGCCATCCAGCAGAATGCTTTAAGAAGTAGTAGCCTGTAACATCCTTTATGCTCATGCAAACCTATTGGCTTTGTAGTTCCTCAGGTGACAGCTTATTTACTGTGTTTAAAATGCAATCTATTTAATGGCAGGTAGATCCTGTTCAAGCACGGTTTACTGTTTCAGCCCATTTCTATACTTTTATTCTGTCTAACCAGAGTCTAAAAGTCAGAAAGTAAGGCTGAAGCTTCTTGCTTGTACGTTTTCCTTGAATACAACCAGTGAGGTGTTACGATGTGCAGTTGCATGCGAGCGCTCACAGTGTCACATCCATGACTGGCTGTAAAAGTGTTCCAACAGCCTGCCAGGTTGCTGCCAAGGAAAGCCCGCTTTCTGCCTGCGTGTTTGTGTGTGCATGTGAACAACTGGGCATTTCACAGCAATGAACAACATAGAGCCACTGGCTGCCGTGGCAGAATTGGACTCTTTCTACCTGTATTAGCGTTTTCTTAAAGATGATGAAATATAGTATTGTCCAATGTCTGACTGGTGGTAACACAAGACTCAAAACAGAGATGTCTTAAATGAGGTCCATCATGAAATGCCTCCCTGATTTGCTCCTAAAGTCTTAGCTTTGGAGAGGTATTTTGCAGTATTAGTGTTGAAGATTGAAACAGCCAAATACTTAACAATTACCGGTTCAGAGACATTGTTTACTGTCAGACCCTTTTACCTGCATTAACTGTACAGATGCATTAAATACCCTCTATTAGTTTGCTTTGGTAATTCAAGTTAAAAAAAGTCTAGTGACAAGTCTGCTGGTGTGATAGCTGTAAGGTAAGCTCAAGTCATGTCACTTGGTAAAAATGAGCAATGGTTTCTAGGCAGACAGTGATTTAAATCAGCGTCATACATCATGAGAACTGTTTTTAATATTGATGACTTTTAATTTGAAAATTGAAGGAATAAATCAACCGTTATCAGAATGACAGGTATAAATCACCATCGTTGCAGGATAGTAGAGATCTATTATTGAACACTTATGTCGAAGTAGAGAAAAAGATACCACTTTAGACCGCATTTTGATTAATGCATAATCATTTAGACAGGAACTTGTCATTTATGACTTTTTTTTTAACCAGTAAATAGATTTTGCAAGACTGTAAGATGATAAAAGTGATTGGAAGCAACTGCTGATTATAGTCATATTATGTAGCAGATGTCAGAGTGAAAAGACCGATTGAAGTTTAAGCTGAAATACTACAAATTAGTGGACCATAGTTGAAGTGAGGTTTATGTTTGGATATCAGAGATCAGTCAAAAGCGTGAAATAAGAATAGAGGAACCATGGAGGTTTCCTACAGACACCTACTCAGATTGCTCCGTGGTTCCTCTATTCCCTTGATTCAATTACATCCATTGCATTGCTTGATCATGTTTAAAATACATAATTAGCTCCAAAACTTGTCAATTTATTTTTTTCTAAAGAACATAACAGGGTTTGTTATGCCTGTCAACAAGCCATGTTGTACTGTCAATACTGTGCATTTCAATGCAGAATGAGGGAGGATTATTCCTCTGTACGGTTCCACTAGGGGCAGCATTTTAAACCAGCTTTCTGGAAACTCTTTTTCACCTGTTCCTTTGTAACTTGATGTCAGTAGTTTTGTTTTACGATCTACCGAGCCTGAATGTCCGTAGGCATGTGATCCTGGAAACTATCCTGTGAATATGGAAGTATGAGCAATATTTTCAGCCGTATTGTAAACAAAATTCCCACCGATTTGAATGGTAGCGGAACTGAGCTATCATGGGCTGTCTAAAAATATGATGTCTGACCATGGTGCTCAGAGAGGTTCCCTTCCTGAGTCCTTTGTCTAAGAAAGATGGGCTAAGCTGTCCTTTGGAGGTGCCCAGCTTTCTCCCCTGACTATACAAAGAGCCTAGGTTAAACCAGGCACCTGAAGTTTAGATGGTTGAGGTTAAATGAGAGGAATCCCATCTCACATGTTTACTTTTGCAAAATGAGGTTTTGAACATCTGTATCGTCTTGATGCAATAAGTGTACACGAGAAAGTCTCAGATTTGTTTATATACCTAGTTCAGAAACTTTAACTTTTGGTCATATTCGATCCTGTTGAAATTTTCATGTACTTGCTCCTGTTCCGAGTTCACTTTTCATCATGTTTCTTATACAAAGTGCTGGAGTAGCTAAGCCCATAAAATACAAAATATTTTGTTAGACTTTGAGTGTGATCTGTTCTGATTAAGGACTTAGGGTGAAAGCGATCAATAATGTGTACCGTAGTTGCAGTTGTAATCTGAAGGCTTGGAGAGGACCAAATCCCTAACTTAATTTGACCTTTGGAGTATTTAATTTCACGTAAAAATCATAGTAATGACAATGAGTTAAGTCTACGGTGTTTGCAAGTTTGATATTCCAATAGAGTAAGTACGCAGCTCACCAAGACCGCAGAAACTCTCCAGTAACACAAGACCCTTCGTGAATCTTTGAGTAGAGAAGCAGGTTCTATTTCATTTGTGTATGAATAGATCTAAAATCTACTAAGGTATGGAATACTCGTACAGTAATCCACACTAGTCCACCAAGGTGGAGTCTGTTATTTCTCTCTACTCAAGGAATTTTGATCTATGAGTTATCAATTTAAAATGGCAAGTATTTAATCCTCTAGAGCAGAACTGAAATACGTCCTCCAGAATGATGGAAAATACAATCACATATGCACTGTATAATCCAGGTATACACGGGCATGCAAGCACGCATACAGTGTTGGCAGTTGTGCTATTTTGGTAGAATAGGAAATGAAGAAAAAAGCTGATAACGCCTTTTATCAGCTCTGAGCTACGGATACATTTTCCACTGCAAACCTGAGATTAGAGACGTTAGTAGGCACAAGTCTGCATATTTATTTCTGATTAATACTTGCCATTTGTTGTGGTTTTTGAGTATATATACTTAAAACATCACATAAAACCATACAACTACTCAGGATGCTTGGCATCGTAAAGTTGGGGTAACACATGCACCTGTCGATCCTTCATGTTATCTACTTTAGTGTGCTCAGTAAAACTATTACTGTGCCTGAGAGCTACTCGATGACAAAAGACAATAGGGTAGTATCTTTCTTGATTTCAGATAAAATACTTTTTAAGTTCTCGGTTCTCCAAATGTCTGTGCACCAGCATAACTGTGTATTTCAGTGGTGTATTTTCAGTGACTGAGTAGGTCTTTAATTAAAATTCTAGTTAAAAACAATAGTATATGAACAGATCTTAAATTACAGTTAAATTTATTAATTTCAATTCAGAATTGAAATTCATTTGTGAAATATTGGTCTTGAGAGCCATGAAAAACAACTTGGCGATTCCCCTGCTTTCAAATATATCTTCTAAAATAGGCTTATAAATGCCATATTCAACATTGTTTTCTACAAAAATATTGCAGTGATGTGTTTTGTTATGCCCTAATTGAAGCCACCTGTACTGAGAGAACTAACAGGTAAATAGATTTTTGTCAGGAAAACTGCTAAATATTTGAATGAAAAGAGATTAAAAATTCTGCCTTCTAAGACACAGTCTGATATTTTTTCCATTGTAATATGGAACTGTAAATGCCAGAAGCATGGCTTGGCCATGTGTTCACTCCTGTAAATTTCAAATTATTTGGGACAAATCTGATTTATTAGGTATCTGTAGGAAGAACTACTGTGACATGGCTCTGACTGTATGCTGTATAATCCTATAATCCATAACTACGTAATGGTTATGCTCATTGTCTCAAAAGGCAGAGTACAAGAAGAATGCAAATAACCATTAAGCCTGTTTTAAAGATTTTCTAGGTTGCGTATCATCCCAAAGAAATTAATATTTGTATTTAATAAGAACAATGAAATCAACCCTCTTTACTTAATCTTCAGAAAAGTCCTTGTAAAGTATGTTACTGTTTTATGAAAAGGGAAAACTAGGAGAAAACTGGATGATTTGGTAGGATGATGGCTGAGACTGCAAGTCAGGAATTCCCCGTTACTCAATCCTGGGGCCGTATATCAGTTATTTTTTTTTCTCCTGCGTAAGGCAGGGGTGTTTCTGTGCTTACAGACTGTATTCGGGAGTCATGTCATTGGGATTGGTGGTAACCATATCTATCATTTCTATAAAATGTATCTATAGCAGCTATGCACACAAAGTGAAAATGGGGGTGCAATATAATTAAAAAAACCTTAAGTCTTCTGGAAGACTCCTTTGTAGACCAGGGGACATCAATTCATATAGTATGAAATGGTATAAAAATACCTTTGTGAACATATTTTATTTCTGTGATATATCAGCGTTGTATCGTTGCCAGCAGAGACTTGTATAACAATGTAAATGGCTTTTTAAGTGTTTGTTTCCATCCAGGGCTCTTTCAGCCCAGGCACTTCCCAATCTCATTGTTCCTTTGTTCTAGCGGATGTACAAAGCACTGAGTGTTTTGTTTTCTGGACCAGATAGATTAGATAAAGTCTGATTTTCTGAACTTCACCTTCTAGGCACGCAACTCTTTTCTTTGCTAATGTACCTTAGAAGACAGATTGCCCAGGACAGTATAAGCACTTCTAAAAATCTAGGAGGTGTCTTCTTTTGTAGAATTTGGCAAATAATGTGGATTACTATGTTGATTACTTTTGCAGGACTAACAAGCAGTCAACTTTATCCTAACTTTGTCAGAGAGAAAGTTAAACTTCTCGATAGTTATTATGACTGTTGCCTTGATATCAGTCAAATTAAAACTTTTTTAGCTGCCTGTGCATCTGACCATATATAGTGCTGGAATTTATTTCTGACTCCCAAAGTTTGACCTTTCTGATTAGAACAATTGCCTTCAAGGAACAAGTTTATACCCCCACTATTCACTTTTGCCAGCATAATAGTCTTTCGTGGCTTAGTATATATTATAGGTGGAGCTGGTAGTCAAGCCTATTGTTAAGATTTCCTGACACTTTTCATTAAAACCTCCTGTCTCAATTGCTGTAACTGGGTGAAGTTTTAACTATTTGGCCTGAAGTTTGATGTACTTGGTCTTTGACTTGAGTTTTAATTTTTTTCTTTTTTTTTTTTTCATATTTAAGCAGAGTTAGTTTGGCCTTAAAGAAAGAGGTCAAGAAAAGGAGATAGTTATTTTTATTTAGTGATTTTGTTAATTTAGCTTTTGTCTCTTTTTCTGAAGAGCACTAGCGTCTCTGTGGTCCAAAGCAGTAATCTGAAATTGGGCAAAGACCTGGGTTCAAAGGGACACAGTATTTTTCGGAGCCGCAGAGTCACAGACTGGTTGAGGTTAGAAGAGACCTCTGGAGGTCATCTAGTCCAAGCCCTCTGCTCAAGTAGCGCTACCTAGAACCGGTTGCCCAGACCACATCCATACAGCTTTTTGATTTCCCTTGAAATTCCTAATATAGTTAATTGACAGAGCATAGCACCAAAACCTGGCACCAGTATGTTCTCAGCAGAGCTTTATAAGAAGCAGTTAAACCCTCTGCACCATCCAGGCTTTGAAGAACTAGCCCCATGATACTCCTACCACTGTATTTGTAGGGTGGGGGTAGGTTCGATTTTGTCCTTTCAGCCTTTGCAGTGCAGTTTTTAATTACATGATCTCAGGTTCTTTTGACTGCCTGGTTCAGGGAACCAGGCAGCAATGACTGCATTGGAAAAATGCTTTTATTCTTCTGTGTTTAAGGCACCGTTCATATGGAGACCTCGATTCTCAGCCTGGATGCACCATACACTCCCTGTCTGATGCTAGGCAAGAGCAGCACAGACTGTACTCATGTGGAAGCCAAATCTAGTTGTTAAATTGTTAGGAAACCTTTATTCTTTAACTCCCCGACTTGTGAATGCTTGATTTTGCTGCTTTGGGTTGTTTTATGATACCTTTCTAATACGCAATTGCTTAACCTTATTGGGAGACATAAATGTCAATACCTTAGTACACCAACATGTAATATATTTCTTTTGATTTGCATGAAGTCTTGTGAGTGATGAAATACACTTGGAGAATACGAGCAGCCAGAGCCTTGTTTTGGTCAATGTTTGCCATCCCTTTAGAGTTACTGTATTTTACAGGAGATTTTACTTGACAGCTCCTTAATAAACAACATAATGAACACTGAGAGTTTCTCAGAGAAATAGTCCCAATTAAATATAGTTCCTAAAAGTTTATCCAATGTAGTGTTTGGGGTTTTTTAAATTTACATGAGCAATACTACAGCCGAGCAGAAGCATATTCTATCAGAATCTGTTTTAAGTGGTTGAAGTCAATACTAAAAACAAAGGATTGTTGCCCTTAAAATTGTGTAAATGCTCGTGCCCATTAGTGATAAAGTGTTTAGTGTGAGTGCTAGGAAATGAAAGCCACTGGTACCCTTGTATCTATAAAGCTACATTACACTGGGGCATTGAGTGTAATTTGCTGCATTTTCATGTTTGCTGTTTCTTATTAAAGTTGCTACAGTTTTACTATCAGCAGATTTCCAAGCTTGTTATATACATCCACAACTGGAAGTGTTTTTCCCCACGTGTGCGTGAGTGAGTGTGTACACGTACATACAGAAGTAGCATTTCTGAATTCTGCAGGACGCTCTTGTAGACACGTTTCAGCGATACAGTGTTTATAAACGTAAAGAAAAAGACTTTGAAAAGCGCTGGCAACAGGATGATATAAAGGGAGAGTTTTGGAAGTTTTTTCGTGCTGCTGTGTAAAACTTCAGACAATCCCAATGCAACAAATAATAGATTATGTTTTCTGTTTTGTTTTGTTTTGTTTTTTTGTTTAACTACAGATCCCTTACCACCACCTCATTTTGAAATTAATAAGGAAAAAACTACACTCACAAGCTTACAGGTTCAGTGGGATCCTTCCTCAGGAAAGGTGGACTTGTATAACCTTGTATTATTTGATCATGATAATAAAAAGATACAAGAAGTCTCCATACCAGGAAGAATTTCAAAAACAGAAACCACTTTCTCCAGTCTCATCCCTGGGAATAAATACAACGTTGTCCTCAGCGCAGTTGCTGGAAATAAGAGTACCCCGGAACTTCACATAAGTGGATCTACCGGTAGGACTTTTACTGTAGTTCATCTAAGTAAAACCACTTACAGTATTTTGCAGTTCTGCATTTTGAAATTAACAAATATATATCATTCTTCTACCTGGGAAGATATATATACGTAAGTATCTACTGATTATACATAGAAATAAATAAAGCATGAATGTCTAACTTAAAGAGTTGTTTGCTTCTTAGCAATGTCATTATGATGTCTTTGGACATAAATTTGGGGTTGGATTTTCACCAACCCTAAAGAAACTCAACATACTTCAGAAGTACATGTGTTCAAAATTGCTGAAATTGTGGAGAAACCATTAGGCCTCAAGCATGTGGTTTTTATTCCAACAGTGCCATCCCCGGTGAAAAATATTCAGCTCAGTGTCACGACAGACAGTATTCATGCTTCATGGTCTCCTGGCTCTGGGCACGTGGATTGTTACAGGCTGGTGTTGCTGGATAACCACTCCCCAGTTCATGAGATTCACCAAGAAGACCCTTTGACCTCCTACACTTTTTCAGGACTTACAGCAGGCCACGTGTATAACCTCTCTATCATAACCCAGGCTGCAGGATTGGAGAGCAACAGTTTTCAAACTGTCAGGACAGGTATGATTTCAGAATTCGTCACAATAGAACAACAAGCTAAGGCCATAATCTAATAATATTACAGGACATATTTCAGAATAATAAATGATTCGTGTTCCAATTCGTATTGCCAGACTTCAGTGGCTGAATTACCCTTGGCAGGTATTGCTCTCCAAAGGCTGTAGAGGGAGTTAGAGACACCATAAGTTTGTTTGGTTCCCTGAGTTACCATTGCAGCGAAGTTCGCAACTACATTAGCTTTTAGGGTGCCTGCAGCTAAATTAGCTGCGCTGCTTAATGTAGGCAGCTCCGTTAAACATGTACAGTTAGGTGTTAACAGTCTGAGCCCCAGTGCCCTGGTATCACCTCAGGCCTGTGAAAGGGGTTCATCTGACTTGTTCAGTGAATTGAGGCAGCGTGTAGCCTGGTTATTTCACAGTACTAAAGACAGTTTAACTCCATTGATTCTTACTTAGCTGAATGGGAGGTGTAGAGCTTGTGAGTTTTGCAAAAAAAATATTTTTTATGTCTTTTTTTCTCTGGATTGCAAAATGGCTGCACTTCTGAAAAGGAAATGAAAAAAAAATGTAGAGTAGGTTAAGAACTTTAAAATTGAATGTTGTTTTTGTTTTATTTTTTCCCTGAGAGGTACTGATTCGCAAAACCAGAGCTTTTGAAATGAAGGTTTTTTTCAGGAAGGTTTTTCAGAATAGAGTTCTGTGGTCAGAGAGAAAAAGATGACATCCTACTAAAGCCCAGTGGTTAAAACACTCATGTAAGCAAAAACAAGGTCATGCCTTGGCTTTCCTTAATTTCTGGTAAGCGTAAGGTGCAGTTTATTCTACACAATTCTTACCATGTAAACATATTTTAATATCAAATGAACAATATTGTGATGTCTAGGGCACACGGATGAGTGCTGTTGTCACCTGGCACTGGCTGTTCTGGGGATTATACTCATTTTATTTCTTCAGATTTTTTTTTTCTTCCTGTTGTGGGGTGCAAAAATTTTAAATCTCACATTTTCTCGCAACATAAAAGCACTCCATCTAGCTTGCAGCATGGTCCTGCGTTTCAGTACCTAGCATGTCCCAAGCCTGAAAAATGAAGATATTAGAGGTGGCTATGCTTTTCTTTTGGTGGAGCATTTGAATAAAGGAGTGTGATTCCAATCCCATCTACACAGGTGTAAATCAGGCGTAGCTCCAATGATGCTATAATGTTTATTCTACCAAAATGTACACAGGCATCTCTGTTCTGTGCCTGGTCTGTTTTATAGTCATGTGCCTGGTCTGTTCTACAGTCAAAATGACCAGCGTGAGTGCAGACATGGCTAACAGATTTTCTACTCTCTGAAGTGAGAGTGGTCACCATGAGGGGCGTCTCTCTCAGCAGCAGAATATCTTAAGCAGGGCCGAGTTCAGTTTCACTGTGACCAGGCTTTGCCCTTTCACTGTTCAGGCACAGTCATTCATACTCCATCTCATATAACCATTTTAAAAGCAAAACTTAACTACTGCAGTTTGGAGGCAACAGGTCTTACATGTTCTGTGTTGGAAGTACTTCATTCTCTTTCTCATTTTCTTTTTTTAGCCCCAGCTGAAGTCTTAGATTTGACGGTGACTAACGATGACAGCTTAGATACTTTAAAAGTTAAGTGGAGAAGACCTTCGGGAAACCTCAATTTCTATAATATCACTGTGTCTCATCTTGGATCAGTTAAAGAAGTCAAAACTCTACAGCCACCGGTCACAGAGACTCACTTTGACAAGCTAACTCCAGGACGTCTTTATCAGGTTACTGCCCGCACAATCAGTGGTGAACTGTTTACTGATCGGATGGCAACTGGCAGGACATGTAAGTCTTCTGCTTCAGCAAGAACGTTGTAACCGATGCTATTTTTGCCTACGCTGGCCTTGTAGAAAATCATTGTAGGAGACAAAGTGATTTGGATTCCAGGCAAAATAAGATAAAGAGCACAATATTGTTCCGGGAGTACCCCTTCCTGACTCTCTGGCAACAGTTAATCTGGCAGCCAAAAGCAGCTCCCGCATAGCTTGGGAGCAGGAAACAATAATGCATTTTGGACCTTATAGTTGGGTGAGTCTGTTACAAAACTGTTCCACACTACTCCACTTCTGACCAACTTTATTATCTTGAATTCAACTCAGCACAGTATATAAAATGAGTTACATTATGGGGAAGTCTGCATGTAGTCAAATTGTTAACGGATTTTTAAGTAATTTTGCAAGGTCTGATATTATCCCTTGCTTCAGACACAAATCTACAAATAGGAAAAGATTAGGTCTCGGATTTCTTTACTACCAACAGCATGGATTAAGGCAGGCACGTGGCAGCCTGGGTAGAGATGGGTTATGTTTTGTTTATCTTCTTTCAGAAGTAGAATTTTCTTCCAAGTATCTCTTGTATGAGTTCTGAACCTGAAAAATCCTGGCATGATTCTCCCACAGCACTACTGGCCACAAAGGCATGTCATCTTCTCCACAGCAGCCTAGCCCAGGACAAATTTAGATGGGAAAAAATATATAAGTGGGTGAAGAATACATACATAAATTGTTAGTAGACTCGGAGCCAAAAAGTGTAAAACGTGTGTGTGTGAGAGAGAGAGAGCAGAGTATTTATTTTAGAGACTATTCATCATCTGCAACTAAACCTCTCACGTGAAAGGCACATCCTTGACATATCTAGCTGCTGCCCCATTCTCAGTGCAGGCTGTAAGAGACCTGACAAGCCTTCCGGGTCCAGTAAGTACAAAGCTGGACTGGTTACGTATGTGGGGTTTTTTTTTGTTTGTCTAGCCTACCATTAAAGACCTTTAAGATTACCATTTCCATCTGAAAGAAGAGCTTCAGGCCCTCACTCAAACCACTGATCCCCAAATTTGTGACCTAGACCCAGTTCTTTCAAAGCTGGGGATCTAGAAGTCCAATTTCCAAGGATGCTGATCATGTGCAATTCCTTCCCTTGACTTTTCCATAGATACCAAGAGCTTTGAAAACCGAGTCACTTCAGCAGAAGCTTTGTGGCCTAAAGATGAATTTCTAAATCCAGGCTGTCAGGTCTACAGATGCTGAAGGGGTTAGACTCCTAGGATCCCCCTGTAACTCGTAGAGAGAGACGGGTGCCCAAGAACATAATCTACATCACTGTGTATTGAGAGGGTGCCTACGGCAGCAGAACCTGCCGAGGAATGTTGTGGCAAGGAATATGGGCATCTCAGGGACTGAAACTTTGCACATAAGGGTGTAATGAGCTCCAGCCAGTCTAACTTTATCTGTTATGATGTAAGAACATCTGTGTTTCCTAACAAAACACTGTGTGCATTTATCCACTGACTCACCATTGAAACACATCTCTTATATTGACTGGCATGAGGGAGACATAGGTTTGATACCCAGCTATGCCTGTGGGAAGTGAAACTGGTATTTTGTGGTGCTGGTAGAAATCTCTCAATCCTTTGCTGAGTGCTGACCAATTAAATATTAACTAAGCCAGAGAAAACATGAGAACACGGTTCTAGCCTTACAGTTCATACTTGCTGGTGGTCTCAGGGCTACAATGCTGATCTCCCATAGAGTGTCTTAACACTGAGTTATAAGTATCCTAACCTAAGGGTCTGCATCTGTCTTCCAATCTCTGCTTGGTGTGGTTGATGTTTAATTATTCTATGAAAATCAGAAAAGCTTCAGTGGTCCAGTGTGACCTGCAGGAGTAGGTGGGAAGGTTGAGCATGTAAATTCAGGATCCTTGAAGTGCAGGACAGGACTGAGTGGATGCTTTAATCAACCTCAGTTTGAGCCCTGGTGCCTTACAGCTGGGAGGGACAAGGACATACAAGGCCTTTGTGGAGAAAGCCATCAGATTTTGCATTTCTGCTGCTGAGACCAGAATTTGGCCCATAGCGGCTGAGGTTTTGCTCTTAGCTTTGAGAAACTGATTGGCAGTTTCTAAGTGAACTTAAGTCCAGGAAAAAGCTGGGAAGCTAACCGAAAACTGCAAGATGCACCCGAGAAGTGCATGGGGGAGATTTTGCCTGCCCTAGGAAGGGTTCCCCATTTCTGATGTCAGAAACCAACAGTGAAAAGGGGAGTGGTTTGTGTGGGGAAGGGTAAAAATGAACGCCCAACCTTTGTAACAAGATACCTCACCTTGCTCGAACTGATCCAGGCACTTCTGCAATAGCTGTGCTGCGAGACAGGTTTTGCCAGAAATACCCCACTTCAGAATGACTCTGGCTGTCTCTGCATTTCAGCTCCCCAGAAGGTTTCTGAGCTGAAGGCCGGTGGCGGCGGGTGGCTGAGGTCCCTGCGAGTGACCTGGCTGCCCCCTGCGGGAGACTGGGAGAGGTACCGCCTGCTGCTCTGGAACCGCTCGGCCCTGGTGCTCAACGCCAGCCTGGAGAAGGACACCACGGAGTACCTCGTCCACGACGTGGGCCTCATCCCGGGGAGGCAGTACGGCGTGGATGTCCTTGTGGAGAGTGGCGATTTGCAGAGCAAGAGCAGCTGCACGGGGAGAACAGGTCAGCGGGCTCCTCCGGGAAGCGTGGAAGTGCGAAATGTTCAGCTGGGCTCTGGGGACAATGAGAAAGGAAGAGTAGTCGGGAATCCACGCGTGAGTTTCACTAGTAAGACAGTAAAAAGGATCTCCCTTGCAAACAACGGGAATAATTATTTTTAGCAGCTCTGTGAAAATTTTCAGGGTTATTTTTGTGGTAAATTTTTTGTTAGTGAAAGTTTTGGCAATTGTATCACCATTCTGTCATGACTGAGGCATTACACCTCATGTACAACATTTCACTGTTATATTCTGTAGCTGATTGTAGGCGCCCTATATAGTTCTTAAAGAGAGCAATATGGATCCTCCTGTGTTGTTCATCAGTATTTTCAGTGGCAAACTGGTTTCCTTGCCAGCCTGCGTAAAGAGTATCAACGGTGTTAACCAAAGCTGGCTGAGGTGTGTGTTGGTGTGGCTGTTCCATAACATCCCAGTTCTTGCTCCTGCGCTCTGGAAAGAAAATGAGGTTAGTCTGTTCAAGTCAGCCTTTCCAAAGGAAATCCATATATGCTGCAGGAACGCAAGTGGAATTGTTTTGCAGCATGTCACTCAAAGCCACATCTGATTGCTTTAAACTTAAAAAATAATTGCAATGGAATTGTTAATGGTTCTGCTCTAGGAATGCAAAATAAGTGCAATTCAGAGGAAAAGAAGACTTGGAGGAGGAGTATCAGGCAAGGCTCAATCCTGAGCCTTATCTCACTGGAGAATGTGAGATAAGAAAGGGCCACCCTACTTTATCCTCATCCTTCCTTGTGCCCGCCTTTCCTGCTACACCCCTACCTGTCATTCCTTGAGGGCTTTGTTTTGTTAATTTTGCACAATGGCAAGACCAGTAAAAGCTCCAGAAATTAAGCTTTCTCTAACTTCTAGCCAACTTGATCAGCGCAAGGCACATTCTCGTCTTGCTTACTTTGATGTACATTACAAATAATTTAAGTTTATGGTGTTACTTTTAATTGACGCCATTAAGCAGTTAGAACATGGTCCAAAAAATAATATCTAACAGTGGGTGCATCACAAGTGTGTTTGACCCACAGTCGGGTACATAATGTACCTGTTATGAAGCGTAGGTATTAGGCCCTATTCTGACCTAATTTTCTCTTACATAAACACACAGTCTTGGAAAGTGAGTTGTATTTCAATGTAACAGGGACAAAATCAGATCAAGGGACTACGTTAGGTGACAGATGCCCTCTGTGCGCATGCATGCACACACACACACATGAACACACACAGAAATTCACTGATCAGATTCTTTTTTTTATACCACTGTGAGTTTGGAGTGTCTCCCAACTCGACTGAGATACGAACCAGTGCAAAATCAATGTCACTCTGACCCTATAATTTGCGTCCTTGTTTGTTATAGCTAAATTGGCGTAGATCTGTTTTATGGTACAAATGTTTTATATCCCTGTTTAGCACACACAGTTCAAGAGAAAGCTCACTGACTTCACTGCATTTCCATTCGTACTAAAACATATATCCTGATGTAAGTTTAAACCTGAGCATTACGGCCATAATGCATTGCTGAAATCTGCTGCTACAGCCCTTTCCTGGAAGAGCAGCACAAATACTAGATTTGTAAGTTTGGCTTCCTAGAGAAAGGTAAAGAATCTCCTCTTGATTACACATACTCTGTTGCTGTCACGTTTCTGTCTTACAGAGCAGATTCCTTACAGCAGCTTGAGAGTTCACTACAAAGTCGTGTTCTCATTGTGATATTTGTGTACCTTTACAGCTCCAGAGCCTGTTCTCCAGCTCCGTGTGAAGCATGCTAACGAATCTTCACTTAGCGTCATGTGGGTGACCCCTGTTGCGGAATGGGACAGCTATGTGGTTTCACTGGGAGACAGGGATCTTACTGTCATTAAAAAAGGGCTTGCAAAAGAAGCTAAGGAATTCACTTTCACTGACTTGGTACCTGGAAGAAAATATACAGCTACCATCACTACCATTAGTGGGATTTTAAGCAACTGGACTTCAGTGGAAGGAAGAACAGGTATCATCCTGTCAAACTACTTTAATCTTTACTTCTGTTAACCATTAACAACTTTCTTTGCTTTGTAGTGAACTGAATGAACTCAGTGTCTAAATCTCAAAAGTCTTGAATTTACGTATGTTTCCTCAATAGAAAGGTTATGTTTCTGAGTCTGTCATTTCTGACTGTCAGTTATCTTACAGTATTTAGTTAAGGTTTTGGGGAAATGGATATGTAATTCCCGGCAAAACAGTTTTCTGAAATATTATGTCACGTCTGATCAATCTACATTAGCACAAGATTCCATATAAGAACAATTTTCGCTGAGTATCATCAGGAAGGTCACTTCCTTGATTCAAAGCATTCATCATCTGGGGAAAAAAAAAAAAAGGGAAACAACAACCACACAGGAAAATGTTGCTTTAGGGGGAACATTCCAAGGTTGACAGACACAAAACATATGTGACCTTCAAAATTTATTTTGAATTTCTCTGCTCTTCTGATTCCAGCATCTGTATCTGTTACTTAGGATGATGATTGTGACACAAGGAAGGTCCCATTCCCACCCCCTGCAGGGTGCTAATTTTGCACACGTGTGCAAGTTTTAAACCATATGTGTTGCTTGACTTACGCAATCTCCAGTGCAAGCAAAGTCTTAAAATGCAGCTCTGGTGTGGCACAGCACAGGGGAAAACAAGCTGCCAGTGTTAGAATCTAATCATGCCTATGGCTTGATAGTGGTCCTTACTTAAATGTTGTAACTGCTTCCAAGGCCTGAAAAGTTTGACTTACACTTTCATGTCTCTGCTATGTGATTAGATAGCTGGGATTTCACTTCCTTCTGCCTTATGCCCCTTTAGGAGGCCTATTCAGGCATAAAGGTTACAGCATCACGCTTCGCTAGTATGAATCAGTGCTTGAGAACACATCAGGCTGGAGTAGTATGCCAGCATTACATTCAAAGTGATAAAGAACAAACATCAGTGAATTTGAATGTGGGTCTTAATAAGCATTCCAAACCTCTGAATCTTCTTTGCAATAGGAGAGCTTACTAGGCCTGCAAAATATTGCTGTAAATGTGACAGAAATAGGTCTTGGATGCATCCCAGGTTGGTCAGCTTCTAGTGAAGCCTGAGGTATCACTAAAAGTGCCTTTAGCACAGCTCAGTGCCTTGTTGGAGCTTGCTATGTTATGACAGAATTATAGAACAGGTGGGATTTTTGATTCTTTTTTTTATCAACGGTACATTTTTTTTCAGCTATGTGCCTAATTTTCTAGTGTCTGTTAATGATTGCTAATCCAGTACTATGTGTGCAAAACCACATAGTTTTTGCAAACATAGTTTTGCAAAAACAAGAGATGAAGCTTGCGGTCACATTTTGTAAGGTTAGAGTGTTTCTTGATTTCATCTGTGCTTGGTCATGTAAGCAGAAATACTTAGAAAGAAGTAACTGTATTCCCTTTCTCTGAACAAATATTGTCAAATTAAAAAAAAAAAAAAGGATTTTGGGTAAAATCATGGCAGAAAAATTAGTATCCTGCAGGTCTTCTGACATAAAAAGTAGAACCAAACTCATCCATCTCAGTTACCCCCAAAATTAAAGGGTCTGACACTTCTCTGAGGTATAGATGACGGTGCCTGAGGTGTTTATTAAACTAGTTTGCCATTTAATAGGAATGAGAGCTGGGGAATAGGAGAGGAAAGGGAGAATGGAAAACGCAGACTATATTTGAAATAGTTATTGAAAACCCAAGTGATTTCCTAAATTGATGGCTTTTGTTTAATGGTATTTATAAAATGCCATCTCTTCCCATTCACTGATCTTGAATCATTTTGTTCTGACTGAGAAAAGCTGTGCTAAAGCCCGAAAGACCTTTCAGTGCCTTAGATAGTTTCCCATAGCCCACATCCCATCAGACAGGAAGCAGTCCACAGTTAGATTATTTTTAGTCCTGTTGAGTCTGGCTGCAAATTGGAATGTTGTTTTGATGCACTTCCTCAGTGTGACTAAACTTGGGTTATTTGGGGCATTTTGTTTTGTTTTGTTCTGTTTCTCCTCAGTAACATTATGACAATTTTCTTTGCAGTGCCAGCCCAAGTGACTGGTCTGACTGTGGCAAGTCAGGGATCAACCAACAGCTTGTTCACCAACTGGACAAGAGCGCTGGGAGATGTAGACTCGTACCAAGTGCTACTGATTCACGAGAATGTTGTCATTAAAAACGAGACTGTTCCCAGTGAAACCAACAGATACCACTTCTATCCCCTGAAACCTGGAGGACTCTATTCAGTTGTTGTCACCACTGTCAGCGGGGGGATATCTTCAAGGCAAACGATCGCAGAGGGGAGGACAGGTAAAAAGGAAATACTCCAGCATGTCTTTTGTCAGTTCCTAAAAGCTGAATTTATTAAAAAGAATGGTCTTGTGATTAAGCCACTGGACTGAGAATTCAGAAATACAGGAGTTTCAGCCATATAATTCCTGCGTGTGACCTCAGGCACACTGTGGGTCCAGATTGATGTTAACATAGCTTTAGGGAGCTAACTGCTGTGCATTCATAGGAACTCTGTACAGCAGGATCACTCTGTAGTGAAGACAAAGATATGCCCCGAGAGTGATGCGCAGCTGTGGTGAGCGCATCACTCTTTGGAAGGGACTTTCTTGTTCCATTGACTAGATGGCAGCACAGGGTGATTGCTCCTTACTTAGGTGTGCAAAGTAGCTGCCTAAAGGTGGTGGGATGAATTTGTGTCTCAGTCTCTCATGATCCATTCTTTTTCTCCAATCCAACATCAAAGAATGCCCACCAGGGTTAGTTACTCGTTATGAGGCCCTTCTATATTGCACAGGACAGGATTTACTATTGCAGCAGATTCTCTAAGTTTAACGACTCATGAGATGTAATACCAGTCCTTTGGATATTTGAATAGAGGGAAAAATTCACAAGACATTGCAATTTCACCTTTTATGTGGATTTGGCAAAGGCCAGGCATTCTGCAGTTTGCACCAGTGTTCTCCTTGAAAACAACTATTTTCAGGTAAAAAAAAAAAGAGAAAGAAAAAAGAAAAACAATTGGCAAAGAATAACTCTAAAAGGCTTAAAGTACATAGGCATATTTTGTAAAATCTTCTAATATTTTGACTCTGACAGCTGATGGGCAGCCTTTTTACTGACATAAGTCATTTCAGTGCATCAGAGTCCAGTGAAAATGTGGCAGTTAATTATGATTAAGGTCTGCCCCTGTAATAACCCTAATAATTCTGTACCTGAGTGATGGTAGCTCTGGCAGTGTGGAGCCTTTGAGCTCACCTTGCTGGCTTGAAAAACAAATTGCATTCGTGTTTTGGCCACTAGGCGTCAGAGAACTCATTGTGAATGAAACACATCCTTCTGTGAGCCTCAGCTTCGTACAAGCCTCAGTAGTTATTGCTATTGCTGATGAATGGCAACTTGAGAGCATAACTCATCTTCTGGGATTTTAGAAGTGCTGGGATGGTTCCACCGAAGACAGCTTCCTTCATTGTATTCCAAAAAGCAGATGACTACTGCTGAGTGGAGTCAGTGCAGAGCTTCTCAGGCATCCCAGGCTGCTTATTTTGCAGGATGGCATTCCAGACATTCTCACAACAGTAGGAATTGGCTAGTTAAAGCTCTTCTGGTTTTTCCTCTTTGTTGCACAGTTCCTTCCAGCGTGACTGGAGTAACAGTAAATAACTCAGGTCGCAGTGACTACCTCAGTGTCTCTTGGCTGCCAGCTTCTGGAGATGTAGACAGTTATTTGGTAACACTCTCTCACGATGACAAGATTGTTCAGACTCTCACCATTTCCAAATCCTTCAGTGAATGCTCCTTCAGCAGCCTTACTCCTGGGACGCTTTACAATGTGATGATAACCACGAAGAGTGGGAAGTATGAAAATTATTCCTTCAGCCAGGAACGAACAGGTAAAGAGAGCCTCTGAGCGAATCCAGTTGCCGTAACCATTTTGTATAGCCATTGTCAATGAACTATCAATGCCTGACCAAACTGGGATGGGTGAGCAGGGGTTGAAGGGTCAAACCATAAAATATACAGACTTATTCTTATGCCCCAACTGCTGCTTTATGTCATACAAAATTACTTCAGCATGCATAAAAGTCATGTATCAATCCTTGTGAGTGAGCAGAAATCAGGTATCCCTTTTGACTCAAATGCATTTTCCTGCCCTTAACCCCTCTACTTGTCTCTTCAAGTATATCCTGCAGAGCATCCAAAAAGAATTACTCAAACACTGAAAGAATGGGGTAGGAGCTAACTCCTAAAATATTAGTAAGTTGTCGCATAAATGAGTAACATCCATTTCTGTTCTTTTTAGTCACGTAACACCCATGTCTATGGTTTTGGTCATGCAGTGTTCAAGGAGATTATAACAGGAATAGAGAAATTTCAAAGAAGGGTGGCAATAATGATGGAAAACTTTTTAAAACTTCCTCAAAGACTGAAAAGCTGGAGACTTTGCACTTGATAAATGAGTAGTATCAAGTTAGTGCAATTTTACTCTTCTCATGATGTAAGTGAAAATCCGAGGGACAGACATTTAAATGAGGAGAAGCAAATTCAGGACTAGTGTGAACCTGTGGAACTCGCTGCTATAAGCAAAACTGACCAAGTTCTGAAAGTCCAAAAATTGGAAAGGCAAACTATTGTCATATGACATAAAGCAGCCTGGAAACTGCAGTTACTATTTTAGAGGGTAGGGTATTGCTTAAATCCACATTGCGGTCTTTTTGCAACTTCCTCAGAAAAGTGGTAATTACCACAAATATAGTCCACTACAGAAACTCCTGTTACTTCAGGAAGTTATTGCTTTCTGAATCTTTAGTTGTGTTTTTTTCTTTCAGTCCCTTCAAGTGTTCAGGGACTTACTGTCAGCAATTCAGCCAGAAGTGACTACTTGAAGGTGTCCTGGTTACATGCCTCTGGATATTTTGATAATTATGAAGTGATCATCAAGAACAACAATGATTTCATCCAAACAAAAAGTGTCCCAAAGGATGAAAATGAATGTGTGTTCACTAATCTGGTCCCAGGGAGGCAGTACAGTGTCACGGTCAGCACAAGGAGTGGGAAATATGAAACTAGTGAAAGAGTCTATGGCAGAACAAGTAAGTAAACACCCTGGAAACATCCTGAGACACTCCAGGATTTTTTTCTGTTTACCTGGGCTCAAAAATCTAGCATGATTTGAACATAGAATGTTGACTGTGACTCTTCAAATGTGTTTCATTCTAAATATGGAAAGCAGTATTTAGTTTATGACCAATGTTAAAGTTACAGACATATAGAAAGTAAAAGAAGAGACCTGTACTGTGAGCTTGGAAAGCTGAATCTTGAAACATGGAAAATGGAAAACCAGAATTGTACAGATTCCCAGATCAGCTTAGTGTTTAGGCTTAAGCTAGGCCAGAATGTGCAAGACACATTTTTTTTTTTCTGGTCATGGAAATGTACAAGGAAGAAGAGAGGCTAGAACTCACTCTACTCAAATTACTCCGAGAACTGGAGTTGGAGAGCATGGGGCAGAGTGGTAAGGTGGCTAGTTGTGAGCCAGCAGGGATCTGGATGCAATCTGCCTGTCTTCACCTGGCACTGCATGTAAGCTAATGAGCCATGCTAAGAAACCAAGTTTATTAACACAGTTGTAGCGCTGGGCGAAAACAACTGACCTGTGTCTGGCAGGAGTTGGGAACTGCGCAGTGTGGTGCTGCGTCACAGACAGCTCGCCTCAGGTCTCCACTACCTGAGGCCTCTTCACACCTCATTTGTTGTACATGCAGATCCTAGTCAATTTTTGTTGGCTATGCAAACTCCCTGCAGGCTCGGTTATTATTTGTTTATTATTTTTATGCTGATACATTGTCGACTCCCTGTTCTGAAATAGGACTTTCCAATGTTAGATATGGTGCAAACCACAAACAGCAACCCTTGCAAATAAGTGCAATCTACTGCTTTTCCTCGGGAACTGAATGAAAAGTTTTTGCTGAGGAGCATGGCTTCAGAGCTGTTATCTTTTTGCTGTGATGTGGTAATAAGTACTGAGAAGTTTCCTATCTTTCTTCTCACCTCTTTAGTGCCAGAGTCAGTGAAGGA
The DNA here is from genome assembly GCF_028500815.1 of Rissa tridactyla. Taxonomy (NCBI): domain Eukaryota; kingdom Metazoa; phylum Chordata; class Aves; order Charadriiformes; family Laridae; genus Rissa; species Rissa tridactyla. The sequence continues at coordinate 179,834,779 of NC_071466.1, forward strand.
ACTGACTCTTAGTAACAGGAGCACAGAAGATCTGCAGGTAACTTGGTCAAAGGCTGAGGGGGATGTTGATAAATACGAGATTCAGCTCCTCTTCAATGATATGAAGATCTTCCCACCCATTTTCCTTGGGAACACGGTTGAGGAGTATTGGTTCACAGCTCTGACTCCAGGACGTCTATACAAAATTCTTGTCTTGACAATCAGTGGAGATGCACAACGTGCTACTTTCATAGAAGGCCTGACAAGTAAGAAATAATGTGGTATTTAAAAATGTGTTGAGTCTTCTCTATAGGAAAAAATGAGGGGCAGAAAAATCAAGGGAGAACCATGATCTTGTTTGAGCTCCTGCAACACTGGCACAAAGACAGCAGATCTCATTGAAAATCACAGTAGTACTTCAGCCAACTCGATCTGTGCTTAATAAACAAATGTCACAGGCACCAATATTTGATTATTGGCAGATAATTTGATTTGTTGCATAGGAATGGTATTGAGATGTCAGTGTTTGGGTTTCTGTTATCCCCATGCATGCCAGTTGTTTGCTTAGTATCTCTAGCTAAATCACTTAAGCTATTTTACGCCTGAGATGAATGGGTGAGATTAAGACTGCAAAATGTCTACTAAGTAAGTATACATAAAGAGCTTTGATTTTCTGAGGTGTTTCCAAAGCATCATTTGGAGAAGAGGGAGGTTATCCAGGTAAAAGAACTCACAACTTTTTTTTCCGTTTGACTTAGATTTTCTTTACTTTTCTTCTTGTAAACACATAGAATTACTTTTCTAAAATGGCACAATCCTACACAAATGTCTTCAGCTTTACTTGTGTTTACCCATAAGTGAAGTTACTTGTACATGTAAATGCTCTTTGTCCTTTGAATCATTTGCTGTCACCATAAAAAAAGTAGGAATTAAAAGGTCTGATTCAAACAGGAAATTTGTGAGCGGGTGCCTTTGTGTTCCTTTTTTTTCCAGTTCCAAGTGCAGTCAGAAACATTCATGTGTCACCTAATGGCCTGACAAACAGCCTGAAAGTGAGCTGGACTCCTGGAGGTGGAGATGTGGATTCCTACACAGTGACTATATTTCAGCAAAACCATCAGCTTGATTCCCAGAGTGTCTCCAAACACGTCTCTGAGCACATGTTTCACAAGTTGGAAGCTGGGGAGCAGTACCGGGTGGTGGTGCAATCTAACAGTGGCACCTTGCACAACAGCTTAGCAGCTTTTGGGAGAACAAGTACGTTTCTTCTGAGACAAGGAGCAAGTCGCATTGCGTCTTATGACCCTTTTTAATAATGTTTATGAACATACCATTGGGTAGGGGAAGACCCAGTCTCACAAGAAGGTTTTATCTCAAAGAGCATGGGTCCTCTTGCAAACACTTAGGCATGGCTCTGTTAATGCCAGTGAGATCTGTCATGTGAGTAGCTTTACTGGGTAAATGTGTTGGAATTCAGGTCCCAGCCCAAAGTGTGCTTTTATGTGACAAATGCAATTACCACCCTCCCCAGCCCTGTGCCTGTACCCATACAACACATACATCTGCAAGGCTCCATGTAGTCAAATACTGTGTTCTAGCAGAGCCCATTGCATGGTCAAGGCTTGTTAGACAACGTATTGGCCCAGTAACCTGCATGTCAGGGTACACAAACAGTGGAATACCTTGTTTTTAATCCGTCCTCTCCCTTTAGCACCTGCATGTGTTTGCTGTGGCCTTGACTTTTAGCTCCTAGCTAACGTTTTCTATTCTGTGCCACTACTTTGCACCAATTTACCACTTCTTTATTTTTCAGTTCTTTTCCACATGCCTTTCTCAACTTTTTCGGTCAGTTCATCTTACTCTCCTTCTCCCTCTTTTCATGACAATGTATTTATATTTCTTGCTTCTCCATGGCCAGTTCAGCTCTCCGTGAGGCTCTGCAACTTAATCTGACTGTATTTATGTCTAGGAATTATTTGCTTGTGCAAACACATGCACAGATATCCCTTTTCCCACAAGCCAATATGCAAATATATAAAGGTATTCTCTATTAATTACTGTATTCACAGTTGTGTATTGAATGGTCCATATTTCACCTGGTAACATTCTGCCTTTAATTGTTGCTTCTAGTTCCAGCCTCGGTCCAGGACCTATTAGCCCATCATGCTTACAGCAGTCATTCCTTGTTAGTAACCTGGCAGAAAGCTCCTGGTGTAGCTGAAAGATACGACATTCTGCTCTTGAATGAGCAAGGAATCCTCCTGAGCAACAAATCAGAGCCAGCTACTGCCAAACAGCACAGATTTGAAGATTTATTAGCCGGCAAGAAGTATAAAATACAAGTTTTGACAGTCAGTGGCGGGCTCTTCAGTAAACGAGCAGAAACTGTTGGCCGAACAGGTAATTAGAACATCTTGGTTTATTTATAGCTCCCACAGTCAGATATCATTAAATACATGAATCATCTTTGTATCTTGATTCTGGAATGATTCCAGTAAGGATAGACTCCAGATATTTATGCATCATTTTTCCTGTTTTGTGCTCGGTATGTGAATCTGAAATTTGTTAGCATAATAATGTGGCCATGGTTCATAATAAGCATTTTAAACCAAAGTGCTGAATGCTTCCCTCAGTCTGTCTGTTATGGAGTTACATGAATGCTTTATTGTCATCAAGTTTTCAGTTCACAGTCTTAAATCTCTTTAGTGCAGGATTTGATGTGAATACACACCTCTAAACTTAGAGCCAAGTCTTGCAGTCTTTACTCAATTAATGCTTTGTGTAGAAACTAATGGACAGTTCTGTGTGAGCACAGGCTGGAGAACCAGGCCGGCTGAGAAATACAAACATTGTATTGGAGACACTCAGCAGCACCTCATAAATGCTTTCCCCTTGCTTCTGAAAGTTGCTGTTGACAGTACTTAGCTACTTGTGGCTTAATTGAAATGTATTCCAGTCATGAGTTCTTGCTTTATTAAAGGTTCAGCTTAGTGGCTAGACATTTTGATATTTACTCTTGCATTTATTCTTCTTTTCAGTTCCAGCAGCTGTCACAAATCTGAAGGTCACAGAGAACACCACTGACCGACTGTCCTTCAGCTGGACCACCTCGCAAGGGGAGCTTGATTCATATGACATCTTCCTATACAACCCAGACAAATCCCTTCATGACAGGATTTCAGGAGAGCAGCACCTCCAGAAATGTTCATTCCAGAACCTCCGTCAAGGCAGGATGTATCGAATGGTGATTGTTACCCACAGCGGGGATCTCACTAATGAGTCGTCTGTCTTTGGAAGAACAGGCAAGAACATCTAAGAAAATCATGTCTCTAGTGTAGTGCTAATGAGGGACACCAATGAGCTGGTCTGGTACTCATGTTAGATTAGAGCAACTGTTAGAAATATCAAAATTGGATCTTATACATGAAAAGCATTAGAAAAAGAAGGTAAATTCTGAATGATGTGTTTACAAGAGGAAAAATGAAGCAATAGTTCCTAGGTCCTCAGGTCAGGAGAAGAACATCCCAATGTATGCTGCATAATCCTTAAAGGAAACAGCTGCCTCCCATCCTAAAAGCAATGTTTGTCTATGAGTGGAAAAGACAAAAAAGCAAAGCAAGTGGGGTTAATGGGGTAGACAATCTACCAGTGAAATAAAACTTGTTTCCCACGGGGAGCTCTGGCTGCAGCTCCATGTTTGTTCAGCTGTGTATGGGAAGCAGTTTCCTAAGCAGCTCCAGCGGCTCTGACACTCTGTGAAACCTTTCTGTATCCTCTGAGGCACCATATAGTAACCTCTGTATACCACTGCCTCTGGATAGTGGTGCACTTTCTTCAGCTACCTCAGAATTGGATGTTTCCAGACACTGAGTGGGAAAAAGCTGCTTGACGTTTGCAAAACTGTCTATTATGAACATTTCAGCTGCTTTTGGGGACAACGTCAGTTCAAAATAAGAAAGCAAACTACTGAGATATGCTTCCTGATGCTTTCTGGCTTTTTGGCCAGCTGTGGTGGCTTTCTAGGTTGTTATGTGGCCGTCATTGTGCGATAAATATAAGGTCTGCTTGACGTCGTTGCTTCTTACCCTAACAACCTTCTACACAATGTAATACCCATCCTCTTTTTTTCAGTACCAGCCCCAGTTGTTGGTCTCAAGGCATCCAACCGAAACATGACAGACAGTCTGTGGTTCACCTGGAGTCCAGCAGCAGGAGATGTTGACTTCTATGAGCTGAATCTTTACAACCCAAATGGGACACAGAAAGAAACATGGCACAGGAAAGACCTGAAAGAGTGGCATTTCCAGGGGCTTGTTCCTGGCAGAAAGTACACTCTGGTTGTGGTGACTCACAGTGGTGACCTGACCAACACAGCAAACGCTGAAGGAAGAACAGGTAAAAGACACAAAAGCTTTGGGATTTTTGTTTAGTCCCATCTGTCAGAATTCATATTACTTTACAACTACGTAACAGGCTTATTCTGAGGGAGGATTTATTATAAGAGTCACTGAAGGTGTAAAGATAAATGATATCCCTAAGGGTATTAAACCAATAGAGTGTGATTTTGTTCAGCACTGTGTTTCTTTCAAAGGCTCAGGAATATGTAATGTCTGTGAAAGGCACCACCATCAGCACAGATGCAGTAACTGGCTGTGCACACAGGATAATGTAAACCACTTCGTGATGCATGAAGAAAATAGCTCATGTTTCATCTTATTTGTGTAAAAATTTGTTAAGAATCTCTTTTTTTTCTTCTTCCCCTCCCCCCCCTTTCTGTGTAGCACCCAGCCCTCCTAATGCTGTATCGTTTACCGATGTTGCAAATACTTCTTTATCAATCACTTGGCTGGGTCCTCCAGACTGGACAGACTATGACGATTTCGAGTTGCAATGGCTTCCAAAAGATCCCCTCACAGTATTCAATCCCTACAGCAGCAGCAAATCAAAAGTACGTATCATCTACGGCCTGCGACCAGGAAGACTCTATGAGTTCAGTGTCAGAACGGTCAGTGGCGACAGCTGGAAGACATACAGTCAGTCACAGGCTGCAAGTGTCAGAACAAGTAAGTAACGATTTCCATTGCACCCTGACACTCAGCTGCAGAAGATGCAGAACTGTTAAATCTTACCAATTCCTTTCACAGTCAGTAATTTCCATTAGTAAATTAATGAATGACTGGCAAAGAATTCAGCTAGACTCTAAGCCATTGCTGTGCGCAAGGTCAACTGTTTAAAGATTGAAAATGGACATACATTTGCAATCTTCACATCCAGAGTGGGGCTGTTTGGTTGGTTGCAGAGCCTGAATCAATCAGTTTCAGGGGTAAAATAGGTCTGGATATCCATACTTCTCTGACAGTAGGATACTGAAATAATCAAAATGTTTCTGAACAATCAGACAGGAAGGATGAATTAAACCCTGCTGTACTAGATTTGAAACTGGAATCAGTGTGTTCCACCGCTCTGGGTTTCTCTCTGTGTCTGTGGATCCGTATCATCTCTAACTGTCTCTAGCAACCTCAGCAGCAGGCTGATTTGAAAAAGTGATCTGGAATCATAAAAATAACTGAGACTTGGCACACCCTCGTGTCACTTGAGGTGGGATTCAGCTTCAAATTGACATCTGTGTTTAGTAAGCTGAATAACTCTTTAGACTTCCTTCAGCATATTCATTAAAATGAGAGCATAGCTACCTCTGTCACCTGTATTTAATCACTTAATTGTAGATGTCTGCCATCTGAAAGTGAAATCCCATCCTTGTTACGTCACATGTTATGAATGGTGCTCCAATATTACGTGGTTAAAGCATACTTCTGTGGTATGCTTTACTAATATGGACACACCACATGCTACTCAGGAAAGCAGATCAGTCGTGAGATGACAGTATCAGAACTGACTGATACTGTTGACTGCATGTAACCTCCAAAAAAGTTGTAAGAGAGTTCTAGAAATTCAGTGTTGCTTTCCAGTGTTGCTGTTCTTAAGGCTTCAGCAAGTAGTTTTGTTTGCTTGTTTTCACAATTAATTACCAAAGCTTCACAAACCTGGTGAGGCTGATGTCACTAGATCCGATTTCAGATGGCTAAAATGAGTTACACAGCCCTTTTGCAGAAGAGGTGAGAGTTCTGTCTCCCAGCCTCCTGCTCTGATCAAATGGTTGATGCAGAATCTAGGGGCCATAGGGTGAGCAGGGAGTGTAGGGTGCCTGTCCCTTTTCCCACTGAGCTTCAACTTCTCAACATTCCTCTAGAACCAGACAAGATACAAAGCCTTCATTGTCGGCCCCAGACCTCTACTGCCATTGCGTGTTCCTGGACTCCTCCTGATTCTGACTTTGATGGGTATAGCGTTGAATGCAAAAAACTGGACACCCGCGAAGTGGAGTTTTCTAAAAGGATAGAAAAGGACAAATCTCTGCTTAATATCATGACTCTCGTTCCCCACAAGCGATACCTGGTGTCCATCAAGGTGCATTCTGCAGACATGACGAGTGAAGTAGTTGAAGACAGCACCATCACAATGATCGACCGTAAGTGGAATTCCGAGTTGCTGTGAAGGGAGGCATTGAGCAGGAATAAGCAATAGATTGTGTTGGTTAGACAGCAAAAGGAGTTCTGAACTCCACAATTGCCAGTGTGTGGCACTGGTAATCTGGTTGTCAAAATAGGGTGAATGCAATATAGTTGCAGTAATACAGTTTTTTAAAAGATTCAACGATGTAGATCCTTAAAATCCCCACTTTTGCTGCACTGGTTCTCTGAAGGTTTTTCCCTGTGTACTTCGCTTTCCAGTTTAGTTCTGCTGTGTCACTGAGATATAGCTTTCTATCATATGAAGAATATTTCCTAAAGAAATTCTGCAGTCAGTCTGGAAGATGGTACTCTATAGTTGAATGCTGCATCTGGCTGACTCAGGGCTGTTCCTCTGGAAAAGGAAGCAGAAATTTAGATGTTTAAAATAGGTAACCTCCTGTAGTGAGTGTGCTACGTGACCTCCAAATACGTGGCTTAAACCTGTGTCATTTTTAGCAGCTACAATTTCTGATTTCGTAGATTTTAGCAAGACTTTAATACATTTCCATGTGGGCTTCTGCAGGAATTCCTACTGAGGAGCTGCCACTGTTATTACAGTTAATTCACTGCTGGCTTGTTTCATCCTTTGGCAGTTTCCCTGTGGGAGGTGAAGACACTTTCTTGATTGCAAAGAGAATAGAATCAGAGACTTGGGTCCAGTCAGCTGAGCTTTATTAAGAATTGCATTTCCCTTACTAGGTCTAGCTCACAGCAAATACACAGATAATGCTTTTCTCTTTTTTTTTTTCTTTTTTTTTTTAATTACTTAGGTCCCCCTCAGCCACCTCCAGACATACGGGTGAACAAAAAAGAGGTGCTGATTACCAAATCCTCCATCAACTTTACTTTTAACTGCAGCTGGTTTAGTGATACTAATGGAGCTGTGAAGTACTTTACTGTGGTTGTGAGAGAGGCTGATGGTAAGTGTCATGATTTAATACCATTCTCTCTGTAGCCTACAGGAGTTACACTGGGAGGTACACCTGCATCACTACACAGCAAAGGAGCTTCTCCTCATCTAGTGGCTAAGTTCCATTGAGGTTTTGGATCTATACCTGCTCCCTAGCCTGAGGACTTAGGAACTCAGTCTTCTCCTCAGAGGGTCAGTAGGAACTGCAGAGCCAGAAGCAGTAGTTAGCTTCTGTACTTTAGGTTAATGGTCTCATGTATGTTCAGGAAATTTGCACAGTAGGAGACTTATGTTGGATGCCATTGGCAGTGGACACAGAAGAAACTGCCTTGCTGTGCACAGATCTCAAAAGGTAGTTTAAATGTTAGGTGAGAACACTAAGGCAAGTCTTTTGGAGAACCTCAGTAAGCCATGCTGAGAAGGCAAAGGCAGCATCTCCCAGGTGGTGTTTGCTTACTGAAGAAAATAACTTTGCATGCAGTACTGTGAAATAGAATAGAAATTGCTCTTTTAGCTTGCATGTAAACTTCCCTTTCTGCAGTTGACCTATATGTGACAAAACAGATGGATGTTTCAACAATTAATACCTTGTTTTTAGAAGTGGCTTCATTTACTTGCATGCCAGGACATATTTTGTGACCCCTGAGAAAGTTTCTTAATCTTTCTGTCCATCAGCCCTTAGGGGAAAAAAAAGCACAGATAATATTTCCACTGTCTACTCTGTTTATGCAGATTATAAAGCTCTTTGAGAAAGGGACTGCTCATTGCCATGGTTTTGCCTACCTGAGCCTTTTACACTCACTTTATCGTGAGTTTCCATTCAGGGGACTCCTGTCATTTCTTATTGCAGCTTTTCTCTCTATACAGAAGACTTGTCAGTGTGTGGATTTATATTATTTTTATACTTGCATTTTGAAATAGCTGGTGGTAGGATGCAGGATTATGGATCACAGAGATTCCCACCAACAGCACAGGAAAAAATCTCATAGCATTGAATTCAACGTGTGTATGCCTATTGCAGCATCATATCTGGAAAAGTTGCACTAAGGTCTTGTGAGGAAATCTGTCTGAAGTTCCCCAGAAAAGTCATAGCAAGATTGGTACTAGAAACCAGGCACCCTAACCACTGTAGCTTTGCATTCACAAGGTAACCTGTGCAGCCTCAAAGAAATGCTGGAAAGTTGGATAAGAATGTGTCTGTCAACAGCTTGAACTTATAAATTGCATTGCATTAATGACTGTGGTATGTAAACCTTCTGTCTTTCTCTGCACATGATGTAGGTAGTGAAGGACCGAAGCCTGATGAGCAGCACCCATTACCTTCCTACCTGGAGTACAAACAAAACGACTCTATACGCATCTACCAGACAAATTATTTTGCCAGTAGATGTGCTGAAAACCCTGACAGCGACTATAAAAGCTTTGACATTAAGCTTGGAGGAGAAATGGAAAATCTAGGAGGAAGGTGTGATCCAGATCAGCATAAATTCTGCGATGGACCTTTAAAGCCTCGGACTGCTTATAGGTTAGATTTGTGTTGTTGGTTTGCTCTGTCACATTATTAGGCATGGTGCAGTCTGGATGCCTGATACAGTTGAGCTTCTGTAGGTTAATAACTGCGTTGTACAATGTCCTGTTGTTTCACTGTGAATTTATAAAAGCTTTATCCATGCCCCCATTCCGTAGGTATGAACCAGTCCTTCACTAGCATGGGAATGGTACAGTTAATTATGCACAAAACTCAGTGCAGTGAATAGGCTGATTTAGTTCCCTCGACTTGATGGGGAGCTCTCGTAGAGCTGCCAGATCTTTCTTAAGATGACTTAAGACCATCAGCTAAGTCAGAAGAATACATAACAGGAGAAGGCAAGCACACTTCACTTAGTCTGTTTGACACCACTGACCCACACCAGTTCTTTGGAACAAGTTAGAAAGACCTGGAGGTTATCCTAACCTGTGGCACCATCCCCAGGCTCCAGACCTAGGTCAGGGTTAGCTGTAGGGTGTGGATGAGGGCGACTGCCAAGACCAGGCTCCGCAGTTAGGCAGGCTGTGAGACCAAGCTCCAGCGCAGCTCAGTCACCCTCCTCCTGCAGGCAAACACTCTCCCAAGAAGTCTGCAAGCTGCTCACCGGCCAGACACATGGACAGAAGGCACGTGCCAGGCAGTGCACATCACGCCTCTCAGCTTCTTCATCTACCACAGTCTGCTCTCATTAGGGCATGTTTCCCAAAAATGCAGTCTGGGAAATACCCACCTTACCGGGAGAACCAAGAGGACTGAACGTTTCTCCATTAGCACAGCCCCATCTGGCCGTGAGGAGGGACAATATCTCCCCACTGAGAAGCATTTCTGAGTCCTCTCCCCGCTGCAGCTTCTGCTAGTCCTGCCTTCAGGCATGGCGAGGCTGTGTGTGCCAGCAGCCAGAGCCCCATCCGTTACCTCTGCCGGGGTACCCCAGAGCCTCCATCTGTACTCACTGGGCTCTCCCCGCTGTAGGATTTAACTCAGGCGCCTGCATTAAGAACTCTCTATGGTCAGTGGAAAGGGTTTAGTTGTCTCTAAGGGGCAAATGAGTTCTTACTTTTCTGCTGTTGGTTCTGAATATCTGATGAGCTCTAACAGTGCTGTTTTTTTAGGATCAGCATACGGGCTTTTACCCAGCTCTTCAGTGAAGACCCAAAGGAACTCCCTAAACCTCTCTTTGCAGACACCTTCTTCTCTTTACCTATCACTACAGAGGCAGGTTAGTTTCAGGCTTGTTTTTCAATGACTGTAGCACGTGATTATATATTATGCCTCAGAATGCTCCAGTATATAGAACTATTTGCAAGGAGTGGAACAAAACCAGATTGTTGTGTATGGCCTGAGGGCTGCTGTGAAACGAGGCTGGAGCCATGGCTTTGAAAATTCGGAGGACTGCTTGATGGAGCTGCTGACGGTAGAGGAAAGGGTGAACTCTCAGTGAAGCTACCACCAAGAAAAGTTCAAAGTGCAAGAGCATCAAACTCCCATGTAACGGGGCTGTGCTTTCTTTTGCTGTGGTTGGGAGTGAAAGATTTTGCATAACATTTGGAAAAAATAAGGGCAGAAAACCAAGGCCAGGTTTTAGCTAAGTGTTTAAATGCCTTACATTTCCTGGCATTTAACCATTTTCTTTAGCTTATAATGACATATCCCCTGAACGATATTGATTCTTTGATTCTTCATATCTTTTCCTCAAGATACATAAATACACTGTTTTGTTTCTAGAGCCTCTGTTTGGAGTTATTGAAGGTGTGAGTGCTGGCTTGTTTCTGATTGTGATGTTGGTGGCTGTTACTGCTTTATTTGTCTGCAGACAAAAAGTCAGGTAAGTTGAGTCCCTTTATCAGTCTCTGTCACTGAAGTCAGGTCAAATTATATTCATTTAAGTAATACAATATTTAAAGTGTAACTGTAAAATTGGTGGAATGCACTGAACTATTCAACAGGTAAAATCTACGTCCCCCAACATCTGTATGCACTAAGTATAGAACTAATGACTTACATTTTAAGAGATGTATATATTCTTGATTCAAATACCTACTGATGGTAGTCAGAATTATGTCATAGAAGGTCCCTGTAGCTCTTAGTTTTCAGTAGGAATCTGAGTATTTCTGAAAAACTGGTTTATCATTCAAACTGAATGTCTTTTGTCAAAAATGAAATGTTTCAAATTAATTTCATCTGTATTGTAGGTGGGAAGCTCTTGAAACTGTTCATTTAGACTTTATCATTTCAGTTCAAAAATCTTAAGGTGTGACATTACCTCAGTGTCCAAAAGATTAGTTCAAATGTTACTTCTTTTTTTTTTGTCATAGTTGTGTATTTCACATTATAGATGAATCTTAAATAATGAAGTTTAAATATGTTTTTAAAAAGTGAAATACTTTGCTCAACTTTGAGAGAAGCATTATGCATTTAAACCATTTTGCGTGACTGAAAGAGATATGACATTATTGGTGTGAAATTCCTTGTGGTTTCTGAAATAAAAAAATTTCAACATTATATGGGAAACTAAAAATCTGAAATTCAGTTCTTGATACAAGATTATTCCTGATTTATTCCTGATACAAGATTAGGTTTATTTTATTTTGAATTTGCTTTTCAGATGCCAGAATTTCACATTGAAAAAAACTTGTTTTCTGACTAGTCGTAGCTTTTAGCCAGAATGGATTTACCCTTTTGCAAAGCTATTCTTATGCTCTATGAACAAATTCAGTGTATTCCTCTTTATGCCTTCCAAAAAAAGAGGCATAAATCAGTGGCAATAGTAAATAAAGTCTGCTTTTGCATGTATAGACTTGTGCACTTCTAACTGTCTCGGTACATAGTGACATGTAGAGCATGAATGGAGTGCAGATTCGTGTGTTTTCCACCTTGCACATCTCATTGCATTTTTTTGATGTAGATAAACTTCAGATAGAGCGTGGTTTCTTGTTGTGAGTTATATAGCCAGCAGGACTGCAAGTACCACTATGGTTTTCCCTTATCATACATAAAGAGAAAATGTTCTTTAAGGGAGGTATATTGGAGGAGATGGCAATGGAAGGATGAAAGGGGCTGCGGCTTTCCCAAAGCCCACTGTGGGGCTGCCACTTACTCCTCCAATGAAACTAGGTATCTCCCAGAGGCCTGGTCTGCAGAGTCTGAAAAATCTACCTTCACGTTCCTCTCTGCTTATAGAGAATCAAGCAATTTAACATAGGACACCCTCCTTAATGATAGGCTGGGTTGTGAGTGTTTCAGAGCAAGACAAATATCTTACTGCCTGTGCACAGGCGTACACTCCGCATCACTATTACCAAACCAAAATACAAGAAAACTCTGTGCCACAACTAAGAGGAACTTCACATGATCAGAGCCACAAATCCAAACAGACTTTCTTAAATTCCTTTTTACCAACTTAATAATGTAAGTTAGGTTATTGGTAGCTCTTATCAGTATCAGAACGTGATGGTAAAACAGAATACCTTCCTTTTTATTCCAGCAACGGCCACGAAAGATCTACAGCAAGGCTGAGCATTCGCAGGGACAGGCCACTCTCAGTCCATCTGAACTTGGGGCAAAAAGGGTAAAATCAAAAGTTTTGTTTCTAAGAGTACTGTTTTAATATGGCATCATGGATGAACAGTCACATCTGGTCACTCACTGATGAAGTGTTTCTTTTTCTTTTTGAAATCATTTCTAGGAACCGGAGAACTTCCAGGTAAAAAGAAAAAATTAATACCTAAAAAAGCTTCTTGATAACCAACTGGATAAATTATGACTGTGATTCATCCTGTGATTTTCTTCCTCCTGTTGAATATTTTAGTCCGATCAAAGTCAGTCATTTTGAAGCACACTTCACCAAACTTCAAGCAGACTCCAACTACCTCCTGTCCAAGGAGTATGAGGTGGGATCTTAATCTAGGCAAAGGATTTGCTTTATGAAAGGGCGGGCTGGCTGAATCGATGTGTTAATGCGTTAGAAAGGCCTGTATTTGTTTGTCTTATTCACACAAATCCAGATAAGTTTGAGAGTCTCACCTGAACTCCACTTGAGCTAATGCAGAAAGCAGCTCTTAATTTGGCATAGCATCTTCTGGTTGTCATCCTCTGCTGATACCTATCTGGCTGAGGTCAGGAGCATTCATTTGTGTGGGACATCTGTGTCATAAAGCATGGAAAGCACCTGCCGGCCTTGTGCTTACTTTAAACCAGTATGATTAACTGTTTAATTTCAGTTTGTTCTTGTAAGAAAACATCCATTCTCTGTCGGTGGCCTTTGAGAGCTGATAAGCACTGCATCCCCCTGTGTTGTCACGTCCTTTAATTATTTCCACCTCACATTTTATTCCTACCTTTTTTTGCAGGACTTAAAAGATGTGGGTCGAAACCAGGCATGTGACATAGCACTTCTGCCAGAGAACAGAGGGAAGAATCGATACAATAATATATTGCCCTGTGAGTTTTAGGTTTGGTTGTGTAAAATTACATCACAGCAGCTATTTTTCACTTTTTTCAGCAAGCCTAGTGGAAAAGAGAGTGCAGCCAATCCCTTCCCTCCTTCCTGTCAGAGATGAAATACCTCTGCCAGCTCAGGTTCTGGTGCTTGGAGGCAGATGATGTATGGCCCTGGATGGTTTCACACAGGCCAGTAATTTCATTTCACTCTAGAGATGTAATGACTAGCATTCAGTCTGGAGAGAAAAAGCTCCAGCTATTCCCAGCATTCAGTCACTGCTGATAATAAGGATAGTAGAAATAACAGTGGGCTTGTTTACATATAGGGTGTCATCCATTGAGTGCTTTTTGACAGCCGTGCCAAATCTTACTTCTTCAGAGGACATGGCAAACCTACTATGCAATCTAGCGCCAGTGTGGTTCTGCATGGTGAGACACACGTGAGGTTAGCTCCCTTCTCCTGAAGCAAGACCTCTCATTGAGAGTTGCCCCCTTTAATCTCCTCTCTGCCAGTTTGGGAGGTAACTCACGCTGTGCCTCGGGGAGGAACGCCACATGACTCGCTGCTCCACATGCTGCCCTGCTGCTGAGTGCGGCGTGCGCTTGGAGCACAGCCTCACAGTGTCTCCTGTGTTCTGCCTGCCGTGCTGGGCTGGGGAGCATGCCCACGATGTACAAGAAAATGCCTGACTGAGATCCAACATGGCATTATCTCACAAATCAGTGACCTGGTGGCTTAGGCACTCTGTACCACTCTGTAGTGCTGGAGATGCCACTGGCCCTCGGAAAGGGGGTTGGCCTGCTCACACATGTTAGCTCAGGACTAACTGAGCTGCTCTCCAGTACAGCACACTGCTGACAGGATCAGAGGAGGATGCTCTTGTGATTCTTTTGTTGCCATAACAAATCCTATGCAACTCAGAAGAGGAATTTTTGGATATTCACTGCTTCCTTCTCATCCGTCCATCTCCTAGTCTTTGGAACACTCCACAGCACTCGTAGGTGAAAGAGAGCATACAAATATAAACAGTTATTCCTCTAAATTAGCCCTCCATATAAAATCCTTGTAATAATGCTGCCAGTCCTTTCACAAATGCATTTCTGCAAATGGGAGAGGGATTGAAAATTAAGACCTAGCCGTAAGCCTCTTGTAATCAATTTCTTCCTAGATGATACATCAAGAGTGAAGCTTTCCAATGTGGATGATGACCCTTGCTCAGACTATATTAATGCAAGCTACATACCAGTAAGTGACTCAAGGATGGTGTTTTACAGTCCTCCCTCCAGTGGTAATTTGTCCTTCATCTAAAACTGAATATAAAGCTGGATGCCTAAGGCTCCCCTCCCCCTTCATTTATTCACTTGAGCTAAATGTCTGAGAGCTCATTTTGTGGGTGTGCTGAAAGGCTGTGTCTGACTGCCATTAAGTTAACTGTGAGTGATTTAGCCAGCACTTAAGGACACTTTCTTGGATTGCTATAGTTATGTAAGATAGCACGCCTAATTGTCCAAGGACACATTTTTAAAGGTCACTGATTTCATACAGTGTCCACAACAACTGTAGCTATCACTGCAGGTGGCATCCTCATTGTGGAGCTGTAGCTCATCCTGACAGTGTTGGCACCTTGCATGATGGTGAAACTGGCTGAGATTACAATAATGCCCTTTGCCAAAGAGTTAGGATTGATAATAGCAGTGGCTTTAGCAATCCAGATTTCAAGCCAGAATTCATCTAATTTATTAAAAACAGTAAATAAAACAAAAACCTCTAGTAGATCCAAAATTGCTTGAGACTGTGCTGAACACAATAGAACAAAGAAACTGCCACAACAGAAACAGTATTTAGATACACTGCCACAGTCTCTTCCTTCCCTCTGCTCCAGCCAGCCTTCTGCTTCCAGGTCCAAGACAACAATTTAGCTCTCAAAACTATTGTCCCAGCAAGGGCATTGTTGCTGCAGAGCCCTAGATGCAACCCCATGGCTTGTTCAGTTGCTAGACGATCTTTTTCTTTTTCTCCCTTTATGGAAACTAATGGAGTTCTCTCTGCTTGCAGGGCAATAATTTCCGCAGGGAATACATAGCGACTCAGGGCCCTTTGCCTGGTACCAAAGATGAGTTCTGGAAGATGGCATGGGAGCAAAATGTTCACAATATTGTCATGGTAACCCAGTGTGTTGAGAAAGGCCGGGTGAGCAGTGACTCTTCTTTATTATTAATAACTGTTTTGACATCTATTAAAAGTTTATGTTTATTATTTGCATGCCAAAGGCCTCAGTCAAGGAGATGTACAGTAAGAGACAAGAGTTATAATCTAAAGACTGGAGACAGATTAAGGCTGAGAAGTGAGAATGCAGTGACCATCCCAAGATCATGGAGCACGTCAAGGCTAGAGTTAGGAACAGAGCTCAGTGCTTCTGGTCTCTAACCCTTCACTTTGCTCGCGAGTACTAATATAATCCCCTTAAGCATGTAGAAGACAAACACTAGCAAAAAATGCCTATTTATCAACTCAAATCAACTACTGCTTTAAATATAGGCTCTAGAGAGCAAATGTTGATCATTAAACACATGGAATTTTCTCTGATGCATAAACCCTGATGCAGTAAGCAAAGTGACTGCTCACGCACTCACTGGTTGCAAGCATAGGTAGGTTATTTAGCTGTCCCAACAATCCACTTCCCCAAGTATGACCACATCCTGCACCCAACTTGAAGTAGTGATCATCTAGTGGAACATATTGGGGGGGGGTGGGGATATTTCCTTTCAGCTTACCATTTTTTCTTGAGGAGATGGTGAAAGCGGATGCAGGACAGGCAGCCACGTGTCTCCTCCTGCACCTCACTGGCTCTGAGTGGGACCCCACTGTCATGTCTCAGCAAGAGGTGGGGAAGTGGGCACTGTAGGCCTAGCTGTCATCCAAGCAGAGCTCTGAGAAATGTTGGCGCAGAAAATGTTGCGGCATCCAGAAGAGGGCATCAGGACTTCCCATTCCCCCCATCCCAAATGCGTATTATGAGAACTTCCACTTCCCAGCCTCATCCTATCCCGTTCCCATCCCAGGCCCTGTTTGTTGAGCTGACACAGCAGGGGGTGGCATCACTCTCTGAATTCAGCTGCTGCAGTTCTTCCTTCATCCTCAGGCACAGGAGGTCTGAAGCTATTACTGACACTAAATCTCTCTTTTTCTGTGTCCCTGCAGGTGAAGTGTGATCACTACTGGCCCCTTGACCAAGATTCCTTGTACTACGGAGACCTGATCGTTGAGATGCTTTCTGAATCAGTGCTCCCAGAATGGACAATACGGGAGTTTAAAATCTGCAGTGTATGTTTGTGTTCATCTTTTTTTTTTTTTTTTGGTAATTAATTGGCTCAAAAACAACTGCAAAGCTAAATTAGGACGGTTTCTTCTGCTGTAGCACGGTTGCATCATGCCCAGCCCATCTCTGGTGGCAGCAGTAGCATTTGCTCTGAAGGTGCACGTTGTTTGTGTCCCCTCCTCTCTCGTCTGTTCTGATGACCCACACTTTTGTATCCTGACAGGAAGAGCAGCTTGACTCAACAAGGCTCATTCGTCACTTCCACTACACTGTGTGGCCAGATCATGGCGTGCCAGAGACCACCCAGTCCCTGATCCAGTTTGTCAGAACTGTAAGGGATTATATCAACAGGACCCCAGACACAGGACCAACTATCGTGCACTGCAGGTGTGTGCAGCAGCAAAACATCAGTGGCACAGAGCCTTTGTGCGTACCCTTGGGAAAATCCAAAATGTTCATCCCCGTTAGGCCACGGGCAGTCACAGAACCTGAGAGAGATAGCTGATGGGCTTAAGTCTCAGGATACATCAGAGCAGCCTTCCCAAGGCACGTGCACTTGCTCACAACCTCACCCTGGAGATACACTGAAAATGATTTTCAGGGAACCACTGCGTCTCTTGTGGGACCACTGGACAGCACTAAAGCTGTCAGCAGCTGCCACTGTTCACATGCTTTTGCATTTTTAAATTGCCTGTGTGCTGCTGTTGTGGCCCAACATCTGGATCAGCAAAGGGTGTTTTGAAAAGATAAGATATGCCCAGGGGTGAATCTGGCTGCATATGGATGTTGAGACTAGCTGGCAGAGCCATCTTTCCCCCTATTCTGACCGAGACTGCCTTTGTTTACTCTCTTCTCATGTTCTTCTGCTGTTGTGCCATCTCTGGCAGCTGTAGGGCTGCAGTTTTTCCTCTACTCCGTGATCCACACCCTACAACATGTAGAAAGGCAAAACTGGACTGCCTAATCTGTGATCCCCTGGCCAGCTGCAGCAGGCCATGGGGTTACCGAGTGAGAGAGAGAGTGCGGTGTGGTGTTTGAGTATCTTCCGATAAAGCCATATGGTCACTGGTACTACCTGAATGCAGTATATGACCCCTCCACCCTTTATATGGGCTGAGGCATGTATCTTGCATGACACCGCCTGTGTCTGCCTGTACATCATGTGCTGCTGCAACATGTTAGACGTCTATCTACTGTATCACTAGCAGGTCAACTTTCCTTTTCCCGGCCTCCTCCAAACCCCACCTCCCAGCATTTCAGCTATGAGGACCCTGGGATAGTTTGCCTTACCCTGCCCTTTCACAAGGCACAAGTCAACCGATCTTTTAGAAGCAAGCCTACTGGTTCACCCCTAGACAGAGGAGTTTAGAAGTTACAGTCAGGTGCAGAGCCTCAGTGTATCTCAATGACTGAATTAGTCCAAAGCAAAAAGCAGTATGGGCAGTAGCAGAGATACCTGTACCATCACTATCCTTTCCTCCTTCCTAAACAAATTTCACTATAAAGTGTTTGAAGTCCCAGAGATGCCATGCAAACAATGAGCTTCTCGCCTTAGAGATCTGGACTTTACAAAAGTATCGCATGAAGATAGTGAATGCTTTGATCCATCTCCTTTTAAATCTTTTGGGTGGTTTTCTTCTCCAGTGCTGGTGTTGGCAGGACTGGCACATTCATTGCACTGGATCGAATTCTACAGCAGCTGGATTCAAAGGACACTGTCGACATTTATGCAGCAGTGCATGATCTAAGGCTTCACCGGGTTCACATGGTTCAGACAGAGGTAAGTTTTGGATAGCCGACAATACAGCAACACCAGCTGCAGTATAAATTAATTAGTCTCTCGTCTTAAGGCTCTCAAAGCACTTCACAGTTACTCCACTGTAAAATACTAGTTAGATATATTTTAGTTCTGGGAGAATTTCTAGTTCAGGATTGTTTCCATTGGCTCTCATATAGAAGGTCCAAACCAAAACAGGTGGTAGCTGTGCTTCCTGTAGATTTCTTCTTTTGGCACTGGCCCACAATCGCCCCAGCAGTGTTATGCAGCAGACACTTAACAGCACATTGTTGTGTTAATGAAATGTCCAGTAAGTGAGCTTTGAGGAGAGATAGGTCCTTCAAGGATCAGCTTGGAAGACAAACCTAAACCAGACAGATAGCTCGACATAAAAGGGAGAAGAAATGGAGGACAGAGAAAATCAGATGTACAATTTTAAAACTCTAGGCACTGTGACCTTGTGGCTTTGCAGTTCATTTTTTATTGAGCTGCTCTGTCCATTTTCATTAATGGTATTGGAAAGTTGATCAGCATTCTCCTAACATACCGTGCAAAAGCGAGTACATTTATTCTCAAAGTGCAGAAAACGTACGTGTTTGGGATTTCTTTCTGTGCTTTTAAAACTGCAAGAGAATCACTTTACACTAATAGCAGCTAAACACTTAGGAGCTGATTTAATAAAAGTGAGTTGTGGAGGCAGTCTTTACATTTTCCCTGTGAACTGTTAATAGAGGAATCAGAACGGGTTTGATGTGTCTGCCTGTAGCTTGATACTAATGGAGGTCTCTGCTGTAATTTGGAAACAGAAATATCAATGACTGAGCTTCCTGATAGATGTAAAAGTCACACATGGGTATAAGGAGAGGCTTAGCTGGGAATGCAAAAGAGAGATTTCCTGGAACTATCTTAGTCACAGAAGACCTCTTGTTGGAGGGGAAACAGATCCACCTCATCTTCTACATTCCCGTCAGCCGTAGCCAGCGAAGGCAGACAGGCTTTCAGGGGGGTGGCTCTTTTTCCCTAATTGGAGCCAACTGCCTCAAGAATCTAAATTTGGCACCAGGCTTATGGACAACTAAAGCTGTGTGATACAAAGCCCACCTTTGGCACAAGCTTGACATGACATCTAAGTCAAAAGGCAGCCAGACCCAAGCAAAATACCTACAGCAATAGTGAGAAGCACTCCACTATGCCACTACCAGCACTACATGCACTTCTGCCCCAAACCAGCAGTGGATCAAGGCTTACCCAGATCCCTCTTGTAACCAGTCCTGCCCCTGAAAGAGTTCACAAGCAGCGTCCCAGAGACAGGTTGACAGAAAGCTTGTGCAGCTCACACGTGCTCACCCCACTTGAGCTGTAACATGCTTGTAGACTGACCGTGTAGCTGTGTCAGTGCACAGCCACTGAGCTGCTGTGTTCTCAGCAAGCCTTATTAATCTGAACTGTCAGTTGCATCTGTATATGGTTTCTGATTTGGAACTGTCTTTCATCAAGGTAGCTTAGAACAAAAGCAAGATAATCTCTCATCCTCCTGCAAGAAAAATGAAGTAAATTTATCCTGGAGTTTTTTGATGATTCAAAGTTTTCAATGAGCTGTGAATTATGAAGTAATTCTTACACATCTTTTAAGAAAAAGTAGAGGAGGTGGGGAGAGGGGGAAGAAAAGATCATCTCCACAAACTCCATTTGATGTGTGTGAGGACCCTAGTTCCTGGTATTATCATTGTATTATCGTTGTCTTGGCTTCCACAATCTGTTCGGGGGTTGAGATAAATGCTAGGTCCCCATCTGTTGATGTGGTGGAAGCCAGATCCCACTGGGGAGCACAGGCCAGCAGATAGGACTGTTTGCAATGACATGCTCCAGCCAAAGGTCACAGCACCGTCCTGCTCAACATTACGCAGTCATAGTAAAACAGCAGCAACAAAATGCTGCCCCTGCTTCAGACTTGGCTGAAAGCTGTTTAAGACAAGAAACTGCAGCTGGAGACATGAAGGGGAGTAGTAGAAAACTGTGTCCACCAGCTCAAAAGGCAATGGGCTCAGCACGGCAGCTGTAAGACTGGCAGAGAACCTGTCTACCATTTCAGTCCCAAACGGTCTCTGCCAAAGGAAGTCTCCATGCCTTGGCCAACTTTCCACCAAACTGGTGGGTGGGGTGCAGGATTTCTCCGCAGAGACAGCAGCTATATGTGCATAACGGCAGGCATCCTCACTTTCCCAGAGCCGGAGCACTGAGAAAAATGCAGAGCAATGACTCTTGTGAAAAACAAGTAGATAAATGTGCGGGGAGAAAATGTATATGCTTATTGGAGAAATTATGTCTTTGAGATAAAGTAATATTGAAAAGGTACACCTTGATATATAAAGATGCTCAGCCTAATTTGGGGGTACCGTGCTACGCTAATGTAATCAAAAAAACGATAATGACTCATGTCATAAACCACAAAGAGCAGCAAAGCATGGGGATTTAACAATCTAGTCTATCAAGGTAGTTTGATAAATAGTCAATAACATGCTGACCCTGCCTACTTTGACTGTGAATGTCATCTTAGCGCCTTTCTATGAAAGGCACTCTTCAGAAAAGACAGTCTGTCATTTGCTGCATAATCAGAAGCAATCTTATAACATATACTGCATCAAATAAATGCTGCTTTTGTCAGAAAATCTGGGTGCATCAGAGTGCTATAAAATATCTATATATAGTGATAAAATTTTATGGAAAATATTTCTTTTCAGAACAGAACTCAGGAAATTGTTTGTTTGCGTGCTTCCCTGTACCTGCTAATTCTATTACCCAGACTTTATACCAAAGCATTCAGAAGTAGTAACCATCCAACACAGCGTCTTGTCAAATTATGCCTTATAGTTGATAGAGCTTTCACTCATGGCGTGATCTGTCAAAACATATTATGTTCATTTACGTTTTACTGGTAACATTTCTAAAAGCAAGCGATCACAGAAGTTTACTGTTTTACTAGTGTGAAATGGAGATTAATTCTAGAAGTATATTTTCATTTTTAACACCACCCTTGATTTTGTATGTCGGAGTTAGCCTGTAATGATTTTTCACAATACAGAAAATTAAATTACAAAATTTCCCAGAGTGACTTGAAAAAAATTTCTTTTGCAGTGTCAGTATGTGTATCTACATCAATGTGTGAGAGATGTCTTAAGAGCCAGAAAACTTCGCAGTGAACAAGAAAATCCCTTGTTTCCAATATATGAAAATGTGAATCCAGAGTATCACAGAGGTCAGTGCAAGTTTATCAAATTGTAACGCGTTTCAAAGGCTCATTGACAATGTAATTGACGGGGGGAAATTGTGCTATCCCTTGCCATCAATATTTGTTCCCTTCGTGGACCTTAATTTCTTCTCTCCTCTGCTCTTGTCACTCTTGCAATTGCATCTTTATTTCCTCCATTAGTAGCCATTATAACGTCTCTTCCTGCACCTGCCTTACCTTCATGCTGTCCCTTCTCTCACACTTCATGATTCCTATGCTGCTGGGGAAACTGAACCCCTTCCCTATCATGATATTGGCTCCTTCCTTTACCTTCACCAGTGTTTACACCACACTGAGGCCACTGGCTGGGCTCACTGGGCTCTTCTGTCATTCGTGGAGTTCAGTTTCTCTCCTGAATCTCCCTCATTTGCTGTTGATCATATAAGCGGCCTTAGGAGACTTCCCATCTGCCTTGACTGGCTAATGTAGGTGTCCAAGGCTGTGCCCTTTCTTTCTCCTTCAACTCTCTATCCTTGTAGGCTCTTTTTCCTAGCCTGTATCCAGTCCTTTGGGGAAAAGAATTGCAGGAGTAGTAAATCTAGCAGTAGCACTGCCCTTCACCTCCTGTTCTCACGGCTGGAGGACCAGTCTGGAGAAGCTGTAAGCAAAGGTGGCCTGTATGGTCCTGGTAGAGCTCATTCCTAAGGGCTGTAGAAGTTTTCAGAGTCAGACAGCAGGATCTCGGTAGCTCCTCAAATTTGGACATTTGGAATTGAGATTATACGATGAGAGATCAAAATAATTTTCTTGATCTGGCCCGTAGAAATCAGAGTTGTCATCAACAGGTAGAGCAGGCTTGGAGGAGGCCAAGGACTGAAATAACCAGTCCCACAGATTGGGTGTGCTAGCAAAAGCAGAGGTGGGATCTGCTCTTTAGCTGTCGCATCAGTCACCAGCCAGCGCTGCTGTCACACAGCCACCTTTCAGAGCACTGTAGTCAGCTGGCAGAGCTGAATGTGAAGCCACCTGGGTTGTTTTATTTTTTCTAATCCCAGTTTTCCTTGCTTTCAGATGCTGTTTATTCAAGGCACTAAGAATGTTACAGACAACTGCTTTTGTGACCACATTTGTTAACTAGGGGGTTTGTTTGGGTTTTTTAACGTATGTATTACATGCACTAGAAAGGCACCAGACCTTTCTATTGAGACTGTGTATAATTTATTGGTCTGGTGATTTTTTTAAAAAGATATATAATTTAAGTGTAATAGATATTAATGTATATAATTGTATTTTGGCATTATGTAAATATGTATTTTTTCTATATTGTTTATATTAATATTAAGCTTCAGATAATACTATTTTTTTCTTAGCACAGTTTTTATGAACTGTTCTACATAAACTATTTTAAATTGTATGGCTAACAGGACTGCTGCGTTTGGGGCAGGTTATGTATTGGCAGGTAACACGCAGGAAAAATCCTATAAGAACCTCATTTTTTATTTTTTTTTAAACTAGTTCAGTGTTTGTGAGATGAAATAAGCTACTATTAAGCAAGGGAACAGTAGTCCTGTATAGGAATTACAATGCTACTCTACACTTTAAACTTACTGTTTGTGATCTGAAGAAAATGGGTATAACCCATAACACAATGACATACTTTTTACAGAACTCATCAACAGCCAAGCAAAACAGGGTCCACCTCACTAGAAGCAACTGTTTCAGTCTAATGTGACATAGTAGAAAAATATCAAACAACACACGCTGCAGTGAAGTCTAGCAGACCTTTTCCTCCCTCTACATGCCTTGAGGGGAGACAGGTCACATCCTGATTTCTTTACACTGGTTTAAGAGAGCAGAATCAGACCACAGGCTGTGTCTGTGCATTTTCGCTTCCGTACAATTATAATGAGAAAGGTGTTCAAGGAAACGCCTCAGACATTCAGGTTAACAGACCTGTAAGGATGTGAGATGTGGCAACTTCCATAGCTCATTAAAAACAATGCTGTACCACGACAGCTAAAAAAATGGATTATTAACATATTGAAATAAAGACATATAAAGTTTACACAACTGGCTTCGGCCTTAAGCTGCTAGCAGCGTAGCTGCCTTGGCCTAAGGATTGAACTCCTTCGAATGCCTCTTGCTTTCATAAAGGGAAAGCATGGCCCAGCATGTCCATGTAGAAAGACTGCTCCACTTAGATGTTGCCTGATGTCACCGCCACAAGGGCAGCTGGAACAGAAAAAGGCTCATCAGTAAACCAGGGGATGTAGGCTGGCAGGGCTCTGCTAATCATCGGATGACTCAAAAGCATTTAGTGATTAGCAAGAAGTACAATCGAAGAGCACTCACCAGGTATCCTGCCCAGCCAAGCGGATTAGGCACATCCTCTCTCCTCTGCAAAGAGGTTTCTCATTCAAGGGACTGATTTGAACACTTCTGTTCAGCTATTCTTTGTCTTTATAAAATGCTCTTCAAACAAATAGAGAAGAGGCCTTCTCCATCACAAAAAGAAGGGCTCGATAGTTCTCCTTTTATATATCTACCCATACTTTACCTAGAGAAAACAGCCTGCTGCTGAAAGCAAGTGCCTAAATTCCACTTTTATTTTGAAGAGAAATAAATAATTCTGAATACCTCCAGAGAACCAGCCAATACACCTAAGTGCCTAAGTGAGGAACTGCTGTGGCCCTGGGCCAAGACGACTATGATTTCACCATGAGTTATTGGAGCTGCACCCTCCTTGCAGTAGGAACAGCTTCCCGGTGATGGCTGAAGAAACCTGCAAGGCAACTCTGACATAGTTTTCTTTAATTGTTCCACAGCTGAACCAGCAGGACTATGCACAGCCATGTCACTCTGGTTTTCCTAGAGAAAAGGAAAGAGCCTGATAGTCCCTCTTCCTTCTTACTCTATTTGGAGTCTCAGCCTTCTTGACCAAATATCCTTGCCTGCCTCAGAAGCCACCCTTCATATCAGCTTTCACAGATGCTCAGAACACATAAGCTTGGTTAACCTTTGAGGTGTCTCTGTATGAAGATACGGCTCCTTCCTCTTGTACATCCTCTTTGGCCCCACGCAAACCTCAAGATTCACCACCCTTAGTGGTGATCTGAAGAAGCAGCATTTTAGTGGGAGCCACTTTCGCAGAGGGAAATCTAAGCAAAACCACAAAGAAATGCGCGCATTTTCTGCAGGCCCCTTTTTTCTCTGTTTCCTTTGCTAGACAGACTCTAGGTTAGCAAGCAAGGACAAACAAGCGTGGCAGCTTTAGGTCGATCATTGACCCTGCTAATAACAGCTGAACTTAGGGCATCATGAAAATTGCCCTTGCGTTACGTGCGCTGCATTTAGTCCTTTCTTTTTGCAGCGGTGGCTGAGGAGTGAAGATCACCATGTTAGTTACCAGCAGTACAATTATGCTGTGAAGATGTACCATATGTACCCTATAAATTATCTCACGCTATATATCACTGTGTCATTTTTTATGCTGAGGGAAATGGAACTCACTCAGTAATATACGGTCTGAGGGCAAAAGTCTGATTGTTTACTATGTATGCAAGTTGTTCATCATTTTCAGAAAGACACACATCGTTCTGCTCTTCATTTTAACATTGTTTCTCGGCTCCCTCCTCTGCACCTACAGAGCTCACAAATCCGCACCCAAAATGATGATGTCGTAGCGGACAGCTATTTTCATCTTTTCTCTCAGCTGATAATGAACACAGTTCATAAGCCTCTTCCTCCTCATCACTTAATAACATGACAGATGACCTTAAACACTCTGGCACGACGCTGTTGAGCAGCTTTACATCTCTGCCTAGCTAGGTCACGCATGAGACTGTACACACACATTATTGCTCTGGTTCTGCTTTCTAGCCAATTCTAGTCGTATGAAACCAGTGTAAATCCACTGAGAATAAGTAAAAAGTATCTATGTAGCATTTCATTAATATAAGACACCTACTTATCAGTATAATTAATTATATTTACTGTGCCTCTAAGCTGAATAACAGGACTGATGGGAAATTGTTATTGTAACGAGAACGGACTTGAAGGAGCAAAGAGAACTCTTAAGGAAAAAGACATCCTTCGCTGAAGAGGATGTTTCTCTTTTGAATGTCCACGAATGGTGTTCAGAATTCCCTTCTTGGTGTTTCCCAATAATAATGTTATAAAGCAAGGCTAGTGTTGTCGCTGATCCATAAGCTAAGATTTGCACACTTGGAGCCCAGTCCTGTGAATCTCTGCATTGTCCACAAAGCTACCTGACCACTTTCATGAAAGTCAACTGGAATGCTTGCCTGAAGAATACCATTCCACTTCTGAAGCACTTGCAGGGTTGGGCTTTTAGGTTAATTCAAATTTTTGTATTGAAAGATATTTAATAATGAAAAAATTGTAATAAATGTTTTTTTTTTTTTTAATCTGTGCAATACAATTACAAGATCCACTACCGATTGTAGGAAAAAAAAAGATTTTGCATAGCTGGAGTTGATAAATGATATTTTTTGTTACTAATGGAACACAAAAGTGGGTGAGAGAAATAGGCATACTGTGAAGATGTCATAAAAGTGCAACTTTATACATTTTTTTCTCTGCTGCTATGGTTATTTATACAGCTTATATACGTGCCTAAAATTGCCAGAAGTATTATTTTATGCCATGGTATACTATGAATTTCCTTTCAGTTGTAGAACAGAGAAAAGAAAACGTGTGAGCTTTAAGTTTATATTTTGTATTGTACACAGTTATTTACGCTCTGACTTTGAAAGCAAAAAAATAGTAGACCGATAGGAGTACATGAGCACTTAGGCGTGCTCCTCAGCCTGGGAGTTCATACATGGGCTGGAGGGATGAGAACAATCACCACCTAATCACTTTATTAGCATCTCCCCCAGGGCCACAGATGGGAGAAACGATCCGACATTCAGAGATAGAGCCTACTGCAGCCACAGCTTCACTACCAAGCGGTGGCATGGCAGGTGCTTACATTTTATTCAGATTTCCTGCAATATACTTCAGATGTGCAGTTTGTGTGAATATAATGCAACATAAGATGACAACCGCTTCCCTGATGGCCCTATCACAGACGTGCAGGCTGTGGAGCTGGGAGCTCTGGGGCCCGTGGTCCAGAGTAAAGGCTGCAACTTTGAGTAGAAGATGAATGTGTGCTCCCGTACTTTAGCAGCTCGCTGTGGAGGCCCTGCCCTCAGCTGTCCCTCTCAGGCTGACAAACTCCTGACCTGTTGGTAGCACCACTATGGCCAAACTGGTCTGTTATCAATGACCTCACAGATCAACAGCTGGTTCAGACTGGGATTTGGTTTTTAAGACTGGCAGGAAATACTGGAGACCAGGGACTGGCTAAATTTAGCAAATAGTGTGGAATTTGGGCACATACAGTGTCAATGATGCTGGTAGATTGATATGCATGATGATTCAGTTGGTTCTTGGTTTATTTGAAAGCTAAAGAAATAGTGTAAGTAACGTCAAGTAGCTAAATATATATTGCTCTACAGCAGGGCAGTATCTTATAGTGAAAAACTCCACAATTTTGAAATGTGGCTCGCCATAAATTCTTTGCCAGTGCCTGGAGTAAAGTGTCTGAAAAACATCTTCAGCACATATTCCATTCTCATATGCTATATAATTACTTATATTTGTGTTCCTAACAAACACTGGGTGAACACAGAATTGTGCCACTATTGTCAATTTAATTTATGCATTTGTTAACTATATTTTTATATTTTTAGCGACAGTCAACAAATCAAATATATTTGAGTGTATTTTACACATTTTTATAAATAGTTCATGAATAAAACATTCCTTTGGAAAAAATCTTCTGTTTGACTGCCTTTGCATTATGGATTTTGTTGTCCTGCTGCTCAGAGAAAAGGTCAGAAGTGAGTTTGATTTCAAGTGAGACGGTCTTCAGAGAACATTAAATTCATCAGAAGCCTCAGCCTGTTGGGGGAAAAGGGGCTCTGCTGTTGCCTGCTGGCCAGATTAGTGCCCATGCGGAAAGATACCGTGGTTCTCTTCACCTCCTCGGTTCTCTGCCCTCCTCCTTTAATAAACCAAATAACTGTCTGGCTTATAAAATCTGTATTTGAAACAACAGCGCATCCTGAACGTGAGTGCCTGTTATTTTAGAGACGTTTTGCCAGGCAGTTGTACCAATTAACACCGCGCTGGAGCTCCGTCACTGCCTACCACCCGAGGATGTGAACTGTGCTTTTTAACAAATATATTTCTTCCCCTCCTGCTCTCCACAATGCTTAAAAACCATTAGCATTCCTGTGGGTTCAGGGTGCTTGGCAGTAGCGTTCTTATTGCCAACGCTCTGTGTCTCAATTATTCCTTATTTGTCATCAGAAGTTTTTAGGACAAGTTAATGCTGTTTATTTAAAAGAATGATTTATTAGCTTATATTTTCTACTGTGAGCTATTTGCTGAGGGGACGTGTACTGAAGGCTGAGGGAGTTGTTAGATTTTTCTCTTTGCAATATAAAAACTTACCTCTGAGCCATACTCTGTCCTGAAGCCAACACAGACACAAAAGAGCAGTAATAAATATGAAGTAATGTGCAGTTAATATCTCCACACAGGAGAAACATGGCCAGCATTGCAGGCAAGAAGAAATACAAAGGCTTTTACAAAGTACAGCATGGAAACTGCAACACAGAGGGTTCTCTTCTAGTTTAGCAAGAACAGGGTGGTTGGTTCCTGTTAAGATATTGCTAGAAGCAAGTTTTTAACCTTGTTATTTTTATACAATGGTCATGATTTGTACCTGGGCTTCATACCTGTGACCTGGCTGATTTGTCTGGTAAGTCATTTCCTATACCAGTGCTAGATAATAATTTCCGTTTTCTGCCAGTCCCCTTTTTCGCTATCAGCTGGTTTCCTAAGCCCTAGAAATAGCTGCTGGTGTCAGACATCCTATGGCAGGCGCGACGTGGCAATACCAGTATGTCAGCAAATACCACAAGTGAAAATTTCAAGTGTTATTAACCAAGACTTTGCACATCAGTCATATATGGTACCAGTCCTGACCTGTGCAAAAAAACCCCAGCAACAACAGAAGAAGGAAAAAAAAGAGAGAGAGAGAGAAACAAAACAGCATTCCAATTAATTTGTGGAAAATGTCATGTTTTGGAGGAGCTGCAAAAGCCAGACCCACTTTTCCTGTTCTCGGGGTCAGTGATGCATGTGGCTGGGGGATGTGCTCTGCAGCGGCTGCCAACAGGCCATGCATGGCCGCCTGATTGCTGGGAGGGAGGTGGCAGGAATGCCATGGTCACCACCACGGCTGGCCTGTATCGATTATTGAGCTGCTGATGGACACCCCTTTGAATTGATCTGCTGGTTTTCATCATGCAGCGGCCGTGGGCACTGTCTTTGCTTGCTGGGTGTGCAGCCACGCTGGGTGTGCACGTCCAGGAGTGCCCAGGGCAGAGCAGGACCCAGCAGCATTGGCAGGTGAGGGTCTCTGAACACAAACAGCCCTTCATCACTGCTTGTATCTGCAGGACCAGCAATGTGCCCTTGTGGTCAAGAAGGCCAATGGTCTCCTGAAGTGCATTAAAAAGAGTGTGGCCAGCAGGTCAAGGGAGGTCATCCTCCCCCTCTACTCTGCCCTGGTGAGGTCACACCTGGAGCACTGTGTCCAGCTCTGGGCTCCCTGGTTCAAGAAAGACAAGGAACTCCTGAGAGAGTCCAGCTGAGGGCTATGAAGGTGATCAAGGGACTGGAGCAACTCCCTTATGAGGAAAGGCTGAGACACCTGGGTCTGTTTAGTCTGCAGAAGTGAAGACTGAGAGGGGATCTTATCAATGCTTATAAATATCTAAAGGATGGATGTCAAGAGGGTGGGGTCAGACTCTTTTCAGTGGTGCCCAGTGACAGAACAAGGGAGCAACAGGCACAAACTGGAACACAGAAAGTTCTATCTGAACATGAGGAAAAACTCCTTTACTGTGAGGGTGACAGAGCACTGGAACAGGCTGCCCAGAGAAGTTGTGGAGCCTCCTTCTCTGGAGATACTCAAAACCTGCCTGGATGTGTTCCTGCCCAACCTGCTCTAGGTGACCCTGCTCTGGCAGGGGAGTTGGACTAGATGGTCTCCACAGGTCCCTTCCAACCCCTGCCATTCTGTGATTCTGTGTGCCTCGCATTTTGGGTTCTGGCTCCTGCAGGTGCCTGACACCTTTATACCAAAGTTAGATGCTGACTCATTTGCATCATGCATGTGAAACCTTGCCAGAACAAGTGGCTTTACTTGGGACGAGGGATGGCCCCTGCTCCCAGAAGCTTGGAGTAGTCAGCAGCACCAAGCAGGCGTAGAGGCACCAAGGTCCAAGAGGGCAAAGCTTCTTGCAGACCTCAAAGTCTTGAAGTCTCCAGGCAAAACGCTGCCTTAGTACCTTCAGCTTTGCTGTTGCAGAGGTCCTGCGGCCCCCAAAAGAGGCTAAAGCCCCTGAGGGCTGTCACTGACCAGGCACCATCAGCACGAGGAGGGTCCAAGTTGAGCCCAGTTGCAGGCTGCCCTACCCACCCCTCCTGACTCAAATTCCTAGCTGGAAAGGGTGGCAGAAGCTTGTCCTGGCCCCCAGAGATACTCCAGATGGGCGCACACAGCTTCACGGGTCAAAGAGAGAGGAAACTATGAGGAAGTCAGCTGGTGCTCAACACCACCAGGTTTCATCTCTCCGTGCTGAGGCCTTCCATCCCTGAGCTGTGGGGCCGTGGCACATGGGGGTGACTACAGAGGCACATGATGGGGACTCACAAGCTCGGCCAGCCAGCAGTGCTGTGGGACCACTGCCTCCCCTCCCATGGGGGCACACCACCCTGCCAGATGCCCCCGTCCCCAGGCTGCACGCTCCAGAGGGCCCAGAGCATGAGATGGACGCCAAGAGCTAGGCCAAGAGCGTGACAGCCATGGCCTTGTGCAGCAGCTGAATGCCGGGCACCGAGCGTTGCTGGCAAGCGGTGCGGCGACTGGGCCAGACATTTTTGTACACAGCCTTCCCCGCGCTCATGCCAAAATCCCTGCCAAATTACATGCCGTGTCCTTGCTTGTCTTTGGTGTTCAAGCACCCAGGCCTGCTTATGCGCCAAATCAATAGCGGAGAGCAGCCGGAGCAGCTACCTCTTGCTGAGGGTAGAAGTCAGAGTTTTCCTGCTCTCCCCGTCATGGTGAGGCCACACAACCTGGTGATTAGGTGCCACCTGAGAATGGTAATCTGAGTTCTCTCAAGACAAGAAGGGGCCCAAACCCAGGTATTTCCGCCCCCACAAATCTTCACCCATTGCTCAAGAAGAGGCAATGTCCTCTCTAAAAGATGGGGCAGAGGCAGAAAGGGGTGAGCTGAGTGAGCCAGTCCTGCGGGGAAGTGTATCACAGCAGCCTTGTTTCACCTGCTGCCTCTCAGGGAAGCTTTTTCTACATACTTGTCTTGGTTGGGCTAGTTTGCACCAGGCCTTAAAAATAGACATGTTTTGCCAAGTGATGCCCAAGTGCACCCTCCTGTGTAGGTCCAAAACCTGGACAGAAGAAAGCTGATGGTAGGGCTAATATGACATCTCCATAAAAACTGTTTGGTGGGTTATCAGGAGCATAAATTTGGCTTTGGTGAAGTCCTTCCTTCTTGTGGAGAACAAAATACATTTATTAAGTCCTTGTCCCCGCTTCTAGTGGAGCTGTAGCATTTCCATCAGCTCAGAAATGATCAACGTGGGAGCCAGGCACTGAGACACCATTGAGTTACATGAGCCATATACAGGCTGCACTCAAGAGACACTGACCAAGCCGCCTAACCCTGGCTCTCTCCACCTCCTCAGACCTGTTGTGGCAGCCACCTCTGGCATCTCAGCTCTGAAGTACCTTCTGGAGAAGCTCACTGGGTGTGGAGAAAGAGCAAACACTGGGAGTGTTTCCATTAGACCACACACAAACACTTCCAGCAGAGAGATGTCTGTCTGGGGTAATCACGCCTTAGGACTGCTTATCCCCAGGCAGCCAGAAGGGATCAGAAGAAGTGTCTGTCTCTCATCAAAGACCCAGAAAGCACTTAAATTGACAAAGCAGTTGTCTTAGTGGACTTCTACAGTGCCTAATGTAGACATTCATGGGATTAAATTAACTGCTTACTGTCCCTCTATCCTGGTCACACTTGGGGATGGACTAGGAGTTGAGCTGCTTCACCCTACTCAACGGGGGTGGTCCTGGAGCGTCCTCAGGGGCTTCGGACCCTGGCAGCTCTGCGAGATCTCTGCGAATCCATTTGGTTGTGTTGCCACACCTCTGCTGGAAGATGCAACATTATGAAAATTGTTTCCACTTTGCAAACTTATTATAAGAAGTTCTGAGAACTATCTGTTCCCACTGTAATCCCAAGGTGTCTCCTGCTCCCATTGGATACATGGCACAAATGCATCTCATTTTTGCCTGGACCAAGTTTGAGACTCTAGCACAGCCAGCACAGAAAGAATGCCTTTCAATTTTGTTTTCCATCCCACAGAGAGCAAAGAATCCTGAAATTAAAAAAGAGACTAGTGGCATTATGGATAAGAAAGCCCAAACTTCCTGGAAAAATCAAACACAGACCAGATGGCACATAGTAAAGCTACCCAAATAGATTCGGTATGTAGCTGAGCTACACTGTAAAAAACACTGGGTAAAAATAATTGGATGCAGAGAGCAAAGTGAAGGTGGTCAGAATGCTGCATGCAGCTTGGCTAGGGAAGAAAATATTATGCAAATAAAGGACAGCTACAGAAAGGTCCACGTGTTAATTGGGGGCATTTCTCCTGCCCGTCAATGACTAAAGTAGCAGAGATGAAAACACTAGGAGAAAAAGATGGGTACTTGTAAAGGCAATAAAGAGGTATACAATGCCCAAAGTATCAAAAAGATCGGAAAAAATATGCTTAAGACACCACGTATGATAAATGCCAGCATCCTGTTATCTTATCACTGGATCTAAAAGACACCTGGAGCCAAATTATTTGTGAGAGCCCGACTTTGAGAGAATGAACTGGCAGACAACTGGAATTAATTAATGCCCTACAGATCTCTGCTAGAAAGGTTGGAAAGCACTAAAAATATCCGAGGAGCCTGTTTCTTACACATCATGGCAATTAGATCCAGTCAGGCTGTCACAAATTTTCTGTAAACATTCTGGTGAACAAGCAACTGCCCCAGCCCTCTCCAGCAGATCCCAGGGTGGTGGTGGTCTTTAAGATGCCTGGAATTTCAATGGCAAAAATGGAGGAAGGAAAACGCAAAAGGAAGAGCTGATGTCAAGTATGTTGTGGTTGATGAACCAGGGTGGGTAGGAAAATTTCAGATGCTTGACTTGGCAGTGTTCTTCAGCATGGGTTTCTGTTTGCTTTGGTGGGATTAGACCTAAACATCCTGTTGTACTGAGTCCATCAGAGAAAAAGGAGAAAAGACAGAAAATACGGTGAGTGAACTTCTACTGTTCTTGTCTAGGGAAAACACATTCATCTCACACGCTGTCTGAGACCAGATGAGAGAAAAGCCTGTGAAGGACCAAAAAGTGCGATCACAGGGGCCAGACATGGCTGTGCTCTGAGGAGGGGGCTGAGCCATCGAGACCATGCAGTGCAAGCAGGAGCATGTGCACCTTGCCCAGGAGGTCCTTATGCTGAGGTGGGACCCATTCCTCCTTCCCCACTCAGCCTCACCAGGGAAAAACCTACTTGAATCGTCTGTGCAAGCTGCTGTTGTCCCTGAGGAAGTAGCTCTCGCCCGCCTCTTCCTTTCCAGCCCCTGTGCTGCCCACTCATTCCCACATCCCTCTGCTTGTTGCCACTCGGCACAACAGAGCGGGGAAGTGATCTGTGTTAAAATTACCTTGTCATCAACAAAAACAAATGGTTATTTTTAATCTCCCCAGTCTGTTGCAGGAGAGAGCGTCTGAGGTTTTCATGCTGCCGCAGACTGGCGAGGCATAGGTTGTCAGACATCGTTCTTTTTGCTTCTCGGATCTTTCCCCACTCCCTTAGCCCAGCCACTCCGGCAGAGCCTGACCTGCCCCTCACAAGTCCCACCAGGCTGCGCCCAAGAAAACAAAGCTCAAACCCAGCTCAGTCCCCAGCCTGCCACCTCCACCTGTGAAGAACAGGAATGATGGATTTTAAAAAAAGTGAGTCTAACCCTGGCTTTCCCATAGGTGCAAGTATGACCGATGGCTGGGAACCAGCCTTGAAGAAAAGGGGACCAGAGAAAGAGAAAGAAAAGCTCTGGGCAGCGGGAGGGTGGATATTGGTTCATACCCTGTGTTACGCCAAGTGTATGAAAGCCCAGTGTGGTGGGATTTTGTTCCCTGCATGGGCCTCCTCCAGGGAAATGGGGAAGCTGAGGGTCTTGTTAGTGTGACCAGGTCCCCTTTGCTCCTGAAATGCCACTTTACATCTTCTAGTACCCACACACTGAAAAGGAGAATTTAGTGCAGAGACTTCACAAATTTCCCTTACCTACACCTCCATATCCTCCCCCCTCTAGTTCTTATCTCAGTAATTAAATTATGCAGCTGAGGAAAGTGATTTGGAAAACAGATGGCATGCAAGATGCTATAGAAAACAGTGGTGCATTTTAAACCTTACAGTGGAGACACAGACAGATTTGGGTGGTATATGGGCCTTGAAGTAATTGAACTTCAAAGACTGCTTGTGCAATGGCCTTTAACCAGAAGAAATGAATGGCCCTCCAGCCTCCAACTTGAAACTCACAATTAAGTATTAAAATCAAGCTTTTCACCGAACATTGTGTCTGGTCTAATTTGCCACACAAGTTGGTATGACCTGACCATGGCTCCTGGTAAACGTCAGTGGTAGGAAATATGGGATTTGGGCAAGATGGGGATCTTGGAGCACGAGTTTAGCCTAGCAGTAGGCTAAAAATTAAAGGAGAATGACACAAAAAAGAGCGGATCATTAATTAATTTATGTGATGCTATAAGTCCATTCCCCTCTCCTCCTTGCTTTACTTTTAAGACCGTGGCATGAATTTGATGGGTCAGGGCTTGGTGAGGACCAGGTGCCACAGCTGCTGGCAGCATGATTGCCATGTCCTCAGACCTGCTGGCAAAGTACCATGTGGTGGGACCCCACTGTTGCCTCCTGGCTGCTGCAAGCCCAGCAGAAAAGGAGAAGGGGAGCTCTTTTGGCAGCATAGCCAAGGAAAGGGGTTTGCCAATGGCATCTGCCTCTGGATGCACATTAAAAATATCTTCACTCAAAACTTAGATGGTAAAAGAGATTGTGCTAGCTTGTGTTGAATGGGGTTGCTGCCTCTTTCCAGGAAAATAACGTGGTCATCAAATCCCACCCTCTGAAACAGTGCTGGAGATCGCCTTGTAATGGAAACCATCACAAGAGGAGCTAGAGGGGCCCTACGGCTGGCAGCTGTTTCCACCGCTGAGTATATTTCCACACAAAGCTGGAGGTAATTCTCAGGGAGACTAATAAATTGAACATAAAGAGTTTAAACCATCCAGATAAATAACGGCAGATGTTTAGGGAAGCAATAACAGGCAAAAGTATGAGTTATGCAGTGCCTGCAGTTCAAAGAAAATTAGATCAAACTGCGAGGGCATTGTTCAGAGGAACAGTAAGGGATAAAGCGACTGGGGAAGGGAGGAAGGGAAGGAAAAGCTGTCTCCCTTCCTTCGGATGTGTGAGTACCATCCCCAGCTAGCACGGCCAACTGCTGCTTCATCACCAAACTAGAATCCATCGCTTGTGGTGGAAGCAGAAGCAAACACCGTCACTTGCAATCACACATCCAGGCCTGCAGAGCTGGCTCCCCCAGAGCATTATTAACACTTAATGGGGCTGCTGATGTGCAGAAATGCCTGCATCTTTCTGCGGATGTTTTCAGCAAAGCAGGAGGAACTGGGCTGGCAGCTGGGGTAGGGACTGAGGAACCAGGATCCCTGTATTTCGTATCCGTCTCTGTTTCACTGTCCAACCTTGTGCATAACACCTAACCTCTGCAGGTAGCAGTTCAGCTGCCGGTAAAAGAAATTCTTGCTTCCCCTGGATGTGGAGAGACCTACAGTCCAATTAAAATCCCTGTTTGAAAGATGCTATTAAAAATAATCATGCTGCCAGCCCTCTTCTTCCTCACCTGAGGATGGAGCAGATTTTAATACTGTACATTTGCCAGAAATGTACTGTCTTGAAAGGGGAAGCAAACCCTTCGTTGTCAGAAAAGCTGCAGCATTTCTTACTTGGGTTTTTCAGATTTCACAGGGGATAATAGGTAGTGTTCAAATGGAGAGGGCCAAATTATCAGAACATTTTTGAGCTGCATAGTGAGTACTGCTAATAGCAATGCTTGACTTGGCAACACAGTCTTCAAGGTTATTTAGCAAAGCACAGAATGTACATCACAAAAAAGAAGTTAATTTTAATATGTCTTTGCGAAATAAATATAAAACTAATCAATTTGGCTTTTCACTTTTATTGTGCCTTTTTGTTTGGGTTATCAATAAAAGCAACCTTGAAAATGCAACATAAGAAGCATTAGACAGGAGTGATAGACGAACAATAAAATGAAGAGGAATGCAACTTGGTACAGAATGTCTTCGATCATTATAAAGCTAATTACTGAGAGAGACAGCTCAATGTGCATGAATACAGAATAATGATGAGTTTGGTAAACCTTTATCGTGCAATACATATGTATTTGTGTGCCTGGAGAACGGGTACTTAAGAAGGAAACAACAGAGTGAAATCAAAGAGTATGTGTGTCACTCCAATAGCAGGATGGAAGGAAGGAACAACTCCCAATCCATCTTGGAGACACAGCGCTGCAACGAGTTTCCACTGTGCACCCATACAGTAGCTGCCCTATTGCTACCAAATGGGCTGTAAATCTGTACAGGAATTATGGGCAAAAAGAAATAATTCCCACAAAGTTTCAAGATAGGTCAAGACATAATTTGAAGAGCAGGTCATTAAAAACTGTGTTGAAATATAGGGTTTTGCCTAAATCTTTAATTTTGCTCACTTTGTATGGCAAGAACTCCTTGGGCATGCATGCACCTCCTGTAAGCGAGGAAACCAGGTTACTGTCAAGTAATTTGTGTGCATGACTGTGTTTTATGCCCAAAATATCTCTGGAGGAAAAACCAACCTAACTTCAAACCCGTTGACATTTACACTAGTGAATTTTGAGATGTCCAGCCCCGGCAATGTCCTGCCTGCTGCATCAAGCCATGCAAACTCCTTCCCCCGGGGATGCATTTAGGCAGGGGTTCTGCAGCCATGCACGAATTTGCAGCACAAACACATCGCTTTTTGGAAAGAAAAGTCAGTGTGATGGTCCTGGTGCTGCAATGATGGACTTGAAGCCAGCAGAGCCCAGCGGCGATGGCTTCAGCTCCATTTCCCCCATTCTGTCCTCAACATGCAGCTTCAGGCACCAGAAACTGCTCAAATTGCTGCAAAAATCCCATGCAACAATGGTCTAAACTACCCAGAAATTTCAATGTAAAAAGAATGGGAAATACACTTTGCCCTGAGCAAAACAGATTAAACAAATAGGTTAAGACAAAAAGACTAAAAACCACGAGGTGGTACCCCCACATTCCCCCAAGAAGTCATTAAGTGACAGCTACTGAAGAAACGGCTACGGTTTCAGCCCGAAACACCACCTAAATGCCATCAAAGCCGAGGTTAGCTAGCAGTGATCACACCAGCGTGCTGTCTAGCATCTATCTGAAGGCTTTACAGTCACATTTTTGCTTGCCAAGACATTTCTTCCCACCAAACATTATATTTGCTCTGTCCCTTCAGTCCTCATTTATTACCTTGTATTTTTTCAGGAATAGAAAAGACATTTTATTCTTCCACTAATATTCTTAGTTCCTCATATTTGCTGTTGAATCACCTGCCCATCAAACTGGAGCTCTCAAACCTCCTAATCTGGCATATTTTTAAAAATTCAATTAATTTGCCCTTTACCTTGCCATTTCATATCATGAATAAACCTACCAAGACACCTCGCTCTACACCTGCGCTCGGTATCTCGCTGTTCATTATTGCTTTGTGTTGACAGTTCTTCAGCCCATTTTCAATCTCCCCTCGCTTGTTGCCAGCCTGATCTGAATTAATTTTTTTTAATAAGATCTCGAGGCATTATTTAAAATGCTTCCTACAGTGTATTGCTTCCCGTATATGTCTCCATTAGTCTCCAGTTTGGCTGTAAAAAAGCAGCAAAGTTCACAGGACACCATTTGCTTTAAATACACCAGAATCATTTACTGCCTGTGATTCACTTGTCTGGACACTTGTAGATTCATAGCATATGCTCTCTATTTTCGATAAGGATGGGAAATTAATCTATCAAAAGCAAGAGACGCTAGCTAACTTCAGAATTCCCATATAATTTTTTTTCCTCTGGTATCAGACCGATTTTTCATGATTTTTCAGAAAAAAAATGGTTAGGATCTAGGTTACCTGCCATTTAGATGGACTGACTGCTGTGTGTCCAGTCCTTCCAAACTAGTCTCCCCCTGCCTAAAACCAGACTTCCTGACAGTTTTGCATTTAATTTTTAATCATCTCAAGCATTATTTTTCAGAGGAATAGTGCAGGAAAAGATAGTTCAGCCCTTTTAATTCCACAAAAGGTTTCACTGGTTGCCCCTTCCAACATTTCGCATTTGCCCTTAGGTGGGAGCGCTCTCTGTGATGGTCCTGGGTCGTACTCTCGCCTCACACCCCGGCAGGGTTCGGGCTATCCAGGCCTCCAGGAAACACCAAATATTACATTCCAGAGATGATGCTGCCTCCGACCTCGGCAGGTGTCGCTCTGATAGGTACGATCAGAAATTGCTCCTTATCTGAACGCTTCATTTGTCCTAATCCCACAGTGAGGGAATGGAAATGTCCTAAAAGTTGGCTCTTTGGGGCTTTTGAAACAAAACGTTAGCTGCTCGTATCTCTTTTTTAATTGATCCTGCTGTATGGGGTCCAAATAGTTGAAGTGTTTTGTCCAGAAACCATCAGTTGCTGTCAGTTGCTGAGCAAGCAGTTATAGGGAAGAGCTTAATAGTTGATTTTTTCCAACTGCTTTTAGTGAATGGCAATTGGCATGCAAATAAATAAAGAGATAAACCTTGTGTTAGATGAAAAGTTATGAAAAAGTTATGTTATGTAAGGTAATGTTTGACACTGCATTAGCTCATTAAATTAAATTACAGGCAGAATGCTTTTTTTTTTTTTTCAATGCAATATCAAAGGAGATTTAAGTAACTTTTACTGGATTTCTGGGAGAGTTATTTCAGGCTGATTGCTGTACGTGCTGTTTGGAAATTGTTTGTGTATTGAAGGTGTGTACGTAATTTTACAGCTACGCCAACATATTTTATATTAGAATTTTACATCCAAATTAGGGCTATGTAATTTAATGGGCTATTCTTTCTCTTCTTATTGCATCTCCAGCCATGCATCCAATGCATGCAAAGCAATTTCTTGGCTTGCGAGACTTACAGGCATTAGACCACCAAAGAGCTGCGAATCCAACGCAGTGCAAGTAATGACAGCATTCGTGCTAACATCTCAAACCAAAAAGAAAATTGCACAGCCTCTCAAATATCAAACTTTGGGGTTGATTCATTCAGTGGGTCTGTGACCTGACAAGGCAGTATGATTAATTGCATACATATTCCCTCGGAGGTTTTCCCGCTCATGCTTTCTGCAACAAAGATTGTTAGCTTGACAGATCAGTGAAGCAACCTCTTAAGATGCCAGAAAGGGAAGGGGTTGGTTTCTGATTGAAAGTTAATGGAGGAATAGCAGCTGCTCGATGCTGAGGGAGGAAAAAAAAATTAAAAAAAAAAAAATGCAGCTTTTGATTCTCGAAGAAATCACACACAGAAATAAGCTGATTTTTCGATAACTCCAGCTACAGGATTTCTGTCAGGGACTGCAAGAAAATATTCACATGATACAATAGGCTTCATAATTAAGAATTCTGCCGTGCTTCCTTTCATCTGATTACTTCAATATAAGCCATGGCCTGAGTTTTTTTCTTTTCTTATCAAACACTCTTCTAGGTGTCTCCTCTTTCACGTGTTTATTCTTGGCTTCAAGATAACTTCTGGCCATTTAGGCTAAAGCTTGCAGAAGCACAGGCTCAGCCGGCACCTCCCGTATTTGCAATGCTGAGCAAAGATGTTTGCGCAGCACGTTCCTTCAGTTAACAGGCAATCCACACTGTCTCGCCATCATACCAGACCCACACAGGGCTCGACTGCCCAATTTAAAATTGGTTTAATTTTTCAAGTGAGGTCTAAACCCTTAGCAAACCCCTAGGTGCTTCCTTAAGGTTACTTAATCCTTACCTATGACGGGGTTTTAAACATTAACCAGTGTTTCCCCTTTCACATTTCCCAGCTGGACTCCGACGGGATAACACATACTCAATGGATCCTTTCATGTAGGGCGTGAAATGAGACGAGATGCCTGATGGCTGTCTGTAGACATCCCTGCTCCTGTGGGGATGACACTGCAGCCCTGGCTCGGGAGTGGAGGGCTCCCGGAGGTGACCGGCAGCCGGGAAAACCCTGCGGGCAGCAGCCGCGGGGCTGAGCCCAAGTGAAGGATGCATGGAGAGCTTTGCGCTCTCACTCCTTGCAGATGTCTTTGCTCTGATCTAGGACAAATCCCTCAAAACACACCTGGAAGTGCGAATTTGGAAACTCCGACCTGCACTACCTCTCCACCACGTCTCCCAGCTTGCATTTTGTGACGCTTACTGAAAAGCCCAGGTGACAATAGTCCTTCAAATCCAGCAGACTATGCTGGACCTGTGTCAAAAGGTGATGTTTACACCAGAAATAATGGGTAATGACTTTTTAAAATGCCCCTGGATACCCCCATGACATTCCTCATGGCATTGAATTAACTTCCTAATTCAGTAGCTAAATATTCCAATGCATTGTGAGTTCCTGCAACAACAGAAACACACAAAGCAGGAAAGGTGCAACAAAAAATGGTCCAGTTACTTCAACTTTTAAAATGAGCCTAAGAAGCTAAGAGAGAAAGATACTGTATAAACAAAATGACTTAATTGCACTACATGAAAGAGAAGGCAGGTTTTACTGAAGCGGAGCAGCCGACAGCATGATGGAACAAAATTCCTCAAACCAATAGTACATAAATATTGAATAAAATGCAAAAATGGACTCTGCAGATGGGTCTGGAAATTGCAGCCGCTTTGGCTGCAAATACGCTTCAGAGAATATGCCGCAAAAACTGGAAATCCACAAAGCCAAGGGGGAAATCAGTGAATAATCCGCTAGAAGGAAATCCCCAGCTTCCACGATCGACTGTGGGGATTAGAAAGACATTTCTAAATCAGCAAGGTGGAGGCTGGGACAGAAGAGTGAATTTTAGGATTTTTTTTTTCCCCCTCGGCATCACACACTGCCAAGCCAGGGAGGTACTTACTGTCTGTCTTTGCACACCAATTTAGACGTTTAACTTGGGATGTTAATCTCTCTGCAAGATGATTTCATATCATCTCCGTAACCATTACTTGCTTCCAAAGGCTTTTGCAAACAGCATTTCTAACAGATTTAAAGATATGATTGCTGATCAAGCGAGCTGCATCAACTCAATGTGCTTCTTGCGTTTTGCTCGGAAAACCAGCTGCACAATTCAGTCACAAAAGCTTCTGGAGAAAAGCTAGAGAGGATTTCGTTAATCTGGATTTGTGAGCCCCAAGCTACTGGCTTAAAAAAATCCATGATGAATCTGTGTCACCGCCTATTTCCTTCTCCCTTGGGAAAACAAAGGATGTACATATGCAGAAAACCAGGGTTATTCCCCTTACCTATAAGAAGCTACCAAGGTGAAATAGATGAGGGGAACTTGCCACCACCTTACCCAGACAACGAAACCACCCCACTGCAGCAGCTTTCTATGATTTACAGAGTGTGAAAAAATAATATATATATTTTTATATATATATAAAATATAGTCATCAACTCCCCAAAACCAGATGCACATGTGCAATAGTCCTGTGGGTTGCCAAGGCAAGAGAATCACAGAGGACGCAAGCGAGGCCACAGCAGTGAGACACGAGTGAAACCAAATGCTGTGTCCTTTGCAGGACAGCACTTCCAGAAGCTGGCCAGCTTTCATTTGACAGGCTGAGAAGTCACTACCTCTCTTCATCCAATATACCCAGTGCTGTCCTTTTCGGGGGGTTGAGACAGAGGGTACCTGTGTGATCCTGACAACAGGCACCTCCAAAGGGGTGAGGTTTAACACAGAGAATTGGGAATTTTTCATGCAAGCAGCATTTTTTCACCCACAAAACTGGAAGTGCTTGAACATGTGCAACCAACATTAATCAGATCTTTCATACAGAGTAACTAGCCAAGAAGCATCAAGGTCCTACCTCCACAAACAGATTTCCTTAACTTCCTCCAAAGGAACTGCTATCCCAGTGTCAACTGGGACCAGAGGACTCTCCAAAAGTCATATAGGAAGTAAGCAGAGGAGTGGGGAACGACCCTCATCACTGGGCACCACAACACACACAAGTTTACAAAATAACAAGCCGTATGGAAATCAATTCATAAGCACACAATACAATTAATCTGAGATGGAGACTGGGCAATAGAAGCAGGTTTGTCACTGTGGCTTATGCCAACAAAGCTTTCAGGCTTTCAAATCTAGCATTTTTCACATTCTGAAGAAATACCTCTCCTATGTGTTAAAAGCACAACGAAACACAAGGTATTTAAACATAATACTAAGAATATCAGAGATTAGTACAATGAACAGTATGGTTAGAATTGCAGAATTGTTAATGTAGATTAAAATGCTGTGCCAGTAATCACACGCTGAGGGACTCACTTTCCTGACTGAGCCACGTGGCTTCTCTTCTCTGCTGTGTGCCAGCCCTGCAAAGCCGCACAGCTGGTCCCAGGGGCGTGCAGCCCTTCGGAGGCGAGGACGGGTGCCACAAAGCTTCTCTGGTCTCACCCCCTGACTACAGCTCACAGTGGATATGCTCTGGGAAACTGTGCTCCAAGGCCAGGTTTTTTTACGATGAGGGTGGTGAAATACTGGAACAGGTTGCCCAGAGAGGTGGTTTCCATCCCTGGAAACATTCAAGGTCAGGTTGGATGGGACTCTGAGCAACCTGATCGAGTTGAAGGCTAGGGCCAGTATTCTCATTGCACACAGCAAGGAGCTGGGACAAGGAGAAAGAGGCCACCCAGCAAGACACTGTGCCCACTCTGCCTTGTGTTTTCTGGAGCATCCCCTTGGAGGGACCCTGCCCGGAGCTGGTGTGACTGGGATGGCGAGTTCAGCAGCAAACACCCACAGCCCTGCTAACAGTTGATGTCCTTCTCCAGCCATCCCTGGAGCCCAATGACATCCATCACACCACAGCCCACAGGCTCCCCTTGGCAAGCGCTCAGACACTCCATTATTTGGGGAAATCACTGGTAAAACACATTCGTGTAAAACACATTCGTATAAAACGACTCCAAATCCTTCCTCTTGAGAGCATTTTGGTGAAGAGGGTAACTGAGAGGGGACAAGAAAAACTAGGGACTGAATACCACCGAGGCAATAAATTTAGGTCCAGTATTTAATCACCTTTTCCGATAACTGATTCGTTTTTTGGAGGTGTATTTCTGACAGATTTCTACATTTCTTCACAATGAACAGGTGATGATGAAGGATTTTGTCTAGACAGAAGTTAGAGTTTGAATTTCAAAATGAAGCTCTACACAGTGAAAAAAAACAAAACCAGCACAGTTATTTTTGTCTTAAAGCTTTTTTCTTAAAAAAAATAAACAAAAACCACAAACAAAACAAAGGTTAAAAAAAAACCCAAGCAACCAAACTTTATTATTTTGGAAACACAGTCTATCATAAAGTAAATATTTTAAATATTTAATATTAAACAATACTAAAGATCACTTTGTGGAGATGATATGAGCAACATCAGGGGGTTTTATAAACTGTCTCTTAATACCACTGGGACCTGGGTAGCTGTTGCTCAGGACTAACAGCGCACAGGATATTTGGTGCAGTGTAGATTATTTTTTTTTTTTTGGTAGAATATACTTATTTACTGTCATAGCAGAAGAAGCAATTAGCTGACACCTCATGGGGGCATTCCCCAAGAATAATCCTGAGGCAAGAGCAACTCCACTGCCAGATGAGACACTGGAAGGAGGCGCAGCTGGGTGCCCCGCAGACCTGCAGGTGTGTTGAGTTGCCCCACTTGAGACCTTCTTGCAGGTGTTTTTTTTCCATCAGCAGCCTTGCCATTTACAAATGCTTCTTCTTTTTTATTGCCTCTGCCCTGACAGCCAAGCTCTTGGCACAGATGGTCAGGACCACGATGAGGACTCCGACCAGGAATGTAACCAGAGGCCAGAGGAAGCAGTGCAAGAGGACTGTCTCATCATGGGTGCGCTTCAGCATCACGTCATCTGGCCTGTGAAGAGGAGGAACAGAAGAGGGAGAAAATATAAAGCAACTTGACATCATCAATGAAAATATAAAGCAACTTGACATCATCAATTCATCATAAGTGGAAAGCATCTGCCTTGGAAACAATATGTTTTATTTGCAACAGCATTAGAAAATGATTAAGTGGGCAATTTCATTCACTGCTTTGCCCATCTATCACCAGCACTCATAGCAGGCTGTGAGGCCTTTCCACTTGCAGCTTTTACAGGCTAAGAGGCTCGTTCAGAAAAAAAAAAAAAATAAAAAAAGCATCGTTACTTTAGATCTTCCAGGGGTTATGATCATCATAAATAGCCATGAGAGATACAATATCACACTGTGGATTGAAAAACTACTCCAATGAAAACATAATCCAAGGCAACAGTTATACATATCTACCTCACATGGCATCAGACACCGCGCAATGCATTTAAAATGCAATTAAACTTCCCTTTTAGCTTCGAGCCTTGATGTGTCCATGGGGCTACATGGAGGCTCCTGATGAAGCCCTGGCTGTGGTCTGGATCTGGATGGAGACCCAGTCCAGGTCCTAAGTGCTGCACTGCTGGTGGCCCAGGCTAACCCAGCTGGCTAACCCCTCCACCAGCAAGCAGGGGTCTGCACAAAACCTACCCCCAGGAGCACTCCTGTCTGGCCCCTACATACCAGAGGCTCC
Source organism: Rissa tridactyla (assembly GCF_028500815.1). Lineage (NCBI taxonomy): Eukaryota > Metazoa > Chordata > Aves > Charadriiformes > Laridae > Rissa > Rissa tridactyla. Next base: position 179,879,739 of record NC_071466.1, read on the forward strand.
TGATTCAGCTTCTTCCCAGCAGAAGCTACTTCAGCAATAAGCTGCGATTTGGTACTGCAAACACCAGCTGCTCAGTGGACTTGAGTACGCTCCTACAGTGACACTTTGGGGAGCCTCCCCTGAAGATCTGACCTCCAGTGTCTCCACCAACAGCATCATCTAACGCACAATCACAGCCGGGTCTGTAATGAATTTATGCATTTCCAAAGGGAAACAGAGGCAGAAGGAGAATAGCAAGGAGGAGGCATCTCAAGAGGCTTGGAAATTCAGCCATGCCTTGTGCCTGAAAGATCAGGTGTCCATCTGCCTGCTCCAAGTCTGGGAAGTTGGTTGGGAAATCTGATGGCAGGCTTTCCTCGTCTCTGTATCTTTCCGCTCTCCCTGTAGTTTAACAGAGTTAATAAATCAGTCTCATGGAATTTGCACTTTGCTGCTGCTTTCCCATCTACAGCCAGAGGCACAGAGTCTCTGGAAAACTGTCTGCAAAGGAAGGAAACAGAACTTTCTCTAATTAGGAAAATATATATAGTCCTGACTCATATTGGTCCTCATTCACGTTGAACACTCCCATCCCACATTGCTTCATCAATGCTACCCAACACTCCTTGGAGCAACAAGCCTCACAGCCTAAAATCCTGGCAACCCAGGCTCATCCAGCCAGGTTGTCAAGCTCTCCTAAGATGGTGCACATGGGAACAGATACCTGTGCGATGACTGTGCTGTCTCTCCCCCAAAGCTTGGTCCTGATCAGAAAGAAGCACTAAGAAAATATTCCCTGCAGGGGAAACAAGAAGACACTCTTTTTTCCTTCACTGAGAAGTTAGTTAACAGAGATACCTGCTAATCTACAGGGTTTTATCCACTTTACGGAGTAGGTGGAGCCAGACCGCCAGGCTACACCTGATCCTCGCTTTTAATTGCACTCTCATTTGCATTTGCGGGTCTCTCCCCTGTGGCGGTGTGCTCTCCCCTTCCCCCCCCCCCCCGCTCCTGCTCAAGCCATGGCCATCAGCAGGAGTTGTTATGAGTTGCACTTGAACTGTGGGAGATGGCTGGCAACATAACCAAAACACTGTCTGGAGTGGGAACCTAGGTATCTTGTTCCCATGCGAATATGACTTTAGGTCAATTCCCTTACTCCATAAATAGCGGACAGCCCAAGAGACCTTTGAGCTCTCCTGCACGGCAGCAGGCTGCACGACAGGGTCTCCCCTTGAGTGGGGATGCTCGCTTAAGGTCCTTCTCCTCGAGGTTGAGAGATTCCTTGCCGCAGCAGATTCTCGGTAAGTGACTAATAGCATGCTAAACTTTGAAATCTTAGCTAAGTGATACAAGGATTGATTGCGCTTTAGACATAAACCGTTGACCAAGTCTGGGACTAGGATTGGATCCAGCCGCACCTAGACTCCTCTCTGAGAAGGAGTTTAGAAAGCAAGGGAGTCCTTTCCGAACCTCGTGACTCAACGGGAGGGTCTCCCTGAGAGCTTGTCTGACCCTGGCCTCTATGCAGTAAATAATCAAGTGTACCCTGGCATCGAATCTCGTAAAACACTGTCGCATTCACTACTAACTTTGTTAAATCACTGTTTTATGTTAATAAACATTTCACTACTCTCTTACAAGTGAAGTTATTCACTCCGCCCACGACATCCCCCAGAACTGTTGTGTGGAGCTTCCTCTGTGCCGTGCCAGTCTGTAAGTCCCCGGTGCCAGAATCACCTGTCTCTCTATATTTGTGTAGTAAGGAGCAGAATAAGACTTTGATTATGAGCAGCTCAGCTATATAAAAATTGAAACTCAGCAACATAAAAAATGATCAAAAGAAACCCAGGTGTACTCAATAGTGGAACACGTGAAGTCTGCTCAACCAAAATCCTCCAGCCACATAATCAGGCACATGTGGAGACCATAAATTGAATAAAATAATATTAACTTTATGGGCACAAACCCACCAGTCTATGCCATACAAATGACAGCACCTAAACAGAAAAATCCTTTCACAGGAGGTATAATACTGCTTCCCTCATATTTACTGTATCATCTTCTGTGAATAACAGAGTGCTAAATGGCAAGGAGGCCATAAGTAGGCAGCATTCAGTCCTCGCAGCTCTCAGCTTACCAGTGATTTTTAAGTATTTTTTTAAAATGGATACTAATCAAAGATTTCAAAAATAAGGGGCAAGCGAAGAAAGCAGAAAATTTGATTCAGTTAAAGAAAAGAAAGTATGGTTGAGGAGAGCAAGATATTCTTTTATCGAACCTTAGATATTTTGGAAAACATCTGCACCAAAGGCAGCAGCGACGGATGCCAAACACTCATTATAGGTGTGACTGTAACTCTTGCAACTTAGTAATTTAAGAGAGTTTCCCTTTTGGAACAGAGTCAAAGACTTACAGAGGTATTTAATGAAGCCTCAGGATGAGGTCTGGGTTCCGATGGATATTACCGCTATTCTTAGCTACAGCAAAAATCCCTGTGTAATTCCTACATGGCAGAAGGTGTGCAACTGCAGCTGCACTGTCAGCTGCTTGCAGCACCTCTTCAGACAATGTATCAAGTTGTGACTGGGTCCTCCCCTCAGATGTCATTAAATGACTATTGGCACCCCATTTAAGACATTAAATGCCCTTCTTTAGTCAAGGGGAGGGAGAAGAACTCCTGAAGGGTGACCCGGCACACAGGAGAGCTCAGGGACCCTCCAGGATGTAGCCTCTCAGTAGTGACTCTGGGTGCCAAAAAGTGGTGGGAAGAATGTCAGCCTTGCTTCTACTTGGTTTAATCACTGTGGTTATTCTGGAAGAGCTACTGTGCTTTCAGCTGGTGTTTATCTTATCCCAAATAAGATAAGCACTGCTGGACCCCAGGACTGAATGAGAAAAGCCAATAAATGCAGACAGCGCTGATGGCAGACGGCACACTCCTGTATGGCAACGTCCTGGTTATCTGCCTGTAACAGCCCACGGAAACTTATAAAGATCAACTTTGGCAGCGTGTAATGCCATTTCTTTGCATCCATACGATTTCCTCCCTCTCCCATCAGGACCAGCTCCTCTTTCCTGCATCTGCTGACCTGCACAGAGATGTTGCAGGGCGCAGGGGAGAGCACTGGGGAGTGCTGGGGCAGCGGGAGGAGGCAGTGGAGGACGGGAGCCTGGGCTTGGCAGTGCCCTGTTGAGGAGCCCTTCCCTGCAGATCCATCACTGGAGCTGACAGCAGTTACGGAAAGCGCTCTGGAAAACAGCCTAGAGGGTGTAATGGCAGCAGAGGGTCCCACTGAGATGCTGCTTTTACAGCAGAGGGAAATACCTGAAGAAGCGTTATTGAAAAAGAAAATGTTTACTATTTTCTTTTACAAGAAAACTCCTTTTACATCTGCTTTTTGGTGCTGAGATTGCAAACAATGGCAAATAACAGCTTCCAAAGCAAGGAGGGAAAATCAGCCCTGCTGCAGCCTCACGATGTGCATGAGACCCTGAGTTCTCTGCCCTGCTGCCGTAGCCCAGGGCTGGTGCTGGCAGGGAGCCCATGCAACCGAGCTGGCCAATGCAACCCAAAAAGGACCATCCAGGCAGAGGAAAACACCCCTGAGCAGGAAAAACACCCCTGAGCAGGAAAAACACCCCAGCGGCACATGAGTTATACTGGACTTGTAAGTCCATGGTAAGAGCAGCCTGAGGAGTGGGGGCCGGGCAGCCAAATGTCCTCTGCAGGAGGAACGTTGCAGCCCTGACGGCATTGCAGCTCTGCAGGAGAAGTGCAGAGGTAACCGCAGGGGCTTGGGGGTTCATCATGGACCCATATTCTGTGCCCTGCAAATGAGGTAACTGGGCTCATCCCCAGGTTTCCACTTGTTCCTTGGAAAGAGGGGTAGGAAGGCACAAGACGGGTATCTTGCAAGCTAGACTTACAAGTCCTGGCTTGCCAGCCAGGGACTGTCATGGTGGGCAGTGTGAGTGAGGGCCTGGGAGGCCGTCTAGCTAAAAACCTGAAGAATAAACATGTTTGTATTTGTTCTCAGGTGATCTGTGACAGGCTAAAAACCATAGGTATTTCATGGGAGATCTGCAAGGTCCTAAACTAAAGACTGGGGAAAAATTAGGAGGAGATAGAGGGAGTTAGAGTCAGAATTAGTCAGATGAATTAAATACAGCAAAGTCATTAGTGATTAACTAACAGGTTAGCCTACAGAGGCTGTATTTCACTCCTTCCAGGCTGTTTGTTATCCATCACGTTGACAGCATCTGTTTAGGGGATGAGCTACCCCCTGAGCTCGGTTACAGACCATCTCTTGTTTCTAGCGATGCTGCCATTCAGCTCTCCAGTAAATGCAAAGCCTCTCGAGGGGATGCACCCAAACGCCTAACACCAGTTATCCGTGCACAAAACAGTGGCAGGGGCAAAAGAGAGACCTAGTGGGGGAAAAGGGGGAAAAAAATACTGAATACTTTCAAGCCCTGGTCAGGCATCGAGACCTGGTTCTGCTGCAAATGGTGATGGCCACTGTGCACCACCACCACCACTGCCCAGCAGCAGCCCCACAGCGAAAGAAGAACAAACAAACTAAAAAGAAGCCTTAAAGAAGTCTCTACCTTAACTCTGAACACATACCTTTCCCTTTCACTGAACAGACAAGGAGGGAACTATTGTGTTTTCATTGCTAAAAGGTGAAACCAGTACTTATTTTTAGCAGGACTTTGAGCTCAGGGCTGGAGCCTCGTGGGGCTCTGACCAGGGGTAACTGGATTAGTTGTTGCATTACACAACACATCCCTGTTAGGCGCTGCCAAGCAGTTCAAAGAGACATGGGATAAAGCAGGCCTCCATCAGAGCCTTCGGAGCAATTACTGAGCATCATGGTAAGAATTGCAGTGCAAGGGTTACCAGGAAGTCATGTAGGACCAAAGAGTTACAGGCATGTAAACATTCCAGTCATCACTTGTGCACCACATTGTGCAATTTATGTGACACAGCGAAAGCTGGCAGAGGCGGGGGCATGGGACAGGGAAACCTTACAAATAGCTTTTTGTATTCAAATGATCTGGATTTAAAGATGTTTACAATCTGCATACGCTTATTTTCCCCACAATTATTCACATCCCTTCACTATGAAAAGCACTCATCAGTATTTTTTTTCCCCTATTGTTTCAAGAGACAGAGATCCTCAGCTGGACGGCTGCACGCAGGGGCAGTGCTATCCTAACAGAAAGGATAGGAAATAGCAACAATATCTTCGGGGGACCAGAGGGAATTAATTTAGAAAACTTTGTGAATTACCAGAGCAAACCGATATTTCTCTTCCACCATTTATGAATGAGCAGCCCTACTACCTGAGCACCCTTGGCTTCTGCAGAGGATTACTCCCAGATAAATGGCCTGCAGGGTACCCCAACACCGTACAGGGGGTCACTGATCACCAGACAGTGTCTGCTCTTCAAATCCCAGGTGAATTTGTGTACAGCATCCTGCAGCAAACACAGAGAAGTATAAAGCCTGGCTGGCTCATCTGCTGCGCTGCAGCAAAGGAACCCCAGAGCATTCTTGCCGTACTGGACAAACCCAGAGCTAAAAAGCAATAATGCCACATAAACGAGCCACTAATGAGAAATAAAGTGAGATATGTTGCTCTACCTATCTCTGCATGGCATGAGACTGAGGGGTCTGAGCTGACGTAGATTTTGGTTTCTCTTTGTTCTTGTTGTTGATGCCAGTGAGACCTGGAACACGAAGAAATAAAGCAACAGGATGTCCCCCATCCCACCCGTTCCCGCAGGCCTCCCACTTCAGGGCATGCAGCTGTGACCCTTGTTTGCGTGTGTTTGTGACTACAGACTCCCTGGGACACTTGGTGTGAGTTGGATGAAAACTGAAGCACTAGACCTCAGCACCTTCCCAAACCTTTGGCAACAGCCTGAGAACTTTACCTGAATTTTCCATTTATTTTGTGCTCTGAAACACTGCGGGTTGGTTTCTGCTGGGCAGGGCTCCCTACAGACCAGAGTATCATCGTGCCAACAAACAGGCACCTTCACCAGAGGTCGGGAAAAGCAACTTTCCCATGCAGCTTGCACCACTTGGCCCAAGGCTAGCCAGAGAAGAGTGAGACACTAAAGGTACGCACCTACAGTGGAAAAGCAAAACCTCGCTTTTCAGTAAAGTGCTGAGCTCCAACCTAAGATATGCTTTGGTGCCCTAAGATAAATGTCAGATGGCTAGTTGTGCTGGGCCTCTATTTATATTAACAGAGAACGAAGGAAACTGCTAAGTCTGCTTCTTACCCATTTTGTATAAGTTTGAGCTGTACAAGCGGCATCACTTCTGCTTTTCAAAGCAGCCTGTTGAAACGTGCATCACCAGACTGAAGGGACGTGTCACCTAACAGTGCGCTCTGCGTGCAGCAACAATTCTGACAATGGTGCTAAAGTAAGTTTGATGAAGAGGAGACGATGTCCACTCCTTGCCTAGATATATACCTAGAATTTTATTCTGCCATTTCAAAAGAGACAGTATTAATATTGCAAGTACTAGCCCCCCGAGGAATCTACCACTATATTCTATGTGTTTTATACAGACTGACACAGAAGAGTTGGCTCATCCACACAGTTTAAAAAATACCGACAGAAAATATGCACACTTCTGTTTTGAAGTTAACAGATTTTTTCCTCAGTTTGTGTGTTTTCTTACTGCTTCACAAGCAGTTTAGTCATCATAGCTCTAAAAGTATACCTAAGCAAGCACATTCCTAGTCAGCAAAACTCATCTCTCAAAGCTTATTCCTATCTCCAGAAGAAAATAGATGGTGTACACATTTCAGCTTAGACTATCTTTAAGTATCTCTGGCAGTGAGTCTCTCTTCTGCTGTATATAAATTGTTGTGTGATCAGCAAAAGGCAGCATTTCAAGACAGCCGTTGCATTTGGCAAGAACATTTAACAGTATAGGATGCAGCAACTGTAAGGAAAAATCCTTGCCCAAATGCTGCACAGTTCCTCAGCGTCAACCTACAAAAATGGCAGACCCTAGGCAGTATGTAGCCTCAGAAAATTTTGCCTTTTCTTCACCTACAGATGTGATGTGCAAACCAGCTCACCTAACTCTGGACACCTACCACCTAGGTGCCTGCACCCGATCAGATCACCATAAGCTCCTTTACAGGCGAGAAATAAACATCTCTGGGCATCTGACCTGTATTAGGTGTTTATTTTGGGGTAAGATAAAAGGCTCCTATTTCTCTCCACTGACTATAAAAGCTGACTTTCACAGCATTTGTCCACCCCAGCTCAGATGAATCCCAGCTGTGAAGTCTCCTGCAGAAGATCCCATGTTTCTGACTATCCTGCTCACTCCGGCAGTGGCTGCTGCAGGTCCCAGGTCTCGGCAGCGTGGGGAACTGGCAGCACCTGCGTGCCCAGAGAAGCCAATATCATCACGCAGCTTCTGGTTAGCAGACACAAGCATTGGCACCTTGTGGAGCAAGAAGGTCCCTGCCAGGTCTGATGTCACTGCACAGGGTGCCCTAAGTTTTAACTCCTGCATGCTGTAGACAATGTTTCCATCCCCACTATAAGAAACAACTAGTTTTTGCTACAAAGCATTGGTGGTTTCCCTGTGCAAAGAGTTAACCAGGGACAACAAGCTGTCATCCTGGGCACTCCCACTAGATCTATGGTTTCTCCAGGGAGGGGACAACAATCATAGCCAGCCTAAGACAAACTTGAAACCCCCAAGGCATTCAGTGGGCCACCGACAAGAGAGCTGGGCATGTCTCTGCCTGCCACCCTCCTTCAGCTCCCTGGTTCCTCCAAGTACACACTGGCATCCATTTTCCTCCTGTGTGTCTTAATAAGCTTAAATATCTGAAGCCAACACTCTCGCACTGAGGCATGAATTGTACTAGCAAGCACCAAGCTATTCCCGCCTAGGTGTCCCTCATCTATTTAACTTCCAGGTGCTGGTGGAGTAGGACCAACCTCCTCCTTTAGTTCCCAATGTGGCATTCATTTGAGTGCTTAACTTAGCAACCAAGAGCAGTCTCCCTAGCTCTACCAAAATTACTCATGCTGATCAAATTAAGCTAGTGTCACATGCCTCCAGAATTGGAATATAAACCTTGGCTCATCTGGAGATCTTAAATATTCCCTTTCCGCCTCCCTGTCTACATGGACCCATCATCCCAATCATTGCTGTTCTTCCAAGTCCTCCCAGGGAGCCTGCACACTGTGGTAACAGTAAGATGCTGCCGCCACACCACTTTTTATTTCCCAGCACATCATCATCAGAAAGAGACAGGCAAAAAGTCACCCTCCTCTTCCCATTTACTGAAGGAAGAAAACCACACGTCACCCTTATACACGCATAAGTCGCATTGACATCGGAAGTCAAAGTAAGAATCGAAACAGAAGAGGAGATGCTTTAAGTTACAACTTTCTACTCCGCAAGCACGTACGAAAACTGGCAGTTCTGTGAGCATTTATTACACGTATCTGATTCATTAATCCTCCATGAACACAATTCTTGAGTTGGTTTGTACTATTTACTGATCTCCCCTTTTCTTCCAGCCCCTCATGAACACAGTAGGATTTCTCTTCCACAGAGGGAAGGAACGCTAATATCCAAGCCATAAATTTTCCATCTGAGTGTTAAAAGCCAAGATGCTTTTTGCCTTAAAATGACATGTTTTAAGGGAAACTTTCCTCAGAGTTTTATATTTTTACTTCAAGCGGTAAAAACGCTTCTCTGCTTTCTATGTAGCTTTTCATCAATGGAGTTGTTTTGCAAAGTTCTGCACTAAACTCCGTGTGATAAACCACATCACTATCTGAGTGTGTGTGTATACACATATGCATGCGTTTATATACATTTTCAAACAGAACCAACGGACAGCTGGTAAACAGATGCATAAGCACTTCTGCCTATGCAAATGTAGATTACTCACCTCAAGTGCTGGTTAAAATAGCACGTAAATGGTTGCGAACCCACTTTCTCTTTCCAGTATTTCTGCTTGTACGTGACATTCTCAGAGTTCTCCTGATCGTCTCTTGCGCAGGGTGGGATGTACGAACACTGCCAACACACGTTGCAAAACAGAGTTACTTCTGCACTCAAGAACACGGGGCATTACTTCCTCCGCATTTTCCTCATGATACCAATGTGACTGAAATGGGCAAAAAAGCGTAAGTACAAGGTTCAAAGAAACAAAAAAGAAAAGTTAGCTGAACTTCACTTGAATTGCTAGTTACTCCCTGCAGGTACTGGAAAAGAATATGCCAGCATTCAGAAACAAAATAAAGGCTTTATCATGTTTTGTTCCATTATCAAACCAACCTGCCACATAATACCTTGGGGTTTTGCATGATGAATGTAAAAATGACATTTTCATTTTGACGTATTCCTAGCCAGCTGCATGGTTTGGATTTGAATTACTTCCTATTTTCAGTGAAGCACATAATCACAAATTCTGTTTAGCACCAAATAACCAAAATATTCCAGCAAGCTTTCCTGGATGATGGGCTATGTGATACCTAGCTGATTTCCCTTGACAAAAGACAAGTATTCTTCCGCTGTTACAACACGGGGAAACGAGCAGAGAAAGTTCAAAGCCCCACTTCAGCAGAAAGGTTCAGCATCTGCTTCTGCTGTAGAGAAGTCAACAAGAGTTGAGTGTGCAGCTGAGCTATCTGCAGATCTCGCCCAGACATCTGCTTCAAAGCCCAAATTGATCAAGGGAAATCCCTCCCCCAGCTCGGCGCACTTGGGACTGGCCTCTCAGAGACCCCACTCTGGGTCACACACAGTGCACACAACTTTGTTCCAAGTCTCGTCTTTGACATACCGCCCTTCCCTCCCAGCCACGGGGAGCTAAACAAGATAAAACAAATAGTCCACTGAACCCAGTGTTGGCAGTATCAAGATCTCAGTGTCCAAGCACAATCCCTCCGTTTGTCACCAGGCGTCCATATGGGAGATCGTTACAGGAGATCGTTACAGGAGATCATTACAGGAGATACTGAACCAAACTGAGTAACACAGCTTAACTGATCCTTGAATAACACAAAGGCTTTTTACGCGGGAGGATGCATGGACAGCAAGGCTCAAGGTGCACACACAGATTTTTAATTCCTTTAAAACTGGGAGCTGCAAGCAGAAAAAAGTGACTGTGAAGGTAGCTAAAGCCTCCTACTTAGGCAGGATGAGGAAGCAGGAGGTGCAGGGCGTGGGAAGCCCCTAAGGGGATCCACACATATGACCACAACATGAGTTTCTTCACAATATCCTGAAGGCAATAACAAGAAGGAGAGAGATACCCTCTCTAACCTGAAAATAAAGACCACCGTGACTCACTGTGCCTGGTGAGCGCTTCCTCTCCCTCTCTATCTGGTGAGGTTTCAGGGGCCTACTGAATGCTATACCCAACCTGTACAGACCTACAAACCCATCTCCACCGTACAACAGCTTGAACCTTTGCCATTGCAGGGGGATGGGAGAAATCTCAGGGTTTTATTGGCCTGATCGTGTTAAACCTGACCACTTCTGTCAGCACTGCTGGCAATCTCTCTCACTACCTACGTCTGACTGTAATCTACACCTTGCTCTTCCTCAAGCCCCCAACTTTTAGGTACACTCTTGCCATACGGGGATACAAGAGAGCAGAATTAGATAGGCTTTACTCAGAGTCCCCCAAACCAATCACTATTTTGCCAGCACACAAAATGCAGACCTAGACAAAACAACCAGGTACCACCATACATTCTTCTGCCTAAATTTCCTCAGTGATCTTGAGAACTCCTTTTCCTGTGGTATCAGCTCCAGTACACAGCTTCCTCTGAAATCCTTCTTCCTGATGGCTGAGCCTACTCTTGTCCTCTGCTGTGAAAGTGTGACCACCCTACCACTACTCTGCTGACCAAACTTTCTCCAGATCCTTCAGAGACCTTCTACCTCCCCCAGATATTACGTGAATCCTTCACAAAATTCACAACCTGGTGACCCATTGTTAATCCCCACCCTGAGTTTCAGGCTTAGAAACAACTGCAGAGATCTCTTTTCCCAAGACATGTCCATCTGAACAGACAAGTAGAAGGCTGTAAGTCTCCAAGGACAGCTCCATCACAGAGGACTTCGCAATTTTTTACATCAGTCCCTACTCTTTTAGCTCAATGGAAGCTATTAAAAGTGGAGTTTTTCAGGTCAGGGATTTTGCTTGATTTGGAAGATGTAAAGGGCTCTACAGACAGCTTCCCTGATCAACATGTCCATCTTTCCCCATGCCAAGGCAAGACAGTGTATGGGAGAACTGCCAGCACCTGTGGGAGGGACACCTGGAAGTTGGGGAAAGCAGTGAATATACTCTCCATAACTCAAACTTCACACGACTCTTTACGTAAGTAATCCCAATGACAGCTGACAGAAAACAAGATGGATTCATTTGCATATCTTCATGTGGAAAACACAAAGGAGACACACAGGAGCTTGCCATAAATCTGTGGGACCACATTGCTTGAGCCTGTCAAGGATTAACAGTCTTGAAGAGAGGAGAGGTCCCTGCCCAAGCCAAAATCATCATCATATGAATCCCAAGGGTCACCCTGAATCATGTCCTCAACATCATGAAGGCCTTGAGCCACAGTGAACGCACAAAGTCCAACTCCAATGTGGACTTATCACCTGCTGCACGAACACTGGAGCTTGACTGCCTCTCCAGGATGCCAGCACAGTTCCCACTGACCCGATGTTCATTTTGGCCCCTTCTGATCCATGTAGGTAGTGGATGTCTCTTTTGTCAGCATCCCAGGCGCACTTCTTGGGGACTTTGCTTGATCAGCTCTATCGCCCTCCAAAGCACAGTCAGCACACGGATAAAAGGGAATCACAACCTGGCAACTTTCGCTGCTGTCAGTTGATGTATGAGCCTGAAATGACCTCCCCCTTTGGCAACAGGCAGTTTCTGAAAGGTTAATTCTGCAGTCCTCCCCCACAAGACACAGCATGAAATCCTACCATGAAAACATACACAAATGCCAAGTGTTTGAGAGCAAGCTAGGACGTCTTGTGCTCAATTACAGCTCGTGCAGCAACATCCATTTTCAGTGGAAGGGTCCCATTCTATATTTCTTTGATGTTTTTTTCTTAAAAAAGTTACAATGAAGTTGGAGAATAGCACTTAAGATTAGACACTCAGCATAAATTTAATGGAGCGGAGGCCTTTTCAGCGGATCTATTGATACTTGGTGCCATAATCGCACCTCCTACGCTATGTCATAGCAATGATAAAATTATTATGTAACGCAAATACAGTCTCAATTACACAGCTCAAAATCAGTATTAGGCTAATAATATTCCCCCTTCAATCAAAGCCGGTGTTTGGATAGGTGACTCAGGATTCAATTCAGTAAAAATGTCAGCTAATATACCTTTCCACCAAGATTTTGTACGATTTGTATCTGTGTTTGCTGCTGGATTCTTGTACTCCAGTGTCTCTGCAGATGCCTGGGAAGATTCCCGGTCCTTCTGAACACTTCATCAGAGCAGGTATTCTTCCATATCACAGAGAATGGACAGAGGTGTGAACTCTTGACCATGGTTTAGCTTCCAGGTTGCATCGTGTGCTTTTCAAAGATGAATTCTTGCCTTCTTCAGTTACATTTTTATGAAAAGGAAGCCAGACTTGGTAGGCTCTGAGGCAAGCTGTCTGAAGGCTGGAAGACACAGTCTACAAGATGAGACCAAGAAAGTCTCAAACGCAAACAGACGTAAGGGCCCAAAGTAGAAGCGAGTCAGCCCATCAGAAGACACACCAATGGCACTATGAAGCAAGTCTCCAGCCTCAGTCTCCAAGCAGCTTGTCAAAGACAGTCCTCCTGGCTGCTGGTGAACTATGGGACACAGCACATATCATTCGCTTGGCACGGCAGAGAGCCCCCACATGGTGTGCTGTGCAGGTTGGGAAGCTTGTGATGAAATGAAGGAGTGGAAAGGACACTATAGATAAGTATCATTGCAAAAGTACAACGCACCACTAAAGCCACCAATTGCCGACTCCTGATCTCCAAGTGTATTGTGTTTGCATGGCAACGTTTCAGTAGCTGGAGGAGGGCTACAGGAGTGGCTTCTGTGAGAAGCTGCTAGAAGCTTCTCCTATGTCCAACAGAACCAATGCCAGCCAGCCCTGAGAGGGACTCACTGCTGGCCAAGACTGAGCCCATCAGCGACAACAGTAGAGCCTCTGGGATAACATATTTAAGAAGGGGAAAAAGCTGCTGGGACACAGTAGCTGGAGGAGAAGAGTGAGAATATGACAGCAACAATTCTACAGACACCAAGCTTGGTGAAGAAGGAGGGGGAGAAGGTGCTCCAGGCACCGGAGCAAAGATTCTCCTGCAGCCCATGGTGAAGACCATGGTGAGGCAGGCTGTCCCCCTGCAACCCACGGATGTTAATGGTGGAGCAGATATCCACCTGCAGACCATGGAGGACACCATGTCGGAGCAGTCTGTTCCTGAAGGACTGCACCCTGTGGAAGCGACCCACGTTGGACCAGTTCGTGAAGGACTGCAGCCCATGGGAAGGACCCATGTTGAAGAAGTTCATGGAGGACTGTCTCCTGTGGAAGGGACGTCATGGTGGAGCAGGGGAAGAGTCTGAGAAGGAAGGAGCAGCTGAGACAACATGTGATGAACTGACCGCATTCCACATTCCCCGTCCCCCTGCGTGGCTCAGGGGGAGGAGGCAGAGACTTCAGGAGTGAAGTTGAGCCCGGGAAGAAGGGAGGGGTGGGGGGAAGGTGTTTTAAGGTTTGGTTTTATTTCTCACGACCCTTCTCTGATTTGATTGGCAATCAATCAAATTAATTTCCCTAAGTTGAGTCTGGTTCGCCCATGACGGTAGTTGGTGAGTGGTCTCCTTGTCCTTATGTCAATGCATGAGCCTTTCATTATATTTTCTCTCCCCTGCCCAGCTGAAGGAGGGGGAGTGACAGAGCGGCTTTGGTGGGCACCTGGTATCCAGCCAGGGTTAACCCACCACACCAAGCAATGTATGAGCTTCTCCAAACTTTGTATGGGAGCATCTCCTCACATTACTCGGTTATTTTCATGTCCTGGAAGGGAGGACGCACTGCCACAACCATCCCGAGCAGGGTGGCAGGAGATGAGCAGGGGGACTCGCTCGGTCAGTACAAAATATGCCCCCCTCCCAGCTGACTGTACTGAGGGAGCTGGAGCTGAGCATCATGTCTGGTTTCCAACTGCATCCGTCAGCAAGGAGAAACCCACCGGGAGTGGCCAAACCCACCACCCCTCACAGAGGCTCAAGGCAGCGAGGGGTGCCCCAGGTGAGACGGGAGGGTGGTGGGGTTCATCCACGGCACCTGGGGCTGCTTCCAGAGGAATCGCTAGACAGCCTCTGCAGAGTCTGCCCGTCATGGGCACCACCCTGAACACAGATCTGATGCTTCACCAGATGCACCAAACCATCCCAAAATTATTGTAGGGTTGGGTATTAAACTTCCTCTGTTGTTGATCGTATTTAAGAGAGTCCAAACCCCAAAACCAATTCTATTTACAAGTGCAGAGACGGGGTAACCGTACATCATCTCATCAGGCTGAGTGGTTACAGAAAGAAGTGCATCAGGAACACCTGCGGGATGCAGAGCGCCGACAAGGAGCAGCGGCTGGATGCTCTGCACCTCTGCCCGGGGACAGGGAGGGGGACAACCAGGTCCTGCTACACAGCTGCTAACATCAGGATCACCAGTCACTCCCCTAAAAGTTTCTTCATCAAAAGAGCCCTGCACTTAACTTTAAGCATAGAAAGGGAAAAGTCTAAAAAGCCAGAAAGCAGATCTTTTTAGCAGCTGACATACTCCGCTCTCATTTTACCCAACCAAACCTGTAGCCTGGTCCCCGTGCTGGCTCTATGTGCCGCCGACGCACTCGATGGCCAGAATGATAGTGACAAATTGGGAATTAATCCCCCTTAAACCTTATCTCAGAGATTATTATTGCTATCAAGGCAGCTGAAGAAAGGCTACCATCCCTCTGCTGAAATTTCTTCCTCTGAGACAACAATTAAAGAAAAAAAAAAAGAAACCCACAAATCACTCAGACTGAACCCAAATGTCATCATGCCCGGTGCTTTATATATACATTTCTGGATTAACTCTGACCCAGCTATATAATCTTTTAAGAGCTCAAATGAATCCTGGGCTGTACAATGATGTGATTATCTTAGGAAACACGAGAGAAACAAAAATAAATTTCTTTTTCCTGCAGCTAAACCTCGCTAGAACAGACGGATTCGTAGCTGCCGATATGTTTATATGCCAGCCCGCTCTACTACAGAAAGTAGAATATTTTTAGTCCAATACACTGGGGATTTTGGGGGCAGAATGAAGCTGCCAGCTGATTCAGTATTGTTTCACGGTGTAAGGAGCCTGAAGTATGCCTTTTCCGTACTATTGATTTACAGGAAGAATTGCTACCCCACACAGAGAAGCGGCTAGACAGTACGTAAAATTTTAAGAATATTCAAAACAAAATTGTTCTTTTTTTTTTTCCTTCCAGTTAGTCGGCACTGATTAACGTGTTGTACGTCTAATTGCATGACCACAAGGAAGTGTGCTGCGAGAAGGTGGTGGAAACAGGAAGGGTTAAACGGCTCCCTAAGTGTTCATTCATAAATACATACTGGATCCCGAGCATTAGACCCAGCAGATTCCTACTCCGTTGCTATGACTAACCTGTTACAGCATAAAATCCCCAAAGCTTTTAAAGGCGGTGAGACTTTAATACAAAAATTAAAAGGAGAGTATAACTGCTCAGCTCACAGACATTAAACTAGGGGGAAAAGGGAAAACCGAAGCGACAGCTATACGTACTTCATTAAAACATACTTAAAAGAGTACGTTTTCCTAATGAGACCCAAACAACTTTTCTTCTTATTTTGTGTTGGTTTTACATAAGCTCCTTAAGGTAAGGAAAATAATTGGAGTGCACTTTTTTCTATGTTGTTTTCTACTTAGTTAAATTCAATTACCACCAGAGAATGCAGTTACATCAAAAAAATAAAATTACATCCTTTCTGCTTGGTCTCATTTGGTAAAACAGATTCAGTCACCAGCAATCGATATCCCCGGGTAAACAGCCCACACCTAGAGACAGAAGGTGCAAGCCCGAGAAAACAGATTATATTTGCAAGAGCGTGCGAGTCCAACCTGCTGCCAACACACAATTAATAAGGTGTTTCCTTATCAATTACTAAATTAAAATAGGCTTCTGAGTGACATTTAGGGCCATTGCTGCTGAAGATCTGGGTGCCTCCCTGCAGAAACTGCAATCCAGCCCCAGGGCAGGTACAATCCTCCACTTCCCACCCAGACTTGTAGAATTCCAGGATCAAGAAGTAAAAACAAAAAACTCTAACTACTCAGAGAGACGCTGCAGTTGAAAGCCTCTGCTGAAACTGAGGATGCTGCAAAAGTTGCCAAGCCCAGGTGTGCTGGTGGCCCGGCTCGCAACCCACCTCCCACCTCTCATCCCTGCTGGAGATGGCCAGAACGGGGACATCAGGCCATGCCCAGGGACAGCCACAGCCGTGCTGCACCCTCTGCAGCAACACAGCACCTTTGCCCCACCTCCAAAGGGCATTTCACCAACTACCCCCAGCCCACCCGAAGACAGAGAGAGGTTTAGAGAAGCGCTGGTGCTCGGACAACTGGGTGCTCATGGTGCCCCTCTCCATAACCACAGCCCTCTCCGTGGGGAGCCTGCCAGCAGCACCCCCAGGGAAAGGTGAAGTTTGCAAAGGTCCCTCACAGGCCAAGGTTTCATTCGCTTCGCTGTCAGGCAGCATCCAGCACTGCAGCTTCATCGCTATTGCTTCTGAGTGGTGCCAACAATTTAATCCAAATCCTGTCTGACTTATTATCCTGCTTTTCGCTTTGCTAATTTTTGCCCCAGCAACCCTTCTGAGCCCACAAGCTGCCAAGGGGGGGGGGGGGGGGGGGGCGGGGGGGAGAAGCAAACTGCAAACACTGAGCTTGCAACTTAATCCACCTTCCAAGGGGCTGCTCCACGCTGGTGTAACGATGACTGCGGAGATATGAGGCTGCACATCCCAAACTGGACACGCAAGTGTGGCACTGCATCCCTGGGTCTTTCCCCTGGCCCTGCACCCCAGACCCCTGCCTCACACTTAGGGTGACCCTTGGCGCTGAGCTACATCCACATCTCGGTTGAATCAAAGAGCTGAAATTTGCTTTTCTAATACACTCCCAATTTTCAGGTTCTTTCAGGGTGAAGGGCGGGGGGTGGTTCTGCCGCATTTTTTATTTTCTGGAAACTATTTAACAAAATTTCCACTCAGGCAGCGTGCTGGCAAGATGGGCTTTACTCAGCATGAACTGAAAAAGGAGAAAGCAGAGTAACCGCCTTTAAAGAAAGAAAAAGCAGAAGTCGCGCATTACCTTCAGGCTACCCTAGTTTGCTAGAAGGTGCAAGTTTAAAGGCACTTCTGGTCAGTTTGTTTTCATGTGGGTGATGGAGAAGTTCAAGAATCAAAAGAGCACCGAGGAAACTTCTTGTTCCGGTGCAGCCCTCTCCCCAGCGCCACATCCACAGCGGCTCCGTTAAAATTTCTGCTTGCGTTTCAGGGAAGCTCCCCATTCTTCGCTCCGGGAAGTCCCTCACCCTCCGGGACACGCAGGGCATCAGCATCTGTCACCGCTCGGGGGGACAGACCTCCTCGCCGGCAGCAGGAGTTTCTCCCCGGCTTCCCACCGGCGTCCCGGGGCTGCCGGCGGGGCGGACGGGACCGGGGACTGGGGACAGGGGACCGGGGACTGGGGACAGGGGACCGGCAGCGGAGCCGCCCGCGGGGTGCCTTGGGGCTGAGGCAGCAGCGCTCCCGGGGGAAGGATAACCCAGGGCTGTTCGGGGCAAATATATACATATATCTATATCTATATATAGAGAGAGTGTCTGTTTGTAGTGTTATACTATACTATATTATAAAGTATAGTGTAGTACTATACTATATATAGCGTGTATATATATTTATACACACACACTATATATATACACACACACCATATATATACACATGCATCATGTATAGTATTTATATATATATACTATACATATACATATACTTTTTGCTGAGTAACAGCACAGGGGCATTTCGGAGGGATGCTCCGCGACTTCATCCGTTCCCCACCATCAGAGAAAAACCCGCACCCCGAACGGAGGGCGGCTGCAGGGGACCCGGACCCCAAAAGAGGGCAACGAGGGGCAGCGAAAGGGCACCCAGCACCGCGGCGAGGGGTCAGGATTTGCCCTACGGGACGTCTAACCCCCCCCCCCCACCCTCCACGCCTACCCCGGACTTTGTGAGCGCGGGGTCTCACCTTGGGGTTGGTGCGGAGCTGCCGCTCGTCCTCATGGAGCAGGGCAGGGGAGGAGGAGCGGGAGGTGCGGACCAGGACCTGGAGACAGGGGTAGCGGGCGGTTCCCCGGCAGGCAGCCCCGCAGGAGAAGGTGCAGGCGAAGCGCTCCCCGAGCTGCCGCACCGCCAGCACCGTGCAGTTGGCGGAGCCGCCTCCTCCCCTCTCCTGCAGCGCCGGGCGAAGCCAGCAACAACCCAAACCCAGCAGGGAGAGCAAACCGGCGGCGATGAGGAGGAAACCCAGCCGCATGCTTTTGTCCTCCGCCTCCGTGTACTCGTAAGCCGCCCGGCTCCTCGCCATCGCCCCGTCGCCGCTGGCATCCGCCGCCGGGCAGACCGCTGCCATGGGCTAAAGCTCCCGCCGCTCCCCGCCTCCATCCCCGCCTCCTTGAGGGATGCCACTGGTGTGTGTGTGTGTGTGGGTGTGTGTATCCAGAGGAAAAAAAAAAAACCAAAACACCCCCCCCTCCCCCCCGGATAAATAAATAAAATGCAAATGGAAACCCGGGTGACCTAATTCAAACCCCTCCAGGGGTGGAAGGGACAGCTTGCAACGGGATTATCTGGCCCGGGAGATTTGCTGGTCCAGCTTAATAGCGGGTACTGGGCAAGGTGCGATGTCTAGAGGGGGGTGGGCGGGTGGGGGGGCCGCAACGCGCCCTAAGGGGCGCGTTGCGGCCCCCCCACCCGCCCACCCCCCTCTAAACCAGCATCCCCATGATGACAGGGTAGCAACCCCGCGGGTAAATCCAGAAGAATCAAATCGCGGCTCGAAACATAGTTTGCGCATCCCAATTCTCGCCGCCGGCTTGGTTGAGTCGCGGAGAGCTCATGTGAAGTCACGCTCAGTAACCCCCTGCGTCAAACTCTACACACGCACACACGGAGTCAGAGCCGAAATTAAAGAAATTAAGTATCTGGAAGTGAGGAAGCAGGGGCCGTTTTTCTCCTTATTAACTGAGAAGGGAAATAACGAGAGTTGGCTGAACGTTATCCTGCCTCAACAGGACTTTTTTGGGGTGTAAGGCAAGTGCTCTTGCTCTGGCCAGCCCCAAATCCAGCATCCAGCACGGACAGACCCAGCCTCTTTCATCATTATTTGAAGATAGTAAGTGAGCATGACAGCTGGCAAAACATTTTACATAGGAATTGCTTTCAACAGGAAGATATTGACCTTTGAAAGCTCACCCCAAGAAGTGCCCTCTTCAAAGCAGGTCTGCAGAAAAGCACTCGGTCCAAGAAAATACACTTATTTTGCAAATGAAGTTTGGTCATTACGCAGCATTTCCCACCGTGGCATCACAACACAACAAGGTCTTCGGTGCCAAAGTACCATAAGCAATAGTTTTATTTTTATTCCTTAGTCTTTATCGTAGACAGTGTGACAGTTTCAGAGCCGATAGCTGAACTTGATGACACAAGCAGGCAAGAAGGTACAGAAATAATAGAAAAAAATAATAAATATGGGAAATAGCACTTTCCTCTGGCCACCTTTTTCAATCACTTTCCCACCGCAGAGCGCGACGTCCAACTTTTAAAAATAAAGTTGATCCATAGGTTCTCCAAATGGACTATTGAGCAAGGTTTGGCAGGAAGGCTATTAAGAATCCATGCTGTGACATGAATATAAATGGATGCAAATATCGTCCTTGATTGCACCTGTGCACTGCCACGCTGCCCTCAGGCCAGCTGCTCTGTAGTAGCCTCTCCTAATACCAAAGGGTTTCAGATAAGGTATGCTAGCTCTAAGTAGAAATAAAAATAATCCCAGGCTTAAACATGGAATAGGTTTTTACACTAGACACAGAACTCATCTTGGTTAGTCCTTGGCTCCGTTCATTCGTTCCCATCAGTCCGGCTTTGCTGCCAGCGCTTGTGATGACGGCACTCTCCAAGGGTGGGGCTCGCTGCGTAGAGCTTTCTTATTATAAAAACCCAATTTTTACTCAAGGTAGATTTTTTGCCTGGCACCTGAAGGGAAGCTCCAGCCCCGCTTTTCCGGCTCAGGTGAGCTGTGACTTCTCGTCTTTTTTATCTTCCAAACAGCTGGCGTTGAGTCTCCCTGTGGTCAGTACATGCTTCAATTCCTTGCTGTCTCCTGTACATAAAGTGCCGTCAGCTGAAATTTAAGGCAACAGCTCACTGGGTGACACAGTAACCTTGAGAGTTAGTCTGCCTGTGTGCAGCCAACCCCTGCATCATCCGTGGTCGGAGGAGATGCTGAGGCTGTATTTTGACAGGGAACGGCGTTTAACATTCACCAGGTAATCTCATTGGTTTTAAAGTTCTGCACAAATAACCCAGTCAGGACTCAAAGTCTATTTGGATCATTTGGATGTGAAAAATGATCATCAATGCCCAATTTGTAAGAGAGTAAAGCAGGGCACTAAGGGCCTGTTGTGAAGATTTTATCTGCTGTCACCTGCTGAGGTCAGAATCTGGGATGCTGGCTCCATGGCCATGGGCTGCGTCAGGAGCAGCCGGGGCTGAGAAAGCCGATGTACAAAGTTAAATGTCTGTATGAAATTTTCAACGGCAGAAAAACTGGTCGCTCCCTGCTTTTTCAGGCCCTTCCTTGCCCCGCGACCTGTGGCCAACCGCTGGTCACCCACCTGAAGGCACCTCGTGCGGCCCGTGGCGAGGATGCCTCCACCTGCGTCGCGTACCTCGGGGCTGGAGGGGCTGTGGCAGGGCTCCGTCACCACGCGCCCAGAGCGGCCAGCCGACGGGAATGGGCTCACACATCCCCGTTTCCTTGCAGAAGCCGAGCAGTGGTCCTCATAACACCCATCCTGGAGGTGCCTCGCACTGTCTTCCATGAAAACTCCGGTAACAAACCACCTTTTCGAATAGCAAATGTATATACACACAATAATTTTTGAAACCAATATTGTGCTGCCCACCAGAAAGTAAATTGGCCTTCGAAGGGAGGGAGATCCCAGGCAGCTGGTAGAAACACGCCTAGGGGCAGGGGAACAAGCAAAACAGCTCTTTTGTCCCAAAGATAGAGCTGTAGAAAAAGCCGAAGGAGTTTCCACAGAACGCCATCAATGCCCATGCCAGGCAGAGCAGGCCAGGGCTGCCCGCCTTCCCCTCGCTCCGCATGGGGACTGCCTTACCGGTGGTGCAACACCCTGCAGTCACGAAAATCGGCTGCCACTTCCCTAGATTGTTTGTTTGGGAAACCAGCAGGAGTTCGAAGAAGTGATTTTGCAGAAAATTCTTCCGGCAGCTTCAGCAGGAAAATTCTGACGCGTGCCCACCTCCAGTATCGGCATGTTAATAGCAACAAAGGAATAAGAAATGCAAACGATAAAACGAAGTCTAGGAAAATAATACGCGAGCTTAGTTAGCACTACTAATTCTGAAGTGGGTTGAATCAGTAATATTCGAAACTACCGTTCGATGTGTTTTAACATTACTTTCAAAAAAAAAGAAAAGTTTAACCCCAACAGTAAAGTGGTTTTAAGAGGTAATTACCTACTGCAGTCATTCACAATTTCAGAAATAAGTCATCAGGCTGCATTTCCTCGGGTCTTTTAAACATACCAGAAGCTTTCAGGTTTGTACACCATTTTAATTCTCACACCATATGAAAATAAAAGCATCAGTCGTCAGCCCAGACTCACTGCTTAGCCCAATCTCCATTCTTCACCAGAATTCAGCTTCCACATGCGTAATTTTTAGGCAGCAGCAAATTTTGAGGAACACAGTGAAAATGTATGGTAAAAAACCAGGCACACTCGGAAGTTTGGCTTTAATAGAAGCCATTGTTACATTTAGGATGTAAAATCAAAAGCGCTGTCTAGCTACCTCATGCCTAGGGTGACAAGAGCATTCAGAAGCTCTTCTTGAGCGTGACAGAGAGCAATCAATTTTCTTTCTTGTTTCAGTCTCAACATCCAGCCATGGAAGTACTTGCAATCGGAAGTTATGGGGAACTCATTAAAAAAAAAAAAAAAAAAAAAAGAGTTCATTTTAGGTGACAAATATCTTTAAAACAATGCTATTTAGAAATTGAACACCCGTCCTCAATAGCCATGGCCTTCAATAGCCATGGGCAACTATGAGCCATGCGGGATGGAGCTGATGGCCCCCTAGACCTCTGTGCCTTCCAGCACTGCTTAGGTCATGCCAAAGGCAGTTTCTGGTCTCTTTACAGTCAACAGAAACTGCAAACAATTTCACATCTGACTACAATACGCAAGTTCTTATTTTGGGTACATTCTCAATGTTCTTTTCCATGGAAACTGTAAAACGGGAACAGAAAAGTACCAAAAACACTGGCTTTGGGACAGAGAGGATTTGAGACGTGACACACAGCCAAGTGATATGACTATACATCTTTGTACCAGGGACACGTCCCGTCTGTGAAGGAGCTGTGTGCTCAGTCCCGAATCCTGACACCCAACACAGCCAACACTTTCACCGAGGCCAACGTCACGTGCAAAATGGTTTTACCCACGTGAGTATCTGCAGGCTTCCCTGGGTAAGTTGGGTCTTCAATTAATCAAGCCTGTGAAGGTTCTCACGTGCTTAAGCATTTGTGGCACCAGGTACCAAGGCAGAGGAGAGCGAGTCCTGCGTGGTTTGGTTTTTTTTGTCTGTTCGTTGTTAAACAGCCAGGCGGAGTGTCCTTACCTCCTTCCTCCATGGCTCCCTGGTCCCCTCGACCTTCCCACAAGCAGGGTGGTTTCAGCAGGAACTGTTAAAATCTCAACTGCAAGTGCTTCCTGCAATACTAGGGATAATCAAGTAGGTGAAACCCATCTCAACCCTGGAAATTCAGGGTAGTGGATTTCCAGAGAAACTGGAACTAACTACTCAATAGATTTATAAACAATACAGGAGAGATGAATATGAAAATACGTTAGAAAAGGCCAGAAATAGGAACACTTCTACCTGTTTCCAAGAACATCGGGCTTACTGCTTAGAACTTACCTTGCACATGGTTGTACAACGCTACCGGGGCAGGGAGGGGGGGAACCACACCTCAAATAAATGTATTTTTCAAATAGCATCTGTTCTCTCCCCTTAGACATGGTGTTAGTGGAATGTAAAAACATATTAAATAAGCCTCAGACCTTAATTGTTACTGTTAAAAATCTCGAGGTCAATTCAGCTGCCAACTTGCCACGTGTGTAAATGAGGGCTGTGGTTTTCTTCCTTTCAGAAAAAAAAAAAAAAGGCAGTATGGGTTTGGGTTTTTTTTTCAGTTTTTTAATTAATGTGGTAACAGCTAAGAAGCGTTTCCAATTTTACACCTTGTTTTCTGTTTAAACCTGTTTCTCCTGCTACAACCCAGAGTGTAACATGAAATGAAGTCACAGATTTTAAAGTGTCCATGTACGCTTAGAGACCCAGAATGTTCTTCTCCTTGGAGGGAGCAAAGCACCAGTTTCTTGCTCACAGGTGAGCGCTTTGCTAAAGTCAAGCATCCCGCATTTTTGAAGCATCGTGCTGGATCATCAAAGTAACTTTTTGGAGAACTTAAGCTCCCAATTTCAGCTTAACTGTTTTTGAAGTACCACAGGTATTTACCAGTATAAGATACCATTTTTAACGTAACTTCTTTTGCTCCCTTTACCGTGTCCGTTGTTCATTTCCATGAGAGTGGCTGTGCAGATGAAAAATGACATTAAAAAACCCAAGCCCATATAAGAAGAAATAATCACATTTGATTTGAAGATGTAAACATCATTTCAGGAATCCTTAAAAAAAAATAAAGTTAAAAAATGCACAGATCACAGCGGACCTCTGACAGTAAAAAAATTTACCATTAATTGTAGGGTGAGCAAGATGCTTCTGGAAAAACTATCCTTTTTAAAACTTATAAATTTATGTTTGAATAGTCAAATATACACTTGTGTCTGCTCTAATTTGAGAGAAGAGTGCGAGAGCAAGAGAAAGCGAGAGAAAGCGCAAAAAGCAAAACCAGAAAAAATAAAAGAAAAAATTTTTGAAAAAGGAAAAAAATCCATTTTTTTCAGCTGCATTAGCCATCATCTGGATTATAACCATCCCCCTTTCAGGCTGAGAAAGCAGTTTGCTTTAATAATTAAAAAATATAATAATCAAGTCTTACATTTTTATGTCTATCATCTTAAAATAGATGTAAAAAAGTGTAGAATTTAAAATTACTATACACCTGATACAGAACCACAGGAATGCCGTTAATGGTCCAGTTTCCCAGCATAATTCAATATATGCCAACACGCTCTTTTTGCACAACATAGGAAAACAGGTGAAAACCTAAAAATAAAGCCCTACACCACCCCATCCACTGACATGTGTTTTGCTGTCTTCTTGCTTTGCTAATTTTGGGTATTTTGAAATGGTTTGCATCACCAGAGGCAACCCAGTGAGAAGTGGCAGTCACATCACGAAAAAGGAAACTATCCAAACGGTTCAGGTTTTTCTTCCTCTGCTCTAGAGCACAGCCATAGCTTTCAGAACCAGTGTATATTCGTGTGTGTTTGCATTTGGAAGTTCAAGTGATAGCGATTATCAAATGAAACGTATTTCTGCTTCGAGTGGGAAAATACCAACCTGGACCTCTGATCAGCTCTAAACCAAGCTTCTCCCAAGCGTTCCTTCTGTGATGAATTCTTGAAGCGTCCTTCTGTCATTTGAAATGCTGCCCACCTGCCTTTCTAAAAGTGATTTGCTATTTGCTATTATACAGAGGGGATCTGAAACCAAGGTTAACCAAACCTTTTGGCTGTGGAAGCTTTACTGTGGAAAAGAATATAAAACTCTGATAAATTTACTTGTCAGCAGCAAAAAGACTCTTCAAGTGTCTTAACCACTGTACAGCTCAATAGTTTTAATACTTCAACTTTTTTTTTTTTCCATTTTTCATTGTTGAAGAAATAATTTCACAATCTCAAATCAAAGTCAACACTGCAGTGAGGAGAGCTTTTCTACTTTATTACAAAGAGAAGAAGCCTTTATGTGGTCAGAAAATACAAGATTGATCTTTTTTTTTTTTTTTTCTCTTCCTATGAAACGCTGCTGTTCAAACAGCCAGAGTGAATTGTCTCAGTTCACTTCTTTAAGTCCCATCACATTCACTTGGGTATGGATGTCCTTGGCTGCTGAAAATCTGGCCCTTTAGTGCACAGGGCGACAAAGTAGTCCCCTGACCAGCAGTTCCAGAATGTCCCGTTTTCATATATTGCATCCATGCACACCTCCTAAAAATGAGGTACAGCAGGGCAAACATTTTCCAAAATAGATGTCATATATATAATATATACACATTCGTACATACATACCTTTATTCATGTGATGTCCAAAAATTTAAAAAAAATGTACACATTTATTACAAAATCGTAACAAAGACTGGACAGTGTTTTGCTCATTCTGGAAAGATGAAGCTCAGTAATACACAACTCTGGAAACTAACCAGAGACTGTGGCAATATCTTTCTTCTAAACAGTCAGATATTCTTGCATTAAGCTTGGCGAAAACTGCCGTTCAAAAACAGAAGGGGAAGTAAAATGAAGGAAGCAAACCTTGCTCATCTTTCCAAATGAAATACGAGAAGGATCTTCACATAAAAATGCACAAACATTTTTTATTACCAATAGTGCTACAATGAACAATGCAAATTTTGTTGTCTAATTTTTTGTCTTTTTTCTTTTTTTTTGTTTTTACATTTTGGAAAACTAAGTGGTAAACTTTTGTCAGTGTACTCGCTTGTCTTTACAGACCCAAGCTTGTCTGCTGGCAAAAAATAAAACGAAAACAAAAATTCAGACCCTGCTCAAACTAAAGAAAAACAATTACAAATTTAGTTGTTGGGCAGCACATAATTAGTAAGGCAGGACCTCAAATGGTGACCCTTCGCATGAGCCAATTGCCAGATCCTCAAGGAATTAAAACCAGGATGCCTGAGCCACATCAGTTCTGCAGTTATGTTGAGTATTGTGCTGAGACAGCCATACCCCAAGAAAAGGGAAGTCTTTAGAAGGCTTGCTGAGCAGGGTTGTAGTTGAAGGTTGATGGCAGATGAGGCCTTTCTTCTAATTTGTCATATTCCAGATGGAACTCCTACAATTAAAATAAAAAATAAAAAAAAAAAAAAGAGACAAAACCAAATAAAACAACACATCATTTACCGGTTGAGACCTGGTCTTTCTATCAGCCGTATTTGAAAAGCACAAATACAGAAGAGATCAAGTCCTAATTTTAAGGCAGAAACACATGATTTCAGTATCTTAGATTTTATATTTTAAGTAGAAAAAAGACAATATCCTAAGCCATTATACCTGCAACACGTAGGCTCCCCTATTCTTTTAACGCTACATTAGTCTCAGAACCCTACTTATGATGTCAATTTTATATACGCACACACACTGAACACAAATACACAATCATGGCATGAGTTGAACTACGAATAAAAGCTTCTCTCTGAACACGTCAGATGTACAGAGACTTACTTCGGATGGCCTGAAGTTTGGGGATATCTTGTGGCATACTACCAGGCCCAACGGTAAGTTAAACTAGCTAGGTTTCTTCTTGAGGAACACTGTCTAAAATGTTAGAGACAAAGTACCGAGACCTGCTTAAGACAGAATTTAACAAAATATTCCACCACATTTCATATTCACTTCTTCAGACTCCTCACTCACAGCTTCAGGCTCACCAAACCCTCCTGGTACCTCCTGAGCTCCTTGCTCCTGTATCCCACTTTGCCAACATCTTTCATGAGAAATTCTCTCAGAATAAAAATCTTTGCCCGTGTACTTGGATGCCACACAAGCTACTGGTTCATAAAGAAGCAGCTTTATTGTCTCAATCACCTGACTTTTGTTTGAGGGCGTCTGGTTTGCGTAATTGTAAAACATTTCATCGATCCAGCAGGAATTCTTATTCTGACTACAGCAGCTACTACAAAACAGACTGTAACCCTCCTTGATGACTAAATGCATCCTGATTATTACAGTGAAAAAAGCAGCTTCCTTCCCTGTGACATTAATTTGCACACACAACCCTAATTACTGCACTTTGATGTTTGCTGCTTGTTACTTCACTGATGAAAAAACGTACAAGGACTTACTTAAATCTTGTATTTTTCAGATCCTTTCAGCAGTTTAACTGTGTCTCATCCCCATTTTATCTTCATTCAAGAAACAGAGTAAGTGGAAGATTCAGAATTGTTCTTTAAGGGTATTTCTTAGTAATTTAACAGCAGCTACCCTGGACACACACAGTAACTCATTTTGCCTAACTCAGTGGAGAACCTCAGCAGAACTCACCTATACCTGAAAAGCAAACCTACCCCACTGTTGTTACATACAGATGAAAACACTAGGAGTAGTGAATAGATTATTTTAGAACACTCCCTGAAGTGACTAAATAGTATAAGATTTCAGATTTTACAGGTTGACAAATTAAATTAAAGACCAAGTCAATGTAAGACCAAAAATAAAACCTAGGAAATCCAACTCTCAGATTTCTTGTCTTTAAGGCAAAACAAAGCCCATCTAGCATAGAAAGAAAGAACATTCAGCATGGTAAGGAAACAAAGTAGGGGAAAATGCTAAGCATTCAGCAATTCTGTATTCCCCAGAGAATACTGTCCCTAAACCTGGAAAATCCTAGCAAAACCTGTGTGAGGTTACAGCCATCTGCGCCGAAGTGCTGCACATCTGCTGCATTTCTGGTTCCCCGCTCTCTACTCCAACCAAGGGCTTTTTCAGTTGATGGGGGTTTTATTTTATTTTGGTGGCAGGTTTGTTTGTTTGGACTTTTTTAGGTTATATACACAAGTCAATTGCTTTTGGAATTCTGAACACTGCATGCTAGTTGGTGTATGTTCTCTTTTTGTGCAGATACGTACACGGGTGCCGATACTGAAGAGATGCCTGCTCCCTCCTTTTGTCAGAAGCGAGATCAAGGTGTACAAATCTACGTAGGTATTTTGGTGTCAAAGGCTAATTTAAGTTGGGTGGGTCTTCAGTAACTCTGAAGTCATTTTATAATAGAAAAAATACCACTCAAACACCTCTTCCATTTATGGCTTTTGAAGTTTCCATTTTGCACATAATCAGGGAAGGGTCTGCAGATTACTATCAATCTATGGCCAGCTTCAATCAGGCACCTGAACCTCCACACGCTCTGAAATGCCTTCAAAATTACCCATGTAAAATGGCTACTTAAACCGGTAAAGACAGTATCAGTAGCCTAAAAAGGGCTTTCCAAGCTTAAGACGGTTTTGTGCCTCTATTGGCAATAGTAGCTGTGAGCAAGGCATGTATCTGGGAAACGCTCCGCAGCTTGTGCGGTCCTTTGAGTGCCACAAATTGGAAGCCCCTCATTTAAGAGGCATATGATTCCCTACCAAGTTCATACTTGAATCTGTCATCGCTTTTTAAAATAAACAGGCTTAAAACAGCCTTTTTGAGTTGCATCCCAGTGTCAGCAATGCTCAAGTCCAATATCCAGTCGTGTATAGGAACACCTAAAGTTGTATCTGACAATACCAAAAAAAGAACTCATTGACCAAGTATTTTTGAAAACTAAACTGCAATTATTTATTACATATAGAAAAATGCTTGTATTACAGGTATACTTTATGGTTTTGCTTTTGATTCCAGGGGCCACTGTGGTTTAGGATGTGAACAGTAGCACTGATATTTTTTAATATAAACAGATACAAATAAAATGCAAAAACATGCCATTTATCTATTGGCAAACAACTGTTAAGTTATTTTATTTTCCACATGGAAGAAATTATTAGAAATTAAATACCTTTTATCAATCAAGAATAATGCATACTAAATGTGTGTGGAAACTTACAGCACATGTGTGACACTAAATAAGTTGTTCTATGCAAAGGAATCAATCACTTCTCATGTCATCCTGAAAACTTGTTTTGATGGTAAAAAGTTACATCAGCCTGCACATGTACAAACAATAGACGAGAATACTAAAGATAAGAGAATTGCTTGAGGTGATCCATAGCATTAATACGAGTAAAACAAAACAAAAAGTTAGCTGAACAGGAACTGTCCTGAGGACAAAATATTCTGGACTGTGTAAGTCCATCAAAGGAGATGTCAGAAATCCCATGGCTAGCTCAAAAACTCCAAATGGGACTGAAAAAGCAGCATTTTTACTGGCTTAAAGATGGATGCAAAGGCCCAAATTTAACTTTCTAGCAATTATAAAAGTATTTCAATTAATATTGATCTTGAAAGGATAGGAAGTAATTTAATACAGGCAGCAACCCTTACAAGCAAATAAACACTTGGAAATATAACCTTCTCTCCCATAAAGAATTCCTGGTTTTATAACTACAAAAATCAAAGGGTTTTATAATCTTGTTCCTTAAACGGGATTAATTCTCCTTACTTTTCAAAGGAGAAATTCCAGACAGTTTACTTCAGACTATTTAAATCAGGATTTCAGTACATGTGCAATTGTAGAAGGCATTTTTGGTCTCATATCCACTTCCCTTCCTCTCTCATGTCTCCTTGACAGCCGCAAACTATACAGCCAAATCCTCAGTGAAAAGTCAAAGAGTCTTTAACCATACTGTACCTTCCACATGCCCTAGGATGAAAAACCATATATACAGAACATATCTGTAAATAAGCATTTTCCTGCGTTTTGGTTTGCATTTAAGGTGAATTTCAAGCTTATTGTCATTCAAATTTTTTCACTGTTTAATATCACGTATCAACATAGAATTAATTTGATTCTATTCCTAACATTTTATTCCTAATTGTCTCATTAGTCAGCTATTTTGCTGCATTCCTTCTTCAATCTATTATGTATTAGGAATATAAAAATAGAACTTACAGCTTAATAAAAAAAGATAAATATATTACTTGATGTTTTCTTGAAAGAAGTTATTCAGTTTACTGGGCTTTGTTAAAACCAATCTAGGATGCTATTAAAAATCAGTTAAACCACATATGAGTTATGTGTTTACAAACTTAGTCTTAAGATTTAGTAATATTATCCAAAGTAAACAGTTCTACTTCACTGTCTCTATTGTAATACGGTACAATAAATACATAAGCTCATAACGCACCATGTCTGCAAAGCACAACACATTAAAATAAGCGCTGCCCTATATTTGAGCATTCACAGTAGAACAACAGACAAATTTATAAACCACCTTGAAAAACAATTTAATTTGCACATATAAGAGATAGTCATTTGCCAAAAATAATTCTTGTCTGACCGCTTCAAAAAAGGACTAATGAAATCATTAGGCAGCAGTTACTATTGCAGCCTTCTAAGGAACTGATAGCCCCTGTATTCAATAATAATGTAGCAGTTATAGTAAGAGACTGCAATTTATCAGAATTCTCTTTTTTTTTTTTCCAGCTTCTTGTATTTTTAATTTCCCGAAACATTAATTAATACTTCTGCATTTGTTAGAAAAAAATTACTTGGCCATACTTTTCTTTGCATTCAAAGCAACGTGGAGTTATCAAATACTGCCATCCTTGTTATGGTTAAGTCTATGCTAGTCTTCCTCCAAGGACATGACAAGTCCAGAAATTAATATCAGAATTAATACAATTCCAAGATCCCACCTGACATACATCTAAGTTCTTATTTATTTATCATAGATGGAAACATCACAGAATCAATTCTAGCAAGTGGTTCCTTTCTCACTTAACAAAAGAGCAATTTTTCCCCAAATCCTTCTCTAGCTTCCTGTGATCAATACTTCAACTTGCCTGCTGTAACTAAATTAAATAAAAAATTCAAAATAATATTGCAGTTCAAATTTTTACATTAAGAAATATACAAGCCTAAAAGAACAGATATTATCTCTTCCTATGGACACTGGCGGGAAAGAAAAAAAAAGTCACATTCCTTGTTAACTTACCGCTGCAGCTGCAAAACTTTAGAAAAATACTACCCCCTCTCCTTACTAGCTATCAATTGCTTCTTAATGTTGGGGGAATTATTTTCAGAGTTCAAAGTAAAGAGAAGAGAATCTGTGTAGATCTTGGGCAAAATCATTCGGAGAACAGCAGTGATTCATCTCTCTCTCTCACTGCTGTTATCTCCAGGAATGCCTAATAGATGAAGCCAGACCTACTCTTTAAAAGAGGAAGGATGTAGTTTGCTAGTTAACAACTCAAGCACTGCATGCCGAGTTTTTGGACAGGACTCAGGACTCCAAACAGTGAAAATACTATTTCAAGAGTAATGCTTAAGCATCAAGTAGCAGCTTCATACATTTACTATAGGTAGAAAAAGAAGAGACACTAAAGAGGTTACTATCCTCATACATGGGAACCACTTCCTCCTAGCAAAAGAAATGTTGTCTTTCCACATAGAGTAAAAACTGAATTCTATTAATATACAAACCTACGTGAGGCTCTTATTGCTTCTAAATAAATGGAACATATTCAGTTGACTCCAAAGAAGAAACCTATCCTTTCAAAAGGTAATTACTTTCCCTCTGATGATCTTACGTAATAATAAGACAGCTTTAAACAGCATCTTGGGAAACCTATGCAAGCATACCGAGCACCAAATAAATAATTCAAGGAGAAATTAAAGCTTTTCTTTTGTTTGGGTTTTCTTTTGAGGGTAGTGAGGCTTTTGCTTAAAAGTTTTGGAATTACCCCGTACTTAGGAAAAAAACATACAAGTAGGGCTTGTCATTAGTTACAAAATCTTGGTTTTCTTATGGTGACAAGAAAAGCAGAAGAGGCAGTAAGTCACACAAACAAATAGACTGAAGACCCTCCCGTATCATTTGGGGGAACTAATACGTTAGTTTCTAAGGGGAACTTGCACAGATCAAGCAAATTTACTGGGGGAAAGAGGGAAGGCAAAAAAAAAAAAAAAAAAAAAGAGCATTACATCTAGTTAATTTTTAGATGATGACAAACTTCAATATACTGGCTGGAATAAATGTAATGAATGCACTTAACAGAGGGGAGAACATTGAAACTTTATTCCCTTTAATTTAAAGCTGATGTTTAAAAACACATCAACAGACATGTAACAATTTAATGTAATATTTCATAATCTCCAAGTGTATAGATGCAAATTGCTCACAGAAATGAAATGCCTTTTCAGCAAACAATTAATAAGTTAGGCTCCAAGTGAAAAGATTTCTGATAAAACAAAATACCTAAGCATGTGGAACCACAAAACAGAGTTCCAACATGCTGGAATCACATCCGTTGAGTTCAAGGCTTCAAGAATTACCTGGTCTGATCTGTTAAGTGTTTTTTTAGAGAAAAGCAAGAGCGTGACACCGTGTCTACAGAAGGTCTGTCATGGAAGTTCTATGTTTGCTCTTTCACCAATTAATCCAACAAGTGGGTTAAAACTTGAAGCAAAACTCATGCCACATCCATAAAATCTCATATAACCAAACTTCAGTGGGGAATGAGGTTCTTGACAAACTATTTAGCTCAAATAGACTCTAGGTAGGTGTAATGGTTGTATGCACATTGTGAATACATCTTTTTTCAGCTCCAGCTGAAGCTGAATGCATCACTTTGTAGGGCAGGCTATTTCCAAAAGAGCACATCTCTTGCCAGGTTAATGAACGTTAGTGCTCCTGATAACTCAAATACTGTTTTGGCGCATATCTACACTAGGAAAAATCTTCGCTTTAGTGGGGAAGAAAATCACAGAAATCACAATCCAGCCAGCAAAAGACATTGTACGATATGTTTTTAAAAGCTGGAAGCTGGAATTGGAAGTTGGATGGTCTTAAAAGTTGGAAGATACTGAAAACTAATTATGTTGGGGGGCGGATGGGGAAAATGAAGCACAATTCTGTAAATTTCTTCAGCTAACACGTAAAGGGTGAACATTACTGACAGTATTCATGGACAGAAAGGAACAAATAGATTATGAGAAGTGGGAAGGGATAAGACTGTAGCTTTCTGATTTTTTTTAATGCTTCTTGGCCTACAATACAGAGAACAAGCATCGTGAAAATATGCCTCTTCCCTACAAGAAGTGATTTATTTCAGTACTCTGATGTTCAAAACAACAAAGCATGAAAAGTCCTTCAATATGCTCAAGGAGAGACAGTACCTGAAAAACAAAAAACAATCCCCCCACCCATCCAACTCCCATTTTTAATTCCAATAGCGCCCTATTTAATTTTCTGAAGAAAAATAATTAGAAATTGTGCTTGCAAATATTTTAAGTGCCAAATAATTCTATAATTCTACAC
This sequence comes from Rissa tridactyla, assembly GCF_028500815.1. Taxonomy (NCBI): domain Eukaryota; kingdom Metazoa; phylum Chordata; class Aves; order Charadriiformes; family Laridae; genus Rissa; species Rissa tridactyla. The sequence goes on from NC_071466.1 coordinate 179,913,356, forward strand.
TTGAATTCTTGAATACTATAATATACTATACTTGAATTCTGTAATTCTGTACTTGAAAAAAGCTTTCGATTTTAACAAAACTTATAACAGAAGTTCTACATCCCTTGTACCGCGCAAAGGAAACTGGAAATAGAGAGACAACTGCTCCCTTTCCACAAACAAGCCACTGTTTTAGGCAATCTTTATTCCCTCACACACCAGAAATTAAGATAATGAACTTAAACAACAAGAGGTTAAAAAGTTTGAGAGTTTTAGGGAGGAGGGTGGGTTTTACTTTTGTCCTTCTAAAAATACGTGCTTAACAAACTTAAAAAATCTGTACAAGGGAAAAGAGATACCTTAGCTACTTTCCTCCAGTTAAGACAGTCAAAGAAGTAATATGTTCCCCTCTCGTACGTATTGGTTTTCATCGTTGGCTCCATGCCGGGTGCCCTGGTGATCCATACTCGTTCTTCTTTGTGGTATCTCCAATCCCGGTTAAATCTTTCATTTTTAATAAGAAGGAAAAATAATTTTTAGTGTTATTTATCTGAATTTGACTTAATAAACTATAATTTTAAGGGTTTCTATCAAAACTGTACAACGCATTCAAAACCAAAACAAAATTTCTACGACATCATTATACCTGTGATCTCATACCTCTTCCATACAATTCTTACACTTCAAATTAATCACACATGAAACTTGAAGTCTGGTAGGTTCAAACAACAAACTCTTACTATGATTATTTACTTTTTTTCATTTTGTTGACGATCGGCAAGTTAGACATTTAGTAACAATTGGCACCTGCCACTTTTTCACAGTCCTTCGTAGTAATGCAAAATTCACGAGACAGGCTTTTGATTTCCACTACACGAATGAAAAAAAAGTACAAAATGGAACCAAGGTTGGAGGAGGTATTTAAAAAAAGGTTTCCAGCTTCAGATTTACTAAACTTCTGTTTTCAGTGTCTAACTTGTTGTTTGTTTTTTTTAAACATCTACTACTTCATTCCTGCAATAGATTTAATCATATAAGACTGACAAAACAGTTTGAACGTACAGCTCTACTGCTGCTAATAGCTGTAATACATCTCCTCCATTCATGTAATAGAGATAAAACAGGAGATCTTCTCCATATCGGCCAAGTTTTATTGCAGCCAGCTGCAAAAGATTGAAGAAAATGAGGATGAAAATTCACAATAGATAAATGTTTTAAGACATACTATCCCACTTAAATAACACAAGGATACATCCAGAATGTGCTTCCATCCTAAGTGTGTTGCAAATGATACTCTAGTATAACAAGAGTAATAATTATTAAAACAATCAATTTTTCTTCACTTGCAGTTAACCTTTCCAACGTAAAGGATATAATAGAAAAAATGAGCAGAAGTAACAAATCAGCAAGACAGAATTTTCTCCCTGTACCTGTCTGTATCCTCATCAGTTACTTTTTTTATTAAAAAAACCCAAACCCAAACATTTACATTTATTTGCTCACTCCACACTCTATTAAATAACATTACTAAAATTTCTTACAGTATTTCTTAATGATCCCTCTTACAGAACTATAATAGTTAAAAGAAAATATATCTAACAAAAAAAAAATCCCTATTCAAGTAGTTATGAAATGCAACAGATAAATGTGAGAATGTCTTGAACCACAATTCTGAGCTTATCTCAAGAAGAAATATCTCAATTTAATATGGCATTTGAGTATTACAATATACGGACTATAAGAAACTTCTGCTTTGCGTGAAGGGCAAACTCTTAAAAGCCTAATGTGCTCTTTTGCTAACCATGCCCGTTCTCGGTTTTGTCTTCCCTTTCTTTTTCTAAGGTGGAATGGGTGCACGATGTGTCCCATTAGCTGGTTAACGCACCACTGTTCCTAAAAAGTTTGAGGACATCCATAAAAAGTATTGATTTTGAATATCACTTATCTGAAAGAAAATTTAGAAAATTACTGATAGTAAATTAACAAAAAATAGGCACACACACGTACTCACCTTATCCCTAATGTGAATGTTAGTTAAGTATTCAGATGGAACATGGAAGTCTAAAAAAAGAATCGGAATTGATGCAACTATTAAGACATGTAAATGAATATAATTTGCAAATATTAATATTGAATTAAATAGCTATTTCTCTCTTACCTATGTCTTGAGGTCGACAAGGTGATGATGCCCAGGGTGATGCAAATTTGGGATAAAGATTTCTGAAGGAAAAGAAAAGCACAAATTTATCAAAACTGAAAACAAACCGCAAACCAACCAACCAAAAACAACTCCATAACCAACCTCACAAACCCAAAAGCCATACCACACAACCAAAATCACTAGCTGGGGTGAGAAGGAAGGAAAAAAAAAAAAAAAAGAAATTTCCAGCCCACTTTCCTAAACCAGTTACATTTATTCATTTTCTTTTCAATATGAGGACTAAGATTGCATTAAAACTGACATGGGAATCCACAGGGTCAAGATTTCCTTTTTAATCTATCATTCCTTCAACTTAAGTGCCAGGGATCCCAACCCTTTTCAGGGACCCAATTTTAAACATGGCTTCAATTTGCATAGGAACAGTTGCCACAAGACTGGTGGGTTATGATTTATTAGCTTATGATTTAAAAGGGGAGGAAAAGCTTATACTGGCAGATTTTGTGGTTGCTTTTTTTTTTTTTTAAACTAACCAGTAAAGATCTTACTCCTCTTCTAAATCTCAGTGACGACAAATAAATTGAATCCCAGCACAACAGGAACATCAGTTTATTACGATTTAATATTTTTCTTTCATATAGATTTTGCTAACATAAATTAAAAAGAAAAAATGGAGCCATTAGTTTAATAAAAAGAAAATGATGAAGCTTCTAACTCTACTACAATGACTGATGTACTGAGGAATGAGTTTTCTAATTAACAGGTAAAGAAGTGGGAAAAAAAGGACTGAGCAAAATGTACTTTTGGCAGGTAGCTACAGTTTGCTGTTAACTATCCATGATAGCGTCCTATTATGGCAAGTTTTGTAAAGGAAACTTGAGCATGGCACACCCTATCAAATCGTTGCTTCCTTCTTGTCAAGGGCCTAATAATTATTATTAAAAAAAAAAAAAAACAAAAACCAAACTATCAGCAGCCTACTGAATTCCCTGAACACAACCAATTCCCATCTGAGCTATATGGGCCAAAACCTACACTGATCAAGTGGTGTCAATCTTACTCTAGGCTAATTAATCTTACCGTTAGCAAAAACTTATGCTTTAGAGCCTGGAAGAAGATTTCAGTGGCAAAATCTGGAGACATGGGAAATAACTAAACCATTCCTTGTACCGGAAGCATGGATAGGCATTGCCCCAAGAAGAGGAGCATCCTGCAACTCCATCACCTCATGCCTGCCCTACAAGTTTGGTTTCCTAGGGCAAAGAATCCAGGATTTTACAGACTCGGGACTGCATCTCTGTGTGCAATAAAAACTGAAGAGTTTGTGCACAGTGTTCCCTCTATGATACAAATAAAAGTCTATTAATTTCATATTTTTCAAGGAGGTATTGGACAGCCTACAGTCTATTCGATGGATATTTCAGAAAGCTTCAGAACACAAACAAACAGCTACATAATCTCTAAAGAATTAAATGTAGTAATGCCGTATTTTTTAATCTTTGTTTATGTAGAATTTTAAGTTATCCTAAGGAATTAGAAGTGTATTTCTTAAAGAAGTATAGGACTGTACAGGCAATACATAATCATTCCTTCAACAACTGAAATAAATCTTAACCTACCTGCATAGAAAATCTATATAAAACTAGGAGTTAGAAGGGTTAATTCAAACCATTAGAGATATATACAAAATTCTAAAATTTTGTTTCTAACAGCACATTTATCGCGCTAAGTATTTAAGACAGGTATCTTTTACCATCAGAAGTACCTCACAAGGCAGACAATTTTGGCCTTCCACATGTGAAATGGTTTTAGTTTTTCAAATGACAATTCATAAAGGAAGCAAAGGATGTTTAACTTAAGGCAGGATGGCAGGCCAGACACTGAGGACTGCAGAGGCTGTCTGCAAATCTTTTCTGTAGTATAAAATAAAACCAGCTTTCTGATACAGAACTGCATAGATAAAATACTAACCCTACCCCCTCCGAGACCCTTAATACCCTATACACAGAAATTAAGTGATAAAGGCTTTTAAAAATCCAACTATTTCCTAGCATTTTAAAAATCAAAGAATTCCCTAGCACACCTGCCAGGGAAAAGCAGCAGCATGCCAGCTATATATACTGCTTATGTGCAAGACACACTAATAATATGGATGCTCTATTCAGAAGCTGCATAACACAGCTACAAGTCTTAACACCGTCAAAGCATGTTTAGCGTTCCTCTACAATGAGGTACTAGTTTTACGTAGACTTTCCAATAGGTCTGTTAAGCTTAGGCTTTATGGCAGTCATTAAAACTAATGAATAACACTGAATAAAACATCAAATAGTATCACCAAAAGTAGGATCACTACTTCTGCTCTGCATGCCAACATCTAGAGAAAATAGCTATATAACCAAATGGCATAACTAGATTCCACTTGTGTCTAGGAACAGCTCCAGAATTCAGGTACCGATGTACCTGAAATTATTTTAATGAGCAATAGCATTCTACTTTCAGCTGATCATCCTCAAATTACGTTTAAGCAATCTGTACTGAGAATGGCAAATTACTTCAGTATCACATAGATGCAGGAGACCCATCTCTCAGTCCCATCTGTAAACTCTGGGACTACCAAGGAAAAATAGCAATCCACGGTCAGCTTAACTGTTCTTTGTGCATTCTCTTTGTGTTGTGGGAGAAGGGGACGGGAATAGGAAACTATTGGATTCAATGGAGGAATGACCTGTGAGACTAACACTACAAGTGAAGAAGATACTACATTAAAGTAATACGTTCTGCAAATAAGTACAGACAATTGGATTAGAAGGCTGACTTTGGATGATCACATTGAAGTATTTTTAAAAGTGTCAATGGCATAACAATTTGACTAAGTTTTGATGCAAGTTCTACAGAAAGAATTTCTTGAAGTGATAATTTCTAAGAAGTTACATCTCTAGAAAGGAATACGTAAATTAATGACAACTATTTCAAGACAGAAAAAAAATCAGGAGCCATTTTTCCTACGCTTTCCCTCTCACCTTGATATCTACGTTCATCAGTCTTCCCTGAAGTCATGCATTCAGAGTGCAGCTCCATATAAATTTGTGAAATGTGGAAACTCTGTGAGTGTATGCTGTTTGGCCTTTGTTTCATTAATATATTACATGCAAACTTTAAAATGTATATACCACTCTGTCATTAAGGCTAACAGTATGTAAACCTCTGCTGAAACCGAATGATGGGAGATTCTCAGCTGAACATCAAGAGTACCAGAAATTAAATTGCTCTCTCAATTTCACCTAGAAGATAAGCCTTTTTGTCCAAACTGATCTGGGTTCCTTAATAACTAGCGGAGAAGGAGAGACAGCCTGGGCTGATGATTCACCTAGTCTATCTTAAGCAGTTATCTTACCATTAGTGCAGTTGCTAACTGCTTTTATCCCTCCTGTCTCTACAGGAAGCCTAGATGACTAAACTTAGGTGAACTGAATGACTAGAAGTTAACTGCAAAACTACGTTTTCATTTAAATATAATAATAATACAATAATATTTGGTGCAGGGTAACACTGCAGATGCTCTGTTCATTATTACATTAATATAAATTGAATTTACCCCCCAAATTGCTGAGAGTTAAGTGTAGATATCCTCAAGGAATATTATTATTTGAAAAATAACGTATACGTGAAATTTATTAACAATACACTGTCAATTCCTTGAAGAAAGTCCTAAGGAAGGTAGGAGAATAAGCAAAGCCACTAGGTTAATTGAAAGCTTGCATAACAAGATCTTGGTATGCCTTGAACCACAATTCTCTTGTTTATGAAAATTTTGTTTTACTGTCATTATATTTTACCAAATAAAATTTGAAAATATCTTGTGGGTTTGATAGTTGTGTGAGCTAAGTGCGCATATTCTGAATAACAGCATAATAAAAGCAAAACTGAAAACAGTAGTGGAAACCAGAAACTTACTCAGGAGAGTTGAGATTGAGACCTAGTGTTGTTAAATCACTTCCTAATGCAAGATGTACCATTCCTGGATCTGTCTCTGCTGCCCTGATGAATGTTAACAAGCCAATCATTCCAAACTGGTCCGTCACCATCCCTTGAGGAATGTTGGTAACCCGACCTGGGCAAGAAGAACAAATTAATTTTCTCCTTTCAAGAAGTGAAGGAATCAACAAGGTGATCCAAATACCTGTCGAAACTTTTAAAGAAGAAAAAATGGGGTGACACATACCATCAGGTAACACCTGGATCCCTTTTTTCTGCTGGTTGTTGTTTTGCGTAGTTGAACTTTTATCTCCAGGAAACTTGGGCCCATCTGTGCTGGATGATGTTTTGCCTGATGTACTCAAATTCTATTAAAAATAATTTGCAGGGTTGGTATGATGGAAACAAACCAAAATGGAAAAACTTGTTGACCATATCTTTCAGTCACGCGCTCTAAACCAGTACATCAAGTCATTCTGATCAATTAGGCACTAAAACGGAACCAAGCTGAAGCTGTTGAGTTCCTTACTTACCACTTCCAAATAAGAGCTATTAATGAGCCTATGAGCCTAAAACTTGCAGTCTAAAAGGATAAGATAATATTTTACACCTGAGTTTGAATACATAACAGATATCCCAACTTCCTGTGACTAGAGGATATTTTGGACTCGTCACATCATATATTTTTCCCCATACAGTCTTGCTCCCGCATAACACTCCGTGATGCCGCAACAGATAGTAACTCAAGCCAATTCCAGGTCCAAGCAACATACGGTTGGCACATTTGCAACTATCAGGAAAGAGATGTAAATACTATGTCTGGCAAGAAAATGGTGATTGCGCTCCAGGAGCCCATATACTGACAAAAGATATCATCCATAACTATTATTTCTTACTCTTTATTATTCTTTAAAACAAGTCTGCAGTAACACAATATAATCACATTTACTCCCTCCTTCCTTACTGTATTGAACACTAACTTTATTAGAACATTTTCCACACGATAAACCTGGCCACAACATTTGGGAGCTAGGCTTCCCTGCGTCCCTTTTTTGAACAGCTGCATTTTTCAGTTTTCACATGAGTTTGTAGCCACATCTAATACCTACTCATCAGTATTTATGCCACCCTGATTAACATATATTTTGCAATTATAAGTAATAAAACAAGCCAAAACCAGAACATTTTGTCAAATGTAAGAGACTGTTCTCTTCCATCAAAATTTTATTCACCTTTCATTTGTAATAAAAAAAGCAATTTTTATCACAAATCTTTCAGAGTAAACAGTGAAAAAACCCCATGACCTTATGATCTAAGCTATATAGCTAATGCCTGATAAATACAAAAATACTTAAGATACAGCGTATACCACTAGTCTACAACATACCCGTGAATGCAATGGTCTCTAATAGAGTTTATTCCCTGTGATTTCATTTCCCCACTAAGAATTTTACCTTGAAGTGGTATTGTACCACCTAACTTTTAAATGATTTGACAGCTTTGAAGAAAGCTCTTATACTGTGTAAATTACTACTACTGATGAGAGGCACCAACAGCAAAAACTGAGCTGGAATTGGTAGAAAAAGAAATTATGAATTGAAAAACTTGAAAAATATATATGAATTCTCAAAAATAACTTCTGAGATGTTCTTACAAGTTCCTCCCTGGTTCGTCCCCAAAATACAAAAGGATACATAGAAGTCAAATGAAATTAAGAAAGTGAGGTCACAGTGACTATTGGGACCAAAAAACTTCCTAAGAAATTCCATTTACATAGTTATATATGAAATGCTGCTTATGCAAAATTTCTTGTTAGTTTAGAGGGGCAAATTTGAAAATCTTATATTACAAATATCGTCACTGCCCATTTTAAAATATAATTATGAAAAGAAGTATGAACACTCAAAAGAAGATTTAAGGTTTACTTACAGATTTATTGTCATCATTACTCGATGTTGGGTCTTTGTAGCTGGAGCCTGGTAATGCTGGAAAATCTTCATTGTGTATTGAAAAGTCCTGGGACTGCTCACTTGCTGGTTTTGTTACCATTCCAACTATCACCAAAATGAAAGCAGGAATAACATTAAATGACTGCTAAGTAAAGAATTTTCTGCTGTTGATCTTGCTTACTGTCCGTTTTCATTATGTGCAAGCTGTACAGCAGAAATGACTTTCAAAAAAAACCAGGTAAACCAAAACAAAGCATATTCATTTAAAACATCCACACATATTAGACTAAAGCCTCTTATTTAAGTGTGAGCTGAGAAACACTCCGTGTTAAATTCATAGACACATCTACTGCTTTAAGAATGAAGCCCAGTACTTTTACCAGGACAAGCACCGGTTTTGCACATTCAAATAATCAAATAATCTTTACAGGCATTGTTAAAGCGGTATTTAAGGGAATCCACTGATGAAGGAAGGATGTACTGCTTTTAAGTTTATAATACATTTTTCCTCCATCCCCTAATTGCATGAAGAATTTCTTAGCATGATCTCTTTTAGAAGCACGTATTCTTAAAGGATGCCCAGCTAACTTGCAACAGAACATATCACCAATGAAATACTTGCCTGTGACATAAGAACGACTCCTACTTTCAGTATGAAAACTGAAAGCATTTAGCCTGCAACTCTCAGTGCTCTGACCCTAATTTAAAAAAAGTAGGCCAGTCACATTGGAACATGGATTCCGACTACTGAAAAGCAACATTCTTTTTTTCTTTTTTTTTTTTTTTATGCCAGTTAAAAAAAACCAAAACCCAAAACAAACAAACCAAAAAAACAATCAAAGAAAAGCCCCCACACCACACACCCAAGGATAAATATTCTTTGCCGAGAGACAGAGAAGTAATTCAGTGATTTGGTTGCAAACAACACTGCACTACAGAAAAAGACGACAGAAGTAGTCTAGGGCCTAATTTTCAAAGACTCTTAATAGATGTATAGGATCTAAATTAGTTCAGTAGCTGACAATATATATGACTTGCTCTACTATTCTGAAGTTAGAGATCAAAGGTCCTTTATTTTAAGGAACCACTGAGTGGAACCACTTTAAAAAAAACCCAACAATCACTGAGTTAATCTTGTTTCTGCCGTTCACCTTTTTCATCCAGAGTTGTTATGATTTCTTCCACTGTACCAATAAAACTGACAGTGAGCTGTATTGCTTATTCTCATTCTATCTAAAAAGCTGTTTGAAGTCTCATTTTCCTAAATAAGCTAAGCATGAAGAAAGCATGTCTCTGCTCAGCTTCAAGCCTTTTTCTTTGCCTTGATCACAGCCAAAAGCGCTCTCCACTTTTTATTGCTGGAGACAGTATCCAGTGCATCTCATATTCCTACTTCTTGATTGTTTCTACCATGATACCTATCCCCTGCATCAAGCAGATGGCTCAACATAACTCTTCAGATAGAGAAATTTCTTTCCTGATTCACCACACAGACGTGCAAACAGCTGTGCTAGCACCAAAAAGGGGAAATGGTGTGAGCACGGGAGCAATTGCAGATATTTTTTTTTATGCAGCAATGCTGCTGAATGGTGAACTCCAGCTCCATGCTGGAAGTACACCTGTGTGGGTCTCCTTCCCACTTTCTATCAATTTTCCATGTAATGGCTTCTCTTTCAGAGACAGACGAAAACTCATGTAAACCACAAGCCGTATTAGCTCCCCACTCTCAGCGTGACTTTTCAGTGTCTTCATTTGGGGAAGTGACTCTCCCCTGTGTTTAGAAGCATCTCAGTTTAACTCATTTAGCTTTTTCTCACAGCTATCTTAAGCAGAGGGCCCTGGTTACGCCCCATTCGTGAGGCTACTTTCTCCTGATAATGCGGTATCTATTATTTCTCTTCAATAAAGTTGGCGATATCTCTGAAAAACACTAGGTTGTTATAGTTAGAAAATACTGGGTTATTTTTGGTTGGAAATTTGACAAGTCTCGCAGAAATAACTTTAGATTATAAAAGCAACTTTTCAGGGTAGCTGATGCAACATGCATAACAAAATCTACTAAAGCAGTAACAAAAAAAAAGCATTGTGCCTAAGCTTACCCGAATTTTTTCCAGACCCAAATAATAAGATTTGTATCCGCCTTAAAGTTTTTCCTTTATTAATTTTTAAGCTGTTCAGTACTTGGAATCTGACTGATAATAGTTGATGCTTATAGGTTATTTTTTGAAGTCTGATGTTCATCGTAAGAGTGACAGTGAACAGCACTACAGCAAGCACTACCAATTAACAGAGAAACTATACAGTATGTTTACAGCTGCTGACTTTTTACACAGTAACACCTCTAGCAACCAAATATTATTCCTAAAATTTACTCCTCCAGACCTCGACGGTTCTTGTATACATGCGTTTAGAAAATAACCTATTGCCTAAGACAGGTCTAGAGCGAGCAGTTTCCGAGTATTCACAATATACAGACTGAAAACCCCAACAACCTCTATCGATGGTGAAAGTAATGCAGATGTGAGTTCTAATACTTACAAAAGCCTGAGGACAATCTCCAACCACAGAGATATGGATTATTTATTTTTAAAAAAAACAGACTTAGGAGCTCAAGTGTCTGGCATTTTTGAAAACACTACCTATTGTCTTATGAACAGCAAAAGGTGAATCAAGCAAATACCGATTTCATTCAAACAGCTTTCAAAAGTATAGTCTTACCATAGGGTGCCCTTCCAGCTAAAGGGTTTATTAATGGAGTTGGATTGCCACTTCCTTCCCTTCTGTTTCTGTCTGCTAGTGCTGGAAAATCTGAGAGGTCCAGTCCTGTCACATTTTCACTTCCATCTACAATAAAAACCAGATATTTTAATTCCCTTACGTTTTTTACTCAGACTTCATTATGTGCAAAATAAATATAGGATATATTTTCTCTCTTCAAATTGACCTTTTTACTCTTACTATAATTATTACAAATAACTACAGCCTGAGTGTCATGAGACTAGCCTAACAAGCATCAAGATGTTTGTGGTTTGTTTTCAAACAATAGCTAGTCAACAGTATTTAGTAACAAGGTTTATTCATTTTGAATTAAAGGCTGCACACATAAAATACAGGCAGACTGTCAAAATTCCAGTACTAGAATAGGTAAACTGTATAAATTTAAGGAGCTATCAAGAAGAAATTCAAGAGAAGATAATGACCCATATTAACAGCAGCATCGAGGAGCTCTTTTGTCCTTAGATAAGGTAAGATAAAACTGAAGCAACTGTAGAGCCAATGCAGTGCAAGTGACATGGGAACATTTTTTGATTTGCAGCAGAAAATACTACAAAGGCAAGACCAGAGCTGCAGCTCTATAAAGATGCCATAAGGTCCTATGGGATGCCCAAACCCTTCCACTCTGTGATATCACCAGCACCTCATGTTGCTTCACATACACAGTCACCTACAGAAACATCAGCATGGACAAACCTAAGACATTTATGCACAAGGGTATTATCCCCTCTTTAGGTCATTAAATTCAGGTGAAGAAGTAATTCCCAGAGAACAACCCCAACTTAAATAACCGATTGAAAGGATCACATTATAAACCAGCTGTTCAAAAGGAGTCTGAGATTTCAAAAATGCTTTCCCACTGTTTTTACCCTATCTTCTTCTTCTCTGATCCCTTTTTCAATTCCATAAGCTATTCTGTATTTCTAACCAACTAAGTATAATCTATAGTCATATGATGTACACTGAGTATTCTACAGAATACTTTCATTTTGTCTTCAAAAGTATTAAAATCCAATGTTACAAAGTACTAACAGTTTCATAGCACTGCTCTTACAGCAGCATTTCTATGAAACAGGAAAATTACAACAAAGTTGCACTCCAACAGAACACAGTATTTTCAGTTAGACTTATTTAGTCTAAAAATCTCTCTATTGTACTTTAAGATCAGCATTAATCAGACTAAACTCACCTGTTCCATTAAAAATGTTACTTGATAAGGAGTTATTCATTCCAAATGCCTGATTTCTGTTCATCCCAAATCCAGACATACTGTGAAAAAAATCCAGGAAGTCAGACAAAAGGGTATACATACTTTGTAATTTCCAGTGGAAGGAGCATTAAGGGGAAAAAACCCCCTATGACACTTAAATTATTTCAAGCTTAGGCAACCCACATTAGCCTATACTCAGTTTTTAATTCTTTTCCTCTGTATTTCTAAAAACTCTGAGCCGCAGCAGCGGGCACCGCTCAATCAAGACAACTGGAATGACTTCAAAATAACTTAGTTTATTTGTTTGTTTATTGTTTGTAAACTGTGCCTTAAGACATCTGTCAACGAACAAGTTATGACAAACATGATCATTACTCAATAATTCCATCCAGGAAAACAAAGTAGCAGTAAATGCGGTAGTGAAGAGTTAGACTGCAATCCATTCATTTGCAGGTGGGAAGCTGGATCATGAAAGTGATCAGGTTTGTCATGACTCAGTTATAAACTGAACAGCTAAGGTGTGCAATCATCACCATGTACATATGGTAATAGCATGAGCATAAGGATGGGCTCTGCCACACAAAGACATCAGCTAAATTGAAGTTTTATATAGTCAGGCAAAAATGTTTGAAGATATCTAACTACCATACAGGACTACTGTGGTTGCAAAGACACCCTCACGAAGGATCCGCTTCATTCTATGCAAGCTGTAGATGTCGAGAAGCCCAAAGGCAGGCCCCAGCTGAGTGAAATTCTGAATTTCTGCCCTGTGGGAAATCACAACATTCGTTTTTCCTCTGTAACAGGATGAAAGTTGATCTTTTAGAAGTTTATGTAACTAAAAATATCAAACGTTTTCCTAGTGGAAATTTTACCTACACAGACTTCTTCCACAGCTACAAATCTGAAGCATTTCATTCCAATTTGAAATAACCTTAAATGCTTCATTTTGGATTGAGACATCAAGAAAGGGAACAGTTAGCCAAGACTAGTCCTATCCTGCTTTGCTTCTCCAAGGTGGTGTATCTGAAAGACATCCAGATCTTGGACACCTCACGCACCTGAAGAAACACATTCCAAGTATCATCTGTGAATTCTAGACCTGGTGAGAGCACCAAGAGGAGACAACTTGATCTTGAGGACATACAATCTAGCTTGATGACAGACGGTATTTCCCATGCGAGGGGCTTTTTGTTTGCTTTTAAAGTAATCAGAAATAACCATGTTAAGAATTTCAGGGATAAGAAAAGGATTAGGCCATAAAATGCATATTTCCCTACAATTACTTGTAACCTGTTTTACCAATGGAACTAATGAAGGGGAAGTAAAGTATTTTTTATGTTCAAAAACCTAAAAAGTTGCATTGCTCCAACTAAGGCAAACATTCAGAAAACACTTCTCGGAAGTCACGTAATTCATACACCTGTCAAGGAAACACCATAACTTTTTTTCCAAGTATCATTTCAAAATTTTGTTAAATATGTCAATTAAAAATCGGATATGTACTACTACTATACTTCTGTAGGCTAATAAACTGTGGAATAAGAACTTGTCACTGTTGTAGTGATATTTCCTTCTCAACTTGTAAAAAATTGTAGCTTCTTGAAAATGAGATATACAATGCAAACAGTGAAAGATGAGGATTTAATTCAAATGCTCCTACAGACAGGGATTTCATTATCTACCCTACAAGTAAACGATATTTAAACACTTATTTTTTACACATACATCAATATCAAAAATCACTGTCTCCCGCATGTAGAGTTTATAATTATACTACTACTTCAATCCTTTGTGATGCTCAGGTTCCAAAAATACTTTAAAATGTAAAGTTATCATCTTAAATTATCATCTCCTTTACTTGCAGCTATACATCACAGGAAAGAAAAGGCAAATTCTATGTAATCAGAGGCAAGATACAAAGTCTTCTCACACTCCAAGAACATAAACTGCTACTACCAAATCTCTATTGCCATGACTGAGAAAAGCACTTTTATGCTTATATCATAGTGTGAAACTACAGAACTAAATAGCCTGACCAAGCTTCAGATAACCATGACATTAGTTTTCACCTTCCTTTATCCATTCTGTAAAATACTAGGTGGGGTTAGAGGAGGCATCTGACTGCCATGAGCTCGCTTGTGCTCTGTGGGAGAGCCAGTCCCCTAAGGAACGGCCTGAAGGGAGAAAAAGGATGAAACTGGGAGCACAGAGATCATGAGGTTGTGGAATGAAGCCTGGAAAGCAATCAGGTGTGCGAAGATGTGACCACACACATTAAATAATTAAAATCGACACACTTTTTACTACCAGTTTATCAGTATGAACTAAGGATAAACATAGCACCAAAACACAGTTAAAGCCTAATGATTTATGATCTTATGATCTTGCCCCGTTAGAAAAAGAGCAGAAGTGACTGAGAAGCTTTTGGCATCAGAATGAGCACCACATCCTTAACCGAAAGGCAAACCACTGTTCTCTATATTATTCCAGAATTTAAAGAAGTAAAACGCTAGGTCCCTACCGCATCTGAATCAGTTAACTATTCTTCCAGAATAACTATTGTGTTTTTAAATATTGCCTTTCTTCTTTCCAAACTCACAGATGAAGAGTCTTAAAATGGAGGCATATACCCAAAAATCAACGCATGTTTCAAGAACAAAGTCAGGAACACATGAGAAACTTCACATATCTTAAAGAAGCAGCAGCGAAAATGCAGTAGTCAGAAACAGAATTTAGCTTAAAGGCCTCAAAAAGCTTGTGTGAATATTAAAAGCAGCTTCAAAGTTTATTGCCAGGAGACAAGAACACACGAAGCAGCGCTTTTGAGCTTTATTCTAATGGATAAAAATTAGATTTCCAGAGCAGCATTTAAGCACGTCCATGGCTGCAGAGGGATAGTCTCACTAAACAGCCTTACCTGTTCACAGTAAAAGGTTGTCGAGAGGGTTGCTGCTTTGGCATACATATTATGCTTGGAGAGCTTCTGTTGGGGCTGCCTAACCCTGAACTGCTCATGCTGTTTGTCCTGCTGGGAATTCCAATGCCCTGACCAACCTGGGAGTGGTTCATCATATTCCTAGGATTCATAGGCAATATCCCCCTGAAAGAGAAAAAACCATCCACAGAGATGAATCTGTACAATAGTATTTGGTTACTCATTTAGATTACTAACGTAGGATGGACTCTGAGCTGTTGCAACTTAATTTGTGCTTAGCGTCAACACAGCATGTTTGGATTACTCTCTATAATTAACGTAGTTTTGGATTTCTTCAGAAACACCAGATGACCCATTACATACTGATCAAGTCCTTGGTAAGGTTTAGATAAATACTTAAATACTATGCATTTGGAAAGGTGTTACAGCTCTTTTTTCAATGACCGCTTCCTTTTAATGACCTACTACCTCAATGTTCTTAAATAGCATATGACATCCATATAAAAATTTTAACTGTACATTTACCAGAACAACCAAAAACCAGCCTCTTACATTCTGAAGCAGAATTTGCCAGCAATTTGTCCTTTACATACAAAAATCAAATACCGTCTTACAGTAAGTCCTATCTTACTGTTTTACAGTATTATTTCCCTAACATAGGCAGTGGTCAATAGAAACTACTTTTTTTTTTCCCATTAATCAGACTGTAAAGTAGTCAAGGCAAAATATGCAGATCATTTAACAAGTGCTCTGCAGAAAGACACAATTGCAGAAATATTGGCTATCAATAAATACCTGCTCGGAGATGGAGGCGTGTGAAGTGACATTGTTGGTACCCCTGTTGTTGGCGTTACGTGGCTCGGTAACTGAGTGCCTTGTGATAAGCTGCGATTTAACTGAGGGGTATTGTTGCTCATTCCCCTCATTGGAAGGCCTAGTGCACCTATTGAAAAAAAATTCAGAGGGGTGGAGATACAGAGCAATCAGGAACAAAGTCTTCTCCATCAGGTGTAGATGGAAACAATTTATGCTAAAAACCTACAAAAAAGTGTAAAGACTGAAGGAAAGTGCAGTGTAAAAACTAAGTCCTTGTTTGCATAACAGAAGCCCAATTATTTCAAATTTAGCCCCATTTCTGTTAAACTTTAGAAAGGCTCTTTAAGGAATTTCTGAACTTGAGTCACTAACAAAATCTTGTTTCCTTTGAGACACATACTGCGGAGAAAGGTTTTAGTTTTGATTTTTTGATGACGAAGTGGAAATCTACAAATTATCTCAAAAAAGCAGCATTTTGAGAAAATTAATAACTGCACTCAAGAAATATGTTAATTACTTTTGAATAAACTGATATATATTTGTCCAGTATTTAGAACACTGATCTGTCTTGTTAAACATTAAGCACATCTTTAATAAAAAAAGTTAATAATATTTAATTAACAATAACATTGCTTTTAGGACAACAAAAGCAACTTTTTAGTCCAGTTCTCTGCAAAGTTTAAGTTGCTTCTTTTTGATAACAGAATTTCAGTGTCCACAATCAAGTCAAGTTCAATCTTTTGAGAAAAGAAAGCAAGGAGAATTTTAACTGCCTTCTATCAGCATTTAAAAATATACAGAAGATTTTTAACATTGTGATCAAAAGTATTTTCTACACAAACAATTGGGCGTGACAGAAGTAAGCACTTCAGTGAGGTAAGAAAAGAAATCGCTTTAACTCAGAACAGCAAAAGATTAGTTGCTGATCATCTCAAAATGTCCAAAAACTTTATGAGGTTTCTCATCATTCTCACATGGCTTTTCTGTGTTTATGCAGTTTTGGAATTATGTTCGAAGACACGAAAAAGTCATTTAGTACAACGTATCAATAGAAACAAACTTAGCACATAAAATGTGATAGCTGTAAGTAACAGTCTCTATTGCTTCTGCATAAGGCTGCTGAGGTAGACTCACAGAACTCAAAACCTGATGTCACACACCGAACAAAAGAAAAATGATGATCAATCAGCACTCTCCCATGGTAAATCATCCCTGCAGAAGAGCTGAATATGCCAGCGTATAACATGATTAAATACTAAGAATGCAAAGAAAGGACACTGCATATGCTCAGGTTATTATCATGGGCAAGGTCTGAAGAAACCTCCCAGTTGTTCAGCTCTCACACTTTAAGAGCTGCTGTCTGTCCGTATCCTACCCGACAATTTGCAAGCCAAGAAGTTTGCAATAACACTCAAAAGTTTTGATAACACTCAAATTTATCCCTGTACATTCAGATTCAGAGGTAGTGTGACTTGCTATAACAAGCCTCCTAAGACTTCATTAAATACTGATTATATTAAGGTGTTCACTGTAAATATTTTGGCAATTTGCTGCATCAGAATAATTTCAATGAGCATAAATATACATTATAAATAATATTTCATGCTGATTAACAATTAAGTGGGATTTTAAAAATAAAATGGTAAAGAAAAAATACATACACTTCCAAACTAGATACAGTACACTGAAAAACATGATTACAATATTCAGGTTAATTTTATGCAAGCATTTATTTCAGCAAAGCCAGTTTTACACTGATGGTTATTTCTCGTTGTTGGCTTTCTTTAACTAGAATTTTTAACGAGTAGGGCTGTTACAGTGAAGTAGAACTATATTCCTGGGGCTGGCAAGTAGGGCCAGTTAAAATATTCACCATAAGAAAAAATAAAAATCATCTTTTTTCTTATGCTTCCTTTTTCCACTTTTTTAATAGAGACAAGAGATCTGCATGGGCTATATTGGAGGCTGATAATGAAGTGGCCAATTTCCTGCCTAATAGTTAAGTTTAAGTTATGTTAACTCTATAACGTGACATCTTGCTAAATGACTGACAGCTACCAATCTACAAGCGCACAGGCATTATCAGCTTTGGTTTTCCTCCAAGTATTTTAATCATAAGCATTGACTTCAGCACAGAAGTTTCTTGCCCCTTTTTCTCAAAATTTGGTAGGAACTGAACCCTGATAATATTTACTTTCAAGCTTTTAAGCCATGCACGTCTCTATGTTAGGGAGATTATGTCCTAGGCACCACAACCAACTGAATGAGTAAGAAAGTTGATGAAAAAAGTTAACCTTAAAAATAAACAACAAATAACTGTGATAAACAGAATGAATAAACTACTTCAGTATCTTTATACAGTTAAGTCTGAAAGGTTCAATAGTGCCAGATTCAGGACCCAAAAAGACAAAAGCCAAACATGACTGTGAGACTGGCGAGAAACTGCTCATAGAAGTCTCAGTAGCATAATCAAATGCCAGTTTATATTACAGGGTCACTCATCAACAGCCCCTGAGATAGTAAGAACCTCACTATATATTTTAAACTGTTTGAAGAAAGCCGATAGAAGTCGTGAAGGCCATGCATCTAGCAGACAAAGCTTTTAGTTTGTCCAGTTAAAGCTCACACTCTCTGAAGTATTCTAAAGACAGCTTTTCTTAGAATCTGAGTCAGATGCATTTGGCAAGAAAGTTGCAAACGTTCAAAAGCCTACAGTGATAAAACAGAGATGTTCACAAACCTGTTTTACTTGTGTAACTCTATCTAATTCAGATACTCTAAGTCACTTTCTGGATGCACCTCTCAACTACGAGGAGGTTCAGTTCTCAAGGCTGGCCCTTAAGTGAGGTGGCCAGCGTTACACACTGTGACTGCTGCTCTATAGGTCTTCTACTGCAACAGTATACACAAGACTGGCAGACACAGAAAAAATCTTCAAGGTATGAAAAAGAAAAAAAGGTGATGCAGAATGTAATAATCTTACTGGCATAGTTCTTTGCCAAATGCTAGTTGCCAAACATGTACACAATATTCAATTCGCTCATGTAGAGCATGAAATATCAGTTATAATTTAAGGTATAATTTCCTTCTATTCCTTACATATTTTTCTGAACTAGGCTCATTTTGGCCTAACTCACTTTCCTTACTTTTTCCTTCAGAAAGCCACAGCTAAAACACAGACATTCTTTATAGGAAGATCATATTTGGATATTTAACAGCTACACAGCATCCATATATATGACACCTTGCATATTAAACACTGCAAAAATGCATACTAAGCAAAGCAAAAATATATCTTAAAAAAAAAAAATATAAAAGTCACACAAATAAGGAGACATACTGTCTTTTTTACAATCACCAGAAAACAAAGCCATATGCATGTTCTCTATCCAAAGAGCATAAAACTAGGGCATATGTAGCATAAAATAAACATATCAATAAAAAGAATTCTTACTTTGTTGCCCGTATAAACTTGCCCCAAACTGAGACAGCTGACCTGATGTTGATGGTGATGCCAGCATCTAAAATGTAAGAAGAAGAAAAGGTTATTAAAGACACAAAGATATTGTGCTATCTTGCTCTGAAAGTTGACAAAGTATATTGTTTTGCCAAAAAAGCCAAAACAGCAACTGAAAAGTCCTCTGAAGTCATCAAAAGTTTTAGAAACTCCCCAAAATATCTGCACATTACAACTGTAACAGTATTTTACATGTCAATTAAAAATTATGACTTTACATGTATAAAATCTCTTCTACTAAATTTCTTCTACTTGCGACAAATAACATAGAGGAAGAAGATCCAAAAGCTTTCAGTTTTTCTACCCTTGTAGCTAAGAGACCAGTCTTTACAGAAGAAGGAACACAGTTATTTAAATCGGATATAGGGGTTTTTTTTCCCCTGTAAAACATGCATCATACAAGCAGATCAATCCCTGTTGAATGTAACAGCAGCAAGTGCAAAGTTTCATATTATCAGTTACAATAGCAAAAGGTGGGAAATGAGTGGCTAGGTAGCAGCAGGTATATAGAAACAGATATGAACTTCAGACAAGGTTCCAATGTTAGAAGTGTAATGTACCTCCCTAAGAGCTAGATCCTTGCTTATATATACCATATGGATAGGCAAGATGTACAAATGTCAGAAGTAATCTTTCCTGCTCTGCTACACCCACTTTAGAGACATCGCATATTACCAAATATTTCCATTAAAATCTCGTCAACTTTCAGACACCACGCAAGAAATGTGCCAAACTAAAGAGATTCTTGAGAAGAATAAGATCTGAAAAAGATCATGATCCATGAAGAAAGATTGAGATCTGGGTTTGCACAGTCAAAAAAGAAGGCAACTAAGGTAGGGACATGACACCAGACTTCCAGTCGTTGTTCTAAGAGGAAAAGAGCAAATTACTCTCCATGCTGCTGCAGAAATGGGAAGTATTAATAAATTTGAGAAACAGGAGATCTAGACTAAATATCTGGGGCAAAAAAAGCCCTTCGCAATCTTAAGGATGGTTAAGCACTGGAACATCCATCCCTGGATGTTTTTGAAGAACAGATTAGATGTTCATCAACATTAGGTATAGCAAATCATCCCTTGGAGTAAGGCAACGTATTAGTTGACCATCCAGCTCTCAACAGAATATGCTACTCGTACTTACTAACTCATGGGCAAAAGACATTTGGCTTGTTTGGTGCAGTAGTCTGGACTTGGATTGAATTTTAGGATGGTTTTAAGGAAATAAACATCTGGATTCTTACACATAAGGGGATTTCAAGCTTTTTCAACTTCAGAGTACAGAATTCAAATCAAAATAACTTTCACTGTGATAAAGTGCAAATTGCTTTGTTGACTTAATCTAGACAGATGTAAAATTCAAACAAACCTTATAAACTGAATCTGCTAGTTGTCTATACTGGGGCGAAATCCAGATGGTAGAAATGAGAAAGAAGACATGCAGGGTAGACACTAAATATCAAAAGCAGCATTCATGTCTTTCAATCATAAAGTATCTATAATTTTTGAATACATACAGAAGGCATGAGAAAAGAAATTACAGCAGGCAATTAGTGTAGACCACCAGAAGATGTATCAGAAATATCACCCCAAAATGCTATATACTCACACATATTTTGAACAAACTGTACATATTTGACAGTAAGCAACTACAGCAATAAACATCCACACTTACACATGCAAGAGGTTTAAAATACTAAGACAAAAACTTTCTGTAGAAAAAAGTATAACTACAATATATGCCAAACTGGACCAAAGTTCTCCTTTCTTAGTGAAGAACTGGCTGTGAACAAAAGAACATTTTAAATAACTACCAGTGGCTTCAGGTCAGCACTCAGGCAGAAAAGGCCACATCTGCATTAGCAAGTAATGCCACCAGAGGGAAATGCATTTGTAAAACACAAAAGTTTATCCTGAGGGCCTATCGTATATACTGTATGCATTTCTAACTAGAGTTAGCCACGACTAAAACACCTGATGCCATGGACTGGTTGCCTATTAGTGAGCAGAACATGTTTGGTGCACTCCTGGAGCAGCACTTCCAGCCTATTTTGATCCCGAAGGAATAAAATTCACTCACACCAAGACTTCTCTGCAAAAGCATGAAGAAGTGGGGACACGTGGGAGACAGACTTCAAAAGCACACTCCCCATCCAAACTAACAAACTGATGTTTGCTAAACATTGATAAAACAAGCAGAGTAGTTTTAAGAAAGGAAGGACAAAGTAAAATGTTGAGTTAAAACCACCCAAACATTAAAGTTTGACAAGTTGAAAAATCCGAGAATATGTTGCAAGGTGTGGCAAATCGTAATTCCATGGAAAAAATAATGAGAAAGAGTTACGAAACACCTTCAGAGAGAATGACAAGGGCACAGAAGCAAAGAAAACCCCAAACCAAACCAACCAGATATTGAGACAGAAACAGCAGCCAAAAAGTACTACTAGCTTTGGGACAGGTAAGCAAAACAGTTAAGCTAAAAAGAAGATCCCGTAAGAACAGCTGCCCAGGGCATTCAAAAATTGCTGTGATGGCATGTGATACAATAAGCAAAAGATGGTACAAACCTCAGCATAAAAACCTTTTATTTACATTAACTTGGATAAAAAAAATAATAAAAAAATCACAGACCTAAGATGTACTAGATTACTTGAAAGAGGGGAAAAAGAATCTCACCTCTTCTACATTGAGTACTTCAGTTTAGAAGAAAAGGAACGGCAAATAGTATTTAATGAACACTGCTTATTAGAAATTGGATTTTCTTTTGAAACACTGCAAAGTGGGTCACACTTATCGTGCCATTTGCTTTTACATGAAAAGTTAATTGCAAAATGACTTGTAGAGAAACATTTATAGAAAACCATAATAAAGGCCAAGTACTAAATTCAATAAGTCTAACAACTACTCTTAAAGTCATAACACACTTAGAACATCAAAGATAATAAGCCTGAAGAAGAAATTAATAAATATTTCTGTGGATCTGTTCCAGGCTGATTAACTGCAGCATTTCTCAAATCTCACTTCTTCTCTCTCTAGTTTATTTGCAATATGCAAAATAAAAAAAAAAATCCCCAGTATGAAACAGTTTTTTCTGTCATAGGTAAGTAAGGAGCAGTTTAAAATTTTGTCTTCTTTTTCTATTATTTCCATATAATTTAGGTCAACAACAAAACCACTAAATTAGCAAAAACCTTAATTTATACTACCAGGATCTTTATTTGCATTCATCACCTCTGAGTCACTATTATAGTCTATTCAAACTTGGTCTATCAAAAATAACAGAGACTCAAGATGAACACTATTAGTAGTATTAAAAACATTCCTTCTGGCATTCGGCAATCATCATTTTATCTGACTGGACTACTAGCCACACAACACACAAAGTAAAACAACTCTCCACGAGTGTACTTGCAACAATGGCCGGAAGTTACTCTTGAATTTCTTTTAGTCTACAACAGCCAAAGGTAATGATAATCTAATAAGATCTAAAGCAGTCTAACTCTTATGGTCACTAAAGCTGCTTCCAGTCCATAAGATCTTTTAAGCTTTACCCAATTATGTATATTTTAGGAAAAAATGCTTACATTTATACCTGTAACAACATATGGAAAAAAAAAACCCATAACAAATTATTGAGATCACATTGATGAACTATGTATTCTAGCAGTACGTATACAATACCAGCTTTTTAAAACAAGTGACTAATAATCTTTGATCGAGTCAAGGAAATTGTAAACAAGCTTCTGACACTTATAGCTTTTGCTGCACATGTATGAAAAAAAATAATCCACTCTTCAAACTTTGGCATTTAGATTTAATTCAATTTGCCAGTGGTTAACAGCTACAAAATCCAACAGTGAAATAGCATGGGATTTCTGCATCTATTCCAACCTTATATGACTGAACTAGACAGACTGTTTCAGTTTGCTTTCCCTGTACACGTTAGGAGACAGAGGAGGCCTAAGACTTGCCTCTCCCACAAGGCAAGGAGACAACCAAGCAAGACCTTGTGTAACATGAAGGGTGCACTTTATTCTGCTGGCGTACAGAAGGACCGACGCTCAGGTTGAAGGACTGAGTTGATGATAGTCAACTAAAATGCGAGCATCATTTTACTCGCAAGTCTCAAACAGTCACAGTGCAGTTCTGATCAAGGAAGATTCTGTTTCTAAACTCAAACTAACTGACGATTCAAGCAGATGGCCCAATTTTTCTAGACTGGCCCACACCAAAAAATCAGTAAGCTGAAACATGCTACAGTCAATTTCCTAGCCCTAGTGATGAACCAGATTTTACCATAAATGCTTTTGTCAACTCACGATTGGTTTACTGCAGTAAATTCATTTAAGAGCATCAAAAACCTCGAAAAAACAACACCAGCAGTTGCTTAAACTTGCCAGAACCATGAAAAAACTGCTGCATTTTACAACCGTCTCGGGAGACTGGTGAACACAGGCTGCAGCCTCCCTGAAAGCAGAGGGAGGCGGCGGGGGAGGCCCAGCAGCAGAGCCGGCTGATGGGGTTCCCACCACCCCCCTGCACTGCAGCATCCTGCATCTTCCAAGCAAGCCCCCAACCTACCATGGGGACAGCTGCCTGTCACCCTAACTGCTGCCATAGCACACTTCGGCACAGCGGCACCAAGAAAACTCAGTAAAGCAAGACTTCTGCGAAGGCTTCTATATTATGCAGTTATAGCCTAAAGCTACTTTCTTAAACACAAAGCAAGCTGAAGTTAAAACACATCACTCCAATGCTAGGAAGTTGGAAAGAAAAAGCAAAACATGTTAGAATAAGCAAGTAAGTCTGTAAGTAATATCTGGCCTGATAAATGATGGGCTTCTCACAGGTGCAAGTATCAGCATAATTTTATATTTGCACTACTTTATTTCTGGTATCTGCCATCTGTGCTACACTATTTAATAATAAAACAGCTGACCCACAGCCTCAAAAGAAGGAAGTGTTATACTGCTTTAAAAAATAACAATAAATCAGGCCAACAGACAACAGATGAAAAAAATACAGATTTTTCTATACTCTGACAGTTTTTTAGTAGTATTATTAGTTCTCCTCTAGATTACGAACCACTTGTAATACAGTGCTCACAAAATTCCATCACAAGAAAATATTTCCAAAACTCAAAATCGGAGATCAACAAAGAAATCTTGAAAGCCTTATAACTGCAGGGTATTATCTGCAAGTGAAAATTTTTACCAATCAAAATTACTTGTGAAATATAAAACCAAATACAATACTGAAAAATAAATGAAATTTTATTCAGTCTTCCAGATTTCAGCATTTAAGGTTGAGGTCCCCTGCTTCCCATGGCACTTGGGAAGCAGAAGGAGGTAGGAGACCACACTGTTGTTGGCAGCAGTATCTCAAGATCTTAAAGGCAAGATGTTGCCTTTGAATGACAATGATGTTATTAACACAAGGTTAACAGGGATATTAATGTAAAACTCTAAAAACAAATTCTCCCTGTTTAGAGACATTTAGTTTGATGGTATAGTGTACTAACAAACCAAAAGATTACTGAAAACTTGTTGAAAGCTGCTACAAAAACCGCCATAAGCAATTAAGAACTAGGACAACAAAGCAAATATTTTATTTCAATTAAATAACCAGTTGCATATGAAAAACTAAAAAAAAACAAAAACAAAACAAAACCCACCCACATACTGAGCACGTAAACCACCAATATTACAATACAATATGTTCAGTGAACTGAATTACTGTGTAAGAAACCACAACCTCCCCTTTCTACAAAAGACAGATGATTCTATGCACGGAATTATCTCGTCCAAGGAACAACTTCATATGGTAAAGCGGACTCAAAAACTACTATATATTGTTGATTTAAGTGGAGATGCAGTAAAATATAGCTTTTAGATAAAGTACAGAAACAATACTTTCCACAGTCACTTAGTTCTTCTATTTAAAAAAAAGAATCTAAATACAAACTCAACCATAGTGAAAACTGTATACTACAGTCATCAATAGTGAAATTGATTTCCTTGTGATGTAATTTCAAATTGTAAAGTAAGCGATGTGAAATAACTTTAATTCAGATATATACTTCTCGCAAACTGTATGACAGAGTATAAAAAAAACATTTTTCTCTCTAAGTAAAATGAGTTTATCATGTATTGTTTTATTTGATAAACCCATCCAGGTACATAAGTGACACAGTAAAAGGCTGCATTTTGCATTCTAAACTTCTGGTTCTTTCTTTATTATGAAATCAGAAGCTACAGGTAGAATGCCAATAGGCTCTGAAAGGGTATACTGCATTAAAACACAAAACCTCCCTCAATTTGTTTCTAATCTTATCCCCTGCAAGTCCATCCAACTGTTTTCAATTAATGGCATTGAAATTTTCATTCATTTAAAGTTTGTTTGGGTTTTTTTGTGGTTTGTTGTTTTTTGTTGGTGTTTTGGTTTTGTTTTTTTTTTTTTTTAATAAAACATATTATGTATTCACTAAAAGATGTAAAGACTGTTTAATCACTCTCTGGGAAGGTAAAAAAAACAACTCTGTTGCTTTGCAACTCAAACATCAAAGAAAAAAGCTTAAGCCATGTGTTACAGAAAGCAAGCAGGGCAAACTAACCCACTATTCAGTCAAATCTACAAGTATGTTTACATGCAAAGTAATGCACATGAAAATATTCATTTGCCATTTATAATTAAAGACATGAATCTATTTTCTCCCCAAAACAAGCTTTACTTTTTTTTCCCCTCCACAAATGGATCAAAACTATTCAGACTATGAAAAGTTACATTAATGTTAAGTAGCTCTATTCAACCAGCCAGCATTAGTGTGAATGCTTCTTATACAAGAAGATTCCATGGGAATTCTTAAATACTTAACAAAACTCCGTATGTAGCATCTGAAGTTAAATTATGACTAAGCTAACAAATTCTCATGCAATGACTAAGACAAAAGCCAAGCAAGATGCCTTGGGAAACAAGATACCATAGGTTTCCTTAGAATCATAAAAAATAGCATTAAAAAGTCAACAATCCAGTTACAACATGGTGTTCAGCAACCCCAAAGTCAAAGCTGTCTCCAGAAGACTGATTAAACCCTTCCACATGTAGTTTCTCAAACTTAGCAAGATTCTGGATCTCTGTCTCCATGGTAAGCTAAGTCTTGTTTCAGGGTTTTATCTCCTGTAAAAGTACCACCTCTTTATAAGACCATATATTTGAAAACACAGTAAGAGTTCAGTAAAGGTTCCATAAATTGCTTTAATGGAAGTTTGCAGAAGACTTTGATAACAGCTTCGGACCACCCCTTTGTTGTATCGTCACCATCGTGACCATTACAGGACAAACCCACTGACATTTGCGTTCATGCAACTGTCTGATGAGAGAAGAACACCTGAATTTGATCCTTCATAGACATGCTTCTACTACACCAGGATGGAAGAAACCCCTGCGAAGAAGGCTCCCAGAATTAATAACCCATTCCACTGTGCTTAATGCCCAAATCTGAGGGCCTCCTACTTCAGGAAAGGTAGCGCCAGGGAGCTAGATCAATAGTTGCAATGAGCCAAATCTAATCTGCAGGCTAGATCTTACTTGCCCCAATTGTTAAAATATATTTGATTTCACAAGAAGCCACATTTTGAAAGAACCGAGCTGCAAAAGAACATCAGGTCTCAACTGAGAAAGTCCAGAATTAGATAAAACATTACGATTTTTTCAGAGACAAGAATAAGCTCAGCAACCTAACTCATCAGAAGTGCAAATCAGAGAATTAATGCCATATCTGTTGAGCAAGTGGGAGAGAAAATGAACAGCAGAGCACTGGGCCAAGAAATGGCAAAAGCATTCACTGAAAAAATTCTCCTAACTTTCCTCATAATTTGGGCAGATCTTCATTAAAACGCATGTCTGTCTACTGTCAGATATGTACCTGCAGTTCATAACAGAAGATGCCCTGATCTTATATTCTCATGTGGGCATCTTCAGTGGATCAGGATAGACTGGATCAAACCTTGTGGAGCACTTCTTACATTCTTATACATGAGAAATCAAAGTTCAGACTGAACAGGTCCCACCTTTTCCTCAAAGCACGCTCATTTTTTTTTTGCTCATTTGAAGACAGTAGGTTCAACAGCATATTAAGGCTTTGAGTTACCGTTTTCTACCATTGTCACTCTATCCAAATAAAAATACATGTACCCTTTTCCTCACAGTGATTTTGCTGAGTGCACAGACAGCTCAATTAGGTAGGTGAAACTGGCCACAAATAAGCTCTGCAATTATTTTGTGGGCACATCGTGCATCTTGTTGTCAATTTAAGTTACAGGACCATATTTGTTTCAGGCCAAATCTTAAACTATTTTCTTAACCAGTTCTATTTTCTGCAAGTTCTATAACACATCTAATTTCTTTGCCAAAGAATTATTGACCCAGTTATCACACACTGACCTGATGCGCAGCAGAATACATAGAAAGAGCATTCATGGATTTACTCTGTTGCACTTCCGTACTTAGCACAGCAAGGTTTGCGATGACTCAAGGCAAAGCCACTCATTTAGCAAAAAGGAAGCATTACATGGCTTGAGTAAGATCTAATCTCATCTAAGGAATCATAATTTTGTGCTGAAAACAAGAGACACAAACAGCATCCACATGATTTCGGAAGCAAAGTTTATACAAAATAATGGGCTTGCAGTAATAGTCCTTAATCTAAATTTTAGAAAGGTTTCACCATTCTTCTGTATATTCCTCTGCTTGGAGTACACATACACATGTGCAGTAACAACTCCCTGGAAAGCAGCAACTTTTAAGGTCAGAATCAGTAAGACTTTGACAAAGTGAAAAAACAGAAAAACACCTAGTCATGTCCACTATGAGGCTAAACACTAAACAAGCTTTAAGACCTTCCCAAAAAGCAGTATTTAAGGAAGCCATTCACAGAGGGCTTCCCTCAGAACCACTCTAAGGTTGAAGAACTCTAGATGATAAATGAAGCATAAATTAAGGACTCAGGATTCATATGTGTATCTGATGCAACAAACATTTAACATTTTCTACAGGTTCATAGCTAAAACCTGCAATACATTAATTTTATCTGCTCTCAGCAAAGACACACAAGAAACTGAAAATGAAAAAAAGGAGGAATAAATTAAATTGCAGTAAAACTGCACCTTGTTTAGACAATTATACTATAAAAAAACCAGCATAAATTGCCATTTTTCAGTAAGCTTAAAAAAGAGATTGTATATGCTTAGTTTTAATCTTTTTATTACCAGTTGGATTTTCTGAATATAAAAGTGATTCACTCCTTTCCCCAAAGTTCCCTCTATCTTTTCCCCCCACCCCTACATTTACCTTCTCCATTTCAATACAAATATGAAGACAGAAAGATTCAAAGTGTTTCAAGATCTAGAATGCTGGAAGTTTCCCCCCCCCAGGTGTTCATAAAACTAGATCCAGGTTTTGAACATTAGTTTTTATTAGCTTACTCAGAGAAAATTCTGAGCAAATTTATTTTAGTCTGTCAATACTAAGTGTTATCCAAATAACAACACAGTCAATATATTTATTGTGTTCTCATATACAGAACAACATCTTTAATAGAATTCCAGTTGAAAGACTATTTGAAAACATGGTTATTTTCAATTGGAAAAGGTTTTCAAAACCACAAAACTGGTTGGAAACGAAAAGAATACAACCACCTTTGCAACCTTTCTCATCTACCACGAGCCAAATGAGATATCATACGGAACATAATACAGAATATACATTTAGCCACAGATGAGTGACCAAAGGTGTACAGACAATGTCAATATCACCACCATATATTTATTTTGATCAACTTTTTTAAAAAAAATAAATATTACAATAGCACATAATCATTTAAGATTTCATAAGCATAAACTCAAAAAGTTGTAATGGTTAATAGTGAAGCTACAGGGGAAAAAAAAAAAAATCCCTTAACAAGGATTTGGAAATAAAACTTAAAAGCTTTTGCAAAAATGACTCTTCCATTTCCTGTTGGAACGACATCACTCTTCTGCCAACTACAGCAGCTTCTATGCCCCATTTTGGCCACTTCTCCCACAAGCTTTCAGGATTTCTCATTTGTCATTCACGGTGTCTGGAACACCCACCTTCCTTCTCTTGAAGTCCCATTCTAAGATCCACTTCTGCAACATTGCCTACAGAAAAAGTAGGCAACTAAAACACTCATTCACTGTGTCAACAACATGCCAAGCATCAGCTTTCACTGTGTACACTGTACAGCATAGCGTTTGTCTCACTTTACCTTTCTTACTACACTGTAATGATTTCTCCCTCACTGCATCAAATCTAAAAGTGGGCATTTAATATTTAAGAATCATTTTGGAGAAATAGCATCTACTGCTTCTGAGAGTGCTGGCTGCACCTCTCGGTGCTCAGAGAAAGGAAAGTATGTTCAACATTATAAATATTCCATTGTGCCTGTGTGCATCTGTGGTACACGCACATATGTAATGGGCATAAACAGAAAAGAGCAGCCTATTGAATTTTCTCACACTGTAGTACATTTTAATCCTTTGCTGGCTCACCTGAAATTTCTTATCAAATTATGAAACTGAAATGGAAAGCTGCATTTAAGCATTTTTTTTTCTTTTGTTTTAAAATGCCTTCTACTCTAAACGTATTTCCTTATACCTTTGAAAATCTGGATTAAAATTCCACTAAGAGTGTATAGGAAATGTTTATGTTTACATAGATCAAGGTCTGTCAAGGCTATGTTAACATCTGCTATTAAACAATTATATTTCTGGACAGTCATGGAGGCAGACTTGAAGCAATGACATCTTTTTGAAATTTTTAAGGAATTTTTACTTTTTTTTTTAATTAGAAAAAAAAGAGAATCTAGCATATATGTTGCTTACACATATTAAATGCAAGTCTGTCATAAGATGGTATTACTGACTTCCAGGTGACACGTATTTCAAGTCATGCTTTCAGTTTTCCATGTATTTCTACATGCCACTCCATATAGGAGTGAAATATTTTACCAGCTAATTTATTTATTTTAATAATAAGTGGAGCTTCGGTAATGCCAATGCAATTCTAACATACGATAATGCATTACCAAGGGAAAACAAATATTTAGGAATGGTTGGTTTTGTAACTTTGCATCATTACAAATGGGAGAAATACCTAAATTGGAATACTTGAGCAGACAAACAAGCTGCACAAGGCATTTTCAGAAACGGAAAAACCGTTGAAGATGTAAAATGCAAAACCACAACAAAACCACTGTAGATACAACATGTAAACACAAGATATAATCAATAACCTAAGTTATAAATACAATTCTTAAAGACAAAAAAATAAAACCCTGGCATGCATATGGCTGAAGCTTACATGTATAAACTCACTAAAATAAAAAGCATTTGCCACTGAAAACACTGTGATTCACAGCTTAAAACTAAGCGAAGCCCTGCCTCACATATATTTCACATGATTGAAACTATCCTACTATTGAAAGGGGAAAAATAAGCTTATTCAACTTACATCTTTTTCCGACCGATGTGGGAACATCGATGATTGGCTGTAGTACATGTTTTCATCATGGTAGTCACCATCAACCCCCTCTACAAACTTCTTCCTTGAAGCACCAAACATGCTGTTTGTCACCTAAGTAAGAAGAAAAATGATTATATACCACATATGATTTGGTTTGCTACATACAAGAGTATATATTTTATATTTATGTAAGGATTGTTAAAAAAAGAAAAAACCAACAACCTGTTCCTAAACATTTGAAAATTCCTCTTTAAAAATATTTTTTGTATATTGCCAATCTAATGGTTCTTCCAAGGGGGATTTTCATCTGACAGAAACTTGTATTTCAGAAAGGATCGGGGTGGGGAGAGGGGACACGCTTCATTTTTTGGAGGGCTGTTCATTTGTTCATTGGTGGTTTTGAGTCTCATGACCTTTCACTCAGGTTTATTTAAAATTACAGAATGTCAGACAACAAAACAGCAAATTTCTCAGATTTTCCTCTCCTCAGGTAAACACTTTCCATCTAAAATAAGAAAATTAAGGAATTTTCTTTAGAGCTCAGCCACCTTAAAAGAAATAACAATCATAAAGAAAGGAAGAAAAAAAAAAAAAATCACTCCCATGTCTCATCACCACAACTTTGGAAAAGCAGCTTTCTAATTAACCCTGTGCACTCAGAGCCATGATTAAGAGAAGGTTGAGCTTAACAACACTCAACCACCTCATCACAGACTGGCAAAGTTGCTGAAGATGGCCAGATGGGAGTATTTGCCCATACTCCCAGAGGCACGCGTGCACGCACACACACACACACACACACACACAGAGCGAGCTGCTAAGTCAAAAAATGGAAACTGACGAAACAGCAACCACACAGCTGGTCACAGAACCTTAATTCTTTAGAAAATTTAATCCCGCAGCAAGGTCATACAACATTGCTGAAGCATCTACCGCATGCAGTGCACGTTTATACACCTTACTATCTTACTTATGTAAAAATACACACACCTCTGTTAAGTTCCTAATCTATCTGGCTATGAAACAGCATCACAGTGCAGTGTGGGCCAACCAAGCCCTGTTTTAACCTAACAGGTTAATGTTCAAACCAGCAAAACGGCACACACTGGTCAGCGCTGAGCAACTCGCCCAGTTTCTTGTACCATACAGAGAGACTGGAGAGAGCGCAACCAGCAGGATGGTAACCAACCCTGAGCTACCGCCCTACGGAACATACCTTCAAACGGATCTTTAACATCTTGAAAGGTAAGAAAGCTCAGTTGCAGTTAGCTTATGAAAGGCCCTGAGCCCTAAGATTGACTGTCTTCACTACTGACAGCATTAGCTAAACTTAAAAAAAAAAAGACCAAAAACATAGGACAATTTTTAAATTTTATTTTTCAGGAGTTATTTTGCACTATCTTAGACTCATGCTTGAATTTTAAGTATCAAAACATTTATTCTGGTTGGTTGCAAGGAGAGTTACCTTCAGCTTGAAATCCTCTTACCCTCACTGATACAAAATTACTCTGATATTCCTCACAGTGTTGCTTATTCAAATTTCACCTTTACTGATGAAGATTTCTCATCAGTGTTTGATAACATGGGTGCTCCTATACTAGGAACAACTTAACACCATGATTTCAAAGTCATAGGAGTTTTGAGTAAAACTAAAGTCAACACTTGGGATGCATTTAATACAGCTATGATCACAGAATTGCCCTAAAATCTTCAGCTAAAAAATGTCTATTCCACTACTTCCTACAAATGTTTCAGATATTTAGACTACTAATATCTCAAAACAAATTTCTATTTTGTTACACACATGTGAAGGCATGTAAAGATAAAGCACACCTTCTCCAGATGAAACTTGTGTTTTATGGTATTTACAAAAATGTGCAAATATAAGGTCTCAAACTGCTCGAATACATTCAGCTGACTTTCACACTTGTAGTGAAGCTTTCATTACACTATAAGCATATCCCACTGTGCTAATCCCCTTACAATGCAATTATCACCTACCAGATGGGATGGAGCATTTAACAGGCTAAGGGGATTATCTAGTCCTTTGCTCTGCCTGAGTAAAGTACGGAGAGACGAGCAGTTGCCTTTAACCACTGTAAAAAGGATAGTGAAATGCTTCGGTGAAGCTATCCTGAGCAACAAGGAGAAGCTGAGTGTCTCAACCAACTACTGCTCTTGAGAAGATAAAAGGCAGCTTCTCACAAATCCCGAAGAATTTTTTTGGTGCTCCTTTGACAATACCTGGGATAAGAGAATAATTTTTTTTGCCACATAACCTTCTCTTGTGATACATCATCAGAATAACAAAATTTAATTGTGATAGAAAGCAAGTCACTGAAGCATACACCATACTGTAACTAATGCAATACTTAACCCTGAGCTACAGTACAGGAACTATATAACGGGGAAAAACGATTCTGTCTTTGACCCCGTAGCTTTTGATCTTATTTCCTCAGAGGTTTACACATGACTGGCTATACACACACCATAAAGATTTCTGAGTCAGTGGGGTAAGGTCAGAGCTTTCAGTCTCAAAATATATGTTTAAAGCTGCTGCAAGAAAGCTAGTATGTCCAAATACGAACCCTAAATAGTGAAAAGCTGGGAGATGTTTTAAACACTCTCCATTAAATTTAAATTGTCTAAAACATTACCTTCTATACTGATAATTGTATAAAGCATTGGCCCAAAAACTAATCAGGATTACGCCTTGAAGACTGATGAAATGCACTGATATTAATACAGAGTCTTACAAGAGCATGGCTATTAAAAAAAGAGATGAAGAAAACTTTCAATAATTAGATAGATTACATATTGATATTTTTATTGGTAACCCGTATTTCTACACGATACCTAACAGGACTGTGCTGATGAACTCCAGAGAGCAGAGCAGTGCGTTGCAGGCTGCAGCTGCAGGGGAAGAGGGGAAGGCCGGAGGAGCCCTGCCTGCAACCCAGCTGCATCGCTGTGCCCGACTGCTTTGAAGACCTTCAAAAACTTTCTTTTTTTTTTTCCCCTCCAGAGACCGACACTTCTTCACAGCAGCAGTTTTGTAAGCGATTCTGTGCAGTTCAATGCTGCCAAGTGAAGCAGCCGCGTGCAGTGCTCAAGCTGTCCACACTCCCACCGAGGGAAGCGGTACAGGCGCTGGAGGGCATTCTGGCAGCTGCCTGCACCCCTAACAGGATTTCACTTCACCAGAAAGAACCGCCACTTGTTCTCAGGGTGAGCCGCAGCACAGATCACAACAGCGAAACGTGGCACTGCAATTCACGCTGCTATCCAGCCCTGTTACAAAACTAACAGCACGATAAAATGAGGCAGCCACTAAAGACCAGTAACTGAAAGGGCAGGAACTGGGATTAGAGAGTGAAGCTGCAGCTGCCGTGGCCAGGCTGCTTACTTCTTGCTTGTTCTTAGGCTAACACTAGCAGCCAGTTTATCTACTCCCCAGTAGTCATCAGTGACAGTAAACAGCTGGCAAACTTCTGAATCAGAGCACCTATCCCCACGCGGACTTGTATAATACTACAGCAGGTTTATGCAAAGACAGTGTCAGATGGTTCCCACGTTAGCAGTAGGCGCTTCCTATCCACACTAACTTATTCCAGTATTCACCAACGCACTCATTAGTCAGTCATGCTACAAGCATATGCACGGATATTGAAAAAACACTGTTGCAGTACTATTTGCAAGAAGGTGTGAGAATAACTGGGGCTGTGCCAAACACAGGCAGATGTGCAGATGGAACTTTGTTGCTTATTTCTTCGGACAAGAAGCCACCAGGAAACCTCATACACAAAGACTGCAGCTCCTTTTTCACAGGCTGACAGATCAGCATCCAATCAACTACAAAAGTAAACACAGCGAAGTTCATGCAGCACTTACAAACACATTTTAAACCCTTTGGAAACTAAGAGCAACCTGAGGTTTTGTACCTTCAGAGTCTAGACTGATGAGGTGAAAGGTAGAAATCAGCTCTTGTATTTCAGTCCCTCATTCATATATATATACACACATATATACACACACGCACATATTTATGCCAAAACAATCTCACAGAAGTGGTACTCCAGTTGCATGGCAATTTTACTAAGTAAATAATTTCTGTCTACTCAGCCTAATTTCATACAGATCCCTCTCCCAGTCCTGTAACTACTTTTCCTGTTCTACTGGGGGAACTCAGTTCTCTGTTGCACAAGACACACTGGCAGTGTAACCATTCATTAAAAATGCAAAAATGGTGCACTTCTGTCGATTCATCCTTTAGCATAATATTGCAAAAGTACTTACAACTCCCACTGGTAGACCCATGTACAACTATTATTAGAAAATACTCGTGGTAACAGAGAAAAGAAAGTGAAGGAGCTACATGTTTGGATGGAGTTCAAAGAACTAACCAGCCACGCTGCCACAAACCATGCCAAATTCTGATCAGATGAACACAAGCGCTTCTTTCAAAGCACAAGCACATCACATTTAAAAATCAGATTTGCCCACAACTTCAAGCTAATGGTAACCAAGGAAAATGCAGTCACAAGTCTGACAAGACCTTTAAATTCTTCTGTGGAACATTTCCTAACAGCAACTGCTACAGGGGAACTAAAAGCACCATACAAGTGTTCAGAGCTTGAAACATCTAATAAGCAGTTTGTGGTGGTCACTGACCTTTACCCTTCAACTGAGTACATAACACACAACAACCAACAATACTTATTTTTTAAAAAATTAAAAACAAAACAAAAAACCCCACCCAAATTTCAAGAAAAATCCTTTTCATTGCAAGAAACACTGCGGTATAGCATACTTTATCACACAAAAACCTGTTTGTTAACAGTAACTGAAAATATGTTATTGACACGGAATTTGTAAGGAAAAACTATTAAAAATTTTGTCATCTTAAAATGCAAAACGATCTTCTCTGTAATCACTTATAAAGTGATACTATGATTGTATATTAAATTACTTTAACAGCCTGAAGCAAATTATAGTATTAAAATATGAAAACTAATTATATTTCTGTTTTGCAATATTATTATAGGTAGTGCCCAGGGAGAGCTCACTCGTGACATTAAGATAGACAACTCTAAACTAAGAGGATACTATAAAATCTCCTTTGAGAATGAATATTTTTAATTTTGCATAGAGCAGAAAAATCAATCATTGCATTACAACTGATTAAATTCATCATCTTCATGAGAGATGAAAACTATATACAGTAATACAAGTTAAAAAAAAACAACAAACACTCTAGGAATTTTAGTAATATCTTCCCATCCCTGCTCCCCCAATGACTATAGTATTTGTAAACACGCACACTATCATTATGTGAGAGCAATTAGAAGTTGTAATCTCAGACTGATGTTACACATGTACACACACTAAGGCTCCTGATGTTGCTGTTTAGGCCTTTCCAAGCAAAGCTAATAATTAACTCTATTTTTTTTTCTTCTGTTACAAATAAATGTCTTCACTTAAGGTAACGTACTTGCATATCCAAAGTATGTACAAAAGTGACCCTTAATGAGCCTTTCAGTGAGAAGTAAGTGTCTCAAAAAATAAGTGTCTGCTACCACTTATGATCTTATTTCTCAGTGTCGAAGATAATTCCCACTTGGCCCTAATGGAACTGATATACAATAGAACGTCTACTACCAACTTGCTAGATGCAAAAGACCTCTCAAATCCCAACCATTTAGTGATAAGTTACAGCTATCGAAAAACACCATGAAAAGTACACCGGTACAAATAGATACATTTTATTTTCAGGATGAAAGACAAAACAAAACTATAAGTGGAGATCCTTTGTTCCCTCATTTCATTTCATAATCACAGTCACTCCATTTCTCCAAGGTGACAGATAACCTCTAACAAAATACTGTATGCTTATGCTACAGCAGCCCTTCAAACAACTTTGTAGTATCAACAATATATAATCATGGAAAATGGAACATTTCACTATATTTCTTTTTTGTTAAAAAGTCTTTCTCCGTGATGAGCTTAACACTGGCATAGGTTTGTACTCACTGTAAGAATACAATAGTAAAACAGGTGTTTTGTCCATCTTTAACAACTGGCTATATATTCTTTTAATTTATGTAAGTATTTTTAAGTTTAAGTCTCAGAAATATGGAAGACTGAAGAGGACCATGATATGAGACACAAATCTGCCAAAAATCTTGAAGGTTGGATAGCCTTTAGAATAATCTCATAGTACTTGTGTCATATGGTTCATAAATTGATTATTTTCCAAATTCACAGAGCACTTTAGAAAATAACAGGCATAAAGCACTATCTGATTCACAGACTTACTTAGGTCATGTCTCAGAGTAGTTCAAGATATAACTGGTCTCCTTAAAACACTGCATGGTCTTTCCTTTCAAAAAGGAAATAATATAACATATGTGATATAGCAACTTCTACACAGGAACTTCAGATAAAAATTCTGAGCATGAAGGAAATAAGAACATACAGTTAAGATTTTAGACTACCCTCCACTCATATTCTCAAGAACAGCCATCTAACAAAGTAAAATTTTTCAAGTGTTCTATAAAGCTTCCAAAAGTTACACTAAAACCGTGAATCTCTGCTGCATGCAAACTATGTCAGGAAAGTGCAGTCCCTAACGTCAAACAAGCCACAGAAATTCTCCTGGCCAAGACCTACACGCTAACTGTTTTAAACCTCTAACCATCCTTAACTATTATGAAACGAATGTTTTCGAACACTCCTGAAGTAAAACAGCACAGGAGGAGTAAGAAAAACTACCCTACATTAAAATAAAAATAAAACAATGTTGAAATTACTAAAGCTAAACTTGAAAATTTAGATTACAAGAAGCTCTGCTTGGTTTCGTAATATGGTTGCCACCATGCCCATCCTGGGGCAGATTCCCGCAGGTTCTACTCCTATTCATCACTGGCACAAGATTTGGAAGATTTGAGAAACCGACAGGGGGTGGGCATGTGACTTTGCACGAAGCTGTGTGGGTGCCTTTTATGGGTCTGATCAATGAGATGTTCAGGCAGGAAATAATCTTTGGACACGCCATTCAGCAAAATCCAAACACATGCAAGAAAGACGTTTCAAAGGATCTGCAGAAGTGACCAGAAGAGCAAACAAACTAGCACTCCATCTAGAGCAGTTGTGGGGAGAAACCAAGAAAATGTCAGATGCATTCCACCTTATTGGGTGATGTGACCTGAGGAAAAGCAGGAGCGTGTCCTTTGTAGACAAGGTAATGAAGTCCCAAGTCCTGACCAACCGTACACATATACATACCCACACACATACTGTAAAAGACACAGCTAGATTATCTGTCAAAGACATGGTTTAAGAATTTTATTAATCAGGAAAAACCACTGCTTGTCTGACAGTATTGTAAATAATATTATTTACTCAATAATAAGAAAAAACCCAAAACCAATATACCACCTTGAACAGACTATCCAAAACGTGAGTATATTTACCCACTTCCTCTCTTCTTGATGCTGCCAGTCATTTGTAGTATTTACAGACAATTCAAGACTAAGAGGGGTTCTAGATTTAATTTAACATAGCATTTCTGACTTACAATTGTAAACTATTGCAGGTTTGACCGTGCAATGTTCTTCAGTTCTAAGGTTTCACCACAAAAGATAACTGCATTTCAGAAAGAAGTGGCAATCACGCCAGTAATTTTCAGGGGCAGTATGTTGGCTCATGCTTTTAAATTCAATGCTATTTTAAGTAAGCACGCAGTGAACAACAGCAAGAATCTTGAAAGTAAATGATGTACTGGCATACTCCTGTTACCTACTTAAGACATTCCTCAGTAATAATATTTTTTTAAAAAAGGAACTAGTTCAATTTTGTAAACAAAAGTAACTTTTAAAGTATGTTCTCAGTTGAAGATCCATCACGACAATTATCAGCTAAATATACACTGCTTAGGTATCGCATTTATTTACTGATTGTCTTTTGGGAATACCATCCAAGAAGAAATCAGTTATGCTAAGAAGCCAGACTTGACCAAAATTAAGTTCAGAAATCAAACAAGCTTCTGAAGTACCTATGTTGTCATGGGAACAAAAAATAAAACTCAACAAACAAGCAAAGAAGCACATAAAATAACAGATAGGCAAACCTGCATTGCTTGAAACTATTAGAGTAAACCTGTCTATGAAAACCGGTATTTGGTTCATACGGAAAGAGGTCAGTCTTAGAAAGGAGAAATTCAGCTGCCAAGTTTGTAAATAAATAAGCAAAATACGAAATTCCATTCCACGAATATAACGGAATTTGCTTCAAATATTCTCATAATAAACTCATTAGTACAGTGGCACTTCTCCTGGCTCCTCAGAAGTTTATTCTGTGAGTTTCTCTCAACTGCTACTTTGCACCTCAACCATAAGAAAGATTGCCATTGGAAGATATCAGAACAACAACTTCCTG
Source organism: Rissa tridactyla (assembly GCF_028500815.1). Classification (NCBI taxonomy): domain Eukaryota; kingdom Metazoa; phylum Chordata; class Aves; order Charadriiformes; family Laridae; genus Rissa; species Rissa tridactyla. The sequence continues at coordinate 179,952,646 of NC_071466.1, forward strand.
CTTTCTTTTGCTTGATAACCTTTGACTCATCCCATTAGGTAATACAGGAATGCACTGATTGAAAACTACTTGCAGTTTGCCGTCTGGCCTGCATTAGTGCTTTTGAGTATTTTGCTGTAGACAAAACAAGTTTCATTGTATTTCAGAAATTACCCTTTCATAACAAATTAGAATAAGATATCCTGTAATTCAGCAAGTTAGTCTATTTGAATTTTATCTTGTTCCATGCCTAAGCTTGCCTTTTTTGTTGCTTTGTGGTATGTTTTTTTCAACTAAATAAATAAAAAAGGCACTTTACCCAGTTAGAAATTCTAGACTAATTCTAGACACTCTAGAGAGTTCCTTACTAGGGCATATACAATGGTAAAGCCCAGCTTTAAAAGATTAAAAAAATCAGCTACTGCACTAAGTTCTTCAGAAGTAACAAAATCTTATCATTCCCTCCGGTCTCCAGAGAAAGTAGTCAGAATTCGTAGTTCTCTTAAATGTTGAAATACTCCGAGCAAATTGGTAAAAATGCAATTTCTGTGTTCAGCAGAGTTCTGCTGCAGCAAATTGTGCGTATGGGCAAACTCACACGATGTATGTGCGGTCTGAAAGCTGAATCAAGTAATTGGAGAAATGAATCCATAAAATAACATCATACTAAGCATATGCAATTGGTTCTTAAAGACTTAGAACTGACAGATTCTATGCATTTCTCATGGAGGCAAAAAAGAAAATAGCGACAAAAAAGCCAAGAATTAAAGAAATTTGCACTTCCTACTCTAAAAACTCATTTCTGTATGAAATAAGTTGTAGAACTAGTTATAACTTAAGTAACTTCAGCTGAAAACTCAAGGAGGGGTGCCAAGACAATAAAGTGAAACAGATACAGGGAACAAGAAGTTTCTGAAAAAAAAAATCTGTTGCCATTTGTATAAGCAACAGAAAACAGGGGATTTCAACAGGGAAATGGCAGTTTACTGTCAGAGTACTGGTACTATCAACTCTCTTTACTGTACTCCCCCTCTGCTAGAACACACGAAAACAGGACAGTTGTTTTACTGGCGTATGTTCCACAATACTTGTGTGGGCATACAGCAGAGAGAAGATCCTCAAGGGACATTAATGCAACTCCTACAAAGGGAATTAAGCTGGTTAAGTGATAATCAGACAGGCAGTAAACCAGGTTTGTAATTCTAGCATCTTAATTCATAGAATTCCCCGACAGGACAAATATTTTAAAAAATGCAAAGAACTTCAGTATTATTTTTGATTAAAAGCTCAGAACAGTTTAAGAGAAAAAAATATATAAATTTTAAGTTTTTCATTCTTCATTGGTATTCAATAGTCACCACAAATTCACAAAACACATTTTTTAATAGTAATTGGAACAGGAATTTAAGTAAGATTAAGCAGGTCGGACATCAGCTTCACAATGAAAAGATCTGCTATACTAAAATACTTCTTCTCTGTCAAGTGTTATAGCTTCAATATCAACATGACATACTTTGTCACCACCGATGCTTGGTATCACTCCTACCCAGTCAACACCTTTTTTCTACAAACAACAGAAAAATCAGATGATGGACCAACAGAGCTTAACCTGGAAAGCAAACCAGGTCTTAATCCAGCCAAAGCCAGACAATTTTGCTCTCACTAAGGTCCCACTTGTGAAGCAGAGATAATTGTTCCCAGTATTACAGAAATGATATAAGTGTTTCATTAACAAGGAGCATCTCAGAAACCTGATATGTTGATGAGTCCCCTAAGAAGTTATACAAACAGAAGAAAACCCTTGGCAGAGTAACATGCAGACCTTATTTTACACCGAAATAAGGCGATAACCATTTTTCTGAATTACACCCATTGTAACTAGTACGTTAATAGCTGATACTCCTCCCAAGAAAGAGTCCTCAACTGTTCTTCAAGCCAACTCCCTGCTACCACTTACTGAAAGCAAGAAAAGCCATTTGCCCATGTGGAGGACAGATATGTATTTGACTGCCAACCTCACTGCAAACAAAGGGTCTACTTTTTGGTACTTCACAACAGACAACCATGTGTTACTCTGCAAATTCATCTGTAAGCTTCACTATGCTCCCCCTTTTTAAAACATCTACGCATTTAGTTGCACACCAGCCTAGTGTGACATTGTCCTTAAAAAAAAAATGTATATACTTAAGCCTCCTAAATGGTAAGACACAGTTAAAATAAAATAGCCTTAAATAAAGTGGCACACTAGAACAACAGCTTCTGTACAGACAGACAAACATCTTACTCATTTTGTACAATTTAAAGCCTTTTAATTCACACGTAAACTGCATCCCACTGCTTCAAAACCTTCGCTGAGTTTCTTGCATTTGCCAAATCAGGAACCTATATAAGGAGAGGTGGTGGTGAGAAAAGAGAAAACAATGCCCCCAAAGGTCTTAGGGAGGCTTCATCCCTCCAGGGGACATAAAATTGAAGACGGCCAGCAGCAATGGCAGGCCAGGGGTGGTAGCATGGGGATGGGAATGGATGAGTCAGAAACATGAAGGTCAGCTGGGCCTCACAGGCAAGGGAAGGGAAGATGGTTGCTGACAGCACTGCTGAGAAGCAACTCTCAAGCAGCGTTGGGAGGATGGTGTCAATGCGCTCGTCAGTGAACAAGTAAGAAGACTACGTGCACGCTATCGCTGGGAGAGTGTTTTTTCCCCTTTCTCCTAACCTTGATGTGGTCCCTTATATCATATCTAAGCCAAGCTGGTATCATTTCATCTGCTAAGTGTCCTCCAGCTTTGTCTGTAGAGTCATTACCTTAAGTACCCTCCAAGCAGTATTCCTTAACAGTTCCTACACGGCCGATTCAGTTGAAGCCAAAAATGCCCATTGATAAGCTTTCTAGATCTGTACTTCTGTAAAATATTAAGACTTATTAAATTATGTATGTTGCAATAACTATTAGGTGGTCTGCATCTGTTCACTGGACACTATCTTTTATTAGTTCATTTGCCATTTAGAAACTTCTGCACTATATATCAGATGGAGATAAAGCTTACCAATCAAGAGGAAAAAACCCAAACTCAGTAATTCATATATGGTTCATGATCTCAGGATTTAGATGTTTTCATCACAACAAATCTCTTCTACTGTGGGAGAAGAATAAAAGATTAACAACTAAAGAATAGGACTACTATGACTTTTTCTTTGCTTACAGCTGAGACTCTCGGTCAGGAGACCAGATTTCTGCATCTGTGCTTCAGCTAAAAGAAGGGTAACCATTGCTCCACCTGGGATGTTTTCACATTGACATTGAACTCACTCCTCTTTCCAGGAATACTGCAGTTATCTTTTTTCCCCCCTCTTTTTTTTTTTTTTTTTTTTTGCATAACAACTGATACCACTAACTTTATAAGACAGCAGCACTGCATACCTATTCCCTTCTGGACACAGCCAAAACTCTCATGTTTGGCTAATCTAAAACACTGTATTTTAAATAAGCACTGGTTTCCCAAGCATTTCCTGAAGTTAAGCACTATACAGTCAGATGTAGATCACGATTAATGGAGTAGCAACAGGAATTATTTTTTTCTCTCTTTCATTAGTCAGATGGAGTTTGTTGACATTAAGTAAACCAGTACTAGACCCATTTCTACTCCAGCTTTTGCCACAGGAGGGAAAAAAAAAAAAAAAGTATGTTATTTGGGGTTATTTTGTGTTTAGGGATCACAAGATAGAGCACAACTGTTTTTTAAAGATTTATCTAGCAGTACATTCACACATACAGTATTCAATGTAAACTGCTGACTATTTGTCTGAAGTATCTTCAAGGAAGATGTAATAACACTATTTTTACTTTATGTTCAATTTTAAGAAATACAGGCCTCCTTTTGGTTTGGGTTTTTTTTTTTTTTCCAGAGGTATTCTAAAAACAGAAATAGCTGAGAATATTCTGGCCAGAAAAGTCATTCTGCACACACAGCACATCAAACATCTTGTCTTACATTAAAATACAACTGGAAAATTCAAAACATTAAGTAAGTTTAATATATTGAATCCTTGAAGAGAAAGAAATATTTACGAGCTGCCACAACTTCCTGGCAGCATACTTGCTTCTCAGTGACTCTCCTTCTCCAGACTAACAGTACGTTCTGCAAAAGCAGAAACATCTCCCGAGAGCACAGACAGGTTAAAGTTAAATTCATGTATGGCTTTTTAGCATGTCCTCCTAAAACTTACTTAAGAGAGTCTGTGACTCTTCAGGGCAGTGCAAAAATGCAAAGTTAAAATTAAAGACTTCTATTCTTTGGTTATTTATTTATTATTTTTTTAAATGAAAGCCTTGAGACACTTTAGGAAGCATGTTTCTCAAAATATTCCAGGGCCTGTTTCTTGTAACCTTCTGACTACGCAGCCAGGCTATACTGTGATTACAGCTGTACTGGGTTCAGCCATAAAAGAAAGTATGACAAAACAACTTTGATGTTTTTACATCATATATAAAGAACAAGGATACTAACAGTGTCAAAAAAAAAAAAAGGAGAAAAAAAGAATGACTGGATTTATTTTAAAGATAATGAAAAAAGTACCAGAATAGAATTATTTAAGACTTTAAACTGCTGAACTGCAAGTATTCATTGATTTTTTTACTGTTAATTGATGTTAGTAAAGAATTTTCAGTTAGATGCTATTCCACCCTGGAAGAGATAAATTACAGACTTCAAAATCTCTACCATGCTATCACAAATACAATCACCAAGTAAAATTAAGAAAGCAGTAAATGCACCTATCGTAGCTTTCCACTGTACTAATCTTCCACACATTTAATTTAAACCTCTTCAAATAATTCTGTTTTCCATTAAGGTCATCAGAAAATGAATTAATCTAGCTATGCGCTCTCTCATTTAGCAGGTGGACTTCAGTCAGACTCCTACACTGTAAAACTTTGGCTCAATACATACTATAAACTTTGTTCAAATATCAGGAACTGAAATAACATGTCATTTTTCATTTTAAAGAAACTCCCCTTTGAAGTGACAGACTTTATGCCACAACATTTTAAAATAGAGCTACCTCAAATTGGCAGTCTAAGGTCAGACTGCAAGTGTTGCTTAGACCTGGCCCGAGTCCCAGACATGGGATGGTCCCCTCCATCTCATACCTTCCCCACAGTTTCTCAGAAAACAGCCACATGTATTTAGAGCTCTAAGACAGGACAGCAATGCTTAGTGCCCCAACAGCCTGGTAAAACAAGCAACACAGCATTACTTTCCCTTATTCTATTCTCATTAGAAAATAAAAGAGTATTTTTACTGAAAATGGGACAGCTCAGTCTTCAGCTAATGTATATAGTCTTGCTCACAATGAAAGTTTTGTAGCTGGTGAAGTGCTTGCAAATGTAAGACCTCAACTTTGTGTTTTTCTTTTCCTACAGCTGATTTCATAAGATACAAAAATTATACTACCAGCAGCATTACTACGCTTTCATCTAGAGTTGCAATAGCAAAACATTCAAATCAATTTTAATCTAAACCCATTTTACCAGTATTGCAGATGGGGAAAATACAGGGATTTAAATCATTACACCACAGTCTGAGGCCAAATTCTTTCAAGTCTTCTCAGGGTCAGCCAAGTCCTGGAAGAAGTTCTTGCTTCTTGAGTGATACAATCCCTTCCCCACTCTCCACCCACCCTACGCAATCTTGAAGCAGGGCTCTTAAAAGTTTTGCTTTTAAAAAGACACATTGTTCCAGCATTAAATCTTGTTCAGGAAAGACAGAGAAAGACTAATTTCTTTACCACATTTTCAAAATGTAAAATACATTTCAGAGAACTATATTTATCTATATATTAAATAAAAAAAAAAAAAGATTCGCACTCAAAATCCACACAAATGCTTTAAAGGCATAGATGTCTTTCTCTGACCATCAGGCTGGTAAGAATATGAATGGTGATACACTTCATCATGAACGTATATACTGGATAACTGGAGGCAGTTACCTGTTACATAAATTCATAACCATTCTTAAATTAAACAAAACATCACCCATATAGTACAGCTCTTTTTCAATGACAGGAAGTGTACAATAACTAGTTATCAAGACCTACAAATTCCTTATAGTGACGGCATATACATCATACATCAAAAGCCTTCTACTTATTAACAGAAAAAAACTTGATGAGATTGCTGGATCACCCACATCTAAGTGAAATGCAAAAAAAAATTCAGTCAGAGGTGCCTTTTTTTTTTTTTTTTTTTAAAGGAATCTGAACTTAAGCAGTTATCAAGCAAGTTCTGCTGCAGACAAACCATCTGCCTCCAAAACTGGAGATTCCTGGAAGGAAGGATCCATTAGCACTCGCTGCTTCTAAAGTACTGACCAGAATTTTGTTAAGCAGCTGCAAAGAAATGTCTAGATGACTCAAAATAAATACCCGATGAAAGCTTTGCAAGCAGAATAAGGCAAATCAGATATAATACCGATAGTCAGTAGAAAGCAGTTTAAGACTCAAAGTGTTCTTTGAGAGTTTAGGATACTCTAAAATTAGTTTAAAAGTGACAGCAAATCATTTACAGGGAGGGAGGAATACAAACACATAACTATGATCCACTACAGTTACAAAAATGTGATGGTAAACAAGTTTTTTGGATTCTGAAGTGACAGAGAGAAGCCTTCACTGGACAATTTTTCCATTGAGGGGCTGCATAGGAAGATTTTATTATTTATTTAATTATTAATCAAAGATTCACTACAGTGTGAATCATCACTGAGGAGGATTTTCACAAAGCATAAGGTTTCACAGCAGCAAAGTCTACTGTCCCTGTCCTGCTCCTGGCTGGCTTGTTAAATTTTCAGCCAGTTGGCTGCTTGGTGCAGCTTTGCTACATGGTTACAGCCATGGTTACACCACACCACAGGGGTAGGACAAGGTAACAGCCAGAGCCCCAGTTTACAGTATCTTAACAGCCAAGAAACTGTATCTGAAGATCGAGGAACTAGGAAACAGAGGAAGACAAGCTCCCTGTTGTCCAAATTCACTTTATCGGAAGGATGAATCCCTGTATGATGGACAACACTATTAAGTAAGTATAATATGTAACTGATCACATGCAGTGGTGGATTGAAGCAGGGTGGCCGATACAGCTGCCATCCTAAGTTTTTCCATCGTGCCCCTTCCCCAGGGGCTGCTTGACAAGCTGCAGAACACAAGTAGCAACTGAGGTACCACCTATTTACACCTGGTAGGTTACACTGAAATTCACACGGGATTTGCTACCTGCCCTGTCCAACCATCGCTACAGCAGGTACAACCACCTCTGGGACAGGAGGAAGAACACAGCTGAGGCTGGTAACCACATAAAGCACATCACATTCATCCACAGGGTGCAACTGCCACCCAGCACCTGCCTGCGCTGTTTTCCCTTTATCTGCTCAATTGCCTTTTCATTGGGACAAAAAAAAAAAAAAAAAAAAAACAACAACAAACCAATAAACCCACAGGTCCTAAAAGTCTTAAGTACTGTTACCTTCATCCTTCTCATGTCACATCAAGTGTTAGTCCTCAGCCTAAAATTTCAATTAAAAAAAACCAAACCAAAATATTGACCAATGCCTGTTAATTTATGATTCAGGTACTACAATAAGTAAGCTATAAGAAAATAACGCTAAAGGAAAGGAATCTGTCAGAAAGCCACAAAGAACATACAGAGAAGAGATGCATGATTTGAAGTGCTATTTCTTTTTTTAAATAAAGATAAATTTGCTGAACTTTAGATTAAATGCATAGGTAGCCAGCGTGGGCACACATAGCCCTAGTTAAGCTGATAAAACAGAGGAGCTGTAAGTTTTCTTTTGAAAGACAAACTTTAAAAAAGGACTAAAAAGTTTCTATGTTTCAGGTTATTTAGGAATCAAATAATTCTGCAACGATTTTCAGCATATCGTGGCTGTGTGAACTTTGAAAGTATTCTCTGCACCCTCTATATATTCACCTTTCTGGGTTTCCTGTGAAGTCTACAGTCCAACTAATTGAAATGAAACTAGTTTAGGCTTTTTATTTTCTAGGTAGAAAGTGCATCCTTTGTCAGTTCTATTTTCCTCTTTATATTATTGTTTTCCAGTTTAACAGCTTTCTTTCTTACCACCATTCTGACTAATTTCAAAGGAAAAAATATTTCAAATCTCGATTACTTACAGTGATCCAACAAATTTCTACGAAAGAAAAGCTGGTGCTTAGCCTAATAAGGAGAAAAATATGAGTCCCTTTGGGAACTTAGTGACTTCCAACTCTTCTTATCTGATCTTTTGCTCTGAATTGATGCTTCCTAATTTCTTCTCATCAAGAGGGAAATGTGTGCCGTTCTCCGATTCTGAAGTTTCTTTCTGTAAAAACTAATGACTTTTATAATTGTTCTTGCACTTTATATTAAAAGTAAATTTTACAGTTTGTTCCCCCCCTTATGTGTGTTCATAGGGACTAACATATTCTCTGAATCAGGGTCTCTGAAATAAAACTCTCTCATTCTTGTTCAAAGCAACAAACCTCTTCTCAAGGATTTAATACAAACAAAAATCCACATCCGAAAACATTCTCACGAAAGCATCCCTCTGTTCTAAGTTATTTTCTAAAATTCCTACTACTAAGGGAAGCAAAATATACATTAGGTATAGTGAGAGGTTTCTGTAAAATTTCTTCATATCAAAAGTGCTAGAGACTAGAAAAGAGAGACAGAAGAGCGCACAACCAAAGTAGCTTTCTTTCACAAGACAAACCCATCTTAATACTTCAAAAAGAACAGAGCAGAAGATTACTCTCAATAAATGAATGACTTTTCATCTATGAATCCAGTGTTCCAAAACAGGTCTGTCTGGTACTGCTTCATAAAGTATCAGATCTAGTCCAAATTTAAATAAGCAGGGCTGCACTGCCACTCCTGAATCACATGCCTAGGAGCACCCAAGCTATACCAGTCCTTAACTCCCCCTACCCCAGTGTCTGCATCTGTCTCAATGATTTCTGGCTTTAAGAAGTGATCCTATTGCCTGGTTCAGAATAAATAAGTTAATAAACAAGAACAGTCACCTGCCTTCCTTATCACAGCAATTAAGTCAGGACAGCTTTTGTCTTCCCGATACCAAGGATATCTGGAACTGCAACTTCTGAAACTCACAGTTACCAGTCTGCGTGCTCCAGTGCTGCACTTTAGACATTGGCTCTCAAAGCCGAGCCTTCACCTGTGTGAGGAACTGTAATTCCACACTCAGATCTCAGCTTCTTTCAAGCACTACATGGGAAACTGAAGAGAAACACGATTTGCCACAAAAATAATTCTCAGAAACTATTAGTGAAGAGGCATGCTCTCTAATGGTAAACTACTTACCCAGCTTTGCTCTGGGAAAGCCAAAACAGTCTGGAGACTGCCTTGGAAGCAAAAGCAACACACTGATAAATTATTCTGAGGAACAAGAAACCAACCTGTGCCAAGCATAACTTTTTCCCAACCAATTTGGGATTCTGGGACAAGACCTAGGAGCGCACAGGAGAAAAGTTCATATTCGCATTTAAATCCTCAAACTGAAGCCTAACTGAGCAGAACAAACAATACATGACAAATGAAAGGAAAAACTCTTCAAAATTATTTCTGGGACTTTCCACAGCTTACTATTAAATTCAAACACATATTGCCAAAATGTAAAACAGAGTAATCACAAAAGCAAGCTATTCTTGAGGTTTACTGACTCTTCTGCTCATCTTATTTTAATGAATCTTAAGCCTGTCATGACATGTTCCTGGGAACATGTCTATGCTACTTTAACATGCTATTTGGCAAAACCCCAGAGTTAACTCGTATGTTTTTAACTTCATGTCTTCTTATCACTTTCACTCCCTCCACCCCAAATAATTTGTAGACTCTAATTAACCCACAGTCTGCAGTCCACTGAAATTCCTTTCTAACTCATAGGAATTTAACAAATTTTACTTTTAAAATGGCATAATACCCCACTCAGAAATATCACCTCCTTCCTGCTCTAGTTTTAGACCATAAATATAAAAACTGGCTACATTACATAGCACCACAGTTTGAGACTTGCAATAAAAAACAAAGCCACTGAATTTTTACTTTAGTGATGTAGAGATAAAAATAAAACAGTCCTGAAATTGAAGCTTCCATCTTCAAAGATTAGTTTATTGAATTAAATGCAATGCTATCCTGAAATATCCTATATAATTATTAACAACATACATTTCTGTATGAACAAAACCAAATTGTTTTCAGGTAGTTTTTTTTTTTAGGCTTTGCCACTTGAGCTGAAGTAACACTAGGGATTACAAAGAACATTTATTTGCAGAGCAGACTATGTTAACATGAAAATTTTAATCAAGGATTTATTTTGTTTATTTCTTTAAGGTGATAAATAAAATGTGATGTTATTCACGTGCCAAAATGCAGAACTCACCCACCCAGTGTATAGTACTACTGCTGCAAAATTATGATCATGAAACTTTGACTAACTTTTGTTATGATTACAGAATACTGTAAAAGAAAAGAATATACTGAAGTGTAACATTTATTGCACTACATTTCAATGCATTGAACGTAGTAAACCAACAGTCAACAAAATAAGGATGCCTGCACCCCACCTCCTTTATAACTTATACTAGGTAAGGTATGTTCAAATTTGGGAAAACTATCAGAAAGAACACTTTGTTTACAAACCTTCAAGAAAAATATTTGGAAAAAATCTTAAAGCACATTAAAAGTAAATATACTTCTTTCAATTTTTCGCTACCACACAAATGCACATATGCATCATTAAAAAGTGCCTTGGAGTAAACTCTCAAATTAGGGAGCACATCGGTAAACTTCAAAGCCACTTCCTTCAACATCTCACAGTTGAATCTACTGCCTGAATATTTGAAAGAGCAAAAACTTACATTTTGATAGCTATCCCACTCCCTTAGAATAAGGTTCTCCTTGAAGAACCTTAAGTGCACTGAAAATAGCTACCTACCTAGACACTGTACTTTTGCCCATTAATTTTTTGTCTCTGCTGAGGTAAGCAAGTTTTGACCGATGACCACTTCCTGTAAATGAAGTAGATTAATAAAACATTATTAGTAAAAATATATTGTTATGTTATAATTCTTACTGTTCCGTAAATGGAAAAAAAAAATAATCCATTTCTGAACATTTCACATACTGAGTAGTTTTAAAGCAAAATGCAAATGCAATAAAAAGCAATAATCACACACAAACTAAAGCAGGAGTTGTTAACTGTCAAAATTTCATTTTAAAAACAAAATTAGTACTCTTTTGTAGACTTAAGAAAAAAATGAATCAGTAGTAAGATTTTTTCCCCCGCCCCAGAAAAAGAAAGGTGTTCACAACATGAACTAAAAGGCTACAGAGATCTAATGTATCCGCAAATCTTTTGTCCAAACAGAAAGGCACAGATGTCTTGATTCTGTAAAGACAAGTTATTCTAAAAATAATACAGAAGTAGCCTCATAACAAAGCCACATAAGAAATCACAAATGCTCCCAAAATTATTTTTAGCTGTGTGTATTTTATTCTCTGCTAAACAAAATAAAACTCGAAAACAGGCCGATACTTTCTATTGTACACCTTAAAGGGAACTTTGCCTCCTCCTTACAAGAAATACAGAAATGCTTCCAAACAACCCTTGGGACAGGAAGGACAACAAGCACAAACTCACACCCTAACAGTTTTCAGAGACGACTGGAAAAACACAACCAGAAGCTGGGAGCACAGAATCCACGTTTCCAAGTCCAAAGGCGAAGGAAGGAAACAAAAAAACATTCCCAACAGAAATTTTGGTTTACTGAAGAAATAATGCGAAGGGGAAAAAAAGCAAACAAAAAACCCCAAAAAAACACCAAAAAACAACTGGGAAAGCAGAAGCTCAGACTTCTCGGGATCTCCAGAATCAGTATGTTCTGGCTGTAACTGGTACAGGAAATGAACAACTACATTGGTGAAAAACCACCTCACCCGAGCCTTGAACACAAAGCTAGGACCCTAAGCTAGTGAAGGAACCAGCTGTTGCATGCGATAAAGCTGTAAATTTTTTCTCACCAAAAAACCAAAAGGCACATTCACAGTGTTAGGAGAGATGCCCAGAAGAGGCACAGCACAACCAGTTGTGGGTACTGCAGCTACAGGATAAAACATCACCAAGCATTTTGCAGCACCCCTTCTCACAATACTTTCCTAATGTTCTTCACCTCAGAAGAACGTTAAAATTTCAAAGTGGATTTGCTAAATAATTTGTGTACACTTATTCCGCAAAACTTTTTCTTCAGCTTTAAGCAATTCAACAAAAAAACTTCACTGAAAATATCACCAAAACTCTGATACGCTAGGGAACCTATTCAAAGTGATTACCACTGAACATGGACTTCAGCATCTGAAGAAAGCAAATTCCCCAGGCCCACAGCAGTCACCCCTGTGGTCCCCGAGTGATTAGAATGTGACCCCAGTGCCAGGGGTGCACCACACAATCAAAACCACAGTTTGCCAATGGTGGGGTGATGGGAGGAAGCAAAGCCAGGGAGGCTGCCATCTCCCGACATGGCTACACCACTCTGGTGCACACCCAGCATTGTCACATCCCATAAAGAAAGCATAGGACACCAGGCAAGCTGCTGTCCTCCTCCTTCCACTTCCAAAGGTTGCGAAGGCAATACGCACCACCAATAAAGTCAGCAGACTTTATCGTTCCCCTGGTTCTGTAAAGAGACCAGGCCTCACGTGTCAAGTGCCTACGCCAGAGAATCCAGAGACACTCTCCCTTCACCTGCAGGAGCAAGAGCAATAGCACTGCCCGATGCGAGGACTCGGCACTGCTGGGTACAAGGATGTGTCTGACAGCTGGTTCCTCACCTGACAAAACAGAAGCAGTACCAAATACCATGGAAAACACATTTTTTGAGGAAGGGATTTTTTTTTAATTTTTTTTTTTTTTAAATAAGAACTACGTTTGCTACAAAAATACAGAATTATATCACTGAAGTCTTAGAGGCAGACTGATCCTTGCTGCCTGACAAGGGACTGGATACTTAGAGCTTCAACACCGTAAGACACTAAAGTTTTATGTTTCCAAAACTCCCTTCTCAGAATGCATCACCCCACACTCAGTAATGCCGCTTTCTTTACTTGCCTTAAAATGTCATGATTTCAGTTTAGCACCCGTACAACTTGACAATATTAAGTATTTCTTCTAACACGGTAATAATTCAGACTGTATTGAGTTTCTTTTATCTCATTAAATTCAGACTTGCTACATATGGAATGGAATAAATACAGGACTTTTATCCAGTCCTATAAATCTATTGGTGGAAACATGCACCATACTTGACACGCAAATACAATAAAATCATAACAGAAATTAGAGCGAAAGGGTTCTAGTCTTTTCCTGAATAGGTATTATAAAGTTAAACTCAGCATAAGCAACTGGGTTTAGGGTATAATCACTAAGTATCATAATTTCACACAAAACTAGACTTTCCCTTTCCCTTGCAAGAAAGGAAAGGACTTGGGTTGCAAAGCCTCTCTAGGCAGTGCCACCAAAGTAACTGGGTTTCAGCTCCTCCCTCTCATCTCTTTATAGGCTCAAGTACAACAAAGCAGCTCTGTGTTCAGTTCCAGCAGAAGAAAAATGTCATGACATAATAACACAATCTTTATCAGGCCAATTCAAACAGCCCTAATGAAATTCTGCAACACTCCAGCCTTGTCATCCCTGGGACAAGGATTAAGAAAGCAAGAGCAGGACCTTAGTCGAGTACCAAAATACGACTTGAGAGCGCCACAGTTAAAACAAACTGAAAATACATACATTTTGTATGAGAAAATGCCAATCTTCATCATTTTGTTACATATGTATATAATGTTATATTAAGAAAACAACATGCGAATACAAATATTAGCCTATTTCATATATACACACAAATTCTATACTGATTAAAAATCACTGTAATTCCACCTCATTACAGGGTTTTTGTTCTCCGTGTTTTATGAGAAATGAGAATTCTTCGGTCCAAAGGCTGTGCATCAAGCTGTATTCTTCTTTTCCAAATTAGATGTTAATTTGTTGATTAAGAATTTTGCAGGAAATGGGAAATTCTCCCTAGCAAAGAGACACCTCATATTCAAGAGAGGCTAGCAGCTGCTACCATCTCCTAGATGGTAGTCCCTGGCTCCTGCTGAGCTTTCACTTCTGCAGAAGGCAGGAACCATCATCTACTCAGTAACACCATTACTGCCTCTTGGACCCATGACAGACCTACCCTACACAGCCCCCCTGAGGAACTTATGCTAGCGTCTGACCATACCAAAAGCCCCTCCAATCTTTGAAAAACCCCTTTGTACAAACCTCATGAAGACCTTATCCCTTTCCCAGAGGGCCAAGAACAGCTCTTCCTCTCCCCCTCCTTTCGCACTCACAAGGCACAACATTGTACTTGTTCCCAGAGGAGAGCAGCTCCAGTTCTTCCACCCTGATCTTCTGGGCCATCTTTGCGAGACCCGTGTTCCTTTTTAGTCCTTTTAATGGTCAATGTACTTCTGTAAGTACAGTACTCCACGCGAGGTCCTAACATCTTCAAACACAGCAACAGTATTTCACTACGATTTGGATGCAGGCACTCCTATGTATACATCCTGGAACTGCATCTGCTTCCCTCTCTCCCTCAACAACGTACTGCCGGCCTCGGTGGCTTATTACACACTACAAGCACTACATACTTCTCTGATAATTAACCACTACTCCTCATTATATATTTTACTATTTGTCATCTCTGTATTTGCATTTTAATGCAAAATGGGTATATTTACTTCCTCTTCTATCATCCAATAATTCAGGAAAATATTGACAAGTACTAAACTCAAGAAAATGCATATGAAACCTACAGTTTCTCAGTGTACTTTTACTACAGTTTTCCAGACAACTTGTAGTACCTTCAATCTAGGACATACCTCCTTAGCTTAGTTACACAGACCACACCAGCATGTACCAAAAGCTCTTAAAATACACAGTAACTACTGCTTCTCCTTTACTCAGATCTTCTGCTCCACCAAAAGAGGATGCTGGATTGCCTTAGTACAGTTCGGTTTTGTACTAAATCTCTTTCAGATTGAGCTTCTAGAGCAATACCCAAGTCAAATTCAATCTATAGCATAGGTTTAGGTTTTCCAAAACCTCAACCAAGTGACTGACCCTCCATTCTAACAAACTGAGAAGTGTTAACAAAAAAAAACCCAACCAAAAAACCACAAAGATGACACACTCCATGAACTATCTTATTTTAAAAGAAAGTCAGACACAGAGGAGTAAAGGACATAAAAAAGAAATATATTGTTACTCATTTTTCTAAAAGAGAAAATACTTCTTCAAGCATTCCAAACTTTAACATGGATTAATGCAAAGCTAAAACAACAACGCCTCTGATGGTAAGACCTCAGACCTGTCCAGTAAGGACAACAGGAAGTATTTCACTATTCGAAAAGTTTCATTATTTAACTTACAAATCCCAGTAAAAACGTCAAAACAGTGTTTATTCTAAAACACATTACAACACGCATGTCATTTTGCATAACATTTCCTCTCTACAAAGTTCAGATAATATAGTGTGCTTCTACTTGCAATAAATTAATTTAATATTTGCATTTTTAATACTGGAAAAGGTTGCCTGTATTTTCCCCATAGAAGAATTAATTTGAAAGATATTTTCTCTGTAGTCTCACACTCATCAGTCTTGACTGATGAACAGTTTCATTATTTCCAACCCTGATTTGCTGTTGTTATAGTTGAAAATTAAATTTATTTCAGCATCTTCTTTCAAATTCAGATACTCCTATACTGCTTTGACCTTACATACTTGCAAACCCTTCAGCTGATCAGTGATCCTAATTCCAACCACTTCAGGTCAGCTTCAGGAACAAACTGTTGAGAGAATTTTTTTTTTTTTTTTTTTTTTTTTTTAAGAACAGAGAAATAGCTCCCTCCTCCTGTTTGTACTAATGCATAAATTGAAAGAAAAGATTTCTCTAGGTAGTGAGGCCCTTTTGCATGCTCCACCAAACCAAGCAAATCTGCAGCATGAGGTCTTTGTCAGTAAGGGAAGAGATCAAAAACAGACAGCTGCATGAAGAATCCTGCTTTCAAAAGCTACACTTCAGTTTGCTTTATAGTCAGTCAAGAGAAGTATCAGGGGAGGCCTGGAGTGACCTCTATCCACTGACTATAAAGGGAGCCTGAAGAGGTAGGTGAACCAGATTTCAAACTTGTTAGTAATTAAATATAAGCACGGCAGACCTACTCACTGCACTTAGCTAAGCATATTTTACATTTCCTCTCATCTTACTGATTGGAACAAAGCCAATAATCCTAAATTGGTCACGCCAGAGTTCTAATGACTCATGCTAAAGGGAATATCATCATTTTATTTGTCACACAGAAATGCAACCACCATCTAAAATGAATGATTAATTAACCACGTACAATAAACTAAAATAAACTTTACCACTTACTGTATTTATCTGCAGCTCATTTACTTATGCACTCACATACTTTATTTCAACTGCATCTTACACTCATCTAACACATCTCTAAATTGCCATTAGTATCTCAGGATGCAGCACTTGAAGCCTGAAGTAGAACAGGCACCAATGATCCACACTTAAAACAATCAAAAATTATTTACAAACTGCTCAAACCTGCAGAACTTTGGCAGGAGCACAAAACAACTACACGAAAGGTAGTTAACAGAAAACAAACATTAAACACAAAGGACCCGTAATCTTGAATTATCTTTTACCATAGAGACTACCACTATTAACCTGAGGGGGAGACAGCTATGAAAGCAGAACCACCGCTACTTTGCGGACAAGTTCACCTATGTGACCCAAGTGTCACACTTAGAATCATAGATGTGTTGGGTTGGAAGGGACCTTTAAAGGTCACCTAGTCCAACCCCCCTGCAGTGAGCAGGGACATCTTCAACTAGATTAGGTTGCTCAGAGCCCCGTCAAGCCTGGCCTTGAATGTCTCCAGGGATGGGGCCTCCACCACCTCTCTGGGCAACCTGTTCCAGTGTCTCACCACCCTCATTGTAAAGAATTTCTTTCTAATGTCTAATCTAAACCTACCCTGCTCTAGTTTAAAACCACTGACCTTCGTCCTATCGCTACATGCCCTTGCAAACTGCCCCTCCACAGCTTTCTGGTAGGCTCCTTAAGGGCCTTTCTTGTAGGCACCCCCTAAGTAGGCCTTGATAAGTACAGACACACAGAAACATCCAAGTAAGGTTTCTGAAACTTCCTACTGTGCAGGTAAAATGAAGTAGGGAAAAGGAAATACTTGAAGCTTGTTCTAGTCTCAATTTTCCCTTTAACCACTTCAGGAATTAAAAATAAAAAGATTACCTCTCTTTCCATATAAAAGTCCAAAACCCAATAACAGTTTCCATTCAGAAAAATTCACTATCTAACTATTATGAAGAAAAACCATGCAGGACAGTTTTAATTAATAGCTTTAACATATTAATGGAGAGATCATCCTAAAGTATTCACATTTCTGCATACTTTTCTGTCCAGTTTACTTACACAAAAAAAACCAAACAACGCACTTTTCCACTTGGCACCTTATAACCACATTCTTGTTCACTTGCATCACTTGCAACAACCCTAGCAGAACAAAGATTTTCATTTCACCGAAGTTAGGGGGCAGGGGTGTAACAATCCATATATCAAGATACACACACAGACAAATATATGTGTATACACACATATCTCAATAAAAAGGTCTCCCTGCAGACTACAGATTTCAAAAGCTTTATCAACTGGTAGCACTTACATTTGGTTTTGGTGGTTTTTATTTTTAATTTGATAATATGACTCCTATAACAGAAGCTTCCTTTTATCCCCCTCGCCCTGAAGAGTGCACAAAAGAGTAATGGAAGTGTATTCAAAGTCATAAAACCCAAGCAGATATTCAGCTTCTGGCTAACAATATTCACTTTCAATAATATTTTTCAACTTGCTCCTTTCAAATTTCTTCATTAGCCTGTATGATTTGACAACTCCTTTTCATCTTTTGCTTTTAATTCCTCCTCATACAGCACTTCTGACAAGCTAACTCTGAAATCCACATCTCTTACCTGATGTCTTCCTCAGTATCTGGGATGGGTATATACACTGAAGACTTCATCTGAGTGAATTTCCTATGGGAAGACTACTTACTTTTAACAAAGATGACTAAAAATGATGAAGCGTTCATTGAGTTAGATTTCAGATTGTCAAAGATCTAAACAGATTAAAAAGGGCAAGTAAATGTCACCACAAAAATGCATAAAATTGCAGCATTCCAAAGACACTGACTCGGTCCACGTCGCACACACGTAACACAGGCTCCCTACGAATAAACATGCAGAGAAAAGGAACTACAAATGGGTATACAGTCAAAAAGGAATTAAAAAAAAAAGTAACTATCTGGTTTGGGCCAGTATAGGTAAGTGTTTACAAGGTCAATGAAATTACACAATTTCCTGTTGATATTACGTGCTTTTACGGTCTCATGTATTTGTTCCATTACCTGGATGTTACAGCCGCCCAAACCATTCAAGCTGTTTTTCAGTGGTTCTTCTATTAATAAAGGACACTTCAAAATATCCATTGTAGGCAATCATTATTTTAATCCCAAATTTTAATTCAATAAATTAATATTACCCTAAAAATTGGAAGACATCAGCAGTGGAAAAAGGAAACTGAAAAGTACCTTCAGGTTCCCAACAAGACGCAGAAGCAGGTCCAAACAGGAGCATGGATCATACTTAAGAGAGCAACCAACTTCCTCACTGGTTAGAGACAAATTTTGACCCTGCTGTGCTCTCTAAGGTGTGCAAATCCCAACACACATCACTGCAGCACTAAAATTAACAGAATTGATAATTCAACCATTTTTCTCTGAATGCCTAACAGAGCTGACAGAGAACCATCTGTAGATGTCCACCTCTAACATACTGGTCCAAGTTTCCCATTCAGGCTCAAAGCCATGAAGTGACTCAGACTCTTACTAAGGTACTCAAACACCCAGAAAACAAACTAAACGTAAACTCAACCCCTGACATGTTAATTTATTTGATCATGGTAAACACCATGTAACTTCACAATATTTTCTTCAATATTGCTATACTGTAGCGATACACACCATCACTGTCACCCAAAGACAGTGACCCGTCAGCCACTCTGCTTCACTGAAGACCTCCAGAAAACTGACGTGATGCTTCTGCTTCGCTGGCATGAGCGACTCTAAACTGCAAGACCTGCACAGCCCATCCAAGATTAAGTAAAACTAGTTCAAATTTCTCAAATTCAAAACTTTAAATTGGAAGGAGGAACCCATTATGAAGGTAATCCTAAGGGCCTTACTCTAGGCGGTAGGCTAGGCATCTAGACCAAGACTTAACTATTCTAAATTCACCAAGGCAGAAAAGCCTTCGCAAATACTGTGTCCAGAATCACCCCAGTCAGCTGCTTCCAACTGATAGGACATGAGCAAAATTTCTTGGCACTGGCCTTGAAGTTTAGCCTTCCATTTGGGGGGGTGGAATGTTCGAAGCCAACAACACAGTTTGAGTCTCTTAATTAAGAGACCCACATTTCATTATTATGAAATGAAAGGAGATGACGTCACCATACCTTAGCACCATAAAGAAGCCAATCAACCAGACATTTTACTGTTAGCAGATTTGCGTCACTAAAAAATACATATACTGCCTCTGTGACACTCACTTCCGTATTTCCATTCCAGTACCTTGAAATCAAGAGATACACCGATTTCTTCCCTCACCGGCCAAGAGAGCAGCCAGTCCTGAAGCCCGAAGGAAAAAGGAATGCTTAAGTCTAAAATGACTCCATCTTTCTCCTCCTTTTTTGATACTACAAAAACAGGCTGCAAAATCCTTTCCATGCAGCACCATGAAATTTTCTCTAGTATACAGTGAAAGTCCACACTCCGACTCCAGAAAGAGAAAGGCAGTGATGAACTGTAGGACAGTAGTGGCATGACTGGTAAAACTTGTGGCTAGCATACCAAGAACAGGAAAGAGTTTGTTGGGGATGGGGGTATGGGTGGAGTGTGTGTATTTATTTAGAGAAAGGGAACTGTAGGCAGCGGGGGGGACAAAGCAGGTGATGTGAACCTGCTGGGACACCTAGAGTGACAGCAACAGAGGGAATGTAGATGGGTCACAGGTACTGGAGGTAACGCTTGTGAAGTCTTCAACTCCAACAGTATTTTTCTGCAAGTCTGAACAGAGAGTAAGGAGGAGATGAAGCTGATGTCTTCACACAGTGTAAAAGCCACCTTACTTGGAAAAACAAGTGAAAATAAAGAGGCAGAAGAAGAGATGCTCAATGGATGTCACTGTCAGTTAGAAACCTTGACAAAATTAAAGATCGTCTGTTTTCAGGACAAACAGCACAGGTTTATGAAAAGGCAGATCCTCTACAATGGATACAAGCATTTTGGCAAAACATAGGTATATTCTTGCATATCCTTGGCTTTTTTAGAACACCTATCCCTAAACTCTGACTATTAAAGCTTCTTCGATTGCGTCAAGACAGACAGACATGAAATCAATACCAAAAATATCCTCCTAGAAGCCTGGAACATCTGACCTTTCTTTCCAATATCCAAGAAAGCAGAAGTTTGCAGGAAAGCAGAGTTGTGCTTTGGCCACACCAGCAGGTAAGAACAGCCTAGCTACTGCCAGCTGCTGCAGAACATCCATGATGCTGTGGGATCCTTCCCTTCCCTCTTCTGTTTCTAATACACAGGACATTGCAGGGCCTGCAGTTAAATTCTAGAAGCACAACCATTGTCCCACCAGCACCTGGGAGTGGTGGTCACTCTGAAAGACAAAGATGGCAGAAGACCTGTATTTTAAAGAGAATCTGTTTTATTCCCAGATGATGTGGGCAAGACAGAGATCCACTAACATACTGTATAAATCCAACAGCCCGGAGCACATGCCCAGACAGGTTAAGTTAATAGGCATCCATCTCATCTGCTGTTTAAAAAAAAAAAAAAAAAAAAAAAAAAAAAAAAAAAGAGGTAAACAGCTCTTGCACCTAGCCACCATCTTTCGGCCCTACACCACACACAACTTGAAGAGACTATCAAGCCACTACCACAGATACCAAGGACAAATCGGGTGAGTAGATTTAAAGGCTAGAAACTCTGAGTGAAAAACTGCGCAGCTCAGGGAAAAACAAAAATAGCAAAGTGCTGTCAGCAAACAGGGGAGGACACCAAAAATACTCCAGCTAAACACCAATTTCAAAGGAGAAGAGGTCTCTGGTTCAAGTAGCTATGGGCATACAAGGATTTCTGGGCAAACACACATGGGGGTCATGCCTCAAAGGTGAAACAATCCTCACATCTGTCAGAAACCTGCAAAAGTAACTTTTTTTTTTTAGTATAGTTAAAGTAGTATTACATTCAATAAGAAGTTTGGGCAAAGACATTAACAAGTTAACTAACTACTTCTCAAGCTGTTGGAAGCAGTATCTGAGCCCCTGCTTTACAGCACAAGCAGCAGTGTCTGTGGAAATGGACCTGAGACTGTCCTGACACAACAACTCGGCTTCTGCATGCTGGGAGATCAGCATGAATTGACACTGCTCATCTCAGCACACCTGCACTATTCCTGCTTTCTTGTTTGAAGTTGGGTTGAAGTATACATCACTGCAGTTAAATCAAATTTTACACTGAAACTGCATTTCATTCGATTTTATCTAATGGATTATATTTCTCCAAGTTTCATTCTCCATAATTCTTCAAGCATCTTATGTTTAACACACACCTGTGCAAGTCTAGCACAGTGAAGCACTGATGCAGAGCTATTTTGTTTAATTTACTCAAACAACATAGTCCAGACACAGGTGTATTGCTCTCCTCCAATCTTTACATTTAACCCAACATCACAGTACAATATCCAATGAATGTTTCAAGCATTTTATCCACTGCTATTTAAATGGATATTAGATAATCTCAAAATGCTCTTATTTTTAGGTTGCCAGTACAGCAATTTTACAGTAATGCAGCAACAAATGAGGAAAATAAAAGTGCAATTCATGATAAACAGCTACATATCTCCTAAGTAGGACCTACTACTACAAGGATAAGGAGACATGCCTTCACCCTTAATATACACATACTCCTTAGAGAGAAAACAGCACATGAGTTCAATAAATACCTCTTGCGGACTTTGTTAAAGCCATGAAACAGTGGTTTATGCACTTGTCAGCTCTGCTTACAAACAAATGCCTAATCATCAGCGAAAGTTACTGAAAATATTCTAAGTATTTTTTGCTCATTTGGTTTGAGAGCACTTTGCAGATCACTGGTTTCACTCTTACTGGCACTTCCTGGTTTGTCCATTGATGCTGTGTGCTGCTTCTGCACTCCAGACTGACCACGGCCTCCAACAGCAACAAACACCAGAAACAACCCTGCTCCTGAAGAGCCAACCGGCAGCAGAGGAGGAGAACGAGAACAGACTGGCAAAGATACCTTTGCTGACATACAAAAGAGTTTCTGCAGCAAACTGTAGATCAGCAACAGAGATGCAGGGCAAAAAGAATATTTGAATAAATAAAAAGGCCTCATGGTACATTACTCAAAGTGTGTTATTAGAAAAAGTCAAAGCAATCATCAATGTCCCTTCAATCACTGTTCTATTTTCTTTTTATACATCCTAATTCTCAACTCGAAACACTACACACACAATTAGCCTCACTGAAGTCAAATCAGAAACTCATGTGTCTTAAGCTATGTTTAGTGTGGAATTGGGGCTACTCTCTCCTCGAATGCAGGTACTTTTACACACAGGGAATCCTACCATTACCAACATGGCCCAATCTATTCTAAATTAAGATGTGACTAAGTCACCCCCTCCCTCTTTATGTTGAGGAGGGAAAGAGGGATATAGAAGAGCTTTTTCCCTTTCCCTTCATTTTTCCCTCCTCTTGTTTTAAATAGGCAGCAAGGATGAAAAATTCAAGGAGAAAATCCAAGAAAAACATGATCTACAACTCCCCCCTAGTAACATATCTCTCATACAGGAATTTCAAGAAAAGCTGGTTTTCACATTAAATATAGCATATTCTCTCATAACTGAAGGTTCACCTGCATAACTGTCTTTGGCCACAGACTTTGGTGTGGTCTTTCTGTCCACACTAAAAATTTGGACTTCACTGCTTAAGTTTCAAGACTGGGAAATAGGTAACAACTTAAAATTCTTCAAACATTTCAATCTTTGCAGAGTACATATAATTATCAAGCAAAATTACAAAAATCTAATTGCATTTAACATGTAGAAGTATGGCTACAGCTACTCCTTCTAAGAGTCATCCAGATTTTACATTCCCTTTAAAAGAAAGAGCAAGGTAACACTGTCAATTAACCAATTTGCCTGTTTCTTCCAGCTGCTCAGTGTCCAGGTTATTTTGCCATTGATTAGAAAACTTTTCTTTATTCCTGTATAGTAAATCCAAGTACCTAAGAACAACATGAAGCTTATTCATCTCTTCTCTTATAAACGTGCTCAGTTCTCAAGTCAGAAAACTATTCAGCCTTTTGCTCTTTAAGCTAAAGAAGAGCTAAATGTCTTTTCTTTTGATGTATTACAGATGACAATGTAAGAACTCGTTAGGTCAAATTATTGTTTTAGTATTTTCTGTGTCACTCCACACTCTTAATTTGTTGATGGACCAGAACAGTAGTTCCACTCATCAGTTCTCAAGAGACACTAGTAATATTTAAATGACAGCTAAAGACAAAAAGCTCACTTTCTAAAGTTAGCACAGATATATCTGAAAGGACAAGGATCTTGTAATTAAATGTGCCATTACACAGGCTCTTTCATAAATACAGCTATACAGAGCACTGCTTTGACTATTTTACAATATATTAGAAGCATTCTTTTAAGGGAAGGTATATTAGAACACTCAAGGCTTTACACCGAATTTCAGTATTACAAATGTTACTATGTATGCTAGACCCATCTCCTGCAGTATTTAAAATTAATTAAGCTTCCAGGAACGAGCACCCAGAGATCTTCTTGACTGACTATATGTAATTAAGATTAAAAGATATGCATGCATAATAAAACATTCAAAAATGCTCCAAAGTCAATGCTAGAGATAATGATATTTACATAGATTTAAATACAAAAATATATAATATTTTTAATAAGTTTTCCCAATAGTATCATCCACAGGCTGCCTCACATTCAAATTTTTCTTGCTATATATTTGCTGGCCTTTCATCCCTTAAAATAGCTCCTGTAACAATACCACAACAACAAAAAAAAACAAAACAAAAATATTTGACAACTTTCCATGACAAATCAATTAAAAAAATAATGCTGGTATAATCTCTGCTCTTGTACATATCTGGACTTCCAAATATGTTTTAAGTTAAAGTATCAATATGCAAAACAATTTTTTTGAAAGTTCAATACATTCTCATAATAAATGATTTGAAAAAAGCATACTAGAACAGTTTCTGTTTAGATAAAGAGAAAACTAAATATCAGGTTTCTTTTAGAGTTTGCTTTGAGTTGAATTGGACATACCCTATATCCACTTTCACTCATTTCTGACAAGAGCATAAAAAACCAGTGAGACAAGGGAAAAAAAAATCCAAAGGTCTCAGACAGTATGATTTAAACACCAAAAGCAACAGATAGGAGAAACGGGGCTGACAGTATTATCAAATATTGACAGTGAGAACTAATAAGATACAAGTTATTCTACTTTTCCTCTCTTTGCATATCAATGAGTCTCTAAATCTAAAATTTTGCACTGAATATTTGCTAGTACTGGATAGACCGTAACTAGTTGAGAGTAGTAATGCAAACAAAAGTTATGGGGAATTGTTAGCATATTTTGCTACTACACAGAAGAGCAAATCCCAGGTTTATACTCTTTACTGAAAGGCACGGGTTCCCTCCTTCATTCCCTCCCTATGGACAGAATGCAAGGAATGCAGCTTCTGTTTCTCTATCTGAAGTTTGAAAAGTGAGACCAACAGAACTTACTATAAAAACTTATTCCTAGAGAAATAAATTCTATAAGCCTATTATAACGGATACTCAGCCTGCAGCAGCTAAGAGCCAGACTTAGGACTTACTACTAGAAAGACAGAAGGTTTGGCTCCTGGAAACAGACACACTTCAAGAAGCCCATAAGTAATTTGACTGTTCGGAAAATATCAAAAAGCTATCTTTGGATAAGACAGGCATATAGACAAAAACAGAACAAAAACTAAATGAAGAAAACAGAGGAGCCTAGAG